>NC_068945.1:24220000-26797198 GCF_026419915.1 Harpia harpyja | reverse complement strand
TGTAGGCTTTAGGTTTAGTTCGGCTGTCAAGAAACCATTGCTAATCAGGCCTCACTAATTGTTGTGTCTGGCAAAATGATGAGTCCATAATGTGAAATTAATTTGTTCTGGGGTCAAGTTAGGTCAAAGAGAATTATTGCCTCTTTAAGCTAAAATTTAGTTTTATTTTTAAGAAAAGGGTAAGAGGATTTTAAGACCTTCCATTATGTGTTAACAGCTGTGACACTTCCTCTAGAGGACTGACTCTACTCCAGTCCTCTGTGGCCTTTCATAAATTAATAGCACCTGCAGAGCTGATCACTTCTTACTGGTGTCCTGGTTTATTGACAATTCGTCCTGTTTTCAAGATGTGTCCAATTCAGCAACTTTTTAAAATTTACCAGGTTGAGAGGTGGCAAAAAACCTGACAACCCCAAAGCCTGGCTGTTCTGCTAGTGCAGGAGTATGTCCTTTGCTTTTCAGTCATCTGCAAATGGCTGTACTGTGTTTACCTTGTGACCTGAGGTGGCACCTGTGGCTTGCAGTTTGCGGCAGACCTTACTATTGCAAATGCCAATGGAAAAGAACGTGTATTAGTAAGGCTGGGAAATTAAAGAAGGGGAAAATTTGAAGTAAAGGGGGGGTTGGGTTAAAGGCTTAGTGGGTTTGACTGAGTTTCAGGACTTTAGTCTTGTTAAATCCAGTTGGCTGGCACAGAGGCTATTACTGGGGTACAACCACAATGCTCACACATCCTACAGAAGTGTGGAAGCCCATGCGTGAGATCGTCAATATGGTTTGAATAAAATCACAGTATGTGTTGCAGAAAGCTGATGTGTTGTATTAGCTTCTAGTTTTTTTCTCCCCACCCCAAAGCAAATCGCAAGTACCTGAGAAATGCCTTTCAGTGGTAAACAAAGTAATGAAACATCCCAGTGTCAGTTTGATTTGATTTTGCAGGCTAGCACTGCCCAACTCAATTTCTTTACGAATGTCTGGTTGCATGTTGGTATCAAAAGAAAAATGTAATTGGCAGGAGGGAGCAGCAAGAGAGATGGAGCTATCTGGGGATTCCCTCTCCCACCAGGCTGTTGCTAGGAGGCAGGTTCTGTCTGTGTTTGTGGGCAGGGTATTTATCTGTGACAAACCTTCCCTCTCTCTCTTTTTGCTTCCACTTTGTGAGATTAGTTTTGTGCATGTGCAGGCAGAGGAGGAGATTGAGCTGTATCGCCAGCCTCTGCTGCCTTAGATCGCCCGCTAACTAATGGGGTTTTCTGTCTGGATGTCGCTGGACTGTCCTGTTCCAGTTGCAGGAGTTTAACGCTTTCACTTCTTGCTCTGTTTAGTTTTCAACAAAAGCAAACTCCATATGGAATAATCATGCAGCAGGCCCTGGATTCACCATTAGTGACCTGTAAAATTGGCAGCACTGGAGATTATTGGCGGGAGATGGTTTCCCTAGGCGCTTCCTGCCTTCTCTTGGAGAGTTAAGTTCAATTAGAGCAATGATACGCACAGCGGGGATTTTCCAAAGAGTTCAGTACTTGGTGGTAGCATTGCTGTATGAAAGCAGAGATATCTTTGGCCTTTTTGTGACCTTAATGCTCCAGCTGCTACCCTCTTTCTAACCTCTGCTTTCTCCAAACTTTCACTTTCCTAATGTAACCTTCTTTCATCTCTTCTTTTACCTTCTGATGCAACCATATCCCTCAAACATTTTTAGTCTGTGATTTGTGGGGTTTGTCTTCCAAAAAACAAAGTGGAGATTGCTGGCTGTGGTTTGGTTTTTTTTTTTTTCTTCCACTCAATATTTCTTGTTTCTTTCTGACCTCCTATGTACTGTGGACTGCCCTTGGATCTCTGTAATTGTCTTTCTCTTCCTTTTCACACTCTTATGATTTGCTTCTACTTAAGAAACCGTTCTGTGTCTAGAGGTGGTTTCTGGGCATCCAGGTCCTTTGACTTAAGGAAAACCCCACAAAGTTCGGTTTTGTCTCTTTTCTGCCACAGCCTTGTGATAGTCCCTTTTGTTAGTCCCTGATGTGAAGAATATCATCCTCAAAATAATGTTTTCTTTTTCCTTTCTTCTTTATAACTTTCTGGTTGCGTTCACTGCCCATATCTTTAGTATCTGTAGGGGCAACTTCTCCATTTATCTCTTGTTCTCTGTGTGGAAATCTTTCTGGTTTCCAAGGTCTTGAGAGAGACTGGCACATAAGCATGTTTGAGGTACTGACCTTGCAGGTGTGTGTACAAGTACTGTTAAAAGCGTACCTGGAATGGTCTTTCAAGAGAAGACCATATTTCCTGATACAAGGTGGACATTTATGGCACTTGTATCTAAGTTTAACCCTAGCCAGCAACTAAGCACCACGCAGCCACTTGCTCACTTCCCCCCCCGCCCCCCAGGATGAGGGAGAGAATTGGAGGAAAAAAAAAGTAAAACTCGTGGGTTGAGATAAAGACAGTTTAATAGAACAGAAAGGAAGAAAATTATGACAATAATAATAAAATGATAATAATAAAAGAAGTGCAACATGCAAACCAAGTGATGTACAATGCAATTGCTCACCACTTGCCGACCGATGCCCAGGTAGTTTTCGAGCAGTGATTCCCCCCACCCCGGCCAACTCCCCCCAGTTTATATACTGGACATGATATCACATAGTATGGAATACCTCGTTGGCCAGTCTGGGTCAGCTGTCCTGGCTGTGTCCCCTCCCAACTTCTTGTGCCTCTCCAGCCTTCTTGCTGGCTGGGCATGAGAAGCTGAAAAATCCTTGACTTGGTCTAAACACTACTTAGCAACAACTGAAAACATCAGTGTGTTACCAACATTGTTCTCATACTAAATCCAAAACATAACACTATACCAGCTACTAGAAAGAAAATTAACTCTATCCCAGCCAAAACCAGGACAGTTGGTAAACTGTAGTGTAGGAGAAACAATCCCAGTACTTTCTTATAATGTGTACTTATACTGGGGGACAAAAGTACTAGCCGTGTGTTTTCATTGTGATGTTGCTTGGTTTTTAATTAAGTTCACAGTTAAAACCCAAAAGCTTTGGGTGGTGCTGTAGCTGTCAGTTTGCACTTGCTTCTTCTAACTTCTGTGTCTTTCCTTCTGTTTCTGTATTATTTGTGGAGTTTTGTGCTTTACCTGCTTGCTGGCTATTAGTATTTGAGAAGAATGTATTCACAGGGTGGTCAACGTAATTAATTACAGTTAATCCCCCAAAACTGGCTGCCAGAAGTTTTGTTGTCCTTGAAGCTCTCATACTGTGCCTGCTATGGTAGCTTTAGTGTGAGAGCCTTAGGAGAGGCTGGGTGTTTCCTGGCAAGTTTCCATGGAGAATCCCTTGGGCAGGTTTAAGGTAAAGAGGAAGAGGGGGAGGACGAATACAAACTTAAAATAGGATTGCTAGTCCCTGTATTGAAATATTAGCACCTTCCTTTTTAGTAGAAGTTGTGTTAAAGTGTTCTTGTGTAAACTGTGAAATTGTGCCAGCAACCAAATGCTCTGTGTAGGGCAGAAGACCTCTCTCTGGTAGGAGCTGGCCTGTTTAACCCAAATATCACAGCACAGAACCCAAAACATCTCAACAAAAACTCTTCCTGACAGCGATCATACATCTCTGTCAGCTTCATGCCCAGAATATCTTTGCTTTTGACAATTTGGGATTGTTTTGCTGTGTTTTGTCAGGGTCTTCCCCTTGGGCCTCTCTTTCCCCACCCTTCCCCAAGAGCTGCTGGAGAAAGTGCAGGGCTGACTTATGAGTTCTCCTCACAAGTCATAAAAAGAGATGGGAACAGACTTAAAAACTGATTGTGGAGGGTGGCTGCCTCCTTTCCTGCTGCTAGCATTCTGCTGGGAGTTGCTCATGAATGCACGGGGGTACCAGGGTGGAATTGATATAGGCTTTGTCTAGTTTAGTTTATCCTCCACCCAGAGAGAAAGATGCACGCATGGGGCGCGTGTGTGTGCCTTCTCCCCGTTTCGAATAGGAGGTGTTGGAGGGAGAGTAACAGAAAATAAATTAAGAAAAAGAAATAAAACATTTCAGAAGTGTCGTGAAGTATGTTACATTAATCCCCACTGCACTGCTAAAATAGAGACGAGTCTGGGAATTTCATGGAGAAATTCCAGAAGTGTTGGAGGTTCATATATTCCTGCAGAGCAGGGTGACGGGGCTGCCAATAACACAAAACATGTAGGCTTAGAGCCCCTTCTGGGGTGAAGGAAGAAAGTCTAAGAGGATTGATTTCCTGTCGGGAGTGTGTGAGGTATTGCTCAGGCTTGCTGGGGTGTTTGAAGTTACACTGACTGCCTTTTAAGTTCATGTTAAACTATTAGTATAGTTTTGAAAAGGAGAAAATTGACGCTTTAATGGCTAATGTTCAGGGAAACATTTCTTCAAGAGTGGGCAAGGTGGGCAGTAGCTTCTGTAATTTTATGTTCTCTTGTTCAGTTTTCATGATGGTAAATGAAGTTTGCATATAAAAATTCTTCGGAAAATTACAAGAATTACACACAACTGAAATTACAGAGGGTAAGGTAGGGTTAGTTTACACTTATTTTATGGCTTTGATTTTTTTTTTTTCTTCTCCTTCTG
Organism: Harpia harpyja; assembly: GCF_026419915.1. Taxonomy (NCBI): domain Eukaryota; kingdom Metazoa; phylum Chordata; class Aves; order Accipitriformes; family Accipitridae; genus Harpia; species Harpia harpyja. The sequence goes on along the minus strand of NC_068945.1, from coordinate 26,792,606 downwards.
CACAATTTGGCATATGCAGTTGAAAATGAATTTTAAGCATAGTGGCTTACAGGGAAAATAGGAAGTTAGCAGAATACTTTAATCTTAGCTCATTCTTCCCCCATTTCATGCAGGTTCTTGTTTTTGGCTGAGTTAAGACAGACATATAATTCCTTGGGTTTTACTCCTTGCAACCACTACACTCATTCTTTGTTTTCTTGTCTTGCAGAACGAGCCTCTGACTTCAGGTTATCATGGATACCCAGCAAGAGACAATCAAGTAAGAGCCTGATTGCAGTAAATGTGTGTGCACGTGTCCCTGTACGCTTATGGATGTTTTGTCCGACAGCTTCCTGGCTGTCATGTTATGGAGTGGAAATTGTTTTGTTCTATTGTGGAATGCTTGTGGAGATACATGTGGTAAATTGTATGTTTTTTATGGCCTCCAGCTGTATGTGGCAATGTGCCTGGTAAGGGGTTAAACATGATCCACATTACCAACGGCTCAGGAAATTCTTTATTCTTAAAAACATCGTAACTTAAAATCCCTGTCCTAAGCTCCGACTATATCTCCTCAGTGTTAATGAATGTAGATGTTCGGTGCCAGTGCATGCTTGGCCCTGTTTTATACTTATTGCTGTAATTCTAGCATCTGGGGAGCAAAACAACACTGAGTTTTTCTGAGAGTCTGCTTTGCTCTTTGAGTAGGGAATGATGTGTCCTGTTGGGTTGTTTCTAGTATCTGTGAAGTTGTCTTGCCTTCCTTTCGAGTCCTGCCAGGCCCCTGCCCCTTCCTCTTACTCAGGATATTCTCCTCCTACAGCAGTAAAAATTATACTGTTCAGTGCATTGCATCTGTAAGCATTCTCTTGCCTCCTAGCAGAAGACAGAGAAATCCCAGTTGATGAATTTGCACAATGGAAGGAGGAGATGCTTTGGAACAAATGAAATTTAATGGGTTGTAAGATACAACCGTCACACATTAAATCTCCCTTAGAATGAAGTTTTTTTCAGTGTTCTGCAGTGCTACTGCAGAGCAGAGTATGATCCAGTGTAGCAGGAAATTAATATGCACCGAAAATCAATAATGCAGCACATTTCAGTAATGAGCAAATAACAAAACCAGAATCAAATTCTTTAATACTCTCAGGTACCGCTATATAAAGAAAGTGATTTTCATCGTATCTTGATGAGGCCTGGGTATATGTAGCAACAGCTTAAGGGGAGATGTTTTTATGAAGGAAGCGCAGCATAGTGCAGCCTCAGCAATTGAAGAGCTCGAATCTTTGGTGCTTGTAACGTGTGTATGAATTTCCATATAGGAGGAAATTATTCAGAATGTCTACTGGGATATATTAAACTGTTAACTAGCACAAATAAATATTACACGCTGGGATGCTGTGAGAATTGTGTTCCTACTCTATCCAGGCTGAGTATCCAGTATCTCTGCTAGCTTGAGAGGCAGAGCCAGTCCCAGATCCTTAAAGCGGTTCATAACTGCTTTCAGCTTTTCCATTCTGGTGGCACCCTCTGCCCCCTGTTTTGCGCTTCACTGTACTTACCCATTTAGGGGTGTTTCCGGGTGTCTTCGGGTATTTCATTTTGGTGGCTCCTAGTATGTCCTGCTCCACAAGTTTCCTCTTTCTCATCCCTTAACAACTCTTCTGATTTGAAAGTCCAGAACTGCTGTTGCTGGCAGGTCACCAGATCAGCGGAGATGGGCACGGGAAGCTGTACAGCAGCCGGGGCGTGAAATGAGAATTACAGCCTGTGTAGCCCTGGAGGGCTCTGTATGGGTGAGCAGAGAAAGTAATGTATATTAGCAAGCGTGCATATGTGTTTCAGATGGCAGATAGCTTTATGGAAATTTCTTAGTGGACAAACAGCTTCAATTAACTCTGGTGTTTTCATTTTAGTAAATACTTGTAAAAATCTTTTTTGGCTGTTGGTTTTTTTTTCCTGGTCTTGGTAACATCTTGATCTGTGGTGTTTGTCCTGTCTTACTTTTGGTCCTGAAGCAGCTTAAATTCAGGTCTGGTTTTCACTAATGAGGTTTCAAGGCTTTTAGCTAATCTGATTGGGAGCCTCTAACATGACAGCAGCAGAGAAAGAAGTCTTCTGTTGCCACAGACTGGGGCTGGTGTGGGAGAGACAGCAATGGCTGATCCATCACCTGCCTTTCTGTGCTGGGGAAGGAGGAAGGAAGTGGTGTGGGAGTATGTGTAGTGATCCTGACCCTGTAACAAAGTAATTTAGAGATGCAGGAGCAATTGTGTCAGATTTCCTCAGATTAGGAACTGGATTTGAGCTGGTGAGCATAAGTCTCTGTATCTTTCACTTTCCCATTGCAGTTCTTGATTGTAAATACTTGTACTGTGCTTTTTACCACAATGTTTTTCTTAGCAGAAGTAGCAAAGCAGAGCTTTATTTTTAGGGCTTTTCATCGTGTGACCACAGTAGTCCTGCTAGAAATTCTGTGGATACAACTTGCCCTTTCTTTCAACTTGCATAGCATCCTACTCCTTCACTTGTTTGTATGTCCTTTTCGATCCTTCAGGCTCTAAATGCCGTTAATTGCTGGCTGCAAACCTTTCACTATGCTGTTTTTACACCCTCTAGTGGTTAAATCATACCCAGATGTTCCAGATTATTGTAGTTTTTCTTCCTTCCAGTGGAAGTGTGTGATTGGTTTGAGTCCTTGCTTTGGCCGTTTGGGAATGCTTAGGTCTACAGTACGGAGTTTATTTTGTATCCTTTCCCAAATATTTAAGCATTCTGTCATCGTCATGCATGGGCAGCAGCGCTGAGGCAAGTGAAATGGGTTCATATCAAGGCTGTGTTCCTCTTAATTCTGGTGTTGTGTGATTGCTTTGTGATGACCCAGAGCTTTGGGTTGTTGCGCAGCCCCCTCGTTCCTCACCTGCCCTGCCAGAGCGCTGGCTTACTGGACTTTTTGTGGTGATAGGGCCCGAGGAGCACGTGTGCTAAATCGTTACGGCGTATGTTTGCCTAAAAAGGGAAGACTTTCTGTTGCTGAAGTGTTGCACTTCTGGGTCTACATTACAGCCATGTAAAGAGCTGGAGAGTTCTCTGGGACTGTTTTCAAGAATTCAAGGTTTGCTCTGTGCATGTTCAATGCACATACAGGAATGGCAGGATGCCCCTCCTTTTCCCCAGAGCTAGGCTGATGGCAGTGACGAAGCCCTCAGTAAAGGGAAAATAGGGGAAGTGTTAGTGTAACATTGTTAACCAAAGACTTGGTTCTAGTCTTTTAGTGAGGAGAGCTTATTCTCTGGGGACTATTCAGTTCTTTATCCCTCTGTTGGGCCTGCCAACAAAATGGTGTTTCTTTTTTTGTAACAAAAGTGCCTGCCTAAAATGCAGTGAACCAAGACTTCCTTGCTTCATTTCCCAAGCTGTGACAAACAGCTCTGAGGTACTATAAGTTGGTGTCAACATGGAAAATGACTGGTACAGCTATACTGATACAACTCTTACATATAGACAAAGTCATCAAGAATAGATACTCTGCTTCCAGAAAGCTATTCCATGCTAACTGTGCCAGCTCATTTTATATATAGCCAAGGCCTGTCATATTGCTCTAGTGCTTTTCACGTCCAAACGTATTAGACATGATACCTGAAATTGTTTGACTGCTGAATACTGGCACTTCCGTGGCAGAATTTGGTTGCTGCACAGAGTAATTTTGTTCCCCAACAGGAAGCAAAATGAGCAAGAACACCTTGTTTAGCTGCCACTGAAGGGAAGAGAGGAGGAGAGAGAGTTTATAGAAGCAGGAGGTAATTGCACGTACCAGAACTGGGTCAGGATGTTAGAGCTATTACACCTCTTCTGTTATGGAAAGCGATCCTCAGCTATCACAACGGGTTAGGATGTTGGTTTGAAGCCTCTTTTAAAAGCTTGTAGTTCCGTGAGCACAATTCTTAAATCAAACCGGGCCATTGGCTCGTTACTAATGTGGTGGAAACATCATTACCTATCACAAGCGACACTTCCTTCAACAGCTTAATTTCGGTGGCTGGTTTTCCATCTGAGCACTCACCAGGCCTGACCTGTTGTTCTCCTTATATGTAGATGAGACTGCAGCCCAAGGTAGTGTGGGTGCCCATGGCAACTGCTAGGAACAGCTTTATCACTATCCCCTCGGTTTGAGTTCAAGCTTAAGGTGAAATGCTGTTAAATCCTCTCCAATTGTCAGCCTTTTCCCCTGGGTCTTTACTCACTTGCTGCTTTGGAGTTATCTGTTGGGGCATCGTAGGCAGCAGGCAGCTGTGTGCTTTTCCCTCCCCTGGACCGCAAGCTGGTCTGGTTGAACTGAACAGCAGTGGTGGCAGTCTGTGAGAACAGGAAACCTCCCCTGTTGCTTTTTTTTTCCCCGTTTGTTTTCTTTGCCCAGTCCCTCCTGATGTGGGGAGTTCAGCAAGGAAGTCCTTCATCCTAAGATGTGAAGGGTGTGCGTGAGCTCCCATGGGGAGGCAGGACAGCAGGTCGCCGGGCTTCCTGTTGGAGCTGGCTGCACAGAGGTACTGCTGTTCCTGTCGGTGGTCTCTCTGCAGCGAGCAGCGGGGATCTCGGCAGAGAGTTCAGAGGGGGAAGCCTCTGTCCTCTTGTCTGTGTGGTCTGAGGCTCCTTCACCGATCTTCCTCTTCTCTGTCATGTGGATGAAGCATGAATTTGGGGATATTGCCAGAACTTGATTAGCAGCTGAGTGGTTCAGTATGGATTAGGATATCCACAAAAATCTCTTGGTTTAGTATTAACAGACTGAGATGCTCTTGTCGTAAAACAAATAAAAAGTGACCTTCTGGAGGAGAACGGTTTGGCCACTTGTTTGTTTTTATTTGAACCATGATAGCACCAGCCACAGTCTCTCCAGTGCCCTACTTTGTCGGTCTTGGAACAAAGACTCCCTGTCTCAAGAGTTTAACTCTGTAAGTAGTGTTCCTGAAAAGGGTTTTCGTTTTTTAATTTGTTTTCCTCCTTGTAACTGACCATGAAAATAAACCCTCTAGTGTATGTGCTAACTGTCTTGGTAACTGGTGAGATTGTGGCAGTGGAAGTGTTAAGTTATTCAGGAGCTAGAAAGGAGGGTTGTTTGTGGGTTTTTGGTTTGTTTGTTGCTTACGCTTTTGGTTTGAATAGTGTATTTAATACAAATGCATAAACTGAGGGACAGAGGGAGGTTCTAGAAAGGCCTTAAATAAAGTTTTAACACCTTACTCCTTGAGTGAATAGCCAGGACAAAGTTCAGGAAGTGTCTGAGGTCCTCCATATAAAATGAAGAAGGCCAGGCTTGGTGTTCCTGGTGCTTCTGAGGAGTGCCTCTTTGCTTGAAAGCAAACAACCCAGAATCTGGGATGGGACCAAGCTAATGAGGGGACACTGTTCTAAACATCTTCCTTATGTTTAAAATGAGGTGAATTAGGGTTAAGATTGCCAAATCTACTGCTTCCTGGCTTCCACGGCCTCTCTTCAGGCAAGCAGTGAAATGTTTCCACTCTGTATTAGACAGGTCTGAAGGGATATTCTGTTACTGACCTAACTGCAATGTCCCATAGAAAATAACCAGCTTCGCTTTAGAGAAAGGCAGTTTGGGCAAAACTGTCCAACATGTTCAGGAGATGGGAAGCATCTGAGGCAGCTGCACTCAGAGGGTTCAAGGGTGTGTAGCGGGATAACTGCTGGGGGGTTACTGTTTAGCACCTAAGCTGTGAAGGATGTGGGACAGTTAAGATGTGTTATGGAAAGGCCTTTAACACTGCAGGAGGGGAGGAGTTTGAGAAATCCTTTACTGGATTGCATCCAACACTGCTTATAACTCAGCACATTCAGAAGGTAAAAAAAGTGTTGATAGAGTGGAGAGAGTTAAGTTAAAAGCAATGTAAATCATGATATCTGAGAAGGAAAATAGAGAGCAGAGTGTTTAGCTAAAAATTGAAGGAGGAGGTGGTTACAGAATAAAGTTCAAAGAATCAAGGATGAGTTGGAAGAGGAAAGATAAGATCCACTGAAACTAATCTAGTAATACTTCCCCCGTGAATCCAGAACTGTCTTGGTAAGATACCTGGTTGATCACTTGAAGTGCAAAGTGGTTCCTTGTTTTCCCAAGCCCAGACTACGTCCCTAAGAAACTGCAGGAAAGATTCAGAAATTGGGATTAGAAAAAATTGTAATGCATACACCACTAAATAACTGAGCTTGTTATAAACCTGCTTTCTGAAATTTCACTCTGAATCAAGTCACTGTGCTTATATTGGCCACATTCCCCCAAATCTCTCCTTTCCTTTCTGTTTAGCTAATTTCCTACCATCAAAACCCTTAAATGGTACAGGAAGCACGGTGTCTTGCAGTTGACACAAGTCTTGCAAACACATCACACTGGCCGTATATTTGTTTCCCTTTTCCCTCATGTCTGCTGCATTTCTAGCCTCTCTGAATACAAGGCAGGGAATCCTTTCCTTACAGAACCTTGAATACCTTTCATAAACACCTCCAGTGAGCTCCATACCAATGCATGCCTTGCTGTTACTCAATAAGAAGAGAGAAAAAAATAACCACGTGGAGAATACTTGCATGAGAAGAAGTTAAGGAGTGCATCTAATTCATATACGTGGGAAGACTTCCTGACAATAAGCTTCTTCAGTCCTATAAACAGCTTCTCAAGGGAAGTAACGATTACCTTGCTGATGAATAGTTCGGCCAAAGCTCTGGGGTTGTAAGGCGTTGGCAGGAAACGGGCTGGATGATGTAATACAAATTCCTTTCATGTTTGAGTCCTCCGATGCAAGCAGTTTCTCATCTCTGCTTGGGGTTAAAGAGAGGAGATGTGAGTCATCCTTGGGAGAGGACCAGGAGACCACTTTTTCCTCCTGCGATGTACTTTTTGACCGTTGAAGTGTTACCCGATGTCTGCAAGAGTCTTGGAGACTCCCAAGCCCCTCAGTTATTTTGGCAAGAGGGACAGCATCTTGTTTAGATTTCTCCTTCTGAGTGATCATACGAGGGCTAGAGAGTGTGGGACGTGTTTTAGAAGTAGACTGTAAAATGATAGGTTGGCAGACCAAAACCAAACAATGTAGAGAAAACAGCCTGTTGATGGATATTATATCCTACTGAGGACATGAAAGCGGCGATTCTGGGTCAGACAGGAGGTCTCTGCCTTCCAGTGTTCTGGCTTTGACAGTGTCTAATAGCAAGTACTTAAAGGAGAGGGAGCAGCGCCAAGACTGGGTGATACTTCCCCTCTTCTGTACTCTTGAAGCAATCCCGTGGCTTTGGGATTTCCTGGCCATAGATGAAAAAAAAAAAAAAAAAAATCCCCCGTGATAGATTTTTTGGTCTTTATTGAATTTGTCTAAATGGTTTTTGAGGCTGTCTAAATCTTTGGCATCCGCAACATCCTGTGGCAATGAATCCCCGCTCCAGGTATGTTTTATGAGGAAAAAGTTCTTCTGTGCACAGCTAACTTGAAACCAAAGCGGTTTTAAAGCTCTCAGGTGAGGGGGGCTTGGGGTCCTCGGCTTAGAGAGCTGCAGTCATTGGGTGGGTGAGGATTTTCTTCTCAACTGGAAGGAAAAAAAAACCCCAAAACCCAGAACCAAACCGAGCATAAGTAGTTTGTGTGCATTTAGTATCTTTTTTTCTTTTTCTCCTGAAGGATTATAGTACCTTTGCAAAGGTTATTTCTAGACACCCGTAACTTCACGGGCGCCGGCCCTTTGGAACGCCCTGCTGCAGCCTGGCAGCGGGCTGACCCTGCTGCGTAACCGGGAGAGCTCGGGAAGGAGAAGGAGGAGGAGGGTTGTTGGTGCGGGGGGTCAGCCCCGCGGGGGCCGGGGCCGCTCTGACGGCGGGCTGCCAGGAGAGGGCAGCCGGCGCCCGGCCAGCGCTCGCCGCCCCGCCCCGCCGGAGCTGGGGCCCGGCCGCCTCTCCTTTCCTCCCTCCCCGCAGCCTGCCGCTTAGGTTGTCCCCTGGCATTAAAGGCCGTGGCCGGCAGGAGAGGGAGAGAGAAGGGGAAGAGGGTTCGGCTTCTTGCCCCCCCCCCCCCCCCCCCGCCCCGCAAGCCTTTGGGGGTGACTGCTCTTCAGGTTCCGTGCTCGACGAGGGAAGTTTTGTTCCGAGGATGTGTCACTGCCTGCAGCCAGCACGGGGAGCACCCAGGGAGGGCCGAGACAGGCCTTGCAGCCCCTCCACGGGGCCTGCTTAGGCATTTGATTCTTGGAAGAGGCGAGGAGGAAAAGGGTTTGCTCTGCAAAGTTTTTGCTCTGTTGCCAAACGTCTCGGGGGTGAGCAGGGGGGAAATACAGGAGGGATGTTTGAGGAGGAGTGCTGGTGACGGAGAGTTGCTTTTAGAGGGCAGCCTGAGCCGGCAGTCCCTACCTAGCACTTTCCCGGCCTCAGCAGGCTCCTGGCCAGAGCTGGTTTTATCAAAAGGCACATGGGCTGCACAGCACTACTTCTGCTCGGAGGGCAGTGCAAGATGGACGCAAGCTTACGGTGGGGGTTCGGGGATGTCCTCAGGCCGGTACAGGCCGTGCTTGAGTCGGTTGTCTCTAGCGCGTATACTTCGTATCGTGAAATCTCACAGCTTTCAAGTGAATGAAGGGAGTGTGTGTGTGAATAAATAGTATTCTTCCATCCCCCCCTTTTTTTTTTTTTTTTTTTTGTTAAAGGAGACTAGAGACCCCAAGAAATACAACTTGGTTGTATTGGTCAGTGTAGTTACAGAACCTGGAAGGATGCTGAAAAAGATCAGATGTTTATCGTCAGATCTTTTACTAAAGGAAATTAAGGCAACAACAGACAGACATTGCTAATTTTTAAGAACCAATCATGTCAGATCGATTTAATTTTCTCCTCTGACGTGGCAGCAGGCCTGGCAGATGGAGAAAGCTACTGACTTTGGACCTAGTCCTGCATGACCTTTACATAAACTAGGCAAAAGAAAGGTGAAATTAAGAAGGGGCTGAGCACCTCATTAGAAAACAGTATGTAGAGTAATTATGTCATGCTTTTCTCTGGGTGTGTGATTTGGAGTCTTGACATGGTCTGCCCTGGCTGCTCTGCTCTTCTGTACTGTTCATCAAACATCAGAGTAAGGAAATAGTGACTGAATATATGTATGTGGGGGGCTGGCAGCCTTTGGAAGGTAGGATTAGATGTCAGAAAGATCACAGTATATTGCAGAAATGGCCTGAAATCCAACAATGTGAAATTAACCAAAACCAAGTTGTATTAACAAAAGGAACTGTATACACATTATAAAATGGAGAATAGCTGTAAAAAGCAGTAATATCGAAGGGAAAGATCTGGGGGAATAGGAAAAAACAAACTGAGTATGTGGTGCTGTTTTTTGTGATCCTGAAAACCTGGAATGCATTTCCAGGTGTGTTGAGTAACTGCAGAAGGTAGTTATTCTTCAGAGTTCAGCGCAGCGAGCGGAGCACTGTACCTGGTTTTAGGCACTTCAGGAAAGACACAGGCAGAATCTGGAAAAAGTCCAGGGAAGAAAAAGAAAAAGAAGCTCAGAGAGCCTGGCATAGGAGGAAAATATTGAGCTTGTTTGTTCTTCAAGAAAAGAAAGAGTAGAGAAGTATGGAGGATGGGGATTGATTATTTACAATGTCCATCGAAGGCAGCTTAATTTGCATCAGGGGAGGCTTAAATTGGATATTATGGGGTCAAACAACATTTTCTGATTCAATGTAGTGAAGCACTGGAACAGTAATTTAGGGGACTGGAGTTCCTGTGCCTAGGAGTCTGTAAAAACAAGTCAGGCAATTCCTGATGGATGTTTGTCTAAACATGCTCTGTGTTGCCTCTGAGCACGGAGGACCTCTTGTCTCCCCTGCCCTGTACTTGCTTTCTTCCGTGACATTCAAAAACCAGTTGTTACCATTTACGTAATTCCACAGTGTATGACTGCTGTTGTCTTGGGCCTTTCTCTCTTTTTTTTTTTTTTTTGTGTGTCTAAATTGATAGGAGGCTCCTCTGCTCCTGTATGATCTTAAAAGTGCCAGAGATCCTTTTTTTGTGACAGCTGCCTCATAGCTCTATTTCTTCCTGAGCTTGCTTATTACTCAAAGGGTGCAGGGTGTTGAGCATCTCTGAGTCAGTCCTTCCCTCTGTCTCACAGTAATAACATGTATCATGTGTGAACCTTGGAGCTGTTTGATATCTTGATTTCCCTTTAAGCTCTCCAGCCAGATCTCCATTTCGGGCATGCTTAGAGGAGATTTTTTTTTTTTTTTTAATTGAACAAACACCTCCTTGCTACCCTACCTGCAACTGCCCTTGCACAAAGACAGGACTGAGAGAATTGAGCAGGAGCATTTGCTCAGTCTGGGCAGGGAGTGTGCTTCTGCCTGCCTGCAGTTGGGATCTGCTGTGGGAGGGCAGCCTGTGTGCGTTACGCTGAGTACGTACGGTAACTGCTTCACCGCCCTGCTCGTGCCGGCCGCTTCAGCAGGACCCTGAGTAAATGAATGGGATTGCTTTCTGTTCTGCTGACTTCTCCTGCATGGTGAGTGAGCAGCTCTGCATTGGCTGGGGAAGGATGCTGCATGCAAGCAGACTGCCTCAGCAAGCTACGCAGATGCTCCTGAGAATAGCTGGTGGATAGAAGATGGTTTCATTCTTCTCAATATTAAAGGAGAGGTATTTCCAGCAGTAGCATAATGTTGCTTGGAGCAGGCATTTGCCAGATGGTTTCGCCTCCCCCGAGGCTTTGGGATGTGAAAGGGAAAGGGCCAGGAACACACTTTTGATTCATTCCATTAGTAGATTAATCGGCACTGTCCTGGCTTAATAAGTCTCTTAGATTTCCCAGTGGAAATGGCACATGTAATTCTGCCCAGGTCACGCTCTGCACACCTGTGTTGAAGCTTTCACAGCAAGAAGCTATGCTGCTGCAGGCAACATCTGCAAAACAAGACTTGGGAGGGGGGGGCAGGGTTTTTTTGGTGGGGGGGAGAGGTGAGAAAATCTTTTTAATAAGTACTGTTAAATAATCCTAGTAGGAACAAGATGGCTTGTGAGAACATGCTTGAATTCTTCTGCCATTTTGGTGGGGGTTGTATTTAAAAATCTTGCAGTGGTAATTTGATGTTATGAAGCCCCCCCCCCCCCCCTCCATTCTGTATTAATTGCTGGCTAGATTGTGATTTCCAGGAAGTCTGTGATTAGAGGACAAGGGTGCTCTTCCTGATAAAGGTCAGAGGCTGCTGTCTCGAGAGGCTGGTGATAAAATGAAGAGAACTGTCTCACTGACTTTAGCTGAAAACCTGAGCAGATGCTGTGCTGCTATTTACTTGGGGGGGCTGTCCCCCATGACCTTCTCTTCCCGCCTCTCTTTCTGCAGGCCAGCCAATTGTTGGGGAGTGGATTTAGTTGCTGCTGCCACCCACACAGGAGAAGGTTTGTAGCTCTTGGCAGTTTTAGCAGGAATCTGCGTTTTTAACTCTTCTGGTGCCTGTGGATTGCGATGAGCTGCACTTTTATGTCACAGCAGCCCTGAGCTGTGCTTGCTGCCAGGCCTAATAAAGGTTTATCAGTAGGATTGTATCTGATGAGACCCGTTGAAATGCCTTCATGCTTGGATTTTATTGAGAGACTTCAGGTACTGCCAGCAAACACATCCTCGCCTTTTCTGGTCCATTGTTCCCGATACACCTGGAGAGCATGGGCTACCCTTTCTTACAAGTCAAGAGGACAGCAGTGGCTAACGTTGGCAACAGTTTGATCATCATCTCTGTTTCTGGGGCACCTGTCACCCTGGCTCCTTGCCATGGTCTCCCTAAGCTAAAACAGTGCTCCTCGATTCCAAGTGCTTGGAGGACATCTTGTTTTCCAACCATTTATGGCAGCTAGCTCCAATCCTTTGCAGGGTCTGGAGAAAGACTGACAGGGGCCAAAGGAGTAAATGTCATGAGACTCTGGAGCTTTCTGTTGAAAGCTGAGATAGAGATATTTTACATCCCGCGGTATATGTAGCCAGATTTAGGCTCTCTGGTATTTCCAGTAGAATGGCATTTCAGAACTGGGAGGCTGAACTCTGACAGCAGTGTTGTCCCCAGTTGCTGCCAACTTCACCCCAGACAGAGAACTGCTGTATTTCTTGAGCAGCTGCTGCTGTGGAGCAGAACACGGGAAGACTTGATAGTCTCTGAAATAATTTGAAATATACTGGCAGAATAGACAGATAGAGCTAGCCCTCTGAATTTCACTCAAGAATTAATCTAATCACTGTGTAATATGTTCTTACTGGTCTATCCTACCTAAAGGGCAAACTTAACTACATTAGGCACAATTTGGAGCATTTGATTTCCTTCAGACTTAGAATTAGGATACAGCTGACTATCCATGTACATATTTCGAGGTTTCTGGGCGTCTCTAATCCAGTTTGTAGTGACATTAACATTAGATAACCATAGCAAGGCCTTTATCTGAAAGGAAACATGCATTCTTCAGGTCACACAAGGATGAAAAAAGATTGTTCTGGTCACTGTTGCTTTCTGGGAATTTGGGAACAGGGAAGAATTTTTAATATGTTGTTGTTCCTGCTTGCTTTGTTGTCAAAGTGAGTAGCTTCTCTAGCGGGTACAGTAGTTGTCACATCACATGGTATGGCTACACTTCAAAGCTAAAATTTGGATTAAGATGAGATGAGAATGTATTGCATGGGACCTAGGGCACAATAATTGCACATGTTGACTGGCCATAGTTACTTCATACCATTCATCTCATCTAAACCGAGTGTGAGGGAGCTGCTACTCATTCAATTTGTCTCTTAGAAAGGGATGGGAAGAGTAAGCATGTTGCAGTCAGTCTCTAATGGAAGAGTAATTTTGCCAGGATTTGATCAGAAAAGGCATCAGAATGGAATTTACAGTACTGTGGGTTTGGGTTTTTTTTTTTTTTCTCATAGCAGGGTGTAGGGGAAAGAAGGGAAAGTGGAACAGCCTTAATACGAGCTCAGCTGAAGGTGTTTGAGGGTCACAGTATGCACCCCACAGACTGCAGTGATGCTGAAGACCAGATCTATAGCTGGTCTGCTCCTATGAGAGCCAAAATCCTCCTGATTCAAGTACATCAGTTGACACAAGTGCCAAGAAATACATCTGAATTTGTTGGAACATCCCACGTTACAAACTCTGGGTGTTTCCAGTACTCACTGCATGTGAGATCTGCAGAATAGTAAAACGCCTTGTTAAAAGATATAGGTAGGTATCTATCCGCATGCTTTCTCAGAAGTCCCATATTAAATATATACACTAAGAAGACTTTGAAGAATGGATTATCTTTTGCTTATAAAGCAGGAAACAAGTAGTGCAGCTAGTCTCTACGTACACACGCTTTTCTAAATTGTCTTATGCTCATAATTCCCTGAGGAACCAGTCAGATGGAGGGAGCTGTTTGCTGCAGCCATGAGAATAATCCCCCTAGATGGTGGTGGCACAGGTATGGTTAAGAACTGCTTTGCCCAGAATGAGATCAGAAGCAGAACTGCTATTCTGACAACTGACCTTTGCTGATCATTGTGAATTGAAGTTGGGGATATTGTGTTCTATAACTAAATTTTTCCAGTAGCATTTCTGTCCTCTAGAAATCTTCCTTTGTATTTTATATCTGTTTATGCCTCTTGTCTTATGCTTTATTAACGTCTTTTACATTTGAACAGTCTGCTGTTCCTTTTTGTGGTTTGACAACTGCCAATGCCCCTGTTGAAATATTTTGCTTTTAGTTCTGTTAATGGCGATTTCGCCTGGATTTTCTTACTACCGTTATGTAATGGAAGTATCTGCAGTCCCCTGACATGTGTGTTTGGTCTCTTTCCACCCACCCTTACTTATCACAGGTTGATGCTGTGTTCCACCAAAGTCTTTTAGCAATTTAGTTTTGTTGTTTTCTCAGGAGATGTCATTCAGTGTTTATCGGTGTTACCTCTTCATTAGCTGGAGTAATTCCTTTCTTCTTGCTGATTATATACTTGTGCCATTTCTCGTACTGAAACCATATTTCAGGCATTCAGCTATTTTGTCTTCATTAGGTATATAAGGCTTTTAGGTAATGTCACGGATTATTTTTCTTCTCAGAGGGTCAAATGAAAGAATGTTATTTGAATAAAAGAAGAAATAAAGCAGCTGTGACAATAAGGATAAAAAAAAATGTGCACAATGTAGTATTTGTTAAGCTGCTTTCTTCCCTCTCATAGGTGTATTTGCAGTCTACTACTAGGGTTTATTAGTCTTTGAGTCTTTCTAAGTTGGAGAGAATGCATTTTAAACTCTTAAAAAGGTATGTTAAAACCCAGTCTTTAAACTAAGCGATACAGGATAGAATTTTATTCCTGTCTCTGGCAACTTTACTATCCCAGGATTTGTAAACTGCTTTCTACGCTGTAGTAAATTGGATCCCAGCAGTACAGGGCCTCTGTAGATAAATATAGTAGCCATTATACCTTGATATAGTTGTATTGCCTAGGAAATTACTACTGTTATTGAAAAGGAATTTGCTCAGGGCAAGAGGGTATCCATTACTTCCTGAATAACTCGCTAACATTGTTAACCTTCCTTTGCACAAACAAGCCAGAAGGAGTCTCTTTCTGCAGGATGGCATTGTTCTCTGTCTGTATTCCCCTTTATCAGCAGCAGGCCTAAGCCAAAGTTTCAGCATATTAATAAACCCCTGTGTGGTCCAGGGAAGAGAGCTATGCCCTGTCTTCTCCTTTCCCCACTGTTGCAATACTCTTATCTTCATATTCTTTCTTAATTTGCTGGGTTGTTGCCGTGCTGATGAATTGCTGATGTGGTACAGCCACTTGACATTGTAAGCATGAAGACAAAAAATGGTATAATGATGCTGTAGCTCCATTGATGAGGTATTTGAAGCGTTTTTTCTTTTGCCACCTGCAGTCTCACACCTTGAATAGGATAACACTTGGATGCCATCAATTCATCCTCTGGTATAGCTTCGCTTGCGGACTATAAAGGGATGAGTTGTTGATGTAGGAGCTGAGCTGCATTTTTATATTTATGACTTCCTCTTCAAAATCCACAACCAAATAAATACCCTATTTAGCACTCTAAGTCTAGGGCATAGAGAATCTTTCTGCCCTTTATCAGTTCAACTGGATATTGTACTCCTGATTTGACACTAAAAATATACTTTTGCTGGAGTTTGCTGCTGTGTAATACTTTCTCCTACTTCATGGAAGAATTGAAGGGAGACCAAACTTTGTTCTCTGGACATTGCTAGTGAAGATATTAAGGCAGCTATTCATTAACTAAAGTTTAAAAATAAAGGTTTAAATACCAGTGTTAGAGCTTATTCTGATCCCTTCTTACAAGAATCTAAATATATTTGCTATATGCCAATTCAGTGTGGACTTCAGACTAGATCCAAGTGTGATGGCATGGAGAAGACAGCTTGAAAATCAAGCCTGGGTTGGCAACACAGCTGCAGAAATGCTTTTTCTTCCTCAGACCTTTAGCTTGCTAGCTTCTCCTCAGAAGGTATTGGAGGATTGCAAACTTCCCTCCTGTTCTGCCATAGTAAGACTGACGGGTGTAATTCATGGAAATTCCCACTTGGCTGCCCAAACTCATGTTTGCTATATCCTGGGAGCAGTTGCATCACCATTTCGTTTCTGCAGATGAATGCCCAAACCAGTATACTGCAGCTGTAAGAATTCCTTACATCTAAATGTTTGCATGCTCTCGACTGTTTAACTTTGAATTCTCTGGCTTCACAATTTAGTTTTGTTGATGTGGGTGTTCTTGGTTTTAATTTAAAGGTGTATTTTTGTCTGGGAGCACATTTTCAGCAAAGTACCTTTCCTAGTTACTGAGCTTATTGCAGTTCTCTTGAAGGATTGACAGTGCCTTCCAGAATGGTGCTCTTGAGCATACTTGTGAGGAGAAGAAAATCCCAAACAAAGTCTAAAATGCTTTTTTTGGTACCTGTGTCCTTCCCCCCCGTACTTGAATGATAAGCCTGTGAATTGAGACCTTCTGGAGTTTATTTAAGGACTTAACATTTAATTACTATGTGAAGTCAGTAGCAGGACAGTCCCTGAAAATTGTTGGTTTTGTTTGCATGTCAAGGTGTTTTATTGTTTCACGCTTTCTGCTTTTTGTGGAAGATAAACTAGCCCTTGATAGTTTGCTTTTAAATAAGTAATCTCTTTTCAGAAGCCTCTTGCTGCGTAGCTGAACCATACCTGCAGGAGAGAGAATAGGGAATCCAGTTTTCCAGGAATGAAATGGCTTGCTCTATAACAAAATGGCTTTTTTTTTCCTTGTAATGTGCCAATGTTTGGCTTATTTGCTTGGCAAAACATCTAAAAAGGATTGTGGTATTTTTCTGGGTGATTTATTGTATGCATTTTGTATTCTTGCTTCCTTTCACAAACAGGATAATGCAGAAAGAGGCTTCCTGGAGTCCTTTTGGATGTTGAGAGGAAATCTACCTTGTGGTTCAGAAATTCTGATAATCAGAGATAATGCCAGGATCCTGAGCAGAGGGAGTCTTCGCAAATAAGCAGTACTCTGCCACCAGGGTAGTCTCCAGCGGCACCCAAAGGAGTAAACCAACCTCAAAGAAGATCCTCTTATCTCCATAGGAACTGTATGTGTGCCCAGGGCTGCCTTCTGTGCCGCTCCCCAGATAGCTCCCAGCCCCATCTCTAATCTTCTTTTTAAAAAGAAAAAAAAAAAAAAACCAAAAAACAACCAACCAGCAAACAAAACAAAAACCAACCAACCAAGCAAACCAAACAAAAAACCAAGGCACAAGGCGTGCCCAAACCCCACAAGTAGTGTGAGTCTGATTCCCTTGTTCTCTTGCCGGGACATTCTGCTGGAGTCAGATAAGCCATGGAAAGCAGCCATTGAGTTGGAGAAACTTCCCTCTGAGCACCGCAGAGCACGTCTCCCTTCCAATCTCCAGTCAGACCTTTTGTAGATGGTTCTTGAAGTGTTTATCATGGTGAGACAATGATCAAGTCTTCATCCTCAGTCTGAATCCAGCTTCTGCGTAAAATGTGAAAGCTCGGTCTGGGTCTTGGCTGAGAGCGCGACTGTTTTCCTTTGGTTTGAAATGAAAATTCCCTCTTCAACCTGTCCCAGCCTCAGAGTACCTCCCCTCCCACTTTTCAGCCAAGGAAAACTGCACAGTGAGGAGGAACACATAGATTCAATATCATTTATTAACCATAAAAGAATTTCATCTTATTTTAGAGTTCAGGCTGGTTTTAAAAACTATTTTATGGTTTTGTTTTACAGGAGAGGTTGCCAGGGAGCCTTATTAAACATCAGGAGTAGACATTTTTATGATCAGTATTTTTCATTCATGTATCGGAACGCTCTCCCAGATGCATTCAGGTGCACAGTTTAATTTGCGCTCCCCTACCTGAGGCCTTCCACCTG
Source organism: Harpia harpyja (assembly GCF_026419915.1). NCBI lineage: Eukaryota > Metazoa > Chordata > Aves > Accipitriformes > Accipitridae > Harpia > Harpia harpyja. The sequence continues at coordinate 26,775,180 of NC_068945.1, read as the reverse complement.
CATCTTTGTTCTGCAAACCTCCCGTTATCAGACTCCACTTCATTTTTCGCTTTGCTCAGCATTGGGATGTTATTTTAGCTCTCATTACTGGAAGGGTTCCAACCTAGATGCTTCTAGGAAAACTCAGATGCTGAGAAAATTGGTATTGGTGGCTTTACCGGTAGCACTGCTTTCCTGATGCAGTCTTCTGGTGTTGACAGAGGTATAATCTTTTGGCCGAGCTTAGCTAACCAGCAGCAGGTCTTTAATAAGATGGACTCCAACAAACACCTGCATTTGGGTATGTCATTGCATCACAGTTGTACTTTTGGCCTTATAGCAGGTTTAATGTTAGCACAGTAGTTAGGGCTTGTTGGAGCTGCAAATGCAGGTCACGCAGTTTGATGCAGACTGCAGGCCTTCCCGAGTGCCCACATCTGAGTATGTTCATGGCTGTAGTTTGATTAAAACCCCATTGTTATCTGGTTACATCCCTTCTGTTTGTAAGCTTGAGCTAGGTAAGAGGACGACAGTGCTGTTTGTTGGGTAGCTGTTGGAACATCTTCCTTAGTTACTGCTGGAATGGAAAGCATTTCGTTATCACAGACTGCAACAGCTGACTCTTCTCCAAATATAGAACAGAAATACGTATTGAATGCTTTGGCTTTTTTCTTCAGTATTGGGGATGTTTCTACCTTTCCCCTGTAGTAGCAGGTAAATGCAATTGCTGGGATTGCTATTCCTGAGAAGCTTTGAAAAACTCATTGTCGTCTTCCAGCTCTGGCTGTGGATTTTGCCTCCTGTTGTTAGGATTCCCTTGTAAATTTTATTTTTCCCTTTCCTAATTTCCTTTCTATTTCCTTCTCTCAGCTTTTCTTTTTTTCAATTGCTAAAATATATACAAGTGTTCAAGTGTGGGTATGTGACAGGGAAGCCCAATAAGCAATCTGTCTGTCCAGGAAAAATATGCCAGTGTACCTCTGGTCCCACTCAAGTGCTGAGTATGTACGTAGATACACTGGTTTGGTGTCTGTTCTCCTTCCATATATCCAAATGCAATTGTCACAATCATTTTTACCTAAGTTACTGCTAATTTCTATTTTTACGATTGATTGCTCTTTTCTGTCAAGATGGGATCTAATATGGAATTGCTCGTTTTCAATGTAACACTTCTTGAACTAAGAAATTGTTTTCTGTAATGTAGAAATTTCGAGGGTGTTCTTTGGCATTAGCTCCCCGACGCCTCCCGCGAGTGTCGTTGCATTTGAAATTCCTGGTGATCAGATGGGTTTTTCCCTCTGTTATGAAGAGGTGCTTAGCTGGCCACTCATCCTGTGTGCTATCTAATGTGATTTCAGTAGTGTGTAGCAGACACACCAGCTTGTACCCTGTCTTGAGCTTTATCTGCTAGAATGTTAATCCACGAGCATTTGAAATCATATGCCTCTGAGACACAATCAGCTAGAAACAGATAACGTCAGTTTGAAACTGTGCCATACCTATTCCCCATTTGCCCACTCACATCTTTCCTAAATAGGCTACAACTTTTTGTAAATTATTTTTTAAGCATTTGGCTTATTTGAAACGTATATACCAGCAGTATTTTTGGGTTGAATTTATGCACATAACCGAGCAGCCACAATTCTTCTTCTATGTAATTAAGGCTTTTGATACTGGTAGAACGTGGGTAGAATTTTTTTTCTGTTTTACTAGTGCCTCTTATTTTGACAAATACCTTGATATAATATTAAATAGGTGGTTACTTGCTCCCTTTTTTCTCTTTCCCCTTTTGTTACTTGCTAAGACCTTCCCTACCTCCCTCAGAAGCATTAATATATTTGCAGACTGCTTTCTTCCCCTTTCACTTTGATTTACACAACAGCCTCCCATCAGAGGGACCAATGTTTCACTAGGCTGCAGCTCTCTGAACATTTTTCTCTTAGCTCGGTATATATAAATGTTAAAATCTTTTTCTTTCTGCTTTTAATCCTTTTTGAGACAGGAAAGATCCCTAAGAGATCATGTGTATTTCCACACACAGCAGCCTTCCAAGTTCCCTGACATGTATCCTGTAAAGCACTGTTGTTAGAATTAAGACAAAGCATTTGCAGAGGATCCTAGCTACCTGTTTCAGAAGCCTGTCTCAGTCATGACTGTCTTTGTTTTTCTGAAATTAGACTCACTAACATACTGTTGTCCTCTTGCTACTTGCAGAATATTTTGTGTTTTCTTAGGGTAAATTTTCCAGAAAAAATACCATCTTCTATTGATATCTTTTACATACCAGCTAATGTAATTGAAAATCTAAGCAATCTGAATAAAAGCTTAAAGAAGGCCTAATAGCTCATCTAGTTCTTCCCCCCCCCCACATAATTATATCGGCCAAGTAAATCTTTTTCTTGCTTATAATCTGAGGCTAACACAGTTACCACGCTGCCACCAGTACTGTCTGCAACTGTGGGTAGTCTTGGGCATGCACTTCATATTCTTAGTGTTGGTTTGAACCTCTGGGCAGCAGCAGCTCTGTTGAATCAGAGCGGTGGTGTCTCTAGAGGCATCCCACAGCATCATCTCCTGACCGGTCGGGTACTTCTCTCGCTGCTTGAGAATATTGAGTGTTGAGAAACCTGCTCTTGCAGTTCCTCAAAAAGTGCTCCAGGACAAGGGTATTTCATCACCAGAAGTCTGCTGCGCTCAGTAATCTTCCTGTATACCTTCATGGAGAGGTGGTGGCCCAGTGGCAGATGAATTTTGAGCCAGTATTTGGATGATTTGAGGAGGGTTTGTAGGTCTTGTTTTGCTTCAGAGGTTGAATGTGACCTGTCCAACTGTGGATTTGCTGAGATGACTTGTAACGAGTCTCAGTTGTTGAAATTAAGGAACGGCCTTATTCTGAAAGTTTTTCTTTTCTCTCCCATTGGAAGAGTGGCCTAAAGGATGAGAGAGCCTGGGGAAGAAGGGGGATAATTCCTGCCCCCCCCCCTTTTTTTTTTTTTAATTAGGGAGCTTGTCAGTCATTCTTCAGCATAGTTTTAAGTGCTCATCTTTTTAAAGTCTTTTATGGAAATACATATGAAGTAGGATTTATTTGGGTTTGCGTACCTGGTCCACGTGTCTTCTTACTTTCTCCTCTGCACGCAAGGAATCTCAGCTTTCATTAAGGTGATAGTAAGATCACTTTTGGATCAGGATTTCGAATCAGAAGAAAACCTTGAAAATGCCATCAAGGTTATGTGATGCAGAAGCGTTTGCCTGCGTCTGCAGGCTGGCTGAACTAGGAGCTACTGTTGGTGTGATCCTACTGTTGAAATGTAACTGAAATGTCTAACCGTGATGCAAATATCAGCACTGCTGCTGTTTCACTCCTCTCGGAGCATCTGAGAACAGGTTTATGGATCACACACTTCGCTCTTTGGAGACCGTGGTGCATAGGCTTTGGTGTAGTAAGTGATTTTTAGGAACGTTGCTTTTCACCCTGTTGACCTGACCCATCATGCCAAAAGGTGAGAGCAGATGGGAGGCCCGAGAGCTGCCGTAGTTGAACAATCCCGTGACATCTGAGCTTCGTGAACCGGGGCTCCTGCTCCTTCCCCTGAGCAGCAGGGCTTGGGTTTTCCTGGCTGGAAAGCCAAGCGGTGTCCTGCCTGTCTCTAACAAGCGCATCCCCGTCGCTGCTATATGGTCACAATGATAAACCTTTTCTCCAGGTTTGTAGGCAGGACTGCAACAACAGTCATGTATTTCCTTAGAACCCATCGGCATCCCATGGATGGGACAAGCCTGGTCCAAGGTGCGTTTGCGGCTTGCTGAAGGCGAGGAGAGCCTGGGGAGCGCGGAGCACGGCTGGGATGTCTGCGCTTGCTGCGACGGGAGCCGCGTCTGTTTGTTGCCCCACGTAGACAGGGCTTGACTTGTAGGTGGAGCGCGGCAGGCCACATGGCTGCTTGCTTTGCTCCCGAGCCCGCTGGATCGCGTTTAAGAAATCTGTAAGTAAAGGGAGTAGAGGTGATATGTGAAAGAGCACCATTTCTATATCTTTAGCTGAGATAAAAATATTTCTTGAAAACTCATTTCCAAGGAGACCAGTGACTCAATGAAAACATGATTCTTTTTTTTTTTTGTTTTCCCCCATTTGAGAAGAGGCCAATTTTAACTTAGCATTTGGAGCCCAGCAAGGGAAGTCGATTCTTCATTTCGAGGTGGGAAGGGAAGGGGGCGAGAAACCCGTTTTCCTAGTTTGGAAGAGCGGTTTAACTGATTAATGAGATGAGAGGTGACACTTGTCCTGTGGCATTGGGCATGGGGGATGGGACCAGATTCGCTCGTGCGGGGAAGGGCTTGCTGGAGCTTGTCGAGGGAGCTGGGGCGAGAGTGTCTTTCGCTCAGCGTGCCTTTGCCGGGGCTGCCGCCCCACCGGCAGAGCTTTGCAAACCTGAAACTGGAGCAGGCTGGGAGCATAAGGCTGCGAGGGCGCTTGCCCCAGTCAGACTTGGGGGGAAGCTGCCTCTGGGCAAGTGGGAACCCGATATACTCAGAGGAACCCGAGCCAGCTGCTGCTTTCCCTTTGGCAATATGCAAGTCTGTAAAATAGTCATGCAGAGCCACCTGTGAAAGCAGATTAACCCCTTTATCTGTGAGTCGCTTCTCTTCCCCAGCTCACGACAGTGGTTGTTTCTCCTGCGGGAGCTCCAGGGTGGCTGGCATACCATAGATTTTCTCCTTAGCTTCAGGATCCCTGTAGTTGTGCTCCTTGTTGCCTGTCAGTGGTTAATGATTAAATACAGCTACTGAATTGTGACCAAATTCGGGGTGTTGACTAATGGGGTAGATGAAGATGTAGCAGAACCTGCCTGTGGCACCCTGCACAGCTCCCGCATCTGCGGATGGTTTCTGGAGAAGCAATTAGCGGGTGGGGGGGAATGGGTCCTCACCCCCAGTGACTTTGGAGGACAACACGCTGCCTCATTCAAGTCTAAAGATCCCTTTTCTAAAGTAAGCACGCTCCGGCGCTGGGAGCCGGGCTGCATTTATTACTAACCCCACCCATCCCTGCCTCTTGCAAGAATCTTGTGAGGCCGAGATTGTGTTTTTAGAAGCAGAATGACAGAGAGAAATTCCCTGGAGGCGAATGCAGAGTGTGTGCTGTGCACGCCAGTACAGACACACGGGGCTGGGAACTCCCAGGGAGAGATTAAGTGCGAGAGAAGAGCGCAGAGCAGCCAGAGCTGGAGGAGGGGAGTGGAGGAGGCGAGACGCTTTCTAAGCCTCAAACTGAGCTGTTTGGATTTTTTTTTTTTTCTTAAAAAAAAACAAAAACAAAAACAAACCAACCTTGGTCTCGACAATCTTACTGAAGTACCTCTTGCGTTGCTGGATCATCTCACTGCTGGGTTTGAAGGACCCAGGCTAACATGATGTACCTCTGGGTGAGTAGAGAAGCGTGTGTCAGGGCTTGCACACTTTGCACATATAAGGAATGGAAAGCTGAAGGACTCTGCACTAATGTGAGCGGCCTTTGCTGTTGGGCTTAGCTCTCTGCAGCCTCTACACACAGTGGGCTGTAGTTTTCCCTTGTAAAAAATAATATTTAGAGCGAGTACTGCTAACTGGGTATCAAGCAGGCTTTTCCTGCGGTTTTAAGTTCCTCTGGAGAGAACAGTTTTGGGCAGGTGCCTTGGAGACAAAATTTTTGGTATAATGCTGCTCACTGTCTGCCATCTGAGAGACCTGTATATATATATATTTTTTTTTCATGCGTAATACTGTTCCCATGTGCCTCTGCTTTATGGGATTTTGATGTTACTGAGAGACATCCCAGGTAGTGGAGTAGTGTTCCTGAAAGGGATCTGTAGTTACTGAAGGTTAAGAGAGGAGCAGGGAGCAAATAGATAGTTTTGCAGTTTGGGGCTTTGGGGGTGGGGGGAAGAAGCTGTTTTGACAAAAGTTGGATGCAAGGTTGTTTTTCCAGAAGTGGCACGGTTACTCAAGTTTCTGGTGGAGTATGGAAAATAATGTCAGGAAAAACATGTGTAAAGTGTTATATAGGTCCAGCAAGCAAAGTGAAAGCATATATAAAAGCATATATATTTTCAGTCTTTGAGCAAAGACTGGAATTTCCTCTGGAGCAGTCAGCTGTTAGGCTGCTCAGGTAGTCATCTACGTGTAGTTTTGTCTGCTCCTAGGCACCCTTGAGATCAGCAGTTTGCCCTTGGGTTCCTTACCTAGATACATGAGGCGAAGAGTAATCGGTTCCCAAGTTTTTGTTTTTGTTGTTGTGGGGGTTTTTTTGTGTTTTTTTTTTTTTTTTAATTTAATCTGTTTAACTCTGAAGGTGGGGGCTCTCACTGCTGCTGCTTTTAGAGTCCAGCTTCCCATCACTCCCAGGAACAAACACTGGTTTATTTTAGCAACAAAGCAAGCCTTGGAGCCCCGGCAGAAGGATTTTACTTCCCTCCTTTGCACATACACACGCTATCTTTGTTGCAGGGTAACTTGATTCTGCGCTGGGGTATGCACGCTTGCCTGGTTTTGTCCAGCAGGCCCCGCTGGCAGGCACGTCCACCTTCTCCGCTCTTCCCCGCTCCCCGCAGCCTGCCGTGTGGGACCCCAAATTGGGGTGCTGATTTTTAGCGAAAAGGGCTGGGCAGGCCCCATGGCTCGGCTAAGATTTGTTCTTCGTTTGGTGGGTGGGGTAAGAGGAGAAGTAATTCAGGCATGCTGCTGCTGATTTTAGATAAGCAGTAAACAATGGAGATGTTCCTTACCCAGGCTGGCGAGTATGGGAGCTGAGGAGAATTGTCCTGCTCTCTCACCTCTTCCCGCTAGCGAGGGGTGCATGAGCACTGTAGTACAAAGCGGAGGTGTTAGCCTGCATAATGACTGACTTCGGCCCAAAAGGTGAAGCGCTCTCCTGGATTCTTAAGAGAGGGTTGAGTTTTGGGACACTTGCCGACAGATGAAGACCGGTACCCCTCTGTGGGCTGCTGCTTCTGCCTGCACCCTAAACTTTGGGCAGCACCGTTGCTGCGCTTGCGTTGCAGTTAAACTATAGAAGAGCGGGGAAATTGAGTGTTAAATGCTTGAATAGCTGAAGGGGTTTTAAGGGCATCATCTGGGCATTGTGCCATGGTAATTAAAAAAAATTAGTGAATTTGTGCTATCTGGATATGATCTTTCCTTTCTCAGTACGTCTTACCCTATGACTTTCGGGGAATCTTCCCCTCCTCGGTCCTTTCAGGAACCTTTTCCTCTCTGGCCATTTGTGTTTCTGCTTTAAGCTCTTTTTATCCTGACGGGCTACATAACCTTTAGCGGTGAGAACAAGGAGCCCCAAGTGACACATGTGGTTTGGTGTGGGGTTTGCTGTACCTCGGCCGTGCCGGTTTCTTGCTTCCCTCCTCACAGGTTCCCCCCCATTCCCTCCTTGTTCCCCGTGCTGTGTTTTTTCTGTTCTGTGCCTCTTGTCCTTGGAACGTCAGGACTTCAGTAGATGCATGGAGATTTGTACTAAGTCATTCCCTAATTCAATGCATGAAGCTACATTAATGCAATGTTAAATTTGAGGTTTTAAATATGCAAGTCCTGAAATCCAGAATTAAGGTTCCCACAGCAACAGTAATGTTTCTTACCCCCCCCCCCCAGGGGTGCACGTTACAGAATTATCTTCCTTGAAGAGGTTGTGCAATATTGAATGCTGTCACATTTGACAAATAATAAAGTAAAAAGGAGAATGTGCCTTCCTCTGCAGCTGTAGTATGGTGTGGATACCAAAGCCAAAAGTACAGGCTGCCTGCAACATCACAGTTCCTGACTATAATGCTGTCTCTGAAATGAAGTGGTGGTGTAGCCTGGGTTCGGACTGACATTCCTGCTTGCTGAACTGTGTTCCCTCAGGTGAAACTTGTTGCAGGATACTCTTAAATGAGGGCCTTGTAGACTGCAGGGGATTGTGGGCTGTGGAGAGCTGGAGAGTGGGAAACTTAAAGTATCTGTGGTGGTGACCTAATGCTTGGCATTGTGAGGGAAGTGAAGGCGGCAGACTAGCTGTGCCATTAAATATCAAGAGAGACTATTTATCTTAACACTTTTATTGTGTAGGATGCAGTTGTATGAAGTCTTTCTGAAGCAGAGACGGTATGATAGTCTTTCTGATGTGGCAAACCATTCAAGTGCATGCATCTGATGGTCAGTGTTGAAACGCAAGGTGGGTACTTGGCCTTACATGTGGGAGGTGCATATAGGAGTTCTGCTTTTGCAGACGAGTATTTTGTTTGTAGGGGACCATCTAAATCTGCCTTTGTCTCTTCTCTCACTCATCCCCATTTGCCTGCAGCTGTCTGGGCTCCTGAATTGTTCAAGAGGGCTCCTAGTCATCAGCTCTCTGGATGGGACATGGGGTAATTTGGGCTATGAAGGCGAGAGGGTCTTTGCTCAGAGGGAGGTGTGTACTGACAACACGGGAGCAGGCGTTCTGCTGGTGACAGCCAGGAGCAGAGTGGTTTGAGTGTGGGAAAAGTGCTCAACCCTTTTCTGGATAAGAAAGCCCTATTTTTTTCATTTATGAGCAGATGAATCTTTGTGTACTGTGAGTCATAAGATATAATCTAGAGTCATTTCATTCCAAGTATTTTCTAAAGAGCATGATGTGTTCTGAGAGTTGCATGCATGAATGTTGCCTTGTTGGAGGTCTGTTGTTACAAGAAAGGTTGAAAGGAAGGGGCAGCAGCCCTAGCAAGCAATTCTCCTGTGCTCAAAGACAGCTGAAACTATCAAAGGCAGGAGGGACCAAGGTAGGGGCTGTCCATGCTGTTGCTAGGCTTCTGGTAGGAAACCACTGGATTCATCACTCTGATCTCAGATTATAGTGGGTATAGATAATTTCCTAATTTCTTGCAGCCATGTACAGAGTACATGCTGAGTGTTTGTGAGAGGGCTGGCTGCTTATTGCAACTAGAAATGATTTCTTTCTCTAGAGCCCTGTGAAAGTAAAGATCTTACCTAGACCTACTAATTACCTACCATACAAGCAAGAATAGTGCTAGTAAGCTTGCCAAGCTCATTTTGAAATATTTTTTGTTGGTTTTCTTCCTGACCTGCCTTTTACTTGCCTTTTTGTCACTTAAAAGCCTCTCTTTGCATTCACTGGAATAATTTTTCCTTCTAGGCTCTGAGCTCATCAGCTTTACCACCAAGGGATTGGAAACCCAACTCTGCTGCCAAACTTGGGTCTTGGCAACGTGCTCTTCCTCACGCCTTGTCTTTCTATTATTTGGTTGGTTGTTTTTTGTTTGTTTGTTTGGTTGGTTTTTTTCATGAGAGGTAGCTACTGCCAGTGAAAAGTATGGTCATTATGGTGTGGTTTTCAAAGTATGCATTTGATAGCAGCAAAGCAAGTGGCTATCCAGGGAAAACGGCCTCCCTGCTCTGTTCCGGTGCCAAGCCTGGGGCAGCTATTGCTGGGGAAGTCTGGCTGTGCCTGTAGGTCTTTGGCTGGAACCTGTTTGGTAGGAATGGCAAATAACACGTCAGCAATCAACTGAAGCTCTGACGGGATGGAGAGTGTGCAGTTGCTGCGTGCAAGTGGTACACGCGCGGTGTGGTCAACGCTAACAGAGGTTAAGATGTGGTAGCCTCTGGGAGACTGTGGCTGTGAGGATGCAGGAAGGTTTTCCTGAATGCATGTTAGAGGTCAGGTCTGGGTGAATTTCTGTGAATACGGTAAAAGGCACTTCGTGTTAATATAAACACCGATTTTGGATTCTTGCTCTGGAGCAGGAAAGCCCTGGAAAATCATAAAATGGAGCTCATGCAAAAAGCCCTGAGCTAGTAGCCTGTAAGCTGATTCCCCAGCCTGCAAGTCCCCGTGGTGCCATACTGTGGCATGCATATGTAGCAGCTTGAATGCAGAAGTAGTACAGTAATGTTTGTCCAGCACTGCAACTGAGATAGTGAGTTCTGCTGCTCGATAAAGTTTATTAGCTTTGGTGCAGCACCTCGTGAACGTGGTTACACTGCTTCCACACTCGAGCTGCTCCATGCACAGCTGGTTTGGGGATGTCTGCATTGCGTTCCCTTGGGGGTTAGTGTGACAAAGCAACTTGCATCTATTTGCATCTAGGGTTTTATACAGGCTTTGGAGATTTGGGAAAAAGAGAAAGAAGAATTTATGAAAGACATTATATAATGTGACTGCCTGTGTTACTAGAGGGCTAGAGTTGATAATCCAGGTGATCTTTTCCAGTTCTGTGTTCTTGCAAGCCTGTAGTCCTGGAAGATGCCAAGGTCACTACTGAGACAAGTATGCCCCATGCAGTTCAAAAAGAGAAGGCATTTCAAATTAAGGTATTGGCTTCAGAGAAGGGAGATTCAGAATCAGGATGATCTGTTCTGTAGGCTACATTTGATTAATATAAAACCAGGTAAAATCAGTGTCCAGCACACTGCCATCACTTTCAGGAATTTCCTTCCCTGATGAGTCTAAACAAAAGAATTAGAGGGATGTAGGCTGGCTGAGTTGGTGTGAATTTCTCCAGTGGCTCTTCTGCCTGACTGCTCTATTCCCACCTGTCCAAACAGGCATGAGCACAGGGACTCTGTTTGCTGTAAGGCTGTCCAAGTCTTGGGAGACTGACAGGGACCAGGTCCTGTTTAAGTTAGTTTTTCACAAAACAGCCTGTTTATCTTGGAAGGAAAAGAATAAACCGTAAGAGAATAAGAAGAGAATAAACCTCAGCCTTCCTGGTTTCCAGCTGAAAGCTTGAGGAAGAAGACAGATAATAGCGATTTGAGACTGAACAGCTGTGTTTCCTGCACTTCCCATGGTGCTTACTTGCAAATCTTAATTCCAGCAGCGCCAGAACTTTACCCTTGTCCTAACGCCCAAGGTTACGGCGATGGTCTAGGAAAGATCTTTGAGTTGATCTCAATTGGGATGGCTTTTTTGGCCCAGCTCTAAGCAGTCACTAGGGTATCAACTGTATATGTGTGCATGCTTAACCAAAATTATGATTAGATGGCTTGTGCAATTAGCTGGAAGAGATCCCTTCGTCCTTCAGCGAGGGCTACTGGGTACAGCAGGAGTTTGAGTCAGGTTGTGGGGTCAGACGAAATGTTTTCTTTAGGGAGTTGTCAGTTCAGAGGAGGATCTGTGGTCTGTATCCGCAGTACTGCGGCTCTGGATGGAACTCTGTACTGAGGGCAATACGATGCATCCTGTGGCTGTGCATCGGAGAGGCAGGCTGTGCTGATGGACCAGTGCAGATAGTTACATGCTGGAAGTAAAAACAGGCATGCAGAAAATTAAGAAGTCAATGGAGGATGTGCTTTGTGCCCTCTGGTGCTAATTTTTTTTGCTGAAAGTGTTGAAGATTCCTCAAAGCTGTGAAGAAGCTTAAACAAGTAATTAAGTTTCCCTCCTCTGTCCCTTAAATTTAGGTTTCATTGTTCTCAGAGTCCTATGTCTCATGACTAATATACTGCCTGCACAATGCTCTGGCTCATTTTTTACCAGATGGTTCTTGGGTCTGTAGTCGAATCCAGGGCAAAGGCAGTTAGTTTTTCTCTTGCCTCAAATGAAACATGCTGTCCCCCACACAATGCTCTAATTGAATCTTGGATATTAAGACAACGATGAAGGGAAAATACTTTGACCAGATGACAATGTTTTTAGATATTCTTAGGGATTATTATTCATCGTGCTTTAAGGAGCTGGCATGGGGTGATACTGGAACACTCCTCTGGACTTTCTTTATAATTTATAAATCATCTAGTGTTGAAACAAGTTTAAATGCAGAAAAATGCTGAAATTCAAATATGTATACGTGGCTAGAAAGTAGAAAATGTGCAGTGTGATCTGCCTGTTGCTATTTTTTAACTTTTCATTTCTGTTTTAACGGCCTCCTTTTTCATCCCACCCTCAATCACTACGGTGCTGTCTGCTTGCATCCATGACGTACCTTTTGGATCGAGAACCCTTCTGAGTAAAGACGAAGCATTTCTCGGGAAGGTGGCAAAGCCTATTTGGCAGCATAAGTGGGGTACGTAGCTCCATCAGGACCATCTCAGTAACATTGCAGAGTAGCTTTGCTCACAGGCCTGTTGGATCCAGCAGTAGTTTCAGCTATTCTGCCCCCCACCCCGATTTATTACACTGAGATTTTGGCTGCTGCTTAAGTGAGGAGGAGCAGTGAATGCCGATGACTTTTTTTTTTTTTTTTTTTTTTGTCTAACCAGCTGAAAAGGAGAAGCACATTCAGCATAGGTGAGGCTATTGATTGTGGCATCTTTTAAGAAATGAACGGTATCTGCATTTTAAAATTTTAGTGTTGGGGAAATTTTTCTTCAGCAGCAAAAACTTTGCTGGAGTGTATATGGTGTATGTGTAACTGCTGTTTTTAAACACCTTTAGGACTCAGAAGTGCTGTAGAAATACGAGATGCTTTAATGCTTTTTCCTTGCACAGGGAGTGTTGCTCTTCAATGCAGCTGTTTAGCCGTTGTGAACAGGTGTGCAATAAACACCCCTTCCCTCTTCAGCCAAGCAGGGTGGTGATGGATACCCTCTCATTTAAACATGCATGTTTTTCTCTCCTACAAGAATAAAAACTTTAAAAATAGTATACATACCTAGAAAGAACCGAGTGCCTTGTCCTGTTTCCCTCTTTCCCTTCCCCCCGCTACCAACTTAAATTACCGGCAAGCTTTGGAAACTTTGGGGCAGGGGAATAGAGGTGCAGCTGGCCTGCATGTGTTGCACCAGCTGTAATGCAAATGATACATGCTGAAAGAGGCTTTTCTCACTTTTGTAATTCTTGTATATTGTTGTGCAACGGGGACATGGGACAATTTGTCTTAAATGTGTTTGCTGATATGTTCCACAGAGTATACTGTGTCCTTTGTTCCTCTCTGGGAAAAGACAATATCAAAATCCAATTGCCCATCGGCAGCATGGCTGAATGCAGCTGGGACTGTCCTCCTGGCTTTCCCATCAGTCAGTCCTGGGGTGATCCCATCACCCTTGATAGCAGTTAATTTAGAGCTGGCTGGAACATGGTCTTTGGTAAATGGTCAGCTTTCTTGATTGTTTGGACAATTTGTTATAAACCACTTTTTTTTTTGTCCTTTGTTTCTGAAAGCAGCAGTACCTATTGCTCTTCTGCTGTGAGAGCGCTGAAGGGGGAAGTGCTTGGCAGACTGGCACACCGGTTGTCTGTAGGTACCAGTCAACTTTTCCACCGCTTATCCAAAGCAGTAGAAGAACGGGCATTAGGGTTTCAGTTGTGTAAAAACAAAAGTTGATGTTGATTTAATCCCATTACATTGCGTTGATCTCTCAACCACTGGACTCTTAGTAGGATTCCAGCTTTAATCCTGTAAGGATCAATCTGGCCCGTTGCTTTTCTGTCCTGATCCTAAATCCCCCTTTAATCTTGTTAATTATACCAGGCCTTTTTTTGGTTTCATTTTTTTCCCCTTGTGGACCAGCAAAACCGCATTAAATCTTCATGTTGCTGTCTCTGACCCGGCGTTTTTACCCTTTATTCATCCTGTTGAGGACTGAGGTGCTCCTGAAGGCTGGTTTCACCACTGCAGTGGTGCCACATCAGCTTTTGGTGGTCTGGCGTCTGCCGCTTCAGACTCCCGTGGAGTCACCTAGTCACGCTGTTGTGCCGAATCCCTCCTGGTTCTGCCAAGATTTTTCTTTTTTTCATCCATTGTTTGATGATGTGCTGTGTGAAGGGGGTGCGGAATCATGGAACATGAGAGCCACTTCCAAATTGCTTTCTTATTTTAAAGAAAAAGATTTTTTGGAACACAATCCCATTGACCCTGGCATTGAGGGCTTTGGAGGAGAAGACCATGTCGGGGAATATGGAGCATTCCTAGGGTGATGAGGCAAACTCTCTGAAAAGGGGGGTCCTGGGACAAGGCTTGGGTAGTCCCATGGTCCGCAGATATATTCTGAAGGTCGTGAAGAAATTCAGCTGCTTAAATCAGCCTTTTTATGTTTACGTGTGTTCGGTAGCTTAAGGAGAGGAATAATACGCATTCAGACTTGAGGCTCTTTATCTTCACATTGCACTGTCTGCTGGCCTCCAAAGCCAGCGCTGCCTTTTCTGTGTAATGCACAAGGCCAATTTCTCACTGTGACAATCTGCTCCTGGCACTTGCAATAATAGAAACTAGCTGTGCTTAATGTATTCATCTCTGGTATTTCCTATACCGTAAAGAAGAAAACCAACCCAAAATTGCACCTACATTTGCTATAACTCGATCAAGAGCTGACAGATCATTTCTGGAACATGTCTGTGCTGGGATCCTGACTGCTCTGCCAAATTTTATGCCTTTATCTTGCAGTGCTGCTCCTTCCCTCTTCCCTGTCTGTGCTGCTCTGCCTCACCCAGAAGAGTTTCGGCCAGATCCCGACTTCCTACCATCTTGGCAGAGCACCACAAGTCTGATTTTTCCTCCCTGGCAGAATGCAGGCTGTAGGGATGGGTCTGTCATAGAAGTAGCCAAGCTGATTCCCTTTTAAACCAGATAGAGGGGAAACCGGTTTTGGATCACGGAGGATGAGCTCTCTGGATGCATTTATTCTAATTAAAGCAGCCCTCGTGCTTAGTTTTTGGAAAACACTTTGAGCCACGACAAGAGGTGGCAATTGCTTTTAAGCAAACGTGGGCATTTTCCCAGCAGTTCTAGGGTTAAGGAAATTGCAGAGGGGTGACATGGTGACTGTGTTCCCTATTTCTGTGTGTTGCCAGTAGCAAGAAGGGGGAAACTTTGATTTCTAATCCGCTTTGGAGGAGGCTCTGTATCAGGGCTGCACAGAAACATCCAGTCAAGCAGCTCCTTTATCATAAAGGGGATTTTAATTAAAACTGTTCTCGCATCATGAGCGGAATGAGCGTCAGTGCCAGCCAGCCCTGTACTGGGCATTTATCTCCTTCAAACCACATTACCAGTAATTGCTGCATTAAATCAAAGTCGAGGGAGATTACAGGTCTGAATTGGGCAGGCGGCCGGTGCCAGTGCGGGGAGCTCCGTGCTGCCGAGCCGCTGATATGGGAAGCCCCTCTACCCCGCAGTCGGGGGTGAAGAGTCGGAGGGCTGCTGGATCCCAAGAAGCCCTTCTCATTACAGGGCGGGAGTTTTTGTCATAACCTAGGAGGAGTGGCAGGCGGTAGGCTTGGAGCATTTTAAGCTGCTGGTGTTTTTCTATTAACTTCCTTTTAAAACAAACAAACCCAATAACAAAACAAACCCTGTGGCATTGCCATCCCACCCCTGTCTCCTGTTTGGATCCACTGCAGACATTCCCTTTTGTTCATCTTCTACGGCTTATTCCAGCCCTGAAACTACAGAATAAATTGCCTCTTCTCTTGGTATGTCCCTTTCTCTCTACCTTCCTTGCCACAGCTCTGCTATGAAGCTGCTAACTTGGTCCCTCTCTGCCCTGACATGGGAGAGCTTCTCCCCTTCTTCACTTCTCCCCCCACTGAGGAATTGTATCTTCCTTGACCTGTAGTTCCTTTGCCAACTATGGCTCATTAGTTCGTTTAATTATTTTTCTAGGTTTTTAAGCATTCTGTTTGTAGCTGTAGAGCAGCTGTTTCCCTTTTTCTTGTCCCTATACTTTGACCTTGGTGGCTCCAGAAAACATCTGATCATCCTAGCGTTGCTCTTGCTTCTACTCTTCAGACCTCTGGCAGGGCAAGACTTGAGGAATGGCCGTGCCCACGTGAGGTTTTAGGCATGTGGACTGGCTGAGGTAATTAGATCTATGTGGGCAATCAGTGAACTACCAAAATGTGACAGCTGGATTTCTAGGGGCTGTTATTAGATCTGTCTCATAATTGTAAAGAAGGTAAGTCAGGAACAGAATGTGCAGAAAGCATGGTTTTGTTTTTTTTTTTTATGTGTCCGTCATTTTCTTTGTTTTTATCTTGATGGCAGTTACGTATTTTTCTCTTCTGTTGCAGACAATCTGGGGCAGTTGGGTGGCAGTGACGGTTTTTCTTTATTTTGCCCAGAGACGCCTTTGGCAGTCTGCCATTCTGAAGTTTGCTTCCTGCAGGGTTTGCACATCTACCGCATTCCTCTGCTGCAGAAAAGGGTCTCATCCCCAGCACTGTACTGAAGACCCCGTAATGTATGTGAAAGAGGATGCTGTAGCTCAACCTGTCTGCTAAGGCAGTTCAGTAGTAGACTGTAGAGCTGTATTAGATTTTCAAGATTCACACAAGTTTCTCAGAAGCTATCTAATTCAGAGCGGTTGCAGGAGGTGTGCCTGCTGTGCCCCTTCAGAGCTTGAAGTTGCAGCTTTTGCTTCATTACAATGTGAGCTTGAGATGCAGCTTAAGTATTGCCCTACTTTAACTCTGGCCTATGCATGAATCTCTAGCCCGAGATAAGTGGTTCTTTTAAATTCATGCTAAGAGACCCGTAAAGCCGTAGAGGCTGAAGTTCGAGTGCTGCTGATATCCAAGCCGATAACGCAAAAGGGTTGCAGTTAATTTTTGTGTTGGTAGTCCTGTTACCATGAAGTGAGATTACCCCCACTGCAGAGTTACTGGAGAGATGTGCAAGGTACATGAGATAAGTCTTTGGTAGAGATTTCTTGATAGCGACAGAAAACAGAGATAAGGGTTTTCATGGGAACCAGGTAACCATCTTTATGGCTTCCTGGTTTTGGGACAGAGGAAGCGGACAGTGGCAAATTGGGGTGAATGAACGTGCATGAATTTTTTTGTTGAGGTCGCAGAAAGCTGCTGAGAAGAGCAGGTATCTTGTTTCTGCAGGTGGTGCAACGGGAAAAAGCCCTTGGTGGTTGTTGTCCAGGGGTTTCAGCTGCTGTGGCTTGTTATAGAACTTGCTGGGAGTTGACGCTAGCCCGCAGGAAAGGGCTTTGGACTGAGCCGTGTCAGGCTTTCTTCCGTCCTCTTGGCTCCTGGGGAGAAGTGTGGGTAGCAGTTAGCTTACGTGCCCACAGCAGACCTCTGTGCCCACGTCTTGGGGCTTTGTGTGAGAATAAAAGGACTTCCAGAATTTTGATCACTCCTGCTTTCTCAGAAATAGATAGGTTTCAAAAAAACCTCAACCAAACAAAATCTAGGTGTTTGCTGCCTTTTACTATTTTTGTCTTCATCTGAGGCAGAATGTGATGTGAAGACTACTTCGTGCCTAAGAGCTGGCATAACTTCAGCATACCTCTTCTGTTCACCGCAGCCTTCTACTTCTCCACTAAAACTGGAGGAGGGACACAGCAATAACTAGCACCTCTGCCCCACAAGAGTAGTCCCTGGGGTCACTCCCTACATTAAAGCATGACTTGCTGCTGTCACCACTCATTTAGCGTGTCTGACTTTCCTCTTTCAGGGTAAACTGTGTCGTTCTTGCCAAACCTCGACTTTGCGTGCTATTTCTGGATCCTTTCTGTGCACTCAGCAAATGCACCGAACTCTTAACTGCAGCACTTCTGGTATTTTGCTCTTGAATCTCTTCGGAGCTGCCTGAGTTTGGGATTTTTTTTTATTTTTTATTTTTTTTTTCAAATGGGAATGGGGAAAAAGCAGGATTCCTTATCTGAAGCTTAGCAGGTGAGCAAGATTTTGAACTGAGGCCTACAGAAAAGAATGGACAGATGCAATTCTTCTATCATGAAATTGTCTTTGCAGATTTACGCTGAAGGTGTCATATTCTGTATACTGCCACGCTGGAACTGTTTCCAAATGATTTGCTGAGATTTTTTTGGTGACCTGCTGTTGCGGCAGCTAAAGGTCCTGCCTGCATGATGTTCTTCAGTTCCTCAGTTCCTGCCGGTAATGCGGTCTCAGACCCGGCTATCTCATGTAGATTGTGCTGCCTGTTTATTTCTCTTTTACTTCCATTCAATTAAAAGTTTAGTTTAATATTTTTGACATGTTTTGTTTCTTGCTTGCATGGTTACAGTGTGTGGGCAGCTGCTTTGCTATTCTGGTTGAACCAAGTCGGACAGGGAATGCCTTTGCTCCTGTGTCAAGAGCAAAATGCTGCCCGAGAAAACCTTTCCCCCAAATTCTGCTTTTGTTTGTGTAGCTGGGAAGCCGTACCGCTCTAAGGTAGGGATAAATTTAAGTCGATACTAGCATAATTTATTGTGTGGACACTATTTAACTTGGAACAAGTACCTTTTTCTATTTTAGTTTGTCACATGGAAGCAATTTGATAAGCCGGGAGGCGAGGTAGGGAGGAAAATCCATACCAAAACCATCTCCATTAGGGAGCGAGCACTCGTCTTAGATGAGTAAGACATGGCCACGTACTGCAATTCTCTGCAATAGCTGATCATGTGCTCCCTTCACCCCAGGCAAAGGCGAGGTAAAACGTGTTAGCTCAAACCCTCGGCGAAAGTGGTTTATCCCGTGAGCGTTTGCTGGGATAGACTGGGAATGCGCGTGGCGTCACCGATGGCCCTGTGGCTGCCATGCAGCAACTTGCTGGTGGGGCTGAGATAACGGTGTAACTATACTTACGCTACGGGGGAAATCGCCATTGTGGTCCAGCCCTAATTTGTAATTCATTCAATTAAAAATACTTGGTGAGAGTATCTCTGGTACTACCATCTGGTGACTTTTAATAATATTTATTCTTAGGAAGATATTTCTTTAATTAAGGAATTAACTGTAATTTTTCTAGGCTTAGCATAGATCTGGAGAAATGCTCAGGCTTAAGCTGCTGTATTTCATAGAAGAGTCAGGTCTTTCTTTTTTGGATCTCCCCGTTGTCCCCTTAAGGATCAGCTAATTGAACTGCTGCTGCTTGTTAAGTGGAAAAACTAAGTGGGAGTATGAGAGACAAAATGGACAAATCTTTTCTCTGACTGAGGTTCTGGAGCCAGCTGATAGATCTAGCAGGAAAGGCTAACTGCCTCCACACTATTCTTTTTGTTTCCTCTTTCTCCACTGTCCTCAAAGGAATATAGAAAGGCAGCGTGGCTGTCGTGTAATGTCTAAACTACCAAGAGAAAACTCCTTCTCTTCTTTGATGTTTAAATTCTGCATCTGGACACCTTTTTGTTTTTCGTGTAACAGGCAAAAAGCATTTTGATGGACATGTAGCATTACCAAGATCAGTGCATATACAAGTGGTCCCAAAAGAAAGCTGTGCTACGATCACCGCCTTTGCCAAATGGCTTAGCCCAAAAGTACACTTACTTTCTTCCTGAAGTAGTGCCAAGCACTTAGAGTTCTCCTTGAAAGGAGGCCCAGGCTAAATACACGGATATTTTTTTTTTTTTTCTGGAAAATCTGTGTATACTTTCTTTTCCCCCTTTATACTGTGCCTCTGGTAGTAACTAAGGTGATGGAGCCTGTCTGGTTTTAGAAGCTCCTTTTGGACTTGTTGCATGTTATACTCAGGTGTGCTGGAGTTTTCTCAAGATGGCGTAATAAAAACCTGTTTTGTAATGTGTGTAAAGCGATGGTTTGGGGTAGAAATGAAAGTTGAAGTTGTGTCTTCTCTGTGGTGCTGGTATATCCAGACTGCTGCCAGCTTTTTTTGCAACTTAATCACTAATATATTTTTGTGAGTTATTGTTCTGTTAAAGCTGCCTTTCTGGGAGCCAGCTCGTTAGCTAGCATCGTGCGTAAAACCTTGGTTCTGGGAGTACAGTCTTCTGACAGAGGATTTTTCAAACTTCAGATGAGTGTTCATTGCTGCCTTACATTTTTCCTTTGTAATAATTTCAGAGACAGACTTTGGGCAATCTGAGTTTTGCCTGAATTGACTCCAGCTCCTTGTCTGGCAGCTGAAGTTGTGTGGCCAGGATCTGTACTTCCAACTTCACAAAGACTCTGCCTACAGAGATCTAACTTCAGGATCAAGAGTCTTTACTCTCCTGCAATTTCACCAAGAGTCTTTGTCTCTCTTGACAGCCATGACTCTGTAGATCAGGTACTCGGAGAGCTTAGTTTCTAGTTGAGGAAGATCCAGACTTGTGGTTTCATGAGTTCTGTTTTGGTCTGTAGGTTTCTGGAGTTTGTGAATGCTACCGTTCTACTGGATGGCTGTAAGAAAGCTCAACAAAAAGAAAAAAAGCCAGTCGTTCAGCAAACAAAGGTCTCGCAATATTCTGCTTTAGCATACTGACATGGTATCCTTGCTCTGCCTCCATTTTCCAAGTCCTTCCTAAAGCAGAGTTTGTTGAGGCTTTGAAAATAGTGGTACTTAAGAAATAATTATTTTTAATTCTGACCTGTCCTTTTATGCTGTGCATTTGTAATTGTGTTTTAAAGCTGTGCTAGTTTTCCAGTCTAGACAAACCATTAATATTTAATAGCTATGCGTAGATGATGCAGTGAAGAGCTGAGGGTGGTAACAGGATGCAGGTATCTTACGCCCATCATTTAGAGTGTGCACAGCACCTAGCTGTTAAGCCATTTTAGATCAGTTTCAGGACTACAGAGCTTGGGTGGGGAGTGTTTAGAGCGGTAGAGGCAGATGCAAACAAGCTCCATCACTCGTAAGTAAATTGCCTTGCAAATAGAGAATGTGTCGCAGAAGAAGATTGAAAAGGGAGAGCTCCAGCACTTTGAGGGGAAAGGACATGACCAGGAGCTCTTTCAGAGCTTTTATTGTATTAAATATAGTCTTCGGTATTTTTCTCTCTCAAATGTTCTTGAAATCATGAATTTTTTCTGTGAAACCTGGAATGTGTAATGACTGAGGTTCCATTGTCTGCTTGAGGTATTTCCTTGGCAGAAGCAGTGAGTGTGATGGGGCTATCTTCTCTGCTACACATAACCTGGTATTTACTGCTTTGTTTAGCTTTGGGCTTCTTAGGCCTTTTGCCAGAGGGATTTTAGTTTCCTTGGATTCCAAGTGTATTTTTGGTAATTTCATTTGTGCTAATGTGTTTTAGGAACATTAATCCTAATGAACATGAGGTATCAGTAGCACTAACTAATCAGACCGGATTCAGGCAAGCAGTGGCTCCTATGGCTTTACCAACACATTGAAATTCTTTCCTGTGATGTCCTTATTACGCTAATCCAACACGCTCTTGTTTGCTTCTGCTCCTACTCCACATCCCCCAGAACTGCTGGTTCCATTTCTGCTTAATGCATCTCGTTCCTGATCTTCAGCATTTGCATGCTTAACATGTTTTACTCACAAAGAACGCGCTGGCTTGGTTATTCGCTCTCCTGCATAGCTGATCCACCACCAGATCTTCTTGCTCTTGAGATCAGGATACCTATGTAAAACTGCCAGGTTTCTGAAATGTGAGGAAAAACAATTTGTGCAGTCACATATTTGTCATCATCTTTGCTTCTGCTTGCCATTTTGGAATACTGAGCTTTCCTCTGCATGCTCTGCCTACATTTATATCCTCCCCACTTGAATCTCTAATGATTTCAGGGTCAAAATAACAACTAGACCATATGTAATTTTTCTAGTTTTTGGTTATATTAAAACTGGGAAGGAAAAAAACCCATGCAGCTTTTTGAAAAATGTTTTACCTATTCAAACCAAACAAGCAATACAGCCCAGAAAATGTAGCCTTATAGAGGGCTGATGACTTTCCAGTATAAATTCTCACCTGGAGTCAGTGAAAGCCACCTTTGTGCTCAGGACATGGGACTTGCTTTGGTGCAAAATGAGAATCTCTTGCAGCTCTAAAGATGTAATCTTGGTACTGTGTGCTGTTGGTCTAACACCGGTACAAGCTGGCTGAGCCGCTTGATCTATTTAGCTGCTATGGAAATCAGTACATACCCAGCCAGAAAATGCATCCTTGCTTGCTGGCATGTTTCCTACATTTACATCAGTCTTTAAAAAGCAGAGACATATTGTAAGCTGCTCATCAGATCCCTGATGACCCAGTTTAGCAGATGTAGTGATTGGCTAATTGTTAAAGATGCCATTTTTGGTGGGTGAGAGGAAGAGCATCAGCCAGGCTTCTAGCGATGAAGAGTTAGAATCAGCGGAGGTAAGAGCTCTTTAGTGGGAGTAACTAGATAAGGCTTGGATTAATTTGTCTGGAGAAGAGAGAATTATACTAAAGATTTTATAAATTCAGTTTATAAAATGAAACTGTTGGTGTAATTTCCTTAGTAAAGATCAATGTGGTGTAATGACTGTGCAGCATGGAAATATCTCAGGCTCCGTGCTGTATCGCTGTGTCCCCACAGTACCATGGTTTTTAGCAATTTAAAAAAAAAAAAAAAAAAAAAAAAAGGTGCATGGAAGATGTCTGGAACTACCATGGCTGCACTTCAGGTATAGGGAGACTATGGCTAGCTTATGTTCTTATAGCTGTAATTGTAATTGTGACTTAGCACGCTTGCTATAAGCAGTCTGAAGAAAGCAGGGAAGGCAAAGCCCAGGGCTGTGGTCTTGCATTTTCCAAAAATGCTCCTCAGTCTGCAGACATCAAAGAGAGCAGTGCATGTGAAGCAAAATACTGGGTTTTGAGAATGTTGGGAAAAACGTGCGTAATCTCCATGCCTTGCTTAGTACACAGAAAGAGGAAAATTAGGTAAATGCTGCTACAGTAGCATGTAAAACAGTATCTCTAGGCAAAGCGATGGGTAGGTAGGAGATGGAAAACAATAAAATTCAATGTTATAATAAGAATAATAAAATTCAGCAGTAACTAGATGGGTGATACTCTTAGTTGAGGGAGCTGTGTGCACAAACATATCAGGGTTTTTTTCGGGCTTCTGGCATTAGAAATAACAAGTAGAGGAACCAGAGCTACTGGTGCAGAACATGAAACTGGATATTATAGGGATAATATCAATCTGCAAGAATAGTAATCATGGCTTTAACATGCATTCAAGATTATGTGTGGTTCAGATAGGGTAGATGTAAAAGGCGATAGGCTGTATTGTATGCAGTGGACTGTAAAGAAGAAAGAAGAGTAATACTGATAATGCAGGATCTGTTTCTGGTCAAAATTGCTGTGGGGAAGAATGGTAAAAGAGGTCCCAGAGGGAGTACTGTGAGTCTGCTCTAATCCCTCATAGGATTGGATTCAGATACAAACGTGAGGCTCTGAAATGATGTTATTCCCAGTACCATTAGAGAGATAAATATTAGTATGAGAAACTTTAATTTCTCAGCTATAGCTTGGAGGACAAATGCTGCTAATTATAATAGGGTCAAAAGATTTCGTCACTGTAGCATCATCACCTGTTGTTGAGACGGTGAGTGAATTATTGGTCCTATGACTATTACAGGAAAACAAGCTGTTCAGAAGCCTCCATGTCCCCACCTTTGGATGGGGTGATCATGATGCAAGCTTTGATACATGAAGCAAAATATTTAGTGAAGTCAGGGAACTGGATTGAAAACTCAGACTTGAATGTAGAAGTGTGTGGTTTGGGTTTGGGTTTTATTTGTTGTTGGGTTTTTTTTGTTAGAGGTACTTGGGATACAAATTCTTGATGATATAAGTAAAGGGGAAAAAAACTTGAAAGAAGAAACTTCAGCCTAACTGGAGGCATAATCACCTTATAAAGGCTGTTGGGTGCAAGAAAAGAATTTACAAAAGAGAATTTATTAGCAGAGATTGCTGTGCCTTAAAGTCAGTAGGGCTAAAATGAGAACTGCCAAAAATCAGGCTGAGTTAAATCTTGCAAATGTTGCTAAGGAAATCAGTGACAGTTTCTCAAAATACAGTTAGAGAGAAGGGAAGATGAGGGGCAGCTTAGTGTTGGGGATGGGGTAATTAATGAGGATGCTCTTGTTGTGATTGCAGAATTGAACAAATCTTTTTTTTTGTTATTGCTGTTGAAGGTAGAGTTGATCATGGGAGCAAGGGCAGGATGGGTAATGGGCATGAACCTACCGTAGAAGCAACCGCGTTGGACATTTCAAAGACCCTAGTGCGTGCAGGCTGGGCTGGGGAACGGGGTTGCCTGGGGAAGGGTGATGCCTATTCCTGAAAGTGAAAGAACCAGTTCATGAAGTTGCAGATCTGATACAAGTTTTAATCTATCAAATCAGGAGTGCTATCATATGTTTGGAGAACAGGAAGCGTAATAGCCCTATTGGTTGTGGGGGATGATCTGAGTAAATAGACCTGTTGGTCCAACCTCAGCTGTATGCTGACACAAAAATATTAATTAAAGGCTTGTACACAAATGAAAAATGCGATAAAAGGCAACACAAATCCATCAAAATAGGGTTGTGCCATATCAGCCTGTCTGTTTTTAAGATAACCAATTTTCTTAACTTGATAACGTGCATTTTTCTTAATGGGGTGGCATGTCTTACTGTAGACAGGTCCTACAGCATCTGATGTGGTGCTACAGAGGAAGTTACTAATGAGGCTAGAAAAGATGCAGTTTAGTGCTGGAATTGTGAAACGGATTAGGAGCTAACAATGTTGTTCTGAGTAATGTCTTAAAAAAAAAAAAATGAGCACAGGCTAGATCAGGTGCAAGAAAGGGCTGCTAGAGATTGGGGAATAGCAAGCCTGTCATGTGGCAAAAGACTGGAACGGCTGCTTGTTTAGATGGGTAGAGAGGGGATACATGAGGAAGGTTAATCGTAAGGGAAAGAGAAAATACAGTTAAACCAGAGGACGGTACTGGCACAAGAACAATGAATAAACAGAAATTGCTCAGGAATAACATAAAGCTGGAGATGAACACAGACCCCAGCTGCTGGGGAGTGCTGTTCTAGAGCAGCCTTTTGGCTGGGGAAGCGTAGCTGCAAAACCCAGTTCTAAGATGTAGCGTGATAAATTTTATGAAAAGATTCGATGATGTTGTGTGACAGCAGTTGATCTGATTGTGTGTGTCAGGAGGTCTTTTCCAGTCTTAATATTTCTGTAATTTTAAAATTATTCATATGTGTAAGCATTTGCAGGAACAAGGCTATGATTTTATAACAGTTACCTAACTTGTGTTACTGGAAATGCATGTGCATAGCAGGTTATATGGTAATGTAGTTGGGCCTTTATCTCAAAATAAAATTATGGAGTGCAGCGCCATCTTATATTTGACTAATATTTGTTGCAAGTCAGTGTGCAGCAGTAAACCAGCCATTATGGCCAGCCTTGCAGAAAATTCAGTAGTTTATTACTGGTCAATAAAGTCTTGCTGTATCCCTCTTGGCATATACAAGTTTAAAACTAGTTTTTGTAATTTAATTTTCTGTGGGACACAGGAGGTGCGATGCTTTGTTACCGAAGTGTCACCCAAGTATCTTAATGCTGGTTAAGGCAGAGTATTTAAATCTGCATCAAAAGCTTTAAAGCATGGCAGTTCTATCTGGATCTGTAGTTAAAACAACAGAGGAGCTTAGGTGGTGCTCCCTGCTCCCCCTCCTTGTTTTGTTTTGCCCATCTGATGGTTATTTATAGATAGTAAAGATATCTGCACTAGGATTTGGAAACATTTTATTCCCCTGAGGCCTGGTTGGAAATGACAAGAATTGGATTGTGAAATAAATGTAAGGTTTTTAACTTAGTTAGGGATTTGGTTTTAAAACCTGGGGCAGTAATATGGAGTAGCAAAAAACAGGCTGTGGAAAAGACTTTGGGTTTTTATAAATTAATGCCTTTTCATAAAAAGATGTTATTGGAGATACTAAATTGCCTGAGTGCATAGTAACGAGCTATGCATAAGAATGAAGGGCAGGTGCCTATTGAATGTGTAGTTACAGAAAGAAGGAAAAAAAAAAAATTTGGTTGTTCAGAGGAAACCAGATACTGTGTCCGAGAGCAGGGCTTGCAGAGGGAGTGCTGAGAGGTGGCCGAACAGCCCTCTGAAAGTGAGAAGGAGGCATAATGTGAGCTTCAGAAAGTTAGTTTGGGTCTGGGGTGAAATAAACTGGCCAAAGGCAGAATGAGCTGAAAGTTCATTGTGGGAGCCTCATCCTTTTTCCCCAGTGAAGAGATCTAGAAGCATAGCTGCTTTCCCATTTATGGGCAATTAATTTCTCTCTCTGTGCAAATCTTCACAGAGAAACAATGGCTATAGAAACTTTTTTTTTTTTTTTTTTTTTTTTTTTTTAGAAAATGTCATGCTTTATACTCCCCAAATTGGCTATGCTCCTTTTGTAAGGAAGAAGCGGCCCTGTGGCCTTAGGAAAGATGATGAGAGTGGGCAGCAGCTGCTGTAACCACTCACCCAGCTCCTAGCTGTCCTTTTCCGAGGCGCCTCGGAAAGAAAGGGCAATGGGAGCAGAGGAAGAGCCAAGAGCTGTCCGGTCAGGCTGGGTGGGTCGGAGGGTTGCGGATTAGGCACCCCTTACCTAAATTACAAAGTGTCGCACCTGCATATTGTGCTAGGTAATGATCCATGTATTAAGGTCTTGGAAAAAAAATAAAATGTTAAGTTTAACTCTTTCTGAGGGGGAGGAAATTACCAGTAACGATGGAAAGGCAGCTAGCCCAGAGCTAGGCTGAGGTAGCTGTTTGCTGGTGCGCAGCAGCACTACAGAAAAGTTAAAGATTAGAAATGCAAAAAACCCCCATCTGTATGCATTTAAAATTGGGGGGTGGGTGGGAATTTGCGTAGCCCATCTTGGGTTTGAGCACTGTAACATCCTTATTTTTGAAACCTCGGAGGGAGGGGTTTTATTATTGCCGCCCTTTGGAGGAAGGTGGGAATCTTTTGTGGTTTTGGGCTGTTAACTCTTTGGGAGCCCGGGTTTTGGGCCAGCATCAACCTGGCGCAGTTTGGCGTAGCGATGGCTGAAACCTTACGTGGTTTGCTATGGGGAGGTGTCCGTGTCATGTCCCCCCCCCCCCCCCCCCGCCACACTGTGTCTTCTAAGAATCAGCAGCGGGCTCTGGGGTGTCCGGTAACGCGTCCGGCACGCAGGGCCGGCGGGCTGAGCCGGCTGGCCTCTGTCCGGGCAGCTCTCCATCTGTCCCTGTCGGTCAGGGAGCGGATTCCTCCCTGAGAACAGGGAGGTTGGGCTTCCTAAAACGGGCACAACAACTGGCCTTGCCCAGCTTTGCCCCCTTCTCCCCGCTGCTCACCGTCCCCCCGTGGCAGAATTAATCCCCCCCCTCTGCCCCCAGTTTGACTGGAACAGCTGAGGGAGGCAACCCACCGGCGTTGGGCCAGGACGGTGGGGGCCATCCCGGAGCCCGGCTCCCCCCGCCAGCCCCGGTTCCGGCAGCTGTCCCTGCCCGCCTCAAGTGCGGAGGGGAGGGAGAGGCGTTAAATGATACGGGCACATACTCCCTCGTGAAAGAGATCCCTTCAGCCGAGATATCAATGTGGCTTCTCCCCTCTCCCTCCCTCCCCGTCACCAAAGGGTTTTACTATGCTAATCCCAGCACCTGTCCCTGCCGAGGATGGCAAGAAGGGTATGGGGGTGGGGGAGGAACGGTCCCATATGTTTTTCCCTGTCCTGGATTGGGA
The DNA here is from genome assembly GCF_026419915.1 of Harpia harpyja. NCBI lineage: Eukaryota > Metazoa > Chordata > Aves > Accipitriformes > Accipitridae > Harpia > Harpia harpyja. Next base: position 26,747,837 of record NC_068945.1, on the reverse strand, counting down.
GTGTTCCCTCTGACGCACCTAGAGCCCAGAACATATGCTCTTTTCAGATCCTAAATGCTGTTTGCTTCCTCCCATCCCCAGTGGCGGTGGCTGCGAAGATCCTGTGTCCCCCGCTTCCCGGCAGTCGCTCTGTTTGCTGCCCGGGAGTCGTAGGACGCTCCTCGGTCGAGGCTTGCAGGCCGTTTTCAGTAGGGGATTTCTAATTTTAGGAGCCTCTGCCGCCTATGGTTGAGTGCTGCCTTGCTGGATCCCAGAAGAGAGGGGCTGAGCTGAGCCAAGCCAGGCAGCTCCTTTTTATTTTCAGCTGAGCTAGTGTCAACCTGAGTGGCCCCAGAGGCCCGAGCCAAGCACTGCGCAGGGCTGCCAGAGTCCTTCCCACAAGGCTGAAAGACGGAGACTCGGGTTTGAAGCTTCCAGTCCTGTGTCCATTTGGCCTTTAGCTGGAGGATCTTTGGCTATGTATGGTGTGTATTGTATGGATTACCAATACCCAGTCGTCCAGGTAAGCAAAAGGACAGTGGCGACTTTATAGAGTCTTGGTGTTTGCTCTGTATGTTCCCCAGGCAGAACTGGAGCTTATGTGCTGGTTTTGTAGAAAGACACTGCTTCCCTGCTGGGCTCCTTGCTCCTTGGCTTGGTGCGTCCCAGGCCTCAGCAGCCCGGAGGCTCTGCGGAGGGCTTTGAGGCTCCTGCACGTGAGCGGTACCGTTTGACACTTTAACTCCAAGGTCTGTGTTGTTTGAGACTTGTGTGTTTTGGTTTGCATTTTTGGCTTTTTTCTGAATTTTTTTTTTTTTTCCTTGTAGGGGGGTTGAGCTGACAGCAATGCCATGCTCTGCAAACTAGTATGTTGTTGCGTGCCTTACTGCATTGTCCGGGTGCATGTGACTTGTATGTGTGACTGCAGTCCGTCCCGCAGGCATGGCGAGCCACCCAGAGCAGCTCCTCACCTATTTTCCTTCTCCGTCCTCTGAAATCACCCACAAAACCTCCGACAAAGTCTCGTTCGTCACCTTTTCGCTTTTGGAGGTCCAACGAGGATGTGTAGGGTGATAGGAATGGGTGGGTTTGAGAGCAGAGCTCGTGGCAGGGTGAAGCCTGTATTGCAGCTTCTGCTGGGGGAGGGGGCTATATTTGGAGCACACGTGAGATTTGCTGGCCTGGCGTGTGGAGTCTTGGAAACGCCAGAGGCCGCGGGTCAGGCTCAAATACTTTAGGAGCCAAGTGAAAGATGATGTTCTCTGCACAGTCCTTGGCTATTCAGCGTCAGCATTCCTTGTCCTCGCAGGCACCAAATTTATCCAGAAAACGTGAAATGTAGACTAGTGGCTGAAGATTATCTACCCTAAGATACGTCAGATAGCCACTAAAGAGTATTTTGTTAGGTTACCTTGTACCGGGGGTTTTATTATGCACATGAATAGAATCCACCAGCAGAAGTGTGTCTTTTGGTTGTTAAGATTTGTTCCTGATAAATTGGTTCTTTGCACTTGAAACTTTTTTTTTCCTCCCTCTGGCCTTGATCCAGCTGGCAGGTTTGCTCCATCTAAACTTGAGCCAGCATAGAAATGCAGGTAATGGGATGTTAAAATCGAAGGCTGTGCTTTCTTTCCACCCTAGCAGCAAAGGGGAATTATAGGCATAGCAAAAGAAGAAGGAAGGCAAATCCTGAAACTCACGGAAAGCGGAGTACTTGTGGCTTTCTCTTCTCTTCTCTCTCCATTTCCATGAGTCCTATGAGTGTTAAACTAACCCAAGCATTTGAAAGTGCCCATGTAGACCACTTACTTAGACCAGAGGTTAGTTCTTCATCTGTGCTCTCACCAGTGTGATTTCAGTGGCCTTGTCCTGTCACCTGCTGCATAAACATCTTTCTCCAGCTTATTTTCCATTAGGATTCAAATGATAGGAGCTAACCAAAAAACCACCGTGTACATCCGAGTGAACACAGACGAGAATATAGAAGTGGCGCAGACATGCTCAGGTGGGAGCAATGAGCTTTGCCTGGCATGATAAGGGTGATAAGCTGTGCCCTGGCACTGCAGAGGCCAACTAGTTAAATTTGCCCATAGTTATTTCAGAATGCTACTTCCACAGCACGGTAATGAAGTTTCAACGCATATGTGCCTGTGATGCACGAGAAATCATGAGAACTCCTAAGTATTGGCATCTAGAGCCGTTCTGAGCATGTTGCTTTTTGAATAAATGCAGTAAGTAGGAAGGGATGATCTCATGGCTCTGAGCTGCATGTTCTTCAGGCTTCCAGCCTTCAGCTCTACTTGTGCTTCTCTGTTGTTTTCAGCAGCATGTTCTGCAGTTTGAGCCTTTGGTTTTGCTCAGTAGATGGTGGCAAACAGCAATGATAAATTGGACAGTGGTTCCATGATTTGCATGTAGGAGAAGCTAAGTGGAGGCCCACCAAACTTACTTCACTTGGCCATGAGACAACATCTGAACCCCTAGCCCTCAGTGAGGAAAGGTGAGTCGCACAGATTCACCAATTAATTTTATCAGTCTTGTTCATTATCAGGTGTTGCTTTGTGGGCTGCAGTAGAGACCAAGATGACAAAGACCTCAAGTGTTACCGTGTCTGATCATGTTTTTTCCATGGTATTCTTGAAGCTTTTGAAATGCTGTATTGGGTGTTCATTTTGGCTGTTTTTGTGGCAATCCGAGCTCCTGCAGACCTGTGTTTCTTTCCCAGGGAAGTGGTTGAGTCACCATCCCTGGAGGTATTCAAAAAGCAAGTGGACAGGGTACTCCAGGGCATGGTTTAGGGGGCATGGTTAATAGTTGGACTCGATGATCTTGAAGGTCTTTTCCAACTGAAATGATTCTATGATTCTATGATTCTTGTTGCCTGAGCACATCCATTGGAAATCGGGGCTTTTCTTTCGCTAAACAGGAGCAAAGGCGGATATATTCCAAGCATGGGGGAGGAGATGCTTTCTGGCCTACAATGGAGATGAAAGAGGGAGACCAGCAGTAGATCGCACTGAAGGGAATTCCCACTCTGCTGGCACATGAGCAAAGCAGTCATACCATCTGGGTGGTGGGAGGCAGTGCAAGGGAGGGTTCAGTGTGCGGTTGGGCACCTCTTTTTCCTTGGAGGGTTCTTTTTGATGGCAAATATTTCTAGAGGTTCCTAAGGTGAAGGCCAAAATGGATCAGGAATGATGCTATCCTGGTTAGCAGTGGTGAGATGATGGTAGCATGTCGTTTCTCCGTCCTGAAGGTCTGTGCTACAGCCCTAGATATGGGACAAGAACTTGCTACTCTATGGCACAGAGGAGACTCAGTGAACGCAATAATTAAATTAAGTGGAGAGAATAAGGAGATTATCCTGAGTGATTTGCAGAGGTCTGGTGAATGAGGTGCACGTTGCTGAAAGCTGGTGCTTTGGCGTGGCAAAGGTATAAGGATGTCACTGTGGGTTTCGCTGCTTTGAAATTGAATTTACACTCGATCCAGAATCGTGCTCCAGAATCTCAGGTTTGTAATAGGGGAGGGGAAAAAAAAAGTAATCTAATACTTTCCCTGGTTTTGCAATATTGCCTGTAAACCTGTAGTATCATAAAATTCAGGTTAGCAGAGAGGATGAGATAACTCGGAAAAATGTGGGCTCTGACTCAGAGCCCTTTGGGCAGCAGCCGTGGAGGCTGGCTCCTTCCCAGAGGACCCCACACCACGGCTGACCGTTGGGTCGCGCGGGGCGGCTGGCCCGTGGCTCTCTGCCTCTGTGCTCTGGTGGGACATAAGGGCTCACTGGTGTCTCGGTCTCAGGCTTTTAATGCCGGAGGAGTGAGCTGGGCTGGGATGCATGCTCCTGCTGGCCTTCTGCTGAATTAGGAGAGAAAGGGAGGGAGTGAGCCAGAGGTCAGTTGGGAGCGAGTGAAATTGGGAAACTGAAAAGCACCGTGGGTCAGCATGGGCTGCCTGGAGAGCAGCGCAGTAGCAGAAGCCCATGAAGCAAAACCACTAGGCTTTTCTTTTTTTTTCTTTTTTTTTTTTTTTTAGTGTAAATTATAACTGGGCATCTCCATGCAAAGGAGAACGCATGGGGATATAAAGTGTTACTGCACCGTAATTTGGCTTTGCTGCTGCTAAAGCCTGGGGAGCCTCTTGAGTACCAGGTGTCAAGAAGAGACGCATCAGAGGGGCAACTTGCCTGAGCGGGTTTTATCTCTGCGTCATGAGCCCTGGAGCATCAGCGCAGTCCTCTTGTCTAACCGGGGGATCGGTGGACCTGCGCTCAGCCCCGTCCGTGGGTTTCTGTGGGTGCAATGTTGGGGAGAATCAATCGGAGCCCCTCTGATCCTGTCTGCCAAATGGGGTAGCTGTGTATCGGTCTGTTTTACGGGGTCGCCGGGAGAACAAACGCTGCCAACCGTGGCGTGCTCAGGTGTTGAAGGCCAGATGCTTACTGAAGATAAATGGGAGGGGGAAAAAAAAGCAAGCTGGGAAGGAGTCCAGCGATCTCCCAGTTTTTATGATGAAAGAAATGCAGATCCTGGCACGGATACTGCTTCCGGTTCATCCGCCGCACCGTGTAACCCACGCGTTCTCCCCCTTTGTGGCAGGAGGGAGGTCTGTGCAAAACTGACAGCTATCTCCCGAGCATCCTCCTGCGGGGAGATGCTCTCTCCCGCCTCCTGAGCTCCAGGCGGGGGAAACCTGACCGCTAGACCCGACCCGCCGGGAAGATGGTAGGTGCGGAGGAGCCGGGGCCGGGCCCCGGGGGGAGCAGCGCTTTTGTTCCCAAGCTCGGGTTTGGGGGCTCACGCCGAGCCCTTGGGGGTCCTGGCGGGCAGGCCCAGGGGAAAACCTCGCCGGGGCTGCGGGAGAGCGGCGGCCAGACTCGGAGCTTGCAGTGGTTGCGGGGCGGGGGGGGGGCCGTGCCGTGCCGAGCCGGGCGAGGCGAGGAGAGGCGAGGCGAGGCGGGGGCGGTCCCGGCTCGCATTAATTATCTTCGGCATTCGGGGCGGTGCTTCCCGCAGCCATCTGGCTGAGCCGGAGGGGGCGGCGGGGGGAGCGGCGGCCGGGGAGGGAGGGAGGGGGAAAGAAAGGGAGGAACACGGGAGAAGAAAGGGAGGAAAAAGGGCTCGGGGGGCACCGCGCCGGCGAGGCAGCGCAGCGCAGGCACCCGCCGCCGCCCGCCTCCACGGGGCTGCCGCTGGTTTTTTTGTTTTTTTTTTTAAATTATTTTATTTTTTCTTCCTCCCCCCCCCCCTTCCCCCCCCCCCCCCCCCTGCGGCCGGGCTCCCCCATTTTGGTTTATGGAGAAAAAGAAAATGGTAACTCAGGTAAGGCTAGCGGGTGGGCCCGGGCTGCCGGGTGCCGCGCCGCCGCGGCTGCCTACCCGGCTTTGTCTGGGCGGCGGGCGGGGGGGCCCGGCCCGGTGCGGAACGGAGCGGCCGGGAGCGGGGCTGCCCCGCCGCCTTCCCCCCACTCCGCCCCGGCGCTGGGGCGGGAGGGAGCCCCGCTGCGCCGGGGAGCCGGGTTGGGCGCTTTGGGGAAGGGGCTTCTGCAGTCCCCCTGCCCCGAGCCAGCAGCCTGGCGGTGATCCATAGGGAGAAGAGGTGCCTGAGGGACGCGGATGCTCCTGCTCCCGAGTTAGGCTAAACCCGCCGGCGAACGACGGATCCCGGCCGAGCACGAAGGGTAAACGTCTTCCCAGCCGTTTACTGGGTCCGGCTGCCGGTCACCGTGAGGACTGGGAAGCCCTTGGTAGGGAGCTGAAGGCGTGGGGCTGCCCGTGTCCTCCCCGGGGGAAAGCGGCTGACATTTCCCGGGGAGCACACCCAGGGCCATCGCGTTTCCCCCACCTTGCAAGGGGATTTTATCGGATAGTGCTCGCCTTTTAAGGCTGCTATATGTTTCTCGATTTTTAATTTTTTTTTTTTTTTTTTTTTTTTTTTTTTTGGCATGGTATCTGCAAGTCGCTACCGGAGGGAGGGGGCAGAGGGAGGAGGAGGAGGAGGAGAGCGGCATCGCGGAGCTGGAGTCCTTTGGAGTTAGGCATTATATAATGTCCCCGCAGTGCCTTGCGGAGCTGGAAACCTTTGGGGGATATTCCCAAAGGGGGTGGAGGGAAGGACTCTCAGAAGGAACTTTTCTTCAGGCTTCACAAGTGCTGTTTTTCTGTGGAGCTTTGCAGGTTTTTAGACTAGATGCATGCTGTCTTCGTGGCTTTCCTTAGCCCTGGCTGAATCCCCGTTTGCTAGCTGCTACTGAGATCCTGCGTGTCCCACTGCAAGAGGCAGCGCTTTCGCGGGTGCCTGGCTCAGAATGAGTCTGCTGCAAGAAGGGACACCCGCTTTGACCCTTTTCGTTTCTCATCTCGCATTGATTGTCAGCGGCTGAAAAATAGGTCTCTGTCTAGTCTTACGGTATCTTCCCAGGCTCCCAAGCCCCACTTTCTGCTTCTGCTATTTAGTCCCTTCCATTACCGATTTTCCTTTTTTTCTGGACCAAGGCTTTCTGTTTTGAGACAGAAGAGCTCTGCAGAAATCTCCTGAGGCTTTCTGTGCCTATATTTAGTTTAGTGAATGATGCTGAAAAGCTGTGCCTCTGCGGTCAGGGTCCATTTGTGTATTGCTGTGTACTCGGAGCGTGCCCGGTTAGATGGAGGTGTATGCCCCTAAGCTGCAGATTGGCGTGTGCACGTTTCGGAGAGTTGTCCTACGCAGCCTTGTATTGCAATGTGCTCTCGACCACAACTGTTACGCACAGAGCCTGTGTCTGTGCAGTGCAGAAAGGTGCCTGGGTCACCAGTACGCAAGTGTGTGTAGTTTGTGTGTGCCTAGGACCGAGCACCCTGAAGCACGAGCTGGTTGGCTTGGAGACATGCGGAGCTGGGAAAGATGGGATTCTGCTAGAGCACTGGCTGAAACAGGAGGCTATAAACTCGTTTAAAGGTTTGGGATGTCCTCATAGACTTCAGGGAAATCTGTCTTCCACGGAAATTGTTAATTTACTGACGTGGGAAAGGAGGCATCAAGACCATACGTTATTAGTATTGGTTGACCTTGAATTGTGACTGTCTTAAGAGTATGTACCATTTAGGATAGGTTTTCAGGATTTGCGCTGCAGATTTACATGCTGATGCTAGAGAAGGTGCATATTAAAATAACCAGTAGGGGAGGGGAGCTCGGACTGTGTCTCAGCTGGGGTCTCCAGATGAATGATGGATAGCCCTTTTATGCAGAGTTGAGGAAGACAGTGAAGGTGGGTTCAGCTGTAGCGTAGTGCTGCTTCTTGCAGGGGGAGCATTTGGCTTGCTAGGCTGGTCCTTAGCAGTTCTTCACTGCAGGTTTGGCCGCGTGTGGGGCTGAAGGAGCATGGCACATCCAGGACAATACCCCCAGCCACGTTGTTCTCATCTGCAGTGAAGCAGTGGAGTGGCCTTACTCACAACCTGTGAACGTATTTCACTGGGGCTGTCTCATTTATGAAAAGTAAATGTTGTCGGTATTGTTAGCTGGTAATTGCCACTGAATGAATTCAGCATTGCTACAATCACTTGCTCCGTTTGGTTCAGTCTCCAGACAACGTTTCCTGCCTGGTGTGCATTCTGTTGTGTTTTAGGGAACAAGCTTGCCCATCTTCCTTGGAAATCTGCGAGGTCAGCTTCTGTATAGGCATGAGGGGCTGGTGAAATAAACAGGAGTGTGTGGGGTGGGAAGACTAGAAACAGTGATAGGAAGAAATGGGAGATGCTGGAAGCTAGAAACGTGCTTGAAAAAGAGGAAACCAAAATTGCTAACGAGAGCAAGAGCTCAGATTCATTAACAGAAAGTACCCTGGTCTTATCCCCCTTAATCCTAAATCAGTGAAAATGAGTGTTAAACGAGGCCTGGTACATCATGTGCTAATTGCAGATAAAAGAGAGAGTCTTTGGTGGATGGGAATTATATGCTAAAAGGCTTTTTCTGTGTGGTGCATGGTGAGGTTGCTGGCTTGCGTGGAGCACAAAGCCCTCCCTTTCTTGGACAGCCCAGTGCCTTGCTGGCGTTTTCCTCCGAATCTGTTTCCCATCAGGGCTGGGAGAGGGGGAAGGTGTCGAGCATCTCGGAGAGTGGGAAGGGAGCTGCTGCCTCCTTAAGGAGTCCCGCCAGCCCATGTGGCAGCCGGCAGTGCCGAGTGAGCGTGTGTGTGTGTGCGTGTATGTATGTATGTGTGCCTTTGTAATGAATCCCCCCGCCATTGTCTGCTCCCCTCCCTGCTGCCGGCGATGGAGCCTTTCACCTGGGCTGCTGCCTGCTGGCGGGCCTTCTTCCAAGATGGGAAGAGGAGGAGGAGGAAGGGTTGCTCGTGGTAATTAAAGCCAGACCAGGGAGAGCTGCTGTTTTCTGACTGCAGCATCCCATTTTCCCTCTTTCTGTGTCTTGAGTTCCCAGCTTTTGATGTGGGTGTAGGCAGGAACATCTGAAGGTCCCCTTTTGTGCAGCTGTAGGATCACCAGTCTCCATTTTGTGGCACCATTTGAAGCATCTTTGCTGCCCTGCCTGCCAGCATGCCCCCTCTTGTCCCCCCAGCACCCCTCAGAGGCTCCAGCCAGCGCCGTTTATCTTGGCACGTGTTTGACTTGCTACGCTCTGCCCAGGGCTCAGGGAGGTGATGGCGTTTGTGGCTTTGAGACTAATTTATGTCCTTGTTAAAATGAACCAGCAAGCAGCCTCATTTTTTCCAGAGGTTTTCTTCCCTTTCCCTTCCCCCTTCCATAACCCTTTCCCTCCCAGACCCCATGTGTAGCTGTGAGACAACCTTGTGCAGCCAAAAGTTGCTTGCTCAGTCAGTGATTTTTTTTTTTTAATTAAAAAAAAACCACCACAAAAAAACGCAGAGCTCCTTAAATGGAGATCTTATTTAAATCAGAGCAGCGGCTGACTCATTAAAGGCTTCTCTGTCTCCTTTTCGTTCCTCTGCCTCATTCCCTTTCCCTATCTTTCTCTACCTCCTGTTACAGTAATGGTGTGATAAAACGGATCTTTGTCTGTGCTCCGTGTTGGGATCATGCAGGGGGTGCATATTTGGAGGGGGCGGAAGACAGGAGACGGGGAGCCCTGTCACGACAGCCACCTTGTGCTAGCTAAAAATGTACAATGCATCCCATTATAGGAGACCGTCCTCCTTTGTTTGAACAGTCTGCAAGGGAGACCGAGTCCCAGAACAGCCTCCCCCCTCCTATCCCTTTACGTCCGCTTTAGGATCTGTTCCCCTCCAGGCAAGCTGGATGCTGCAGGATTCCCCTGCCCCCCTAAAAGAAGTAATTAAAAAAAAAAAAAAAAGGAAAAAAAGGAAAAAACCAGCTTTTTCTATGCATACTGGAAGGCTCCCCTTTTTTCTGTCTGACTTCTCTCAGGAGCTACCACTATTCCCCTGTCCTCTTTCCTTGCTTTGAGGATTGCATCTCCCTTTTCTTTCAGGCCAAGTGTCCTTGCTGTTGGCTCCTCGGTTTGGTGTTACTCTTGCAAACTTGCATGAGCTGTCTGAAGGGGATCGCTCTCTTCCCTGTCCACGGCCTTGTGCTCTTCCCCTTTCTTTGCCGTTCAAAAAGCAGTGCTTGTTTATGTGGTACCTGACTGTGCCTATGCCTATCCCCTAGTTTTTGCTTCCCTTCTGCTGTTTGTCATAGGACTTTGTTTTAGCACTGCAGAGACCGTGTGAGCAGCAGAGGTTTGTGTGAGAGGAATCCTGGCCAGTCACTTTTCCAGGAGAATCTCCCCTGGGAACTGAAAGATGGATCTGCAGCTCACTTTCCCTGATGTAAGGACATGGTTGCTTGAGGTGGGCCTATGGGTTGTGTCTGTAGCTGTTGTGATACTTAAGAGATTTAACTGCTGGTTGAGAAGGGCTTATTCTTAAGGGCTTAAAAATCAATGGGGCCTGTCAGAACCCGGTGAGTGTTTTTTACAGTCCTTTTCTCTTTACCGCCTTTGCTGAGCACTTTTCAGATGCGTTGGAGTAGAAGCGAACCGCAGAGCAGCCTTGGGATGGCAGAAGCTGCATTCGATGTCGCCTAGGCAGGATGGCGATGTAAAAGGGAACTTGATACAGCAGTGCCATTTCCTTAAGTCCCTGTCCTAGAAATAACCTCGCTGCTCCCTAATGCATTTCTTCTGCAGGTGACTAGGTAACTATCCCCGGGTACCTGGGAATTGAGAAATGAGGATGCCTAAGTTTGCCACAGTACGTGCTGTGATGTTCAGATGACAGGGCTGTGTAAATTTAACATGCTGTTTTATTGTTATTTTAAGAACTATTAATTTGTGAAGTGTCTGGATTAGTGAAAAGGTTGTAGTGAGCTACCAAAAAATAGTAAAAGTTGAAGGTTGAGAAGGAGGGAAGCCCTTAAAACCAGCAACGTCTTTCCCTGCAGGTTATTAATTCATAATGGCTCTGTTGCACTTAATTAGTATTGACCAGCCTTCTGCTATAAAATTCTAACACCAGTGCAAAAGGGGGCTGCAATAGTGGGGGGCTGATGTTATTTAGACCTGGATTCTGGTCTTACTAACTGCTTCAGGTAAAATGCTCGATATTCCTGTTTTGGGTACATTTTCAGCAGATGATGTGTGCAGTTAGCTGCCCCTTTGCAATGAGTTCCTTAACCTGTTTGTCTCCCAGCTGCAAAGTCGCAGAATTCACTAATGGGCATCCCTTGGAGGTCTAAGTACCAGGGAGGAGGTGGTTAATTTGCTTCAGTCTGCTCTCAAATATTATTTAAAAGGATGTAGCCAGGTATTCTTTCTATCTGACATGTTGCCTGGAATCAGAGTAGAGAAATGTTAACTTGCCTACCAAAAGTATTTTGGTTTGTTCCTGTAGAGTTATCCTGAGCTGTGCAGGATGGTTTTTTGCTGGGCTGCTGGAGGTTGTGCTATGACCAGTGAGGGCTGGAGATGTATAGGCTGGTTTTGTAGGGTTCACAGAAGCTAGAGCAATTAATGCTCAACTGAAAGCTTTCTGAAAAAATAGAGTGCGCTTTGCCTATATAAAAGAAAATAGGACAAATGCTGGGCCTGTTCAACAGTATGCTTTGTTTAAAGTATCTCGTTGGTTTTTTGTTGTTGGGTTTTTGGTTGGTTTTTTTTTCTTTGCAAAACTGTCCATTGAGCAATATTATTCACAAACTGAATTGAGAGTTATCAAGATGGTAATGGGAAGGCACTTCAATTCCGGGGCATTTCCATATTTCAAGTTGCGAAAGAAACCTTCATTTGTTCTCTTTATTTCTGTGTCTATTTATGATAGTCTTCAATCACATGATTGCATGCTATTTTTTTCCACAAGAAAGGAAAGAAAAACCAGACAACCCTCCACCCGTCCCCATCAGCTCCAGTGTATGTGGCACCACGATGACCTCTGCAAGTATCAGTAGCAGGGTTGGCTGTCCCAGATGCATCCCACAGACCTCTGCCACTTACACTGAATGTGTAATTAGCTGTCATTTTTTATGCAGGCCAGCTCGATCTCTGTTTGCCAGTTGGTTTTATATATTTGCTGACAGCAGAGGAATGGTGACTTTTTGCAATATTAGGCTCTGGTTTAGGCTTTGGGAGTGTACACTAGTAGGCACATTTTCCCCTCTCTTCCATCCCTGCATGACCTCCCCTGTCTCACCTCTGCCATCCATCATGGATGGATGGATGGATGGGTTTTCTTCCTCTCACTCTCTCCTCATGATCCGTGGTCAGTCCATGCTTGTCCCATGCAAGTCCATGTCCATGCTGTCCCTGTCTCCATTCCTCTCCAGTTACGCGTCATCCTGTTTCAGCACACTACTTTTTTACCTTGATCGTTTCAGTTCTTTCTCAGATGATTTTTAGGCCTGCTTATTCTTTCTCTGCTTCTCCTCCTCCTCCTCCTCCCTGTCCTCACTACAGTCTCCTTGTCATATGCTTTTTTAACTTCTCCACCCACTCCTTGCATTCCTCATTTAGTTTGCCTTTTCTGCTCCTATTGCAGTCAAACTTGTCTGATCTATCCCTTTTCCCCCCATCACTAAGTCTGTCCTGTTGGCGCTCAGGCTTCTTGTCCCAATTTACTTTTCTTCCGCTACACTGCCAGATCTGTTTCTTGGGTTTTTTGGATTTGAGGTGGGTAACTGCTACTCCATGTTACTTGATCCCTACAACGGGGATGGTGCAAAGTACAGGAGATGGGTCATCTCCCTGCTGTCATTGATCTCCAGACCTGGATCTGACATGGCCAGTATCTCCTGTGAAGCTGTGGATGATCCCTGAGTGAGAGCATGAAATCACAGAAAATGGGGTGCAAGTGGCACTGCCAGCCATGCTCAAGAGCATCTCTCTTTCCTGTTAGAATAAACTATGTCTAAACCATTCCCGATGGGAGTAACCTGCCTTAAAAGCGTTTACAATGCCACTGCCAGCCTTGACAATCCAAGCCCTTTCCTTTCTGAGCATTGCTAAGTCTTTCCTAATATTTAACGTAAAGCTTGTTGCCACCACTTGTTCTTTCCATGGTAAGTATGAAGAACAGATTGGTTCTTTCCTTTTTGGCAGGTTTTGCATACTGGAATGTTTTCTTTTTCTTGTTTTTAGCCTTTTTGGGCCATCGTATATGGCTTTACTAGCAGATTTAGTTGATAAAATGTAAGACAAGCACTGTAGTTTTCCATAGTTTTGTTATAATGTTGGTCAGATTTTGGTGTCTTTTCAGTATGGTTGCTAAATACAGATTCATGAAATGCAAATTTTTCTGTTAAATATGAAGTCCTCATAGGCTTTTCAAAGTGTGTGGGGTGTTGGTTGTTCCCCCCCCCCCCCCCCCCCCCCGCCTTAATCATAAACAAGACAAAATATTCCCCCTACTTCTTTCTCGGGTTGGATTGATATGGCTGAAGTAACAAAAAAAATTACCAACCCTGAAATCAAATGCAGATAGCATGACAAAAATTCCAGTTCGAATGGTTTCTCAGAATTATAAACAACTGAAAACGGGGTCTTAGAATGGGAAGTATCAGCCAGCCTGGCTCTACCAGCCCTGCCTGTGATGGAGACTTTCACCCTGAGTAGTCTCTAAGTACCTAACTGGAGTTGCACTCCAAGTAGCCTGTAATCTGAGGGTGCATGGAGACACCAAAAATGTCCCAGTAATTGCGAGGGTAATCTTCTAGCTGCTTCTGACGACTGCCCTCAGGCTGGGAGTCTTGAGTACGGTTAAAACCCTCTGAACTGTCCTCCCGGTTATCCTACTTAAAATTCATAGTCTCTGGAGTTGTGGTCTTGTGTTTAGGATTTCTGTGTGCTTTATAAGTCCTGGACTCGCCGAGCTATCTGACTTGGAGGGCATATTTGACTTTCAGATAATTGCTTTTGATTAACCAAGATTTAGATAATCAGAGTTTGACCTATGCACTGCATAGACCATCATTCACCTATCGGGTCTCACTGAGGCTCCTTATCTGAAGCCTATGCTCTCCCTCCAGTCCTAATAGCAAAACCTGCTTTAAATTACTTAAAAAGACTGATTTAAAAATGCCTTGGAGAGGAGTTCAGGTTTCTTGGATAGTACTAGACCTCCTTTGTCTCACGTACCCTCCATGAAGAGTGAAACCCTTAATTTGATTTGTTGTTCTTTGTAGCTTTTCTTATTTTTGTTATTGCAGCATATGAAAGGAGGTTATCAAAACTGAACAATTATGCAAAGTACTTAGGAATATTAGGGAGCAGGAGTAAGAAAGGCTTTTGTTTTCCAGCGTGTGTCCCTTCCTGCTTTGTAAAATGTGGTTGAGATAAATAGAGCAGCAGGGGAAAGGATATTAGAGTTTCAACAGGCAGTGGTTTAGATCTATGTTATCTTACAAAGGATCCTTCCAGCCTGAATCAGGAGGTAGAGGAGGAAGAGCGTGGTAATTTAGTGAAATTAGCGAATTAGTCGGATTGTTGACTCTTGGTTGGACTGTAAGGTATTGTGGTATGTTAGCTTTGCTTAGTGTTCAGATATTTAACGCATGTTAGTTTGCTTTAACTTCTCCCCTTGCTTTTCTTTGTGCGTGTGATGAAGCTGTTTAATGTTGTTACATTTGCTTCGCAAAACCATTTTCTGGTCTGTCTCCACCCCGTTGCAGGATGAAGCTCCCTTCTGTCTCAAAGCAGTGGGAAGGGGAGGAAAAGTACTTCTAGGAATCTCTCTTATATAAGTTTGGTTTGGGGGGGATTGATGGTTTTTTGGGGTCACTTTAGACCGTTAGATGGAGCCAATCTGTGGCAAAGAGTGTAGTGTGGTGAGAAACAGGATTGAGGAAGGTGGTGACTGGAGGCTGTGGTGAGGACTTGGGACAGTTCCGTGCTCCAGGTGTCCTTCACAGGGACATGGGTGACAGACTGTGAATGAGCTAAGTGATGAAGAGGTGTAGTCAAGGAGGGACTGACCCTCTTGGTGGCAGAAAGAATTTAGGTCATCCAAAGCCAGTTGCAAACCTTCATCCTAAGAGAAATTTTCTGAGGGACTCTAGATCTTCAAAGCTTCTTTTCGTGAAAATGCTGCGAGGGGTGTGAGAATGAATTTATCTGGTAACACAGGCTTCAGAAAGGTGGAAGAAATACCGCGGAGATATCAATGCTTTGTCAGAAAGCAAGACTTCTAAATGCCTTGTCTTACTCAGTGAAATGAATCTAAATAGATCGATTTAAATCAGATTAAAGATCCCTGAGCTGTGTTTTCCATCAAGTCTGAAACTAGCTTCGAGTAGCCCTATGGCAACTTTGGCCGTAGACAAAATGACGGTCCTCCTGAAACCAGCCCTGCTGTGAGGGGGTCAGAGAGGCAGTGACGTTACTGTCCCTTTCAGCTCAAATGTGATTTCTCGGGACTTTTTTTGTTGTTGTTAGGAATACTCTTAATTGGTTTTGACAACGAGCTGCAGGAGTTCTGCAAGGGTGGCACAGAAGTCAGGAGAAAGCTGCACCAGAGGCTGCAGACTTGAGCTTCAGCGTTCGGATCCGTGCCTGCCCTGCCTGATGGGTGGCCGGGGTCCTGCCTGGCAGCTCAGCCGCGTGGCCAAGAACACGTCTCGCAGGCAGACCTCTGCTTAAAGCAGAAGTAACCAGAAAGCCAAAGTGGTTTTTTTTTAGTGGGCGGGTAGGAAACTCTGAGCTATGTTATTTGTAACACAGAGGTGAATAGCTAGAGCTGAGTAAGAGGAATTTCTTAATGTTTTGGAGGAGCGTAAAGGAAGATATATTTCATTCTTCTAGGGGGTTTATAGAGGACTGTAGTGGCTTTCAAAAGTGTAGTAGGCCTCTAGGTTAGCTGTGAGGCTCTGTGTGTCACCATACAATTATTCTGAGATACTGTCTGGCCTAAATCTAGGAGAAAAGAAGCTGGTGGCAGGAAGGAACCACGTTTGATTGACACGATTTAAATGCAGAGCTGTGATGAGCCTCCTGGCTACTCTTCTGGCAATCCTAGCAGAAGCGTGTTAGTGTGGGGCCAGCCTCCTGCAGGCAGTCACGCTGTGTAGCGGTTTGGGAATTGACCTCGGTTGTGTCCATCCCAACTTTCTGCTGGGGGTTACTGTGGCTGTGTGAGCTGCCCCCCTGCACCCGTGTGAGGTGAGGTGCATGAGCCCTGCTGTTGCTGAAGTGCATGGAGATGAGTCCGTTAATTAGGTCTGATCTTGGTAGTACCCAGCAGAAGCAGAGCACAAAGCTAGAGGCGGTTGCTTAAACCGTTCCATCTGTCATCAACCAAGATCTACTACAGCTATAAAATGCAGGTGGTCCTCGTACCCCGTGGTGCCGAATTCTCGGATTCTGGAAAGGCTTTATGTCCTGGACGTGCGCGGGGAAGCTATAAGAGCAATTTTCATCTTAAATGATTTAAAGGAAGTTTTTCACGTGTATCAGTCATCCTGTGAATCTTGTAGTGCATTTTGAAGGCCTAACAAAACAAAGGGACTTTAGGTGACAATAAATATGTTGGCTGTTGTGGGCTACTGCTCATGCTGTCATTGGCCACTTTTGAACACTAACTCTTCCTAAAAATTTAATAGGACACAAACAATGCTTAGTTTGTGATGAGCTTTACCAGCCTGGATGCACTAAGTTGGAAAGGATCACCCAGAACAGAAAAAACAGGTTACAGAGCACTGATTTGTTCTTGCGTTCGGTGCCTGGCTAGTCCGGTAAGTTCTCAGTGTTGCCTACCGTTCACTTCCACCGGAGCGGGGCAGTTCAGATCCCTTCAAACGAGATGAAGTTAAAACCAAGTGCTGAGGGCTTGTGCTGAAGAACATTTCTCAGGTTTGACAGCGATGAAGTATATCTGTGGGCTGTGCTGGCCCATCTGGGGGGTGATTGCATGGAGCCCATCCAGCAAGCTGGGTCTCCGTCTTCCCAAGCCGAGAGTGTGTTGGGTTGCAGAGGGACATCTGTTTTGAAGGAACACGTTTGTAGAACAAAGCAACTGTCCATCTGTCTGTTCATGTAGTAGCTTCAGACTGATGAGAAATGATTCTGGTTCCTTATGTCCTCATTGCTTTGGATCAAAACTTTTACCTCTTCAAAGGAACAATTCACTTCTGCTTTCTACTTGTTTTCAGTTAATTATGCTCGTTCTACAGCAGTGAGGATTATCATCTTGGCCGCTTATGTACTTGTGCTGCAGGATCTCCTTCCTCCCTGACCTCAGTTAGTGTTGTGCGTTTCACGCATCTCACCTCTTAAAGGAGGCGGTTGCACCTTTGAAAATTAGAAGAACTGGCAGAGTCTGCTGAAATCTTGTGGTGTTTTAGGTCAGCTGTCAGTGATGGTAACCTGATCTATGGCAAATCTTTCCCTCCCTCTCCCCAGGGTGCCTGCTCTGCCCTTTGCGTGCCAGTGGGGCTGATATGATCCAAATTAACTTTTTCATCTGTTTGCATTTATTTTTCTGAGTCATGAGAGCTCCTCAGGAGCCGCGGGATTAAATGTTGTTTTCATTCCTATCACTTGTATTGTAGCGAACATTATCTTTTCATTCTTGCCTGGGATCAGATACTGGTTTTTTCCATGTTAGTGTGCTGCTGGGTATGTGGCCCATCATGGGAATAACACAGAGCTGCACAGTCAGCAGAGGAGCACTCATTATTTTGACGGCTGCTGCAAAATGGTGGCTCCTGTTCTAAATTACTTGGTGAGGTAATTGTTCATCTTCCAGGATATTTTGCTTCCTCTGTGTATGAGGTCTGTTAATAGGATAGGAAAGTACAAGGTGTTTTTTGGGCCAGGTTGGGTCTGACTTCTGACTGGATCCTTTAGTTTTAGTGATATATGAAGGACAGTTGGGGTGGTGGTTAGGAGCAGAGGTGTAAAATCCCAGGGCAGCGGGATTGTTGTCACTCTCTGAACTACGCTGCTGTATTGCTATTTTATATTTTTAATACAAACAGCATCTTTCTGGTGGTGTGGCTGATGGCCAGTCTTGAAGGAGGGATGCTGCTGCTCTTCCAGGAGCCTCTGGTCAGAGGGTAGTGGCAGGTGATTGATCCACCTATTCAGTAGGCAACTGCCCTTCCTTGAAATGCTATCTTAAGAGAGGTTTTGCCGTTTGACAGTTTGATACGTCACTTTGGAGCCAATTTGTGCAATAGAGCAGGGGGGCGAGAGAGAATTTCATTAATAGGAAACCGGCCACCCTGAGCAGGCTATGCAGCACTCAGATGCTGCCTTCCCTTGAGCATGAAGGACCATGGATGAGATAGCAGGAGCTCTGGCTTGTGGTAGGAAGCTCACTCTTGATGTGTTGCAGGGCCCTTTCAGCGCATAGCAAAGACCCGGCTGTTCCCCTTCAAAGGTCTAAAAGCAGCTGAAATGAGTCTGCAGGGGAATTTAGCAATTTAAGCCAAGATTGTGCATCTGCAGACCTTGCTGAGTTGCTGCATACCCTTGCACGCGCCCTGCCGTGCCCAAGCCGTGACAGGCTGAACCATTTGGTGTCCAGCTTGTACCTTAAGCTGGGCCAGGATCCAGGTACGAGAAGTGTCTTCTCCTTGTGCAGTCCGAGAGGCATCTTTGAGAACGTGTGACACATCGAGATGGCGGTTTAGTTACCATCGTCTTTTAAAACGTGGGCACCAGGAAAGGCAGAGATCCCTCTCTTTTTATATAATATTAATTATTGCCTTTACCTGGAAAGGAGATGCCCTGGTGCAGCTCCGTTAGCCAGGGCAGGCTAGCTTGTGCCTGTCACTTAGGATAACCCTTTGGCTGCTGGCTGCTCTTTGTGAGGGTGTCTTTTTGGCTTCCCTTCACTCAGAGTAGGCTTAACTGTTTCTGAAGGGTTCTCCATATATTGTGTGACCAGCAAATATTTTATGTTTTTTGAATCTGGTGAGATATGCAATGGAAGCTAGTATGAAAGTCCATTTTTGAGCATGGCCATGGCTTTTATGGCCCTATAAATTTGATCCTGAACAGGTGTCCTATGTGTGATTTTGATTTCCTTCAAAATTTACTGCAAAATTTTAGCTATACCCTGAAATTGTCTTTTTAAAAAAAAAAGTTTCTTTATAGGTGAGAGCATAGCGAGAGCATAGCTAAGGTCCTAGTTAAAAACCCAAGCTTTTAGTACTATGAAAGACAAAATAGCTCCCAGTACATGAATGACATGCAGATGACAGCTGAGTAAATGAATGCATTTTCTGTTTTGTCCTAAACCTGTTTTCTAGTCGATTTTATTCGTGCCAATGATGGCCAAGTTGTGTACATCTGTTAGCATCCCACAGAGAGCCCAGCGGAGCTGATAGCAACCAAGAAACACTCGAATAAATGCACCGCTGAAATTGAGGGAGGGAGTTGTGGGGGGAAGAGACGGGCTTTCACGCTTTCTCACTCAACCAGGTGCTGGTAGAGTTTCTGGGTTTGGTAGTGTTGGTTTTTTGCTCTTGCAGGTTGCAACATTAAAAGATCTAATACTCCGTGGGGTCTTAAAGCAAATTATTTTCTCCCTGATTGTGAGCAGTACACCCCAAATCCAGAGGCTCCAGAATAGGTGAAAGCAAAGCATGCGGTAGCTGTATTCTGCACCTCTCTGGAAAGCAGAGCACCTTTTTTACTTTTTTACGGTGTTCTTGCTTGTTTGGAAAGTAACATAAGCCTCATGAATATTTGAGGCTCTCAGGTGCCTTTTGAGGGCTGGAGGGCCGAGGGAGGGCAGGCAGTGCGGGAGCTGGAGGGGCAGAACAGGGAGCAGCCCTGGCCCTGTGTGGTTGTCTCGTCTCTCTTATGCTAGTAGACTTCTCATTGGGATGAATGTGCTCTGAAATATTTATTGCCCTGTTTAAATATTCATCGCTGCAAAGGCAGCACAGCCTGATGGCAGCAGCAGACCCTCAAGGGACAGGGGCTGCAGCAGTCCCTGGCATTTCCTTTCAGTAATATGATAAAAAGATATTTAAAAAAAAAAAAATAATCGGGCATTCCCCCACTGCAAGATTGACAGAAGCAGTCAGGCGTACGTCTCGGTGTTTCCTCTTCGTGCCAGAGACTTGTGTTTGCTCTCAGGCTCGTATGCCGGGGTGCTGCTCTTGGTTGCCAGATGCTAATGCTTTTTTTTTCAGGCCTGTATCCTGGAGCGAGCGGCTTTGTTTAGCCTGACACTGTATGCGTGAAAGGGGATGTACAGAAGGGGAGACCGACTGGCTGAAAGGGTTTAAGTTTTGCGTAGCCTGTTCCCTTGTCTTTCTGTAGGTGTGAGCAGACAAACAGCAAGGACGGGGAAAAAAAAGGACCTTTAATGCACTTGGCTGTAGAAGGTGGAGGTCTGCTGGGAATTATGGAGGGGTAAATTTCATGGAACTCATGCAATAACATATTAATGAACCTGGAGATGCTGACAGGCGTGCCACTGAAATGAGATGCTCTTACATCAAATTAGCTTTTAAGGTTTATCGATTTAACTTCAGTAAAATAGAGCGGTTTAAAAGTGGGACTACCAGTAATGTGCAACAGTTTAATGTGAATATTTGGTACATTGCTGTTGTTAAACCCACGCATGTTTTATGTGACCAAGGCGCTGATGCAGTGGTGACAAGGGAGGGCAGCATGCTTCCAGAGATGCTGCTGAGCACGGGAGCTGCAGGAGCTGCATTAACAACACCCAGCCCGGGAGGGTGGTGATCGCCATCTGAAAAGTGGTCAAATGCACTGCTGACCTCGAGCTTCACCTTTGAGCTGTGCAGGTGGCCTGTATAGGGGAGAAGTCTATGCTGGTTTGTGGTTACAGCAGGAATTTGGTAAACATACGTTAGCTGGAAGGCCTGGGGGAAAGAGGCTTTAAAAGGATTTTATAACAAAGGGGAAGTCTTTCCTGAGATACTTGACAAATTCACTGTGTATAAACCGCCTTTATACCAGCTTACACGGAGGCACTCTAAAGTTAAGCATAACCAAAGCAGGTAGTGGCAATAACATATGCTAAATGTCCATGTAACCTCTTGTTCTGGGATGAAGTGGCTTTCAGGTGCATTTTCAAGTTGCGCTTAATGTAGCGTAACTATGGGCTGCTGTGAGAAGAATAGTCCCCCTCGTCTCTCTGCCCTGGCCATATGTTCAGCCTCCTCACCGCTTTGGGCACTGTGCTTAGGCAGATATAAAGTGAGACGGTTCAGTTTATGACCAAACAGATGACTATTGTTTGGATTAATTTTCTGGCTATGGCCGTGGCATGACTGGATCTCACAACAGCCGGGGAAGGAAGCAGAGCCACTGCTTCTGAGGCCAGTTGGTAGTTTATCATGTTAGGTGGTACATGAAACTGCACGTATACTTCTCAATAGCTTGTTCCTCTCCATAAGGTGAATTCATTTTACTTATAAGTGTGTCTGCCGCTTAGTTTAATCTGCTTTAATTTATGTGCATCGACTTCCACCAGCTCTTCTTAGCTTTTCAGAATATTGTCCTTTAGATTGTCTCTTCTGGCTGTATGTGCGTTGTAGGCCATTATGTCTCACTCTGGTACCTCTGTTTTGAATGACATAATGTTTTCAGCATGAAGGCATGAAAAGATGGAAAGGACTGAGTCCTTCTCACCAGCTGACTTAATGACTGTCATTTAGAAATCAGTAAACAAAATAAAATGGTGTCTTACCAGAGCTGAATTTATCAGACTCAGCTTCTGGCTATTGGTTTTCTTGATGCCTTTGTTCATTAGATTAAATGTTATTAGTGCCTACTTCTTTTTTTTCCTCACCATTAATACACTTTTACAAAATAATCAGTTGCCACTTAAATTTTTTTTTTTAAAATTATAAGCAAAATAGATTAGCCTTTTCAAGTTTTTCAGTGCACAGCCATGTGGCTTTTTCCAATCTTGTGGTCATTTTTGTGGCTCTTCCATGTTCCGTTTTGATTTTTTTAATTCCCTTTTTAAAATTTGTATGTGGAAGCATGTATCTTATCTTTCATCTGACTGAGGCCATGTATGAAAGTAGCAATGCTTCCTGCATCCTGTTTGTTGGTAATACATCTGAACAACTGTAGTCAGTCTTTGTACCAGACTGCTGCACTGGTGAGTTGCTTCTCCATGACCCTCTGCTCCTTTCCAGAACCTCTGCTTTCCAGGACACATAGTGGAGGCTTCCTTGAAAATGGAAAACTCCTCTTGGAACAAATGAGTAGCAGGAGACAGGAGAATGCATTGCTGGAATGGAAAGTAACTGTGGGAAGAAATCTGCGTTTTTAAACCGTCAAATTTTTGTTCTCGAGCATGTGCCAAGTCAGTCGCAGATTTCCTCCGCCCCACACCCTGAGAGCAGCTTGATATAATATTGTTGCTGTGTTACTGAGTCCTGGCACTCGAGTCACAGATGAGTCCCATTTGCCTCGGCTGGGGCTGTGTGCATCTCATCCCCTATCTTCTGTACCGAATTCTGACCGTACCCGTGATAGGCCAGTGGCAGTGAAAAGGTGACAGGGCTGAGATGTTTAGCTGCTTGCATTAAAAAAAAAAAAAAAAAAAAAAAAAAAAAAAAAAAAGCCCCAAGAGGAGCTCTGGTTTTGTGTTTAAGTATGCTGTATACGTCTTGTCCCCCACCTTTGCTCCATAGTCACGTCCGAACGCGCAGCTCCTCGCTATGGTTTCTGCCAGCTCTGCAGTTCTTTCCGAGGCATTCAGCGCTCTCCAATTGATTCCAGATGTGCTCTTCCCTTCCTGGTGCTTTCTCCCTTCCTCCTCCTCCTGTGCTGGCAGCGGAGGCAGGGCTGCTTTTCTCCTGTGAGGTGCTGGAATTATTGCGGGCAGATGGGAGGACTTTCCTGCTGGCCACTGGAATTGGGGGAATTCAAGGGGCCTGTGTAAGTGCTGTATAAGTGAAGCTGCCTGGGGGCTTTGAGGTTGTCCATCCTTCAGGAGCCAAGCCAGCTCAGAGCAGCACCTCTCCACAGCTCAGTACTGCCTTCAGCTCATTCCCCCTCACAGCAGGGGAGAGGGGGACAGGGAAGCCTGATACCAAAAGTGATCTTTGAAATCTTTCCTAGAAGACCGCTGCATATGTAGAGAGATCTGGAAGAGTCTATTACAGATAGCTGCATCACATAGTAAGGGCTTTGAAAAATTTCTGTGACTAAAGTAGATACCAGTCTTTCTAAGGGGCTGAATGAGCTTCATGAGGATTTAAACATTCAGGAAAGCAGTTTGAATTCTTGAGGTTGCAGGAATAACTCTCCACACTCACTGAGATTTGGTGATGTACTTGCAGATAACAGGGCGATAGTCCATTCGCAGAGCAGGGACATGGGATGAAAAATCACTTATCAGTCCAGCTCAGGTACCTGATTGGGATTGGAGAAGCAGATACTGGTTTTTAGGAATATGTCACCTGGAGAGCTACTGTCTTCCTTGAAACAAAGCCATCTGAAGTGAGCAATCTGACTGCAGAATTAGCTGAGGTGACAGTAGCAGTGACACTACCCTGACAGCCTGGGTAAGAGTTACCACAGGACCAGGTGGGTTTTTCTTCCCTGTTACGTTTCCGTGTTCTGCAGCCCTTCTTTTACTGAGCAGCACCAGGAGCCACTGGTTAGCGGTCAGGAGTAAGGCAGAAAACCCAACACAGGCAGGTCCTCTGTGCCATCTTAGAGTCAGGTACAAGAGTGCCCAGGTGCCCTGATGCAACCACGGAGCGCTCCTGGAAGACCAGTTACCACGCTCCTTCCCCACCACCGGCCTCTGGTTCCTGCTGCCTCCCTGCGTGAGAATCTGCAATCATGCAACCGTGAGTGTGATTGGTTTGCTAATCTGCTGAAAAGCTAATCACAGTTAGCTTGGATTAAACATACGCGACACATCTGCAGCACACTGTTTCTTAGCTATGATTCATTTGAATTCTGGTCCAAAAGAAGAAACTTAACCCTCTTCGCCCAACAGTAAAGTAATCTCACTTGTGTGGGAGATGCTTCTGCCACTCTGGGTGCCTGCTGGATTAACGTATGACTAGATTCGTAATATTTTGAGGCTTTATTTTCATACTGATTTGTTGAAAGCTAGTCATCTTATGGAAATCTTTTTTCCCAAGAACATTTGACTGTGAATGTGAAGTGGAAAATACTCACTTGGAATACTGCAGAGGTGGGAAGAACACAGCCAGGGTAGGTGCTAAAGGACCGATCTGGAACAAAAAATTGAGCCTGAGCCTTTCTCTTACGTGCGGGCTTTGCTGCTGAGGACATATCCATCCTGGCTGGTGACTTTTTCCTTTGTTCCACACCCCCACCCCCTTCTTCCCAATAATTCTTGGAGGTAGTTTCATTCCTAATATGGAATGGAAACAGATGTTGAGACCTCAATGTCGTCTCTTGAAGCACAATTCTCTCTTTCTAATCAACCCCAGAGAGCGTGAATTGATTGAAAGCGTTTGTTGGGATGCCTTTGTGCCAGTAAAATTTAACTATTTTTTTTGGAACAGTGAATAACATAGATTTCGGGAGCAGAAAATCAGTGCTTTTTTAAAATCAGAAAGGTATGTTTCAGGCTGGTAAGTAGATGTAGCTCTGGGCCTTATTAGCATTGCATAACTCTAAAGCTTTGGCTATATCCAACAGGAAGCCTCTTTGCAGGTTGCCAAGGGGCTTCTTAATTGAGTGTGTATGCATTCAGCACCGAGAGCCTGCATTTGTGCGTTGGGATAGAGCAAAAGTTGACCATTACTGGAAATAATGACAGCATGGGGATGAGTGTGTGCTTCCTGTGTATAAGAGTAAGATAAGACTATAATTTTCTTTCATCCTTTCCTACAAAAGAGGGACTTGAATGTCTTCTCCATAAAGTTCTTGAACACATTAAAAAAAAAAAAAAAAAGCCAGCTGTTTTATTTTACAGAACAGTTTTTGGTGGCCTGGAATGATAGAGTGTATACTGGAAGATAACTTGTTCTTCCCTTGCTTTACATATCTAGGAGAAGGAAGGGCAAGATTAGATAATCTAGTGCAAGCTTGCACCAGGAAGTTGAAGAAAACATGCCTTTAAATGGCTAGCTAGGTGCAAGCCTAAGTGCAGGCTTTTTTTTTTTTTTTTTCTTTTTCTGGTGGAAGATTACCTTGTTTAGTTAACTCAATGCAAAAAGCATTTCTTAAAATGATTACATCCAATTTAAATTCAAAAAAGAATGCATACGTATACGTTTTCCTGTTTTATCAAAACTAGCATAAAACTCCACCAAGCTTTTGCAAAACTACCCATAGGTAGAGCACTGCTTTCGGGAGGTTTCAGGAGGAATTGCTCTTGTGCTTATGGTAGTAGAGTCAAAATCCCGCATCCTATTACCCCAATATGTCACAGATCAAATGAAGATCAAGCTCCAGACATGCAGATGAAATACAAAACCTCTTATTACTGTGATCCTCTTCAAGGAGCTTTTATGATCAACCCACATCAAGAAAGAGAGTGTTGATTTTATCAGTCTGGGTCACCAGACACACGTGCCAGTTTTGCTCTCTGGAGTAACAGAAATGCCTTTGTAGTGTGGACTATGGGTGTCAGAGTAGGGTCACGTTACCCCTCTGAATCCAGGAACAGGTTTGTATGAAGATGAAGAATACAAGATACTTGTATCTTTTGTATATATCCTTTTCACCTCCAAACTTCCTTTCTGTAGGCATTCCTTCCCATTGAGAAACTAACCCATAATGAAATGGCCATGATGCAGAAAGTGTTATTACTGCATTTTAGGGTAAAGAGCTTGTATGTTGTTTGTGGGCACCCGCAGGGTTTGCATGGCTAGGTCACTATTCTGGCATGACTGGGGCATTGGAAAGCCATCACTTCATCATCCTATACATCACTTTGCCTTGTGTCTGAGTGTCTTCATGACCCTGAAGAACAAAAGCACAGTCTTTAAAATCGAGGCTTAGGTTCCACATGCTGTGAGAGCTACCAGTGGGGTTTATCTCTGGTGTAATGCCCCAGCCTGTGGTTTTCTGGAAGGAATAATGCTCGAGTTCCTGATGGGTCTTGGAGCATCCCTCAGGCTGCTTTGTGTCCATTCCCCTTTGGGAAGAAATTGCTTGCTGATATGTTTGTTATCAGTGGGCAAATTGTGGGATTGCCTGGGGAGGGGGTTAACACATGCCGGAGACTGCGGCTCCGTGGCAGCCTGAGCTCATCCGAGTCCTGGTGCCCGTGGCTCTTCCCTCCCCAGCTTCTCCACCCCCTCTCCTTTCTGGCTCCGGTTCTCCTCCAACTCCTTGCCAAGCCATTTTAGCACTCTTAACTGGGAACAAAACTAACCTGACAATAAAAAGCCAGTCCTTTTTTTTTTTTTTTTTTTTTTTTTTTTCTGGGATATGTGCTGAAACGGCTCAGCGGAGGGCAGACGGAGTGCCGTGGCTGGCAAGGGAGAGAGGGCAGGAGCGCAGAGCCGGAGGTGGGACGGTGGCAGCTCCGGCCAGAGCCCCTCTGGAACCACGGCCGAGAGCGTGAGACCCACCGGAGGAGCCCTGGGCGGGGAGGCTGTGTTGGAAGGGGCTGGGAAGGGGAGCCTGCCGGGGAGAACCCCAGCCCATGTTCCTTATTAATTCTTTCGCTCCTGGGTAGCAGCGTTGTATGGTAGGACCTTTCTCTTCTGTCTGCGTACAGCCGAGGAGCAGCGCTTGGCCGCTTCTGCAGGAGGCTGTGACCTGGGTTGGAAGAGGGATGGTGTGGTCCCCGCATCCCCCTCCCTCACAAGGATCTCTTTCATGCAGAGAGCTGAGGGCAGGCAGCGGCTCCAGGTTGAAGGATCGTGTCAGGCTCTTCAGATCCGAGCTACAAACATTTTTGCTGTTTACGAAAGGGATTAGGTTAGCGCAGAGAGCAAACAGTCGCAGCTTGGAACACACACTGGTCTTCACAAACAGGTTAATTGCCCCTGTTAGCTGCAAGTCAGTTGCTTCAAGGCTTCATGAAACGAGTTCAGTGAAGGCATACCTATTAGAAACACCCTTCCAATAATAGGCTGTGCTGGTTTTGGCTGGGATAGAGTTAATTTTCTTCATAGTAGCTAGTATGGGGCTCTGTGTTGGATTCGTGCTGTGAAAACTGTTGATAATGCCGAGATGCTTTTGGTAGTGCTGAGCAGTGCTTACACAGAGCCAAGGGCTTTTCTGCTCCTCACCCCACCCCACCAGCGAGCAGGCTGGAGGGGCACAAGGAGTCCGGGAGGGGACACAGCCGGGACAGCTGACCCCAACTGACCCAAAGGATATTCCAGACCATAGGATGTCATGCCCAGCATATAAAACTGGGGGAAGAAGAAGAAAGGGGGGACGTTTGGAGTGATGGCATTTGTCTTCCCAAGTCACCATTATGCGTGATGGAGCCCTGCTTTCCTGGAGATGGCCGAACACCTGCCTGCGCATGGGAAGTGGGGAATGAATCCCTTGTTTTGCTTTGCTTGCATGTGCGTGGCTTTTGCTTTACTTATTAAACTGTCTTTATCTCAACCCACAAATTTTACTTTTTTTTTTCCCTGATTCTTTCCCCTATCCCACTGTGGGTGAGAGTGAGCGAGCGGCTGTGTCGTGCTTAGTTGCCAGCTGGGGTTAAACCATGACATAGGCATATGCTCATATCTATCCCAATGATTTGGGGGTTACCAGAGTTGAAGGGCATATTTAAGAGATTATTCGATGTTTGCATGCTGTAGCATTTGTCTGCACCCCTCTCGGGTGCTTCTGACTCGCAGCAGGGTTATGGACAGCACAGACCATTTACCTTGTGGCAGTTTGTATGGAAATGCCTGTACAGCAATTGTACCAGTTTAGCTTTACCAGGATTATAATTTTTATGTGGTTGGTTATGCTTTAATATCTATGCATATTATGGCGTACCAATACAGAAGGGATCTGGAGCTGCATTGCTATAAGGCTCCTTTCATATCCCTGTAATTACACCCCTTTCTCTAATGAGCAAAACAAAACAGCCCTTCACAAAATAGACTGATCTTTGACAGTTTTATGGGAGTAGGAGGCTTTTGTGTGCGTTTCTGGTGTTCGCTCTTGGTGCTCCAGTGCCGTGATCTTGGATCACCACCTGCTGTCTGCTCAAAGAATTCATCCTATGTCGCATTTGCTGAGCCACGTTTCTCCTCGTTGAGATATTGTCCCCAGCTCCCACCCTTCTGCAAGTTACCGCTACATGCGGTTACTTACCGTTCCTCGGCTTAGCTTAGAGCTACAAAGTTTGTTAATTAAGTTAAAGCTGCATAAACTCTTAGAAATGTGTCTCCATTAGGGATTTTTCACTGGTTTAGCTAATTTGTTTTTTAAACAAAACATGGGATGGGTTTGTACTGAGCTGTGTAGGCAAAACCCTGACTTAAGGAAGGAAGGTGGCACCTGCGAGGACGTGACTGGACCTTTGTAGGGCTGAGAATAGAGGCCTGAAAGGGGAGCCCAGGTGGGTATCCTGTATCCCTCTTGTGCCCCGAGGGCTTGGGTGCTGATGAATCAGATGTGAACATTTTGCAAGAGGGGAGCTGCTTTGAATTCCTACCTGATGTGGATGAGTGATTTCTGTGGGAGCAGAGCAACAGAATGAATCAAAAACATAGGAGTTGCTGGTTTTGTTTGAACTATAGGTTACCGTACGTTGTACTGAAGTTTTTTCATTTTTTTTAAGGAGCATTTTTTAATTACATTGAGTTCCAGTTGCACTGAACAGCCTTTCCCAGTTTGGTGAGCATGGGGTGGCAGCTAGCATAGTCAGTGCATGGCAACAAAAACTCATGGAGGGAATCGGTTAACCTGGAACTGCTGAAATTATTCCTGCAGCCAAGTGTCCCTCAAGCGCCTCTCCTGGATATGGCCAGCCACCCTGCATTGTGGCTGAGAGAAGTATCTGTCTGGTCCTGGACATCAGTTAAGATTTATTTCATGCCTTCACACAAGTTGCAGCCTGGCTTTCCTAGTCCTGTGATGGCATCCTTGTGTGTGTTTGGGGATGGTGACTACTCTTGGACATAGCCATCTCGGTCTGTTGTTGCATTTGAGTCAATGTTTAAGAGAATTTCATGAGCTAAAACAGGCAGGATTGGCGATGCAGTGAGGTATGCTGTCAAGATTGGTTAGACAAAATACTTTCAGTTGAGTCTCTCTTCCTACATAGGTACCTTCACCAGGAAGTTTGGGGATTTCTCCGTGTTCTTTGTACCTCCTGAGAAGTGGGAAGAGCAGTGCTTCTGACTGCAGGATTTTCCCTGATGGGTTAGAAGTAGAGAAAGGAGTTCAGGTTCTGTGTTTGAAGACAAATGGGATTTCCCCCCCCCCCCGCCCCGTGTTAGTTCTTGAAAATATGAAGTGTTGTGTAAATGTTGAAATTTGGTGGAGTAACAGAAGAGGTAGAATCTCCTCTGGGTTTGGAGGATATCAGTATGCTGCGAAACCTGCAGAGATCTCATCGGGAGTCCTTTTCTGTAGACACTAGTGGAAACAGGAAAAAAAGTAATTCTAAAGCATCAAAGGAAATTAAAATAACCAAAAAAAAAAAAAAAGAGAAGGGAAACGTGTACATAATCATATCAAGAGAAAAATAATTTGAGATACAGATACTTCATGGGATGATGAAACCTGGACAAGCATAATGGTGATAGATCTACAGCTAACCTGAGACATTAAATTAAGGATACATTTGTAATAAAAGATATGATTTTTGTATGTTAGTGCGATTGGGGGGGAGGGGGTGTGACAATGGTGTTAAAAACATTTCATTCTGCATCAGAAATCCCTTATTTGAAAATCTTAGGAAGGGCAGGGAGAAGTAATAAATAAAGTTACCAGGATATTTTGGCTTGTGAGGTGTGATTAAGCTCAAAATAAATATGTATCATCAAAACACCACAAGCAACAGGAGAGAGCGAGCATTTTTAATCCTGCAAACATTTGTGGATAATTGAAGAAGGGAGAGAAAATATTTAAAAGGTTGAAACGCATTTAAACTGGAAGGAACAGTATTAACTGAGGGGTAAAAACATTGAAAATGAGATTATATAAGGTTTATGGGCTGGCATTTTAAGTGGTCTAAGAGTGAGATTAAACAAAATGCTGGAGTATGTCCTTTCAGGAGCAGCCCTGCACTGTTGAGAGAATGGCAGAATAGGTTTTGTTTGTGGCTAATTAGCATTCTCTTCATCCTATCTGGGGTACTACTGGCTTGTAAATCTAGCTTGTTTTAAGAAAATTGGAAATAGTTTCTGCTACTGCATGTTTCCTGGGGTTACTCTATCGATTTCTGAAATGTAAAACGAAAGAAATCAGTTTCATATTTAGCTCCTATTTTAACACAAGGGAGGGGCAGACAACGTGGGCTGTATTGGAAGCACACAGACAATTGGATATCATGAAATATTGTGAGCAAAAGAGCTTGAAAAGGAGGCAGTATGTGGACAGAGTGGAGCTGTCGTGGCAGGGGATAAACAGCCCGAGTAGGTGAGAGACGGGGTTGCTGATACCTGGTTTGCAGCAGGATAGCCATTGTTCAGCCTCTCCTCCCTCCCGTTTGTAAAACTTGCCCTGCGGACCTTGATGATGGTTTAGGTCGAGTCAGAAGCTCTTTGCTTTGAGGCCGAGAATGGCAAAGGAGTGAGCAGAAGTGGAGGGCTGGTGGAGCTGCCCTCCTTTTGGAGGGTGGGGGGGGAACCCTGTCCTGCTTTCAGAAAATGCGCTCGGTGTGTGAAAAACCTCCGCAGAGCTGCTAGCACGCGACACGGGGCTGCAATGGCTCGGGGGAGTGCGTGCAAGGAACCGAGCGCTGGCCGTGGCTGGCATGCTTGCCTGAATTTTTCTTTCTCAGATAAGGCTGCGGAGTTTTGTGTTTCTGCAGGCAGCGAGGCTTTGCAGCGGCTGGACTTTAGTTAATGAAACCGTTTGACGTGGGCCAAGGCTGCAGCTCAGATCCGCTAAGTGGTATTGAATGCCCTTCCCTCTCCTTCTCCCCAGCTGTGGGAGCGCGTGGCCACGTGGCCCCCGGGGGAGGCAGACCAGATAGACTAATGTCAGAGCAAATCTGGGATTCAGCCAGCATCTGACTGACCCGGTGCTGGCTGGAGGTACACTGCATTTATCATTGTTTCCTTCGCCCGGAAGGGAAAACTGCAGGTAGGCCGATAAAGGGACTGAAAGGTTTGTCCGGCTTCACTGGAGGTCCGTCAGCCCCTGCATGCTCTGCTGAAAGGCTGCTTGGTAATTCCCACTTTGCCTTTCCTATCCGCAGGATAAGGTCTGCTTTTGTTTTACTCCATTGATTTAAGCGTGCTGGTGTCAGAATAGGCTCGAGCACCTCCGGGCTTTGTGGGGGAGGACCCAAGGCTGGAACAGGAGCCAAAATTTAAAATCAGGATTAGTCTGTTGACACATACATAAATCAAACAGCCCTCCTATCATAAATCTTTTCCGTGGATTTTTTTTCTGCTGCGGTGGTGGAAGCAGTAGGAGCGGTGCAGCAGCCTGGGCTTCCCAGGGTTGGGTTTCAATGTCAGGGCTGTTCTCCTTTGCCCCGGGTGGCTGAATGCAGCTCCCTGCTACCCCCTCAGTGAGATCCCTGCAGCGGCTGCAGGGCTGCATGCTTTCGTGTTAGCTTTGGGTGGTTTTCAGGCATGGTGGGGTAGGTTTTTTTACTGTCTTTTGGGGATATCTTTTGCATGGTCAGCTGCCTGTTTCTGAGTCATCTGGTTAGTGTCAGCTACATCTAAGGCAGTGCTAAAAGCTGCGAAGAAGTCCACTGTCCTAGCGTAGAGGTCTCTGTGGGGTACCCTAAGCTGAGGAAGGAGTGGGTAATTAATGCCTTCTGTGATGGTAGTGATTCTCAAGACTGGGGAGAGAGTGAGTGTGCTCCAGGCTTGTGTTCTCAACTTAGGTCCCACAGCTGTTCGGTGTCTTCTGCACAGGCAGCAGAAAGCAAATGGGATATTCTAGCGACTGGTACCAGAGCACCCGTGCTCTGTACTCGGTGCTGCCAGAGCAAAGGAGGGGGCTGCTGCACAGATCGGTTTTAAAATGAGTACTTCTTTCTGTCACTGTAACACAACAGAGGAGAGCGTGCTCTGAACCACACGAGGTGCTTGCTCGTGAGCAGAGCCACGAGGGTCAGGCTGGAGGAGGTGGACCCAGATACGGTACTTCTAGGCATATTAAAGAACCCTGTTCTTCTGTCTGTGTTTCCTTCTGCATTGCAATCTTTCAGTGCCTCTTCCCCCTTCCAAAATAATGCCTTACTGTGTTTAAAGCCTCGTGTGAGATTACAGGGATATGCAATTTGCAAGCCCCATAATTTGTTCTCCATATGGCACCTGGTAGCAAGAAAGTTGCCCCAAAAAGTTTAAGAAAACAGTATCATGGCTCAGAGGAGCGAGGCACGCTCGTTTTCATAGAGAAGATAATAGAAGAGTGTGCAATATTATGGTGGTGGTGGTGGAGGGGCTATTCACATGAAAACGCGTGTGTGTGTATATCATTTCTCAGGCTGATGTTTTGATCCATCTTCTGTAGTATAAAGCTGTTGTCTCCTTTTCTCTTTCTTCAGGGTAACCAGGAGCCAGCAGCAACTCCTGATGCAATGGTGCAGCCATTCACCACAATCCCATTTCCACCACCCCCACAGAACGGGATTCCCACAGAGTATGGGGTGCCACACACTCAGGACTATGCAGGCCAGACCAGCGAGCACAATCTGACGCTCTACGGAAGCACGCAGCCGCATGGAGAGCAGAGCACGAACACGGCCAGCACGCAGAATGGATCTCTTGCAGTAAGTGCAGAAGGGTGCAGAGCCAGGAGAGCAGCACGGTGCTTTGGGAAAAAGCAGCCATTGATTAGATTGCTGACTGCTTCTTAAGTATTGAGCAAATAAGCGGTAGACTTGAAAAGGAGAGAATTATAAACAAAACACAGCTTCTGACCTTTCATTACTAGGTTTCTGTCTTTCCCTTTGTGCTTGTTCCCCTTATAAATAGGTGTCTGCGAAGAGCAGTAGTACTTGGGACCATGGTGTTTTTGCCATGGTGGCATTGTCTGAAGACAGTGCTTTACAAAAGTGTTAATTACCTTGTGTTAATTGGCAAATGGTTCAAATGAATGTGATGGAGGCAAATTCTGGGAGGTTGACGGTACGAAGGATTAGGGTGAGTGCATGCGTTGTAGGTGTAATCCCAGAGTGGTTTTGTTCTCAGGAAGTTAGCAGAGTAGAAAAATACTTTTCTTTGTCTTTCTGAAGATGGCAGGGAGCTTCAGGGGACAAAGATAGGAGAGGACCTCTCAGCTACTGGGCATCCATTTGCCAAACAAAGATTTTCACCACCTTATATATTTTTTTGCTTTCTTCTTCCCATGGCCTGGAACTGGCACTGGGCAACACGCTGGCAGATTATCCCAGGAAAAGCTTTATCCACCCCTTAAGCCACTTGTTAAGACTTAACTTCCTAATAAAGAGCCTTATGGTGAGAGCCTTTGGTGCTCAGGGGCGGATTTAATCTGTTAATGCTTTCAGTTTTACTTGTAGTTGGGTGTTTGGCTCGTAGAGATTATTTTCCCCCCAGTAAGTACTGAGTGAATTCAGTGCCAATGATTGGAAGAACTGATAGTGCCAGCTTGAGTGTGCATGGTTCCCGGTGTGTGCCTCTGCTCCTTCTGCAGTGGGAAGTGGCTGCATGGTTGACACCGCTGGTTATGACTTTGATAAGATATCTTTGAGTTCATCCGGGGAACGCCGCAACTTCAGCATCTCGAAGAAGAAAAAGAGCACAAACCCTGTAAAGCACATCGATAGTGTGTAAAAGGAACCTCAGATGCCTTACTCGGCAAACACGCGCAATGTAGATGAGGAGAGATCAGGCTGGAAATAAAACTTAGAGCTGGTGCAGTGTGCAAAAATGCAAGTCACCATTTTAGTACTAGATTGTCTGATGTTGTTCCAGCCCGTAAGATCTGGGCTGCCTGTCTCCAGCAAACAGCTATCTCGAGCACTGCCAGTTGGATGGGAAAGCTGGAAACGGGGAATAAAACAGGGCAGTGGCTTTCCCCATGTATTTTTGCTGTTCCCATCCTTGCCCAGAGCTTAAGAGTGTTTCTTTTTAATGGAAATGATGCGAGCCTTGACCTTGGATATAAGCTCTTGCCAACCCTCCTGCTTCTCTTCCATATTAGGAGCCATCTCTGTGGCACTGCAGGGCCGAGCTCTGTGTTTCATCAACTAATGCTGGCTCCGAGGAGCCCACAGCGCGTGGGGAGGCTGGCTAGCCTGCGAGGAGGGACTGGGAGCCCATCTGTGCGGAGGGAGCGCTGCTGGGAGACTGCTGGGAGGCAGCGGTGTTGCCAGGAGGCTGCGAAGGGAGCCTGACTGGCAGGGGTTATCCGAGAAACAGGCCGAATAACACGTAACGCTTGTATTGGCTGTGGGAAACAGGTGGGCACGTCTGGTCTGACCATTTGACGTGGTTAAAGATGTGCGAGCTGAGCGTGCAGAGTTGGGCTTGCAGACCGTAGCTAGTTGGGAAAGGGTAAGGGCGCAGACAAGCGTGTTGCTGCCGCTGCTGTGGCTGGGACTGATCAAACCCGGAGGATCCCAGATGGTGGCACAAGAAGAAATCCAGGGGCAGGGGGAAGGTGCCTCAGCCAAGGGCCTTTCATGTGCCCGGGGTCCTGGATCTTCTGAGTCCCTTTATCTTTCTGTCTAGGACTCCTGTATGAAGTTATTTTGATTCTGTGGGCTGCCTTGAGATGTAATTGCTTATAACTTTTCTCCTTCTCAGTATGCTGATTAATGATGTAGGAACGAGGGGAAGGAAGAAGGCTCAGTAGTTACTCAGGCTAAAGCATGCTATTAAAATACAGCAGAACGGGTTGGTTATTTCACCTTGAACATCTGCAGCTAATGTCAAGCATCTTGTCCCTCACATACATTGGTTGTTACTTGTTTGATATACATGTTCAGTCCATGTGGACTAGACTGCTATGCTTTAAGGCATCTTTTCCTTTCACCATTTTGTTGTCTTGCTCAAACAACAGTGCTAACTTTAATAGAGCAAAAAGTCGTCGTGAGTGATGTATGATCCTTCCCTCCCATTATTACAACTGACAGGCGCAGCTGCTGTCATGTGTGTGAAGGCAATACCCCAGACCGAACAGCCGGTGGATTTTTTTAGCTGCGGGCTTGAAGCCTGTGCTCCCATGGGATAATTCAGAAATTCCTTCAGCCAGACAGATAAGGTCTCTCCTTGCTTTTAAGAACAAGGACTGTGCTTGATCCAGTTGGCAGGACAGAGTGAGATAGCGAAAGGTGTGCTCAGATGGCAGGGCTTTCCTGCTTTTCAGGCTGGTAGCCTTTAGGATAATCGCAAAAGTGGCAGAGAATTTGGGGTGGCTTAAAGGTCCCTCGTGGAAAGGGGAGTTTCATCTGGTTGGTAAGACGTTATGCAGCAATGGAATGGGGTCTATAACGGAGTCCCTAACACATTGGGTGGGAGCACCATTTCACAGAAACTCTGCAGATTGTGGTGGGCAAGTGAGATTGAATGATTTGAGATCAGCCGTGGTGTCTGAGTTGATAGACAGTGGTCTGGAAGCCTGAGGTCAAACATCAGCAGTGAACTTAAGTAAAATAAATTTTGAGGGTCAAAGTCCATGCCTTCCTGCGCAGTCTAAAAGCCCTGAGCAAAGGGGGAATGACTGGTTGGTGTCATCAGCTAAGGACGAGCTTGGTTCTGGAGGTCTGAGTAGCGGAAAGCATTTAAAGCTCTCAGAGCAGGGGCATGGAAGAGAAATTGGCACAATAGGTAGTGTAATACAAACAGCTTAATATTGTGGAATCTTTTTTTATTTTAGGATCAAGCCTCATCTGTGGGGCTTTGTTTCTTGCCTGGCATGTGGGTCTCCCGGTCTTCATCTCCAAGCATCTGTCCTTTCTCTTGATACTGTCCTAAAGCACAGCTGAAAAGACCTGGATTAAAAATAGACTGAGGTATCGGACCATATTTGGCCTACTCGGTCTGCCTGTTGCAGCCCGTCTCTTAAACCATTGACGCTCTGCATTTCACTCTTACAGTGCTGGGTCTTCTGGTTTCTTCCCCTTCCCCCTTCGTGGTTTACATTAGTGCGCTTTATCCCTAATGGAGATGCCCAGCACAGATAGCTGCAAGTGGAGATGCTAATTAGGCTGCAGTACCTCTGGCAGCTGAGCTGATCTAAAGATTCACCGCTGTCAGAAAGGAGAGATCTGGCTCCAAGCGCAAACTCCCACTCCTATTTACTGGCTCTGGCATTCCTTACGTGAGCCACTTTAATTCACTGACCTGGCAGAAAGCTGTCCAATTCTTTTGCTGGGTTAATGAATTAGAGCAGCTCTTGGAGGGATCCAGCAAATGCTGTTGTTGCAAGGTAAGCGTATGGAGTGCATGGCCAGAAGCCGAGAGCAATTGTCAGCTCTCTGCATCTCCTGGTACTCTACCCGTGGAGGGAAGATTAATCATCCACTGAACTAAAAAAGCTTGCTTGATAGTAAATGCAATGCGCTTAATACTGTGAGCTGATTATTCAACTCATTTCTCTTGTTAATGTCAGAGGGAAGAATTTGTGTGTCTCTATAAATTATGGAATGCAGCTGGAGGTACAGAAGTAGAGGAATAAGTTTATGTAAATTACTTTGCATGAAAATGGCAGGTGCTGTCGCCTTGGTGTTACGTTGTCATGAACCAATATAAAGCATTATTTAATTACAGAGCATCGTGTCTCCTGGCTTCTTGATGTGCCATACCGAAACATATTTAACTCATCTGCTATACCATAAAGGGATGTTGCCTTTCTCATTTCTTAAAGGAAACACATCTGTGGTGGGGGACCCCTATGTATTGTGTTCAGAAGCAAGACAGGGGAGCTGCTCGGTCATCCAGCTGTGCCCCATACATCTAGCAAGGGTTTGGAAGGAAGGGAGCCAACGGCATCAAGGGTTCCTCAGCTGACTTTTGTAACACATGGATGATGTTATAATGATTACTTTCCCTTGGGTACTTCTTGCCTAGTCTGAGATTGCAGAATTTTCCTCTGTAATTATTTTTGATCACTTTAGTAATTAAAGCAATTGCTCATGTGAGGTATTTCAGGTGAAGAGTATGTTTAATGAATATCCTCGCTTATCTTTTGATACTGCTGAGCAGGTAGACACGAGGAAGAACTAGCTTCGAATAAGTAGCTAGCTGCTGATTGTTTGGCCACCTCAGCTTGGAAATTGCTGTCTTGAGGTAGTAAACTCTGACATTTAACATCAGGAATTTGCTTTGAGTATGAGGCAGATTATTTTATTATTTTGAGTATGAGGCAGATTATTGTCAGCACTTGTAGACTTGTGTCTAGTGAGGCAGATCTAAAAATGATTTCGAAAGAGAAATAGGAAATAAATCAGCAAATATCATTATGTTAGAGTATACAGCTGAGGTACTTCTGCATATCTCTGAAAGGTTATGGCAGTTCTAGAAGTAGTACAGGGAAGGATAATAGTGATGATGAAAGGGATGTAGCAGGTTCTTTATGAGAAGAAATGAAATCTTCACTTATGAAAAGAGCTGACAGGAATGAAGACGTATGACAAGTACATAGAATATTGAATGGTATGGGAAATAAAATGGGGAACTTTCCCATTTTCACTTACTAGGGCGCATGCAGGAAATAATTGGGTGCCACGTATGAAAAAAACCAGGTTTTTGTTTCTTGTTTTTTCCATATAATGAAGAATTTGGCATTGGAACTCTTGTCCATAGGATGCTTTGGAAGTTGAGACATCAAGTGGCTCAGTTTGCTGGAGGCTGTGCTGGAGAAAAATCACCAAACGTTTGCCCTGTTCTTAAATTCTTCCACAGATGCCACAGATTTGGCTGCTGTCAGAAAGAAGATAGTGGGCTGGATGGATCTTAGTCTGTCACGGTGTGGCTGTTCTTCTGCCACTGTCAGTGGAGCGGTCCAGGGGTGGCCACTAGCTCGGGAAGTCTTGCTGCTTCCTTTGCCTTGTCAGGGCATCCCTGTTTTGTGAGGAATGGGCTGGAACTGCTCACAATGGGTTTGACATTGTGACCAGCAGAGCAGGCCTTTCAGGGGGCTTCATTTCACCACTTCATTGAAAGGGAAAGGAAAAAAAGAAAAAAGAAAAAAAAAAAAAAAAAGGAACCAAAGAATCCTATTAAAAAATGCTGCTCAGCAAAACAAAGTAATTTTAAACATCGTGACATGGAAAATGTTATCTGACATATCAGAGATATCATTGTTGTGCAGGATAGGTAGCAAAGCTGCCTATATGCTTTCCTATTTTAGGTTTGTGCTCTGACTTCAGGTGCGCTGTATCTTTCTTTAATGAGGAAAGTGAACAAAATGACTTAAGCTTCAGTATGTCTGAAAACAGGTAGCTAACAATCAGAAAAAATATGCCCTGAATTAATCTGACTATACTGAAAATAGTTAAAAGCCTAGCAGAAATTATTTGGTACGTCCTTAGCGATTTTTTTTGTCTGGTTTTTGGCATACAAAGTACTTTTGCACGTTGTTAATTGTGCCTGTAGTGTAGCCCAGTTCTTTTCTTAATATAACACTGCTGGCATCTCTGAAAAATCAAGTACGTGGATATAATTCTAAAATTAAGTTTACTGCTGTTGAAAGGTGATTGTTAGCCCTGCAGTCTTCTGTCTGCTGAACAAGTGTCATTTAAGCAGCAAAGGTTCCCATGCCCTTTGCTCTTGGATGTGTAGGACCTCAGTCCTACTCTGGTAGAGTGTGGTGGGGCAGGAGAGAGGGTTTGTGTCTAGTGCCTAACACTTCGCTCGTTTTGCCACCGAAAGGGCTCAGTGGATATCTGTTCACTGGTGGGTGACTGGTTGTTTTGATGTGGGTTCTTCACTGGAAGTTGCAGAGATCTTCCCACGTTGTCTGTACTCTCCTTTGCAGTGGGAAGATTGCCTTCTGCCAGTCATAGCTTTCAGTCCTTGTCTCCACACAGTTCCTCAAGCTCTTGATCCAAACAAGGTCTTTTTTTTTTTTTTTTTTTTTTTTGATCCGAGACTGGTCTAGAAGCAGTGGAGTGAGCAGAGTCTGTCTCCCAGATTTTGTAAGCCACCCAAGTCCCCTTTTAAATATAGTTGTTAGTTACAGTTCGTATTTTGTAAATATTTTCTTTGCGGTGATTTATGGCTCTTAACCTCCTCATTATGATTCACAACATTTTTGGACCGCCTGCTTCCTGGGGGAGAGGATGGGGGGATGTTTTTTGCTTTTCTATAACTTGGACCTGAAGCGGTTCCAGTTCTATAAGCAAGTGGGAGATGGAAACAGAATGTGCTGGGTATTAATAGTCTCTGTGCTGGCCTGTCGCACTGGTGTTTGGCTCATTGGGGAGGTAGCCCTCTGTCTGGCCGTGCAGATGGAGATCTGCTCGGAGCTCAGGTGGTGCCGGAGCCCCTGCCTCCCTCCCGCCGAGGAGAAATCCTCAGTAATTGCTTGTTCACCAGCTGCTTTAGGACAGAAGAGTCTAGTCGAGAGGTGGGAAGATGGCTGTAGAGCTGCCCCTAAACCTTTCAGAACACCCTTGTGTTGCCAGGTGTCCTTCTCCCCTTTTACATGGGTAAGTGCACACATATACATCTGTGCTTCTCTTCGCAGCTGCCTCTTCTTGCTTAGGGTTTCCTTACTGCTGGTGGGTGTAAGAGAGGAGCCGGCAAGGGAGCAGAGGCAGCAAATAGTTAAAAATGAAGCACATATTGCGCGTGTCCTGAGCTCTGATACATTTCTTGGTGACCTTGAGCAGAGCTCAAAGCTTACATGTGCAGGCGTGAATGACATTATCACCTGCATAAGTATATGTTACGCAGACTATGCTGAGGAGGTAAGGTGGATCCAATACTGTTTCTAAACGCGGGATCTTTGCCGCAGCATGTCTCTGTGGTGCCTGACGACAGGCATTGAGACCTAGGGAACATGTATTAGCTCCCTTCCGAGCTGAATTGCTGTCTGTAGTGAAGGGAGAGGGCTGGTTCTTCACTGTGAAGTGTTGACATGAGGCCAGAAGGAAGGAGCTGAAACTCAGTGTGGGGAAGGAGTCAGGGTGGGGAGTGGGTGCTCGGTGAAATGCAGGCTTTTATCATCTGGCTTGGTCAGGGTAGTGCTGTTGCCAGTCTCCATTATGTGCTGCCTGAGAACAGGCTCCAGGCCCTTCCTTTCATCTCCTTCCTAATGAATTAAGACAAGAAATAACTATAAAAGGGGGGGGGGGGGGAGCAAGATCTGAGGAGACTATTTCTTTCGTTTATGTTGTAGCTGAACGTGTGGCAGTAGACAAAAGTATTGAGATAATGTTATAGTGGCTGAAAGTTCAAATCTTACCTTAGGGCCATGGATGGTAGAAATGAGGGAGCTACAACATCCAGAGAGAGAAGATATTTAATGTTAAACTACTGCTGAAAAATCAGGATACGTGAAAGCCTGAAAAGCATTTGGGGACTCTTAGTGTAGTCAAAAAGGTAAGAGTGGACTGAGATCCCCTGTTCCTTCTATTGTTTCTCCTCTTTGAAGCCTTTGTCTTATTACACACATCACACGTGCTGCAAAATGACTCCTGTGTAGCAGCAGCCCTCTGCCATATGCAGGAACAGCTGTGAGTGGTTTTGAGCAGGCCACTGTACATGATACATTGCACCCTTGGTAAGTAAGGAGTTCTGCCCTCTGCCTGCAAGCAAATGGATGGGAGAGGAGTGCAAACAGCCTCCCGGCTTCCTCCCCTGTGGAAGCAGCAGATCCAGTCCTGTGCAACCTCTATTTGAATTTGAAGACTAAAACATCTTTGTTGTCACCATTCAGAATCTGTGCCTTTCTTCATTCACACTGCAGAAGATACACTAGTGTTTTGAGGATGCACCTGTGTGCATGGGTGTTTGCCTGCTTGCCAGTTCCATGCAAAGCCATAGAAAACATGAGATCTGGCAAACTGCAGTAGCAGGGCTCCAAAATGGATTGTAGAGATCCCTTTTAGCAGGAGCATTGATGATTTTGGGGAGTTATTTTGGAGCACTCACTTGCAGGCGTTGTGTGCGGTGGTGATGGATGGGCTACCCCTGTGTTTTGTCCTTCTTGGACAGATTTGCCCTGAGGAGCAAAGGACTCTGATGGAGTCATAAAAATAAAACCACCAAATAGCATAGTGTGATTTAATCGTAAGCCAGCTGCATCGATTCTTCCCCTAGGGTGCACTCTCTGTATGTTTGGAGATGGATTTTGTCATAGGGGTGAGGATAGGAGAAGAGGAGGAACTTGGGGAGGGGGAGGCATCTTTTTAGATACGATCAAATGGAAGTTTCAGAGGTTGTTCTTGAAAATTTGATGTTTGGGGGATGGATGAGTCTTAGCCAAATAAAAATGCTTCATCCTGCTAGGCTTCTCCTGAGACTTGCATGGCTCTGGGGAGTAGAGATACTTGCAGGGCAGTATCTCCATTTTTCCTATCACGGCTTAATTTATATTAACCAGATCGAACATGTTTTGTGCTGCCTGCACAGCCCTACTGAAATAAAATGGAAAGCTGCCACTGCTTTGCTCAGCATGACAAGACCCCAGTGCTTACTGTTTGCTTGCTCTTGTTAGTGCTTTATAACCAATACATAAGTTCAAGGTCATGTCTGTAAGAGACATTTCTGGCCAGAAGAGGCTCTTTTAATGTTGCCAGTTTAGCTCATCTGTGGAGAGATGTTTCTTTCTAAATATTCATGAAGTATTGTATATTGAATGATGTGCAAAGCAGTCTGGCAAGTCTAGCCAGTGGTTGGGGAGTCAGTGTGGGCAACTCTCCTAAGACTTCTTTCCTCTTTGGTACGCAAATTGTGTATTTAAAACCCGAAAAAAAAAGAGGCCCCAAAACAATTAAAAAAACCCTACTCTTAAATCTTTAGTTTTAAGGCCTGTGTGTGTTCTTGAAGGCGCCTAAAAAAGGCTGACTCTAGCAATTACATGGTCCTTGCCTTCTCGTAGAACTTCTTTTCACTTGATGGGTTAAGGAAGAAGTCAGGTTGGCATCTAAAGAAATGAAATGACACTTGAAAGTGCATCACACAGGTGGTCAAAACATGACTCCTAGGAGGCTGAGGCAAGTAGCAGGAGACGGAGTGAGTGGGTGGGTGCTTTTTGAATACCTTGGTCTGTTAGTGCTTGCCTTGGAAAGGGACAGAGCAGTAAAACCCATCAAATTGCGGTCCACTTTGTTCTGTAGCTCCGAGTTTTTTGAGGTAATTTTTCTGACTACGGTGTGAAAAATACCATTTTCTCATTAAGCCATTTTGCAAAGGGGCTTTGCCTTTATATTTAGTGCTGTGCTCAAATTTTACCACCTTTTAGTCCAAGCCCAACACAAGTGGCTGAGGTTTTCATCCTTTCCTCTCCCCTGCCTGTCATCTCTGTGGGGGCATTAGGTCTCTCCTCTGGCACGCTCTGGTCTCCCTTATTCCTCTGCCTTCTTGCTGTACTTTCTCTGTGCTCAAGTACCCCTGGCGCACCCCTTGACCTGGCCTTGCTGTACCAGTCAGTGCTTGGGAACGCTGGAACAAATTCCCTTGTTTTAGCTGTGGAATTGGTAGCAGAAAGTAGCGCTTGGAGTTTTTATAAATCCTGCAGTGGTGATGACTGTTTCCTGTCCCTGGGCTGACTTTTAAATGTACGAGAAAAGTTAATCAAAGACATCCGTAAGCTGTTCATATATGGATTTTACCATTTAATTATAGATCTTCTTTTGGGGTAATGTTTCTCTGAAG
Source organism: Harpia harpyja (assembly GCF_026419915.1). Lineage (NCBI taxonomy): Eukaryota > Metazoa > Chordata > Aves > Accipitriformes > Accipitridae > Harpia > Harpia harpyja. The sequence goes on along the minus strand of NC_068945.1, from coordinate 26,705,593 downwards.
GGAGCTTGGCAGAGCAGATGCCGTTTTGCCTGGGGATGCATTTCTGGTGTTGGCCCGGTGAAGAGCTGCCACTTCAGCTGTGGGATTTTGATGATTGCATGAACATCCTGCCACATGAGATTAGAGTGGCGGTACTACCTCCCAGCTTCAGGATGTGAAAGATCCGCCTCTTCATTAGAGCTTTCATATGGTGGCAGCTGAAGTGAGGAAGAACAGGGAAAAGAGAGAAGCAATTTAAGAAAACCAAAGGCAAATCTACTAAGCTGAAAGGTGATCTGAGGGGAGGGAGGCTGAGATCTCATTACTGTTTACTCATGGAAAGGGAGGGGAAGAACAACAGATCAATTGTTAAGCATTACTGGCTTTATCAAAATAATTGTCAAGCGTTCAGATACCACAATCGCGAGTGTAATATTAATACCTAAAAGGAGATAGACAAAGCACGTGAAAGGAATTTGTGTGGTTTCTATTCATGCGCATACTTTTGTCTTTCTGATTTCAGCAGACAGAAGGAGGGGCACAGACAGATGGACAGCAATCACAGACACAGAGCAGTGAGAATACCGAGAGCAAATCCACTCCAAAACGACTTCATGTGTCTAACATTCCCTTCCGCTTTCGAGATCCTGACCTTCGGCAGATGTTTGGGGTAAGTTACCAGCACCTTTTAAGACATGGCAGATTCTTCTTCCCCACAGATGGGACACATGGTGCTAGTGTATTCATGTGAAGGAAAAGCCCTTTCCCCTCAATTTAGTCAGTACACTGTAAAATATTTGCAGGACTAGGACAATTGGTAGTGTTTACCTCAGCTGGTAAATACACATGAAAACTATAACTGTGTTGTTCATATCAAGATGTTGAGTGTAACTTAACAATTGGTTTGGAAAAAAAAACAAAACTTCACCTTATTTCCCAGTAAAGACTAGGATTAAACATTGACTTAATATATCCCTTGCAAAGCACTGTTTTTCAGTTGCTTAGAAACTTGTTGCAATATTTATGTCTCTCTTCATGATCCACTTCTGTGATGAAAAATTGCTGCAAGAAATTGGCCAGCTAGCTATTGCATGTGGAAAAGCTAGTGCAAGTCAAATGGTATTTTACATTGTGTATGATGTACATTCTGTTTCTTTTGACCAAATAGTTTGTCTTTCCTAATCTTTGTACGCTATTCATCATTCTCAATTTATAAGTTCTTTGAGGAAGAGTTTATTCACATGAGTATAGGTGGTGACTCATTCCATGTGGACACAGCGATAAATGAGTTAGATGCTTCATGACCTAACCTTCAGGTGAAGTTATCTACATAATCATCATCAGGAGTCCTTGACCTGTTGCTATGGTGGTAACATCCTTGGTTGATGGCATGTTTTAAAGTCTTCAGAAATATTTCTTATCATTTATAAAGTTAACAGACTTTAAATGTTGCTCCCTGTTTAAGATGCAGTGCAGAGGACTTGAGTCAGGAAAGAGCAAAGCTAAGGTTCCTCTTGCCACCTTAGGCTTTGAGTGTATACCTTGGTCGTAACTGCATAGCCAGCTGCTCCTCCAAAATCTTGCAGTGTTCCTGTTTCAGTTGTTGCATCTCTTGAGCTATCTGTGTGGGTGTGTATGCGTGCATATACACACACACACACACTTTCACATGGAAAGTAACGTTAAAGTATGTAATTGTGTCAAATTCATGGTCTCCAAGCTTAGGCTGCTATAAATGAGAGAAGAATTGGGCTTATCTGTTCATAGCTTGGACAGTACAGAGTGAACAAAGTGTGCAGAAATGTTAAAAATTTCACTGATGGTCTTCAGCAAGAGTCCCAGTTGGTATATATTGTGAGAGATCTTTGCTCTTTGTTCTTAAACTTTTCCATGTCCTTAAGAAGCTATTTTGTGGATGAGATCAAAGGGAGAGGAGTGGTCAAAATGCAGAAGGGCAAGGCTGCTATTCAGGGGGACCTGGCCAGGCTGGAGAAATGGGCTGACAGGATTCTTAAGACACTCACCAAGAGCGAGTTTCAAGCCTTCCATCTGGGAGGGAATGACCCTGCAGCAGTACAGGCTGGGGGCCAGTTGTCCAGGAAGATGCTCTGCAGTAAAAGATTTGGGGGTCCTGATGAACAACAAATCAAACACAAGCAGCAGCATGCCCTTGCAGCAAAGGCGTCCGACCGTGTCCTGGGCTGTGTTAGTGAGTGTAGCCAGCAAGCCCAGGGAAGTGATCCCCCCCATCTTCAGCAGTTGTTGGACTGCATCTAGGATGCTGTGTCCAGTTTGGGCTCTCCAGGGCAAGAAGTGCACTTCATCTAAGTGAGATACTGGAGCAAGCCCAGTGGGCACCACTAAGATGTCCAGGGGACTGAAGAACATGGCATGTGAGCAGAGTCTAAGACCTGGGCCTGTTCAGCTTTGAGAAGAGAAGGCAGAGGGGGGATATTTTTGTTTTCTGCAACTACCTGATCAGAGGAGACGGAAAAGATGTGGCCAGATTCTTTCTGGTTGTGTGTAATGATGAGATGAGAGACAACAAACACAAGTTGGAACATGGGAAATTTAAATTAGATATTGGGAATTTTTTTCTTTTTTTTTTTTTTTTTTTTTTTTTTATTGTGAGGGTGGTTAAATAGTGGAATGTGTTGCTGAGAGAGGTTGTGGAGCCTCCATCCTTGAAGTTATTTGACTTGAGTGGACAACAGCCTGGCCATCCAGGTCTCATTGGACCTGCTGTGAGTAGCGGTTGCACTAAATGACCTCTGGAGGTAGGTCCCAGCCAAAATTATGATTCTGTGATTGTTGCAAGAGGCCTGGGTTTGCTTCCGTGTTGTTCATACATTAGATTGTCACACTCTTGACATCTGTGGGAATGTTTTCAGGGTGAAACTCATCTCCTGGCAATCTGTGATTGCTGAATCTTCTCAGTTGCTTGTTCTGCTTTTGTGTTTTTTAGCTTGCTTTTTGCTATTGCAGGGCTGTGCAGTAGGCAGTTCCGTCCGGTTTGGATAAACCGGTTGCTGAAATCACAACCAGTTCTTGGACCACCTGCTACAATCTGTATTTAGCATGTCCTGCTCTGTGCTACTGCTACTCCCCTCTCCTGGGAGCTGCATCGCTTACATAAATTGTTCCATGTTGTTGCTGCCCCTTCCTTTGGGACCGGTGCTTGGCTTGATGACTGGCCCCTTTCATGCTCGTTCACCTTGGTGCTGTTCCTCCCTGTGCCCCTGGTGTGGGGGATATGGATGAGATGGAAATGACAAGAAAGTCCCTGTCCTGGTGACTCATTTCTGCTTTGCAGATTGGGAGACCCAGGCAATTTGAATGAACTGCTGTCCTGAGAAGTGACTTGTAGAAAATGCAGCCTAACTGCTTGCATTAAGGCTTCCTATCGTTTTTTGGGCCCGTACAGTGCCACTTGTTGTACGTACAAGGGGTGGGGAAATACACTATATGAGTTGGTTTCTAGTGGCCCTCAAGTTATTTGTTGTTTGTTTATTTTTCCTCTAAATATCATCTCAAGTTCCAGCACAGTGATGTGATTTTAACAGGGTAAATGGTATATTCCCTGTAAAACCTTTTGCTGTAGTTCACCTGGCCCTGTGTTTGCTGAGAGGTTTGCCTTCCAGAAGAGTATTCATGTTTTGGGACACAAAAAAAGCCATGTGCCATTTTCCCGTAATAGAGATCTTTGCTACTTTGCCACGGAAATAATCAATGGGTCTTGCACATCTCTGTTTTTCTCTCAGTGCTGCTTCTCTCAGCATGCTCAGAGCCTCAAGCAGGAGAGTGTTTCTCTCTGAATCCTCCTTGCTCCTATTTCTTTTTCAGGATCAGGATGCTTTCCCTTGGGTGACTCACTGAAACCAACCCTTGCTCCTACAGGGGACTCATGGTTGTCTGAGTCTTCAGCTGTGGCTAGCTTGTAACCCCCATCTTCTCCCTCTGCCTTCTGTGTGTCAGGTCACATCTCCTCAACGTCATATCTGAGAGACTCAAAATCCTTGCCTGGAGTCATTTTCCCAAGCTACTGTACAAAGAGAGGAATTGGGTAGACAGCAAAGCCATGGAGGAAGAAATAAATGTGATGGTAGGGAGGGAGTAAAGAAGTCCCCTGAGGATGGAACAGCATGCAAGAGGTCAGCCCAGTCCTGGGGTACAGAACACTAGCAAATGCTTTTGTCCAGACTTGAGTAGAGGTGGACTTCAGACGTGTTGTCCCATGTGTGATTAAATGGATATTACATAACACTTTCTAAATCTTTACCGTTTGTGAGAGCTGCAGACATAAGGATTTCCAGACAAATTCAAGTTATTCGAGTTTCAAACCATCTCTCACCTGTTAACGTGTTTCTAACAGGTCCCTGAGATATCCTCAGGAATGGAGCAAACATTTCCTTATGTATATGCTTCTTATGGGGAGGCGAATAAAATAGGCTGCTTAAAACAGGTAATATTTACTTGACATTTCATGATGCCAATAAAAAGACTTCCAGAAAGCTTCTAGAAGGAATAGGTCATTTTTTAATGCACACAGTTCTGTACCCACTGTGGAATAAATCAATAGTTGACCTTGTTCCGGCAGATAAAGAAGAGTTAATGGCTGACCTGAAACCCATGGTTGCCTAGGTACCAGTGATTGTTATTTGTCTGTATTTACTTTGTGCAAACAGAATATGGCATCAGGCAATAATGTAAGGAGCTTTAGAAGAGTCTGTTTCTTCGAGTTTAAACAATTGGCAGGATAACTGCCTGGGAAGATACCTTTAAAAGGGGAGTGTTAATGGAAGCTATAAAGTATTCAACAAAATCATACTGATGGCCAAAAAGGCATGATTCCACAGCCACTGAAACTGTGTTAATAAAACAGAAAGCATTCTGCACATTAGGCAGGGAGGATGAAGAGGAGGAGGAAGTAAACAGCAGTGAATGTAATTGCAAACTTAAAGAAGCAGGTGAGAAAGGAAATGTGCTAATCATGGAGATATTGGTGATGTAGGTTCAGAGGAGGTGGTGTCACTTTTTTACATGCAAAGAAGAAAGATCTAGGTGTAGGTACAATATAAAATTAGGAAATAGTTCTGTGTTTTGGGGGAAAAAAACCCACAAATAACAACAAACCAAACAAAAACCAAACAGAAAAACCAACAAACCCCCCCAACTTGCAGTGTTTATGATTTAAGAGGAGGTTATTTGTACCATATCTGGTTTTGTATATAGTTTATAACAAAGGAGGATGAGACAGTGCTCGCTAATATTTAAAAACCAGCAGATCTAGATAAGGTATGTCCAAAGATAATAGCCAAAGCCAGGAGCTCTTTTATTCATTAATGTTAATTTTTAGCCAATTCTTTTAAGCTAGGGGAGTTGCAGAAGGCTGGAACGCTGCCCACCAGGATTCACTATTGAAAAAATTGAAAGGGATGCCCCAAAGAGTTACTAACTATGTATGCATACGTTGATCCAAGATAAAAACAATTTTGGAAAGTTTTAAAAAGCATTAGAATCTGAAGAAATGGTGTAATATCTATTCAGCATGACTTTGTATAAGGTAATACACATCCTTGCAGAGAAATACTGTCTTGTCTATTTTGACAAAGTTGTACAAAGCAATACTGATATAGTTGAACATTGCTCAACCAATTGAATTTGTCAAAGTGACCAATGTTGATTTCTAAGAAAAAGAATACTTATCTCAAATAAACACAACACACATTAGGGGGATTAAAAACCTCTTTAATGGCAGGTAATAAAAAGTAGTAGTTATTGGGGGGACATCAGTGATCAAGACTGTTTCTAGTGTCAATTTCCCCAGGGATCTGTTTGAGTCTCAGTCCTACTCAGTATCTGTATCAACCCATGGAGACAGGACTATTAAAACCTTGCCAGTAAGGTTTGCAGTTAAAAACCTATTTGAGGAGGAGGAAAGAGAAAGATAAGGTTACTGTTAGAGAATGACTTGAAATGCCTGGTTAACTGATGATAAATCCCACAAAAACATGTTTGGTGCAGCTCAGTGCAGAGTACGGAGTATGTGGGAACCAGGCTGTGCTTGTAGGATGCAAAGCTTTCTTTGGAAAACACTGGTTTGGGAGAGTACTAGTGATCGTTGAAGATAGTTGCTTCAACAATGCAAAGGGGGGTATCAGGTTGAAGGAGGGATGTGATCTTGCTCATGTTCAAAGTTGACAAGACTGTGACTGCATCATTTTGTACAGTTCTGAGATCAGTTTAGGACCAAAAAAATAATATAGGGCTTGGCAGATGAGTGGCTTTTTAACTGTGTAAGGTGTTGGGTACATGATTTACTCAGCTTATTAATGAGAGGTTGGGAGATGACAAGTCTGTTCTGTACAGGTGCTTATGCATGGATGATACCTACTAGTAGGGGGTTTAGGTCTTGTTTATAGTCATAATAAGATTTTTCCAGCTGGAAGCTGAGAATTAACACAATTAACCTTGAAATAAAAGAAAAATTCATAGTCATTTAGGCTAATTTAAACAATGGAACAGCTTGCGAGGGAGTAGAAGAGTTGCCATCAGTGTTAAAAACAAGTTAACAACTCTTTTCAAAATCTTATTACCCAGCTTCTGAGGGGCATTCTTTGGCTAGTGTGTAAGGACTCTGACATGATGGTAGTAGCCTTCTTAACTGCTGGTAGGCTGTTCCCTTCCTTACGGGACTACGTATGCAGAAGAAAAGCTCACGTTTCCCTCAGCGTGTTTCCAGTCCTTTCAACTTTGTGCTATGATAGTGTCTGTGCTGGTACCTCATGGCTGATAGCTTCAGTCCTTCCCTCTTAGGCTTCAAGAAGCAGTTTTCCTCCCAGTATAAAATTGGCTGCGTTACTCTGGTCAGTTCTGGACTTCAGAGTCAGATGGACTTCAGAGTCTCCTGGGGAAGATGGAGGCTGGGTTGGACTGCCTTCAGGAGGAAAATCCATCTATTCTCAAGCTGAATCATTAATTGCCTCCACGAAACCAAGCAAAATGGATTGTTTTGGTAGTTCATTTGGGTGTCTGTGCACTAAATCCTTCTTATCTGTTGTGAGAGCAACAGTATGAGGAGGCAGAGTTGACGTTTCTCAGAATTAACCATGGTGAAATGCTCTTTGCTCAAGAATCTTAAACTATTTTTAAAAAAGGAGATAGTATAAGATAAAAATAAGGACTATGTTGATGACGATTGCAGATGAAGGTGGGATAGCACACTACAGGGTGTGAATTCTCTCAGGCTCCGGCTTCAGATGGAGACATTGCCTTTTTTACAACATGCTCGCTCCATTCCTACTACTTGTAGGCTGTTAACTGCTTCTGGTGGGGAACATCGTCAGCCCAGTTGATAAAGGGTTTTTGTGTGTTATCGGCTACAGCAGTAATAATGCATAGCTGTTTTATATGTTGATGAACGTTCTGTCACATTTAATAACTTTCAGTTAATGACGTTATTAATAATTTCATTTATTAAAGGTGACAGAATAGTAGCTACTTTTTTTTTTTAACATTAGATTTTTAAGGCAGGTAATGTTGTTATCCTTTTCCTTTTCTAAGCATAATTCATATCTCTACTGCGAGGTCCTTGATGGTGTATGTTTGTGGTAGACCACTGCTTTGTATGACCTAAACAACACAGCTTGGGGAGCTCAGATATTTTTGGAAGCTCTTGTAGCCTTCAGATCTCGGCCTCCGGGGAAACATTTTGGCACTTTGCACTTCCTAAAATATCTCCGTGGATATAATTTCTCATCCAGCTTCATTCTGGTGTCAAGTGCAAAACATCTCGATGAACCAAAAGTTTGAGGCTATACCAATAACAAGTTAGACTACAGCTCTTTCTCGCCAAGAATTTGGTAGAATTTGAAGTCTGTATTTGCCAGTAAATAAATTTAAATACACAAGTAATTTATGATACACAAGTATTGGCAATGGCAGAAAATGACTCATTAGGCGTTAAAGTGAGTAGGTAAATAATACAATAGACCAAGAAGCTCTGACCTGCAGGTGTTGATGCAGTGTGGCCTGAAGTACAGCAGTAGGAAAGTTGCTGAAAGGGCCTCTGCTTTCTTCTGAGTGGATTGGACATCTGAAGGAGGAGGTCCTGTCTTCTGGATACCGATATGTATTTTAGTTTTTTCATCTCCAAATAGTACTGGCCACCGAACATGCCTAACAAGGTCCTACGTGCCAGTATTGGAGAGCAAACGTTCTGACACAAGGTGGCCTCTTTGTGATAATTCTCCTTTCCAGGCTCTTCCCGCGATGAGAGCAAGCTCCAGCCCTGTCCCAGGGCAGGACTTTGTTACTGCTGATGTTGGGTAGAGTTAGAAGAGGCACTGGTGTTTATCCTGATGTGTTTCACCAGTCTGATTTCTGGAGTCACCTTTTGCAAGTGACTGGTGCGCTCTGTGCTGCTTGAGGGTCCTGCTTTTTCTGCACAGCTGCGCTGGGGACCCTGGTACTTCTGCGCAGGGGTACCTGTGCTGCTGCAGCCGTCAGCAGCTATTGTACTGTCTGTCTTGCTCTGCAAAAACGGTGTGCTGACGCCAGAGGACGTAGAAACTTCTGTAGTGACTGTCTCGTGGAAGGCAGCGATGGCTGGATCACACTTTTATCTAAGAGTTGTTTAGGTTTTCGTATGAGTTACTGGAAGAGTCTGCAGAGAGAGTGGTCTGAACATCATTTGGGAAGCAGTGCTGTGCTGTAGCTGGATTTACTTGCATAAAAGGCCTGGGTAAAATCAGATGGAGTTGTCTTTTACAACTCAATTTTACATGGATTCAGACTACATGGGCGAGTCCTCTCAAAGTGAGCTTTGAATGTATGCTGCTTTTGTGGGCATGGGTTCAAGTACCTCTTCTGTGGCAGCAGTACCAGGTTACGGTGCAGTCACACCTCTGGGGACGGCGCAAGGCAGGGACAAGGAGCTGGAAGTGTAGGCCTGGAAGCTGGCCTGCTGTTAAGATCTTTGGAGCGGTACCCTGTGGTACTGTTCGCCCCTGTCTCACTGTTTTGTGTGAAAATCTTTTTATTGGTGAGTCAGAGGATAACAAATGCCTGAGAAAGTATGTTCCTCGTCACTTTGTTTGCTGGGATGGCTGCGATCTGTAAATCCTGTTAGAAATCTGTACTCTTTGTGCAGCTTCCTTTTAAAGTCTGGTTTCTTAGAAAACGTGTTTTGTTGGGCAACAGGTCAACCACAATAAGGGCTTGTTGGTGCTTGTTGACTGTCTGTTCAGTTGGTAAACTGTGGTAGTGCTTTGGTTTATAAATCCTCAATGCTTCTATCTTCATGTCAGCAGAGCATACTGGTGCTGCTTGGCTGAGCAGGGTTGGCTGTAGCAGGGTTGGCCCCGCTATTTTGAAGAGATTTTGAAGACCCAGCTTTAGGTGAGGAAGTTCATGCACTGATAGCAGCGTGTAGCTCTGGCAGACCCCATGCTGCCATAACTAAGCACTGGCTAATACACGCTACGATGGAGCCAGCTGTTCTCAGCTGAAAGTATATCCCATGGAGCTGGGAGTTAGGGTAAGGACTCTCTCTGCAGCATGGACCTGTCCTCCATATGAAATGCTCTTGCTTATGCACCAAAAGCCTGAGGACCTGAAATGGTTTCTTGTATAGAAGGTTGGTTTCCTGGCTATTTTGAATTTTCACCATCTTTGAGAATGGACTGTTTGGCACCTTCGAGGTTTAGTTAGTTCGCTGCACTCATTTCCAAGTGAATTTTGTAGGGCCAATGCAAAGCTGCTTGAGCATAGAGTTCTCTTGTAGGGCTGCGAGGTTGTTGAATGGTGGCTCGCGTTAGCTTTTGTTGTTCTGTGATTTCTAGAGAATTCGCCCGGTACTCCCTGTTTTTTGCATCTTTAGGGTTAAATTATTTGTCTGGCACGTTTTGGAGCTGATTCTGAAAGCTCTAGACAGGGAGAGGAGGCAGGGCCAGCTGGAACAGAGCATGCAGGAGGGGCCCTACCAAACTGTCAGTGCCTTGGAAGGCAAAAGCTCTCTGGTGCCAGATCTCTCAAATTTATTTTATCTAATGTAGTTATGGCCTCTGCTGAAAAAATCTGCTGCCTTCATGTCATCTGTGTGGAAAGAAACACACAGCATGCATATACCCTTCCTTGCACAATGCCCTTGCATCTATGATAAGGTATATCATGTTCAAGCAAGAAAATTGGTCTCTGGTCATAGCTGATGTCTGTTAATATCTTTATGCCTCTTAAAACTGTTATTTCCAACAGCCCCTGCTACCATTGTAGAGGAGATGATTCTCATTTACCTGCTTTACAGAAAAATAACTAAAAGCTGGTACAAGATCACTCCAGGGAACAGAGGACTAAGATAGAACAAGATGCTATAGCTCCTGTGCCACAGCATGACTGGAAGTGTGTGTGTTTGTGTATCTGTCCATCACGTGACGTGTGCATGAGCAGTTCGTGGAGGAGGCTTCTTGCACAACCTGACATGCGATGGGGGATGCTGGCTTCTTGGTCACATAGTAAGCTTTTTAAGTCATGGTGGGAAGCATGGGGAGAAGGACTTGGGGGTATTAGTGGACGAAAAACTGAATATGAGCCAGCAATGTGCGCTCGCAGCCCGGAAAGCCAATTGCATCCTGGGCTGCATGAAAAGAAGTAAGGCTAGCAGGTTGAGGGAGATGATTTTGCCCCTCTGCTCTCGTGAGCCCCCACCTGCAGTACTGCGTTCAGCTCTGGGGCCCCCAACATAAGAAGGACATGGACCTGTTGGAGCGAGTCCAGAGGAGGGCCATGAAGATGATCAGAGGGCTGGAGCACCTCTGCTATGAAGACAGGCTGAGAGAGTTGGGGTTGTTCAGCCTGGAGAAGAGAAGGCTCCAGGGAGACCCTGTGGCAGCCTTCCAGTACCTAAAAGGGCCTACAAGAAAGATGGGGAGGGAGTCTTTATCAGGGAGTGTAGTGATAGGATGATGGGTAACGGTTTTAAACTGAAAGAGGATAGATTTAGATTAGATATTAGGAAGAAATTGTTTACTGTGAGGGTGGTGAGGCACTGGAACAGGTTGCCCAGAGAAGTTGTGGCTGCCCCATCCCTGGCAGTGTTCAAGGCCAGGTTGGATGGGGCTTTGAGCAACCTGGTCTAGTGGAAGGTGTCCCTGCCCATGGCAGGGGTTTGGAACTAGATGATCTTTAAGGTCCCTTCCAACCCAAACCATTCTGTGATTTGAGATGTGTAGTCCTGCAATGCCTTCTTCACAGGTTGTGAACTCTGCTGAGGAGTTCTTTCCCCTGCTGCTGTGCAGGGTTGTAAGTAGACATTCTTGGTAATCATTGAGTGAAGAAATCCTGTGAGAACAGTGATTCATGTCTTCAAGGTTAGAGATTAGAGGGTTAGTCTTCATGGATGACCTAAGCATGGATCTTGTTTTATTTGGCCAGATCCTCTGTCTGCTGGAAAATACAAACATGCCTGTATACATGATTTTAAAAAATTACTATGGGTCCATGTCCATTTGGCATTGACCCTTTTATTTAGACGGCCTAGCATTTTCCATACAAAAATTGTGACCTTTCGCTAAGGAGCTCTTAAAACTTCCATTGTTTGCAGTAGGCTGTTGACATTTGGTAGGGGAAGCACCATCAGAGAACAAAGTGCCTTTTCATGTTCCACTAAATTAGATTCAGCTTTGAAGGAGATGTAAACTGTTAAAATGAACTAGTTCTTTTTTTCCTGCTTTCGTTCTTCAGGAAAATTCTGGCACGCTACCAAAAAAAAAAGTGCCTCCAGTGCTGGACCTGCTGTAACGGTTGCAGCAGTGAGGACAAGAGCCGTGGTGTTAGGAGCTGTCGGAGCAGAGTCTTGAAGAGCCCAGCGCACGTCCTCCTGCCTCGCAGCCATGCTGCTTTCTTCCAGGGAATTTCACAGAGCAGGAAACTCTTCCCCAGCAAACCTCGGTTCAGCAGTCAGCCCCTGTTGTCTCTGTTCCTTCTCTCCCAAGCAGGTCCTTCCCTCCTGCCTCTTCATACGCCCACAATTCCTAGGTAGAAAAGAGATGGGGTAGTTTGCATGGGTGGATGTAGCCCGTTGCAGTAGACGTCAAGCGTGCCCTCACTGCAACCGTAGGATTTGGTGATCTTAATTCTGTCATCTAGAAAACTACGTACCTCCATCATCTACAGGGCAGGGAGGCAGCCCTGCTCACGGAGCTAGGTCAGACCACTTGTGTTCAGCGTTACCGCCAGCTTTTTGTCAGCCACGAGAAATTAAACACACAAGACAGGATTTCCTATTGGTGTGGAAACCCTGCGCGGTGAGCTCAGCCGAACGGGGCTGGCAGGCAGTGCTGGCAGTCGTACCCGAGGATCCATCCCAGCTGGGTGTGGAGAAAGGGGAAGATGGCACGGCATAATTGTGCACCAGAAGCTGCACAGTTTGTTCTCTTTCAAGATGATTCTAATGAGGTAGAAAACGGTGATTTTTGATGGCTTTGAAGATTTGAAAATAATTTTGGCATTTGCGTTTATCGAGAGCCTGGCTGTTTCAGCGTGTGTCGCAAGGCTAGGCAGCTGAGCTGATCTGGCAGGGACAGATCCTGCTCTCGGGCAGGGTGTTCTGCTTTCCGCTCCCTTTTGCTTCTCAGAGCCCTAATGCTCACCTGACCCTTTGAAGCACTTCAGATCAGTAAATGGTCAAAAAGCTTGTATTTATTCCTTTTGTTGGGAATTTTTTTGCAGGATTGGTGAGCTGTATCAGTTTATCTACAGGTGAGAATGAAAACTGGGGCCAGCTTTAGGAAGCTGGGCAGACCAGACAAGGAAGGACAAGGGAGCACGGACAGCCCTTCAGCAGCGACGAGCTGTTAAATTGGTTCAGCCCCTGTCGTGTAATGACACTGAAATAGCCTACCAAGAAAGCAAACATGACTGATTTCTTTCATGGCAGTGCCCGAGCCATATGCAACAAAGACAACAAAAAGCAATCAACGGCTAACCTCCTTTATAGACAAGCCCACACCAAGCGTGGGATAGAAATAGCAAATGCATTTTAGCTGTGATTGGCACAGCAGTGGTCAAAAGAGGATCCAGCATGGATCAAGCCTAAGCTGTTGAGATGTTGAGGTTTCGAGGAAGATGCATGTTTACATTAGCATTATTCAAACTTCGTGTAACGTGGGATATTGTGAATTCAATTGTTCTTGGGATGAATAGAAGATCAAGTATTGTACTTAAACAATAGAACAGTAAAAACAACATCTGTGAACCAACATTTGTAAAAGAATACAACTATCTCCTTTTGAAGAACGGAGAATGGAAGCAGACAGAAGCTGTAGCTAAAATTGTTGGAAGCGTTTTGTTTGCTTAAAGGCAGTTGTGGAATACTTGTTCGAGGGACTTAATGGCTTTTTTACATATTCAGAGCTTCTTCTCAGCCATCATGGCTCGCTGTTGTAAATGTTCCATGTTTGCAAATCTGGCCACGAGTCTTTCAAGCAGGGCACCCACAAAATAAGCATTATACCCATTTGACTCCTAATAGAAATGTTAATTGAAAAAAAATGGCAAATAGTATATTAACAGCACTGTGGCGAAGTGGAGAGTGTTCCAGTGCCTGGAGGCTGTGTTCATCATCTGTCCTAACTGTGAAACCATCCTTTCTTTTCTTGTTGACCCTTCCTTCATTTGCTACCCCCTTTCAATCTTCTGCAACCAGTGAGATCAAAACCATGTTGATGGAAGCTTTTGTAAATAATGGGGCTCAGATACAGCATTTGCTTGAGTGCAATATATGTCTCTAGAATGAAGGCTGCTCCGTATATATGCTCCTGAAAATGAGATCTTAGACCTGTCTTTCTGGAGAGCAGAGCTCCAGTTTGGTAATAAAACATCGACACTTCTAGAGGACAGAGCATTGCAGGGTTCTGTTGCAGTAGTCATGCTTTTACCTATAGGTTACTGGTTTGAATCGGGCCAGTTCAATAAAAATATTTTAATATGTTCCAAGGTGAAGGATGTGATCTATATATGGTTCCACAGAGTGTGGTAAATCTCCTTTTTAGTTTGTAGCTCTCATTTTCCACTTTTTTTCTGTGCTAAGTAGGGAGCTCTTCGGAGGCAGTTGTTGAAACAGTGCAGAGTAGTGGGGCCCTGCTCTCCTCAGGGGCTCCAGGCAGAGGTCAGAATTCTATCGTATGTGATAAACTTGCATAGGTTATCGACAGTCTGCTGTATGTCACAGGTTGAAGTTGAATGATCTTTTTCTGAAAAACAAACTGTTGGGAGTTGGCCATTTCCATGGTTTCTGAATCTGCCACCAATTCTTTTGAAGGCTTGGAGCTTTGGAAAGTAAAGGGAGGGGGAGGGAAGGAGATTCAGAGTTTGGAATCCCTGAGGTTGGGAGTCTTATGTGACTATCCCCTCCAGAGAAACAACATCGCTGTTAAGTTTCTCTTTGTGATAGCCACTTCAGGAGGAAGATGAAATGCTGAATTACATTTGAGAAATGTTGTTAGATGTCTGAGATGAAATCATATAGCCATGTCTTAGATGAAATAGTAGAATGAGGGAAGAAAGAATTGTTTAGATTAAAAGGGGGGAAAGAAAAGCTGCTTCAAATCCCTAAAACTCTTCTGGAGATTGTTTTTCTTCCTTTAGACTTTTGTGAGAAAACCCGGGGTCTGTGACCAAGAGGACCCACATGTCCTAACCCAAAAGAACTGGGTCACGTCACTGGGATTTTATGCCTTTGTCTGTATGCTAGAAATGGAAATATTCTCAACTCCCTTCTTGCACTAAGCCAGCCCCCAAAAGGTAGGAAAAATGGACTGCCAAAAATAAATCTTTTTTTTTTTCCCCTTGTCTCTCTGCAGCAATTCGGCAAAATCCTTGATGTAGAGATAATCTTTAATGAGCGTGGCTCGAAGGTAAGTCCTGTTTCTGTACCCGCTTCTCTTGTTTTGATTGCAGAGTAGAAGGCAGTTCATTGCCTAGAGAATATACTCTGTAGAGATCAGCAGGAATTAGTGTGATGGGGGAAGGGAAAAGCTATTTTGGGGACTGTCTCCTGTTCCCTCTGACTCCAGACTCTGAGCATGGTCATTTCTGGGCAGCATGTACAAATGCTCCTAGACACTCCTGCCTGTAACGTGGGATCAGGTTTCCCAGCCTTTTGAACAAACAGGGAGTCAGTCCCTTGAGCCTTCATGCCAACCTGTTCCCAGTGCACTAGCTGTGGGTGCCCTGTGGGGAAGGCAGAATAAGGTAAAACAGCTTTGTGTGATGTGAGACTGTAAGAGCAAAGCCTAACGCACCCACCCCCCCCAACATGTTACATTAAAATATTTCTATAGAAGACCTGTCATATCTCATATGTGAAAGGATGTTATTTACCCTGTTTTGGAGACTTACTCAGCACTTCTGAGATACTGACTTTTCATGTTTGAGATACTTGATGCTTAATACAAGCATCCTCATTCCACTTGCCCTGCCCCATGTGGTCTTCTCCCCACTGAATTTGCATTCACACACCTATTTTCATCTTACAGATATATTAAGAGGGAGGTTTTGTTGAGGGTTAAAAGGTAATTTATTTCTCTGGAGGTGAGATTTCAAATGTTGCTCAGGTCAGCTGCAGAGAGATTCAGTGATCTTTGTCCTAATTGGCAATTGGTTCTCATCACGTAACCAGTATCACCACAATGACAAATTGATGTGATTCTCTCTCTGCCCAGGAGGTTCAGCACTGGAATAGCAGGGAGTTTTGCAGGTCAGGAGCGAGGTGCATTGCCAAAGCTCTATGGGGGTAGCTTGCACAGTGCATGTCTATACTCTGCTTGACTTAATCAATGCTAAGATTCCCATTTTCAATTAAAACAAAGTTTCCCTCCTCCCCCCACACACGTGTGTGCACATGTGTGCATGCACACAAGAGATTTTGAAGTTGCAATTCAGCTAAGCTAAGCTAAGTTTAGAGTCTATGCCTTTCGCTTGGATTTGAGGTTCACAGTCTTAAGATGGCCTCTTTGCTTCAACATATATTCTGGGGTATGTTCATGTTCAGAGCCCTCTGCAAATTTCCACCCATGTTGCTCAAGATGCATTCTGAAATTCTTCGGTCTCTGTATTAGCTGGAAACCAGAAAGTGGTTGATCTGTACACAAAAGAAATGAGTGTTAGCCCTTTCCCCATCCTTTGTTTGTGCTTAATACCATGGTTTTAGTTTTGTTTTTGTTTTGGTTTGTTTTTTTTAATAAGACAGTCTCAACAAGTAAATGTCTATATGGCTTAGTTAGAGAGCTTTATTTCCCTGTGTGGATAAAAATCTATACGCTTTACCAAAACAATCAGCTATGCTGAGTTTGTAAATATTTATTCTGCTCTCTGCTGTTCTTCTGATATTTATAGGCCAGAGCTATCTGTGAATTAGTCTTGATTTTAGTCATTTCTATTTGGCTTTGGGAATAGCCTCTGGCCTCTACCAAATCCCTACTTGTTTGGATGTAATTGCAAAAGAAAGAACAAAAATAACTGGCCTGGCAAAGTGGTGAGCTCTATCCTTCATCCCCCACTGCCTGTGCTTTTCAGAACAGTGTTTTCCTCTCCACACATGAACTTCATTCTCTCTTTTCCATCCATACAGCCCTGTATTAAATGCCCACGGCTGCTCTTTCCCTTCTAGGCAACACTAACGTTGGAGGATTTCTGCGAAGACTTGATTTATGACTATGAAAAGTACCTTCTTGTGCAGTTGTTAAAGCCCAAGGTTTCTGGTTTTCAGTTAAAACAAAAATTATAGCTGAAGAGCTCCTTGATGAATTTTATCCTGAGCCCTTAATAAATATATAAAAAAAGAAAGCAATCCAAAGATATGTTCTTCAGTCCTTGACCATGCAGTTTTCTACTGCTTTTTTGTCGTCTTACAGCAAAAAGCAGTTGCAAAGCTGATAGCCTGTATGAGGGATGGGGCAGAATCTGAACAGAATGAGAAAACACCCAAAGCATAACTTTGTGGTATCTTTGCATCCTTCTCTATGCAAAATAATTCCTGTTTTAAAAAGAATGCAAGATTATTCCTGCTTAGCATGAAAATGGGAGCCCCCAGTGTTTGAGTGGGGTGTAGCTGCACGAAGCACCTGGTATTCACTTAATAATGGAAAAACAACAGTTTGGTGATCTGATGGTGAAGCAAAGGAAATGGATCTTTCTGGAGGCCACTCACTCACTCTTGGGTTCTTCCTCCACCTCAGGAAAAAAAAAAAAAATCTGAATGCATTTTCCTGCCCTGTGGTTTCCATTCTAATCTAATGATATGAAACCTCTCTCTCTTCTTCTCCTCCTCTCTCTTGGGAATCCGAAAGCAGATGCTCCTGCTGCCTGCCTTGTGCTGTGTTCTCAATGCTCCCTTCCCTTCCCCGGGTTCCTAAGGGTTGTAGAGTTTTGTGTATATGTTTTGTAACTATTTAAAAGGTACAGTGGTAAATCCCAAACTGCCCTGGGTTCGCCCCCACCCAGCGTACGATGGGGTTGAGCAGCGCTTTGTCCCTGCGGAGCTGTGGCAGGAGATCTCTGCTGGGATCGCTCCAGGGCTGGTCGGTAGGAGGGACTGGAGGAAGCGTGCGGGTTGCATTCTTCCTTTTGAATCCACCTGAGATGACCAGGCAGTTTTCTTCGACAGCCTGCAGGAAGTGTATCGATCTGGCCGCATCTTCAGGATCTCTGTGCATTTAGGAAGTTTGGTGACCAAAGAGAGAGCAGCGTGTGTCCGTCAGAGCCACCTCGCACGTCAGGTTCTTGCATTTGGCTTAGGAAAAGTTATTTGTTGACTTTCTGTATCGCAGCAGAGTAGGGACGCGGTTAATAATTAGTTTTGCTGATTCTCCTTTCAGAGCAATGTGAATTCTTGTTTCCTAACTTGATTTCTGCCCAGATTCAATCTGTTTAGTAGGATTATATGGGCCCTGGTAGACTTCACACTGATATTGCTTTGCTACGTATGAGAAACGAGATACAAACTTTAAACATCCCTTGAATTTCATTTTGTTTTATTCTTGTTTAATAGAATGACATCAGTCTTCCCTTGATGCGTTTGGGTTTTTTGCTTGCTTCCAGGAAACTAGCTGTTTGTTTCATTTATCCTGTTTACCGTTACATTTCTAGTTCTGACCTGTTTAAGTGCCTTCAAATAGCATTCTGCTCATGGTTGCAGTTTACCATGCAGTTCACTGAACAGTGAATAAAAAACCTCCAGAGGAGGTTGAGAGAGAGGATTCCTGCTCCTTTTGTTAGTGGAGATGTATCCTCTAGATGCGTATTTTGGCACTGTTGTGCTGAACCGAACAAGTGGACATATTTGCAGATTTAATGTAGTCTGCCTGCATAACGAGTACCCTGTGGCCTTCGTAAAGCTGCAGGGGAAGAGAATCCAAGCTCTTTGCTCATCAGCTGCATACCGTGTGGCATTCCAAGATGTGCCCTCGATGACATTCAGAGACCAAGAGTGCGTAAGCACAGAGCACAATCTTGGCTGAAGAGGGAGCTTTTTTTTTTTTTTTTTTTTTTTTTAGATTTTTAAATGGTAAAAGTTCGTATTAGTGCAGATTGCAAGCTCGTGGTTTCAGGATAGTGTAAGTTTATGTCCCTCACTGCCTTCCACTTGGGAGACCCAGATCTCCAAGTTCTTGTATAAGACTGAAATGTCTCAAAGCGCTTCATATTTATTTCAAAAATTGGTTGTATAGTAGCTTACATCTTGTCTTCACAAAGAAATTGCATCTATTGGTAAGTGGAGTTGTGTAAGTAAACCTGTGCTAACCAAAAACTTGTGCAGAAAGCTGTGTGGAAACACTTAGGGGTTTTTTGTGTTTGCGGTTACCTATTTATGTTTTGGTAACTGTGCCTAGAAGACTGTACGTTTGCATGTGCATTTATTTCTTCTTTGAATGGATTAGGTGCTTTGAGTTGAGCCACTCTTGTTCTGGACTTAGTTTCCCCTTGTTGAAATAGGTACAACCCCTTGTTACGTAGAAGAAATTAGAGGTCTTGTTTTCATTTTAATTCTGTTTTTATAATTTTTGTTCAGATGTCATCAGTTGAGCCAGGAATACAAATAGTGTTATTAACACAAAGAGGCTTAATAACAAACTAAGTACCAGCACCAGGTCACTACATCCCTTTATAGTGCCAATGGCATGAAGGAGACACGACCCGTGTCCCTTTATCCTAGTTCAGTGAAGTACAGTTTTATGCCTTCAACTCTGCGATACTAAACTAGTGAGTTAAATTAGTCCCTATACTGAACTGGTTTGTTTAGACTTGATTAATTAAGGCTGAAGTTGATGGCTTGATAGAATAAGCTGATCTACTGCTCCTGTGGGAGTGCCTTCCCAGCAGTGCTCATTTCACTGTGTAGGGAGTTGAATCCAGGGTGCTAAATTAGCAAAAAACCTGATGCAGCATGGAGACAGAGAGAGAAATGAGCTTGTCTTCTGCCAGCTTAGCTAGTTGAACTCACAGACGACACGGTGAGACCACGATCGATCGAGGGAGGAGGAGGAGGAGCACACACGCGGGGACAATGCGGGGCCGTGAAGCCCCTGACCCGACTTGCCCGGAGCGGCTCGGAAGCCCCAGGCTCTTGCTGTGCAGCGATGCTGGCCGGGCTCCCCCGCTTCGCTCCTCGGTTTTGCAGGAGGGATCGGCGGTGGAGCAACACGACGAGTTGAACTGGGAGGAATGATCCAGCTTCAAAATAGTCCTGCAGGGTTTTTTTGAAGATGCATTTATGTTGGTTTTTTTTTTTTTTTTTAGCCAGATCAATTCCCGCATCTGATTCCCCGGGTTGCACGGGTATGGGGACGGGTGCTTTACGCCTATGTGCCTTAATGCGCTCAAAGTGCGGCACGGCGGCAGGGAGGAGCTGGAAGAGCTGCTGAAACGGTGGCAGCTTGGTTTACGCTGATTCCCTCACCAATTTAAAGCGTGCGTTTGTGTGCATAACTTCAGTAACGTGTTTCTGAATTTTTTGCTGTGTTTCTGTCGGTGCATTCAGCCCTGCTCATCTCAGGTGGATTATAGCTGAAACCCTCCTACTCTCTCCGGATGCCTTGGAAACAGCCTAAACTGTTGTCTCCTTGGCCATTTTTTCAGGCTCCTAAAAGTTTGTTTATTATGGCAATTGGGGGGGGGGGGTGTAGAAAAGAAAAAACTTGGTTAAAAACAAGCACAGCAGCAGATGACAGCAAGGCCGGTTGCTGGCTGCGTGCTCCGGTGGTACAAGGCAAAGATGCTGCTGCTGAGGTGACTGGTCTAAACTCCGTGACAAATGAAGGGTTAACAATGCATGGATTTCAAGGGGCTCTGTTTAGTTTCCTTTGGTTTTCTTTTTTTTTTTTTTTATTTTACTTTATTTTTTTGTTGTTGTTTTTTGTTTAATTTCTGTGTTCTGGCCACACCCAGGAGAACCGTCTGCTTTTGATTTCTCCCTTTACGGTTACATGGTAAATTTTCTTTCTCATTCTTCAGAGATGGAAACATTCAAAGACTATATATATACATTTATTATTTTTTTTCACTGCTCATCATGTTGCTTGTTATTTATTGCAGAGTCTGAGGCCAGACTAAAAGGGTGGCAGTTACTCGGTCTCTTCAGGCCCTTTGAATAAACCTTTGGGTGAAAAGGGGGATAGTCTGGCACTGCGAATTACACCAGTCCTAAAAATGTTTGCTGGGGTTATTTAGCGTTTGCTGGGTACACTGAGGCTTAAACTTATTTTCTGCTTGGGAGAAGTTCCTGGCAGTTGCTGGTGGAGAGGAATTGTTGAAAATTTCAGCCTTGTTACCATAACAGCATTATTAAACTGAAGTTATTTGTATAATCTAAATATTGGAAACCTTAAGCCTTTTTTTTTTTACCCAGGATTGTATCTTCCCTTCCTCTGGCTCCATACCTACTACTATGGAGCAAACCAGTACCTGCTATAAAGCCAAGCTAGTAAATATTGGACATCTGCCACCTCTTTTTTTTTTTTTCTTTCTTTTTTTTTTTTTTCCAAGGGCAAGACAACCTTGGGAGGGAAAACTGAGAATTGTTGTATATGTATTTAGGTACAGATTAATCCCTATTCTTTACAGGTCATCTGTGAGAAGGAATTAAAAATACATGTATGTGCTTTTTTTTCTCTCCCACATCAAAAATATGTATATATATATATAATTGCTAGGTTTTAAACTTAGAAATAACAAAAATGTCAAGCGTGGCTCACCTAATTTTCTTCATGAAAATTTGAATGTCTAAGAGATGCATTAAGACGACAAGCCAAGGGGGCACAAATACTGACTCTGCCATAGTCAACTTTGTAAAGCATTAATTCATCATTGACATTAAATGGTTCTCAACAAAGAGAGTTGCACGAGCTAAGGATTGATCTGTCAATAAAACAAAAATTGTGGTTAATTAGTTATGTTGTTCAGAATCAGATTAATTCTGGTTTAATTCACATTGTTAATTATTTTCATACAGTCTGCAC
The DNA here is from genome assembly GCF_026419915.1 of Harpia harpyja. Classification (NCBI taxonomy): domain Eukaryota; kingdom Metazoa; phylum Chordata; class Aves; order Accipitriformes; family Accipitridae; genus Harpia; species Harpia harpyja. Next base: position 26,684,102 of record NC_068945.1, on the reverse strand, counting down.
ATGGATTGTACCCTACCTTGAGTTAACTTACTAAAAATATTGAAAATTCCTGTTTAGTTTAAAGATATTTAATGGTAATGTGGTTTTTAAAATCCCATACAGACTTCACTAATTGCAAACAAATGTGAATTAAAATAGTCTTAGTTTGGTTCTAGCCTGCACAGATTAATGTCTAAAAAATTACTTTCCCTCTGCTCTCCAGCTTTCAGTTCACATCATCACCGAAGACATAAATTTCATTCGGTCTCCACAGGCTTGTCTAGAACAAACAGAAATTTTAATGTAAAAAGAGAAGAGGGAAATAGAGATTCCTCTTGCAGTCTTTACCTCTCCTCCTCCCCCAACCTTTTAAAGATGCTTTTTCCCCGTTATACAGAACCAGAGGGAAAGGTGTTGTTCTATTTCTCAGTCTTGCCTTTCTCTGTAGGGGTTCTTTGAAGCAGACACGATACCCTATCCCTTCACAATCAGCTTTGCTATTACACCCCCTGCACCCCCCCCCAGTTCCCCGCAACATATTTGAGTTACATGTGGTTGGGCTGTTTTATTAGCCCCTATCCTTGTAGCTCCAATTTTAATTCATTTAAACAGAAAACTTTTATGCTGTTCTGAAAAAGGCATCAATCAGTTATTTATATAGCTTTTTATTTATAGCTAGAGAAATGAAATTATCTGAAGCTTTAGATTATTGGGTTGGAGCCCAAACGAGCGCTCTCGCTGATCTCAACATTGCAGTACTTGGCTGAATTCTTTTTATTATTGCTGTTCAGGGGAAAAAAAAGAAAAAAACCCAACAAAAAAACCTAAAAAAACCCCCCCAAACCGACCTGCATTTTACAAATGTGTAACAGTTTTGTGCTGGAAACCTAGCTGTGGATGATAAAGGCCAGCATGTGCAAACGGCTTGGGCTTTTTAAGATTAGTATTGTAAAGACCTTTAAAAAGCACTTGAAGAATGATGGCTTGCTTGTGTCTTGTTGCTGACAGTGCTTAGAAATCAAGATGCTATTTTTTTGGGGGGTCCAGTCCATACATATTGACCCCAAGCTGCACGGAGGGAGCTGCGAGGCTAGCATGCCATTTCCCTGGCAAGGCATAGCAGTAGATCACTCGCATCACCTTGCTCTCCAGTTAATATCAGGAGTTTCCATTGCATCAAATGCAAGCTTTGTTCTTCTGCTCCTGAGGGTATTGAGCCAGCAGAGATTGCTCTGTGTACATTAAACCGGTATTTGATTTATACTGATCCACAGGAGCCAGTTACTCCTATTCTTAAGGTACCCTAAAAGCAGAATGCAACGAAGTGTTTTGTTTGGCCCCGCTCTCTGTAATGGCATGAAGAATATCACAGTTGTCTGTAGTAAGATACCATTTGTTACTAGTTAAAATCCTAATTCACTTAGTCATGTTGGCCCTGTTTTAATGTCAGCGCACTCATCTCCGTGGAAGGAAGCATGATCTCTTCCCCTGCCCTGTTACTCAACTGCATGAGTTGGCAGCAGCATGAGCATGTAGGACAGGCGGGTTGCGTGCGCCTTCGTGGATGCGGTAAACCTAAATTCGTCTAACTACAGGGACGTTTTAGTAGTCCTTGAGCCTTTGTGGTTGCTCCGAGCAGGGCATGTCAGTTTTTCTCAAACTTCGTGGTCTAACTGGGCAGAGATTTGTTGGTATCCACGGCGCAGAGGTTGCCATCTCAGAACAAAGCCAAGGAAGGTGGGAGGCAGGGTGGGAGGGACTTAGCAGCGGCTCAGCAGTGTCAGACAAATCCTGCCTTTACCGATGAATCGGTATTTCGGTGTTTAGATTTACAGTCAAGTCCAACACAGTACTCGTAGATAGGAAAATTTTGAAACCAGAGTATGCGATACTCGAAATCTTCGCATTAAGTCATGTTTATTTGGTGGTGCCACCTAGAAGCCCTGCTTACTTTCAGGGCCCCATGTGTTATTAGGGAAGTTACAGGCATAGGAGTAGACATGAGCTGTGCCCCGAAGAGCTTACAAGGGATGCTTTACAAACAGCCCTTCCTCTCAACAGTTTTCTAAGGTAGGTAATTATTATTGTCTCCATTTTACACGTGGGAAAAGCAAGGTTCAGTGTTTGATTTGCCCAAAGCTTCGCAGAATTCCTGGTGCCAGGCATGAACTCAGATCGCTGCTTGCTCTCGTAGCAGTTTCTCAAGAGAACGAAGTGCTGCTCAGTGTCGATGTCCTGTACTGTGTCTGGGGTGGGCGGGGGGGTCCTGCAAAGCATGCGTGTTAGTTAGCAGAGGGGAGAGAAGCCCCGCTTAGGCTTGACAGCTTGCCTATGTCGGAGCAGGGTTTAGTATTTTTAAACAAACCAACCAAAAAAAAATTGTCTCGAGTAACTTTGTACTTCTTTTTTGGTCTGGCCTCAATTGCTTTTATGTTTTCTTTTTTTTTTAATTACTCTTATTATTCTTATTATGATTACAGTTCCTTTATTTTATCAAATTTAATTTCTTTCATTTATGAAACATGCATGAACCAACAATGTGACTCTAGGAGGTTATTGCTGAGTTGTGCTGATGTTGATTTCATACTGTGATATTTTTTCTCTATTTACCTAGAGATCAGTATTTCAATATATAACGATGTGCATGTTTTCCCCCCTTCTCCCGCTGCATGCAGGGATTCGGGTTCGTAACTTTCGAGAATAGTGCTGATGCAGACAGGGCCAGGGAGAAATTACACGGCACCGTGGTAGAGGGCCGTAAAATCGAGGTGCATGTCTTCAGTAATTCAATTTCTTCTTTATATTTATTCTTTTGGTTTCTTTTTGTGTCTTGCCTCACTTATTTCACATTTGGATCCCAGTCTCGTGTGTGCGTGTGTGTTTGTGTCTGTGTCCTTCACCTCCCTGCACTGAAATGTATAAAAGTTTACACCCCTTACGGAATATTTTTATTGTTGTTTTGGGTATTTTTTTCTTTTCTTTCTTCTTTTATTAAGTTTTTTTCCCACCCACTCCAAATTTTTGCCCTTCTGCTGTCTTGATTTTTTCCTTTGCTTCAGTTCGCGAGGCTGCGATTTCCTGTTACCAGGCCTGAACAAAACTAACTGAAAGAGTACTGTCCGACTTCTAACTCTTGTGTCCAAAAAAAGAAAGCAGGGGGCCAGCCAGTATCCTCTCTTTCCTCCGAGGCCAGTTCTCCTCCACGCAAGTGTGAGATGATGCCCGTGGTGGGAGGGGAGGGGAGACCCGGGGCAGAAGCCCGCAGTGGGCTGTGCTATACACACCGCTGGTTTCTTGACCTGCCTGCAGTCAAGAGTCAGCTGGGTGAAAGCTAATCCTTAAAGTTTCTAGCTCTCACCGCAGGGGAGTGAAGGGTTAATGTTGGCTGGCCAACATGGCCATGTATTGGGCATGCCTGGTGTTGACCAGTTTGGTGTTCCACTGTGTTGAAGGCTAACTGGCGTCTTCCCTCTCTCCCTCTTTCTTTAAAAAAAAAAAAAAAAAAAAAAAAAAAGGTACAAATATTAAAACAAAAAAGCCGCCGTTTTTGAGTAAGATGTCTGCATATTTTGCTTTTTTTTTTGTTTTGTTTTTTTTATTTCCCTTTTCGATGGTTTAGCGTTTAGGGCCCTTCACTTGACTCACTCTTTCCATGGTAACTATACACAATGCTGGCGATGGTACGAGTTGGCGGTAAGTGAAACAAAAGCGCTAGAGAAGAAGCTTTTTTTTTCTTCTTTTTTTTTTTAAATTTTTCTTAAAATTACAAAAAACCAAAATTAAATAAGAAAGAAAAAATCCATCTGCCATCTCACATTAACACTACGAAATGTGATTTGACTTGTTGTCCCCACCCACCTCCTTCCCCCTTCTCCCCCTTTTATTTTCAATGCTGTTGAGTAATGCCGCCTGGACTTTGGATGTACATATCGTTTTGTAGCAGTCTGAGCTGTTTGATTACTGACTTCATGGTGATTTCCCCTTGCACATCTTACTCAGAGTTACTGAACTCCAGTTTGGCTGGTTTTTATTAATGCACCCATTTCCCCTTCTCTCTCTCCTGCCCCTTCTTTCTGCTGCTCTCTCTTTCTGAGACCTGTTTGTAGCTGTTACTGTTTGTTTTCTCTCTTTTTCTTTCTCTCCCTCCCTCCCTCCCTGATTTATTTCTTTACTCTGTTAAATGCAGCTGTTGGTCTCTTTGCTGACTGGTGGTTTCTGATCGGTTCTGGCAATTTTTCCTTTAAGTGCTTGTGTTGCACTTTGCTGTAGCAGCTGATTTCAGGCACTCGCTCCACCTTAATGATTGTCTGTGAGACCCTATCTCCTCCCTCCTCCCCACCCTCTGAATCAATTGTGGGGTTGTTTTTTTTTCTTTCTTTTATCTGTGTGTGTTTAACTGCATGCTCTCAGTCTCATCATTGTTGTTTCCCATTCTTTCTTTTTAAATGTGTAATGTTTCTATTGTTTTGGGGCTGAAACGAGAGTAAAATGTAGCTCCAGACTCCCCACCCTGTGTATGCTTGCCATCCATAAGTCTTAAGGGCCTGAGGCAGCTTTTATTTTTATATCCTTTTTTTTGTCCTTCTTCTTCACCCTGGCCTCAATTCCCATTTGGCATGGGTTTTGATAAATTATTGATGTTGTATAAAGACTTCACCCTCCTTGCAAGAACTTCGAGGCTGTCTGACACGGGGCTGCAGTAACTTGGCTTCCAAACTGGTCCATCTTTTCTTTATCAGCACCATCTCTGTGGTAACACCCCACTTGCTTGAGCAATCAAACCGCTTGGAACTATGCAGAGCTCTGTAAAGAGGGTGGAGGGCACAATAAAATCAAAGACCCAGGTCTACTGCTATGTATTTCTTCTTTTTGCTCCATGAGATTTTTGACAAGGAAAAAATAATCTGGAAAAAGATTTGAAAGTGATGGGGAGGAAATCGGTGAACATAGACCCTCCAAATGCTTGGTGGCATTCCAGAAATCTCCTCAGGTCTTGGGAGTTCAAATCTAAAGCTGATGGACTCCATGCTACCTTTTTCTATCTAAAAGTATGCCTGCCAGTCACCTACTGGGTCCCAATCCCATCGGTGAGCTTGAGAAACAAGTCAGCTTGTGAACCTGGTTCAGTTCTGCTCTGGGCTGCAGAAATTACTGCTGCCTCTCAAACAGAACCTGGACAAAACCTCCAAAGTTTTGCCCTTTCGATCAATGAGCTGAAAATAAGCATGTGCCAAGGGGTGGCAGGGTGGTGGAGAATCTGCACTTTACTCTCGTTGGCCTTTTGTTTAATGCATAATTTTAAAGTGCCACGTTTAGCTGTAACTTCTATAATTAAATGGCAACTGTTAAAAGTAATTTAAAGATTGCATTCTTGTAAAATTAGTTGTTTAATTTTTTTTTTGCTCAGAGAAGTATAGTGTGTGTGTGTGTGGTATCTGACAGTTTTCCACCGTTTTCCCTAATGTCCTATGCTTCCTTCCCTCTCCTCCCCCTCCCTTTCTTACTTTTAGGTTAACAATGCCACTGCGCGAGTGATGACCAATAAGAAGATGGTCACACCTTACGCAAATGGTAAGAGAGACTGTTTGTACTAATGATGAGCTGAAAGGTTTGAAGAAAGACAAAAGGAAAAAGTCGTGATCTCTCCTCAGGACCAAAAATACCCCAAAAGAAACCAATAAAACCCCCACAAACCCTGATTTATAGCATTATTCTTCAGTATAACCTTTAAGCATTTATGGAGGAGTACCATTTTACAGATGGAGAAGTGGGGACAGAGAGGAGTAGTGACATGCCCAACGTGGCCAAGCTGGGTAAAGAAACCAAAGACTGATGGCTTGCCCGTCGCTACTGCAAGCTGATGCTGTACAGTGGGATGTGCAGTACTCCTGAATCTCATTGCCATCACGCAGATACCTAAATGCGAATGCAGAAGCATAACTTAAGATACATAATTGGATATAGCTCAGTTTGGATTCTAACTGTAAAAGTACAGCTGTCCCCAGGCAGTCGGGAAAACAGAGGCATTGCGCTGCTTGTTTGCTCGCTTTTTGTTACAGACTGTGCCTGTGTTCAGTCATTTTCCAGTGAACCTGAATAGAGAAAGACCAAGTTGTTTGGGTAATGAAGAATCCTGTTTCATCGGCATATCTTGGTGGTTCTGTCTGTGCAGTAATTTAATTGCATAGGCATATATAGCATAAAAAGGCGTTCTTCTCCCGACAGAACTGAATGCTGCTTTGATAGACATTTTGAATCTGAGTCCCTGTCCCAAAACAGGCAGAAAAGTTCTTTTTGGTCTGAAAATGTTTTGAAACAGCTTCAACAACTCAGGAGGCTACTTACAGGTAGTTGCTAGTGTGAGAATCCATCTTGATTACAACATAAGACTCAGAAGTCAAAAGATAGAATTCTATTTGTGGTTCTGCTACTGACTTGTTGCGTGGCTGTTGGCAAATAAATCTTACTTCGGTTACAGAACTTGGGGAAACAGGGCCAGGCAGAAAGGCTGGGATTCTGAGTCTCAGTGTCTGAAAGGAACCATGAGATTTTGGAGCAAAAGGCAACGCAGCCACGTTGTGTTATCCTGAAAACAAGGGCAGAAAATGCATATGACTATTTGGTAACAAAACTTGGCTTACTTGTGAAACCCTGATAATGGGCAGGAGTATTTTGCTTTTGCAGCCAGCAATTTAAAGCCAGGTTTAAAGCTACTCAAAGGTATTTAGTATTAGGCCAGTCTTAAGGCATACTGACGAGTGGTCATATGACTTGTTAAACTTGAGGGTTGATCCCAGTCCTCTCAGTTGCCACCACTCACTTGAGTATTTTGTCATCAAGGTAGGCAGGGCAGCAGCAGCGTGCCCAGTCTTGCGGAGGGAGCGGGCATTGCATCCCTCGTTGATACTCTGCCAGCAGATGAAGGGGTGGTGTTGATGGGCTGCATGCAGTTCACAAAGTTGTTCATATGGTTTCTAGGCTGGTTAGAGGTGTTAAAGTGCAGTAAGTGCATTAGGACTCCAAGACAGAGGAAGGGTATGGATTTATTTAAATAAAAATACCTGTGTGATTGCTAGCTGAACAGCTGAGATCTTTCCTGAAAGGGATGCTTTGTAGAAGCCAGCCCAGATCTTGTTGTTAGCTTTACACCCTTTCTCTCCCTCGATAGAAAGGTCGGGGGGGGGAGGACAGATAAGTTTCTAGATCTGACTGGAAATGTGTTCCTCCTCATAGCGCAGTGATGACTTCTTTAATCACTATTCTCTTGTAGGTTTTATGTTGATGATTTGCGGTTCTTGCCAATTATCCAGATGATATTAAAATCAGTGCTCTGGGAAGGCTTTCACCTGAAAAGCAGCATAAAGAAGACAGGAAATACTAAAATAAGAGAGAGGAGAAAATGTGAGATGAATAGGCTTAATTGCTTTTCTGCACCATAGTCGTGTAATTCAGTTAATGAGGAAATTCAGGCACTTGCTTTTTAGCAGATCTCTAGCAAATAAGACAGAAGGGTGTTTTGAGTATTCAAGGCTATAAATTGACTTGCCCGGGATGACAGTCGGGGCCGGTGACTTTAGAGAGGTTTGAATCCGCAGTGTTCCTGGTGAAAGAAGGCAGGAGCTGGAGGAGCTGGCAGCAAGGTTCATGCAGGGAACGCAGGGTCGCACGGTGCTCGTGGCGAATATGCATATAAGGTAGTTGGCATTCCCTCAGCGGTGCCTCTGCTGTGCTGCGGATCAGCCGATGTTTTGCTGTTCCCTCCGATACAGCAACCTGTACCTAGAACTTGACATTAGAAAAAGGCAGTTGGCCTCCATCTACACCAAGGGGGATTGAGGCGAAGCAGAAATTGGAAAAAGCTGTGCATGTGAAGCTGGGGCGCATGCAAGAGACCGTTCCCCCTACCCACGCTGCCCGCTCCTTCTCTTGGTGTAGATTTTGGCATTCACTGCAGTCTTTGTTGTTTCAGGTTGGAAGTTGAGTCCTGTGGTTGGAGCGGTGTACGGCCCTGAGTTATATGCAGGTAGAGCTTAAGTAGACACTTCCACTTCTGCCATTTAACTGCAGTGGTGTTTGTTTATGTTCTCAATCTGCTGTTTCTTTATAACCTTTTTACGTTTGTTTGTTTTGTTTTTTCTTTTTTTTTTTTTTATTCTTTTTAAAATTAAATTAGCGTCCAGCTTTCAAGCAGATGTCTCGCTGGGCAATGACGCCGCAGTGCCCCTGTCAGGAAGGGGGGGTATTAACACTTACATTCCTTTAATCAGTAAGTAGCCCCCGTTGGCCCCTGTATTGTTACTGTGCTTGAGTTAACGATGACCTGTTACCCTTCTTCTCTCCAGTCTGTATAATATATACTTGAAAGGATGGGTCTCACTGGGAATGAGTTTACTTTGAGCCAAAGTATACTGTGCAGTTGCTGTAACTTGTTCATCTGCAGTGTGTTTCTGTACTGGTGAATGGGTCTGAGCGATGAGGAGGCTGCAGAACAAGGGGAGGGTGCGTGTGAGGAATAGGCCATTCCCTTGCCCCCCTCCCCCTTTTGAAATCAAAGAAACCAAACAGACAAATCCCTAAAGTACATATTATACAAGCTGCTAAACTGCGAGTCTGCAGGGCCCCCAGTGGCATGCACCTGGACGCACGTTGGGTTGGGTTTGCGCCCTGGGACTCCTTCCCTCTCGGTATCTGTTTATTACGTGTTTGCAGATGCCTCTGAGGTTTTACATCATTTCATCACGAGCCAGTTTACTCCAGCGTAAAGCGTAATAAAGCAGGCCTCACTATACACGGAGCCAGTTATTGGTCACGCTTGTTAAATGAAGGTGGGCTCTCAGTAAACTGGCACTTTATGGGAAATTTCTGCTGCTGTTATATGGGCTATCTTGTCTTTCAGGCTTTAAAATGAACATACAGAGGATTGGGTGGCAAAGAGTGGGAGGGGAAAGGAGGGAAGAGACTGATGTAAGTTGGTTGACTTTAAGGGCCTCTTGACAAATTATTTTAAAGAGCCTCTGCAGTTTTGGAAGAGCCGCCTGCTATATTGATAGTAACTCTCTGCGCTTCTCAGACTCTAACCAGACTGCATGGCGGTGTCAAAAGGCGGGGGGATTTGTACCCTGTTTGTGGTGGGTGAGGCATGCCAAAGCATTAACCTCTTGCATGCCAAACCTCTCTGCAACCCCTTTTCCCCCAAAGGCCATGGTGTAGCAGGAAGTATGTATCGGATGCTTGCTGGGTTATAAGCATGCCCCTCTGCAGGACTGATGCCAAATGTCCCACCGCTGTGGAGCTCTTGTGTCACTTTGTTTGAAGCAGACAGTTGTTGTCTGGGCAGGAGCTCGGATCCTTTTCACCTTCCACCTTGTCTGTCTTTACAGTTCCAGGCTTCCCCTATCCAACTGCAGCCACCACAGCAGCCGCGTTTCGGGGAGCCCACCTGAGGGGCCGAGGAAGGACAGTGTATGGGGCAGTCCGGGCGGTACCTCCCACAGCCATCCCTGCCTACCCAGGGTAAGCACTGGTCACGAGAGCAGAGTGCTCTGCACAACCGTGTCAAATAGCTCATCGGTTAACCAAAACATAACTAAAATTGTCTGGATGGTGAGAGTCAGGGTATTGCTAGTGCCAGAGCATTCTGCACACGATGGTGTCCAGTGGGGGCAAATCTAAATTTTTCCGTGTTAAGTTCTGGACTGAAACAATTTTCAGTACTTGTAACAGCTTGAAGTGCTGATGGATTCCTTGTCATAACTTCTCAATTTGTCTACATGGTATTCGTCATCCATTGACCCAATATGTTGTAGTGCTGCTGAGAAGGACACAAAGAGAGAAGGTCTAAAGTTTCCAAAAAGGTTCTGCTCTTTGCACTCTATTTGCATTTTAATATCCAGGAATGAGGAATATTGTCCATTACCTTCATGCCTCACCATCTGGCAGTAGGACACAGAAGAGCCAGTTACCCACAATGGATTTGCTTTCTTTGTTGGAGACGGTTTAAAAAGGTTTAAAACAAAGATTAATCAAGTCCATTAATTTAAAGCTGGGAGTGTTTGGGATATAGGGAGAACGAAAGTGCAGCGTTCTTCTAACTGTTGTACGAAGCAATGGTGAATGTGTGGCCTTAGCATTCTTTGTCCTCTGACATTTCACTAGTAATGCAGTGGAACAGATGCTGTTCCGAAAGAGTATTCTGCTGTTTAAAAGTACAGGGAACTAGGTTCGTATGTGAGTTTTGTTTGGGGTTTTTGTTTGTTTGTTTAAGTGTGATGGAATGGCAGATAAATCAGCAAATCCCTTCTGAACTGTCTTTTTTTGTTTCTGATTTTGAGGATGCTTTATTCTTATTGCCTGTCTCTGGAATTTTACTTGCCATATTTTCCAGGCAACTTTTTCAGAAAGAATAGGAGTAGGAAAGAATCCTCCAACACAGAGAAGTGGACTTGGCCCTTTTTTCCTTTAGATTAGACCCAAAAGGGAAGAAAATAAATTATAAATCTTTTATTAAAAAGGGAGGTGGAAGCCACACACATCAGTGCAAGGAGCTGGCCTGATATATGCTGGATAAGCTTGCAATAGCTTCTGTAGCAGATTAAGTGGTGAAAGCTGCTGTGGCCCTTTGTTTTTAGAGTCCAGTCTGATATTTAAAGTAGAGCTCAAGGGAGCAAGCTGCAGTGGTCATCTATCTGCCTAGCTTTGCTCTCCAGCAAATCTGGCAATGTTTGTGTTTAATTCACCGGAAGACTTTAAATGAAACCTCTTGTCTGAACACATTGGCCTTCTGAACAGACGGTTTCTTCTGGGTTTGCAGATCCACCTCTTTTTTGCCACCACTCCTAGTTCATATTCTATATCCTCCAAACATAGCCTCTGACCTGCAACTTGTCTGTCTGTTGCTCTAAAAATGACCCAGTCTGGTTTTATTGGGAAGTGCTCCACAGTGAAACAGAGAAGCAAAGCTGAGCTAAGTGCTGCCGTCAAGCAGAATATGAAATATTCGCACTGGGGAGGGGGGATGTGCTTTTCATCCCTGGAAGTAACGGCTGGAGCATTCCTAGCAAGAGGCTGTCACGAGTGGTGTGCTGGGAGGGACTCTAGGCTTGTTTTTGATATAAATTCAGCCTGAGTCCCGTATAAAAGGTTTATTTCCATTTGGAATATGGGCCAGGCTCCAATGATTATCCTTTCCAAATACTGCCTCGTGACTGTGTTTACTTACATTATGTTGAGTTTGACCCTGCTGACTGTTTTCATGTCTTCATGGGCAATGTACTATCCAGTAAACATTTGCAGGGCAGCAGTAAATAAGGCAGGCTCGCAAATGACGCAGAACTGTCCATAGTCGCAAGCACTGGGATGTAATTAATTAATTCTGGTGTTTATTGTCATCATAGTCCAAATCTCTACAAGATATTTTGTAGAGGGAATTTGATTCCTCATGGAATAATACAAAATGTGCTATTCAGTTCCATGTTGCAGTAACCTGGAGGACAGCCACCGCTCTATGTGGGCACTGTTGACCTCCGTGGAGTCAGGGGCAGGCAACATTCCTGACACCTTATGCTGCATCAGTTGCTTTTTTCCTGGCCAGTGGAAAGATGACACCATAAGATCAGTCAGCAACACGAGTGATCAAGACATAGTGAGTAATGTGGAAGAAGAGAGGAAAGTAAGCTGCAGGTTAACTCAAACCTGGTAGAAAGAATTGGTTTTCACAAACCTCAGTGGTGGTTAAGTTACAAAACTTAATGGTATCACTGCGTTTGAGAGCTTAGCAGAATTCAAAAAATACAGAATGTAGATTAATAAAAGCTCATTGGAATTGCCATACTGGATCAGACCTGAGGGCCATTCAGGTTAGAGTAAGTTTTGACAGTGTCTAGTGCTTGGTACTCCAGAGGAAGGTGCAAGAAATCGTATCGTTCTTAAGAGTTTTAACATTTATTTTAAGAAGATTTACTAATGCATATGTGGAATGTAAATACTTACGTATAGACGTGGATGTTTATCCAGGGAAGGCTATTCACACCCTAGAAAGCAATCGCTCAGACCATTGGAGAGGATGTTAGATAGTCACCTGAGCCTGACCTCAGAATACAAATGCAACCTTCAATTTATAACCGAGGCAGCGTTCAGTAGAAGTAAGGAGACGTTATAACCTCTGATATATAGCATGAGTAAAACCTGTACTGGAATATTGCCCTGATTTGTAGCAGCCATGCTTTCTGAACAAGAGTGCTGACAATTTACACTTCAGACCAGAAGCTGGAAGAATTAAGCCAGTCTGAAAAAAAACCTGCCTACTTGTAAAACTCTCAAAACTAAATAAGCTTGATCAGTTTTATTTCTCAAACTATAAGTTAGGCATTGACTTGTTCCTGGTCATTAAGTACCTATATGAAGAGTAGGCTTGCCATAGTAAAGAGTAATTTAGTCTAAGAGTGTAAATATATAGAGGATTCACTGACTCAAAGCCAAAAGTAGATAAAAGTCAGACTAGATATAAGGCAGTAGGGAGCTTTGGGGGTTTGGAGTGGGTTTTTTTGTTCCTTTTACAACACAGTCAACTGTTGGTACACCTAAACGATTATGATGGCTGCTTTACAAAACCAGAATATTTCTTTTTCTCATGGATGTGTTTTAGCTCAGCTAGTGGGCTTTTTGCAGATACCACTGAGATTTGATGGGCTCCTGGGCTGCTTTATGCTTCTGGTCAGTCTACATAACCAGAATGGTCTCTGTGGTTCTCAAATGAAGGAATTCTCTCAGTTTTTGCTAGCGTTAAGTATCACAAATATGGATATTCTAGCATATAAATAAACCTTGCTAAATTTCAGCCCTGGCAGTCAATGTCAGTCAAGTCCTAACTGAAGGAGAGGTGGAGGATGCACCTGTGCTTGGTTGTTTGGACCCAGGGAGTCTCACTCTTACCTGTCATTAGTGTCCCTTGCAGTTTTCTCTGGAGAGCTGATGCTAGCATCTCTTGCGGACAGGATTCTAAATTACAGGAATAGTGGCCTGATCCAATGTGGTAATGCTTATATTCATCCAACTGATTGTGTACAGAATAACTGTTAAAACTGCTAACCTGTTCATAAACCAACAGTCACTTCCTTTGTCATGCGTTTGCCTTTCCTGCAGGAGCAGGTGGAGTATCACTGCTAAAACACTCCTGGTCCTAGATAGAGAACCCAGCAATGTAAGTCACAGCCCCAGGAGCCAAATTCTTTGTTATGTGGTTGTAAAAATTTAGCTTCAACAAACATGATCTTATGGCCTGCTTCTCCCTGCTGAAGTGGCTCCCCTCTTCCTCTAACAAGGGTCTCTATCTTCATATCTGCTCCCACCGCTCTTGGAGACCATAGTAACTTTGTCCATTGGGAATGGAGTGTATTTTTCCTGGGGAAGAGAGCAAGACTAAATTATTCAAGCAGTAGCTAACACTGCAACAGATTTTTTTAAATTTTATTTTACTTTTTAGTAATAGCATGCAGAATTTTGGCAAGATCTGCTGGGCTTTTTTTGTGTGTGCGTGCCTTACAATAGGTGGGTGTCTGAGGGTGGCAGGCTCTTGGCAGCATTTCACATTCCATCTGATGAGCAAAAAATTATAATCAAAAGGGAAGCTAGTGTTCCATACGTTCTCGTTCCTTAATGCTACTGGTAAGTCATGCACATCAGATCCATGAACATCACAGATGGTGGGGCTAATGCTTTTTAAAGCCTTGAGCAAGTTTGTACGGAGCTATTCAGAGGACAAAGGAGGAGGAAATTCCTCAGTCTGAAGCACACACTGAAGTCAAACGGGTGGGGGGCATCCCCTCTCTTCCTTCCTCATCCTTCCCCGACCCCTGTCCCCAAAGCAAGCCGCGCAGTCTTACGCTAGCGAATGCTCTGGTAAGAGTGGCTCTTTGGGAACCCCAGGCTCTGGTTTAACAGTTTTCCTGCTTGAAGTTCTGAGAGAAAGAAAACTATGGCTTAAAGCAGAAAAAGCACCATCCCATGGAAACCCTTCCAGTTGCTCCTCTCTGCTACGGAATAGGTCGTTACTACCAGGGACTCCCACTGCACCTTTCAATTCTCGGACCTTGGACCAGTCACCTAACCTTTTTAGCTCATTATCTCTGCTTGTGAAAGCAATGCATTGTGGGTATTTTTGGTTTTTTCTTTTTAATTACATTTCTCTGTGTTTACTTTGATCAGAGTTGATTGACTTGTTTTCCTGAGGTGTTGCATCGGTTCTTTAAGATGCTGAATAATAATACTTTGCATGCTTGTGTGATCAGCCAAATCTTATCGCATGTCTAATGTGCAGGGTAAAAGCAGGTGATGTATGGATGTCAGAAACAAAGTCATGCAGCCCTGTGAAGCTCGAAATACGTAATCATACAGAACTCTCTGAAACGTGCTTCTGACATAGGTGACTTCAGCCCCTGTGGGATGCCTTCTGAGGGGCTCCTCGATTTCACAAACCCACTTCATGAAGCCAATGTTTCCACGTGTTTAGGGGGGTAACTAAAAATCATTCCAGGAGAATAACCAGAGTGGAGGTTTCTAAACCCTTGTTTCTCTTCTTCAGGACTTCAGATCTTTTTGAGTCTATTTTTATTGTACAAGATGGTGGTTCCCCTCCCTCTCTCCTTCGCATACTGTCTCCCCCTCTGCCCGCCCCTTCCCCTTTGCATGCCGTGGAAGATGACTTGGAGCCGTCTAGCGTGCGTGCGCACACACATTCTCTTGCTGATTTGCTCCTGCCAAAAGCCCAGGTTGTGGATTCATACATCACCTGCCTGTGTAAAACGCATGTGCATGCTGCCGTCCTCAATAACCGGAATGTGTTTTCTGTTCTTTTGTTTTTTGTTTTTTTGTTTTTTTTGTTTTTGTGTGGATTTTCTGCAGTGTGGTTTACCAGGACGGATTTTACGGTGCTGACCTCTATGTAAGTACACACACCGGAGCCTTCTCGTCCCCAACCCCTGACAAGCCAGCCTTTTTTTTTTTTTTCTTTTCTTTTCTTTTCTTTTCTTTTGGTTTGTTGGTTTGATTTGGTTTGGTTTTTTAAAATATCATTTACTTTAATTTTCTTCTTCCTTGTGGATATATATATATTTATATATTTAGGAATGCAAGCATGCTTCTCTGTCACTGCGCTTGCCCCTGGGTGCAAGACCTAAGCCTTTGGGTTTCCTGATCATTGCCAGGGTCAGTTTACTGGGTGTCCTGTCCCCCACATGCACACTGCTACTAATCAACCTGAAAGATGATTAGCGAATTAAAATTTCTCTCAACACTTCTCTTGTTTACATAATTTGGATATAAAAATAACAGGACTGGTTTAGCCTCAGACCTTCCCTTTCCTTCTCCCCCTCCGCCCTCCCCTTTCTCTCCCCTCTTGGGGCCCTTTCAGGTTTGATTTGTGCAGCCCACACTAAACTGAGTGAGCTGTCTGTTTAAAAACGTTCATGTGCCACTGGGATGTGGAGATGATCCTTTTGGGGAAGACACTGGGGCTGATTAAAAATGGAGACCAGGATGCTAGAGTGAAAACTGACATCTATCTCATTTTGCTGGTAGAAATGGTACCTAAATAGGCTAGATTCTCTCGCCTCTTTGGGGAATTGTAAAGTACAAATACATGGAGATGTTCAGTTAGAAGAGTCAGCAGCCTCCTCCTGTCTGGGAATTAGCTCTGATACCATGGGAGACTTTGTCCTGTCATTGTCTTTGTCCTACCCAGCCAGGCTATATTGCAAATCTCCAGGGCATCTGTGTATACGTAGGTGGGTCGTGGACGGAGGAATTCTGACTGGCCAGTGAGAAAAGCGGTTCCCTCTCCGATGGAGAGCTGTTGCAGAGCAGCTATGGTAGGAATGTGCCTTTCGAAGCCAAAATGTTCAGGTCCACTACTGCCATTGCAACTCGTGGCCTGCCTAGCTCTAGCAGAGTTCCCTTTCGTGGGATTGTAGGTAATAGCTCTTTGGAACTGGGGGAGTTTGTATTGGGTAGCAGCAGAGTTGTCAGCATGGGTTTCGCATCCCCGCTCCTTCGAAGGTGCTGCTCCTGACATTTATGAAGAGGACCCTGGGGTTAGACTCAAGATAATGGATGGAATTAGGTTTGGGATTTCGTTGGCTTATACGGAGCGTCAAGCCTTGTAAAGGCGCTTTTCCTAACACAGTTACAGTGGTTGGAAGACGTGCTCTCTGAGCATAGAGATATTGGGTGCATTTCTTCATTCTTACATATACTATCGTGTGTGCAGTCCTTTAAAAATTGATCTGCCTAGTCGAGTGTTCATTTATAAAACTGTGTAAAGGACTACAGAGCATTCTGGGTTTTCCCACCTCACTCCTAAAACACCAGCTTTACAGACCACTGACTTTGCTACAGCAAGTAAGCAAGCAAATGAGCAATGCTTAGTCCCTCTTCCCTCCGAGTATGGCATATAAGAGGCTGTCATGTTGAAAGGGAAGACTGTCCAGGGTTACTCCCTATTTCTTTTGATAAAGCTCCTTCAGAGCTTGCATTGCAGGTGGGGAGGAGAGGCTTATTTAACATGTTTTAAGGACAGAGACTTCAGTAATGAAGAATCCCCGTAACCAGGTGGTGCTGCAGTGCAGTAGCATCCCGTAACACAAAACCAAGCCCCCAAGTCAGGTCAGAACCATTACGTGGACTTCTGACGACTTCACTGTTGGTGGCTTTGGTCTCACCGTCAGAAAGCAGGACGATAGAAGAGGGGGCTCACCCAGGTAGACGGTGGTGTTTTTTCCTATGTTATTGCTGCCCAGAGCCCTCCGATGGAGCTCAGGGAAAAAGTTATCGTAATCCTAACATGAAGTTAACTCTTCTAGTTTGCTTGGCACAGGTGGAATGATGACAGTGTCCCTGTGCCCCACTGATTTGTCACGCTTTTCACTGCAGTGCTTCTGGCCCTCTGGTTGCTGTGAAAGGCTTGTCCAGGTTGTGGAAGGGATGGCAGAGGGTACTTTGTTTAGGACTGCGGGGAAGGTGAAATTGAGGTTCCCTAAGGTCTTCTGAGCCCATAGGGTTGTGTCAGGGAAGGGTGGAAAGGAGCTGAGCTGGCAGGGAGTGGTTAGTGGTAGGCAAGATGAAGGGGAAGTGTCCCAAGTTTGGGCTGCTTTTTCTGCATACATGTTATGCACCGATTTCTCATTTTCCTCCTCCTCCTCTTCCTCACTCCTTTTCTCTTTCCTGGGGCAACCATCCTGCTAGCCATTTCTTCTGTGAAGAAGGCATTCCATCTCTTGTTGGATGCGTCCCACTCTGGCAAGACACCTGAATTCATAAAACAACCTGCCCCAGGATGCAGAGGGCTTCATTTCGGATTATAAGAAAGGTTATCTTTCTTCTACAATGGGGTCAATCTGGGTGGCGGGGGGGAAACCCAAACAAACCCACCCGTGCGAAGACCGCTCCTGCCTGTGAAAAGCGTGCTTGCATCCACTGGAAAGAAAAGGCTGGTGAGCCCCGCCGCGGGCTGTTTGTATGATTGTTTCTTTCCACAGCTGTGTTTTTTTGAACTGCTCTTCCTGTGTTCTGTTATAGAATAGTCTTACAGGAACCAATCATTAGCGCTAAAATACCTCAGGTAGGAGTGCCAGTGTGACCTGCCAACCGATCAGATTGTGGATTGCAGTGGAAAAAACTGAATTATACTAACCATTCCAGCACCACATTAGAGATGGGAACAGAGGCTTTTTTAGGGCAGCGCAGACTCACGTGTGATCCCAGCCCCCGCTGTAGCAGGGCGGCGTGTGTCCAGATTTCACACCAAGTGGCATTTCATTGAAAAAAAAAAAAAATAATAATGTAAATTCAATGGAAGGGTTAACAAGGTCATGCTTGTCCCATTACCATGTAGAAGCACCTGCTGCAATGGACACCGTTGTCCTGTCACCTCTTTTAATTCATTCATGCTCATTCCTGGTGCACGTATGCCACCCTTCTAATACAGAAATACTGGAAATGGTTCTAGCCCTTTCTGCTTCTTAACTTCTGTTATAGGGCAGTTTGGGGGTGGAGAGGACACATTTGAGATACGACATGTAATACAAGATCCTAAAATCGGGCTCGCTGCCTAAACCTGGCAGGTGGTCAAACGTATCTAACTAGTCTAGTACCATGAGTTACACATTTCTCCAGGGGTATGGGAACGCTTGTGTCTTAGTGGCATAAAGGCTCTTTGTAGTAAAGAGGGCCGGCAACATGCTTTGTGCGCCCATCTAAGGCGGCAAGGGAAAAAGAAAAGGGAGTTTTATATCATAGGATACACTGACATAGTAAGCTGCAGTTTTGGATTTCCTCGTGTTCTCATTGGATTGATCACCTAATACGGACCTGAAGAGTGGAAAAGAAGATGGACTTATTTTGAGCTGAACTGTATAGTCTTAAAGTACTCATTTATCTACGTTAACATGCTCAGTAATTGGAACGCTGCTTTAGTTGAGATTGCAGCTTCCTGTGTATGTTGTTTTGCCGTGTTTGTGTTATTTCAGAGAATATATGACAATATTGAAAAAGCTATTGTCTAATGTTAAAGAAGGAATTTAAAAAAAAAATATTTTCTTGCTTCATTGATGAGCCAAGGATGATAACATCACAGAAGAGTCATTTTAAATTTGGGCTTTTGTGAATGCCTGAGCAAATACGGTTGTTTGACAGTCGAGATCTATAGGCTCAAGTGCTACACGTTCACATGGGGAAAGGGGTTTAGCACAGCCCCAGCAGCACTGGCAGGACATCCAGAGAAAGAGAACTTGAATTAAGATAAGCAACATCTAGGGTGGTATTCATCTCTCTCCCATGCTCCCCAGACAATCCAGAAGACTGTACCGGAAAGGACCAATCTTGATTTAGACAGTCCTTTTGGTTGTTACTTACTGCCCAGTAAAAATGCATAAGCCTTTTCCTTAGTTCCCCTATTGCCTTATCCGAGGCAGTGTTTAAACTGTCCCTTCAATAGAAAAGTCTCTGACTTCACATCTTCGCAAGAAGCTCAGCCACACTCATTTCTTTTGAGATGAGGCTAAAGATTTTAAAAACTGAACGTAGATGGGTAAACCTGTCCCTGTGGAATCACTTCACTTAAATAGATGGAGTGGGAGTTTGCACGGCCGTCCTGGGTTTCAGGGACTATGCCACCCAGTGGTGTCTTCTGTTGCAGTTTGGCTGTGGCACTGGAGGAGTGTGGTGCAGCTAGCAAGGGCCTTTTTTTTTTTTTTTTTTAAATTATTTTTTCTTTTACTGGGAAACACGATTGTTCATGTTTGTTGAAGATGCTCTACTCTGTTACAGTTTATATTTACTAGAGTACCCAAAGTGAGTGGCATCAGAAATCACTAGGGGTGGTAGGACTGTGTAGCTGAGGTTACGGATGAGCTCTGCATACCAGTTAAAGTTGTGCGTGAACAGGAATAGAAGGAGAAAATAACTGGTGCATTGGATTAGCTGAGCAGAGCTTTGATGGAATTATAGGAGGGTCCTGAGTTATGGAGAACAGGAGCATCAGCTGGGTAAGGCAACCTGCACAGTGTCTCCTTTGCTGTGTACCGGTCCCAGAGCTGGGTGAAAGCATTTATAAAATAACGAGTAATAGTCGCAACTTCCCTCCTCTTTCCTTCACCCTGTTTTGGTGTATTTGGACCTGCTGGTCATGCTAAATACATCCCCGTGTCAGAAATCCCCCAGCTGTCCACACTCATTGCTCCTATGACAGGAACGTACCATGGCCATTATAATCCCCATTTTTGGTTTTATTTGAAGTACACACAAGTAGAATTTGCAGACCGCTTTGAGCTCAGCGGGTCTGCCTGTGCGTGTGTACCTCTATCCTGTGACTTTTTTTTTTTTTTTTTAAATTAACAGTAGCTTCAATTTTGCATCAGTGCATGGTTAAAAAGCAATACACGTCAGCTATTTCTTAACTTCATTTCTCCAATGAATTATTTCTCCTGTTTTTTTGTTTGTTGTGCAGTTGACTGAAGAAATGTTAACATCCCGCTCTAAATCTCTCAGTGGAGTCTCTGTTCCCTTCTCTGATATAACAGATGGGTTATTGCTTGTTATAATTATTAACATTGTGGTGTGGGACAGGGCTAGGGTGGGAGCCATTTTGGGGGGCGAGGGCGGGAGGCTGCGGGAGTCGTTGAGGTTGGAATGTTAACTCCAGTGGTGACTGACTGTTTCCGTAATAGCAGGTTGTTGTGGCTGCACGCTCTAGTACTTGAGGCTGTGTACTTCACTGAGCTTGTGGTAGAGCCTAGGGCGAACTGCTGTCCCAAGAGAATGCTGGGATGGATAGAACTAGCCAATATGAGTCTGAACGTGGTGACTTTGCTGGTTGTTCTAGCTCCAGATGTCAGCATGCTTAGTTTTTAATTTTGATTAATAAATGTTACGCCATTCCCCCCTCCCACACCTGATTCCAACCCTTCTTTTCTTCTTCTTTTTTTTGTTTTGGTTTTGTTTGGTTTTGTTTTCCTTTACGAGAGACATGAGTTAAAAGAGAATTACATGATAACCCTTTTTGGTTTCAAACTGCATCTTGCTGTCATGTTCAGAGTATGTGCCAGGCACATTTGAAACGGCTTCTGATCTGAAATGTGGCTGGCAAGTGTGGGGCAGAGTGGGAATCCGGGTACACGCTGAAGCCAGCAGCCTTGCGGAGGGTAGTGCCAGGCAAAAATGCCTCGTACACTGTGCGAGACCCCAGCAAGAGTTCAGGAAGCTTGTAGACTTAAGGGAATGCCACGATGACATTGGTATGAAGTTTTGTCTTAATTTGGTGAGGTTGAAGAAGGTTTGATTTGGATTAAGGCTGCACCTCGTTCTTCTCGCCTCCATCATGTTTTGGAGGTGGGAGTAGTGGCGGTGCAATGATAGCATGCCAAAACCAAGCTAAACCTCCCCAAACCGTCAATCCAAAATGCAGGGATCGAAAGAGCTAGATGAGATTAGAAGGGCAAAACTGTAACATGACATCTCTTCTGGGCAATGTGGTGATGTTTCAGAGGTGTAGATTTGTGTTGCTCTTTCTTCTGTTAACTAGAAGATTGAAGAGGCTGAAAGTCCCTCTCCTCTGGAGTAGGAAAGGGTCCCCAGGCGTGTTTTGGATAGCATGTTAAGCCTTCGTGGGACTAACACAGGCCCCACAAAAGCAACCACAATTAATTTAAAAATCATTACTTCTAATTTAAAAGCTACCTAGCCCAAACCCGAGCACTGCTGAGCAAACACACGGTCCTGTAGTAGAGCTGATCTTGTACTCTTAGTTACATATACGCAAAAGATCTATAGGGAAGAAGTGGTAGCAGTATGTTGAGCTGATTCTGGAGGTGAAGAGCGTAAGTCTGCCTTCTGGTCCTTCAAACTCTGAAATGTCAATTGGAAAAAAAAAAAACCAGAAGCAATCTGGAATTTTTCTGATGTTATTTATGGCTCATTGTGTTTCTAGCAAATCAAAGCCACAGTTCGTTTACCATTGCCCCCCCCAGGTTATCAACAATGCGTTCAGAAGTGTACAATAAAGATGGAACCTGGGCTTCAGAGCCCTCTTTGCTGCCTGCCATGCAGCCTTTGCCCCTGGTCTGAAAGGCGGCTGCCCTCCGTCCTCTGTTACTGCAGGGTGTGCAGAGCCGCCTGCCTGAGCCAGGTCTTCCTCTGCCCCAAGAGCTCCTTGTGGGAGTTCCAGGAGGAGACTCGCAGGTCTTCCTCTGGGGCAGGATTCACATTTTGCCAGCCCAGCTCTAAGTACCTTTTTAGTAACTACCTCTCATCAGCGTAAGCATTTTGAAGACCTTTAGTACAGGTGTGTAGCATGGGCAGAAATGCAGCAGCAATATAGACCATTCTGGCATCATTTCCCCTGACCCGTTGTGGTTTAACCCCAGCCAGCAACTAAGCCCTATGCAGTTGCTCGCTCACTCATGCCTCCCCCCCCCCGACCCCCCCAGTGGGATGGGGGAGAGAATCGGAAGGAAAAAGGTAAAAGTCGTGGGTTGAGATACGAACAGTTTAATAGAACAGAAAGGAAGAAACTAATAATGATAATAATAACAATAATAAAATGACAAAAATAATAATAAATGGAATATACAAAGCAAGTGATGCACAGTGCAGTTGCTCACTGCTTGCTGACCAATGCCCAGTTAGTTCCCGAGCAGCAATCCCTCCCAGCCCCACTCCTCACAGTTTACATACTGGACATGACATCCCATGGTATGGAATACCCCTTTGGCCAGTTTGGGTCAGCTGCCCTGGCTGTGTCCCCTCCCAACTCCTTGTCCCCCTCCAGCATTCTTGCTGGCTGGGCATGAGAAGCTGAAAAATCCTTGACTTGGTCTAAACACTACTTAGCAACAACTGAAAACATCAGTGTGTTACCAACATTGTTCTCATACTAAATCCAGAACATAACACTATACCAGCTACTAGAAAGAAAATTAACTCCATCCCAGCTGAAACCAGGACACCTTCTTACATGGAGGGAGGGGAGAATGATCTGGTTGGTATCAATGTCAGTTTGCTTATTGCCGGCCCTGAGACCGCCAGGGATTGTCTTCTCTGACCATCTTTTCCTGATTGTTTTTTGGCTTCTCTGGCTATTGCTACTTCTACGCATGTGGACCAAATGAAATTCTAACCTTTTGGGTTTCCCAGGCTTAAAAAAGAGATAGAGGGGGGGAAAAAAAGCCGGAATTTCTCTGAATGGTCTCCTTTCTAAAATACACGCCTCACAGAAGTGCCCACCCCTGATTTCCCCAGCATAAGAGGAAGGGGACATAAAATTTACGTTGCATGCAAGATTTCAGTTCTCTTCTAGTTTTCAGTTCTTCCATATCAGATTTAATTTCCTGCAGGGATATAACCATGCTCAGGCTTGCTTTAGTTTATTCCTTCTGCTAAACGGGGTGATGGACCAGGGAGACTCTTCCTTCTGAGGAAAGGAATATACATGAGTTAATGGGCGATGCTTGCGATAGACATGACATGGGAGCTGATGCAGTTTGAAACACTTCCTCTCCTTGTGATGTGTGTGACTTTTTTTTTTATTTATTTAATTTTATTTTTTATGCTCTGCATGGGTGGACAGGTATCTGTAAAGTCAGTTCTCTTCTCTCCTGCAGGGTGGATACGCAGCCTACAGATATGCACAGCCTGCTACTGCAACAGCAGCCACAGCTGCTGCAGCCGCTGCAGCAGCTTACAGCGATGGGTATGTAAGGGGGAGGTGTCCGTGGGGGCTAGCTTGCTGTGCTCAGGGATTCAAGGAGCATTGATCCATTACAGTACTTCTATTTCTTTCCCCATTTCTTTGTCTTACTTGCACTCGCACGCGCACACGTGCATGCACAACCCAACATGAAAGACTTGAATGCACGGTTTGTCTCTCTGCTCCCGGGCAGTATTGCCCTCCGGTGTATGTGAGCTGGCACACATCCTGGCCTCTTCCCTATCCTTGTGATTCTCTGCATGGAGGAGGCAGTGTGGTTACGGCCTCAGAGTCAAAAGACCTGGCTTGCCTTGCCAGCTCCTTGCTCTGTGACTCTGGGCAGGTTGTTTAATCGCTGGGTGCGTTTCTCTCCCCATCCATAAAGTAAAAATTGCTCAGCTCATACAGTACTCTAGGATGCTTTAACGTGCGGCTCTGTATAGATACAAAGGATTATCATCATCAGAGTGCTTGCCTTGAGATTTTTTCATCTCCTGTGCAGCGAGGCCCTGTTTTAATCCTAGCACATGCAAGACCATTAAATTTTATATTCCCTTCTCATTCTGGAGAATCCCTCACTGCTTTCCATTTAGCAGCTGTTACCGTGCCAGTAGCGCTAGCGCCAGCAGTCACTCTCCTCCCAAATTGCATCACGCGAGGTAAGGGATGTGCTAGCCGTCATTTCGAAGGTGCTGACCTCTTTCCTACAGGTCAAGCTCATGGCTTCTGCCACATTCCTCCTTGCAGGCCGTTCTCTCGCCCATCTCATACGATGCATGGCAGCATGCCCGTAGGATCTCTTCGAAGAGGGGCTGCCTGCGTGCATGTGTGTGCATGTACGCA
The DNA here is from genome assembly GCF_026419915.1 of Harpia harpyja. Taxonomy (NCBI): domain Eukaryota; kingdom Metazoa; phylum Chordata; class Aves; order Accipitriformes; family Accipitridae; genus Harpia; species Harpia harpyja. The sequence continues at coordinate 26,660,047 of NC_068945.1, read as the reverse complement.
TACATGTGTGTAGAAGGGCATGCTGCTTCTTCCATTGCCTGTGGTCAGACAGCTGTTTCTCTGCCCCTCCAAAGTGACTTTTTTTCTCTCTCTTTTTTTTTTTTTTATATCTTTTCTTCGTCTCTTTAGTTATGGCAGGGTGTACACAGCAGATCCTTACCATGCCCTTGCCCCTGCCGCTAGCTACGGAGTTGGCGCTGTGGTAAGTGGGATTTTCTTTCCTGTGCTCTTTCTCATTTCCAGCATGGGGAACAGCTGTTCACTGGGTATCAGGTAATGAAACGTCACCCAGAAAAATGTTTTTGTTGAGGGAGGAGATCCTCAGCTGCAGTGCTGGGTTCCCAGTTGTTCTGCATACCTATGTTTGTGTGTGTGCACTAGGAAGGGAGCCAGGTTGTAGGAGACCAGTTATTACTTGGTCTTGCACATCACCTAGTAAAAAGCAGATGGTAGAAGAATGACCAGAAATGCCAGGAGGCAGAACATTGTTGGTGAATCAGTAGAACTGTATCAAGGTGATACATAGAGCAAAAATCAGCAATAGTTAGAGATGCAAGACACCCTTTCTTGCCATTTCAGTTAACTTTAAAGGCTCGTGTTGCATGTTGAGAATCAGTTCTAGGAAGCAAGGGAATAAGTTGTTCTTGTAACATCTTGCAGCAAAGCTGCTCCACTTGGTTCCCTCTTCCAGTAGTGGAAAGATGTGGTGTCCTGCCTGCCAGCAGTAGTTATGCAAAGGCAGGCATGAGGTATGCTGGCATCGGAGGGGAGTGCAGCAGCTTGCTGAAAACGCGTGCTTGCCCATCTGCTTCTAGCCAGCGCAGTATCTGTGTTGTTGCAAAGGCTGGAATACAAATGTGTTCAGAGAAAAAGACACCTAAATATAGATATCTGTAGCGTAGCACCTCTGTTTGAGCCTCAGCTCATCATGTGGATTCTCTTTAGGGTCGATGAAGGAAAAGCAGGTACTTCTAGGATACCAGACCGTCGTGTCTATTTTAGACCTTTACCTTAAGGTGAGGTGAAAAGCATCCTAGAAGTCCTGGTCTCTGCTATCTCTAAAGGCAGCCTGGCTCAGAGATGAGGACTCAAGAGCCCTCTCTGGTACTGCACTCCCTTTGACCGAGACTTGCCAAACTTCATCTCCAGCTGGCTGGCCATGAGCACGTCCTCCTGAGCCATGTCTTTGGTTTTGCAGGCGAAGTTCTCTCTTGCTTCTTAGAAGTGCTGATGGTGGTGGGTCAGTGCCAGGACACGTCCGTTAGTCCTTCCGAGATCATTCGGGTGCTGTCCTGAGTATTTCTTCGCGGTTCTCCTCCTAACAACCTCTTCTTCTCCATTTAATTTTTACAGGCGAGTTTATACCGAGGTGGCTACAGCCGATTTGCCCCCTACTGAAGTGACGTGAGCCCCCTGCAAGTGGGACAGCCCCCCCAGTTCATGAGGCCTGGCTATTGCAATATTTACTAGTAGAGGAACTCTATAGCAAGACGAGGAGGAAAAACAAAAAAAAAACAAAAGAGAAAATACTTTTTTATACCTCACTATGTTCTTTGAATATGTATTTTTTTTTCCTTTAAATTTCTGCCTTTAATTCTTTTGTTCCAAAGATTGTGCATTTTTTGTTTGTTTTTTTGTTTTTGTTTTTGGGGTTTTTTTAACTGTGGTAAAAATAATGCATTTCCGTGTCTGTATGTTGGTGCATAGCTTATCCTACCAATCACGGAAAAGGCGATTAGCGATAAGGAAAGCTGTTAGAAACTGGTATCATGCAATTAATCAGGAACACGCAGACAGAGTTACTTCCCTGGGTCTGGTGCTTGGTACCTGTGAGGCAGGAGGACGTGAGGGAGAAGTCTCCACCTGCCCTGTTTCTGGTCTGCAGAAGGAAGCACTCTTTGGCTGTGGCTGGGACCTAAATGCTGGTGGGAAATAGTCATTTACATTTGGAAATGGGGGAAATGCAGAGACTTTCCTCGTTTTTATCACCATCTGACGTGCACAGGTTGGGACAGTTTCAGCAGTGTCAGGATTTTAGACTTGGCAAGAGAAGATTTCCTCAACCTGCCCAAAGACTTTGGCTGTTATCTGCTGTATAGGGGACAAGACTTTGAAAGGAGTTTTTGATGAGGATGATCCTTCCCCCCTACACACAACTTACTCTAGCTGATTGTTGTCCATTGCTGGTGGCTGTAATTATATTAGTTTTCCTTCCTCCTTTTCAAGATCTTTCTCCCTTGCTGTCCCTTTCCTCCCCTTCTTTCCTCGAGGAGTGGCAGATGCAATGCAGCATCACAGAGTACCTCTGTTGCGGACAGCAAGCGGCTAAACTTGCGGAGGTGAAGCGCACGCAGCCTGGCAGAGGAAGAAAGCTAGCAGAAGAACCCTGCATCCGTGCCGTGCTCGGGCGCTCCGAGGTCCAGCGTGCGAGGTCTCTCCTCCTGTTCGTCCTGAGCTGCTTAGGCGCTTCTCCAAGTAACCTGTTTCAAATAACATGAGTGAGGAAAAACAAGTCGTGTATAAGCTGCTTGAGGCAAGGGGCAAGCATGTGGGTTTGTGTGGGGGAAGAGGGTCTTTGATATCTAAACGTGATCCTGAAGTAGTTTTGTTTCTGTCAGGAGTTTAAGGGCAGGCAGAAGCAGTTTGTGCAAGCTCTGAATTCATAGGAACTTCCCACCACAAGCTATTTCAGGCCCTTACGTAGTTGTGCTGGAGCCCCTGGGTCTGTTTTGCCCAGCCTCTCATAGAAAGTTGTGCACCTGGTCCACTGAGTCCATATAGACACTACATATTAGAAGATCTGGAAGCAGAGAGACTAGTTAGGGGAGGGCTCCACGACTCCCAAGACCATCTCCCTTCCGCTCTCACGTACAGTGATTTCGCCGTGTTTCAAAGTTAGCATTTTTAGATGACTGCGTGAGCTGTGCCGTGATGGGGAGTTGCTCCTCTCCAGACCTCCCCTGCTCAGCTGCTGGCTCCTAGAGTGCTCCCAGTAACCCCAGTGATCAGAGGCAGGGTCTCTAACCACATGGTAGAGAAATGCAGAAGCGAGGTTTTATGAGGCTGCCTCGACTCCCTCGATCGGTACTGGGGTGAGCTCACCAGCCCCAGAAGGGCTGCTCGGAGCGTGGGTTTGTTGGTGGAGCCTCTCCAACTCCTGTCGTACACCTGCTTCTCCATCCACCGCTGATACCAGAATAGGAAACCTCCTGCATTTAACACTAAGCAATGTCAACAAGCAGAGCTCCCGGGGAGGTGTCCTGGCCCAGCCACGCACAACCACGCTTTTTTTTTTTTTTGCTCTTCCCCAGGGATACACATAGTTTCTCTGTGTGCAGCAGAGAGGAGGCACCTCAAATGGGAAGGATGGGGAAGCCATTAGTTAAGCTAGAGACCCTGAAGCTATTGATTCTCTGGAGGAATAGCTAGATAAAGGGGACACCAAACTGCCAGCCTGTTGGCCACCTGTTTTTTTTTTTCTTTCTGGTTTTGTTGTTGGTTTTTAACTTTTTTTTTTCCAAGCCAAAGTTTGGTTTGTTGCTGTTATGACAATTTTTTTGTTGTTTGTATATAAATATTTTAGTTAGCTTGAAAATGGGGAGGGGGGAACAGGGTGTTGGGGCTTTCACAAAATCTAGGAAATGAGGGGGACTTGGGGTGTTCGGGGGGCTTTTACTGCCTGAGTTGGGGTAGGGGAGGGGAGGACTTGGGGTAGAAATAGTCATATTCAAGGGGAGCCATTTCCACCGCAGGGCAGCCCAGAGGACTTCTGGAGCTGAGATGCAGCAAAAGCTTCTACCAGACTTGCTCTACCCACCTGTGGGCAGAGGGGCCGAGTGTGACTGTCCCTTCCCTTTGCCCGCAGGCAGTTCCCCGTGCAGTGGGTCTGCAGGCTGCGAGCCAGAGGAGCGCAGCTTGCGGAGCCCGCCAGGAGCTGCTGCTCGGCCCTCTGCCCCTTTCCTACCTTTCAGTTCAGCTGGTTCTGACTGCAGCTCCTTGAAAAAGCTGGGTTCTCCTTCTCCGAGTGCCCTCCCCTGCCCTGGCAGTGCTGCCTGCAATCCCCCCCCCAGCCACTTGGCCTCTCTGGGAAAAGGGAGGCCAGCCCCATTTCTGCCTCCGAGCAGAAGTCTATGCATGGCAGCTTCAGCCCGCCTGAGTATATTAGGAATGTGAGGGGTTTAGTGCAGAAGCGCCCAACCTTTGCAGGGCTGTGGTCCCCTGCTCTGCGATCTCCGAGTAGTATCTGCTCTAGAGCATTCAGCCCGATTCCTCCTGTATCCGAGTCTGGACTGCTCCGGTCGCTCCCTGCCAGCCTCCTCCAGTGCATTAAGCAGCCAGTGTCTCCTCGACTCCGTAGTTTGTGCTGCAGGATCCCTGCTGAGGCAGCTCGTGAGCTGCAGACGGGATGCTGGGACTCCTGCGTGGCCGGGGGCTGGAGGTAGCTCACTGGTTCCAGGTCTCCGGAGCACCAGACCTCCCAAAAACTTGCACGCCAGCTGGGATTTTGCAGCGAGGTTTCTCGAGTGAGTGTTGTGCCGTGGCGGGAGAGCTCTTCAGCCTTCCTTCCCTCTTGGCAAACAACAGCTCTGGTTTCACTTAAACGTGTTACGAACTGGCTTGAGATGCATTCAGAGTAGCCACGCCGTGGCTATATCCATCTTCTGAAGAAGTGAGGACAAAGCCTATATCTCCCTATGCAAAATGAATTACACTTAATGAATTAAACTAGGCCCTGGCTTATTTGACCGATGGCAGCTAGTGCTTGTCCCCGAGACGGGTCTGCAGTCCCAGGTCCCTCGCAAAGCAGGGCTTGGCTTTCCGAGGGAAACCGCACAGGCAGCCTGGCAGATAGCTTGCTGTTTGTCACCTTCTAGGCTGGTGGCATCCGGGATTCCTCTTGATGTAGAGGAAAAGATGTTTAAGTGTTGCTGTTTGTACTGTCTTGCAATACGTCTGGCCAGCACGTGATATTATACTGATAAAATTTTGGATTGAAGAGTTGATTTATTTAATGTGCTGGTCTGTCTTTCCTTATGGGTACAGTTGTGCTGGTACAAAGATGACTTCTACTGGTATGGCCTATTCTCTACTGGGAATAAGTTATATTGATGCCCAGCACGTTAAGAAACTGTTGTTGCTGTCCCTGTGCTAGGGAGGCTGCACTGTTGCAGGTGGGTTAGCTTTTCTAAGAAAAGCCATGATGGGACCCGGAGGCAACGGGGAGCTCGGTATGAGCCTGTTATAGCCAGCTTTTCCCGGGTTAAGCAGTTCTGTGGATCGTGCGTCCTGAGTTCAGATAGACAAAGCCATGTTTTAAAATAGCTGTGGCTTGGCTGTTTCAGTGCCCGAGAGAGAGCGGACTTGCCCAGCGAGAAAGAGCCCTAGCTCAGGAGTCCGAGACGTGTGTTTTGGGCTGGGCTCTCTCGGTGATCCTCGAGGGTCGGTGTGGAGCGGTCGTGTCGCTACTCTAGACTTCGCTTCCCCGTCCCTAAAGTGAAGTGAAAGTATATCCCCTGTTCTCACCCGTTCCGAGATGTGTGGATGTTGAAGGAGGAGGGTTATCTGAATAGCTGGCTCGAGTGCTAGTCGTGAAACGGTTCATGAAACCATTTCCTTGCCTGAAAAGAGACGCTACCTGCTGGGGTTTTAATTCCAGCACCCAGAGCTTCGGCAGCGGGGAATACAAAGTGGAGCCTCCCGGTTCCTACCCGCGTTTTTCCCCAGCCCGTCCCTATCCTGTATCTTCCCATCCCGGCCCTGAAGAAGGAGGCAAGCGGAGGACAGGTTTGGGGAGCACCTAGGAATTGAATAAAGGGAAACCCAAACAACAGCTCTGGGGAGCGCTTTTGCTGAGTCTGGCTCCAAAGGGAAAGCACACGGGCAGCGGGGCAGCCCCCCGGCTGCCAGTGACCCTCCAGCCTGGCAGGGGCAGGCTGACCTTGGTGCAGAGGGGTGATTTTTTTAAAAGTGTGTTACCTGTTTGCACTGTTTTAAAATAGGGGGGGGGGGGAACAAAAACAAAACCAACCTAGTGAACAAGATGAACATCCAATGTAAACTTCTTTGTGTTTTTATTTTGTCATGCTCTTGGAAAATGTCAAACATTTTGTAGTATACACCAGTGAGACTTGATTCTTTGTTGCATAAAACACTATTTTTGGTGATGTTAATGTCTGAAAAGCCCCTTCCCCCGATCCCCACCTTACTGATTGCCCTCTCCGCCCTCCAACCCCAGTAAACTTCTCTTCTACAATGAAAACTCCAGTCAACAAGGCAAGCAGGAGTCTGATAGCCAGAGCGTGAAATGGGGCCCTTTTCAAGCAGCCTCTGGGGTTCTCCCCATCGTGCTTTGCTTTAGCCAGGAGTTGGCAGGATAGCCCCCGTCCCTCTGCAGTGACGGCAACCTAAATGGGATTTGGGATGTCCCAAGTCCCGTCTCCGTTGCCACTGCTAACCCTGGAAGGCAACTTCTTGCTGGTGGTTGAAAGCGCGGGCAGCGGTCGTCCTCTCTGGGCGGTGGGCTGCGGCTGGTCCGGGCTTGGGCAGGAGACTAGCTTCCCACGCTGCCTCTCGACTCGTAGTATAGAGCAAGAGCGCATCAGCCAAAAATCTTGCCTGATTTCGCCAGGAGATTGCTGGTGTCTAAAGCCGTCCACCCGAATAGTCATTTGGCTGGCAGTCAGCAAAATGCCGGTTAATCTTAGGAATGGTTTTTCTTTTTTATTCTTTTTTTTTTTTTTTTTTTTTTCCGTTCTGAAGTGGGTCAATAGATCTCTTGCCAGATTCCCAGTTCTCTGCTGGTGGAGGGGCTTGTTGCTTCCCCAAGGAGTGAATTCCTTACAGAAATCAGGCCTCCCACATTAGTAGTCTCAGTTTTGGTCATGGTTTTGTTTGGGTTTCTTTTTTTTTTTTCTTTTTTTTCTGTTCACAGTATTTTATGTGTGCGTGTGTTGTAGTTTTGGCAGCTTGATTTGGCTGCGTTACCAAGTGACGAAATAATCCTCTTTTACCCCAGGGGATATGATTTGGGTTTGGTTTTTTTTTCTTTTTTTCCTTTTTTTTGTTTTGTTTTGTTTTGGTTTTTTAATATGTATATGATAAATCCTGCTTGTAAATAGCTGGAGCTAAAACCTGGGGCTGATAGCAAATGAGAGCCAGGGCTGTAGAGCGATACGGAGCTGGTGGAGTATTTTACTGACCTCACAGGCTGATCTACTTGAGACTTGGAGATTTTCAGTGCGAGGCTGAGATGCCGCAGCACCTCCAACGGCAGCGACGGACTTGCCCCTTCACGCGGTCTCCCCAGCACCTCCCATTGCCAGGTACCGCCGGGGAACAGGATGCGTCCCCAGTGGGATGCGTTCCCTTCCCCTGGATCATTTCCTAGGACGCCCGAGCTGCTTGCCCAGGGTCCCATTTCCCTGCTGACTCTGGAGAAGCAGTATCTGCATCCCAGGGCTTTGTGACAGCCTCTAACTTCCCGCCCTCCCTCGTTAAGTATCATATTGTATAGTAGCTTTCAGACCATACAGTATTCATTGGGTTATTCCTATTATTATCAAGTAGCTGGAATTGTGAAGGTCGGAGTAGTTAGATCTTTAGCTTTTATTCCTTTTTTTTGTATTACTATCCATGTGTATAAATTATTGATCATGTTGCTGGCTTTTATAAACTCTAAGCAAGGGGGGAACCCTTCCTAACCCTTTGCAAATGGTAATGAAGCACTGTTTTTAAATAAAAGAGAGAAACACCAATCTGCTGGCTCCCGTGTGTTTGTTTTTCAGTGCATCTGGATGAATTTTGCTGGTGCGTCTGCCTGGCAGGTAAAAACGCAAAGAAGGGAAGCTGATTTGAAGAATGAGCTGGGAGATAGGATCTTCTTAACAGCGACAAAGGGCAAAGCCTTGGCAAGTCACGCTGGCAAAATCCCAGCCCTGTCTGTTCATACGCCGAGCTTGCCGTAACCCCACGCCTTTCCCTGCCATTCTTCCCCATTGCTGCTTATTAGCAGGAAAGGGCCGTTTGGTATTCGATAAGCAGCCTTTTTTCTTTTTTTTCTCTCCAAGCCTAATCTGTGTTTGAACCTGTTAGTGTGGAGGGAGAGACAATGATTTCAAATTACGGTATCAGCATTTTCTTTAATGCCTGTGTAGCCAACCTCCCGCTGTCTGTGTTAGCACAGGTTTAATAGTTAACGCACACAACTGGAAGCCAGTGTTCTTGTGCTTGGCATAAATTTCCTCTGGGAGTTTGGACATGTCTTTTAATCACTGCTCCTGTTGTCCTGCCTGTAAAAGGAATATCGCTGCAGACAAGCAGAAGTTCATTCATATTCTACAAAGTACTTAGAGATCCTCAAGTGAAAGATGTCATGCAAATATATATTCATATAATCAGATGCCTTTTCCGCTGAAATGATCCTAAAAATAACAAATAATAAATCCCTGGGGCCAATTTGCAAGTAATTATGGAAACTGGTAACTGAGAAAAATGATACAGCGAAATATGCCTAATACAGTTGACGCCGGCGCAAGATTTTACTGCTTTTGGAAATACAAGGTACCAGGAACAAAAGGGGTGGGATAAGGTGTGTCCCCGGGTGGTAGGATTGTCAGTAATGATGCAGGAAGGCGTGCGAGCTCCTTAAGCGTTCCTTCCCGGTATTTACCGAGGAGCTGCAATGTGTTCCTGTCAGATGATCCTCGTTTCATTCTAACAATAACTCGAGAGGATGTTTAACAGCAACTGCTAAAATTAGGTGCCTGGAAATCAGGGCTGAATAATCGTCGTGGAAGAGCTGGTAAAGGGATTCTGCATCGGTGAGACCGGGAGAGGTCTTGAAACGAAGCTCCGCTGTGCTGGGGGAAAGGTAATGCAGAGCCATGCTTCAAAAGTGAAGCAAAGGTCCTCTGGGTCTTCCAGCCCACCTTCATTTCAAGGTAAAGCCATAAAATGGCTGATCCAGAATTCACTAAGAAGTTGTTAAAAGTGGTGTAATATTACTGCATTGCTGAACGTGGGGTTTATCAAAAGTAGAGCTCGCCAAAGGAAGCGATGCGGGTCACAGCTGATGGCGAGCCACAGTGCCCGTTTCAGTGTGCGTCGGTAGCATCCACGGAGGACGAGGGTACCGCTGCCGCGTCACGAAGTACCTCGGAAGAGGGTTTGGGAATAACCAGGATGTGGGCTCTGGGCCACGGGGCTCGGTGGTAGCCCGAGGTCCACCAACGTGGTCGCTGAGCGAGAATCCCTGTGCCACGGTGGCTGTGGTGGGGATTTACTTAATAATGTTTGCTGGAAAGCGTTTGGGTCATATTGAAATGATAGACGAATTCAAATTGAATTTGCAGAAGAGCTCAAGGGTGAGGTTAGTGTGACTGCTAAGGCTGTTGTCTTAGTCTGGCACTGACAAGCCGCATCAGGAGGTTGGAGCCCAAAAGCCCGGGAAGAAGCCCCGATCCCCGTGCCAGTGGCAAAGCTGACCTGTTCTCAGGATTTTGCTGCTGGCCTGCTATGGACTCTGCTGGCTCGGGGACGGCAGCCTGAGCATCCCTCTGACAGGAGAGCTTAGCAGCTGGTGTGGGAGGGAGAGTTATTTGCATGCTTCCTTTCTGTCTTTATACAGAAAATGACAAAGTCCTAGAATAATTCGGGTTGGAAGAGACCCACGGAGGTCGTCTGGTCCCACGTCTTGCTCAAAGGTCAGTCAAGGTCATGTAACTGTAGCATCTTCAGCAGGAGCTTGGAGGTGAAATGCGTTCTGGAGTGCCAACAGCTTCATCACGTCCCAGGAGGCGAGAGGAGACCCGTGGCTCCCGTGCTTGCCCGCAGCCCCGTTTCTTTCCCTGCACGGGCCGGGGTTGGTTGTCACTTGCGGCTGTTTCACTGGGGTGTGGGGAAGAAAAATTGCAACGCGCTTAACTTCGATTCAGACAAAATGTATTTTTTTGTGGTTGCTCTCGGTTTGCCTGAAGCGTGATCGTTTCTGGTGTAGCACGCCCGGCGCTGGCTCCTGCGGCTCCAGATGAGCTGGGAGCGGGTCAGCGGAGAACTCCCAGTGTGGTTCGAGGGCTGGAGCTGGGGGCGGAGAGAGGGGAAACAGGGAAACGACTGCAAGAGCTCATCTGTGTCTTTGTCAAGAAGGACAGTTAATTGCTTTCTAGAAGCACCTTGCAAGGAACAGAGCTGACTTTTCTAGGTCTTTCCTACCAACCGGTGTCGTAACACGTCCCGGTGCTTGGGAGGTGAGGCCAGACAACTCCAGCCTTACCTGTGGGTTAAGGGACTTGCTGCAATGAGTTATTTCTGAAGCGTTTCTAAATGTCAAATCCTAATCTGGGAGCTTCCAGTGACTCGCGCTGGCCGGCCCTACTGCTAACCTCATTGGGGATGAACTGTCTACTGTCCTGGGTGCTCTCTGTTCACCCCGGGCTCGCACTGACCCTTCGGTGACAGCCCAAACCTCTAACCTTGGGTGCTGCTCCTCTTCCCTCGGCTGGCTGATGGAGACAGCCCCACAAACCAAGTCCTCATCCATGGGGCCAGCCCAAGCGTGCTGCGACCAGCACGCTCTCACGACTTCTCCTTGCAGCAGAGATGAAGGCTCCTGGCTTGTGTGAGCCCTGCGACCAGGGAAGCAAAGAGGGAACTGGAGTCGAAACCGGAGGATTTTTGTTTCTGGGAAGAGGCAGTCATCTTCTGCAGGTCTCTGAAGTTGGAGTAGGGACTCTTTGGCTCTTGAGGGGCAGTGGCCACCAGCCCATGACCAGACTAGGAGTCAGCCTTCTCGCTTGGAGAAGCCTCACGGCATTTGGCTCCTTTCCCACGGCCGGGAGGCGATGCCGGGAGCCCCAGCGCGTGCGGGGAGGGGATGTGCAGAGCCGGCACCGGGAACAGCTGTCCCAGTTTGCGGAAACTTTCTTGCCTTTTTAAGGACATGCTGAGTGCTGTGCTCTAACTTTAGCACAAAGGTATGGTTGACTTGGCTTCTTTTATTAATGGATGGGTATAAATACATCTGCTTTTGGTGCCTGTCTTGTTCTTCCATGTGTAAACACTGAGCTCTGTCCCAGCTCCTTTTGATGATATATTCCTCATCTTTTGAATCACAAATCACCTTTTTGTGTGTCAGGAGGAAGCGTCAAAGCCCAAAGTCACTTTGTTTTTTATAGCACCAGCACTCTCCAGCTGAACTCCACCCAGAAATCACCAATTTCACAGAGCTCTGCAAGAACAGCAGAGCTGGCATATTTACAGTTTTATTGAAATAGCCTTTGCGCTCATCTGGAGCCCTCCTGCTGCAGAGTGTTGCAGTCCTCTCTTGTTTTTGCAAGGATGTCACCCATCCTCCCCGGTGGGAGGCTGGGAAACCTTGTTTTGCATTTGAAACACCGGGGTTTTTCTTTTTTGGTCAGTGCACCCCGGTTCTGCCGCCTCTGCTCTGAGAAAAGCTGCTCTCCAGAAAGCTCCTGCATTTGGCCGAGTGCAGCTCGCGTGGGCGAGATGCCGCTGGCTGTCCCCGTGCTTTCGCTGAGCATGGAGGCAGATCTCCTCCCAGCAAAGGGTGGGCACAGACGCCGATGCCCTGAGCGCAGGAGGCTGGGGAGGGCTTTCTGCTCACCCCAGCACGAACGTGGGCAGGTACTGGGGTGAGTTGCTGGCTCCGCCGTCCCGCTCGGCTGCGGGGCTTGGGGGATGAGAAAGGAAAAGGGAGAACGGGCGGCATCCCGTGCAAAGCTTTGCGCAGGTGGTAGGAAGCTTCACGCTTTCATCGTAGGGGGCTGAACAAACAGTTTGGGGAGGGGGAAATTAAAAGTTCAGGGCTGGGGAAAAGCCGGTGGCCGCTGCGCTTGCATGCTTGCCTTGGCAGGGAGAGGGCTGAGCTGGCTGCAGGGCTGTAACCCGGGGATAACACTCTTATTTCTCCTCTGCGGACCGACGATGGGGTTCGTGGTGCAGGAACGGATCGGACCCACCCTTGCTCGCCATTAACGCCACGGCATGACTGGCACTGAGGCGAGAGCCAATGCAGCCAGAGGTCCGGAGAGACGAGGCTAACGCACTCCTCAGGGTCAAACTGGGTGAGACTCAGCCCTGAAGTGGCGGAGATGACAGGTAGCGGTGAAGCCGACTCATCCCTGGTTAAGATCCAGGTTCTGCTTTAGTTGGGAGGGTTGTTAGCTCTGGCGGGGAGGTCAGGCAGAGCCCAGCTCGGCAATTCAGGTCACTTGAGTGGCTGTGCAAAATGCCTATTCAGCCCTGGGCTCTCAAATAGCTTTGACTTGAAAGGAGCAAATACCTAGACTAACAGCAGGGTTGAGTGAAACATGCTATTCCCATGGGCTTGTTAGTGACATTAAATACCTCTTGCAATATGGAGTTGGGACACGTCAACACCAGCATGAGTCAGTACCAGGGGCCTTTCTGCTGAGTAGCATGAATGCCAGCGAGTTGCCGGTCCCTGCCATTATCAGCGAGCTGTGGGACACGGTGAAACAATTCCTCGCCGTCAGCCAGCGTCCTCACACCGAAACTGGGCAAAAACCCCGTGCGTAGAGCTAAGGGAGCTCGCTCCGGTCGTCCCCCTGGGAAGCAGCGTGTGGGAGGTGGCCGTAAGGCAGCCTTAGCACCGAGGGGGATCATAAATTAGCCCAGGGATGGGATGCCAGACCTCCTGGTTTTGCTTTGGCCGAGCCTGGAGCCTTCAAGCTCTCAAGCACGTTGAGTTTCGCTGAGGAACGGTGCCCTCAAAACAAAACAAAAGGAGGCTGAAGGGGATGGACACGTTTATGCCCAGACGGAGCTGCTCAGGAGGTGGGAGCGGTGACCGTCCGATGGCTCCCAGCAGTGGCCCGGGGTGCTGAGAGCCATGCCAGCCCTCCCGGGAGGTGCCTCAGGTGGGACATCCTGGCACCTGCAGAAAACCCACCATGACTTGTAGGCCAGGTATGACCTGGCACTGCGGCAGGGAACCGGGGAGATTTTTCTCTCGGCGGTGGTGAAGCACCACTCGGCATTTAGGGAGCTTTGTTCACCATTTTTCTTTGCCAACGTGTTTAAATGTTTTTCATTTTGGGGGAGAAAAAGCACATTTGGAGCGTTTGAGTTGTGGCGGGGGGTGAGTGGCAAGCGTCCCCTGGTTTTTCATATTGGGAAAAGGCAACTTAACCCCCCTGCCTACCAGGTGGGCAATAAACCCACTTGTAGAAAAACAAATGAGTGCTCTGGAGCCTTGCCCGTCTTTGGCATGCTCTCATCCTGCTTGCAAGTCCCTGGCAGCTGTTTTTCCCCAAACCTCTCCACTCGAAATGAAACACCTTCACAAAAATGATGGGGTCCTGAGGGAAACCCCTTGGCTGAGCATCCCTCTCCCCGCCGGTGACTGATGGCACTGGGGGCAAGTCCCGTGTGGCCACGGTGCAGAGCCAAGAGCCGGCTTGTCCCTGTAAGGCAGCAGTGCCCAGCCCCACTTGGAGCTGGGCAGATGCAACGATGGATTTATACTCGGGTCTCCTTGGGAAGATGAGAAATATTTGATTCTCTGGTGCCCTTGTGTGGCTTCGTGTCCCCTTAGTGGGGACCCTCACAGCTGAGAGGCCCCAAAAGCCCGGAGGAGCATCCTTACAGGCACTGCCACGGCTGAGATTCCGGCAAGCCTAGGCGTGCAGAAAGAACATCTTGAAAAACAGCCAGGTCCTGGTACGGTACCTCCCTGAAGCAAACCCTGGAGATTTTGCTCACAGCGTGCATCCACCCCACTCCCTCCTCAAAACTGCAGCTACGTAGGTCTCCTGGGGCCACGTGTTTCTAGATCAGTTACCAACACCGAGTCTGGTCATCTGTGCCCAAAATACAATGAGAGTTGCCAGGAGGAGAGAAGAGGCGATGGGTGAATCGCCTCTCTTCTGCTTTGCAGATGATCAGGTCCTGAGCTTTGAGCTCTGCTACGCTGCACCGACTGCTTGGCACTTTGGTAGGTGGCTGTTTGGGCACTGCTGCAGAACGGGAGTTATCGTTTCCAAACCTTTCACTTCTGTCCTCTGGCAGCCAGGCAATCCCCACAGGACAAAGTCCTAATATGCCCAGAGCCAAGTTTCATGGCCAGAAATGTTTCTGGCCTCAATTTCACTCCAGGCTTTGGGGAAAATAGAGTGCTTTTAAAGGCTGCCATTTCATCGTCCAAGTCAGAGAAACCGCGTGCCATGAACGTGCCCAAAGGAATGACCCACGGGAACGACAAGGCTTGAGCAGACAGGATGATCCGAGGCAGCAAAAGCGGAAAGGCAGATTTTGAGTGGTATTTTAATAGTCTGCACACGTGGATAAAATTAAAAGGAGAACCCAGGACCAATAAAGCCGGGTCTAGCCTACCTCCCAGGACACAGACCATCCCCTCTCGACTTGCTCTGTGTGCAGGTTGCCTGGATGTGGCTGCAGGACTCGGCAGTGCCCTGAATGCCCGGAGCTTGTCTTACCCACCAGTGCAGTCAGGACCTTGATGTTTCTGGGGTTCCTCTAACCGGAACAGTTATTATTCCCATGCATTTTACAATTTACTTTTTTAACACCTCTTTTCTTTTGCTCATGTCTGCAAACAGTCTGGAGAGGTCCCAGAGCTTGGAGTTATCAGCCCTCGCCTCCCAAAACCATGGTAAGGCGCCTGGGTCTGTGATATCCCAGGTATCTCCTGGCTTTCCATGTACAGGAAGGCCATTTCCAGAGCCAGAACTGTGCTGCATTGCTGAGGGCCTGCGGTCACACCGGGAACAGGACTGCCTTCTCTCCAGCCTTGCAAGAATCACTGACCAGTGAAGACCAGCAAACCCAGGACCCAGCCTCACACCTGGCCCACTGGTGGTCTGATTACAGCTGCTTCATGCAAACAGAACAAGCCCCTGGGTGGGAAATCTGGAGGACCGAAGAACTGCCAGTATGGTCCTAATGCTAAAAATTAAGTTAAAGGGACTACCAAAGGATGAAGGGACCGCATAGCCTGGTGAGTGTGGCAGGGCAACCTTGGGGAGGCATCCTGGCACGGGGGCCTCCAGGAGGGATCAAGGGGAAGGGTGTCTGCGAAGTTTCATCCCAAATCTGAAGCACAGGAGAGCAGGGATAGTTCCATTTGCCCTGATGACAGCCGAGGGGAGGAGGCTGGTGTGGAAGGACTGATGGGGTGCAGGCTGTGTCTTCTGGGTGGGGGCATCGCCTCCTCCTGCCCACATGATCAGTTGGTGCCTCCTGCTCATCACTTCCATTTGAAAAATGGGGCTAGTACCTCATGCTTGAAGTTGGCTTCATTAATATTTGTGCTCTAGAGAACATTTCTGCAAGGAGCCATTGATGTTCGTATTTTCACTGCCATTGCTGCAATTTTATGTGTTTCTGGTATCAAAACATGTGGGTTGTTAGACGTCAGGATGACCTCGTGGAGACACTGCATTGCTTAGTTAATGTCTTTCCCAGGATGTGGACACAGCAACTCAGTGGTATCGTGTGATTTTCTCACTTATGTTTTCCCATCCCAGAGCTACTTCCTTTAGGGTTTTCCTTCTGTATATCGAATGCCATAAAAAGCCCTGCTTGTTTCCCATGTGGGTAGAGAGGTGGGTCTGCAAAGATTTCTCATACCTTTCATCTCTAGACTGCTCCAGGTCGTGCTGTAGCTGTGTTTCCCACGCGGAGCCATACACACATCTGGTCATACCCCTTCTCTCCCGTAGGGACCCAGCACAGGCTCTGGCCGCTCAGAGGTGGTTTTCCCCTGCGTGGGTGGTGTGTGGCCCTAGAGCTCCTGTTTCCCAACCCCTCTCGCCAACGCTGGGGTCGTGCCTCCATCCCCTTCTGCTGCAAGCTCAAGGCTGCTTCAGGAGCACCAGGGTTTGAGCCAAAGCTTTTGGAGGGGGTCGATCTCCAGGCACGCTGGGGGGGCTTGGAGCTGCTAAGGGGGTGCTGCTGCTCCTGCGTCTCTCTGCTCCTCAGCATCTCTGGGATGTGAACACTTGGACGTGAGCTCCTCAGTGTTTAAGGGTGAAAAGGTTATTTTTTTTCCACCCTACCTGGCTCTCACCTGTCATCTGGATGTCACGATAACTTAGATGTGGCAAAGGTAGCAAGAGTCATTTTTGGGTCTCTCCCAGTGTGCCAAGAGTTGGAGGTCAGCTCACGTGCATAAGGAGACAGGAATTTCCCTTAGGTTTTCAGGAAAGGCTGGGACTCAGTTTGGAATCCCAAAACTGGAGCAGCTGGGCAAGCCCTGCCACGGGAATGTGCGTGTGTTGCTGCACTGGTGTTCACGTGGGTTTATCACAGCAGCACCCACGGAGGTGGGCGATGCTATTCCACTGCTGCCGGGTTCAGCTGCCATGCAAATCACTGATGGCATTTTACAGGAGACGTTTTTCTGTGTGGCGATGTTTGTGCTTAGGGTCATGTCTATTTTTGCTACTACACCATGTATTTTTAAATTGGGTTTGAACGGCATACAATGCCTGCAGCGCAGCTCCTTTCAGATCATCTGTCATGTCAGAAAATGGTTTTGAATGTCTGTCTGCTCATTTCAAGCTAAATATTTATTGTGTAATTAGATTGTTTTGTTTCAATTTTTTTTTAAAAAAAAACATGAACGAGAAGTCAGTATTAGGCTGCTTAAGCATGATGGGAACATGTGGCTAGAGAGCAAAACACTTCTGCAAAGCTGGTGTGGCTGTTTAGCCTTCACAAAATCCCCTTCCATTTCTTTTTTCCCCTGAGTTCATCACTGTGAAAATCTGCTCTATTAGTTTCTAAGCCAGGACGTGCTGGGGATATTGCAGCTGTGTGCATGGAGGTGAGGGAAAGGTCTTCAGCCCAACATCTCCCCACCTGGCCGGGCTCCTCAGTGCTGTCTCCCCAGCTGGGCTCTCGTCCCTGCGGAGCCATTGATGCTCTGGCCCAAGGATGCTCTTTGGGTGTCCCCCCCAATATGGGTGCGATGCAGCCCCTTGTGCTGTGGCAGTACTGGAGGCAACTCTGCGACACAGCGCCCTGTGTGCTGCGCGGGGATGAAAAATGATGGAGATCTGGGGCAAATATGGTTTAATGTTTTCCTGCTGCAAGAGTACTGAAAATCATGCTCTTGCAGTGATGGAGGGAGGACGATGATGCAGGGAGGATGATGATGATGCATGCGCACATGGGCAAAGACAGAAAGGAAGGAGCAAGTTTCATACTTCACTGAGGCACTTGAAAAGCATTTGCTGCTGGTGTAATTTCACTCTTGAGGTGGCCAAAACCATGGCTTCTGGTTCACCTGTGAATTCATAGTGGGGGAAAAAAAAAAAAAAGAAAATGTTGATGTCGACCTCACTTAGGCTGAAAATATTTCTTTTAGGTTCCTAGCAAGCCAAAAGCCTCCTGACATCCTGGCAGTGCGTTGCATCTACATGGTTTGATTTTGCTTTCAGACAAAAAAGTTTTATAGGAGCCCTTGTTCCCAGCTCCGGTCCCAAGACAGGTCTCCTTCTAACCCTTAATATACTCCTGAACTCCAACCTTCAGGTCCTGCATCAGAGCAGGGAGCAAACCACCAGCCAGCGTCGCGGCTGCCTCCCCGCTGCCTGACGCTGCACAACCGGGGGCTCCTTCGCCCTGCCCGGCAGGAGCGTGGGACCCTGCCCCAGCGAACCCGGGGTCCCGGCAACGCGCACGGGGAGTTGCCGCTGGATTTCAGATGCTGCCCAGCAAAGAACAGTATAAAATGGACACACCGGGGGATGTTTGCCTGTTAACGAGGGCAGGGAATTACGAAATTTGTGGCTGCGTGGATGATAAACTAGTGAAAAATTAAAGGTAAGAAAGGAGGATAAAGATTTAAATGTAAACCTCATATATTACTTCAAAGGACACAACAGGTAGCTAAGCTGCTAGGGAAAATGGTCTGAAGTCTGGGGATTTGATTTTGGGAGTGTCTACAAGTGAGAGCTTCCCCGTGGACCTGAGTTCAGTGCCAGGGAACTCTGCCTTAGAGCACAACCTTTCTTTTAATTACTTCTATCTTAATCTGTATGAAGTAACTGTATATTGTTAAATGATCCCACTCAACATAAGATAACTTTGTATTAGCAGTAGAGGCTTTTATTTCTCTTATCCTATATAAATAAGACATATATCCACTGGCTGTTTTGTAAACAACCTCGCTGTCTTACCCCTGCCAAGGGGTGGCCCTTCTCTTTCTTCTTCACCTTCTCACCTCTGAAGGCTTTTGGTTATGTTTTATTTCCTGTCAGCATGCCTAAAGCCAAGTTAAAATATGCCGCCTACAGTAGTTAGTCGTATTTGCTAAGCCGCTGCTTACAGTGTTGTCCTATTGTATCTGCTCAGGTTACCCTATATGAGCAGGTAATGCTGAATAAGACACTCTGACCAACTGCAAGAGCTGGGATTAGGTGCTGGTTCTTCACGCTGTGCGTTTCTGCACCCGCTGGATGGTGATAAGCTGCTCTAAACAGCTAGCAGGGTGCATGAGCTTGCCCAGTCCTAGAGTTATAATTTGGAGCAGAGCAATTAAGGCTTTGGCTTACAATAAAGCTGGCATCTCTCTCTCCTCCCTCAGTGTTTTCTATAGATTTGCATTCCCCCCTTCCCTCTCGATGTGCAGCATCTTTCACAACAGTGTGGATGTCCTGTGGGCGTGCTGATAAATCATCTTGCTTTGGACACGGTAGAGCTCTCCTTGCCCTGCTTGTCCAATGCCCCCAGCTGGGCTATGGACCACGCTCACCACTGCGGTGAGCTGTTTGGCCAGCGGTCCCACTTAGAAGCTCATATGCTTGCATGTCAATGTTTCTTTCCAGGGCAGTTTTGTATGCAATGCCTGAAATGTTAATACCAGCGGGTGCAATGTGCTTCAGAGGAAGCAGCCATAGCTTTGTTCCTGGGGCTGGAAATCCCTCTACCCCGAGGGAGCCAGCAGCCCCGTTTGGCATCGCCTCTCTGCCAGCAGCTCCCCTGCTTTGTTCCTTTCCCCTGAAGAGCTGATTTTCCCCTACACGCTTGCAGAAACACCACTGGCTGCTGCTGCCACCACGCCGCAGCCAGCTGGGGACAAGCAAGGCTTGCTCTGGCAGTCAGAGGCTAACGGTGGCCAGAGGGTGGCCAAGGTGCTGGGAGCTACGCTTGGGGTTTTTGTGGTGATCCTGGTGACATGGTTCATATGGATCTCCTCTGGATACATTTCTCTAAGCTTTCAGGTTAGGAAACTGCCCCAGGAATGATATGAGCTTCATTACAGTTTCTACTAAATCACCAGCCAAAATCATCAAAATGTATCTTGAAAGCTTTTGGAGCTGGTGGCTTAGGGATGCTGTTTGTGGAGCTGGTGGGATGATCCCACTGAGAAAAATCCCTTTGGTGCTCATGCTGTGCCAGCACCGAGGAACACGTCCAACTGCAGAGTGGAGAAAGTCTCACCAAAATCCCGATGGAAGAGAGCAGGGAAGAAAAGGGAAGAGTGAGATCAGCCGAGGCTGGCACGGAGCCCTGACTGTTCAGGGTGGAGGATTCACCCCGGGAAAGGCTGCATAGTGCAAGGGGTACGGACCGTGGCAAGGGAGAGACATGTGGACCTGCAGCTGGCAGGTTCTAACCCCTATCGCACATGGTTGACCACTGGTCCATGCCTCCTCCCTGTGTGGATGTGAGGACGGCTTGAAGGAGGTAGGGAAGAGACCCGCTGCTGCCAGAGCAGCCGATGGTGCGCCCAACCCGCACTGAGCTGTGGAAACTAAGCCGAGGCTGGACATCTCTCTGGGGTGGGATGAGCTGGAGGAAGGTCATTGGTTTGAGGGGCTGGTGCTTCACCTTGTTCTCTGACTAATTTACTCAGAACTCCAGACATTAACATTTGCCAATGTGACGCCCATTTACAAGAAAGGTCGGAGGGAGGATCCGGGGAACTACAGGCATGTCAGCCTGACCTCGGTACTGGGGAAGATTATGGAGCGGTTCATCTTGAGTGTGCTCACACGGCATGTGCAGGACAACCAGGGGATCAGGCCCAGCCAGCACGGGTTCATGAAAGGCAGGTCCTGCTTGACCAACCTGATCTCCTTCTATGACCAGGGGACCTGCCTAGTGGATGAGGGGAAGGCTGTGGATGTTGACTACCTGGACTTCAGTAAGGCCTTTGACACTGGCTCTCATGGCATACTCCTTGAGAAGCTGGCAGCTCATGGCTTAGACAAGCATACTCTTTGCTGGGTAAAAAACTGGCTGGCTGGACGAGCCCAGAGGGTTGTGGTGAATGGGGTTATATCCAGTTGGTGGCTGGTCACAAGTGGTGTTCCCCAGGGCTCAGTATTGGGGCCAGTTCTGTTTAATGTCTTTATTAATTATCTGGACGAGGGGATTGAGTGCACCTGCAGTCAGTTTGCGGATGACACCAAGGCGGGCGGGAGTGTTGATCTGCTGGAGGGTAGGAAGGCTCTACAGAGGGATCTGGACAGGCTGGATCGATGGGCCGAGGCCAACTGTATGAGATTCAACAAGGCCAAGTGCCGGGTCCTGCACTTGGGTCACAACAACCCCATGCAGCGCTACAGGCTTGGGGAAGAGCGGCTGGAAAGCTGCCTGGTGGAAAAGGACCTGGGGGTGTTGGTCAACGGCCGGCTGAATATGAGCCGGCAGCGTGCCCAGGTGGCCAAGCAGGCCAACGGCATCCTGGCCTGTATCATAAATAGTGTGGCCAGCAGGAGCAGGGCAGTGATCGTCTCCCTGTACTCGGCACTGGTGAGGCCACACCTCGAGTCCTGTGTTCAGTTTTGGGCCCCTCACTACAGGAAAGACACTGAGGTGCTGGAGCGTGTCCAGAGAAGGGCAACGAAGCTGGTGAAGGGTCTGGAGCACAAGTCTTATGAGGAGCAGCTGAAGGAACTGGGGTCGTTTAGCCCGGGGAAAAGGAGGCTGAAGGGAGACCTTCCCTCTCTCTACAACTGCCTCAAAGGACGTTGTAGTGAGGTGGGTGCTGGTCTCTTCTGTCAGGTGGCTGGAGATAGGACGAGAGGAAATGGCCTCAAGTTGCATCAGGGGAGGTTTAGATTGGATATTAGGAAAAATTTCTTTACTGAAAGGGTTGTCACGCATTGGAACAGGCTGCCCAGGGAAGCAGTTGAGTCATCAACCCTGGAGGTGTTCAAAAAGCGCATAGACAAGGCACTTCAGGACATGGTTTAGTGGGCATGGTTGACGGTTGGACTCGATCTTAAAGGTCTTTTCCAACCAAAATGATTCTCTGATTCTATGATTACCAGAGAGATTGAGAGAAAAGGTCAAAAGGGCAAGGCAAGGAAAATAGGAGGAAAACAAATGTAGAGGAACTATGAGGAGAGATAGAAAATTACCTGTTCTACTAATTCTGCAAGATCTGAGACCCCAAAATGTTCATAGAGGTGGATGTTTGACCAGGATAACATTTGGAAATAAATCTGGTGGAGAGAAGGTTGCAGGAAATACTACTCCAGCTGGGGAGGGACAGCTCTGGAAGGGAATGCTTGCTGCTCTGCTTTCCTTTGGATATAGCTGATGCTGCTCTCTCAATTGTTTATGGACCACATGTGAACCTGATAAAAATTCCACCAACCCTAAACCATACAGGTAGCTTCCAGGACGCCTGATTTCCCACATCAGCTTACTGCTGGTTTTCTTTTTTTTTTTTTCCTGGAAAATCATCTGCGGCGCAAGAAACTTCACATTAGTCAACTCATGATCTGGGGGCTTGCTCCCGCCCTCTTCAGATGTGGCTGCATACACAGGCCTTGACCCATGAAGCAAAATTGGTGCGTATGAAGGAACTTCTTTTGGCCATTAGGTCTCTTGGCTTCACCTCTTCCAGTCCATCCCACCCACTGGTCACTTCCACATCACCAGTGTCTTCTGGTGCTTCTTCACAGCAAGCTTGGTCCTGCAGAAGCTCAGAGACCTCTAGGCTTTTGTTGCTGGTAGCCATCAACTATTTTTGGAAAATGGATTGAAAATCCCATGTCCCAGTGGGGTCTGGTTTAGGCCTGGGGCGTTGAGACTGAGCACAGAGCCCAGCAGGAATGGCCAGTATTTTGTTTGTGTGCCCAAGGAGGCTATCGGGGCTGCCCAGAGGAGCCGATGTGGAGTGCCACCTCCAGTGACAGGTTGGGCAAGAGGAGGGGATGCCTGTGCTGGGGCTGGCGTCCCTTCCAGCACGGCACAACAAAAGTGAGAGGAAAGGGGAGCAGAGCAGCAGCGAGAGCAGAGAAACCATCTTAATCACAGTGCCTTTCTGATGGCACCATGGCTGGTGCGGCCTTTGGGCATACCCCATGCAAAGAAGATGAAATACCGGTCATCTGGAGAAAGAGGAGGAGGGAAAATAATGTGGAAAGGGGAATCTCCAGGAGAAGGAAACATTTCTGCTGAGTGAAGAGAAGCAAGGGGAACAGCTCTCACAATTGCCAGGCAGCAAAGCGCCGTTTGCACAAAATCACCGTCGAGACTGGCACCAACTCTCCCTCTTGTGGACATTCCCCTATATTTTGTATATATTTTGGTAGCTGCCGGTGCTGCTAGAAGCCTTGAACCTCTGATGGTTTTATCATAAGCTGTAATGAGATGGTTGGATGTGATGGTTCATATTAACTCCTGTATTAAATATCCCTGTGAATTAGGCCAAGAGAGTGGGCTGATCTGGAGAGCCAGCACTCGGAGTGCCCTGGCATCGGGCTCATCGCTCAGCAGCCAAGAGGCACCTCTCTGTCTGCAAAGTGAAACACCTGAAAGCATGACCCATAGTCCTGAAAAGGGAGCAGACACTGAATCAATGATTTCCCATGCTCACTCCTCACAGGTCAGACTGGCCAGGATTTCGCTTTCCTGCTCTCCTCTCACGTTGCTCAAGTCAGTCTTTTTTTTTAAAAAAAACAAACAAACCAAAACTTGCCCATGTTCCCACCCGAACTCTCCCCCTGACCCCAAAGACTCCCTCTTAGCCCAGGTTATGCTCAGTGGGTGAGATCTTGGTAATACCTGTTTTTTCCCCCAAAAGGTCTACCTGCTTTTTCTGGTCTACCTGCAGTCCCATTTCTTCTCCTGACTTTTTGATCTGTGGTCGCTGTGTTGTCCCTTGCCTGTTTTGGGGTTTTTTTTTTATGATTTGGACCCTCTCTGCCCCAATAAACAGATGAGGCCGGGTCTGTCCGTGGCGGGGGCCAACACACCTCTCTCAGCTCTATGAGCTGTAGGTTTGCAAGAGCAGCAGATAACCACTGGCCTTTTGCACAGGAGGATAATAAATCCAGTGTAATTTGGCCCTTGCTGTAAACTCATAGATAGACAGAAAATGAATGCCAAAATCCGGAGAAGGAGCATGGATTAATTTAGAGCAGAGAGCCACCACGTGCGGCGAGATCTCTGCTGCAGCTGACAGGGAAGGAAATAAAAGGACCGCAGGCTAAGATAAGCAATTTCCAGGCAGATGCTGCCACAGACCAGCTGGATCCGTCCAGCTGAGCCACCAGCACTGGAGTGCTTAGCGGAAGGAAGAAGATCAAAAAATAAAACCATGGTATCTGGGGAACTCGCAATTAAAAAGGCGCCAGAGGTGGGAGCCCTGCGCGGTACAGAGATCTTCGAGGGTAATGAAGTTTCATTTTTATTGGGTTTTTTTTTTGAATGGGCGTGCCTTGAAGCCATTTGTGAATGGTTAGAAAGGGATTAGTAGATTTTTGTCTTTGCGCATTGGTTAATCTGTTGCAGAGTCACCAGGTCAGCAGGTTGTTTTTAACAGTTTGACCTAGTAAGGCTGCAGCCATGTCTGAAATATGTTTTGGGGAGCATGTATAAGAGGATTAAAAAATTATAAACTCATGCAAAATTATGCCTAAGGCTGTTAAACTCAAGCATGCAAATATAACCTTGGGAAGTCCTTTAGCCTCAAGTTGCTGTGATGGAGTAGGACTGTTCCTGCTTCTTACGCTTTTCCTGGGCATCTGCCTCTAGTGCTGTTGGGGGAAGAGGATAGATGAGCTTCTAGAAGTCCATGGATCCTGTGTATGTAAGATGCTTACATGTGAGCTTTCCAAAGGTACCCAGCCTAGGACATCCATATATGCAACCCTAGACCCCCCAATAGCTGAGAGGGCTAGCCAAGCTGGGCAGAGATGCTGTGTTACACTTGTACCACTACCAAAGCAGCCGCAGAACCAGGATTCTCAGCATAGGTGAGATATTCCAGTACTTGGTTTTTTGGGCCAGTACCTTGCAGCCAATATCAAGCCCCACCACTGTGGTTGTCTTGCCAGCAGGACCCTGAAGTGGACAAGGCAAAAAATCTGATTGCAAGCAGAGCAATGAAAACGAGATGAAATTGCAAGAATGACAATAGCGGGGAAGAGATGCAGAACAGAGACCCCCATCCCCAATTCAGTGGCAAATGCTCTGCTCAGGCAGTCAGGCCACCAGCACTGTGTTTAGGGTGCTCACTGCCACCCAGTGTTGATCTGCTTGAAGAAAACATTTATTTTTTGCTAAGTATTTTTTGCAGAGGGATCAGTTTCCCTGCAGACGTTCCCCATAAGACCAGCAGAGCACAAAAAGCACTACCGGATTAGGGACTGCTTAAATTGGTGCTGCTTCTCAGAAGAGAAAAAAAACCTGGTTGTCCCTCTTCTCCCTAAGGGAGCGCTTGGTGTTGGAACGATAATGCAAAACGAGACCATGAACTTTGAGAAGGGCCAACTGCAGCTGGAAGCGAGAACCTGTTGGAGCTCATTAAAAGGCAAGTGTCAACATCAATACAAATGAGGGGTAGATCCTGGCTTCCCTACGGGCTCTTATCTTGCAGAAGCTCTGTGTTTTGTGGATGAGAGGCTGTTTTGCAGGCAAAGGGAATAAAAAAGTGTGTCTGTTTCCTTGCCTTTCACCTCATCGAACTCGGGCAAAGGGAAACACTAATTTGTGTGTGCTGTGCCACCAGTTAGACAGTGCTGCCTGGGGTTTTGGAGGATGGCATGATGGGTGTTTCTTTCACAAGTGATGCCTACGTAAGTAGCTCTGCCTCCCCCTTCTCTCCCACCAGCGTGTGTCGGTCCGGCTGCGTGACAAACCAGATGGCGGAACTGATCTGGCCTCGAAATAAACTCACCAAAAGATAAATGCAGTTACCTTAAACTCAGGCCAGTTCCTTGATCCAGTTTGTTTCAAGCCCTCATAAAGACCTGTGCAAGCATCCTGGGGTGGAGGAGGCTCTGCTGGTATTGCCTCCAAATCTAACTTAAAAACATGCACATCCTCATATTAAATGCTGGTACCTTGAGGGCTACTTGCCTGCCCACTGGGGCTGGGTGAGGCGATTTGCAGCTGTATCTCCCAATTTTACCATGCAGCGATGGCTCTCCCACCCCTTTTTGGGAGCCTGAGAGCCCGCAGCTGAGCTGTGCACTGTGCGTTGTGGTTAACTCCTCTTCCTCGAGGAGCAGCTCAGACAGGGAGAAGTTTTTATTGTTGAGAGAGTTTAACCAGCAGCCAGGCACTGCCAGCTCCCTGCAGACTCTGGGCACGTGTTTACTTGTGTCCGAAGGAAGGGTGGGCTGCAGAACGGGTGTTTATTTGCACGGTGGCTCAGCTTTATCACCTCTGATGCTGCTTTTGCTCTGGTCTTGGCCATGCTGCAATTGCTGCTGCCTTTGCAGGCACGCGAATGCCTCTCCAGCAGCATTCAGCCATGCGCAAAGCAAACCCCACACTCTTGCAGGGTAAGGCACCTTGCAAGGTGCCCCTTGCACCCGTATTCCCAAGGCACCGGGAGGAGGGGGGGTGAGGACTCTCTCTGGCATAAGGCATGGTGCGGGAACAGCCACCCCTTCCAGCTGCCTGGATTTCAGTCTAACCTGATCATGAAATCCCAGCCTCTGCCACACTGCAAGCATCTCTGTTACAGCTTCCTACGTGTAGCTCTGAGCTACAGAGTTCAGGGTATCAGGCAGACACACGATACTGCATGCATGCTGATTGCTTGACTTCTTTTGCCCATAGGTGTTTTTGTGGCCCTTGCCTTTTCCAGTTGTCCCTTGGCAGGCTCTAGTTACAGTATTTTGTTGGTGGTGAGGGATGAGGGAGGAATTCCCCTCTTGCTTTATTATTTCGGTAAGTAGTACACAAATCCCTGTGTGCCATTACGGTGTTATGAAGTTTAATCCACCTGAAGGTACTGCTGTATGCCACGGTTCCTTCATGTCTTCCCACTGACTCCTAGACATCTCCAGGGTCTCACTGGTATAATCCTTGTTCTTACCTCCAAAAAATAATTTCCTTCCTTTGCTCCTGGGATGGGCAAGGCTTTAAAATCTGCCTGTTGTTTTCTAATCATACTCCTCCTTCCTTTAACTGCGCTTACAGTTTCCCACAGAAATCCTCAGTCATTTTGTGCTCTCATTTCCCAGCCCTTCAGAGGAGGTTTGCATCCCCAGAGACAGTTCATGCAGCCTCGGACACAGCCTCAGCTTCTATATTGGAGCCTAAATATTCTGGTCCTGGACTGCCCTGCTGCTTTCCTGCTTGTTCTCCCACTGAATCCCAGTACTGGTCTGCAATAAGTGTCCTGCTTAGCCCAGATAAATGTATTGTCCAGGTGCTGTGCAGTGTCACGTATACCCTGAGATGCCTTGACGATTGCATGGGAGCTGTGGGTCATGCCTGCGTTATCCTGTGCACCTTCTGGAAAAAGAAAATGACTGAGTCATACAGTTGCCTGTCTGATAGTCACCAAAGGCTGGATCCTGTGAGCACTGAAGCGAATGTAGAGTTACCTCTGACTTTATGGCACAGAGCACGATCTCTAAAAGAATCCATGCTGAGATACTGCACAGCTCTGCAAACTCACAGCCTAAGTCTTGTCCTGATGCTGAAATCTCCTCCTCCTAATCCTTCCTCTTCTTTTTAAGCAAGCAGCTCAGGTCACCTCTCAGCTGCTGAAATCCGTCAGTGTGCCGGAGCCCTGCCTCGAGGCACTGCTAAGAATAGTGTTTAAGAGCGAGGGGAAGAGAGGAGTGAGCCTGGAAGGGATTTGGCCACTGCCACCACCGGCTAATTAGACTCCACCTTGTTTCCTACAAGCGGCAGAGGCTATGCAATGCCTGCAGCTTCATATGGTGCTCTTATCTGACGGTCTTCTGATCCTCCGAATACTGAAGTCAATGGCACAGCTGCAGAAAACCCGATACTCTTGCCTTGCTCTGGCTATAAGATCCTGTTACTATCATCGCCCTTACCTCTCCAGCTAATGCTGCTGGGACCATGGGGTCTCACCCGTCTGTCTGCAGACTCAGCTGCAGGCTGCTGAAAGAAAGTGCCAATGATTCTCTTAGAGGTAGCCATGTATCAGCAAAATGCCATAGAAACCACAGCTGCATTATGAAGGGCCTTTTCCCCAGCATTATGCAATAGGCAATTATGTAAGTTGGCGTTTTATAATATTCCTGGCTTTTTCGGAGAGCCAGCCTCCCCCCCAGTGCTCCCCTGGCACAGCAGCGTGTCCCACGCTTATATCACGCCACGCTTTATTCAACCCGGGGTCACGGCAGAGCTGGGCCCAGCTGCAGGACCCTCGGCTGCTCTCGGGTTTTTTTTTTTTAAATTGTATTGTGGGGGAAAGGGCTGATTGAAAAGAGAAAAGTATTTGGTCAAAAAATCTGTTTGTCCCTCTGAGCTGGTTTGCTGTGTAAGCACACAAGATGGTTTGGGTTGTTTCTTGAGGAAAATGGACTGGGTTTTGGAGCATATAATCTCTCTCCTTGCTAGAAAGTGTATTTCACGAACTGAGTTCAAATGAAAAAACAGTCTATGATTTCTGCTAGTGCCTCTCTCTTGGGTACACATTTCCCTACTTGCAGCAGGTCTGGCTGCAGAGAAGACAAGGCTAGAAATCATTGGTGATTTGTTATATTAACTGCCAAGGCAATGTGGGGGACTGCTGGGCTCTCCGATATTCACTTTACAGGCCGGGGTTGCATTTCTCTCTTTACAACAGCAATACTCTAATAAAAAAATTGAATGTGGCCAAACAGACTCAGAGCTGGGACCCTGTGGCTGGTGTGCGATTCCTACCATGCCTCCCAGCTCTGCCTGGTCAGCTGTGCCCTGTATTAATAACCACCAAACAGCTGGTGTTTCTAAAACCATACCCAAGAGCCAGTCCTTGCTCTTTCACTGGTGTGTCTGTGGGCTCAAGCAAGTCCTAGAACTTCCCTGATCCCTCATAAATGCGGAAAACAAGAGGCTTTTCCATTTGCGGGATTGTGGCATGGTCTAAATTTATATTAATGAAGCGTAGAAGGGTTTGCCATCCGTTGAGGGAAGAGCAAGGCAGTGGTGAGATTGCATCCACCGTTTTGCCAGAAATGGCTCTTCCCCTGCCTGCTGTGCCTGTTAGGTGGGGGGACCTTGCCTAAGCACCTTTTGGTAACATTTTTGGGTAGAAACAAGCCCCACGAAGCTCCTAGGACAGTCTTCTTCCTTGGCAGTACCCTGAGGCTCGGCTGTGGCTCTGCTGCTGTCCCATGGGATCTTCCTCTGCCCCGATCCCACCACCCCAGCCCTCCCAGTTCTCAAAGCTGGGGGGGAAGGTGCAGCATCCTCCCCATGCCAGCGACCTGCCGCAAGGCAGGGAGCAAAGCCACCCGGCCAGCCCAGGGCCCTTTCCGAGGAAAACTGACCATGTCTATATGCCCCTCACTGAAAACGAGCCCCCTTTACAAAAAAGTTCTGCCATCTGTCACCCAACCGCAGCGAGAGCCCTGTGGCACTGGGATGCTGCAGTCCTGCCTGTCCTGGGGTCACTCCGAAATTTGAGGGCTTACACGTTGCGCACCTTCCCGAGATTCCAAGTAAGGGCTTGGACGTGGCCTCCAGTCCCCGTGGCTTTGTCGCCCGTGGCCACTAGATGGTAGCAAGCCCTGGCCGACGGAGCCGGGCTGCTGCGGCTGCTTCTGCCCGGGCAGGGAGAGCCCCCGGGGGGGTACCTGCGCCGGGTGGTCGCGGTCCAGCCCAGGGGGAATGGGGGGAGGCTTTGCAACGAGGCGACAGCACCCAAGCATGCACCCCAAAACGTGGCCAAAAATATTAACGATACGTTTTATGGTCGTTTAGCGAGAGTGCCTTAGGTGTGTGGGTGCAGACGCGTGGCCAGTGTTGTTTGAAATGGGTTATTCAATCACCCGGCGGTTTTTAAAGGGGACAGCCGATACTTTGGCTTTCTGTAGTTTGCGTTTATCGAGATGATTATGCAAGTGATAGATTTTGCCCCGAGGGGGAGAGGAGAGGTCTGTAGATGCTAAAATGTTATGTCCTTTTCCCGGCTGCAGGGTTGAGGCGCGGTCTGGTGTGCTATAAAGCTTTTAGTATTTCTGTAGACTATTTATTTAAGCTCTAGGGAGAAGAGCTTATGATTTCATTTCATTACTACTTCACTTGTGAAAAAAGCAATATGGAATCCCATACTCTTTTTAAGCCTTCTGACCATTTAACATCAATGTCCATACCAGGACTGTTGGCTTCACAGCCCTGGGGAAAGCTACAGAGAGCGGAGAGTCGACCAACTTCAAATGAAGTTATTACGGCAACTGAGTAGTTTCAGCTTGGGGAATATGAACAGAGCTTGGTGCATAAGCAGCAGCCTCTCGTGTACCAGGAACACATTTCTGTCGTGTCTGAAACACGTGTAAAACAGTAAGGTCAGTATTCAGGATCCTACCCAAGGGCGAGCCTGGGATGGTGCAAATGCTTGTTTACTGCTATAAGTACTCTGGGAGGGAGGCTGCAGGTATGTGAACTCTCCCATCTCAGCCCTGAGCTGTGGAGAACAACATGAGGAATGAGCTGGAGGGGCCCTAAGCTCCCTTCCATCAGTTTAGCTTAGTCTGGGTAATTGGTAGCGGTCTGGTGTTTGCGCGGGTAAATCAGGATGAAATCTTGGCCTTGAAGTGTTTAGGATGTGGATTTTGGGATGTGAAGCGAACTGGTGCATAGAGAAGGGGAAGACTGCAGGGTCACAGGTTGACTTGGCTGACAGAGGCTCGCAACATGTAATGGCCAAAATTCCCTTACCTCTAGGCTTGGATGCCAGCTGACACCTCCATTTGGCTTTTGCCACCTTTCTTACCCAAACTATTCCCTTTAAATTTGTGTGTTTCTGAGGGGTGTGAGGCTCTGTGCCTCCATCCTCCTCGCTGCCCGATTACCCTTGTAGGTGGGCACTTCTCTCCCCTTGCAAGGCTGGAACAACGTTCCCGCGTTGCAGAGAGTGGATGGGTGCAGAGGCAGCGACGCACCTCAGGTTCTGCAGTACTGTGGCAGGGACCGTGGGGTTGCATTCTCTTCTCCTGAGCCCCAAGGCAGATGTCTTCAGCCCTCGGTCGACATTTCTCGCCTGCCAAGGCCTGTGGTGTGTGCCCCTTTGGAAACGTCCAGAGGTAGGTGCATGCTTCGGGACAGCAGCGCTAGCTGGGCTTTGTTATTGGGCTGTGGTCTGACTGCAGTCACCCCCTGGAAGGGACTAATCACCCCGCTGGTGTGCCAGGCTGTTATCAGTCCGGACAGGGCTGGAAGAGAAAGGCTGGGAGATGTCCCAGGGCATACCCACGTTGTTTGTCAGCCCAGTGGCTTTTCCTCCCAGTACTGATATTTGGCTTGACAGAGGTAGCCTGAGACCTTAACCACTGGCTGGGTGCATGTTGAGTGAAGCCCTGCTGTGTCCTTGTGTCTCTGGCCTGCTACAAATTACCCTCCTGGCTCAGCTGTACGTCTGTTAGCTCCGATATCCAGGCTCAGCCAGCGGCTAATCCTGGGCGTTCCCTGGAGGCAGGCAGAAGAGTTCCAGCAGGCAGATGCAGGGGAACTGGCTCTCGTATAGCTTTTATCCCCTTCATCCCTCCTGCAGAGGCTGGTGAGATGACTGGGTCACTTTGAATATGGTTAGCTCTCAAGGACATGTCTCTTCTAACACTGTGCTCTTCCCTATTAGTAACTGGTGTGTGTTACCCCAGGGGAAAAGGAGAGTGAGATCAGCATGGGAAAGGAAAGGCATTTGGAGCAATGGAGCCGATGCTACCGGCTGTCCTGGCCTTTTCTCCTGCCTGCCCTTGGAAGGCCAGGGGAGAGGGAGGCGGGGTGGCCTTGCAGATGACAGTGCTCTTCAGGAATCTCCTGCCATACAGCTTGACACTGTCTCTGGGTCCTTGGGAACCTGGGGCAGGCTCCTGGCACTGTGTTTCAGCAGTGCCCTTTCTGTCTAGAGTGGGACATGTGCCAGTCCAATACGAAATGCAGAAATGATGCCATCAGTGGCACCCACAATAGCACCTGACCCAAAATAGCTTCCTAGAAAAAAATAGGGAGGCTGATTAGGTTAGACAAGCCTGAAAGAGAGCAAGAGGTCCAGCTGACGATTGACAGGTGTAGGTCTGTGAGCAGGGGCTATAAATCCCACGGGTGAGCTCTCCAGACACTCTTTGGGGAAAGGCAAACAGCTGTGGGGAGCACTTGGGACCTGCCTTCAGTGAACCATGGGGCTCAGCGATCAGGAATGGCAGAAGGTCCTGGCCATCTGGGGAAAGGTGGAGCCCGACCTCGCCGGCCATGGGCATGCAGTTTTAATGAGGTAGGCAAGAAGCTTCGGTCCTAAGAGTAAGGCTGAGGGCTTTTGATGAGAGACCAAGGAAGGTGTATATTTAGTATGGGGGCTTGTGTTTGGCAGTGTTTATTTCAACAGGCTGTTTTCTTTGTTATAGGTGGTGGGTTTTCCATTGCTATGGTTTCTGGGTTAAAAATTACTCACTGTGTAAAGTGGCTGTGCTTCTGTCTCTCCATCTGTCTATGGGTGCAGGAGCCGGCCAGTGCTGCTTTCAAAAGATGGTGGGACTTTATCACTCCCTCTGCCTCTGCTGGCAAAGCTCTGCTTTGCATCCTCATTGCCCAAGCACCACGGCAAGAAATGCTGGAGCGAATTGTGTGTCCTGGGCCTTCAGATGCTCTGCAGCAAGGATGTGGGGAGGCAGGGACAGAGGAGAGGAAAATCACCTCTGTGACAATTTTCTTGGAATCTATGATTTCACTAAAATTAACTGTGAAGTACCTGAGTGTTTCCCTCTCCTGACTTTAGTCTCACCTGCCAGAGCCCTGCCCATCCTGCTTTTTGGCCAGAAATCTGGGTGGTAACACTTGTCCACTTCCTGATGATGAATTTGAGGTCTGGGTGTGAAACAAGGCACATCCTTCCCCCTGCTTCCCTCCTTCATGATTCCAGTGTCAGAGTGGGAGTGCTTGTAAGGTCTCCGTCTGAGAAGACCCCTGCTCCCATGCTGTCCTTGCAATCCTGGCCCCCTGAGAGGGGAACACCCTGGGGGCCAGCAGCAAGTCACCGAAATGCAATCTGGAAGGGACCTCAGGGCTGCAGAGTGGGAAAAAACATTGGGTACGTGTTGGATCCTAGCCTGTCCTTAAAGACCAGCAGGGATGGAGACTGAGGAGACTCTCTCCAGATCTCCCTCTCAGCCTGTGTGCAGTCCGATGTGCTGGAAGGGTGCGGACAGTGAGGAGAGCAGTGGGGATATGGCATCCTCCTGGGGAGTTTCCTAGCCTAAGCACAGCTAAAGAAAGGAGCCCACACCACCAGGCAAATCCACTGAAAAGCTTTGGAAAGCTTTTTCAAAGATGAGCCAAAGCAGGGGGCTGTTTTATTTACCTTCTTTATCACGGCCCAGTTCAGCTGCCATTTGAAGGGAAGGGAGAGATGGGGGCAGCTGGGTGGCAATGTGATGGCTCTCCCCTCATGCGGTCCAGAGTGGGCATGCTGGAAGGGTAGCAGGAACCTGAGCCCTCCCCACAATCCATCTCTGTGAGGTGGCTACTTTGGCTCTGGAAGTGCCACAAGACTGTAAAAGCTGTTTCCAACTGAAAAGGTAATACCATTTTTCTTACAGGTACTGCAGGGCAGAGCGTGCCATTAAATAAATAGATGACACCCATCTCCCCTGTGACTTTGTGCTCCCCAGCCAACCCAGGTCATTTCATGTTCCTTCAAGGGTTTTTTGAGGGAGAAGAGAGGCAGGGGAAGCCCAGCAGCTCTTAGTTTAGAAATGTGTCTCAGTGTGCATTGTTAAAGACTTCTTAGGTAGATGTCACATCCTGGGAATATGTTTAGAAAATATTGATTCAACCAGATGTTTTCCAAAGGAAACAAAAAAATACTCCTTGGAAGAATTTTCAAGAGTCTTGGGAGTATATCATATTTGGCAGACATGATTCAGCCATAGCCAGACACAATGGAGGGAAATGTTTAGAAATAACTCCATCCCATTTCAAGGTGCAAGGTTTTTTCATCTTTCTGGGTGGGACACAACCTCTGTCACGGAAAGATACAGGATAAAAGGAAAGGCTGATGGTGGTGTGCTCCGCACCTGGTAGAGTACAGAAATCCTTTGGAGATCTTTGAAATGAAACGCCACCAAAGACTGGTCACTCATCTACAGAATCTTTTTGCCGCAGAACACCTTGTGTTTTCCACGCGCTTGAGGTATTTGTTAGTGTAGTTTAATCTATACTTACATCATACGGTGGAGAGTCTGGCCCTCATGGCAACACACTTAAGAGGAATGTCCAGTTCTAGATGGAACGCAAGCCCTGGTAGTCCCAGCACCAGCACACTCCCGAGGGCAGAGCAAGCGTGCAATCACTGTGCTGTGGGAGGGAGGCTGGTTTCGTGGCTGAGGTCCTGGGCTGGAGCTCCAGACACTGCTGCAGGTAACTTGGGTGAGCCGCTTCACGGATGTAAGCTGTAGGGCCCTGGCTGTAAAGACAGACATTGCTTTTGCCGGTGCTTCAACTAGTTGGATGATGCCCATCAGAGGGTATAATACCTGAAAATAGACTTGTGCAAGGGAGGTGATGTCTCTCAACACCTAATTATTAGACTGCTCCTAATCATCACAACAAGCAGTATCCCCTTTTAACCTCGACTCTAAGAGTCTGGCAGGGAAAAGAGTGAAATTTCCTACTGGTTTGGTTGCTAGTGGTGCCTGCATCCTGTCTCCTAGGAAATGCAGCAGGGAGGAAGCAGAGGGGACAACACTAGCCTGTCTTTTAGACACTCTTCCACCTTCTTGATTTCATTTCCATTTTGGGATCAGAGTGCCTATGTATAGCACTGCATAGCATGGCACCAGCATGCCTGAAGGCCCCGCGTTCTTGTTACCCACTTGCTCCCAAGGACTGTCTGTGAGGTGCCACAGTTCCCGGTGGAGGAACTACACTGCTGGCAGTGAGCTGGGTTGAGTTGGGGGGTGGGAAAAAAGGGCAGGAACCAAATTCCTCCATGTCTGCAATCATAGGGTGGGGGCACAGTCAGGTCTCCCATCCAGCTGGTGTTCAAGAACACTTGAGCTCCAGATGTGAGGGACCTGAGGCTGGAGGCTGCTCCACTTTTTTGTGTATGAGAAGCCTCTAGAATTTTCCTTTCTTAGTCAATGCAGAGGCGGGCTGGGAAGAGGGTCCTGATGAGAGCCAGGGGTCTACAGCTTGGCTCCTCAGCAATAGTAAGGCAATGAAGACAGGTGGTTTGGTTTGGTTTTTCCTTCACATGAATCCAAGAATTTACCTCTCAGTACCATGACCGGCCTTGGCTCCTGTCTCTATCGTAATACAGTTGACATAACCCAGGAACTGGTGCCAAATTGTTAGCAGAGCTATATAAAAAAATTGTGGACACTTGCTCTGTCGCTCTAGTTGGACATGTTTAGGGCAGTGTCTCTGTCGCAGCCAGAGGGAATGGAAAAACACAGCAGAGATCATGTTAGGACATGTGTAAGAGAATGGGATTAAAGTAGAAACAATACTCAAAGGGAGGTATGTCAGGAGCTTCTGCTCTCCAAAGACAAGAGGGTTTTTATCATTTGTTAACGATAAAAAGCAGCCTGTACAAAATAAATAGAAAGGAAACTTCTGCACACAGAGTGCCATCAGGTTGTGAAAGAACCTACCAGAGGAAAGATGAAAAACACTTAAACTAGATTCAGAATAGGGTCAGATGCTTCCCTGGCTTATATACGTGCTAAAAGGAGTAATTGTGAATGGTGGTAATTTGGAAAGGATCTAAAGTGTCAGAGTTCCCAGGTTGAAGTAGCCTCTACTAGCAGGGACTAGCTTAGAGCTTTCTTTGGGGAGAGAAGCGGGTTATCACACCTTTGCCTGCCCATATACTCTGAAATACCTGGAGCAGCTGGACCTCAGCTCTGGTCTGGATGACACCTCTCTCAAGTCTCACAAGTCCCTCTATTTTTGTCCACAGACTCTTTCAGGACCACCCTGAGACCTTGGATCGCTTTGAAAAGTTCAAAGGCCTGAAGACCCCTGATCAGATGAAGGGCTCTGAAGAGCTGAAGAAACATGGACTTACCGTGTTTACCCAGCTGGGCAAAATCCTGAAGCAGAAGGGTAATCATGAGTCAGAGTTGAAGCCCCTGGCTCAAACCCATGCGACCAAGCACAAAATCCCTGTCAAATATCTGGAGGTATGGAAAAGGGCAGGGAATCTTGGTGTCTGATGTGTAGTGAATGTGTGCAAGACAGCTGTGTGAGAGCTGCGCTTTTATTTACTGATGGCTAGTTGGACTTCAGTGAGCTCTCCCTCCAGTCCGAGGTCTCTGCGTACAGGCAGGAAGAGGCACAGAAAGGGCTCATGGTATGCGAATGGTATGTGAATATCCAAGTTTAGATTTCCCATTCCAAACACCACATGCAGTCTGAGCAACCCTTGACAATAATAAACCAGCCCAAGCAGCCTCTGCATGCCTGGGAAACTACATTACATAAGAACTGTCAGTGGCTGGACACGAGGGACGTACAATTTTAGAGTAAGCCCTGGAGGATCCATTGGAGACCAAGACCCACAAAACTAAGTGTTCTACAAACACAGGGCATGAATTTTCAGCCTTAATGGATGAGGCAGACAAAGAGTGGGAAGGGCCATGGTCTACTCAAGGTCATGAAGCAGATCAGCGTCAGAGCTAGGAATAGAGCCCAGTTCTTCTGCCCAGCCCAGGTTCCTTGCATGCTAGACCTCAGTGTCTCTCCAGAGACTGTGGGAAGGGCTACTGAATTAGCTCGAAGATATTTCCAGGCTCTGCAACCTATTTCTTAGTCTGGCTTTTCTGAAAATAAACCTTGAGTGTCCCTTCAGTTTTTCTCTCTTTCTTTCCTTCCTCACAGTTCATTTCTGAAGCCATTATCAAGGTCATTGCTGAAAAACACTCTGCAGACTTTGGGGCTGATTCCCAGGCTGCGATGAAGAAGGCCCTGGAGCTGTTCCGAAATGATATGGCCAGCAAGTACAAGGAGTTCGGTTTCCAGGGTTAGCACATACGCACAGAGGAACACCATGATGGAGGCCTGGCCATGCATCTTAGAGTAGCTTCCCCAGCACTGTTTTGGACATCTCACAATTGGTCACCCAAGATGTGTGGGAAAGCTTTGATGAGAGGCCAAGAGTCACTCCAGGCAGCGTAGGGGCACTCAGAGCGATATCCATGATAAACCATTGTTTCCTGGCTTCATGTATACAAGACAAATAATCTGCTTTCTTAGGAAAAATAATGTAAGGGGTTATCTGTAAGCTTCTGCCTATCCTATCCCCTTTTTCCTTCTCCCTCCCCAAAACCTAGTCTCATCTGAGAGGGGAATGGCATGGCCAGAGATGAAGGGATGTGGAGGAACAAGGGGAGTGTTGAGGTGTGTGGTGAATAAGAGCGTGAAGGGATGACTCAAATGGTTTGAAAGGGATGTCAGGATGGGAAGCAGGGGCACAGTGTCCCATTCCTCCCACAGGAGGTTAGCAGGTTACTGTGGAGAACTTCCAGCACAATCTTACCTTGCTTTGTAGGGTGAATGCAGCCAGTCAGTCTCCAGGGTCTGCCAGCTCAGAAACTTGCATTAGTTGCTAAACTCACAGCAAAACTATAAAAAGCAGTACTCCCTGCGATCTGTAGGTTTCTGGTAGCCGCTGCTACGCATCTGAAGTTCTATTGCACTGGGAAGTGAAGTATGTGTTTCTCAGAAAAATAAAAATTCCTGCACCAGTGTCGTGTGTTTGCTCCTGGCTTTACAGGCACTGCAGTGAGAAGTGGGGGAGATGGAGAAAGCAGAAAGGTGTTTTGCATACGTATCCAGCTGCACCACATCATGCAGTGTCAGTCCATGACTTCAGCGGCACGTGGCATCTCTGTCAGCCAGGGGACTCGGGGCACTCGGATGTCACCATGGGGTCATGGCCTGGTTACTGGACTTCACAACACGAAACAGCAGCCTAGACTCGGTGCCTCGGAGCTGAGAGAAGTGCTCCCTGACTAACGGCCATGGCCACTTCTGTGATGGGGGGAACGTGGTGAGGGAAGGCCCTTTGCTTATGGGGAGGTAGCACGTGCAAGCAGCCTCCGGTCCCAGCAGCAGCACAGCGCGTTGCTCGCTCCAGGCAATGGAAAGCAGGGCTGATTAGCCCGGGAGGAAGGTTGCAACGGCAGCGTATGCTCTGAAGACCCAAGCTTTGGTCTCTGTACCGTTCTGCATTTTTGCTGAGGTGCCTCTGCAGTGCAAGCTGCACTGTGTTTACAGATATATACCCATGTCCTGTGGGGGAGCTTAAAGGACAGACACAGCGGCAAGGCACCTACCTCTGCCCCTTGCCCTCTACCCATCCTGGTACCCCAGTGAGGTACAAATGACCAAATTTTACTGAGGTGGGGGAGAGGCTGAGGGCCACATTGTGCCTAAGGCTGTCCAAGGGTTAGTCAGAAATGGTCGGAGCCTGAAAAGGGGTTTTGAGTGCAAAGTCTTGACCTGACACCCGGGTTCACAGTGGACTAGCTGACTCTTTGGGAATTGTGCAGTTTCTCTGGCTGGACCTAGTCGGAGGGGCAGTTATACCCCACAGTGAGCACTGGGGCCCTCATTCCCTCCTCTTCCTCCATCCCCATCATCCAGCTCAGGGCCTCAGCAGTAGGGTGCTGCAGTCTCTTCTGAAATATGCACTCATGCTGTCTCCATGCAGAAAACAAGGTGGATGAGCAGCATGCTGTCTTTCTGTGTATTTGCACAGGGTTGAGAGCGCTCACGGCAGGGTCACATCTTTGCACAGCAGTGGGATGCTACAGAAGCAAGCAGCTGGGTCGTGACTAGGGGAAATGCGTGGAGTCGACGCGGCTGCTCTTTTCTGGTATGGAGAAAGTAACGTGCCTTATCTCATAGAGATAGTGTGAGGGTAAGCATGAGAAAGAAAAATGAGGTGCTCAGTATTAGAAGCTACTAGCAGGGTCTGGTTCAAAGCACCCCCTGCTACGCTGTGTGTAATGGAGACAGAGGAGGAGCCACCAGCTCCCTTAAAAATCAATCCTGAACCAGCGTGATCTGCTGCGTCTTTGGTCAGGGCAAAGGCCAGAAAATTTCAGTCTCTGAAAGGAGAAGGAATGAATTCCTTCCCAGAACAGAGCATCTCTGATTTCTTGCTCTTTACAAATCCTCACTTTACCTCTGGGAGCTTGCTTGGGGTTCCAGCCTTTCAGAGAGGGTCACAAAAGCATATGCTGTCACCTAGATGAAGTTACAGCCAGGTGGTCCCTGGCTTAAGCAACTTACTTCATCTGACTCCAGTCTAGTCTGTCTGGCTTTGCAGGGAGGGCAACCTATTTAATTAAGGTCTAGGATTGCCTGTCCAACACAATAAGATTTCCTGCCAGTGACAACAGGCTCTGCTTTAGGATTAAAAGCTCTGCTAGAGCAGCTGCCTCTGTCAGTCTGAGTGGGACTGGAGTCGTCTCTAGATATTTTTATGTAGGGCAATGTGGTGGAGGAGGGAGGGTTTGCATATATGTTGTGCCTAGCTACTGGTTATTAGGTACCTGGAATAAATGTGGGTCCATTGGGAGTGCTGACCCTTTGCACTGCCTGCCCTACCCTGCTGTGTCAGTGTACTAGGGACTATCCTTAAATCTGTGTTGGTCAGATGTGGGGCCTGATGTAGGTTTTCTGGTTGTGCTGATGGCCCAGTGAAGATGTGCAAGCTGAGATGAACCAGCAAGTTCAGATACCAGTAAGAGTGGAGCTATCCCCAGCAGGCTCAGTGGGTTGGGATGCTTGTGGTGAAATCCACGTGTCTGCACCTTTACTACTCTGGGTACCGAGTATGCCCTTGGCTGCAGTTCCGACATAGTGTAGCGATATATTTAATTCCCACACAGTGATTCCATAAAGCTTCTGCAACAGCCCTTGCTTTAGGGACAGGGGAAGTTTCCTAGAGGAAAGGGGATGCTGGGGAAAGGATTTTTCAGCTCCATGTTACATTGATTCAGTATCTTTGTTGGAGTCACCCTTTTCACTGTACTACTAGCACATGTGGCTTTTCTGGTTCATGTATGGGACAAAGTCCCTTAGTGGAGATAAACCATATCAGCATAAGCCCAAAAATTTTCCTGCCTCCTTTCCAGGAATAGCTTTACATAAGGAGGATGGGTCCCAGGGGCTTGTGCCCAGCCCCCCTCCCCGTTAGCACTATTTGGTGTCACATACACGTTCCTGGTCACACGATGGGATGTGGAGTGTGTGGCTGCCAGCCTCCTTGCTCTAGCACGTACATACTGACTACAGCCAGGTCTGGCTTATGGCTGTCCTATGCTTTCCATGCATTCCTGCAATTTCTTCTATGCTAATAATGCTGTTTCTGGCAGCAAATGGGTTATGCACCTGCATCCGTCCTTAGGTTGAAAAACATCCTTGCTGCTTTGCACTTGACATACTATTCTTCTCCTGCGGCCACGGTTTCCATTGCATGGCAGAGCTCCCTCTGGCACTGAGCCAGTGACCTGTCTGCGTTCTCTCGGGCTTCGGTGTCAGATGCCGGCAACTCATCAGGATCTCAGACATGGGGAGCAGGCCCTCGCTTCCCAGGCACTCTGCAAATGAGCCAGTCAGCCCAGCCAGGGTGCAACAATACTGCAGGCTGCGGTGCCTGTCCCCCTTGTCTTTACCTCTGCCTGCTGATCCTGCCTGGCTCCGAAACGCCTGCCAACGTCAAGTGGCATCAAGGAGCAAGTGCTGGGGACCATATTATTAAGCCTGTGATCTGTCTCTGGGTCACCTCAGTGGGAGAAAGGGATGGGGCTCCAGTGACTAATTATGTTAAATATTCAGCACATTAGCATGAAGCTTGTGGCATTCTTCATGTTTGCGTCTCCCTGCAGGGCTAGCATGAGGAAAGGGCAGCGAGGTTTCCAGTCCACATCAGTCACTGAACAGATATGTCTGGTTTCTGGGTATTGAAGCACAGACACTGCCTAAAGGATGTAATGTCTATGTGACACTGTAATTTAATAAGGAGACTCAAATGCTCACCTACACCACATGCTTGCAGATGAGGATTATTTTTGTCATGATCCCTACGTTTTCTACCACCTGGCCAAAATCTGTCCCGTATGTCATGCCACTGTGGAAAACAAACCAATGGTGGAGCCAAGTGTTTCTTTAATGTAGACTTGCTTGCCCACAACGTTTTTTTCCAGAAGGTGCATGGCCTCAGAACATGCCCTCCTCCTTCCTGGATTCATTCCTCTCAGGTTTGCTCAAGGCTGCATCCTTGCTTGTTCAGGCTGCGCAGGGCTAGACAATCAGAGTCTGTGCTGCTTCTCAGACTGAGCACACACACACACATGGATATCTATACACAAGCACCAGGTTAACAACACACATCATTAGCAAAGCCCCTCTGTACAAATCCTTCAGATTCCAGAGTGCATGTGTGCTGGTTCCTCATTTGAGAGGATGATATATATTAGTTCTCACATTGTGCTTAAATGAAGTGTGGCTGTGAAACCAAGTTTTGTTAAGGTCTAACCAAGTGAGAAGACAGACTGTGCAAGGACATGGCACCTGGAGAGTACTGGTAAGTAGGGGGCTGTTAAATTTCATGAAGGTGTGCTGGCAGAGTCAAGGAAGCCACCTGGAACTACAGTAAGTGAGAAGAGAAATCCCAATCAGCCTCTTTTATCCAAGAGGCTAATAAATGAGCATTTATGAATATGAAAGAGTCAAAACAATGCAGCCTTCTTGACCAGCACATAAATCCCTCCCCTGTGATCGTAGGCACAACAAGCCCATCTCCCAGTCCTGTGACTTCTAAAAAATCCTTATCCAAATGTCAGTAAAGGTGACCTTGTGGCTTTTTAAAGCAGTACTTTATAGTTACTTGGCTGCACTGTACCAAAGTCCTTTCCCAGTTTGGCTTTCATGCCCTGTAAATATACAAACAGAACAGGCTGCCTCCGCCTTACCCTGCAGCCCTGTAGAGACCACCCGCGGTAAGCTATATGTCAGACAGAGGCAGGTCTGGGGCTCTGTTGGGCAAGGCAAGGCAAGCCCTGGCACAGGGCATACCAGCGTAGCTGGGTACAAGGCAATGTGTATTTGGGATGGGGAGGGTATTGGGGTGTCCGTCCCTCCCCCCATGTCCCAGGAAAAACATTTCATGCTGAGAGAAACAGCAGTTCAGTGGCCCTGAGCTGGCCGAATGGTCATTTGGGTTATGCCCATGCAAATGTAAATGCAAGTGCTGCGAGGTTGGTGGGGACAGCCTGGACATGAGGCTATTCCTCTTCATTTAAAGCACTGGCTTGCATACATGTCATGGGGCTGTGGGGCTGGTTTACTGGATTTGCCCAGAGCTGCTGAGAGGAGGCTGTTGCTGCAGTCCCACAGTTTTCCAGTTAACTACCTCAGGTATTAAAAATTAGTGCAACACAGATACCCTTGTCTAGGAATTTGTGAATTTCCCCAGGCTGTAGGGCTGAGAAGGGGGCTGTAGCTATGCTGTTATTGGTATCCAAGAAGGCTACTTTAAAGCTAATATTGGCATGTATATCTTAGCTGCAGCCTTATGTCTGGAGTAGAGCTTAAAGAAAATTATGATCGTTTCCAGTTTCCCCTCTCCAAGGAAAGCTCCGTATGGATGCAGCTGCTGGGTGCCTGATCTTATTTTAGATCATCCTTAAAACAGGTTCAAATGTTCCAGTGACAGAATAGCTTTGGGTGGAAGACTTTCTGGATTATTAGCACTTAATTCTCTGTGTCTCCATGCTTAACTTGTGGATCTCCTTTTGCTTCCCAGTGTGTATAAGTAATGGTGCTTTTATTCACTGAAGTTTTTCTACCATCTCCTGTCCTCTCCCAACATGTCTATCTGTTTCCTTCTTCAAGCTAAATTCCAGCATCCAAGCTCTCACCAAAGGGGTGGAAAATTCCTGGAACTGATACCCTCACTAAGATCTGGGATTGCTCTGCCCAGGGCTTGTATGACAGCAGGCTTGTCCTCTTGGAGAGCTTTTGGGTTATCTAGAGAGTGAGCTGATATGGTGTCAAAGTAGGTCTGTATTTTTTCACTCACTTCTCAGCTGGTTGAGTAGTCTGGTGCCCTTTGAGGGATGTAGTATGTCATGGATTAACTGTGAGCTGGTTGGGGAGGAAGGAGAAGAAAACCAACAGAGCTTTGCCTAAACCCTGCAAAATTCTGTCCCTGCAGAATCTGTGGGAGAGCCTGCACTGAGCAAAGGGTTTGTACCAGATATGCTCAGACAAGCTGTACAAAGATGGAGGAGAAGCAGGAGGGCATGCCATATGCCACCCTTGCGGTTACCCCCCTCTGAGGGCAGATGGGTCTGTGGGGTCTTTAAGGAAGAATGAAAAATGAAATGCAGCTGGGACATGGAGGCACAACCGCCTCTCCCCAAAGGCTATTTACTGCTATCAGTGCCTTCTGAAGAGCAATAGCATCATTCTGACAATTGTTCTGCTGTAACGCGATGGAGGGAGCTTCCTAACACAACCTGGTAATCTGTGTGGTTTCGTATGGGAAGAAAGATGGACTTGGAGTTTTCTCATGGTGTTAGCACTATGGATGTGACTCTTTCACAAAGCTGGCCCATAAATCATGAGAAAGAAACTTTTTGTGCATTTTGGTTTTGCCTTGATAATAGCACGTATTGCTAACCCCCCAGCTAATTTCAGCATGTCACATTTAAGCTGCTGTCCCTATGTCTTTTGCTATGTTCCCTCCACAGCTGAAATGATCCCTCAGTGCATAAAGTCATCAGTATTTTTCGTTCCAGTCAAAATCCTCTTTCCTGAAATGGAGTTCTTTGTAACAGTAACAAATTGCTAGCTCATGACAACAAGAATCATTAGAAAATAATCTTTAACATATTTCCTACTATGGTTTTTCTAGTTCAGCTGTGCTGTAGCTTCCTTGTCTGTTTTAGATCAGAAACTTGTTGACTGTGAGTCTCATCTGGGACAAGCTCTGTTCTGGTGTTTAATGGTAATTAAGAACTCTGTTTCATCCAGTTTAAAAACCTCTCAGTCTATAAAATGCACTATATCTGAAACAGCACCCTTCTCAAAATATGCCTGAGTTATTTGCTATGCTGTTTTTACCCTAGACCTTAGTAGAGACCTATCTGTGCTTTCCATCTACAGTACTGTGCAATTAGCCCCATTTTACAGAGGGTAAACTGAGGCAAAACCAGGCACTAGCACATCCATTGTTTCATGCTTTGGTCATTCAGCTGTCCACTAGGCCAGGCTGCCAACTGCATGACAGGGGATGTTTATGAGCTTCTTGTGTAGGAAGACATGTGAAGTTGTGCCATCAGCGAGTAAGCAGTTCTTGCTTTGATGTGGTTGCATTTCAGCAGTTGTCAAAGGACATCCTGTATGTAGATGTTCAGTTGAAACAGTGGTGTGGTGTAAATACCCAGATAGATTACAGATGCTGCATGCAAAGCAAAGCAGTGTAAAGACCTTTGGGCTGAACTTGGAATGAAGTGCTCTGGAGATTAATGAACTATGCTGTCACTGCTAATCTTCTCACTTCCAAAGAAAAAGGCCCTGGACTGAGATAATAAAGGACATAAATATCTAAAACAGGTTACTGGCAGAAGTGAGGTCCCTAAATCCAAGTGTACGAACCTCAAATCCTCCTGTGTAATTCTTTACATGCTTACATTTTCATCTGTAACCCCCCCTCCTTGATTTCTAGCATTCTGTTTCTGCTATGCCCTGATCTTCCATCAGCTTGGGTGGGTCTAAGCCAACCAGTGTTCATCTGCCTAAATTAATTTAGGATCCTCAGAAGTGACCTTCCTCTGCCGAATCTGGCAGAAACCAGTCATACTTTGCCTACATTTGACCTCCAAAAAAATGCAGTTCCAGCCACTTCCTTCCAATAGTGTGGTTAGTGAACAAGGTTCAGGTGCACGCCTGTTATCATGTGGAACACTCAGCTCATACTCTTCTGGTCTTTTAAAAATGAGCTGTGCCTTGCAGTCCATTTTGGAAAGGGCTTGCATTCAGGAGACCAGGTCTGGGTGATGAATCCCTGCCTGACTTGGGTGCCTAGGCTCTAAAGGAGTAGGCTTTAAAAAAAGGAAAAAAACAGAGTTGGGTTT
Source organism: Harpia harpyja (assembly GCF_026419915.1). NCBI lineage: Eukaryota > Metazoa > Chordata > Aves > Accipitriformes > Accipitridae > Harpia > Harpia harpyja. The sequence goes on along the minus strand of NC_068945.1, from coordinate 26,615,516 downwards.
CATACTGGCTGTACTTAGATAGCCCTCCCCACTCAACACATGGCTGTCTGAATCCTTTCTGAACGACCAAACTCTCTAGCGGTGTGCTGGAGTCCTGGGCAGGCAAGTAGCTCAGCCTTCATATTCTACTCCAGCAACCAGGGCTGTCTAAAAGCCTTCATACACCTTTGAAGCTGTTACTATCTTGACTGGACCACTCCTTCCCAAAGGGAGTCTCTTTGAAAAGTAAAATGGAGAAAGGAAGGAGAAAAGATTTCAGTGCCTAGCATTAAATTACATACTGCAAAGCATGAAGGATCTGTTTGGGAACAACAGGCTATGTGACACCCTGCTATATGGTGTTCAGAGAGTTTGGTTTTTTTTTCCTGTGAGCTACGCTTGCAACTTCCCCTCCAACCTCAATGACAGTAACATCTGGACCTACCCGCACTCACAATTCTCTATGGAAGAGAGCTAGTGCAACAGGAGAAAGAGGTTTTTATTTCCTCATTGCTCCGTTTTGGGGATAGCTTGCAGCTGTGCCTGACTGGAAGGAATTTACAGATCTCATGTATGATGGTCGAGCAACATTTCCTTTCCTAACTTCATCATGTCCATGTTCATACACATAGTGGCTCATAACTGGGAAGTCTTCAGTTCCAATCCTTCTGGCAATATACAGTGGAGAAAAAATAGATAGAAATGGAAGCAATGCTTTTTCTTTCCATCTACAGTCAGGTTGGAGATGGACAACACTGCATCCACCTCAGTAAAGGGGTTAATTATATCTGTGAAGAAAAGTGTGTTAGAGCCTCTCAACATTAGAAATAATAGACCAAAACAGAGTAAGTGCTGCAGAGTACATCATCCTTTCAAGTGCTGGTGCTGGTGAGATAAGAGATAATACATACTAGAGAGTATATATTGAGAGAGAGAGAGATTGAACATACCTTGCTTGTATCTTGAGGGCACAGCATCTTAGAAATAAATTTGATGAATAACCTTCCTTCAGGCATATAATTTCACTCCTGTTGGGAGTGCTTAGCTTACAATTAAATCTGTGATGAGAGAGTGTGTGTGTGGGTGTGTATGTATGTATAGCAAAGCCTATGGTTAGCACACAGAACTAAATGTTTTGTTCTGGAGCCCCAAAGGTACACAGCCTCTCAACACTCATTAATTTCAGTGGGGGACCTTTCAAAGACCTTCATTCATACAGCAAACTTTTCGCCACAGCTCGGGACCACTCATTTAATTCTGCTCATGATACAGTAGAAACTTGGAAACCAGCTCTGCATCTATTCATCAGGTGCAGTATGAGCCCCTTTTATTAATGCCTTTTGTGGCAATAGCTGTAATCTATTTAAAGGCCTAAGGCTTCGAACTGCAGTTCCCTGCAGCAGAGGTAGTAGAAGCAGATATCTGCGGAAATGAGTCAAAATGAACTCGTTGTGTTGCTGCTCAAAGGCCAGGCTCCATCCCAATCAGCGAGAGTTACCCAACTCCTGCCATGTGAAGATTGGCTTTGGCTCCTTCTTTGGTGGTTTGGAGCTTGGAGGGAGGCTAGGTTTCCTGGGGAAGTCTTGCTGCAACTTATAATCCCTGTTTCATATTCACTCTCTTTCATTTCTCCCCCTTAGAGTGCATTCCAGGAGAAGGAGACACTGCTGTTCTCGTGGCCTAGCTCTGCACCCTCAAAGACGTCACGGCTAAATTCATGGGATATGACTGCCAGCCTCAGTCCTATGTTAACAGCAGCAAACTCATTCTCAACTCAGCAGGTGATCCTTAAACATGAACTTTAAAGCTGCATGGGTGGGTAAGTGTTGCAGGAAACCAGAGGGGCGTGGGCACATCCTTTTATAGGAGAAACTGCTGAGATGTTTGGGGTTTTTTTTCTTTACTAACCCCTTTATTTATCTCTCATCCTCTGCACTAGACTGATTGGTGTCAGAGCTGTATTTATCTCTCATCCTCTGCACTAGACTGATTGGTGTCAGAGCTGGCCAAGTGCAGTGTTTCTCTGCTTGGACTATAGCCTGGTGAGATACCATGGGAGGGCTACTAAGAATTCTGGATAGTAAAGGTTTGGCTACAAATTCCTGTGTAAACCAAGACTCATATTCATCAGAGTTGTTCCCTGTTAGGCTATTCTCATTGGAGTGAGACTGGAGCAAATGGAGAAAGGAGCAAAAGTTGCACTAGGTATGCACTCTGTGGAGGCTGAGTGGTGTCCTTGTGGTGTGTCCTGACCATGTAATGATGTCAAGGGTCCCGCAAGGGTCCATACTGGGACCAATACCATTTAATATAAATACTATTTAATATTAATGGCATAGAGAGTGAGACTGAGCGCATCCTCAGCAACTGTGCGGATGACACCAAGCTGAGTGGTGCAGCTGATACAGTAGTTGGAAGGGATGCCATCCAGAGGGACCTTGACAGGCTTGAGAGGTGGGCCCATGTGAACCTCACGAAGTTCAGCAAGGCCAAGTACAAGATCCTGTACCTGAGCTGGGGCAATCCCCAATGTCAGTACAGACTGAGTGATGAATTGAATGAGGGCTGCACTGCAGAGAAGGACTTGGAGATAGTGGTGGATGAAAAATTGGATGTGGGCCAGCAAAGTCCTGCTTGCAGGACATTGGCTTGCAGCCTGGAAAGCCAATTGTATCCTGGGCCGCATAAAACGAAGCATGGCTAGCAGGTCAAGGGAGGTGATTCTCTCCCTCTACTCTGCTCTCATGAGACCCCACCTGCAGTACTGTGTCCAGCTCTGGGGTCCCCAGTACAAGAAAGACATGGACCTATTAGAGTGGGTCCAGAAGAGGGCCACAAAAATGATCAGAGAGCTGGAGCACCTCTCCTATGAGGAAAGGCTGAAAGAGTTGGATCGTTCAGCCTGGAGAAGAGAAGGCTCTGGGGAGACCTTATTGCAACTTGTCAATATATAAAGGGGGCTTATAAGAAAGATGAGGAAGACTTTTTGCCAGGGTCTGTAGTGATAAGACAAGGGGCAGCAGTTTTAAACTGAAGGAGGGCAGATTTAGATTAGATATAAGGAAGAAATTCTTTACAACGAGGGTAGTGAGACAGTCAAACAGGTTTCCCAGAGAAGTTGTGGGTGCCCCAATATTGGAAGTGTTCAAGATCAGGCTGGATGAGGCTTTGAGCAACCTGATCTAGTGGAAGGTGTCCCTGCCCATGGCAGGGGGGTTGGAACTAGATGATCTTTAAGGTCCCTTCCAACCTAAACCATTCTATGATTCTATGTTTCTTTTCCCTACTGGCTTGTCACTCTGCTTTTCCACTGTGTCCACCTCATCAGTGCCTGGATGAATGTAATGATCTCACCCTCAAACAGGAAACAAGAAATAAAGCATTTAAGTACCATGCACAGTACTATAAAGTACTGTAGCATCACGGCTGCAGCCTTGTTCCTGTAGGCCACATACTGACATGGAAGTTATAAGAACAAATGCAATTTATGCTTGCTCAGAAGGAAAAAAAGTGTGGCTGAGAATCAAATTTTTAAGCCCCTAGTTTTTGCATAGCAATAGCAAAGTATTTTTGTTTGGGAGAGGTGTGGGCCACAGGGAAGAAAATAGCCACTTTTTCTCCCAGAGTAGGTTCTGTATCTCGGTTTTGCTAGTCCAAAAGGGCTTCTCCTGTGTTTTACCAAGCTTTGTGAGGCTAATTCAGGAGACATGAGCTACTGTCAGTATGATACAACCAGACTAAAGAGCCACCTAGACTAACCAGGGACAGTTTTTCCCTTGCAGCCACGCTGTTGGTGCACATCATGCTCAGCTAGGTGGTGGTAGAGGGAACCATGCAGTTCACAACCAAACAGCAAACATCACGGGGGGGCTCAGAGGAGGAGGCTAAGATCACATGATACCAAGGTTTGCTCCACTCTTGAGTTGTAGACCATTGTGTCCTAAGAAAATTCCTTTTCATGGAGTAATTAATGCAAAACCCCAGTACAGCCTCAACTAGTTGTCATGACATCACTTGTTTGGTTGTTTTTTTTTCCTGAAATATGTTGGAATAATTGGGATTTGGCTTGTGACAGGGATAGGAATGGGAAATATGTTTGCCCACCCAGGCTGCAGAGAAAGATTATGAATGACGTACCAAAAATTAGTCAAGTAGCAGTTTGAGTCACAACTGGTACCACAGCACAGCAAACTCAAGAAGCAGTCCTCTGGGGAACTGAGCAAGGAAAAATGAAAAAAAAGAAAGAAAAAAAGAAAGAGCTTTAACTAGGAGTGACTAGTTCTAGTTCGTTCTTCTCTTTATTTCCTTGGGATGTTGTCACCTGCATTACTGGAGGAGATATTGTTTGGCCCAAGTATGAGGGACTTCTTGCTCCCAATCCCCCCAGTAAATCCTAAAGTTCTTTTCAAACCAAGACAGCTATTAAGCTGAGACCCCTGGTTCAGACTCTTTCTCCCACTCAGTCAACTGTTACTGCCCAATGCCCCACGTGTGAGACAGCTGCCCACGCAGCAACTTCTAGCCAGATGTTGGACATCTGGTTAGACACTGGAATGAGAACTGGGGTGGAGGGAAGGACATTTTTATCTTCGGGTTCAGCCTGCTTCTTGACCACAGACATAGCAACGGGCTATGTCCGTTCCACATTCAGATAACTGGCTACATAATTTCATTATACAGCATCTTTCCTAGCTTTCCACAAGACATCATTTGTCTGAAAAGGAAAGAACGAACGTCCTTTCTCAATGAAGAACTTTCGATCTGTTTGAGGTATTACTTTTATTATAATTGGTGAAGGGCTGACAGTGTGTTTGGACAAAGCACAAGGCACCAAAGATGAATAGTCCCAGCTCCACAGAGACCTAGACAACCTTGCTGAGCTGGCTTGTTCTTGCCAGTGAGGGTTGCACCATGACCATTTCCCAATAAGGTAAAAGTAATCTGCTTCACTCTACACTAATGTGAAAAAATGAGATGAGCATGACTATCATTCCTTAAGCTACCTGCCTGTTTTCTGCTGGAGGTTCACCTTTGCATTGACATAACTGTTATAGAAGACCACATGCAGTTTTGTAGAGCAACTTCTAATGTTCCTCAAGAAAAGCTGGGTGTTAGCATAGCCTGCCTGAAATGCCATTGTTGACTCCTGCTGTTTCTCTTCTAGGTGTAACCTGCGCCAGAAAAGGCCATACACTTCAACAACAGACAGACTTTGGCTCATTTGCTTCCAAATGCTACGTTCTGCTGCACAAGGTAATGTGACATTATTTCATTACATGACTTCATACACTCAACGCAGCTTTAAACTGTACAGAAGCAACACCAGTCAGACACAAAATAAACTCAAATGGATCTACTTGTTCTCCACACAACTCCTTTGAGCGGTCGTGAAAGACAACACACTGTATCTGTAGGAATAGGCACCATGACACAAAGGACTCCAAAGAATGATTCAAGCAGATAGAAGGTGTCAGGATAAGAGGCAGCTTGGCTTCGATACAGAGCAGCCAGGGAAAGGAGGTGAAGATTCAAAAAAACTGAATTCAGTTGCAGATAAAAAAAAGGTATGACACAGTGAACATTAGCTTGATTATGAGCTCAACTCAAAGTTTATGGACGGAAATTCTTTAGCTGTGCTATATTGAAGGACAGACAAAATGACCTCAGATGTTACAGAAGATCTCTATTACTTTCTAAAGAAAAAAACAAATCTGTTTTTCTAGTTTAAGATCAGAAAGGCCACTACAGCACTTCTGGTGACTGTTGTTAAGAGTTAACCCAGAGAGGACAGAGGACTGGATGCAGACAAAGCAGGAGATGTGGAACAGCTCCTTATGTTTTCAAAACATGTGCATGACTATGGGATGTGATAATTTCAAGGTACAGGAAAAGAAACAAAGAGATGAGATATTCCAAGACATGAGGTTCATACCTAGCTCTGCCAGAGTGTATATGTATGTCTGTGTATCACTATGCAGCACACAGAGCACAAGAGTTCCTACGAAGAATCTTACCAGGACTTGTCTAAGGCACATTTGCACTGATGTCATAAAGAACAGAAATAGAAAGTTCAAAGGCTTCTTCTATGGGGAATTTTGGAGTAAATGTTGCAATTCCCTTCACTGTCTCAGATTTTAAGGAAAGGTTTTTATGTGAATTTGCGATGGGGAAGGAAAGGCAACAGAAGGACAGATATTTTCTCTAGGGAGTGCCATACCTGATGCCATGCCATATGGCAGCCCATATTACAACACTGGGCTAGGAGAACTGTAACCTCTCAGAGGAGCTCAAACCCAGACTTGGATCTTAGTTTGATAGGAGGCTGCTCTCTGGTCTAAAGTAGCCTTTTCTTTGGCAGAAACAGCAGCACCACCTGGGAAACCTACAGGCAGGAGGGAGTTTGCCTTCCCTGAAGAACTTGAAACAATCTTCTAAGGAGATCAGAGAAAAGAAACTGCATGCAAGAGATTATTTTCCATAGGTCTTTACCTCTCATGTTTATTTCAGAGTACACAAGCAATTCCTTTGCTAAATCTGACTTAACTACATTGTCATCTTTGAAGAAAAGAACCAGAAAAAAAAAAAATCCAAAGGAGATAACTGCACTTGTAAGGTACACCAAAGATGCTGGTGCAAAGATGAATGTCGGGTGAGGGGTGCCAAGTTATACAGATGATGTTGTGGTCGATACTGTCACAACAGACTTCCCTCCACGTAGCAGATATGATGGGTTGCATTGCCACATTTGCAGTCAAGCCAAACAGCATCAAACCATTCTCTGGGAAGAGAAACTTTCAAATGCAGGTGCTCTTACTCTCTCAGCCTTGACTCATTGCATTGAGTCCAATGACTAATAAGGTCAAGAACAATTCATTCAGAAATGAAGGTACCAAACCTTTCTTTCAGTTCTGCTGCTGCACTTCGGGGCTATGCTTGGAATAAAGCTTGAGAACTCATTTTCACCATCTTCTCTTCCCGAGCTTTGGGATCCTCGTCATTTCTCTGAATGTTGGCTGAGCCCTCTGAGGTGAGCACAGAAGATGGTATCTGCCTGACAGCTGCTCGACAGCTGCTCAGAGACTTTTATTTTGCCTCCCTTCTTACTTTGACCAGAATTCCCCTGCCGGGCCATGGAAACCTTCCTGTAACACTGCCAAGGCAAGCTGCCCGTAGACGAAGACCTTACTGCTATCTAATTTCCCAGTTGAGAATTTGCCCACCTGGCGTATGCAGCAAAGGAGCAGTTACTCAGGCTTTTAGTTACCAGCATACCACCGGGCTTCACAGTGGTTAAAGTGGTTTTCCTTGAAAAGCATGAGGTTTAACAAACCGGCATTTGCTAATTATTTGAACCATTTTTTTTTCAGAAAATTCCTCCCTGGTCCACTGGGAAAGCTGCATGCCATGCTCGGTCCTGGGGGGAGAAACATGGCCCCAGGTGAGCGGAGCTGGTGGAGGGGCTGCCATGTTTGCACAGCCGTGCTCCCCTGGCTTGGGGTGCGCGAAGGATGGGAGGAAGGCACCTCTGTGCCCCGAGTGCAATCGTGAGGTGCTTTATTTCAGGGGACCACTTTCAACCCAGCTGCACTGGGGTCAAGACAACTTTCTTTTTTTTGCCGTTGCTAAAAAGGTGAAAAGTCCTTCCCTAGCATTTCAGCTCCTCCCTGCCCCCCCAATAACCCAGTCCCTCCGTGCAGAAATCTGCAGTTTGGTTGCACCCTGGAGGGAGAGTGGCGTGGGGGCCTGGCCCTCGCACGGAGCGGGACAGCCACCGCCCGGGCAGGGGGAACGAGGTCCGCGGGGGAGGAAGGCCAGCCGCCGGCCTCTGTGGACTGTCACTGGTGGGGAAGGCGCCACAAGATGGCGTTCTGCCGCTTCCCGCCCCTCACCACAGCCACCCCGGCGAGCAGCCGTGGCGGCCGCGGGTTAACAGGCCCGGCGGTCACCGCGGTTCTTTGTGGGGTTTTTTCCTCCTTTTTTTTTTTTTTTTTTTTTTTTCCCCCAGCCTCTTCCAGAGACAGCCTACGGAGCTATGCAGCAGTCTCTGGGCGAGGCGGGGGGGGGCTGCGCAGCGCTGCGGTGCCCACACATCCCCGCCGGCCGGCTGCGGAGGGCAGCTGGAGCCCCTCTCCCGCACACCAACCCCCGCGGAGGGGCTGTGGCGAAACAGAAGCCCAGCGAGGCTTTTAGGAGGCTGGTTGACTTTGGGATAATGGTTTCCCACCGTTTTGCAGACTCCTAAATGTTTCTGAGGTTACTGGCAGCATGCTTTTCCCTTCTCTTGCAGTAATCACAAGGTGGCCCCCGGACAGTCGGGGGGGAGCACCCACAGTGAGGGTCAGCCGGACCCCGATTGCATGCTGATATCCAGAGTGGCTCAAATCCATATTATGCGTGGTGAAGGCGAATTGAATCTCCCGTGTCCTCCTTCGCATCCTCTGGCCCCTGCTGGCACCTCCGCCCGCACCGCTGGCCTCTCCTGCATTTGTGATTGCCCTGTACCATGGCTCACGCACTGGGGGATGAGGAGCCAAGAAATAATGAGGGCTGAAATCCTGGAGAAACCTGGTGCCAAAACAGCTGGACAACTCCAGCCCAGCACTCCGGCAAAGCACGCTTCTCTGGGAGGATTTTCGGTTCCTGCTGGAGGCCTGGGAAGGACGGGGACCCTCACCTCCATCCGACTCCAGCACTCACTGAAGAATGGTAATCCTGAGCCGCTAAAGGTGGAAAAGCCCAGAAGAAAGATGTGGCACTCAAACACCCCAAGTTACCAGACCTGCCTAGCATGCACCTGCCCCAAGCAGCTTCCCCTTCTTGTCTCCATGTGTCCTGTTGTCTTCACCACCTCCAAGGAATGACTGCATGTGAGGAGTGCAGGGATCTCTGCTGGGAAGAAGGATCTGCTTTGTGAAGTCTCAGCCTTTTTTTCCTCATTAGAGGTCATTTATTTCATGTCAGGACTGTTGGATTGTCGTGGTACTTTCTCAGGGGTGTAAACTAGATCATTGCACTAACCTCATCTTAGAAATTTTCACGTCACTTTATCATCCTTAAGAGCACTTAAAAGCTCACAGGGCCTGGTTTTGGGTCTTCTGTAACAGATCTTGGATCCACTGAATTACAATAGCACGAAAGGCTTTGGGGCAAAAGATGGAGTGGAAAATGTGATAGCTGTTCTGTGATTAAAAAACCAAAAACAAATAGCAGAGACTGTTCTTTCTACACAGGGGGTTTCGTGTATAGGAGTTTACTAACTCAGTTAAAAATAAACCAGCCCCAAATTGACTGACATGAAAAGTCAGTTTAAAAAAAAAAGAGAGCTTATAAACTGTAGGAAACAAAATGATTTTTGGAAACATATTTTCCCTTAATTGGACATCTATTTCTAGATGGAGTCATTTGTGTATGGAATCCAGCCGTATGGCTTTTGTTTGACAGTGAGATGATCAGTTCCTCGAAGTGTGAACGTCACGTGGAGAACCCCATCAGTGCCTTAAAAAGGATTCCTGCCCTAGCAGGGCTTTGTCAGCAATGTCAGAGGGTGCGGAATCAAGCTGTGTTGTAATCCCTAATTGTATGTCATCACATAATGACCTTTTAATGGTAGTGATGGCTTTGTGGGTTGTAGTTAGAGCCCCAGGGAGGGGTGGACTCCCATGTGCTGGGTGCTGCAAAGGGCAGGTATAGCACAGAGGCTGTTGGTTTTACAGGCCTTACAGGAAAGGCAAGTTGATGTGGATCTGGGTATAGGCAGGACAGGCAGCTGCCTTGAGCAGCAGTCTGCTGGATAGACATAAGGCAGCCCTGCTCCTGCAGCTGACCTTGCCTCTGCCAGGACCCTTGAGGAGGGCTGGGGCTCCTGACAGACGTTGGTGGTGGGGTGATAACTAATGCTGGGAAGAGCAGCCACCGCCCCCAGTACTTTCTTTCCTCCAAATGACTGCAGGAGCATCTACCCCTACTCTTAAGAGCTCTGCCAGCCCTCCATCTCCTTTTACATTCTCTCTTCTTAACTCTTTCCTTCCCACAGCAAAATTGACCTGTCCAGGCTCCTCATCCCGCAGATGTCAAAGCTTGTGAGACTCTAATGATAGGGCTCTTTTAAAAGCCCAGTCCAACCAGATCGCAAGCCTCCCCGATCCCCTTCCTCCGCTCTGATCTCACTGCCATCAGTGGAAGTCGTGGGTGCTCAGCATCAGGCATGCCCACTGTTGTTTGACTTCCAGGTATCTCTTGGGATGGGTATTTGGTCTCCCCTGTACCCTTTTGCAAGTGTTCCTAAGCCTCACACAGTGTCTATCTCAGCAATACTAACAGCCTAGTTTTGCAGAAGGTGGAACTCATACCATACAGCTAAATCTCTGTCCCACTGCAGATAGGACTTTCCCTCCTTTTGCTCCAAAAGTCCTGACTCCAAATGCACTGAATAACCACTTAGCAACACAGATATTTCTGTCACACCCCAGTCTGAGGCATAAATTCCTGTTCTTCATCTTCAACCCCATTTAACTGGGGACCCTCCAACCCCCCTCCCGACTCCTTAACATCCAAATTAACCCTTCACAGGATGGTGACCACAGCTCCAACTCCCAGGCACGCTCAAGCTTTGGAGAGATTCCAGTTCCGATCTTTGCAGCTCAGCACCATTTCTAGCTACCGCATGTCACCTCTCCTTAGACCAACCTTTAGCAAAAGCCTTCTGCATCGAGCTTCCAAGATGTTGGCTGTCAGCATGCAGACATGAAAACCAGCCTCCCACCTCCCTCCCCCTTCCTTCCCTACCTCTGTATCATACTGCAGAGTCTCTTGGGCTCCTGCCACATGGAGCTAATCCCATAAAGACAATCTAGCTATCTCTGGCAGATGGATATTGATCACCTGCCTTCACAGGCACCCTCCACAAGTAGCATAATTTCCTGGTATATTCCCCCACCCCCTGACCCTGAACCATTTCATTGGCAAGACATCACACAGTGCTCCTAAAATCGACCTACCTTCTCTCTTCCCCTCTAGTAAACAAGACCATTTCTTTTTTTACAAAAAATAAAAGCAGCCATGAGTCCTTCAAGGGAATGATGTTTTCCTCTCCTTCCCCCTCCACCTACATGGCATGAATCTTAGGCTGTATTTCACATGTTTGATTTGAAGTAAGTTTCTTACTGCTGGCAGAATCTGCCTCCGCGCCCTCTCTGCTCATTTGGTGAGTGACACTAATCAGCGGTGTGGGAGGTAGGGACAATATCAGGCACTGAGGTGATTGACTAGCCTCACTCAGATTGTACATGTACCCCAATGGGTATGTGAGGGTGAAATAGGGTGGATCTATTGATCTCTTTGTTATCACTGCCCATCACTGGCACAGTTCTTCATTGAAACTAGTAGTTCACTGAGTGGAGAAGAATAAACAAAGCAAGTTTCCCGCCCCAAATCCCTATTTGGTGAACATTTTAAGGTTTGGGTTTTTTTCCCCTGTTAAATGAGCAAATGCCTCCATATTAATCACAATATGTAATCGACATGAAAAATCAGGCCCTGCTGGGCAGGGAAAGATACTTTGAATTATCTCAGCAGGAGAGCTGGCACTAATTTACTGCTGTTGTGCTCCAAGTACTTCTGATGCAAAAGATGAATGGAGCTGAAGGTTTGTAACTTAACTTGCAACTACTGATAGGCTTTTTGCATAACATCAGCGGGGCGATGTAAATTGGCATGAGACCCTTGAAGCATGGTTAGTCAGCAACCTAGTCCTGTATGACCTGCCCTCATGCCCCATTTTCTTTTCTTTTTGAGCAGTCTTCCTTCCCTCCTCCCCACCACATTTTTTTTTTTGCCTCTCCAGAGACCTACATGTAGAAATGTACTGCTGTTTCTCTGCAGTACCTTCCAAAAGGGTGAGTTTCATGCCTGTTCTAATTTATTTCCATGAGTTTGCCAGTAGGCCATTCTGTAAACAGAGATAGAGCTGAAGGAAGCAGACACAGCTCTGTTTATCAGAGAGATGTGAAGGATGATGATGTTTCACACTATGAGCAGGTTACATCAGAGATATTTCCAAACCCTGTAACCTTTTCTACCCTGCTCCTTGAATGGTACTGTAGGCTACAGTTGTACTAGAAAATTAAATGTAGGATCTTTCTCTGGCACTGAAACCAACTGGAATGGAAAGGTCTGCATTCACTTCATTAAACCTCATTACCCTCCAGAAGTGGGCGGCTGCCTGCAAACCCCTTAGGAAGAATTGTTCCTGGCCTGGGCTAAATCAACAGACTGCTTGAAGGGATTGTCTGGGAGGACCCCTCCTTGGTCCGGGTCAAAACTGTGCGAGGGAACGTACAAACAATTTAACAGAGTGGGTGATTCAGTTCTGGAGTCTGGGTACACACCCTGACACCATTTAATGTATTAATATAGTCATGGCCAAGGTGCCTCTTGCCTTTGAGCATTTGATTTTGTAAACCCTCTAACACAACCGCCACCTTCAAAGCCCTTTTTTCTGTGTCGGGGTGAGAGGTGACAGTGGACCAGAGAAGGAAAGATGGAGGCAGCATAAGCCCTGCTGGAGGGGAGAAAAAAAGAGCAGCAGGCAGGAATCTCCCATACAGGATCTCCCTCTTTGCAGGGCAGAGACTTGTGTCGCTCCACCTCCTAGCAGGAAAATACCAGAGACTGTAATCACCCAAGTGGGAAATGCTCCCAGCTTTCTTGGTGGCATCTGTTTCTTAGTCTCCCCCTGCCTGAATGTGCATTTGCTGTTTCTGTGAGGAGACAGGAGGTGCGAAGCTGCGCTCCCCAGGCTGGGGAAGAAGTCAAGGCTTCTAGCCAAGGATGAGACCTGTACTTCCAATAGATAAGTTGCCACTTTAACCACTGTTCTTTAACCAGCTTCTCAAGTTTTCTGGTCAGATATAAAAGAGCAAGTCTTTGGGGTATTAGTTTCCAGTGTCTTTGGTTAACACTTGAGATCAACACCTCCAGCTTTTTGGGCTTGCATCAGATTACATGCTAGTATGGGCTCACCCTGGCAACATGTTCTTACAGCAAATTTGGAGGCACAGGCTTTTGTGATACCTTGCATGGGCTGGTGCTTTCACATCAACCCAGCAAGTCACTGGTGCCCAACTACTACTGCTGGCCTGATGTCAAACCCCAGACCCCAGGAATAGTACTCCTGGTCAGTTAGTTAGAGGGGACGTCTGACACGGTCATCTCCTTAGACATTTTTTTGTTCATCTGAGTTTGCTTCCCAAAGTCTCCTGTTTTCCTCAGAATTACTTCTGCTTCAGTTGAAACTAAAGGCTTATTTTTCTTTTCTTTTCCTGTCTCCTTCTGAGAAGGAGAGTGCAGCCTGCAGACAGCCAAAGCCTGAGCTCAGGAGTGCAGTGCTGGAATGCCTCTCCTGGGTCAGGGTGTCCATTTCCTGACTGCAACAGCCTATCATGTCACACAAGCTCCTTCATAATGCGTCAAACTTATCTTTAAAAATAGTCAGGCTTCTTGTCTCTGGCCTCTGGAGCAGAGGCAGAAAGTGAAACTTTTAAAACTGTCTCAAAGAAACATTTCCTGTCCACAGGACAGACTTCACCTGGTGACAGCTCTGTTTGCTTAATTTTTCCCAGTTCCTGCACGCTTCTTTGCGCATTCTCTTCTCTGCCCCTTCCAGGCTCCAGAAAGTAAATTCACTCCAGCCGTTTGGGGGAACCTGAAGATTAACTCTTGCCACGTCTTGGCCTGACCTTTTTCGATATACTCAGCTGCTCCCTCTCAGCCCCTCCTGGCAAACAGGCAGGCAGTACATCCCACCACAAAGCAGTTTCTGGCTAAATGCCCATATTCAGCTGGAGTCATGTCAAGGCATGGGCCACTTTGACGTTTCCTGTAACAGCGGACAACTGTTGGACCGGTTATCATGCGTCAGGCCTTTGTGAGGTTGCTGCCTTGCTGGCATAGTGTCAAAGACCTGTGCGTCCCTAAAGTCACCCTGCTAGCTTGTTAGTGTGGTGCCAACATACTCTGGTCCCTCTGAGGCTGCTGACCCCAAGCTCTGGGCTCAGCTGTGCTTTTCTGTAAGCATCCCAGGATCAAGCTGTTTGAACATGGCACAGTTTACTCAGTGAGCCTTGCATAACTGGCCTTGCATAGCACTACAAAGCTCCCACAGTGCTCTCTTTTTGACTTCTCACTTCTGAAGTTAAAGTAATTTTGGCTGGCTGTATGCTTATTTCTGGGATGGTCTGTGGCTGTGCCCCACAACAGACTTGTTGGAGCATGCTATGCATCTGTTGGAGCATACCACGAGTCCCTTTTTAGGGTATTCACCCAGGCTTCCTTCCTCTGCAGACCAAAACAGTGTGTCATGTCTGGTATGGGACACAGGATAAGCAGTGTGGCATGGAAATTCAGAAAGACTTCTGTCATCTAGGCTTACTCTTTACAGTACAGTTTCTAATGCTTTGCCTGGCACCACTGTTTACTTGCGTGAAGAAGGACAAGCCAGGGGAAGACCCTCAGTTCTGGCAGTTCTTTGTCACTCTCTGTATTGTTGCCATAGCATGAAATGACATCTGATGGCTTTGTGAGATGGGATACAACCTGTTGCAGAGAAGAATCACTGTGACATGTACGAAAAGCCCTTGTCTCCTCAGCCATCTCCCTAGAAGTGCCAGAAGGGAATAGACTGGAAACTACATCTGTGGAGACTCTGGTAGCGGGCTTGAGCATACCTTCAAGGTTATGGACTAAAAGCCATCAAGCAGGCACAAACATGGCACTGCAGTACGCAACAACGTGCAGGTGGTGAGGACAGTCAGAGCACAGGGGCTGACATGCAAAATGGGGAATACCTGGCAGTGTAGACACAGCTCAACAGAGCCATTTGGTTTCCTCTTGATTCTGGCTAAGCAGAAAAAAGAGGAAGCTTTCACCTGAAGTTTAGGAGGGCTAGAAATAGCTAGAAAGTGCTATCTTTCCCTGTCTGGACTTTTTGTGAAAAGCTAGAGGGCAACAGAAGAGGACAGGACCTTTCTAGAGAAGAATGGCAGCTGACACAGGACTTAGAGCTAATTTAGAGATAATTTTCCCACTCACTTGCTAATGCTGTTCTTCCTACTGCCTCAAAGTCTTGGAGCACCCCACATACCTCGAGTCAAAATCAAACTGGCTCTTTTATCTGTTCTTGCTTCAGATTCTCCTATAGCCAGTGAGGGAAAAGATAGAGGTAGGGAACACAGACCCAGCCAAACCCAGCTGGGGGCACAGATGACACATTATTTTTGGGCCTCCAGTGTCTCTTTTGCTTTAATTCCTAGTTGTCAAAAAGATACCATGGGAAAAAAATGAAAAAAACACATTTCACTGTGGAATACATTCCTTGTCTCAGTTCTTTTAAGAAACAGCAAGCTTCTCTTTTTTTTTCTAATGTAAATGAGTGGGAAAGCAGAAGCCTCTCAGACAGTTCTTGTTATACTAAGAAAACCTTCACTACTCAAGCACCTCTCATGCAGAATCACTCATCTTTTCAGTTTTCTCTTTCAGTGGAAATTTGGTTCAGAACAATGTTTCCTCCTGATAAATCTCAGTCCTTAAATGCTCCCTCTTCACACAACCAATTTGGATAAAGTTGAGAAAGTGCTGAAGTGAGCCTAAGCACATCTCATTTTCAAAAGTCAATTCAGAGTCTGAAGTCTCATGGAAAATCAGCAAAACTCAAGGCTCCTTAATTAATGAGGTGCTTTCAGACGTTTTCCTCTTTGGCAGAATTCTTGTCTGAAAAGAGAAAAATACATTGGGGAAGATGTGTCAAGTCCCAAGAAGAAGGGATAAAAAACATCCCTGAGGCTCTCCCTTCCACCAAGGGCGTTCACTTTTTATACATCTGCTCACTGTCTAGCACAGTAAAGTGTCCTGCTGCTGCTGGGATGCTCTGCATCAGCATCATCTGGAAGGGTTTTACCATGCATCTGAGGGCAGACTTTTCTCCAACAATCGTGCTGTGGAGGGAGGAAACAAAGTTTTAGGATACAGTGAACTGTTTTGCCAAAGCCTTGCCAGAGGTACTCCTCTCTGGGAGGTCAAGGACAAATAACAGCTCTTGTGTGGGCTACAGCAGTACAAAGGGGCCACTGAGGAGAATCTCTGTCGTCTCCATGCTTTTTCACTACTTTCGACTTTAAATTTTGTGAGTGGCTAAAAACGTCTTCTGTTCCATCAATTTGTATTTCAGAGGTGGATAGATACCCTGCTCCTAGCAGTATATGACCCATTGCTTTCCCCTGAGAGCTATGGGAGGTCCTGGCATGGCTCAGAGGCAGGAGAGAAGGAGACATCCCTTGAGGCATCACCTGGTCACTAAAGGAAAGGGCAGTCAGCAGGCCTTTGCCATGACTTGGCAATGTCAGCACTGCTGCCTCACTTCCTCACCCTGCCCAGGTTCAGTTTCATGACAGCCGTATATAAGGCAGCTCCGCTGCTTGTCACAGGACACAGTTCAGAGTTAGGTCTGAACTACCCCGAGCCATGGCTGGCTTGGGGCTCGCACAACCACAGGACCACCAACATGGCACAAAGATGCTCTGTCTACCTAAGAGATGGCTCCTTGGCAAGACTGCCAGGAACCACTGCAAGGAACCAGTGCAAGAATAATAAAGAATTTACCCATCCCATGAGCATTTTGGAAACAGTGCATAACCCTTACATCTGCTTTCTCTGTTTCAGTAAGTCCAGCTGAAAGAAGAGCACTACTGAATTATACTAGGTCATGGTGCTGCTACGACCACAATGTAGTCGTTACAAGGTCTCTACAGAAATAATTAGCTCTCAGATGTTAATTGGGAAAGTGGTGGATTAATATTGCATACAGCAGCTCTTTCTCACTTTAGGTTACAATCGATAGGGTGCTCGTAGGAAAAAGGTAGATAGCCATTATAGGATAAGACAGATGCTGTGAAGCACAGGGTTGATATGGCAGATGTAGTTAATGACTAAGATTCTGCCCTGGCCTTTGTGTACATTGGGACTTTCTATTTGTTGTGCATTTGTATATTTTCTGGTACAATTGGGTCCTGATCTGTGGGCAGGGCTCCATAACAGAAATAAATACCACCATGACTAATGACAGACCTTGTATAACTGCCCCAAACTCAACAAAAGTTGCAAGCAGTCTGAGTCAGTGCCATTGTGTAAGGGGATAATTTCTGCTTTGGCAGTGTTGTGGCCAGCTGGAATTGTTCTCTCTGATAATTGCCAATCTGGATTTCTCCCAGATGGCAGCATCTCATAAAGAGTATCTGAGAAGAGCTCCGGTCTGCTCTCTAATAAGGCTCCACGAGAGAGCTGTTCATCCCTGTCACCCGTTATCCATTGCCTTAGGCAAGTCTCCTGTCAATTTGCAGAACAAGTTGTTACTCTGTGTTTATTTTTCCTTTTTATTTTATTTCTTTTTAGAAACTTGTATTCATTACCTTGGCAATGAGCCACCCAGCATGGAACAAACTGTTTTGTGACGGAAAAGATGAGACATTCTGCTGTGGACCAGCCAAAAGCAATGCCACTGATCTTCCCTATGCCATCCTCTAACACCCCCCCGGTTGTGTTTAACAAGGCTGCGTTTCCCTGAGGCACGTATTTGTCCAGCAGAGAGAGAGAGTGAAAGCAGAGGTTATGCTGTGCATCCACCCAAGGGTCGCTGAGTGAAAACCTTTCTGCAGCACACTACTCTTTAGCACACAGGTATGTAGTGACTGAAGAGCAAGGGGATAGCCCGTGTGTAATTTTAATCCTGAGGCTCCTGGGACTTGCCAGCTCAGCAGATGCTGAGGAGGACAAGACTGTAGGTAGTGCAGAAATCAGGGATTATGCAAAATGTAATTGCTCTCCTGTGTAGCTGGCACTGCAGCAGCTCAGCTCCTGGTTGAGGTGATATTTGTTTCTGGTCTGCCTCTTCACCTTTTAACGTGTTTATCCATCATTGTGGTACCCAAGTGCCTTGCAGTCTGGAAGGTGTTTATCCTCTCTCAGCTCTCCTGTGAGTGCTGCTGGCCCTGTATCAGGGATGGGAAACCAAGATGCTAATTATGTAAAGAGTCTGGAAACTGGTGGGGCTGTTCCTAGGGGCTGTTAGATCTCTGACCTGAAGAGTAAGACAGAAACCCATGGTACCTAACACCCAGTTATTTTACTAACTTTAACTTATTTTAACTCTGAAGCTCCTGGGAGCTTTGCAAAGACATTGAGGAACTAGGTGGGATCTGTCACAGTCCTGATGTTAGCGGGGTCTGAAATTCAAGATCCGGCTTCACTGCTGGGACTGTGTATCTTGTGTTTCTGTGTTGCTTTGGTTCCCAGTCTAACACAGAAAGATCACAAGTCCCAGTTTAGCAGAGTTGTGCAGTTTTCCAGATAAGGTCTCAATCTATGAAGGAATTGTTTCTTGGAGCCAGAATTTTATTCCCGCTGCCCCCCCCCCCGCCCTTTCATTCACCAAAACCGTAGAGGTTATTTTCCTTTTTTCTTTCTTTCTTTCTTTCTTTCTTTTTTTTTTTAAACTTCAAAATATGGACTCAAGACATATTGCTAAAACCAATCTAAAATATTCAGTGCTCTCATGTGCGAGTTGATGTTCTATACTAACTGCTGAAAGCCAAATGCTTGTAAGAGGACACTCTTGAATAAATACGGTCCATCTGAAATCCGTCTTTCAAGAGCCTGGAGCAGAGGAATGGGCTGGAAAGAGGGAGTTTTCTTCCCTCTAGGTCAGAGTGATGTGAAGACACATTCAAGTTGGAAATTTTTTTCATTTATATTCTTTTACTTTGCTATAAGATGTCCTGAAACACAGTGACCTCATCCTTCCTTGTCTTCATGTTTAATCTGAACTAATCTTAGTTATCCATTGCAGCCAAAGCGCAGGACACGTTTGCATAAATCATTCATCAAATACTTCTGAACAATAAACAAATGCACAAGAAGAAGGAGCTCTTTGCTGCAAACAGTCTGGGGATCTTTGTGGAAATGGTCTAAAAAACAGGGTCTGATGTAAGAAGTCCTGTTTCTATTGTTAGTGGTCTGACTGGAGGGGACTAGTGAACTACGAACCCTCCACTTAGGGGGTCGGGAGCATGTGGTGAGGACAGGCAGTCTGAGGAAATTTCTTTGAAGCAGACTTGGGATCAGGCTCCATCACAGAAACAAGTGTGAGGAATCAAAATAACCTACTGTCTCAGCCAGTCTAGCCCACTGCCAACACCAAGTTACCCCTGTTGGCTATGTAGATTTCAACGTTTTTCCCAGTGTTTTCCTAATGGGACTTTCATGACATCTCTTAGAAAATTTTCCAATGGATTCCACTGCCCCAAAGTCTGCCCTGCTCTTTTGCCTACAATTTCCTGCTTAATGCTCTTGTTCCCACTGAGATAGATATCCCACTCTCCAACTCTAAATAAAGTGCTGTCTCAGTTGTCATCTCCACCTTTCAAACACATCTAAGGCTTTTCGGCCAGCCTCTCTCAGACTTTGTTTACCTACATGGCACAGAATTATCCCTTTCAGAGTTTTCTTAAGTCTTAGTCAAGTCAATCCCTCCAGGCTCATAAAATATTTATTCTTGGTAGTTCTTGGCCTCCTTCCAAACTGTCAATAACTTTCTAGGAATGTGATGCCTGGGACTTAGGGTGGTTCTGCATGCTATGGATGGCCAGTGATGGTAGGGGCAAGGAAAGGTCTTTGGCTGATGTTGTCATAAGAGCAAAAGGAAATGTTTTTCTGGGAAGTCTCAGGCTCTGACTGTACCAGATGGTGGCCTGTAAAGACACAGGGAAGAGAGAAGTTGGGCAAGGCTCATAGCTAGCTCTAACCAAACCCGAGTACAGAAGTTGGGTTTATAGCAGTTTGCGATGTGTATTCCCCATGTCAGGTACTGTGCTGGGAGCAATGCTCCAGTTTACAGTCATATCATGGAAATTACTTTCTTATCTATGGTAGCATATCCACCCCACAGCTTTACCAGACATATTGAGTGGTCTACGAAGTGGGTCTGGCTGATGGTCTTTGTTTCTCCACATAACAGAAACTGAAGGGAGGAGAACTTCCCATGAGGACTCAGAGGTGAAAGATCTAGGGCAGAGCCACTGCTACTCATCTTCCCCCCTGCAAATTCTCTGCTCTTTCTGAGTGCAGAGAAGAGGCTGTTGCTATAGAAACCAGTGGGGAAAATGTACATTATATCACATTTTATATATTTTTCCAAGGAGACCCTTTATTCTGAGCCTGCCACCATGTAATTTTACAGAAACAATAATGCTAATAAAACCCCCAAGAGTGGTAATGATTTAAAATCAAATCATCATCACTTTTACTTCAAAAACACCTCTGCCTATAACCTTCTACCCTAGCCAAGACACTGGGACAGGGCTAGCAAGGCAGCCCACAATATGGTACATGACAGGAGGGTCATGTATATGCTGCTAAAGCAGCAAAAAGTGTGATGAGAGGTGTGGGCTGGGTCCTACACAGCGGTAAGTGGTGGTTAACATTTGAGGAAGTACAAAAAAACTAAATAAAATGTCTTTGGATTTGACTTTTATGTAGAGAAGGATGAAATAAAGGTGAAAGGTACATTTTATAGCATACACTCTAGCCTGTCTTTTCTCTTCTTTATCCACCCAACCTCCTATTGCCATCCTACCTTTGTGAGCCCCCTTCTGAAGCTCTTTTCTCTTCTGCTGCCCTTTTAAAAATTATCGCACCATTTCCTACTTGCCTTTGTGATAATAGCAAGCCCTTCAGCCTCCCAGATAATCAGACCTATTGCACCCTGGGGTCTCAAGGAGACAATGCTCTTTGTGAGGCTGCACCATGAAAGCCTCTCTCTAGCATCAGGCTGGCCTGGTGGCAGCAGTCCTCCTGGGGATCCTTCCGAACAGAAGCCTACTTTAGTCCTCTGGATGTCAAAACAGGCTTTTGCTCTGCCCTTCCCACCCTCAATTTATTTTTTACTTAATTCACCATGACCACCATTTCCTTCCTGATTTGTACTGACCCTGTGGCTTAATTAGATTTTTGTTATTATTTATAGTAGCTCCTAATGTGTTGACTTGTAATTTCTTCAGGACAAGGACTTTCTTGCTGTGTAGAGCAACGCACAAAATAAATTTCAGCCCTGTCTTGTCCCACGGCTGTGACTGATCCTCAGTCAGGTGTATGTCCCTGCTCCTTGTCCTGAAAGTAAGTATGCGAAAAACATCAGTGAGGCTTTGTATCACTAATGCTAGGTTTTATATACTGCAGTGTAGGACAAGGTAGCTATTGGAATACAGCAACTTAATTATGCTAGGTAAGACCAAATAAGGGTACACCTGCTTGCAGCATCTTTGCCGGATGGATCCCTTCCTCCAGACTTGCCCTTAGTCCTGTGCATTTTCATGACTTCTTGGGTTACAGTAAGTTCTGTGCAGGTCCCTTGAATCCCAAGGGGGAAAAAAAAAAAAGTTGTTTCTCTTTCCATTGCCTCCAAGGCCTGGCTGTAGGTCTGCTCTTTGCCCCTTTCAGGGTCTTGCAGTTTCTGCACACACGTAATTGACTTTCCCATGAACCCCTTCCCTGCTCTGTCTTACAGTCAGACACATTCAGCGGTCAGCACGGAAGAAACAATTCCCCTTTCCTCTTCCTGCCTTACCTTATACCCGCTGTGCAGACAGGTAGCCTTGCTCTCTGTTTTCCAGTCCCAGCCCTTTTCACAGAATGTAATGGTTGCTAACTGTGAATAAACAACTGATACATATACTGTCTGGTTTAGGGGCTGTAAGCACTTCTAGAAATCCCAATAATATATGAATATTAATAGAATTACTGTAATGATATAATAAAAGCAAAAAAATAAATGTCCTCAGGAGCATGATAATCTAACTTCAAAAGCAATTACCATCAGTAACAAAATGCAGAGAGAAGACTAGGATTAGTTTAATGAGATTACTTGTTTATTGCCATTTGTTTCTGTGGGTGACTGTAATGCTGCTTCACCTTCATTCCCAGCCAGTTTCTCAGATGCTTCTCACCCTGAGCATTGGCAGGCCAAGCTGGACTGTGAAGCTGGGGCTCACTGGCCTTCCCATGGGATCCAGCATATCTCTGTGAGCACCTGCTCCTTGGTCTCCCGCTACCCCTACTCTTGTGCCCTTGTTGTCACTGCAATGTTTTTCCATGCCCTGTGGCTTCATATCCGTGGTGGAAAAGGCAGGAATGGGAGGACATGGAAAGGTGAGGAAAGCTGATGTCTTTGTGGAGATGGAAGGACAGTAGGGAAAATAATTGTAAGGTCAGTGTTGTAAGACAAAGGCAGAGACTTGATGATTATGAAGGTTCTTTAAAAAATCAGCTTTATCCAGCAGGCTGGGGAGAGCGGACATAGGGTCAGTAAGGCAGCACATGGTCTATAGTACAAAGAGTTCTCTTTTAGCTTCCTGGAGCCCCTTAACCCAACCAATGGCCAGTGCTCATACCTTTCTCACTCAACCCTCCCCATGTCGCTGTGGCATGTGAGTCCCAGGGCTTGATCACTGGTACATTCAGTACTCATGCACTTGGGTGGAGAGTGTAGAGAGGTAGGCGTGTGGTCAGGGGGACCAAGACTCATCCATCTGAGAGGTGCAGATGGTAAGATGGAGAGACTGCTGAGAGCAACAGTGATGTCTCTGCAGAGACCACGTTAGATTGCACCAGGGATCAGCATGCCAGCTCTGTGCATGAAGGACAGAGTTGTTCTCTCGTGTTGGAGGCAGCATGGGAAAGAGTAACTGTCTGCTTCTGCTTGTGTGGATAGCTGTATATATAAGTTAACGTTCAGATAGATAGATAGATAGATAGATAGATAGATAGAAATATGTAGATATAGACACAGTTCTGTTCCAAACAGACAAATGTGTAGCCCCTGGTGTCTGGAGGATGTAAAAGGCTCTTCCAGAACTTACTGGAGATCTCATCAGGGCTCACAACCCACAACTCGCTTGCCTAGCTGTAGCTGCACAACAAAAAAATAGGACCTTCCTCATTATTCTTGGAGAAAGTAAAAAGGACCAGGACGCAGCTAATAAATAAAACAGGTTTAATCATAAACCATCTACATATTTATAGATAGGGAGGGGGATGTGGTCTGAAAGGTGCTGCTCTGGCAACAGGAATAAAAGAGCAGTGTATTTTACCAGTCAATATGCAGTACCAATGAAGGGTGGAGCTGATAAATGAATATGGGATTTTGAGGCCCAGAGGCTAATTTTTACAGACAACCATCATTCTTGGTTTCCTGTCAAATTATAGCATGAACTAGCTCACAGCTCTGCCTAGGACACAGCAAGGCAGATACAGCCAAGAACAGAATTTGAGGGTGAGGGAGCGACAAGATACCTGAAGGTTATTTTGAGGTATATATAATGTATATACTTTACTGTTGTGTACAGTCTTGGGGCCATGCTTTGCCCACAGTTATGTGTGCACACATCTCATTCCAGTCAGCGAGAGTGGCAAGCTCACATCTGAGAGAATATATTGGGCTTTGAGGGCATACAGGAGCACGTCGAACAACAAAGCCAGAAGCAGAACAGGGAGAGAGCTGAAGACAAGGAAGCCTGGACTGGGCTGAGAAAGGTAAGAAGTGAATGGACAGCCAGTTCAGCCCTGTTTGGACAGCCAGCACAAGGCTTCTGTTCTGAAGGACTTCTGCAGGTCAAAGGTTTCCATCAAGGCAACCTTTATCAGACAACAGGGAAAACCATGAACAAAATGACTAGAGGCATGTTAACAGAAGAAATGTGATGGAGCTGGCCCTACAACCGTTCAGTTCTTAATTTTGAAGGAAAACCCAGTCCTGCCTCTGAAGTGGTCTAAGCCTACATATGAAACTGGTCAGTCTCGGCTGATACAGGCAGAGGAAGGAACCATTGCTCTGGTGGCCAGCAAGGCAAAGGGTGGCATTTGTACTATAGTATTCAGAGCTGGTGTGGCTACTTTGAGAAACAATATCACACCAGGCTTGCAAAGCAGTCAAATGTATTGGCTTTTTGCAGAACAATTTCACTTTCAATCAATGTACATATTACATAGGTTTACAGATGAAAAACACCTTTCACTGCTAGAAAGTAGACACTGTTTTGATATCAAACGAATGCACTTGCCGTCTGATTTTGCTAAGAACCCACCCCCACACAATAAAAAACCAAATCCCAAATAAAATCTATAATACAAAACAACATTCATGTCAATGTCAAATGATAAGTGTCCCAGCAAACATAAAATCAAGTTCTTCTTAACGCAGGTCCCCTCAGAAGCGAGTTAGTCATGTGTCCATGTATAGAGTCCACTCCCAATCTGGGAAACCTCAGTTGAGACTGCTGCCCTTTGAAATGCAAGTCCCATTTTTTTTAAAGGAGTGCTCCACACATGCATGCACACAGACATGCAGACACACACGCACACACATAACCTCCTCTCTCTTACCAAGAGCTGCATGCTGCGTAACTGTTAATGCCTTCTGTGCATTTTTGACCTACTTTGTAAGGATGAGGTTGAAATGTCTTTACTTCTCAGGTCTGTATTCTTTAAACAAAAAGGGGAATGAAGAGGAACTACATTACAAAGACAGAGAACTGCACTCATATCTCAGGCATATGATTTTTCCCAGTCATTTACGAGGACGATGTTATTTACATTCGTGACTCAGCAGAATCTGCAGGAAGAGTTATCCTTTCTCCATGTTGGGTTTTCTTGATGAACCCCATGAACCCATTCTGTGCTTCCACAGACCATTTTTCTTTAAGGCACTGCATGTGGATGATGACTTCAGACAGGAGTGCAAACCCCCTTCACTGGATTGTGCATTTCTCCCTCTCCCTAGACTGACCTTCCCTAAGAACTTTCGATTTGATATACTTCAGGTCACTGTTGACGCTTGGCCGGCGAGCAAAGGGAGAGATCATGCCGTAGGCATCCATGTCCTTGACTCGGCGCATCCGGAAGGATTTCTGTTGGAAAGTGTCACCATACTGGATGGAGATTTTCCTGTGGAGGGAAGGGCTCATCTCATGAGGTAGCTTGGCCATGCTGAAGAGGACATAGAACATCTCATCCACATTGGTGTTCTTCTTGGCTGAAACTTCAAAATAAGCGCAGTTTTCGTCACTGGAGACAAGGTTCTCGCCTTCATCTGAGCGTACCTTGCGGAAGATTTCACTGTGGTCATTTTTGTTGCCGCAGATCACCATGGGGAGGTCAGCTGATTCCTTGGTCTTGTTCTTCAGGCAGGATTTGACCTCAAGGATCTGTTTCTGGAGCCTCTTGACCTCATCGAAAGATTCTCTGTTGTCCAGGCTGAATACCAGGATAAAAACATCCCCTGCAATTAAAGAAAGATACTGTAAAAGCTTGTTGGCTGCAGCCTGTGTCAGAGGAGCTAATTTTAAAAAAGCAATAGGTTTATTTGCCATCTCCTCCCCATATTTTTTGTTTGGTCCTTTTGAATCTATTCACTCAGCTGTACTTTAATTCCAGTTCTTTTAATTCAACTCCCCACACCTTTCTGTAGTGCTATGGAAAAGACTTTTGGCTATGATGTTATTTCAGTCATATCCGATTTTGTTCCTAGGTTGCACTGGACTTGCAAGTTATTGTCCATTTTACTCTCTTTTGTAAGCATATTTCTATCTCAGCTCTGCTGCATTGCTTTTCTTTTTTCTTCCTTTCATTCATATCTCCATGTAAAATACAGCCTGTTCTGACACCAGGAAGAGTGGAGAGCTAGTAGCCACTCAGCCTTGGCCTTTTGATTACACAATACACAAAGAAACACCTGAACTGAAGATTTACAGCTAGTCAGACCCAAATGCCTAAGTTAGGAATGAGAGGTTTCCCAATGTGCAGTGCTCTTCTGTCATTTCATTTGCTTAAGAGAAACAGACCATGGAAAAAAAGAAATACATAAATGACACAGATCCCCTGGCATTTCCTTTTGACATTTCCTGACTTACATTTCCTTTTGCAAATATAAAATAATGCAAATTGTTGCCTGTTGAATGACTTTCATGTGGAACATGCTAAGAGAGCTTTCAGGGACAAAAACTCACATCCACATGCCAGAAACTGGCCCTAGGACCTCACTGAATGTGGACGCTAGCCTGGTCAGACGTGAACGTCATGTTTCACTGGCTAGCTAGAGGGGTAGATAGCAAATCCAGAAAGCAGGTTTGTTGTGAGCTGTGGCTGAATATATCTCCACTGTCATTTTCAAAATTAAAGAATACTTCTTAGCTCACAACAGGAAATGCTTGACAATGAGAATGTACAAAGCGAGCCCACCATTTTCCTTTTTTTCCCTTTAACACATTTGATTAACCACAGACCAAGGAGAAAGGGTAAAAGTAGATCCTTTTACTGGAATATCAAATCAAGGGAATCAGGCTGGAAATTTTAGGGAAAAAAAAATCTTTGAGATTTTCTTGGTTAGAATTCCTTCCCTGTCCATTTTACATTTGTTTTTCACTGCTTGTGTCTTGTAATGACATGCTTATTTTGTCCTTTGTTGCTCTTTATGCCCATGATATTTTATTCAGCCATTTATTTGTGACAGCAATAAAAAATATGGAGCAGGAGGGGAAGGTAGGAGGGAAATAAACTAGGGTGAAACCTCAATTTTGAACCTTCACCCAGTGGATGACTTCTCTGTGGCCAATGCACTCCCTATAGTGCCTGGAGCATCCTGGCTGGGAAATATCGCTCTAGAAAAGTGCATCTTACAACAAAATCAATCAGTCCCCTTAGCTACCTCCCAAGAAATGGTCATCTCCAGGCTACAGTTTTCAAGCTAATGTCTATCCTTATAATCTTTCACCCACTGTTCCCCATCTGCAAACTTCCCCCCACTTTCTCACCTGTCAGGATGGAAAGCCTCCTCATAGCAGGGAAAGGGTGATTCCCAGAGGTGTCCAGGATATCCAGCTGATACATGTCTCCCCGGATATTGTAGACCTTGCGATGAAAATCCTCAATGGTGGGAGTGTACTGGTCCTCAAACCGACCGTTGAGAAAGCGTGAGACAATGGAGCTTTTCCCCACCCTGGAGGCTCCCAGCACTACCATTCGGTACGAGTTCTTGGCTGGCACATTCAGGGTGCAGTTTCCACCAGACATGGTCTTCATCATTGCTTTGTCCTGAAAGAGGAAATAGCAGAGTTTAAGGAAAGACCAGAAACTAAATGGAGGATGGAGTAGGGCAGCTCCTTATCACAAGCTTGTCAGAGTACTCTGGAGCACAGTCCTGGTTAGTAGACCAATGGTCTGTACAGAAGTCTTTTCACTGGAAATGCTTAATTTTTTCAGTCTCATTTCCAGGGAGTGGTTTTGGGTTTTTTTTTTGTTGTGTTTTTTCTTTTCTTTTAAAGTCATATAAAAATGAAGGCATTTACACTGAAAATAGCATGGTTTTGAACTGTAATTTGCTATTTCATTTCATTTAAACATTAAGGGCTAATTTTATCAGCTGTGCTTCAACTTAGACACCAGGTTCCTTCCCACCATTTGCGTCACTTAGACACTACCAGATTTTTCAGTAGAGCTTGGTTCTCATTTAGATACATAAACACAGAGGTCAGATTTCCCAATATACTGCATCCACTGCAGCTGCCATTAGAAGCTAGACCGCCACTAGAAGCCTAGATCGCTTTGTTTCATTGCCTAAATAGGAGCTGTGCATAATACTCATTTTCTGAGAGCAACCAAAAGTCGGACAGAAACAAAAATCATGCTTGACATCAGTGGAAGCTAGATATCTCAGTAACTTTAAATAGCTGGTCCCATACAACCGTCATTGCTGATGCAGGGAGTTTGAGCTACAAAATAACACTGGCCAATGATAAATTCAAAGATCTGTGCCTTTAGCGACCTTTTAGAAACCAGATTTTAATCTTGCTGTTTGGACTGGTAGTGTGGGAACTCCCTGTCAACAAACTATCAGCATTGCAGCGGGATGGCTGGCAATGGATGGAACTGCAGAAACGTAGATTTCATACGACTTTCAGTCTTTATACATACACAGCTGTTGTGGGTGTCACAGTCTTCACGGGTGCTAAGTACAAGCAGGAGAAAAGATGAAGGCCAGCCATCTTAAATAGCTATTAGACAAGATTTCCAACCCCTGACAACTAAAATGAGTCTCAAGACCTTGGAGATTGCATTTTGACGTAGCACTCAGATGCAGAAAACTTTGATGAAAAAAAAAGAGGGCTGCTCAGACATTTTTCATGTACCAGTTCAAATTAATTGTGTGCTGAAAGGAAAAATATAACCCCTGTGTGGGGAAAGCTAACCATTAAAGCAAAGGAGGCACATTTTTGACAGAGTTTATTTTAGTTACTAGGATCTTATTAAAGAATAATCAAGTTCCCACTGTGGCGTTTATTTAACTTAGGTGTTGTTTATTTAATATTACAATGCGAGTACTTTATGTACACTGAAAGATCATTTCTGGGTCCAGATCTGGATTCCTATCTTTCCCTCGAGTGAATTTTATCTCCCAAGCTTTTATGTAGCTGACACTTACCTCAGTCAAAAGCTTAAAATCTTTTACTTTGTTTAACATGTGCTAAGAACCAAAGCAGCAGTGAAGATACAGTCACTGCTAAATAAAGAAGTCTCTGGAATTCTGATCCAGAATCATTACAAGCGCTGTGCAATAGCCCAAGGCAACCGCAAAATGCTATTATTTATTAGTATTGCTATAATTTGCTGCACGCCAACAGCACATTCAGCCCTATCTAAAGCACAGAAGAAAATGCAATGCTTTTCTCAGAGTAGCTTACACCCTGAATTATAGTCAGCGGGCAGGACAGCATAATATTAGAGCCAGACAGTAATGTCAGAACATAACTTTGAACGGACACACGCATGCAGAGTTATGGTACTGTTAGAATTGCTGTGGCGGAATGACAGCAAGGAGCACACCTGGTATTTGGAATGGATTTTATGGGATTTTATTTAGAACAGGACCCATCTCCAACACTGCAGAAACACCAAATGCAATCTCTGAAACAACACTGCCATGTACCCTGGCTCAGCCCTTTCCTACATAGCCAGTCAATACTGTCTTGCATCCATGGGCAGACAAATGGTGACGGAGCTGCTTTGGGATGCTTCCTTTCACCCTCTCGGGCTTTATTTAGCTGACAGAGAAAAGCAGGGAGATAGATTTTGTGAGAAAAACAACAAACTTCTCTATAGCCCAGGTTCAGTATTTAGAAATGAGTCAGCTCTTCAGACTGGGATGGACCAGTGGAGCTACATGAGGGACTGCGTTGGTTCACACCTGCTGAAGATGAGTTTTGTACAACTTGGTGCAGCAGCACCTGGGAGTGAGCACAGTTACGCTTTTTAAGCAAATGCCTTGTATGTCCTGTACAGAACGTGCGCGCTGGGGGATCTAATCCTGGTCAGCAGCTTTACAAGCTTTACAAGCCAAAATCCTGCAAATTACACTGCTGACTGACAGGTAACCACCGAGCTGCTGGTGATTAGAGAAACTCCCGTTACACAGCAAAGGAGGTGGACTGTGTCACTGCAGCTGCTTGGAGGGTTATTTTTGCACTTTTAGTGCACTTCTGTCCTCCACCTTGAAATGCATTCCACTGCTTTGGACCTCAGTTAATGCCACTATATACTGAACAGCTTGGAGAAGGAATTGCCACCACAGCTACCCGCAGATGGGGAGAGTAAGGCACAGGGAAGCTGTCTGACCACCCAAGGTCAAACAAATGGTAAGCGTGAATGCATTCTGGGAATCCTACCTTTCAACCTCCTTCTCCTTCCCACCTTGCCTCACCCTTGCATCTCTGGTCATTAAACCACACTGCCTCCCACCCCATCAAAGGCAGAATCCTATGTGCGGACACATGCTCATTTCAGGAGACTTTGCCCCAAAGATGTAGATGTGCTGAAGGGGAAAAAGGGGTGTGAGGACATGCAGATTTTAGTGTATTAAATAGTCACTTTATGAAGTCCTTGTTCCACCTGTCAAGGCATTCAGTCAAGTGCTCTGGTGCTTTCCTGACTGCATTTCATTTCACATGAAGTCAAAAGATGCTTTTCAGCACTTTGATTCATGGGGTTGCCACTCATCTCATCACCTCTGCTGCAAACCTGACTCAGAGTGTGCCGTTGAACCGGGAGTTTATGTTTGTGTTTTGTGCTCTCTCTTCTTATCCCCCCACTCCAGTTTTTCTCCAGTTCAATACAATCTGTCTTATTTCCTCCTCAGAAAAAGAATGAAGCTTCAGCCTTCACACTCAGGGGTGGGAGAGAGCACAGGGACTGATACATTGAAAAAGATTAAAGGCAGAAGAAAGGAAACAGAAAGAGACCACATGTTCATGTACTAAATAAAGCAAAATCAATCAGAAGAGAGTGAGGAGACAAACAACCTCCAGCTGGCTTTAATCTACATCTTTTCCTTCCAGTTTATTAAATGCTTAAGCATAGATTAATTCCCAGTGGTACCTTCTGCTTTATGCACTGGCTTGTTGCTAGAAACTTTACATTAGTATTTTATATTGGTACAGCACTGGGATTTAAAAATGTCAGAGAAATGTAGGTAATGAGTATTATCTGCACTTAATAAAGGGAAAAGCTCATATGCCCAGAGAAAGCTGAAACAGCTGTCCAAAATCAACATTAAAGCCCATTTCTTTGGACTCCCTGTGTCGTCTTCTACCTGCTAACCACCACTGCTTGTTTCATAGGCAGACAGTGGAGTGAATGACAATGCACCTGCTTTTGCATGCTCTGAAGAGCACTTGTCTGAATTCCAGTGAGGTGCTGACAAATTTGATCCTGAGCATCTGGGGAGAGATATCTAAGGAAGACATTCTTCATTCAACCTGCCTACAGCTTTTACGCCTTAGTTTTCCATCCTTCCATCAGGGGGTATGATCCCTACCACTCCCTATCCATGAACAGGCTTCTGACCTACCTCTCTTGCACTCCACAGTCTTCAGCTCTGTTTGCCATCCCAAAGTAATTCACTGCATCCAGCTAAAAAGGGCATAGACAGAAGCAAACTGTACCATGCATAACAGACCTGTCACTTGTTAGTCACTGCTAGTAACCCTGTAATTTTCATGCACACCACAATCACTCCTGTGGGATGTTTGTTTCCTACTTTCATCCCAAGCTCTATGTTACTTTCTTACCTCTCTTTCCTTGGAGGAGCAGTCCTGGGTCTTGGTGCAGTCTGATGAAGCTGATAATTTTAATCAGAGGCGGCGGCTGCTGCTGTAAAAGGTTGTTGTTCTGCGGATCCCACGTTGCTTGCTCTGGGCTCAGTTCTTCACCAGTATTTCCTGGGAACTTAGCAGGATTGGGAAGGACCGCAGGGCTCCAGAGGGCGTTCCCCCATGGATGGTAAGTACTGGATCAGGCGACCGACATGGGCTAGAGAAGGGTCTCCGAACCAGTGATAGCTTTTCCCTTTGGTGACATGAACTCTTCTCCTCACAGCCTCAGTTGGAGAGAAGGAGAGGCAGAGTCTCTCCCACTCCCACTGGCTTTTCTTCCAAGCTTCGTAGGCTCTGCTGGTGGGAAGGGGTCTCTGGAGCAATACCTAGTTGTGCAGGGTCCTGGGTGCATCCAGCCGGCCCACGCTGTCTCTGCACCACCTCAGACCCTATGGGGAGAAATCAGTGGGGGCATGGAAGTTGTCTGTGGTGAACCTACACTTCCCCAGGTCTTGCCTGGCACACCCCCACCACGAGCTGCTTTTCTTCTGGTCTGAGATTTGCTTTAAAATATTCTCTTTCTAGGACAGAAAGGGCTTTTCTTTACATTTGCCAATTAAGTCTTTCTTCTTCCCTCCCTGCCTTTCTCCCTCTCGCTCTCACAACTACTGGCAAATTGCAGATTTTCCTTCTGTAGGACTCACAGATAATTGGCTCAACTCCTCCCTTGAAGTCAGTGTCAGACACAGGGGAAGGAGGGGTGCTGAGGGGGTGGGATTTTGTGCCTATTGAAAAAAATCTTTTCTTTTTTCCTCTAAACAGAAACTTCATATGCATTGCAGACTGCACGTTCCCCGTCTTTCCACCAGAGACCTCTATGTATGCATGTGTGGGGAATGAGTTAGCGTATGTGTACAAGAGACACAGAGACTTCACTTACTTTGCAAGCTGTAAATTCATAAGCTGTTTCTAAAGGCTCTGTACTTCCGTGCTGATCTTTTCTGCTAGACAGAAGCAGACTGACTCATTTCCCAAGTAGGGGCTTTCTGTCCATAATTCCTGTA
This sequence comes from Harpia harpyja, assembly GCF_026419915.1. Taxonomy (NCBI): domain Eukaryota; kingdom Metazoa; phylum Chordata; class Aves; order Accipitriformes; family Accipitridae; genus Harpia; species Harpia harpyja. The sequence continues at coordinate 26,583,232 of NC_068945.1, read as the reverse complement.
ATTCTTTTGCCGTATGGAATAGTTTCTCCTGTTCCCTCAACCTCGAAGATGTTACGTTAGGATTGCTGGTTGGTTTGATTAAGAAATAAGAATAATGTGTAACTGCTGTTCTTTTTGGAACATTTAAATAAATGAAAAACTAAACTAGAGCTGGGTAATAAAAATGTAAAAAAAAGGTCAAACAAACTGCAAGTGTGGGGAACCGAGGGTCAGAAAAAGAAGAGAAACAAAGAAAAATTAAGGTGAATTGAAGGAGTTTGTTCAAGCCCAAATGAAAAATCGTGTCTGCAGTTTATTTCGCTTTTTTTTTTCTCCTTTTTGAGCTGAAGTAATAGTTTAGATCTACAAGTCTATTTTAAGAGATGTCAAAAAGATTGATTTTGAAACATTTGAAATGAAGTATTTCAGCATTTCCCACTTAAAACTCCTAATTGGAGGAAAAAAAAAGAGGAAGAAAAACACTTTGAGATTTTCAAGATATTTTGACAATAAGAAAATGGAAGGGAGGCACGATCTCCCAAATCCGAATATAGTTTCAGGTCTCCCACAATTCTCTCTCTTTTTTCTTTGAGCAAATTTACTCTTTGTTGAACACAAAGATTCCTCCAACTACCTTGTCTGTTTCATCTCCAGCCCCCCCCAGCGATTCTGGCAACTTTTGAGGAATTCCTGAGATGCTTTGCTTTTTCTCCTCCTTCTCCTCCGAGCACAAGGAGGTTTCTGTTGTCACTCTCAGAATGATGCTTCCCTCCTTCGCCCGTGCTCCTGGCGCTGCACAGCGGCCCTCAGCAGACATCGAGTAGGGTACCGTGGCTGTTGCAGGCACGTGGTCTGACATGCCTGTACGTCTCTCTGTGCCGACAGACTTGGAAGGCCACAACACATGCTATGAGATGGGTCCTGCTGTAACCGTCTGCAAGAGGCAGCAGCTCCCGCTAAGGTCAGGACAGAGCAGGAGGTGGATTTGGGGCTCCCAGACTAACACAAACGCGAACTAGCATTGATCGAATTTGGGAGGCAGCAGCTCCTGCAGACAACTTTAGATTTGGGAAGGAAGGGCATGGCTTGGCACAGCACCACTGAAACACTGCGGTAGTAGTGAACTGGTCATGACCGGAACTGAGCTCTTTTTAGAGCACAGTACCAGGACTCCTTTGTCAGCTCCTGAGCCTTTTCTCTTTGGCAAAAAGTAGAGGAGTATTTTTATGGCTCAAATAAATTTTTGAAATAAGATAAGATGCTTTCCATTCCTAAGTCATAGCTTCACATCAAACCTGGACCAAAAGCTGCCATCTTTGGTGTCTGGTCAACTGTGTAGCTTAGATCCAAACAGAGCGACCAGCATCCTGGTATCATTGCCATGGGAAGAACTGCTGCGAAAATAAAGTCAAGTCCTGTAGTGTTACAGAGAATAAACTCCTCTTTCATTCCTATAGCTCACAAGTTGAGTGTATGAGTTCTCTGCCAAAAAAGAGAGAAGTGTAGTCATCATGGAGACCTTCTCATCAGCCTGGAATCTCAGCCTACTCAAGCTCTTTTGTAAACCAAATGCAAACTCTTGCCTAGCTGGCTTCTCCCAGCCCAAACTCCCACTCAGCTGTCTTCTCCAGCATTTAAAGTAGCCAATCGAGTTCCTCAAATTATATCAAAATAAAATAGAAACATACTTGACTAGACACCTTGGCTTTATTTGATCTCTTAGCAAACAGCTAGTAAAATAATAAATTACTTCTGAAGTAAGCCTTTGAAAGATAATTGCTAACTATGAACCTTCAGAGGCTTGAGAGGTGTTGCTGTAGCTTTTTAGGTTGGGGGGGGGGGGGTCCTCTTTTTTTTCTGGTGTGCTCCTAGTTCAGCAGTTGACAAAAAGCCAGTCTTTCATGCCTTCCCTCAGGGCTCAGGACACCAGAGCTCAAAAAAATCCCTGCTTTTTCAGAGAAGACATCCTGAGGGGCTCTGGTGGAGAAGTCATGTTATATCTGCCCCCATCTGAGAAGCAGGGATGGCAGCACCTCTTTTTGCTCTTAGGGTTATAAAGGGAATAAGTAAGTGGATCAGAAAGACAAAGTCACTGCCAAAACAAGAGAAAAAGTTCCCAGTCTCAGCAGTTTCCTCTGGTTAGTCAGACACCATCAGCCTTTCTTAGAGCTTACAGATATTTACCAATTTAAAAGCCAGGCTTACAATGAATTACTCTCTGGAGGCATTTCTCCCTCCTACTCCTCCAGTCTATAAAGAAAGCCTAAATGAGGTTTTTATCTGGCTAAGGCCATCTCAGAGCATGACAGGCTGTGGCTGCAGAGAACCATCACCACTACGAAGGGCTGTGCCTGCCTCGCTGGGTGACGCTGGCTGTGGCTTGTGCTGCAGTCCTCGAGTCTGGGTGTCCAGTGTGAGAGACAAGAGAAACAGAACGTGTGGCAGATGACTTATATCAACTGAACAATATGGTTTATATAGGACTAACTGAAAGCAAATGACCTTGTTGGTGCAGCGGCTCATCAGCACATACAGCTCTTTGATGCTGGCATGCGGGTCCTGCTGGCTCATCTGTGGGGCTGCCTCGGCTGCGGAAGGTGCTGCAGATGTTGCAGATGTGGTTGGTGGACAAGACAGCTGTGCTTATTTTGGCTCTGCCTAGACTGTGGCTGAGCAGAGAGGGAGGACCTGAGAGGCCAAGTCAAGGGAAGGGGAAGAGAAATGTTGCAGGGAGAGGCTGGGTAGAAAAAAATTCCCCAAAGGAATGGGCAGAGACAAGGGGAAAATAACTACTGATGTGTGTTGCACTAACCACCTGGTTCCGAGTGGTGAAGACCTAAAGTGAAGTGATTTGCTCTATGGTGGGACACAACTACTCCTCAGACCCCTCAGAGGAGCTTCCTCCTCTCTGAAGAAGCGGAGGCAGCACACATGCTGACCATGCCGGCACCAGGATCTGGGGCAATGTGGGCTCGTGGGGCAGAATTGTCACCATCATGAGTAATTTATACCTTCTGCAGCTCCGGGTACTGGCTACGGCTGGAGATGGAGACTGTTGTGATGGGCTGATGCAGCAGGACCAATCTGTTTCTCTCCACCTTAAGGCAAATGACAGAAGTGACAATCACATGCCGTTCATCTCTGGTCAGAATTAGTTCAAGACAAAAGATGTTCCAAGGCTTTTGTCTCCTCTTCAAAAGCAAATGCAACAGAGATTAAATATTTAAACCAGCTTTTCTCTCTCTTTTCCCATTCATTTTCACTCCCCTCATTATTCAGTAAAGCAGGCTCATTTTTCCACCCCCTCACCTTCCCTCCCTCCCTCCCACATTCACTTCTCCTGCTTGGTGCCCTTCCCTTGAAACAATGCTGAAAAGTTGGTGTTCAGGAGTCAGTAAACTGCAGGTACCAAGTCATATTCTGAACAGCAAGTAGATGAGCAGCCACAAGTATTACTGCCCCTGCATTACCTGTACCCCCCGGGGTATTTAAACTCAGTGAAGGGCTTGCCAGGGGTGTTACAGTGACTGGGAAATAAGTAATGATCATCAGTTATGAGTGAGAACAGTAATACTTGGGAGAATACAGCTGGAGAAGACATACATTTGAGAAAGTGGTGGTCTGACTTATATTCTTGGTCCTGCCACAGAATTTGTGTATGACTGTAATTTCTCAGCATCCCAGGGTGTAAAATGGGTTAATAATATTTACTGAGTTCTCTGCAAAATGGAAAAGCATTGCTTTGCTGTGAAAAACATCCAAGTCACCTCTTATTTGCTGCATTTGCTGTGAATCATTTTTAATTACATTTTAATGAAATATTTTTGAGAAAAGACTGCATTTCTAGTCCCTCTCCTTTCCTTTTGCCACTGAGACAGCAAGTCCAGATTTCATCCCCAGACACGCATACACCCTTTCATTTTCATTCCACTGTTGAAACTTTTTAAAGCTTTCCCCATCTTTGAAAAATTGCTAAGAAGCAAATTAAAGCTTAAAAAAACCTCCATTATTCAGAAAAGCTTCAGGGTAGAACACGGGGAAAAAAAAACCCCAAAGTGTACAATTAATTTCTTTACCGTCAGCAAATACCAAGGGGGGGTTGGGTTATAGTCTCCCAGGCCCTGATGGAGAAAAAGCCACCCCCACCACATCCATCCGTGTAGGCTATGATCCTGCCGGAGCAGAAGGAGAAGTCGTGCACTCGCCTGACAGTGACTACGGAGTGCTGTGTCAGCCTTTCAGGAAGGAGCGGGAGTAGGTACACATCGCGTCTTTCGGTCTCTCTTCAGCATCCCATTTCCCTAACTGCTCCCAGGCCCTGTGTCCAGACAGATAACTCCACACCCGGGAAGGAGCCAACACATGTCTCTCCTGCTGAATGATGCTGGTAGGAAGGGGTTCATTCAAAAGGCCCCCAAAGCTCTCCTCTGGCTGGCACCATCCCAGTGCTTCCAAAAGACAGAGAGGGAAATGATCCCTTTTGGGCCATTTCTAGAGCTGTGTCCCCACTGCTGTCACTTGGCTCCCCAAGATATGTCCTTACTTGTCCTCTTTTACCATCCGTTCTGACCCCCTTACCAGGGCTGATGATTGTCTCTGGAAGATTGTTACCTGCGATGGGAATATGAACGGCTAAGGAGAGCAGAGGAGAAGGAGGAGTTAGGAGAAGACAAGGAGGACTGGGGAGGAGAGCCCTGTAAGTTTTCACAGAAAAATCTCTGATCAAAAGCACAATGAAGGCTCATTAGATACAGCTGAAAACAAAGACAAAACAAATGGCATAGGAACAAGAGGAGATGCATGAAAAATGCATGAAATGGAGACTGACAAGCCAGAGGTCTCTGCAGCACACATGATGCTGCCTATGACCAGCTATTCTATTTTGGTCTCCATTAAGAAGTAGCAGTTACAAGTCTGGGCCTGGCCACTATATGTGGGATCAGCTGAGTCCATATAAACACTCCCATTCAGAAGCCCTCCTTGCCTTGCAATCTGTCAAGTGCAAAAAATTGCTTCTCTAAGGATCTGGTTTCTCACATTCATTCATACTCCACCAATACCTTCCATCTATACCTGTGCCTCCAGAAAACAGGAGAAAATTCACCTGTAAAACCTGATGATCTTTACAGGTACATCTTTCTAGCACAATTCTGCCAACACCGTTGTCCATGCCTGGGAGACAGGCTTCTCTAAATCCACTGCTGCTCCCTGAAGCCATGCAGGTGTACTGCGCAACCTCGAGCTGATCACTTGGACGATTCCCTTGGTTGTCTTCCTGGAGCCAGAGCCCGAGCACCGAAGGTGTCTTGTACTAAGTGATCTTCTTGGGTGGCCACCCTGAAGCTTCGTGGTGGCTCGGGCTCTCCATCTGCATGATTCTGCGCAGGTTTTGTTTGGCGCTTGGTTTCACTGTGGTTACTTACAAGAACAACAGCGACATGGTGATGATCAGTGTGAATTAGGACACTGTGTCCTCACACTGGGTTAATTGTTTCTGTGCCCTCTTCTGTCTAAAGGACCAGTCCAATGCTAGAACCTGGGCAATTACAGCACTTGTTCTTTTTTTACTGTTCCTTTCATTAAGAAAATAAGAAAGTTTTGGGGACTGAAAAATGCCTCATTCCTTTGATCTGAGAGATATTATACAACTTTATTTATAATCAAAGGAAGCCAGTGAATGGGAATCATTCTAGAGGGAAGAACAGGTGAGAATGACAGATTGTTCTTTTATATTTCTTTTTGTTCTTGTTCTGTTTCCCCCTCTCAGAGGACTGCAATCACATACTCAAGATCCAAAGTGAAATCCATTATAATAATAATAATGGTAATACTATGTACTCTTAGTGTAACTTTTTTTGCTAATATCTCCACACGTTCTGCAAATATCTAGGAAGCTAGGCTCAGTCCCTCCTTTGGAGGAGGAACATAAATATTTTAGCAGTTTACAAATAGAAAAACTGAATGTGCATACAGGTTTTAAGCAGTTACTCCCAGGTGACTCAGGGTGAGCATCTCCAGACATGAGCTCCCTCTGCCTACACTCCAAACTAACTGAAAACTGAGCAACCATCACTAATGAGCTGTTGAGCATGAGTTAATTGGTCCTGTTGAGAGATTATATAGCTGTTGGCCAGTTTAGAGCATGAGCAGATGAGTTGTACCTGTCTGCAAAGGGCCATGCAAATAAAAGCCTTGAGGCTGCAGGACTGGAAATAGAGTCCTCATCTCCTCGTCCCCAGTCCCGGGTATCAGCTGTATGGCCAGGAGCTAACACAGCACACAGAGATGTGTATATAACAAACGCTCGCTGCAGAGTACCAAAACCTTCCAGGGAAGTATAGTTAATGGACATGTCGATAACCTCAGCTGCGCCCTTGAAAGGAACCAGAGCACAAAACTGCTTTGGCCCAGCTTTTAGGAGGCAGTGTTGCCTGCTACAATTGCTCCACAAATACACATCAGGTCCTCAAAATCATGAAACAGACTTAAAAATGGCAAGATTAAAACAAACTACGTAAGAGGAAAGAAGCCCTCAGGGTGCTGCAGGGTTAGGTTTTTCTCTACAGCAGAAATGACTAGCATCTTATTTTTTAACTAAAAAATCAGAGCTCAGACTAAAGCTTCTGCATTTGTGCATATTTACTGACAGGGGCCAAATTTGAATGGTTCCCTGTAGTTAATGTGAAATTGGAGAATTTTCCTGAACCAGCCTGGTTCCTCTGCCCACAAATCTCTCTGATGATCTGGAATCGGGAACATTCAGATTTTTTCAGTGACAGCTACAAGCAGTTCTTGTTTGTATGCAGCCAGCAGTGATGCTGCCTGCTTCCTTAGGGGCAAGATTTCAAGGCTGCAGAGATCCACCCTGAGCCTCTGCCCTGATGCCCTGCCAAGCAGAAGCAGTAGGGCAACACCAGCCTTTCCTTGCTGCAAGCCAGTTTCCTCTGCTCAGGCTCCAGGCTGTGCTAGCCCGGCACCCAGTTTTAGCAATGTAAAAAGCTATCGTTCTGACATGAAAACCTGTCAAAGTGGCTTTTACTCTGGTGTAAATCACTAAGAAAGCTGCTGAGTTAAAGGAAATAAAATCTAAGGTGTTTTCACAGAATCATAGAATCGTAGGATGGTTTGGGTTGAAAGGACATTAAAAACCATCTGGTTCCAGCCCCCCTGCCATGGGCAGGGACACCTTCCACTAGACCAGGTTGCTCAAAGCCCCATCCAACCTGGCCTTGAACACTTCCAGGGATGGGGCATCCACAGCTTCTCTGGGCAACCTCTGCCAGTGTCTCACCACCCTCACAGTAAAGAATTTTTTCCTAATATCTAATCTAAATCTACCCTCTTTCAGTTTAAAGCCATTACCCCTTGTCCTATCACTACAAGCCCTTGTAAAAAGTCCCTCTCCAGCTTTCTTGTAGGCTCCCCTTTAGGTACTGGAAGGCTGCTAGAAGGTCTCCCTGGAGCCTTCTCTTCTCCAGGCTGAACAACCCCAACTCTCTCAGCCTGTCCTCATAGGAGAGGTGCTCCAGCCCTCTGATCATCTTCATGGCCCTCCTCTGGACTCGCTCCAACAGCTCCATGTCCTTCTTATGTTGGGGGCCCCAGAACTGAATGCAGTACTGCAGGTGGGGGCTCATGAGAGCCAAGTTTTCTATGCATTTGTTCTGGCTGAAGGCTCAGAGGACGTGTACAGGAGTATAAATTTACCCATTACCTTCTCCATCACTCTGCACGCTCCCAGCCTCCCTCTGTCCGGAGAAGCTTGCTCCTCTTCAGATAATCTCACAACAATCCAATTAGCAAGAAAACTTTCCGTCTTCAGCTCCGGATGAGACTACCAGATTATTAAAGGCTCCCGTTGGCTCTGACCTGCACTTTGCTTCAAAGCAGAGGGCAACTGCATCTATGAAATGAACAGAAGGGACAAATTTAATTGCTGGCAAACTAACCCATCAGGATTTCCACTCCTGATAGTGCTGGACTGTAGAGAAAAGGGTCTGTGGTTTATGTGGCAGGTCGAACAAAGAAAGGGAAGGGGACCGTAAGAATTTGTGCTGGAAATCACTGCTAATTAGGACAGGATGCAAAAACTTGGAGCTGCTTCATCTGCCAGGCTCTTCCACGTGGTACAGACCTAAGCCACACTGCATTTTTGTTCTGTCTTAAGGATCTGGCCCTTTTATCATACAGCCTATTTCTATATAGTGCCCTTCTTAAGGGAGGGAGTAGGGAAAAAGCATAAGGAGTTCAATTTTCTCCACTTTTGCACTTGAAGACAGTTTATGTAAGCACCCGGAAATAGCGATTCCTCCTTCTCAGTCTCTTTGAAAGGCACTTTACACTATTTTAATGCTACAGAAAGGAAACCAGGCACGTAGATTCATGCCGCACTTGCGATTCCTTTGATGAGTGACAGCACAGGCTTAGTGTTGCCAGTAAGGACTTGAAACCAAATTCAGCAGCAAAGGTAAAGCACTCGGGATAACACAGCAGAAGTGCCACAAACCATTCACTCTGGCACAGTCCCTCATCGGTGGCACGAGGGCCATGGGTACACACACCTCCCAGAGTCCTTCATCCTGCTCCACTGATGGAGCAAAGCCTTGGATCGTTCCGGGGTGGGCTCCCGCTCCTTCAGGCCCACGGCGTTGTTGAGACGGGGAGACGGATGGGAGGAATTAGGGACACAAGTTGGCATAGCAACCTCAGGCTCTGAGCTTTCAGGCTTATGCAACCACAAGCAGGTTGGGAAGGTGCGAAAGGGCACTTCCCTCCTCTCGCACACGCAAAGCCTCGTCAACCAACGCTTCACATCCTTGGCAGTTAAGCAGAAATCAGCAATCTGCCAGAACTTCGTGCTTCCCGCAAAGCCTCGCCCTTGCCTTGCATTTCCTTCTGGAGGCTTCACAAGCTTTTGGGCAACAGCGGGAGCCTCCAAAGCACCCTTCACCCCATCCGTCACCCATCAGAGCATGCCCTGAGAAAGGTTAGTAGCTCAGTGTTTTTGCCCACCACCAGCAGCCAACCAAGGGTGCTTCGGGTACAGAGTGCACTGCTAAAAATAGGAGGTATGACCCCCTGGCTGCTATGCTACAGCCCTTGGTGGCCGTCAGCACACCCAGCCTTACAAAACCCTGTGCTCCAGGCCTGCGCCACAGAAATGCAATCCTGCTGCTCCCAGGACAAGACAAAGAGGGTGTATGACAGCTTTTTTTCTCTCATTGCCAATAGGAAGCATGTAGGTTTTAGGCATTAAGCATTTTCAGGTCAACAGCTAAGTAGCTCTTCTGTCCTGCCCCTAGAAGCAAAGGGGAAAGGTGAAGAGAAGCCAGGGGTTTTGTTCGCAGAATGAATCTCCAAGAGGCTCTTCCAGCATATAGCAGTTCATGGGGTTGATCAGAGATCTGCTTTCATCTTGGCTCATTGCATCCTCAGTTACGAGTTTTTTAGACACCACTAGCAACTTTATCTATCATGCTAGACAAATTTTATTTGAGAATACTGAAAAGGGCAAATAGAGAATAAATCTGATGTCCTCGCTCTATCTGAGCTAATGTAAACTCTTGCCAGCAGGAAAGCTTTAAAGTAGACAGATAGGCAGCTTGGTCAGAGGTGCAAAAGGGCACTGCACTGAGCTGAGCATATGGCTGCTCAATAACCAGTGCAAATCCTTGTGGTTTTATGGTAAATCTCCTAACAGCTGATGAGATTCAAGTCATCCCAGATTTGAATCTGTGTGATGAGAGAAAAAAAAATTCAGTTTTATTTTTATTTTAAAGCAGGGAAAGAACACAAAGATAACAAACCAAAGTTTTCATGCATGCAGGGAAAATTCAGTAAACATCATTTGAATTAAACCTACATATTCGAAGGTTTGGAAGTAAAGGCAGGTTATTCCTATTTTCAGTCTGAAAAGAAATATTAATAACTTGCAAACCAGTCTCATGATTCAGGAAGAGCTGACTCATGTTTCAAAATGCTTGGCAAGGCAGTATTGACATTGCTACAAATACCTTCGGTGTCCCATTAGCACCTAGTCGGAGGTGCTAGGACTTCCTACATAACCGCCACATAAGCAAAAAGCCTTGGCTGCCCAGATATTAGCATTTTGCTATCCCTCAGTGCCTTGGCCTGCCAAACATGCCCTACTGTGTTTCTCAGCAAACCTGGCCAAGCTTCTTTAAGCATGGATCATCAGAGGGGGTGAGGAGCATTTTGCTGGGCAAAGCTTAGCCAGTTCACTACCTGCTCTGTGGCTGGACAGCTTTTTTCTTTACAGAAATCATCTCTAGCCAGGGTGCAGTTTTCCAGCACTCCAGACACTGAGCTTCAGGGCATTTATTATATGGGTTGCTGGAGCAAAGTGAACGTGTACACATTCTTTTGGGTACTTCCAGGCATTTCTCAACCACTGGACAGGAGGGAGCAGGGGAAGGTGACAGAGGGAGTTGGCAAGCTCATCCCAGCTATTCTGAAGGTATGGATGTACTTGTGGAAAGGGAACAGGTACACAAGCTGCCTGGAATGTCCTTTAACACCTCTTCCAGTCCCCTGCCCCAACTCCTGTTTCCCAGCTATCCTGTGTGTGGCCCACAGGACTCATGAAAATGGATCTGCAACGGGAAGGGAGGGAGGGAGGGAGGGAGGGAGAGATGGTCACACTTGTGCCACCACCTCCAGAGGGGACCGCTGCTCCTGCTAGATCCTTCCCAGAGCAAGCCCAGACTTGTTGGGCTCACAGTTAGGAAGGAGGTTATGGTCTGTTCACCAGCACCTGGGCAAGCTAATCCTTGGATGCAAGCCAGCCTGCTTGCAAGGTCCTCACATTTGGTGGCTTGGGTCTGTAAGCTTCCTTCAGGCTACCTTTTTGATCAACCCCATGTTATGACACTAAGATGAAGATTGCAGGTAACCATATGAATGAAATGTCACGTACTGCCACCTCACCTCTGGTTATTGCCGAAGGAAGCTAAGCAGACATAAGACTGCAGCACGTCAGTCCCGACTCCACTGAGATCACACAAAGTCTTAAATAGCCAAGAAATATGTTACAGCACAGTTTTTAACTCTTGCTTAAGCTAAAGGTTTTGCATTCCCTAACTGCCCCAGAGCTGCAGTGCAGAGAGGTCCTGGAATATCACCTGCATCTTGGTGTAGTGATGGAGACGTCCCTCAGCTTTATTCAAACTGTCAGACCTTGCTACCACACACAGACAGCATCCACCTTCCTCACCAACCACTGTCTGTCCTGAGAGACAGTCTGACACAGCAGGCCAGAGTTATAGAGAGGGGGTATTGCCTTTTGAGGCTGTGACAGAGACCAACGCATAATGTAGGCCAGGCTTACATTTAGTTTTCTGGCCGGCATACATGGACCGCACAGCCAAGCATGATTTGCTGCCTACTATTTCTCTCAAGTGTCTCTATAGCCACGGCTGCTTTGCATTTCTCCCCGCCGTGGCACCAGCAGCAAACCTAACCCAGCGTACAGACACGGTTAGGAAGCCAAATCCCAGGTGTTTGAGGGAGTTGTGGGAGACACAGTAAGTGCCTTTCACAGTGCTTCGTTGCTGCTGGAGGAAAGTGCCAGCTCTGAGAAGGAAGTCGACATGGGATAAATTTAAAAATGGGCTGAGTGGCTCTTGGAGGGGGTGCCTTGCTGGGGATGGCAGAGGGATGGTGGAGAGCTGCTCATTGTTCTCCTCCCCAGTGGCTACCCGCCTCAATCTCTCTGCTCACACAGGGATTTACAAGCACTCCATGCCAGCCATTTTCTTGAATTTGGCCTGATGGCCAAAGCTGCCTTCAAATGAGAGGACAGCCAAATTCTTTCACATCTCTGCTGCTTTCTGTTGTCTGCCATTGTCAGGGAGAGTAAAAGACGATCACGGATACAGTGGCCAAGCACAATGGAGTTGGACTCAGTGGCCGTGGGGAATGGCTGGCGCTTTCGCCATGAGACTTTTAAGGACCTCTGTAAGACAAGCAGATCCCAATTTGTGGTCAGTGCAGTGCTTGTGCTCTGCAAAACCACCCTTTGTGGTCCCTCTTTGGCCAGCAAGATGCAAGTGAGCATGCACTTAACAGAGCCCTGTTCGATAGTGCAGCCCAAGCATAGCACCATACCATTGTAGGCTTTGTCTCCAGTGGGATTTGAGGGTGCGGAGGGGGAATATTACAAATACTTCCTCTGCTTCGTGCTCCTTTGCCACTTTCCTGCACCCAAAACTTTCCTTTCACTCTCAATTGTTGACTCTGGCCAGTCCCATTCAAAGTTAGGCACTGGTCCACTCGCTGTAAAGCTCACCCCTTCTCCCAACACTCATTGTACCAAGTTGGGTACTGCAGACAGCAAGCGTCAGAGGGAAAACAACCTCATTAACAGAAATGGATTTTTCTTTCCACACAGATGGGCAGTGAATATTTTTAAACACAGTCTCAACAAGATGTGCTAATTGGTACCACTGTAACCCCACGGTCCTTTCTCGTAAGCAAGCTAAAGAACAGATGGATATTATTATGAAACTCCAGGGAGATGGATGGCTGCACAGTGAAGTGGACACACTTGTCCCTTCTCCAGTTCTCAGAAAGGACCCCAAAAGAACACTTAATTTCTGAAACCCAGCCTGCAGTCACAAGTAACCCTGAGATGTACACACCAATCCAGGTTCAAAAGCATCAACCATGTTTGCATCAGCAGCCTAAAGAAAGAAGGTATGTGTAGAAAAGATAGTAAGATCAAGTTGTGTAAAAAGCTGCTGAAAACAGCAAAACCCACAGATGCTTCCTGAGAGGAAAAACCGCAAAGCAACAGTGGCTAAAGAGACACCTAAGAGAAATAAGGGGGAGCAAATTGATCTTGGTTACACAGGCCATGTATGTCAGCCAGAAAACTAAACACAAGCAGTTTGGCCTGCATTCGTTTCTGTCATGGCCTTGAAAGGCAATACCTACTATTTACGTGACTCTGGCCAGAGCTCGAGTGTGGTCCTTTACCAGAAAGATCCTGGGGAATGGTGGAGTGTCCTGTGACTCCTTGCCTGGAGTCCAGCTTAGATCACCTTCTTCTCCCAGAGGGCCACATCTCCCTGTCCTCTCAGTCATACCCTGCCAGAATCCACCACAGAAATCTGTAAAGGGAGAAGCCTGTTTTTGACATCCCTATTTTGCCTTATTTAGAGCAGGGACTAAACGCAAGCCTCTGGGAGCATGACCTCACCATCACATCCCTGATGATTCAAGAGTTGAGGACCCCAAGTTCTGCTGGGGCTACTCCTCTTTGAAAAAAATTGGTACTGTTGAAAGTGGGGATGTCCATGATGCTCTCCCACGGACCCTGGAACAATGCCTTTCACTTCTCTCTGGCCTCTTGAGATGCTCATGTTGATACAATGATGATCTTTGTGATACCTCACCAAATCAAGGACTTATGCAGCTTTATGTATGAGATACCCATAAAGCCTTTAGGAGGTTAGGAGACAGTGCAGATAAATAAATAAGGAATGCACAGCTTAAAATGGGAAGCTGCCCATCTGACTGTCTCTTGGAAGAATTTTCTTTGCTTCTAAAATCTGACCCTGGGCAGCTCCCTCCCTGTCCTGAAGTCTGGAGCTATTTGTTGGTGTCGTTGGATGAGTGTTGCAGGACGCTGAGAGGTGATGTGTGATGCTGTCAGACATGGACAAAGGGGAGCATGCCCTTCTCCCAGGGAAGGACACAGCAGCACAGTGAAGATACAAAGATGTCAGTCAACATTTGCCTTCCTCGGGGAGACTGGACTCACACTCTTCCAGCAGCAGGAATGCTAATCATCCGGGTGAGCTCGTTGTTCCACTGCTTGAAGGCTGATCGATAGCAGTAATTAAAACTGCATTTCTTTATGGGGCAGCTTTGTGTGGTTGATACATCTTAGGAGCTCAAGTGTTTTGGAGGCAGAGTTTGGAGTGGGCTCTGTCATCTGGGGGAGGCTGGAAAGGCCACACTGGCAATGAAGTGGGGACAGTTAACACCCGTGTAGTGCAGAGCCTCCCACCATGCAAACTCGATTGGGTTTTTTGCTGTGTCTTGCATTTTCATGCTGCACATCAACTAATTTTCTTGGTCCAATTAGAATTATAGCTGTTAAAGCCTAGAGCATGACTGGCTGATTAGGTTTTGAAGAATGTGACATTTTGCAGCTAAAAGCTTTATCAAGAGTAAGCAGCATTAACCTCTTTTCTTGCTTCCTTTTCTTCTTTTAACATAAGCGATAGACATTTGCTCTCTCCAGCCAGACTCCCTCATGCCAGAGTCTGGGCAGCCCACGATCAATGACTGCCTTCCCACAGCTTTGCAGCCCAGTCTTCCCAGCTCAGTTGGTGAGTGCCCCAACCTACTGCAAGGGAAGGTAGATCCCTCTTGTTAAACCATACACCTGATGTGAAACAGTCCCTGTGCAAACAGAAACTCCCCTAAATGCCATGTCCCAGGTGGGCTGGGGCTCCCATTTGCTTTAGTAGACGGGTGACGGCCCTCTCCTGCCCGCTCATCCCACCTCCCCAGCGTGCGTTATTGCCACGTATGGATATAACTTTCTCTGCTTCTCTCCTCTCAGTCTTACTCACCGCACTGCACCTACACATGCATTTATCTGCATACTTACAGGAAGCTCTCAGCACACTGAGACTTAAGGGGACATCACCTTAATAAACAAGCAGATTTAACCAAAGCCACCAACGCTGCCAGAATGGCCCCAAGCCCAGCTCCGACGTATCTCTGCAAAGGCCACGAGCGCATGGCTGACCGAGCCGCGGCCTCTCCAGCTTCTTGAAAGCAAAGCGCAATAGTGCAGAGAAACAGGCATCCTCGTCACGGAGCTAATCCAGGCTGGGCAGGAGACACCTTGTCCCAAGCCTCCTTCGGTGTGATTCATCAGAGAAATACTGTCTTGCAAAGGTTTGATTACGGGTCCACTTCCAAAATGGCAACATCCCTTCGCACTCTGCCACTCACTGAAGGGATTTCCTCCTCTTGTTCCACCCAGGTGGATTTTCATTTTGCTAGCAAGCCACACATAAATGTTTGATAGCAGGCAGCTATCAGTTTACCACTGGATATGCACCTCCTCATGAACAACGTGTAGGCTCGTGCCTCTTCCATATTTTTTGCCATAATGGCCAGCAAGAGGGAACTTCATTACAACGTACTGATAAGTGTCTTTCCTTAGCTAGAAGTGAATCTGGTTCATGACTCTGCTCCTATTCCTGGGTACATGTTTAGAGAAATAGGGGATAAAATTGCCCAGCAAGCTCCTCTGAGCTTTCTCCACTCTTTATTAGGGCCTTGAGACAGAGGCTGCTCCTTACCTTAGCTGGTGTGGGTCATGGTACTCCCTAAGCCAAAGGAAGGGCTAGTGCGTCCCTGCAAATGGTATCTTTCTGTAGATACTGGCTCACAGCAAGAGCTTGACTTTTAGAAGGGAAAGGAAATAAAATCCTTCAAAACGTGTCTGCTTTGAAGATTAAATCATGTTCAGTTGAGCCTATTTGTATATTTAGCACACCTTCTTGGCACAAATATAGATGCAATTCTCATTTCGTTTACACAGCTGCAAATCCCCATCTGAGTTAGAAGAAGAGGGTAGAGCCAGAGCCTGTTAATCCATCCTGGAAGAGATATTCAATTTTGTAATTCACAGTTTACACTAGACCTTAACTGCAAGAGACTAAGAGGTTGTCTTTCTACTGTTAGAGTCAGGATGCAGGACTTACAGACAGACTGACACAGTTTACTTGCAGAAGCCAGTTCTGCCCCATCTGTACCTGCAAAGCGTCCCCACACATTGTGGGTAATTAGCTGCTCAGTGGTGAAAGATTGCTGTGGTTTCCATCGGGATAACCCATGTTCTCAGTCTAAGCCTTGTATGGCAGCCTGGCATCACTGTCAGAGCCTGGTTTATGAATGGTCTGTGCATCAGTACAGTTGGCAATCCGGAAAAAATACGATTCCCTATTCTTCAAAACGGAGGGCTTAAGCAAAAAACTTGTGGGAAGAGACATATA
Source organism: Harpia harpyja (assembly GCF_026419915.1). Taxonomy (NCBI): domain Eukaryota; kingdom Metazoa; phylum Chordata; class Aves; order Accipitriformes; family Accipitridae; genus Harpia; species Harpia harpyja. The sequence goes on along the minus strand of NC_068945.1, from coordinate 26,567,213 downwards.
ATGGAAACATGGAACCATTGGAGATGCTGGTTAGAGCCAGTTTCAGAGGGTGCCTTTTACACTTGCTCAGGGAGAATTTGGAGGTGATTCAAACCTGCCACTAAGAGCCCAGTCCTAAATGGACACAGGGATCATGCAGTCCTCCCCAGTTTGCATCTCTTCCTTACTGACAAATCCTGTTAGGTGTAATTTCCCCTCTCTGTATTCATTACTGGTAGACCAGACTATTCTTTCAAGACTTTTAAAACTGAAATATGGCATTTTACTGGTGCCATATTTTTTACTCCAGGATGAAAATATGGCATCTCCATATGGCTGCAAAACATATTAGCCAGCCTGAATATGAACATGGATGTAGAGCTAAACATTAAAGATACAGTAAAAATCTGCTGTATATTTGATAATTCTGGTTTCCTTAAAATGTTTTCCACATGCACAAAACTGTACATGTTAATATAAATACCTGTGACTTTTACTCCTTCTGATTGAAGTCTGGATCCAGACTCCAGGATCTTCCTGGGAGCCTTCAGGCTCGGATTTGGTTTTTGACAGATGAAAATAAATACCAGGGGCTGACGGATGGAATAGCTCTGTTCAGTGCTGGTGAAGTTCAGAAAGCTATGTATGCCTGTGGGGGGAGATGGGACTCGACGTCTCCCAAACACTGTGCAGCACGTTGGCTTTGTGCAGAGGGTGCTTTAGCATACAGCTTACTTGGGAGAAGAGTGCAGGGGGGAAATCATGGGCTAGGGCAGCATTATGTTGCAGTTACCACCTGGATGGTGGAATGATGCTCACTTAGCTAGTGTGCCCTGGTATAAGTGCTAATAGCCACCCTGTGCTGGGAACAGACTGAGGCTCTGCCCTAACAGCACCCAAGGCAACATCAGAAGCAGGTGGAAAAAAATAAATCAGTTTTTAATATTAAGAAGCATTTCAAGAGACTCCAAGACCTGAACAGGGGAATAGTCTGTTGCTTTGGCTGTGAACTCTGTGTGTCCTACACACCAGCTGTAGGACAGGGCTGGTGTGATTCTGGGTCAGCTCTCTCCACCCAACAGGACAGGACATCGGAGAGCATGTCTATACTGTGAATAACTCAGCTCCCAGCTTTTCTCTTGAGTCCTGGTCATGGGATCATCCATACTGCACGTACGTTAGCTCACTCCTGGCCTCTCTTGGAATGGATAAACCAGCTGCTACCGAGGCAAGATCTGGGTGTCCTTCTATGGACATTTAGCTCTGCCCTGCAGGCAGCATGGTGGAATCTGCACCAGCTTTGGCTTCCTCAGACCTATACAGCCCTCCAGGATTGTGCTCCCAGGCACTGCATGCTCACACGTCCCTTATACTACTTTCCAAGGCACGCAACATATGCACCCGGCATGGAGCTATAAAAAACACTCTGGTGGGCTGCAGCACAGCCCTCATCATTTCAGACTCCAAAGCTCAGGGGCGTGGGGGAAGAGTAAACACAAGAGGAGTAATAAAAGTCTTTGGTGCACATGGGTGCCCGAGGAGGCTCAAGGCCAAGCACTATGCAATGTAGATGCAGCTACTCTCATGTGGGTAGCTCTCAGCAAGAGAGATACAACTCATTAGTGCATGGCCAGGGGATGGAGAGCTGTCTCTGGAGCGGTTAACTTCACAGCGTAGCCATAGCCGCCTTCTGCCAAGGGCACTTTTCTGTCTCTTTCTCTGGCCCAGAGCGCTGACTGTCTGGTGTGAGCCTTGGGGTGATCCCTGGGCACCCTCCCCAGCAAGCACAGCTGTTTTATGCACCTTCCAAATCTGTGGGACCTGCTTTTGAGATGATGTTCTCAGCAACTGCTAACCAGTGCTCCCGCGGCATCTGAGTCTTGGTGGTGAGACACCATGTAACTTCCATCCAAGACTTACTTGCCAGAGGAAATCACAGAGATGGGGAGTTTCCAAGTCAGCCTTCCTCCTTTAGGAATCCAATAATGCCTATAAAGACATGAAATAGCCTTTGATTAGGACCTCCTAACTGCTACTTATTTCCCTGGAGAATTTGTTATTTACTGCTTTGCTCATTCTTCTGTACTCTCACTCCCAACCAACTGGAGGTTGTTATTTTGGGGCTGCATTCAAAAACACCCATATGTGAAGAACATAAGTTGCTTTCAGAACAAAAATAAGTCATGGTTATGTACACGCTTTAAAATGCAGTCAGTCCCTATCTGCTTCTTGCAGTGGTATTTGAGCACCTTGATCTTTTGCAGTATTTACCCAGCCACTCAGTCAGCAAAGCACCTGAGAAGGATGGCATGTAGCCATAATTCCCTTTTCAGACGCGTATTGGCTAATTTAGGCACTGTCTTAGTCTACGAGGAAATCAATCGCAAACCCTAATTCTTCCAATGAATTGCTTAGGCGTCTAACTCGGGGTGGGCCAGCTATCTCCTCCTCTCCTGTAGCATCTGCCTGTAGCATCTTCTGCCTCTTTCCCCTTCCCTCGCCCCGTGCAAGAGGTGCCAGCTGTACCTGAGTGTCCCCGAGCCAGCTGCCTTCACAGCCTGGGGGGGAACGGGGGGACACAGATGGGACGAGCTGCCGAGGCTGCTATTAGCCTTAAAGATCTGGACTGTTTCCTCTGGGGAATTAGAAAGGTGAAGGACCAAGGTTTAAAAATAACAGTTGTCAGGAGAGATGAACTGCTTTAAGTTTTTAAAAACTGGCTGAACTGGCTAAGTGCCAGGAGTGAGAGTTTACAGAAGTGGTGGATCGCTTTGACAACTGAGATTCCTTTTGCAGCTGAATAACATTTTCTCTGCTTTTGTTTCCAGTTTACATCAGCCCAACAGTTAACCCACTCAAAGCTAAGCAGCAGAATAAACATTGAAAAAGGGAAGTTTGTTTTTGTCTTCAAAGCCAGGACTAACAATTAGGCTGAGATCTACTAGGTCTGCAGTCCTGATGAACTCCAAGAGGAAAATCATTGCCATTAGCATGTTTTCTTTGGAGAACAAACCGTATGTTTTAATGTAAAATATTTTGATAAGTGACTTCTATCCAGCACATATAATGTGGTTTGACTTTAAGTTAATAATATCAGTTTAAATGTTAGTTTTCTGGATTCTCAGCTGTTTCCTAATCTTTGTCCAAAAGGATCTTTACATAGATTAGGAATTAAAAAAATGTAACTATTTAGAGAATTGTGAATGGCAGTTCCAATATGCTAACATGTTTAAGCATGTGCACAGGCTATTCTCTTGATTAGTAAAAAGAAGTACCTTATTTATTGTTCAGGTTGTAACTAGTTGCAAATCTGACTGCCAAGTAACCAAAAAGAAGCCACTTCTCTTTTTCTAGAGAAACAATTTAAAGGCAAAAATGCAACCCCCCCGCCCATGAATAACAATAACAAATTAAACTTTCTTGTTTGCTAGCTTTAATCACAGCTAAATGTGGTGATTTTAAAATCACATTCATTTCAGCCAGCTGCCCTTGCCATGGTGACCTGACATTTCTGAGGGGTGCAATCAAATATGATCCTGTTATTTGGTCGTCCACCTGTTACAAAGCAGGGATAGATGGGTCCCTGTGCCGAAACAAGATTGAGTTCCCATGTCCTCTGGCTCGGGCGTCTCTAACCTTGTGTGCACCATGCTGTCTTTGTGCTCTGTGGGATCGTGTTCTTGCCAGAGACATTCAGATGTGCTTCATCGCCTGGGTCCTGGGGCCTGATTAAAGGAGTGTAAGAGTTGTATAGCTCGTGCACACAATCTTTATGTGTGGTCCTTTCTTGCTACGCCAAGGAGTTAGTTGTCTCTGTAAGAATCAGTCAATAACCTCCCATCCAGCCTTGCTCAGTACGCTCTGGTGCAGTACACTGTGGACTCGAAATACCTTTCCAAGTACAGCAACCTTATGATGCAGTCCTTAATGTTCCTTGATCATGTAGCCAAGTAAGTTAGAAAGATTGATTGGCTTGTCTTTCCGTGTTGCTATAGCTGTGGGCTGAGTGATGGGTGATTCCTGGCTCTCCTGGGCTAGCTTCACTCTCGCAGCCTCCCCTTGCCAACGTCTCTGCCAACTCTTTGCTGCCTCCTCCAGCTTTTGCTACCGATGGGTCTGCCTGCACGGTCAGTTCACAGGCTCCTAAAAAGGCTTTGGCTACAAGTCCCTGGGACTGTCCCAGACATGGAGTTTTTTCAATCTGAGAAAGTCACTGCTGAGTTGACTTCTGCTGTCCCTGAGGGCTTTGTAATCGTGGCTCCTCATCTTGGATGTGAGGAGGGCTTTTTTCTAGCTCCCAGCAAACATGTCTCAGCAGCAGTGCGGACGCGGGGACCCCATGTCCCCTAGGTAAGGATGCTTCCTCAGAGCTACCTTGCAGATGAACACAGTGCCCTGGACTGGAGATACACTCTGAGGCACTGTTAAGGGGAATTTGAAGGGGAGCATTTACACCTACTCTCTACTCTCTACTCCTCCCCTCCTACATACACTGTGGGAGAAAAGTAAAGTGCCCATATTTTAACTAAGAATCAGGCTCAGTTAAGTCAAACCATTATCTTAGGACATATGGTGCAAGCCTACATCTGGGTGATGCTGTACCAGAGAAATCAGATCTCCGTCATCACAGATGCATTTTCTTGGACATGTCCTTCAGTTCAGCCCTGTCCAGGTGACACCAGTGAGCGAGGGCAAAGCATCCAGGGCTTTGCTGCCCCAGAAAGAGCCAGGAGAGGGGGTCCGTCCCCCCCCAGCAGAGGCAGGGAGCCCCAGGAGGCAGGTGTGGGGCAGGGGAAGCCAACACTTTCCAACCTCGCAGGAGCACTCGGAGCAAAACGCCCAAGTGGCTATGAAGTCTTCAGATACCTCGGGAAGGGGAGCTGCAGAAATCCCTCAGGAAGATGGATAAGTGCTCTCCCAAATTAGTCAGCATCTAAATATAGTGGCTCAACCCTTGCTGAATGACATGTAATCAGACCTCTACCTTAATGCTGTATCGTATTGTTATGCTGCATTATCAAGACTAATCATCACATATGTGATACCAACGCAGTGTATTATAATTTTTTTTTCCCAGAGGCAAGAGATATGGGAGTATGTGGTAGCGAAAATGTCCTTTAAAGGCAGACTTCAAACTTTCTTAAAAAATGACTCATCCTGAGGGGGGTCAAAAGGTCACTATAAATACGTCTGTTACGAACTCTAGGATAACTGCAGTTAACCGGCTCGCTTTTCAGATGAGGATAGTTGTTCTTTTAGTTTCCTGTGTTATGGGGGAATCTGGGGGTTTTTGGGCCAAAAGGATTCAGTTTTTAGAAGTGTAATTCTTAAAAATGTGAAAGGTCCAGCTACAAAAAAAAAAAAAAAAAGACTAAATGACTCAATGATCACAAGATCCTCTCCAAGACGTTATCAGATATTCCCAGATTTATAAAATATTTCATGATGTCGCAACAGGACAGAGACTTTACAAGATTTCAGAGCTTTTTTAATATTTTTTTTTCTAGAAAATTAGCTTTTGAAGAACAGCACATCTTCTTAGGAACAAAGGCCTGGGAGGGCCAATTAACTCCATTCCCTTTTCCATAGAGAAGCACATTGCAATATCCAGTTCACAAGCTGTCCTAGCTCCGTTTTAAAAGCATCACTAGTTTTTGCCTCACTAGTCCTATCAGCGGGGGTTGGTCTAAGGTTAAATGCATTTGTGGAAAACTTTTGCTTATTTGCTGCTTTTTTAACATCATCCTGTATTTTTAACAGCTTCTCTCCCAACCTGATATTTTCCTCCTGCTGTGTTTAGCTGGAGCCAGACTCTACAGAGAGGCTCTTGTCTCTCCTCATATGACAGAATTTCCTTCATCTTCCCAAGAAAATCCTCTCTCTCTTTGTTGAATTTACCTTTCCTGAACATGGCTTGACTACGGTTGAATGCAGCGTGCCAGCCTCGGCTTCACCACAGCTGATACCCACTGTTCTTCAGATGTTTCAGCATCTGCAGAGCAGTTTTTAATTCCCTGAAAAGGTGCCCACATGGATCCTAGGAAGACCTGGACTCAATCCCTGTTCCCTTAGGACTGTCTTTTTCCATGCTTCATTCCAAAAGGCTTTTCTTTTCAGAGGTGAAAAGCAGAACAGGTAGGCAATTAACCCACGGTGGGATTTACCTTATCACAGCTGCTGTCATTTCCCTCCCCATTTCTACCAGGGTAAAGTCTCATCAGGATGAGATTCCTTTAATGTGAACTGTGAAACCTCGGGGGGAGACAGCTTTGGGGGATGCTTGGCTGGAGCAGGTAGCATGCTAGGACCCTGTATTGTATTTTTGGCTCTGACGCTGATTTGATATTAAGCATTAGGCAGATCATTTCTTCTCCATGTCCCCTCCAACCATATGTCTGTTTTGCCTGTTTACACATTTATGGTCCTTAGGGCAATGGCTGTGTATTATAACGTATGGAATAAAGCCTAGCACAGTGCAGCTCGGATTCAGTGACTCCAGTTGCTGCTGTTTTAAATACTAATAACCGCAATTCAACAAAAAAAATGGTTTTGAAGTAGGAATTCTCCTCCCATCCCAGCGGTTGATTGCTCTGACGTTATCAGTGCACAATTCTAGTTTAGCTTTACCATTTCAGCCCAGAGCTGAAATACTGCATCATGGGAGCTCAGGGCTTTAAGAATAGCATCTTTCCTATTCACATCAGATCATTCAGCATGTAATCTTTTTATCTCCTGCTGCAATTGCTTCTTGTGGCGAGTCCAATCTTCTATTGCAGCATTATTTGAAGTGATTAGCTCTGACAGATTCTTAAATTCTGACTCCCAAAGTTGATTTTTGGAGGTATCGAGCTGCAGTGCTTCATGATGCATTTCCCCCCAGATTACGATCAAAAATGGAGTGGTGATTGTTGTTTGTCTGAAGTCGAATCTTATTTCCCTTTAGGCATCTGAATAAGGCAGTTTTCTGGAGCTTGATACCCACAGAGGAAACACAAGATTAAGAGCTTAATCAAACTGAGAAACAACGCCTGGCAGGAGCCAAATACCTCCCAGTCTCCTTCTCAGTAGCAGCTTCTGCTTAGAACTGTCTGTAACAAAATTCCCGGTCAGGAATTTTCCAAAGAAGCTTATTTTATTTTTTTTAATGTTGTCATGTCCATCCACTGAGACTGAGGATTTTTTTCAGGGATATACCATCTGGGATGAAACTGTTCTTGGGGGAGGTTAGTCATCGTTCAGCACCTCGCTGTGTATTATTTGCCGTTGTTGAAACTGAAGAGAGACGCCCCACACGAGATTCATATCGGTGCAAGAATAGAATATCTGCCATTCCAAAAACTTCTAAGGATGGAAAAATACATTTACTATCCATATTTAGTCTGAAATATATCTGCCATTGAAGACAGCGGGCAGATTCCCATCTTAAATGAATTACAGACTCTGGTACTGGCCTGTAGTGATGTTCTGCATCTATGTGGTCTCCTTACCCCAGAGAACTTGCAACTGTCTTTACAGCCCATGCATATGTGATCCAAAGTCAACAGCAGGTCTTACTACTTACTTCAAAGGCTTTAGATGAGTCCTCTCTATATACAGCAGGAATCACTTTAGGAAATTCACATCTGGTATGAAATGTGACATCTGTTTAACAGCCTGCAGAAAGCTTTAGGGTTGGGAGTGAAAACAAATATTCCAGCCCAAACTGCAATTAAAGTTTGCCTGACTGGGATCTGGCCAGGACATGAGCAGTCTGACCACTGCTGTTTGAGAAAGTGCTTTTTGTTTGCAAATGACCATAAATGGTGAGTAGCCTCGGTTTTTGTCTGATCAGAATTTAGAGGGTCTTTTGATACCTGAATGTCAGTCTCCTATTAAAGACATTACTACATTCCTGAGAACAGAAAATTGTACAGTTATGTCAAGTAGCAGGAAAAAAAAGTCTATTTTTTGAGTAAGAGCTAGGCTAAAACTGGTCACTAACTTGCACTAATACTGTGAGCAAAGGTCCAGGAAAAAGCCAAAACACTAAAATAAAATGCCAGTGGTCATATAAAAAAGACAAGTTGTTTTTTTAAATGGGAAACCAGAATTGTGATAAATCAATATATATTGCTACCATTTTGAAAGTTATTCTCTTCCATCTTTTGGACTGCAAGAGAATGGCTCTTAGTTCCTTTTGCAAGGGGCAGGAAAAAAAGCTGCACTTTATTTTAATCGTCCCTCTGGCTGCTCTAGCTGGTAGTGAAAGCCACCTAATTGGCAGCCCAGAAGAGTGAAATCTTCCACTTATCCACAAAAAAGCTACAGCTGTGATAGCAGTAAGGCAAGCTACTTACCACCAGGAGAGGACCGTGGAGGAAAATACTTAGACCAAGTGAAAAAGGTGCTGTTCATAATCCATTTGATCCATTCAATTCCATTGAAAATGGTATTGGGGGGCTGTGATGTTGGCATCTGGCCACTGTGTTAAGGATCCTCTCCATTTCATCTCTTTTTATGTAGCTCAGTGAAAAATCCAGCAGGCAGGAACCACTTCCAGTTACTAATGACCAAGGCTGGGTTTGAATGAGTGGCTGGCAGAGGAAAGTATTAACACTCCCTAATTTCAGTCCTTTTTGTAAGGACTCTCTTAAACCTGTAATCTCTTGCATTGTTGAGGGTTTGATTATTACTCTTTTCTAAAGACAAAACTTCAGTTTTAATATGACTGGTTTTAGTGAATATCTGTAGTGAGGGAAGAAATATGTCAGGGAGGCTCAGCAGTTTTAGGCAAAATGGAAGATACTAGCAGTTCAGCATCTAGACCAGCATCAAGGTCCTTGGGCAGTGTTCCCCATTCACTGGACCAGTATGGTCTGACGTGTGTGGTTTCAAATCCAGTGGCCACCTGTCTCTGGCAAGCCTGTCCTGCACCCTGTCCCCAGCCAGGTGCCCTTGTCCCTTCCCTTGCCCTAACACTGGTGATTCTCTGTCCCCGGAGTGACCCAGAGCACAAGGCTAGGTCACAGGAAAAGTAAATCATTAGTTCTCCACCAGTTTTGGTCTCTAAACCAGCATATTGAAGGGTCAAATGAGCCCCAGTCCCCTTGGGAAGGAGGGGAGAGGAGATGGTAGCTGTCGGTAGAGAGAAGGATAGAAATATCCCTTACAGCATCTTATCCTCAGATGTTACTTGAAAAACATCAGATTGTGACCAGGAAAATGACTGCAAAACCTTTTCTTTCCTAACCTGCTCCCACTCACCATTCTCCTGATGTAGGAGCTGGAAAATACACACACAGATGGAATAAACAAAACTAATAGATGCATTTCTAATGCATTAATTGTTACTGGATTGTGAATGAAAACCTCCGTGGTGACACACAGCATAGGATGTCCTTGGAGTCCTTTCAGAAAGGAAGGGTGGTCCTTGGATTTTAAAAGCTTGTAAAACTGCTCTAAAAGCTTTTCTGTTTGAGAAGTTTAGCTCTAGAGGCTCTACACAGTAAGTCAGGGAGAGGCATTTCTTTGTGACTCTGAGGAAAGTGAGACTGTCAAGGAGATACATGGGCAAGAGGAATGGAAAGCACCATGTCAAGGTCTTGAGCCAACAACAGAGAGTCGGTCTACCTTTTTCACCAGATCTTTGTACTTTGTTTACAAACACATTGCTCAGATATTTCTTTTTAACCTTGACATGTTTCTATTGGCTTTTTTTTTTTTTGCTGGCATCCCCTGCTTGTAAATACAGAATGCAGTGCTATTTAATCCTTCTTCAATTCTACATTTCCAAGCAATTGTAGGTCAGGTTGGGGTCTATAGTATCCCCTTCTCCTACTGAGGCAATGGTGTTCTGTGATCACCCTAAGCCAAGAAATCTGGCCAAGTGCTGCTTCTTCCTCCTTAAAAGATCAGCCTTGTACAACGCCAACCTCTGCACAGCCTGGCTCTGTGTTCCCACTGGTGCTTGTGAGAGACTCCTAAAAGTACTTTCTTCTACCTGCATGTGAGGCACCATGCGAGCAGGGCAGAACTGCACTTACTTAAATACTTGTAGGATGAGGTGGAAACTGGGTGAAGGTGTTGAGACTCTCGAACATAGCATAGCATTGGGCTTTTGTCCTTTCAGCTGCTGTTTTTACAGATTATTTTCATGGATTAAGAGCTAGGGGTCTTGCCTGGGGAGCCTAGAGCAGAGACTTGACCATGGTGTGGCCAAGCTGCAGCCCTCACTGTGGAGTCATTCCTCCTTTCTGAGCATACCTGAGAGCTCTCTGTTTACCTGTTTTGTTGTTTTCACTGGAAAAGCATTCATAAAATGAAAAGTGACCTGTGAGAAACCAGGAAATAAAGGCAGAGTATATAGGACATAGCCAAAGCCAGAGAGCGCTACTGGAGCAATGACACCATCAGGGATGTAAAGATTTTGATCTCATGTTGAACTGAGAAGGATGCTCTCGATTTACTGGCAGAGGAGACTGCATGAGAACAACTTGCTATTTGTGCTGAGGGATGCTCATTTGTCTGCGCAGCACTGCTGATTTACTCTAGCTGAGGATCTACCCCATTATTCCTCCATGCAGGGAAGAAACTAGAGCTTGCGATAACTCTCTCCAATTAACCCTGGAGAGATGACTAGCGTTTTTTCCCCTCCTTTCTGTAAAAGGCCCTGTCTTGCTTGCCCAGATCTCTCAAGCATCCTCCTGTCTCATGCTTGAGGGATCACGTTATGTGATGAGAGACATATCCAGCGTATCAGGGAGGATGGGGAAGGGGCTGCAGTGGGAAGCAGCAGCCGTGGAGGCTGGTGTACTCCCTGCAGCAGTGCGGTACTGCACTGCTTCTCCCACCCAGGCACCGTGGACCAGAAGACACCCGGGCTGTCCAGCTCCATCTGGCCAAAGGCGGCTGTGGCAAAGGAGAGAGCCAGAGTATTATGTCCTACACACAAGATATGGGATACCTGGCCTGCAGCAAGGGAAAGTGAGGCAATTATGAGTTTCACATTTTAATCACCAGGCTCTATTGTCCTGCCTCCCTCCACCACTACTTGCACAAGTCTAAAGCTGCCAGGCTTCCTTTATCCCTGGATATCTTCTGTATCCTTGAGGAATACTTCAAATATGTGGGCTTCCCCCAGCCCTGTGGGCGAGTCCTCTTTCCCATGGACGTCTCTTCTGCTTAAATATCACAAAACAACACAGACATGAAGAGAAACAGATCTACAGTCATTTACCATGGAAGCCAGCCCAACGTGTAAATAATAGGAGGGAGGGACAGGTCCCCATGGACCCAGAGGATCCGCTTGGTTCTAACTGCTGTGACGTCTCAGTGCTGCGCAGCCCCACCAGACAGTCCTGTCCCCGGCCAGCATAGAGGGGTGGGCGGCCAGAAAAAAAAGGGAAGAGGGGAAAACTGACTGCCTGTTTTTTAAGATGCTCTTTCCTGGAACTCTTTCCTGGATTTTCTGATCTTTATGGGTTAGCGTGCTCCTGCCTCTGCTTTCCTTTACTGCCCACAGAGGCAGTCCCTATTGCCCTCCACAGGTCTGCTCCGCTGCGTGCCGTGGATCCGGCACTGCCATCTCCCCCCAGGAGGCTGTGAAGAAACCCAGCCAGTGCCTGAACGCAGAGGTTTTACCTTCAAGAAACACAGTGTTATCCAAGGGGGGGGGTATCATCTGTGTGTTGTTCACCCAGCAGCGTACAGAGAGCACAGCACTTCTCAGCCCACTCCAGGACGTGTCTGGGCAATGGGGGGCTTGGCTTCTGCAGCCAACGTAGGGACAGGGATGCAAACAGAGCCCGGCTTATTGCAGGTGGGGTTGAGACCTCCCAGTCTTAAGACTGGGAGGCTAACGGGCAATAAATTTGTCTGCCAGCTTTGCTCCCTACCTGCAAAGCATCCCTGAGCCTGCAGTTGGGACTTGGCCCTCTCCCCATTCCCGTTTGGGCCAGCTCAGACAAAGACACATTGCTCAGCTGGCTGAGCTTAACCATCTGCACGACCATCTTAATAGACTCTGAGTCTGCTTTGAATCAATTTCATTGCATTCAGTACCTTGCTGAGCTGGGATGAATTAGTGAGGCTTTACTGTCACCAGAGGATACACTCGTGGTTTATATTGGTTGTTCCAGCTAACTCTCTCTCCGTTTCCCCTCAGTTCTTCTCCTGGCGCCTTCTGCACTCCAGGTTTTCCTCCCACTTCTTGTTCCCCGAGCGGTGCCCTTGTCATGACACCCCGTTTGCTGAATTTAAGCATCCCCAGCGAGGACGGTGGCCAGGACCCTTAGCAACTGTTCCTCTGCCCAACCATCCTCACACAGCCCTTGTTGCTGCAGCCTGTGTCTTCTTCTAGCCTCTCACCCCAGCACAGCTAGATCGTCTGGAAAAATTTTTGACAAACACTAAATGGAACTACTTGCAAAATTGGGTCAAAATCAGCAAATAATTTTGGCTGGAAAAGAAAAAGTGTGAAGAGAAGGAGGAATTTTGAAAATGCCATGCAATGTCACTTAGACATGTGAAAAATGAGATGTTCCATTTTGGAAAAGCCTAAATTGCATCAAAGTTTTTCGGAGTGACTTCAGACTTTCAAACAACATTCCAACCACTGAATTTCAAAACAGTGGGTTTTGATTGAATAGCTGACTAGCATTTTGGTTTTTTTTTTTTTAAAAAAAGAAAAAGTAAGATTTGCAGAAGATTCATAAGACAACAGTGAAATGTTTTCTCCTGGCCTGAGCAAAAAGGCTTCAGGATGATCTGAAACACCATTTTTTATGTTTTTACTCTTTTTTGTTATGAAAAATATATGTAAAACTTTCTCCTTCAGTTAGACCCAAACAATTCCCTCTACCTCTCCCAGTATTTACCCCACTGCAAAGGCACACTAAGAAGGACCCTCTTTCACCTAAGTCCCAATCAGAGCCTTGATTTCCACCATTTTAAACAGAATTTTGACCAGCTTCTTTGACCTTTGGCTACAGGGACAGCTCCTTGAGAAAGATTGGCTTTGCTAGGCTAACAGCAGCCTTTGCAAAACCACCCAGTAGGCACACCTGGAGTTTCATTATAACATGAAGAGATCTGAAGTTAACGTAATGCACTTAATACAGCCAAGCCTAGAGATAACAGCTTTCAGCAGATGGTGCCTCATTCAGAGAATGAAGCAGGTGACCCACTCCATTGCATTTTAAAATCAAAACGGAAATAAACTTCCCCATTCATCCATTGTGACAGTGTCACCTTAAAAAAGCTGAGGCCAGCAAAAAAAAAAAAGATATAATGTATTTTTAAATTCTGTTTCCATTATACTGTGAGTTAGTTTTCATGGAAATTCTGAGAAAGCACTTGGGAGAGAGCCCAGAAAAAGAAGAAGGAAAAAAAAGGATGAATTTTTTGTGGTTAACGGCAATGTGAAAGAGAAGACTTTGTGATTCGTTTCTGAAGCGAGGTGCCATTTCCTTCAGCCAGGAGCAGTCCTAGCAGCCTGCTGGCATTCCCAGGAGTCAGGTTTCCAACCAGGACCTGCTGTGCAGAGCATGTGCCTGGCCTGGCTTGCCCAAGGACATCCTTGCTCCGAATGAGCCTGTCCAAGCCCGGCCAGCAGCACGGCCGAGCTGCCAGCATCCCCAGCCAGTGCAGGGTTTGCAGCCTGCGCTCAGCTCTTGCTCTGCTCTGCCGCAGGAATGAGTTGTACTCGCCCATCTGCATCTGCTTCTGCGCGTCAAGGATTGCAGCGTGGGTTCATCTTCGGCACGCAAAGGTGTTAAAAGAAAATGGGACTTCAAAGGCTAGCAATGTCACCCCACAAAGCCAGGAGACTGACTGCAGGATCTGAGTTTGGCTGAGAGCCACGGTGCCTGATCCCGTGACAGATTTGTGGCATTTTTTGCTCCAGCATCTCTTCGGTCTCTCTCATCAGCACCGCTTGCTAATTAGCATGATTATTGTGGGTTGCTTGCTTCTTTTGAACTGTGCTAAGATACACAGTTCTGGAAAAAGAAAAAAGAAAAAAATAACCACTGATAAAATTGCAACACCTGAAATTATCTGCAGTAATAGCTACAACTTGGGTCCGGCGGCGGCAAGCCATGCCATCATATCACATCTTCTGCCTATGAGCAGGCAGATGTCCTCTGCCTCCCAAAGCAACTTCTCCACAGCCAAGCTGTAGCACCTGGCTCTCTGCAGCAAAAGGATGCTCATCCCAACCAGGCAGCAGCGGCATTTCCACCCCATGCTCAGAAGCGTGTCTTTTGCTATGGGGCACTATTGAGTACAGCTGCCAAAAATCACCAGGGAATCCATAAACTCCACAGTTAAAATCATTTCGCTGCCTTCCTTGTCATTTTCTTTTTATATCTAAATCTGCTGTTCTTGTAGGACTCACTCAAGACCCACCCCATCTTTCTCACCGGCACACACTGCTGAAATCGAATGCTCATGCTGTGAAACTTGGATCACTGTATGTCTCCTGAAGCAGATCACAAACTTGAGGGCACAGGCAGTATGAAGCAGAGAAACCAAACACTGTGTTTTAATCAGCACCTGCCTCCCTGCCTGATAAGGAGGACACCAGTTTGCGGGTTCTTCCACTTTCTTCTGACCTACACATCAGTCCCTGCATCCTCGCTGGGATCGCACAGTGTCTGCGTGATCTGAATTATACAGGCAGGGTTTATTCATTGTCATGTGGCTGGAGCAAACCCACGTTTGTCACTTGGTGTATCTGCAGCTTAACGCAGGACAAGGGAGAGACCACCACGTTAGGCAACAGCTGGAAGCTCCTTCTCCTGAAGCTCTCATGGGACATGGGGACCTGAAGAAGCTGACCGGGCCTCCAGGCAACTCCGTACCAATGAATGCACCAGCCACGTCAGCACAAAACCAAGTGTCCTCAAAAAAGCTTTATCTCAAGCCCACACAGGAGAGGAACAGGACAGCTGACCCCAAAGAGAAAACTGCCATTTTTCCACCTTTGAGGTCGGCAGCAGTGCTCTCCGATCAGTCTAGAAAAAGGAGCTCCATCTTTACCTTAAAAGAGTAGCCAGCCTGCCTGCTCACCCCTGGAAGTGTACCCCTAAACCCTTTCTGATCCTTTAGCTGGATCCCAACTGCACTGTTAGCTGGAGTTTAGGCTCTCGGGCGGATTCTTGTCATCTGTGCCTTGTCTCCTCATTGATTTTAAAATATCTATATGCACCGTTACTGTTGGCTAGGTGCAGCTTTCTGTGACCCCACGGAGCGGTTGCGGCGTGGTGACAAATTGCACAGCTCAGGCCACACGTCACGGTGTGGCGAAAGCACGGGATGGGGGAGAAGGTGAGGTGGGACTCTAACGTTTGGGATTTGCAGATGCCCACCCATGAAACAGTGACCTGGAAAGGGATAGCGAGATTTCTTCATCACCCCTGAGCTAACGTCTGCGCCTCTGGGCTCGCCTCGCTCATGTCTGAATCACCCCGCGATGATTGCTTGCGTTCCCCTTCGTGCTCCGTGCCGGTTTCTCACCCGGTTGCGGGAGCAAGTGAAGATGTCGTCCTGTGTGGTTGCACACCAGTGACTCCACACAACATCTCCACTGCCGTGGCATCCTTGCTAACACCGGTGCAGCCTTCGTCTTACAGGTGAGGGCTGGAGGCAGAGCGTTTCCATCAGAGGGTGGCATGGTCTTTCTGCTCCCCGGGACCACCCAGCATGTCAGAGCGGGGAGAGGCAATGGTGAAGGGCAGAGGCAGGCAGGGAAGCTCCTCGCTGCATGGAGTAGGGCAGGAGGCTCGGAGGGTGGTGGACCACCACACCATACCTCTCTCTCTTGAGTTGGAAGCCACATGGCAGCAGCTGCTCTGCGGGACCTGGGAGACCCTGGTCTGGAAGAGGCGAGAGGGGCCAAGGAGGCGGTTGGAGGTCCCTCGGCCCTGCAGCCCGTGGAGCTGGGGCTGAGCCGGGGAGCTGGGTTGGGACCTGCTGCCGCTCTTCGACAGCTCCCCGCCACTGCCCTTGGTCCTGCTGGACACCAGTCCAAACCTCAACACTGGGTCTTTGGCCGCAGTGTAATAGCCATCCTTTCAGCCAAAAGCATTTTGGAGCAGGTATGTTTAAGCACCTGGCTAAAACCAGCTCAAGAAAGGACCACATCATGTCACCTGTCCTCTTAATATAGTTATATATATGCTGTGCATACATGCAATGGCCCAGACTCACTCAGATTCACCAAAATAGAGACGGCAGACATTTGACAGCTGTTTCTGCAGATGGCATGACTAAATTTTATTATTCTTTCATGTTTGACTTCAATAGAGAAACGTGATTTAATTGCACCAGTATTTGCAAGGCAGCTTTAATTCATTTTTTAAAATAAGCAGAGTAAAATTCCTTTACCTAAATTATATCTGTAGATTACTTTTGATTCTTTGTCTCTATTTCTCCTTAATTGCTTGTGCCCTTCTTTCTTTCTCCTGTCACGTTGGCTTAAAATGTATTTTTCCTTTGTTCCCCATATTTCTCCCTGTCGTGGTTTAACCCCAGCCAGCAACTAAACACCACGCAGCCGCTCACTCACTCCCCCCCACCCAGTGGGATGGGGGAGAAAATCAGGAAAAGAAGCAAAACCCGTGGGTTGAGATAAGAACGGTTTAATAGAACAGAAAAAGAAGAAACTAATAATGATAATGATAACACTAATAAAATGACAACAGCAATAATGAAAGGATTGGAATGTACAAATGATGTGCAGTGCAATTGCTCACCACCCGCCGACCGACACCCCGCCAGTCCCCGAGCGGCGAATCCCTGCCCCCACTTCCCCGTTCCTATACTGGATGGGACGTCACATGGTATGGAATACACCGTTGGCCAGTTTGGGTCAGGTGCCCTGGCTGTGTCCTGTGCCAACTTCTTGTGCCCCTCCAGCTTTCTCACTGGCTGGGCATGAGAAGCTGAAAAATCCTTGACATTAGTCTAAACACTACTGAGCAACAACTGAAAACATCAGTGTTATCAACATTCTTCACATACTGAACTCAAAACACAGCACTGTACCAGCTACTAGGAAGACAGTTAACTCTATCCCAGCTGAAACCAGGACACTCCCTCTGTCCCTCCCTGCCTCCCTCTCTCACTCTTTTTTTTTTGTTTCTTTCTTTCTTTAGTTCATTGAAATAATAAAAAAAAAATATATGTAGATTGATTTATGTTTTTTTCTTCTGGCTGTCCTAAAGAAATAAGACATGAGACAATGCTGTCTGGCTGTCGGTCTCCCTAATTTCTTCAGTGAAAGTCACAAAGATAACAAATTCTTACAAGTTGCGTGAAAATCAATGACCAAGTGATGGTATCCAAGCTAGGAACTTGCCAAGGGAAAGGCCACAGTGTACATTTAACAGTTATTTTTCCAGTTTGGTATGCTGTCAAGCCAAACTGCAAATGGATATCAGCCAGATGATCACTGTCTGTGTTGTTTGGGCTCTGAGTGGAAATAGAGACAGGGACAGTGGGTACAAATTTATAGGAACTCACATTGCATTCTTTCTGGTGTTCATTGGACAACTTGCTTTCTAAATTTCCTAGAAGACATTTTATTAAAGTAAAAAAAACCCAAAACCCCTACAGACATCTGGTTTATGAAAAAAAAAAAAAAAAGCTGGTGCTGAGAAAGGGAAAATGCAGGAATGAAAGAACATAGAGAAAAAGGTTTTGAGACTAAATGCTGGCTCAGAATTGTGAACAAAGAATCTGTTTCCTGCTGTTTCACTCCTGTTTTGTCCAAGGAAAGAGGGTTTTGTGTACCTTCTTTGTAAATAAAGCAGGGCTGCAGTAAGGAAATACAGGGCTCCATTATTAGCTTTTTTTCTCCTAAATGAAACAGTCCATAGGACGTTTAATATTGGCTAACCATGCAAGTCAAAAAGGGATAATAGCTTTGTGAAGTGAACCAAAATGATCCCGACATTGCACAGACCTGGTGTATGCGCATTATCTTAACGCTCCACTTCTGTTTATTTTGTACGTGTTGTCGCGTCAGAGCTCTGTCAAGGCTGAAGCTGAGTTTCCATTCCCCTGGAAACACTTAACCCTCCCAAGACTGACAGCCTTGTTCAAATGAACGGAGATGAGCTTAAACATCCTCCCATCCTCTCGACCTTTTCCCCTGCCCGCTGTCTCCCTCCACCCCACATTACAACTTCCAAGTTCTCCTGTCCTCCAGCGGCATCCAAACTGCAGTACTGATGGCTCCAGTGCATTAAACTGGGGTCTAGGAAATTCCCAATTGTACTTTGAACTGCGAAATGTTAATGGCTGGGAAACTTTGGGTTCATCGTCTTTTCCTTCTGATTTTGAACTTTCAAAGTATGTTGTCATTGTCTCTCCTACCCCAAGAAGTCGTCTTTTTTTTTTAATTGAAGTTAAGATGGTCATCTAGCTCATGGTTTCTGGGGTCTGGGTTTTAGAAAAGCAGCATCCCAGATCACAGATAAAGATTGTGACAAAGATTGGGTAGTACTGGCATCTGCTTTAGTACACTTACTCTGAGATTTCTGCTCTTGTCTTGTTGTCTTCCCTAGTTGCCAAAGAGCTTTCTGGACTCCCAACATGGGGCTCTTTACCCTCATTGTGACAAAGCAGATTTCTGATGTTGAGAAAGAAAAATCATATGGATTGAGTGCATCATGATGCAGTCCAAAAAGGAGTCACAGATTGTTTTGCTTTCCAAGTTGTCTCAATAACCTTACCCAAATTTCCAGCTCCAAAATGCTGATATCGCCATTTCTCAGATTTCAGATGTCCTTTGCCTGATCAATGCACTGGACACTGTCCGGTGACTTAAGCATTAAGGAAGTTTCCTTTATTGGATTATATTTTCATTCTGTCTCTACCATTCCCCATTCCACACCCCCTCAGGATTTTATAACCTCCATGCTCTATTTTGGCTAGTGATGTCAGAGGCAGAGCAGTTACCATGGAGAAGAAGGGGACAGACTCCACTGAGACGGATACAAACATCACCTAAATCTACAGCAAACTTGTGATTCATCAGCCAAATTGCGTGTCATCATTAACGGCTTGCAAAAGCGGTCATCGATAATTTTTCATTTTAATGTATGTGGTGGTGGAGAAGTTTATTAAAAACTTCATGAAAGCCTGGCTAATGTTTACATCAGAGGAATCCACAACACATGTTATTAATGAATAAGTGGAACAATATCAGGCACCATCTCAAGAATGGTTACAAGAACATGGCTATAGAAACCAAGCTAGGGGGCTGGAGCTTTTCACTGAAAGCAAACACAATTATTCATTTCATACTAGGATCAATGTTGCAATGATGCACAGATCATGCAAGGAGCTCTTTAAATGGTGAGTAGAGAGCAAGCCCAATGGCACTAGGTTGTATAAAGGGCATCTCCATGAGGATGCACTGATGCATTTCAAAATATTTCTGCTTTTCTTTCTGTTGTTTTGTTAATTTCTAATGTTTGGTTTACTTTTTCAATTTTGCTTGTTATGTGAAACATTTCACTCCTGCATAACCCTCTTTTCCCAACGGCTGTTTAAACTTCTTCCTCTTCCATCACTCTAGGAACATTTTCATAAGGTGAAAGCTCCACAATAGACTTTGCTTTTGTGAAGGGGTAAGCTCAGTACCAGGCAAGGCTGTAGGAACATCATTTGGCTCCAGAACACTGTGACATCCCATGTATTCACTGGCCAAATAAGTGTTTACGATCACTGGAAAATCCTATATGCTACCTGGCTTTGGGAAAAGCAGTTCAGAAACACCGAGAAACCCTTTTTTGGTCATAGAATTCAGCACTGGGATGCTCTGCAAAAACATTCTATGAAAATAACTTTGCACACTATTTCTTAGAAATAGGAAATATTCTCATCTTATAAATAATAATAACAGAGTTCAGAGTTATTTGTTCTCTCTGTCTCCTTCACGGTTGGGAGGCTTTTTTGCTCATCACCAGGCTGCTGGGAATATTACTCTCTCTAGCAATAAAGAGTCTAAGCTGAAACACCAAATTCAGCTCACAATGTGACACATGCAGAACTGCATCCAGTTCACCGTCCTGTAATTTTACAAGGTTTTGAAAACTGTCAAGTATAAAAATGTAGTTAAAATGACAGCAGTAAGAACTCTCTGAATCTTGGCAAGAAGTGCTCATTATCCCACAGTGGAACTTCTTGCTGAGGTGTGGTGGTAGCTATAACTGGATTCCCCAGCGATTATTAAGCACAGTCACCCACAAGTATCTCCCAGCTCAGGAATTCCTGTAACTGCTAATTTTTGGAAGGGTTTTCCTGATGCCAGACCACTCAAGATCTACCCTGCGTGCCGTACTCTTCTTTATGCATTCCAGACTGTCTACTGGAAGAGGCAAAGGAAAGCTGGATCTTGGGTTTGCACCACCACGGCTGTGTTTGCCTTACGTTCGCCTTAACTCTGCTGACACGAATCACATGAACCTACTTTGGAAATTGTGACTCTCGTTTCTGTCACCACGTTGGATGCGCAGAGGGAGAAGTGTGGCTCTGCTGACAGGTGTCCTTTTCATCTTGCAGCTCACTGCTGTAAACGCAACCGCTCTTTAACAGCTTGTGTCGTCGTAATTGCTGTCATGCCATCAGGATCCAGGATCCCAGAGAGCACTCTTCTATGAATACGGCCGTGCTGGGACTAGGAGCAGCGTTGTTCCTGGAGCCAGAGCAAACACAACATACCAGTGAAAAGGGCTGAGAACCACTATCTGGAGGCTGCTACAACACTAGCATTAATCTTCCAAATGTTTTTTAAACAGTTTGACTCCATTTAATAGTCAATACCAGCATCTTTTTAAATCTTTGAGATTTATATTTGAGACTATTCATTTACAGGGTCAGTTGTGATGGTAATCATCCCTCTGCTAAATCCAGATTTTCTGCAATGTGATAACACTACCCTTTTCCCTAAAGGTCCTGACCACTCTCGACTGGACTTGTTCTCTGCCATGAAACAAGGAGTCCTGCTCAGGCAAGAAAGAGGTATAGTATCCTTCAGAAACACATCCCACCCTGCTAAAGTAGGGAAAGAAAAAGAAAATTAATGAAATAATGAAAGAGTCCCAATTGTGCTGTGGTGCAAAGGAATATCTTGTTCTTTTTGAGATCCATGTGGGAAGCTTAAAATGAATTGGTTTGCTTTATGGGTTTTTAACTCTGAAGTCAAACAACCCCATGTATAACAAATTTGCAGAATGGGGGATCCTGCCACAAATCTGCAGTTCAAAGAGAAGAAGAAATATGTCTCTTTTTTCCCCATTTATTTCCTTTCCTGACTCCCCATCTCCCAGCTAAGGGAGCACTCCTGCAGAGTGCTTTTCATTAAGCAAAATCCATTTGTTTGACGGCTGGAACTCAGGGAAGCAGGAGTAAACATTCCCCGTGAAGCACCAATGTAAATTTATTTAAGGATGGGAGTTTGTAATGACCAAACCACATCTTGTACTCAAAAGCCACTTATATAACCAGACTGAGAGTGCCCAGAGACTGTCTGGGAGCTGTTTTTAGAAGAAGAAATGTTATGTTCTGTTATCTGGGCTGTCCCAGAAAGACACTGCTGAGAGGATGTTGTTACCAAAGGGTGTCCTAAGTGGGTATTCATGGAATGACCCTCTGTACAAACTGAGAGAGACCTGGGACGCGGCATGGCAAAACACTGTCGTTGAAAGCCATCTGGCTTTTCCTTTAACATGTTTAGAGATGATCTGTTTTCTTCCTTCCAAGATGAATGCCATCTTCACCAATTTTCATTCCTGGCTTTGGTCGAAAATGTAGTATTGAAAATTAAAAAGGTTTTTTTTTCTTTTGAAATCCCAACGTTTTTCTTTTCTCTATGACAAAGCAAACACTAGGAACATGAAGGTTTGAAAAAACCCCTAATTTTTTTATTTCACTAAAATGTTTCATTTGCTGACCAGGTTTGCCTACCAACAATGCAAAGACCCTTGCCTGTGCCCCCTTCCACCCCATTTCTGCTGAAATCCACCCTCCTCAGGGTTAGACGTCACTGCCTGAAGGCTCTCAGAGCAATGGTTCCCAAGACGATAGATTCACGGTTACCTCAAAACGAATCATCTGAAAGCGGTCACTGCTGCGTGCCGCAGCCTGCACGCTCACCACGAATTGGCTCTGGCAAATCAAGTATGACCGACCTTTTTCCGAGTCATTTATTTTAGTATACCTGTCGTTGCTTGTTCCACTCTGCGGTACTCCAGGTCCATCCTGATGGCCTCAGTACTTAGAGATAACACTTCCCTCCTTCTTTCTGATTTCAGGTGTTCCTGGGTGTTAACTTAATCGACATGCTTGCGTCTCTTTCTGCTGAATTCTGCACATTCCCCTGGACATGGGAGCTATGCTGCCGCTGCCTCTGCACAGCAATAGTGCTTTCAGGCTCGGGGCTGGGTGCAAACCGGTCCCAAGAGGAGATGCTGGCCCCCTTCTCTTTGGGGATGAGAGCTCTGTTGAGGAAACAGTTGCTGGAAAACCCATTTTACCATTGTGTCTCACACTGGCTGTTAGCAAATGGTCATGCATGAAGCCCAGATCAGCGCAGGGCCAAACTAGAGCCCCTCGGGGACGCACACGAGAAGCAGGAGTGCAGCCCTGGCTCTCCTGGGGCTCAAGAAAGACTCTGCCCTGGTTGCAAGGAGCTGGGCTGTATCTAGTTCTACTACCTGAGAGCTATCACAGCATTCCTTGCTGGAGGACAGAGAGCTTTTAGGTGGAGAGCAAATGTCCAGGAGGAGCCCATATGTCCTGGTGACCAATGTCCTTGTGTTTAAGGACTAGAGGTCCCTTTGATGTAGGGGAGGCCAGGGAGAAAGCGTGCTGTTCAGCGGCAGGGTGTGCTTATCTTGGTGCATGCTGGCACTTTTTCCAACTTGGCCAAGCGTGTGGCTGGCCAACAGCTGGCATCTGTTTACTGTGAGCGTGCGGCAACATTTTTTTTGTAGTGGTTGCAAGCTGTGTTTGGCCCCAACCCAACCTTGCTCACTGCTGCTCTGTCACTGCTCCTGTCTCCTGGGTTTTCTTCCCCAGCCAGGGCACCAAGCCCCATCAGCCACCTCCTGCTGTGCCAAGGCGGTCTCCGACCCATAGCTCCAAAGTGTCCTGCTGTCATTCCTAGACTGATGGACTGTCCACTGCTGGGACAACCCTACACCAGCATAGGTGTAGGTAGCCCAGTGGCACACGCTGACCATCCCTGCCTTGGTCTGCTGGACCTGCCTCGGCCCCCACCAAGGACCTGCATCGGCTGCAGAGTCCCCAGTCCCTCCCTAAGCGCATCCTTTCTGACACCCTTTCTCCAGCCTCACTGGGGTCTCCTCTGCTTCTCCCCCCAACAACCCCGCTCTTGTCCTCTTAGCTGCTGTCTTTTCCTCTGGCATCTCTGCAATGTCCCTTCCCTGATCTTCCTCCTTGATGTGGGTTCCCCGTCACCTTTCTTGCATTTCCTTCTGCACAACCTGTGGCAGCCACTAGCACCAAACACCTAACCTCTGCTCCCTCACCTGCCCTTCCTCCTTTCTGGCACTGTCATCAATGTCACCCTCCCCTCTGTCCCACAGGTGCCAAAATCCAGTGTGATCCTCAGGTCCCTCTTCCCTCTCCTTCCCTGACTTTATAATTAATTCCTGCAGTTTCAGTTCAGCAGTCCGGGGGTGGCAGGAGCCTGTGGACTGATCCAGCCCTGGGTCTGGGGCTGGTTCTACACATCTGTACACAGCTGCTGAGACCAGAAAGCAGAGATTCATTCAGCCACGAACCCCTTTTTTAAAAAAAAAATAAAGTGTGGTGAGAAATTGCAGCCATTTTCCTATTTTGGGATGTGGGAAATTGCATGTCCCCCTGGTTATTTATGCTGGTAGTGTTTTCAGCTGGCAGTTCTCAGGGGTCTTTGGGAACAAGGAGCTACAGATTCCTTTGGCTGAGGGGCATGGTGATTTACAACTTAGAGGTGGGTGCACACACGCACACACACACAAATTCTTGCACATATCAAAAGCAGCAAAACCCAAGCCATGCACCATAACTGCAGGCAACCGCATAGTCACACACTTCCTACCTGCAGAAACCTTACTGACAGGTCCTGGGAGGAACTGTCAGAGGTAATGGCATGTGGCCATCTTCACCATCCTGGAAAAATCCACATCATCAGGCTCTGTCCTGCAAGGCAGACTCTGCCACTGCTGATCAGGTCCCCTCTGGACAGAGTGAGTCAGCTCTGAGCAATAAAGTATTAGCAAAGTAACCACCACAGATCCACTGGGACTTCTCTAGGAAACCATTTCTGCTTCATTCCCACTGATCCAGCTTTACTCATCCCTACTAATACAAACTACAACCCCAAGGAAAATACTAACATAACATGAAACCGACCTTCACTCCCTATCTGAACACCCTACACGGATCCCACCCCCTGAAAGCCTCCACGGCTGGGGCAGGGTGACCGGCTCAGGCTGGGGCACACACCATCTACTTTCAATGCCTTGTCCCTCATATGGTGACTGCGACACCCTTAGACCACCTACGTGGTCAGAGGACATCATTCCACATCAAATAACAAACTGCATTGGGCAGGATCACGGGCAGGGTGATACTTTAATTTCGGTAAAGGATGCTTGCCAGAAATAGGATTTTCCTTTTTTTTTTCCTATAGATTGAGAAGAGGTTCCATCTCTCTAAGTCTGTAAAGTATGGGTCTCAGTAACATATTTAGCCCTCATGACACAGAACAAACCTCCTGAATGGGACTGCTGTAGGCTTGAGCAAAAGCGAGTGCTCTTCCAGCAAACTGGAACAATCCCAAAGGTACAGATGATTATGAATTTTATACAGTTTTTTTGCATTTAGTTGTGGAATTAGTCTCCAGGAAAACTGCCACGGACATCAAACGAGCTTAGATCAAGGGCTCCATTTCAAGCAAATATTTTAAGTGACCTCACTTTCTTCTCGCACCCTCCTCCAGATCCCATCTTCATCTGCCCAGTAAGTACCGTACCTTTCCATCCCATAGCATGGCTCTGTACAAACAGTAGATAAGAAGCAGAAATTAGGCAGAGTGGCAGAGGGCACTCCCATGAAGGATGAAGCTCAGAGCCCTGCGGTCCCAAATAGCGTGGGGTGGGCACTGCTGCAAAGAGGAACCTGGCACCGGGCACGGGACTGGTCCTCTCCCTTGAGCCTGCTGCAGACGCCGAGGCCAAGAAAAGAAAAGGCAGGTGTGGGGACCGGAGGCTGGGGCTAAGAAGGGTGCATCCTTACGAAACAGTTTGGCATTTGCCAACTGCTTGCCTCCTCGGAGCCAGCTGCGTGTTTTGTCTAAAGCCAATCTCTCATTTGAGCTGCTTGAGAACAAGCACTGAGGAGCCCCTATTGTAAACGCCACACAGAAACACAAAGGAGAGAGCCCAGAGTAAAAAACATTTCCATAATAAAACTGCCAAGGGGAAACGAGAGACTAGAAACCTTTGCAATGCCAAGTAATTAAGTTAAGAACAGTGACGCCCTCTCCAAAGCACTTGAGATAAACTGTCTGCTTAATACTCTAATTGGAGAGGAGCAGTTTGGGGTGAGATGTACATGCGGACGAGGGGAGTAGGTGACCCAGGGAAGAGAGCCCAGGAGCTGCAGGAGTTGGGTACGTGGCTTGAGCTCTTGCCAAGGAGCACAGAAATCCCTGCTCCCCTGCGGGCTTCCCGATGCTTCTCTTCTACAGTCTCTCCAAATTAGGTCACTCCCACACAGCCTACAAGCAAGAGCAGCCAACGCTGGACCACCCAGGGCAACGGGGAGGAGGCTAACGAAGATGAAGCAGAACCACAGATGGTATGATGCAAGGGTGGATTGGGCAATAGAAACATACACTCCAGTGGATGAGGGAAAACAAAAGGTCTTCGGGGATGGTGGTGGAACATGAACTCTGAGCTGTGGTCCAGCTAGGGTGGGAAGTCCTCACGGCACGGTGCTCCGTGCATGTACCCAGCCCAGGCTGGCACACGGGGGTCCATCACTGGCCTCACCGTACCCGCAGCGTGGTGGGTCCTCAGCTGGGGTGTTTTGGGAGCAACAGAGGAGGTTTGACTCTGCCAAAGGCGTTGCTTGGCTCTGCCCAGCTGACAGAGCTGTCCCTGTGCTCAGCGCTTAGTAAGGGTTCACCGGCAAGGAATGAAACATGGTGTCAGGGCCCCAGATTATTTCTCAGTTGAGTAGTGAGAATCCCCCTCCTCCTGTGAGCTGTTTGGGATTTAATCTTTTTAGGACTGGACCAGTGGCTGTTTTCCTTCTGCATCTCACAGCCCTTTTCCTACTCACATTGCTTTTACCAGAGGGCTGGCTGCCTGAGACAGTGAAGAATAACAGCAACAGATCACTGAAATCCAGTTTCCCTCTCTCCTTCTGCTCTTCCCAACTTCCCAGGCCACAGGGAGCCCTACCTAATAGATGCCAAAGGAGAATCAGGCCTTTCTAGGGGAAATGGTGATGAACTCCAGATCTGGGTGGTCTTACACACTCTCACAGGAGTTCAGTTCACCTTTGGGTTTGCAAAGAGAGTCCGTCCAACAAGCACAGGAATACCCTCAGGCTGGTTATCCTCTTCCTCACTAGAATTAGGAGAAGGCACCTACCTGATGGAGAAAAATCACATTTGGTTCAGCTCACACAGCTGAATGAAGCAGACTGTGGCCCCTGAAAGCCACTCACGCACCTCATGGCTCCAAGGAAAGGCATGGATTATTGTGGGACTAGGAAAAGGATCCATGGTTCTGAACAAATTACCTGCTGTTTTTAGCCCAGAGACTGTGGCATAAAAGTGCACCAAATGAAATAAGAGATAAAACACAGATGTGGAAACCAAGACAACCAAGAACTGATGGACTCTAAATGACAGAAATAACCCCAACAGATCGATACCAGACCAGGCAACCCAGAAAAACCTGAAGTCTCAAATAGTCCTCTGTTGGATTGAGAGCAGAAGCTACTTCCATTTCAGAAGTGATGGAGTCACTCACATGCCAGGTATAAAATATAAACACCAGACACTTGGCGTTGTGCAGCTACCTGACAAAGGCATTAAGTTAGTTGGACTCACTTGAAACACAGTCTTTTTATATTTTCAAAACACCAAGTTCCGTGCAAGTGTTCAGGCTGCCATGGCAACATGGTACATTTGTTCCCAAGTGTCATTTCCCGTCACAATTGGGGTTTTTTTCAGAACTTTGCCCGACTTCAAAACTTTGGTTGCTGAGGCAACATCTCCCTTTTAAGGAAAGCGACTGGCTGTGCCCATCTCTGCTGATGCAAGGGCTCTTCTTTGAAGACCGATGTGCCACAGCAAGGGAGGAGGTGTTGGGGAGGCTAAAAAGATCCCCAGGGAAGCAGGGGGAGAAGAAGGAACCATGCTGAGAAGTGGCTGTGGAGGGACAACACACGCCTTTGCATGAGGCCGGTGGGACGGGCTCCGAGTGGGAGGCTCCAGGTTTAGCACTGGCCACCTAATGTGCCACATGACATCACCGAGGATGTTAAATGCGGTCTCAGTGAAAAAACGCTCTGCCTTTGAGGTATCCCGTGAGGATCTCGTGGAGACGCATAGTCCTCACAAGACCTCTACGAGAAAGGAATTTGTCACTGGGCTTGTTTGACACAAGAAGTGACTGAGGCAGAGAGAGCTTGAATGAACTACTGAAGGTCACGCAGTAAATTAGTGGCTGATATCGAATAAGCCCCTGGAGGTGTTGTGTTTCATTCGTAAGATCATCATTCCTCTGATATTTAACTTGCGCTTAAACAGAAACCCATTTACCTTCTGCAGAGAAGCACTGCAATCACTTTTTCTCTCGCTAACATATTACAGTCCTCACCTCTGCTATTTGTCAATGTATTTGCCTGAAATGCACTGAAGCAGGGACTCCTTTCTTTCTTTTCAGATCTGCACTCTTCCTGAAATCCTGCCACAATAAACGTGATCGCCACCAATAATCATAACAGCTCTGAGCAGCTCTTTAATTGGGGTCATTCCCACCTTCCTCTTAACTGGAAGCATGGAAGGGACACACCACCACCATCGCTTGGCCACCTACGGGCTCTAGCTGACTCACAAAGACAGCGAGCGGCTTTGGGAGGCAGCAGCACGCTGCATCCAGCAGAAAGAGCAAATGGGTTGCGGAGGAGGCCCCGGAGAGGCGGCTGGGTAAGCGTTGAGCAGAAGCTGGTGGTTCTTAGGAAATGCACGGGATGAGGCCACGCACACGCCACAGGAATGGGCACAGGGCAAGGGATGGCAAGAGGACGAGAGCATGGAGGTGAGCATGGCACACTGCTGCTGCTAATGCAGGGACCGAGAGTGAAACCTGGGAAATCAGTACTGAGAAGGCTATCGTGCCACAAATCAGCGTGAACGGCATGAGCAGGAAAATTAGCTTTCATTTCATTAAAGTTGCTGAGGAGACATAATTGAAGCAGCAGCAAATATAGATCAGCCAGGCAAAACTATTCGGAGGGGATTTATTCACCGTGTCACTGGCCTCTCGTGAAGCAGATGTGTTCCACACCGAGGGCTGTGATTCAGCCCACGAGGAAAGGAAGGTTTGAGATGGAAGAAAGGTGGGAAAACAAAAAAAGAGCTAACAACAGAAGGAGGGGAACATTACGGAGGTGAAAAGTCATGGCACACGTTTCTCTACCTCTTAAAGACCAGGGCAGAGTTCAGGAGGATTAAAAAATACTGTGGATGTGGCATCTGCAGGAGGAAGGAAATCCCCACGAGCAGAGCCTGGGATTGAAGAAGCTGAATTTCATCCATCCTTCATTGCTGTTAACTCTTGTGCACCTTGGGCTAAGACATGCTGTTTTCCTGTGCCCCGACTCCCTCCTCTGCAGGAGGGATGACCGGACTTCTCTACCACCAAAGCGTTTGAAAGGACAGATGTGCTATTGATTGCAAGGTGCCAAGTCACTGCTGGGACTAGGAACCAGTTTAGGACTGAGCGGTGAGACTGCACAGGCATGCTTTATGCAAGATCTCCCTTCCTGCCTCTCAGCAGCCCCCGATAGCCTTGTATTTCCCTTGCCTCCACCGGCACCCATCGATCTTCTCGCATGCACTGTCTGGGCAGCCTTCAACTGCACCAACAGCCCTTTGCTCTGCTGTCCCCTTTACACGAGGGAGCGCACAAAAGTGGCCAGAAAAATCAGAGAAGCTAACTCATTTAGAGCAATTTGGGCTGTACAGACTTCACCTACCTCTTGCTGTTCCCTGTGGGACCGTTTACACCCTTTCTTATGTAATAAGCAGATGGTTTTCATGCTTGAAACAAATTACCACTTCAACAGGGGTTCTCCAAAGCCCTCGGCTGTTGCACTGCCTGTGAGCCAGCATCTTTCCTAGCCTGGAGATGCACACAGGAGGTTCTGCTGAAAAGCAAAGCCAATGAGTAGATACAGGGTTGGTACCAGCTATTGCTTGACCAGAGGGCACGACAGATTCATTAGGCTAGCTCTCCACTTTGCAGCCTGTGTCTCAGTGCCCCAGTTCCAGACCGATGGTGACTCTGACGCTTGTGGATGGGTCACTGGAGATTAGGCTTTGGTTTCTTTCCATTTCAGCAATTCATAGCTGATTGATTGCATAAGCAGAGTCAGATACAAACCACTGCCTGGATCACCACCTGCCTGTTCCAAATCTGGGTCACTGTGGCATTTAAAAATGCGAACAGCCAACGCAGCCCTGCCAGGCAGAAGCAAAGAAGGAAAGCAAACATGAGAAGTGCTCTTGATTTCAAAAGAGAAACATACAGACACAGGAGGCAGCAGGCTTTGTCTTTCTCCTGCATTTAATCATCTTTGATGCTTCCTTTCCAAGGGCATTGAATTTTAACTGCCTCTTCCATGTTGGTGGAGGAGACCAAAAATGGCCTATGGTGATTGCATGTCTGGCAGGGAACCCCCCGGGGGCGGCATCCTCCGCATCCTGGGACACTTTCTTCTGTCCAAGTGACCACAAAAGCAACCCGAGCAGTGGCTCCCATGGTGATAATATTTCTCTGGTGATTTCCAGGAATCGCCCACGTCCCCAGACTTCTCTTGCCTGGGCACTGACTACAGGGAGTTTCCCTCACTGCTCCTGAATGTCTCACCTTTGGCAACCCCACCTCATGTCTAGCAGCATTTGCTGAGGTTATGAGACCCCCTAGGACAGTGCATTGCCTCTGCTCTCGCATGGGTGACACAGAATATCCCTGGGACACAGATGAACCAGATGGAGAAGATAAAGGAGGCCCTATAGCTCCTGAAATACTCCAGCATATGATAGAGGTTGAAGAAGCCCTCAGGATCTCTTTACTGGCTAATGCTCCCAGTGTGGGTGGACTGAGTCCTATCCCATGCTCGAGCATCTGAGAATTGCTGGGAGTCTCCTACTCCCAAAGGCAGGACGTTCAGCAGCTGCTGGACAGCCCAGCAAGCAAACAAGCCACTTCTGCAAAAGTATCTGGACATCAGCCATATTAACCATGAGCGCTGCTCTCCCCTGTGGCTACAACAGCTGCCCATTGGAATAAACAGGAAAGCATTTTATCCTCTGAGGAGCAAGAAAGGTGAAGGGGTCATGACTATAAATTGTGTGTCTCTGGGTTTGGGGCATGCAGCATGAGCCTCAAACAAATAGGTCTTCTGTTTTTTCTCATAGAGCAGGGACTCAAATGCTGGGCTTCTCCTTCTGAGCTGGTTCTCTGACCTGGTGTTACCCTTTTGTCCAGTGCAAGAAACAAAAGAGCAGAAGTCCTGGTTTCTTCACTGAGGTTTTGGAAAGCAGTCAAATAGCATGGCATGGGGAGACACTGCGACAATACGCCTGCCAGGTCACCTGAAATACAGGTGTGGATCTGTCTTGTCTGAACCTGCATGCCCACACGTGGTTGTTTTGTGTGGTCCCAGCTATGAATACGTGTGCTTCTGCACTTTGCCTTCCCACCCATTGGTAAGGTTCATCGGGGAAAACTATGAGCCCCTTTGGGATCAACTTTTCTTGGCCATTTTAGAGCCCTTACTTTTCCAGCCTCTTGGAAAGCAAGCCAATTTTACATCAAATTAAGGCAGCCAGTGAGAATTTGCTTTTGCCCATGGAGCTCTTCAATTGCTGGGCTCCTTGGCCAGACCTCTAGGGCTTGCGTCATGCAGGAGGTCAGGTGAGCTGGGCCAAAAAGGGCCTTCTGACCTCAACAGCTCCGGTTCCAGTTCAACTCAAGACTGGGGAAGCTTCACCCTCTTTCCATATGATGTGTCTATTACTGTAAGTTCCATTTGCACCTGATTAGGGTACAGTAATGTGACATTGGCACAGTATGGCAGTAGCGACGTTGCTGTGGAAACCAAGATATTTTAATTGCCTGACTCAGGAGAAGCCAGGTAAATCAGACATTGTAGCTCCCCCATTGCAGCAACTGTGCTGCCAAAAGGTCTGGACTGAGCATCAGGTGCGCAGTGCTCTGTGACTGACCAGTTTATGAGAGCCATGTGGCACTGGGAAAGCTATTCCCCTCTTTGTGTCCTTTGGTTCACCACAACCCAGGCCATCACTGTTCACCTGCTGGACCCACACGGATGGCAAACCTCCCAGACTGGTGACAGTGTCCGCTATCCTGGTCAGACCAGCAAACACCTCCTCATTACAGAACACAAATTCAAGATAACTGATAATGTTGGATATGCAGCTTATCCTGGTGCGAGGGTCTAGGACAGTGATATTACCTGTATGCTAGATGACCCGAAGCTCTAAAAACCTCATAAACATCTCGAGCACTGTGTTTAACTCCATAGTCCTAGTGGTATACTGAAGTTCATCTTTATGATCACTTGTGACAGAGTCCAGAAAGTACCAGGTGCAGTTTAAGACCTGACAGATTCCACCAAGTGAAGGATTTCCCCAAAGGAAAGATGCCTACGTATCTATTTATAGATGCCTATTTATACCGCAGAGGTGCTGGATGCTGATGAGCACACAGCATGCAGCCAGCTGCAGCCAGACCTGCTTTACCACTCACCAAACATTTTGTGGGTACTTTGATCAACGCAGGCAGGATAATGCTCCTGCTTTCATTCTGAGGGTCCAAAAGTGTGTGGTACAAAGGTAAACCAGTGTTGCCTGGCTTTCCTGGCCAGAGGTCTGTGTGCTTCCTGGCCAAATTGCCCACACAGGAGTCTAAGAAAAAGAAAAAAAAAAAAAGTATTAGAAACAAAAAGGGGTGGTGAGATGAGGTAAAGATCGAGAACAGGGAGAGGAGGTGGAGCATCTTGGCTGGGTGAAAGCTGAAGGGCAGGGAGGAGAGGAACGGCCAAGAAGCAGCAGATGGTCCAGGGGACATTCTCTGATGCGTGTCCTTTGGTGTCCCATTCCTACCCGGCAGCCCTGAGGGCTGATCCAGCATGTTATACCCCCATGTCCTGCCTGCCTGTGAAGCCAGCAGGCTTGAAAACAGAAGTGGGAGGCTTGTGCTGGGCGCTCAGCAAGGTGGCCAGGGACCAACCATAAAGGCCAGGGAGGGGAATAGGAGGGGATGACCATGCGGAGGAGAAGAGAGAGCAGGCACGAGGCATGCAGCGGGGTGGAGGAGGAGAAAATGGGCCGGCTGGCATTGCTGGGAGAGACCTGGAGCAGAGGTGTGCAGGAAAGAGCAAAGGACGTTGCAAAGGGATGGGCAAAATGGAACGAAGAGCAGTCGCGGGCATTGGTACATCACAGCTGTGGGAGAATGAGTGGTTTGGGATTTTTGAAGGAACCTAGCCCAGAATTAGGGGATACAGGCTGTTAATCAAACTTCCTAAAGGACTGGAATCAGCGTGAGACACCCACACCCAGCAGACCACATCAGAGGCACCCAGACCCATGACACATGTGCCATTCCGCAGGGTGATGTCATTGCTGCACCATGGTCTCCCTCCCAGAGACTTCTCCCTTTGTCTCTTGGTCTTTTCTGGCACTGTCCAGAGCAAAGCACAAGGATTTCTTTGCCTCCAGGAGATCAGTTCTCAGCCTGGTGAGGGCTGGAGAGGCCCTAGAACGTGTTAATGTTATTTATGTCAGCAGGTAGACTCTGCCACTAAGGTTCGGCTACTGTTGTGCCAGGCACTACACAAAATTGTGGTAAAAAGTGGTCTGCGCTCCAAAAACGTTATTATCCTGGACAGGCAAGGAAATGAAGTTGCTTGCTCAACTGGCCCAGTAAGCCAGTAGCAGAAAGGGGGAAGGAGCCCCAGCTTCCTTCATCTGATGTCGGTGCTTGGTGGACCAGCTCGGGTAGTTTTTCACATTCCCCGTACCAGCGTATTCTGCTTCCCAGTGTTTATCTCACATCCTTGAGCAATAGCCCTCAGGACTCTGCAGTTTGGTTTTGTTTTATTTTATGGAGGAAGTGACACTCACAACAGACTCAGAGGTTAGGTTGCTGCATTGCAACAGCTCCCATCCTACACGGAGATGGAAGAGATCCGAGCAGTGCAGATGTGATGACTCAGCTTTGCTGGATTTTACAGTAGTGGAACTCTGCTGACATTTCCACAGAGGTATTCTGATAAGCTTGGTGTAAGAGGAAAGAGAATCAAACCCAGTGAAGCTGCCCCAAAGTTAGCCACCCGAAGAAAGCCTTCACCAAAGCCCTTCTCCTCCGATACAGCAGTGCAGCACACAGGGAGGGAGGACATGCACATCTCCCCAGTTTGAGATGCCTATGATGCAAAAATACCTACTCGATCTAGTTGCCTTGACCTCATTTTGTAGGCAACAGAGAGAAAACAAATGCAACTAGGGCACAGCTTCTCTGGTTTCTTTTAAACATTTACTTTGGATAAAACACTGTGCTGTCTGGAAGCGCTCGCTCCCCTGCGCTGACAGAGAGTGCCTTGCTCAGCTCTTGACGCCTGGTCAGATGGATCCCAACCCGGTCCTCCCATGGAGAACTAAAAAGGCTGGCAAGAGCCCAGCGCACTGGATCTCCTTGGAGTGAGAAACTCCCCTCCGCTCACACAGATTGACACACCTCATGCAGGATTACACGTGATCTGCAAGTTCTTCGGGGGCTAATTCATTGTGGCAAGAGGTGGGTGGCTCCTATAGAATCCCAAGCTTTGAATGAAAGGCACCTGAGCATCCCTGGTGGCTACCTGGTTTGGGGTCGTTACGCTCGTCCGACTGTACTTCCCAAGTTGACGAGCCAAGGGTGGGGAAGAGGCCTCCTGTGACACAGCACCGAGTTAAAGAAGGGACAAGGTCAGCTCTGTAGGCTAGGTAAGGGAATGCTGGGCTGCTCAGATGTGGAGTGGCTACATCTGTCTGGCTTTACTCTCCCTGTTGGCCTTGGATTCGAGAACAGTATTTTTGGTCATCTAAGGACACCCAGACAGGGAGTCTGTCCCAAATCTCAGCATGCCAAAACCTCAGGGGTGACGAAGAAAGACACCTTCACCAGGAGGATGACCACTCCTTTATTAAGTAGCTATCATTTGAGGAAAAATCCGGTCATCTTCACCAGGAGGACCAGCAATCTCTTATCAACTAGATACCACCAAGCACTACCACTCTACCCAAATGAGTTTTCCTCCCAAAATTTCCATCTGCAGTGCGATGATCAAAACAAGCCGTTACTAATCGGTGATCTCTAGTTCCAAGATAATGCCAGAGTTGCGCACATCCCAGCTCCCCTTCTTGTGATAAAGCTGCATACATTAGTTGCTAAACAGTGTTGTTTCAAGCCGTATGTACACTTACATAACCTCATACCATATAATCAACACATTTCATAGCAGGAAGAGATCAATCATTCTGATCCCCGTCACAGAAATATACCTCTGCTCCCGATCATGTCGTGAAAAGAAGAAAAAAAACCCCAAACCCACAAAGAATTTCCAACCTCCACACCTGCCAACGCCCAGCATAGCTTGATGTACCTTGAGATGTTGGCTCTTTTAAAACCCGTGAGCACCACCCGACCGCCACTGACAGTCAGCAGCTGAAATCCAGCCATCCGCTACTGCTCCAGCATGGAGCAAAGATTGTGAGGAAAGGCTGGGGGGAGGTCTGCAGGTGGAGGGAAGGAAGAAAACAAGAAGCGTGATGGCAACGGAGCCCTTTGCGCTGTGTTCCCGTTCCCAGTCCCCTTCCCAGGATGCTCCCCACCCAGCCCATCTCCATCACTGGGTGCTCTTTCCAAGCCTGGGAACAGAAGCTCGCAGCCTCCTCCACAGGCAGCATTAACAGCAGGCTGTGGCTACCGGTCCCGTACTCACCTCTCTGCTTGCTTTGCTCTTGTTACACCTCTGGAAGAAGGACCATAGGTAAGACAGGTCCTGCCAGCATCTCCAAAGCAAGGACGGAGGTACTGGGATAGGGTGGCAGGGGGGAAGAGACCTGTAGGAGCCGTCACTACGGCGCGGCATGGGCTACAGCACGTGGCAGGGAAACAGCCACGACGCCATGCTGCTGCTTCCAGACCGTGTTAACCCTGCTCTAATGGGCCACCTCCCAATGCTAAAACATCAGGTGCTTGACCAGGGGCATGGGAGCTTGTGAGGGGGGTGGGATGCTTTCAGACACTGGCAGTTTGGGGAACTTCACTCTCCAGGTGAAGACGTTGCCCTGTTATTCTCACTTCCACTTATTCCCCCTCCATGGAGCAGCAGCTCAGGGAATCTGCCTCCTCAGCCAAGGAGCAGTGTGGGGAGAGAAGGCATCTCTTTTTTTTTTTTCAGAGGGAAAAGAAGGGTGCCCGCTTTTGCCCCAGCATTGCTTGCTCCAAGAAGCCCCGCAAGGTGCCTGGCATCTGCAAAAATACTGGGCAATAAAGTCACCGGCGTGAGCTTTCTGGAGACCCATCCCTACAGGGAGCCTTTGGGCCAGCCTCCTCTCCCCTCCAGCCCTCCACAAAGGTCGGACCCATCTGAAAAACTGGGGGAAGAAGAGCAGGGGGCTGTTTCTCCAAAGTGCAGCCCATCTTGTCAGGGCCATCACCACCCCATCCCCTGCAGACAGACCCCCCAAACCCATAACCAGCTCCAGCCACGTCCGGAGCGCACCATGCACCTCTCAAAACCCCCAAAGAGAAGCCAAGAGGGATACCGTTTGGTCCCCATGGGTCACAGCGGAGCCCAGCCCTTGTGTGACAGTTGCCAAGCTGGGTGCACCCCACAGCCCACCACCCCGTCCCCAAGGGACCCCTTGGTTTCCCCTCTGGGAGGAGGAGGAGGAGGCAGCACCACAGCCCAGCATCCTCAAGGCTCTGGTACCCTCTGCTGGCCCTGAACGTTTTCTTCTGCTAATGAAGCCTCTCCTGGGGTGTGTTTTTCAGCCTGAAGGTCACTCACAGACAGGGCAGCAGCCTCTCCGGCGGCTTCCCAAGCCTCCAAGCAAGGTTTTGACACAGCCCTTTACGATGCAGGGTAAAGCGTTTGCCTGCTGCAGCCCTTGGAGAGGGGCAAGAGGGATAAGGAAAGAGCAGCTTTGAAGCGGGGACCAGCAGGTTGTTTCCTTTGCTGCTGCTGGCAGACAGGGAAGACAGCAGCAGCCTGCATGCAGCGACCGCGTAAGCACCGCTGAGCCCAACAGGGCAGCCTGTGCCAACAGGATTTATGCCTTAATAGACAGATCAAACCCTGAGCAAGAAAGGAGTTTCTGCCTTCAGGGCTGCTGGTGCTGCCCACAGGGCTGTGTCCTGCCTCGAGGCGAGTCCCAGGATGGGCTCTGGGCGAGTAGGAGGGATGCCTTTCCAACCAAAATCCTGCGCTCCCTCCAAAAGGGGAAGGGGATACATCCGGGCAGCCAAAGACCCTGGGCTACCAATATTAGTTTTTATTTTAATACAGACTAAAAGCTTTTGGAGTTCAAAGAAACATCAACGTTGACACAGTGACAAGAGCACCCAAGGGGAACCCTGACCACCCCAAACCCCAGTTCAAGAGGGAAGCCCTGGGCTGTTTGGCTCCCCAAGGAAAAGCTTCTTCCAGGAGCAGGCTCCCACCCCACGGGGCACTCTGCCTGCACGTGGGCTCACGTCAGGCAGCAGCGGTTCCCTCCCCACGCACGGGAGGTCACTTGATGCGGTAGAGGACTTTGCGTTGCATGCGGTGCTGAATCTCCCCCCGCCGCATCATCAGCTGCAGCACCTTGTAGATGGCATGTTCCGGGTATTTCTGGAAAAGGGGAAAGCAGGGGGAGATGAGCCGGCAGGGAAAAGCTCACCGGAGCCCAGTGGGAACCTGCAACCACCACTAAAGCCTGGCTGTGCCTCTCCAGAGGGATGGAGCCCGGTGGCACCAGGCACTGCTACTCCTTTCCCCTTTCACTATTTCAGGTCTGACTGCAGCCAGTCTCACAAATCAAACAGTTCTGGTTTCAAGGGTAGGATCCCAACCTACCCAAACAGCCCCAAACCTCAGTGCTTTTGCAGAAAAATAAGTTCTTGCCTCACACCCCTTAAACTCTGCAATCACATTGCGCACCACTCCCTACAAACAACTTCAAAAGCAGGTATGACCAAAAGGCTCTCCAGCCACCCCTTGGGGAATGGGTTTCACCCCCCGAGTGGCAGCCTGGGGTCCCTGGTTTCACAGCCCAACCCTCCACAGGGTCCCTGGCCCACCTGCCGCATGAAGTCCTGGACGATGCTGTGCTCCGACACCTGAGAGCCGATGGCAAAGCGGCGCTTGAGCTGCTTCTCGATGCGGGACAGCATCTCTTGGTCCTCCTGTGTCGTGAAACCTTCTGCCCCTGGAGGGAGAGGCTGTGTGAGCTCTCTGTGCCGCCCAGACATCACTCTTAAAGCCAAAGTGCCCGTCTCCTGTGTCTCCCACCACACCTGCACGCCTCGATGACTTCAGGGAACCCATGAGCAAATCCACCACCAAAGGTTGCGGAGCTCCAAAGACACATCTGAACGTGGACCCGACTGCTGGAGCTTCCTTCAAAGCCTTTGTGCCACTCTGCCTCCCAAGGGAACATTTACCCCCACAGGTAAAGATGTTAGAGGACAAAAAGGCTGATGAACCACCTCCAGCGCTGGACTCTGCCCTTGGGACCACAAGGGCCCAGACCTTCCTTCCCTTGCCCAGCACGGATGGAGACCCTCGGTGACATTTCTCATTGCCCTCCCTTGCTGCTGCAGGCATTGCTTTGCCTTTGCTCAGAAAACAAGTCCAGCACCTACCCGGGGGGGTGCCTGGTAGCACCCCCAGCCTGGTCCGGGCAGGGAAGCTCATCTCTCCTTGCCCTGAGCAGCCAGACCAGGCATGTCCCTCCTGTCCCCAGCACAGAGCATCTCCCCCTCACCTGCCAGGCTGCCCGACATGGCCGCATCAAGCGTGGACACCTGGAAGAGCCGCAAGGCCTCCTCGACGTCTGCCTCGGTGGTGAAGGGCTGAAGCTTCATCTTCCCCAGGGACTCGGCGATGCGCACGATGGCCTCCAGCTGCCTGCGGCCAAAGGAGACGTTCCCTGCTTTCTACTGCGGCTCCGAGGGGTCGTCTCCTTCCCCCCCTGAGCCCTGACACCCACTTAACCCCACTCCAGGCACCTCCTGTCCCCCCCACGGCACCTCCAGCGTTGCCCTGTTCACACAGGACTCCCCCAAACCCCAGCACCCCACTAACTCCCCTCCCGGGCTACCCCAGGTGACACCCAGCGATGCCATCCCAACCCCGAGGGTTTTGGTGGGGAGAGGAGAGCAGGCTTGCTCACCGGACGGTGATGGGGATGCTGGAACGCCGGTCGCTCTCCTGCTCGTGCTGGCGAGTGCCGCTCCGCATCAGGACGTAGCGGTTCTTCAGCTTCTCCGCCGCCGCCGCCGACAGCCGAGGGCCACATTTCCTGCAAGGGGGGACAGGAGCTGGACGCAATGTCGACAGGGACGGTCCCCTGGGCAGCGGTGGGGGGTCCCCGGGCACCCCTCGTTTCCCCGGGCCACGCCGCGGCACCGTTGCGAGCTGCTCTCGCTTCCCTTTTTTCGAGGCAGGAGTTAGAAAAAAAGGTCACCCAGACAGAGCGCTCGCAAACGTCGGCCGCGCGGTTCGCTTCTCGCCGCTGCCTCCCGCCACGCAAGCCTGGGCGCTGCCAAAAAGTCATGCCTCGCACTCACGTCCGACAGAAGGAGATGAGCTTCTTCAGCTTGTTCAGCTCGATCTCGCCCTCCACGGCCTGGGTCTGGGTCAAGGCGCTCACGTGTAAGGACATGACGTGCTTGGCCAGTGTCTAGGAAAGCAGAAAGCAGTCAGGCAGCAGGACCCCCCCCCCCCGGCATCCCCCTCCTGAAAAATGGGGCACCACCAGTCCCAGCTGCCCCCGTGCGCCCCGACCCACCATGTCTCGCTCCTCATTGTGCTCATCCTTGACGATGAAGATCATGTCAAAGCGGGACAGGATGGTGGGCATAAAATCAATGTTCTCCTCGCCTTTGGTCTCATCCCAGCGCCCGAAGACGGAGTTGGCAGCTGCCAGCACTGAGCAGCGGGAGTTGAGCGTGGTTGTGATTCCTGCCTGCGGGGGGAAGGAGAAACGGATGGGGTCAAGACCACATCCATGTCACAGCAGGGCTAGAAGGCTATCAACTCGTAGTGAAAGGTCCAAACCAGTTTGCAAGGACTCATCCTCAATCACTTGCATTTAAATAAAACCCCCTATGTAGCATCCAATCGCTCTGTAATCCACGCTGGAGAGGGGTCAGCACAGGAGCTACATGGGGCTGGACCCACATGTCCTTCTGGAGGAGGACTGGCTTCAGCTGAGGCTTGAGCGCCGAGTAACTTCACTTCAAACCTCACGTCAAGGGCAACGACATGCAAGTCCCCATCCCAAGTTTGCGATCTGAGTTGGAAATGCGGCAGCTGGGGCCGAGTCCCCCGAGCAGCCCCGGGAGCAAAGCATGGGTTTGCAGGTAGCAGGGCAAGAGCGAGCAGCAAGGAAAAGCCGTGGTGGGTGCTCTGTTACCAGGGGCTGAACAGCTAAGGGGTGAGCCAGAGTGACCAGGAGGGAGCAGAGGTGCTAGAAAAAAAGGCTGAGCAGTGGAAATGAAGAGGAACTCTGATCTGATATCCATCAGGCAGTTTCTGTAGATCTTCTGAGAGGGTGGAGAGCAGTGGGAAGGAAGAAAATGAAGTGATATCAGGCTGTGACACAGGGACATCAGCAGAACTACTAAATCTAGAGGAGCAGAGGACAGGCAGAACAGAGGGAGCTCGTTTCAGTCCTGCCAAAGTTCAGGCTGCCTGAGAGAAGACAACCCAAAGCCTACAGGCAGGGCTGACCGGTCTCAGATCAGAGAAACCAGTAACCATCAAAACCACTGCCTGGACTCTAAAATGGGCAATTCTGGCAAAAGATGCCTGGCCACTGGCTGCTAGGCTCTCAGAAACCCAGTGGCAAGTCAGGCTCCCGCCCCGGGGCAACACGCACCCTTAACTCACCTTAGCAATGGAGATGGTCTGCTGCTCCATGGCCTCATGAATGGCCACGCGGTCATCCTCCCGCATCTTTTCATCCGAGGTGGGAGAAATGAGGCAAAGAGAAAAAAAAAAAAAAAGTCATCATCAATTTCTTCCGCCAGACCTTGGCTACACACCCACTGACACTGACCCCCAAGGTAAGGCTCTGCAAGGACCTCTGCCCAAGAGTGCAGGACGTAACCAGAGTTTCCCTCCAGCCCTATTTCTTTCCCCAAAAGAAAGTGAGGCAGCCTCAGGAGAGTTGCCCTTTCTCCTGCAGCTCTGGGCTCTCCTGGGAGAAGCCAGCAGCCCAAGGGCTCTCCTCCCCGCTCCCACGCGGGCAGCCCCACGGGTACCTTGTCGAACTCGTCAATGCACACCACTCCCCCATCCGCCAGCACCATGGCTCCTCCTTCCATGAAGAAACTCCTGGAGGAAGGGTCGCGGATCACCGAGGCCGTCAAGCCAGCAGCGCTGCTACCTTTCCCCGAGGTGTACACCTAGCAGCATGAGGGACAAGGAAGGGGACAGCACGTCAGCCGCCGCGGATCCCAGGAGCCCACCGCTTCAGAAGGAGGACAAAGCAGCCCCGGTACTGCAAAAACCAGAGCTGCTGGAGGAAACACATGGACCTCCAGGAAAAGCCCTCGACACGTGCCAAAAACAGACCTGCTGGGTACAGAGCAAGACTATTGCCTAGTCCCAGGCCTCGGACTAAGCAGCTGTGACGCACCAGAGGGCTTGAAGACACACAAATACAGGTATTAAGTACAGAACAGGGAGTGATTCATTGTTTAGTGGGCTGCTGCATTAGCTTTGTTTTCCCCCCGAGGGAACAACACAGTCAGAGGCTGAGTTTAATAGAGACTACAAGAAAACACAGCTGAAAATATAATTTCATGCCTGGGCTCAGCCTGCAGGTCCGTGCCTGAGATGCAGTCAACTTCATTTGTCCTGACCAGCCAGGCTCTCTGCTGATCAAGTCTCAACAACAAACAACAGCACCAGTCACGTCTTTGGACGTCTGCAAATAGCCTGGCTCGTATCCTAATGAAAGGCATTACCTGCTTCCCCTTCCCTCCCTCGTCCCCTGCCGTGCACCCCATCTCTTCCAGGCTAGCACCAGAAACGGCAGTTCGCACCTCTGCCAGCCAGTCGAGTTGTGGATGCGCGGGCAGGTATCTGCTGTGACCACGGTCTGGTCCTTGGTGCTACGCAAAGAGCAGAAGGAAGAAACCAGCCACGCTACAAGCGAGCACCTCAAACCACCTACCCCAATGGGCGAACACTTCTCGACGAACTTCAGAAGCTGGGATTTGGCCGTGCCGGGGTCACCCAGCATCAGTAAGTTGATGTCTCCTCTGCGGGTCAGCCCATCTGGGAGCCTGGACAGTCAGGGCAGGAAAAAGAGAGGGAGGAGAGACGGTGAGACTTTATTCTGATAACCAAACGTTGCTGACTAGTGGCAGGCGGCTGGCAGCACCGCCAGAAGACCGTACGAGGGCTTTGTGCCATGAACGACACCCCTGCCACCACGCTCTCTCCACCAGGCTGACTTTTCCCCACCTCTTGCGAGAGCCTCCAAATAAGAGGCAGGCAATGGCCTTCTTGATGTCGGTGCTGCCATAGATGGAGGGTGCGATGCTCTTGGCGATGGTCTCATAGATGTTGGGCATGGCAGCAAGGCGACGAAGTTCCTCCTCTTCTTGAGGGGTCACTGAGCCAGCAAAGCTGTGTCCTGTACAGGGATGAGGAGAATGATGCAACAGCGAACAAATGGATGTTTTAAAATAAAGGACGCTACTCCCCCCACACCCGCTACCGCCAAAATCCCTTCTTGAAGATCATGCCAAGTGCCACCAGGTGGGAAGGGTGGAGAGGGCAGGCGTTTGCTATCCCAGCAAGGCAGGCTGTGTCCTTAGAGGCTAGTAAGAAAAAGCAAGGACCTTGGACAAAGCAGCTCTGGAGGAACCAGCGGGAGAATTACAGTCAGGACCATGTTTTAAATACATAGCTCAATTTTAACCATCAACTTCAGCCCAGATCCTCAGGGATGGCTTAGCAGATTCCCACTAAGATCAATAAGATAAAAGCACTTAAATACCTTGGAGGACTCAGGCTGAAGCCTCCTCATTTAATATCACTGAGAAAAAGTCATACAGGACATGACTATAGAGCATTCAGGGCAAGTTAGACCCCTGGACTGGCTTGAACCTTCTGCTATATAAGCAGCAGAGAAGGACCCAGGCTGTGACTTCATGCAGTCCTTGCTGAGGGACCACCTTGTTCGGGAAGGGACCGTCCCAACACCAGGCTACCAACACAGACCATATGGGCACCAAAAGCAGCCCTCACCTGAGCCCTCCACATCCACCTGGATGCCCACCACGCGGATATAAGCGCTTCGGATGCCCACGCCCACGTTGTCACGGCTTCTGTTCTTGCTCTGGGTGGATTTCTTGATGGAGTAGATGCCCATGATAGTGACTCTGTTCCCTGGGACAACTTTGTCACACAGGTACCTGAGAAAAAGAAGGAGAAAAGCAGAGGATGGTAGCGGGCAAAAAGATGGCACCAGCAATACCCAGCGGGGTCAGGGTGGTGAGACCGCGCTGGTACCTGTCGCAGTACAGCTGCAAGTGCCGGGGCATCTCCCCGTGCGGCACAGCATCCGGGGACTCCTGCAGCTTCAGGACTTGGAAGTCCACACACTTGCACTTATCTGGCATGATGAAATAGGGGTCCAGCGGGCACTTTGGGCGGCCGGCTTGTTCTCTGTGTAGAGAGATCAATCAGGGAAGGCTGCTGGCACTCAAGAGCCGCCCCTGGGAACCCCCCTGTAGAGGGGACAGCGGTGACAGAGCCCGGAGCGGTGCCCAGCAGGTGAGAAGGGCGGTCACACAGGGCCGAACCAAAGGCTCCCCAAGCCCTCTGTCTTGTCTTCAACAGCTGCCAAAGGCGGGCACGAGAACAAGGCAAAGACAGAGTGATACTTGCCCGAGTACTCTCCCTGCCTCCCCCCTCTCCCCTGCTAGCTAAAAGCAGGGAGGAAGGTAATTAATTAATTACACAGAAGGTGACAGTACAGACTCAGCGACACAGAAGGGCATTTTTCTTTACAACCTCGTGCACGAAGCAAATGTTAAGTGGTTTCTGGTAAGAAAACAATTAGCAATGTGACAAGGCTGCCGTCAACCTCCCAGTCTCTCGAGACGTATCTGCCTCGCTAGACTACAAGCTCTCCAAGACACGGAGCACCTCCACGTCCCGCTGCTGTCTCAGTACATCACTACAGATGCCTGACGCCACGCAGGGCTGTCAGGGAGGGCAACACGAGAGTGCAAATGCACTCGTGCAGTCAAGGATCAGGAGCGAGGTGCCGTACAGACCATGCGCAAGAACGATCCCTATCCCAAAGACCTCTCAAGCTGCGTTAGAGGTAAGGTGCAGAAAATAAATACTGGCAGGCATGAGCTCGAAGACACAACCCACCAGGATCGGTCGGCGCGAGAGCTGCAGCACAGCGGCAGCCTGATGCTCACAGTTCGCATGGGCATCAAGAGCCGTAAAGCGTGATTGGAAAGTTAGTGGCAAAGCATCCCTACAGAAGGTAACGCAAAACAGCCCCCCTCGGGAGGGGGAACACAGAAGGAAGAAGTTTGTTTGAAAAAGGGAACAACTTAATAGGAAGTTGGGACAGCAGCTTAATGCAGCATTACGGGACAGGTGGAGGCAGGAATGAACCTTTAGGTAAAACAGGCAAAGCGCCCTGTAGATATAACGAACTCCCTGGACACGGCTGCTCAACGCTGCTTGCAGCGCTGCTCACGCAGCACCACGACCGGTGTGACCACAGACGGACGGAGCTAAAACCTGCCGGCCACGGGTGCGCGCAGGCTTAAG
This sequence comes from Harpia harpyja, assembly GCF_026419915.1. Lineage (NCBI taxonomy): Eukaryota > Metazoa > Chordata > Aves > Accipitriformes > Accipitridae > Harpia > Harpia harpyja. The sequence continues at coordinate 26,522,840 of NC_068945.1, read as the reverse complement.
GGCAACACAAAGGGAAGAAGCAGAGAGCAGCGCAGATGATTCTGCCTTGTGTGACAGGGAGCTGACTCCATGCAGCAGGCGTGGGATAGAGGGGCAGCACAAGGGGACGCAGCCTTTTTTTTTCCCCATCATCCCCACGTCAGTCCTTACGTGTTGCATTTTCTGGGGAGAGCGTAACCCTCCAGGCCCGGGCGCACCGCGATGTTGCTGATGGTGTTGCGGCAGCTGCGGCACTGGATGGCTATTCTGGTGGCTTTGGCTTTCACGGGGGTTGCTGCAATTACAATTCCAGGGATCTTCACAAGGTGGGACATCTGGTCAGACTGAAAGGGAAAAGGTGAAGGGAAGGTGAGAAAGCTGTCACTGGAGGATGGATGGGAAACTAAAGAAGTTAAAGAAACACAGTTCTTCCTTAGCTACGCTTCCCACGTTCATGGAACTAAAGTACCAGAACATAAAAGCCCGCACTTCTTGACAACATCACTCTCTTGCTCTGGAGTAGTAGGGGATGGTTGCGTGACTTAAGCCACGCTGATTTCAAAACAAAAGAGAAAATGACAAAACACTGCCTGCAGAACATCACTTATAGCCAGAGCGTCCCCACAGCAGCAATCAGTAGTAACAGTCCTTTGCAGTCAGATTTAAGTTGCAGAGTACCCCGGCTTGTAAATTAGTGTACAACCCATGTGATCAAGTACCAAAAGCTTCCTCTGCAATCACACCCCCACACGAGCAAGCCCTGCCACCTGCTGCTCAGCGTGGCAGCGGATTCACCTCACCTTCAGGCTGCGGATGTTGGCTGCGTTGGCATCCGATCTCAACATCACCTGGATGTCTTGGAGAGTTTCTTCCCCTGAAGGACGAGGACGGGTGACCTCATCTGCGACTTCTTTTGCTGCTTCTTCCAACTACAAAGGGAAAAACGAGGCTACTATGGGTATGTTACAGTGCGTCGTCAGGGCTGCTCGCACAATGTGACAGTGTCAGCGTGCCAGGTTGCCAAACTCTTCCATCCTTACCAGCTGCAGGTGCTCCGCTGGTTGCTTGTACAGATAGTCAGCGAGATCTTCATCAAAGCTGGCCAAGTCCTCCATCTCCACCTCCACCCAGTACTGACTCAGGTTATAGTGCCGTTTAAGCTCATCCCTGGAAGGCAGTAAGCGGTAAAGGTTTGCAGGACGGAAAGCACCGGTCACCCACAGTGACCTTATCACAAGGAGGGAGCAGAGAAGGCAGGTTCTGCAGGGAGTCCTTGGTTTGAAAAGCAAACGGGAAAAATCAGGAGAGTGCCAAGAGAAGCCTAGGGGGACCGGGGCAAATCTTTCACCCAAACCCATTTTGAAATGTGCCATAAGACCAGGGACACCAGCGCTTGCAGTGACAATGTAAAGTATAGCACTAATTGTTTACCAGTTACACAAACAGATAGACAATTAGAAAACTTCTATAGAGAATAATACATATTATACCTAAAATATGATTTTAAAAAAGGAAATAATAGCATAGCAGGCAATGTTGTCCTTAAAAAAGCCAGGGTGCATGAAAGTCAGAGACGAAAGGTGAAAGATTGTCCTAGCCCTTGCATGATACATCTCCACATTCTCGCACAGTTGTGTCTCCAAGCTGCAGAGGCAAAGGGATGGCCAAGGGACCTTCATAGCCTCAGAAAGCACACAGGGACAGTGCTGCACTGATTTTAATGGATACAGACAAAACTCCAGACCAGAAAGGACTAGAGCTTGAAGACAGACCTTGAATTTCGGAACTAGATGCAAGCTTGGCAGTGCAGATCCCTCTATTGCTACCTCTGCCACTGGCTGGCTGCCTAAAAATTTGGGAGAACCCCAGACCTCAGTTTTCCAGTAATATGACATGGGAACAACAACATTTCTTATACTGACAAAGAGCTCTTTACGGTCTATGGGAAGAGAAAAGCTGACATGTGCTATTGTATATCTGGGGTGTGCATAGCAGGAAGGAGGTTAACAGCAGACTGGACGTGCAAAGAGGAGTGGGGAAGGCAAAGAAGGAGAAAAGGGCTCACGGCAGCACCTGTATTTGAAGGTGAAGCCCGTCCGGTCCGTGCCCACCCGGTACTGCCGCAGAAACTCCTTGAACCGCTTTTGCAGCTGCGATTTCCGGACCTGCCCCTCGTCCACTGACGCATCGCCCCCAAAACTGTCGCTGTAGTAAATGCCGGGGTCGTCGAAGCCGGACATGGTGACTGCTGCTCCCCTGTGGGGGTGAGAGCGCACGGTCAGCCCTAACCACCAGCACCAGCACCACCACAAGCACCAGCACCACCACAAGCACCACCACCACCACAAGCACCAGCAGCAGCAGCACCAGCAGCACCAGCACCAGCAGCAGCACGACCAGCAGTAGCACCAGCAGCACCAGCATCAGCAGCACCACCACAGCACCAGCACCACCACAACAGCACCAGCAGCATCAGCACCAGGACCACCAGCACCAGGACCAGCACCAGCACCAGCAGCACCAGCACCATCACCACGACCTCCTCCGCACCAAATGCCCCCCGAAATGCTGCCCCCCGCCCTGCCCACGTCCTCACCCTCCCGCCCAACGCCCCACGGGATCCCCCACCCCAAATTCCCCACGCGCACCCCCTTGCCCCCCCCAATCCCGCCCCGCACCTCGCCGCCCGCGGGACGCCACCACCAACTTTTTCGCGGCAAAAACGGCGCGCGGCGGAAACCAAACTGCTGCGACGGAGCGCACCGCCTCGCACTCCGATTGGCCCAGCCGCAGCTCGCCGCCGCGGATTGGGCACCGGCCGCCCTCCAGACCCGCCCCAAGAGGAAGAGCGCGGCCTCGCCGCTGCCGCCGATTGGCTGCGGCGCTCCGCCCCCTGCCGGCCGGGCGCAGTTTGGCGCGAAATCTGGGGGAGCTGAAATGGCGGGCGGGCGGACGGGACCATTGTGGCGGTGGGCGGGGGGAGCGGGTGAAACCATTGCGGGCAGCGGGAGCGTTAGTTGCCCTCAGGCGACGGGTGCGAGGCCGTGAGGGGGAGGCGGAGGCCTTAGTTACCGAGAATAAAATAAATTACTGCTGTAGGGAGGGCTGGAGGCTGTTGCTGCAGGGCTCGGCGGGGTGGTAGGGCCTGAGCGGGGTGTCCCTGTGGGCAGGAGGGAGCTGGGCCTAGACTTAGGCCTGATGTGGGTGGCTGTGGTGCAGCAGGCCCACGGCCACGGAGGGCAGGGTAGAGGAGAAACCTGCTGGATGTGGTGGGACGTACTGTGAGGAAATGGCGGGCAGGTGGTCTGGCTGGGGTCCCACAGGGATGGCAGTGGCTGTGCCGCAAGCCTGATGGCTTGCGAACAGGCTGCTGCCTCAGGGTGTGTGTTCTCCGGGACGCTTTTCTCCTGACCAATAGTGAATTTGGGGGGAAGGCTGGCAGGTTGTTGGGTAAGCGTTTTGGCCCTTCAGAAGTGCGGTAGTGCGCAACCTAAATGGAAACAAAGCTGGGAAGCATAGTGCGTTGCAAGGGAGGTGTAACTGCAGCAGGTGGAAAATAAAGACTGCCTCGTTGTTGCAGAGAAACCAACTCACGTGTTGCAGACAAACCAGATACATTCATAAAGATCGTAGAAGAGTACAAGCAAAGCTTTAGTCTTCGCCTCCGAACACTTCTTTAGGCTCAGTGTGGAGTCTTTCAGTGTGCGATAGCACAACAGCTGTGAGATACTCAAAGCACCATACCTCTTCTGCCGCGAGCAGGGAGGGGATGACGTCAGTCTGCATCCAGATTTCCTAACTCTGAGGTCACAAGTTACAATCTCTTTGGGCAGGGGAGAGGGGCTGAGTGTGGTGGAGTGCATTTCTGAGCTCATGGGCATTTGTTTGCATGTTTGGGAGGTTTAGCTATTCAGCATGGTTGAGTGAACATAATGATTTAGTTGGGGTGGGTTAGAGGGACTGAATAGGTAGAACTTAATATAAATTTGAATGAATGAATAAGTTCTTATATTTGAATAGCTATCAAGCCTCATATCCCTGCTTCTCAAACATCTATCTTTTTTAAGAATTAACTATTTTTTCTACCAGGGGTTGGCAAATGGGTCCAAATAGAGAAGTATTAAAGGAGATTTCTGAAGGGATCTAGGGTAGATAAGAGCCTGAGAATAATGACAGTCCCTCTTTCCCACTGCTTATTCTCAGCAGGACCTGCCTTCTGATTCTTGCTCTTTGAGCAGGTTCAGTGCTGGTCATTAAAACAGATCGGTAGGAAAGCGTGTCTTTGGGATTAAGGTCACAGCCAGAACAGGCAGCATTGTGGAGACAGGTTGATCACAGAGGCTTTCTGGTAGAAAGAGAGGAAAGGAGTCAGAGGTGATAGATAATGGCCTTGTCGGTACCTGCTGTGCCATACCTGAACTGCAGCCTCTCCTGCAGTGACTCCTGTGTTAGAAGACCCTCCGAAGCAGACAGGGCCTATGGCCATAACAGTGGCTGGCCACAAAGCCAGACCTCCAGATCTGCCTCAGCAAAAGGGGAAGAAAGCAAGCGGCGTGTATGGGCTGCTCTAGCAGTGCTGTGTGTTTGGTGTGTCTTTAGCAATGCCATGTGCCTGCCGAGCCCTGGGAGTAAGTTGGCTTAGTTTGTTACCTCGGTGAGAGCATGCAGTTGCATGCTTCATGTCTCCCATTTAGCTGCCTCATAGGATCAAAACCTAGTGTGCATTTCATTTCTGGGTGGTGAAAACATACTTGCTTTTCTGATTCATGCTGAAGTTCTCGCAAAGGCAGTCTGCTAACCGAGCCCTTACTGGTAGTGGTCAGGGAGAGCTATCCTGGTTTCGACCAGCTGAGGGTCCCGTCACCTTTTGCTTTTAATAGTATAGCAACCAGCTCTTACGTACGGCTTCCACCCCTTAAAAATACTTTGTACGCTCACAGAATTTCAGGCCATTTCTAGAAATAGAGACCAGCATGTAGGAGCTGAAGAAACCTGCCCCAGCCTGTAACAGGTTATTGTTAGCACTGAGTGGGAGCAGAGTCTGGCTCTGATGATAGCTCCCACTTTCATCTATTGACATGTCTGTGGAGGCAGCAGCTCCAAAAGACATAAAACTGGGAGGAAGAAAGACACCTCCTTTCTCCCCAGGTAAGGCTTTAATAATAGGAAACACCAGGCCTGAAGACTTTACATTGAAGTTTAATATGTATATAAATTATATAACCAGACAAGAGAATGACACTGATCTTCAACAACCGTCTTCTGCTTTTTAAAAAACAAAAATGATTGGAAAAAGAATTAACAAAGACCTACTAGTGTCATATAAAACAGTCTATAACCCACAGGAGCCACATGGCTCCACAGAAAAAGTGATCACAGTATTATCTAGCAGTATAAAAAATTGAGCAAACGGAGCTCCGGGGAGCTTCATATTTCTGAGGAGAGACAGATGTCAAAGCTGCATTTCTGATCCTGTAGGGTTTTTGCAGGCAGTCTGTAAAGCAATGACAATTCCTGGCCATTGTTTTTAGCCTTTTCTACCCTTAGTTTTTGGTGATAAAGTTAGTCTCTGAGAAGAGCTCACACCAAGCACGGGAGAGACTTTGCCTGAACCCCCTTAGCACGCTCTTTGATTTCTGGGGAGAAAAGTCTCCTAATATTAGTGGCAGAGCCAAGATCACAGTACTCAGTCGGGGGGAATTTCTCTCGCAAGGACTGGGAAGGTGGATTAGTTCAGGGTGAGGGAAGGCATGAAGAGAAGGTGAAGGTCCTGCTCTTTCACATGGCAAATAAGCCCAGGGCAACTGTCGTGGCTAGGAAGCTGAGCGCCAGGATCCACCGCACCAGGCGAGTGATGGGCATCATGTCTGTGGGTCTCCTGTTTGTCTTCTTACTTTCTTGCCCAGGTGCTGGACCTAGATCAAATATGGAGAAAAAAAAAAAAGGCAGGTGAGAAGAGGTTGAGGCAAGAAGCTGCTGCACTTGCTCTCCCCAGTGCCAGAGCAGACCTTGCTGGAGTGGTCAAGGGGAGAAGGAGGAAGCCCAGAGCCCATTTGGGCTGGGGGGAAACAGTGGCAGCAGGTTCTGCTCTCCTGGGGTAGGTGAAGAAGGGAAGCAGCAGACTTGACCTGGGAATCTCAAAGGCTCACGACCTCTTCCCTTGTCTCCTTACAGGCTTATAAATGCACTATCCAGCTCCATCAAACCTCTGATGTGTGCAGAAGACAGCCAAATACTTAAGCCAGAATTTTAAAAGGCATTTTGTCTCCTACTTCTCATTGATATAATTGGTTAGGCATCTAATGACCTTAAACAGGTAGTCCTTAGCACTCCAGGCAAATAATTTTCCCAGTACGACTTCAGGACGGGATTCCTCATCCAACACCAAACTTTTCAGAAAATCCTACTTTAATGAGTGCATTGGGAAAGGAGCGGCAAAATTTCACAGAGAACTTTTACTGCCTTTCCCAAAGAAGCTGCTTTAAGCTTCATTGTATAGAGATGCACAAGACAAGGTTTGCTTTTCATTCTTTGCCACAGGAAAACTGTGGTTCAACCCAGTATGCATGAAAAATCTGCCTTTTAGCATCAGAATAGGTAGGTCATAAGGGCTTTTTTACTTGAATCACACATTTTCAGGGAAACCACTCGCCTCTGTAAACATCTGAGCCTGCTCCTCACTCAGTTACAAGCCTGACTCCGTGAAAAGGGATTGCTCTGCTTGCAGCCGCTGTTCGGGCTTTGCCCAGTTCAGGATCAGCGCTTGCCAGTAGTGGAGATTTTTCAGTTTTGCAAAACTGATGGGCAGCCTGTACCTCCTCACTTCCCAGCTGGTTACATTTCACCATCCAGAACAATGCTCACTATCAACCCAGCACACTTTCAGGAGTGTTTTCAGTAAATATTTCTGGAAGGCAGGAAAATGACCAGAGGGAGACTTAGTCCGATAGGACAGGCCATTGGATAAGGCTCTGTGTCTGGAAGAACCTCCTGTCAGCATCACAGCACCACGGCTGATCTGCTGGGCCCAAAATTGCCGCCTTTACTTCTGTGAACTCAAGGCAAGTTTTCCCTGTGGTCAAAACTCGTGTGGCAAATGAACCTTACACCTGTTAAAACCTAAAAGGAGGAGAGGGGAGTCTCTTCTTGTAAAGGTCCCTCACTGATGCTATTTCTGGGGAGCCCACATGTGTCATCCTTGCTCTGTCATGTCTAGAAGAGGCTTTGCACACACCAGTGCCTCTCCTTGCACGACCTACTGATGGCTGGAGAAGAGATGGGGCAAGCACCTCATGCTTATTTCTCGGTGGCTTTTACAAACAAGAACAGAGGAAGGGAGGAGAACAAAACCACAAGGGGCAATGTTAAACACCTGCCCTTAGAAGTGTCTTACCTTGCTCATGTGATTTGTTAACGTTCCTTGTGCGAAGCTCTGCCTTCGGCTGCACAGTGTGACCATTCTCCTGGCCCTTAGACACCAGCTCCTGCAGTGCCTCAAACACCTGAGAAGAGGGAACACTGTGTCATTATGTGGCCTCTTCTTCTTTCACTGGACCCCTTGCCCCTGCCCTAGGCACTTTAAGAACTAGAGGAAGACACAAGCCTTCAGTCTAAGTCTCCTGGCACTTTTTGCATGGAACATAATCTGCCTGTGGGGTCAAGAGCATGTCTTTCAAACTCCTTGTTCACTTTACAGGTTCTCCCTGAAGCTTCCAGCTCAGGAGAAGGCTATTGCCCATCTTCTGATGGTAAGGAAAGCAAGGTACCTGTGCATCTAGTCAGCATCCACAGAGGACCTGTGGAGCTGTACTGTAGAGGTAGGACAGATCGGTGGTGATCCCCACTCCCAGTATGAGCCCTCATTCATATCTGAATAATGCCACATGGAAGAGACTGAATTCAAACCCTAAGGGAGGGAGAAGAGCTTTTCAGAGACCAGCCTTTTACTAGGCTCCCAGCTTGGACAAGTGTAGCCATCCAACTCTGACTGGCTTGCCCTAATCCACAACTTCCTGTAAACTCCACGGCAGAAATACCGGCTTTGCCTTTGCCCTGTAGCTATTATCTCGTTTCAGAGAGGGTGTGGACAGGCAGGGCTGTCTGGTTGTTACCTGTATATTTAGCAGGAATGCATTCTTGGCCTCCTCCAAGACTCTTTTCTTAGTGGCAAGATCCATCTCGAGGGCATTCATGCGGGAGCGATAGAGCTGCTTGAACTTGGTGGCGTTGGAGACTCCATCGAAGGTGAAGAAAGCCAGACCTTCTCCAGTGGCGGGCAGCTGGAGGGCCTTTTGGGCAATTTTCTTCAGCACCTGCCCCCCAGACAGGTCTCCCAAATAGCGAGTGTAGGCATGGGCCACCAGGAGCTCTGGCTGGTCCTTGCCTACGTAGTGGATCCTCTCAACGTATTTCTGAGTAGCCTCAGGACACGGGATCTCTCCCCTCCAGTTGCTGCCGTAGAAGTACTCCAAGTCTTCCTCCAGGGCAGCTTTCCGGTGCAGCTCCGCCGGAAAATACACAGGGGCAAAAACTGGGTTGTCCTTGTTACGTTCAATCTCTTCTTCCAGAGCAGAGTAGATGAAGTACAAGGATGCCGTAACCAGCTGAAAGAGAAGGAAGAGGATGAGCTACAGGTGCATCTGTCTGTCTGCTTCAGGTTTGGGGGACAAATCCTACTAATGAAAAAGTTACTCATGGGTGCACCCAGTGTGAGTCACGCACATCTGTGATGTTGCAGGTTTCCCATGTGGAAAACAGAGTTGCAAGGTGCAGTGAGACACAGTTTAGCCCTTCCCCTTCTGCTTGAGGCAGCATCAGGTAAGATCTAAGCCCTTTCCAGCAGATGTTGGTCTTACCTGCCCTTAAAAGCAGCTGCCTTCACCTTCAAGTTAAAGGTCTTGCAGCTTGATGTAATGGAAATCGAAGCCCTATTAAATCATGCCTGGTCTATTCTCCTCATTCCCTCGGTCAATAGAGACGGTATTCCCAAAGGTGTATTTTCTGGTGCATTGTTCAAATCTGAATGCTTCAACATGTGGCTTCCCTTTGTGGGGCCTTGTGAGACGATGACACACCCTGTTTATTTTTCAACATATTCATCCTGTTGGCATCCCACCATCCTGGGAACTGAGGCACCACCGTCGTCCTCATTCAGACTTGCAAGTGGGGTTGCCTCCTTGGTTGCCTCGAGGAGACAAGATAAAAGGGGGCTGGGAAGCACAGCCTGCCTCTAAAAGATGCCTTTGTGAAGGAGCGCTGTGAGGATGTGTGTTCTCCCCTCTATTTTGAAACCATTGTTATTGTTGTTTTTCCCAGCTTACGCGATACTTTCTTCTATCTGCCAGCTTTTCCACGTGGCGTAAGACAACCTAGCTGTGTTCTTTCTTTCCCCGGGCATTCTGTTTTCAGAGGCTGTATTGATATTTACAACTACCCCGCCCCTTCCTTACACTGGAATCCCTTATCAGCAGCAAAGGGTAAAACATGAAGGTATTGCAGTACAGGTGAGTCAGGCTTGGTGGGGGGATTATGCTGATGACAGGAGAGAAAGCAGTTTACTCTCCCACAAAGCAATCAGTTCTGCAGTAAAAGAGTTGCTGTTTCAACTTTTCCCCACTCTGCCAACAAATAGGACTTTGATAAACACATGGGCAGTGGCTTGTTTGTGGAAACAAATACTCAGATTCTGGGGAGTCAAGTGTCAGGACACATACATAGGTTTGCCAAGAGAGTAAACAAAAAAAGAGGTTTTTAAACAGTACCATGTTATCCAGCTTACTGGAAAAGGAACAAAATATGGGAACATTGCCTAACAAATGAAGAAAATATAACTTGACTGGATGTTTTCAGAGGCAGGTAGTGGTTTAATGGGAAATGTGGCTTTTGAAAACTGTCATTTTTTTAAAACCCATGTCACATCTCACTCCCCCGACGGCGTGTAAATATCTTCTAAGAAAGTGAGCTGTATTCCTGAAGGCCTGACTTTTTACGTTATTGCCAGCCTGTCTCAAAGTTCACTGCCTAACCAATGCCACATTTCTAACACCAGGAAGTCAGCACCTGAGATTAAATTTATGCTTGACTAAATATCCTGAATGTGACCTGTCAGAAATAAGTAGTCTTTTTCCTACTCTTGTGGATTTATTTGCCAAGGAACAATTCAACAACAAAGTAATTAAACCACAGGTTGGATCACTAGCTGTTATTTGCAAGCCTGCACGTCACATCCTATAGCCTCCCAGGAATTTCTGGCCCAGGTGTGTGCTTTGTTTTTGCTCATGGCGTTGTTATGTGGCTCAGATCCCAGGAATCACGTATCTAGCCAGGTTAGGTGCAGACTAATGTCTGCAAATGTTTCTCTTTTATCTTAAGAAAAGCAACAGGCTCCTAACTGTCAAACTCAGTCTGCCTTTGAGTTATTATTGTTCACGATCTCAGCTCTGGTATAACCCAAGTGACAACAGAAACACTGCAAAGTTCAGTCCCAGAGATGATCCCACATCCTCATTTTCTCACTATTCCATCATTATTTCTAGCTGTAGCTGCTTAGAGTGTTGTAAATTTAGTATTCTCCCTCTTTTTGGCATTTCAGCCACTCAAGTATCTGCACATAGTTGTATCCCCATTAGCTATCATTGCCAATAATTAACATGCAGGTATTTATGAAGAAAGAGAAAAGCAATTGCATTAATCCCATCACACTCTTCGTCTTTTTATCCTGTTTCAGCTTGGCTGCCCGTGGTGATATGCACAGTCCTGCCCTGCCTTTTGCAAGAGAGGCCGGAAAGATCTTAGGGTGCTGGAGTTTGATGAGGAGGATGTTTTGCAGAGGAGATGCTGACACCAGACAGCTGTAACGCAAAACTCCTTCCTTGTGCCATCCCCATCCTCCCCGCTTTAGTCCCTGTGCAGCCTGTCTGATCTAATAGTGTATTTCCTGCTGAGGAAATCCCATCCCCAAGGAACGCTGCTATGAAATACCTTAAACTCGTGGAGTGACACCTGCCCCTTCTGGAAATTCCTCATGAACGGCGTGTTCTCCGCCTGCTCGTGCACCTCCTTGGTCACTTCCTTCATCAGTTCTGACAGGTCCTTGGACCTGCAGGGGAAGAGCAGCAAAACAGATGTCAGTGCTGTCGGTCTCCTCTGGCAAAACAGATCTTGGCTCTCTAGGAAAAAAGGGGGAGCCTGGGATGGCAGGAAAAGGAGCAGAGCATTCCCGGGAGCCACAGATGGGAAGTGGGGAGCACTAGCATCCCAAACGCTGTCCCGAGCGAGGAAGACTGACAGACTCCATCCAGAGGTGAAAGCAGGAGCATGCCATTCCCTGCAGAGCAGAAACAGGAACAGCATGCCTAAAAGCAAGGGGAGAAACACAACACTCTTCTGGCAAAAAAAATTCCCTCTCGTTCCCATCCCGCTCTTACCTTTCGGAGCTGTGTGTCTGGGAAGTTTCCATGTTTCTCCCCGTCGTTTCACTCCTCCGCTTCCCTGTTGGCTTTGCTTGCTCGTGCTTTCCTCCTTCCCTTCTGCTCCCAGTACAGTGAAGCTCTTGAGCTGGGCAGCCCAGCTCCCGCATCCAGCTTTATACTGCCAGGCCACGTGAGCAGCCAAACTGCTGACCTCAGTGTGAGTACAAACTTCTTGCAACACCACCGCGCTTCCCTTCCCAGCACGGCTGTCGCCCTCTCCTCGCCTGCAGCCCCAAGGGTCCAGAAAGAAGCCACCTGATATGCCTTGATTACTAAGCACAAACAAGAGGATGTCCAGCGACTTCTCCTTCGAGGGTGCCTGGGTCCGTAACCCTTTCGGCACAGTGCCCGTGGCAGGCAGAGCCCAGATGCTGCAAGAGGTGCTCGTCGTGCTGGGGGCAGCGGGGTTGGAGAAGGAGAGGTGGATTTACAGGGCTAGTGCCTGGGGCAGGGTGGGCAACCTCCTCTTCTTACACCCCAGCCTGCGTCCCGGCTGCACCCCGCCTGGGGAGCTAATACAGCACCTGCCCTCATCTGCTCCAGCATGACTCAGATATTAACGTTTTCTTTCCCATGACTGTGCGTGTCTTCAGAGAGTCTTTCAGGTGACGCGGTCCTTGCGGGCCATGGGATGGGGAGCTCAGCACTACAGGTTACGAGCATACCCCCTTCACGGCAGGGACCACAGCGGGGACCCTGGGGTATGTACCAGTCCCGGTCACTGCGGGTAATCCGGCTGCTGTGGTCCATGCATGCACCAGCTCTGGTCTGCAAGTGCCAGAACTGCCCTGGCACAGTGCTGGGCAGTGGGGAATAAACCCTGTCTCTTTGCATAGAGCCAGCACAAGCGTGCCCGCACTGGAAATCTTTTCCACGCTCTTTTGTGCATGGAAAAAATACTGATTTGTGTGGCAACTGGCCCCTGCTGTTACCACAGCTGTGTGCAGGGCAAGTTAGGAGAATAGCACTCCATCTCTTAGATGCCCAGAAGGCTAGGGTAGCTGGTGGACTGAAAAGATGCGATCCAGGACTTGGGGGAAACCGAGGAAGTCTGCGGAGAGTTTCAAAAGCAAGTAATTTCTCCGATTTGGGAAAAGAGAGTTGGAGAAGGTGCTTCTGCCAGTAGCTGGCTGCTCTGCTGATTTGTCTGGTGAAGTGGTCAAGGAGGCAGCCAACAGATGAAGTGGGGCCCTTCTTTTCCAACTGTAGCTGTGCTGGAAGCAGGGCTAGCCAGGATGGATGATGCATTGGCCAGCCGCACTTTGGAAAAGCATGCATTTTGTGCTCAACTCAGAGAACAGGGCACTTAAACCCACCATTCCCCTGCTGCTGGGGGGGTGAAAAAGCCCTGTGGTGCAGTCGTGTGTGGGGTGGTAGGGAGACAGAGCCTGGGGAGGAAGGGGGAAGGACTGTGGCATCTTCTGTCCATCTGTCCCCTCTAGTGAGTCCACTCCGGGGTTTTCCTGGTGGGTGCTGCCATCCAAGCCGCGTGTCTCCCTGTCGCTGCACCTACATCTGGCCACAGCTGGGTTTGGTGCTGTAGGTTAGAAAGATGTCCTGGAGGAAATATGCTTCCATGCTTGTTTTTTGACTCGGACAGACATCTGGCGTGCGGTGCAGCACTCAGGAAGGATTACTCAGCGCTTCCACCCTGACTCAGCCAGACTTTTCCTGCCTTGCTTTTGTGTTTTAAAGCAACAGTGCATGCTAGCAAAAGCTGTCACGTTCCACTCTTACCCCCATGCCGTTGCAGACAACTTGCTGCTGGCTTGCTTGTTTTTCTGTAAAGTAAAATAAATATATCTCGGGATGTGTGAATCTTTGAAGCAAGTGTGACAAAACCCCAAATGTCCTCTGAGAGAGGGCTCCTGTGCGGAGCCCATGGGAGCATAGGGCTGCATGGCCAGTCCCTCCTGAAAACATTGATGCCATTTTGCCACGGGGATGGCCCCAAAATGAGCATTTCCTTCTGGCATTGCTCCTTAAAACTCACATTTTCTGTCCTTTTCAGTGAGTCCTGCTCTGACATGGGAAGCTGGAGCACAGTTTGAACCTGTAGTTCTGGTGGAGGGAAGTAGGAAATATATGAGAATATGAAAATGAATAATATGATTCATTTTATGAAATAATATGAAAAAAATCCAACCCTCAAGTCCTGCCCCTGCTTTCACCTCCATTCTGCAGCTTTGGTAATGCACCCAGTTCCTCCCCAGGGACTTTCTGGTTGCTTTCAGGCCAGTGCTTTTGTCCCCTGCCTTCTTCCAAGAGGTTGCATGCTTGGAGGCACTCTAAAGGATTTATCCAAAAGGTCCTCCTCCTTCCTTTTCATCCAGGGTTGTGGTAGGTGTGGATATGAGACCAGGGGTAAGAGAGAGGGGGTGTCTAGTCATGTCGCTGCCATTCCAGGTAGGATACTTCTTCCCAGGAAGAAGTCTGGGCTCGTAACCACACTGCCTCAGGACATGGAGCCAATGTACCTCCTTCTGGATCTTGGGGCTTGACCTTCTCCTGGGCTGGTCACAAGAGAGAAGGTCCCTACTGCAGTTCACCTCCGCTGTGAGCTTTTCCATAGATGCAGGCAAGCAAGCCGTGCCCCATAACCGATTTATGCTGTCTGATCTCTAGCTGGTCAGGGTTACTTGGGATGGAGCAGCTGTAAGACCAGCCCCAGGTCTCCGGAAAGGCCCAAATGCCCTTCAGCAAGATGGAAGGAGAACTGAAAGTGTGGTGTCATCATCTTTGCAGTCCCTGGCCTGGGGCATTTCTGGCCCCATCCCGTGCTCTGCAGGGAGGACTTTTGTATTGCTTCTGCTGTGCTGTTGCTCTGTGCTGTGGGGAGGTTAAAGACACCGAGTGTGCCAACGTGCTGGCAGAGATCTGCGAGGGACCATCTCTTCCTAGAAGAGAACTTGGGAAGTCGACACTTGAGGACGATGCACGGGGAAGGAGGTGTGTGCATTTAGCAAAAGGAACAAACTGGCTCCCAGAGCAACTCACTCTGGGCATAGTGGGCCACAGGAAAGCAAAAGCCAGCCCGCATCCAGGTCACTAGGAGATTTTCGCTTGGATCTCATCAAAGTGTCAGACCTGTGGTCTCCACCGTGCCTGCCAGAAGTCCTGTCGTCTCCTGCTCTTCCAGCGAGCGGTGGCTGGGTGATGCCAGAGCAACTCGCTGTAAGAGCGATGTGCATGGGCACCACTAAAACTGCCCAGGAGATTTCTAGCAAAGATGAATCAAGTAGCCTTGGGCAAGATATTTGTAACAGTTCCTGCTGGGCTTAAATGCCTCCATCTGCACAGCCCAGCCCCTGAGAAAATGCTTAATCAAGAAATGGGTTAGATGAATGATTAACAACAGAAAGTTATTGAGGGGTCAGTGTTTTAATCAGGGGTAGGGAGGTGAGGGATTTTCTCCTCTCTTTCTCCTTTCTCAGAACACTTAACAGCCCATTCTGCCGATAGATTTATGGTCAGAAATGCCTGGTTTCACAGGCAGTCACGGAGTGCGAAGTCAGCTCTTCTGAACCGGTGTGGGAAGCGCTTTTTTCCACACTGGGCTCTGGCAGGCAGCTGCCAGCAGCTTGGCTCGGCAGGGAAGGCACCACCCGGTGAAAGCCAACCTTTGCCAGCTCAGAGGGGTTAATGGGGTTGCTTGGACCATGACACAGCAAAATGCAGCCGCGAAAGTTGACTCAGTAACCAGGATTTGCAGTGTAATGGCAGGGGAAAAAAAAAAAAAAAAAAAGAAGTTGCGATAACTGCTTAAAGTGACGTGCGGAAGAAGGGAGTCAGTGCTGGAGTATACAGGGATACTCTGTGGGTTAATTTGTGTTTATCAAAGGGACATTGCCCGGCTCAGCCCGGCCCTGGCAGAACTGAGTGTGCTCGATGCTGTCAGCATCAAACAATGCAAGTCTAGATCAAAGATACAAGTGGGAGAGGAGAGAGAACAGAGCAAGCACCCTGCAAGGCACTTGCCTGCTTTGTGACCAGAGACCCAGGGTCAGGCAGCGACCTAAAACGTGAAGCAGGTCTCCAGGTTATGGGTACGCCAGGCTGAAATTTTGGGGGAGGGTGCGTAGAGCTGACCAAGCTCCTTAGAGTCTTGGTGCTGGTGGGGATCGACCCCGTGTCCTGCTGGGCATTTACTTTGGGAGCAAAAGGGAGGTGTGGAAGGGAGTAGGGCAGAGTTTAGCAAGTTAAAATCCCGTTTGTGCAAATGTTTCAGTCCGTGCCTCCTCCTTTGTTTCAGTGCTACAACCATGTAAAACAAAGTGTGCCCTGACTGTGAGACAGGACAAGCTGTGAAAATCTGGATTTGAAAATCACACATATGCAACAATGAGGACCTTGTGCCACAGCTCACAGCCCTTTCTCAGGGGAGGGGAGGAGATGGAGCTGGAAACCGAGTTTTGCAAAGAGAGTGAGACCCAGACACCCCCCCCTCAAGGTTTCCAAACCACCCCTGTGTGGTTCCCTGCCCCTGGGGTACAGGAGACACGTGTCCCCCTCCTACACGGGGCTGCGCAGCCGACGGGCCGCGGGCAGCCGGGGCTGTTTCTGGAGATTTCTCCGATTGTCCTGAAAAGCGGGAGCGAGGCCAAAAGCAGCAGCTGCAATCTCAGGGCGGCGCGCAGGAAACCACCCCTTAATAAACAGCCTCACGTGGACCCTGCTGCACCGTGACTCAGCAAAAGAGCCCCTCCGCCACCGCCTGAAACCTTGACTCAGCAATACGTGCCGTCCCGGCTTGACCCTGACTCAGCAGGACGCCCATGCTGGGGAAGGGACGAGCCAGCATTAGCAGGAGGCAGGGTGCAGGGTTTTGGGGGCTCACGCAAGAGTGGGGTGTCCCGGCGGGATGTACGGCATCACTGGCAGCCGCAAAATGTTTCCCCATCCAGCTGTGCTTTCCCAGCCCTCTGCAGCTGCACCAGGCGGGCTGGGAAAGGTCGGAAAAACTGGTGTGCTGGGCTGGGAAAGCTGCACACCTCGCTGACCTGGGGACATGGAGGATGTTGGGACCATCTGTCCCGGGATGGGGACGGTCCCTGCTCCGTACGGGGGGTATGAAGGCAGGGGAACACTGCTCTCTGGGGTGCTGGGTGGGCACCCAGCTTCACCGGTGCTGGTGGAAAACACCAAATCCGGGAGATACAGGGTGTGGGAATGAGTTTATTTTAGAGGCTGGCATGCGGGGCGTGCCTAATTTAAGTGACTTACCCAAGGCCACACTGGGTGTCTGTGACATAGCTTGTGTCCCCCCCTCCCTGCTCCCTTTTTCTTCACTCATTACCAAAGATTGCTCCAGGGCAGGCAGGCAAGACTGAATTTACCCCACCGAGCTGCTACCTGTTTTGAAAGGGTGACGGCTACATGCCAGCAAGAAGAAATAAGCCGAAGAAGGATTAGCAAGGGCAGATATTTCTTCAAAGCCCTTCATTGAGGGGCAGAGTGGGCTCAGCGTTGGAGACCCCCGTGTGCTACGGTACTTACGGACTGCAGCCGCTAGTGCAATCCCCCATTTTGGGGAGATCTTCCCTAGCATCCCAGGGAGCCGGGGCTGTTGGCTCTGTGTGGTAGAGATCCCCTTCCCCTGCACAGTGCCCAGCACAGCAGGACCTCGGGGTTGTGGCTGCAGCTCTTAAGCTAAATAATCATTAACAAGAACACCTGGGCAACATGAGATTTGAATTAAAGCTTTCAGCCGCCAGGTGAGGCCTGGCAGAGGCGAGAGGGACCAAAGGTGCTTGGAATGGGGTGAGCCTCCCCCTTATAGCTCTGCCGGAGCTGGTGGTTGATGGTGTGAGTTGCTGCACAAAACACGTCCCTGCCTGGAGGCAAGTGGGGACAGGCAGAGGGTCACTGCTGGCAGCAGATCGCTCACACCCTGGCTTTTTTTCTTTTTTCTTTTTTTTTTTCTATTTGGACTTAAATTGTGCAAAGGAGCTCAGAGAAATTGTCACCTATATCCCACTGAGACCGGTCTGGTATTTAGAGGCCCTTTTTTTTTTTTTTTTTGGTCAAGGAGCTAAAAATACCACTGAAGTGCCTCACAGCAATTTTTCTAAACACAGATTTTCCTGCTGCTCTATGCCGGTGAAAGAGCCTCCCCTAAAGCTGCAGGAAAGCCTTGTCCTTGCCTTACCCCACCGTCAAATTCACCTTGTGCCTGATCCACGCTTTTTTGCCAAGATCAGCCAGGAAAGCAGTGTCTGGAGACCGGCACATGCAGCTTTTCTGTGCCAGGAGGGAATTACTGATCCCCCCTGGAGAAAAGCCCTGCTGCAGAGCCCATCTCCCCAGGGTCTCCTCGCCAGGGCTGAGCCCCCAGCCTCGCTGGTGCAGAATGAAACATCCCCGTGTCCCCCGGCCAGGGGCTTCCCGCAAGGACCAAGGTCCAGCCCTGCAGAAACGCTGCTGGAGACAGCGCTGCAGCAAACTTCTCCTACTCACGGGGAGCGATCCTGTCCCCCCCTCACCCATCTCCATCCCTCTGACTGCTGGTGACCCCACCGGGAAAGGGAAGCAAATCTGCTCATGCAGTCCGAACCCGCTGCGCTTCCCCTCACACACAGAAGATTTTGCAAGGACGATGGCAGATGGGGAAGAGGAAGCTCTTGCTTGTGACCCCGTGCCCCTGAGTCCCCGTTCCCTCGCCCAGGTTTCACCAGTCCCTGACACAAAGCAACAGGGACACTTGTTCGCCCAACACGCGGCGGAGCTGGGTGCCCTGAAAGCCGGGGGGAGAGCAGGCAAGTCAACAAAAGAGAAATCTCCTCAGGGCTACCAACCACCTTGGCATCACCCTGGTGCAAGAAGTCACCTGGTTTGTGAAATATCTTCAGGAGAAACAGAAAAAAACCCGGGCTGGCTGCCAGTACAAGTCCACGTGTTGCACCGGTGACCACCAGCCACCTCCGTTTCCTTGCTCCCGAGCATTGGGACACCTACTTTTCCTCTCACGTGTTTGCACATTTTCCTATCCTCCTTCCTTTTTTTGGTCTCTTTCTTCTCTTCTTGTGCTTCTGTTTGCTTATGCCCCCACACAGATAAAAATGAGTTACCTGCAGAAATGTTTTCCTTCCTCACAGCCCCCCCTCTGCTGCCCACCAGGTCCCCACCGTTCGTCCCTTCCCAGCATCTCCATCTGCCCTAAGCAGCACCACTAACAGTGATACAAAGGGAAGAAGTGGCTTTATTCTTGTTTTGTGAAGGAAAGGGGAATTTTGTTATCCAAAATAGGCTTTGATGAAGTTTTGACATGGCAGAGCAACATGAAAGTCCTGTGGGATGGAGAACAGCCTTCCCAGTATACCAGCACAGGACACTTCTGTGAGACAATGTTGCAGCAAATCAGGAGATATTTTTGTCAACCGCTCTTTAGAAAAAAATTTATATACTATGTGAAGGTTATTAGTAGATAGAGAGAAAGAGAAGCATGTGGTTTTTTGCCTCTATGAATGTGATGCTGGCATGCCAAGAACCACACAACCCAAACATCATGGAAATTTTCATTAACTTTTAGCATATATTTGATTTTTAGAGGTGTGGAACAACTCTGACCCAGTACAAGGAAGTTATGCCTTTCTTCAGCTGACATAGAAACAACTGTTCTGGGTCATGCAAAATATCTGTCCAGGTCAGGATCCTGTTCCCAGTGTGGTTATTAATGGATGCTTAGACACAGCGCAAGCGCTCCTTCCCGGCCCCCATGCAGTCACAACGCTTGAATGCATGCTCTGGAGCCGTCGCTCTGTGTGTCCATGCTGCTGGGCTGCAGCATGATACTTCAAATAAGGAAAAACTTTGTTTTGTTTTGTTACCGGTGGTTGCATAGCCTGCTAAGAGAGGTTGTCCTCTGCAGTTGGTGGAGCTCAGGCTGAGTGTGCGAGGGACCACAGCCATCTGGTGGTCAGAAGCCAGCAGGCAGCGTTCGTTCTTTTTAAAATAGCAACGTTAGAAAACACTTTTAAAAAGGGAAAGGCATTTAAAGGAATTCTTTATAGCGGTGTCATTTTATTTTTTCACAATCATAAAGCAGTTTTTGCCGATGCAAAACACCTGGCTTCTACTTAAAATGATCCCTTGCAGACCTGGCACATTTTTTTTTCCAAGTTCCTCCTCAAAAGAAACCTTGCAAAATTATTCAAGCTATTACTGGTATAATCTATAACGAGTATGACAGTACTAATTTGGGCATGGAAAGATTCCATGCCCTCGTCCCCATTCTTCATATTTTCAGTTGCTTGAAAAAAAAGATACGTCATCCCTGTGGGATGAATCTCTGCGCTGGGTGGCCCACAGTGAAGAGCACCGCGACCATGGCTGGCTGCATGGTGGGCAGGGGACAGGCTCGCCACGAACAGCACTTTGAATTTTCACCTGTTGGTCATTGCTTCAAACTGACCCCACTTGACAGCCACCAAAAACCCTTCCCACCTGTTCGCCCCATGATGAAAATAGTGATGAGCCAATTCCCCTCAGGGACAGTTCCCTCTTGGCTTTGCCAGCTCCTGTGCCGGCTGTCTGGGGAGAAGGAAAACAAGGTGAGGGTGGAGAAGGGGTCCTTACCCCGAGGTGGGCTCAGGGCATCCCAGGGGCAGCAAGGAGAAGCCTCAGCTCCCTGTGCTCGGGGTATACATTTGGGGATGGCTTCATTTCTCTTTGAAGGGAAGCTGCAGGCAATGCACTTAGGGAGCTGGCGGCACCGAGCGCTTCAAGCGCGCGTTGAGGCACAAACTGGTGTTCAAAATATCACCGGTGTGAACAGACTGGTGTCCTTCACGAATGCTGACCGGACATCAGAAGCCCTCCCTTCCCGGCAGAGCCAGGCAGCCCAAGTCCAGGCACCGGCAAGAGGGTTTGGGCATCGGACCCCTTGCTCCGGAGGCCCTTCTGGTCCCACAATTTCCAAACCCACCAGCCTGGGCTCCACTGTGCCTCTGCTCTTGCTTCCTATCCTTTAAGTGCTCCAGGAGGGGAAGCTCAGCATTTGTCCCTTTTGCCTTTCCTCCTTGTTCTGTTTTTCTGTTGAGACTCGCAGGAGGGAAGCTGCGGGGGCTGTCAGCCCCTCGTGTCTCAGCTCAGAGTCCTGTCTCGCAGGAGGGACCTGCCCTCGCAGGTCAGCAGCACTGGGGGGGACGCTGTGCTGGCCTGTACCTCATGGTCCCTTGATTTCGAATGTCCTCCTGCAGGCCACATTCCCAGCACAGAGCCTTTGGTGCAAGCTCTGCGTGCTTTGGCTGGGGTGGGGGGGAAGGTGGTCTCCAGGGAGCCCAGTTCGGCTCTGGGCTTGCTGCAGGGGTGACAGCAGAGACCAGAGCCAGCGCTGCATGGGCAAATCCAGCCTCTCCACCCAGGTTTCACTTCTAGTATCTGCTGGGAAAAGGATGCTTTGGAAATTTAAAAAAAAAAAAAAAAAAGGTGGCTATTTCAGGAAGCTGCGAGTGTGGTAAAAATGGACTTGTGACAGCATCTGCAGCTGCACCACTCCCCAGCGTTTACCCGTGTTTGCCACATGAAACCCTCATGTATTTGGTAAGGCAGAAACCCGCGGCTCTTGGGTTGCACTCTTCAGAGAGAAAGTGCTTTGCACGCTTCGTTCGATCTAAGCCCTTCTTAGGTGAGGAGCCTGGGGTCCTGTGGCACGGTGAAGCCCTGCTGCAGAACTGGCTGCGGGAGGGAGAGTAGCTCAGGGATGAAGCCGTGACCGTTTCGCTTCAGGCAACCTCCAGCAGAGCCACTCGTGGACTCATCAGCAAGATGGGGCAGAATGGGTGGCTTTTAGGCTCGTTAGGCTGGGCTTTCCCCTCCCCACCACCTCCAGAAGATAGCACGCGCACCCTGGTTTGAGGACTGCTGCTCAAAGAGGGTTATATTAAATATATAACAGCACCTGGTTCAGAAAGGAGGGGGGCCTCCCCCAGTTCCTCCCAGAAGCATTGGGAATGCAATGGAATTGGAAGTGGCGATTCAGTTTTCCAAGGGACAACCCATCCGAGGATAGTATGTGCTGTCCGTCTTGGAAAGCTGAAGAAGCCACAAAGCCTCCTCCCGTCCCACAACTGCTTACAGAGGAGGAAACCCAGCACCCTGCTTTTTCCAGCCCCGCTGCCACCAGCTGCAGACCAGCTTTGCTCACAGCTCTTACCCTCAAGTCTCTGCCTGGGCTTGGTACAGCTGAGACTGCAACGCAGGCAAGGGGAGAGGGAGGTGCTGAGGTTTGGACAACTTCAGCTAATTCAACTCCTTCCTACAAGTCTAGGGCTCAGATGACACTTTCAACCTGTTCAATCTGCTTTTAAGAATCTTTCCCCCAGTTCCCACTCAGCTGGACACCAGGGGATGGCATGGGAACAACTGAGGACGCCCGGTGGATACCAGAGAGCCCCTTCATAGCAACTGTATTTCTTGCGTGTCTTAAAGTGATTTGTGGGCTGCGAGGTGGATATTCGGATCTGGTCACAAGGCAGAGAGGGAAGGGAGAGGCGGCAGCTCGCCCTTTTGCTATTTTGAGATGGGCTGTAGTCACCTCCCCGGGACACTGTCCTAAAAAGCAGCGAGCACCTGCCTTGGCTCGCAGCACCCTCAGCCCCCATGCTGTGCCTCGTCTCAGCACCACAGTGCCCTTGCCTTTTCGTGGAGAGCAAATGTGGCTGCACGGTTGCACCCCTCTTCTCCCCACCAGGGTCCTCCCCTCCCCACGCCGGCGCTGAGAACGCACACCTATCTTCAAGGGAGGCTCAAGACTTTGCTCCTTTAATGTGCAATAAAAAAAAGGCAACTCTCCCACACTCAACAGGAAATCCCACCAGCAGGAGCCCCAGGCTTGGCACCCTCCTCCCTGGCTGCCTTTTACAATTGGGCAGCGTGTGCGGTTTGCTCGGAAGGGGTTTTTCTCCCCACGTGCACAGGAGCTGCTGGCTGCTGCAGGGCTGCTTTTGCTGGCACGAGATGACCGATGTCTCGCTTCACCTCTGTGCTCACCAGCTGAACAAGCTACCCGAGCAACAGCGTGCGTGTTCTTGCGAGTAGAACAGTGTCAATGCAAGGGCCTCCTGCTTTAGGGAACACAGCTCTTCGGCCCCAGCACACACAGCTACCCTGAGGGAGCTTATAGCGTTCGCCTGATCAAAGGCTCGGAAAGACTCCCCACACTGCGGCACGATGTGGTGGAAGGCATCAGTGGAAGTGAGAGAGGGAGGTGGGATTGCATCGGGGAAAGAGGGGAGAAAAGTATAATAACGGGAGAATTAAATTAACTGCAAAGTTTGCTGAAGGCACGTCCTACCCCATAGCAGACAGCCCGTTCAGCCTGGGGTACCGCTCGCAGCTCAAGCCCTGCGTGCAGCCGAGGCCGTCGATAACTGGCTGTCATGCGACGGAAACATTTGGGCTGTGGGTAGGATTCTAGATAAACTGATAGGGAGGGGGAGGAAAGGAAGAGGAAGAGAAGGGGTTGTGATTGGGAAGGTGTTGCATACCACAAGCACTTGTGCAAGAGAGACTAGAGCAACAGGGCCCCTCTACCATTAGTGTTCCTCCTCTGCCACCTGTAATGCTTCGCATCCCCATGCTTTCCAGACTAGCAGTGGCAGGCAGAGGGCTGGAAATCCATCCTAGGGATGGGGCAAGGAAAGAGGCAGGCTGGAATGATTTCAGCAGCAGAGTGCAGCCTCTCCTGTTTCTTGGGCAAGATCTCTAACTACCTCACTGGAGAGGAGGATGGGGAGCTTCTTCCGCTTTGCCCACACTGTACCAAAAACCCCACCCCACTGAACTCCCGCATTCTCTAGCAGCTTTGAAAACCCCCTTCACAAGTCTATTGTGTGACATCCCTAAACACAACAAAGATTATCTGAAATCTGAAAGCAGCTTAAAAATAAAAACAACTCAAAGGGAAAACAGGAAGAGAGTGGAGGAAGGGGACAGAGTCCTTCCCCTGCTGGCCCCTGGTCGGAGGCAAGCAAAACAGCACACAACAGCCTCCTGCTCCACAGCACACCAGTCCATAGCATTCACAAAGCAAACATAGCATCATCTTCCTTTGCTTGCTTCCGATGATGGCTGGCAGCAGGAGGGGAGACGGACGTCCCTGCCGAGGAGCTGGACAAAGTGGGTAGCCGGTCCGCAACTTTTGCTCGCTCTTCCAGAAACTTGTCAAACTCTGGAGAAAGAGAAGAGCAGAACATTAGCAAGGAGGGAGGTTTGTGGAAGAGCCAAGGTGCTGCCAGGAACGGCTGGAGAAAGGGAGTGGCTTGCAAGTCTTACCTTCGCTGGTGACACCTTTTGCATCCTCTGACTCTCCCTAGGGAAGGAGGACGAGGGCACAGTTAGAAGCAAGGTAGACAAAGGCACCTCCACAGATGTAATTCTTTGTCTGCATGGAGGGAGACAGGATAGTGCTCCCCCCACTTCCACAGTACAGACATGTCAGAGTGGCCCTGAGCCTCAGTTCATTAGCTATGCTTCCCAGAAGGCTAATTATACTGGTGTGGTATCCCAAACCCTGTGCCCTTGGCTTTTCCTCCCCTGCTCCCTCCGAGCAGCCTGTGCCACACATTCAGCAGTGCCAGCGCTGTTGTACACTGCCTGAAATCCAGCCCTGCAGGCAACTCTGGCAGGACTGCTGGCTCCAGGAAAGCAGCCCCTCACTTACCACATCAGTGGAGAGCCATTTTTCTATGTCTTCCATGAAATTGGCTTGGGGAACCGGCACCTGGGACAGAAGAGAAGGATGAGGCCAAGAAAAGAGAGGATGTTCCAGGAAACCCACTCTGCAAAAGGAAAGCCCAATCCAAAAGCTAACTCTCTCACCCCACCATTCAGTCAGCTCAGGCCCTTCCATATCCAGCCAGTGCCACCACAAAGCTCTCCCAGCTACCATTGCCACCACGCACCTGCTTCCTCTGCCCCATCCGCACCCAGACACGTATAGTTTCTAGAATACGTGCCATTAAAAGCATCTGGGGTTTGGTGGCTGGCTTTGCGGTATTAGGACTGGTCCAGTCTTTCAGTTTTGGTGAGGACTCATTAGGTGGAAGTTGGCTGCTTATGGTAGGCAGCCAGAGAACAAGAGATGTGCTTTTCTCCACACCTCCTCCCTTCTACAAACCAGTGGCAGTCTGATGTCAAAGTCTGCGATGCTGAAGATATCGGACATGCCAGGTTTGGCACCACATTAAGAAGGAAAGAAGTGATTACTTGGTAGGATCATGGAGCACAGCAGGATCTGACATCTCACCAAACTACAGAAACAGACTCATCAAAGAGAAAGTCCTCCATAATTAAAGTAAATTTTGCTTCCAGTAGGGATGAGGCTAGCTCAGAAGACTTCATGTCCCTGGCCAATTTAAGCAGCAAAGAGACACCTTCCTAATGGACAGAGATAACCTTGAGGGCAACCAAGCCTGATTCAAAACCCCAGATCCTCTTCTCCACTTACGAGCTCCTGAACAAAGCTGAGCAAGGAGCAGCCCTTGCTAGACGCTCCACAAGCAGAAGCACGAAGGCATATTTGTGGGAACTTATTTATTAGTCTCCTAATATGTATAGCTCCCTTGCTCTCAGGAAAATAGCAAGACCAAGAAAAAGAGCAACGCCTTCTTACCGAGGACAGGCAGATTTCCCCAAACCAGGGAGCAAGTTCAGATAGTTACCACAGCTGGCAGATGGATGAATGGGGATGGAAGAGGATGTGTGAGATTAGGCAAGTTTCAAAGCAAAGTGGCTCTGTCTACCCAAAGAGGAACTCTTTGGGGTAGAAGTGCATTCAAGCCAACTGGACAGCATGTGGGGAAAATTTCTAGAGCAGACATCAGTCTGGGCACTAGTTATTTCAGGAAGACAGGCTAACAAGCTTCAGACCTGGGAGTGTGTCAAAGCCTCAGCGTGCCTGAGGGGATGTAATTGCAGGAATTCCTGCTGCCAAAAGACCAAATTCAACAGCCTGAAGGCTCAAACACTTTAGCTAGAGGAGGAGGCCTTGAACAGAGTAAAAGCTGGAATGTGTTTTCCTCCAAATGGGGCAGCTTATGCTGAGCAGGAGAGGCTGCAGGGGGAATGAATGGCGGCAGCCTTCCTCATGATGCCACCAGCTAGTGCCTCTGCCCCAGACACCCACCCCAAAACAGGCCATCCTCTAGCACAAAGAGTGGCACATGCTCTCCTGGCCTCAGAGCTCCTAGGATTTCTTCCTACAGACATGTTTACTTGAGGAAGGACTGACACTCTGCCTGCTTCCTTCCCAACCCTGGTCTTCACTACTGGCCCAGACCAGGGTTGCTCCATTTCAATTTGCAGTCTCTGCTGATGTCTGCTGTGCATCCTCACGTGCTGCGCCAGCACCACCTCTAGTTCAGCAGCCCCAGCCTCCTTCCTCCCTGCTGGTGCTCCACGATCTCACCATTCCTTGCCGCATCATCCACTTAGTCAGTTGGGCTCCATCACTGGAGGCACCAGACTCCCCCTGGTCGAGAGAGAGTCAGCACTGAAAGCTGCTGTCGCAGAGGGTGAGGGAGAGGGGAGGCAATGGGTTTAGGGTGGGGGAAAGAACACACTAGTACTGGTGGCCTACTTCTCTGATTGCAGAGAGAAGGCAACTGGACTCGGAAACCTGCTGAAGAGGAATAAAACATACATTTCCAGGTGGAAATTTCCCTGCAGATATAAGGAGGCCATCCTGTTACTGACTGAGTCAACCCCAGACTTTCCATAGTTCCCCACTGCTGGGGTTTAAAGAATGAGGTATATAGCCCAGGTAGGACATGCAGGTTGGTGGAGACTGGGAGTTATCATCAGTCATGTTAAACACTTGATCTTTTCCAAACAGACAGCACATTTATCGCGTTGGTGAGCAGGGAGGATACTTTCATTGCTGGTGATGCACTGAAAGCTCTGTGGCCACTTACCGTTCCTGTGTTCTGCTGCCGGGCATCCAGGGCACCAGCAAGTCCTTTGGAGGCTTGGGGATCTTCGTACTTTACCCTGAAAGCATGAAGTTAAATAACACACAGGCTGATGAGATGCCTGAGAGTGAAAAGCAGGAACTCCTAAACATATATTCAGTGCTTCTGACTGCAAAACTTTTAATCTCTCGTCATTCTGCTCCCAAGAGCTTCTAGAAAAGGTGTGCAACACCCCTGTTAAAGATGTAGCCCACCAAAAACCAGACTAATCTCCTCACTGCAACATCACTGTGGGACACCACAGGACAGGCCTGGCACATGACAAGAGGATGACAAGGCATCATATGAAAACAACCATCCAACAGGCTAAAACACAGACTGACAGAGCTAGGTGAATTCATCTTCTTCACATTCATCTTCTCTGGGCTTGACTACAGAAGAGAGATAACTAACACAGACTGACCAGAAGACTACAGCTACTTTAGAAAGGATTTGAGTAACAAGCCCCTACATATTCACCTACCTTCACAGACACAAACACAGCTCAAAAACATCTCTTTAACTGATACCACTCAAGAACTGATGGTGGCAGAGACTCACTGGTCTATGCTACATAGGAGGTGAGACTGGATGATCAGAAGAGCCTAGTGTTGTTTCGAGGTCTCCAAATGCACCATTACAGCAACCTCTTTCCACACACAGACACACGTCTCACCCATAATCTCCCTCATCCCATTTCTGTGTCCCCTTTAGGCTGCTACCACACATGCTAATGCCACACATCACCATTTGATCCATGCAGAGTGGGGAAAACAGTCCATCCTTGCTGGGAGAATAAAGCCTCTCCCAGAAACTCTCCGCAAGCCTCTTCTCCAGCTGCTCCCAGGCCCCTTGCCGCAGATCCAGCAGACCATCAAGTGGAGCTGTTTTTGTTGGGGGCCAGGGGCTTGGGCCACCGGCGCTCAAACTTCTCAAAGAAGTGCTCATCAGTGAAGGGGCCGCTGTGGACAATGGCATCAAGGATGAAGTACAATGCTGCTATCATGCCACTGATGAGGAAGAATGGCAGAAAAGGCTTGAGGTGTTTCAAGCACTGCTTTGCCGAGACAGACATGAAGCATGGGAGGGTCAGGAACAAACTCCAGCAGCCCTGCCTGTGTCTCCTGCCAGCACGTCCCGTCCAGGAGCAGCAGGGCAATGGGTCTGTTCAGGCGGAGGGAGACACTGAGAGCAGAGGCTGGTGAGTGAAATGTGAAGCCTGAGACAGTGAGAGTAGAGGCTACCTGGCAGGAGTGCAAGTGCGGGCAGATGGAGGGCAGTGAGGAATAAATAGAAGATGTCTCTTTACTTGGGCAGAGATCACAAGCCGCAGTCTGTTAAAGATTGCGCCACAGTAGAGAGGATACGATTCCACCCCTGCCCAGATCTCCCCCAGCCTCCAGCACTGAGCACATTCCAGTGGCTCAGGTGTCAGCACCACTGTTTTTGTCTGGGCTGCCTCTGTCCTCAGGCAGTACACCCCACAGTAAAAGTGGTGGGGAAACCCATGGGCAAAACACATGAAGTTGTGTGTAGGCCACGGGTTTTCCCACTACTTTTACCAGAAGCAGTCTGAGGCAGAGGAATGAAAGCAGACAACCTTAAGAGACCTTAACTTGCTACTGCCCAGCTGCAGAACAAGGCACTCCAGTGGATGGAGGTCAGGAGCACAGGTCTTTGAGGGCTGGAGGCAGCCATGTGCCTCTGAGCTCTACTGCTTGGTAACCGGTGGAGAACAGTGGATGACTCTGACAGGCAAAACAGCGTGAGATCAGCCACAGTCTCTCCAGCCAAAGGGATCTGGTCGGCACAGCTCTTGTCGGCTCCTCCCAGAACATGGATTCAGGAATCCACTCTTTGCAGTAGAGAAGAGGCCTCTTCAGTTCAGCCAGTACTATGGAGACCCAACTCTTAGTGCTTTACACCAGGACATCTCAAGCACACTATGGAGGAAGAAACATCAGTCCCGCTTACCAACAGGGAAGCTGAGGCACAGAGCAGTGCCCTGCCCTGCAAGCCACAACTGACTGCATACTTCCTGCACTCCAGTTCAATACTCTGTCCATTACGCTGCATCGATATTCAGCAGTTCCCAAATTTAACATCACCCCAGTCAGGGCACATGAGTTGAGAGGCAGACAAGAAACCTCAGCCAGTCTTACTCCACACCTTCATCTCCAGACACTGCATTTCCCCAGCACATGTGGCACTGCAGTCCCCACATGCAAGAGACAGCTTCCTTCTGCCCATGCCCGGGAGAACACTGTGAAGGGGAGACAACGGCAGCAGGAAGAAGGACTGGGAACACAGAGGTCATCCCACAAACACTGTGTGTCAGAAGAGTGCATTTCTATTGCATCCTACTGTCTCCCAGTTGCCCCGAGCCCTCCCCTTTGCAAGAAGACAGGACAGGACAGAGTGGGCTGCTACACTCACTCTCTGCGCTGCTCAGCCAGCGAGCTGCCACGGGTCAGGGCAAACATGTCAAACTCTTCTTCCAGCTTGCCAGAGGTGTCGAGGGTGTGCAGCCCCGCACTTACGCTGCTCGAGCCCAGGTCTGTGGGAGAGAAAGCAGGGTGAGCAGGCAGCACAGGGCAGTAAATGGAAGGCTGTGGGCTTGGAGGGTGCTAAGTGGAAGGCTAGCATCAGAACAAGTTAAACTGCTCTAGGCCCACTCCTCTATGCTACCCCTCAGCTGCAGCACAGTCTATGCATGTGTGCAGTGTTGTGGGTGAAGTAACAGAAGCAGTTTCTTCGCCTGCTCAGCAGATATTTTTAGCTCAGTCTCAGGCAGCAGCAGTAGCATCAATTTACTGCAGTGATGCTGAAGGCTACATGTTCCTGACCATTTAAGACAACTCAGAGGGAACTGCTCCATAACCTGTGGAAGAAGATAACCTGTGCTTCTGGGCAAGCACCTCTGAGACAGATGAGCGGACTTTCATGACTCAGGCATCATCTGAAAAAACCCTGACTTGAAAAAATATCTCAACTGGCTTGTCTGTAAAAACAGTCTTGCCAATTTTCTGTAGCTGCATCCAAGCTGTACTGAACGTGCTCACAGCTAGCGAGAGCTTCAGGCAATGCTATGTATGCTGTTGGTATGTCTTGAAGAACCCTCAGGACCTCTCAAGCTTTCCGAGTAAACAACCTGTCAAATCCTGGGTCCTCAGCCCAAGATGCTCATGGCTGCCTTTGCAGCACAGCTCAGCTGCTTTTCTTCTCCCAGACTTCAGTGGTCAGCCTGACACCACACAGCAAGAGAGGCAACTGCACTGCTGCTTAGGCATTGCAGAGGGAGCAAATTTCTGCCCTACCCTGCTGGAAGGCCCAGTCCTTAGCCACAGCCTAATGCTGAGGTCCTTCTTAAGTCATGTCCACCTCCTGCACAACATGAGGTGTGGATGCTGAGACATATGCTTGTGTGCCTTGGGGCATATACAAGTTTCTTCATGAGTTTATTAGTTGACAATACACCCTATTTCTCTAGGTTACTTTATGAATGTCACTAAATAATTTTGCGAGGTGATTCAAGGGCAGAGAAAGGATTCCCAGAGCAGCACAGGAGGACTGAGGGGAAAACCATATGGCAATATACTCATTCCAGCCAGCTGAGAGGAGAGATTGTTGGTGACTTCAGGCTGTCTCACTGCAGAAGGAGGACTGGGTCCCAGGTCAATCAAGCTGTTCTCTGCCTCATTTGGTGCCTTTCAAGAAAAAGAAAGGAAGATGATGGAGAGTTTCTGAAGCCCAGATACCCTGACCCTTCAGTCCTAGCTCATTAACACTGGAGAGGGAAGCCCTTCTGTAACCATTGAAAGATACCAGTTGTGAACCCTCCCCTTGTGAGAAGGGGGACAGTGACCAGAGACCTCGCTGGCAATAGTGTCCCAGGGCAGAATTTGCCTTGGTAGCCAGCCTCCCAGCTCTGCTGGATGTTAGTAAGTAGGGTAGGTGCTGGTTCAGAGGACAGGGCAGTGCTCAGAGGACAAAGGAAGGCTTACGTGGGAATTGATCCTCTCAACGTTCAATACTGGAAAACCGTAACTGCTGCTGGTCTGCTCTTGCTCTTTGGGTGAGAGGAAGGCTCCCACTGGCAGCAGGGGAGAGGCTAGCAGTGGGAAGTGGAGTGTCCTGCACACCAGTATGGCCTGGTGCGGCTGGGCTGGGGAAGCAAAGCCTACAGCTTGTAAGTGGGGCAGACTGAATGTCTCTCCAATTCAGCAGGACACTGCAGGATGGAAACCGAGCTGCACAGAAGGGCAGTTACTCCGAGTTACCTTAACAGGCTGTCCTGTCCGAAGACGCTCGAACCTGCAAGAAAGATGACAGGATGCGTTTCAGTAGCATGTGCTTATTCACCCACAGCCCAAGAGACTTCTTATAAGGTTTGGCACAGTCTGCCCTTTCCTACGTACTAGGAAAGGGGGACCATGGATCAGGGCCCAATTCCCCCTCAAGACCGAAGACACCACAACAAGGCCCACAGAGCTGATGTCTCCTGAGAGGTGGTGTGAGGAAGCTTCTTGGGATCCTCCAGAGCTACTTCTAACCAAAATGGTTCAAACCCAGCTCTCCATACAGACACAGGGACTAAATTCTCCAGACTTCATCCTAGCGTAAGAGATGGGTTTGATGAAATGGAAGAAAAAAAAAAGGCGTGCTGACCCCACCTGTGCAAGTCCTTTCTGCCCCCATCTGCCTCAGAGCTAGAAAACCAGCTCTTTCCATGCAGTTCCCTCCTCCTTTTTCTGGATTATGCTGAGGGACATCTTTATATTCCATCAATAATTTACACAGCAGTTTTGAAGGAACAGGAATAAATCAGCAAAAACTGAGAACAGGCTTTGTTCTCAAAGATGGATGATACATCTTGAACACTATACTCATGGGCAGACCAAAAGGGTGGGACAGAAGGCCTTCAAAGGGCAGTAAACTCTTGTGGAAGAGCAGGGCAGAGAAAGGAGGAGAGAGGTACCTTTCATGGCGCAGAAACACATTGTTGAGGTTGTCATTGATGAGGAGCAGCTCTTCAGTGAGTTGCTCATGGAGGACACGGGGAATCAGCTCCAGCACACGCTGCTGCATGGCTCTGCATGTCCGATTCAGCTCCTGCTCACAGCAAGGGGAAGTTACCATGAAGGTCAGGCTAAGGCTGAGCACTCACAGATTTGGAAGTCTGACTGGGACGGACAGACCCCAGAGGCTACTGGGGTCTATCCTTGCTGATGGGGTTGGTGGGCAACAGATATTGGTGTGAGAGGTAAACTGAGTGAGCTTTACAGACAATAACTGTATGCCTCTTGCATAACACATCACCCAGAAAGGCCCTCGGGGACTACAAGTCCCCATGTGAGATGATTCCAGCCTCAATAGTGCAACTTCCCTTGGCCATTGAAACTCCACCTTCCCTTTGTCTCCCTTATCCCATCACTCCCTGATAAGGCCCACACTAAACTGTCCAGTGCAATTGTTCCCCACGCCTGGCATGCGTCATGCCTCAGTCCATCAAGTCATTGCTAAATTGAGCTGCGTGTGCCAGCCCTCCACCCCGCCAGTGTTCCTTACTTGCAGCAGCTCCAGGTCGGAAGGCTCGGCCTGGGACGGCACCAGCTCCGTCAACATCTCCGACATGACCTTCATGTTCCCATTCACCACTTCCAGCTCACTGCGCAGCTTCCCGATCTGCGAAAGGGAGGGGACGTGACAGCTCTGCCTGGGAAGACTGGGGAGACAGCTGAGGTAGCTCTGAATGGCGGCACACTGCATGTGTATGTGTTCACAGAGCCGAAGGGAACGGCCACTGAGGAGCTCATTTGTCACCGCTCACTTCAGCTCTCAGGAGGTCCCAGCAGAAGGAAGCTCCATTACTTACCATCAAGTTCATTTGCAGGTAACAGGTGCCAGACCCTCACCTGAGATCTTTGGCCACTAGCCTAGCCTTGATTTTTAATAGCCTGCACAGGCTGCTGTTATGATTCAAATCTCTCCCCAGCTAGCAGCTCCTGTGTGGCAGCCACTCAAATCGTTTCATTTCCAAAGCGGTGTAAGAGGGGGAAAAAAATGAATTTCCATTCAAAAGGTGAGCCTGGGCTAAGTGTGCGGTTGAAGCTTTATCCCTCTGGTTTTATAAGCTGCTAAAGAGCCTCCTGAGAACAGTTTCTAGCCTCTGTTCTGCAAGGGGATGCAACCTACCAACAGCTGGAGGATTGGTGCTGAACATGGTGTCATATGAAGTCAGGGTGAGGAAGGAGAAAAGAGGATGGGGAAACAAGTGAGAACGCCCTGGCCTTTGGAAACCACATAGCCAGACAGGGTTGATTCATACAAAGTCAGCAGTGAGGCAAGATAAACAAAGATGATAAGGAGGCATCTACTGAGCAAGCTTTTGCTCTACTGTGCTACAAAGACCCCACTCAAAACCTCTGTGTCTCAGTTCCCCAGTTCCCTATAGCCAGGAGATCTTCCCTCTATCTGCAAGCAGCCCTGCCTTCGGAAAACATAACCACTCTGTGTTTGTGGTATCCCAGCTCATCACTGTGACCACAATGGAGCTGTGGGGAGCTCTTGAGGGACTATGCTTTGGAGGAACAGCTCCTTGAGGACAGAGGCTGGGGAAGGACCAGGACAGCAGTCCCAGAACAGTGTTTGTGCAACAGCCCCCAAACACAGGGAGAATCAGCAGCACCATGGGGCTCGTGTCCAACTCACCTGCTCTGGTGTGGGTGTGATGGGCGCGTCGCTGGATGTGCCTCTCCCGGTGGGCAGGGTGACAGGGTGGAGGATGGACTCTATCTGCTGAGGGCAGTTGACCGCAGGTGAGTTCTGTCCGGATTGGGAGTCAGAGCTATACACAGTCTACACACAGAGGCAGGAAAAGTGACAGAGAGAAGGAGATGTTAGACACTCAGAGCTGACAGGGCAGTGCAATTAGGAGAGAAATGTTGATGACAACTCCCCAACTGCTTTCAATAGCAATTCCAGCAAAGAGGCTGTCCTGGAGCTTCTCACTTCCCAAAAGCCCTCTAAATGCAAGCTAGAGTTCCTGAAGTCCCGTCATAGCTCCAGAATGACAGCTGCCCAACACCCTTCTCTTCAGCAATGCTCCCGTACCCTCTGTGGTGTGTGGATGGGTGACAGCATGTCCAGATCAGTCATGGGGAACTCCAGACCCTTCCGTCTCAGGTCTTCATAGACAGCGACGACACCTGTCAAGTCCGGTGAGCTGCGGAAGGCGTCCGCCCAGGACTGGGGAGAAGGAGACAGTACAGCCCATCATCATTTACAGTAGTCTTCTGTACAAATGCCTAAAGACAAACACTCTCTGAACTGGCACAGATGCCCACGCTTCTTAGCTCACCTGGATGAGGGTCAGCACCTTGTCATGCACTATGGCAGGCGGATTGTTCTTTGGCAGGATTGTTCTCACCAGGACACCTTCTACAAAGTCCTGGCTGGACACAAGGACATGGAAGCGATGGCCGCAGTTTTTGACGCATGTCTCCAGGACCTTCAAAGGCAATGAAGCATTAGCTATAGCCTTCTCTGCCATGTGTGTTCGTCTTGTTGGCTTTAGGTACCCGTGTCTTTTCAGCAAGGGATACAGCTTTACAGCAGGATATCATAGAGCTGAGAAAGAGCCCTGACCACTCACCGTCAAAGCCAGCATAACTTCATGGAAGTTCTTATTCCCTACAATTCTCTTCTTAATGGCTCGGAAGGCATCTTTGGGCCTGCAGCAGAAATCAGATGAAGAAAGATCATCAGAAGTGTCAGACCCACCTACAGAGAGGCAAAGCAAAACGGCCACTGGCTCTGGATGCCTCATACTCAGCAAGTGACCTTCCCCACCATGTTTTCAGGGCAGCTTGAAGCAATGACTGGTAAAGCAGCTTCTGCCTGTGGTTCTGCAAGAGGAGTGGTGTCCTGCTAATGAGTGCTGTTAATGAAATTGGAGGCACCTGTGCTGATGTCTGCAACAACTCAAGGTGTACAGGACACAACAGAAAGCAGAGTAAAAGCAATGCTAGAAATGCACTACTTGGGGGTAGAGTAAAATCTCATGGCAGAGAGACTGAAGAGGAGGAGATCACAAAAAAGCTTGGCATGGGTTAGAAACAGGAAGGAGAGAGCAAGCTGCAGCAATCCTTGTGTTGCTCAGAGAGAAGCTGTTTAACAATATTTCCCTGGAGGAAAATAGGCTAAAAAGCAGCAGGGGAGATGCAGTGGCAAAATCTTGCCTATATTGTAGGTGGGCAAGAGAGCAGCAGCATAGCATGGTCTCCTTAACCATTCTCAGAGTGGAGAAGTACTGCGGTCTCAGCCCACCATGGTCTTGTGAGAGGGCACAAATGAACCAACATGCTCTGGCAGAGCACATGAAGAGCAGCCGGGCTGGAAGAGCAGCAGTGCTGGAGAAGAGTGGGGTGGAGAACTGAGGCAATGAGAAGGGCAGGAGTGTATTGGCCCGTGGGGCAGTATGGCTGCAATGGGTGGGCATTAGCAGGGCAACGGGAGAGCCCGCCATGCCAGGAGGGTACAGCTGTGTTATCTGGCACTCAGAACTGAAACACCAAGTGGCCACAGCTCAGGACTGAGAACTGTGGGCAGAGACAGATGTATTTGCACCATGGGGATAGCATGGAAAAGAAGTGGTGACAGATCTGTGAGTAGAGATGTTTGACTTTGTTTTCATACAACTGTGAAGCTGCAAACTGGGCTTGCTAATCCTCTGTCAGCATCACTGTGGGGTAGGACAGCAGGAGTGAAACCTACAATTTTTATTCCATGTAGCACCTTCTTTTTTACATGCTGCTCTTGACATCCTCACTGTGAGAAGGAGCAGTCCCCCTTGAATTTACTGGCAAATCCCCAGGTCCAGAGTTAACAAGTCTGGCAGATTTCTGAATGTCTCCCCACAGGGAGAGGGAGACAAGGGCTCCCCCACCACATGTCTGAGTGACCGTACGTGAAAATACCTGAGAAGCGAACCCCAGCAGGACTTGTACAGTCAGAGGACTGAATAGCAGCCTGAGATTCTCCTCTCTCCTCAGCCACCAGCCTGCAGATTTTTACATTCCCAGGGGAGAGAACGAGAGGGGTATGAAGGAGGAATAAACCGAAGTGGAAGAATTGCAAATATGCCTTTGGGAGATGGGAGGCAGCCTGGCTTGAATCGAGGTTCCCTGGAGACCCTGAAGGCCTGTTTGAATGGCTCCCAGCACTCACAAAGATTACGGGGAAGCATCTAACAGATGCTCTGACAGCTTTTCTGTGTCTCTAGGTCTCCTAGCAGAGTCTCATCTAAGGGACTGTTGGGAAGCCTAGCTTATTACCTCCACCAGTGCAGTGCTACCACTGCAGTCTAGGGATGTAGTGTTACAGGGTGTGCTGGGACCTGCCGCTGGATGTGTACCCTTGCCAGCTCCCTTACCCTTCTTCAGTCTCGTTAATGATGTCGCAGATCTCCATGTTGAGAGCCCAGTCCTCACTCCGCAGGGACCCATCAGTAGCTCTCTCTGGAAAAGAGAAACCAAGACATGGCAAGGCTAAGAGCAGCTCTGGCACTCTCACAGGCTGCTGCTGTTCAGCTGTCAGGACACCCCAGAGCCCAGCCACCTTCTCCCTGGCTTCCACCACGAAACGCGAGGAGAATCCAGCTGCAAAGTCCAGGCCACCAAGAGCTCCCCACTAGGTGTCACCACTGCAAAGCACATGGCTGGCCTGCGCTGGGACACGAGGTTGCTCGGTTTTGCCCATGCCACCCATGCTACCAACATATAAACAGACACCGTGTGATCTCTGGTGTCCTGCACACGAAGGAAGGGGGCTCAGCATGACTTCAGCTCCACAGCTGGAGAAAAGGGAGTTTGTTTTGTTGCTGCAGGGCTAGAAACCGTGAGTTTGGTCTGCTCACACTGACATGGATCTAATGTCAGTGGCACCACTCTTATTTGCACCAAATTAAGGAGACAAAAGAGTCAACCCCCTTCTTTTTACATGGGCCCTACAAAAACAAACAAGCAAACATAAACAGCCGAAGCAGGGCTCTTTCTTGTTTAACATTTACATCTCTCCCCTGAACTTCTGGCCTCTGGGGAGTATGGACTGAAGTGGACTGCAGACTGAAGTCGAAGCAGTATTGTTTCGGCTTTGATTGTGTCCCCTTTAATTAGGAATTCCTCAGTCAGCCTTGATGTTATTCAAGGCAGAGATTTGGGAAATGAGCAGCTATTACTGAGAGCACCAGTGTCTCCACCCTATAATCAGCCATGTCTTAGTCCTAGCCGCGCCGACTGACTGATGCCTTCAGGGACACCACCAGCGGCTGGGAGAAAGAGAACTGCCAGTGGGGCAGGCAGGACCCAGGCACTTTCCAGACCATAGGGAAACGCAGAGACGCAGCAGATGGCAAGCAGTGGACAAGAACCATCCTTCCCAGCTCTCCCATCCCATAAAATGCCTGACGTAGCACTGCGGCAAGAGAATTAAAAGTAGCCAGACCGGTTTAGCACCTACCAAGTGTTCTTCAGAAGAGCTCAGACCCAACAAGGTACTTAGAGAAGTGCCTGCATTTTTAAAACTGCTGTGCCTGCAAAATCTGGAGCTGGCCCTTGCTGCTGTGGGTCCTCTACCCCTTTGGAGAGGCCCTTCCTCTACAGAGCGGCCTTTTCTGCTTTTGACCCAGCAGCTAATGATCCTTCTGTGGGAATGAAATGCCCA
The DNA here is from genome assembly GCF_026419915.1 of Harpia harpyja. Lineage (NCBI taxonomy): Eukaryota > Metazoa > Chordata > Aves > Accipitriformes > Accipitridae > Harpia > Harpia harpyja. The sequence goes on along the minus strand of NC_068945.1, from coordinate 26,485,720 downwards.
TTCATGCAGTAATGGCATAGGGCCATAACGCAGGAAAAAGAAGATTTTTTAACTCCTGCCTGGGTAAGCACATCCATCATGTTTTGGGATGTCCTGTTTTTAGGGGTCAGGCAGAGAGCTATTCACAGCACTGTGCAATGGAGCCTCTTATACATGTGTCCCTCCCACAGATTACACACCACAGCGTGAAGCTACCTATCTGCATCTTATCGCAACCCAGCCACCACCTTTTCCTTTGACTGCAGAATGTATTGATTACACTGTGATTACGCTAATTACATTGTGGCCACAGCCAGATGGAAGAGGACAAAGAAGGGAAGGAGAGTGGCAGAATGTTCCTGATGCTCTTCCACCTTTCTGAAGGTCTGGCTACTACTGTAATATCCTGAAGGCCCCTTGATTCAGGTGAACTTTTGTCACTTTGAGTATTAATTTTATATAGGAATCCTCGTCTCTTGCAGATCTAACCTTCCTCAGTGAGGCACGGGAGGCAGCATCGCATTGGGTGATGTAGTGGAAAATATATCCAGGGCAGTGGGCTACAGGGGAGCATGTCTGGTGCACCAGGGCATATACCATTGAATGAGGTTCCCTCCTGCTCTGGGACACCACACGGCCAGCCTTGCCGGCAGGCAGATTGCAACTCAGGTCGGTCTGATGGATTTGGCACACATGGTCACAAAGTCACCCTTCGCTTGCACTGTCCTCCAGCATCCCCTGCTCATGACACACCTTGGTTTGAACCCCAGCCTAGCCAGAAGTTTCTCCATACTGTTTTCTGCCTCTGGCAATGAAGCACACAAAACAATCACACGGTGTTACTACACTGAAACGAAGTCCACATCCACTCTTCTCACCCCTGAAGAAAACCACAACTCAGGAACAGGGCTGAGCCTGCTGGGAAGCTCTGAGCTACAGAAGGAACCAAGAATGAAATAAAAACTGCCTTTAACCATCAAGTCCTTGCTGTTCAAGTCTCCCCAACCCTCCTCATCCTCATTTTCTCTGTACACAAACATGAACTGAGTCTGCAAACACCCTTCCCTTGCTTCCCTATGTTTGGTGGCACTCTGTAACCTGCTCCCCCCAGCCCCCCTTCTCCTCCAAACACACCAATCCTGCCAAGGTCGAGCAGCAGGTTTGCTGTTCAGATAGGAATGCAAACAAACTGTGCATGCTCCTTCACCTGGCTGGCCACTTACAGGAAAATGAGGCTTCCTCAGAAGCGACATACACCGCTCTGCTGTTACCCCACAACGCTGTGGTCATCCTGCTACCATCACCCCTGTTCACACGCTGGTCAATGAAGGGCTGCAGGAAAGTAGCAAACCTGCCATAAATGCAACATAGGTTCAAAAAATACAAAGCTGGAAGAGCAGTATTAGGGCATATGGAAAACAGGAATGTGACCATGATGCATTTCCAAGGACAAAGCACTTGAATTTACCCAGTACAGATTAAGGCCTGGCCTAGCTGGCCTTGGGACAGCTAATGCCCCTTTAATCCTCCTTGCTTCCTTCCAAGCACTGAGGGACTGTCCAAGCCTAGTAAGATATGTTGGGAGTTTTCTCCGAAATCCTGAACTTTACCCTTTTACTAAAGCCTGCAGAAGGGAAGGAAACAAAGTCTATTCATTACTCACATGAAGGATCAGGGTGGCTGGCCCCATTTCATGAGCCGTAATTAGCACATGAGCTGTCTGCCCCTCACGAAATCTGAGCCTGGGATGGCTGGGGACAGTGACAAGTCCCTAAAAACAGCAAGCACAGGAGGCAGGGCATGGCCGCCCACCCAGCGCTCTGCCTGGCTGGGCTCATCAGGCAGCATCTACTTCTGCGTGCTAATGAGCTGAGCCTGACCTGCTGCGGAGAATTCCCCCCGGCGGAGGTTATCGGCGAATGTACAAATGCTGTCTCCCTCCAAGTGCGAAACCAACTGACTGTTGAATGTACAGGAGGCCCTTCACGGGGCCGCTTCAAAGCCACATTGTTTTGGCAGCCAGTCCGGCTTCCCGGGTGTGACAGCACTGGGGTTTGTCTGATTCCAGCCTGCTGCCTCACAAATTGCTCGGATCAACCCAGAACTGCTGAGGACTGTGGTATGGGTTGAACCAGAGCATTGGCTCTTTTCCTGCCTGGCATTTGATGTGCTCCTGCTGACAGCAACTAGGTTATAAAAGTTATCTGGAATCATCAGATAAGAAAGAACCCTGAGCTTGGCATAACTGACACAATGGAGCTGTACATTGCTTCGTGCTATGAGTAAACTTTGCAGCTTTGCTTCTTTTCATGTTTATTGTCTCTGCCCTCGTGGCAGGGGAAAGGCCACTGTGGGGCTGGCGATCCCACCCAGCCATCCCTGCAGCAGCACACCGGCAGTACAGTCAATAGCGCAGGGCCGTACAGGAGCTGGGGACAGAAGATACTGAGCAGGCTCCTGTCCCCTTTGCTCCCCGTCACAGATCTGAAGCACCCATAACCAGCCAGGTGCCATTCAGAAACCCTTTGCCCGTGAGGTGCTCTGCCATAGCTCATCAAGAGACTGCGTGCCCGTCCTCCAAGTCAAGCCCTTAACCAGGATTCCCTACAGTGCTCAGTCCTGCTGGCTTTAAATTCCTCAGCAAAGCATCAAGCTCCTTCTCACCCATTTCAACACGTGTTTGAGGGCACCAGCATTTTGTTGCATGAGACAGCGTAAGTTCAGCAGAAAGCAACGCAACAGTCCTTTCTCCCAACCTCCCTTCAATTCATAACCCCCCTGGCCCAAATTAGCATCCTGCACAAAGTCTCCTTGCTAAGCCTCACGCTTTCGCTTCCCTTGAGGAAACTTCAGCACCAGCTCAGTCAGGACTCCACCATTTAGCTGTATTGCTCCTCCCAAAGACGGAGGGGACAAGGCGCTTTCTAGAGAGAAGAGAGATACGGCTCCAATTCAAGGATGGCGATGGACACAGACTCGCGCTGACATAGTGCTGTGGGTATTTGGGTCTCTGAACTCCTTCTGCTCCTTTCCTTTGAATCAGCTCAAACTCTTAGGGATCAAATGACTCTTCAACTGCTGCCTTTGCCCCTTCTCCTCCAGACAGAGCAGGCACAGAAGACAAGGCAACACCATTTTGAGAAGCACTGCCTTGCAGGGACCCATTTGGCTCTGACAGGAGAGTGTTACTGACAACAGCTGATTACTGCTGCCCACCAGCTCCCAAGGTCCCAACTCACAGAGGGGTGCAGGGACACCTGCAAGGTAGGATCCAAATAGCTGTGGGGATTTTTCTGGCATATTGTGTTGTATCTGCCCCTCTTCCTCACCCATGAGCCTCTCTTACCTGCTCCTCTTTACAGTCTCAAATTTTCCTGGCATATTGTGTTGTATCTGCCCCTCTTCCTCACCCATGAGCCTCTCTTACCTGCTCCTCTTTACAGTCTCAACTTTTCCTGGTTCTCATGCTTCAACCAACCCCCAACCATAAAAAACCCTCTTACTCTCTGTGCTACACCGTTACTTCTCTCCCTTGCCTGCCCTCACTGAAATAACCCGTCTCTGTCCCTTTCAGTATTGCTATAATTACTAGTTATTGCAGAATTCCAGGGTCAGGAGAGAGCAGTGGCGGTTTCCTCTCTGTTCTCTCACTCAGAGCACCTCCTTGAATAGATTTTCCATTCTGAAGATTCTCTTAGCTCCTAGATGGAGGTGCCATGGATTTTCTTTTGAGGGGGGAATCCAAACTATGATGCTTCAGCACTCTTTGGAAATTTTCCCACTGGTCAGAAGTACTGCGTTTAAAAAAAAAAACATACAACAAAAACAAACACCCAAAAAACCAACCAAACAAGTCTGTATTCATCTTACTTGGGAAGAGACATCACGGTCCAAAAACAGGACAGAGGCAACTTTTGTGACTAAATCTCAGCACTGAGAGTGAGAAGCTATAAAACCTACTCCTCTGCAACTGACTCATTCTGTGACGGATCACTGAGATTATTCCTTGTCAGCAAAATAAATGGGACTTACTAGATTAACATTAATGAAGGAATCTGAGAATGTCGCTGCAGTGTGCCACAGAGGATTTTTTTTTCCTTAGCCTTCATTTAAAGCTATTTTAGACTTTATAAGCTGTATCAGGCATACATGACTTTGCCCAAGTAATTTACAAGGATGCAGTATTAGCTTTCTGCAGACAGCCCAAAGCAGCAGCACTATGCAGGTTTGGTGATCAGGCTCATGGATTCAACATGCAGCTGCCACGGACCTACCAAACAAGTTTGGGTAAGTCATGTTCGCGTCTCAAATTAAACAGGGAAGATACCATTTATCCATGTCCCCAGGATGTTGATAGGCAATGTTCAAAAGGAGAAAACATTCCTATTTTCAGCCACCAGCCCTTTCAAGTCCTCCACACTGAGTTCCTTTCTCATATGCTGCAATTACTCCACCCCTTTGGACTCCCATAACCCAAATCAACCCCAGTCATTAAGATTTCTCCACTGTCACACCTCTGGTACTAAGGACTCTAAACTCCTGTTTAACAGCACTCTTGAAATATTTTTTCCCTCTTCTTTTCTGTTGGTTTGTTACTTAAAATTCCCTTCTTTAATCTAAGCAAAGCCCAGAGGGAACCCATTTACAATCTGGTTACTATACTGATCAGAAGATCCAGAGGGCAAGAAGTGATCTGTGACATCTAAAGATAACTTCAGATTGCTGCTACCCAAACACAGAAACGTATCTGATGCACTCACTGAGGGAATCAAAGAGCATTCATTCTGGAAAGGGCAGGAGACGGTTTCTCCCGGAAAGTGTGATGAAACCTGTGACATTCATCTGGGGAGACGTCAAAGATCATCCAGAGGTTTTTGTTACAGAAAACCTTCCTTGGTGATCCTTCCCCGACCTTGCTGTAGTGCGTCTCACCTAATCTCACCCAACACTAGAGAGTGGCACATTGCAGTGCCCCCGACCCACATCATTCAGACAGCGCTTTGGGTAGCCTCTAAAATAAGCGGTGCTTATAAAAGCATTACCTAAACCAGCTGCTTGCTCCCTTCCCACCCCAGCCACAGCAGCCTATCCACCCATGCAAACACACCCAAACCTACTGAATCAGGGACCAGATGTTCGCAGCCAAGAACAAAGGTCTGCACAAGTGACAAAAAAGCAAGACTGAGCAAGTGCATAAACTTACAAATGGCTGTTGAACGAGCTGGAGTTTAAATGGGCAACAGCAACCTTCAAGCACAACTTGAAGGCACTTAGACAATACAACATGGGAAGAAAAGAATCTTTATTCTAAGTATTTTAAGAACTGCATCTCTGTTTTGAGACCAGTGTAGCTGGTCTTGTTCTAATTGTAACATCTCTTTGCTCCACTTCCTCAGACTACGTCCTTCTCCTGTGTTCATCTAGTTGACCTGAGCACAGGGACTAAGAGAGACTGCGTGTCTGCAGGCCTGCAAGGTCACAGAGCGGACGCTACACTCCTGCCGTTGATTTCATTGCCAGAGCTGGTACTCGGCCCAGTGAGAAGGCCCGTGGTGCAGGGGAGGTGCTCTCCACAGAGCCAGGGCATGGCCCTGCCAGGTCCTGCTTGTCCCAGACCTCTGTGCCGGGAAGTTCAGGGCAGGCAGCCACCCCCGGGGTGCCCAGGGCGCTCGTCCTGCAGGCAGGGAGCACTGATCAGACTAGGTGAGCCACAACGCCCCGGGGCCAGGCCAGCCCCAAGCCCGTGTCCTCCCCCACTGCCTCCAGCTCAGTGATGGCCGCCCCAGGCCGCCCTGTCACCTCAGGGAGAGCTCGGCCCCTTCCCGCCCAGAACGCGATAGGCCGCTGCAGCTGGAACCCAGCCAATCAGCAAGTCCCGCTGTGCCCCCCGCCCCTCCCGCGAAGCCCCCAAAAAGGTGCGGGCGGGAATGGCCCCGAGCCAATCACGGACCTCGGCTCAACCGGAGGGCGTGGTTCGGACCACCCGTCCGCGTCCCCTTTAAATGAGGAAACTTCGCCTCGCCACCTCAAGACCCCCTCGCGCCCGGATTGGCTGGTGGGGTCGCCGACGGAGCCGCCTCGGGCTACGCGCCCGCTATTGGTCGTCAGCGCCCGTCAGTCAGAGCGGAACTCTCCTCTCATTGGTCGACGCCCTCTCCGTCCCGCCGCGGAGGCGGGGGCCACCGCTTCCCGGAGGAAGGGGTCCGGCGAACGAGCGGGCGAGCGCCCCCGGGGGCGCGGGGGAGGGCGAGCGAGCGGGCGGGCGAGCAAGGGCGCGGGGGTGCGCGGCCGCGGGTCTTACCGATACGCTGCCCTACGGGGGAGCTGAAGGGGTTCCCCAGCAGAAAGTCCATCGCCGCCGCCGCCGCGTCGCGATCAGCTGACGCCGCCGCTCACGTGACCCGCGCGCGCGCCAGACCGGGGCGGGTGCCCGCCCGGGCTTCGTTGTGACGCCAGCGGCCGCCGCCCGGGAGGGGCGCACGGTCCGGTCCGGTCCGGTCCGGCCGTGGGGGGGTCTGAGGCGGGGAGCGACGCGGGGACGGCAGGGACGGAGGCAGGGACGGTGTCACTGCCGGCCCCGTAGGCCTTGGCTGGCAGGAACCGACCGCCACCGAGAGGTTTCTCCGTTTTCCGCAACCGCCGTGCGCTTCGGGAGAGAAAACCCGCCACCCAGCCTTCGGCCCAAATACACGAAAGCCCGGGGCGATAGGTTTTGAGTTTTCCGTAGCCCCGTGTCGGAGCGTGCTGGCGCAGGGGCGTACGGACCGGTCGGTAAGGCACCGTGTCCGGCAGCATCCTCCCGGCCCGAGCCATCGGCCAAGGCTCGGACCCCGGAAAGGGGAACACGTCGATGACCGGCGCAAATCGCCGTCACGCCTTGACATCCCGCGTTAACACGCTCGCCTCAAGCCCCGCGGGCTGTTCTCACCTGAATGCCGCCGACCCGAACTGAGGCAAGGCGGCAGGGAGGAGAAACTGAGCGAGTTTGAGTTTAGAATTTGCTGAGAAACACTAGGTAGTAGTAGTAATGACAGCTGCAGAAAACACGGTGCATGCCAGAAATGAATGACGATACTCCAAATGTTAAAAAAAATTATATTGTAAGTACAGTACAAAAAAGTTTCGCTGTATAATTGTAATGTAATCTGGATCAAACAGCAAAGAAATAACAAAAATATAAAAACTGCTAAGTCTTGCCAAAGTTTTCCCTCTAGTACCAAATACCACAAGATACAGATTATACAAAGTGTACAAATTTTAATAAAAATACAATACACCAGGGTTGTGTGTGTTTTTCACTCTTCAAGAGTTTTCCATTGTACAGACGACAAAGCTAAAGCTGATCCCCTTCTGTTCCTTAGAGCGCAGATCTATCCCTTCACCACGATGCTCTCCATTGTAAAGGGCTGGAAAGAGCCATGGATTTTGTGCCGCTCCCAACAGCGGATGCTTTAGTACAGGTCAGGATCCGAAGCAGGATGAGACTGCCTCCCTCCTAGGCCCTTCCCAATTCCAGGCTCACTGGGATTAGTGATGTATTGTTAAAACACCTATGCTCTGGTCTGAGGCTTGGGTTGGGAACTTGCACGGTGGTCTGAGAACCTTCTGCCTCCTCCACTGACCGAGAAAAACCCAACAGTGCACTGAGAAAAGCTCCGTAAGAGACAGACTACCTTGTGCAGGCACAGCTGGGGAATACATGGTAAAGAGGAATGGGGAGAAAAACCATCCTGCACACCTGAGGATTTAAGTGTGATTTGGGGCTCAACCACAATGAGGGACAGCTCACTTTCAACTGCCCTGAAAAACAGAAGCTAGACTTCAGATTGGAAGTAAAAAAGTGCTCTTCTGTCATTTTAAAATTTTTACATTATAAGGCTGGAAAGGCTAGAATCAAATTATATTTCAGTTGTTCTACCTACCTTCACAAGATAGCCTGTTTCTACAGACACTTAAAAACTTCCTGGTGTTTCCCCATACAATGCCAATGCTTACTACTATGCATATAGCTGATTCCTGCAGGAATTGGGGTGAGGCAAACTTGATTCGTATTTTCCACACACTGTTGGGTGGAGGGAGGGATTTTTGCTTTTAAATTATGTATATATATATATATATATACACACACAGAAATATACAGGATAAATTAAAATCTGTTACAGATATTGGTAAAAGTTAAATACATACGATATGAACACCACATACACGTACATACAGACACACAAAAGCTTATATGAGAATCAAGTGCTCTCCTGCGGCTCCTCTTCTAGAGGAGCAGAAAACCAAACACCAAGTATGCGGCTGGAAGGAAGGGGAATCGGTCCAATCAACCCACATGTGCCTTACTCAGCCGTAACTGCTTCAAACTGGTCATCAGTCACTGCCTCACAGCAGCACCACGGCTCTTTCGATACTGCTGGTGAAAGGGATGGGGGATGAGCGATCTCAGAAACCAAAATTGTCTGTTCACAAAACAGGTGCAAGATGGGCAGAAGCAATCCAAGTTTTTCCCATCCGCTTCCGCGCTCCTCTCCATCAAAGCAGGCTGACCATGCCCTGGAAAAATCAGCAGGAGGTTCATTCTCTCAAGCCAATGCAGTTGGTTGATGTATCGTGCCAATGATGATTTGGGTGCAAGTCCACAGGAAAAGATTAAATTTGTTGTCATCTTCCACTTTACTTCAAATGCCAGCTACCAGACCAGCCAGCTGATGCTGACAACTTTCAGTTACTAGTGACTGAAGAGGGGGGGTTGGAAGAAGTGACCAAGAGGCAAAGACCTCTGTATCTTTGATCAGCTATCCAGCTTTCCCCTCACGCAGTAGATTTTAAACTGAAAATCAGTTAGAAACAGGGCTGGTGAAGAGTTCAGTTCTATTCCTTGGTCCAAAATATATCATCATCTCTACCTGCCCGTAGAATATCAGAATACTTTAGTTTGGAAGGGATATCAGGAGGTCATCTGGTCCATCCTGCTGCTTAAAGAAAGTCCAACTAGAGCAGGCTGATCATTCAGTTTATCACCAAGGATGGAGAGTCAACAACCTCTCTGAGCCACCTGTTTCAATGACCCTTCTCATGGTCACGTTTTTTCTTTATATCGAGAAGTCCATTCTCTGGCTGCTTCCCCCCCCCAAAGGATCTGAATTTAAGGCGAGTATCTCAAAAGCTTTCTGAATTCTTCATACAAAATACTTTCAGATTGGAGGACATTTCACTCACCAACACAAAAGGGTTTTCTCAGCTTAACTTCACAACTTTTCATAAAGTAGAAGTCAAATAGTTACAATCCTATGTATATACTATACAGATATAAAACTTTAAAACCCTACACACGGAGCCCATTGGGAGTGCCGGCGTAGTGCATATGTACACAAGTCAGTTACGCAGAGGTTGAGTACATCCCAGGATCCTTTCCCATCAAAGTCCAGGCATGATGTAGGCAATGTTGTCTAGTGTATTTGACTGGGAAAAGAAATTCAGTATTTTTTTAGTGTCAGGGAATGACTCAAAATCCTTAAAAAATGACACAGACGAGGGTACTAAGCCGGTTCACTTGTGTTACAAGTTATCATATAATGAGACAACCAAATCTGCCTAGTCATCACCACCACTGCTAGGCTTATTTTCACATTTTTGGAAATGTAAGTTAACTAAACATAAAGGTAGCTTCAGTACTTATAACCACGTGGAAACAAGGAAAATGCTTGAGGCTTTCCTCAAGTGACCTCCTCGTTATGAACCCCATACTCTGTCTCTGAATTTGAAACAAGCCACATTGACCATATCACATCAACCACAGGAAAGACTAGTGCTAGGACTTGAGCAAAGTGGTCAAAGTTGTAGCATATAAAAAAAAAAATTACTTGACTTCACACTCACAAGTCCTTCATGAAATTCTGTAGTGTAAAAGTAAAGAGAAAAATCCTTAAATACACCCACTAATAGGGTGCCAGATGGGAAAAGAAGCACCCTCCAGTTTTTCCTGCAAAACATAATAGAATCCTGAAAGAGTCCTTGTGCACATCAGAAAACAAGACCCAGCAGTATATTATCTGTATGTTCTTCAAATGCAGTACTTCAGTAAGCTCAAGCCTGTGGCTGGATGGCTGAAGAAGGCCTTAGGAATGCCACCTTTTAATTGCTGAAGACAGAGGAGCTGTAGCTGCACCAGTTGTGATTCTAGAATTTAACAATGCCATCTACTGACTGAAAGGACAAATTGCATTCTACGTGCAACATGACCACTAACAATTTTATCCACGTCTTAAAACACCACTGTCGTTACATATCTGATGATAAAAATCAGAATTATTTATTATCAAGTCTGAATACCAGTTTTCAGAAGTGAAGGGTAAGTGCCTTAATCCACCTAAAGCTCCATTGCTCCTTGTAAGTTGATCAAGTTTGAAATATATGCACCATTAGTCATACGGTGTCATTGCTCTGAATGCACTTGGCAAGCAAGAAGGAAAAAAAGCATAGGATGTTTTTCCATGGCTTAGGATGGGAACACCCCACTGACTCAGCTTTTGTGCAGGCAGCCAGTTTGTGGGAGCTCACAGTCTAAGCTGTCAACTTTATTGTTAATAGTCCGTTCTCAAAATGAATCAATGTTTGGGCTGCCCTGTTATAACATGCCTATTCATATCCCATTTTTGTTGTTGTGTCTGCCAGATTTGTTTTTAATCTCTTAACTTTTGCAGACTATATATTTATTTTTCATTTCTGCTCCTCTCCTTCACTGCTTTATTCATGTCTCCTGTTGCAGGCATGACTCCTGATTCCTTTTATGCTGCTGCCATCTTAATCTATGTCCACATCATGCTACAGAGATGCCACAAGCTGTTGCTAAACCAGAGCTCAATATTAAGTGTAGTTTAAAGTGAAAAAGAACCTGTAGTTACACAGTTCCTTAAAACACAGACTATTTTTCTTTCCTTGGAGAAGGTTACAGCCACATGTAAAAGGCCGTACTCAATCACATTAGGAATCCTGAGATCCCAAGTTATTTTTTTGTGCTACTAAAGGAAAAACAGATTGTGTGATACAGAGCAGACAGAAGGTGCTTTTTATTTTTACCGAAAAAACTTTCAAAAATACTGGTATGTGTACAGGCACTTTTATTTGATTCAAATGGATTGATTCAGTCACTAAAACAGGACCTACACACACTGCAATCAACGCTACAAATACTCGGTCAGTTACCACTGGGAGAAAAAAAGTTGCAAAATATCATACAACAGTAACATCTGAAAGAATTTCAAGAAATATTCCAATATAAGACCAAGACAATTTTCTTATTGCACTGGAATTATCATCACATCATAAGACTGATTCATCAAAAAACTCTAGCTGGACTCCACTGAAATCAAGGAAATAATCACAAGGAACTCACCAAAACGTGCTTAGGGCAGCCATTCAACTCAGGTAGTTGTGTGGTCAGACATGCTAACGGGCCCAAAGCACAGATGATTGAATCTAGAAGTACTGACAAACTTCCTGAAACAGCCACCATTCCCTGGAAGTAAGGAAAGAAAAAAATTGATAGGGATGAGTAGTGGAAATTATGGTTCTTTCACAACTGTATCGATTCTCATGCAGATACAGTATCTTCACTCTTGAGCTCCTCTAGTCCACTTCCATTATTTACACAGTAACAGAACTGTCATGTGCTTCACAGAGAGACTGCTGGCTCAAAAAAATTAAGAATTCAGTAGGCAACATACTAGTGTAGGAAAAAAGTAGGGAACAACAGAAAAGGTCAGAAAGTTGTCAGTTGCATAAAACACTTAATTCCACAATTTTTTAAAATGTAATTTCTTTGCCATTTCGTACGATCTGTTTTGTTAACTACATGAGTCCTAAAGACAATAGTTTTATTATTGAAGTCTAAAGAAATGCTAAGTCTGTAACAATTGCTTTAACCATTGACATACTTTAAGGAAAGGGAATTTGCTTGTGTGCCTTTCTATAAAGGGGGAGAATTTACTCTGGTTGTTCCTCTGAAGAATGACCTCAATCAGTCATACCAGAAACAAAATGCAAGAACATTTATTTTACTGCTGATAAAACAAGCAAGCATAGTGGGATGAGATGACCATGCTAGCCATAAAATTCAATTATATTATTTGAGCCAAATATGTGTGTTCTCCTTACAGGCTGGGCTGAATTCTGAAAGTGTGCGTGCATGTGTGCGTAGAATCACTATCATCTAACAGTAGGAAACCCTTAAAATATGACATCTTCTATGTTAGCCCCTATCCAAAGCACTGGCAATATGATACTACCAGAAAACAACAGGATATGCAAAAACCATCTTGGTAAAGGCTGATGGTTTTCTAAGAAGTCTTGAGACATTAACAGAAACTGGACCAGAGACTGCTGGCAAAGACAGCAAGGAAGTACCAGATCCAAGGTGAACATATAGTAAGAAAAGACTGAAGAGTTTACTGAACTAAGAATTGCCTTCGAGGACCTAGAGCTGCAAAGGACCTGTCTGTCTTTGATGCCTACTGTTTACTGAGAAACAAGACTTTTTATTTCACTGAAAACAAACAGGAATGCATCAAAGACACAACACACCATCTCCAATTTCTCTTCCTAACAGAAAAGCATTGGTTAAACTTCTAAGTAAAATAAAATAATAATCCCTCCAGTCCTGTGTGGAGATTACAGGACATCACTGTGACATCGCTGGTTACAGACTCACCTCTGTTTCCTGCAATCTGTGACCAATAAGGCTCAGAGATTCACCCAGCAACTGTAAGTGTGCAGCTACATCAATAGGATCTGTCTCAGGGACTTTGGCTGGTGAGGAAGACACCACCACAGTGCTGGTGGGGGATTTCTTATGAGGGGAAATCACTCCTGTTGGAGAAGCTGGAAACACACAAATAAAATTCCATATTCTCTTCTTTCTTTCTTTTACTTACAAGCCTATTTACTTAGTAAAGTTCAAATATCAAAGGCATGAGATACTTAAATAGTTCTGTGGACCTGGTCTTGTGGTCTTTGGAGTCAACACTTTCCTTCTACATGCACAAAGCATCTGCCTCGGCTGAATGCAATCTGGGAGATTTGGTTTGGGAGATTTGATAAAGAGAGATGCCAAGCCAAGAACAAACCTTTTCCTCTAGCAGCAATCTAATCCCACTAGAACTTCCCTGCTGCCTCTTCTTATTTTACATTTAAATCCCTAAACTGCCAAAAACAATACCATTCTACAAATTAGACAAGGAAATACTTTTGAAAAATGCTGATATCATTCTCACTCTCACAGTAAAATTGTTTTTGAGTAATATGATGATTTAAATGTCAAGCCTTGTGAGAAAGCATGTAGGGGTGTGAAGCAGGAAAGGACCTTTGTTCCTTATTCCACAGGCAACACTATCTTCCCTGTCCAAGAAAAAAGACCAGAGCAAATAAAGTGCAACAATTACCTTTTATTTTTGGTGCCCCATCTGAAGATGATGCCTTTCTCTTCACAGTGGTGGCTTCTGCTTTATTTTGCTTGTGTTGAAGATACTGAGCTTTCTGTTTCCAGATCTGCAGTTACCATGGTATGAAAAGAGAGATTCGTAACATTAGGTAATTGTTACCTGATGCCAGGACCCAGAGGCAGAATGATGTTATGTAGCTAACTGGTGAAGCAATACCATAAGAAGAAAATGGATGCTTTTATGATCACAAGGGCAAGGTTTCCATACTTTCCATCTCTACATACTTTGGCGACATAGGTAGTATTTTTCAAGGTATGGTGGCAATGCTGCCAGCACGTTCTGACCTAAGCACCTAGTTTACAGAAATCATTTTACAAAAATGCCTCACGCACACTCACCAGTTTATCCTTCTCAGGTAGCTGCTTCCACACTTCCGCCAGTTTTTTACTTAGCTCTCCAAAATCTAGCAGGAGGAAAGAAGAAAAATGTTTAAAACAAATGTTTAAAACAAATGAAATCATAAAATCATGGAGAGAACATAGGAAATTTACTGGCCCATGCATACACATTACTCTTTATAACGAAAAAAAAGCTTGATCATAGGAATATAGAGTCACATGTGTATATACAGGAAAGTGACACAATGAAGGTAACTCTTTAAGTAAAGAAAGAAAGAGCTAGCAATTTCTTTATCCAGATTCACAGCTTGGTTAAAATGCAATGAAATCAAATAATGAAATCCACTCCTGTCCCCTTTGTCACCTCTTATTCAAAGAAAATTGGCAGATTCTTTACATTCTGTCAAAGTTAAGACGTTGGTATGAAACAGAGACAATACATTCTGCTAATTAATCCGACTGGTGTATAATCAAGAGAAGAGAAGGCTAGATTATTCTCTTACCTATTCCAGGGTGCTCAGACACAATAGTTGTACGATATTCCTTACAGAACACTTGATAGGCAGACATGTTTTTCTTCTTTGGCTAGTCAGAAGAAGAAAAGGAAACAAAGATTTTTAATTATGATGAGACCTACTTGAATTTAATAAGAATTTGGCATTTATTGAAGACTTAAAGAAAGCTGTGGTGCTTACATCAGGAACCTAAAAAAGCAGCGTTTTACATGTTCTAGCTGCATTTAGTGTTTATGAAAGCACAGGAACCAGCCAGAACCAGTCTTGGTACAAGGCTTATCTTGCAACAACTCTATCAACGCATTTCATTCATAAGTTACAACAACGTGCTATTCTAAATCCAGGATCAACATACAACTCTGTTAATATATCCATTTTAAAACTTAAAATAATAAAAAAATGTATCTGTCATACTATTCACAGTACCTATTACAGATCTGTCAAAACAATTCAGTCCTCATCACAATGTTTTGTTCCATTCCTTGCATCCTTACAAACACTTCAAATTGGCAGGAAAATAGACAGTGTAAGTACACTGACAGCAGAGGCATAAGCAGTTGCTGAGCTATGATCAGAGAAAACTTACCAAATAGAACAGAATAATGGCTGAACAAATTTGGGCTACATCTGCCCATTTCCTGACACAAAGCAACTCTTGTCTCTCTGAACATACAGAAACTGCTTTTCCCCATTTATATACTTACACAGCTACAGTTCTATCACCTGTAAACTCATTCATACGCTAGCTACCATTTCTCCTACTCATATTTTTAAACACTAACCATGGAAAACTGAATTTATGAGTACAGGACAAAACTGTGAATGTGGTAGTCTATAAGAATTAGAATTCCATTTGAATACAGGAGTATACAGGTAAATATCTTCACTTTTCAGGTTACAGCTCGATTCCTTTTTACCAGAACTGTGATGATGGACCAGATCACTAGTCCAAAAGTCTGCCTGGCAACAGCTGGAACTGGTTACCTTAGAAAATGATGCAGTTGTGCTTGGTATATAACCTGTACCAAGCAAATTAAGTATAACCTTTTCAAAGAACCTCCATTGGCTAAAGACTGCCCATGCCACAAAACCAGAATGACATAGTGGCTGACACATTTTTCCAAACATGCTGCACTGAAACCATCGATCCTGGTATTAGTTATCCTTCTGTTTCAATTTAACATGCCTTTGTAATGGAGTGCCTAATTCACCATTACCCACCACCCAATTCCTATTTTCCCTCCAATTTTTCCTTACTTTTTCTCTTTCTTTCTCTCTTTCCTTTTCCTTTTCTTTCTCTCTTTCCTTTTCCTTTTCTTTCTCTCTTTCCTTTTCCTTTTCTTTCTCTCTTTCCTTTTCTTTTTCTCTTTCCTTTTCCTTTTCTCTTTCCTTTTCCTTTTCTCTTTCCTTTTCTTTTTCTCTTTCCTTTTCCTTTTCTCTTTCCTTTTCTTTTTCTCTTTCCTTTTCCTTTTCTCTTTCCTTTTCTTTTTCTCTTTCCTTTTCCTTTTCTCTTTCCTTTTCCTTTTCCCATTTCTCAGCTTTGTCCTTCTCCTTGTCTTCCTTTTTCCTTCTCTTCTCACCTTGACCATCTGAGTGAAAAGCAGCAGGAGGTGGAGGAAGAACATAGGGCGTACTGGGAGGAGGTGGTGGTGACACTTCAGCTACTGCCACAGGACCGTGCCCAGAACTCTTTTTAGACTTAGAGTGCTTCTTCTCTCTGTGTTTCTCTTTGTCTTTTTTTTTCTTACTTTTTTTTGACTTCTTCTTCTTTTTGATTTCCCGGTAGGAGTCATCTATCACTAGCTCTCCAGCCTCCAACTCCCCACCAGAAGAGGAACCAGATTCTGGTGGTGCTTCCACACCTGAAATCTCATACTCGCTCCCATGGCCCTCTGAAAAAAGGGAGGTGTCAGCACCAAAACTCTCAGAAGGTGGATGTGAGTCCGGGGGTGGTTTGTGCTTCTTCCGGGATGACTTCAGGAAGCTCTGCAGTTCATGACCCAGCAGGAATGAGCCTTGCTCATCTCGAGCTGATTTCTTTGAAGATTTCTTTGCAGCTGCTGATGCTGAAGAATAGGAGAAAGAATCATCATCTGCTGCACTACTTTTCTCTTTCGGTGAAAGGATGAGCTTCATCTTCAAGCCATCAGGTTCACGAAGAGTAAGTGTCTCTGTGTTCACATAGAGAGGTTTCATTTTTTTAGATTTGTGGAAGCTGCCATCATCCACTGAGTGCTCCCCACTGCTACCACTCAGCTTCTTCTTGTGGTGCTCCTTTTTGCTTTCAGAATGGCCAGAGGAAGAATAAGATGATTTTTCAGAGGTCTTCTTTGAAGACTTTGAGCTTGTGGCCAAAGGTGAGGTGATAGCCTTGAGTAAATCCATGGTTGTATCAGCTGAGGATGGGCTAGAAACTGCTTTTTTCTTCTTCTTTGATGGTAGATCCAAAGGCGAAACACCTGAAAAAGATCAAGAGAAATGTACATCAAGATGATTCCCTTAAAGACAGCATTACACCAGCCCAAAGAAGTGAAGTGGGAATCCTGCAAGACTTATGATTACAGCTAACAGATTTACATCCTGGCTTAAACAAAAGATCTCTGAAGCTTGTAGCCAGCTTAGCACAGCCTTACTGATACAATTCAGGAGCTGTAATGCCCGAGCTGGTCAAATAATTCAAGGCAGGAAGACAGAGTAGGAAAGTTCTTGAAGTTTTGTCAAACTCTTCATTCCATTGTGAAATAACATATTTTGATGAAAAAGTATCTTACTGAGCCTGAAATTACATCTCAAGTGCAAGGTTTTTGTGCCATTTTTAGCCAAGGTGAGACCAATGAATTGAAAATACAAGCTTTTTCATTCTGAAAACAGATTTTGATGACATTTCAACTGAGCCTTCTCTTTTCATTGGGCCAAAAATAAACCTTAAACCTGTTAAGCTTTTATGAACAGAATTGTCATCCTCTAGCCAGCTTATTAATTGTAAGAATAATGTTTCTGTATTTAAACTGAACCCAAAAGCATTTCTTTTTCACCCTGATGCATTCTATTTTTATAAATTCAGAGAAAGTAATACTATCTGCAAGTAAAATTACAGTTTGTAATGTAATAGGGAAAAATGAAATGCAAATGCCAAAAGGGAAGGCATGGGTTAGAAAACTACAACTTGTCAATCAAAAGAGCGTGGAAGATCTCTACCCTCAACAATGGCAACTTGGTAAGCTAGACTCTGAAAATATCATTCCCTAATCTTCTACTGTCTGGTGCTGATCAGCATCAGGCTTCTGATTACTTGTCCTAAGACAGGTTGATGTATTCTCCCCCCATAAAGTGCTAACCACAAAGATTGATGACACTGGTTTTACAGCACCCTTTCCTCAAAGTCATGATCCCTTAGCCCTTTCCCATGCTTGATTACTATCTTACCTCTGTAGCAGAACTCATCTGAGGAGTGCTTTCTCTTCTTTTTGTGAGGTTCTGTCCCTGGAAAAAGATCACTGTCCTAGAATAAGAAGAAAAAAATTGCTGACAAACAAGAGGGAAATAATACGAGATTCACATGGAGTATTGACATAGATAATAATTTGTAGGAGATATCAAGAGTTATTTGTATTACTGTAACACCAAGGAACCCTAGGTATGAAACAGGATCATTATTCTAGGTGCTAAAACAAGCAAAGGAAACATATCTGTCCCCAGGAGCCCACGCTGTAGGTTTAAGGTAAGAGACAAAAAGCATGGTACGGATAGGTGGGAGAATACAAAAAATGATCTTAGTCAGAACAGGTTTCAGCACATCAGCCACCTAACTGGCATCAAGCTTTCTTTAGGCATTGTAGCACAACATGGCTATAAGGAAATTGAAAGACAGATCTCTATAGGGAGCTCCCCCCAAGCGAGAGGAGCAGTACACAAGAAAACTTGAAAAAGCACATTTGAAAGTGTTAAGAAATGGGCAATGAAAGCCAGCACTTGGAGATCAGCTGATGAGTTGATAAAAGGCAGACATCTACCTCTTAATAAAGCTAAGAAATAACTAAGCATGCATAGGCTGTCAAGCCTTGAAAATGAAGGTGAGCAGTTCATGTTTAATAAGCTGAAAAAGATAAAAGTGAAAGGAGGTACAGAGAGGTGACAATTATAATGATGGGCCAAAAAATTGTCCTTAATATGTTATGTCATCCAATTATTATTTATCTCTTGACCAATTTATGGTCTGAAAATGAAGCCCCTCTACAGAATGCCATCTGCATGGTAGAAGATGATTTTCACTTTAAACTAGAACTTCTTTTCCAGATTAAAAAAAAAAAAAAAAATCACACAAGATAGTTACCTTTGAGCTAACAGCAGAAATTTTAGCTCAAAGAGGAAAGTTTTGAAGAAACTTAAGTTGTTACTACGTGATTTCAGAGTTAAGGCCCCAAAGAGGTGAATAGGGCAAGTTCATACCTCTCAAGAGCTATCATTTCAGGCTGTCTGCAGAATCAGGAAGACAACAGTGCATCAGTTAACATTATATTCATCCTTTGCTGGCTATTTATACAACCACAAATTCTAAGAAAAATCTTTTGTGTGTGTGTGTGTGTAAAAAGTTATTCATGCTATCTTGTGACTTGCAAGGTTCTACATCAAGACTAGGACAGCATCCTACTACCCTATTTTCTGAGGCCAGAAAAATCAGAATCGGTTGTAATTGGGACTGACCCCCTCCTTTTTCCCAGGAAAGTTACTGAACAATACAGGACACGATTAGCTGCTCTTGCTGTCTTCTACATGCATTTCTATATAAAAAAGAACAAGAAACCCACCCATCCCATTCCATCACTAGCTTTACACATATCCTTACACCTTCAACCTTTTCTCTGAGGGCTTCCTGACCTGAGTTGCTATCTCGTCTTCCTCTTGCAGCAGATCCTTGTAAGAGCGTTTTTTCTCTCGCTGTATCCTGCCAGTTGGCAGCCCCACGTCATCAACACTTCGGTCACTCTCTAGGTACTCTAAGATTTACGAGAAATGGGAAAAAAGGAAGAAATGAAATACCCCATTAAGGAATGACAGACATGTGGACTATGCACAAAATAAGATAACAGTGGACGTTGGCACAGAGTGATGCACAAAACCCAACAAGCACAGGGGCCTTAAAGGTAACAGTCTGTACTCTCTGACCACAGGGATGGGGCTCAGTGCTCTAATGCTGTAACATAATCACTCCAGATTTCATTTCTAACCCTTGTATATTTCTCCTAAAGACAACTGGACCTAGAAATGTTACCATGACTAAACATATCCTTATCCCTCGTCTCCCGTTCCATTGAGCTGGCAGGGAGAAGAAAGGCTGCAGTGGCAGAGTTTCCAATCAAGGTGTTTGCATTAGGAAATACCACCCATTTCTCTCAAGTTCTAATCCCAGTACTTTACACCTGGAAGTCAAGGGCTTGGGATCCTCCAACAACTTGGCCAGGTTAAATTTAAGGGCTCCACAGCATACTAGCTTCCTTTCCCACTCTGACTGCATGGCCTGGCAAAGGCTGCAGAGGGTACCCTTTTTTTTTGGCAACTCCCTCTGAGATTATGAAGCAGTCATACCTTCTTTCTTCTTGGAGTCATCATAAGCCATGGTGGTCCTGCAGGAGCCTGAGAATGTGTTGCCACGTCTGGGCTCCTTCCCCCGTTCCCATCTACAGGAAAAGGTCTGAGAAACAGAGAATGAAAATAACCCTCCCATAAAGAAGAATCATGATGTAAAATGGGAACCTTCCTCTGAACCAAGTGAAGATTCTCTGGAAGACAGTGGGAAAGGAAAGGGGTCTACCTTCTTGTCAGTTCATGCTCACTCTTCAGGCTTGACAGAATATTTTTTTGAAATTAAATTGGAAGTTGGTCTTCTATTATTTTAAAGATATAAAAGACCACCTATTCCTTGTAAAATCTCCAAGACACTGAAGTAATTTATTTACAAAAATAGAAAGAGGGTGAGAAGACAGCTGAGTTTGATCTTCATGACACACAAAACTGCACCCAAACTTGTGTAAAAGCCATTTTCTGTCAGGAGCCACTGTAGCAGAGTGGGATGTTTAAAGAGAGATTTCAAACCCTTGAATCTCAGATGAAGTGAAGGAAAAGAAGGAACCAGGCAGAAATCATTGTCCTACAAAAGAAGTATTTCAAATCTTTTTAACTAAAGGATCACACATTTTATAGTGAAGGTGTCCATCCTTCTGATGTGTTTCCCAACACTACCACTGCAGCCATTCTGAATGCCAGCCTGGGAGAGGGAACTGAAGCAAGCACTCCTTTTCACTAGGCCTTCCACAGCGCCCCAACCTCTGTCAGCCCCCAGGTTTCAGGCCTCCTCCGAGTCATTCTGTTCCACAGTTGCTGGCATACAGCAGGACAGTGCCCTTATGGAATAGCTGCACTCTGGTTCTCTCAGAGTAAACAGCTTTTGTTCTTCAGTCAGCAACCAGCTTAACATGAAAAAATCGACCTTCTGCTCATAAGCAATTAAACCAATTGCACCTAACTGATTTTGTGTGTTTCTGTGTATGTGCACACGTGTGTAAGCATTCAACCACAAAGACCATGCAACTTGTTCATTCTAGCTGTCACGGCAATCTTGCCACACTGAAGTTACACTTGAATACCTTGAGAGCAGGGGAACTTGTGCTTGTACATCCCTGCACATACCTCAGTTTTATAAATAGTTGGCTGAGAATGTACAACATATTCATCCTATAGTGGTTACTTAAGCGAAACAACAAAGTCCCAACTAAATCAAGCTTGCAGGTACACAGAAGATGTTTCTGTTTAAATTCATAGGAATACACGTTATTTCTTCAGGTTTTGGGAAACCAACCGCCACAAAATGTTTTAAGTCAATATTCTGACTACTATACATTGTTGGTAGCAAGCACAGCAATTTGTAGGCAGAATTTACGTATACAAGCAAGAGCACTGCCTATGTGTACGCACTAGAGCACTGCACTTTGCAATACAAAAGAGCATCTTGCCACTTGTGGGCTCACAATCTTGAACCAGATCTTGGCAACGTTTCATGATGTTCAGCTGTCATATGGACTTCGGTGGGAACACACATGATACCAAAGCACTGTGCTCAAGAGGACAAGGGCCTCATCGAGATACTGCTCAGCAAAATAGAGCTGATGACAGTCGTTCATGAACAGATGACTTGGAGAAACTAAGATCCGTTTATAGCTACACACATACCTTTTACCCTCTTTTAACATCTTATTTGCTTGGCAGGTGTAAAGATTGGTAGATAACGCCCAAAGGGGCTTACAACTAGACCTCTAACCCTGCAAATACAACACATATCCTTAACTAGTCTTGTCCTGTAAACCCTAATTAGGTTCCCCTGCTTCAAATTCTGTGGTTTCAGCAGTAAACGCACAGGTTCAGTGGAGAAGCTCTACCTGCACGTCTCCCCTTCCTTACCGCACATGCTCGCGGGATCGCGGCCAAGCGTTGCTTTTCTGCAGCCCCCCTCCCGGGACTCCACCGGGACCTCCGCGCTTCGGTCCTCCAAGGGAGGCCGCACACCCCACTGGTGACAGACGGCGGCGGGTGGAACCGGAGGGTCGGGCTCCCTCGCTCCATTTCCCCGCCGGAGCTCCCAGCGACCCGGAGAAAAACCGCGAGGGGCAGGCGGGTCCCGCCGGGAATGCCGAGCGAGGCGGAGGAGAGGGGGGGCAAACGTCGGCACCGGCCCCTCGGCAGACACGGGGCCGGGACCGGTCGTCGTCCCCCGGGGCACCCCACGGCCCAGCCTCGCGCATGCACGCCAACTCCCTCAGAGCCCGGGCCCCGCCGCCGCCGTTTGAAGCGGGCTCGGCCGCCCCCGCTCCCGCCCGCGCGTCCTCTCACCCGAACGGGCTCCGGCCTCACTCCAGCCCGCGGCTCCGCCCCTGCAGCAGGCCCGAGCTTGCCCTGACGGTAAAACCGCCGAGAGGCGACAGGGCCTGCCGGCCCGCCGGTAACCGAACCGCAGAGCGGGGAGGTGCCGCGACCGCCTCACTACGCACTGCCACTTCCCACCGCGCCGCCGCCGCCCGCGGCCGCCATCTTGGAGAGGGAGACAAGGGAGACCCGCCCGGGGCCAGGGACAGGGAGCCGAGCGCCGAGCACGTCCAACGTGAACTCCCGCGGGGGCGGGGGAGAAGGCGGGCTGCGGGATTGCTGAGCGCATCGATGGGCTGAGGCGGGAGGGGAGCGCCATTGCCCGCCGTATGAGCGGGACCCCGCACCGGGCTGTCACGGTCTTGGGGCGGCAGCCGCCACGCAGTTAGCTTTCCCCGCCACGGCACGCCGCTCCTATCGCGGGTGAGGTTCGAAGTACTGTGCGCCGGGGCTTACCCAGAGGCTTGGCCCCGGGGCCTGGCTTGGGGCCTCCTCACCCGCCCGGTCCCCCGCTGGTGCAAGCGTACGGGCCCAGGGCTGAGGCCAGAGTGAGGGGCCGTAGCGTGCTGCTGCTCGCACCGGGGGCTGGGCCCACCCGCCGTGTGCCCAGGCACCCCAGGGTGGTTCCACGGGTGCTGTGTGCCCTTTCAGAGGCGTGGGAGCCACGCGTGGGCCAGACGCAGGGTGCCTGCGCTGGGCCCCGGCTCGTGTAGAGCGTGTGCCCACCTTCCCCCCGTCTTTGGCACAACCTCCTCTTTGTGCATGTGCTGTGCTGTCGTGGCACAGCTTCCACTCTCTCATTATCCCTTTCTTTTAAGAGACGAGTCTCGGAGCTGGCTGGGCTTGCAGCGTAGGTTAGTTGTTGGCTGCTTGTGCCTGCCACGGTGGGTCAATGGGAAAGGGTGAAATCCTGTTTGTTATTAAGCAGTTACAGACCCAGCACTTTCATGAGATTAGTCATGCACGCGCACGAGCAGGCACATCTCCTGTAAGCCTATCTGATTGCCTGAGGAACTGAGTAGATGTACTGCACAGGTGGAGAGTCAGGACCAGCCGGAGCCGAGATACACATGTCTGAACAGCACACTCTGGGGCTACTGCCTGTGAAGGCATCGTGCAACCCTCACACCCTTTCCAATCAACTGTCCAAAGGTGGCAGGCAAGAGAAAGGCACATTACCCCCAGCATCTTCTAAAGGGCTCATTCATTACCGCAAAGGATTCAAGACAGAGGTAAAAAAGCTCAGGAAACAGCCTGGTCAGAAAAGACATCTTTTTCCCACCAGGTTAGCCTGTCTTCACTCTGACTGCTCAGGAGGTCCCTGTTCAACAAACCTCATTTAACTCTTACCTTAAATCCCATCATCTCCACTGATGCAGGAGTCTTCATTTAGATGCTGGCAGACACTCACATGACTCTGTCAGAGGCTGCTCAGAGTCACATGCTGTCTGCAGACTACAATTCCCACATGCCTGAGGTTAAACCTGACCCATCACAGACATGCTGGTTCCCCAGGGTTTACAGATCCCCTTTCTGGTCCTGCTGATGCTTTTGTGTCCTAACAAGTACATAATGATGAAAATAATTATTTGTGGTACAGTAGGGCCTAGAGGAATTAGAAGAAGATGGAGGCCTATGCCTGTTATGCTGTGTGAGTACAGTTTGATCCAAAGTGAGGGGTACAGCCTCTATGAACACATCAATGTCTGCAAGTGCAGCAGCTGTAACACATCAGAGTAAAAACCCACCAGCCCTTAGGCTGTGCAGATGTTCTTACACATGCATGCCTGCTCCTGGTGAAACTCTAAAATCACTCCTTGCCCTCCAAGTCATAACCCAGGGAGGAATTACCCAGGTGGACAAGTGCCTCTGCAAATTTATGACCGGGACCTTGCCAGAGTTGAACTCACCGAGACTTACTCTTTACCTCTGATTATTGATGATGTTTCTAGGAATCCCAGTGATGGATCCATATCCCATTTGGCAATGCACAGTACAACAAAAACACGGCTCCTGTCACCAGGATTTTACAGTCTTCAGCTTTCTTGCTTGTATTACGGACTGTATGGAAATATCAGTTAACTCCTGGGAGCGCTTGGCCTATGGGTCAGGTGGAGGCAGAATGGGAGCAAGGCAGAATAAGCCATTAGCATGGTTGGGAGTGGCTAGGTGCAGCCTGAAGGAACAGGGGTACGGATTGCTTTGAAAATTGAAAGCCCAAGTTAGCCTGATGATGGCAAGCATTTGATAATGACAGCTAGTAAATGTGTAGGGATGCTATGTTTAATATTCTGCACCCTAGAATGAGAAAGGATTCTAGCTCCCCTGCAGTTTAATGTTTTTAGTGCTGGATGGTTCGTAGGTGTTAGATTGTGTCAGTGATTGTGTGTGGAGGATAGAGAATGAATTTGCAGGTGAATTTGCAAAATGAGTGTATAGCAGGATACTTGCACATAAAGCCACTGAAGCACCAATCATTCAGACTTCCCCTGTTGCGATCTATCCATGCTCCTTTCCTCCCACAGAACAATCATAATGATAATAATAATAGTAATTGTAATAGTAACAACAACAACAACATGTAGTCCCTCCTACTGTACTTTTCATCAGTGCAGAAATGCTCAGAAAAACTCACTTCAATCATTCCCATTCTTCAGAGCTAATAAAGGGAACCAGCCAGCACAAACCACTGGCATTTACCGGGTGCTTTCAAACACCTTAGCCTTTCCCTTTTCTAGAAAATTCAGGGATCTCTTTAGAATATACACCTAGATTATACAGGTCAGGTGGGGAAAATGTCAGGATGCCGATAGCAAATTTAAGAGAGTCACAAACCCTTCAAATCCTTAGCACTGGACAGAATTGTTTCTTTGTAGTCTTGAATATAAGAGGTCATAGGGAGGGAATCGGAAAATCAAACAGTCCCTATAGTTTTTAAGACCTGAAGTGCAGCTTCAGTCAGTCTCAGACTATTGTGAGAATATTGCTTATTCCTTTTGTTGAGAGCATCTTGTATTCTTTTGCCTACATGCCAGGGAGAGAAACTGTGAAAGGGTACATGTTGTGTTCCCTCAGGTGTCTTTTTGGCAGTGAGATACATATTGTATGAAATGCTCTTGCCAGTGCAGAACGTTTTAGGACGTGTGTATACTTTCTTACGCTTAATGCAAGATGAGTTGTGTGCTAAGGGCTTACCACCCATGAAACCACCCAGTATGGTCTTGCTTTCCTCACATTATATCCACCATCTATCCTTGTCTGCCTATTTTCTCCTGCCTGCACTAAGGTGTAATTTTCTAGATTTAGTAGCCCTCTTTTTGTTTCATTGTTTTTTAGTACTTAGTTCAGTGTGGTCTCAAGTGCAGTGAGTATAAGAGGAATGAATAGTAACATAAGCACAAGCCCACAACCAAGTTACGTACAGAATTAAATACAGCACTCAGAGCTGTATGAACAATTATCAATTATCCCTGTCATAGTTTGCAACTCACAAGTCTCTTTTCACTCCTGCTCCATTTTCCCATAATTTTTTCCTAGATGCCAAGATGATTTGGCATTAACTGGAATAGGACCTGGATTAAGACCTCCGATCCCCGCCTATCCATGAAAAGCCTGCTTTGTTTTGCACAGGCAGTGCTACTCTTCTCTGTGCACACTACAACACTTGTATATTACTAGCTACCAAGCTGCCCTTAAAAAGGAAGCATGGCTTGTTACATTTGGATAGGTTCTATGAAAAATAAGTCTATTTTAAAAGGCTTATGGCTATGAATATGGAGGAAGTGACCACAGCGTTACAGTGGACTTTAGGTGAAATGGACCTTGCATGCCAATTAACTCAG
This sequence comes from Harpia harpyja, assembly GCF_026419915.1. Taxonomy (NCBI): domain Eukaryota; kingdom Metazoa; phylum Chordata; class Aves; order Accipitriformes; family Accipitridae; genus Harpia; species Harpia harpyja. The sequence goes on along the minus strand of NC_068945.1, from coordinate 26,459,627 downwards.
CCATATTATTTCCGTAGTCTTATTTATAAACAGGCTAGTGAGTCCTGTTTGAATACAAGGACTTGCTTCCTCAGAGAAGCAGAACTTCAAAAGATTTGTTATGTGCATTGTTTCAGTGTTGAGGATTTACTTAAATTACTTCCCGTTTGTCTTCATTTTTTGCAGGATGCATTCATTTTCTTGCCTCTTCATCTGTGAATAGAGTCATTAATGAAGCCATAAGGGTGCGTGCATTCATTTGTAATGTCAATACAACAGCCTGAATGTTCCCCAAAGCCACAATGTCTGTCACGGTGGGGACACACCTTCTCCCCCTGCTGCTACCGCTGCACCCTCTGTATTTGCATGCTGAGAGAGGTAAGGTGAGGTGGGAGGACAGTGTCCTCATCCTTCTGGTGGGGAAAGAGTACTGTGTGTTACAGCAGGATTAGTGGGGTCCGGAGAGGAAGAGCGTGCTCCTGGATGTGCTTGGGCAAAGGGAAAGGGACGGTACTGGAGCGATATGCATAGAGGAAAGGCTAAATGCAGACAATTGGTCAGCATCGGATTTGCCTCTTTTCACTGATTTTTATCTCCTCCTCCTCACCACCTGCCAGGGAGGTAGAATTGGTTTAACCTCAGTTTCACAAAGCCATACAAGGCCTATACCACTGCTTTCAGTGCTCAGCTCTCCCTCCACGCCTGCTCCCTGGGGACCTTGCTGGTCTCTGCTGACCACAATTCCTCACAGCCCTGGTCCCATAAAACATCAGGCATTCAGCTTATCGTGGTTTAACCCCAGCCAGCAACTAAGCACCACACAGCCACTCACTCACTCCTCCCCCCTCCCAGTGGGATAGGGAGGAGAATCAAAAAAAAAGAAGTAAAACTCATGGGTTGAGATAGGAATGATTTAATAACTAAAGTAAAATAAAATATAATACTAACAATAATAATAATAAAATATAATAACAATAAGAAGAATAGTAATGAAAAGGAATATAACAAAAAAAAACCCCAAACCAAAAAACAAAACAAAAACCGAGAAAAGACAAGTGATGCACAATGCAGTTTCTTACCACCCGCTGACCGATGCCCAAGCAGTGATCCACCCCTCCCAGCCAACTCCCCCCAGTTTATATACTGAGCATGACTTTCTATGGTATGGAATATCCCTTTGGCTAGTTCGGGTCAGCTGTCCTGGCCATGCTCCCTCCCAGCTTCTCGTACACCTGCTTGCTGGCAGAGCATGGGAAACTGAAAAATCCTTAACTTGGGATAAGGGCTCCTTAGGAACAACTAGAACATCAGTCTGTTATCAACATTATTCTCACACTAAACCCAAAACACACTGTACCAGCTACTCAGAAGATTAACTCTGTCCCAGCCAAAACCAGGACACAGCCCTATCTGTGTTCTTGGTTTACATTTTCCTTTTTTCCTTGGATCTGGTAGTCTATTTCATTTCCTCCTCTAATACCTTGACTCTCTCCATTACAGCCCTCTTCTGTACAGGCCAGACTGACCTGCTCCTCTCTTTTTAGACAGAGTGGCATGATCCTTCACCTGTACAAAAAAGCCTGTAACTCCGGGCTGCTTCATTCCTGCAGTTTTCTGTTTATGACAGAACCACAGCTTCAGCATCTGTCCTGCACAGGGTAGCAGAAATTATTATATTGCTAAAATTTCTCTTCAGATAATGTAGATGGGTCATGGCTGTTTCTGTGGACCAAGCCTGCACATTGCTTCTGTTTCTGGCTACAGATGTCATAGCTGGAGATCAGAACATTTGGGAAGAGCAGAAGACTTCGTTGTTCTCTGGACAGCTGCAAAGTGGCAGTGGAGTTTGCAGAGGCTGGCAACAGGATAGTGCTGCCTGCAAAACTCTTGGGATGCCAGCTGGGCTAATGCTAACCTCATGACTGTGGTGTGCTGTGATCTGTGGAGCTGCTGCAAAAATGTGGACAAGAGGTGACGTGTGGAAAGGGCTCCAAACTCCCAAAGTTTGGAGGCATGGCAAAGGCAGTAAGAAGATGCACTGGTGTTGGGACTGGGTGAGGAATAACAAAAGGTGCCTTGTACACCCGCATGCATTGCAGAGTGGTATGTGTTGGGGGAAATTGGTAGTGTTGCAGGACACTTTATATGTTGCAGCCATCCACACAGCAGGTAATTTGCAGTGCTTTCAGGATCATGGGACTAGACAAGATGATCTGGGTCATCAAGTGCTGTTCCCTGCTATTGCAGGCCTGCTGTCATTCAATCCCTATTGTAAACTGATCGATCTTTATCTTAAAAGCAATCAAGTCTCATCCCCCCACAACACTCACTGGGAGGCTGTTCTAGAATTTCCTTTGTCTGATGGTTAGAAACCATCTCCTGATTACCAGCCTAAATGTATTCATAGTTAGCTTGCATCCATTTGTTCCTGTGCCAACATTTTCTTTTAGCTAATATAATTATTGTCTCTTGTTGCTGTTTTTGCTCTGATGTATTTATAGAAAGCCATCATACCTCCTCTCAGTTCTCATTTTGCTAGGCTAAACAAGGCATGCTCTCCTAGTTCACTCCTACCTGGTGGCCTCCTCCTTCCTCTCCCCATGCCTGCAGCCTTGCTCTTTGCTTGCTCACATTGAATTCTTCCCTGAAGCTGGGTGACTGGTAATGGACACAGTTTGCTCAGAGGTCTCACCAAGGTCTTATACAGTGACTCTAATACTTCCCTCTCTCTAGAGGAAATACTTCTCTTTTTTTTTTTTTTTTTTGTGAGGATAGAAGAGTTGAGTACTTTCTTAAAACCTTTGGATACAACTTTCTGATAAGATGTTAAAAAAACAGCAAGAGTCAGTCTGCATTATAATTTCCCCTGTAGTCACAGGGGGATATGGCAAACAAGGAACATATACAGCTTATTCCCAGCCTTTTGGGGACCAGGACAGAGCCTGCTCAGCTCTACATTTACTCTGTGATTGCAGCACATGTAATGTGGAGCAGGGACTGTTGTCTCAGGTAGTCTGTCATACTGCCTTGCAGGGTGAGCCACCACCATCACACTGGAGGCTTTGGGGTGCTGGTCGTGTGGGGTCTGGAGCTGACTTTGTCTTGCTTTGTGTCTCCAGCGTGCCCTAGCTACTGCAGGGCTCTACCATCTTTCTTCTCTTCTTTCTCTCTTTTCCTCCCTACACTACTTTTTCTCCTGATAGTCAAGGTGCCATTGGATGCTGAACATGCAGCTATGACCCTTTTGCTGCGTAAATGCAGATGCTCCTTTTACCACTGTCCATGAACTGGTTGGCTGCCTGCTTGATCCACATCTGTCTGAGATAATACTGGATTTATATTTAGGTGGGTACCAGTTTTAACTGTCTTAAATAAAAATTAACCATTTGCTATATTGTGCCAGATAGATCACAAGACTTGTAGCATTTGCAGATGGAATACAGGATGAAATTAGAGAAGTAGGAACATGGGAGATGGTTATAACATTTATTAGAGAGAGGATATTTATCCTGGTCATTTGGCTTATGTGTGCAGGGGCACACGTCATGGTGGAAAGATCTTGGAGTGCTGAGACTTTCTGGGAATCGTTGCTCAAAGGAAAGAGGAACTGTACTACATGGAGCCACCAACCCATGTTTCCCCAGCTATCTAAAAGCAGCTTGGCCTTGGAGTAAATATAGCCGGTCAGGAATACAGTGACTTTTTGTGTGGTTGCACTAGTGTTTGTTAACAAACTTGCTTAAAGAAGCCTCACCTTTCACTGTGCCACAAGCTGAAATAAATATTAACTCAAGCTCACTTTTCTGGGTTACAAGAGAACCTAGAAATAAGGACCTGTGGCATTGCAACATGGTACAAGAGAACTATCTAACTGGGAAGTCTGCAGTCTGGGCCATGACTGAGCTAATGCTGGGAAAGATGTAGGAGTGGAAGGTCTCTATAAAATGAATTTTAACTGTACTTTGCACCAAGCAGACAAAGGAGTCATAAATCTGAGCTTAATTTTTTTGTGTGAAGACAGTATTGGTCTGAAGCGTATGTAAAAACATGGGGTAAACTTGCAATGAGAACATTTTCTGTGCAATTCGCATCAGAAACCTATGGAAGAAGTTGAGGTGCTCTGAGATGGATCAGAGTGGAAGCTCCTTCAGCTCATAGCTCACTGCAAGCATGCAACAATATTTTGAAATTTCTTCTTTTCTTCTTTAATTGCTGTCTAGATGGAAGTTGAGGGTTTTCAACATGTCTGGGGATGCTGAAGCTGTGACAGTCTGAGAAGCAGTTTTGACCAGCCCCCCCAGTGATCCTCAAATCCTCACCACATGCCCGAGCTGTGTACTGATCCATTGTACGCTATACAAGGGAGGAGAAATTGTTCTCCCAAGAAGTGCTGGTCCCACATAAGGCACACAGGTCTCTGTGCCCCACATTTATTTTGGTGAAAAGTCTGGGGAAGAATTTGATGTTTCGTAGTTAAGGTTTCAGACCAGGGGAGTCCCAAACAAGAAAAAAAGCTGTTCATTTCTATGAAGGATACAATACTTAGTGTATGTACATAGAGAGAAGCAGAGAGATTGTATCAGTGTACATCCCAGTCGTAACTCATTTCTCTTTTTAACAGAAGCAGCCTGGTAAGGCTATTGAGTATTGGTGCTGCACTTGGAGCACAGAAAGAATGGAATGTTTTATGGTCCTAAATTCAATTCACGGTTAAATGTCTCAGGTAATGGAAGCTTTTACCACTTCACTTGAGAGACCATTGTATTGTCTGCTAGATTTCATAAGCAAGGAGTTTTCTTTTTTATTTAGTTGAGCTGCTTGCTTTTTCTGAAGAAATAAATGACCAAATAAAAAGCAAATCTGAATACCTCCCCACTGAGTCTATTTCAGTTGTTGCCATTTTCTTCACATTTTCCTCCTTGAAATGCATTAGTTTCCAGTTGAAGGAACCTGAAGAAAAGATGATTATTACCAAGAAATTTGCAAATTAGCACAGCTCAAAACACCCCCACAGCAGTGTTCTAGTAAAATGAGTGAGGCTGGGCTAAAACCTCTATATATTTATTTGGATCATTCTGTATTTGGATTTAGCAATCCTATTACTGAGCTGAAATTTAGGACTCTTTAGATACATTTGTCCTGGAAATAGCACTGGTAAATTATAAGCTCTGATAGGTGGGAGGATGATGACAGCGTCTAAGATCAAACAAGGAGAAAAGCAGCAGACATTCTTCCTTTTCTATTAAGTGTGTTTGCATATTTTCAGCATATTCAGCAAATGAATAGTTGCTGTGGATGGACAAAATTAGTGGTTAAAGAGAAGCAAAATGCACCAAGTATGGGATGTGGGATATTGCAGTGCTATTACAGAAATCAATGCTATGCCTTCAGCAGTAGTTTTCAGTTCAATTTAGATCACCTCCAAAGGAGGCAGAGAGGGCAGTTGAGTCAGACCACCAGGATGAGTCTGTGCATGGAAAAACTGCCATATAAAGAAAGATTGAAACATTAGTGAAGAGATGTAGAAGAGAAGGGATGGGAAGTGTACACTATATAAGGTACAGTGCAGGAGAAGATGTGACCACTCGTTGCTGTTTTTTATGAAACAAGAAGAAAGGAGAGTTTAGTGGAGAGGAAAAAGACTGGTAAAAGGAAGCTTTCTTCCATATGACAAAAGGAGGCAGTGGAAATCCCTGCTTTTGTGTTTCTCAGAGTCCAGGAGCACAGCTCTAAACAAGGGTGGAAATTTCTGTGTTAACCCTAGTGTAATTGCTGTAGTTGAAAATGCATTTTATTTAAACACTGCCATTTGGGAAAGCAGAGCCCTCCCATGTTCCAGAACAGAAGTCAAATTTGGATTCTGAGAACTTGTCAAGAAATGCTCCTGGGAGACAAATGATCACATAAATGTCAACTGCAGCATTTCTTAAATGTTCCTGCTCCAGTCATTGCCAGCAGTAATGTCTCAGCAATATCTTTTGGGCTGAACGTGGATCCACGCAACATTATGTTCATTATGTTCTGAAGACATCCAGCACTGAATTTTTCACCGTATTCCTCTCTTTACCACAGCTAAGTTCACAGTTTAAGTGCATATTATCCTGCGCTGCTAAGCTAGTACTACCTGCCAAGATTTACAGCATCTTTCCTTAAGCTCAAACGGCTACAAAAATCACCAGATGGCAGCAGAGCCATTTCTGGTCTCCTCTTGCCCTGAACTCCTGGTCACAGCTGCATGCTCTGGGGTGCTCCTTGTAGCCACAGTTCCCAGATTTGCAGGGTATGCAAAGGCAGCTATACCTCCTGAGAAAGTACTTGCCCCTTTCTCAGCAAGAGATTTATGTTCTCCATTTGGTGCCTCCACGAAGTCTGGGTTTTAAGGGATGATTCTCTTATTTTTTTCTCCAGAGTTCTTATTTTTCTCCAGGATTGCCCCAATTTGTAGCTTGCAGACACTGCTATATACACATGCTAACGGCTGCATTCTTATGGTATGTTATAGGCTGCCAAGGTAATGCAAGGTAACTAACTTACTTAGCTTTGGCTAAGAGCAGAGACTGTCTCTGGAACCAGCAGAGGTTGACTCCATGGCTCAGGGATGAAACTGGCTAGTAGGAATCTTGTTAATGGTGCTATTTGCTGTTGTTCCACCATTGCAGTTGGTTTTGCTCAATAAAATGCTAAAAGCAAAATGCTAAGAGAAGAGAAATACCCCAAAGGATTACAAAATTCAGAATAATTTTGGTCTGGAACAATCCTCAAGTTTCCCAATTCTGGAATTTCCCATAAAAATGAGTAATTCCCAGGCAGTTTCCCAGCTACAACCATTAGACACTGAGGCTCCGTAGCAGCCTGACGGATGGGTGCACAGACAGGAAAGCAGCCTGGCCAGTGGTGTCAAGTGTTTTCCTGCTTTCCCAAGAAACCTCACTGAACTTGAGCAGTCTCCAGGAACCATTCAGATGTCAATGCCAAAACCAGGAGAAAGTTTCCTCTGGTAGTCAGGATCTGGTCTCTGTGGGTTCAATAACTCCTTCCCTGCGTGTTTCAATGACAAGCCGAGCTCTAGGGCAGGGGGAAGAGGGAAAGGTTATTGTGATTCTTCTGACTTGCTTCTTTTAAGAGAAAAAACCAAAAAACAACCCACACTTTTATTCCCCCTAGAAGAGCTCCTTTCAATGGAGTTTTAGGTCTGGAGGTAGATCAAGGTAAGTGTGTTCAAACCTACTGGAAAGGACATGGCTCTTGTCATAGATTTCAAAACCACCTCTACCAAACTCTCACAAAATCAAAAAAATGCTGCTGTGCTCAGTAAAAGGCAGATGGAGGCTTCTAAACAAAGGGTTGTCAAACATGTTCCTGGATAGAGAGTCTTCCAAGGTCACTTCCTATGTAACCTGTGAAATTATGGATATTTTTTTTTTATATTGATACTGGGGGTTGGGTTGATGCATCTGGAAACTTTCACAAGATAAGGGCTTAATTCTTATTCCCACAAGTGTCCCTATTACAATTTGGTGGTAGAAGGAATCCCCCAAATTGGTGCTATTCCACCCATTTTTAAAGCCTTCTTTACACATCCAGAGTTGTGGAAAAGTAGTAAGTAGAAAAGAAAAGGAGACTCTTTTATATATTTGCACACCCAGACATTCACACATTTAGGGCTGCAAACTTTTACTTCCTCATTCTCCCTCCTACTTAACTTTCTCCATGCTGTCCTGCAGTAGGGGTTGGAAGTTTGAAATGGACTTAAAGCAAAAATACATGCTCTCTTTTATTATGACCATATTTCAAGGGGAAAATGGATTATACTTTTATTGGACTGAATGCATTCAATTGCAGCAACTTTTATTATTTCAAAACAAAGTTTTGTTGTTCAAACAAAAGGCTAAGAGTTACCCACTGTGCCAACTTGAAGCATTTCCCTATAGCTCATTTTTAAAATAGCCTTTAGGATTTACTTGACTAAATCAAACCTCAGGAAGGAGAAGCTTGTGGAGGGAAAATCACTGCATTAGAGGTGATAAAATGAGAAATGAGAGAGACGAACATCAGTGCAAACTCATCAGCATCAGAATAAACTCAGAAATAGACATTCTACATTTCCATAATGCTGTCAGCTGCCACTACAGAGACAGGGATCTTTTACCTCTGTTTATACTGCTGCTAACTTAATTTATAGCAATTTATTCTATAAAAGTAGACAGTAACTTGACTGGCTGGGAAAAAAAATCCCCTTTGTGCTGAAAATAAAAATGGTAGTGCACATAATAGATTTCTGAAAGTAATTTGAATGGCCAGTTAAAATGCAAGGTGAGTTAGACATATTTTTAGTAAATCTCAGCATGAATTACCTACTTTCATATGCACATTTGTAGATGGATCGATAAAGGGCAGACATGGGACATTTACTTAGTAAGGTTGGACGGGCCCAGGTTAGCTCACCACTCGCAGGCGTCTTTATTTTGCTGGGATTGCATGCGAGGAGGAAGCAAGAGCAGAAGTGGGCGCAACACCCTCCGGGCTGAAATCAGGTGCCTTTTCATGACCAGCATTGTGAGAAAAGGATCTGATACAACTTTGTCCCGGCAAAAATGAGCAGTGCATGTCATTTCTGTCCAGATGGCAGAGAAGATAAGAAACACCAAGCTTTCAACAGCTTTCAGTCTAGTAAGATATTTTGCAGGCAGACATCAGTATGTTCTGCTTTTGCTCCAAACCAGCTGACACAAGCCCCACACTGGAGGCTTGTGCTAAAGCCCATCCCTCAGCACGGTGTCTTAGCTCGGACTCAGCCCTGTGCTCACCACCACTGCTCCGTGTTGGGTCTGGAGCTGATTTCATCCTATCAGATTGGCTCCAGAGCAAGTTAGCATTGGTTTGCAAGATATCATGAAGACAAACCTAGAGATGTTGGGATGTCAGCCTTTTGGGTGAGGTTGCACCCCAGGTTGTTAAAGCCCATGGCCTGGCTTAGTGAGATGTGTTCTACTTTCAGGCAGTGGTCCTCGGTCTCTTCATTCCCTGAGCAGGAGTCTAGACCTTCTCCGTAGCAAACAAGCCTCTTGGTGAGAAGCTTGCTCTTAAGTACCTTTCAGGCCCCCTTAGAAGTAGTTCATGAGCCTTTAGGGGTCCATAAACCAGAGGCAGAAAAGCATGGCTCTGGAAAGTGTAAGGGATATAATCATCAGGCTACAGGTAAACATGTGCTTAAATGCTTCGCTGATCAGAGACGGACTGCTGAACCGGGGCCCTGGGAGCTGCCTTGTGACCACAGTTATTCCCTTTATGACAAGAAGTTGATCTTCAAATTGAGGTGGAATGTTTTCCTGTTGCAACATAACCTGTTTTTGCAGGGGAAAGGAAAGGGAGGAAGGGACTGGCAATAGTTTGTGGCAATCTCTGCTCAGAATTAAAATAGCTGGGAGCAGAGCAAAATTAGGAGTACAGTCACTGCTGCGCAGACACCACCAGGCTTGAATTAAAAAGGGGATGAGGTAGCTGAGAACTGAGCCGCATGGACCAAGCCGCAAAGGGAGAAGTGTCATGCAGAAACAGCAAGGTCTGGCATATCTGATAGTGACTCTGGGTGCAGAGAGGCGTGAGAGGTTTGCATGATACCTGTCTGCCAGATTTCTGGCTCCAGAGAGTGCTGGTCCAGAAGAATCTCACATCTCGTGACAATGTCATGAGCAAAATTTTGCACCACACCGATCCTGCTGGCCCGGTGGCATCCCCAGTGTTTCCAGGGTTAAGAGGTGAGGTTGCCCTCATGCAGACCATCGCTTCTGAACTGTGAGGACTCCCATGATAGCCCATGTTACTCAGCCCAGCTTTGCCCATGCCTCCCACCGTTCGGAGGTCTGCAATGCGCTTTCCCTTGGGCAGCTGCAGGTTGGCACCACATCCTCACCTCCCATGGCTGTGGATATCGCTGAGGTTTATGCTGCTGTGCGGGAGCAGCTTGGGGGAGGACTGGCAGCACTCTTGGCCCCACAAACAGCCTCTGCATGTTCCCCCTATGGCACGGTAACTCACCTGGTGTACACAGAGCACCCATGTGAGTCCTGTCTGAAGGCTCACAATGTGGATGGTGTGAAAGACCAGTCCTGAGGGTAAACTGGCAGGCTGGTATCTCTGAAGATGCATCCCCAGCTTTGCCTGTGTCAGTGCCTCGGGATCAAACCAGTGGTCAAACTACTTCGTCGATGCCTGCGCTGCTTCAGATGAGCTTAGTAAAAATCGTTGTTGATAAAACAAAGCTGGACTGTGTTCAAAAGCCAAACTAATTCTCTCTGCTTCAGGCCCTGGACCCCTTAATTTGCTGCTACTGGAGGCTTATCCAGCTGCTAGCCACAAACTCTTCCTGCTGCAGGACTATGCTGTATTATGTTCCTGCTCTACTCAAAGGGAAAAGAGGAGACAAGGGAAGCGTTGAATTCAGAAGGAGTTTTGATTTAGTATTTCAAAGCTTTACAAAAGACGCAGGCAGGGGTCTGTGTAGACTCCTTATTCTAACTGAGAGTTTAGATTAAGAAAAACAAGCTGTTGATTCATTGGCTCATGTCTTCGGTTGTGCAAACCAGCAGGGCATTGATTTATACTAGGTGAGAGTCTAGGACAGAGTCTGGTAGCCCACATCATGAGTAAGCATATGAAAGGCTTTATAAAAGTGCAAAAGGATAGTGTTTCTGGTCCTTATTGTGTTTTAGCTGCTTAAATACCATCCATTTCAGTGGGTGTCAGAGGATTAATAACTTTGGGGATCTGCCATCTTGCACATCACTTAAAACCTCCTAATGGGCTAAGAGAACACAGACAAATTTTCTGAGGTTCTGCGTACCTCAGCGCCCGTGGCGGTCTTTCCAAATTCATACAGTCAAGCAGACAACACTGGCGCGTGCAATAGTGTTGCAGGAAGGAAGGGAAATCTCATTGTGCCTGGTAAGAGATGACAGGTCTAAGCTACAGGGCCTTATCAAACAGGACGCCAGGTTGACTGTGGGAAACAAACCCCAAAACTAGACAGGGGGTGAGGAGTCACACTGGAGTAGTGAGTGTTGAAATGCGAAGGAGCAATATGCATGGCAAGTTGAAGACTTCTCAGTGTACAAGATGTACCAAAAAGGAAAAAATCATTGTCTATGATTTCAAGCCTGATTGCTGCTCCTTGAGGGCCTCATTGTAACAGTTTATTATTGATGTGAAAGCACGGGCTTGCTAGGAAACACGGTTAAATAAAGTTTTGAACCCTAAAGGCTTTGATCATAGGGCTGATTTGTGTCCACTTCAACCCAGCTTACTTAATGTATAGAATAACTCATGACAGCATTTTTGTCAGTAATCTTATATAAAGCTGGATTTTACTTTATTTGACCACCCATCAGAGAGAAATTAAGAGTCAATTAGCAGTGCAATGTAATGCATTTGAATGCGACACATACTGCACTAGTCAGCCACGCTGCAGGTTACAGACAGCATCGCACATTGCATTCAAATAGCTGCATTGTCAGGTCTGTGGAACTCCATGAGGTTTGCCTTCAAGTGCCATTCTGCTCTGAAAAGCAGGCTCTAAAAAGCTCACTGTGTGGCTCCATGTTTATTGCATTGCTCTAGTCCTTATCAGATCACACTGCTTAACAGAAGATGCTTTCTTCCTCCTATTTGCCAGCTCAAGGTGGGATCAGAGAAGAAAGATGGATTGTTCTTCCATGCCAACTCAAAGAGGACAAGTGATACACGAATGATTTCATCCCATTATGTTTTCCACTACGCTTGGGCAGCCCTCGTTGTCTTGCCCAGTAACACTGCTGCTGGAGCACTCACCACAGTATTTTCTTTTTATAAAAACCAGCTTTGCCTTCCCTGCTCAGCGTCATTTAGGTTAAGACAATTAGTCCTGCAATGGAGGCTGCAGTGCTGTAAGCTGCATTTCAGTGTAAGGCAGCTCACAGATAGTTGGTCAGCTAAGAAGCTGTGGTATGGCCTCCTCCTTTTGATGTCAGTTCTCAAAGGTCTGTCCAGCCTCAGGCTCCCAGGGTTGGGTGAAAAGCACCAGCAGACACGAAAGGGTGCGCATCTGCTCGTGCTTGCGTGAATCAAAATCCCTTGCTAACAGATGAGAGGGGAGCCAAATGAAGTGAGACACGGGGTATTGAACACATCTGTCAGAAATGTCTGTGAGGAAAGCTGAGTACAGTTTTACTGCGGTGCGATGCGATGCTCATTCCTTTTCAGTAGCTGTCGAGTGGGCCTTCTGGGTCTCATCTAGTTTTTCTGAGTAGCTGCCTCCTACCCTTCCTCTTCTCCTTTCTTTCTCCTTCTTTTATGCAGTTTTTCCTCTTGGTTCAGCAGGGTGGCATGGATGGACACATGCTGAGACTTTGTCCCTGTGCTCAAAAGAGGGGTCTCCAGGAGGCAGGGGACAGAAGGGACCGGGCAGGAGGAAAGGCACCAGGAGGTGCGAGCACCAGCACAGCATAGTGTCCTTGGGGGTTGTGCTTTGTGGGGCGGTAAGTTCCATCTCAAGGTCTTATGGTTGGGGTGTCCTCAGGTGTCTCTTCCTTATGGATCCTCTCATCTCTGTGAGAGCTGAGCTCACTCTTGAAAGCTTTTTTTCAGCTGTGCTATTCAAGAGTCTCTCTCCACCACTCAGACAGCTGTTGTTCACTGACTTGTTGGGACATAACAGTCTCTGACGCTTTTTGTCCAACCTGGCTGGTATCACAATCAGCCTGTTCAGAAGTCACTCGTATGAAGGCAGGGGGACTGGAACTTGATGGTTTTGTTAGCCTTTTTTATTAGCCTTGTTTCCATCAGAAAGCAAGGTAACAAGTGCAGATCCAATGAGTTTTCCACCAGCTAAGGAGATGGCTTATAATACTGATGCATCTGGTTTCTTCTGACATGCCTGTGGGTCTCTTGATCTACTCTGTAGACAGTCTGCTAGGAAATGCTGGTAGTGAGCTATCTTTGCTTTTCCCAAGTGGTCTTTCCAACATGCTTGTTTGTTTTCTTCCTAATCCACCTTCCAGCGAGGCCATGATCTCATGTGGGGTCCTATCTACACTATCTGAACAGAAACAATTACCCTTCCTACTTTAATTAACAGTGAGCTTGGCCCTCCCTTCCAAAACTGGTGGATGAATTTCCCTTAGCTGTAGCTGCACAGCAATCACTGACTTAAAGATCAGACAGGGGCATGATAGGAAGCACCCAGTCTCCTTCGGGGTTCCCACATGTATCGCCATGGGGAGAGAATCCTCCTCGCTTTCTTCTGAGAATGAACTGCTCAAATCCCTCCATAACCTCTAAGGGAGAGGAATTAACTCAGAAAGAAACACTGTCTTCAGATACAAGATGCTTATCTAAGTGCTGAGCAGGGGCTTTGTACAGGAACCCCTTAGGAGGCACTCCATCGCACGCTTCCCCTCCAAAGCAAGCAGTCAAGTGGCGAACCCTCCAGCAAGAGATAGTGATACAGCTTAAACTAACCTACTTAGCCAGCCCAGCAGCCATAAGCAGGTTCCCCTGGCTGTTGGCACTGCCCTGACACAGGGAGTCCCTGCCTTTGCTGTGTTGCCTCGCATCCACAACTTTGATGGTCAAGTGCGGATCAAGGACTGCTGCCTTTGGCAGCACCCCCAGCTGTGTGTGCTCAAGTTTTGGTGGTGGTGCTCCCCTGGCCCCGTGCTGGCTGTGCGGTCCATAAATGGCCCTTGATGATCTCCATCGCTGTCCTTGGGTCTTGACAAGGTCTCGTCCTTGTGAGTGGCAGTGGATTAGCAGATTAGTAGTAACCTAGTAAGAGGGAAGTCACCTGTGAGGTAGTAGTTGCAAAGAAAATAATTATCCTCTCCCTTACGGGCAGTTTAAAGGAAGGTGGGAGCGAAGAATAGTTTCCTCTGTTTATATCATTACAAGAAAAAAATGGAAAACAGCCTCTGCTCTGCCTAAGTAGCCAGAGGTGCAAGTGGACGTGGTGGGGGCAGAAGTGGCAATTCTCTCCTTCCCCATCCCCATTCCTCGTTACGGACAGAAAAGAGGGAGTGGGGTCAGTGCCCAGAGAGGATGCTGCTGATGGCCCAAGAGGTGGTGAAAACCTGCTGGGAGCCTGTAAGAGACACAGGAGGAAAGAAGTGAATAGTTGATGATGAATGGAACTAATGAGGCCTGGTTTCAATACATTTTTGTCTCATGGTTGATTGTCAGTCCAATTGAAATTTTTCTTGTGGTTGGGGCATTTATAAGGCTTCTCATCCATGTGGGCTGTCTTGAGTCTAATAAGCTGTGAGTTCAGCCTGTAGACTTTCCATCATTTGGGACACAGAGACTTTGTCCTCCACCCGGACATCCTCCTTTTTTTTTTATGAAAATGTTCATTTATGCCTGTCATGCCAGTGAAATTCAGCTAAAATTGTACAGTGAGCTCAAGGGAGTGAGGGAAGGAAAGGCAAACAACTGAACGGGCAGACACATGTGCATTAACACCTCTGCACAAAGAGTGTAGTTGTGTGAATCCTGTTTCCTTAGAAAATCTGGATCGAAATGTCTGATTTTTCAGCACATGGAAGACGGACTAAAACACCCTGAGAGCCTTGGGGAAGTGAAGGACAGTGCAAATGGGATGCTCAGTTTTTATAGTCCAACTTCCATTATTGTTCTAGAGAAGGAGAAATGCCACACATGATGCCTGAAATCTCCTGCCAGCATCTACCTCCAGCTTCTCCCCTGCAATTATCTTTTAAACGGAAGAAAATTGTTTTCTGCTCTCGATCTCTCACTGCTGCTTTCTTCTTCATCTTCTCTGTGGTTTTTTTTTTTGTAAACATCGTGAAATCATCACTCAAAAAGAGGGAGAAATTAATTAAGAAGCTTGTATTCCAGTTTGAGAGTTTCACTGATAATCAGAAAGTGCTTGAGTTGCGCTTTCGGGGGTTTGTAATATGAACAGAATCTCTGGATAGGGAGACAGGCTGTAATTAATTTCTCTCTCCAGGACGATTACAGATATAAATAGTAAAACAAAGACAGGCAAATATCAGCAGAGGTGCCCACGTTGCATGTACTCCGTCGTAATGTTGCTCAATAGCAGATTATTTTCTACTCAAGGTCAGTGGTTCACAGAATGAAAAGGATATGGCACTGGATTTCCAGGACGTCACTGTTCCTGGCCTTTGCCATCACAACACCTGATAATCATTGCTTTCAGCCACTTTTCCGAGTGTCAGGCATACCAAAGAAACTTTCTTTTCTCGTTCCATCCCTGCACTGAGACCTGTCCTGTGGAGCGCTGGCAGCAGAAACTAGTTAAGCCGGGTTAATTTGTGTGTTAGTACAGTAGTATTGTGGGAAGCAGGAAGCCGTAGCAAGGAGATGAAAGGGAAGGATTGACAGAAGCCTCTAGCCGCTTTTCAGCATCTCAGGTTTCATGGAAAAAAATAAGTGCCTTGCTCCCAGGGCTCTGCAGCAAATTTCAAAAGAAAGCAAGTCTAGCGTTGCAGCACTGAGCAACTTTGCAGACAGCCTGCAAAAGCAGCTGTGGTGTACAAATGACGCTGATCGGTTTCAGTAGTTGCCATCTCCACAGCCAGCGCTGACACTTTTAGTGTCTGCAACATGAAATGTTTTGTTGCTGAATGAAGCCTGGGGAGAAGAGGGAGAAGGCTGGGCTTAGAAAGGTTCATGTGTTCTTCTCAGACAGACCAGTGGCCTGGGCAATGCTTTGGGCTACATGCTGTAAGACAGCAGGGGGTAGGGCTGGGGGGAGAACATGTCCTTGCTTTCATGTCCCAGGAGGATGGGGAGATGTAATATTCTGGAGATGTGGCTCTTCCATATGCCCCTTGGTCCAAAGCTAAGGGAAAGCCAGTGAGATAACAGCCAGCTCTTTCCTCGAGCTTTTCATTAGCAGCCATCAATGTTTTTCCAAAGCAGGTCAACAGCATCGTTGACTATTTTATAGAGAGGGACGATAAGGCATAAGAATACACAGAGCAATGTGCTTACAATCTCTGCCAGCAACAGATACTGTGTTTTCTATGACCCATATTGTGCCCAACCCAAAACCTACAGCTTCCTATAAGGGCAAATAAGCTCAAAAGAGCTAAACTATGAGCAGTTTCCAAAGCAAGTTGATGCGATAGCAATGAAAAGTGCTCCTGTTGTTCTCTCCAGGCTTGTCAACAGCAATATCAGGTTGCAGCTCTGCATATATGTTAGTAGTAGAAATGAGGGAATAACTCACTTTGAAAACTTTTTCCTGTTTTTTTTTTGTAGAGATTTTATCAACTTGTTCTCTCACTGATAATCTGCCTAAAATAAAGGACTTTCTGCTTTGAAAACAGGGACTACAGTATCTACTTTTAAATAAGCAGAAAGGAAGCAATAGTCAGGGACTGGCTGAATAATGCAGCCGGCTCCCTTCCAGAGGAGGACAGGAAAGATTGAGCCGATGGTGGGTCAGAAATTGTTGTTTGTCAGGTGAAGAAAAATGTAGGAGATATTGAAAGGTCCAGAGAAGGTCAATGAAGATAGAAGTGTCACTGAATTTATAGATGATGAGAGATCACAGGGACACTTTAGCCAGAAATGATGACTAGTTAGAGGGAGACTTGTCTGAAACATTCACAATGATTAAAGTTGGAAAGTGAAATTGATTGCTCCTTTCTTTCTTTCCTTTCTTTTTTTTTTTTTAAACTCTGTCCCACAACATGGGAACAAGGGGTCACTCACTGAAATTGAAGGGCAGCAGCTTTAGAGCTGATCAAAAGAAATCTTTTTTCTTTTAAAAATACTGCATGTAGTTTATCCATGGAATTTATTGTCCCTCTCCCCGAGGTTGTAGAGATAAAGGCTGTGGCCGGATTTTAAAAAGGCCGGCCTAATTTCACAACCCCTTACAACATTTGTGGCTACCTGAGGTAAAGCAAAAAGGGCAGGTATTGAATCACATGCTTTGGGGCAAAACCTCAGAAATCCTGCTTCTGAGGCAGGTTGAACATCTTGTCAGAGCACGGCAGGCAGCTGGAGTGAGTTTAAACATGCCCACCCCCGCGCACCGCTTTTTTGTGATAGGTTTCTGCCTCTGTGTGGAGGTATTTGAAGGGAACATGAGCCTCGACTCAGCTTCTCTCATTCCCGGGATGGGATCTTAACAAAAACTCACCTTCACGGCTGCCCTACGCCATGAACGGGTGCACCCTGTGCCTCAGGGCTGTCAGCTCCAGCAGAGCGGTGAGGGGGGTGGCAAGGGACAGCCCTTCTTTAACCTGTTACAACTCCACCAGGCAGAGCTTATTTGCCAGAGTCCACAGTTATCTTGAGCACTATTATTTATCCAGTGACTCTTCTCTTGCCTTTCCTCTGATGCATCAGGGACAGGGTGCTGCAACAACACGAGGGACACCGGTGCTCGGTTCCACCGCTGCTGACCTCGCGCTGCAGCGTGCTGCCAGCGCAGGGGATGGCTGCAGGGGCCGCGGAGCGGTGTTTCTGCAGCTGAAGAGCGAGGGTGGAAGGGTGGGTGCAGAATGGGAAATACCCCAAGGCATGGACGGGAGGGATGGTAATGACATACATGCTGGTTTGCGAAGCACTGGTGAGAATCAGACGTTACTGTCAGACTGATGAGATGAGTCCTCTGTCAAAGAAATAAATACATGCCAAGCCCAGCACATGGCTCTGGAGCACTCTCCAGAGTAACTGGGATCTGGGTTGAGAGCTAAAGCGTGGATTCAGCTCTCATATTTATCTTGGCCTCGTCTTTTCTTAAGCAAGGTAGCAACCATCATGTTTTGTTCTTTGGAAAGAGATGGTTCCATTATTCATTGGCCATGAAACTCCTTCTGCTTGGGAAAATAGTGAACAAAGGACAGGTAAAGCTGCAAATCTGCTGTGATGTGAGTCCCGGGGCAATTCTGCCAAGGATGAAGAACTTGCCATTTTGACAGCTGGGCCCTAAAGATAAAATTACAGCCTTCTAATGTGCCATAGATACCTCACGCAGAGTAAAACGTGGGCTGGGCTTTCACTTTTGGGGGCTGGGATTCAGTTTGGTTTGCAATTCTGTCTTCAAAGGAAGATGGTGGTGGAACATGTATGGTTGTTTGAAAGAGAGCTTGTCCTCTGGCAAAACACGGGTTAGAGAAGTTTATTAGCACGTGAGTCTTCACTGGAAACTTCAGTGGTCACATCCCTGTGTCCTAGAAAGCCAACAGCCATTTCCAGTGTTAAGGGATACACAGGGCTCTTAATGCTCTTTCCCAGTATTTTCTGAAGTAGGGATTATGTGTCAGTGCCCCTAACATTTCTTTTCATGCCAATGGTCTTCTGGCTAGTCTTTTTTTTCCGACAGCAGCCATGACTAATGGCTGAAGTACTTTATTGCTCTGCTCTGCCACCAGACATAAGTTTTCCCACCTCACCAGTCAGAAATCATGGGATAATATCATCCTATTGACAATCCTGTCAGCTCACTAAAATGTTGCATGATGTCCTCCCAGTGACCACTTTGGCAGGGCAAAGCTGTTATCTGTCTGGTTTCCTGCAGAGTTTTGGGGTAAAATCCCCATTCAACCGCATACTCTTCACATACTGATTTTATCAAGATAGCTTCCCGACAAGTGCCATTTAAATGTGTAAACCCTTGTTCTCTTCCCTGTCACCTCATCCTTCACTTGTATTGTGCATGGCCAGCTGGATAGGATGCTTTAACTAGCAGTAGACTGTTCCTCAAACTGACATAGCAGGGCAGACTTTTTGTGAATTTTTCCCAAATCCCCAGACGGTGCCCTCCACTGAGGTTGCTGTTGATCAGGTGGAGCTCTTTTCCATCTGGGCTACAAACATACCCATACACACAGAGGAAGGATTATTAATAATGCAACAGTGACTGTGATGAACCATGATAGGTGGTGACAGAAAGTGGGAGATGAATACGTTCAAATCAGCGTGCTTGGCAGGTATATGAAATATTATTGTGTTAGAGATGGGACCTTTAGCACTATCATGCCAATACCCCAGGCGAGAGATCCAGCACTGATGCTGTCAGTCAAATTCGATTTTCTCTAGGTTCCTCTCACCCATCACTATGGTGTAGGAGCACCTTTTATCAAGCAATATCACTGGTGTCTGTCACAGGTGGTTCTTTCCTCCTTTCCTGGCTGCAGGAGAAAGAGAGCAAAATTAAAACAGGCAAATAGAGAGGAGGAGAGTGGGTGCATCTGTGGGAGCTGTGTTACAAAGAGGGCTGCATGACACTGCAGGCCATTTAATACCTCTAGCCAGACCCCCAGAGCTAAAGCAATTAGTAGATATGAAAGGCAAAGAGAAAGAGATATTCGACTGCAAAGAAGATCATGCTCATGTATGCAAGTGCAATTACTTTTTGAGACCATGAGGAGAAAATGGGAGGCAAAGTTTTCCAAACAGCCCATCGATCAGCCTTACGCCTCTCTTGATCCTTTAGTCAGGAAGGGATGAAAATATTTCTAAATTTGTAACCTGCCTTCACAATCTGAGGGCATATGCTTGTCTTCCTCTCTGATCCTTCTTTCTGGGAATGGTTCCCCCTTTTCAGCCTGAAGAAATCAAGGCTAAAAAAAAGAGTGGTGTGGTTGACAGGTCCCTTGGCAGTCTGTGAATGTTGTATTCTTGAATGAAGGTCACACCAAATGATTTGTGGATGATCCACGTGCAGTTAAACATGTTTGCACAAAACACTCATCAAATAATTCTGAATAATGAGTGCAGGTGCTAAAATCTTGATGTGTTTGCAGGCATTTCATGATCAGAAGTAAGAGCTTAAAATTTGCCAGCTTAAGTAGTTCCTGACAGAATAATCAGCATGCTTTGCCATGCCCTGTGGTTGCACCCTCCGTTCTGTGCCTGAATTACAGATACAGGAGATGCTCAGTGCAGTTAGCCCTCCCCATCTGGACATTTTAACAAGCCAGTTTTCTCATTCTGCCAAGCAAGAAATCTCAAAAGCAGATTCACTGCAAGATAGGTTGGGTGTGGGGAATTAAGAATGAAAACCAAAACACTCTCATGGCTCAGATTCAGGGGAGACTGGAGGTGACCAAGAGCCAGTTGCACTTATCGGTAAGTTTTTATGAAAGGAGACTGTTGCATCGGTAGTCACGCTGGTCAGCCCTTGGGTCCTTGTTTCCTGATTTTAGACACAGCATTCATGCTACACCCAGCTCTGTTCTGAGAAGAGGTGACTTGGCCCAGGCTGGCTTAGTGTGAACCAGTGAGCTGTGCTGGTTCAAATCCCCAAAGGCTGCAGCCGAATGTGCGCGAAGGAGAGGAACCAGTGACCTGGGTGAGGCCAGCACTGCTCTTCGTCACAGGCTGGGCTACATGAAGACCTCTGTGTTTGGGTTCTGTGCTTTGAGGACTCTTTAGTCGCAGAAAGAAACACTAGCATCTCATGTATGAGCAGTTTGGACACTGTGGCCAAGAGCTGGGCAGGACAGGTGACCAGGCAGTTTCCTTGCCTCCAAGGGACCTTCTTCTTTAGGAATACTTCTGACCACTTAATACTACCTATGGTATAGATGTGTCCAGTTTTCCTGACCCTACAAAATCATGTCAACATCTTTCTCTGGCCAAGAGTCAGCAGACAACACTTACTTCCTAGAGCCAAGCCTGAGAGAAATGCTAGAAGATGTTTACAGGCAGGGATTGACAAAGCCTGGCCAGCAGTCCTATTTCTCCACGGTGAGAGGGGACCAGTCTAACTCAGACACGAGGATGGGGCTATGGTGGTTTAATCCACTTCCCATCACAGCTGGGGATATGGATTACCTGCAGCTCCTGCACTGGCATGCCTCTGTTGTGGGATAGATCCTACATTTGAGCTGGACTTGAATTGATTTCGAGTCTCGGCTTAAGAACCACAGGCTGGTTGCTCCTGATTAAAGGCCAGAGGTGGTAAAATACAAACATGGGGATAAAGGTCTTTGCTTGAACTACTCTAGCACCTGTACTAGTGCTGGTCAGTAACTACACCACAATCTAGTGTAGCTGCATCTCTGATGGACAGGATGAGACTCCCTGAGAGGGCAGCATCTGCTCCCTGGATTGAATCTGTTTTGTTTAAAAACAGAGGACTGCGGTCTTGAGAGCTGTTGGCTTGGCATATTATGGAGGTCTTATATGCAAATGTAATTATACATACAAAAAACCCCTGAGAAAAATCCAAATAATTCTTAAATTGGCACAAAGACCATACTGCTATTGAGTTTGAGGTGGTCAGCCTGCTGGCCATTGCATTTCAATCACCGTTACATTCATTTGGTGCCACTGAAGTGAAGTAATTTTCACTGATTAATGCCAAGAACCAACAGATATGTTCTTCCCTTTTGTTTTCTCCGTTTCAAAATTGAATTTAGTGCTGGTGAGCAGTGCCAAAATGACAGCTCTGCAGCCTGCAGTGTTTATTTAGCCAGGGAACTAGTTCTAGTGCAGTATGAGCAAGGGATGCTTTGCTCAGGAATGAATGCACTGAGGAAGCAAGAATCAGTCAGCTGCACCTCCTCCTTTAGCGGTGTGGTGCATAGTCCTAGTGCTGGAGACAGAATGGCAGCTCTGTGAATTTTCACAGCCCTGTCTCAGCTACATGAGGCACATTTTGACTTTCCTGGTGAAAGGCATAATTTTTGGACTAGAGGGAGTAGGTGGAAGGGGATCCTACACTTGTGCAGTGCTCAGACACTGTTGTGCCTGATGGTGGTACTGGGGTGTGCATACAGTGTGCGGTGGAGTGAAGAGAGTCTCTTTCCTTCTCTCAGAGCCAGCATTTATCTGAGCTCCCTACATCTGTGTAGCACAAAGTGTCTCCGGGGGTTAGGTCGTGGAAGCGGTGCAGCCCAGCTAGCAAGGGTCTGTCCCTGCCTGCATAAAGGCTGTTCCTTGCGCCTTGGGCTGTATTGTAGAATCATAAAGTCATATAGGTTGGAAAAGATCCTTAAGATCACCGTGTCCAACTGTTAATCTAACACTACCAAGTCCCCCACTAAACCATGTCCCTATTGCTTGGATGGGAATTTTTGGTGCCATGTCTCCTTGGTGCACGCTCATGGACCATGTAGATGAGCCCTCCCATGTCCCCTGGCAATGGGACCGGCAGAAATCAGGTTGCATGAACCACAAAGCAACTGGTAGGTAACAGTGGTCTCCAGACACCTGTCATGGACTTGGACATGTTGATGCACAGGACTAGGCTGTGGTCCCTGCTGTATCCTTGAAGGCAGGGGAAAACAGTGACTTCAAATCTGGACTGGACTTCTTGGCCCACTTAAAGCACAACCAAGCAATGTACTGGATGCAGGGTCTTCAGGACAGGTCAAATGGTCTCATGGGGAAAAAGGAATGAACTCCCAATGCTTTTGTACAACAGCACTTCCCATTGCCATGAAGTTGCTCAACACATAGTAATGAATGACAAGGGCCAGTCACCAGGGGTGTCTCAAACAGCCTCGCTGCCTGCACCTCACTCCCTTCTCCCCACCCTGCCACCTCTCTTCCTGGAGCCCTAAGAAGGAAGAGGAGGAAGGTGGATATTTATGAGCACGTCAGGGAGATAAAAGAGAAACAAGTAGCAGGTGTGCTAGAAAGTCATTAGAAGGCATGCTTTTCTTGTGACATTTTGTTATCATAATTATTATTTCAGATGCCTTTGGAATATAATCAACAGTTGTCTCCCCATGAATGTGCTTAGTAAAAATGTCTCAAATGCACGAGAGAATCCATTTATTGCTTCTGAGTTGCAGGAAGCTGAAATTACTGCTTAAATAACCTCTCAGTTTAAGTGAGGGTAAATCAATGCTGACCATGGAGAACAAACAGTGCAGATTTTACTCTTGTGACCCAAAGTTGCACACCATCACAATTCTTCTGATCCTGTCAAATGAAAATGGAGGTGAATTATCTGTCTTTTTCCAGCTGGTATTCCTATGATGTAGACAGGAGCTACCTTATTACAATAGTTTAAGGATTTTTTTTCTCTTTGGTTGCTTGCTTGTACATTAAAAAGGCAACAGGAAAAAACATGATGCTGTCCTGTTTAATGTGCTTGTGTATATATTGTCTCTTGCTTAAGATTTCCTCCAATGAGTCATTTAAAATCTTACTAAGCATCTGCTTTGTCTGTTAAATATCTCACGTGATTATGGACGGAATATTGCTTTCAGCTTTGCCTGAGCCATCTTCCTAAGTCGGAGGGGTTATGCAGTGGTAAATGAGGTCAAGCCCTTGTCTTCTCAGTTTTCATTGTGGTGTATTCATCACATGTGAGGAGCTGGATTTCCCACCTACTGCTTTGGCTTGCTCTAACCCCAACAGAAGCAGTGCAAATATATCATTGCTTGTATTACAGCTTTAGGGCCAACAGAGTGCCGGTGTCTATTCAGATTTGTTTTGACAGAAAGTAGCAGAAATTGGTCTGGGATGTTGCATTTTCTGGGTACCACTTTTCTACAGTCATGTTCATCTCAGATTTACCATCTCATGTTCTTTGAGGTCCCTGGATTTTACTTACTTTTTGAACCACTTGTCCAGCCATGCAGCTTGGCAAAGGTTTAGCCATAAATTTCACTGTTAAGGCTGGAACTGTCAAGAAAGATTTTTCCCCTTTTCTGAAAATCTCATGAGTAATGGTAGGTTATAGCATTCTTGGTGTTGAACTTTCACCTTGGTTATTTTGCCAGTTTGACTCCTACGGCAGGTCCAGAAGGACAGTGAAGAGGACAAGGTAGAGGTCAAGACTTGTGTAGACAAGATACCTACATGTTCCAGGAATATTCCAGCACCCTGAGGTTGTCTGTGAATAAATCTAGCTTCCAGCTGTTTACTCTAGCTTCATAAGGTTTCCAGACCTTCATAAGATCCTTCAAAATTCTAAAGAGTCCTTGAAGTTGTTAGTGGGATGATAAGCTGAGGAAGCTCGTCATCATCCAGACAAGGACCTTTTCTAGAAGAGGCATTTTAATCCTACTACATATTGGTGCAAGAAGTGGAGGGTGAAATTTATGGTCTGTCACGTGTATGAGTGAGATTAGGGGATCTTAACAGCCTCTTCTTTGCCTTTAAATTCAAGTTTCCTTTTATTTTTCATGAAAGTTGGGTTGGAATGATTTTAGTACTCACCTAAGCAAGGGTTTGAAAATGTGGGTTATGATCAGGTGAAGAGGGTCTTGGGAAAAGCCCTGGAAAAGCTGTTAAATCAGCAAAAAGTTCCTCAATGTGATCTAGACACTTGGAGCTCACTTGTTTGTGACCAAAGAAGGGGTGACAGGGAGGGTTCCCACCGCTTGTGTTCTGGAATGTAGTGTCTTTGGTCGCCACTGCTCTGGCAGCAGAGCTACAGGCAGAGGAAAATTCTGGATGGAGAGAGCTTTCAACCACCTCCAATTTAATTTAAAGAAAAAAAATCAGTCTCCGTGGTTACCATCTACATACTTAGACCCCCCCCATGAATCTTGAATTAGTAAAACCTGTCTCCAGGCTGTTGGATGATCTTAATTAAACTAAATTAATTATTTATTCAAATAAAATAAGACATGCCAAGACTCTCCAGGGAGGCAGTAAGGATAATAATGCCTCTTATTAGAAAAATGTGTCAATACCTCACACAAACTGGGGCCATTTTATTTGTATGAGATCTTGTTTTCTTAAACTCTTCAGAACTCAATTAATTTTCATTTGTGTATGGTAGGAGCCCTCCACCCCCACTTACCATCACCCTCTTCATGTTTTGTGTTGTGGAACTACAAATACTAGACAGACATCTCTTTTCCTAAGAAGCTTCTGGCAGTCTTTACCTGAACTTTTAAGATCATTTATACAGACTGGAAACTAGCAATGCCAAGAAGATATTTCTTTTCTATGACACATTGTGAGTGATTCTTGCATAAAATTGCCAAGCACTTGACAAAGTCATAATCACTAACTAATGATCCATAATGCAATTGCTGTAATTAGTAGCATTATTGATATTACCTTACTAGACTAATTGGACTCACTTAACCTTTGTTTGTAGCAAGAGAAATTGGGATATTGATGCTGACAAGGACTGGCATCAAGCGGG
Organism: Harpia harpyja; assembly: GCF_026419915.1. Taxonomy (NCBI): domain Eukaryota; kingdom Metazoa; phylum Chordata; class Aves; order Accipitriformes; family Accipitridae; genus Harpia; species Harpia harpyja. Next base: position 26,434,555 of record NC_068945.1, on the reverse strand, counting down.
CAATAAACAGTCTGTACAGGAGTTACGTGATAACATGCCTGCAGCTTGGTCTCTGCTACTCACCACAGCTATGTGGTTGGTTTGGAGCTGCAAGAACTTGGAGCAGTGGAGAGTCCTTTTTCCACTCGAGTCTGCTCAGACCTGTCAAGGCTTTGCCTTGACTGAAAGGTTAAGTCCCACGACCTGTGGATTAAGCCCAAGGTGTCCATATTCTTCATAGGAAGAGTCAGCTGGAGGTATCTGCTGGTGGGCAGAGCTGGCGCATGCTTGGCCCTCTCCAGAGACGTGAGTGGGGCAATGCATCCCTGCCGTGGCCTGGACGTAGAGGTACGTCTTTCAGGGGATGATGGGGTGCCCCCCACGCTGTTCCATGTTGGGGGCTCTGCCAGAACCTGGTGAGCCCTGTGGTGAGGTGTGCTGTTTTTTTCCCCCAGCAAGGAACTGGACTGAGACCAACCATCCATCAGATGGCAATAGCTCTAGCTGCTAAGAGGCTGGGCTGGATTCAGCATGTTGTCAGGGAGGAAAAGGCTGGCTCAGATTTCGTTGTGAAAGCAGCAGCCAGAAAGAGGGGCTTGCTCAGTCAGGTCTCCTCCAGCGAGGGGGTGAAATGACAGATGATGGCCATGTGGCGTAAGGTGTAAGCTACTTTGGGCTGAAGTCCTGTAGTAAAGCCTTTGGGGAAATCAACATCTTTTTTAATGACTGCGACATATTATTGTCGTCCTCCTATTTGTTTTAATAGGAAATATCCACCAAACATGTTCATCTGCACACAGGCTGCGTGCCCGAGGACAGCATCTCTTCTGTCCTCTCCGAAGGCTGATGATGAGGACAAACGCCACCTCTGTTCCCACTGCCTGTTGCAGGCAGGCTGGATAATCATGATGTTCCTCTTGGCTTTGTAACTGTACACTTCATGGCTTGAAGAATAATAATAAGATCTGGAGGAAGAAACCATGTCTGTTTGGAGGTCTTACCCTTCTGCTGGAGCCCCATTTTGAAGGGTGCAGTGGGGAGAAAGGGCAGAAGCGTTGAGAGGGGTTGCTGTGGAGAGCTGCCTGCCACCTTAGCAAAGCCATCCTTCTCACCAGCTCGCCCCAGAGCATGCGATGGAGCCTGCCCGACTGCACGGCTGCATCCAGTCTCTTGGAGCCTCAGCAGGGCTGGGTGAGGGCCAGCCTGACGGCACTGTCTTCCTTGTCAGGCCAGCTACCTTGGTGCTCTTCCAAAGTTATCTCCTAATTAACCTTGACACAAGCCTTAGCTTTCTAAAAGCCTGCTGGACCTCTGAAAAATTCAATTTTTTCTCTGATGAGGTGCATTCAGATGAGTTTCAGCTTATTGAGGCCAACAAACAATCTCAGTCCCTTAAGTGTACGGGTGGATGCTTAACTGGACTTGTCCTCTTCATCATAGGGAAAACCTGCTACATGCTAAAAAAATTAATTTGCTGATCTTTATAAAATCTATTTATAACAAAATCTACAAAGGGGAAATTAAATTGAAAACTGAGTCCAGACACCACTTAGTAAGAATTATTTCATGCCAGTATGTGTTAAATTCAATATCTATTCCATTCATGCAGTGTAGTTTATTAAAATGAACAGCATCTCAAATATGCATTTCTGCATTCAGTTATGTCAGCCTATTCTTGATGGATCTATTACTGCTGAAGGATACAAATTTCTGCCGACTGTGAGAGAGTTCATGGCCATTTGATGGTGGGGAAAAAAAAAAAAAAAAAGAAAAAGGGGAAAGTTGAAGGCATAAAGTGCCTCAGCCTAAAAATAGCGGTGAGAACTAACCAGCAGGAGACCCACATCAGAGCAATATATAGGCTGTCTGTGGCCTTTCTTGTGACAGAGCCTGACTGCCACATCACCGCTAACAGATGGTTTATTGTGAGCATTTTCCACTGATAGGAGGCATTTTTCCGTCACTATCTCAGGAGGTGCTGGAACTGAGGTGCTCCCACCAGCCTTCAAAAACATCCCAAATCACGAGAGTTTGGTTTTGTTTGAGCCAAGAGATGAGGTTCCTCCCCAAACCCGATCACATCTTTATGCCACCAGCCCTGTACCAGCTCTGTCCCTGGGACCCCTCCATCAGCAGGCACGTCTCCGTCCCCATCCCTGACAGCATCTCTGGCCACCTCTGCTCCCTCCCTTCCCAAAATGAAGCTGCCCCTGCTTTGCACTTCTGCAGCCTGACCTCCGGACCCCCCCATCCAGCAGCTGTGCACCCAGTTCTTTGTTTCTCACACAATCCCCTTGCTTAAAATGTCTCTGTCCCAGGACTAAATCGAGTGTGTAATGGACTCCCAAAGGGAAGCCATCATAAAAGCTGCAGCAGTAAACACAGTCCAAAGAGTCTGAGAAAGCAAACGAAGAATAACTAGGTGTGTTGGCTGATTTAAATGGGCCACCTTGGCTTCTCTGTCTGCACACATTTTCACCTTTCTAAATTTCTTGCCTCCACCTCTGATGTTTTGCTATATTTAGCTTGGTAACTAACTGCATTTCAGTAACATTGCAAAGCATTTTGAGCTAAATGAATATGGAAGATCCTACCAGAAATAGTATGATGTTATTTTGTGTTACATGTAAGCTTATTTTTCTGCCATCTTCCCTACCAGGGTGAAAAAGCTTAAAATTCATACATGCATGGTGGTTTGAGAGCGCTGTCCAAGTGCTAATTACTTGTGTGAGGTAAGTACTTCCATTAGCTTTAAAAAGAGGAGAAAGATGAGGCTGATGGAGGACAAAACTTGCTAAAAGAGTCAGAAGAGAGTCCATGGCTGAGCAGAGGTTGAAAGCACGGATGCTGATGTGTGTTAAGGCTGTGTCGTGGTTTAACCCCAGCCAGCAACTAAACACCACGCAGCCGCTCACTCACTCCCCCCCACCCAGTGGGATGGGGGAGAAAATCGGGAAAAGAAGCAAAACCCGTGGGTTGAGATAAGAACGGTTTAATAGAACAGAAAAGAAGAAACTAATAATGATAATGATAACACTAATAAAATGACAACAGCAATAATGAAAGGATTGGAATGTACAAATGATGCACAGTGCAATTGCTCACCACCCGCCGACCGACACCCAGCCAGTCCCCGAGCGGCGAATCCCTGCCCCCCCCCACTTCCCCGTTCCTAAACTGGATGGGACGTCACATGGTATGGAATACACCGTTGGCCAGTTTGGGTCAGGTGCCCTGGCTGTGTCCTGTGCCAACTTCTTGTGCCCCTCCAGCTTTCTCACTGGCTGGGCATGAGAAGCTGAAAAATCCTTGACATTAGTCTAAACACTACTGAGCAACAACTGAAAACATCAGTGTTATCAACATTCTTCACATACTGAACTCAAAACATAGCACTGTACCAGCTACTAGGAAGACAGTTAACTCTATCCCAGCTGAAACCAGGACAGGCTGGTAAATCAAAGCTCTCATTAGTACTATATGCCTGCACTGACTTACAGGATTAGATATTTTGCATCCCTCCCTTTCTAGTGCATGCTGAACCCCTGCCTTCAGAAAATCAAGTGCTTCTCCATGGATAATAAAAATGAACGTACTCCAAACCATTAGCCATTGTTGGAAAAGTAGGGCAGGGACTGTGCTGGGGTGTGCTGTTTACAGCCGGGCTGCAATACCTGACATCTCTTACGCCGGTCAGCAGCAGCCGCGGATGCGCTGTATGCTGGAGCACACCTTTGCGGCTTGACTCACTGAGACAGCTGAAGTTTTAGCCCCATAAATTAAGGCTTCCACAAAATGCTGGGTGAGGATATAAATCAGTGGGTCAGTCCAGCACCAGAGATGCCTTTAAAAGGAATCCATTTTTGCCAGGGTTAAATCTTCCCAATCAGAGGCCTCTGTTTGGAGCATGGCTTTGTCATACAAGACTAATTGACAAACCTCTGCGCTATAGTATTATCCCTGTCACCCTACTGAAACGCAATAGTAATGCTGGCTTCTATAAATCAACCTGATCTTAAAAAGGAGTTAAATGAGCATTGCATTATAAACCACAAAGCACATTCATCACCCTGCTACAAACCATAAATACGACAAGTACATCCATCAATTCAGCACCTTTCTTTCAGGTCTATGTACATGGATGTTAGTAACTTAATGGCTCCAGAAAGCTTTCCCTTCTTAAATACACTGTGGAGCCTGGTCTTTCATTTACTGCGGTTACCAGAAGTAGAGCTCAGCCATCTATAGCCATGTTCCTGTGCCGAGAGCTCCTGCAAGGGAAAAATCCACCTCTTCGAAGGGTGCACCTAGAGTAACCCCCTTGGAAAGGGTTACTCTCATGTTGCTCCACTACTACTGCTTTGACTGTACAAACTGTGGCAAGAGTAGGACGTCAGTCTACTATAGGCATTGAGCCACACAAACTAGAAAATAGTGTAGCTGAAAAGGGATAAGCTGATCTAAAGATAAGTTTTCAATGATTTGCTGTCAAACTGTAAAGGTTTATTGAGTGGGTGCTCTGGGTCTCGTGTAATACCATGTTTTAATTACCAGCTTGGTGGATGGGATAGGGAATTATTAAATCTGCAGATGAGGGTGAGCTGGAAGGGGCTCTACACACATCTGAAAGGCAGGATTTGAAATGGCTAATGGGAAAAGTGGGTCTGGAAAATAGTATATGGTTCAAGAAGGACAACCACCAGTCAGAAGACTGCTGGGTCCTCTTTTGGACGTGGTTTCACCACACTTCCAAGAGAGGTCTGAGCCAACTTGTTACAGTCAGATAGAGAGCAGAGGGGGTGGAAAACAAAACGGGTGAGGAAAGAGTGAAAGAACTGGGCTTAACTGAGAGAAGAGGTGACTGAAGGCAGACATGACAATGATCTCTAAACACACAAAAAGCCACAGTAAGGAGAACAGGAATACAATTTTTTTTTTCCTGCCTGCTGTGATGACGGAAAGAAATAATGGCCTTAAGTTGTAGAGAGAGAGATTTAGGTTTGGCATTAGGATAAAGCTTCCCAATAGTAATGGCAGATAAAGCGGTGGAGTAGGTTGCCTGGGAAAGCAGTGATGTCTCTATTGTGGGAGGCTTCGAAGAGCTGATTAGGCAAACAGTAGACGGTGCCTTGTGGAAATGGGGTGGACAAGATGTTGTTTGAGCCATTCCAGCCCTGTTTTCTGTAATTCTGTGTTTGGCTAGCACCAGGGCTGTTAGTCCTGCTAGTTCTACAGGACATAACAATCCATGCTCTGCCAGCCCATTTTCCCATGCGCAGTTAGATTTTGGAGGAAGCATACCTAGCAGTTTCCCACTTGCATCTTTCCTACCTCCTGCTGAAGAACAGGTCCAGACGAGTCATCACATCTTCCCTCGTTTCTCTTGATCCTTTCGAGTGAACAGCAGTGGAGCCCAGCCCAGCTACGCTGAGTGGAACAGATGGACTTCAGAAGCAGCACATGTGCAAACCCTCATGGTGGCATTGCCACCAGAGCTTTTAAAAGTCAAATCCCAGGCACTGCTTTTAGATAGAGCAGCTGACAACATAAAGACTGGCTGTAAAATATCTAATCCTCCAAAGAGAGTTGCAGTAAAGCTAACAAATGCTACGCTAAGCAACGATCCTGCCATGGCTAGCACTCTGGGGGAAGGGAGTGGTGGTTTGGGATGGGTGGAAGGACCACTGGAAGAGGTTTTGGGAGAAAATGTCAAGATTTCATATCTTGTACTTGCTGCCTGTGGTTGTGAGGGTCTGCACCTGATGCTGTGGGGCTGACGATGTTCCTCCAGATCATCAGGGCTGACCCCCAGCTCCCCTCCTCCTGTCTGGAGGAGATATTGCTGCTCTTCTGGCCCAGCAGCCCCCTCCCACTTGCACCCAGCCCATGTGCCACAGAGCACCAGTGCAGCCGTAGCTCCCCACACCATGGTGTCAACCGTCCTGTGCCCTGGCATGGCCAGCAGCAAGACAGCACCTTCATGGGCCTGGCTGGGAAGGGGAGAAGAGTGGGGTCAATCCTGCCTGCCTAGGTCCCACACCCTGCCGGCTGGCCCTGCAGCCAATGGGACATTTCAGTGGGTCTTTTTCCATCTCACCAATTAAATATCTTTTGTAGTCATGAGGAAATGCATCAGCCTGAACCCCCCCCCCCAAACAAAAAGCAGCAGCTTTCCCCCCACCGCCCCAACAAACCATGACCATAAGCAGATGCCTGGGGAAGAATAAGAACAGGGCAAGCATATGTACTGCTTCTTCTAATAAACTTCTCTTGTTAAATAATTTAGGTCAGGTCAATACACAGAAATCACAGCAGCTGAATTAAGTGGGTGCTGAGAAAGCTGTATGCTTTTTTCTGTTTTGTTCAGTGTTGCACCTGAAGCCCAAGTAAATTCGTTAGGGCAAATCACAGGCAGCAGTGCCTACCCAGGCGGTGGGCAGTGCTGCAGATAAGGATTTGGTGATCACCTGAAGTGGAGCTGACTCCAGGTACAGACAGGACCTCGCTGTTGACCTGTCATGTCCTTTAGGTCACAGGGTGGATTTGGGTGGGTCTGGAACCTGTGAAAAAGGTGCTATTAGTATGTTTCTTGAGCTGGTGTGCTTGCTCATATGCTGTCCCTTTAGCCTCCCCTAAGACTACTAGTTGTGAAAGTACTTCTGGTGCACGTGTTTCACTTGCACGTGTGCAGCTTTAAAGCAGGTCAGCTCGTGTGTGGACTCTAGACTACCAAGAGCTTCAGGGACAGTGGACTTGCCTGATCAGATCTCTGTCCCTCTATAAAACAAAGCATGCCAAAGATACACTCAGCATGTTAAGCCGAACACCCTGAATGCTGAAAATACAAGAATTAAAGATCTCCCTCCAAGCTTAATTCTGACCCTTCATGCCAGTTCATTATGGTGTACTTGTTAATTATGTGATCACATGATATTTTTTCCAGATGCCCCCATGCGTCATTTCTCATGACTAAGTTTAGTAACTAGCCGCTAGCAAGTTTTACAGAGGAAAACACAGATGGGAAATGTTGATACTCAACTGGTTTTAATAAGCCAAATTTGAGCAGATGCAACTGGACACAGCAAATGCTGCTTCTTGAACTCCCCTCCTGCAACATTTCCAGTCTGTGATGTACAGCACAGAGGTACAAAAGCTCCTACAAGGCCCACGGAGGCTTTTTAACTATGGAGACAGATGGGAAATTTAAATAAGGAGGATGTGGGGAGATGTAGATGAAACAGCTACATGGATCTGGGGCAAGAAAAGGGAGTGTCGTGCAGCTGCTGTTCTTTCCTATGACCAGGAGTAGCATGTTGCATCAGGCAGTACTTAAAGAAGAAGCAAGTGACTAAATCCTTCCCAGAGGTGTAACGCTTTGCATTAGGCTCAAGCTGAAAACCTTGGCTCAAAACAAATCTGAGCATGACAGAATTTAACTACTAGATCCAAACTTTATGGCTAGCACACAGCTCTTGGGTAAATAATAATACCAAAGCATATTCTTTTCCTTTTAAATAAGGTCCAAATAATTATGGAGGTCTGTCTTTGAGAAAAAATTGACCAAGCTTAGCATATCTTAATTAGCTTTCATCTTCCGAAAGGAAAAAATTGAATGAGGTGCTATACTCCTTAATTCACCTTGCCAGAAAGGACCATCTTTGAATGCCTGACCTATTACAGATGTGACACTTTTTAACATAACTCAGCCTGTCTTAATGTGTCCTGACAGAATATAATAACCTGGTGAGGCATGTTAAGAAGAAATAGTCATACTTTTGGACTTGGCTTTAGATCTAATAATATTGATATAGAAAAAATACTGGGGAAAAAAAAAAGAAACCCTTACAAGTGGATTGTAGGAATGAGATGTATTAGATCAGCTATTTGTCAGGTGGTGTGACCTGATGGTCCCAATGGTCCATGATGTTGTGTTTTTCATTAGTGGTGAAACTCCTGTCAGTCTTCAGCCATTGCTGTTCCTGAAGCGTGACAGCTCAGGATGCTTGAACAATTACACTAGACAAAATCTAGCAACTTTCAAAACCCCACACAACTAATCCTTTGCTTTTTGTTGTTGCGGTAGGTATTTCACAGTGATTATAAAATGATCAGGTTTTTGGATGGCCGCAAAGTTGTGGAATTTACAGTCATGCCAGAGGTCTCACCTGGCTTCAGCCATCTGAAGGTTGTGCATGTGGTGAGTATTGGTGGTTGATGTGGATCAGGCTGGCAGTCTCAGTCCAAGCCACAGTGGTGGCCAAGTGTCCACAGCAAAGCAACGAAGGCTTGGAGAAGCACTGAATTTGGGGTGTCCTGCGTCAAGGTTTTGGCAGCAGATCTTCCTGAGCTGGCAGTGAGCAAGCTTGGAAGTTACCTGCGCTGCTTTCATTGCCTGCAAAGCCCTGCATTGCTCCTGCACTTCTCATAGTGGACTGTGACCAGATGGGGATGAAAAGACCCAGTCTCACTGCTAGAAACAGCTCCAGGAGGTGCTTGGGGTGGAGGGACAGGGATGGTGGGAGGGTTCCCTTGGACACTGCTTTCCCTGGGTCTCTTTTTAGGGCTCAGCAGAGGGATTGAGTTCTCCAAGTGATGTCAACTAGGCACGGTCCTCCAGCCTCAGCTGGGCTGGAAATATTTTTAGAATTTTTATTGTACCCTTGAGGAAAATAACAACATGAGTTCTTTGGCCTTCTACAGCCCAAATCTCTGAGCTACTTGGAGGCCTTCATAATTTCACCTTCATCATGATGCTGTGAAACAGGCTATCCTGTTTATAACTGGGGGATCTCAGGCAGAATGCAAGTCAGATGGCATGGCCAAGGGTCCCTGGCAAGCCGGTGGTGGAATCTGGAGGTGAGGAGGCCATTCTCACATCCCATGCAAAGCAGGTAAAGGCCTGTTAGTCATTAACAGAGCTTACTGGAGCTGATGGCACTACTCCATCTTCTTCACCAGGAGCCTGCTGCAAAGCCTAGCAGTGCCGTTGGAAAGGCTCCTACTCACATGATGGGCTTTTGGCCAGTTCTCTATGCTCTGCCGCCAAACTTTAGTTTGCAAATGCAGTTTATGATTTCCTCTCTCTTTGCTTATCCCCATCAAGGGTTCAGCTGAATACAGCAATAAGGAAGCAAGGAGGGTCAAGTTTATAAATGACTATGGGAAGTTTGGTTTCCATGGCTGCCAGCAATTACTGTGCAGACTCAGATGAGTGGAGATTACAGCCCAGGGCTGCTATTTTGCACGCCGTCAAGACACAATAACAAATGACAAACTTAATTCACTACTGCAGCAGGGAGGAGGCATCTCACTCTGTGAACCTGGGGCTTATCTTACAGGAGAAGCAGCTCTAAGTGGATTTCTCCTTTTTCTGGCTGTGCTGATGCCAGCTAATGCATATTCTTCAGTCACTAGCATCATCTCACCTCGGAGATCTTAAGTCTATTAGTCACCCACCCTTTCTATTTCTGGACCTGGGAAATGTTAAGTAAATAAGAACATCCAGCCCCCAGAGTGGGCTTAGAGGTCAGCCTTATTTTTATTTTTTTTTGCCCAAAGGATCCGATGAGGTCTTCACTAATTGAAATACAGAATAAATAGTTGGATGCAGGGTGGCACTTGCATTCCACAGGGGCTGGGAGCTCACCTCTCTCCAGAACATTTCCACATGCTGCCTACCGTCAGTGCAGATGCCAGGGATTTTATTTGTAAGATTACAAGTCCACACTATGGAGCCATTTATTACTATGAGCAATCAATTAATAATGTACAGCCATCTGTACTAGCTCAACTTGGTATCGTGGCTTAAACCCCAGTAAAGGGTATGCACTTACGCAGTGCACGTTAAGTGTTCCTAGCAGGAAGGCTTTGTGAGAGCATCTCCAGCTATCTTGAGCCCACCCTGGTGCCTCTGAGGCAAAAGAAGCCATTTGGGGCAAAAGGGAAACTTTGCAGTCTGCTCAGTGCTGAGTAGACACAATACTAAAATATATAACTATATAGTGAGTCGGCACCGAGGCAACGCTTCTCAACTGTTATCTTAGTTGTTGTTGCAATGTCCTGACACAGCGGACAAACAGGTGTTCCCTTCCAACAGACACAGGAGATAAATACTGGGAGTAGAGTTATGTGTCAAGGACCAGCTTCAGAGGCAGGTATCACTCAGAGAGTAGCTACTCCACTGAAATCAACGGTACTTTTGCTATTGATGCCTTCCTCTCTGTTGGATGCCAAAAAATGGTGGTCAGATCACTCCCACAGCCATCACTCTGATAAACCAAGCAGTTTGGTTCTTGGAGTTGTGTCTTGGAAGGCAGGTTTACAAATCCCGGGACCATTGTCCCAGATCTTCTCTGGAGCATCTCCAACTCATCAAACTGTTTCTTGAGCTGAGCAGTCTGGGTTCCTGGTGTGGTTGCACCAGTTTCAAACAAAAGGTGAAATATTTCCTTACTGCTCTCAGAAGTGGCCACGATCAGGTGTTTTATCAGATGGTTTGGTGACAGTATCACACTGGATATTTGTGCTTGACTAATAGGGGTCCATAACTCATTTTTGAAGACATGCTTGTTCCCCGTCCTGTGGGTACCACCTATATTTTCTGTTCCTAGATATGTTTACTTCACATATGGCTGAACTGAAACACATATACTTCTGCCATACTCATTTCTGCCAAACTCACCAAGAAATTATTGTTTGTATCAGTGACCTCTCCTTACAATTTTCTACCCTTCCAATCTTAGTATGACTGATTTTAGTAAATCACAGGTATGAATGTAAAATACCATCATGCCACCCACCTAACCTTGTGGGACCCAGCCCATAAGACAACTGCAGGATGACGGCTTTCTGTGTTCAATCATATTTTCAGAGTCATCAGTCACTTTAATCCATTTACTACATACTCTGTTTGCTTTGTATTGTTCTAGGATTTAAATCCAGCTGGTGTGTGGTACCAAGTTGAATGCTTTGGAAAATCTTAGTGTTTTTTGCATCAACACCATTGACTTCATCCACTAAACTTGTAATCAAGGCAAAGAAAGATATTAAGTTCATTTGACAGGGCCTGTTTTCCATAAACCCCTGCTGATGGGCATGAATTATATTCCCCCTATTAGCTGCTCCATTATTTTACCTGGGATCGATGTCAGCCTGACAGGCCTATAATTACCTAGGTCGTCTCCTTTACCCTTTTAAAATATTAGCTCAACACAAGCTTTCTGTCAGTCTTGTGGAAATTCCCTGCTGCTCCATGAGTTATGGAAAATTAAACTTCATAGTACAGAGAGCTGCAGCCAAAGCAGCACAGGGCAAGACAAGGCTGTCTTCTCTCGCTCCCCATCACCTGCCATACTTGGAAGGTGTCCCCCAGCATCCCTGGTACTGCCACACATCGTCAGGAAAGTTGGGCTTTGGCCACTTGCCCTGTTTCCACGAGCACAGGTCCCCCTTTCCTCCCAGCACCACTACCTCATGCCTTTCTTCTGCTCCATACCATGGTCCTGGCTTCCACCGTGTGGGCTTTTGGGACCAGAGCTGGGGTCTCTGGCAGAGCCATGCCCCCTGGAGAGCACATTCCAGCTGGGGCTGGCAGAAGCTAAGGGCTTCCCCATTGCAGTGTCTGGGCTGCTGGAGCACAGGGCTGCCGGGACCCAAGAGGTGATGGTGTGTCTGGCAGCTCTGCCTCCTGCCTGGGGACTGACCCTGAACAAGTGGTTCCCCTTTCGATGCTGAGTCTCCTGGCAGGAAAAATGGAGGTGACTGTTTCTTGGCGGAGAGATTTGTGAACTGTAAATGAGAGAAGGTAAATGTTAATATATTCTTTGTCTTATTTTTAATTCCCCTGGCCCCCCGCCCTTCTTTTCTTCCACCTTCTCTTCTCTGCTTCTGCCTGCTTCTTAACCCTTGTCTTTGTCTGGCCTTCTGCTGTTGTTATCATACGCAGGCAGGGTCTGACTGAAACAAATGCATTTTCACGTAGGCACAAGAATCCACAATGTATTGGACCACAAGATAAGTGCTGTGGCTTTCATGCTCTGGAGCTGTTCTCGTATGTGTAGGCTGCGATTTTAACCGATGTCAAGGTCCCCTGGGTGAGAGACAGACATCTTTTAATATCTTTTTACAGTTGGACTTGATGATCTTAGAGGTTTTTCCCAACCGAAATGATTTTATGAGTCTATGATTCTATATAATTAAAAATTGGCATGAATAGCTATAACTTCTGTAAGGAGGCAAGCAGACTTATGTACAGGAAAGGGTTCATAATCAATAATATCAATAACAACATAGAGCAAATACGCAACCTCCTGCTCTCCCCCTTTATGTAAGAACAAACAAGAGCCAGCACATGCACACAGAGCATAAAGGTACTGAAAGGGAGTGCCCATGTCAAGCTAGGTTAGATGTAACCTATAGTTTAATAGCTGATTCTTTTTTATGTATGTATTTCAGCATCTTCTTTCAATCTATGCCTTCGAGTGCACTGCACCATCTCATTCCAAAGCCAAGAAATTTTTATTGCAGGGTTCTCCATGGATGTCTTGTGCTGATCTCCTTCAACTTTTTCTTTGGCCTTCTGAGAAAAAAGAGATCTGGTGGTTGGAGAAAAAAACCTTAAGGGTTACTGGTCTTTGCTCCCCAAAGTGGTCTGAGTTAGGCAGTGAGAAAGGGTAAAAAAAAATTATAGACCAAGAAATTAGGAAGGGAATATGTCAACATAGAATTTTTCCTCATGGGCTATTGACAGGGGATGCAGCCAGTACAGTAGCAGGGACTGATCATCCTGTCAGGTCAATGAGATGGAAGAGACACAGAGAACTCACTCGAATTTATGAGGGCCCATGCAAGATGCTAAGCACGGCTTGCATTTGGATATTAGTTTGCAGGCAAGTGGCGTTTCTCTTCCCAACACAGGCCCCATAGAATAGTAATAAGGGAATGTTAAGGATTGAAACCAACTCAGGGTTATTTTATTAGTGTATGTGGTTATCAGGCAAAGCCTAGCACTGGGGATCCTGTTACACACCACTGCTTCCGAGTCATTACTCCAAGCTTATGAGAGGAGCACATTTCCCTCCTGGGGGACTCCAGATAATTGTTGATTTGGAGAGTGAAGATGAACGGCAATGCTGAAACACATACACACACACAAAATGTCAGACTTCACTCCCCGTGTTTTATCGGGGATGCTTCAAGAAGAGGCTGAGTCATTGATTTCCCTCTCTGGGTTGAACCCTAAAGAATAGGTAGGCACTGACACACAATTTGTTTCTCTGTCTTTCTGATAGCAAATAAATGAAGTGGCACTGAGAGTAGCACTGAAGCCACTCATCGACCATAAAGCACCCACCCTAGCATACAGCGCAGAGCACTGGGGTAATGACGCAGTGCACCCCAGGGAAGGTGGTATTGTAGCATTAACCCTTGCTTGCCTGCAGGAAAACAAGCCTGAGCTGAAACTGGAGCCACTGGAAGGCAGCAAAGTCTTAAGACTTGACACACCTGTCCTTACTAGGATTGCTTAGAGAGGAAGGAACCACATTTAAAGCTCAACGAAAAACTTGTCGAGCTTATTTGTAGCTCCCAGTGAGGAGCAGACTCCAGGAAAAGTTTCTGTAGGTGCAGAGCTGGTATGAAAAGGCTGAAATTCTTTATCCATGCAGACTCCAGGGGCACAGGCAAGTGAGTTCATGTACCTCAGTGACTTTATGGAGGTCTCCTGAGACAAGAAATTTTATTTCCTTTCTGGACTGAGCCAGGAACACCTGAGCTCAGTTGGTTATGGCAGCTCAGCCGATGAGTGGTAATTCCATTTCTGGTGGCCACTCTGCTACAGATGTACTGAAGATATACTACTTATCCCAGCACTGATTTAAAGGAGAGGGAATCAGGACATGCGAAAGAAAGAAGGGAAGAAGAAGCATCTGTTGGTGCCCACAGTCCCTGCGGGCAGTGGGGTGCTGGCTTGTTGGTGGTTTTTCACTGGGAGAGGGAGCAGCTTCTTCCTTCTCAGATTAGATGAGTACTGCTCAGTCCAAAAAAATTATTTGATTTTAAGAAATTTGGAGAAGTAAGCCATTTCCTCCTATGGCAGTGCTCCATTCCCTATATTTAACCTCCACTTATGGGCATCAAAGCAGCAGTAGCCTTTTTCTGTCACTAGCACATCCCAGCGTGTCCAGGGACTACTTCGGCCCTCAGTGAAAGAAGTCAGCTCTAAGTACACTCCAGGCAGGCCCCGGGAAACTCGCATGTTGCCAAGGATACACAGCTACTGGTGTCCAAAATAGCTGAAGTCTGTCTGCTAGGCAGTGGTGCTTGCAGCACAGACATCTCCAGAAGGATAGGGCCCATCTTGCCCATGGCAATTTTATGGCAGGGACTCCTTTAGGTCAGGGTTAACTCCTGTTGGAGTAATATTCACATATGCTGCAGTATCTGCATGCGTGACTGTGTGTGACCCTAATTGTACGAGTGGTTCTTGTAAAATGCACAGACAAGGGCCAGTCCTCCAGTTTCTCAGGTCCAGCACAGGCCATTTAACACTTGCAGAGTGTGTTGAAAGCGTGAAGTCCAGCAGGATATTCACTTCCACCACCAAGGCCGGCAATGTAGCCCTGCGTGTTGGGGTGTGCAGAGCCCTGGCAGGTCTTGCTGCCCCACCGTGGGACAGCAGGAGCGATTCCTGCTGGTCCATCACAGCCGGTGCCTCTTTAGTGACCTGGTGATGACAGGGCAAGGAGGGAGGAAGGTTTTCTTACTGCCCTAATGCAAACAGCAAAGAAAAACTGAAGAATTGTGAAAAATCCCTTGGCAGCTTGTCTTTAATGACAGAGCATCAGCCCTGTGCATCCACCTGGACTGAAGACGGTGGTCCCTCTGGGGTGCAAATGTCTCTTGCTCTCTGTGCTATTTGTCCAGGAGCTGGAAGGGATGCCAGTGACATCAGGAAATACCATGTTCTTACAGACCCAGAGGGGCCTTAATTTCCATAATAATATTGTTTTCTTCTCTTAATTATTGATAGTCTTCCTAGATGAATATAGTCTTTAAAAATGTATTAAGCAGAGCTGTTCTGCCCTGAAAGAAAGAATAATAGTAAAACTTTGTCTTGTAGCTGCCTGGAGGCTTTATCCCACAGCAAGATGTTTGAAGGAGAAAGAATAACCTAACAAATAAGGTATAGGATAGAGACTTCAGGAGCCTCACTTCTCTTCTTGACTGTGCCATGAGTGTCCACCGTCACCTCTACTCCCTCACTGCCTAACTGAGGTGCAGAACAAGGTGTATTTCCCTGGCATGCGCTTTCTTTTGAGGCTTTAATTTTCTTGCTTCTTAATCTGCAGAGGAGACAGTGGTCCAGGGGAATGGTGTCACATGGGGGAATTTAACTGCTGTTGAAATACATATGGTAATGTAGGGAGCACTGACGCTGATTAGGAGAGGGGCTGGGAAACAGATGTAACTGCATTGTGGGGGTTTTCCAGCCATTCTTCAGGTGATGCTGGCTGTCACCAGTCTCTAAGGCAATGTTCCAATGCTGTCATAAAAATAAAACCCTAGCTGTAAAGGTAAAAAATCAGTGCCTCTTAGCTGTGGTCTCAGACCTGCTCAGGTGTGCCCGGGAGAGAGGGTACCTGACTTCTCCCTCACTATCCTCTACGAGTCCTGCAATGCCAAGATCCAGGTGAGGCATCAGAGAGCAAGCACAAAGATTATCCTTAAGGGAATTCTATGCTGGTGTAAATAATAATCCAAACCAGTAACATGGTAGTTACCTCACAGACTCCCCCCCCAGAATAGTATCTGCATGGTTCAGGTAGGGAATGTGAAGCAAAGAGCTCAAGCAATTTATCCCAGAAAGCACATGGGCCAGGAGCAGAGCGGGAGCAGTGCTCAGACGGACCCGTGTGCGTCCACTCCTCTGCGCCGGCTGTTCGGCGGTGCAGTTTGTCCCCTTAAGGAGATCAGAATCCCCCGCTAGGATTGTTTAAACTTACTTTGCAAAACTCATCTATTCCAAATGACTACCCAAAGTAATCATTTACATGCAATCGAGTATTGTCTCAGAAGTAATTTACTACTGATTACTTTTATAATGTGCATGCTAGTCCTATGCAGCTGCACAGAATTACATGATAATCAGCCCTACGCTTCAAAGGGGAACCCTAACTGGCCTGACACAATCCAGACCCCCTCATCAGCGAGAAATAATCTGATTATTCCATAAGATTATCTTTTTTCCTCTGCAGAAGGTTCTGATCCTCTGTTACACCCAAGGACATCCATCATCCCAGCACACGTGGAGCAGGCCACTAGATGGAAGTGTTGGCTGAGCAAGCTCAGGAGATGACAAGCTAAGTAAGAGGAGAAAGTCCTGGGTTCCTGGCTTACTTTCCGTTTAGGAACATCTGTGCTAGCAGCCCAGACTCAGACTCGGTCTGTTTGTGGAAGGCACCATTGGAGAAGGCGCGCCGTCATTTTGCTGGTGCACTGTTTTACAACTTGCTGTTGATTAAAATAAACAGAGAGATTACAACTTAAACTGAGGTGGGTAAACACCTCATTGAGGGAGCCCCACAATAAGGAAGCCAGTTCCAAGAAATGCTGGCAACCGCAGAGTTCCTGCTGAGCTCAGCAGTTCTGAAAAATATGGATCTTCATTCAAGTGCCTTAAAAAATATAAAACCAACCAACCCAACCCCCTTGGCTTTAGGGACCAGCCTGTGACAACCCTGGCCTGCCATGTTATCCTGGTACCTCCTTATGCCCTATTTTGCTGCAAGTTGAAAATTCTGGAGAAAATGAGCTTTTATCCGACGACCAGACAGTTTTGGCTGGAGAAGAGCTGGCGCAGCGATCGGAAGAGCTGCAGAGGCGCGGTGCCTCCCTGATCCCCCAGCCTTGCTGAGATTAAAGGGGTGACCTGGGGGTGCCTGCTGCCTTCAGCGGTGCCAGGAAGATCGATCACAACAGGGAGGCTGAGCACTCAGACACTGCAGAGTGCCCTTAAACCTGCGTGCCGTGAAGATTTCTTCCTCCGGGATGACTCCGAGGACAATTGAGGCTTCTTGCTTCTCTTAAAGCGTGAAGGAGGTGGGCAGCGGGAGTTGCTTTGCAGCCAGAAAGGGCAGGTTTACCAGCGGAGAGAGGTGTTCCTGTGTGGGAAGCTGCTGCTTTACTTCTCTATTTACTGTCCCAACAGTTCCCACTTAATTAAAGCGCTCCAGCAACAAGGAATACTTCGGTGCACAGTCTCGCTCATTAGCTGCCTTACATAGTGGGGTTCACAGGGCTGCTGCATTTCTGTGCTCTGCGGTGGCTGCATGGCACTCACTATACCCAACGCTTCTCTTTATTGCCTTTTTAGTCCGCCTGAGCATGATGAGCTTGTAACTAAAGGGGCCATAAGCGAATCTCGAAAGGATGGGGGATTAATTTGGAGAACATGGCACATCTCAGTGTACAAAGGTATGGATACTGCAGTGTGATAGCTCTGTAAATGTCCCCCGTGCAACCCAGCTAAGGTGGAGGACTGGATGCTGAGAGTTAAACACCGGTTTTCTGGCAAGAGCACCTCATTGCACGCTTGAGAGAAGATGGGCATGATGAAAATAAGTGAATGCCTTTTAATAGCACTCTTTTTGGAGCTGTAAGGGAGAACTGTGAGTTAAGGGGACAAACTATGCAGACTCAATCATATAAACCTTAGGAGGACTCATGCAAGTAGGAACTTAGCAGGTTCCTCTGTGGCAGACGGGGACAACCCCACTGCTTTTATTGCCCTAAGGGTTGTTGTCTTTTGGGTAGCTCTTTCAAGAGAGCCTTTCGGGGGACTGGCTGGCCCTGTCACTGTTGATATCCCAGCCTCCCAGGCACCGAAGCTAAGCCAGGAGGTCAGGGCAGCCGGTTTTAGGAGATTGCAGCCTCAGGGCTGCTTCTCAGAGCAGATGAATTGTGCTATTACGTACAACAGAGAGGTAACGGGTTGGGATGCAGCTAGCCAGCTAATAGTGACAGCCCTGTAGCATATTGGATTAGTGCTTTTTTTTTCTACATGGTCCTGTAAGTCAAAGCTGTGCAACCTTAGGTTAGTCCTTTCAGTATGCACATTAGGAGACACTCATTGTTACATATTAATATACCCCTTCCCAAAAATTTATTTTCCCCATGCCTTTTACATTTTCATGACATGGTCCTTGGTGGATCTTATAATACATTCATTACTTCTTAGGGGCCACACATAGCAGGCAAAGGGAATTGCTGGAGGGAACACTAAAGAAATGCCTGTCTCTCCACACCATTTTCTGTGCTTCTCCATAGACAGTCTTTTGAAGCAGAAGTGTCAGGTACCAGACCTACCACTTTCCTTGCACATTGCAAGATGTTGCTGCTGGGGCCGTGATGGTCTTGTTCATGATGGCAGAGCAAAGTACCTCTTGTTTTTCCCACTCTGTATGGCTCAGAGTCCCTAGAAAGAAGGTTGCTGGTGCACCAGAATTGGTGGCTTGCAATACATCCCTAGTGTTGGTTTTATTTTACGTGGTGCTGTCGTCACTGAAAAAGTGATAGCTGTTACCAGCAGAGCAGTAACTGCTGTTAAGTGGGAAACGGCTTCAGAGCACAACAAAAGACCAACTCTCAGATCTTCTGTCTTTCCTTTGCTCTACTGAGAAGTGCCCTGTCTTGACAAATAGGCCACAGTGTGAGCAAAGCTAGTGAAAGATTTTCAAAGCTGAGAGCTTGTATCCCTGAGTCTGGCCACCAAAACTAGGTTTGGGATGCCCCAGACCTCTACAGAGAAAATGAAATCCCAGCTACTGTAAGCACCAGCTTAGGGGCTGAGACCATATATTCACATGACATCTTTGGAGTCATGGAAATCCCAGAAGCTGGAAGGTACAGAGGCTAAGACATCCCAACACTGGACATACTAAATAATACAACAGACCATTATGGTAGGAAAAATGTCCTGCTCCTGTAGTGGCTTCATCAGAGCCTCATCACTGAGGGCCTTGTGGATATAACTATGGTCCAAGAGGAGGGCAAGGCTCCTGCCAAAGGTGCAAAGGTGGCCCAGCCAAAGAGCTAGCACTGATTTATTCCAGCTGAAGATCCACCCCAAATGCATGTGTTTAGCATGCTTTTTCTGCTCCCCAAAAGCGAATTCCCTTGTTTTCCGAAAGAGCAAGATTAATACTTAGCACTTGCTAACCACTTCACATGTTCAGTGTGCTATACAAATATTAACTAATGAATCTCATCATGACATAATTAAATCTTATTTTACAGTGATTGAATGTTATCTTACACTTTGTACAATATTGTAATTACAAAGATAGGAAAAAAAGCCAAATAAATTAAACAATAGATCTAAGAGTGAGAAAGATTGACAGTTTTATAGTTTCTTTTTTCCCCCTTCCTTATATGCAAGATGACTGGAGAATCCAGTACAGTTTTCTGAAGGCTGGGACTTGTGAGCAAATCAGTTCAGAAGATGAGCAGATCCAAAACCCTGCGACAGTTGTTTTTCTGAGAGGGTCTTTTCAATGCTGGCCTTTTTCCATGTGCCTGTGACATGAATACCAGTCTAAACCCAGTCCAGCCTGGCTCTCCCATCGCTCTCGGAAGGAGCCAAAACTAAATGCAGACAGCAAAGGGTCCTCCTTCCCCTGACCCTGTCCCCTGAGGATAAGGGTTTGCTGAGTAATACCAAGGAGAGCACAGATCCATCCCAGCATACATCCCTCCTTGGCTCCCTGTTCACATTTCTATGCGTCAGACAGTCCACCGCTCTCCCTCCAGGATCCCCCGTGGGGTCCACACCTCCGCAGGACCTGGTCCTGCAGCTCCCGCGCTCCTTCGCCTGATAGCAGCCCTGGAAAGCTGAATGCCGGGGTTTTGATCCAGGGAAGCGTGGAGCAGGGCACTCAGCCCCCGAAGGTGCTGCGGGGGGTGTGGGTGGCCTGACGGTAACCCCCTGCAGCACCCACCCACGCGAGGTGGCCGAAGCTTCGTGTGTTTGCAGACACCCTCCTGCCTTGCTGCTCCCCGGGCTGGGAAAAAGCTGTGAGAGCTGGGAAAAAGCTGTGAGAGAGGGAGCGAAGACGGTGCATGAGAGGAAAGGAAGGACTGTTATTGTAACGCGGGATCACCCTCCTACAGCATCCTCCGTGTTACAGGCTGTCATAAAGAGAACAACATTTGACTCCAAGGGGTTATTTATATGAAACTGCTTTCCAAAGGGAAGGCCTTCCTCCCTTATGTCTCCTGCCTTGTTTGCCAGGGATAAAGCTCTTCTGAAGCTCCCCTCTGGACACAAGGATTGCTCTGTTGGCACAGAGCAGGTGGGGCCAAATTGCTGTTGTCAGGGCAGGATATTTGCTCTGAGGTGCCCTGCGTTTGAAATACCAGATGGGCTGCAAGCTTCTTTCACCAGGGCAGCAAAACCGGGGGCTCCTTGCAAATAAAGGAGGCCCACAAGGCCAGTGGGGATGGGATCTGCTCAGCACAGGACACGAGGAAGGGAGTACCTGGCTCCAGACCACCAGCTGGATAGTCAGAAAGCTGCTCTGCCGTGCTCCAAATCTCCAACGCTCCCAGGAGAGCCAGGGATTTCTGGGATGCTGAGGGGTGATGCGACTTCCACTTGGCAGAGCTTTTAGTGATCCGCGACTCTGCGTTGGCAGCTGTTTTGTGGTGGGCAAAAAGGTACAGCGGCAAATGAGGCACGCGGTAGGGAATGTTAGCCACAAAGGTGAAAGGACGCAGGTGCTTGTAGAAGGGCCAGACTAATTCCATCTATGACAGGAATGTTGTTAGAGAAAAAGCTCCAGGATGGAAGATAAAGATGATGTGGAGGGCGATCAAACAGAAGTAGAAGCAACAAAAAGTGGTGAAGAACTGACCCAAAGATTTGTTCATGCAAAGCCCGGTCTAAGATTTCACTGAGAAACAGGTGACAAGTAGCAAGTAGGGGATGCAGGCAGACAAGCTCTGGATGGCTTTTTGCTTCATGGGCGTCCAGCCTTGGTCCCTGGGGAACTCCAGGCATGGCTGGTGCAGGCAGTGGGAGACAGTGCTCAGTAGATCTGGTCCAAAAACGGAAAAGATCCAGCTGCATCCCAGCATCACGTCTGGAGAAACAGAGTGCGAGTAGCTCAATAAGGAGCCTATGCTAGTGCAGCCACCCTGCTGCTAGGAGCAGACCGAGCCCCATTCGGGGCTTGGGTATCCCCATGTGTCTTAGGTTTGGTTAGGTTTCCTGCTGTGCTAATGAAGACACAGTGGCAATGTTCCCGGGAAGTGCAGAAAGGGGTGAAGGTGCTTGCGGTGCTATCCAAGATGTCGAATCAAAATTTCTCTCCTTCTATCTAGGAATGAAGTCCATAAAATGCTCAGCATTTTAGCATGCTTGTTCTGCAGTGGATCAGTGCTGGCAAAGCTTTTGTTATCCCTGGCAGGTTTTGGTTTTGTTTGTTTTTTTTTTAATTTTCTTTTAATCATTAATATCTGAGTTATATCCATTAATCTGAGTTGGATTTTGTGTGACCTGCTAGCCAAATGCAAGCCTCTCACAGCTCCTGGAGCGCTGGAGTTGCTCCTGTTGCTTTCTAGGAGGTGGTGTGGTCACCGGGGACAGTGGGTGCCCCTCACCAAGTGACCACTCCGCAGCAAAGGTGACAGCAGCAAGGAAACTGGCTGAGCCTGCCAGGGAGAGCAGCTGCAGTCTGTGCCCTGTGAGTTCAGGTAGATTCTTACCCTGGCTTTTTGAAACAGATAATATGCATAAATAATAAAATATCTTGCTCTGGGCAAGTGACTGCTGAGCTACTCCATCAGGCAAAATGTGGGCACCCCTGGGGAATACAGCAATCCTGAACGAATCTGGGTGGTTACACAGGAGAGTTTAAAAGGCTGGGTTACACTCAGAGTCACTCATACCTCTCCTGAAAGGATGATAAGTGGAGACAGGGATGAAGAGCAAAGTGCTTCTCTTCTCCAGGGGGCTGGTGCTGGCTAGCAATCCACCAGAGCAGCTTCTGTGGGCCTGTTCTCTCATTTCTCAGGCTTCAGTTTCTAAAGGACTGGCTTCCAGTTGGCAAGGGGAGCTTTAAGCAACTTTGGATTTATTCATGGTCTCCCAGGAGGACCAAATGGATCCTGTGATGCCGTCACAGCCGCCAACTGCATGGTGGCCCTCTTCCCTTTGCTCGGGGGCTGCCTCTGCCCCCCACTTTACTTCTTTTAGTCTGGGTCCATGCTGGGGTCCTGCTACTGGTGTAGGAGGACTGCCCAGTAAGGACTGTCACCATGAGCCATGGTGGCCTCGCTCTGCGTGCTTCTCTGAGGCGGAGGCCAGCAGACAGCCTTTAGGCAAGGTCCGGCTGGCCAGGAGGCAACTGAAACTGCGAGGACTCTTTCTGCCAGTTTTTAAGCCCCACTGGACCACAGTGCTGTAACTGGGAAAGTGTCCCTCTCTTCCAGACCAGGCTGCCAGTGTTGCTCTGATGGCTGTTCCTGCAGCTTGCAGGGCTGGCCAGGATTGCTGTATTATTGCTGGGCTGTGCTTCTGTCCCTGCCCCTGCCCTGTCAGGCACATCAGACATTGTCCCTGGCACCCAGTGGGCTGAGGGGATGCCACCAGGGCATTTCTGCTTCCCATGGACTGGTGGAGAGCCCAGGCACCGGTGCGAACCCTTTCCGCAGGAGGGGTGCATTGGGTATGTTTAGTGCCGCTTTGAGCGCCCTTCTCATAGCCTGTAAGCCAAGCTATGAAAGCTACTGGCCACATCGTTCACTTGAACTGTTTAACTGGGAGCCACTGGGAGGAGAGCTGAGGGCACTCGGCCCCATAGCAGACCCTGAGCTCACACCGCTGCCTTGACAAGCCGGACAGGGGTAGGTCTGTGCTCATTGCCATCCAGCCTGGCAGCGGAGATCTGTGCTCAGCCCTTCCCACGCACAGCTTGGGTGCTACGCTTCTTTCCTGGCCAGCTCTGGTCTCCTGCCCACCCAGCCACCTCACATGTGCCTCCAGGCGCTCTGCTTACGTCTTTGTGTGGCTTTCTATTAACCCACACCATTGCACAGTACGGCAGGGAGGGTCTCTGAGCTCAGGCATCCTCCAGCTACGCGTGGGGCTGTGCTTGCAGGCTGAGTGTGAGCAGTTAATGCAACAGTGACCTGAAGGTGGTCCTCCAGATGTACTGTAGACACAGCTGGAGCACCAGCTGGATAAGTAGTCCGTGGCGCAGGCAGAAAGCATGCAAGTCACGAACTTGCTGCATTTAAGACAATTTGAGTCCATCCCTAATGCTGCAGCACAAGCTGCATGCTAATCTCGTGTCAGGAGGTGAGTTTCTGTTGCTGCCCTGAGATAACAGGGAAATAATGCTTGTGTGGGAAAGAGATGCCACCCAAGTCTGCGGGTACAGGGACACAAAGAGGAGGCCTATGTCCTCTCTGTCACCTGGGCTGTGGGCTTTCTCCCTGGGTCGCCCTTCCCTCCCCAACAAAAGCTCTGCATGATTATGAAACTGTGACAGCAGACAAAAAACCCTGACTGAGGGAGAGAAGCGTAGTGGGCAACCACATATTATCACAGTTAATCCCTTGTGGTGTTTCTCTGGTGAGAATCTGTAGCTATCAAACAGGGTTAAAAATTGCCACAGGCTGTTTGTGGGGTGCAGAGGGGTGATCAGCTTGGTTAAGACCGGCATTGTTTCCCCACTCAGGATCATCCTGTAATGCCTAATGAAGGACATGATAGTAGCTCCAGCATGGATTAGCTGCAACCCCTCTGTTAACCTGTGCTATCCCACCGAGATGATACTGCAATAAATGATCAAGCACATCAGTGCATAAACATGCTGCCTGTGCTCTCCCCAGGTCTTATTCCGATGGAGCGAGCATTGTGTATTCCACACCAGGCTAATCACGGGGAGGAAATTTGCTGCGGACTGGAATCTCATCAAAGCAAACAACAGCAATCTCAATGAATTGCAGCGACCCAAGTGTCTGCTTTAATCACTCAATCATGTGTTTCCTTTAGTAAAATAAAAGAAAACACAACACATGTAAACTTGATCGCTCTTAAATGAACAGTTTAATCCTGGCACGGCTGTTGCTTGTCTACAGAAGGAAGGGGATTGTCTTTACAGACAGCTTTCCAGATGCTGTGGCACTGAAGCACGTGTTGCATGGTAGAGGGTAAAAAGATAATAAGCAAGGGAGGGCAGTGATGCTAGGTAAAAATCTGCTGCAAGGAAGCTAAAAAAAAAAGTCATGCTGTAAGTAGGATGGACTGGCAAGTGATTTGGAAATCAGGGAGCGTGTTACTGGTGCCACAGTAGACAAGCTCAATGGCTGGTAGCAATTACGGGCCTGGGTAATGTTGAAGGGTCACCAACCTTTAACTTCTGGAAGGAACAGTTAAGGCTGTTATGGAGACAGATATTTAGAGACAACAGAAGCTGCTGCCCAAGACAATCTGCCAGATACGAGTTAGCTCCTCAGGCCAAAGATAGGCTGCATCAAAACTACTTCTTCAGGCTACCTAGACTTCGAAGCCTGCTCCATCTACCACTGGGGTGAATTGGAAGATTTCTGCTGAAACAGAACTTACATTTTTTGCCCCATGGAGCTTTGTTTGTATTACATGCACTTATGGTGGTGTTGCACTCCAGCTCACTTCAGGAATAAATGCACAAATCTGTTCCATCACCCTCTCCCTTCCCTGCAGCAGAAATCCAGAGCATCTCCGTTTTAAGCCAGTAGAAGCTGGACTTTTTCTTTCAACAGTCTGTAATAGACCCATACATTATTTCATTTGCTATTTTGTCCCACTTAACCATCATTCCTCACTTTCTACAACCCTGAAAATTATTGGTTTTGATTCAGGATTGTGTTAATAGATTTACCCCAGGGCACTGGCATTGACTCCAGTGGTATAATACCTGATTTATGTCCTGTGTGAGACCAGAATCAAGCATGCCACCTCTAACCCTAAATAATTTTCTCACTTTCATATTGTAATATTGATCTGTCCATTTCAAAGCAGTCCAGGCATTCATCTTGTTAGCAGATTCTCACAGGGAGCACAAGGCTATGTTCAGTCAACGATTTCTCAATAAATGCTCTATTTTTAAACAAAAAAAACCCCAAAGCAGACAAACAAAAAGAGTTAATCCTTAGATTTGACTACAAAACAAAGCTAAGTTAATAAACTGTAAAATAGAGTGGAGCAACGGGGCGAGGTTTCCTTATATTCATGTTGTTTTTAATTAGTGATTTACCCTGGGATAAAGCCCCTGAACTCAGCAGAGCTTGCTGCTAAATAAGATGTTATTGAGCAATAAAGAGGCCTGACTTCCCACCGTGAAGCTCTCAGTGCAGATGAGCATACGTGTCCCTTGGCTGCTCGTATTAAGGAATGAGGAATGTGGATTTAGGGAGGGTGAGTGTTACGTTGGTCCAGCCAGAGGAATACTCTCCTTTGAAACCTGGAGCCCTCAGGATCCCACTAGCTTCAAAGATCATGAGTCCTGGGCTAAGCAATTTGGACACCCTAGAAATTCTCTCCCAGTAGCTGAAGCGGCCCGGTGCAGGTGCTGAGAGTTGTGTTATAGGCAGCTGGCTGGAAAGAGGGAGCCAAATGGGGCATGCAGAGACACCTGACACAACGCACCCAGAGAAGTTTGCCACTGACTTTGAGGGGACTGAGATTTGTCTTTCCCTGGTGCTCAGCATCACTTGTGCTATTGGGCAATTTGCATTGAAACAGGGGAATGCAACACCCCCCACCCAACTGTATCATGACTGATGCAGCAATGCCTAGTACACGGCGGGTTTAATGTGCTGGTAGCTTCTTTCTCCTCCTCACTTCTGGCTTTTCTTGTGTATTCGTTCATGCATTATTTCATCTCAGCCACATTTCATTAATTTTTTAAAATGTTAATCCTTGCAGGTCTAGCAGTCCTCATAGCAGGTGCTGAATTGGCTTGTTTATTGCCAAAGCTTTGGGAGAAGGTGGAAGTATCGGTAAAGACATTTGCAAGGAAGTATGGTTTTAGCAGGGTGGGACAGAGTGGCTACATTTACAGTAGTAAACCAAACAGTGCCCAGGAACACTCTTGGATATGAAAATATTGTTGGCTATCCTGTTAGAGACTTCTCAGGCACACTGCTGACCTGGGCTGGCTCACATTTGCCTAGGGGATTGCTGGGCATGATTTGGGGACTGGATCGTTTCACAGACCATTCCCCAGAGGCAGTTTGCATACAGCCACCCTGCTCTGGATGCGGGCAGAGCATTAGGCAGCTGCAGGCTGCTCCGTGGCGCTTGGCATGGAGATATTCCCAAACCCTCATTTGCTAGTATAGCCGTATCCAGTGACACCTTCACTCTCCTGGTCACCCCATCTCCCTTCTGTTTGGACCGTTGTAGGAAAGCATCACATTTGTGGAAAGTCTCATTCCCACCTTGAAAAAAGAGCAGCTTATGTTTCCAACACAACACTTGCCCCTGAGGGCATGGCTTGCTGTAGTCAGGTCGTGCAGCGACACGGGGCTCAGATGCCATGAGGGTTGACCTGAACACCAGCATCAGAGAAGAGTTAATGCCAGGTTCTACGGAAACAGCAAGAAGAGCCCAGGCAGCTGGCGCGTGGTCATTATGCTGGGGATGAGGTGGCGATACTAGAAGGAGGTACTGCAGGATCTTCATTAAGATCCTGACCTCACGGACACTAAATCCCATCCAAAAGGCAGCATCTTCCATTACGTAGCCCCCTTTATGAAAGCAGGCAACACTGTGGTGTCTCCAGGGGAGGAATACATCAGACACTACTGGACTGTGTGATCCATCAGCTGTAAGTGATGCAACAGGCTGGGAAGAGTGTTAAGAAACAAATCTTAACTATGCGGAAAGGTTGGAATTGCACACCAAGGCACTGCTGCTTACTTCTTCTCGGCCATGCCATGCTTGTCCCTCCTGAACTGCCAGTCCTGCTCCCCCATGTCACTGTTGAGATGTGCAACCTCATGACACCATGCTGATAGCACCTACCCAGCTGATAGAAGTACAAACCTAACCCTGGCCTGCTGGCCCCATGCAGAGCTCCCAGCATAAAGAAATGTGACTGGCCACAGGTATTCATTATGTCTTTTTTCTCAGGAACACAAGAAGTCTGCTAGAGCAGTAAAGAAACATGTTCACAAAGAAAAGCAGTTATTTATAAAAAGCTTGAGAAAATTGATCATATTTGGGTGGTCTAAATTTCATCAGAGTTCCTGTGCTACTCACAGGGGAGGGTTAGGTACCTCTGAAGACCTCTAAGAAATTATTCTGTGGGCTTAAATAAGGTGTGGAATGAGACCATAGTCGGAGCCAACCAACATGAAGCACTAACTGCAGGGAAGTACGTACCGTTTAAGCCACCTGCCTATGGCCAAGTGTTGCCATAAAGCATCTCACAGCCACCAGTTCGCACCCCGTCCCAGAACTCTCAGCTCCACCCCAAGCACTGAGATGGCCAAGGCAGTCACAACAAGTCATTTAGCAAGGGACGCAACACGTCCCCTCCTCAAGCAAAAAGGCTGAATGAACAGAGAGGCATTCCTTGTACTGGCCTCTGTGTGTCAACACGCACAGCTCATCAAGGCATTGTGCAAACCTCAGAGCCAAAGCCTGCCCAGAAATGCAGGGACTGTCATTTCCATTGCTTCATTCTGAGCGAGACCGATTTCATGCCGCATTACCTTTTAACATGCTGCAGATGTAATTTTAAATACCCATGCCATTCACGTTGCGCTACATGCTACACACATGTTGGGAAGTAGGTTATTTTGCTGGCAATTTTCAGAACGCTGTGGTTACAACAATGCTCCCATTTGAGTAGCACCTAGTGAATAGCGTACAATATACGATCAAACAGCCTTAGCAATCCCTTTTCATTAGTGGGAGTAAATGCTTGGCACTGCATCAATCTTCTTCTCCCTCTCCTCTTCCTCTAGGAGTGCCAAGTCATTTTAAAGACACATTAAATTGCCAGAAGACTCCCAAACAAAGCCAGTCAGGCTGCTGCTCGTTTGGATAAAGTTAATTACAGCAAAGATTAAAATCTGCGGTGCTTGATTGGTGCTGTTGAGACTTACAGAATCACATTGTCCTCGGGGAGCTGCTTGCCAGATCTCCTCCCTCCCTCTTTCTGTGCATGTGCCTTTTCTTTGTTGTTCTTCAGAATTGTTTCATTGCCTTCTTTGCGGTGTATCTGGCAAGGCCCAGGGTGTGACGTGCTGCTGGCAGGTCCCGGCTGGCCGAGAGCAGCGTGGAGGTGCCCAGCCTTCATCACCATTGGCGTTGCATCTTGTCCCAGCTGCTGCCTTGGATAACAAGGGGATTTTCCAAGCAGAGAGAATATGTCCTGGGACTGATGGTGGTGCATGGAAGGGGCAGGAAGGGCAGCCTACATAGCCATCTAGTGCTGCTTTGAGGTCTTCCTGAGTGGGTGGCTTCTGGCCAGTCCCATAACCTTCTCGTGAAGAGTGGTGTAGCTACAGCCTTTAGGGTACTCCTTTTTTGTTTATTATGGTACCTAACACCTGCATTTCCCCAGCCAAGGTTTAGGTTCATAAGAACAAAATCAATAACAAAAATAATGGGTAATAAGAAGAATTTGTGATGCCAAAGAATGCTAGGGTCTGTCACGCGGGCTAGCAGTGTGTGGTCTGTCACTGGTTTTTGTGCACCCCTCCCGGGTGGAATTGAAGTATTTTGGGGAAGTGCTTGGAGGGGAGGAGAGAGAAGCTTGCCCTGTGCTGATGTGGCATCCTCAGCCCTCTCCTGGACTGCTGAGGCCAGTGTGCTCGGTATCAGGGTGCTTTAGGAGATGGCTGGTGTGAGAGGTGCCAGGAAGATGAAAGCGATACAGCGCTGCAGAGAGAGAGGAAGGGCCCTACATTTGTGTCTAATGCTGGACCTTAGTAATGTCCAAATAGGCCACAGAAAGTAAATTTCCTCTGTTTTAAAAGAATAATAATTCAATACCCTCATAAAAGATCACAAAGAGACAAGTGTTTATCAAGTGGAGAATACTAAAACACAGTCACAAGTGCATTTTGGCTTAGCTGGGTAAAAGAGGATTGATGACTGGTTTTGATTGAACAGCAAGAATATTTGATTTTTTTAAAAAAAATACGTAAAGCATTCAAAACATCTGGACCAAAGTTTTCTGGAAAATTAATAACTGGGCATGTCCCTTGAAACCCCTGACCAGGGTTGGCTGGCTTAGGACCATATGGGATTTTGCATCCCACCTATGGAGTGTAGGTTACTGGATCATATGGAGACAATATTGATCAGTATGCTGGCAGATATGTAACATATCTGGTGGTTTTACATATTCTGGGGAAGTTAATTTAAAGTGTATTCTTGACTTAATACAGCCATTGCCCAGAAGTGCCATTCTTCTTATTTAAGGGTATTGCATTGAGCTTCTGTGCACAGATTAGCTGCCTGCAAGCTCTTTATCTCTGCATTTCCCTTAGCCATATTTAAACTCTGACTCTTATGAGGTGACTCCATGCCATGAAGACAAAGTATGTGCCTCAGTGTGCATGTGTACAAGAGTGGGGCTGCTCAGGGGCCAGGCTGTAAGAAGGGGAGAAGGAGGAAACAATACAAAATGCAGAATCAATTTCATGCTGCCTAAAGCCATGCTTGTTCTTTGATGGATAAGAACACATCAGGGGATACAGAGTATTTATTTGGCATGTATCTCCAACCAGTAGATAAAGGAAGAGCTACTCAGAATCACTGTATTGCAGGTTTTCAAAGGGAAAAGAATGGCTAAAAGTGCAGGGAGAGAGAGCAATGCAAGATTTCTTTAAAGAGGACTTAAAGAAACCAGCATGAAAGCAAGTACTTAGACTAAAAGCAGTTTCCTCTGCCAACTGGTTTGCTCTTTTCTCCTTGAAATTCCATTCAGAGACTTAAAAGTTGCCGCTGATATTTTTGCAGGACATCTCCACTACCTTCTCTCCCGCCCTGGCCCTCCCTTGTGCATTAGGACATGTAAGCATTAAATTGTCACAAAAAATAGCACCTTGAGCAGTTTCCAGGCACTTGAGGTGCTGTATCCTGGCATAGTGACTTTAAGCTGTGTGTACTGGAGGGAGGAAACAACAAGGCAGTGATGAAAAGCATTGAAATAGGGGGTGATTGCTGACTCAGAAATGATTTTGTGTGTGCAGTGACAGAGGTGACAGCCAGAAATGCTACACGGACCTGGCTGAGTGGTCACTCCAGGCCTGCTCTTGAGGAAGGTGTTTTTGCTATGTCTGTCTGTCCTCGTTCTTGGTATTTGGCTTCAAGCACCTAATTCTGTAGAGGCTCATACACTGCCTACTCTAAGTGAAAGTCTTCCTGGAGTAAAGCCATTTAATGAGCCTCTGCCCTGGCTGCTTTGCTCCTTTCTCTCAGAGAATGTCTCACTGGTTTTACACCCTGAGTGGACTAAAACTGAGCAGTTACCCACTTCACCAAACCCCTCTGAGAGGCAGCGCACCCACTGAGGCCAGCATCCTGGCTAGCACCGTTACCTTGCTCCTGCTTTGCTGGGGATGACCCAGTGTCTGCCCACAGAAGCCATGTAGACTCTCCCTCATCTTCTCCAGGTACGATAACCCACTGTCGTGCTTTAACCCCAGCCAGCAGCTAAGCACCACGCAGCCGCTCGCTCACTTCCCCCCCACCCAGTGGGATGGGGGAGAGAATCAGGGAAAAAAAGTAAAACTCATGGGTTGAGAGAAGAACAGTTTAATAGAACAGAAAGGAAGAAAATGATAGTGATAATAATAGCAATAATAAAATGACAATAATAATAATAAAAGAATTG
This sequence comes from Harpia harpyja, assembly GCF_026419915.1. Taxonomy (NCBI): domain Eukaryota; kingdom Metazoa; phylum Chordata; class Aves; order Accipitriformes; family Accipitridae; genus Harpia; species Harpia harpyja. The sequence continues at coordinate 26,403,677 of NC_068945.1, read as the reverse complement.
GAACATACAAAACAAGCGATGCACAATGCAATTGCTCACCTCTCACTGACCGATGCCCAGTTAGTTCCCGAGCAGCGATTCCCCCCAGCCCCACTCCCCCCAGTTTATACACTAGACATGACATTACATGGTATGGAATACCCCTTTTGGCCAGTTTGGGTCAGCTGCCCTGGCTGTGTCCCCCTCCCAACTTCTTGTGCCCCTCCAGCCTTCTTGCTGGCTGGGCATGAGAAGCTGAAAAATCCTTGACTTGGTCTAAACACTACTTAGCAACAACTGAAAACATCAGTGTGTTATCAACATTCTTCTCATACTGAACCCAAACATAACACTATACCAGCTACTAGGAAGAAAATTAACTCTGTCCTAGCCAAAACCAGGACACCCACATAGGCAGCTAGCAACGTGATGGGCTTTTGGTAAGCCTGGAATGAAGAGGGCCCTGGGTAACTACAAATTCCCCTTCATTTCAGGTGTGGCCTTAGGGGCTTTAAAATCATCCTGGGCTTATAAAACCAGGGACTCAAAAGGAGCTGTTCGCTAGCTAACAAAGCTAGCTTGTAAATGGGGGCCTTTCACTCTGTGCTTCCTCTCTCCCAGTGCTAGAAGTGAAGATGATAATAAAATGTGAACATCAAACCTTGTTTTCTGGAGTTCTTTGATCCACAGATGGAAGGTTATATAAATGCAAAGTGCTATCATTATTTATAAGGAACACACAGTCTACAGCTCCTTGCAATCTGGTGCGGTGGAAATAAACAGGAAGGCACAAATTTAGCATGATGACTTCACTGCCGGATCTAATAAGATGCAAAGACAGGCTGGGAAGACGTGAGTTTGTTTGAACACATGACGCTGTTTTACCGGTAATTGGCAAATACAGGAATAATTATGAAAAATTAATGAAAAAAGAATCTGATGTGATGGATTCAGAGGTGATGAAAACTGATCTGACCCCTCTTAGTGCAGCAATCTCTGGGAGTTTGCATCAGTTTAATTTCCCTTATTATCAAAGCCTTACTTCCAAAGAAATGTATGTTTTAGAAGCTGACTTCTTTCCTTCCAGGTATAAATTAATGTTGCTAAAATGACTCCCTTAAACCAGTTCTGACTTACAGTACTGGGTATTTTGTGCAGTTGCGATGGGAATGCATTTTAAACTGATAGCAGGCTGACAGCCTCAGAAACTGAAATCCAGGAGTTATGCTTAAGAGGAACAGGTGGGAAGACAGCTGCTCTTCTTCTGCTAAAAATGAAGGAGCAAATTCCCTCGCTTCTGCCTGGCTTTAGGGAGCAGCTCTCCCCCTCCTGTCTGGCTGGTGCCATGGGATCCCTCTTTTCCCTGTTTTGACCTTTTTTTGTTCCCAGCGAGTAGGCGCAGTACGGGAAGGGAAATACAAGCTCTCAGGCAACGTGGCTCAGCTCTTCCCCGGGGAGATCCCGAGCTGGTGGAGGAGGGGAGCTTGCCAAAGCCTTGCTCGCCTCTGGGTTCCCCTGGGACTCAGATGCTGCTGAGATTTCTCATAGCTTGGGATCGGTAACTCGGTGCAGACACTGAAGGGCGAAGGCTGTGGGCCCCCTCTCTGGCTTTGCTTTGGATACTGCGAGACCCCTGTCACACATCAGGGAAGATGCTGCTCCCCACGGTGCTTTGCAGCCCACCTCTCCCTCCGCTCGCTGCTCCGGACAGAACCGCTCCCAAAAATCCAACCCAGACCTCTCAAATCACCTGCCCCCAGGGAGGCACCGGCTGAGGGCTCCTTCTCCCCGTGGCTCTTTCTAAGCCCCAAATCAGATTAAAATGTAACCCTGTTTGCTCAGCGCTGCCGGCTGGTAGGGAGCTGCGTGGGCTGGGTTTGGAGCCGCAAGTGGTTTTTGGTGGCCACTGTGAGTTGACCTGGTTATGGGGCTGTTTTACAGCGCGATCACGCCAAGCCCGTTCGGAACTGGCACTGCCCGGAGAGGTGAGGCAAAACAGAGGCAGGCGCGCTCACGGCGTGGCAGAATTTCGGCATCTGCCTCCAGCCCTGGGCAGAGCCCACCCGGGGATTTTAGGCAGGACGTCAAAGTACAGGGGCTAAGGGACCAGAGAGCATGGGCTCTGTTTTGGGCACACCTTTGCTTAGGATCGGGAGACAGGTGAAGGGCCCGGGGTAAGAGAGACCTGCTTAGGCTTACCGATTACACAGGCAGGCAGATGGCCATTTTGTCATTTTAAAATCTTGTTCCCTCGTGCTGAGCTCTGCTTGCCCTCTGGATATTAGGCAAAACCCTGCCGACTGCAGGTTTTTCTGAGTGGCTGCATTCCCCTCACCCGGTGCGGGGATTTGCTCGTGCTGAGCTCCACGGGGCTGGGCTGCCGGCAATGCTCACCGCCGCTGTGCCGGGGGGTCTGGCTGGAGCTCAGCCTGGGAGGAGGAGATGCCGTCCCTCTGCCCCATCCACCCCTCCAAACGGAGGTGCAGAAATGAGTTTTCATGCCAGGCTCCCACAGGCAGGAGAAAGAGTAGGAAGTTCAGCAAAATTTGTAACTTTCTGCTGTTCTCAACAAAGGGTACGCTAAGATAGGGGATGTGTCAAGAGATAGACTGAACATCAGATTTGTTCCAGAAATGACACAGATACAGAATGAGGTATTTCCCAGACCCTGAGGAGCGCTTGGTCTCGGGGTGTTGAAGGACTTCTGACCAGTCCCATGTATCTTCTGGGTATATGCCATGGCCAGTCATGTAGGGGATATGAAGTGGTATGCTTGATTAATACTTTTGGACTATGCTTGAGCTGGATGGATACCACAGGTTTTGTGAAGAGATGCTCTTGTCTTTCATGGAAGTATATGTTCTCTGGATTTTGTGTTGTGCTCTGGAGGAATGCATCAGTCATATGCCTGGAGAAGAGACACTTTGCCAAGTGCTTTGATGCACAGTGTTTTGGGGATATATTATGTGGAAAAAATCCATGTCTGACCTTTTAATGCTCATTCTTTCTCCCTCTGTGCCTCCTGTTCAGTGAATAAGTACTCATACTTTTCCTGAGTATGGGACTAGCTGCTAGTATTCCTCAGAGTCTCTTATACATTATGTTCTTTGCACTGTACATATGCTGTATTTCCTGTAAAGGTGTTCTTGCTTCTTACAGCCCTTTGGATAGACAGGTAGATCAAATAATTTCATTGAAACATGAGCTCTTGCCTCTTATGGCCTTCTGGATGGCTTCCAAAGTCATGGCTGTTCGCAGGCATTGCTCTGGCTAACTTCTTCGCTTCCCTTGGCAGCAAATGGTGCCACAGTGCTTGGGCTTGCAACAGGAGGGGTCTACCAAAAGGTCCTCCCACAGCCAGAGCTCAATGTCTGCAGTGGCAGAAACCATAGCAGGGTGCTGGGTGCCTGTTATGGGTGAGGGATAACGTGGGCTCCACCTATTATATATCGGCCCCAGTATCCATAATCCCCTGTTTCCAGTTCAGTGTTCTCAACCAACCACGTGCTTTTTCAAAAGGAGAGAGGATATATAACTCAATGGGCAAAAATCACAAATATCACTGCTGTTCTGTGAGAGCTGCGATGTGATTGGAAAGCATGTGCGAAGTGAGTGTCACAGCCCTCTCCTGCTGTTACATTTTTGTTTGCTGTTCAGCTGGACTGAAATCTGGGAGCATCATCAAGCAGAGGAGAGTGGAGAGGTCACAGAAGAGACTTCCACACCCCACTGGGCCTCAGCTTGTGGAGAAGCACCTGCGGGAAGCGCTATCCAGCATGCATTTGCCTACTTGCTCTTGCCAACAAGCAGCAAGCTGAAATGAGCAGTATCTGCAGCCTGAATTGCTGCTCATTGCCAGTAAGCAGGCCCAGCAATAGAGAGGATTGGGAAAAAAATGCAATACATCTCCACGTCCTCTGGCATGCACAACAGTTGAATGTGCAGCAGGGTAAGCAAATCCATGGAACAGCTTTTCTATTGTTTTTCTTACGCCTGGGCAAACTACTTTATCATATGCTAAGGGCAGGTTTGTAGGCACACGGCATCAGCTGTAGCACCTTGCACTGGGGCTAGCTAACCCAGGATGCCACATGCTTCTCCTGAAGCATGTTCTAGGCACTTTTTCCTGGAGTCCAGAAGTCTCAACAAGCTGTTTCTGCAGTGGGGTGATAACTGGAAGGTTGCTAGTACTGGCAGAGTCAGAAGAGGAATGCATTCTACCGCTGCTACATTATGCTGCTGCCTTTGCCATGCAGGCTGAATCCCAGTTCTGGTGAAGTCAGTGGCTTTACTGGAATTGCCCATAGTGTCAGTTCAGAGGAGGAACGACCCTCTTCCTCTGTTGGGAAGAACTAAATTCCCTGCCCGCACCCTTGTTTAGAGGCAGTGCAGGCAGGGAAGCATGGCAGCCTGCTCACACCCCATGGGGATTACAACAGCACATCTGTGTGTCAGGCAGGACCTTCTCTGGCTTCGTAGACATCTCTGGTGGAGATTCTCAGTCATCTGGGACATTCTCAGCCTGCTGCTACTAATGAAAGCCTCTTAGTCAAGCGGTGATGCCCCTTCCCCTCCCCACAAACCTTTCTCTCCACCCCCGAGATCCCTCTTTGTTGGCTACATCCTTCCAACTTTTTTCAGTTATCTGCCAATCTCCTCACAGTCACTGTTGAGCCAAGCTAAAAAGATGCTTTTTTTTTATTTTTTTCCCTTGTAAATCAACTCCTCTGCCCCTTTCATCATGTTTTACTGCTCTCCTCTGAACTCTGCTCACTTCGGGGACATGTTTCTGGCTGTTAGATGCTAAAAGTAGAATATAACCCCTCAGCTCTGGATGTTGCCTGACTGGAAAGGGCTATTACCTCCGGAGGCATCTCAGGGACAGGAACAAAGTGCCCTACTGCTGCAGGAGCTGCAAACTGCTGCTCCTCAGCTCCGGCTATTGCAAACCAGGCAGCTACCTTATTCCTCCTGGGCTAGCCGGTGCTCTCACCCTAAGAGGTCTCTTTTATCAGCTGAGACAGGCTGCCATGGACAGAGAAAAACTGCCTTGCCCACTGCTGCCGCACAAGCTTTTCGGCACAGCTTGTCCCAGCACTAGTGCTCAGCCCCATCCCGCTGCCAGCACTGGCGAGGGAGGCTGGAGGAGGAGAGGACGAGTCTGCATTTGCTAGCAGCAACTGGTTGCCTTTGCAACAGCCACAGCCTGGCTGCGGAGGCAAAGTTCCTCTGGCTTTTTGTCATGTCGTATTTCATGGCCTGCTTGCATATGAATTTATTACCTGTCACTGCCAAGCCTCCTTCAGTTCCACTGTTTTCTGATTTTTCCTCCCTCCCTTTGCATATCTGTTGCAGATCACTTTTTTTTTTCCTTCCACATTTCCCTTGCATTTTTCATCCGAGAGGGAACTCATTTCTTTTCCATTCCAGATCACAGTCTCTCCAGGTCTGCTGGTCTTTCTTCTCTTGCCTTTCTGCTACTTGGAGCAGCCGTGACTTCAGGACCTAAAGGGCAGAAACATAAATAAGAAAGACAGAATCCCCAGGACAGCAGTAAGACACGGTCAAAGTAATGAAGCTAAGAGGTTGGCTTTGTTGTATACCGGGCAGCGTTATCACAGTGCGCAGCCTTGGCTCCTGAGGTACCACCACGGTCTGTTGATGATGTAATTGTAATGATGTCTCTTTCTGTGGGGCTGCTCAGCTGTAGCTTGTCTGCTTAAGCTCTGTGAAATGCTTTTCTTCATAAAATAAATGTTTCTAGTTAAAAGCCGTTGTGAGGGGACATGCAAAGTCTACAAGGTCAGGCCTACAGCTGCACAGTTTGAATCATATCTTTAGAAAAATCCAGCTGCAGAAGCTGGAGATGCTGGGCAGCTGTTTGAAAGCTTAGTTTTCTGACTAAATGCATCTGCCACTGATGTTTTGACAGTTTTCAAAATAAGATGGCATTTGAATATCCATGTCTCTTAATCCAAAAGCTTTATGGATGGCTGTATCTCGAGGAAATATTCCCTGCAGATTATGGTTGCAAATGATTGCTGATTTGTGAAACTCACGCCCGTGATCAAAAGTGGTGGGTAGGTGAGGCTCTTCCAAGTCTTTCTCCCTGGCAATTTGAAACAATTCATTTTGTAGGCTGAATGTTGGTCCCTGAGCCTTCTGCTAAGTTTCCAATCTCTCATTCCAGCTGCATTCCCGCTAACACCAGCAACCCCCCTCCTCCAGTGCCTCCTGGGCCCAAGGTCTCCCAGCCAAGCCGAAAACCATCACGCCTGCTGCCTGAGAGGTTTTTGGGTGTATTGCCTGGCTGGCAACACCGCACCTGAGACGCAGTGGGTGGCTGTCCCCAGATACGGTACAGTACAGTCACCTCTGCAACCGGGATTTCTCCAAGCCAGTGCCATGGTCAACAGGGTGATGAAATAAAAGACGAACAGTGCCTAAAAAACAGTGGGATAATGGGGAAAGCAGGAAAAGCTGCTTATTGACGGTCACAGCAGCTGTCATGTCACACGCAGGACTGAGCTGCGTAGACCAGAATGCTGTTGAAGTAAGGAAGGCAAGATGGTTTATCTTCTAACTGGTGTCCTCTTGCAGGACTCTCGGTGCCTTGATGGGCCCTCCCTGGCAATGTAAATGCACACGTGTGCACAGGCATGCACACGTGCAAAATTACACACGTGCAGAATTATGAGCCATATAGGCTCTCATGTGAGGCAGGCTGACTAATCAGTTTATTCATGGAAAGTAGAGGTCTCTGTCCCTCTATTTCCATGATACAGCAAAGAGGCATCTGAAATACTTGGGTGACCTGATACTCTTCCATGACCTCAAGGATTCGTGTCATGTACGCCACTTGCCTCGGTGTGTGACAGAGTGTAGGGCAGGCTTTGTGGGAGGATAGATCTGGGCTGCAGAGCCTGGGCACGATGACATATGTTACAGCTTCTGGTGCTCCAAGTGTTCTGTGCCTTTTTAAAAAGGTGAAATGAGACTTTAAGATTTAATCGAAGCAATTATTAGTGCTTTATAAAGAGTACAAGACAGAAGTACATTTTGTGTTTTGCTGGTATACACTAATTATTTGCTACTTATTTGCAGTGCTGGCTGCGGATATGTTTGCTATTGTCCCAGGTGTTCTTCAAAGACAGCATGAAAAATGGGACCCACCCATCGAAGCACCAGCACGTCCTTAAAATGGCCCTGAGGATTCTCCCATTTCTCTGATAATGCTTTCGCATATTACATCGTGTGCTGTACCCACAGTCCTATTAGCAGAATGGGGCTGAATTTGTTTCTCTTTGCAGCAAATCAGAGCTACCTTAAGAGTGCCAGAGTTAATGCTAAGTTAATGCTGAGTTCCCCCCTCTGCCTGTGACAGAGCACCCTGTTGCCACTGAATTTCCAAAGATGAAAAAAAAGGGGAGGGAAAAAAGAAAAGACCAAGAAAAAAGGAAACGTAGCTCATATTTACTGCACGACGTTTCAGATCACTGCTCTTGGAAAAATAAATCTGCCTGCTACAAAAATGTGCAATACCCTGCGAAATGGAGGGGGGGGGGCAGGAGATGTGGCTCCAGATTCCTGCATTGGTTTAAGAGATTTCTCTTCGGCAGCAGTGTTTAGCACTAGGTTGGTAACAGGTTAGGCATGTCCTTTCCTTTCAGAATTAGAGCTGTCTGGGAAAGACTGAATGGAATAATTGATTTTTTTTTTATCAAACACAATAATTGAGGAATAATGGAAAAGGAGAGCCCAGAGGAAGAAGGGCTTGGGAATTGTGGTAATACAAAGGGGAGGAATCCCTTGAGGGCAGATCATATCAACTGAAGTGGAAGAAATATATAGGCTTTTCTGTCCTTCTTGCCTCTTGTAATAGCAAAATGAAGAGGAGAGCAGGAAGTAGGAAGGGAAAAATAAAGCCAACTTCTGCTCTCATTGACTCCACTTTCAGATTAACCCTCTGCTGTCTTGTGTGACTGAGAGTAAAATGGGATGTCCTTCCTCTCTTCCTTTAATTTATGGGCTGGGAAACTGTAATGCTGCTGAAAAAAGAGCAGTTCAGCAGGTGCAAGGCTGATGGTGAGGAGGTAGGCCTGGCGGGTCTGGGTTTGGGGTTTGGAAGAGGCCACCTGCAGCACGGCTGACAAGAATAAGCTCGTGCCTCCTTCTGAGAAGCATTTGAAGAAAGTGTGGATGATCTGCATCAAGCAAAAAAACCCACAAGCCTAGACAAATGTCTGCAAAACATCGGGAAAACTTAACAAAAGCAACCGTCCATTTCCCTATACTCTGCTCCCTACAAAACACTTTTAGTGATTTATGGCACCTTTCAGTATCCCAGGTCACAAAGATGCACTGCTTTCCCTTGGGGAAACCTATCACACAAAGTAACACACTATCATGGCCTGGTAAAGTTTTCCGAGGCTTTATAAATTAATTTATTTCTTTATGCCTCGTTATGCTTCTCTTCCTTCCAGTAATTTTTGCTGTCCCTCTTTTATATCTGCCTACTTGTCAGCAATTATCCTACTTATTTTTCATCATTGCTTAGTAAACTGATACAAACTTTGCTCTTTCCACCTTTCCTTGTAATTAGATGTCTCTATTCTGGTAATCAATGTATATTGCTCTGTCAATCGCTTTTGGGTATTGAAGTGCCCAGAACAGAAAACAATAGTTTAAGCGTGGCATCCATACAGAAAGAAGAGCTGGGCTTGATGCTGCATAATGTATACAGTGCTTCTATGCACAGACAAGGGTGTTTCATTGCCCTGCCAAAGTCATATGCAATTTGCCCTCTATTATAACCTTTAGTGTTCCAGTGTTGCAGTTCTCTCCTTCCCATTAAGCACCTGTGGTTTGGGTTATTTTCCTCCTCTCTCCCTGATCTCCTCAGACACATTTGTTTTGCCAAGCTTAATGTTTCATTTGGGTAATTTCTTCGTGTTGTTTCAATTTCTCCAGTTCCCAGTTTGTTATTTCTCCTCCTTGGCTGCCTTCGAAAGCAGGTTCTCACACCCTCTCTGCTCATTCCTCCAAACTGTTCCAGATCTTTAATGAAGATATTAATGAAACCAGAATAAACAATGGAACAATAACAGGCTCGCTGCAACACCCCTCCTGATGCTCCCCTTACTGGGCACGTACCCCCAGGCATGGCCTGCATCCAGCATTCACGCTCTATCATGTCCACATCTACGCCCTCGTGAATTTGTTTCGCCACTGTAAGAATTCACAAGTTGCTCTACAAAATGCCCTCCTTACCAGGTGGGCAGAACTGCAGCTGGTGCATTTCTTTCCTCCATCATCATAATTTTAGCAAGCGCGTCAGGAAAGCAAGCCAGCACGCCCTGATGTGCTTAATCATTTCCCATCACTCCTAACCCACAGTGCTCCTCTGTATTCCTCGCTTGGCAGCCCACCTGCTTTGCTTGTGCTCCTCAGCTTCGCTTCACAGCGCTTATCTCCAAAACCTTTCCCAATTCCCTACGCACCAATATACATCCTTAACCTGTGGTGTATACAGCCCTTCCAGGTTCCCCTCCAAGCTCAGTGCAGTTTATAGGACCACAGCCTCAGCTGCTATAAATTGTCATAGCACCACAGAAATCAATTGAGCTATGATGTGATTTGTTCACCAGCTGGGCATCTGGCTTGGATTTTATGAAGGGCCATTTGCTTGGACTGCAAATAGGACACTAAACATCCCTAGGGCCAAGTGAGCTTGGGGAATGAAGGAAGAAAAAAAAAAAAAAAAGAGATATTGCAGAATAAGCCAGCGCTAGCAGCCAAAGGACCTGGAGGAGGGCCAGGCAAGACAGAGAAAACCATCAGCATGGACTTCTGTACTCTGAAAATGCCACTAGTGTCCTCCCTGCAGAGAGGGTCACTTCCTATTTGCTTGTATTATAGCAGTATCCCTGCTCAGGTAGCAAGACTCATACTGTGCAAGGTGCTGTACATGCACAAAAAGACCAAAAACTTATCCTAGAAACCTGCACACCACCTGCCACAGGTGGTTGCAGGCTGGCAGCAGAATACTACTATCAAAAAAGAGCATGGGTGGCTTGATAAACTGTGATCCTGGTCCTTACACGCTGGGAAGCTTGCTTCCATGGGCTCCTCCTTCCTCCCTCCCTTCCTCAGGTCCCATCTTTTCACGTTGCCCCTTTTCTTTTAGCGAATCTCCTCCCGAAAACAACAAATCCGCCGGGATTTGTTGCTCAGAGCAGTACAGTAAAAATAATACTGTGATGCTGATCTGACATTCGCTGCAACTAGCTTGCTCCCTGCCTGTGTGTGCGTTCCTCCTCATCAGCCCTGCCCTTTGCCTGCTCTGCTGGGATCTGTAGGCAGAAGTGGTACCTACGGAGACTCTGGGTGAACCACGTGCAGCAGGAATTATCTGCTACTTGGGATTTGTACAGCACCTACCAGAACAACTTGCTTCTCAACCGGCTCATAGGTGCTGCTGGAGTACATACCAGCCATAATTAAACAAGCCCCAAACTGAATGAGCAAGTGGAAAAGACTCAGTGTATTTTAACACCTCTGGAAGGCAAGGCTGCGTGGCAATGGCAGTCTTCCGTGATTTGTCATCACCTTTAATCAAGGTGTTTCCAAAGGGCTGGCCAGACTTCGTTTCTTCTTTTAAGTTTAGTTACCACAAAGGAAGATGGTAATAAGTGTGCCTTGTGTCTGTGGCTATCACTTTGTCCCCTCCTTTTTCAGGGAGGAAAATGGGAAGCAGGAAAACACACCGAAGGGAAAATGCTCTGAGAAGATGTCAGGGCTGCCCAGTGCATAAACTAGCTGCTGTTTGTGAAATCCCACGGCCACTCTCCTAGAGATCCAGAAATCGTTCAGGTTGTCCTAGCTGGGCCACAGTAACTCACCGCACGCCCTCCCTTAGCTCGGGACAAAGCGCCCTTGCCGAGCCCTTGCACGCGGAGGTCTGAGCAGAGCTCGGTGCTCTCCGGCTTGCCACCAGCCTCGTGTGCCGTCGGACAGCTGCTGGTGACCCCGAGCAGAAACTCTTGCCCTGGAAAGGGGCCTTTGCTGCTCACCTCTAAGGAACAGTTTGTACTTGAGATGCAGAAAAGCTGAGGCTTCTGGCAATCATTAGGAAAGCACTGAGGCATATAAGCTGTTGGGCTGTTGGTCATTTGGGCAGTCCCCAAGAGACATTTGTGAGGATGGGAGGGTGAGAAATGTGCCTTCTACAACATATGTAAATGGCAACCAATTTTTCTTTTTTTTTTCTCCTGAGTGCAAAAGGCCTATAAAACAATTAGAGCTTAAAATTGGACTCCTGGCAGAGAACGAGAGAGGGAGTTTATGCCTTGTTAAGCGTAATCAGTCTGGTGATAAGGGGACAATTTCAGCTGTGTGAGATGTAATTACATCATAAACTCCACATTACAAACAGGGCAAGCAGAGGTGAAAAGGTAAAGAGGGAATAAACGATGGTGCCCTTTGGGGGATGTGGCAGAAGAGACTTTGCTGGACTCCATTTCCCAGAGAAACTTTTCCAGCTGGAATGGGAGCTGTGAGTATGCAGGAAAGGCACGCTGGCACCCCAGGGCTAGTGTGTACCCTTGTTCTGCTGGGAGGCTGGACAGGGTGCCTTGCCATGGCCACACCTGAGGTTTCACATCTGCCATCTGGAGAGGGATGTTACTTTGGGCAAGTTAAATATTAACCACGTTTCAGAAAACAGACAAACATTTCTTTGTGGCCTGAAGCTGGAGGAGAGTGTTTGCAGCCATGCTGGCAGCTGACTGTAGGATGACAGCCAGCTGCAAAGAAAAAGGAGGCACAAATAACCCTCCCAAGTGACGGTGGCATACCTAGGGCTGAGGACGCACAGCCCGTCTGCATGGACAGGGGCTGCAACGTAGCTCAGCACCACGCTGCAGAGGACACGGCTGCCTGGACAGGTCTGGGCATGCTGCTCTGGAGCCAACTGCACACAGGTCCTCAACCTCAAGCAGGACCCTCAAGATGTCCCACAAAAACGGTGATGGTGCAGAGCTAAGCGGCAGCTTGTCCCTCTCCCAGGCTAGCTGTGGTAGCAGTGGGGAAGGGTCTCCTCCATCCTTGCAGGACACCCCACCAGGCAGAGGGAAGGGGCCAGGCTTGCCCTGGGGACCAGATCTGGCCGGCCCCATCTGGGGACACATCTCAGAAATGCTGCTCAGAGCGCATGCGGCTGCTTGGGTCTTACCAGGAAAAATGAGAAACAAATATCTGGGGGGGGTGTGTGGTGTGTTTACCATTTGCTACTTCAGGTAAATATTTTTAGATGCGATGTTTTGAAATGAAGGAAACTGAGGAATGAAAGAGAAGCAGCACACTGGGGGGACATAGGTTTGTTTGAGAACAGTTTTTGGAAATCCAAGATTTCTCAGCTCAGGGACTTGAATTATTGACAAAAGATTAAAATGATCTTGGGAAAGTCTTCTTTTATAGTTTTCTCTCTCAAAAATAGATAGGCATTTTTTAAACAGTTGCTTCAGAAACTCTGGTTCCCATTTCTGGTTTTGCTCCTAAAGACCTGCCTTGTACATTAGAGAACTGCATCTGGTTCTGGGTCAAGAGTTCTAGTCTTTTCTTGTCACTGACATGCTGCATGGTATTAGATAAATCACTTAACCTTTCTGTGACATACTTCCCCATCTGTAAAATGAGGTTGATAATCATATTTGCTTACTTCACAAAAGTGTTAGAAGAATGAGTTATTGCTGTTTTTATAACCATTTATCTCTCTCTCTGGGGCAAAGACTGCTTTTTTTTCCTGTGCTCATGTAACAGCACAGGAGTCCTGCTCTGTAATGGATGTTCTTAAGTGCTATTATGATATAGAAAGATAAAAAATAAATATAGCTTTTGACAATGCAGCAAACAGGGCTTGCAAGTATAGCAAATACAGTGGGTATTAGATTAAAAGAGCAGGGACTCTTTTTTTTTGGGTGCTGAAGAAATGATCAATTAAGTATAGTGATAGCATCCTGAAATATAACCCTACCTCAAAGCCGGCAGTGTAACCCTCCTCTGGCAACCACTCTTCTGTAAAGGATGGAGAAAAATGATTAATGCAGCTCCATAAATAGATCATTATTATTATTACTTAAATTAGAGTGCTTGCAGGCTTTGGGCAAGACCAAGTTGCATTAAGAGCTTTACAAGCCTGAAGCTGGAGATAGTCCTCACCCTAAAGAGCTTGAGGTTAAAAGCGACAAACCATGTCAAGAGAAGTAGAGACACCGATGTCCAAGGACACACAACAGGTCACTGCCAGAGATGGAGATTCCCAGGCTGGTGTTATTTCAAGTCATTCATGTCACTGCCTCCGCATGAGTATCGCTCATGTGCTGTTCTTGTGACTGCAGGTCACCTTCATCCACACGGGCTTGGTGTTTTTACTGGGAACAGGCATGAAAATGCAGACTGGCTAATCTGGAGACTTAGTGACCATGAGGGCAACTGAGGAAGGAGGGAATCAGGGAAGCTTGAACTGGCTCGTGGAGCGGGGGCCATCACCGGCAACAGTCGGTGCAACCTTGGGTAGTGCCTGATGCTGCTCTCGTGGGAGAGACTTCCATGCATCTCTTAGGACCGATTTGGTCATGAGTAAGGAGCTCAGCACTCACTGACATATTACATTTAAAAAGACTAATTAGCCCCTGGTGCTGTCTACAAGGAAAGACTTAAGCTGAAAGTAGCTTAACACAGTTTCACAGGATGGCAATGAAGCAGCCTGGATTGAACCCTGCTGTGAATCATTACTGCCACAGCTGTAGCATCATATAGGACTGATCACAAATACTCTGCGTGAAGTCCGGGGCTGACATCATTAGGCATCTACTTGAGGCATCCCCCTGGCTCAGTCCTTCATACTCACGCAAGTCTTTTTGGTCCAGTGCAGAAGGAGGAAGCAAGATCCCTAGTTTATGGGCAGAGAACAGCAGCAGGGGTAGGCTGAGGCTAGGTCTGCGCTTTGGGACTCAGAAGTGGTTCCCAGCTCCTGGCTTTAGTTTGGGATGAGACCCTAAATGCATACATAGCCTCCCCACTGCAGTTGGTTCCCAATGGTGGGGAGCCCTGGACTGGAGAGGAGCCCCAGTGTGCTCTAGTGTGGCTCCTGACTGGGCCATGGCTCTAAGGAAGGGCACTCACCCCCAAATCTGAATGCAACCTCCGCGGCTTCCCCAAAGATACATGAGGAACACCCAACTGTGCCAAGAGGAGAACTCGTGCAGAATTGCTGCTGTCACATCTAGGCCATCTTGTCACCCTTCCTTGCCTTAGGGAGGATAGTTTTTGTCATTTTCCCGAAATGGCATGGCCATGATTTCCAGGAGCTTCAGGGAGCCTTCTCAGTTTGGCTTTCCAGAGTGTTCAAGGAAGATTCACACCCTGGAGGATGGGCCCCCTCCCTTCCCTGCCAAAGTCACCAGGGATGGTGGGGAAGGGATGCAGATGAACAGCTGGGCTTGTGAGGAGAAACACTAACCAGACAGGACCTCATGGAGCACTGGGCAAGCCTTGTCCAGTCTGAATGTGATCACCTCTGGACTGTGAGCCTTAGCGAGACCTGTAGGAAAATCCTTGGTGTTTGTTTGATAGACAGCCAAAACCCCATCAGCCACCCTCGCAGTTAATATGCTACGTACCATCAGCGTTTCATGGCTACAGAAATGAAAGCAGAGAGCAGCTTTCGAGGGTGATAACCAGCACCGTTAAGGCTGCCTGGTGCGGGATGCATGGTCGGTGATGAAAGTGGGCAGTCCTCAGCATCACAGCCGCATCCCGCTCTGCCTTGGCCCCAGGCGCAACGCTGGGGCAGCCCACGGGATCTTCTCATCGCTGGGGTCACTGCGGAGGACCTGGTGACCGCAGGAGGATATGGCCTCGAGGAAAGCGTGATGAACCCCGTCCGTGTCTTTCGCCGTCAGCAGCGAGGGTGTGGGGGTGGAAGCCAAGCGTGAGGCTGCGAGGGGGAGAAGCAGAGATGGCAAGCAGCGACCGCGCAGGTTGCCTGCGGTGCTGCCTGACCCCGAGGCAGGCTCCAGCTGCCAGATGAGGAGGGCTGCACAGGTTCTCCGGTCACGCCACCCGTGTACAAAGTAAGCCTCTCTGCAGAAAATTTAGAGGGAAGCATTGTTTTGTTGGCATGCTTGCAAAGAAAACCCCAAACCCAAAGCCAGTGGAAGCGCGCTGTACTTTTGCCACCGATAGTCCTTGCCCAGCCTGGAGACATCTCAGCTTGGCAATGTGGTGATATCCCTGGGACAGTGCCTGCATCAGGACTGGAGACCCTTACTGCCTATGCTCCCTGCACTGTCCTTTTCTGCAGGGGAAAAAACCAAAGGAATCTGTTTAAAAACCAAGAAATCTGACGGCAGCTGGAGAAAAGCCCAAAAAGTTGAAATCCGCCATCAGTGTGGGAAAGGAAGAAAGAGAGAAATTATGGCACGCGGTCCTGACACAGCTATTTCTTGGCAGGAGACGAGTGCCTGTGCATCTCAGATAACTTCCCAGAGAAAGTAAGCACTGTCAGAGCTCAGCGGAGAGGAGCGAGGAGCTTGGAGACAAAGACCCCATCCTTCTGCTGACCCTTGAAGGAAAACTGATGTCCTCACCACCCGGACTGGTGTGTCTGCCCAGCTTACCTCCACGCGCTTTCCAAACCTCCCCAGCAGTGGATGGGGAGCTCTGTTTCTCCACCCTTCTGACTCAGACAAAATCAGTGGCCGCAGGAGGCAATGCCTTCAGGAGCAGAACTGAATCTGACAGTGATGCCTTCGCTTTGCTCCCTGCGCTGCTATCTGATGGTGAGAAATCACGGGCTGGTATGATCGATCCCAGCTGGACACACAGCCCTACAGTTGGCTTTTCCCCATTTCTAAGTACTTAGTCACATTATCTGAGCATACCTGGTGCTTGCCTGATATGTGTGCCCATGCCTTTTTCATCCTCGGGCAAGGAAAAAGTTGACATATTGCTTTGACTGTAACTGTTAAAAGGAGTCTGCCTTTGGGCTGAAACAAAACCTCAGGAAATCCTTAAAAAAAACCTCCCAGTAGTGTCAGAAAAGTGACAAGAGACTGAAGCAAGGGCTTTATAATGGAGTGACTCTTCCAATCAATTGGTGTGAGTTAATTAATTAATTGCTGCAGTTGCAATGACATTCCCTCTGGCTGAGTAATCAGGAAATCAGCCACCTGAGGCTCTTAGGGAGTTAATTGCCTTAAACTTTGTTAAAGCAGAGTGATAATACCATTTTAAAAATGCCATCAATGCACATTTCTTGTCTTTTGGGATCTTGCAAACCAATTCTTCATCTTGCAAAGCAAAACCTTCAGAGTTTTACTTGGAACAATTGAGTAATGGAGACAGATGAGGTGGAGAAACAGGGAGCAAACTGTGAAATACAAGTTCTGTATCATCTGAAACAGGAGCCGTGCTGGTGAATTTGAAATACCCTGAAGCACTCCCCAAAGTTTCAGTGTCCATCCAGACTCCTGTCCTTTCGTAAGTGTTTTTTGTCTAGCGGGGAGTGGAGTTTTCCTACTCTTTTGGAGTCGCCCTTCTCCTTTAAGCCTTGGATGGAAAACCTTTTCTTTTGTTCAACCTGATTTTATCTTAAAGAAATGGTGGCAGAAATGAGAGAACGATTCTGGGAAGAGCAGAAACCCTCCTCCCTCCCCTTTCATAGCTACCTATTTCTCAGGCTGAAGCTGAGCTTCTCTGTGCTTTAGACCTCCCTCCCAAGCGAGCTCTTTGAGACCTTTGGAAGACAGTTGGTCCTCAGTCAGTAGAAGTGAGTATTTTTGGCCAGAGCCCCCGCAGGCATCCTTTTAAGGAGGCAAAATAGAGGCCTTTGAAAGATGTCAAGCTGTCCTGAGGCAAAGCTAGCACTGTCCCAGCAGTGGCAAAATCACTGTCTGATGAGCAAAAGCCGAACCTGTTGTGCGTCTGGCTGCCTGCCTCTCAGGCTGCCTGTCTCTTGTGCTTTCCCTGCACATCCCCCTGGTTTGCAAGACCCCAGTTTGCTCCAGGCGCCCACCTTCGCTTCTGCTGCCCGGGGCTCCCATCTGCACGCTGCAAGGTTTTGACTCCCTGCCAAGTGACGGAGGAGGGGAAAGAAAATTCCCGCTTGGACTTCAGCACTCTGAGGACTCCCTAGCTAGAGCCTGCTAGAAAAATTCACCTTCTCTTGGTATTTCTAATTGGAAAAAAACACACAAAAAATGAGCTGGAATAAAGAAACCAAAGGAAGGAAACAGCTTTGTCTCTCCAAAGTTCATCATTTGAGAGACAGTGAGTGCCTATAGAAGAAACAGGCATTTAGGACCCGATGCTATCGATTCCCATCATTTTTATCACGGTTGTTTTACAATGGTTATTTCTTTTTTTTCCTTCATAAAGCCCTAGCCCTTCGAGTCCTGCTATTATAGCGTAATCTCAGGGTTTGCTAAAAATGAAAAGAGAGCCTAGCCCTTCAGATGATGGAGGAAAGCTTGAAATTGTTAGCCCTACAGCCTCAGAAAAGAGAACAAAACCAAAAGACACTCATGTTTTAAATGATACTTTTAAACATTCCAGAGATTTTATAGGGCCAGATTCATAATTTTTTTATTGCTTGAGGCTGGCAAAACTGGTATTTCCTTCCTTTACCAGCACAAAGCATTCCTGGTCTCCGAGGACCTTTTGGAGAGGTGACTAGGGGTTGGGCATCTCGGATCTCCCAGCTGCAGCCCCAACATGGGCACCCAGCGAGGGACACCACAGTTCTCAGATGCAAACCGCCATTTGTCCCTTCTATCTTATCTATCAGTCACTTTTTGTGTGTAAGCACATACACATATTATTAAATATAAATACAAACCCCAGGCACACATTTTTATCCTTAAGTAATAAAATCTAATGGAAGAATTTACAGTCATGGGTTATAAAGCAATAACAGTTGTAAAATCATTTAGCAGGGGTTCAAATACAGGTGAAAGGAGAAGTTCAGAAGTTCAGCATCTGAATACGTTTCCTGGCAGTTTTCTATGACAAACAGCCAATCCCCTACTGACATGGTATCAGTAGTGAAAGCCCCGAACTGCTCTCAGCTGCTCCACTTTTATTTTTGAGTCGATGGCTTGTTCAGTTTTATTACTTTTTAAGCGCACTTTCTACAGGCCAGCTTATTCAGAGGGGTAGTAGTGAGGACTGACTGAAAAGGTCACTGCACAGACAACAAGAATCCAAATTTCTGTATAGTGCCTGTCCAGCCCCACGAAGAGGGAATCAACTTTCTCCTTGAAACACGCACAGTACATCACAGATGGAGACCACCAGCATTACCTGGGGGGAAATGGGTGGTGCAAGCAGGGCTGGATGCTATTTTTATTGGCACCTAGTGCCCCTCCAAGTAGACTGAGATGATGTTACCATTAAAATGCTTATGTGTATATTGCTTATATTGCAGTTTCTGCCATTTCTAGAAAGTGGCACTTTCTAGCAACTACTGCTTACTACATGGAGCCATTCTAAGTTGGGCAACAACTTTGCCCTGTCTTCTTGTTGCTTGCCTCTGTTGCTTATTGGTTTAACAATGAAAGCAACTAAAATCTGGGGCTCAGAAATCACACGAAGCACGTCAGGGGGGCTGACTCTAAGCTCCAGGTCCCTCTTGCCATGTGGTGCCAGCCCAAAGCACTGAGACAGGAATCACATAGGAACCCCACAGCTGTTGTTAGCTTTGCTTCTGCCGCTGCATTATTTAACATCCCACCTGAACTTTGCCCTAATGATGAGGTCAGATAATAAGTTATAAGGTTGCTCACTGGATAAGAAGATAACTTTGCCCTATGCTTCATTTCGTAATTATTTGTTAAAAAAGAAATTATTAGAAGGTGTGAGAGGTACTAATAAACAGAGTGTACTTTATCTCAATAAAAAAGGACTCAATTTCTTCAGGGAGCATTTTTCAGTGGGCTAGCAGAAAGGAGATAGCTACAATATGTGCAACAGAAGAACTTTAGCATTTTTTAGTCCTTGACACTTTCTAACTTTTTTAACCTTGGCAATCTAAACTACTTACAGAGAATCAAGGCTGTGCTCCCAAACAAGTCCCAGTTACTGGCATATCCAAAGAAATACTGCCACTTCCTCAAGACCAATCAAACACTCATGTTTTTCCTGAGAATTTAAGAGGTTCCCTGTCATAATAGTGTGCATAAAACTTATCTAAACAGCCTCTGCTGTTATTGAAATAGGCTGCCATTTTGTTGTTGTGATATTTCTACACCCCGGGATGCCTGCTGTGCTGAAGCAGGCAGCCAAACAGCTAATCCCCCAGCAAACATCCAATTAGTCCTTCTGTGCATACAAATGCATTATTGTTTCCCGTGTCATCCTCTGCACTAACACGGTGGTGGGGAACAAGGTGCCCAGAGCAGCTTTCTGATGGGCTACCCGGGGGGTTTTAGAGGATGCCATGGCCGAGCAGCGACTCCGAAAGGTGTTGAAACCTTTCGCTGGCGAAAGAAAAGACAGCATCCCTGTTCTGCTTGGGAGCAGTTTGTTTGGAAAAACATCAGAGAAAGCTTTAGTTCTAGAGGCAGTTAACACATTGGCAGTTTTACTTTCTTTTGCCTGCTTTGCTCCCTTTGCCTTTCCTCTTTCTTTCTTACACTCTGTGCTGTTTCTTTCTTCCTTTAGTCCTAACTCCTGGTGTGAGTTGTTTTTCCTCTGCCCAGCCCTTTCCTCAAGGACAGGTCACAGAAAGTAAGCACAGGGTCACTGGCTGGAGAAAAAGGGCATCTCTGTGGATTGCCCCCACGCTGTACCCAAAAGAGACCTCATCTGAGAGTTTATGTAGTCTTGCCTGCAGAGAAATGGTGCTAGACACAGAGTAAGCTTGCAAGGCCAATTCTTTGGAGGGCAGGAAAAGTCAGAATTTTGGCTGCCTGGAGGGCCTTGGTCCCTCCATGCCAGTGCTCCTGGCCGCAGGACCTCCGAGCCTTGTGTGGAGAGGATGGTCGGCTGAGAAACACACAGACCAAGAATCGCTGCCTGCCTGGGATGGGAGGTCGATGGGCTTCTGGTGCAGCAGGGTAAATCTAGAGAAGACAGTTTCCTGGGAAAAGATCCCGAGCCCAGTTTTCAGGGGTGCAAGCAGACTGAACTGTGCCAGTGCCAACAGAACTGTGCCCTTGCAGAGCAACAGAGCACCTGGCTCTGCGTTCTTCAGGGATCTGATTAACCCCATAACTACTTGCTTCCTGGCATTAATTATCTACCTGTGGTTTTGCCCTCTTTTTCTCATATATGCCTTTACCCTCCTTCAGGAAAATCTTCCAGCTGGCTGTAAGATTTCTCAGTGCAGTCAGATGCCCTAAGACTGTACCCTGGGAGAAGACAACAAGCAAACCTATCAACAATTTACATCCCGCCTGGGATCTCCAGGTAGCCTCATTTCCCTGAGGGAACAGCTCTACTCTCTAAGCACTACTGCATGAAGCAACTGGGACAAAACAGCTCCTGCAGCTTCATAAACAGCCAAGAAGAAGCACCACATGCACGATGGCTCATGCACTTAGGGCAAATGTTTATAGAACAAATTTAGCACCGACTCAAGCAGATTAGCAATTGGTTGCAGCATTTTATCCACATCTTTGTTGTCCCCCAGGACATCATGAGCCAGCGAGTGAGCTGTTGACAGCACAAGAGATCAGACCTTACCAGCTCAGCAGCAGCTCTTATCACCGTGGACGTCAGAATCTGCAGGTGGAGATCGTCAGCACACGCCGGGGCTACCGACATTGTTGTAAGGGCTTGCGGGGGCTTTAATTCCTAGTCTGTCAGATACAGGGGGAAAACACACTGGCAAGGAGAAAACAAGAAAGTGTTATGGGTGGGAAAGCAATTATCTACCCCTCATCTGCAAGGCTCTTTGTGGTGGATTCCCAAGGAAGCAATTTGCAATGGGTCAGTTTAGCCTACTGTCCTGGTTTCAGCTGGGATAGAGTTAACTGTCTTCCTAGTAGCTGGTACAGTGCTATGTTTTGAGTTCAGAGCGAAGAATGTTGATAACACTGATGTTTTCAGTTGTTGCTCAGTAGTGTTTAGACTAATGTCAAGGATTTTTCAGCTTCTCATGCCCAGCCAGTGAGAAAGCTGGAGGGGCACAAGAAGTTGGCACAGGACACAGCCAGGGCACCTGACCCAAACTGGCCAATGGTGTATTCCATACCATGTGACGTCCCATCCAGTACAGAAACGGGGAAGTGGGGGGCAGGGATTCGCCGCTCGGGGGACTGGCTGGGTGTCGGTCGGCGGGTGGTGAGCAATTGCACTGCGTATCATTTGTACATTCCAATCCTTTCATTATTGCTGTTGTCATTTTATTAGTGTTATCATTATTAGTTTCTTCTTTTCTGTTCTATTAAACCGTTCTTATCTCAACCCACGGGTTTTGCTTCTTTTCCCAATTTTCTCCCCCATCCCACTGGGTGGGGGGGGAGTGAGTGAGCGGCTGCGTGGTGTTTAGTTGCTGGCTGGGGTTAAACCACGACACCTACAAAAATTAGCTCCCCCTGCAATCAGGAAAGACTCTGTATGGGGTGATTTAGAGCAACTTTGCAAGACATGTTGAGAGAGCCTGAAGTTGTATCTAATACACGAGGTTAAGTGCCAGCCACAGCATCCCCAGAGGTCCTGGTGTCCCAATGCTTTAAAAAATACCAGGTAGATGAATACAAATAGCATCACACTTACAGCAAATGCTAAGAAAGCACTATACAGTGCTGCTTCTTAGGGGACTGAAAAAATTACCCCTTTCTTCATTAAGGAAGACAAAAAAAACTTTTCTTATTGTATAGACACAGAAGCTGAAGTTGGAAAAGTTGGTCAGCTGCTCACACTATATTCTTTGGTCTGCAAAAGGGATGATAAGCATGGTAATGTTTTACACTTATCCCTGAAACGTTATAGCAGTGGCTCCCACTGAGGCACTTGAGGGTTAAAACTTTTTACAGGCCACCTTATTTTTCCTCATTTAGCTCCATGCTCCATTTCAGCCCCGACAACACCCCAACTGGTTTATGACCTCCCTCAAATAATGTCTTGGAACTCTGGAGCTGTTAGTTGCCCTCGTATAATTGTAAATGAGTTAAGCTGGTTGGGAGCCTAATTGCTGCTAAATGACTCAATTGTCTCATACAGATAGCAGGAAGCTCTCTCTGCTCCCATCCCACGTGTACAGTACAGGACTGGGGTCATGTAGCAGCTGGCTGATAAAAAAAAAACCCGCAAAGGCCACTGGCCTGCCTGGTCAGTCAGATACTGGTTTCCAGTCTGTGGAGCTAACTGGCCTTCTTGTGCTTTTCAATAGGTTGGTGCTGCTTAGGTTTGAAAGGCATTTACCTTCAGGAGCACGGCATGGACACCACCAGGTATTCCCTCCAGCTCAGTCACACTCCCCAGCCTCTGTGGAAATCCCCATTATTTGTATTTTGCAACCTTTATTTCCTGATATCCTGGCACTGCCAAGAAGCTTTAAGTGCAGCTCCACACAGAGTGTGTGGCACGTGCAGGTCATTGCTAAATTGCACTTTCTAATTAGCACCTGCTCTGCTGGCTGGGCTGAGAGGGAGCTGGGATCCTCCTGAGCTGGTCCCAGGTAGCAAAGCCTGTGCAATGAGCAATTTGATGAAATGAGCTGCCTGTTCTGCATTTTCTCTCCTAATGAGCAGAGCAGGGTAATGCTGTCAGCTAGAGGAGCAGACACCTGGGGAAGCAGTGGGGCAACTAGCTGTCCAGCTCCATGCACTGACCTCTGTATCTACTCTTTTCACTGTGGGGAAATGGTAAAAAATTGCAGGAGTGAAGGCAGGCTCTAAGGAAGGGTCACAGCTTGTAAGTGGTGCTGCTCAGGGAATGTAAAAGAAAAGACTGGTGGGGTGTGTATCACACATAATGCTGTTCCTGGCAGTGCTCAGGGTGTGTGACTTTGCACCAAACTTCCCCAATGACTGCCAGTCCCCTATAAGTGTTCTGCCTCACCAGCTGAGATATTTAGGAACAGCATCTGTCGAGAGGTAGGATCACTCTGGGCCAGGTTGTGTTTGGCACGTGTTTCTTGGTATGTGAGGAGACACAGATGTATTGCATACAATTTCTGCTTCCACTGAGGGGCAAATACCAGACTGAATGGCCTTTCAGATGGCAGGAAACCCAAGATGGGGGAGGGGGGCAATACATGATAGAATATTTGTTTTGCAAAGGAAAATTCCAACACTCAGAAGACCGTGGTTTTGTTTTATTTCTCCGTGGCAGTTTTGACTAGCATGTGGGCATTGCCTCTGTGGTGGGCAATGCAACCATTGCTTAGAGCAAGGGTTAAAGTTATCAGGTTTTTTAGTTGAATTTTGTCACAAAGGGAAAAAAAAGTGATGTAAAAAGTAAGATAAAACTTTAGTCTATAATAGGATAAATGGGACAATGCTTAGATTAAACCATATTACTGAAGCAGCATTGATTTTGGGTGGGAGAACTGCATGCAGTTGCAGAGCTCAGCAGTAGGAAGGCAGCTGTGATGCCTTTGGTTAATGAACACATTCCTGCTGTCATCAGCCCAGGCACTGCCTTTACCCAACTAATAAGGGAGAACAAGGTTGCTCTGAGTTTTTAATATAGTTCCTACCTAATGTGTTGCTTCCATCTGAGTTTGGCTTTGAGTGTCAGGTATTTTTCTAGCCTCAGAAGAAAACTCTGGGGTTTTGAAGCCATTCCTGCTTGGGGAAAAGAAGCCATTAGCAGAGTCTTGTGCGGGAACTAGCATTCACACAGGGTGGTGGCATTCTGCTCATTGTGATGCTGCAAGATGTGGCAAGATAAATCATTTTAATCACAGAGCCAGTGGAGAACATTGCTTTCTCCCCTCAGATTTCCAGATGACCCAGGTGTAACAATGAAAGAAATAATCCCTTGTAAGGACTTGTAGCTGCTTCAGCAGCAAGATTTAATATACCATAGGATGGAAATATATGGGAAGCATCTGTCAATGTGTAGGCGTTTTAAAACAAGGAGAGGAAAAAAAAAACCCAAACCAACCAACAAAGAAACCCCCAAGTGGATGAAATGGAGTCTGGCTGAGAAAGACCATCCAGAAGGGACATTGCTTTGCTTTCGCTTACATTTCTCAAGCCATAAACTTGCTTTGTTGCCCCCTTGTTCTGTGCCAACTCCTCGGTGCTCCCAGAAGACTCTGCCTGAAATGTGAGAGGTCAATTTACAGCAGGGCAATTCCAGGAGGCTTTATAGGAAACCCTGAAAGCACCCCGGTGAGGCAGGTCTCCGTTGAGAAAAGTTGAGCTGAAGCAGTGCTGTGTAAGAAGGCACAGAGGGGTGGGTGGTAGTCCACAGCCAATGTGCCGTGCATCTCTGGGGAGCCCAGGCGCTTGGCAAATGCTGTCCCCATTTTCAAGGATCCTTGCCCACGTAGTGGTGCCAGAGTGAGATCACCTGGAAGGGAGCCCAGCATCCAAAGTGTGTGAAATGCTTCCAAGTTCATGTAGGTGGTTGACTTTCTTGGTGAACGTGGACTGCCTTTCTGTAGGAAAGACCTGCTGGGGGAAAACTCTTCCCAACATGCCCACTGCTTCTTCTCCCAGCCTGGAGCTTGTCTCTCTGGTGAAAGGCTTCCTTGACCAGAGGGATGATGTCCCATGAAAGTGAATACAGACCTGTTAAGGAGAAGTGAATAGACCAAAGTACAGCCAGTTACTTCTCCTTGGAGTACATGCAGGGTAACTTGTAACCCTCTAATATCTATATACCAGCGACTCATCTCTTGGGCACGGTGGTTGCTGGCATTTTTGGAGAAACTTTCCTTTCCCTAAGCTTATCTAGATGATTTCTTCTGAATCTTCACCTGTGAGCAGGATGCAGGTGACCAGCCTGGGGGCTGAGAAACAAGGGGATCAGTCAAGGAAAAGGACTTTCGTTTCTGTTTGGAAGTTAGTGTGGTCTGGACACCACCAGAAGGTTTTCTGCTTGCGTTGTATTTAGGCAGTGAAACTCGTCATTGCCAACAGAGAAACTCTGAGGCCTGCCTGACCTTCCCGGAGTTTTTTCACGTTGATCTTTATTGGCACATAGGTCCCAAAGTTGATGGCCTGTGCGGGGAGAGATTTTATTCGGTTCAAGTACAGGCAAGAGGGGAGTAAGAAAGGATGTACGTGTGACAGGCACGCACAGGCAGTGTCGAGGGAGCCGTCTGTGGCCACCTGAGCCAAGGGGACGATACCTTTGCTCAGGTGCAGCTCCTGGGTGAGTGTGCCTAAGTAGCTTGCAGGCTGAACCTGGCTGGCATCTCGCCAGATGATTGCTCTGCGTTGGCCAAAACTAAGCATACCTCGACTGTCACACCAGCTTACTGTGAGGTGACATTCAGCACGACCGGCGCCTGTGCTCCGTGCCGCGTAAAAAATGTCGGCACACCATTTGGCTATTTTGGAGATGGAGGAACAGGTCCCATCCTTGGGAGATGTAATCTATTTGATTTATTTAGCACCTGCGGTCCTGCTTTTAATTTTTTTACACTGGGAACTTGTAATGAGTTTAGTGAGCTAAAATCAGATTTTCAAGGGTGGCTCTTCACTGCCAGCAAAAGAGAAAAAACTTCATCAAGAGTTTCTTGTCTACTGCTAGAAAACACTTTCCATCACCCCTAGGGAACTGTGCCTACCAGAGACTGTGAGTGATTCTGGAAGCAGCAGGCAGGCAAATCACTTATTTTATTAGCTATATTTTGCAGCCCAGTATGTTTGTACAGTAAATAATATTTTGCATAAAGTCAATGGCTGATGCTGTGCTTTTTATCATGGACTGCTATTTTTTACAGCTGCTCTTTTAAGTGTCAGCACTGAGCATTTGTTGGTGTCATCATCTGCACTTTACATTGCTATGTGCAGCGATATAACTGCTCCAAAGCTTTGTACTGTGACAGGGGTGTCACAGTTATTTGGGAGAGATGGAACCACACTCTGAACATTTTTCACTCTTAGCATGGCCACATTTATGGTGTTTGTAAAATTCTGTGCGATTTTATGGCATTTGTAAAATAGCGTCATTTTATGGCAGTTGGGAAGTGCTGTGATTTCAATGAAAAATGGACTACACTGGTTTCAGTGGGAGAGTTTTCCAATGCCACCGAGGGATAAAAAACACACCCAAACTTTCCGAGCATAGCAGGAAACTCTGTGTTTTCTGCCTTTGGCATGTAAGTGATTATTCTTCTTGTGGTAAACAGTATTTGCTGCTTTGCATGATATGTATGAGAAAAGAGTGTAGCAAGAAAACCTCTGTAGTTAAGAATTTTAATAAAGCAGAACCTCAAGGAAATTATATATTTATAGTCACACACATATGTAAAGGAGTAATCATGTTCAAAGGCTGCCAAGTCCCGTGTGTCGATAATGGTAAAATTTAGCTCTGTGCGAAGGGCCGGAGAAGGGACTTTGGGGCTTGTCTCTGCTTAGTACCCTCCACGTTAATTTGTCCATGTTTGTAGGATGTTAATGCTCCTGTTTGTCAGAATTTAACAGGAGTGTCATTAAATACTGCAGTCATTTTTATTCTTTGCAGCTTTGTAACCTTCAATAACTATGGACAACTCCCCCCACCTCATCTCCCCTTCTTGCAGGCTTCACTCTTAGCCATAATTGGAGAAAAATCCGGAAAGGGGCTGGAGGTGAGGTTTGTTAGAGCTGCTAATTAGCTGATGCCATCACATCCGAATTACAATCCAATTCCTTGGAGGACTCCAGAGCCTCTTCTCCCCAGCTCTGAGACACGTGCCGAATTTACCCTTAGAAAACAGGGGCAGATGATTAGTACTGACACCCTCCAGTTCCCTCACTGAGTAGTCTGGTACAAGGTGGTTGGTTTAAGGGCCTTGGCTGGAATTAAAGAGTTTTCTTTCAAGTTTTTTTTTTTTTCCCCAGACTAATTCAACTGAATGTGAAATTTGATGAGGGAAATTTCCTCTCCAGAGCTTCTCATTTGGGGAGGAAGGGAAAAACAACAGCAGCTCTGCTGACGATAAAATTCAATTAGAGTTGAACTACCATTGATTGTTTTGATTTCATTTGTGTTTATCTTTTAATTAAGCTGTCCTCATCTGATTTTTAATTTTTTTAAAAAGATTTTTTTCATCCTCTTTCTTTACGTGCGATTCAGAAGCAGGTGTTCTGTGAGCCTAAAGGAAAAGGTATAGTGCTGCATCCCTTATTTACCATGCTGGATGGTGAAGACAGCCTTCTAAGAAGATAAGTATTCTTAAGACATATATGTTACATTGAGGACAGTATCCAGACCATACCTGATACAGGCATTGAGGAGCCATAGTTTTGTGGCCACATCTGGTCTGCCTGAATTAGGCAGTCTCTCTATAGACTCTATAGGGAGATTTAGGCATGCTTGAAGTCCAAAAGCCCTTGTCACTTAAACACGGTACATAATCCGTCTCCGAAGTGGGAGCAGCTTTGCCACTGCTGCAATTCCCAAGCAAAATTGACAGCTGGACCTCAGACCTATTGATTACAGCTTTTATTCACCCAGATGTGTGCCCTAAGTTTTCTCTGCCTGGAGAAAGAGGGGATGCACAGCTCTGGTATGAGGGAAGAAGGTAATCCCTTTTCAGGCTGGGTCACGGTACAGGCAGGAATGCAAAGGCTGTGGGGCCAGAAGGAGAGCAAACATCAAAGCCCAACCAGGACCTACTGGTCAGGGTAGTCTGCTGGGAGAAGCAGGACTGGGGTTTGTCTCCCTGATCAACATCCTCCCCATGGAAAACTAAGGCACAAGATTAATTTTGTTCCTAGTAAATACTTATACTGAGTAAGAACCAGTTATTGCATAGCAGTGTGATAAAACATTTCCTGGGCTAGTGCTGCGTGCTGCAACAGATCCTACAAGAGCTGAGAAGACTTAGCTTCCCAGAAGAGGAGGAACTAATTTTCATAGCTCCTTCAGCACTATTGTTCATTGTAACGTGAGTACAAATTTAACTTTATTAAAGCAGCATTTCTAAGGTAGCTCAGCTAAACACAGAAAATACGAGATGCCACCACACGCTGTTGTTTTCGTAAGGACAGCAGCTTTAATACTGGAGAGCAATAAATTGCCTGGAATTATATTAAGTCCTGGAACACTGTGCTAATGCTGGTCTGCCATTGAGTAACTCCCAGTAAAACATCAATGGGCCTCTGGCTTTAGTTTTGTTCAGTGAGTAGGTGTTAGAGAGTTTTTTCCCAGCATACACCAATCCCTGGTTCTGCCAAAGATGATGGATGTTTTCCTGTTTTCCTGTTGATAACAACAGGGACTGAACCAGACTCCCACAGCCAGACTCCCCACCCTTCCTGAAGCCATCCCTTGCACCCAGTTACAAAGACCTGAACAGAGGAGTTTTACAAGGTTTAGATCAGAAGGCAGTGTTTGCCACATAGCACCCTACTTGTTTTGTGACTGGTCATAGGAAATTGTTTTATGTGTAGTTTGTGGGTTTCAAGAGTCAGCAAAGGTGCATGACACCTGGGGACCATTTTGGATATTTGGGTGTTGAAAATAGATCTACTTTTTGCATAAGACACCTTGCATCCACCTCAGACTTCAGTCAGTCCTCAGAGAGTCTGGGTGAAAAATGGGTGGACTGTGACTACCCAGGGAGGCAGGTGCTTGTGCAGGATGAGGAGATATTCTGATTTTTTTGTTCTGAAATAGGCGTAGGAAGGAGGCTGTGATGGAGTGTTTTGCACAGAGGAGGAAAAGGATGGTCTTGGTCATGAAGGGTTTCTGGTGGCTGGGGAGACACCACAACTCTCTCACTTGACAACTCTCACAACTTGACATCACAAGATGATGCCAAGGGCAGAGAGGCTGCCACTGAAAAATGACAGTGTGTCAGGTTGTTTGCTTGAGCTGGATGAATGCACAGGAATAACTTGATGCACACAACACAACGTGGAGTAGCACGTGCCGAAAACATCCAGTGCTGATCATCTGAGCACTCTCTGGTACTGGGCTGGGTGTTCATTTGGGGTTCGATCCAGCGTGGCTGTTTTTGTGTTCTTTCCTCCCAGTTTCTATAAAATAAGCAGTTTTATCAGTGGAATTTACCTTTTGGCCGAGCAGACTCTAAACAGTTTCATTCAAGATATGCAGGTGTACGTATACACCCACATTTAAAAACACACATACACTCGTCAGATATAGCTATCTCTCTATTATTGTATCATTGCCTTTTAGTAACGTATGATATAATTAGGTAATAAAATACCTCCTAGTCTGGTCAAGTTTCTTCCATCAGTCAGTGAGGGTTTATAGCTCTCTGCTCTGCATGGCACAAAGGATTCTTACTCTCCTCACCAATCACCCCTTTCCAGTGATGCTCAGCACACCACCACAGGCAAAAGCTGAATAAAGAAAAAGCTATGAAGGTAGCTAAATTGGGCACTGAACAGGGTAGGAAACCCCAAGAGGGTGGAGTGAATCCTCAGCTCTGCCCCCTTTTGTGCTTGCATTGTGACAGAGACCTTAATTAAACGATTGCACGATGCTTTTTTTCCTGCGGGATCAGACATCATTGAAGGCACAGGATGGAAGGACTTACTGAAAAACAGGCTTTAGGTAGGGCTTGTTTTATGCTCTTTTATTATTAATTGTGAGCTTTCGGGCCTTAGCTGCTGCCTGCTCTGGTGTTAGAAGTATTTCTGCTCCACTGGGCTCTCTGCAGTGCTCCACCTTGGGGGTGTCTGAGCCCCACAGACTCATGTCTTGCAAGGGTATGCAATCCCTATATTGCAGACAAGAACTGGGGCACAGGCTGGCAACAGCTGGGAGAGCTCCTGAGATGGGCACGCCACCGTCAGATTTTGGGGATCTTATTTTTGCAGGCAGGCAGTGCCAAATAGTGCTGTAGTGTGCTCCAGCCAAGCCAGGCATGTGGAAAAGGAGCCTTGCATGAGTGAAACCTGCAAGTCAAGCCACTAGCCGAGCATCCCATAGGAACAGGTATGGCCAAACCTGCCCCTCACCCTGCCTCAGATCAGCTCTTTGTCCCTGTGCAGTCCACTGCTACCCACCCATCCTGGCTCCACGAACGCACTGGCATCACCTCTGGTCTCACGTCCCTGGCTCCCCAGCAGTCTCCTCGCCCAGCCAGCCTCTTCTGCTTATGCCAGTCCTTGTCCCATTCTCCTTCTCCAGCCACAACCCCTCCCTGCCCTCCCACCTTCCCTGGGGAATGTGCTCCTGCTATTAGGCTTGAGGAGGTTGCTCCACCATCCTGATCCTGCGATTGAGGTGGTGGGGCATTCAGAAACCAGGGGAAAAGGGCTCTGGTGGCTGTCATGAGAATCTGGGCCACGTGTTGTTCACAGCGAGCCAAGAACTGAGCTTGCGAGGGAAGTTGTGCTGAGCCATCAGAATAAGCATTGCTAGGGAGCATCGACTCCACAAGGAACGTGATTGCTATAATCTGAAGGACACAGAATAAACCTGTGCAGACTGATACTTTTCAAAGACTGATACTTTGGCCAGATGACAGTAGTTGGTAATAATGATGGCAAAGAGCACAATTAACAGAAAAGGCCAGCTCCATGCCAGATTTCAAGCTCCTGCTCCATGTGCTGTTCTCAAAAGGGTACCAGAATTTTGTCACCATGAGCAAAAGAGTGCACTTTCCCCAGCCTCAAGGACTGAATTGCTTAGATTTAAGACATCGGCCTGAGACAGACAGATAACACAGAAAAATATTGAATTTTGAAAGTTAAAATCTGGTAAAGTTCAAAGCATCTGAGAGCAGAGGAATTGCACTGAGGAGTGCTGTAAAATGCCATCAATAAAAGATTGCCCAAACACCTGTGACACAGGCTGAGATTTAAGATCCCTTAGTGGGGACCTGCTTTTCCTTAACTATAAGAAGGACAACCCTGGGAATCAGATGGTAGACCCTGAACACCGGACCCTGAACACTCCTCCTCCAGGCAAACGAAGAAGAAAGCCTCTCCTGAGTAGCTCCCTACACTAGCATCCATTTCATGGCAGTGAGGAGGTGCTTTGCACTGCCTTGTGCCCCTAAAAAAAAGACTGCACACTTATTCCTGCCTGGGAAATCCTGGCAGCATTGTATGGGACAGCCCTAAGTTCAGAGCAGCAAAAAGACATTGGCCGAGGGAAAAAAGCGAAAGTAGCAGTAGCATTTGTTCTGCTAATGCGTGGGGGAGACAAAAGAAAGGAGAGGGGGAATGGCAAGGTTTCAGAGAGTGGAAAATTAGTGCCAGGCAAGGTTGATATTGCTGAGAGCCCTAAACATCTTCCTAGCTTCAGCAGTCACAAACAAAGCAAAGGGTACCATCCCAGAGTCAGGAACATGCTTCCTGCAGAGAAAGAAAGAAAAGTGTTAAATTGGCTTTTCCTGTTGTTGAAGAGCAGACAAAATGGCTCTTTTCTGCTCTTGGAAGTGTTCGAAACCATTAAGAGGTGACAAGGCCTGGGGTCTGTAAGGCTGTAAATAGCAGTATCTATATTTAATTGAAGATGATGAAGGATTCAGTGAATTTCTGTCCCGTAAGCTTGACATCAGCCATGTGACAAAGATGAGGAACACGATGTGGCAAAGAATGTGACTATCAGAGTTTTGAAATGCAGAAAAAGGGGCAGCTGCTATGAATTCCTGGCATGCAGTTGCTGGCTGGTACTCTTTAATTCTTTAACAGACTGCAGATCTGGCTGAAGACCTGGCAGCTGCAGTCTGGCCAGAGGGATTTCTTAAGTAAGCAACCTATTCAGAATCATTAACCTACCTGCACTCCCATGTGCACAGGACAGCCTTCCCAGCAAGCCTTTGGGTCATAATTTGCTTTGCTTTTTGACTCTGTCACGAATGGCCACCCTTACAAGTGATATGTCTGGGAGGGAGACCACATTTTAATGGCTTTGCTCAGTAGCTTCCCCTGTCAGTGTGCAATATGTGCTGTGGCTACAAGACAGAAGATGGTGCAACCCTTTAAACAGTGCTTTCCAGCAGGTGCTTCCTGGGAAAGTCAGTGGAGATATTAGTGGAAGCATGATTGGACCTTGAATAAGCAGGGGAAAAAAAGCACCATATGTCAGAAGATGAATATTATGTAAATAGTAAGGCATACAGACATTTTGTAAGTGGGCAGGCTGATGTCATTATCAATCTACAATTAAACCAAACTGTGGGGTCATACCATCCTATTATGTCTAGCAGATTAAACTCAGGCTGTCTCTTTTTGTTATTGTTTCTGATGGAGTTTTGGAGCTTTCTTAATTCAGGTCAAAAAATGAGAGGCTTCCTCATAAGCATTTTAATTAACCAGCTGAAGAATTCTCTTGCCCCCAGAGACTCACAGTACCAAATCCAGAGCTCAGCACTGCTATCCCTCTCAGACTGTCATATTTCAGCTCAAATTGTGTTTGTGCCCCTTTATTCAAGCCAAAACCACAGACAGCAAATCAAACCTACCCCCCTCCCTCATTGACTACTTGGGAAAAAAAAAGTATCTAGAAAGTTTGATTTTTGACCTAAACATGTCCTTTGCATCCCCCAGCGCATGAGGACCAGAATGTATGAGGAAAGCGACCTAAACCTGCTGAGGAAAGCCCTTTTGGCTGCACCTTGGGGCTACACACACCTCATCGCAGGCATCTTGCCTGCCCTAAACCACCAGCACAATAGGGTCATCCAGCGTTGTCTCAGGGCTGAGTAAAACCCCAGTCCTTTTCCAGGGCCGCTTGGTGCACTGTTCCCCCAGGCAGAAGCCCTCAGTTGAGCCGTTGGGTTTGTAGAGAGCATGCTGCTCCTTGGGCTGATGGGGAGCTCCTTCCTGGTCCATGGTGGCTCTCGACCGCGTTCGCAAGGCTGCGGTGACTCGTGGTGGCTCTCCCACAGCAAGCTGACCTTGCACCAGAGGCCAGCCATCGTCCTGGCAGGCTTGTTCAAGGAGAGGAACCTCACACCCCCAAAATGGTCATGGGTGAGAAAAGCATCCCCCAAAGTCCCCCACTCCCCCTGTATCCTCCTCTATGTGGAGCTGGCGCAGATACTGCTCCTTTCCAACTTTTGGGGTAGCGGCGTGCTGTAAGGGGGGAGGACATTGAAGAGCAAGTACGGTTTTGGGAAGGGCAGGAGCTCCAAGTGGTGGGGGACGAAGGAGAGTGTGCTGGGCAGCCAGGCAGTTGTCAGCTGCCCTTGCAGCGGTAAGTAGTATTCCACGGCAGGGATGGTAGCAGCGAGCTTTCTTGGCATCAAGCTAGGAGCCTTTCAAGAATAAAAATGCAGTCTCAGGTAAATCAATACAGACTTTTAGTTAGATACAATTTATGATCAACCTTATTTGTTTCCCTGGTGCTCAGTAATTAAGAAAAAAATTTTAGAAGAATAGACTCCCTAAAACCCAGTGGTATGCTGTCACCCAGGGAGCAAGGCAAAATACCCTTTGTTCTAGCCATGGAAAAACTCCTGACAGGGAAAGAGCCTGTGTGCCAGCCTAGGTAATATTAACTGTCCTGGACTTGGCAAGGACGTGGGTCAAGAACAAAAAGCGCTGGTCAGCCTAACAAGGCTGGATGTTGTAAAGAGATACTGTCTATAAAGAAACATTGCTTTGTGGCTGCAAATTTTGTATTTCTTCCTGTTCAGGAAATTTCTGATGGTAAAGATATTTTGAATCTAAGTATGATTTACAGGGAAGTGATTTAGAAGTAAAATGGGGAAGGATCATCCTGCAAGAGACACCTCACGGCATATTTACAAACCAGGTTTAATTTCATAAAGAAATGTGCTATTTGACCATATTTGCCAGCATTTCTCTTCATCATATTGCCATTTTTGTCTTTTCCAGTCCTTCTCCTCTGGGATAGTCCCATGCGAAGAGGTGACCTGGTGAAGGATAGGTATCTCTCCCTCCCTCAGTGGCTTTATACATAGCTTCCTATACTCACTGTGATATCTGACTTGGCAGCAGGAATGAAATCAACTTCTGTCAGATGCTGAAGGCCACCAAAGTTGCCAAACTTTTCATGTTTCCTCCACTTTGCTCGCTGGTTCTGGAACCAGATCTGGATACAGGCAAGAAAGAAAAGGCACAGAAATGAACAGGAGGTGGAAGAGGAACTGCTCACATCCAACTACTTTCCCTGCTCTCTGAGCATCAAAAAACATTGACCCCCAGCTTGGCAGAACCAGGAGCTGAATCTAAAGGAAAACATTGGGTTCAGCACAGCGCCTTTCACATTTTGCATAGCATGTGGGATCTCTGGACTATCATGACAGCCTCTTTTCTCTCGCAGCTCACAGAAGAGCTAGGATCTCCCTGTTTAAGGAAAGACATTGTCACAGGGTGCAGCAGGTCTTCCAGGGCTCTCCTGGGAAAGCAGATCCTTTCGTGGTGAAAGCTTTGCAGCAGTCAAGGCACACGGCATTCTGTTTTCCCTAGGAGGTGCAATTTGTTGCATGACAGGGGCTCTTCTACCCTGTTCCCAAGTGAATAGACTGGGAAAAGACCCACCTAGATGTTTTGCTGGGCTGCAATAAAAATGTGTCACCAGTGGAGTTGTAGTAACAGGGTTCTTCCTATATTTAGCTGGTAACATTTTGAAATTCACATAAGGGACCTAAGCAAAAGACCCAAGGGGATGAAACCTTCTAAATCATTCAGCAGTCTATGTTATCTGCCATCTCTTTTTCACTGGAAAACAGATGACTCATTTTCTCAGGGGAGTTTCTTTCATCTGTCAGCTGATTTGACCAGTCTGGCTTCTGGCTGAGGCACACAAGTATTTATTGTGCAGCTACAGTAGTGCATCTTGCTGCATTGCTGTGAAAAGTTGAATCCCCCTTCCATTATAGTTTCTAGCTGGCTTAGGAACTTGCTGTTTGAATGTAAGCAAGTGGTTCACATGAGCACAAGGTGTTAGTGATCAACACCAGATGTTACTAGATGTAAATATGTATGCATTTTAAACCAAATAATGAGCAGCTCAATTATTTCTGCATCTCTTGCCCAGGAAGTAATGGGAATGTCAGGACCCCCTGCTATATTGCTGGTAGTTAGCAGTATCTGAGGTTACTGAAAGGACAGTCTTGTTTATTTGGGCTTGCATGTGTTTGAGAATTGCTTAGTCTATATGAACTGCTCCATTCCCTTTCTACCATGCAGGAGTTATATGGTGAAACAGCACCATAAAAATGACTCCACTTTAACAGCAACAAAGTGATTGAAGGCAGAGGGGAGACTGAAGCCAAAATCCAACCTCTGAAATGCTCCTTCCAAAGTCTGCACATGGGATAAAGTCCTCACTTCAGGGATATTTATTTTTTTTTAATAAGGGCAAAGCTGTGTTCACAGACTGAACTGCTCTTTTTTTGCCCAACCAGCCCTCCAACAGCTACTGATATAATTTACTCTCTTCACGCTACTAACTTTCATTTTTCCAGTGTTCCTGAGCTATGGCACTGAGACAGAGCACAGTATTCCCATGTGTGTTCACGAAAGTCACACCAGTGCTAAAGCCAGGGACAAGTGCCTCCTTAATCCTGCTTGAGATTTCACAAAAGACTCATTTACCCTCTCAGTGGTCAGCAGGTTGTCCAAGGAAATAAGGACTAAAACAGAGTGCAGAGAGAGGGTGGCATGCCCCATGCTGTAGGAATGGTCTCCAGTTGTTGCTCTGTAAGATTGTCCATTTGTTGTTCTCTTGCAGACACATGACCAATGATCCAGAGCTTGCTGTACTAAAGAATCAGCCTTTTCATTATTTTCCAGTCCCTTAATCTTCTTACCACTTCATAGCACTATCATTAAAGATTTTACTGATTATGTAGTTCAAATTCACCTTTGTGTCCTTAAATGGTTCCTATGAGAGACCACCTTTGATATGTCCTCCTTTGCAACTGAACACCTGTTGCAGACCTAGCTTTTTGTCTACCAGCACATGCCATTTGATCTGCTCTGTTTTCTTAATCCAAGCAGGCTGTAGGATGAAGGCAAGGTCCTTACAGTGACATGCCATCAATGTTATTACCTTTATCAACCAAATACGTAGAATCATAGAATCGTAGAACCACAGAACCCAGTCCAACCGCCCTACTGTGGGCACAGACATCTTTCACTGCATCAGGTTGCTCAAAACGCCGTTCAACCTGACTTTGAACACTTCCAGTGATGGGACATCCACAACTTTTCTGGGCAGCCTGCTCCAGTGTCTTGCCACCCTCATCATAAGTAATTTCTTATATACAATCTAAATCTACCCTCTTTCAGATTAAAACTGTTGCCAATGATCTCATCATAAAAAGATGAGTTAGACAACATCTATTTTCCATAAACCTGTGTTGATAAGCATTAAATATATTACCCTTTCTTTAATTCTTCATTAACAGAGACTCCTATCGGCTTTATCACTGTTTTGCCAAAAATCAATGTTTGGCTGACAGGCCAGTCATTATCTGGTTGTCCTGTTTACCCTTTAAATACTGACACAACATTAGATTCCTTCAAGGCCCCTAGAATGTCTCTTGTGCTCCAGGACTGATTAAATATCAACACTGATGACCCAAAGTGCTTCTCAAGCAGCTTTTTGAGAGCTACTGGAGGTAAGTCACCTAAATGTCTGGATTTAAAAATATCTGTCTGTACCAGCTGCTGTTCAACATTGTCCTTATGGAAAGTGTTTCATCATCATCGTGTGATACTACCACCTTACCTGACATATTTCCAAGGATAGAGCAGAAATTATGACTGAACATCTTTGCCATTTCTGCATTATCCTTGACAGTCCCATTGTTTCTATAAAGTAACAGATCAAAGTAATTGTTCACTTTTTTTTGTTTGTTTGTTCTTAATGGACTTTTATCAAGTTTCTGATGATCCTTAATTTTTCTGACCAAAGCTTTGGCCTGTATCCTTCTGCTTTGCTTATTCATTTTTTATAATTTCTTGTTTCTAATATTTACTCACCCAGCATTCTTCATTTTGTGTTGCGTGTAGGCATACACACATGCAGGGATATAATTCCATCTATCTATCTACTTTAACTGTTTCACAGCAATCATACCTTTGTTTCTTGATTGGAGGACACAAGCTTTTTCACAGTTATGCAATGTTTCACTTGGTTACCCAATGGTTGCTCACTTTTTTTTTCCCAGTTAAATTATCTCTCTGAGGTGATTTGACTTATACTGCTTTTAACTTTGTCAAACTATTATTTCAAAGTACCAAGAGCATATACGAATTATCTGCACTCTATTTTGTTTATATGTGACAAATGCAATCAATCAAAACTGTAACAACTTGTAACTTGTACCTAAGTTGCTGCTAATTTTTAGTTCTGTGGCTGGTTTCCCTTTATCAGCCATGATAAGGTCAAATGCAGAATTTTCTGTGTCATGTGTAACACTGTCTGAATTGGGAATTTGGCGTCTGCAGTTCATACATGAGGGGCTTTTCACTACCTTTGTGTACATCTCAGGTTGATGTTTCCCATGATAACTCTTTTTTATCCCCCCCCCCCCCCGATTATAAATAATTTTTTAAACAGAAGATTGTCCTGTTCTTTCATGTGATTTGCTGGGAACACTGACTAGTAGCCCAGCTTGTGCTTTATACCATTGGAAATGCATTGTGGGTACACTGATATTGCTAATGGGCATATTATGTCTATGCTGTTCCAATTCTCCCTGTCACCTAACTATGAAGCAATATCATCATGGTTAGTTGATAGTCCCAGGCATATCATAGTCAATAAACTGCTCTGCGTTGAACTTTGGTTGTTAGAGTGGGATATGTGCCTAGAAGTACACTGATGACTCTAGCATTATGGCGAGTACAGGAACTGCCTCGTGCAAAAATCATCACAACAGTGCCTGGTAAACAACACCAAATTCCAATACACAGTGGTATGTATATTTTAATGTAGCAGATTTCATATGCAATAAACATTTGGGGTCAATTTTGAGCTCAGTCAGCAAGACTGCATTACAGATGGGGAGAAGTGGATTAGTTTCCGTGCACTGAAATTACAGCCAGGGAATTTAAAGCCTGTGATATCGAAATACAGAGCAGTAAGAAAGCATTTTCATTTGGGCAGTTATTTTCACTTTTTTGAGACCCTGTAGAAGATGGATGTAGATGGCAGTTTGTGCTGGATGTACATTAGTCTATAAAAGGTTGATAAATGATTAATAAATATTTTCATAAATGGCCGCTCTGTCGCTACAGAGTCCAACAGGTTGCTTATAACCATCTGTGACTCCTATTTGCTATGCATTTAGTATGCTTAGAGCTCCTGTTAACCCTTTGATTAATCCCATTTGCTTAGTCCCAGCTAGGTGACAAATACTTTTTTCCCTATTTGCAAAAGGAGAATGGTGATACTGGCCTCCTCTGTAAGGTAACTGAGAGGTCACGTATTTCATTAGCGTTGTCACCCAGGCATAAACCATTAAGAATGTACTCTGAATAAGGAGT
Source organism: Harpia harpyja (assembly GCF_026419915.1). Lineage (NCBI taxonomy): Eukaryota > Metazoa > Chordata > Aves > Accipitriformes > Accipitridae > Harpia > Harpia harpyja. Next base: position 26,365,134 of record NC_068945.1, on the reverse strand, counting down.
TGGTGCAGTGAGCATAGCCGTTTGGAGACATAATGTACCTGAACTCTGGCTTCTGGGAGATTTATCTTTGCTGCCAGTTGGTTTCGAATATGGACATCCGGGTAGTGAGTCACTTGGAAAATCTTCTCCAGTTCCTGAAGCTGCTCAGCTGTGAACGTTGTCCGGATTCTCCGTTTCCCTTTCCTCTCAACTGTGCAAACAAGGAAAGGTGTATTGCGTTTTATAGGAGAAGGCCACAGGGCCACAAGAAGATTCAGAGATGCAGGAATTTCTGTAAATTGCTATGCAGCTGGGATGGCACCCACTCCAACACCTTCCAGAGATGTACTTACCATAGGTGACTGTCTCCTGACCCAGCAGTGAATGCGAATGAACTCCTTTATCATTCAAGGAGTGAGTCAAAAGTGCCCATTTGCAGTGCTAATTCCATGGACTCACTGCATGTCAACAGCTACAAAACCCTATGTATTTTAACCACACTAGCCCTGTAGTGGTTTGTCATCAAAGTCTTTTAGTGCTGGACCAGCCTTTGACCCCTTTTTGCTCCTGTCTGTCACATGCACACATCTGTTGCTAATTTATAATCCCTTATTAACTATTTGTGAAGAAACCTTTAATGTAAACTGAATGAAAAAGTAGATAGATACTCCATTTTGTCTTGGTGCTGTTCTCATGCCTGTAATGAAGCGCCATCTTTCTTTCAGCTGATAGCTTTTCCATCCCTATCTTTTCCCATCATACTGGTCTTACTAAGCTTTCTTCAGGCTCTGAGGTATTATTTTATTCCATTACCACTCTATTGATTTTGATGAATTTTCTCCTCCTGTATGCCAGCAAGATCAGAGAGTACCCAAAATGTGTGAATGCTGGGAAGGGAAGTCAACCATTCCAGACTAACTGACCACTGCTCTCTTTCCATAGCATTCCTTCAGCAGTATTTAGGGATATCCAGCAGTTTTCACTATAGTGTGACAGTTGCATTAAAAATGTTACCTTACAAAGAAAAGTCATGGTATTCTCCTGACTACAGTGTTGTGGTGTGGGGACTTTCTAAACAAGCTGAACCATAAGAACTACAAGGCCTTAAAACCCATGGAGCAGCATATGGGGAACTTTGGGTGCTATTAATTCCTAACAGTACTCTTGGACTGCTCCATTCCTTCACCTGCTGTGGTGTGTCCACACCAAAGACTTCCATCAGAACTCCTACACTGTTTTGAAAATCCCCTCCCACACCAGAGTATTTTATTTAGATCATGAACTCTGTATGCCACTTGGTGTAAGTTAGAATAAGGTCTAGGTTGCTATGAAATGATGCTGAAGGGATGATGTCTTGCAAGGAGGAGGAGAAAGGAGCAGCAGAAGTGAGCTCTAAGGCAGCTGATCTGCAGAATGTGGAGTTCAGCCTCATCCCAAGGCTGGAATCCTCTCTGATGCACAAATGGAGTATCTTCCAGCTGACATTGAGCGACCAGTGCAAAAAGCCATGTCCCAAGCATTGAGTCACAGGGTTTTTTCTACTGAGCTTGGAAAACTGCAGCCTGATAGGAGCATAAAAATTCTAATATCACTAGTGACTATGATGAGCTTGTTACTCAATGACCTTAAGTAATTTGCAATGACACCATGTTGCTCAAGAAAATGACCTTTTTAAAGAACTGCTTTTGGTCTTCCATGGTCTGATGACATCTACCAATTCATACTATGTAAGTAGATGCATATACTTCCTAAGGGGAACAGTTAACCAGAGAAGGTTATCTTAGTCCCTCAAAGAGACTTTGTACTTTTCTCCCCCCTTTTGTTCAACCATTAGCATAAACTTTTCCTTTTGGGGGCTAATGCAGTGAAAAAGGTAACTAAAACCTTGGCCAATATAAATTGGGCTCTGTGCCAACCAGAAAATGACATTTTTCATTCTGTAATTGAAACTTTATTGTGACTCTGTTGACACAGAAAATAAGGAATAAAAAATTCTGTCCATCGACTTGGTAGGAAGGTGCCTAAGACACGATACCTGGGGACCAGTAAGTGAATATATTCCATTGTGAATATTTAATCTTTTCTAAACCTTTCAGGTACTTTGAAAGGAAACCAGTCATGCAAGAATAACTGAGGAGTGTCATTTATCATAAACACTGTCAATACTCCTATATCTCAGAAACAGCCTAATAAAGCTGATGTCCAACACAGTTAAATCCATATCATTAGACTTTTCACCAGCCTATCAAAGTCCTACTCATTAGACTGCAGCGCTGGCTTCAGCCCCAAGAGAAAAATGTTATTTACATTGAATCTTGTTGGCACTACTGGGGCAGAGATCTGAAATGAGAAATAATTTTGTGCTTTTATGCTGAATATAGCAATGGGCACCCTCTCCTAAGAAGCCCTGATTACAAAGTTGCGTCTACTTGAACCTTCCCAAAAGATGGCTGTAAGGGGATTTATTGCTGTATGGATTAAAAGGTTAATATCGATGCTGAGACTATGAATCTCAGGACACTACGTCCCCTGTAGATATGATAGAGCTAACAGTTCATAATGGTGTCTCTTGTCTGGAAGATTTTCACCTCACACTTCTCTGTGTGGGTTGGCCTCCATATCCTCCTGGGAGATACTGCAGACAGGTAAGATTGAATACTAAGCTGATATTTTGTCAAGCACATCACGTTCTGTCATACAGTAATGAATCTCTTTGCTGTATTTGTATTGTTACAACGTATGGTCTTCATATTTCTGTAGCACTGCGCAATTCATTTAGCAGATCCCGACAAGTGAAGTTTGCACTGGTGTCAGAAACTTGAGGCCTCCCTGAGATGTCCTGTACATCACCTGAACACTGAGCTGAGCTCCTGCCTCTATCCAGGGTAGAAGACTGGCTCCACAAACCTGGGAGAAGCTGCAATCTACCTCCATCATTTCCAGAGTGGAGCAAGAGATCCAAGCTCAAACTGTGACCACCTCCTCGTTCCTGTGGTCCCACCTGTACATAAACATCTGGGAAGCTGACAGAGTTGTTGTCCTGCCAGGTTTTGTATGCGCAGGCACTCTATGTAGCTTCTAGCAATCAGAAAGCCTTCAGGAGAAAGAGAACAAACCTGCCTACCTGCCTACCCTCTGGAAAATTTCTGGATTAGCAAAAAAATCCCAATGTACTTTTTAAAAAAAAGTAATAGATTAATGAACTGAAATATAATTTCATGACTATGCAAAGCAAGAAAGAAACTGTCTACAATTTAAAACCTAAGTTGTCACATCAAATAATAAAAAAGGTGTATTTTAGTATTCCATCAGAATACAGCAAATAATGATTTAGTTCAGTATAAACCCTTCTGTCTCATACATTAACCAGACTCTACAGAATTGAGATGACTGAACTGGACCACGATGGGATTGAAGTGAATGCCAAAGACCAACTGGATCAGACCTCATCGAAGCAGGCACCATACAAACAGCAATCATTAGTTCTTGCCTGTAAGCACATATGATGACAGCTATCATCTCCTCTTTGTAATGGGGAATCAAAGCTAAGGCAAGACTTTTAGTGCCCAAACCAGGGACTACTACCTGTGCTAGAAAGGATTGGTTTACATTATTAGACCATGCTAGCTGCAGGACTTCTCCACAGAGTATGTTCACACACACCAGAGACAGAGATGATAATGTGGATATCTATCCTTGGCTACCAGCTTAAGAAGTTGTGGGTGCTGGCAGAACACTTGATACAGACTTCACTGGATTAATCAACCTAGATAGACTCAAGAAATCAGCTGTTACAAGCAATGCAATACCATCTCTACAGGGCCAAGGTGTGGAACAAACTCAGTAGTGAAGATCATGACTCTAGAAGGAGCTGCAAAGCCTGCCCTACAAAGAATATATGAGAATGAGAAGACAAAGGCTGTGCACAGCTGGTGTAGGTTTGGGAAGAAACTTTTAGTTGAGCTGGGACATCTTATGGTACCTGAGAGCTGGATCCATTGCCTTGAACGTATTTTAAACTGTGCTGGAGATGGGATGGGGAATGGATCTGCCAGATCATCTCTTACTCTATTCTGTCCCACTGGCAGCTAAGAAGTGTTCAGGACTAGAGAGCATGGCTTCAGAGAGAATAGGCTAGTGAGTTTCTGGTGTCTCATATAGGCTTCTTTGGTATGAAAATGACCCAAATAACTTGGTGATGGGCAACAGAAACTCCCTATCAGTTGACTCTTACATCCTCCTCATATTTCCTTCTTGAAAGGTGAACTGTTTTACAGATAAGACTCATGTAAAGGAAGGGTCTACACAGTGCTCAGAAGTGTCAATCCGATTTTTCAAACCTGAAACTCATCAGATTAAACAAAATACAATAATATGAGGTCAGCTATGGGCCAGTAGAGTCCGAAGGACTGGCTTTGATTTCAACTGGAAATGAAATTAAATTGCTAACAAAATAGACTCCTGTGAACTAATCAAGGCTTTTGCCAGTAGGAAATCTAGAAGAGTGCATTTTTTTTTCTATAAGTAATCAGCCATTCTGGTTTTGTTGTTTTTTTTTTTAAAAAAAAAAATATAAAAAATACAAAAAATCTGGGACTGTGTTAACTTTTTCTCCTGCAAGATGAAACTTTCTCTGACTGTAGTTTTGATACTTCCCTTTGCCTTGGGACCTTAGCTTAGAGATCCCATAGCAAACAACAGCATTCAGAATTACAGTCTAATAAAGACTCTGGGTGGAAGATATAAGACTAGAAAGTGTTGGAAGTGTAACATTGGCTTTACAAACGTGGCTCTAGAGTCTCTGGGGAAATAAGACTGTCTGAGTTTCCTGAGCTATTTTCTATGTAAAAGCTGGGGATATTCAAGTGTGCTTTTATGCTCTGTGAAAGTTATTTGCAGGTTAGCTGACTGCTGAAACCAAGCCTGAAAATACCAAGCAGCTAAATATGTCAGCATTTGCAGATGCTTAGAGATACAGCTGTCTATACATTGCCTTACTATTGACATTGGAAGGGCCAGATTCTCCACGCTGATAAAGCAGTATAGCTCCTTTAAATTCAGTAACAGGCTCCACTTGTCCTCTGCAGATCTGGCATTATTACTAGGTCAGACTTGGAGCAAGTTGGAACATTTGAACTTTGTAGAAATACAGATTCTTCTTGAAGCTAAGCAGTGAAAGGATGAGATCAATGGGTACAAGTTGCAGCAAGGAAAATTCTGATTACATAATACAAAAAAATGTTTTCCCCATGAAGGTAGTCCGACATGGGCCTGGAGAGGCTGAGAAGTCTCAATCCTTGGAGTTATTCTAAACTTGACTGGACAATAGCCTAAACAACCTGATTTGAGCTGGGCCTGCTTAAAGTTGGGGTTGGACAAGATGGTGTCCAGAGGTCCCTCCCAACTTACTTTATTATGTGATCTCTGACCTCCAAATATCCACATGGACTGAAGCCTCCCCATCATTCCTTTCCTAAAAAGTAAGGGAATTTAAGGCTTTAATACTATGCACAGCTCAAGGAGTCTGATTTGCAATTGCTTATTTACACAGTTTCAGCTTAGCATATTATGGCTTATTTCCACTATCCAGTATAACACAGTTACAAGATATTAAAGGTGTGAGGGAATCGATACCAAAGACTACTGCTTGTACCTGTTTGCTAAGTAAAAGATGTGCAGCTGCAGCAATGCCATACTTGGGCAAATTCATTCTGGAATATGGTCTGTAGGAGGCAAATAGCCTATGGTACAGCTTGCACTGCTGTTTCTCAGCTACCCCGCATACCTGAACCAGCTAGATAAATGCTACCTCAGGGAGATCTCTGCAATTGAATCTCCCATTTGCACTTAGCCCATTAGCGGGCTGAGACTGTATCAAGCCTACTTGGTCTTATTACAAGGATGCATACACTGGAGGGATAAGGAACTAAAAACCCAAGAAAAGGGCTGGAAATCAGTGCTGGCACGTATTTGCTTTGGAGTATGTAATCTAGGTAGACGAAAGCTGGTGTGATCAGTTTATCACGCTGCGATCCTCTTTGTCGTTTCTGGACAGACACCCTCTCATGGTATGCGATAACCAGATCCAAAGATTTTGCTGCTGCTTTGAGAAGAAGAGTGAAAGCAATTACATGAGCAAGCAAGTGGCTTTAGCTACGTATCCTCAGAAACATATTTTTCTCTGTGTAACAAAGTTGACTGTATCATTTGTTTCTCAGAAAGTTGGGAACATTGAAAAAGAGCCTCATTATATCTGGTTAAGTTCTGGTTTTCCCTTTTAGCCTCTTTAAAAGAAGTTCCTCTCTCCTTTTTAATTCAACCAATTACAGATATGTGGGTCTCCCAGCTGGTTCCTTCTTGTGGCTTTTCTGAATGTTGTTCTCTTGTGGTGACATTCTGTTTATGGCAGCCAAGCCCATAGCAAAAAACCCCCAATTGCAACTCTGTCTAAGAGTTATTACAGAGTGCTGATGGCATCAGGGCAAAACATGCTTGTCTGCGTACAGAGATGTGCCCATGGCAGTCCCTCTCCTAGTTAAAGAGGTGGCTCAAGGCTTTCAAAAGAGCTTGCGCTGCAGTATTTAGGTGAGAGTATGGCAGTGTGGCTAATCTTTATTAAAGTGATTTTTCAGCCTTTTTTAAGAAGGACTGGCGTAGCCAGCGAGACTTATCCTAATTGGATGGGTACAATGCGCTCCGGATAGAGCCTCCTGCTAGCGAAACGCAGCATTTAGCATCCAGCTGCTGGCGATTCAGGCTTTGCCAAAGTTAAGACAGAGCAGCAGGACTTGAACTTTTAGAGGCTTGACTTCCTCCCTTCAGTCCACAACTCCTTGACGGAGCGTTGCTTCCACCCTGGTGCAGAGTACAGTGCCTAATCACCTGACAGCAAGGCTGAAATGCAGAGAGGTACAGACTTTAGACGGCGTGAACAGGGATGCTAAAAATACCAGGCTAGAAACCTGTTTGAGCAAACTGTACAGTGGTGGCCAGGGGAGTTTCTTAGTCTGCTTGTCAGAGGAGTTGGCAAGGAGTAGACGGTATGTACGAAACCATTCATGTGGACAGTTCGTTGCAGAGGATGGTGCTCACCATCAACCTGACCCCCTGGTGAATTTAACCCTTCCGATCTGCCAGCAAAATGATGGCAGTGTTTACACGTGCTGCTGCCCTGAAATGGTGTTGTGCGTAACTCTGGCACAGCCAGTGGTCAGCGAAATATCTGGAGGAAGAAGCATGCAGGCCATGGTTTGAGGGACCCCAACTGACAGGGGTGTGTGTTAGTTTCCATCACCTGATATCAGTTCTCTACCTAGGCTAAATGACCTGCACCTTCACGAACTCCTTCAGGTCAAAGTGGATTCGGGGTAGGTATATGTGTAGTTTCCCCATTCAGCTAAATCTCAACCTCGAAACATACTTTCTGTGAATGTTCAGCTGTTGTCAAACTTCACCTTAAAAGCAGTGGCCAGCCTAATCCAAAAACGGTTCTCACCAGGGAAAACAGGTTCTCCACCACTCTCCCCACACTCTTTGGTCAATCACCTTTGTCAGAAACCAGTCATTTGCCCATGGAGAAAGCTGGGCTTATTGCAGGTTGCACAGACAGCCGGTTTTCTACTTTATTCCTGCTCTTTGTGGTTATTTGTACCTGCAAACCTCTAGACATCAATCAGGCATGCTTGTTTACATCCCTGCCTCAGAGTCTGTGCTCCCTCCAAGAAAGCACAATTCCATCATTATTTTAGTACGTAGTCTCCGCTGTTTCCCATTTCAGCATAAAGCACTTGCTAATACAGTAGGTAAAAGGCCTGCCCTCAATTTCAAAGAACAGTAATTAAAAGTACCAAATACCAGGGATGCAATGAGAAGTTCTCAGACAATTTAGGAGAAGCCAATAAGTACTCGTAAGACCTTTGAAATAAACTTATCAAGATGTGCCATCAACTTTACGAGTGGTCACATTACACAGATTTGACTAGCAGGAACAAATTAACCTCTGGGTCCTGTGTAATGTACCCTTTGGATCCAAAATTCCCAGGAAAGAAGGGGCTGCTCGAGGAAAGCATTGAATGCTAACATTTGCTTTAACTAAAAAAACCCAAAAAGCACGATGAAACAACATAAACAGAATTTATGACAGTCCCCCAACTGCTGACAGCTTTGCTTTCTTCAGTGCTTGCTTGTACCAGTGAGATTTCTATGTGAAGAGTCTGAAGGGTGGGAGTAACGGATTCAGGTTTCATGCCTTTCATTTAATATCCAGGGTGTGATTATAAACAGTCAGGCTTCAACGAGGGAAAAAACAAAGAACCAGCCTTCAACAATGCCTCAGGTAAACCCACCAAAACAAGGTCAATGGTCTGCTGCATTTCTAAATGTATATAGGAATATTGCACTTCAGAGACACAGGGCTGCAGGGACTATTCACACTGATAAACAGAAGACTGGTACGACAGCTAATGGCAGCCAAATTATATACATAGGCATTTATTTCTTCCTCCTGCTTTTCCTTTTCATTTAGAATTGCTTCCTTTTGTTCTGCAGGACAATGGGATGCTTGTGCCCTTTCTTGCAGTCCCACTGGCATATTCTGGGCAGCCGATATTTATCTAGGATTGTGATTATACAGTGCTTCGTTGTCTCTTGGGTGTTTCATAAATGCATTAAGATAAGTCAGCATATTGGGGAAAAGACTGTTCTGTGAGAGATAAACCGTGCTCTTTCACAGGGGTACATGGATTAGACCATCTTGTCCACAAATGAACAGTACAAATGAATTTATGGCTTCAGAGAAAACATAAACGCTAAGCTAAAGATACCTGCAATTGGCATCAGTACAGAGGGGGCATGACTTATACTGGAAGTTCTCCAGAACTGAGATCATCTCTGTATTTCCTGTTGTCTTTATGATAATTGCCACCAGAATTTGTCAATATGCTTTGGGGTCAAAGATGCTATCATAATAATAAAACAATTAGATTAATAAAAAGATCCCTGAGCTCCCAGTCAGCAATGTGCAGAAGACTTCTGCTATGGAAATATTTGAGTGATGTTGTCTCATTATGGCAGCCTCCTCTACAGTGAATAATGAAGACATGAGCTTCAGGAAATAACGTCCAGTTTTTCCCATGGCCTAAACCCCCCAGTTTCTGGTGGAATTAGGAGCCAGCTCCATTTACTGAAGCCTGATCTACCTTGTACTTGAATTATTGCCCAGAGAAGAAATCCCACAAGACCAGTGTCTTAAGGTGATGCTGCTATCTGGCTTCTCCAAGGCACTGACTGCTCCCTCGCTGGACAGGAGGACTGGAACCATTACCCATGTGCAACACTGGACACACTCATCCACTGCCTTTGAATGTAAATATTTACAGTGCACACACACAAATGTATACAATCGGACTCAGTATGCATAAAAGCTTTTGCAAAGGAATTGCCCATGGGGATTTGAACTAGGCTGGGATCTTGTACGTGGCAGTCTGCAGCAGGAGCTGCTGTAGGTCAGGCAGGCATGGGGACATGTCATCTTCTTGGGCTCCAGTGCTCGGCTGTCGTGAACTGGCCAAGTCCCAAGGGTGCCACACAGAGCAGAGAGAAGGAATGAAAAGGAAAGCGGGAGCTCGGGACATGTTGCTGTGATGCTGACCGACAGTCACAAGAGTTTGCCCTGCTTGTTCTTAAGTTTTAAAGACCCTGGCAGCGATGGTGGTTTCACATAGCAAGATGGCAGCAATTAATCATTTCACAGAGAGCTGGCCGAAGCAGAATCTGTACCCACTGCTCCAAAGTAAGGCCTCTCTCAGAATGCTCTCCTCCTAAAATGGGTTTTAACACCACTGCTTCCCAAGAACCAGGTTTTCCAAAAAAGTTCTGCTGAGCTTTTTGTGCAGAAGGCCACAGGTGAAAGCACTCAACGTTCAGAATGAAGGCTTCCAATTTCAAGTGGGGGCTTAGCAAAACTAAATGCCACTGTCAGCACGTCTCTAGCATATGAGGGCTTTTCTCTTTTTTTTTGCTTACAATGCAGCCTCTAAGTTCAAAGTGCAAGAGGCATTGCTTCCTGTAAATGGTTTGTGATAAGGGCATAAATCTATTTAGTTTAATGACACTGCATTTCTAAACCGCTTAGTCGCAGAGGCCATTTTGTGGGAAGAGCAAATTTTTAGGAACACTACAGTGTTACAGCGTTTCCTGAAAATACGCTCCAAATTCACACTCAGGGTCACAGTCAGGGTGCTCTTGCTATCTCAGACCGCCTGCCCATGAAGGACGTAATGTCATAGCCTCGTCATCATCTTTCTCCTCCTATCCAAAAAAGCGCCAGACAAACCCCAGCCCTCCCGCCTCCAAGGTGATTGTACAGCACGCTTGATTTCTTCGGCTCCCTGACAACTATACAGATGTGTATGCTTAGTCAGAGCCTAGTGCCCTGCCTCCCAAATTATGCAGGTGTTTTATATAGATAGAGGCGGGCTGCAAGAAAGAGGTGAAGGAATGCCCAGCCGAGGATTTCTGATGTTTTTCACATCAGAAAGCTCTCCCGCTGCTGAGGTTAGTGCCGTTCCCCTGGGAGCTTGTAGGCATCCTCGGTGTGGGTGTGAGGGAGGTCTTGGGGATACCTCCATGGCATATGCTACGGGCATTTGGTACTGCCTGGGTGCCTTGTTAGAGGACCCGTAACCGGCCTGGAGCTACCATGCCAAAAGTGCATCTGAAGCACTGCAGAGTCGATAAGCGTGGAAACAGAATTAAATCTGCTATCAGCTTGAGCTCTAAGGATTACAGACTGCTTCCAGGGATGGTGCAGTCTACCTCTCCTGCAGGTGCTGCTGCTGACATCGTCTGGGAAAGGTGACTCCAGCCACAGCCAGAGGCAGGAAAAAAAGAACTGCCAGCTCTTCCCCCCCTAACATAAAGTGGAGGAAGGAGGCTGAAGCTTATGATGCTGGAAAGGATTTTAAACCCAGGCCTCCAGCTCTCTGCTAAGAATGACACAGTGCGTGAACAGGATCCGAAACATCATTGTTTGTGCACCGTGGGGAAAATGCCAATCCAGTGCTTTAGGATCCTCCCCCCTCCTTCAGCCAGTTTCTGTCAAAGGCTCAGCAACTGCGGGAGCCAGGAGCCTAGAAAATGGCAGATCATTAAACCTCTCCTTGGTTTCAAAACCCCACTGCCACAGGGGAACAGAGGGATTTTGTTTAAAATGCCTTTAAAATATAAGTTGCCATTGAAAGGGCCCGCTCAGCTTGGCTCAGTTTTGTGCAGATAATTACATGCTTCTTCCCTGCTTTGCTGATGAGGCTGGTACCGACCACCGTGCTGGTCAAAGAGTACTGAGTTGGGACAGCCACCTCCCGCCTCTGTCACCCTGGGAAAGCCACCTCCCAGCTCCAGTGTGATCCCCATGGCTGGGAACTCCCTCCCGCATGAAATATACTGCTTTTATCACTCACAGGTAACTCCGAGTACCAGATACAGCCCTGGCTCTTCTGCGAGAAGGCAATGTGATTTACCCTGCTGCCATCAGCTGCTTGCAGCTTACAGGGCAGAGGTAGGCTAAAATATCTGGTTATCTTACAAGGCTTCTCTCTGCATCGAGACAGATGCCGTCTCGTGCAGGAGGAGGAGGTGACAGCAGCTTGTCACAAGACTCATGTATACCATAGCAGCAGCAGCAGGAACAAGGCTTTTCTTTCAAATGTATTTCACAAAAAGAAATGTTTCCTCTGCCAGCTTGCGCAGTATGGGCTGAGGAAGATGCGTGGATCCCAGTGAAGCCAGCTGAGTAACCCTGCATCTGCCATCACACAAGCCCATTCAGAATCTTAAATGGACTTAATTAAAATTGCTTTTTTTTTTTTCTTTCAGAAAGGAATGAATAATAACAAACTATGCAGGAAACACCTTACTGCTGCTACTGAGAACCTGTTTTCTGGAGTGTAGTATGATCATCTGTATTAACCTGTCCTAAACCTCAAAGAACTTAAAGCAGTTTTTGTCACATGCTGCTAATAAATTGCAGTGTGTCTGTTAGGAACTTGTCTTGTTCAGGTACCATGTATCCTGCTTAGCTTAAAGTCTGTGCGCAACATATTGACAAAATATATTTGTAGCGTCCTTTGCTTTGGCTAAGAGATAGACTGCTGTTTACCTGTGCTCACAACTAATGAAATTAGCAGACCTACCAACGTGGCCAGGCTTGAAAATTGTGCCTAACGCATCCTGCATGCCAGACCTATTGCACATCAACAGTTTGTCTGTGTGCATGCTGATGACCTCTTCATCACCTGTACAATGGGTCCAAGGTGTACAGAACACATCGGGCTGATTCAGCGTGTTCAGCAGCCTGGCTCCCCGTGTTGTGCAATGCCCATTTACGAGGAAATGGGTGTTGCACAACCTGGGGACCGAGGCTGCTGAACATGGTAACTCTGTAGATTGCCACCCCAAGTAGGAGGGCGATAAACACCCAAAGCAGTCCCTATCACTAAAATTGGTAGAGTTGGCAGCCCTGAGCCAGGTCTTTAGCTCAAAGGGTGGGTCTCCATGTTTTCGATGGCGAGACTGAAAAACCATCCCTGTGACTTAGCCAGGAGCTTAGCAGTAGAGATACTTGTGACGTCTGTTCCTAGGTATTGCCATATACATCATTGTAAGATAACAGCTATGTTTTGGGGTACTCTGGGAGAAAGTTTGGGTATAGAGGCACTCACCATGAAGTGAATGGTCCACCGGGAAATCGCGTAGCTGATCTTCTTCTTCCTCGTGTTTTCTTTTGCCTTCCAGGTGTTCACGTCCTGTGTCCTCACCCAGGGGCGAAGCTGGGCTGTCAGCAGGTCTCCTGCAGTGAGCTGCCTGCACTTTCTTTGCCCTGGCCATGGGTGTAGCACACATGGCAGGGAGAAGCATTTTGGCTGAAGGTACATCACAGTCTAACTGACTTCTGCTGCTGGAACCTGTGAAGGACACAGCACAAGACAGCTTTGAATAAAGCAACTGTCGTTCACCGCACCTTCCAGTTTGTGTGAAAAAAAAGAAGCATGAGTGTAGTATAGATACTTTACCATTCAAACCTGATCATATTTAAAATGGCCTTAATCCTTCTGTGCTGTACATCAATGCCAAGATGACCCCATGTTGCAGGGGCATGATCCCGGTGGATTTGACCCCAAAATCTAGCCTGTTCTCTGTTTCCTTCCACCCTAAAACTTTCAATGGTCCTTGTGGGAGATTTTCAAAAAAGGACTGTAGAAGTAAGGAGACACAACAAAATGATCAAGAAAGCTCAGCTTCCCTGTCAGCACCCAAATTGGTGGCTGCCTTTTCTGAAGAACTTGGAAGTACAGTAGGTGTGGAGCTGCTCTGAAAACGTGACAGCAGGATTGCCGTGGAATTTGCTAGATGCCAAATGCTTTCAAAAATCTGGTCCTTTCTTAAATGTCCCTGTAGGTACATCTACCCGATAGGAAGATGCGCCATAGGATAGGCTAAAGGTCAGTGTCTTCCCTGATTCAGGTCCATTTGTCCTTTCTTCTACATCTGGGCTGCCTGCCCCTCAGATTTAGGCATTGGAGATTTCTAAAGGCAGCCTTTGCCCCGGCTGTCAACATTGCCCATCTGCCTTTGTGACAGGTGACACTGGTGATATCTAGGAAGGTACTGACAGCCAACTCATCTTCATGATATCACCTGCACGCTTTTGTTGACAGAACAAACATAAGAGAAGTGCATATTGGCCCATTTTGATGAAGTACAGTCATAAGGTTAGCTTAGATTTGAGGATGGGTGTTATAAACAATCTCAGCGGGAGCTGATGGTAACCTCAGCAGTAACCAGTGGTGACACATGCTAGGACACCTCACCCTGAGTGGTGATGAAATTGGTCATGGTGTTGCCTTATTACTAACACCATCATATCTGTGTGTAGCAGGGGCACTGCAAAGATCTTTCAGATTAGTTTTCTGTCCTTATGAATGTAGTATGAGCCCTTACTCTTCCTTATAAAGGTAAGTGGACCTTGCAAAGCCATGCACTGAAATACAACGTGCTGGGAAGCCTCATGGCTCAAGGCAGTGGGCTGTCTGTGGCTGTTAGCACCCTAAGAAAGGTATACGAAATACTCCCATTCTCTTACCCGCTCTTTTCTACATTAAAGTCTAGCCATAAGCCCCAATTCTGAGTGCTTTATGCACTGCCTTTGGTAGATGCAATCAAGGGTCAGGCTTGACTCTTCAGACACAAGATAACTGGTTCTGTGCTGCTTTAATGGCAAACCTAGAATTTTATCTAGTTTTCCTCCATGCCTGGATTTCTTTGCTTGGAAAAGCAGAGAGAGAGGCAACACATAAGCATAATGGACCCATTGGGGAATTTAGGTTCCACGGTTAGCATGACCCTGAAGCAAACGTGACAGCACAGATTTGTCTGCTGTTACCACCAAAGAACATTAAAATATTAATGCAATAATGGACTGCACTCCTGAGCAGTCACCCAAATCTAGGCTCTGGGGTTTGCAGTACCCGTGGCTGTTCCCCATTCCCTTCTCATATGTAAATAGCAGCAGGTGTGAACCCCACCAGGCTGTACTGGAAGAAACTCCATTTTAAAATACATATTTTACTTCTGGTGCAGTATCTAGCATTGGCAAAGCATCTAACTTTTCAGACTTGTCAGAGTTTTATTTTCTGAACAAATAACAAGTTCTATTTGTAACCAGCCTTGGAGCAATAATAATTATAACATCCAGAGACAAAGTGCCCAATTCTGGCCTCAGTAAAAGCCTACACAACAGGAATTATACAGAGGGCTGACCCTGACATGAAGAAAATGCAGTTACAAGAGCCCTGGAAATTAGCCAAAGCCTCATGTCAATAAAGGATGATTGTCAAATGTTATCTTTTGAAACTATCACCAATCTTTGGGTAAACTTCTAAACATGTGTCCAGCCATGTTGACCTTAAAAACCTGTTATGAGGTCCACCTCTGTGTTTGAGGCATATTGTGCAAAATAAGACTCATTTAATTCCTTTGGGATCAACTAGATTTGAGTTTTCTGATGAGAAAACAGTGAGGTTTTGAACAATATTTGTGGGATAAAGGAGGAGGATAAACCTGGGAGTGGTCACTAGCATGGGGCTGGGGTTAAATGATTTGCTCAAGAACTCAGAGGGTATCAGTGTCAGCATACGTTCTTAGCCCAGGATTTCTATCTATCTCAGTCTCCCATCCCTAAATTAAGGACTACTTGCACTCCCTTGCTAGATGTGATGCTGCAAAAATGAGTATGTTGCAGAATTGATGGTGCTTATATCCTACAGTAATGAAGAACATAAGGGGACCTGAGCAAGGTGTTCTTAAGTGCAGTGATTAAAGCTTTCTAAGAATGACACTGGCATTTTCTAAATTATAGAAGGCTTTTCACATGTCTTCATCCTTCATACACAACTCGCCCCCCTCCCCCCCCGATTTTTCTCTGAGAAGCTCGCATACCCCAGTGATGAGCACAACTTATGTATGAGCATGGATAGAATAATTATAGGCTGAAGATAAGAAAACAGGGAGGGAATGGAAGACTGTCCTAGGCAGATGGGAAAATACCAATGTCTCTGTGAACTGGTGAAAAGGAGTGGGAGGATCAGTTGTTTGAGATCAAAGCAGCAAATTAGAGCGGCATGAACCTTAAAGAGAGGCTGGAAAAATCAAGGAAGCTTTCTGGAGAGTAAGATTGAAGGTAGATGATACTGAGTTTAAAGCACGTATCTGAGAGTTAGGAGCCCCAAGGTCTAGTCACATTTGCATTGCAACCTCCTCTGGTGCTTGTTGTCCTGAACAAACAAGGACACTGTCTGAAGTGGTAGCTCTTTAGGCCACCCAGTATTTTTCAGTGCATATTCATGTGACTCCAGCAGAGCGCTCTGAAAAATACCTACGAACTGGCATGGGGTAAAATTTCCTCCAGGGAATGCAGTTTCTTTTTTTTTTCCCAGGGATGGCAATGACATTTCAGCCTGGCACAACATGAGATATTTGTTACTGTTATGCACAGAAATGACTTTGACTTGTGGCTCAAAATGGTCTTTTTGGCTTGACTTTCAATTGCGTAGGAAAGGATGGGAAATTTCAGGCAAGATAGTAAGATTTCCTTTTGGAAGCAGGAGTTTATTTCAGATGGCCTAAGTTCCATTTAGTGAGCCTTTTTGTGTAATCACTGGAGAGAGACAGACCCGTTGTAGGCATAAGGCTTATGATTTTAGGGTCTTACTAAGGTTGTGAACAGGGAAGAGTCTATTACTGAGAAGTGCAAACAGCTTTTTATTGTGCTGTTTTTGTCTTGCTTCTATACCTTTTTTTTTCTTTCTTTCTTTTTTTAGGTGGATTGATTTCCCTTGTAATAGGTGGGGTAAATTGGTGATATTGGCCAGGTGGTATCTGTACAGTTGTTATCCATCAGCTGTTTCCTCTTTTGCAATAAAGCTGGGTGGTGTGTTGCTAAGGGTGAAGTAAACAATCACCATATTGACATTTGTGTGTGAAGTGGCAGTTGTACTCCTATTAATTTGCATATCCTTAACATAATGGGGCATAACACAGGCAGAATGACAAAATTACTGTATCTGTTACTGCTTTTACTATTAATTTCCCAGGTGTAACGTCCTCATCCCAAGCTCTCCTTGACTTGATAAAGGACCTCCTGTTGGTAGAACGTCACTGGCAGAAACTGGGGGAGTAATGAACAATTATTTCAGATGTGCTTTCAAGCACAACGAAATCAAGTTCCCAGGGATTTCAGAAGAAGAATTTCTTCTGAAATAGGCCTGCTAGTCTTCTCTGTTTAAAATGAGAGAGTTGGCACTAGGGAGGAGATCAGCACTTGCTGGGTGTTTATTTGCATCCCTTGCAAAGGCCATGGTTACACTTTCTAGGCAGTGTGACAAAAAGAAGAGAGAAAGCATAGACTGAATACTAAAATGTCTACTTGTTCACTATTCCTTTTTTAACTTGGTAAGAGTCTTTAAAAAATTTCATTAGACTTCAGATCAACAGCTCCAGTTCCAGGTCATCTAGTAGTTGTGGTTGTGCAGTAAACTCACAAATGGCTGATACCAGAAGAGGAAAGTCGCATGTAACTGGGAAGTTGCACGCTCCTGGGGAGACTGCACACTCCTTATTCCAAGTCCCACTGGAATTACACTCACAAAAACCTGTGAACT
Organism: Harpia harpyja; assembly: GCF_026419915.1. Classification (NCBI taxonomy): domain Eukaryota; kingdom Metazoa; phylum Chordata; class Aves; order Accipitriformes; family Accipitridae; genus Harpia; species Harpia harpyja. Next base: position 26,347,939 of record NC_068945.1, on the reverse strand, counting down.
TAGGAGTCAGGCCCAGAGATCTTCTCATACACGATCAAGTCCTGCCCCAGCTTTCCACGAGAGGCTGGTACTGTACATCACAACACCTTTTTTGTCAAAGAATCATAGAATAATTTAGGTTAGAAGCAACTTCTAGAAGTCACCTGGTCCAGCACCCCTGGGTTTTCTTGGGAAAGGGCTCCAGGGTAAGCTTTGTCTATGTATGATGTCCCTCATTTCTGACATTCTGCATCTTCTGGTCCTCTGGCCCTACCCATCTCCTTGGCTCTTAATGGCTAGATTTAGACTTCAGGACAAGTGTGATCTTGGTACCTAGACAGCCTTGGTCAGCAGACGAGCTGGATGACCATTTCTGGCCTCGGTATTTACCTTATGGTAGCCATGCATATGTGTGTGGTGCCAGTTCTTGCTCTCATATAGATCATGGCTTGGCTCAGATACATACCATATGGGATGTGGGAAATGTTCTTAAAATCCATAGTAAGATATAACTCAGCCCTGACCTGTAGTACTTCCTTTTTTGCTGCTGCTGAACTGTTCTGGGAAAGCAGCTGGATTTGTATCCCATCCTGGAATTTCTAACAAGTTCCCTAAATCATTTCAGTTCCCTGACCTTGCCAGCACCAAGCCAAATTAGATATGACTGACTCTTTACACAACTTGTTTAATGCCAGTGTTATATGGCATGAAGTTGAATGACTTTGATGAAATACAGCAATTATCCCAAGATGTACAGCATAGGGTATTGCACTTCTGAAATAAATAAACATACCTATCTGCAAAGATTGGCAGTTCTGCTGGGAAAGCAACGGGTAATAAGCTTAGGTATCTTTTTGGTGTTAGGAAGAAACCAACAGTGAAAAAGCTTCATTTTCATTCTCTTTTTTAAACATCCTTGATCAATTTTGAAAGCAATGAACAACGACATTTTGGAATACCTCTACAGCTTTCCTGTCTTCCCAGCTCCAGTGACAGTTAAGTGAATCTTCATGTGTATATACTATTTTCATTAGCTAACATTTTACATTGCCTTAAGTATTTTAATCCAACCTTGCTTTCTAGCCAGGGAGAGAAGAGACACTATATTCTCTTGCTACAGCTATAGTCTCTCTCTGGCAGGGTGATGAAGCAAAGTCAAAGGCAAGGCCTGGCTGTTCTGCCTGCATTGCTTTCAAAAACTGACTGTACTTTCAGGTGGAGCAATTTGGGATGAAACAGTACTGGCAGTGCAGTAATGCAAGCCTAGGAACTCACCACGTCCTGCATACAGATTTTTCAGATCTTGTATTTGGAGCGGCACACTTAGCCGAGACACGCAGTGGAACAGGGCTTCAACATATTGATCGTGAAACAGACTTAATATAAAAAGGTCCTGTCTCTGCCACGCTTCTCTGTTCCCAGAGGAGTCTCATGTTCTTAAAATGCAGTTCTATGGTCCATGTTATGAACAGCACTTCATTTTCAGTGGTGTTATCTGTCTCACTTTGGATCCAGTGGCACAAAGTGACTGCCATGGACCCTCTGGAAAGGACTTCCAGCTCACAAAAACTCACTCCCACAGAGCTCACACCAGTATTTCCCCCCTTCACAACCTGGCACCTGGGCTCCTTCAGCACACGGGCCCCATTATGCTTGTACCGGCATCAGCTATGTCCTTGTCCACCCCTACAAACTACCAAGCTCTCACTTGTTTCAGGACCATATTTAAAACGTGGCCTGGGTCTGCTGTTGTTCACTATTCAGGAAACCTCCGAATGCTGCAGCCCTCCAGCAGTACCAGTGGTGAAACAGCCAAGCAACACAGCAACCTCACCTATCTTTGAAGCTGCCCTTTCTTTGAGCAGCTGGCTGGACTTCCAGATGACCTTAAGAGGTCCCATCCAACCTCAATTATCCTATGGTTCTGTGAAAATTCAGCAGCACGCTGTCCCTCTTCCCCATACACAGGTTTCTGTGGAAAGCCGCAGGTACTGGCGCAAAGGCAGCGGTTGATATCCAGCCCCAGTGCTCGGGGCTCCCACGGCTGTGAGATGTCTTGTGGGCTGGCTCTGCCCCGTGGTCAAGAAACAAGCTCTGGACAGAGCGAGTGAAGTTACCCTGTCTCGGAGGTGAACAAGAAAGTGCAAATCTCGTGCAAAGCAGGGCTGAGAGGCAGAGTTAGTGGGACTGGGTTTGAGCCCAACTGGTGACTAACGTTACACTAGTGAGTGTGGTGCTCATTTCACTGTAGTTTCCTTCCCAATTTAGGGCGTTTGCTTTCCAATCCAGGCCAGTATCCAGTTTGGACAAAAAAAAAAAAAGCACTGAAATTATGTGAATAAGCAATGGTTACTTGGACTGTCAGGTTTTTGGAAAAAGACTCTCTCCCTTACTATTGGGTGGTTCATCCAGTGTCCTGGGAAATGTGGTCCTGATCCATGAAAGGATCTCTCTGTGTTACAAAAAATGAAATGTAGCATTAAGCTTTGTTGAAAGCAGTTGAGCGGGAGGTGAGTGAAAATTTTCTGTCAAAACTACAGATCATTTTTCAGTTAAGTGGATGTGTTTGTATACATAAACCATCTCCTTTTCATGGAAGATGTAGATTAAAAAAGAAGAAGAAATACTAAATCCAGAAAATGTAGGCCATTGGTCTTTTTTTAAGGAAAAAAAGAGACCATTTCTTGGGGGGTAAAAGCTCACTCAAGGCCAAAATAACTGAACTGAGGAAACTGAAGTCAAGAAAGCTAATACACTTGCTGGTTTGCTAAGATCAAAGCCATGCTGGTTTTCTACCAGCTGTTTTTATTGAGTTCATGAAAGGACCTAGTGTCCATGATGATAAGGAGAAATGATTAAACACAAATGCTTTCTCTTTTCTTGTTCCAGCATTTGAGTTCTAACACTCCTTAGCTATCATTGCCCTTACAGACCATTTCTCCTGCTTGAGGATGAGTGGTCGAATTTATCAGAAAATGGTACTGATATGAGATTTGGCTGTAATTCCAGACAACTGTCAGCTCTTGATATAAGTGAAACTCCAACAACTTCATTAAGTTGCAGCAGTTTTAGGTTAGCTTCCTGAGTTTGAATGCCCGTCCTTCCTTATGACAGGCGATTCTTTTCTTTTTTTTTTTTAATAACAAGAGTATTGTTTTTTAAAGGGAAAGACACCAGGACATTGTATTTGTTTACAATAAGCACTTCTCACTGTTACTGAAGAGAGTTACCTGCAACAACCGTTCAGGTTGCATACCCACCTCTCCAGTGACACTGGGGCTTCATAATGCACAAAATCCCACCAAAGGCTGGCAGCAGAGCCCAGTCTACTGCAAGGTTGAAACAAATTATTTTTTAAAGATTATTTCTGTATATATAATGAATGATTTGTACCCGATTACGGAAATCCCAGATTACTACAAAAGCTTAAGAATAAAAATTCTACATAATCAAACAGGATAGCTTTAGGGGTTAAAAAGAAAGGAGCATTTTCATTAAGTGTTATAACTGGTACTTACCAAAGGCCAGTGGTGACCCTGCTTTTAGGGCTGGAGGTCTCTCAGCATAGTTACTTCTGTTCCTGGTTCCACTGCTTAGGGCTGTGCTGGCAGAAGGTTTCTTTAAGATTTCCTCAATGGAAAAGGACAGGCTGGGCTTCCCCTCGCTGGCACGCACCCGGGGGTCTGTCATCTTCCTGACAGAGTGGCCACGGGGCAAAGAGTCCTCTCCTGCTCTCCCGGCTCTTGGTGCACCCCAAGAAACATGCAGCTGGGAAGGTTCGTGTCTCTCCCCAGCCGTCCCCCGCCGACCTGCCGGAGCGCCAGGAGGAGAAACAAAAGCGACCCACAAGTGAGCACACGTGCCTGCTCCTCTCTGCTGATCACCTTGGGACCAAGACCTGAGCTCCTGTGTCTGGGGAAGACAGCATTAGAAGTGGGGGTGAAAAGTCTTACCAACCCCACCCACTGCCGAACATCCCCTGGCCGAGGCAGAACAATCGCATGGCCATCCCAGGAGGAGGTATGTTCCTCACAGATCCGGGTGAAAAATGCCCTGGGAAGGATTGCTTCTTGTTGGTAAATCCTGTTTGTGGGGCAGTTATCCTCCTTTTCTGCTTTCAGGCTGCAATCTGTGACAAGCCCACTGGATATGTACTATTATGGAGTTCAGAAAATAATCGGTGGGGTGAATAGTTGTTCCTCGTGCCATTTACTAGCAGGAGAGATATACCCTGTAAACTTATCTTGCATACAAGGAGGTGTCACACATGGAAACCTCCCTCACCAGCAATTCCCAGGTTATCCTTCAGCCATCCCCCCCCAGCCATCAGCTTTGGCTCAGATTCTCTTTTCTTCTACTTCGGAAACCCTTTGAACTTTCCAAACAGGTGCTTTTCAACATCATCCCATCTTATCAGTCACAAGAGAAAAAGAGATAGCCCTTGCAACATGCTTAGGAATAGGAATTAGTGCCCTCTACCCCCCACCCATACTGCTAAAGATAAAACATTATTTTCTTTCTTTCCTGAGCTATGAGGCAAGCTAGCTTGGTAATCATCCCACCAGTCACTTGTGCCTCCCAGTCAGGCATCCACCGCAGGGGGAAAAAATTTCCCGGGTAATGCGGATGAATGCCAGTGATTCCTCTCCTGAGCCACTTCTGTCTTCTCGTTAATTTTTATTTTGGGAAGGATATGTGGTTAGATACACTCCTGTTCCTTCCCCCTCCCTGCCCCCACTGGCATTTCTTGCCACCTTCTGGCTTTGCCCCTCACCTTTTAAATTGCTATGGTTGTGTCTCCCTCTCCTGCAGGTTCTCCTCTGTGCCTTCCTTATCGGGCTCTTATAATTGTATTGGCAGGCCCTGCCTTATTTGTCCAATGAACTGACAATTCTTGAGCTGATATCCCATTATACGACCTCTTCATGGAGCGGAGACCAAAATTACTGTGTAACCAGGGGGCAATAAACCACATCTGATAAGATGAAAGGCTTTCGGCTTTTTCCAGATTCGAGATACTGGAAAAGCAGTGGGGGTGGTGGGGAAAAGAACAATGAAAGAGGTAAAAAATGGTGCAGCCAGTTGTGATGAAGAATATTTAATTATCTGATTTTATTAATCAAGCTTCTCCCCAGGCGACAGGGTAGACAAGAAAGTGTCTTTCACACTGATGAAATGCACGGGGTGGAGAGTGGGAAGTGCTTTTCTTTGTTCCCTTTGCATCCCTCTGCCCAGTGGCTCAATGGAGCCGTGTGTGTAAAGGAGGATCTCTTGCCTTCCCGTTTGTGTGATGAGGTGGCAGCTGTTGCGTGGGTGCGAAAGGTCTTGTGGCCCTCTCCGCAAGCAGAGGACACCTTGCCGTTTCAATCGATGCATGCAGGGGGACGCCACTTTGGCCAAGCCATCCTCTCCTGTTTTGCTGCTGGTGCCTGTAATTCTGGCTGTGCGCACAAAGAGGGATGTCTTCCCCTTCTCTGCTTAGGCAGAATGACAGAGTGGGTAATTTATGGGCTGAGAAGAGGTGAGCATGTCGTCTGTATGCAGAGGGAAGGGAAAGAAAGATGTTCTGAATCTACACCCTGGATGAAAACTGCCTGTTTAATAACAGGGTTCCCCTTTTTCCTTGTGATTCCTGATTCAAAACCCATGAAAAAGCACAAGGAGAAACCTGGTGCAGTCTTTTACAAATGCCTTCCTTACCCTACTCAGGTTGCCTAAGGCACTAAAAAAGCAGCCACTCTTCTTGCTTTTACTGGCTTCCTATAGAGCAATGGCTTCAGATCTTACTCACTTCCCAGATGTCATGAGTTGAACGTCCTTGACCCAGCCTTCAGTGTATTAATTTAGCATATATGACAGTGTCTGGACTCTCTGATGTTTACTGTGCTACCTTTTATCTGAAAGCTTTCAGGAACAGGGTAACCAGCTCTAGGGACAAGGAGCCTCTGTTTTTTAAGCCTCCCTTGCTGTCCATTTTTCCAAAAGCTCTACATAGGTGCAGGAGTGAAGCCCATGGATTCGTTTGCTTCAGTTGCCAAGTGAAGCCTAAGAAAGGACACATTTTGCTTTGCCGTGGAAAGCTTTGGCTTTGGTTTGTTCTTAAAGCCTCTTTGTGATCAAGGGGCTAATTTCTTAGAGGGGAGAAGGAGGAAGATTTCATGGGAAAGCCTGATAGGTCCCAACACTCCTTATGAGAGGACTCCTATCTTTGGAGGTCACTGGCTGGGTAAATTAGCCTAGAGACTCTCAGGACAAAAAATACACCTCCTATCCCTCCTCTTTGCTCCAGGTCCATTTCTGCTGAGTTAAATACACACCATTTTGAAAGGAAGAAACATAGCCTTCTGGCAGTTATGTCTCTATGAACGCTCACACCGGCTCCCAAAGAAATACATGTGCTTCCCCGTTAAAAATTTTCTGAAGAAGAGAGAGCTGAGACAGGCACACTCCAAGTTTTCATCTCAGTGAAATACCTTTATTCAATGATCCCACTGACAACATGTACCAAGTGAAACCAGAGTATTTCCCTATTCAGAGAGTATGCGCTGCCTGTCTCCACCGCCACCAACTTGCTCTGGGTAGGAACCTACTGAGACAACGCTGTAGTCCCATGTCACAAAATCAAACCCTGCATGTTTGTATAACTATTCTGTTTCAGTCTGTGACTTTAAACCTCCCTGCTGCTCGCAGGGACAAGCTGATTTTCTGTGTGCGTTTAAATGAGATGCGCACATGCAAATTTACAACTTGAAAGCTTCCTTGTGAAGGCTTTATTTTTGTTCTGTCTTGTTGTATTGTTCTTTTTATTAAAACTGAAGGCAATGCCAACTGAAAAATATATTTTTGTTCTTCTATACAGAAAAACACAACAAGCACTAAAGTAGGAAATAGGATAAGTGACAAGTCTTGAAAGGGGATTAGAAAGCAGCAGTGTAATGATGCATAAATCCCATGTTTTGCTTACGAAAGTTTCTTCAGAAAAAAAATGCAGATTTGATATCAAAATGTTTAAGTAATATCAAAAGACTTGAACATTTTAATTTTTTTAATACAAAAAATGAAAAAATAGTGATAGATACTATTTCATTAACTAAAAAAATGAAATACTTTCTTTGGAATGACTGCTAGTTTGGCATTTCTTTGCTTTGTATTATGTTAAAATAAAAATGAGTGGCAAAAAATAGAAGCTTGAAATGCAAATGAACATTTTGCAAATTAAAATAGTTCAGTTGCCCCCCTTTTTCAAATGGTTGAGTTGCTGAAATGTAACAAATTATTTATGTTCAAAACAAGAAATGATTTACTTTTAAATTACCAAAGAATGAAGAAGTTATTTTTCTGCCAAGTTCTAATATGATGGCTTTTGTAGGGTAGTTTGGGGATATTTTTACATTTCTGCTTGACCTGGAAATGCAGATGACTCTCATTTGTTGCAATTATTGTGCTACCTGTCTAATTTAGTCTATAAATTCCTTGAGGCAGGAAACACATCTTCCCCTGGGGCTGCTGAGCTCTGAAGGCAACTCTTTACACCAGAAGGCAGCTCTCTAGAACAAAACCATGCCGTGTTAATTTTCTCAACTCATCCTGCCTGTGCCAGGCAAATCTAGAGGTCCACAAAGCCTGTGAGGTTTTTAAATTACGGTGTGCTTTCAGAAAGTGAAAAATCCTGGATGTGCGGACTCAAAATCAACTTGGGATCAATACTTCGGAGTTTTTTGTCCTATATTGCCTGTCTCGAAGAGGAAGAAGAATTGTATTTATGCTGTCAGTCAGGAAGCATGACCGTTCCTGCCCCACTGGTCTCTTCCTCTGGATAAAGACAATAAGGGGACAATTTTCCACCCAACGCCTCTGAAAAATCTCCTTTAAGCTCCCACTTTTGTATGTGACTCAGAGTCAGAGCTGTCCAGTGTTTATGCACAGTATGGATGCTGCAGCTTGCAACACCTCATCTCCGAGGGCTTGTGCTCAGCCAGCTGTTCAGAGCAAGTCTACGAGCTCAGGAGGTCAGAGGCACCCGTGCGTAGGTGCATCGGCAGTTGCCAGCGATGGTGCAGCTGCAAATTGCCCACATCACCTCTTGGATCCTCATGTCCTTGTAGGTCGTCTTCCATCCTTTATGCCTTACTGGACTCTGACAATCTCCCAGGTGACAGCTGAACTGCTCTGATCTTCTCAAAGTTCAACAGCTGGCAATGATCTAGCAGAAAGCCCATGCAGCCTGCCTTCTGGAGTCCTTTTAACTTCAGATTTATTAGCCATGTGTCTCCGTAGATTTCTCAACAAGCTCATGAATTCGAAATATTAATAAAAGGGACACTGTGGGTTTAAACTGATAACATTTATTATGGCTTTTTAATGGCACAATTATTAGCAATTGACATTTAAAATGGCATCATAATCCATCAAGGTGAAATGGACTCAGAAAGATATTTCTCCCAGGCCAAAAATAATAAAAACAGCAGCAGCAGGATTGTAAGAGAGGAAGCACACAAACAGTTTGAGTCCAGGTCACTGATTACATAGTTTGGAGGTGATTTTTAGCAACTTCACCCTCTGTTTAGTCCATTTTTGTATTTCATAATGCTGCTTCTCCCCTGCCAGGCTCCTCAAGCCCTTTGTAGAGGTTTTTCTATCAAAAATCTTTAGTTAATCCATGATGGGGAGCCTGCCTCTTTGCTTCGAACAGAGCAGGAGCTGTTATATGTGGGAAGGGCTGGAGAGATCAAAGGTTGTCCTTTTCATAGCAATTCAGGCCTCTGAGCAGCAATTGCCATGGAGAACTGTCCGGCTTGGCTATGCTATAAACTGGCTTTGATCTGTCTGCTGTTTGGCTGATGGAAAGTTAAAAATAAAGAAGGAATGTGCTTAAGGTAGCCCATCCTTGCAAACATGGGAACATCAACAATTCCCTCCCCACCTACTGAAGAAGGCTACAGAGGCTACATGTACAGAAACAAAAGCAATTCTCCTGGAAAAAAAAAAAAGCTCCAGGAATCGATAACAGAGTAAAACAGAAAGTCCATGACCTCTAGCTCATTATTTCAAATTGGTTGTAGTTTGGTAGTGAATAAATGTTCGTAGTAATGCATGAAAATGAACTTCCCATGTCCCGGAACGGTTCTTCATCACCTAGATGTGGAGAAGGAACTGAATCCTCCCATGAATCACTAGCACTATGCTGGACTGCTGTTGTTTTGTAGTGGTATCTGCAATTAAAGATTTAGGCCTTCACTGCATTTTCCATTCTGGAGATGCCCAGCGGAAGATAATCTTTTAAACAGTGCCACGGCAAGCTGTCTCGTCTGCCAATGGGGAGGAGACTGGCACTTCCAAATGGGCAATTCAAGCTATCCTCAGGTAAATGCCTGGGAGAGATGTTCCTAACCTCCCTCAGGAGGCACTTGTCTCTCTACATTTTCAAGAGAGAAAGCCTCAAGAAGTAGCTTAGACTAATTATCTAGAAGTTAGGTACCTAGACTATGGTAACCCCCCCCCCTTCAAATCGACCATGCAATGCACAGACGGGGAGTCTGAGACTGACCTTTTTTTGTCCTGTGTTCTTAACGATGTGTGCACTGGACTGTTTTGTTTTGGTAGGCAGCTTTTTTCAATATGCTCATGTGAAAAAAAGCACACACAAACAAAGTGAGCCAAGCAGTAGGCAGAAGTCAGTGAGGTTGAGCCGACCATCAGTGTCTTGGCTGTATGGGAAACGTTTCTGCTATACTAATGGGGTGGAGCTGCCAGCTATTGTCTCTTTCCTGAGAAGGCTGGTCTAGAGTCATTCACCTCCTGGGTACAGTTTTATGGGAAGTAGCCTTCTCGTGCTGGGAGTATTTTGAGATTTCATGAGAAGCTCCTACACGAAATCAGAACAAAAAGTCAAACTCTCAAGGACTCAAAAAAAGGCCTTTTTTTCAGTTCATTACCCTCAGCTCAATAAAAACATTTCATTTTGGTCATAATAAAATGTTTTGGCTTGCTGTTGAACTTTCAATTATTTTTTCACCATAATTAATTTATTTTTAAATAAAGAAGTAATCTCAAACATGGAAAAACAACCTTTAAAAAACTATTGGAACAATACGTTTCAAAAATTTCAAGAACTTTCATAATCTTTTTTTTTTTTTTAAATGAATAGTGAATCCAAACAACACCAGCCTGGTGGTGTACTGCTCTGTGTGTGCAGAGCAAATCCATGTGTTTGCTGCTGACCCAGTTTCCTGGTCTTCTAGATGCAATTGGAAAATCAGCTGTTTGCCAAAAAACATTCAGGAAAAGTTATATTATGTATGCTTTTCCGAAGGCTGCTGTCTGTCGTGATTAACAGGAGGCATAGTTAAATACCTAGTCATATTGTATTGTTAAACCCACTTTTTTCAAAGGCTTTTCCTCTATTTCCATAGCTATTTTTCTCAAATCTAGCAGTTCAGTCTGTGAGGTATCCTGGAAAGCAGTTATTGCATAGATAATTTATGTGGGAATAAGGAAACTCTATATTGCATGCATAACAGGGCTTTTATCTGTCTGGGATGGTCACAGATTTCAGTGTGTACAAGTTTGACAACCTTACCTTTCTCTAAAATTGCTTTGATTTCCACAAGAAAAAAACATTAGTGTGTCATAAAGTTCCCAACTGGCTCTGACACCCTGCATGAATTTTAATCAGTCAACACCTTTCACATGATAGGCTTTGCAAACAGTATTGTGAAACAATAGTTTAGTTACCAGTAATTAATTCAATGTTAAGGCTGACAGAGCCAGTATTGGGTGATCGCTGCTTGAACCATTTCTGCCCCTCAAAGCCACGCAGGAGAGGGCAGCATGTCCTGTGGACAGCACACCTGGGCTGCAACAGCCTAAGTGAGGAAGTGAAAATTGTCTTACGTCCTTGTCTTCCACTTTAAGTCGAGTCATCCCCATGGTGAAAAGATGTCACAGAATGCAAAGTGATACTCTTATCCACCTGATTTCCATGCGAAGATTCTCCTGCAGTTACTTGACACAGTAAACCCCATGATTTACAAGCCAAGAACAACCTTGATTTTTTTGCATATATGGGCTTCTGCAGCTTTGCAGGGTGGGAAAGAATTACAGAAAGAGAAAAGAGAAGAGAAGAGAAGAGAAGAGAAGAGAAGAGAAGAGAAGAGAAGAGAAGAGAAGAGAAGAGAAGAGAAGAGAAGAGAAGAGAAGAGAAGAGAAGAGAAGAGAGGAGAAGAGAGGAGAGGAGACGAGACTATTTCAGTTGGAAAGGACCTACAATGATCATGTAGTGCAACTGCCTGACGGATTCAGGGCTGACCAAGTTAAAGCACGCTGTTAAAGGCATTGTCCAAATGCCTCTTAAACACTGGCAGGCTTTGGACATTGACCACCTCTCTAGGAAGCCTGTGTTTGACCACCCTCTCAGTAAAGAAATGGTTCCTAATGTCCAGTCTAAACCTCCCCTGGTGCAGCTTTGAACCGTTCCCATGCATCCTATCACTGGATACAGGGAAGAAGAGATCAGCACCTCCCTCTCTGCTTCCCCTCCTCAGGAAGCTGTAGAGAGCATACAATATCTATAAAGAAAGCCAGTACACTAAAATCAGTGAAAGGCTAGTCACTAAAGCCTTTTTTTTCAGGTGACTTATTCTAGAAAGCACAAGAGAAGCTGAGAGTTGTCCTGTCTTCTTTCAACTTCAGATTTCCCAGCACCTAGTCATGCAATTTTAAAGAAATCAATAATGGGAAAAGTGACAATCATTCATGGTTTTTCCTGTCAAATACCCCAAACCCTACTTATAACTGATCCTGATCCAGGCCTTGCTGGGCCAAACAGCCTCTTGCCTGGTGAGACTTTAAGTATTATTTCAGGATGAGCTGGGAACTGGGATGGTTTGTATTATTGCATTTCTCCGTAGGTCCTGAAAAGGAATAGCAGGAGGGCATGCAGATGTGTCCTCAGAGCCATACAAAGGGAGTCCCAAGAGGAGAATAAATTCTGTGTTGAAAGAGAAGTGAGAGTAGTAGACAAAAAAGTCTTGGTAGCAGGAGAGGATACTGTGTAGGAGCAAGACATATCAGCAGAGTAGACTGGGAGACATTATCCTTGCAACGTGTCCTGTCAAAACATCACCTTCATCAGTGCTAAAATTCAGGTCAAACTCCATGAAGAGAGAGTAAAAGAGATCACACTGTAGTGATTCATTAGCTCTGCTTACAAAACCTGGGGAAAATGTCACCTCCAAATTTAGACAATACATCAAAATTTCAACCTCTGCCAGGGACAGTCGTGTCAGGCTGGCCAGATGGCAGAATGGCAAAACAAGCAAACAGTCCATTGAGGCCCTGGAAAATCTTGGGAGAGCACAAGATACCTGTGTACAGACTACAGAAGGAAAAATATCACCTGCAGGCACACAAAGGAGACGTTCATCCACTTACTGAGGAGATACGAGCCCGTCTCCCCTCCTGAGCCAGCCCTCTCCCAGGCTCCTTCCCTCCACTTCAGTAGCATTGCAACCTCCCTGTCCTCTCCCTGGAGATCCTGAGAAAATGATGAAGTGCACAATATTCCTAGGCTTTCAGCATTTTGTTTTGTTTAATGGGCTCCAGTGGGAGCTCTTATTAATCCACTCTAGAGAGAAGAGCTTTTTTGTTGTTGTTGCTGCTGTTGCTGTTTGCCCCCTTCTGCCTGAGGCAGGTCATGAATTATGTCCCTGATGTTCTTCCTCACTTCTGGACTTTCCTGTGATGTCCCACAGGGGCCCATTAAGAGCTTCCTTGCTGCAGCCCTCCAGAGAAAGGCCAAGTGCTGAAGTGGTAGAGGCAGGGGAAGAGAGAGGCTCTTGTGGCTCAGGGAATTACGGGATCTTTGGAGCAGAGCAGCAAGTCACCATTAGGGTTTGGATAAGGGCAGGACATCTCCAAAGCTACACAGGTGCGTGAGGGTCTGCTGGGGGGGTTGAGTTGCATACTGGAATAAATTGTCCAATTACAGGGCAAAAGTATGGTTTGGGTGTTTTTCCTTCTTAAGTTGCTCTTTGAGTCATGGTATTTCCACTCGTGTATAGTGGCACGAGAACTCAGACTTCAGGAAAATGGACATTTCTGATCTGCAGCTGACTGCAGGTCATTCTGTGTTCTGGCCCACAAACTACACACACTTGAGCCAAAGTTTAGCTCCAGCTGCTAGAGCTGCCTATGCCTTTGGGGCAGAAAAGCCCTAGTTTGGTTCCCCTGGGTGACACTTAACATAGCCGCTTTCATGCATTTCAAATAAATTTCCTGCAAGAAGCCATCGCATGTTTTTATAACCACAGACATTTTAAACATATTTCTGTATTTTCTGATGTGCTGCTGCTGCAGGCTATGAAAATTGTTTGGGCTATATAGCTTGTTTTTTTCTTTTTTCCCTTGCAGTTTGTAGTAGGAAAGCAACCTTTCTGCAGTTGTGTGCCAACCTGGCCTCTTTTCAAGTGCACTGTCTGCTTTTTATCCATGAAATCACATACCGGAAAGTCCGTCTAAAGAACATTATTAGCTGAGGCTGCAGAGTCAAGTACTGGAAAACTAAGGCAATGCCAGACTTGAGATTGCTTCTACTCATACATTAAGAGACAGATGCATTAGGACATACTAAAAGCTTTTGTCGATGGTCGGACTCCTGCAGAAGGTGGGAGGATCTGTCACAGAGGCAGTACTGATGAATTATCTGAAAAGTGACTCATTTTCATGAACTCTTTCCTCCTCAGCCGTGCCCCCCAACCCCCTTCCCTTTGCTCATTTTGGTCCATTGTGACCTCCACAACTCCCAGTAGGTACTAAAACCAGGGTGGCTGTGGCACACCACGGCACTCTGCCGCAGATGGAGGAGGAGGCGGCAGATGAGGATTGCCTGGTTCAGACAACCTCTGTGAGGGACAAAACAGCATGTTTTAGCCCAGAAGCAAGAGACAGGAGCTGCTAGGTAGATCACCCCTCTCTGTAGTTTGTTCCTGGCTCGTTCAAACCTCCTTTGGTGATGAGCTGTCTGTCACTGGCAAGGCACTGAAAAGGGCTACAAAAGTAGTGCTATTTTCTGATCCAGTAAAAGTTTCCATGGCCCACTCTGAGGAGAAAATGAAAATTTACCCCCCCCTTCCATAGCCAAAGAGAAATCTGGTCAAGGATGGGTCAGGGGCAGCTGGTGCAGGGTCTCTCCCTCTCCCCCCACCCCTGCCTACACTAGTGTTAATGTAACAGGGCAGTGAGTTTCCTTTCTGACTGAATACTGAAGCTTATTCACAGTTTAGGTTGCCAAAAATAAAACTAATTGGCTGAAATGTTCCGTTTAGTTGTATTATTATGGAAGTAAGTTTTGAAAAATGAAAACATTTTCAGATTGTCAGTGCTTTTTTTATGAAATTAATGAAAACAGCATTTTTAAAAATGAAAAATCTTTTTTATCTTCTTTATTTATTCAGGAAAGGAAAAAAAACAGTCTCTGTAGTCTCCCTTTAGCTTTAGGTACAGCCCTTCCCTCTGCTGGACTCTGACAGCAGATTCAAGCAGAAGTTGCTCTATCCGTGACATGCAGGTTGCCATTTCCAGCTTTCCTTCATGGCCAGGAGAGATAAAATCATTTCTCAATAATGAAAACAGAGATGTTGTTGTCATCGAAGGAGAGCTGGAGCCCCAGGCACATGCCTGTGCATTAATCTGTCCTGGGCATCATGTAGATCTGTTCCTCTGGCTCTGCAGAGGCAGGTACAGCCTTGTATGTGCTTTATCCACAGGAACTTCCCTGCAGACACCACATACTAATTGCCATCCCTATACTGTCGACATGACTAGGTGAATACACAAGACAGTCACTGTCAGCTTTGGTGGGGTTTTTTTGTAAATACTTTTCTAAATTTTGTTTACATGCTAGTACACTAATGGTAGAGGTGAGATGAGGTTAAGAATCAGTTTATAATTACCCATCACTTTCTATTTTAAATAATAAGTTTCTTTTACTCCTTTGAGGAACTATGAAGAATATGGAGTGCAAACACATTTTTACCTCTCCAAATCTGTCACCTTTAAATCAGTGCTCAGTTAACAATACATGTAATCTGTCACTTGACTAACAACAGTGACACAGGAAGTACGTCTAGATCCCATTTCATATTTTGGCATTAGTTATTTAGAAATTGTACTAAATAAACAAAACTCTACTGCCAAGGAATTTGAATGCCGCATTCAAGCATCCTCCTGCTTATACCTGAAGATCTATAGTTTCACTTAAACATTTAAAAAAAGTTGAAACATCGTGTGTTCAAGGTCCAACTTGGCTCCCATAAAAGTCAATTAAAAAGTTGCTTTGATTGAAATGGTGGCTGGATCAAGCTTGCAGCATGTCTGTGCTTTTTCATTAATACCCAAGTGTTAGAACTACCAAATGCATCTGAAATATTAATTTTCTGAGACTGTATTTTGAATTCAAGAGTTTTGAAGATGCACATTTTGGACTTGGGGATTATAGTTTATAATAGAAATATCACATTACAATAAAAATCCACCTCAGGCATAACAAGCTAAATGGCTAAATATTCAGTTGGCTCCACCTTAATACATCACAGCTACACAGCAGTAAAAAAATTGCACACGCACACATAAACACAGAGTCATACATAGCCAAGGACTGTTTTCTCTTGCTAATGCAAGGTAATAGCGATACAGATGGTATAACACAATTCGCAAAAAGCAGTAAGACAGCTGGCACTGAATGCATTTGAAATAGGGTAGAGAGCATACAGGGAGGATGCAATAGAGAAGAGGATGCGGTGAGAGACCCTATCAGTGCAGACATGTTCAAGCCAATGTCCAGCAGAGACAATGTCCCACTTGGGACCGTGCAGCACCATGCAGATGTCCCCTTTGGATGTGGAAATAGCATAGCTGTTCATGTGGAGCATCCACAGGTGACTCCGCACAGTTAATATCCAGCCTGGATAATGGGCATACAGAGAATCAAAGAGAGCTGCAACATAATCTTTTTATTTCCTGCTTCACCCTCAGAAAAAAGACAGTCTTTGCCTTCCACAAAAATCTTTCCATTAAGAACATTTTACCACGTGTAACTGAGCTGGTCAAATCCAGGATACTTCTGTCCAAAGAGAGTGCAAGGATCCTTAGTCTGGGGACCCTGCCAGACTCCACTTTTTCATAACAAATATTAATCTAGCTTGCATATCTCTTCTATTTGCAGCTGGAGCAGGGAGAAAGATGGGAAAACATCTTAAACCTCATGTACAAGCTGGTTGCTTAATTTGACTTGTGCCTGCCCAGTTTGCAGTTGCTCTTTAGTGCTAATGGTCAGCTTCTCCTTCCCCTTTTGTCTCCACAGTGAATTGTTGACAAATCTTCCTGGTGACCTTTTAGAAGACCAAATACATAGAGAGTAGTTTAAAGAGAGAGAGAGAAAGAGAGAGAGAGTTTGCACAGGCTTGTGTCTGTGATGAGGAAGCTGTGATGAGTGCAGCTTGAGAGTATTTTTATTTGCTTCCTGAGAGAGAAAGAGAATGACAACAAGCATTTGCTTAGCCACCTTCTGCATGACAAAACATGACGAACAAATGATCTGTGCACTTTTTATGATCCATGCAGTCAAGATTCCTGCCTGGGGTGCTGGCTGAGTATCCCTGGACCACAGCTCAAGTACTAGATTTCTAGTGCACTAGAGACATACACACATGGAAGAAATAAGGTTAATGCCCTTTCTGCATTGCTCGTATAGACTTAGTTCATGGCTGAGAAAAGCACTAGGGTTTGGCTCACACTAATATGGTGCTGTGGGAGCATATGGAGGAAGACAGACAAAAGGAGCGAAGCCATTTGCAGTTTGTGCAATGTACCTGATTCATGTGTTGGCTGGCCTGGAATATTCATCAGGTGAGGTTTTGCTTTTGGGCTTACAATTACAAGTGTTACAAAGCTTTCTGACTGAGGATGATTTAATGCCTCATTTGGCACCTGAAGTTTCACCCAGGCCAAACAGCACACGTACTAGATCAGAGGAAAAGGGAATGGCTCTGTGTCTTCACAGGCCCTCCACATCATGGCTGCATTCAACCTTGCAGCGGGTCCTCACCGTGCAGAGTCCAAGCATCTAGCCTTCAGACCAATAGCCTGCAGTCACAAATAAAGGTTGGAAGCTGTGGGCTTGGAAACATGCTCCAAACTGATGCAATTTTCTACTAATGTGGGGACTGTAGTCATACTATTCACTGAGTTTGCAGACTGTGTTTGTTTAATTCTCCAAAAGGTAGTTTCCACCTGGACTTCTCAAGGCACTAGACTGAGTTTACAGCTTACCTCTTCTTTAGTACCTAAGAACCTCCTTGTGCTATGTGCTGTAAAAGTATAGAACAAGGAGACACTTCTATGTGTAAAATGAGAGGTGCCCAATTAATGCAGTGATCTTACGAAAACAAAAATGTTACAATCTTGTTATGTCTTCATGCTGCCCTTGGTGGAATGGGCTGTACTGAGATGAGATAAACCATGGCTGTAGTTTAAGCATTTGTATCTGAACTTCCTTCTAGGTCCATAAGGGATGTCAGCACCATGCAATGCAGAGATATATGGGCTAGTTTCAAACATGCTGGTTCCTCCAGGTAGGATTGTGCTGAACATTGCTGTACTGAGATACTGCTTCTAAGAGCCATGGAACTATATCTCAGTTAACACAGTCCCAAACAGGCTACTTTTAGTCCTGTTCCGTGGCGTGAGCTTGATGAAGAAGTTATCTTTTACAGCATTGGCTTTTGCATCAAAACACAATGCTGTCCAGAACAACAGAGATGAACCCTCTGTTCTCAGTGCCCTCTCTCTGAGCAAGTGAAGAACTAACTAGAAAGCTACTTCTTTCTCAGCTTTTCTCAGTCTGCACTGTACAGCACAGACAGCTAGTCTGCCAGCAGTTAGCAGCATGCTAACAGAAGCACTGAGCTCCGAGTTATGGTAGATAAGTTCCCAGGTGAAAAGTACTACCCTGACAGGGCACTGGGCTCCCTGTTCACTAGCTATTCCTCTTCAAGAGCTTCAGTTCAATTTTCTTCTCCCACCTCCCTTTGGGGAAGATGTGAACAGAACAGCAAACAGGATTTTTTTTTTTTTTTTTTTTCCCCCTGTAAAAGCATTCATCTCCCACTCTTGCTGGGACCCACATAAATTCTAAAGTGCTGTCCCATGGCTTGGGAAGGACTATGGCAGCGAGCGCAGCAGGAAACGACTGACGCTGCTAGCAGCAATCTTGGACCATAGCACTAACAAACTCCCCTGCAAAAGCTTCAAACTTCAAGCTCCGGAGTGCTTCCTGCACTGACCGTGCAATCTTGAAGGTTTATCATGCAGCCACCTCTCAGCCGCAGGCCTGGCAGCCTCCCTGCCGAGCAGTCTGTTTCCCGCTCGCTCCGTAAGTACCACCGAGACCCCGCGGCCGTGCCCACGCCGACCCGGCTGAGGGTCCCGCCGGGCAGCCATGCCGGCCGGCGGCCGCCAGAGGGAGCTGTGCCCACGGCCGCGCCGGTGCTTTGCCCATGGGCTGGTCCGCGCCCAGCCGCGCCGACAAAGGGCACCGGGGCCTCGGCGGGCGCGGAGGGCTGCGCCCCTGCCAGGGCGGGAGGAGCTTCTTCGGAGGGTCGGGGCGGGAAGCAAACGATGTGCTCCTCGCCCCCTTCCCTCCACGTTAGGCTGGGACTAGGAGGCCTGGCTCTGGGAATGGACAAAGGGAGTTTTAGTGTGGGGAAAAGTTGTGGACTAGCATGGGTCTCTAGAAGGAGCAAGGGAAAGCCACATGGCCTGGGTACCCCTGAGATACAGGGCAGTTTGGAGACCTTAGTAGGCAGCGGCAGTCTCACAGAAGAGGGAGGCTGTTGGTGTGGTCCCACAGGCACTCTAAGTACTCTCTTTGGAAAAGAGGTAAATAGTGAATTGGCATAGCCAGTTGCTGACATCACATTATTTACAGCAGTCAAAGCTAAAACTGTTTGTGAAGGCTTGCAGAAGGAGCTCGAGAAGCTGAGTGATTGGGTAATAAAATGGCAGATGAAATTCAGTGTCAATAAATGCAAAGTAATGCACATGGAGGAAAACAACCTTAACTATACATACCCAGTGATGGACTCTAAATGAGCTATTACCACTCAGAAGACAGATTTGGGAATCATTACACATAATTCTTTAAAAACATCAGCTCAAAGCTAGCAGTGGTCAAAAAGACAAATGGAATATTAGAAATTATTAGGAAAGAAATAGAGAACATGATAAAAGACATACTTTTTGTTACCATGCAAACCTATGCTGTGCTCACATCTTGAATGCTATCTGCAGTTCTGGTCTCCTGGCAGAATAAAAAAAAAGTATGAGGTAGGTGTGGAAAACATAGAATTAGAAACTTCATGAAGAAGATGACAAGGTTCACTGGAGGGAGGGAACAATTTATTAGACATCAGGTTTAAAAGAAGCACTGTAATTATTCAACAGACAACGGCACTGTGGAACTCATCACCACAGGAAATTTTGAAAGCCCAAATGTAATTAAATTAAAACAACAACAATTAAATAAAGCTGTTGGCATTAGGCCAAACAAAGGAGGTATTTTTTGAGTGATGTAGACAAAACGACAAGCTCAGGAAATAACATAGTTTCTAGCTGCTGGAAAGTCATATGGGGATAATCACTCTATCCCAGCCTTGCTTCTAACACTCTTTTTTTAATCTGTTGGGCTGCACAGACCTTTGCTTTTAACCAGGAAGGCCATACTTATATCATTACGCTAAAGATAAAGAAATATTTTGGTCCTAAGGAAAATCAATGGCAGAATTCATTGATTTAAAGAACAGGGAAATCAGTTCTGCCTCTAGCTGGGTCATGTCTCACTGTGTGAGGTGTTGCATTGATTGAAGCGAGACTGCTGGCACAGCATGAGCAGCTTGTAACAGGTAGCTTTGAGCTACGCAGAAAGTAGCAGTGACTATGAGTGGGATTCATTTCAGCTAACTTTAGCTGGTGTTGAGAACTCCGTGCTTATTCTTTAGGCAACTGAGGTACTTCTTCCTGTCACAGTGTTTCCACGGTACCAGGTTTGCCAGAGGAAACAAGGACAAAATACATATCATGTTCCCAGAAAAAAAAGCAACTAAACCATCAGGAGCATAAGTCACCTTGCCTGCTCTTCAGCACCTGAAATAGGAAATGAAGAGGATCGTGTTTGGACAGCTTGGGGTAAAGACATGAGCTGAGAACTTAATTTCCTTGAGGAAAATGAATGTGATACGATTTGCCTCTGGGGTGTAACAGAGTACCCACACTTCTCAGGTGTTTCAGCGACAGTATGAGTAAGTAAAACCCAGAAAGGGTATTTGCATTAGAAGCATAAATATTTCTGTTTGGTGCAGGATTATTGAATAGGCATCCCACTTTAGGTCATTAGTGAACTGCTGCAGAGCTGTAACTGCTTTGTCTAACCAGGGTTTCATCCCCTTCTATCGGAGAAAGACCTTCTGCTGGTGAGGAAGCATCACTCCTCAGAACTGGGTCCTGATTACTGAAGCAAGCATGTTTTAGATTAATAGTAAGCAAAACCAAAGCAGAATACTGCAGAAGGCAATACAAATGAAAGAATACTTTAAGCTGTATTTTTCAGGAAGGCAGGAAGGAGGGGACTGTGTTTGGGGGAGTCTGTTCCAGGGATATAGATTATCTCTCTCTCTTTTTTCTTTCAGTTGCTTATGTAGCAGCTGATCTCCAGTTCTTCCCCTTGCACTGAGTCTTTTTCTATATTCAAGATAAAAGCTTAATGGATCAGAGACTTGAGCAGTAATGAAAACCTAGTATGTTTGTTCCAGAAATAATTAAAAAAATTGAAGACACCATTTTAAATTCCTGAAAATTTCATGGCTTAGGAACATTCCTCTCATTCTCTCCAGATCTCAAGCCTTATATACCTTATTTTTTAAATGGTCAATCTCTGAAGTTTTTCTGTGGAAAAGAAATATGTATATACACTTATGTACGTATTTATAAGCAGAGAGAAAAATAAAGCACTAATCATCTTTTCAGAAGTGGGTACATAGGGCCTGCCAATCAGCTGGTTTTTTTGGTATACACAATTAATTCATATTAATCATCATGGATTGCAGTGGTGCTTAGCAGCTGCCACTGAAATTGAAGCTCCCTTGTGCTGTATCTGCACAAACACTGAGGAACAGTCCCAGCCTTGAAGCCATCAGTGCTTAAGTAGACAAGAGAAGCCATGGAAAGAAAAAGCAGACATCTCCCCTGTTTAATTTCTCTGACTATCCTCATAATTTCTAAAGGAACATTTACCCAAAGCAGTGTTTGGTTAGAGATCCCTGACCAACCTAGAGACTTGAAATGTCCCAGGGCAGTGCTGTGCCGGGACCCTAGAACAAGCCCCGGATCCAGAAAAGCTTCACAGATGCGGTTCTGTGCCTGTACTGGAGTCCCTCCTCCTCTGACCCAGGTTGGTGTGGGAGAGCTGACAGGCTGGTGTGGCTTCCACCTCCACAGCAAGTCTGTGGAGCATTGGCAGAAGAGCCATCACTCATCTTGCCTTCAGTGACAAACGCACCCGAAGTGGCTTAGCTGAGGGCACACGGAGCGGCAGCACTAGAATAAATTGCAGAACTGCCTAAATCTTCCAAATGAAGAGCTCCCAGTCCAGCAAACCTTATCTACAAGCGTGGTCACATCTAATTCCATGCTCTTTACTGTACTGTGCATGGCACATCATCCCGGGGAAAAAGTCATATATTTTTGCAGTTTACGTCAGTTTGGGCTACACTTACTCTTTCAATATAGTTTCAGGGTACTGCTTTTTATTTGTTTAAAAAAAAAAAAGAGTTGCCATTAGTGTTTAGTGTTATTTCAATATGATGGTAATGCGTGCATTAAAAATGCATAGGTAGATTAGATATTTAACATTCAGTTGGAGTTCTGGCACAGTCTGAGGGCATGAACTGTAGCCAAGAATATATAGATTCTTAAAACTGTTTCCTGTGCTAAATCTCAGCATCAGCCTGTCCATAAGTAATGAGGAGGAGAATGATGTAAAATAATGGTATTGTTAAAATACTGTCACCTCTCCCTCCTCCACATTTTTTAAAGACATATATTGCAAAAAATTCATAAAGCACCTGGCCATCCTTCTCATGTCTTTCTTTCTTCCTCATCCTGATGGAATCAGTACTCTATATTACTCCTTAGATTCAAGAGATTATGGCAATCTTCTCTGTTTTTTCATTAGTTGAGCTGATTCTGTGCAAAAGCTGTTTAAGATTCATGAGTGATTTTGCCTCTGCAAAGAATAGGAATGCAGCTGAGGGGAGGAAAAAAAAAAAAAAGAGAGAGGTTTCCAGTATTCTAGTCTGACCATGGGATACTGATGAGAAATATGCACACAATTAATTTGAAATGAAATGCAACAATTTTTTCCTTCAAGACTGTCCCCACTAACTGAGGTGTGCCTAGCTTACTGCATCTAAACCATTTGCATCCTCCCTCTTGTGCAGACTAATGTCGCACAGGCATACTCCTGCCTTCCTGGGTCCCTGCAGAGCCATAAACTCCCAACACTTACCACAGATTTTCCTCAATCTGGGAACCTTGAGGTCTGTGCTTTCTGTGGCTAGACCCCATTGCTTCAGGCCAAAGTTTCTTATTTTCTCACACCAGAAGGCTTGCAGACAGGGCAAATCAGATTCTTTTGGTCGTTGATCCCGAGAAGCTGGAGAGAGCCAAATCCCCTCCCTGCCCACCGATCAGCTACGTATGCCATCGTGCCTGGGGCATGCTGTATGGGTGCCTGAACAACCCGCCAGACCCTGGCAAAAGGTGAATTTGGGCTTAGATAATTCCTAGGCTCCACATCTGTCTGTAATTCCCACTTGGCACCTCTCAATGGATGCAGGGATCATCTTAACTGAGTAATTTTAGGCTGATTGTCATAGATGTCACAGGAAGAAAAGCAGAACTAGTAACAGGATCCCTGCTCCAGTGGGCTTATCTTGCTTAGGGGTGCCAGTTACAGCAGTCCAATGTAGTGCAGTTCAGCACAATGGCTTTGTGCCTCCTGATCCTCCAGACAATTAAGGAGACTGATGCGAATGATTTGCATACCCTGGATCTGCTCAGGAGCCCACCGCTCTAGGTGCTGCATAATGTCAACTCTTCCACACTGGGATCTGTTTGTCAAAAGCGTTTGCAAATAACACCCATGTCCCTTCCCTGCTGCCTTTCCCATCCTGTTTCTGCAAGGTACTTGGAGCAGGAGCATGGCATTGAACATGAGATAGGCTGAAGAATACCTTCAGGCTTGTGTTTAGGCACACATGCTTCATTACTTTCTTGGATCAGGGCCTTAGCACCCTGCAGTCACCAAGTGAACAACCTTAATGTGAAGCCAGTGCCAACTTTGAGTGGCTAAGCAACAGAACTGGCACATTGTATTGATGCTATTTTCTTCATTAAGAAAGATGATTCAAATATCATTATTTCTTGAAAAGCATCCAGCCTGTGAAAAGATTCAGACACTGTTGATCAAGTTACCATGGATTTCTTTTGAGACATTCAAGCTATTAAGAACAGGAATGTTTTGCCTGAAATGCTATAGAGAAACCTACTGATAGAAATAATCACTTGCTAGCCGTTACCTTTCGTCTTTTGTACATGAGTAGAAGTTTACCATGTTCCTAATTACAGTGAATTAGATGAATTTGTCCTAGCAAATCAGGCCATTCAGAGTGTGAATATTTTCTGGAAAGGGAAGAGCAAAAAAGACTTCAAACAGTGAGTCCAGAAGAAAAGCTTGTGAAGATGGGCAGACATGAGTCATGAAAGAGGGATACTGTAGGTGTCCTTCATACTTCTGCTTAATGTTTTTGCTTCTTGTACAAAGGAAATTAGTAACATTGTACACAGACAGTAGAACATCTTCATTTGAGCATGCAATTTATTAGAGCTTCTTAAAGAACTACTCATTATTTTGTGTGATGGAGACAGAAGCCTTCAAGGCACCCTGGAATGTGCAGGTTCTATCAACCACAAGAAGATAATTTCTACTCTGTAATCCCTTTCTAGAAAGTTTCCAAGATGAACTCCAACACAACTGTGACTATAGAAATAATTTTTTTCACTACCAGTTGCAAAACAAAACAAAAGAGGAACTGATCTAAAAAAATGTATATGGCCTTTTGTTCTCAATTACAGAAAGGTCTTTTTACAAATTTTGGTAGTGTAGAGTTGAGTGGGATGTGACCACAACCTAAGAAAGTGGGGGAAGAGGAGCAGCTGCTCCCCAACCTGCAGCTAAGAGTATACATGGCATCCACTACATGCTGTAAACAGAGCTATAGCCCCATCAACCCTTCTCCCTGTAAGTCTATCCCTGATGTAACAGCAAGGAAAAATTGTGCAAAAATAATATTTACTTTCACCTTAAGGTCCCACACCATTGTAAGGTTAGTGGAAATAAGAATTGGCGTTTCTATACATAAAAGTGCTACTCGTTACTATAAGCCTTTGCCCTGTCTCAGGGTTACGAGGAATAACTGTGCCTGGTAGCAAAATTGCAAAATCTCTCTCTGAAGATGTCTGAGGTTTCAAATTATTTAAATCCTTCCCCAGGTTATGAGAAAAGTTAACACAAATATCTCCTCTTTAATTTTTAATCCAGAGGACACTGAAACTGAGAGAAGCCCAGATTCTGCTCACCTCCATGAATGCAGCTAGCTCTGGGGCAGAATACAGTCAGTTTCTTAACAATCTCTGTCACAACTGCATAATTGGCTGGGGCAGGACAGGAGGTGACTGAAAATGTAAGAATAGCTCCTTGGTGGATGCTCCCTCCTCCTCTGTGTACTAGGGAAGAATCTGTAAATTCACTGCAATTCCTTGGGAATCAAACAGCTGCAGAGGACAACCTGAGGAGGAGAAAGAGGGGTCACATTACTGTACCTCACAAAGGAGACTCTGAGATTCATTTTTTAAGCTCTTATGTTCCCCCTGGGACTCAGGGAGGATTATGACCTGTCCTCACTGAGAGCAAGGCGACTTTAATTAATACTTTCTTGATTCGGTTTCTCACGGACTGCACTCCCTCCCACATCCCCAGCTCTCCAGCCTGGTCTGCTGATTTGGATGGGGATTCCCAACTTCTCTGCAGCTGAGCTTCACTTGATGAGAAAGTTGCTGGTATGCTTCTTGCATCACTCTGGGGGCACAGCTCCCCAAAGATGGGGATGAGGACATCAGGCTGCCTCTCATGTGAGCGCTACTATTTTGTCATTTTGACACGTTAGTATTATTAGCAAATACTGCATGGCAACATCTTCGGACAGCTGGGGCTGGGCAAAGAGGAGAGAGGAGATGGCCTGAATCATTTCCTAAATGAGAAGGGCTACAAGATTTGCTGTTCAGAGCCACTGACCAAAAGAGAACACGTGTTGCAGGTGCAAAGGCTGCATCCCCAAATATAGTAAAACCAGTGCTTCTGGGACCAGTCAAGCTTTCTGGGTTATGTTTGCCATCCAGGTAATGCTGCCACATTTCTGACTGGGATTTCCTGGACAGGAACACACCATACATGAGGAGCTAGACACTCCCTGGTTCCATCACAGCTTCTGGACGTCACTTCTTTCTGGACCGATTGTGCTAAGCAATGATACTTGACTAGCAATGTTTGGCTGAATCCCTGAAAAATAACAAATAAACAAGGATGTCAAAGGTCACGGCATTTACAGGCAGAGGAATAAAGGATGTGCTCCAGGGACTGTGGATGGATGGCAGCTGTACTTGAACAGTGTATTTCCATTCATGGCAGGTAGGACATCTCAGATCGTGGGAGAAACTGGAAAACCAGATATACAGGATGGCATGAGATCAGCAGGTCCGACTCATGGGAGTGACAAGTGCAGATAGTCCTGCTTTTCTTTTTCCCAGCACCACAAAAGTATTAATTAGGTCTGAACTGGTACTTTACCTTTGTTCTGCACCTGAGCTTCTTAGTTCTCTCCATCAGCTCCCAGGCTGCTGCTGGCTGGCCATTCATCCTTGCCTTGCTGCCCAAAGACTGCTGCCTCTCAGGGCTACAAGTTACTACTGCCACCTCCTATTTAAACTGATCAAACTAACCTGGATGAATTTACTTGGCACAAACGAAGGAATGCTGACACAAACTGCTGTGTGGGTGGGTTCAAAAGGGTGCTTAACACCAGGGGAGGGAAGGGGTGGGAAGAGAAGGATGGGGGACACAACAGATGAGCAGCCGTGGTGGTAACATCCAGCAGCACAGCTGGGTCTGAAGAAGGATGTTTGTCTACAGCTTCTGAAAGCAATTAAACTGGAGCGTTGGGTGGTCTGGCACATCTGACAATAAGTGCTACTTATTTCGTTAACTAAATAGGGATTTGGATATTTGTCCTTATTTCTAGATTGTAACATTCACGGGCTTGTGTGTGGTGTGTAAGCATTGAAGATCTGGCTGCTTTAATTACTGGTAGCAGCTCCTCCATGAAATGCTGTGTATCACATGAGAAGATGCTGATGCTGATTTCTAAGGTGAAATAAGGGGAAGGGTAGTTCTGCTGCAACTTCCATCAATCCACAAGGTGTCTTTTGTTCCAAATCAGGCTGTCTAAACTCAAAATGACACAAAATTTCACAAGAACTCAGCTTTGGAACCTGCTTTTTTCTGGTTTCAGCATTACCCTTGCTTTCCTAAGGTGCCCTGTGATGGCTGCATTCAAGAATACTCATGTCAGGGCATCCTGGCACCATGTGAAGCGCAGCAGCCTAAGATAGTGGTCCTTCAAACACTTCTATACATATTGAACTGTACTATGATGAATTGTTTCTTCGCTATCTATGATACCTAAGTGCATAGTCCCTTATCCAGGCTTGTGAACTATTTCTTTTTATATTATTTCTGTTAGGGAAATGCAAAAGTTTGGAAGATACTGCTTAGGACTGGAGAATGTTACTTCAGTTGACTTTTAGAAGATAATAATTTACCAAAATCAAATTATTTTTTTAGGATGTATCAATTTAATCTACATCACCTCATGTGAAATTATCCCAGTGAGCACGACGGAAATGTTTTCGTTAAGCATTATCAAAAGAACGTTCAGCTTTAGTCTAATAGCTAAGCTACACCATTTTGGCTTTTAATATTGAAAGTTCATCTCGGCCTGCCATACCAAATTGAAATGATATGGCCAAAATGGCACTACTTATATATAAATATTATCCTCTGCCAGTTTACCTGCAGCTGTGGTTACACTGTCCAAGGGGGATCTGGACACACTTTTCCCAGAAGGGAACTCATAAAATAACTGCACCCGCTGAACATCCTGCCACTGGTTTGAACTCTGATGTCAGACCCTGACCAATGGATCACATCTAAAATATACCGAACCAGATATACAAGACAATTGCTTGCAGGTTCTTTAATACCCTTGAAAAAGGGATATTAATTTCCTGCTGGTCAATGCAGATATCTCTGCTGTTTCTTCAAAGTTGCTATCTATGATACTTTCAGCATGGTGTCTGGTTCCACCAAGATCCAGTTCTTCCACAGCTTCAGGCATGGTGAAGTGGGTAACATTTACCCAGCCCTGCAGGCACCCATGGGAAGCTTTATCGGAAAGTGGTTAAGCAGTCTCCTTACAGCATGTAGCAAGACTTTCTGGAGGCCTGTAGAGAGCCTGACCACGCACAAAAAACATATCCTCCCACTGTCTGTGACCTTTTCTGTCTTCCCCCAAGCACAAGGCTAAAGGGCCAATGCTATACATCCTTTTTAAAATTAAAAATGAGCAATGTTATCTATAATTATAACATTCTAGGCTGTTTTTATCATTTACAATGCAGCTATAGTAAATTATTTAATTGTGTGGCACCTCTTTGCCCCTCACAGCAAGCACATAACACTTATTAGCTTCAATAGGAGTTATGTGCACATAACTATGCAAGAAATGAATATACCCCTTTGATTACAATAAGGTTATAAGCAGCAGGAGTCCATTATGATTAGCAGTAAAATGAAGAATTTTTCATAAATCATAAATACTACTTTATAATTTCCATTTCTCCTTATCCTTTTTCTCTGTGTGCATCTACAAATTTATATTTTGTCCTAATTCAGGCATTTTGCAATTGTCCCAAAAGCTGTTATTCATTATAACCTAAAATGAATTTGCTGAATCTTTATTTTTTAATTTCCAAAGGATCAATTATTATACCAACAAGAAAGTAAAAAAAAAAAAAAGACTAAGAACAACAAATGTATTAAAATCACTCAATAATATTTGCCTGAATTGAATTTCTGCTTCTCTGCCCTAGGGCTAGATCTGACTCGAATGTCGCTTTGCATCCTTGCAAAGTCTGCCGCATCCTAAAGTCCTCGTACTCCCAAATGGCAACAGAGGCACCGTTAGTATCACCTTAGCCCTTCCAAAGCAGTATGAGGTCTAGCAGGGAGGAAGAAAATGCTACTGACAGCTGTACTCTTATGGCTGCTACCACGGTATCTGCCTAAGGTGGTAGTGTGACATTTTTTCTTTAGGTTGTGAACCTCTGTTCTGAAAAGGTATTTTCCCTGCCATCCCGTCACCTGGCAGTGATTCTGGGAGGCCACGGTTTGCGTAACGTAAGCGAGGGGTGCAGCTCTCGTGCAGGCAGGGTGTGAGATCCCCCGTGCCCACAAAAGCTTTGAGGCAGTGTTGGAAGAAGAAAGGTGCCACGGTTCTGAGGTGAGGGTGGGACTGGGGCTGCCTCTTTAGACAGAACTGTGTGTCCATGTCTGTCGGGGGTAGGACGGTGGACTAGGCAGACTGCAGCTCTACTGTGTCAGCTCCTGTATTTCACTGTATTTTCTGTATGAAATTCCAATTCATGCCAGTGCATATGCTATGCCAATGGCCAAGAACTACATCCTTCTTTGGCATTACAGAAGGCATTTATGCTGAGAGAACGGGGAATCAAAAACCAACAGAGAGAATCTCTGGCACTTCAAGTGGAGTTACATATCTCAACAAAGATGGTAGCATTTCTCTCCTGACATACAAAGCAATTGGAGGCAAGTTGCATTTCCCAGGAGCAGATTTAGCATTATATCTTCTGGTACTGTGTACTGACCAGTGATTAGAAAGGACTGTTAAGGTTGTTGCCATTTCTCTTGCTTTTCAACAGCTGCTTTGGTCCTGGCTGAGAAATTGTATCTGGCAGAAGCTGGAGTTTGTGTGTGGTTCTGGAAAGTGGCCATCCTGTGTTTCCAAAGGACCAAGCCTTCCTATGGAGCAGATCTGCTGACACAAGGAATCACACTGTACCTTCCATTAAAAAAGAATTCCTCCCAAATGCTGTATGGGTTCATAGCAGGTAGCAGGCACAACATCAACTTGAAATAGGGGAGCTGTCATGACCGGACAGATAAAAGGCATGTCCAGCTACATGTATACAGGCATACAGATGTAACCTCAGGATACCACAGTGAGCCAAATCCTACTGTGATTAACTGTGGCTGTGACATGTGTAACCAACATATCTGTCCACATATTTCTGCCATTTTGCACTATTTATCCTATCACCCCAAGCGTTCTCCATAAGATTGACCACTTCCCATTCAGTTGTTAGGAGGTTTTCCACTGACTTCAGCAGGTGTTAATTGTCTTGTGACTAAAGAAAATAATTTAGCTGGAACACTGCAGCATAAAAAAAAAAAATTAATTCAGTTTGAGCACTAACCAGATGGAGTTTGGTGTGAGGATGAATATTTGCTTTCGGGGGGGGCAGGGAGCTTCTTTCTGACAGGCGGAATGGTAGCTTTCCTTCTGGAGTTTAAGGCACTGGCTTTTTGCTTTGCTGTTAGAATTGATCTTTTGCAACACAGCAGAAACCTGTGCCCAAGTTGAAGGATATGGTTTGTGGTGATGGAGTCTCTTGTTTAGTGTAGGAAAAGGCATGAGAAACTCCTTTACATTTATCACTTTAAAAATCTTGCAAGATTATAGCAGAATGATCCCACTGTAAAACCAAGCAAGCCAATGCCTTATCGGTTCTTCCAACACCTGCAAACTCTAATACTTTTATGCTTCTTGTCCTTCAAAAGTGAATGGAAAAAAGCCCTGAATTTTTATCGTATTTCTTCATATTTGGTTACTTTTTTCTTCCTAGAAGTCTTGAAAGCCTAGAATCAAAGTACTAGATGCAAACAGATATGTTATTTGTATATTTATAAAACCATATTACCAGGTATTAAAGTAAGTGACAACTAGCTCTATATTTAAGATGGCAAAATGTTTTTTATTATAAAAGTGTATTTTCCAATAGTTGTAGCTTGTGAAACATCCGCCTTCTAGGCTAAAATTTGCCATGCTTGGTAAATAGTTTTGAAAAGTTTACATATAAAGTACTCAGACCATTTTCAAGTGAGAATGAGAAGCAGAATATATTTCTCCAATTGTATCTTGTGACCTTTTTCAATAACTCTTATGGGCAAAATGGCTGACAGTTGAAAACTGTGATTCGCCATGGAAATAGCTATGCCTAAGTTGCAATGCCTAGCCTTATTGTGAAGGAAATTGATTTTTAGTTAACTGAGATATGAATGTTTGAAAATCCCATACCAACCATGCACTGTAAAGGCTTTTTCTTCTTCTTTTTTTTTTCCTAAATTTGCCTTACAACCCTGATCTTACACAAATCCTTAACTTTGTATACTCTGAGCAGTTCCTTTGGCTCCAACAGAATGACCACGATGCATACAGCCTGTGTGGGGAGCAGGTCTTTCTAAAACTTATTTTTTTTATTACTGACATACCCTGTAACCAATCTCAATGCCTAATGACCTGGCTACATTTCAAATGGTTTAACAACTTAAAACAAGTTTGAAGGACCCAGACTCCCAGCAAAAGAAGCACTCTTCTTAGGGTGTACACGCTTTTCTCCTACTGCTGTGATCTATAGGAAACATACACAGGGCAGGGAAGAAAAATACTCCTGAATTTTATTCTGATCTTTTTTTGTGATTGGACTTTATAGCTTTCTGTAATTTATGGCCTCTGTTTGCTACACTCTGAACAAGGGCGCAATCTAAACTGCAGGAGCTGGAAAGCTGTAGTTCAGGATGCAGGCTTGCTTCACTAAGCAGCCGTCCCTCTCCTTGTTCCTGAAGAAGCACTTGGCAGTTGATCAAAAGATGAACATTTGCAATTTCTATGCTGAAGCTGGAACAGTGAGCTTTTGGCAAGCCTGGTTAAAACACTAACAAAAAGGGGTCCAATCCCACAGCTATTAAAAGTGATAGGGAAGCTGCCTGTTGCAGGAAAAATGCTGGGAAACTCTTTCTACTGGGCATTGCCTTCCAGTCTCTGAGCAACTCTTGCAGGCATCTGCAAAAGGAGGTGGAGACAAGAGACAATATGTTAACAACAGACATTGAAAGGTAGGTAGTAAGCAAGGATTTGCTTAACAGAGCACAGTTGAAGAGCTTATGAATTACATTAGTACAAGTGTTTTTAGAAGAGCTCTAGAAGCACGTATCAGAGGGTCTATCGGAGCACTGCCACTCACTTGGGGAATCTGAGCAAAGGAAAAGCATGTATGGTTTCCATACATGCTCTGTCCTCTGCTGTTGTATGGCACTTTCCGTAACAACGATGGACTTGCCTAGAGGCATTGGAGCCAGCTGTTTGCCATCTGGGTATCTCCACAATGTAGCAGCGTATTGAGATGCAAGCTCCAGTTTGAAGGCACTCGAGTCATATTAATGTGACCAAGCTAATAAGCTCTGCCTCGGGAAACTGTTACCTAACGGTTCAACAACTGTTTAGGGTGAAATGCCAAACCCAAATATTCTCCCCGCCCAAGCAAATGCTCTGATCAGTGGAGCAGAGAGCAACACTCCCTTGTACTTTCTTGCTGTCTGACCTGATGATTGACCATTCCCATCTGTCTCATGGCCCATGTTGGATAAGGGTTGGGAAAGCCTAAAAGATGGGTAGGTTTTTACACAACTCAAATGAATGTTGAGAAAGATAAATATAATTCTGTCTTTACTAGGCAGGGAAGAAAACTTGGGTTTTCCACTAGGAAGAGAATGCCCCAAACTCACCACTGGATACGGGCAAACCTTCTGCTCTCTGACCTCTCCTGGTTCTGGCCTGTAGGGACAGCAGAGCTACCTGGCAGAGCTGAGCTTGGAGAGCCATGTGTGAGCTAACCCACTCCTGACTCGCATAACAGCTCCTAAGGAGGGAGGGAGGTGGGCTGGGGTCTGTGGAGATGGAGTGGGTGCATGATAGGACTGTGCTGGGCACAAATAAGGCCCATTTTTCATGATTTGCAAACGGCCATTTGTGATCCATCTCTCAGCACTTAAGTGGAAGGAAAGGAGCGGGTGCATTACAATATGTTGGCTCTCAGCTTGCAGTGGGGGCAAGTATCAAACCGATTCCTCCTTATTACAGGCAGTCAGAGGGCTCACGGGTAACAAAGCCAGCTTATCTAAACAAAGAGGCAATTGTATATTGCACACATGTCATTTTATCCAGGAGCTCTGATGACTCAAGCTTCCTTTCTTGCAGCTGATGGCATCATTAGAAGGTTTCTGCTCTGAATTGGAACAGGAACCCTTGAAGGAATAATAGCCTCATGATTCATAGCCTCCTATTATTTATATGTTCTATAAATTACTTAATCCCGTTGTAGAGAGATCAGGGTGAGGTTGGGTGTAGCGCAGGGGCTGCCAACAAGCATTAAGGCTTGAGATGGTGGACTGGCAGGGGCTCAGGCATGAACACATGTGGGACTGCCTCTTTGGGGCAAACTTTAAGCAGGGTGGCAGCTTTGTTTAGTGCTGGGGAGCTTACTACCTGCACCTCTTACTGGTGTACGTTTTCCACCAACTTTGAAGAATGGTGGGATGAATTGGCCTCACTCCAGTTGAATTTAATCACTCATAGCTCCTCTAATATTTCCTAGGCTCAGTGGGTTGTAGAAAACTGTCATTAAACATGCAAAAGCAACACTGACGTTTACTCTGCAAGGAGGGAGAGAACATATGGAGTGAGCCCACACTTCGTACACTGCAGCACTTCAGAGACTGGATTAGCATCTCTTTTTTCAGTTGCTAGTCTGGCCTGGAAGGTTTGTTAATTGACTAACGTTGTTAGCGTGGCAAAAACATCAGGGTGTTATCCTAAATGCAGCTGCAAGCGTGATCCTAATGTAATTTTATACCTTCTGATGCTTGATTTCTAGTAACTTTCAGTAGATTATCACCAATATTTGGCTGATGACATCACAAGTGAGGTCACACCTGTTACCCAGATGGTTCTTTTTTGGTATCTCTCAGGTTATCATCACCACAGCCTCCCCTTGATCCCCACCAACACTCACTGATTGTGTGATAGAGTGTTTGGTTTTGTGGCCTTACCCCATGCCATATAACTGGGGTCAAGAGATAAATTCCACCTACAAAGACTCCAGAAATAATATTTTTTTTTCACTGAAAATTCAGTGACAATTTCAAATACAACTCACAGCTTTTACATGGTAATGAATGCTTCTAGGAATGTCATTCTGAGCAAAATGGGAGTAACTTTCTTTAACCCCAGTCCTACTATGTCTGCAGCTTGATATTTCCTATTTGAAGTGAGAATGCAAGCAGTAAATAATAATTCTCTGCTAGAGGGAATTACTGCAATGAATATTTTGGAATTGGAGCTTAAGGCCCAATTTGCACTATAAATGGAAAAAGATGGAAGGGGAAAAAAGTCAGTTGTAATTGGCTCATGGATTTTGCAGTTTCTTAACTCTCTTTTTTTGCCCTCTCTTTATAAATATATACATACATGCATGTATATTTAATGTACTGCATTATTGCTCCTTCATGGCTCCCCCTTCCCCTTCCAGCACTAGGCGGGGAAAAAAAAGGTGTAAGCTCAGGCATCTTGATGTTAGGAAAGCCACAGGAGAATCCCAGGCTTGCACCTAAACTCTTTGGTTGCAACATCTTACATAGTTCTTCTTGGGCAATGGAAATGATGCAGGTATAGTGACAGTGGTTTTGGAGTGAGCTCTGGAACTGTATTTGATGTTAGAATTAAATTGGAGTTGGGTGGGTTAGACTTCATCTGCATATACAAGCTGCACTCCTCCTCTGTGCAATTCCTTTATTCAGCACTCATTTCCAGAGTGCAAGAAATTAGGGTTATTTCTTTGACAGCTGACCTAGAAACTCAGGGTCAAGTTCTCCTGCTTCTTTGTAGAGTTTTATATTGCAACCATTACCGCAGCCTCCAAGCACTTTTTCGTAAAAAAAAGTCACTAAATCCCACATGGAGTTCATGGGGCCTCTAGCAGTTTCCTTTTTTGGGGTCAGCGCTCTGCATAGATGGCTGTTCTCTTTGGAGGGAATGAGGGCATGAGGTGGGGAGAATAAAGGTTTTTGTATTGTTAGTGTCAGTGATAGCAGTAAAGTTGTCTCCAAGGGAAGCCTAGTGACATCCCTTAGAGACCCCCAGGTTTGGGACTGCAGTTGCTCCCCCCTTGAATAATTTCCACAGAGACTTCCCTTTAATCAGAGCTGTTTTATTGTCAGTTCTCAGAGGGATTGGCTCAGAGGAGCCCAGCTGTCAACAGGGGTCACAGACTGAAATGTGGTCCTTCATGGAGCAGGGATTCAATCCTTCAGCTTCTTTGAAAAATGAGACTTTGAATTGATGTCAGAGGCTATCTGCAAGCTAGGGAAGGGACTACAGCAGAAGCTCTGCATGCCTGCTGTGGCTTCAACCACAGAGAAGGCAACATATTGTACCAGCTGGAATTGAGTGGCAACCTTAAACTGAAGTCCAGATGTGGGTGCTTCTAATAATCCATGCCGATGCTGATAAATGCATAGATTGTGTTAGCCATGTCCCACTCCTGGGAGGAAGAGCTAAAGTTGCCTTGCAAGCTGAAGATGAAAAAAAGCATTTTTAGAAATTAATGTGAGTTCGTTGCCCAGGCTTAGTGAGGATTCTGATGGGACTCCAGAGCTTTGCACCAGTCTTGACAAATGGGCTTCACCAATAGAACCACCCTCAATGCACGTTTGCCCTGAAATGCCAGCAGGCTGGTCATTTTATTACACAGCTGTATCAATTCAGTGAAACCTTCTGACTCCAGACTGGCACGGACCCTGCAGGTTACAAATGCTCCAACTGTGGCAGTGAATATATTACCAGAGAAGCAGTGGGGGGGGGTTGGATATAAAAAGGGGAAGAACTACTTTGGTGAATAGAGAGTGGGAGTGGTGGCGAGAATGAGTCCCATGCCTTGGGTCAGACTGCTGGGGTGGGAAGGGAGAGACAGAGCAGAGGCAGAGCAGACAATTCCCCAGGGCCAAATCCTGTAAGGTGTGTGGTAGTACAAGGGGAATTCTGTCTGGGAAGCTCTTTCTGGATCTGCGTGTCCCTCAGAGGGTAGTTGCCACTGCAGGAAGGACAGTCTCCTGGGGGAAGCATGGGTAGCCTGTGAATGGGAGCAAAGAGTGACAGATTTTGTCCTGGAGCTCCTTGCCCTGGTTCTTTTTGCTGTTTGGTAGATCAGACAGCTTTTGTAGGGATGCATGCGAAGTAAGAGAGCAGGCTGTAAGGAGCAAAGTGGAGAGATGTCACAATATGGTGTGAGGAAAATAAGGGCAGATGTCCAGGCCAAGGAAAGGATGGAGATCAGGAGCAGCAAAAGGCTGGGCATCCAAGCGTTTTTCCCAGCACCGGCCATGGAAGAAGCAGCAGAAAACGTGGCAAAGTTAAGGTAAGAAAGTGGCGTTATTGGTGTGGGGTTGAGGGTCTTTGTACAGAAGAGATGCTGAGAGAAAGTGCATATGAGATGAAAGAAGAGTCCAAAACTGGTCAGGTGCTACACAGGCCATAGGTTTTCACTGGGAGTGTCCTTACGGAATCTGGCATCTCGTGCTGAAAGCAGGTCTTACAGAGAGGCATTCAACATGACTATAAAGATGGAGAACCCACTGTTTCCCCGGGTATTTTGTTCCAGTGATTAATCATCTGTGCTCCTGAGAAGTTGTGCCCCATTACTATGTTGGATTTGCTGGACTTCACCTTCTGGTAATTAGTTCTTTTTATGACTCTCTCTGCTAGATTAAAGATCCCTTTTGTAGCCAGTATTTTCTCCCCATGTGGGTAATTATACCCTGTAGCCACACCGCTTCTCAATCTTATTTTTGATTAACTAAAACAGATTGAGCCCCTTAAGTCTTTCCCTGAAAGGCAGTAGGCTCTTCTGTTCTTTCTCCACCCCCAGTCTTTGAATTACATTTCGTGACTCTTCTCTCCAACCTGTCCAGTTTTGTGGTACCTTTCTAACAAACAAGTGGTAGAACATGATTCAGTGTTCTTCTGTCAGCGATGCTCATAATGGGTCATCAACCATGCCAGAACATTTAGTGTTAGTATTTGTATAGTAAACAGAATGCTATCATATTGAAAAAAAAACCCCAAACCAATAAAATCCCCCAAACAAGACACCAAACAACCCTCTGGACTCTGAACTCCTGCAGATACTCAGATATCACCTTTTAGCTGCTCCAGGCTGGGCTCTGGTTTCTTCTGAGCTCCTGTTGGTGCAGGGCATTGCTGACTCGAAAGCTGCTGCCATGCCAGCAGGCAAGGATTTGCTGCAGCGTAGGGCACCCTGCTCCTCGGTGCCTCAAGGACTCAGCGAGGACCATGGGGCTGCCTGCCTCACCTGGAGAGGGTCTGAGCTCTGTGTTTCTCCCCAGGGAGAGGCAGGGGCTTCCACATTCAAAACATACTTCTGCTTCAAGCCTCCTAGCTTACTACCCATGCACAGGAGATGAAGTCTTTTCCATGCATGATTCACTATTCCTTTACAGTTATATACCAAAGCTGCTTTAGCTCTGCTGGCCCCAAACAGCTCATGTTCAGCTCTTTGTCTTTATGAATATTACTACTTTTCAGGGTTTGTTCTATGTCTGACACAGACTTTATAAGCTTCTGTATTGGCTTTTGCATGGCAAGGTTTTGGTAGCAGGGGGTCTACAGGGGTGGCTTCTGTGAGAAGCTGCTAGAACCTTCCCCTGTGTCCAACAGAGCCAATGCCAGCTGGTTCCAAGATGGACCTGCTGCCGGCCAAGGCTGAGCCCATCAGTGACAGTGGTAGTGCCTCAGAGATAACATATTTAAGAAGGGGGAAAAGTTGCTGCAACACAGAAACTGCAGCCAGAGAGAGGAGTGAGAACATGTAAGAGAAACAACCCTGCGGACACCAAGGTCAGTGAAGAAGGAGGGGGAGGAGATGCTCCAGGCCCAGAGCAGAGATTCCGCCACAGCCCGTGGGGAAGACCATGGTGAGGCAGGCTGTCCCCCTGCAGCCCAGGGAGGTCCACGGTGGAGCAGATATCCACCTGCAGCCCAGGGAGGACCCCACGCCGGGGCAGGGGGATACCCGAAGGAGGCTGTGAGCCTGTGGAAAGCCTGCACTGGAGCAGGCTCCTGGCAGGACCTGTGGCCCCATGGAGAGAGGAGCCCACGCTGGAGCAGGTTTTCTGGCAGGACTTGCGACCCCATGGGGGACCCACGGTGGAGCAGGCTGTGCCTGAAGGACTGCAGCCCATGGAAGGGACCCACGCTGGAGCAGTTCATGAAGAACTGCAGCCCGTGGGAAAGACTCACATTGGAGAAGCTCATGGAGGACTGTCTCCCATGGGAGGGACCCCACGCTGGAGCAGGAGAAGAGTGTGAGAAGGAGGGAGCGGCAGAGACAACGTGTGATGAACTGACCCCAACCCCCATTTCCCATCCCCCTGCGCCACTGGTGGGAAGGAGGTGGAGAAAATTTGGAGTGGAGTTGAGCCCGGGAAGGAGGGAGGGGTGGGGGGAAGGTGTTCTAAGGTTTGGTTTTATTTCTCATTACCCTACTCTGATTTTGATTGGTAATAAATTAAATAAATTTTCCTGAGCTGCATCTGGTTTGCCCTTGATGGTAATTGCCGAGTGATCTCTCCATGTCTGTATCTTGACCCAAGAGCCCTTTGTTGTATTTTCTCTCCCCTGCCCAGCTGAGGAGGGGAGTGATAGAGCAGCTTTGGTGGGCACCTGGCATCCAGCCAGGGTCAACCCACCACAGCTTCACAGAAAAACCCGGGCTATTTCTTTTTTTTTTGTGTGTGTCAATAATCTAGTCTTCAGGTTGTGATACGGAACTGCTAAAGCATCAGACAAAAAATAAGTTCACTCCACAATATTCACCAGTTTGAACACATTAAGTGTTTTCTATTCCAGATTCATTTGTTATACATAAGACCATCTTATAGCTTTTGTTAATACATTACATTCAAATATAGAGGGTGCCTAGGTGCAGATGAGTTGCTGTTGCAGACATATCATTATTTTTCAGAATATCTTGCCTTTGGAGTACTGGATTTCAATACTTTAATGTTGCACTAAGCCAAAAGGCTTATGCTAAGGTATGAAAATACAGTCATCACAGTGGATGTTCTGCAGGTAAACCTAATCTACAGCAGCAATCACCTAATTCTGATATAATTAAAAATAGACAGACAGGAAGATAGTCAGGGAGAGAAAAACATTCTGACTAACAGATCTTTTGTTGATGACATGCACTGAGGGAAACATCAGAATAAACAGATTTAAGCGTGGTTAGGAGCTTAGATGGTATATTATTTCTTTCTGTTTATAACACAAAAGGAAGGGCTCTTTCTGCCAAGCTTGTCTGATCGCTTGTGACGAGATTTGGAGGGATGCCTTTAGAACAAATGGAGGTTTTTCTCTTCAGTGATCCCAGTCTGGGTGCCTCAACTGGGCATCAGTGAAATGTGACACAAATCTCCCTTGATCACAGAGCAGGCTTCTGAAGGACGACGAGATGAACAGTTTTGAGACAGGGCAGGGGAGACACTTCTGCACTAAGGGAAAAAAAAAAAAAAAATAAAGCCATCCTGTGCTGTACACCACTTATTCTGTATGTGCCATAAAGCCCGTCAGGAGCTGGGCTTGTTTGTGTCAATGATGTGACGACCAGTCACTCAGGGCACGTCTCCTTGGAGGGGGCATAGGGAGATGGGAGCCTGCTGCGAGGTGCAGGGTGTGAGCCATTTCTGGGCTGAGCCAGGTGAAGGCAGCTGAGAGCTGGAGGTAACACCTTGTCCTAAGAGGCGCCTGCAGGAAGACGGAGCGAGCAGAATTACTCCCCCGCTGTACAGATGGCGAGCTGACACACAGATGGCAGTGGCCAAAAAACCCCAAACAATGGCATACAAAATATTTATGGTCAAGCAGGGTCTTGAACGTGGGTCTTCCAAGTCCCACGCAGGGGCTGCTGGAGGGGTGGGAGTGGGGTGGTGGGAGTGGGGAGAGAGGACTGTCAGGAGCAGGGGAAGGTCTTGAAGTGACCCCAGGAGATGAAACAAAGTCAGCAGTCGGAAGGGACTGAGGACACACAGACCACAGCTATGCTGTACTTAATCAGCTTAGATGCTCCCTTTTCTGCGAGCCAACGCCAGGGTATGAGAGACTCATATGCTCTTACCCACCAGCCTCATGAACGCTTTTATGACCACAGTCAACTCCCCTAGGCCGTCAGACACAGTTGTCTAGAATAATCAGACAATAAAGGGGACAGGGAAAGAAAGAGAAAGAAGAAAACAAGGTAAAGAAAGGAAATGAGAAAGCTCTTTGATCAAAGCCTTCTATGGATAAGATTTATTATTATTATTCTAATACCTTTTACCACAGCGGTGGACCTTTCTCAGGCAGGAGATGCCAGCTGGGACGAAACAGGTGCAAAGCTGGTTCACTTTACAATGTGGATTCTTGCCTAATAGGGGCTGAACTCCAGCCATCAAACGCATTTCAGTTAGAGTCTCAGGTTTGTCTCTGAAATATCAGACAACTCTGTGATTCAGCTAGCTATGCCCATCTTCCAGGTAAAGCCTTTTGCTCTGTCTGTGGGTCTAAGCAGGCTGTGCCAGGACCCACTCTTTCCTGTGGCTAATTCATTGCTCCTATAGGAAGCAGATTTGGAGAGGGAAGTACAAACACCGCAAGGTTTCTGCAGAATGGCTTTGGAAGGGGAGCACACTCACCCCTACCTCCCCAACCACCTCCCTCTAACATGGGGAGCATTTCCATGCTTTACTCTAGTAAGATGAGAAGCAAGGTTGAGTTTTCAGGGCCCCCTCCAAAGCCCACGGCTGAGCATCATCAGCTTTCTTGGGGTCTAAAGGAGGTCATCACTGAGGTGGATTCCTGGAAACTGAGTCAGATTTGGCCAGCACAAGCTACCTCATAGCAGGGGGAAGATTGTCATTAATACTGCTTCTGCCGGAGCGTGGTGGCAAGAGGGAGACCATTGCCTCAGCAATTTTCCAACAGGCAGGAAAGTGATTGTCAGCTATACCAACATCAGACATGAAGCAGCAGAGACCAGGATGTTGGGAAACAAGCTGGGTTTCATGAGGTCTAAGAGAAAAGAAGCATTTTTTTCAGCAGGATTCAAGTGACCCCACAGAGCAAAGGGAAAGACCTTCAGGCAACAAGCTGGTGGGTGGCAGCAGCAATATCAGCAAAACAAATTTTCATCAGCTGACCTTACCTTCTGATCTGCATTATCTTTCCTAGCTGAGTGATGCCTTCCCATCAAATGAGGGCAGGAGAAGGAGGAGGGCAGAAGCAGCCAGGGCTGCAAACTGCACCCGACTCAGACCTTCCAGGCTAAGATGTCACTGCCCCTTCTGGGTAGAAAAGGGTATTCTCATTTTGCAAATGATAATTTTAAACAGCTTTCCTTAAGTCACAGAGCAAACTCTGGCCACAGCTGAAATAAGCAGTAGTTTCCGCTCGCCTTTAACTGCACACTTTAACCGTTATTATTAAATATACTATTAAGGGAAAAGCTAGATGCCCTGGCTGTGACAGCAGATCTATTATGTTATGTTGTCTGGTAAGTTTATGACATTTTAGGGCTAAGTGGATGAGACGGAAAAAAGGAAAAAGGATGTATTCTTATTAGGAGCTAGCTAAGCAATGTCCTGCCTAAAACCAGTTTTTGCATAACTGAAATTTTGCCATGAGAAATTTCGAGTTTGACAACAAATTCCAATTTTCCACCGAGAA
This sequence comes from Harpia harpyja, assembly GCF_026419915.1. Classification (NCBI taxonomy): domain Eukaryota; kingdom Metazoa; phylum Chordata; class Aves; order Accipitriformes; family Accipitridae; genus Harpia; species Harpia harpyja. Next base: position 26,306,762 of record NC_068945.1, on the reverse strand, counting down.
AATGCAAATTACAGCTCTAGAGATGTCCGCCTGGCAGGCGTTTGTCAACTTTGTTTTCTGTCTTCAGGGAGGCAGTGGAATCAACAAGAGCCTTTTTGACAGGCAGAAAGTCAGCAAGCCAAACAATAAAATAATAAATTCTGTTTTAACTTTTCTAAAGACTGTATTTGTGTGGGATTCCTACCTAGAATTTCACTTCTACGGAAAGCATTTGTATTTAATTCTTCCCTTCCAAGTATTTGGGGAGCACAATAGCACTGAGCTTTGTGTATGGTGCAACAAGTGAAGAACTGAGACACAGAAGGGACTGCAAGCCAGAATTTCCCACGTGACACTGGCTGCTGAGCCTGACCCACATCTTCAGAAGAGTTTTTGAGCTTTTACCTGAACACCAAAATAGCCAGCCACATCTTAAAATGCAAAATCATAAAATCATAGATTAATTTAGATCAGAAGGGACACTTCAGGGTCGCCTTGTCCAACTCCCTGCTCCAAGTGGGGCCAACTACCAAATTAGATGAGGTTGCTCAGGACCTTATCTACCTGAGCTTTAAAAATCTCCCAGGTTGCACAGCCCCTCTGGGCCACTCTTGCAGTGTTTCACCACACTTAGGGTGAAAAATTTTCCTTATATTAAATTGAAATTTCTGTTGTTGCAAATTGTGACCTTTGCCTCTTGTCCTTTTGCTATATACCCCCTTTAGTAGTAGTAGTAGTAGTAGTAATAGTTAGATCCTCTCAGCCTTACCTTCTCTGGGCTGAAAAATCCAGCTCCTTCAGCCTCTCCTTGTGCAACCCCCGATCATCTAGGTGGTCCTCCACTGCTCTCTCCAGTTTGTCTGTATCTTTCTGGCCCCAGACTGGACATAGTACTCCAGATGCAGCCTCAGGAGAGTTGAGTAGAGGGGAATAACCACTTCCCTGGACCTACTGAGGAAGGGCTGTTGAATGTAGAGAAGGGGGCTGGAGTGTTCCTTAACAAGGGCTTGGGTGGGTGAACAGGGTGCCAGGAAAAAGAAAAAGGGTCTGATTTCTAAGAAGGTGCCCAGGAGAGGAGTCCTTATACAGAATGTAACATTATAATATGCAGAATAGAGTTGCAAAGGCAGCAGCAGAAGCTGCATTGCTCTAGATGTTTTCAAAAGAGATCATTCAGGCAAAATTGGAGGGGAAAACTACTTCAAGCTCAAGTACCAGCTATTCAGAAGTAGGTGGAAATGAAATTAAACCCCCCTTTTGTCTCAGAATGCTATTTTAGTGCAGGGCACTGCCTAACCAAACATGGTTTATGATGATTGCTCCAGTCCAGCTAACCTTAACCTGATTTAAAGGTGTGTAATATAACAGAGACTGGAAAAATAGTGTCACTTATCAAGTCTATCATTCCCTGTCAGGTTAGCAGAGACTAATCACCATGACACTCATGTTCGCTGCTCCTTAGTTTAAAGTAAGCTCTTCACACTGTGGTGTAGGCCTATGAACTGTTAATCTCTTCATGGCATGTATTTTTGGCCAAATCTGTACAAAACCACCATGGTTATTTACTAGGGTTGAGCACGCCAGCCTTTGCTCAGTAGCCAACCATTGCTTTACCAGTGACTCCAGCAGCAATATACAGGGAAGTGAAGCTAAAAAAAGAAAAACCACAGGATTCTCAGAACTGTTGGGTGGACGTGATGCTGATCAGAGCCAAGAAAGGTTTTAATAAGTGGAAAGGTTTGCAACATGAGAATGATAGCTAGCACAGGAGCAGTGAAGGGGAATGTCCCAAAGACAGAGTGGTCAGGGCCATATATGCAACATACCATGCTCTCACACTCACTCTTTCCCCCTTCCCTGTCCCTCTCTATCTTCCCAAAGACAAATCTAACCTTGTGTTTGCGTAGGAGCACTGCCAGCAGAGACCCCCGAAAGGACAAGCCAAGCCAGCACATCCCTGGAGTACCCTGAATACTCTCACATGGCTTTTTGCTAGGCTGAACGAGAAAGCAGTCCATGACTTAATCTTGCTGCCACTCCAAGATTGTTCCCTGCAGTATATTTTACAGTACTTTGTCCAGGCTGGTTTTAAAACATCCAAGTGATGAGACTTCCACCAGTTTACTTGGGGGAGCTATTTTACAGGCTAACAGACATCACTATTAGCACTATTTCTTGTCACATGCATCAGCAGCTCGCCCATAAACAATTGCCAACACTACAGCTATTCTACAAGCCCAGGGAAGGTGAAGGAATACAATCAGGGAGTCAATATTCAGGTAAATAAATGAATAAAAAGATAATGGAAATGTCTGGCTCCTCCAGTAACATATGGTGTTTAGTTGGGTTACGGACACCTGAATAAGTGACAGAGAGGTAACCAGTTACCTCCGCACTCATTCCTGAATAAAAGTGAGGTAATCTGAGAGAGCTCAGGCACAGAGGGAAACCGGGCTACTCAGGCTGCCAAGTTCAGCTGTGCCAGGATCTAGCAGAGCTGGCTACAGACACCTCCATTCCCCTGTAAGGGCCATCTCTAAGTAAATTACCTCACATGCATCACTGGGTAAAAGTATAATTAAGAGAGTTACTGCAGAGCAGCTTAGAGTGTTCCCTGTTACTGCTATTACATCTAAGGAAATGGACATATGACCAAGTGAGTAATGTCTTATTTAATGTAGCTTAGATTCTTTTATTGAAAAGCTATTTCCTGCTCTTCAAGTTCTTCTCCTTCTGTAGAGCTCAGCACCTGACATGATGGGTGATACCTTACAATTCTGTATGCAGCCAAGTCTGAAGCGTTCTGCATAAATGAAAAAAACCATCCCTCCTGGCCCCTGCTGGCAAATCAGCACCTTTGGTAAGCAGCAGTATACTCTGCATGGCAACTAATTCAGCACTGATAATGGCTGTGACACCAGCAGATGCTTTTCAAAATTCCTTGCTGCAATATTTCACTCAAGGTCCCCCTTCGGCAAGTAATTCAATAGTTTTACTGTAACGCACTAGGCAATGCCACCTCCATTTCCTTTGTTCCTTATTACATGTCCCTGTATCTCAACTCTTTAATAAAGAAAACCTGCTGAATACATGCTGCAGACAGCATTTCTCTTAGAATACAGCCTCCCCCTGAAACAATTAGCAGGCTGGTGCATACAGCACCGGTGATAATCTCACTGAATGACATACACCACAACAGCTTTAAAGACAAGATGATGCCTCTCTCACAAAAACCGGCAACAAGCTGTTTAGGGAGAATTCAGCAAATACAGAGCAGTCCATGGTCTCTGGCTTTAGCGAGAGGCCACCTGACCTCAGGAATCTGTTCCCTCTTTTGATCAATGTGGAATGGTTCCTTAACTGTTTTCTTGTAATGGGACCAGTATAGTTTAAGCAGTCCTGCAGCAATGCTTCCCCAGGGATCTTCTTCCACATCTTACTAGAAAGGGAGAAGTTTTTCTTAACAGTCAAACTTCACAAGTTTTCCTTCTCTAAAGTTCATCCTATTATGCAATGCCCCATTGTACTAAGCGTGCACAAAGTCTCTTCCTCTTGGGATTTTCCTTGAATTTATTTGGAGGTGATTATCGTATCTCCTCTTAGTTGTTGCTTTGCCAAGATGTACATAGCTTGCTCTTTTAATCTTTCCATATCAATCAAGCCTTCCTGCTACCTAATAATAATTGTGCCTCCTCTCTGAACTCCCTCCAACTTTTCAATATCTTCCCAGTGACATGATGCTCAGAACAGCACAGGAGATGCCAGCTGCATTTGCAGCTGTGTAGAGAAGGTGCTTTGTTCATCTGCTCTGCTGCAGAGCATCATAAACTGGATTGCCCACCTGTCCTACCGCCTTTCATTGCAACACTTCCAAGAGCCAAGGGAAAGCAGGATTCAGCGCTGGAGAGCTGTCAAACCAGTGGAAATTTCCTCTGGACATGTTATACCATGATTCCCCCTAAGAACTGGTACTATACCCTTCAAGGAGCACACCCTTCTAGGAGGGTACTGACAACATCATTCTGAATATGGATTAGTTGTTGCTTCTCTGCTTTGGTCAAACTTTCTGTGGCAGCACCATCAGAGCCCTGAACAGGCAAGGATGCGAAGTCTCTGTGCTGAAAACAAAAATTGTTTTGACTTTTTTTTAAAGCTGTACGCCACATTATGAAATCTTTTCTGATTTACTTATTTACTACTTAATCTAATATGAAATAAGTTTGCGATTCATACTTAAGACAAAGCATTCAATTATGAGGACAAATTCCTGAAAACCCAAGCATGTGCCCAGTTTGGCATCAAAATGTGTTTGGTATTATAGAAAGAGCTACTGAAGAGAACATACAAAAATGCATTATTATACTTCTACCACTATTTAGCAAGCAGTTTTATATTAGGGCTGAGAGAACAACAGATGTCTTTGACTTCTGCAAGCACTGCAATCTATCAAGTAATTGGTCTGTCCAAGAAGTGAATTCTCTGTCACTAATTGCAGATCATATCAGAAAAAGGGAATCACAAACACAAGTCATGGGCAAAAGACAAAGAGAAGAAAAAAAAAGAGAGAGTGACCAAAGGAAAAATATGAAAAGAGCCTTCAGGTTTGCTAAGGTTTGAACATGCATAAAGGAGAAGATAGAAGAAAATGTATGAAACCTGAGGCGCAGAGGTATTCTGCTGTCTCAGAAGCAGCACAGGCAATGTTTCAAATTGGGTTCAGAGTTCTCTATCTTCACAGTGCTGAAACCACCAGAAGCAGACAGTTGCCACAACATGGGTAATATAATACTTTGCCTAATGACTGATTTCACACTGCTGTAGTTATAGTCAATAAACCAATTCTGCTGGGTCAATTTGCTTTTTTCAGGTTTTCATTCAAACTGTTAACAAACAGCATTCATCACCTGAGATCTGTAATTAAGACTGGATACCTTTCTGAGAGATACGTTCTCACAAAACTTAGAATACCTGGCTTCTTGGAGGAATACTTTTTTTTTTTGGCCTGTATTGCAAAGGGAATGAAATTAAATGGACAATATGGCATCTTCTGGCCTTAAGACCCAGAACAGTTATTCTTTCTCAATATTTTTCCCCAAAATATTCCAAGCAAGATCTAGTAGTTGCATTACTCCTTTACAAAAAAAAAAAAAATTATCTGCCCTTGCACCTCACTTTTCTCTGAATGTTTTTGTTTTTCCTTTTTATTCATTTCTACTAGGATTTGACACCCCCGCCCCCCATTCAGCATTGAATGTGAATTTCATTAATGTGCTGTTTATTTTTCTTCCAGACCAATTAATGAGGGTGATAAATGAGATAGGACATAACACCAATCCCTGTGGCACCCCAGTAGCTACCTCCCCCAAATTAAAACACTGCCATTTATCATTACCATTTGCTAATGTTCTTTCTGCCAATTTGTAGACCCTGTGGCAGTACTCCTACTGAAGCCAATCTCACTTAATTATTCAAGTATATTCATGGGAGATGCAATATCAAATACTTTATGGAAAACCAAAATGCAGTATAGCAACTGAATTTCCAGTAGGCACTACTACTTTAATTCCTTTAAAACCTTTTATATCTGTTTGTGAAGATTTATTCTTTTATTATTTGTACTTTAGTAGCGCCTGAAGGATCCAACTGGGCTGAGGACCCATTGTCATGTTTATTACTAAAATTTTATCTCCAGCTGTTTAGTGATTCTCTTTCCTCCTCCTGTCTCTCATATTTGCTTCATTTTCACCCCAAGGATAGAATTTAAATTAATGGAACTGTAATTGCTAGGATCACTGACAATTCCTTTTTTAGGAAATCAGGTACATTTTCTATATTTTGCGTATTTGCTGCTTCCACTTTGTATCTTTCAAAAAACACTTTATTATGAGTCATGTTTGCATGAAAACAGGCTCCTCTCTCTCTTTCTCTACCATGCATCTGCTCCTGCTGTGCATTCCCCATTGGAGTCCGTATCACTGATAATCCTGTGCCTGAGAAGTCTCAGTAAGTTGCATGGAGATGACTGATGTCACACTTGGAGGATTAAGTAGGGAATAAGCAGCAGGAGCACATCATCTCTCAAGAAACTGAGAGCCCATCTTGTCTGTGCTGGAAAATGCCAAAGACAGATTTAAAAAAAAATGTTGTGGTGCTTCTTGATACAAGAAAGAAAGCCTCTACATGCCAAACTGACAATATAGTGATTTAAAAGGAGAAGGAGAGGAATGGATATTTGAACAAGCCCAGTTGCATCGTGAGCCCAAGGACAGGTGAGCAGACCTCATATGCCAGCTTTGGTCTTCCGAAGACTCACAAGGGGGCACTTTGCCTATAAATTTACAATATCCTTACTTTTGGGGGGTTTTTTTTGTTTTCCTTTTAAATAAATGAGATTAGCTTCTTCACAGTCTTCTCTGTGTTCCCTTTCCTGGGACAAGCTGGTAGCAGTGTCTGACAGAGACCCCATCTTCTCTCTCACCCAGGAGAGAGTGCACCCCAGGCTGGAGAATATTTCATGCAGACACTGCAGAATCTTCTCCTTGGTCAAAGAGCAGAGCTTGGGGGATATATTTTCCCCCGCGCCCTAAAACCACAGGATCTACCTGACTAAACTAATTTTTCCCTCCCACTCATGCAACAGCAGCCTCCCCAGCACTGCTGAAAGCCTCCCACCTCACTGTTCCTATGTAAGGAAGCCATTTCATGGTCTCAAAAAGTCACAAATCAGCTGCGCTCTGAATTTTTGTAAGATCCTTTTTCTGTCACAGCACAAGGAACAAAGGTTTCCAGTCCCACCATGTTCCTACAGATGCTGTGGAGCTGATTCCTTAAACAAGGTACTCAGCGCCGTGATGGCATGCTCCTTCATGGTGCTTGAGGAGACTTGGCTACTCAAGAGCATCTTGCCTGAGTTAGAGCTCTGGGCTAGTGCTGGGGTGGGAATCAGATCTCCACCCTAGCCCATCCTGACTCCTGAAATGGCCTGTTACTTCCTCTTATTACTCCTCCAATATAAAGGGAAATATTTAGTATGCTTCTTTCAAATAATCTTCATTATAACCAGCAGCTGCCTTTGTTTTCCCCTCTCCCGACAATTATGTGCAGGCTATTGGCCAAAGGAGGTTAGGCCTCATTTTAAGCTTTATTCCCAGTAAGTAGACTTGGGCTTCTGCACCTAAAACTGAATTTCATACCATGCCGTCTCAGCAAAGCTGTGGGTGCCCCATCCCTGGCAGTGTTCAAGGCCAGGTTGGATGGGGCTTTGAGCAACCTGGTCTAGTGAAAGATGTCCTTGCCCACAGCAGGGGGGTTGGACTAGATGATCTTTAAAGGTCCCTTTCAACCCAAAGCATTCTATGATTCTATGATTCAGTTCAGGTTTGTTTGCTGTAGAGAGAACCAAAATAGGGGCATCTGAGTGTGAGCTACAGTTGAGAAAAGCTCTTGACTTTTTCCCACCTAAAGCATGCAGTTAGAGTAAACCCATTTCTTTTGATGCTGTAAGCAGGTTGTTTACCCAGAGGGGTTCAAAGCTAGTTTCTGCCTGCTTCTCCCTAACCCTGGTATTATTCAGGAGTCAATAATTCAATACAAAACAATGCAGTGACAATGAGGTGGAATTGTTTTAATGGTGTTTACTTGTTCTTAATGATGTGCTGTATCCCTGTCTCCCTGTTACATATAGAAGCAGATGATAAAGAAGGGAGAAACTACACAGTAATGCAGACAGTAAAATCAAAGAAGAGACACTCCTGTTGAGATGAAAGAGAGACTCCTGCTAGTTTCTGAAAACTCACAAATGTAGGATTTTTACTGCCACAGTTGAGGTCTCTCTGCCAACAAGGACCTAACCGTAAAACCAAAGAAAAATTCCCCAATTCAGAGCAGTTCAGAACCCTTTTCAATACAACCATTCTACTCCCTAAAGAAAGTTTTTGGCCAAAACAGGATAATTTTCTGCTTCATATCTCTTTTTTTCTCATTCTTTCCAGATTTTAGGTTCCCAAATGTGGCATTTTTTTCCCCTCTCAGTCAGAGAAAATAATTGAAAAGGGAATGCACTTATGCTCATTGCCTCGGGAGAGGAGGCAAAGAAGGAAAGGGGTGGAAAATTGGTCTCTACCATGATTTACACAAGTCTTGAAGTTGTGTCAGTTTAGGCAGCTCAGCAGAGCACATGAAGGATGTCCTCACAGCCCCACCATACACCATCCTCCAAGGGTGTGAGGAGAGACAGAACAGTACCAGTTTTAAATCTCAGCCTGCCTATTTTTGGTCAGCTCTCAAAAAACAACTGAAAAAGGATTTAGTGCTGGCCAGGATGTGCTTCTACCTTTCAATTTCTTTAAACATGCTGCATTGATATTGTGTCTGTATGGTGTAACAACAGCTTCTGCAGTCCACGAGGGAGCCTGCCATCTCACAGGCTTGTGGCTGTGAGACCACGATGACTGTCACTGTTGCTTCTCCATTTCCATGCTCTATTCATTATTTGTCTGTGATTGCTACTATGCCCTGTGTGCCTGTTTGGGTCTCCAAACCCTATCCTGAAGCAGAAGCAGGTGTGTTTTCAAGTTTTGTGAGGAGGGTGGGTTTACAAGAAGCTGTCTGCGTATGAGAGACTGGAGTGGGCTGCTGTGTTGTGGTTATTGCTTATGAAACATATTGCTCTCTGGGCTTGTAGTTGCAGAGAAGGTTATTTGCTGGGAAGGAGCTGGTGGCCACCACCCCTGTAAGTGCCAGTGACATAGGGGGAGAGGTTTTGGAGACAAAATAGCAGGATCTCCTTGGCAGCTTTCCCCAAAATAGTCCTGGTAATGCATGTTGGGCCAGGCAGGTGTGAAGAGGTAATGCTGTTGGGAAAACTATATATGTAAGAGAGTTCAAAACCATCAAGACCAGAGAGATGTCTGGAAGGGAGGGAGCCTGCCCAGGGGAGTTCCAGCTGCCGATGCTGCACAGGAGGGTGCTCACATGAGGGTGCTGAGGAGCACGGGGGTTTGGAGGACACATCCTGACACTGCAAGAACTCTTCATCCTCAGGTGAAGCACAGGACAAAAACTAGAAATCACCAAGTTACAAACAAATGCACAATGGCACGGATGATAGAAGAAAGCTGAAGTTAATTTTAAACGTACATCTACCTTAATACTAGAAGTCTAGGGAGATAGGAATATTTAGATTTAAATGACTATAAAGACATAAAAGACATAGAGGAAATTTGGTGGAAGGAGAAGCAGATGGACAATGTAATACCAATTAGAAAAATTACACTGGAAAGGCAAAATGGGCTCTATAGATGATGGGATGGTACTATAGCCTAAAAGAAGCTTTGAGTCAAATCAGATTAACAATCAAGCAAACCTTGTCAACAAGTAATAGAAACCCTATGATCAAACTCAAGTCCCATGTAGGAAAAATACAGCAATAAGGCTGTATTATGGACTGCCTGATGAAGATGTTGACAGAGATTGACACACTGAGGAAGATCAAGGAAGACAGGAATAGACAATAAAAGACTACAATTGCCCTCATTTACTGGGTAAAGTTTACTGTGGGGAGTGATGCATGGGCAGAACTTTCAGACACTGCCAATTTCTGTTCTATTGAAGTAGCAGACAGGGTTTGGTTTTGGTTGGGATAGAGTTAATTTTCTTCATAGTAGCTAGTATGGGGCTATGTTTTGGATTTGTGCTGAAAATAGTATTGATAACACAGGGTGGTTTTGTTCCTGCTGAGCAGTGCTTACACAGAGCCAAGGGCTTTTCTGCTCCTCAGCCTACCCCACCAGCAAGCAGGCTGGGGGGGCACAAGGAGTCGGGAGGGGACACAGCCGGGACAGCTGACCCCAACTGACCCAAGGGATATTCCAGACCATAGGATGTCATGCCCAGCATATAAAACTGGGGGAAGAAGAAGGAAGGGGGGGATGTTTGGAGTGATGGCGTTTGTCATCCCCAGTAACTGTTACACATGACGGAGCCCTCCTTTCCTGGAAATGGCCGAACACCTGCCTGCCCATGGGAAGTGGGGAATGAATCCCTTGTTTTGCTTTGCTTGTGTGCATGGCTTTTGCTTTACCTATTAAACTGTCTTTATCTCAACCCATGAGTTTTCCCACTTTTACTGTTCTGATTCTCTCCCCCAACCCACTGTGGGGGGTGAGCGAGTGGCTGCATGGGGCTTAGTTGCTGGCTGGGGTTAAACCACAACAAGAAATGAGAAATCCTGACCAATATGCCGGATTTGGTGACTGTCACAGAGCTGTTGGGAACAGTGGCAGTACTGTATTTAAGTCCAACATCCCTATTCCTCCTGCAAAAGCCAAGAGGCCCACTATTGTAGTGATGAATTTTAAAAAAGCTGAACTACACAAAAATGAAGGGGTCTTGTTAAAAAGAAGGTAAAATGAGTGGTTAAAGCACAGAAATCTTTTTTTGGACAGCACTAAGGCTGTTCAAAGATACCATGCAGCATGATCAGAGCAAATGCGTACTACCTATCAATAAATGTTTGAGAAAGACCAAAAGATAACAGGCCTAGCTTAACAGAAGTGTAAGGGAGCTTTCTTATGAATAAGAAGGTGTTATTCAAAAACCACAAAGCAGTGTCCTACTAAAAACAAAAAAAAACCCAAAGGAACAATAGGATGAGAATGCTGAAATTCAGTAAGGGATGCCAAAAACCTGAATTGTGCTTCAACTTGCAAAAAAGCAGAGACGCTAATTATAAATCATGTTGCTACATCTTAAGGGCTAGGAGACCTCTAGAGCATCTGTAAGGCCAAGGAAAGATCAAGGAGCAGCAGGTTTCAAAGACAACAAAATTGTAGCAGAAAAACCTTAAATCTGCCTGACTGCACTAAAAGTGAAGAACTCAGGGAAGTTTCCACAGCAGAACTTTTCTTTTAGGGGTTCATATTTCCATGTTGATCTGTGGAGGTAGTTGATATCTGGTGGCTATAGTCCACGTACAGTTCTAAAAGGCATTCTACAATGCCTTTTCTCATTGACAAAAATCCTAACCTATCATGGGATAAGAGCAAATGTCCTCATGTGGACATGTAACGAGTCATAAGACAGGAAAGAAAGGGTAAGAGTAAATAATTTTTTATAGAGAAGGTGGTTGTCAGTGGAGCTTCACACAGATCTGTGTTCAGACCCATGCTGTTCATGAGTGCATAAATGATCTAGAAAAAGAGAATTAATTGTAAGATGTTTACTAATGCTAAATTATTCTAAGTAACAAAAGACATGACTGTGAAACACTTTAAAAGCCTCTAACTACAGCAAGCAACTGGGCGTAAAGTAACAGCATTCAAAGCAATGCAGACTGGGAAAAAAATCCTAATTTTACATACATAATGATGGGTTCTGAGCTGTCTGTTATCATCAGGAATGAGATCTTCAGGTAATAATAGATAGCACTACAAGAATGTCAGTTCAGGGTACAGCAGTAGCCAAAAGCAATCAAGACGTTGGAAATTTTGAGGATGGGATAGCAATCACAACAGGAGATATCTTTATGTCGCTAGAAAATCCATTGTGCACCTGCACCTTAGAGACTGAGTGCAGTGTTGTCTCTTGGTCTCAGAAAGAATATAGCAGAATCAGAGAAGGTGCTACAAAAGTCAGCAAAATAATCAAAGGCATCAAATAGCTTTCCCTATGAGCTATACAAAATATACTCTTCAACCTAGAGAAGAGACAATGGTGAAAAAGCACAATGTAGATACCTTAAACACAGGAAGCATGGAGAAGTCCTGGCCATTTATTGACAATGTGATTATGTACTGTAGGAAACAAACAAGTACTACACCTTATGATGCAATCTTTCCAACCTTGGTGCACATCAGGTGTTCACTGAAATTATGAAAAAGTCCAGTAATACAACTGTTACAATAAAATTAACATTAATTATTGCAGAACCGCTTGAGATGAAAACATTGTATGTGCCTAGGTGCCATGATTTTATATCATAAAAGCAGACAACTTAAATGACTTAGTAAGTTCCCAAAGACGTCTATATATGCAGCAAATTGGGCTGCCTACCTGGGAGTTAGCTTGTGAGGAATTACATGGTGAAGTAACATCCAAGCAAAATTGTAGGAGGAATTGATATGTTGCACTAGTTTAGTTCATAGGCTGAATCCCTAAAAGTCCAGCCAAGCTGAGCTGAAAGCATTCCAGGTTGTATTACTGGACTTTTTCATAATTTCACTGAACACCTGATAAGCACCAAGGTTGGAAATGTTCCAGGTTGCCAATTAAAGGTTAAGGCCCACATTACACTGGTTAGTTTACTATTACTTTGCATTACACAGCTTCCCATTGCAGTATAAATTGAGGCAAGATAGCAGATGCCTGTACGGTTCATTGCATGGTTTTGCAAGTGCACAGCTTGAAATGGATTCTTCTAATACTAAATATTCAGTGACCAAGTCTAACAAACAAATCCATTGGCTATATTTGTTTACAGGGGATTGAGAGTCCAATTAAAGTTTCCACAGAGAAATGTGCCCCTGCACATGCACCCACACACAACTGCAGACCCACACATGCACACAAACAGAGGAAGTCTGGGAGTTTTTCTGAATCCTGGAATGAATTTGCTATATGCCTCTTGTGCTCAAATAGCAGGTGGGATATACAGGGCATACACACAAATGAGAAAGGCAGTTCCAGCTTAACTAAACCTTTTAAAGTACTCGGAAATATGGCTGATATCTGCAAGAGCATTTGCAATGGCTCAAGGCAAGGGGAGTGGAGAGCTTACAAAAACTAGAGATGGGGAGGCCAGGGTCTGTCTGTCCTAAAGCAGTGACTCTCACAAGGTAGCTCTTACTGGAATCTGTGTTTTAACCCCATCGTTTTATAGATAGAGGAATGCATGCCAGGGAAAACCATTCTCCCGCCGCTGGTTACAACTGCAGCAGCTTAAGCCAATGAGATTGACTTAGTATCCTGCAGCAGGAGAGAAGGGCTCCAGGGTCTGTGGTTCAAGTATTGTGTGTGGACTTTCCGTCTGTGCTGGAAGGACTTGGCTACAAGCTTGTCAAACTTTCCCAAAATATGAGACATGGCTGCTCCACATTCTCCCATCTGTAATTGCTTGTTCAGCCCTCTGGAAATATCTATAAATCCAGCACAGGCATTGCTATTAACACATCATATGCCTCTTCCATCTTTGTACTTTGTCTTTCTGTATGAAATATCCAACCGAGCCTGATACAGAACCTGTTCCTTCTCCAAGTCCTTCTCAATTTCTCAGTACCAGCTAGGCTGAATGCACATGCAACCCCAACTGCTGCAGAGATGATCCTTCTACGTGCAGGGTTCTATAAAGAGGTTTCCAGGGCTTACACAGATTGTATTAAATAAAATATGATCTTCAGTTCAGGCAACTGACCTACTGACTGTTAAGGCTTCATGTAACTCAGGGCTTGGGCTCGCACTGGGACCCAAACCATTGATTGGCAATATTTGCTTAGAGGCTGGAACGTGGCAACTTGCTCTGCAGGCAAGAAAATGCAGGGAAAGATCAAGAGTGCTGCTGCCCTCCAGCCTTACATCTTCACACGCGGTACTGACCCGGGTGCCTTGAGACACTGAGCTTCACACAGCTCTCAAACCTTATAAAAGCCACCCTGTGCTTTCCTTCAGATAGCTGCTCCTAAAGTCAAACTCTTGTACTAGTGGTCACAAGTGGGTGACCAAACTAAATAAAACCCGTCTTGGAGGACGCTGACGAGCAGGTTCAGAAGAACAAGAATAACCTGTGAATGCTGTCATTTCACATGGCAGTGCTCAACAGTCCCAGGAGAGGCTGTGTGCTTGGCCCCTTAAGTTTATACATACAAAAGGCTTTGCAGGTAATTGAGAAAAGAAGGAACGTGAGCTTCATCTTTACACGATACAATTTTTAATGAGATTATTATGGAGAGAACACTTGAATAAAACACTAAGGTCACACATCCAGAGGTATCTGAGCCAGAATAGTGAAGGCTACAAGTAAGAACTCTGTGTTTAAAATACTATAATTATAACTGCAAATTGTACTTCAGCCCAAGGCTTTACAGCAAAGCTGTAAAAAGTAAAATCAATTTTAATCTTTAAGGGCACTTTGCTACATTCTTCTTCTTCAAGGCTAAACCCAACTAGGTCAGTCCAGGTAGGAGTTGAAAAAAATATGAGCTTTGTCCCTGAGCAATAAATATTATCTTCAGTATCAAAAACTGGATTGCTACCAAGTACGCTGCATGGCTCCTTGGGGAAGCTCAGTCCTGGGTCTGAGCATCTATCAGAGCTGAACAAAGGCATCCAGGGCAGGGGGGAAAGTGCACTAGATCAAGAGAGAATAAAGTCTCTCACCCATGGCCTTTGGTGATTATCAGGTAGGAGGAACAGTTGCTGCTTTCTTGGTTGTAATGTGGGTCCATTCACTCTTCCTGTGGATGTACCCTTGGGTGGAAGGGTTGCTTATGTGAAACTTCTGCCTTGGGGCTCTCCCTCATCCGATCCCAACTGAGGAAACCTCTCTTGATTTGAATTGATACTAACCCCGCAATTACACACTGCAAACCTGCTAGCCCCTGGTACAAAACCCTCTTGCAGGATCACTTCTACAGTGAGGGTCGTAAAGCTGAGCTCAGACTTCAGTGCTTTCTCTGTCCTTGTTTTACACTGGAGATGAGGGAATGGGAACACAGGCATAATTAAACTTCTGTCCTCCTGTACTACTTCATGTGTGGTAGCTTTCATCCCATCTGAACATGGGCATGTTGCTATGGTTTCAGGAATAAAGGATGGACATCCTTATTCTCTTCTGCTACTGCTTCTGTCTTCTTTTACTCCACTAAAAAGCAAAAATGTGTTCTTGAGGTAGAAAGATCATATTTCATCGCAATAAGTATTTTATTAGAGATAAGCAAAAAGTCATCCCAGAAAGCTCAGACATGCTTATTTGGGCCTCCAGTGGCCATTTAAGAATGCACTTCCTGGTAACTGAGTATTATTAGAGTTGGTTGAATAATATTCAATGGATAATTTATTTGACAAATGTTACAATTTTTTAAAAACAAATTACTCATCTAGTTTAAAAAATATTATTCACAAAGATATAGGACAGAGTGAGTTATTAAATATATTCATCAAATAAGTTGCTCAAGTTTTGCAATGTATCTGAATAAATTATTCAGCTTATTCATTATTCATTGAGTTCTAATTATTATTTTAAGCACTTGTATGGCAATATTAGTGCACTGGTATAAGTAAGTAGTCAGTGACAAAAATGACAGGTCTTCTGATGGATCTATGATATAACTAAAGCTGGACTAAGGCATGGGAAAAAAGGGCTTCACCCATACTGAAAGGGGTGATTATTATTAATTTGATCAGCTTTGGATTAGAGATGACAGATTTGTGCTTATGTTCCTAGTTCCTGGAATCAAAGGACTCCAGAGGTCTTTTTCCCTGTATGACTGGTATAAACACCTTGTTAAGATTCAACAAGGCCAAGTGCCAGGTCCTGCACTTGGGTCACAACAACCCCATGCAGCGCTACAGGCTTGGGGAAGAGTGGCTGGGAAGCTGCCTGGTGGAAAAGGACCTGGGGGTGTTGGTCAACAGCCGGCTGAATATGAGCCGGCAGTGTGCCCAGGTGGCCAAGAAGGCCAACGGCATCCTGGCTTGTATCATAAATAGTGTGGCCAGCAGGAGCAGGGCAGTGATCATCCCCCTGTACTCGGCACTGGTGAGGCCGCACCTCGAATACCATGTCCAGTTTTGGGCCCCTCACTACAAGAAAGACACTGAGGTGCTGGAGCGTGTCCAGAGAAGGGCAACGAAGCTGGTGGAGGGTCTGGAGAACAAGTCTTATGAGGAGCAGCTGAAGGAACTGGGGCTGTTTAGCGTGGAGAAAAGGAGGCTGAGGGGAGTTGCACCAGTGGAGGTTGAGATTGGATATTAGGAAAAATTTCCACACTGAAAGGGTTGTCAAGTATTGGAACAGGCTGTCCAGGGACATGGTTGAGTCACCATGCCTGGAGGTATTTAAGAGATGTGTAGGCATGGCACTTAGGGACATGGTTTAGTGGTGGACTTGGCAGTGCTAGGTTAACAGTTGGACTCGATAATCTTAAAGGTCTTTTCCAACCTAAATGATTCCATGATTCTCTGAGTCTATGAAAATTAAAACTGGCATAGTAATGTCAACCTGAATATGCCGGTAGCCTAAACCAGCATCTTGGAGGACTCTGAGCTTAGCTGTTGGAGTGTAATTCCAAACCTACAGCTTTAGGGGCAGATGGGGAGAACTTTATTAATCTCAACTACCTGGGGATATTATTGCAAATCTGATCCCATTGTAGTCCATTAGTTGCCTCCGAGGAATGAGCTGCTGGAATTAAGAGGATTCAGCCACAAACTGCATAGCCAGAGGCATGGCAGAGTGGTAAGCTGACCGCCACCATGCCTTTCCCTAGCACTGCCGTCTCACCAGGGCATTGAGCACCCGGCTCCACAAGAGGCTGTGGGAAGAGAAGAGTGGGTGGTAATACCGCACACCCACTTGTCCAAAATATATCAAGGTTTCTTTTTTGAAAAGAAAACTCTTCTTTCGAAGAGCTGACGAGCTATGCTTTGCTGTGGACTTCTTAAATTCTTTTCTACTCTTTTAGTGGGGAGGCAAACCAATTTAATAGAGAAGGAGGAACCAGAAATTGCCATGCTGTACCCCCTAAATGGGGCTTTATCACAGGGAGGCTAAAATTCTGCCCAAGGCTCATCTTTGAAACCAATATCATGTAAGATCCATCCTGGCTCTCTTCAGCTTTCTGAAAAGAGGGTCAGTTCTTTTGAAAGGACAATGTAGTTCAAAACCTAGTGAATTTGAGTGGAATAGACAAAAACTAACGTTGCGAATGCCCAATTTTATTTTTCAAGGAAATGGTTCTTTTCCTTGCTTTTTTCTAACATTTTCTGTTGCCATTTCTTTTCTCTAATTTTCTCTGTCAGAAACTAGCACATGTATGTGGACGTATTGTCCTCTCTTCAGTCTTCCCCATCTTTCACTTTTGCTATTGATTGAAAATCAGGACTTGTGAAACAGCATCTGATGTTACTGAAGTGAGAAACTTTATGGCACAAAGCAGGCTTAAAAAATTATTTTTTCAATGACATGGTGCATATCTGAAAAGCCCAAATTGTCATTTTTAGATAATGCCTTGTGGAATAGTTTATACTAAGTGGAGCTGTCTCCATGGTGCAGCATGTCTCTCCTGTGTCCTGATTGGGGCAGGTCTTATTATAACCCTGAATGTTATAGGCAATGTACTTGAGACTAGACTGGAAACTTAGAAATGCATCAGGGAGATGAATTACATTCACAAAGTGCAAATTCTATACCATCAGGAGTGGGGAGTCACCCCTCCCAACACATATATTTATTTATTTTCTGTCCTGAAAGCTTCTTGCTAAACATGAAGGCAATCTTTGAGCACTGAACTGTAACTGCTGGGCTGCCTTCTTGTTGATAAAACTTGAAAAAGCAATTTACTCTCTTGGGCATTTTTAAGAATTTACAGTGCAGAAAGGGGAGGGGTAGAAAGACAAGCCACATCCTCCTACCTCTCTCAAATGCCTGCCTGTTTTTTAAGAAATGAGATAGAAGGGGGGGGTAAGCAACACACACACAGACGACCCAAGGGAATGACAGCGTTTCCCTTCCTCCTGCGTTGTCTTCCTGCCCCTTATTTTAGAGGAACACTTCCAGCCATCACTTTGCTCTCTAAGAGGAGAAGCAGGGCAAACATCGGAGCCTCTCCAGGACTGTCTGCAAAGCTGTGAACTCCAAGCTCACAGAGAACAGACACGCCTGCCCTGCTCCCCTCCCCTCCCACACCTACATACACCTACAACATATTTGCAAATGATAGCACAGAGTCCTGCAAGCACTTCCATTAAGACAAGCCCCAGTATTTCTCAGGAGAATTGTTGGAATAGCTTGGCTGTCAATCTATGCCCTGAGGTAGGAAAGAAAACAGGATTTGTGAGGATGGGACCCTGAGGGCTTCTGGGGAGTGAAGGGGTTCCTCTGCCTTTTAAAGTTCATTATACTAGAAGGGATTAGTGAACATTAGAGGATTTTCAAAACAGCTCTGCTATGCAGAGCTAGCACAGAAAACGGTACTGGGTTTCCAGGGGACCCTTCTGTGCTGCTTCAACCCAGTAGTGCTCTCAACCAAAACCACAAAAAACTGCCACGCACCCAAACCTGTGGCTGGTCAAGGGATACACTCCTCTCTTTCCTTAGCAGTTCCCTGAAGCTGCTGCACCACTACTTCCAACTTTCTGTCAGGGAAGAGGTTTCCTACCATGAGCTAGGACTAGGACACTTGCAAACAGTCCTCTCAGTTATTGAGTGCTGTGGCCAGGCTGGAGCCTGAACGTAGGTTTAACTCCCACATGAGGCTCCAGGATTTGGGTAAACACATTGGCCTTTATTCAGGTGACTTTATAGACACTTCATACATCATAATAGGTGTCATGTTGCTCTAAAACATTGGTAGATTCACATCCTAAAGAAGCTCTTCTGTGTAAGATGACTCTAGAGAGGTAAGGCCAAGACACCTGCTCTCTGGAAACCCTCCCTTTGATGTGTTCAGCACTTTAAGGGAATCTCCAGACACTGCTTCTTGTGCCAGGGACCAGAAGGGGTGCTCTCCTGTGCTCCCTGAGCCAACAGCTCTGCTCCTGCTGGGTTGTGTTGGACAGCCTGGCCAACCTGTCTGCTTTTATTCTAGGCACCTGATTTTCCCAGAGAGTCTTCTCTGGGAAAGCAATGCATGTTCTGCTATTCAAGCAATAGATGTTCGATATGCACCTAACCCAATAATTACCATTGCTTTTTGCAAACAGGCTGGGATTTTTGTGCAGATGATGGGAAGTGGGACAGAGGGGCTATGCCTGCGTGAAATGACAGGAATTGGCACGACTGCAGATGGAGAGCCAGCCTGAAGGGGCAACAGTGATTCATGGCTCTGTTTCACACTGAGTGCCTCTTTAAGATTTACTTTTTAATATCATTTACAGCCAGAATATAAAAAAAAATGGAAACATTGAAACCCTGAGAGAGATTCATTGAGTAGCATAAGACAAGTGCACAGCTTAGAAGGAAATGTTACAAGTGCTCTTTAATCCTTCCCATCCATCTGCTCTTTTCTTAATTTAGGAACAGGGATGGAGAAGGAATTTAACCCAGCTGTGAAAGACTGAAAGAGTTAATGTCTCAAACATTGTGGTGGGGCAAGTTCTGCGTAACAACGAACCCTGCATAGCAAGGAACCACAGGTGAAATGAAGCCGATCAGCAGCAGGACAGGGAGGGCCTGCCGTGCTGGAGGGTGTGCAACTCCCTGGTCTGAAGTGCTGAGGGGGGCAGCTCACCAGCCATGGCCAAAGATCAAACAGTGGTCATGTCTGCAGGGGAGGAGAAGGTACTTTCCAAACGACCCCCAAGCCCACCGACTCATTTCCCGAAGGTTCTGAAAGCACAAACCATGCATGAACACTTAATTAGCCCAGTGAGTCGAGTGCCCGCCCGAAGGAGGGGCAAGAAGATGATAAAAGGACATGAACTGAAGCCCCATGGGCCGGCGCCCACCAGAACTGGACCCCTCAGCTGACTGGACCAATGCTGGACCCAGGACTGGTGAAATCTTTCTTTTTCCTCTTTTCTGTCTCTTTTTCCATAATCCCCACACTTCATCCCTTTAGATATAAACAGCTGAGCGAGACTGGGACTAGGACCCGATCCAGCACCCCTGGGCTCCTCTCTGAGAAGGAGCCTAGAAAGCAAGGGGGTCTGCTCTGAACCTCCAGACCCAACGGGAGGGGTCTCCTTATTCCCTGTCTTGATGTGTATGGTTACCACGAGTTACACGGTTTACTGAGGCAGTTTCATGCCAATTCCTATTGAGAGAAACCCCACCGCCTGCTGTTAATGCCTCCCAAGTTCAGGCTGCTTCTGCCATGAATAAAATGTTTAACTGATTGTTTGGTGTCCTTTCATCTTGATTTAGCCCGAGGGAATTCCGAATTCGCCACGACCCCTCCCTGGTGTGTCCAGCCCGGGTCGTGACACTGAAGTAGTTACTTCTTCAGAAGTAACTGTCCTGCATGGGATAAAGATTTCCCTGCAGGGTTCCTTTAGGATCTAGGTTTTAAAACCAAAACAAAAGTCTAAGTCCCATGGCGATGACATCAATACAAAGCTCTTGTGATTTATAGTGTCAATCTCAAATGGCACAAATTGCCACCTGAGACATAAGGTCTTGCCTTGCATTTATACTCTGTATTGATATTGTATGAGCAGGCTGGAGGCAGTGCTCTGGGACATGTCCTTCAGTCCTCCAGGCTGAGGTCACTTTTCCTTCTAGCAGACCTGTCCAAAGCCT
This sequence comes from Harpia harpyja, assembly GCF_026419915.1. NCBI lineage: Eukaryota > Metazoa > Chordata > Aves > Accipitriformes > Accipitridae > Harpia > Harpia harpyja. The sequence goes on along the minus strand of NC_068945.1, from coordinate 26,286,331 downwards.
GAGAAACTAGCGTACCTTCCAAGAAAACAGGATAAATGTTCTGTCCTACACCTCTCCCCTTCATGAAACAAACGCTAAAAGCTCCAGGAGAGAGATGCTTACGGGCAACTGAGTTGGCTAGCATAGTAACCCTGTGACTACTCTGTATCTTAAAAGTGCTTTGGAAAAAAACTAATAAAAAAGACTACAGAAAAAACCTAAATAAAAAAGACTACAGAAGGCTAAATCCTCTTTTTGTATCCCAGCCCTCCCAAGGAAGATAGATGCTGTTTATTACAAAGTAATGCTGGCAAGCTCCATGCTGAGGAGTACAAGAAACTGTTTTGTGAACTGAAAGCATTGCCAATATATTTCGGGAAAAGGGACTCTGGAGTCAGACTGAATGCCTGGTCCTTTGGGATGAGAAGTGGCAGTTAAGTAATGGCAGACGAGTTATGGCAGCTAAAAATAAAAGGTGTTCTAGAGGCAGAGATGGGGTGAGGAGGAACTTGGGAAGAGATCTCCAGCTCCCCTTTTTCACCTTCCTGAGCACGACAAGCTCTGCTTGATCCACAGGGCCAGCACTCCAACTCTTACTAGTTCCTTCTGCTGCAGCCTCTTCCCAGACCCTGGCACCTAGTTGCTGCTTTGGTGTGCCGCACTCCCCTCGCAGCCTTCCTCCCCTGCTACATGCTGCTCTCTGTAAAACCTAGCTTGCAAAGACTCCCTGATCTTCATATCCCCTCCAGCCTCAAACTAAATATCATGGAGGCTCTGCAAGCTCTCCTCCCACTGAGATTTCATCATAGCTGGTGTGCTGCCAAGTTGGTTTTCTTCTGCTGGTGTTATCTCTGCCTTAGCTAGGATATGGGCACACTCTGGTACGGGATCCCTGTGCCTTAAAATTGCTTCTTTGTTCATCATGTCAGCAAGTCACAAGTCATTGTATGTTTATTTTGGCCTGATGAACCTCAAATATGCTTGGGTTTTAAAGGAAACATTTTATTCATTTGAAATACTGACTAAAAGCATCCCTGTAAAACCCAGCAACATTCAAAACTAGATGAGCCAAAGCAAAACTGTCCAACAGAAAGGATATGAAATTACTGCTGAGCATTTGCATTAAAATCATGAACACCAGGAGATGCAATGCTTAGGCTGAAACAACGTTTTCAAGCAGCAGCCAGACCTGGGGAGAGCGGGAGGATATGCCAGCTCATGATTGACTTCTACGAAGATGTAAAAGGCACAGAGACGACAGCTGCTCATATCTAAACACAAATTAGCTGCAGCAGTGCTGAAAATAGTAGCACGGAGAAAAGTGCTCCTAACCTTCCTTCTCAGCTCCACCTTTCCCTCCATTTCTTCCCTCTCAGATGAAGAACTTTCCGCGCTTATACCCACACGCTGTGCAGGACGTGATGAACATGCCACACAACATGTCGCACTTCACTTCTCAAAGAGCAGACATACGTGTTTGTGCACATCGTGTCTAAATGTTAACTTTCCCTACCTCATCTAGGGCCACAGCATTTGTGAATTTTGCTGTGGTTTGGCTGCTTTGTCTGACCAGGCTTAGAAAATGCAAGGCATACTCCTGAATCAGAAGAAAGGTAGATCCAGAGGCCACACTGACACAGACAGAGATGCCATTTCGAGGAAGGCTGTAACCTCATGCTGCCCAGAATTTCAGGTGGCTTCTGAAAAGAAGATAAATACTTGAGAAATACTTCATTAGAAGTTCCAGGATTTTTTTATAACTACTAGGAGACAATATATATTTCAGTCACTCCGTTGCTTTGTGCTAACACTGAGACATCTGTAGGTGTTGCTGGATCATATGGCATTTTTAGGTTGTCTAGACCTACTGTACAGATACATTCTTTTAAAGCTTAAGCTTACATGGATAAATGATTCAGCTGATAAATGAAGTGAAGCCTTTTTGCAAAAAGTAGTCCTTTTTCTAGGACTGTACTTGTTATTCATTAATAGCAGGTGAACAGCACCAACATGTTTGTGTCTAAATGGTTCACCACAAAGGAGTGTGTGCAACATTGGCTGACCGTGGTCAGTAGTACTGAGCAAAAAACACCCTGAGGGCAGCGTGATGTTTCAGTCTCCCTGTCAAATTGTCTGGAGCAACACCCAGCTCCATTTTGCCTGTTTAAGGCTGAGTCTCAGGTTTTGTGATATTTGCAACTTGGTGGCCAGGACAGCTGATTCAGGGTATTCACCAAATATGTTGAACTCTTTGGGACAGAGACTGTCTCTGTTTTTCTACAGAACTTAGCACAAAGATAGGGAACTCGAGGCTCTGCACCTACCGTTTGCAATAGAGGAAAAGATTGTACAAAGTTGAATGGTCTTCTGACTCCCCCTGCACCTGCTCAGTGAGTGGGAAACAAGCTTTTAAAAAAACCTCTGGATTTTAGGGCAGGTAATCTTTAGAGAGTGATAGAGAATTTTTACTCTCTGTTTAAAAAACCTTTTTTTTCTATGTAAGCAAGAAACAAGGGGTTAAGTGAAGAAAGAGGGATTCACATCCTAGATTACCCAAAGCCTCCACTTCTTGTAGAGGAGTTCAGGTCCCTGTTCAGCTTGATTCATCAGAATTTGGAAGCTGTGTTACATCCCATATGAGTGCCCAACTAATGGGATTATTGGGCTGTTCTGTCTTTGGATAGTCTCACCCACCTGATGAATATAGCTTTAATCCTGGATTTAAGTCTTTCCAAAAGGAAGTTTTGTCAAAAGCAACATATTTCCTCAAAGTTTAAGTTCCACAAATCAGTATTTGCAAGGAAGAAGCAACAAAATATATTGCTGGGTGGCTGTTGGAGCCAAAAGGTAATCTTCCACACTAACATTCAGAAAACATTTAGTATTTCTGTGAATAAGGTAGTAAAAATATCAAGTACTTTTTTTGGATCCTATGAATAACAACAGAGAGAATTTGCATATTTGTTTAGGGCTGTCTTTGCAGCCTCTCTTGGTATAACTCAATCAGCTCAAATCACCTCTCTAAAGAACGCCTCATCTGTCAACCACATCAGAGAAGCGGTTAGATAATTTTGCATGACTGTGCTATTGAACTGAGCTTCACATTGATGTTAGAAAGTAAAAAAAAAAAAAGAAAAAAGCACAAAGAAATGAAAGCAGGAGGTAGGGTTGGCAAAAACATCTGCGCACACAGAACCAAAAGGACTGCAAGGCGATGCTGTGTACTGCAGAGAGACTCTGGTAGTGTGGCGTGCAGTGGGTTAAAACTAATAAATAAGAAGGGGCACATGGTAAAAGGTGCTACACGCAGAAATGAAATTCAGTTCTTTTCTGCATGTCTGCAGGACACAAGTTGGGAGCATACACGGGGTACGCATGCTGAACTCTAAGATTATGCACAGCAGTCCAGTAGCATATTTGCTCTGCTGCCTGCTGGTCTGGTTCACAACCTGATGATGTGAGTTGCCAGCCCTAACATCGTCCATGCATTTGCCATGGTTTATATGCCTGATATTTCTTTCCAATAATAACTTCCCTTTAGGCATGGTTATTAAGACCTCCGTCACTGTGAAATAGCTTGTGTTCAGTGAGGCAGTCTTTTAATGGGATGTGATGCTGTATAGCAGAGCTTCATCCACTACATTCAAGAAGGTAAATGATAGACTGTTTACTCCCCTAATCCATCTAATTATGGCAGCTTACAGAAAATTGGAGAAAAAGAATTTGTGCCGTAGGTGATGCTGAGAGAGATCTGAGAGCATGTTGATTTAAAAGGCCATAAAGGCATTGTCTAAAATATATACAGAGTAGCTTGTTGATCTCACTATAAGACACAGCACTGTTAATTCAGTCCCCCATGGGAGATGGCCTGTTACCAGATACTACAAAAATTTCTAGCCTCTTTTGTCTTCCTTTGAAGGGTGGGAAGCTCAAGAGGGAAGCCGCAGAGCTGTCGTTATAAAGCTACATTGAAGTATGGAAGAGAGAAGGTGTGGAAGGGGAGTTACTGCAATAAAAGCAGAGTCACAGGGCTGGGGCATGCGTGGGGAGCAGCAGAGAGGATGTGCTCCCACCTGCTGCCACGCGAGCCTTGTCCCCTGCCCTGCCCTGGCACAGCACCGCAGTGGTACAGCACCCATGTAGGGGAGCATGGCCTTTGATGCCCACCGACACCTCCTGGTCACGCTGCACTTCACCGAGCAGAGGGAAGAGGACTGGTCCTTCTTTCCTCACTGGTAGCTACTGTGAGCGAAGAGAATGAGTTGTTCTGGGAGCTCTGGTGCAAGTAAAGCTTCATGTCTGTAAGGATATCTTTCCTTGGCTGCTGACTTTGGTGTTTAAGGAGGTACAAAGGTCTGCCTGAAGCTTTTTGCCAGGTGTCCCATGAAGACTTGTCTCCATGCGGATCACCTGGGGTTTCAGCTCGCAGGACGCAAAAGGGTCTCTGCCTCAGACTCTAAGGGAGATACCCTTGTGTACAGAGCAACCTATTTCAGTGAAACTGGTTGGCACCTCCATTAGAATGGGTTAAAATTCAGCACGGTATTCAAAATCCATTGGGGAGTAGAAGAGGAGAGGACACTCCCACAAAGCTTGGCGATGTAAACTTCTAATAGGAAATGAGACTGAAATTCAGTCTTGTTTTAGTTCGCTACGTAAACTGTTGAAATTTAAGACATGCGTAACTTTTCTAGAAAGCTATCTGTTCTGCAGCCTTATTACTTTCTATACTACTACCATTAGCAAATCTGCTAATTTGTGGGTTTATTTTCTTACTGTTGTTGCTTTTTGCATCTCTCAACATTTTAAAAAGGCTTCTTTCTTCTCCTCACCCCTTCCCGCTGCCCCACTTGCCATTATTAAGTGAGGTCAGGTGCTTTTTGAACTAATTGCATCTAATTATCTACAAAACAATTAATATTTCTAATAGAAGCTGCCTGTGTTGGTTTTCATAGGGGTGCAAGAGAACAACAAGGCAAAGAGTTTGACAATTAAAACTTCATTATTATGTTCTCCCCTTTATATTCTCTGTGTAATAAATCCTTCACTGCAGAAATGGATAGACCAGAGCTCATTTGAGATGAACATTGTGAAGAGCTCAAGATTAGTTCTTCATCTGTTTTGTACTCTTGACAAGGTGGGGAGGTGGGGGTGGAAAGAAGCCTAATTTGAAAAATTAGGGAAAGTAGTAATATAGAAAAGATTCTTTCTTCTTGCAACCTGCTTGCCAGATGGCCTGCCAGACACAGATACCGGCCTGAGAGAGCGGATTTTTATGTCTTCTTGTAAATCAGAACTCAAAAATACGTAGTCTGCGGAGCGTGTGTGTAAGAGATGCCATTTTGGTTACCAGGGATTGAAACAAGGGCTTCCAGGAATACAAGCAGGGAGGGCTCCAGCATGCGTTGCCATGACATGTGGCTCTCAAATCCTAAAAGGGAAACTCCTGCTAAGTCTGTAGCAAGTGGAAGGTGCAGATATTGTCTCTCCTATTCTGAGGCTGCAAGAGACAAACATGTCGTTCGTTGCATAGCTTGCAAGGCAGTTGCAAAGTTTCCCTGTGAAGAGGGATGGGGTGCAGGAAAGTTTTGCTTTTAGGCAGAACTATTAACATGGTTAGGAAACTGTGTGTATCAGTGAAGCTGTAGTAGTTTTCACCTGGGCACAAAACACCTTTAAGCTCATGCCTGAGCTTAACTGCACTTGCAGAACGGGATGGTCTTTCTTCCCCTGCTCCTTCCCCCCAGTCAAAGGTGCTTGGGTGCTCTGCAAAGCCCCAGTTTAGGAAGCACTCATCCTGCAGACAGTAAATCCTGTTCCCTGTCTTGGTGATGCTGTACCATCATGTACTCCCCTTTTACCTGAAAGTTTTGTCCCTTCAGCCATAAACCGTGAAGTTAGCAATTGCACGAGGAATTAGTGACAAAGGGGAAATAAAGAGACTTACGGAAGTTCAGCTTTACAAAGGGATTTGGGTGCCTAATGGTATTGGTAGGCTATGTGATTATGGCCCTTGGAATCCCAGCTTTCAAATAAATCTCTGTGCCTAGTCTTCAGAAAAGGCAGGCCCCACTGAGGAGGGGTTTAGAGGGCTTAAACGCAAGTTTAGCTGAGCAGGAGATCGTCTAGAGGCAGCCTGGAGAAGATATCAGCCAAGGGTATTGCATGAAATTCAGTCTGTCTGCAAGTGTTTTAGTGAGTCGTGGTCTAACTCTCATTCTAGGATGGTAAACATGGGGAGTGGGAAAATGGAGACACTCATAAGAAAAATAGCATTTCTTTTTTCCCTGCTACCTATAGAAAAAACTACATGAGGGGAAGCAAAACTGATAGCTCACTGGGAGGTTAACAGGAAGGTGAGAGGAGAGCAAATGTGTTGATGGAAGAGCACACTGTCCCCTACAAATCCCAGCTGCTCACTGTCTTCTTTCCCTCTAGTTCCTGAGCAGTAAAAGTAAACACAGTAAACATCAGCAGCTGGGACTTTTTTGTTAGGCAACAGCACCAAGCAGAATTCCTCCTTCCATATTTTATAATTTATCTGGAGGCTACAGACATCTGTTCGGATGGCCAAGGGGAAAAAAAGCATGAGGGATTTGGGCTAAATTCAGCACCACTTAGGAAAGATGCACCTGGCCTGCCATTTGTTATGTTCTCTCCTCTCTGCTTTATGATTTATATTTTATAAATCATTTCCATTGTGGCTCCCCCTGCTTCCCTCCTTCTGTTCCAGTTTGATCAGATTGTAAAGGTTCAAAGTGTACTCCTGTTACTTTAATTAAAGTCATTTCCCTCTACCTTCCCTGTTAGAACAGATGTATTGGAAATCCCCAGGCACCTCCTCCCTGGGCAAAATTGGACACTAAAACATAAAACTGCATTAAGACAAATTCCCTGTGCTAATTGCTTTTTTCTATGCAGGAGTGATATGCAGGAGAGAAGGTGTTTCTCCGTGCTAGCAGGTCTATTTTACCCTCTGTAATGACTTTATGGTGGCCACCTGAGTTCCTTCTCACACCATCTTTCCACTTGCCAAAAAGGCTCAAGATAATAGAAGCTACAAGACATATCTGGCATGATTTGGTACCTTTACTGCCTCTCCCACCCATATCCTGGGGATCCTGTGTCACTGGCTGGTTTCTGAATTTACCATCGCATTTTCAGTGGAGAATCACGCCTGGTGCATGATTATTTAGGCACCCTTATCCCTCAACTAGGTTTAAGGCTGAGAGTAGGAGAATATAGCCAGAGGTAAAACCAGACTTAGCAGTATTAAGTCATGAGATGAGGCAGGAAAATACATTTCTATGATTATGCTCAACAGAAAAGTGCCAACTCTTGCATTTTAGCCAGCTCGTGAGGTGGCTAATTTGCCTATATGAGCTTGTCCTGGAGAGCATTTAGAGCTATATCTTTCCTGCTATTGGACTTAGCTGCCCCCTTTGCTTCCCCCTCCTCCTCAACCTTGCTTAATGGAGATTTATTCTCCATATGTTGTTTATAATCCCACGTTCAGGCTTGATGCTAATTTCCCTCTCTTGCAGCTTCTTTAAAACACCGCAGATATTATGCTGTATGTGCCTTTCCTGTCTGCTCTAAAAGGATAGCCCTTACAGGAGAAAAGATCCACATCTCTACAGAGGGTCATTTCATCCTGGCTAGAACATATCAAAAGGCCTAAGCACAAACACTGACCGACCCAGGCAGCAAAACAGCTGTATGGCCAGCAAAAATTACGTTAGCCAGTCAAAGCATCATTGGCAGGCTGTGGAGGACAGCAAAGAGCTGTGTGGCATGGAGTATAAAGCTCTGCTGGTTTTGAGGGAATAAAGCCTAGTTATGTGCAGAGGTTAAAAAGGAAGTACAAGATCATGGATTTTGTCCTTGCATGACCATATATTGTGTATACTGTGTCTATAGTGGCCTGTCCCGGAGCCCTGGCTGTGCTCCCCAGGTGATATTCCCAAACTGTGCACACTCAGTAACCCTGCACGCCTGCCAGACTGTATGTTAGCGAAATCTCAAAAATGCCCAACCCTAGCAGCAGTCTCCAGCAAACGCTGCGCTTTGTGTGTGAGTAGAGCTGCTCTTGGTTCGCAGCCAAGTACCGCTCCAGAAAGGTACATCCTTTTTAGCGTTATTGGATCCCAGAATCAAACTGCTCCTTAGCCCTCCACCTCGTCAGAAATGCAGAGCAGTGTAACTCCGTGTCCTCCCCCAGAAGCCTATGTGATTTACAGTAAAAAGGAGAAGGCTAACAGCATTAACAAAGACCTTTCTCCCTTCTCCACACATTCTTTTCTAGAGACAGTTTTTCACTCTAATTTTACATGGCACGCTGGGACTTACCATCTGTTTCAGAGAGCCCTCAGATGAGCAAAAAACAGGCCACATCTTATAGCAGGAGAGGAAATCTTTGAGCACCACGCAGACTTCTGACAGAGCAAGGTTTGGAGAACATTTTAATTTAACATTATAAACAGTTCTGTCCCTCCCTAAGTGCTTCCCACAGAACAGGCAAGTTTTACACTGTCAATTCCTGATCCCAGCTCCTGCTCCCCAAAGGACGACAGAAGTCTGTCATTCTTGTGAAAATGCCCATTTCCCTCTCCTTCCCAGCTTTTCTGATGGAAATATTCATTACACGCCAGTTTCCTACCCACCTCCATCCTGCATTCAGACAGTTATTGACACCTAGATTCCCGGCCTTCCCATGACACCTTTAGTCAATGTACCATTCCTCAGAGGTCCTAAAAATTTCAAGACTGTGTCTAAATTGTTTTAAAGTCTTCCCATTTTCTTATTAAAGGGAGATCTATGGTCCCTAAGCCAAAGTCAGCATGCCCAGCACCCAGTCTGTACATTTGGAAATTTAAGGAAATTCAGACTCTCCAAGCTTATATATTTCATATTTAAAACATCTGGGATTGTAAGCAAGCATCCAGGACAGCACACAAAGCAATCATTTTTAATTAAGACTTACAAATTAATAATAAAATAATAATATTCAAATGTTGAAAGCCAATAGCCTGAAGACAACTGCTATACTAATGCATCAATATAGTGAAATACCCAGTCATACATGGTACAAGAAAATGAACTCAATGGGAAAATGTAGTGAACAGGCACGGGTAATGACCACCCAATAGATAGGCGTTATACAGGATTCCAACAGCAAGCACAAAACATGCCTTCTAAAAGAATGCAAAGACACAAAATAAGAAAGAACGCACATAGGTATGATTTTTTCTTTAGAAATCCCTTAGGCTAAAATTGGTAAACATTTCACTGCTGCCAAAAATTTCATGACTATTCCATGCTACACCAGTAACTCCAGATCAATAACACCAGGCCACAAAACCTCATTGTTGGACATGGGTAGACCCCTGTGTGCTATTTTTAAATAGGGAAAATATCTGCAAGTGAATTTTAATTTTCTTTTCAAGCCAATTGTCATTCTAGAATAAAGGGAACACATTCAAAAGCGTGTGTTTAACAGAGAAGGGAATACAGGTGGGGGCATGTTCTGGAGAAAGCACCGTTGACAGATTTACGGGATAACTGATGAGGTTTTGGAAAGCAGGTTGCACAGGATACAAAGGACACCTTGTGCCTGTGAGGGTTTTGAGCACTGATGCGTATGCTGACAAGGTTTGCACAGCTTGCTTGTGTGTACATTTGCCTTTGCACACTATACTGGAGGCGAGAAGAGCCTGAGCTGGCATGAAGACATGCAGCTTATGACACAAAAGAGCGTTAGTGGTCATATATTTGCTGAAGGATGCTACAAGCTTTGGCCATTTCTGGGGCTTTACAAGCAAATTTAATTGCTACTTCTTATGCTTCTTGCATTTTTTCTTTGGTTTTGTTTCATGCTTGGTCAGAGAGGGGTACTTTTTTTCAAGTAAAAAACAAACACAATAAATTGGAGCTCTCTGAGTAATGAAGGTATCTGAGGACTGTATTTGGTGAAAAGGAAAGTCTTAGTGGGAAGAGGAAAAAAAGATTCACTTGCACAAGTGTGTGGATATGCAGGACAATCACAGTTTTGGTTTGGTTGGGTTTTTTTTAAGAGATTTCCCACCTCCTTGAGAAATGTTTTGTGCCAAGAAAAGGACTGTGCCTTACTGGTTTTGCCTGCCTGGCATGGTATAGGTAAAGATCATATGGAATCACTGCAAACTGTGGTTTCTATTGTAATGCAAATACCACAAAGGTGAATGATGCTTCTGAAAAGCCCAGGTTCTGGGGCTGCAAGAATATCTGCCTTGGCAAAGACAACACCAACTACTTCTATCAGCACCAGAATGAAAGATGCCAAATTTCTTACAAGCCTGAGGGATTCTACTTGGATTCTCTGCTGTCTCATAAGTCAGCCTCAGTAGCAGATTTCAGCAGAGCTGGGAAATTCCTTATGTGTCTTCCTTGTGCAGGTAGCTTGGACTCCAGCAATGGATGATGATATGATTAGCTTTCTGGTAGCCATTGCTCCTTCCTCTGCCGAGTTGCCCATTCTCACAAAATGTAATGGAAGGTAACATATCTGAACACTGCTACTGTTTTCACACCTGACTGAAATTGGACAAAGGGTTTTCTGGTCCTACTGATCTCTCCCAGAGATTCCCCAAGGGAAGTGTGTGTCATTTTTGGGAGGGTCAACAATGACGTGCAGAGGCAGACCTTCTGCTCCAGCAAACTGAGCAGCAGCCACTGGAGTTGGTGGCAGCAGGAGTCCCAGCTCTCCAGGGCTTTCTATTCCCTAGCACTGCTCCTTCCTTGTCTTCCCTCCCCATGCTGAAGAATGTAGACCACAAATTCTCAGCCACTGTAAAATTCAGTATTTCTTACTCTTTGCACTATGCAAAGCACATTCCCTTACTATGGCAGAAGTGTTGTAAGCGTCTATCTGAATCGACATTGCAGAAGTTAGTCTTCCCAATCACAGCACTTCACCCTCCTGCTATCAACCCGAAATAACCCCTGTAAAAGACAGTTTCCTTCTCAGAGTTCTTACAATGTCATGTGCACTTAAAACACTCCTCTTTTTACAAGTACCCAGTCATGAAGCCTAGTTTCAGTCTCTAATGTAGGAAAGAGCAGTTAGAACTCAAGAAATAAAGTGCAGAGAGTGCTGTGTTTATCTAGAAAGAGTAGTAAGAGAGACTTCACTAATGAAAAAGAGACCCACTTAGTTCCTTATTCCTTTGAGGATAATGATTTACAGTTAAGCTTTTTTTTTCACCAGAGTATCCACATCAACTGAACTGTAATAAAAGAGGACAGGACACTTACAGCTCTTGGGACTTTCAAGATTTTGCAGCTGGTTTGGGGATACAGATTAGATAGTGCTCCTAAAGCCCATAGGTGATTTTTGGAAAACACAGTCTTTATCTTTTCATGATCAGTGTGCATGCAAATCTCTCCTTCTGGAATTCAGATGGTCCATACTTATTTTTTGACAAATGAGTAGGGAAAAGAGAATGTTAACTGTGCCTCAAAAGTGAAAATCCTGTTGTTTCTTATCATACTTTGACTGCACATTCTTTGAGGCAGGGGACCATGCTTTTCTGGCATGTTTATAAAACATGATCACCCCATTAAAAAACATGATCACCCCATTATAAAACATGATGGAAGTGGTTGATTCACCATCCCTGGAGGTATTAAAAAAGCGAGTGGACAGGGTACTCCAGGGCATGGTTTAGGGGGCATGGTTAATGGTTGGACTTGATGATCTTGAAGGTCTTTTCCAACCGAAATGATTCTATGATTCTATGATTCTATGATCACCCTCGTCTATGTTAAGTGCTACTGGTTATGCAAACAGTGAACATAGGAATGGAAATCAAGGTCCTAATGGAAATCAGTCCATTAGAAAACCATTTCTGTCCCAGCTGGAGAAAGTGGTTTCTCTAGGTTGGCTCTCACTGAAGACATAGAAATTTGGTTGTGATTTTCCAGGTGCTGTGATACAGCGTTACTTTGCAGAGTTTCACCAGAGGCAATTATAGGTGAACTAGTGAAACTAGGCTACCTTTTCATCCATTCATCAAAACGTCAGATTGTCCCATGCAGAGGCAGGAAAACCTATAAATATTGCAGCTAGATGGTCTACTCTGTTAGAAATATTATATGTGGTTCTCTTGTCCAAGTCAAGAGTTACCTTACAAACAGCAGCAGACTTACATTTGCATGGATGTGGGATAAAGAAGAGGAGAAAACAGCCTAATAGTTTTTAAAAAGATATCCCTTTCTTGGCTATAGAATTGATCAAGTATCTATTGCTTATTGTACTGGGAAGGACAAAGTGTAAGAAACGTCCTCTTAAATGGTTTAACTTAGTCTGTGGGCTTGCAGTTGCTTGCCTGGTAGCTCAATTTGTATGGTGTGACTCTCTGGTCTTGGAATTGATGGTTAAATCATTTCAAAGCATATTAAATTGGGATGGCCACATTTCTTTAAGGTGTTTTCTTGTTGTCTGAGAAATATCTATGCTGAACTTCCAGACATTCTTGTCCTTCACCAATATCTTCAGTTTTGGAAGATAACAGAGTACTCATAAACAAATGTGTGAGTTGGCTCTACAAGTCATGGTGCACTGGATTTACATGGTACTCTCACTTTCATTATCTTGAAGTTGCTGCCTAATCAGCTCTGATGATACACACTCCTTGAAACAAAGAATGCTTATCCCAGTGCATTTTATTAGACCCACAGGACCTCATCTGGTCTTTGACTTTTCCCCAGCTCTCCAGGCCAGAAGAGTTTGTATCAGAAAGTCATCAAGAAACTTTTATAAGAAACCAAAGTTTGGGGATCTTGCAGAAAGCTTGTGGGCACATGTGGTTTGCACTGTTGTAGGGGGAGCTGAAGAAACTAGCTGATACTGCATGAAGAGAAGAGGGAGTCTCATCTGTTTCTCTTGGATTTTCTTAGCAGAGAGGAAGTTGGACAGGAAGGAGCCACTTGGATTATTTAATCTGCACTGCATCCATCACTGGCAACCGGGCCATAATTCCTTTTTATAGACTGAATGATCAACTAGCAACTTGGTTAAGGGTTGAGTTTTTTCCCTTTCCCCATCACACTGTTGACTAGGGACCATTCTCTAAATCTATTTGGTCTTGTATTGACATCCTTTAGATTAGGCAGACAGTAGTCTCCTTTCTTACAATGTTTATCCACATGATGTATTGCTAGGCAGCCATCATATTCTCTATCAGCCCTAAATAAGAGCTAAATAAGCCAAGCTTGATTCCTGTCTTATCCAGGGGAAGGCTTCACTGTTCCCCTTGTGTTTTAGCAATCTGTTTCTGTGCCTATTCCAATTTAAATTAATCCATCCACATCATGGCTAACCAGAACTGGATGGTCTACAAGCTATAGTCCTTGGTATTAACCTTACCTCAATACATCTGGAGAACACAGCTCTATATTCCTCTCACACTGGTGGGTCATAGACAGATTGTATTTGTCAGTCATTTGCAAGACTGCCCTCATTTTGGACTGTTGAGTTTAGTGCGTGACTTTATATCTCACACCATTCTTCTTGGTGATTTCAACTTTAACAGGTTCTCTCTTACCCATGCTGTCCTCTTTATTCTTTAAGTTTATTGCATGCAATGCTTCCCCACCTTTCCTTTTATATGTATCTTTCCTACACTAATTTGTCCCTTGGGACAAGCAGCAATGGGGAGCTATTAGGGTGGACATAAGAAAATCAAGAGAAAGACCCTCTGGGCCCCTTAAGAATCACAGAAGATCTATATCCTCCCCTGGAAGACAAATCAGAGCCAAATTGTTGGCTTTTGCTAAGTCTCATTTGTTTCAACACATGATTTATCACATCTCTGAAACAAACACCAGATGCTTTCCATGCTTGCTTATTTCTCCAGCTACTTCAGATTCAGCCAGCTTCAATTCCAATATCTCAGGGAGGGCCCTGTTTGTGCAGTCCGACAATAAAATCTATATCTTTATTCAGAGCATTTAGTGAATTCATAAAATGGGGTCGATGGCATCCTAATGGTTATTTCGTCTCTGGGTCAGTTTTAAGCAGATCCTCAGAATACAGATTGATGCAAGCCCTAGGGAAGCCAAGACCCCTATCACTGTGGTGGCACAGCGAAGAAGTGGCATGTAAATTAGCAAACTAGGCAAGGAAGCTGATCTCTGAGCAAATGGTGTGTAAGCACCGATTCTGACTTTACTCTACAAAGAGGTGGAAAGAAGAAAGAGGGCTCAGCAGCCTCTCTCTCTGGGTTTTGCCCCATCATGGTTCAAATGATATTTGCTACTTAACAAAACTTGATTTAGTGAGGGGGTATGCACAGAAAAGATGGAAGGGAAATATTAGCATTTCATTTGGAATTTTAATATAGACATTAAATGGCACCAAAACCCAGACAAGTTGGTGCTTTTATTAACTTAGACTCCTAGGCATTAAATGTTTTTCTTCTACTGTTGTTCCTTCTTTTCCTGCTTTCTTATTACTCTAGCTCTACACATCACACCCATTTTCTCCTGTGTGGGACCTCTAAATGGTATCACCCATGATTTTTTCCATAGTACATATACTGGATTCATGGACAATATGGTGTCTATGAAAAAATGAAAGACAAATAGCAATGACTACCTCCAGGCAGAAAGCAGATGAGCCTTTCCCACATGGCTGTAGTAGGATGGTGTGCATGATACTGATGAGATGCGAGACTTCTGTTGAGCCTCAGTTAAGGTAAACTCTGTTACTTGCACTTCTGCTCTTAGACCTTCATCCAGTCTTGTTGGTCCCAGCTTGCAGTAAGGATCCCAGCCAAAGGCTCCTTTTCATCTTCATGTGTCAGAAAGGTCACCCAAGAACACCTCGCCTTTACAAAGAGCACAATGAATTGCGAAGCCAAAGGTGACTTGTCTGAATGGATTTGAGAATGTTAGGAAAGTAATGCACAATAATGGTATATGTTTCATCCCCTATTCTGATCATTCCTTTAATCTTGGTGACCATAACTTGCTTTTAGCCTGAAAGATGTTAAAAATGTGGGGTTTTATACAGTGAAGCACCAATATCAGTCCAATACCAATAGGGAACAGGTTTACAGATCACACATCCATATGACACCTTTAGGAGTCGCCAAGTCTGACATCGGATTAGAGATGTGGAACTTCTCTGAGCAATTCCAGCTTGAACTGAGGAAAAAAATTTGAGCTTTACTTAAAATTTGAGAGAAGTGAAGAAATTACCATCAACCTTGGTCACTGCTCCCAGTTGATAATGATATTCAATCTTCCAAACTTGCATCTTATTTTCAACCTGATTGTATCCACTCCATCCTTCCCAGCCATCAGAATTTGGTATTTCTGATTGAAACTTGGCAAGAAGTCCCTATGCAGGCATTTCCTCTTTCTCTCAAAACCAAATCCATTGCTTCTCTGGTTCAAGCTTCTAGGAAGAAAAATGTTGTTTGACTCAAACAGAAAAAGCCCTCTGCTCTTTGTTAGTCCTTTTTGAATTATTTCTTGCTGGTCTGCCAGGACTCAAGATAAATTCTCCATTGACTGTGCCCCTGATTCATTGATCTTTACAGCAGGCTAACCCAGAACCTGTTGCTGTCACTGGTAAGCAGTCACACAGCCAAATAACACATTTACACCACTGATGAAACTCAGCTTAGTAACTACTCCTGAGGGAGCCAGTGATTCAAAGTTTGAGACAATAGAGGAGGATATTCCACTTGCAAATTGTTTCCAGCTGTTCATTTAGATGTGTATGCTAAACACTACTAAAACTGAAAAGATGCTGAAATGTAAAAGCCAAAGAAGTAAAAAATAAAAGTACTGGTGTAAAAAAAAAAAAAAGGCAATCAAATAAAAAAGAATCAGGACTATTGTTACACATTCTTTGCAAAAGTGTTGCCTCTCTAAGAAGAAAAAAACAGACACAAACCCAAAATATGAAGTCTGAAAGAAAGGGTTAACAGGTTCAGATCAGTTCTCCAGTGCTGTATAATACCTCATCACTCACTATCACTGTATTTACACCTCCCACACAGCCTTTCCCTTGCCTCTTGCTTTGTGCTGTAATGGAAATGCACTGTTGGATTTCTACTGTTGACTTTATACGTTGTTTATTAAGTGTGTAGAACATATTTTGAAAGAAACATGTCCCAGGGTACATCAAGCTATGTCAGACTGTGATAGGTTTTCTCATAGTGTGCTAAGCTGGTGAAGCAGAAGAATTTGCTTATGGTGAGGACTAAAATGATTGATCTGTTTGGTGGCTTGAAATGTGTTGATTATAGGGTGTTGTACGCTTATGTAGGTGTAAGGGCAACTTTCTAGTTAGTATTTCACCATATTGTATAGTAGCTAGCATAAGCAACAGGGATATTTTTATCATGTACAATAATGTATGTTTGAACTTTAGCACATTAAAATCCCCTAATTCCTGTTTAAGTGTTCTGTTTCTAATCACCTAGCAATAGCCTCTTTTGATATCCACACACCTTTTGGAAGAAAATTGGAGAATTAATACATGATAATTGTACTTCCTAGGTGAAATAAAAATCAGACTGGAAGGAAGACGTTTTTAAGGCATTATGAAATGAAAGTAATTAACCCTTAACCACTTTCCACTTAACTAATTAACTGCTTACCCCTCCCTAAAGTATTTATAAAAGAAATATGGTGGAGTCTCTCATGATCTGCAGACTTTAAATTGCACTCAGAAGCCTTTCTAAGAAGTACCCTCCAGATAATCAAGTAGCTATGGACTTGCCTTAGGAATTGCAAGGAGAAATTTCAGAGTTAAGTAGGAGATTAGGAGATCAAATAACACACTCTGTAATTCTATCACTCAGAGCTTTCACAGAATCAAAGAACTTCCTTCTGCAGCTCTCCAAGCACTTAAAAAATGAATACATTAAACTTAATCATGGACACATCAACCTCCCCTTTCTCAGCTGGGCAAACTGAGGCACAGTGAAGTTACAGGACTGGTATTTTTAGAAGTGGACTGGAATGCTGGGCGCCATCTCTTTGGGGTGTTCAGCCTTTGATGCACAAAGGGGGATTAGACATCTCATCTCATAGTAAGCTGTCTGAGCTCCTGTGCTCCACCTGTGCAGTGGAAGAATACATGATAGCAGGAGCCTGACATCCACACATCGTCCTTTTCCCATTTATTCTTCTCCTGCAGTGATATACAGAGCTTGTGTTGGATGACCGAGTGGATCTGCCAGTGTACTTCTCAGCCCCCTGAAAAGAGAGACTCTGTGTTCAATGGGTGGATCAAAAGTCCACCCAGTAGACTGAGGAAGGCCAGAGAGTCATGAAAAATAGGAGTGAATTGCGAGGTGCCAAAAATCTTGCTTCTGCTGCCAAAATCTAAGACAATCTTCCCCTTCTCCCCCCACCTTTTACCCAACAGCAGTCCACATATCCGTAACGCATCATGCTGTGACAGTCATTAACCACCCACCTCTAGAAACACAGAAAAAAGAAATAACATGATAACCTGGAGCCCTGTCTAGTCCCGTGCTTTAGCCTCCTAGCCTGCCTCACAGTGCTGTCCCCAAGCATAGACAGACGTAGGCTGCCTGCACGACATTTTTGGCCTTCTCCCCTGAGTAGCTGCTCTGGCCAAGTTTTCTAATCAGTGATCAATGATCACCAGACCAGCAAATGGGACATACGCACCCAGTAGCAGATGGCAGTGACTGTACTCAAGCGTGACAGCTCTTTGCACGTAGAACTGGCTGCAGAGGGAAGCAGACTGTTCAGGCCACCTAGATACAACTCTCCCTCTGCTCTGAGCCTCAAGTAGAAAACATTTTTGTACCTGCTAAGACATCTGAACATCCTACTGAAGGTCTGGAGCATTCTTTGCTGTATGCTAGATATGTACCTGGGAAGCAGAAGAGTTTCTCTGGCTTCTGCTTTCCGCGACTCCGCAGATGGTCCTTCAGTGGGGTGAATCCACAGTGTCTGGCGTGTGTGAGCAGGAAAAATGGGAAGCCTCATCTCTGTAGCACTATCCCCTATTCAGCCTGGAGATACACTGTCAGGACAAGTAGCCATATCTGTGATTCTAGAGGAAGCAGTATCCTTTGAAGGACCCTAAAGATTTGAGAGCTGCCAAAGGCTGTTCATCTACTCCACAGTCTCCTATTTGTCCATATATCCTACTTCCAAAACCTCCTGGAAATCCCCAAGAGCCATCTTCAGCATTTGCTTCCATGTTTCTCTGAAGGGGGGTAATCGAGCTCACTGCTAAGGGAACTGTTCTTTATCATTATAGTAGGACATTCTGAGAATCATCTAGCTCCATTTCATCCAATCATACTCTTCTTGAATGTGGTAGATAATTCCCCCTCTACTAGTACTTAATAGCTGTGAATATAGAGGAAGAATTTTTTTGTTGTTTATTTATATTGGGTAGCAGCTTCAGTTATGGGCTAGAGCCCCATTATGCAGGGAGTTGTAAAAACAACATTCACAATAAGCTTGTAGACAGTTATCATATACCTCAGGCATTTGGCATGTTATTCTTTAAGTGGAGGAGAGTTTGAAGGCAGATCAAATTAATCTACTTTATAATTCATACCTTTAGATAATTTTGATTAACTCCTGTAATAAGGGAGTTCCAGAGCACCCCCATGGAAACAGACTCTGAAGCAACTTGTCTGCATCCACCTTGTAAGAAGATGTCCAGAACAATAGCTAGCCAATATGGTCCCAGCAGTATGCTCTCAGCAGCACCCCACAGGGGACTTCTAGTTCTGTCCTGTGACACAGCATCTCCATTTGTGCTGCCCAGTGTTTGCACAGGTCTTTTCTGACATTAGCAAATGAGATATGAGTTGTATTACAAAGATTGGTGCAAATTTCACGGGTTTGCTATCCTAAATTGAGATAGCCTCTCCCTTTCTCATACCTGCTGGAAACTGAAGGCGTGTAAGCGCACTACATAGCCACGCTATCTAAATCAATTACCATTAACCTTTGCTTTCAGCTCCAGCATTGCTCTTTTCCAAACCTATTGGAATCAGTTTTGTGCATGAGCTTTCCAAAAACACCATAACAAACTTTATAAAAAGTAAGCAAGAATACTTGCTCTGGTTCCTCTCCTCTTGGGCCTAAGCTCATTGTGACAAAGAAACTGGTGAGTCAATCTAGGTGAGGTGCTTACAGCATAGCATTTGGGAACCCTGGAGGGAGCAGACGGAATTGTGGAGAAATGTCAGGAACTTGAAATAGCCCTGTGCTTTGCATATTGCCAAGTGGAACGGAAGGCCCAGGGGATGCCGGTTTGGTTGAAGAAGAGTGTGACGTAGATTGTGGGGCAGGTCTGGTCTTATCTTGCTGAAACCTTATAAGACAGTAAGCAGACCAGAGAGGCATGTCTTCTAGTTGGAATTCAGTATCTGCCTTCAAAGAGCTCATTTTTAAAAAAAATATACGTCTGCCTCATATAGCACCTCCTATGACAGAGACACCATCTATGGAGGAAATTAGTAGGACCCACTGCAACAGAAGCAATCATCCATCTGCAAAGCAGGAACATAATACAAAACAGACTGAGAATCCCTGCTGTAGAATTAACTGAATTGGATGCAAACCATTTTTTTTTTTGTCTGCATAAAGCACTCAGTGTTTTTTTGTGATCCATCTGTATTATATGTAGCAGTAGTGTGTTATCAAAAGGTAGATTAAGTTAAACTTCTCCTCCTCCCAAGTGGCCATTCCTTATAACTAGAAAACAATCCCAAAGTTAAGGGAATTGAATATAAGATTTACTGCTCACATTTAGACCATGGTTTTAACTTTTGTGCAAGCAATAATAGAGAACGATTCAATTGGAGAACTGAAACATACATTTATTGCAGAGAGACACACTTCCATTTTAGAGAGAAAATAATGTCTTCAAAAAAACCTTTTATAACAAAGCTTATTGCTCCACATTTAAAGTAGATTGTCAAAGGAATTATAAACAGCTATAACATTGCTATTATCAAAGTATGTAAGTAACAATAGTATGTAAGAGCTCAAGTTGTGCCTACAATCCTGTTCCACTAGATATGGTAAAAACAAACAATGGAGATGCTCTCTTTCCAAAACCTACACTTTAGTGGCTTTCTCTGGTGGAGTGCCTAGTTAATGATTTGGGACACCTCAAAATTACCTGGTCAGTCTCTTAAGTTAGAGTAAATTTAGTGGTTTAATATTCTTGCATGATTGCCCTAGATCTTGTTCCAGCATGAAAACCTAGACCCAGACTCCTTCTGTTTCCACCAGAAGGAATAGAGAGATGATCTCTACTTCTTAGCAGGACATCTAGCTACTTACCAAAACAGGGACAATACCCAAGAGATGAAAAAGCAAAGCCATCAGTCAGTGTTTGATCTCAGTTATAGAATTGCTTTTGAAATGTGCGGTTTTGGTCTTCCAGAAGTATTTAGGGGGTGGAGAGGAGAAAAGAAGAATGCAGTTGGAATGTCCATCTTAACAACTCTCAGACCTTGGGAAAATGTTTTCTTCTGACTCTGAAGTACATTTCACTATTCCCTCTAAAATTGCCTTTAACAATGTGTTTCTACTAATACCATAACAGGGTTCCAGTTGTAAGCCAGGGTCTTGGTATGTTGTCTTTTTGGAAAACTAGTGTGTTAAATAATTGCCTCCAAATAACTGACATTTCTTTTAGCTTTTTCTCAACAAACTACCCCTGTGTCATCCTCCTCATTTTGGCTTTATAGAAACAGTATGCACACTTTTTCCTAGCTTGCTTGTTTGATGCCTAGGTCACTTTTGCTGTCAGAATCTATTTATTGAATAAAACTGGGTTTTTTCCCCTTCTCAAGATACAGTGAAAAATGTGCAAAAGCTCCCAGTATAGGGATGTTGGTTACTAGGAAACATAGTCTCCAGAGAGCAGAGCAGGACCACAAGCCTCGGACTACAAAGATTTATTTTGGGGAGGATCCTACAACAAGGGTTGGAATTAAAATAATAGTAATCTTAAAAAATGCCTTTGCTGAAGGACAAGTTTAAAGATGGAAATGGGTATATGTAAGAGTCTTACAACAGTCTTCTCCTCTTGTCCTAAGAAGATGTTTTATGTAATGGTCCAAACTTTGTGGATTTCTCTCAAGTATAAAATTGAAAACACTCTTGAGTAGAAAAAAAAAAAGATCCAGGGATTCCACAGAGGGTTTTTCTGCTTCTTGGCAGGAAAAACCCTGCCGCTCAGATCTGTGCACGGTCATGACACATAAGAGACCCCTTTCTCTATGTGGGCTCATGCTGGTTAATACCTTTAACCTCAGGTGGTGAATGGGTGCTTGAATATGGCTTTGGAATATGACCTTTGTCAATATTTGTGATTTTCTTAATTATTGTCAGCTAGCTTGCAAAATAAGACCACTAGAATAGAGTTAAAAAAAACCAAACCCCCAAATAAAACAACAAACAACCCAAAAAAGAGAAGCCATCCAAGAATGGTGACAGTATTCTGTATGGTTTGTCTGATGCTTGCATTTTATGCCCACTCAAAAATGGGACTATAAGTTAGGTGGAGCCTTCTGGAAGGAGAGACAGCAGCTCTCAAGGAAGAGATGCTCTAGACTGGGGTGTGTGGCAGAAAAAGAAAATAAGGATCATAGGAAAGAGTTCATGGAGAGGCAGTGAGACAGCTGAGAGGAACATAGGAAAGACCCACAGCCAGGCCTCAGACATGATGGAAAGAGACAATTTCCCAGGGACCAGAAAATACCGCAGAATCAGCTGTAAATCCAGAGGTTATTGTGCAGATTAAAACCAAGCACTGAAGCAATTGCCTGCCTGCAAAACCACAGTGGTCAGGGGGACAGTTGTGTATAAGCATTATTTCTAGGCTGTTTTTCCTAGTTGCTGAGTTAACAACTTAACTGTTTTAATTAATAGCCTAATAAAATCCAGTTTCTTTGAATTTAATAGATTTTTGCTCTTCTTTGGGATGGCTTCCTACAAGAAGACTTTCTGGGCACAGTTGCACCTGCCTGACTAGGAGCCCTGTCACAATTACTCAGTCAAGATCTATTATCCAAAGCTTTTCCCAGATGGCTCCCTGGCTCTCCTATGAGTAAGCCCACAACACCCAGCGAATATTGGCTGAAATTCCTCCATGTGGCCTGGAAAATACACAAAATAGGAAATGATCCAGCCAGGAGTCACTGAAGACAAACTTCATCCAACACATTTACAGTACTTGAGCAAGGCCCAAAGTATCAGTTTCTGTATTACTTACTTAGACTGACATATTTTAGGAAGAGACTTGCAGGGGAACGGCTTCCCTTTTAGCCTCTTGTAGATTCACCCATCTATCACCAAACAGAATGATACATGTCCCAAGGAAATTTGAAGTGAATGAAGGGTCCTGTGTTCAAGTGGCATGAATGCCATCACAGTAATAACTAAATCCCTCTTGGACCATTCCTAGAGAGACTGTCAGCTGCTAACCTATTATGTCTGGTCTGCAAGGACCATGTAAGAAAGCACTGCCTCTGGCTATTTGTCTGAGATGTAATGAGCATGTTCGCGATGCTCTCATGTTCCAAAACACAGAGGGGAGGTAACTGCAAGAGCCAGCTGGAGTCTGGCCCTACAAAGTTGGTGCCAGGCAGTTTGAAACAAACACTAGTCTTTCCCACCCAGCAGTTTGCAGTGCTAAAGACATCAAAGGCAGGCAGGCAGCCAGAAGCAGACTCATGGAGGTACACACAGATGATGATATGATGTGCTAGATACCAGAAGAGGAGACAGTCTTAATCCTGACAAGTTGTTCTGAGGTGAACAGAGGAATAACAAGCTCTCCTACTCTTAGTTCCAAAAAAATAATACAAAGGTGGTAGTGGAAAAAAAAGAAAGGAAATAAAGTTTTTAGGTCTGTGAGCACCAAGATAACGGTTCTGAAAATGTTCATGGCTTCTCTTGGGAATAAAGCTTTGAAGCCTATAGCCTAGGAAGGCCTCATGCACCCCTTCATGCCACGGACAGTGGCCTTTGAGCAACATGTTTGCTGGCCACTGTGAAGGCCTGGCATTCGCATGGTGTTGTAGGTGGACCATGGCGTTATTAACACCGTCTTAATCACAAATCCAAAACACAGCACCATACAGGCTGCTATGAAGAAAATATGGAACTCCATTCCAGCCAGACTCAGTACACATGGATTCATACGACTGTACTGAGCAGGGGAAATAAGGAGAGAACAACAGAAGTTGCAGTTGTCAATAGGAGCTAGTGAGGGGCAAATTCTTAACATCTTCAGTCCTGTAGCAAACATTATAGCCCTGGGCCCAGTAGAGAATACTGGGTGACACTTAATTACAGCATACAGACTTCAGGCCTCGCAACTGGAATAACACCACATCCAATCGGTGTAACAAGCTACAGAATCAGGGATGTAGAGTAAGACATCCTGAAAAAAGTCCATTAGGAACAACTGCATTCACTACGGTAAAGAATGCTTAAACAACCGCATGTGGCATTCTAATTTTGTGCTTGTTTCTATGCTAGGAGGAATTTCCAGATCATGTACAAGAAAGCACTGCAGATATAATCCAGCAGGGCATAAGATCTGTTCATTTGCTGGAGGTATTTGCCCAGAGATACAATTTACTGGATCTGCTGATGCACCAGCATCTACAGTTCTTCCCCCTGTCTTCACCAGTTAGGACTAGACAATATTATGTGAGTCTTGTCTTAGTGATAGCATCAAGAAATTCAAAAAACCTGACAAATTATTGTTAATGATGTTAAGGCCCAGCGACTGAATTAGCAGGTTAACATGAGAGCAAA
Source organism: Harpia harpyja (assembly GCF_026419915.1). NCBI lineage: Eukaryota > Metazoa > Chordata > Aves > Accipitriformes > Accipitridae > Harpia > Harpia harpyja. The sequence continues at coordinate 26,262,517 of NC_068945.1, read as the reverse complement.
CCCAGCAGTATATTGGCAGGAAAAGTTTGGAAATTGCAAGAATTTAACATCAAAGTCTTATCAACCTTGTCAGTCACCTGCTTTGTCCTCCCAGGAGGAATCAGAGTAAGATGGCATGAGTCCAAGAACAAACTACTTTTGAAACTTTGTCTGTCCTAGACAAGGACAAGTTGCCAGATTGTTCAGCTGGAGGTGTCTGCTGTACTGCACAGACATTTGACACATCCTCAAGTGTGGTAAAAGTAAAAATGATGTATAATATTTTACCTAATGCACTAACTTCTTTGGCTTTTAGTTTTCTTTTTCTTACTTCACCTAGCTTTTCTGCATCCAAGCTATCTACATCTTTATTTCTTTGCCACCTTCCTTTCATGGGATACTTCTGCTGCTTGAATCGGCTAATAAAAAGCCCAACAAAAGTTGCTGGTTTTGGTGGATAGACCATCAGGGAATTTCTTCCTACAGTCCCATGTGGAGTTTATGAACAGCTTGAGTGACTCACTCAACAGTATCTTCCCCATCAGCCACCCATGGAACATGAAGTGGATTCTCCCCCTTAGCTTGTTCTTCATGCACCAGCAAAACCTTGGCTTAGTTCTTTAAACCTAGCCCTTTTCCCTAGCACTGCCTTTTTCTTTATGTGCCCAAAGAGTCCCCAGAAAAACCCCACACAACCTCAAAACCTAAGACAGCTCCCTATCTGAGAGTTTTACCTAAGCTCCAGTGTTCATGATTTCAGTGTTATTTAATACTTAACCATAAAAATTTGCAAGAAAAACTTTGATGAGCCGTGGAGAAGCCAGTACTTGTCATTAGGAAAAGGAATATCCTGAATAAAGACACCAAAGACTGCTTCCAATTAATGCAGAGAATTTCAGAGGAAGTGGCTTTAACAGACTGGAAATAACCATAAAACCCAGGGGAACATTCGGACAGAGGGATGCAAGTTAGGCATGGGTAAGTGATCAACAAAGATTTAGTCCAGTTATACATGGTCAAGGCCTGAAACCAAGAGAAGGGGACCCGTTTGGGGCAGCTGACAGGAACCTTTTCTGAATGGGCTGTGCTCCTCTTCTAAATTTTTAAATGGTGCCTGGGCTGCTCATTAGCTGAGTCACGGTAATTGTTCAGGCATATTCCTGCCCTGTGGCAAATGCGAGTTAATTGTGCCATCCCTCAGCCTTCACATATCGAGGCAAAGCTCAACTTATCTTTCATTAGCTGCAGGCTAACCATGCACAGAGACCATGTCAAGGGATCATCTGATGCTATTACCTTGTTCATGAGACTGAAAGCTTCCACTCAGGCACTTAAAAATAAAGGCAAGCTGACAACTGTCAATAGTCATTAGTAACTACTTTTTCAGGGATAACAACGAGGTGGAGAAGTTGAATGTCACAGTAGTAAAGTCTCAAGTGAGCCATAAGTTTGGATAACTCATAAAAAATGGATCAAAACTACCCATTTGAAAGTGAGTTGTTTACAGGTACCTGAATCTATGAAACTCATTGTAAGTACCCAGATTTGAAAGTACTTTGGTCTTTGAAAAAGGTTGTTGATTTTTCCAGGTGGCTCCAAACCTCTCAAATAATAGATCAACACAATCTCCTCCTGTACCCTTGGCACTCATGCCAAGAAAAGGCACAGGTTTTGAAAATGTTACCTAGGTGAATGCTTAGTGAACTGTGTGAGCTCCTAGCGAGTCCAGGACAGGATGAGGCACCGGGCCCACAGCTCTCTTAAAGGCTAATGAAACTGCATCATTAAACAGTGATAGACTGAGCATGTCCTGAAGATCACTTTATACCAGGCCTGATGAGACCATTAGCAAACACCAGCTGAGTCCTTAAGCTGTACCATTACCTTCTCTTTCTAGGATGCTCTGTCAAGTAGGGTCAAATCCTGTCTGATTGGTGTCCTGAGAATCTTGGACATTTCCTAAGCAAGGTTGAAGGATACTTTGCATGAGGCCATCATTACAGAATAGCCCCTCCAAACACACTGTTTCACTTGCTATGCTAGTTCTGCTACAGGGAAGGGGGATATATTGGTGGGACAGAGCTGGGATAACAGGTATGAAGCTACTCCTCATTTGATACAAGCAGTTGTGGAACAGAGCTTCCCTTTGCATTGCTGATCACTGGTTACTGCAATAGCCTTCCGATTGCTACAGTATGATAGCGCAGACCTTTTAATTTACACTTATGAGGAGATGGCTGTCCCCACGCACCATCTGATGTTTAGAGTCTTTTCTTACTTTTCCTCCTTCCTCCCCAATATGTTCCATGCCTGTCAGCCATAGTCATGCAGAGGGGGACCGTCTCTCCAGGTGGAAAATCTGCAGGGACCAGCTGTAAGCACACAAATCAGCAAGCAAACATTACATAGTATGGAGTATCATTTCTACTAGAAGCAAATCAGTGTGTGTGTACATGTATGTGTGTGTATGGGTCAAGAAGAGCACATCTGGATTGGACAACCTCTTCTGCTCCATAAATCTATGGAGGAGAAGCAATCAACTTTCCTTTCCCTAGCAATCCCATCTTTTTGATGGCAGCAATGAATCAACAGGAAATGGATCCCTTAAGCACTGCCCCTTTGCACAATTTAATCGCTGTCCTCCAGTCTTTTTGCTGTTTACTTCAGCCAGGAAGCCCAACCAGGGCTCAGATGCTGCTTCAAATACATTCAAGAATTTTTCACCAAGGACAAGAACTCTGTCAGGTGATTTATTTTTCTTCATTATTTGTTTTCACCAAAGTCTTATTAGAAGTGCAGCCTCCACATCTATGAGACAATGGTTCAAGCCTGCTCAGCTGACTTAAATGACAGCAGGATCTATGGAGTTGACCATTACAGAGGGACTTTTGAGGGACACTGGAGCTAGACAGCTCTTCAGATTGCAATGCTGTTGCTCTGTTCTGCACTGTTATCCCCTGCTGCACTTGGGGCAAGAAGGGTCACGTGCAAGAGAACAATACAAAGCCATAATTTCCAAAAGCATAAAGCAAAACACAGCAGTCTTCCCACAGATCCTCCTCTGTCAGGCCTAAAAGCTGCCAAAAGCTGCAAGAGTTTAAAGCTGCCAGAGATTCAACTAGGCTTGAAGGGGGAGGGGGATAATATCAGGCTTGCTTGTGACAAGCTGTGGGATGACACGCCAAGGTTAGAGAGATGGGTTGCTAGCAAGGACCCTCAGCCTGTTGCTCTGAGATGCGCTGAGTACATTGCAGCACACTTGAAGAGGAATTGGCTGGATGGTCGCATCCAGAGAGTAATGGCCAATGGCTCAATGTCCAGATGGAGATCGGTGACAAGTGGTGTCCCTCAGGGGTCTGTATTGGGACCAGTAGTCTTTAATATCTTCATCAGTGACAGAGACAGTGGGATCGAGTGCACCCTCAGCAAATTGCAGAGGACACCAAGGTGAGTGGTGCAGTTGACATGCCTGAGGGACGGGATGCCATCCAGAGGGACCTGGACAAGCTCAAGAAGTGGGCCCATGTGAACCTCATGAGGTTCAACAAGGCCAAGTGCAAGGTGCTGCACCTGGGTTGGGGCAACCCCCAGTATCAATACTGGCTGGGGGATGAAAGGATTGAGAGCAGCCCTGCAGAGAAGGACTTGGGGGTACTGGTAGATGAAAAACTGGACATGAGCCAGCAATGTGCACTCGCAGCCCAGAAAGCCAATCACATCCTGGGCTGCATCAAAAGAAGAGTGGCCAGCAAGCTGAGGGAGGTGATTCTGCCCCTCTGCTCCGCTCTGGTGAGACCCCACCTGCAGTACTGCATTGAGGTCTGGAGTCCTCAGCACAGGAAAGACATGGACCTGTTGGAGCAGGTCCAGAGGAGGGACACAAAAATGATCAGAGGGATGCAACACCTCTCCTCTGAAGGCAGGCTGAGAGAGTTGGGGTTGTTCAGCCTGGAGAAGAGAAGGCTCCGGGGAGACCTTATTGCAGCCTTTCAGTACTTAAAGGGGGTTTATGAGAAAGATGGGGACAGACTTTTTAGCAGGGCCTGTTGCGATAGGACAAGGGGTAATGGTTTTAAACTGAAAGAGGGTAGATTTAGATTAGATATAAGGCAGAAATTTTTTCCAGTGAGGGTGGTGGAACACAGGAACAGGTTGCCCAGAGAGGTGGTAGATGCCCCATCCCTGGGAACACTCAAAGTCAGGTTGGACTAGGCTCTGAGCAACCTGACCTAGTTGCAGATGTCCCTGTTCATTGCAGGGAGGTTGGACTAGATGACCTTTAAAGGTGCCTTCCAACCCAAACTATTCTATATTTCTATAATTCTATATGCACACACTCAGGGTTCCCCCAGTAATGAAAAATGTTTCCTCCACCCCAGTATAAACATGAGCAGCCCTGAAGACACTCTAGCATATAGCTGGGTCTGCAGAGCTATCCACAGGAGGGTCGGACTACCCATAGAGCAGTGGGCAAGCTTACATTGGTGCCCTGAAGGATAACTCACTGGCGTCCTCAGTCTCTATGTGAATGGCATGACCACTGTACATCTGGTACAGGACATTTCATGGATCAGAAGCCCAAGAGCTGCCACAATGGGAGATCTGCATTTAATTTCTTGCTTCACAACCCAAACCATTCATAGTACAGCCTTGTCTCATGCATTGTCAGGCAGAAGCAACCTGTCACCAGTGTATCCTCCTGCAGCATTCCTTTCTTTTTCCTTATTAGTATTAGAGATGTGTACCTTGACTTGATATTTGTTCCACCCAGCAAAATGGAGACAAATTCAGGTCACAGGGGATAGAAAACACCTCATTCCTTTGACTACCATAATCCACTATATCTGTAGCAACACCTTGTTTCCTTCTCATAGGTTATTGGATAAAAGAAATTAGATTTGTCCAAAAAACATGCAGCAACTGTGCAATGGAATTGCTGTTTGCAACCCAGGAAGGGGAAAACATAGTCTTTGGCAGGAAGGAGTGGGGAAGGTGATAGATTATATAGCACCTCCTTGGATTTCACCTTTTGGGTCTGAAACCGTTGCATAAGGTTAGACAGATGCAGCTGTTTGGAGGAAATTCTCCTCCAGATATGGCAGTGCCTGACTTTCCTTTCTGCTCAAATTCTCCATGTCAACATCCTCCAGCCATCCTGAACCCACCAGTCTTTTTGCAGGTGCATTGCTTTCCAAATCCCCACCACGACATTTACAGAGGAAGCTCCCACAGCTCCCCATTCATTCCTTTATTTGCCTTCTGTGACCTTTTCCCAGTCTGTCTCCTGGAACCCCTCTTCCTTCTCCTCTGTTCCTATTTTTCTCTCCAAATGGCACTGGTCATCTCTCTGTGCCTAATTATGCTCAAACCACGGCTGTTGCGAAAGCTTTTTCCCCCTGTATCTCCCACCATCTGGAACAGTCTTTTTTTCTGTTGTTTCTTTCTGCCTCACCGCTTCTTCATCTCTTTTCAAATCTCATCTGAAAACATCTCTGCTCCCATGCCTGTGCCTCTTAATTTCTCTTTCCCTCTGTTATTACGTATTATTTAACTTTGATAAGTACCTCGGGATACCATTTGTATGAAACAAATTCTACTAAATAAAGCTGTACTCTACTGTCAGCAGAGTTTACCCAAACTATTTGCTTCCCCACTCGGCCTTCAGTAAATAGTAGACCCCCCTGTGCCGATAACGAACAGCATTATGCTGATGACCGCCCAGTAATTGGAAAGAGGAGGGATGCAGCACTGCCTCGCAGATTTGTGAGTAACAGAGGCTGCTCTGAGCCAGAGTTGGAGGAGTAGGAGGATCTTCACCAGGAGGAGTAGGAGCGATCCCTGGGAAACATGGGGGAAGACAGGGGAGCAGTGCAAAACCTTGTGAGATTGCAAGGCTTATTAATTATCAAGGCTCACTGATTAGCTTTGTTTTTCTCAGATCTCACGTATACGTGTACATACCTGAGGCAGACACCTGGCATGAGGTGCAGATCTGAGGCAAAAATGGCTCCAACAAAATTATCTAAGCATTGCTGCAAATAGGCTCAGGGGAAGCCAGCTGAGGGTAAAAAGCAGAGCTATAACCTGCTCACCTCTATAGTGCAGAGCCAGGAGAGGTGCGCAGAGGGCAGCTTGATGCATTTATATGTGGGGACGGGGGTTGTTCCCTCCTGTTTGTTGGCCCTCCTCATCTGCTTTCCTTTAGCTGTGAACTATTAAAAAAAAAAAAAGACAATAATAATAAAAAATGAAAAAATAACAACAGCATATGTTTTGGGGTCCTCTGACACTTAGCAAGACAGATGCCATTTATCGGTGGACAGTTTGTAATGGCTTTTTCATACCGGTCCTGGATCCTAAAGCGATCCATGCTGCATCTCTTATGCTCTGCACCCACTGTCTGAAAGCAGGGGGGACAGGACCATTATATATATTCTTCTTCACAGTAACATAGAAATTCTCAGTCCTAAACGTGCCTCAATCTCCAGAGCATTGACCACTTTCCTAGGCCAGCCTTCGTACAAGGTGAAAGTGTTGTGGCAGGACATGCATCATACCTTCCGTCAGGGACACTGGGAGCAAGACAAGCTGGATTGCCTTTGGTTAAACCTAAGTTCTCACTGGAAACTTCTGCTAAAGGGTAACACATGTCAAAACAGGGGAGGCAATGGTGCTGTGCGGCTTACTGATTTAGTAAAAAATAGCCTACCCAGGGGATCTGCAGAGCAAGAAACATTCTGATAAACTGATTAGAAAGTAATTCTGAATAATAACCACTCTTTTGAGAAAATAATAAACTTGTTCCTGAAAAATTGAAGAGTAAAAGAGGCTAAATTTATTGAATAAATAATTTGCTATGAATTATTCACTCAGCTTTAGCGCTTACAGCTATTACATTAAAATATTCCCCTATTTAACATATAATGCAAACTAATAACAATTAAAGTCAGCAGCAGTGGAATGTTCTCAGCGAGCCACACTGAGGATTGCTATGCAGCTAGCCACAGTGGAATGGCCATTTATTAACCTGCGAACATGTGCAGCCTAATTGGCTATTTACAGCCATCAGCCAATCAAAGTGCTGGAATTTACACAGAGATAGTGGAGTTAGTTTTCACTGTTGTGAAAAATCTATTTATTCTGGTCCTGCATGCTGCCCATGCCAGCCAGACCACTGCTTGCTCATAATTCTCCCAGCCAGACACACAGACAACCCTCACGTCCATTAAAATCAGCAGTGAAACTCCTCTTGACTTCAGAAGACCCAACACTTCACCCCAGGTTTCACCCCACTCTTAGGTGATAGAAGACGGTTTGACCAAAATGGCCCATGAGATAGATGAAATGTAGACCTGTTAGGCAGTGGCTTTGACCCACTTTTATTGAACCCATATAGTGGCTCTGACTCGTTTCAAAGTTAACTCTCTTCAACTAGCTTTAAAGCTTGTTAAAAATAGTCCTTTGGGTAGTCAAATGGCCATCAGCCTCATCACCCCTTCTTGTCTCCAAGCGGGGGGGTGGACGGCCTGCTGAGCTGAGGGCTGCACTCGTAAATCCTATTCTAGCAGATGAAAAATATTGTTGCAACCTACACAGAAGGAAGGGCGAAACACTTCCTAAATAACACTAGCTTGACTCAGGGGGTTTGTGCCAGTGTCTGGAAATGGTGTGAGAGTGAGCAGAGCTCTGCTGGAGCAGCCAGGTGAGCATATCTCTGGATACGTACCGTGGTGTTCCTCGCTTAGCTTGGTTTCACCGTATCCTGAGCTAACAAATGCCAAGGCTGAAGGAATTTATTTCCTATAAAAATTTCAGCCTTCAGGTTCCAAGTTTATTTAGCTCAAGATGTGGTAATTACCAGCTCATAAACAGGAAGTATACCCTCCGGTACTGATCTACTTAATAGAAGTTTATTGGATAACATTGACCATAATGATAACTAAAACAGATATATAGCCCCATTAAACGAGGTTTAGTCTTCAACATCCACGAATCTATCTAGCAGCTTTAGTGGAAGTTTTATCCCCCCTCTTCAGTACTTTACAGCCTTTTGTCCTTTCCTGCGTCTTCTCCAGGTCCTAGTACTTTCTGTGGTGATGTTACAACAGCACTTTAGCTATCTGAAAATACAGCACTAATAAAAGTGCCATGAATAAAGGGAACATAAGCTCTCACTTCATCATTCTGGTTTCTTGCCTTGACCTCTCTAACCACTTCACATTCCCCTTGCTGGGTACTCTTTTGCTTAGCAACCATCCTTCTCTTCAGAAGCGAATGAAAAATACTTTTCTTGTTGATAGACGCAAAAAATAATTGCTGTAATAGTCAATTTGGACCACCTAATCTTGGAAAGAACACAAAGCAGTGTCTAGGGGAATAGACCTTGGGTACAAGGATCAGTTCCTTATTCTTGCAGCTTTGTGTGAAACCACAGTAACTAGGTGCCTAAACACTTCTGAGGATCACAGACTTAGTTTCTTTCCATTCAGTTCCTCATTTTTAAAACACAAATCATTTTCCCACATCCATAAGTGGATTGTGAGGATAAATACCTGGAGATCATGAGATATTCGGATACTGCAGTTAAGAGGATCAAGTGATTGCTGTGTGTGATTTATTATCCTGGGGTTTTTTTGCAGTGGCTAATATCATATTCTTCAGGCAAGCTATGTAAGAGGAAAACATATCTTTTTCTATGAAAGCTTCATCCTATTTTTTTGTTGTTGTTTCACGACCTGAAATATAAATTTGGATCCCCTATAGTGTTCTTGCTATTGTACCTGGATGTTTTCCTAAGTCATATAGGTAACCACTTCTGTCTTTAATTTCATCAGTTCTCATTAATATCCTGTAGCAATGACATCTGTCAATCAGTTTGCTGTTTTGCAGGAAAAAGGCTTGGGTTTTAGCAGTGTTAAATGTTTTGCCTTCCAAATTTGCAAACTATCCTTTTATCCTTGTACATAGACCTATCTTTGCATCTTGTCTGATTGTCATCTTGGTATTTTCTTTAATTTAGTCCAATCCACTTTGTGAAGACAACCTTTCCTTTGTTTAAACTTATGTTTGCTTAGCTAATTTTATTTACAAATACGATGTTACTGCAAGTTTTGAGCAAAGCTCTATTTTTATCCTCTTTACTCTGAGGAGTTCCAGTCTTCCACTTGCTCACAAATGCCATTAGTTTCTGACATAAGTAGTATCTCAGGTCTCAATACATCGTTTTAGACAGAGCTACTAGAACTAAACCATATCCAGAGGGGATACACCATTTGTGCAAAGAGCACTGTAATAGCTCCAGTAATATTTTCTAGCCCATACTTCACACACCCTCATGTCTAGCTTGGTTTTTATAAATCACTGCTCTGTGGGGAAAAGAATTCTTCACTGGATCATCCACAGTGATGCTCAAACACTTGCAGTTAGGTGGTTCTAGTTTATTTATCCAGCAGCCTCTTCTGACCGTCTGTGGATTTTCTGGCTCTGATGCTGAGTGAGCATATCCACCCCTCTCTGCAGCCTCCAACTGCAGCAGGAGAGGATGAGTGGGAGATCCTTGCTCAGCATGCACACGTGCTCTTCTCTCCCTCTGCAGAATTATGGTGAGAGGCAGACACTGCTGGAGATTGTCAGCTGCAGCTTTTTTGGAGCAAGAAAATCTGCTAATTACGTTGTTTGCACTAGACCACCAAAGGAAAAAAAAAGCCAACAACACAAAGCTGAACTCCTGCTCAAAAGGAGCATTAAGAGGCAAAAAAAGAGTTCATTAAAGCAAAGTAATACCCTAAATAAAGCTAATGCACTCTCTCCTTTTCCAGTGAGCTTCATGAATAATGGATAAACAAAGCTTCATCTGCTTTAATTAATCTGGTTTCAAAATTAATTTGACCCAACACAAAATTAGCAGTCAATTTAAAGCTTTTGTTGCTCAACAGGTTCAGGATATACAAAGAGACTGGATTAGCAGAAAGTGCTGCAAACAGCAAAGGGCAATATTTCATTCCCTAAAGTAAAACACCTGGTTAATTAATACACAGCTAAGGTGGAGGACGCATTTCCCTTGCCAAAAACTAACTTTATTGTGATGTTTTATTTGTAAATTTAGACCCTGGCTCAGATCTTCTTGCCTGTTCCAGAAAATTCCTAAATTTCCTTTGATGGATATTCATCCTCTTTTGGAGAGTCCTGCATTGATGTAGAACTGACGCTGCTGCCTTTTTTTAACACAGCCCCTTCTTCTGAAGCACAGAGGTGGCTCAGGGAGACAAAACTCCACCTAACAAATGCCGTGTGGAAGATGCCCTTGCTTGGTGTGGCTTGGTGGGACACTTGCTGACACGCTAAAGCAGCTGCCAGACTCCTCTGTTTTAAAATACTTGTGAAACCCTCTTTCTCTGTCATCAACGAATGGAAATGAAAAGCACTCCTGTGGCTTGGATCAGCTTTGGAGCTCTCTCAGTCTTCATCCCACTCAGAAAAACTCTCGTGGCTGTCCTTCCCAGCAGCTGAGGTATCCTCTGGTACAATGATGGCTCAACTGTTTCCCTGGCCATGTCCCTGGCATGGATGATCTAGGCACACTGTAAATCCCATGGATTTTCATGTATTTAAAGGATTCCCCCTCCAAAGAAGACTCATAGTCTGCCTTTAGATTAGCTTTGCCCCACAACACAGGCATAAAACTGTTTTGGTGGAATAAAAAACCCAGTAGTTATACTGGCTAGGGCTTACTGGCATTGAGGAGGTGAACTACCTAATGCATAAAAAGGATTAATGCTAAAAAGTTTCATGCATTTGTCAAGTTTGCATTGAGACTGGTTTCTCAGCCAGTCACTGACTTCACTGGCCTTGTGCTGAAATGTAAAGTTACTCTTTAGTAGTTAGAAAAAATCATTTCTACCTGCTTGTGCCATGCTCCAGTTATCAAGTATGCAGCTTTGTATGGGTTTTGCTTTGTAGGTGATGCAGTGTAACTATTGCTATTTGGGCCATCGCTGTATGGTGTCCTTGAGGAAAAGGGACTGATTGCATCCTTTAAATGCCCTCATGGAGTTGATCTCAATCTTTGGTGATAAAGTCTGGAGAAAAGCTGAAATTCACAGAAATTAATTGCTTTAGGACAAGGGGTAATTGATAGGAGAAGGGGAATTGATAGGACAAGGGGTAATGGCTTTAAACTGAAAGAGGGTAGATTTAGATGTAAGGAAGAAGTTCTTCACTGTGAGGGTGGTGAGGCACTGGAACAGATTGCCCAGAGAAGTTGTGGCTGCCCCATCCCTGGCAGTTTTCAAGGCCAGGTTGGATGGGGCTTTGAGCAACCTGGTCTAGTGGAAGGTGTCCCTGCCCATGGCAGGGGTTGGAGTCAGCTGATCTTTAAGGTCCCTTCCAACCCAACCCGTTCTATGATTCTGTGATTATCAGTGTCATAAATAAGCACACAGGAATGACTTGCTATTGCAGATCTAAAAGAAATACTTAAAGCTGATGAAGCCTTGTTTACCATGATTTTTGGGGAAAGGATTTAAATGAGTGAGATACTATTATACTAAGGCTGGTGGACTACAGTAATGAGTCCATGTTTCTTCAAAATTAGTTTGCTGTAAAAGCATATGGTTCTCTTATAAGAAAATAAAAGTGAAAATTTTCAATTTTTCAGAGTAATGGTCACAAAGAATTGGGATACTCCAAGGACTGGAGAAAGAAATATATTTGCATTAAAAAAACCCACAAACATAAACTGTTTCTGACTGTTTTCTCCCAAGTAATTTGGGCAAGGAATAGTGTGAAAGAAGTTTGAAATAAGTTAAAATGGCTTTGAAGTGGACTGAGTTTGAACATCATCTCAGTCAGTTGAAGTTAGAGAAGCAATCTTAAAGCTTTTTGAGCACCTGTTCTTGGATGGTGTCTTCCTTTGAAGCTGTATCAACTCATTCCCATTTCCAAAAGAGGGAGCGAGCTGGCAGCTGCTGCAGTTGTTTCTAGCGCAGCAGTACTTGGAGTTCCTACTGAACTCCACTTTCCCATGCAAAAAGTTCCTCACCTAGGGGACCCTCATGACAGCTATGCAGTTCATGCTGAGGAGGTCCCAGCTGAAGAACCATTCTTACTTATCTTATAATCATAGAGTAGTTTGGGTTGGAAGGCACCTTTAAAGGTCATCTAGTCCAACCTCCCTGCAATGAACAGGGACATCTGCAACTAGGTCAGGTTGCTCAGAGCCTAGTCCAACCTGACTTTGAGTGTTCCCAGGGATGGGGCATCTACCACCTCTCTGGGCAACCTGTTCCTGTGTTCCACCACCCTCACTGGAAAAAATTTCTGCCTTATATCTAATCTAAATCTACCCTCTTTCAGTTTAAAACCATTACCCCTTGTCCTATCGCAACAGGCCCTGCTAAAAAGTCTGTCCCCATCTTTCTCATAAACCCCCTTTAAGTACTGAAAGGCTGCAATAAGGTCTCCCCGGAGCCTTCTCTTCTCCAGGCTGAACAACCCCAACTCTCTCAGCCTGCCTTCAGAGGAGAGGTGTTGCATCCCTCTGATCATTTTTGTGTCCCTCCTCTGGACCTGCTCCAACAGGTCCATGTCTTTCCTGTGCTGAGGACTCCAGACCTCAATGCAGTACTGCAGGTGGGGTCTCACCAGAGCGGAGCAGAGGGGCAGAATCACCTCCCTCAGCTTGCTGGCCACTCTTCTTTTGATGCAGCCCAGGATGTGATTGGCTTTCTGGGCTGCGAGTGCACATTGCTGGCTCATGTCCAGTTTTTCATCTACCAGTACCCCCAAGTCCTTCTCTGCAGGGCTGCTCTCAATCCTTTCATCCCCCAGCCAGTATTGATACTGGGGGTTGCCCCAACCCAGGTGCAGCACCTTGCACTTGGCCTTGTTGAACCTCATGAGGTTCACATGGGCCCACTTCTTGAGCTTGTCCAGGTCCCTCTGGATGGCATCCCGTCCCTCAGGCATGTCAACTGCACCACTCACCTTGGTGTCCTCTGCAATTTGCTGAGGGTGCACTCGATCCCACTGTCTCTGTCACTGATGAAGATATTAAAGACTACTGGTCCCAATACAGACCCCTGAGGGACACCACTTGTCACCGATCTCCATCTGGACATTGAGCCATTGACCATTACTCTCTGGATGCGACCATCCAGCCAACTCCTCATACACTGAACAATCCATCCATCAAATCCATATCTCTCCAATTTAGAGAGATGGATGTTGTCAGGGACCTTATCAAAGGCTTTACAGATGTCCGGACAGACAACATCCATAGCTCTTCCCTTGTCCACTGATGTAGTCACTCCATCATAGAAGGCCAGTAGGTTGGTCAGGCAGGACTTGCCCTTGCTGAAGCCATGCTGGCTGTCTTGAATCACCTCCCTGTCCTCCATGCGCCTTAGCTTAGCTTCTAGGAGGATCTCTTCCACAATCTTCCCAGGCACAGAGGTGAGGCTGACAGGTCGGTATTTCCCAGGGTCCTCCCTTCTACTCTTTTTAAAAATGGGTGCAATGTTTCCCTTTTTCCAGTCACCGGGGACTTTACCTAACTGCCGTGACTTTTCAAATATGTTGGGGCAGGCAGAATATTCTTACTCCCAACTACTTTATTGTGTCTTCTGAACTACGCTTTTGGAGCAAGACACAGAATCTGTCCCTAAGGTTTTTCCAGTGCTCTGCTGGTCTAAATGCATTTTCTGGAAACACTTTGACCCACGTGTTGGATTCATACTATGGGACTGTGAAAGGAGAAAAGGCCTGTCTTGTGAAAGACGAGAATGGCACTGAATATTTCAGAAGATTTTGCTCAAGCAAGTAGATCTTCGCAAGTTCCAGTTAAGTAACGATTCAGGGCTAGAAAGAGGCGGGAACATGAAGACCACTGAGATTTTTTTGTGCCATGAGATTAGACAAAGCTGGCTTGAATCTGTTCATTGTTTGATTTTTTGTTTGTTTGTTTAATTCCCATCTTCCTCAGTCAGGCAAACTGGGATCTGTAAAGAAAAGTCAGAATCTAGCTCTTTCAAATGCTAAGTGTTTGAAGGCCAGATTAAGAGCAGGACAGATAAAGGTGGTAGATCTTCAACAAGTCAGAAGGAGGAAAGCAAAAGAAAGACAGAAGTGCATCTGAATGTAAAAAGCAAGGCAAGTCAGTCCATCCCAGTCACAGAGGCATCCACTGATGGCAGCAGAAGACCTTTCAAACAAAGCTAGTGGTAGGACGAGGGTAAGGAATTACCTAGTTAGGCCAAGAATTCAGAATGTAGATGTTGTTCTGGCAGGAAAGGTCACAAATCCATCAGAAGAAAGCACATGCTGGGAAGAGACCTAAAACTTTGAAGCCACTTCATGTGTAGCTCTAGCCTCTGTAGGGGATCCTGGCAGTCTCCCCACATTCACATTAGAGCAATCAAAACCCAGAACACAGAAGGAAGCCACAGCCCTGGCAGTGAGGGCATTGCTCCAGCAGCCCCTCCAGCAGCCTGTAGAGAGAGAAGCTACAGAGAAGCTCCAGGCTCTGGTCCTACATGCAGGGTAAAACAGTGTCTTTTTTTTAAATTTGTTTCAAGCTTTTGCTGTTTGTAGCCTCTGTGCCTGAAAATCAGAGGTCAACCAAAAGGCCACAGAAATGAAAGAGTGAAGGGAGAGGAGATATTGGTTTTGTCAGGACAGAAATGAGATAACGTCCCCCTTAGGACATGTCTAATATCAAAGTATAAAGTGAAGCAGCTATGTAGACCTCCATATTTATTTATTTTTCAGTGCAGAATTCCCAGGAAGAAATAATCTTGTATTCAAATATTATCAGAAGGACTTCCATGTACTTTTTTCACAGGCATAGGCTGTTCTAGCAATATTAATATTTAGGACAAGTAATTTTTATAATAATTTATGTACCCCAAATCCGCCTCACTATTTCTTACAGTACCAAACTGGTCTACAGTGTTGCCATGTAATATGCAAGAACTTGCAAGAACAAGTATTTTTTTGTTCTACTCTTGTAGAAAATTTTTGTGGTATGCTAGGAACAAGGCAGAATGGTGAGGAAACCTTGTATGGTGATGGGCCACAAACATTTTGCTGCTAAAGAGGAGGATGGAGAAGCGCGTGTTGATTTTGATGAGGTTGACCATTCCACACACACCTGACCACCATCCTTAACTTAAGCTGCCTTAGAACAGCTTTAGCTGATATTGGGCAACCTCTTCTCAACCCGCTACACCCACCACTTTGGCTCCATGGGAGCAAAGCTGCCCACAGAAATGATGTGTTACATTGGATACAAGAAAGCCTTAAGCCTTGTGAATACTTGCAAGAAGCATGCTCGTGTTGACCATTTTCATGCCGTCAATAATGCAGGGCCATTTCCTTGGTCATGGTCTTGTCAGCTTCAATCACACTGGGAGGTGATGCAAATTTAAGCTGCAATTTGATTATTTGCTTACAATACCATATCATGAAGATCTCCATGGCATTTTGTCACAGCTTGCCCTAGCTCAGGACACTGCTGGTTTAGGGTCAGTGTTATAAAGCTGTTTGCCATGGCCTCAGGGTCACACTTCACTGTTTGTGTTAGTGAAGAATTGAAGAGAGCAGGAAGGGGCAGAGCCTCAGTGCTGGGTGAGAGGCAGATGAACCAGGAGTGACAGATGAGCCACAGAGTGAACGAAACATTGGATAAGGCACAGCTAGCACATTCCCAGAGTGCTTCAAAGCCAAAGCATGGACACGTGGCACAAGGCGACAGCACAGAAATTGACAGGTTTTGTAAGACTAGTTTAAACAGAGCATTACTGAGCTGTGTGGCACTTTTAGGGACAGATACTTGTTCATGGAGACTGCTAACCTGGTCAGTAAGGACAAGTGTGGTACCCTGATGGCACTGCTTGGTCAAACCTCAGAGCAGAAGAAAGGGACAGGTGGACCCCACAGATGACTAAAAGTGAGAAGAAATGGGACATGGGCCCTCCCCTTGCCCCAACAGGTAATTAGTGCCTGGTCTGCTGACTTTATTATATTTTTAACCTTCCTGTCTCCAGCTGATCCCAACTTCTCCTGCCCCATCAAGTCTTTTCCCAGCAAGACTGAGCTATGACTGTGTCTGTCTCTGAGATTTTCCTTGTCCTTCCAATGTGAAGAAAAGAATCATTTACCTCTGTTTGTATGTTTTTCCACTGCTTTATTTTGCTTCAGTCAAAATCCTCCTTAAAAATACAAGCACTGCTTCCTTTCCGTTTAGGGGCAGGAGGCAGCAGCTGCCTGGCCCTGGGCATAATTACACTCCAATAGCTAAGGATGGGAGTCAGTGGCAGCCTCATTCTCCCCCCAGCTTTCATGAGAAAAAATTCATTTAGCAGCTCAGCATGGAGGGCTCTGCACAGCCTCCCCCTTCCCTGTGAAGAAAGAAGCATTTGAAATGGCAGCAGGAAGAATATGCACATGTATTTCAGCTGTTTCCTCTTTTAGTTACTGTTGAGTTTGCCCATGCCCTCTGCAAACACATTTTTCCCCAACTGTGTGTACTCCCACCACGCTCAGGTGGCTAGCACAGAACAGACACCCATTTTCTTCTGTTTGTTAGGCACTTGTTTTCTTTTTTTTTTGTCTTTAGTTTTCGAGGCGGGACTGATTAATCAGGGGACCTGTACTGTGTGACTGAGCTAATCATAGAATTGTAGAATCATAGAGTGGTTTGTGTTAAAAGGGACCTTTAAAGATCATCTAGTCCAATCCCCCTGCCATGGGCAGGGACATCTTTCACTAGATCGGGTTGGTCAAGGCCCAGTCCAACCTGACCTTGAACACTTCCAGGGATGGGGCATCCACAACTTCTCTGGGCAAGCAATCAGCTTCATAGTCTCCAGAGAACACATTGCTTGGCGATCACCCAAAGCCAAAGAAACCAACCAAAGTCTGATGCATTCAACACCAAACTGCTTGAAATATAAGACCCAAGTAGCTTGTTCCATCATCTGGTGAAAAGGTATGGCTCTCTGAATGATCCTCTTCCAACCAAACCTACCTGTCAATCAAACAGGAAAGTAATATAGTAGAACTTATTACAAATCAATTAACCACACTAACCACAGGAGCTCAGGTGTCTTCATGGTGCCATTTGTGGTCACAGGGGCCTGGGAGTCTCCCCTGAGACATTGTATAACAGCTGCTACTAGCATTGGCTGTGTTAGCTACTACACTTGCTGCAGCTTCCTCGTGTTTAGGTCCCTTTTGCCCCAAATTAAACACTTCATACCTCCGCCCTTTCCGGGAGAAGGATCATGTTTTTTCACATGCACACGCCTGTCTGGCATGGAGTGACAATCTTCTGTAAGTACAGAGGTACCTCCCACCCTCACAACCATTCAGGAAAGATGGTTCCCATAGTGGATATGCACAATAATTTTAAGAAACGTTTATGCCAAGGATCCCATATTATGTTAAGCTGCTTGTACTATTTAACCTGTCCTTCATTAAAAGTATCTGCAGTACCTAATGACTCTGAGCTGTTTGACAGACTTCTAAAAATTGTAATACCTGGATTTTTAGAAACCAGATATTACCACATGACAACCCACAGTACCAAGTGCACTTTTGTAATCTGAAATCTAAATGCAGATCAAATGATTTTCAGCCTTTTCAACAGGCTACTATTTTGACACATTTTTCTACCACCTTATCATACTGGAAAAAAACAGGAGTCACAGTCACATGAAAAGACTGTTTCAGTGCAAACTATTTAAACTCATGCTGCTGAACAGTGGTCTGCCATCAAATTGCTGGAGCAGATATACCATGTTAGATAAAATAACTCAAGCCCCTCTTCTGTCTCTTGCAGATCCGAAAGGTGGCTCAAATAGTGCTGCATGCAGTGTACCCAGAAGATGGTGTTTAGTCTCTAGGACACACTACAAGCCACTTTTCCAGCCTGAACTGATGCAGAATGACTGTCTCAAGAATGGGGGAGGCTTGTGCTAGTACTGAGTGGGTGCTTGAGCAGGTACACTTGTTTCTACAAAGGTGAAGAACTTTAAGGCAGCACCCTCTGCAAAGAGAAAAGAATGAGGGATGGGAAAAGAAACTGGGCTTTGCTTAGCATATCATGGGACTGGCATGAAGATATCTGAGACTGGGAACATTGCCTGCTGGGCTTGAGCCTGCTGTCTGGATTGGGGGTAGAGAACTGGAGATGTGCGTGTTCAGAGTGAGTGAGTTGCCAGTACAGTTTTATCTACGCCTTGGCAGTCCCAGAGATCATCAGTAAAAATTAAATCTATAGCTGGACCGGCAGCCATGCACCACAGACAGACTCTAGGAGCCTGGTGCAAATGACACAGGTGAGGTTTTTGTTGCAGGGATCATGGCGATGATGGGCCAAGTCCTGTGAGGGAAAATAGTCTTACCACACGTTTGTATACTGTTGAGCTCTGATGCTGGCTGGGACTTCTAGGAGTGCTGATAACCACGATGACAAGCTCCTTCCAAATTTACTCCCACTGCACAGTTGCCTATAATCTGTTCCGTAGAGAAAGCCTTATGGATCTCTGCCAGCATGGAGGGGACTGAAAGGCAGCCTGCGTCCCTTAAGCTAAAGCTGAAGCTTAGTGGAAGCAGAAAAGTTAAAAATATGTTTATTTTGCCTTTTTCTTCCTTTTTGTTTTTTTAGGGCCATTTAGTTAGATCGTTATGCTAAAAACTCATCTAGGGGAAGGGGAGAGAACAGGACATATCCTATTTTCTGACTGAAATTTTTAATCTGATGGGAACTTCTGAAAGATAACAACGTAATGGACAAAACAAATGTACTGAATCTTTTTAGGCCATGGACATCAATCATGTGGTCTCCCTGAATATTTGTACTGACAAGTAAGATATCCACCGTCAATCACGAGAGGGTGTGCAGTGGACCAGCATTGTAATAGAGTGGTGCTTGGTCCACGCTCAGGTTTGTGCTGAGGGCTGGGAATCAGGTGGGGAAGCAGTGCCCTTGTCAGGTTTGTTATAAAGAACTCTCCTCTGTCCCTGGAGGCTGCCATGAAATGGTTTTGCCTCCTGCTGTCAGGGAACAGATAACACACGAAGTGCTGCAGTGTTTCTCTTTGCTATTTAAGGAAATATTTAAGTACTTTAATGGTACTCTATTCAATGCATGGCGACAATGACAGAGACTGGAGAATGCAAGTCAGTGGAGTACAGACAGTGGGTGCAAGTCCAGTCTTTGTATACAGACTACTTCCACTTGCATCACAGTCTGCAAAGCTGTAAGCACTTCCCAGCTTTAGGGAACCCCAGTTAAAACTGGAAGCCACACACACAATGCTTCAGGGCAGTTTGTCTTGCAGGCTTCCATATTTAGGCAGTTGGACTAGATGATCATTGTAGGTCCTTTCCAATTGGAACTATTCTATTCTATTCTATTCTATTCTATTCTGTTCTACATGTTAAGTGTCTGATGTAGGCATCTATGTTTACTTTCTGTGTTTTCCAGCCCTGGACAAGTATCTTACTCCTTTGTTTACAGGGCAGGAAGCATGGTGGATGGCTGTACCTCAGATGAAACAATTTAGCTCACTCATAGCTTCCTCAGGGAGACATGCACAGCACATGCTGAGCAAGCACAGGCTCTTAGGTTTCTCCCTTGGCTCTTCCTTACAGGTGCACTAGTCTTGTCTGAGTGGCCGTCAATGCAACAACATCTTTCCTCCACCCATACAAAAGGCCTCCTCTGTGTAAACAGAAAGGCGTGGTTCCTACAAGGCAGGGATGAAAGTAGAGGTGCATATGCAAGAAAGGATACCAAGTGCTCGGTATTACCCTTTCTTCATGTCTCTGCAGGAGACACAAGAAATCAGTCAATGAACTGCATGATGTAGCTTTATATGGCCAGTCTCACATCATTGATCTGGCCAAGGGAGAGGAATTCCTCCCACGGATGATGAGCTGCGGTACCAAGGAAAGGCTGTGAAGGGACACTGAGGCAGCATGAACACAGCCCTGCTCACCCCCCTCCCAGCAATTCTATCTCCCGTTCATCTCCCATCTCACTGTTTCTGGCAAGGTCTGTCTAGACTAGTCATGGTCCTGGTGTGACTAGCAGTGCGTATATAGACAGGAAAACCACAGCGTAATATGTCTAGCTGTTGCATGTGCTTTGTCCATGGTGTATAAAGAAACTGGAATGCAAATACCTTTGTGAGCACAGATGTTTGCATGGAGCACCTTATGTAAAAGACATCCTACATATTCCAATGTTGTTGGGTTGTGGATATTTGGATAGAGGACAGTCTGATTTAAAAAAAAATATAGAAGTTTTTCATGCCCTAGAATGTCTAAAACAGCATTAAATGCCTAGATTTACAGGGACAAATCACACCTTATCATACAGTTTACAGGAAGACTCATTGGGATCTTTGTAGTCTCCACTGAGTATACTAGAAAAGCAGCACACATACAGCAAAGAATATATAGAAAGATATCTAAGGGAGCCACATTTTACAGTGAAATTACTAGTTCTTTCATGACTGAATTTAATAAAGTTGAGGTCTTTGATTATGAACATCCTTGTGTAGGACCACAATGCTACCTGGAATGGCAAAGACTGGATCTCACTTATCAAATGCTTGCAAAACAGCTATAATAAATTTAACTTTTTTTTCAAAGAAATTCTAAAACTTCTTATGGCTGAAGTAGTTTTAGTACAAGGTCATGCAAATCTACAAAATTAATTTTATCCTGCTGAAATGAGGAGAATAGCCGTATCACAAAGGCTGGTCCTGAAGTCCACTGTTCATGGACAAATCTGTTTAAGTCTTTCATATATATAGGCTATTAGTATTAGAATAGAAGTATCTTTTGAGATAAAAGACCTGTCTTTCAGCCTCTTATCATAAATATTCATACATGTGATTTAACCATATACAAGGCCAGTCCACCCCTCCACTTCTCATACATGTTGAGTTTATGTTTAATAATGATGGAACTTCTCCCTGGATATACTGTTCAAACTATCTGTTCACCTTAAAGTCGGGTTTTGTTGCAAATATCCGTTACCAGGATGGCCAACTGCCTTTAGCTATTTGTTGCCTGCCACTTTATCTAGGCACAAGTATGGATTGCTTAAGAAAGTCCTTCTTTCCATTTTCTTCTAGAGAACTGCGAAAAGGAGTCTCTGATTCAAAGGCCCCTTTGAGTTGAGCAGATAGGCAATTCAGGCTCAGTATTCCCATCTTACATGAAGACAGACTGATGTTAAAGCAAATGACTTCTCCTGTGCCTCTTAAAAGAAAAGACGCAATCTTCCCCGTTCAACCTTATGTCTAGGCATGTTTGATTTGCCTTCTGACTGCACTAAAACTGTCTTTAAACAGTGTATAATGAGCACAGTGTGGCTCTGCTGTCTTGTAATGCACGATTAGTTTGCTAACAACTTGTTTGAGTAGGCATGTGTGTTGCTTCATGTCTTTAAGATTATGCCTGAGCAGGAATGAAAAAAAAAATCACAATTCTCCTCCTGTTACTCCTACTCTAGCCTTCCTCTGGAGCATTCTCTCTCTCTTATGTCTGTCTTAATTAGATCATGCCAGTCCTAATTTGAGAATGCAGATTTTGAGCAGGGAGAGAGGAAGGAAACACACAGACAATACACTAATTTTAGACAGCGACAAATGTGTCTTTTTCTATTAGGGACAGGGAAAGAAGGAAAGCAAAGGAAAAAAAAAACCACCAGAAGAAAACCTGTAGATGAAAATTGTACATTGTATCTGAAGTGGTGATTCTATCAAAGAGTACTAGGAAATTCAGCTGGAGAGAAGTCTACAGCCGAGACAGAGCTCTGTTACCAGCCGTAATGGCCCTCTAGCTCTTCTCACTCAGGATATACTACAGAATAGCATTGCACATTTCCATTCAAGTACACCCCAAACATTTTTACAGCACTCAGAAAGTACAGGAGAAAACAGCATGCATTTAGACTCCATACCTTCTCCTCTGCCCATCCATACTAAAGCTTGACATTACCCGTGGCTATTGTCTTCTAAAGGATTTCTCCAGTGTAAATAGTTGTATGTGTGTGTTTAGGATAAACACAAAGTTCAGGGTTCCAGACTGTGGAGATTCTTTTGTGTAAGCATGGATTTAGAGGACGATGCCTAGCACGCACTGGATGTAAACAGCAGCTCCCCACCAAGCAGACTTTTGTTACAGCCTGGAGGAGTGGGGAAAGCCCTCAGAGTGATAAATAAGAACTTGTGCCAGGCCTTGAACTGGTTTTGAATAAATCCATTCTGTGACTGTGTGCATGAGGAATGATATTTAAGATGTGCAGTGATTGTTGTTTATTACTGTAAATTATTTATTTCTTCCTTTCTCTGGCTACCTCCTTGTATTGACGTAAATTATGCACATGTGGAATTTGGATCTGAGAAATACAGAAACAAAGGGGATTATAGTTTAGTCCCCCAAAATGATTCCTCCTTCAGATTGACCTTGCATTTTTCCACCTCATCTCTCATCACAGAATTATCAGCACTGAGCCAGGATATTCCATGCTGACAAACCTGGGTGAATGTCTGGAGATGGAGTTGTGGTCCAGCTTATTAATAAGAGAGATGACATTCAGGAACATTTGTAAAAGTCTATTTTTTCCAGGTTACCTGTGCAGAATAAACCGGACTGGTGGGGGTGGGGAATGAGGCTGTATATCATCTAATTTCAGTGATCTGGTCTGACATCCCCTGTTTCTGACAGCAGTCTTGTCCTTGTCTGCAGACAAATTATCCAGCCACCTAGTATGATGCATTGAGCAGGTGATATCTGCTTTTGCCCAGGTCAAAGAAGAGAGTCCACCTGGTCCAAAGAGCAAATATAGCCTTGTCAGAAACAGCAAAAGTAGGTTCAGTACGGGTGGGTAGTGCCTTGTCACAGGAGTGACAGAGTGTCCAATGTGGGTCTTTTATGAAATGCTGTGGTGCAGGCACATGCCAGCACAGGCAAGTGAGAGGTACACGGGCTAGAGGCAGGTGCTATGCAGTGTGGTTATGGCCAGCGCACTGCAACAGGAGGTAGCCCTCAGTGGCATGAATATGGGCCACCTAGCACTGCTTGGTTTTATGCCAGGAATCCTTCTTTGCAGTGGATGCAAATGGGAGGCTGGATGTAATTTAAGAAAAGAGACAGGTAAGGTAGAAATAGTGCCTTCTGTAGACCAACAGGTCCTAGATTTCTCTGTTTCTCTTCTAAGAGGCTGGCTTTCCTATTCACCCCAAACTGCGCTTACACAGTGAAGAGGCAATGGAATAAAAATGAGTTTCAGCAACTTACATGCTAATTTGCAAAAGCTCAGCCCATGGTTAAAGCACCCTGCCAGGGACTCAGTGGTGGATCCTCTGGAGGCCATTGCGCAGCCAGGAGTAGCTGGGTCACAGCAGACCCTGCAGTGCTGGCAATTCTCTTCTTCTTTCGAGAAGTAGTTCAATTAGGCTTCTTTTCAGCTGCTGCAGTTTTGTGAAGGGGCTACAGCAGAAAACTGCTCAAGGGTGTTCAGCTGGCTTTTCTTATACTTCAATTCGTAGTTTAGCAGACTTGTCAGATTCCCAGGTAGCAGCAGTTTCTTGTGCCATCGGTAAGGAACAAGTGACCTTTCCTCTCTGCTGCAGACCTCGCTGCAGTCGCTCGTACTTTTCTCACACCCTGAGAACAGACCAGCGTAACACCTTCTACATGGGACTTCACCTCTGAGGTCGCTGCCAAACATGAGTTGTCTGCTCATTAAATAAAGGTACTCACAAATGACATATTACAACAACAGAGGTCACAACTTTAAATGTAAGGGCAAGCCCCAATACCCCCTCAGCTTTCTGTGGGTTTTCCAGTCTTCTCTGTTGGAAGGTTGTTATGTGTCAAGCAAGGTCCAAGAACAACTTTAATGTTCTCTGCAAAGTTCATAATAAAAGCTGTTTATACACCAGATAATCCAAAAGGGAGGAAGGGAGAAGGGGAGGGAGGAGAGGAAGGGAAGGAGGGCATAAAGGGAAAGACAATATCTGTGTTTTCCTCCTCCTTTCTCCTCTTCCCAAGTTTTCAGCAGCTCATTTGCAAACTCCTGCAATTTTTCTTGTACCAAGACAACAGTTTTCTTCATACCCAAATGGCAATGCTTTTAAAACAGAAGGCTTTGCCTCACTCTGACAGAACAGTGGTCAGGAACTGCCTTCTTAAAATACCATAGAGGGCTTGAACTAAACAAATCAGGTTTGTGTAAAGTCTCTCAGGTGTGCAGGACCAGAAGAAGAGGAGAACTCAAAGCCAAAATGGTAGAAGACATTAGAAAACAGTAGGACAGAATGGGGTCCAGGCTGTGGTGTTACAGAGTCTGACAAAAAAGAACATTACAGACAACAGACGTGGTCTGTGTCGACCTGGTGTCCCAATCTGTATCTTCTGTCCAGGACCAGCTAGAAGTCACTGCTTTGCTGTGTGCACTGTACTGTACTGGTTCCCGACTATGACCATAGTAACAATTCTAAGCTGGCTTCTAAAAATAAACCTAAATGATCTGGCATGGACCCTAGGTTCCCATCCTCTAAGCACTGAAGGACTAGTCCTTTGACCATTTATTCTGACCTCTGAAATACTCAGAAATGTTTTTTTCTCCCTCAAAGTTGGTTAGAAAAAAAAAAACACAAACAAATAGAACATCTTTCTAAAATGTATCAAATCTGACTTGAAAGAGCCCAAGCAAAGACAATCAATCACACTTCTTTGCCCAGTAAGCTACTTTAATGTTCAGCTGACCTCACTGCTAGAAAATGGCAAGGTTACTTTCAACCTCTGAAGTTAATCTATTCCAGACAGTACTTCCTATTTAGTTCCATCATGAGAACATTTTTACAGGCATGAACACCCTTATGCAATGACCCTAAGAACATGTCATTAACTAACCCACAGTGACCCACTGTCACCCCTGGGTATGTGAAGGAAAGAGTGGAATAACTGTATAAACCATCATCCTTCCCCTAGTATATCACCTCAGTTCTGTGCAACAAGGTATGCAGGGATTTCCCAGGTGGGAAGCTGCTTCTGGATCTTTGACTTCTCTGGTAAAACAAAGTCGTTCACCTCTGTAAGATTCCCATTGTGAAAGTTTGTTTTTTCCTGCCACTGGGTCATTTCTGTGACTTTTTTCAAGTGCCTTTTGACATTTGCAGCATTCTTTCATGAAAAGCGTGCACAAAGGCAATGCTATTCCATCGTGAAGTAATCTTGGAAAAAGTGGAAGGAGGCTCTGTGACAGACCACAGAAACACAGTACCTCTACTCCTGAAGCTAAAACTACATCAGTGATGCGGCACTGGGACTCAGACCCTCCTGACCGAAAATCAAGAGCAAAGCTGTCAGCCTGGGGATTCTCTCAAAAAGGAAGTGAAATATGTTAACTTTCTGGGCTTGTCAGTTCCTTTGCTTGAAGTATGCAAGCACTATGAAAGACCTGGCAACTTCTGCCTATTTAATTTCTGACAGGTACATTCTGTAAGAGAATTAGAATCACAGTGGGTTTTCTGACTTCTGTTTTGGGTGCTATTACATGGGCTGTGTTTCGCCATGACCTAGCTGAATCCACATTTTATAGCTGTTAAAGCTAGTTATCCTGCTCATGCTTTTAATTTTGCCATGCACTTTTGGCTTAAAGCACACTATGCTAAATCAAAAGAAACAAAACGCACCTAGCAAGACTGCACTGTTGCCTTTGTCTTCCTTCCAAAGCTGAAAAGTGTCCTTGCGTTGTACGTGTTTTATCTTCCTCTATCCTCTTCGTAAAGAATAAGCTGTAGATGAGCTTCAGACTCTTATCCTCTGAGCTGTGCTGAAATCTGCCTCTCTTAACGAGCAGCCTTTTGATTCTTCTAAACACACCACAGCTTGGCCCCTGTTTTCCTTGACACTTTGCCAAGCCTATTACACATGTCTGAGCAGCCAGGGAAATAGAAGAATTATGATTTCCATTTCGCTTCTACTACTGCTTAGTCTAATTTTCACTGGCTTTGAAATACAGCAATTGCTTTTCTTTTGTTTTATTTTTCCTTGTCATTTTACCGTTCTCCTTTTCTTTTTCTCTCAGAAAAACTGAACATAAAAAACTGCTAAAATGAAATCCCCTTCCCCTACACTGCTTTTTCATAAAATAACAACTTATTTGTTCCAGAACAAGATTTCATTATCTAAAGAGGTTTTTTGCAGGAAGAAGTGTGCTAATGAGGTCATATGTAATCAGAACATATGGAATTGCCTTACCATTATCTCCATTTCAACTGCTTTGGAAGGAGGGTGACAGCAGGGTATGTATGCATGTGAAGAGAAACAGTAGCCATGGCTAGTAGAGTGTTCCTGTACCATGTGAGTAGGAAAGCACGTACCTCTGAAGCAAAAGCATTTGCTTTTCGGAAGGGCCTATGCAGGCTGGAGGAATAAGCCAACGGGAACCTTATGAAATTCAGTAAGAACAAATGCGAAGTCCTGCATCCAGCAAGGAATAACCTCTTGCAAGAATACAGCCTAGAGACTGACTAGCTGGGGAGCAACTCAGCGTGTGCTTGGAGGGGAACATTGCTGGACATAAGCAATTCTGGAAGTTTCTGGAATTGCTAGGGATCATTTATTCATGGATGTGTTGGACAAGCCAACAGAAAAGATGCTCTGCTTTGTATGCCGCTCAAGGGGAGAGAACAAATGATTGGGAAAACGAAAGCAGGTTTACAATGAAAGCTGCAGTGATTATAAGGTGGTAGCATGCAAGTTCCCAAATGACGTTAAGGCAAGTAGCAAAATTACCACCCTGCACTTCATGAAAGCATACTTCAGCTTGTTCAGGGAACTGATAGAAGGATTGCTTGGGAGGCAGCGTACCAGGGCAAAGGGCCCTGAAAGAGTTGGCTGGTCTTCCAAGATGGCCTCTTAAAGCCCAAGAATGGTCCATTCCAATTCATATTAAAATGAGGAAGTGTAGCAGGAGGGTGGCCTGGCTGCAGTGGGAACTTCTGACTGAGACAAAACAAGAAAAGGAAACATATGGAAAGTGAAAATGGGGACAAACAATCCAGGAAGAATACAGAATAGCAGCATGCAGAGAGGATGAGGAAGGCCAAAACTTGCCTGAAATTGAAACTGTCAGTGTATCTGGAGAGCCCCATTTTACTGGCAAATTCATCTCTGAGGCTTCCCAGAGAGTTGTGTCCAGGGCAGAGTCTGGAGAGGAAGGAGGGGGAGTAGCATTATTGACAGCAGACGAAGAGTGAGATAAGGACCACTTAAGCAAAGTAAACATATACAGCCTGTGAGTCTCAACAGGGTACTTCCAAGGTTGCTGAGCAGGTTGACCGATGTCTTTGCAAAGCTACTCTCTATCGTCTTTGAAAGATCATGGTGATCAAAGCAGTTGCTTAAGATTGCAAAAAGGCAAGGAGCACACCTGTTTCTAAGAAAAGGGGGGAAAAAAGATCCAGGGAACCGCAGGGCTGTCCTCAGTCTCTGGAAAGATTATGGAACAAATTGTCCTGGAAGCCATGCCCAAGCATAGGAAGAACAAGGTCACTGGGAACAGCCAGAACGGATTTACTAAGGACAAGTTATCCCAACAAAACTGATTGCTTTCTCTGATGATATCTAGCTGACTACAGATGAGGGGAGAGCACTAGATGTTGCTCACCTTGATTTTAGTGAGGCTTTTGACAGTTTCCAATAACATCTTTATAGAGAAATATGGTTTGGATGGATGACTTAAAAATCATGTGAAAAACTACCCAAACTGCTGAGTTCAGTTTAGGTGTCAGCTGTTCAAAGACTAGTTGACAGCCTGTTACCAGCTATGATCCTTGAGGGTCAATAACGGGGCAGATGCTGTGTAATATTTTCATTAATGTCCTCAGCAATGGGTCAGAATGAACTCTTGCTGAGTTTGCAGATGATGGTAAATTGTGTAAAGCACTTGAAACACTGGAGAACAGAGCTGTCATTCAGAAGGACCTTGATAAACTGGAAGAATGGTCGGACAGAAGCTTCCTGAAGTTCAGCAAGGGCAAATGTTTCATTCTGCATTTGGAATACAACAGCCCCATGAAACAGCACAGGCTGGGGACTGACTGGATCAGTGGTAGCCTTGCAGAAAAGAACTTGGTCCTGAAGAACAGCAAGGACAAGGTAAGTCAGCAACACATGGTAGTGAAGGTTAACCACTTTATGGGTAAGATTGTAGAGAGCCTGGGTTGATTGGCAGGGAGAAGAGGAAGTCTGTGCTGGACTATTCTCAGTGGTACCCAGGAAAAGGACAAGAAACAAGTTGCAAAAAGGGAAATCCCAGCTGGACTGAAAGAAATCAAATTTCACAGTGAGATTGGTCAGATGTTGGAACAGGTTTCCTAGAGGGGCTGTGTGATCTCCATCCTTGGAGCTACTCAAGACTTTGACTTGACATGTCCACAAGCAACCCAATCCTAGTTTGCCTTTGTCCTTATGTCCCTTGTTAAAATGTCACAGGATCCTCAATTGCTGAGAAGAGCCTGCGGTGACAGAAGTCAAGCTTGCTGGTTCTTTGCTATTCCCACCAGCAAACACAACCCCTAGGGGTTTTTTGTAAGGATTGTGCTCTGATCTAACTGCTGTCAGACTCTGCCAGACTAGCAGCTGGTTACAAGTTATTCCTCTAAGAAATGATAGCTACTTCTGCTTGAGCAAAGAGTTTGGTACAATAGAACTGGGTCAGCAGATTGATGCAGTTAGTGCTGAGGCTTCTCATCTCCACTATATGTGGTCTGAAGCTCCCCTGGTCTGAAGGCCTGAGTGTGTTGAAGCTGTCCAAAGAGAAGCCCTCCCACAAACCTTTGCTTCCTTGCTTATAAGCCCATCTGTGAAGCACCACACTATCCTTTTGCATTTCAGGCAGATGATGGTGATATATTAATGTTCCCGTCAGCTGTAATAAGGCCTCCCATATTTAAAGAGGCCTTATTCTGCCTCTGCTTGTGCATTTCCAAGTGACATCATAATGCTGCTGTCTGAACTCCCCAATTCTAGTTCATTCAATGTTCAAAAAAGGCGTCACAGGGTGGAGTATGAGGGATGACAACAGTGGTCTTAATCCTACAGCAGCTACTCTGGGAGAACACTCAAGAACACTGATACTGCATGTCTTCCCCTGCCATGGAGAAATACTGGAAGCCCTTGCCACTGTGACTGCTTTGGCTGTGCTTCTGGGTCTGGGAGGCAAACTCTGACTGGTGAAACTGAATTGTCCTTAGGACACAGGACAACCAGCAGTGAAAGTCTTTCAGATGTGGTGGGGCAAGTTTGAGGTCCTCAGCCATGAACTAGAAGTGTGTCTTCATTACCACTGGACTCAATCTGTAGCTGTGTTAGAGTGACTGTTGCCCTGTGGAGTCAACACTTAACTCTTACCGATAGAGTAATTTGGTGTAGGCAGGACCATCACAGGCAGAAAGGTGACTGATACTTCAGGGGTATTCTTCAAGCCACTTTTTTCAAGTGAGTGAGAAACATCAACAAGACTGTTCAGGAATTAAGTCAGATGCAGTTAGCTGAGACAAGTGCAGATAAGCACAGGCAATGTTTTGAACATTAAGTGACGTTCATCCTCTTGGAGTGATATAACCAGTTCCCCAAAACAGGTGGAGGCAGTGCTATCTCAGATTTACTAAGGGGTTGTCCTATTACAAGGACAGATACTGCTTTTGTAGTGACCATAATTGCTCTGAGGAAGATGAAAATACACATCAGAGAAAAAAAAAAAAAAGTCATGAAAGAAAAAAGAGAAGGATAAATAAAGGTTCTGGTCATTGGGCCATGCCATCAGGAGGAGCGTAGCAGATGCCAGGCATGCAGCCTAATCCCATGCCTAGACTCAGGAGAGAACTGAGAAGTGCATGTTTGGGAAGGGTATGGGACTACTGCTCTACTGTTACTGAGCAGAAGCCATATGAGGTCACTGGTGAAGGATCAGTGGCTAGGAAATTATTTGACGCACGCTGGTGCACCGCAGATGGACTGTGGTAGTTATCTGACTTCAGGTCCTTGTCAGCCAGCCAAATGCACAAGTCCTCTAGGAGACAAAGGATTTAAATATCTCCTGATGGCTTCTGACTGATTGCTTATAACTTTATCAAGCGTGCAAGTACTCTGCAGCAATCAGGAGCCTAACAGGAGGCATTCATGGACCAATCTCATGCCCCAATGTCTACATAAGACACTCACCCACCTATGGTGCAGACAAGCCCCCCTTGAGATTCCCAACTATCTGATGTTAATCAAGAGTCAAACCACATTCTGGGATGGGCTTCTTGCCTGAGTGCCCAAGCTGGTGCTGCTGTGCACCTTTAAGGACAGGACATTAATGGCAACCTATAGGGTGTGAGGCAGTGTTTTGCATCTTTGGCAACTGCATTTTCATCAACAGGCAGAGGAGTGTAATTCTCAATACATTCATTTAGTCTCCTTACCAAGCAGAGCTAGCTTCTCTTCCAGGTCCTTAAAGACTCCTTTGCCTGTTACAGAGAAATATTGTCTAGCAGTGTCTTTGAAGGCCTGTAACCACCAATACTTAAAATAAATACTGTATGTCCACTGTAACATTACATGCTAAAATACAAAGGATAAAAAAAATCTAGGTGAGATGGTGTGATATAGAATTAGGCAGCAGTGGGGGAGAAGGAACAACCAGACAGGCAACCTCTACTAGAAAGTAAACTACAAGGTCACCTATTACTCAGCTTCACTGCTCCTGGTTTATTAGCATTATATTTGTGTGGAGCTGGTGGGTGTTCTGTGTGTGAAAGTGTTGCTGTGCAACAGCAAAAACTTGCCACAAATTAAAATTCACCAAACTTACATGAAAAGAAGAGGGAATAAGCAACCTGTTCTCAGGAAGAATTTTTTTCAGCTGACTTCATCCTAGGCAATTAACTTCTTGTAAAAAAAGACCTGTTTTGCTCCACAGGGGAGGGAAAAAATATCCATGCCATAAAATATGGTGAAGGCTGAAGGAAACTGAGCTGAATTCACAAAAAAGTCAAGCAAAGAGGTCAAGTGAAATTGCTCCATAAAGTGTTCATTTCTAGCCTTTCTGCAGAGCTTCAACCAACACAGCAAAAGCTCTGATGCCCCATTACCCTTATTTCAAATTCTCTCTTCTCAGCAGCTCAGTTCCCACAATGGTGACAGGAAGCTTTTCTCAACAATTTAGAAAAAAAAGGGGGGGGGGAAATAAAGGCAAAATCCCAAAAAAGAAACAGACCAAATCCTGAAACTTGTCCGGTTCAATCCAGCCTATCCAAGGGCAAACAAAACCAAGTTTTTTTCTGTTTCTGCTTTGCAGGGAGCACCATTTCAGGACTAAAGATTTTCTCCTGAAACAAAACAAAATAAAACAAAGAGTATATTTGATGCTCCATTTTCTATCTTTTTCTCCCTCATTTTTTAAAATGCAAAATCAGATCACCACAGCTGCCCTTCCTAGATACTATAGACATACCCTGCCAAGATAAGCAGCCCTTGTCGTATCTGAGTAAATATTTAAATCCCTACAATCCAAACAGTAGAATCAAGGTTGGAGCTGCAAATAAGGACTTAAAATCCTTTCTGTCCCATAAGAGGGGTCATTTCTTGACTGTAAGAATGGAGTTCCTGTGCTCAGCATGTAGACCCATTGAGGATTATAAGATGTCAGCCTGAACTGAGTCTTCAATACCTTTCTACGTAGCAAGCTGGGGACTTATCTTTGCGATTTCTTCCAGCAGCAACCTAGCTGCAGTTGACTGGCAGTCATCAGGTAACTGATTATTCAGAGAACACCTCTAACAGTCTTATCCATTTGGATTAAAGTAAAAAAATACCATAGTTCATGTCCGTGTCTATAGATATTCATTTTTCTCACAAGGCCCCCTTTGCAACACAGAACAAATTTATCAGAAAGCACAAATGAGCTATTCATGCAGAAAATGCTGGGCACAACAGGCTCAGTAATGCCTAGGAAAGCTATCGTGTCAAGGTTAGTAATTCAGGAAAAAACTATGAGACACGGATGAGCTGCCTGCAACAGGAGAGATTAGAGCTGGCTGGAGCAACCTTCTTTTTAGACCTCTGAGGGTAAAAACCTCAGGCAAAAGAAGGCTTTAGACATGGCATTAGATTTTAACCACAGCAGGTTTGTTTCTTGGTTTGGATATGGCCAGAGGGCCCTGTAGTATGTTTATTTCTATTTATCGCAGATGTGTGCTGCGTAGACCCGTTAGTTAACTCTATTATTTAATTGTGTTAGGGCACAAATGCATGCACTTGCACATTATTGCCAGTGCTTTAATTCAGAATACGTGTTGGCATGGTTTTGACCTGTGCCAACCAGCACTGTAAGATAAAACCAGGTCACATTTCGGGGGATGGCACAAGCTGCAGACTTTTCCTGGTAGGCTGTTCAAAGCAATACTGCTTCAGTTTGTTCCCTCTGGTCTGGTCTGCAACTGTAATCCCAGCAGGCCTGTGCTTGGTACTGCCTATCATTCACAAATACACCCTCAACACTGAGCTACACAAAGTCAGCTCCCTCCTTCTTTGCTAGCGTCTGAGACAAGAACAGACCTATAGAATCAGCCAGCGTGCCCTGTGTTGCCTTTGTCTGCTCTGAAGAGTATCAGTTACCAGAGAAACGTCCTCAGACCTGATTTGTGGATCAATGAATACACACATCTGCTATTCTTCCAGGCAGACCTATGTGGTGACACCATCTCTGAAGGATTCTCACACCCTTCACATCTTCTTGTATATCTTGCTATACACAAAGCAGCTACCTGAGTGCCAGCCACAGTTGGAGGGCCTTTAGATAACAGCATGAAAAAAAACAGAGCGTGACTAAGTCAGGAGAAGAGAAAATAAGGTGTGAAGAAGTGTTTTCTTCTTCCAAAGTGTAAGAAAATACAGTGGTTTATCAGCATGCCACTCATTTCATGGCAAAGGAGGCAGCCACAGCAGGCCAACCGAAGATTTCTCTCCCTGGAGTGGCAGTCAATACCACGCTTCCTTATCAGGCTCATCTTCCATCCATGGGACTTCTTATGAGCAGCCTGTGGCTAACCAGTGTGAGCAGGTCTGGACCCCATCGCCAACAGCACACTCTGATTCCACATGCGGACATGCAATCTACCCAGCAGACTGCCTGGTTTCAAAGCTGCTCAGAGTATAGCTAGAACATCTCACATTGTAAAGCAACACCTTTCTGGTGTGGGGCCTTTTCCAGGCAGGTTCAAAAAGTGGAGAAATTTTTCACAAGAGAACATGAAGAAAATGGGTGCAGAGGTACTCTTTCTGAACTGGTACCAGTAGCAGCAAGGGCTATGTGCTAAATCCAAACCACTGTATGTTAACACTTGACTTAGAGCTCATGAACACTGGAGTTTGAGAGCTAGGTTTTATTTGTGGACTCATGGAGATAGTCCAAGAGCTGATGTTCAAAAGGTGCAAGATTTACATTTAAGGTCCAGTTCTGGAAGGTGGAAGCTGGGCTGTGGCATGCAGACCTGGGGTCAGAGTTTCCCTGCAATGCTCACAGGTGTTAGTCAAGCTACTTTAAATGCTAAACCACTGTCTAATTAATAATGTTAATAGAATCATGGAATAACTTACATTTGAAGGGACTTCTGGAGGTCACCTGGTCCAATCCCCACTTAAAGCAGGGCCAGCTTTGATCAGGTTGCTCAAGGCCCTGCCCAGACTAGTTCAAAGTACCTCCAAGGGAGTGTAGGAAAGGAAAGGTAGATCCATGCTGGGGGATATGAATTAGCATTTCAGAAACTGTGTTTGGGAGAGCAGGGGAAGGAATAGAGGGTATGAGCAAGAAAAAAAGGAACATGCTTTTGATAAAAGAATTGCTTGATAGATGTGAAGGGTGGGGTCGATTTTGTTTGCTCAATGGGGATGTAGCTTTTTGAAATTTGGGAAACCATTTTTGTGGCAAATAGCACATCACTAAGCATAAGCAAAGCCTCTGGTTAGCATACAGCTTGCTCTTTTGCCATCTCTTCCTGATATCATTGTCTAAGAGAAAGGAGAAAAAAGATACTTTGATAAAAGAATAGATTTGGAGTTCTTCCTATTTGTTGCTTGTTTGAGTGATTTCATCTGTTGGGGCTATGAGAGGTTGGTGGAAGGTAGTGTTTTCAAATATTTTCTCCCAGAAGAGTCTAAACTTAGAGTAGAAAACAGTGTTATATCACAAGTGACTTCATTATGGTCCTGCAATGTTTTTCCCAGGACATCAGTGCTCATCTCATAGCTGCTGGTGACACTGAGGATTCAAGTTCTTTAGTGCTGCCCCCTTGCAAGAAGCATTAGATTGGATGCTAAATGTATTGATTAACGTAAAATCTCAAACAACAGGTAGTATCAGAGGTATGGTGGAGGATCTATCCAGAAGTGTGCCAAAGCAGTCATTTAAGTTGTTTCATCCAGCAGGCAACAACCTTTTCTACAGGCATCATTCTTAATTAGACTGACCTACATTTTAGCTCATTTATAGTTCAGTGGGGGGTTCAAGAAACCTCCCTAATTTTTCAGACTTGGACAAGAGGGTTCAGCGTGGCAACTGTAGCTACAGAACAAAGAGTATTCAAAAGAGGATTAAATTCAGAGGAGGTTGTGCTATGGGAGGGGGGCTTTGCTTTGCAAGGGCTCTCGCTCATTATCAATAGAAACATCGGCTCTAACTGTCCAGCTTTCAATACAGGAACAGGCTTAAATCTTCACCACAATTTGTCTCACAGTATGCAGGCCTCTCCCATCTCCTCCTGTAACTGATCACAAATCAAACTTTAGCATAATTGAAAGAATAACTCTAAAACATTGACCTTTTTTCCTTATAGGATGTAGGAGAAGTTGAGAGGATTGCAAGTTTATACTCAGCAGTAAGTCCTCCAACCTCCCGTTAAGTCATTCATCTCCAGTCTATTCCTCCAGCAAGTGTTAACTACACAGATGATCTATGTATGCCACTGTGCTCATTTGCTATGTGCCTTGTAAGGCATTTGTTTCTGCCTGCTAACAACAGGTCTTCTAGCATTTCAAGTAACAGACACCGGGAAAACTGAGGGCAAAGGCTAAGACTGTGACCATTCAATTAATCACTTGGGAGCTTAAAACTAAAAATATAACCCGCACATCACAAAAGTGATCCTTTACAAAAATAGACCAAAAAACAGGAGTTACAAGTTCCAAATGTTTGCTTAAGAATTCAACTCTACAGCTACATTCTGCTTTCATGGTTTTCTTCCAAAGAAAATGTCTAACTAGCAAGTATTGAAAACCGCCTTCTGCATTTTATTTCCACCCTAAGCCATTTGGGTACTTGTCCATATTTCTGCCAGTAATTACTTGTAAAACTTCCAAGATGCAAGGGCTACAAAGAAAAACAGGTATAAGAAGAAGGCATAATGGTAAAAAGCTTACTTGGCCCACCTTGGATTTAGAAATTAAATTTTCTCTAATCATAGCATGCAGTGAAGTCACTGTTTTCTTATGCCAACTGCACAACCAGAGGGATTGTATAACTTTATCCGGACCTTATTCATACCCAATGGTTGTGGTGGATTTGTCATTTCAATTATGAATGCTCTGAGAGTAGAAAGCTGAATTCATAATGAACTTCCAATGCCATCAAGGAGAAAATCAACTTCATGTGCTGAAGTAATGTATAGAGTATTTTTGCCTTATGCCTGCCTACAAAACTGTTTCCAAAGACAGCAGGAGGCAGGTAAGTCTCATATGTATAGAAAAACAGTACACTTACCGCTTCTCTCATACCCATCCACTGTTGCAAATTGCCTCTATAAAACACACTCCTCCACCTCGCTGAATAGCCAGTTCAGCCTTCCCTTCCTTCTCACTGAGCAAGCTAACCAACTCCCCCACTTCTTCACCCCTTGTCAGTTAATCATGATGACCCGGTAGCTCCAAAATGCACTCTAGAGATATACATCACTTCCAGAATATGGTTCAAATGTGTCTAGCTGAGAAATTAATTTTAGCCTCCAAATAAGACTGAAAGATTTTAAATATTGGAAAGGTGTCATCTTCTGATTATACCCCCTCCTCTTAGAGCCTCACTTTCCCTCTGGTATGGTTCCTCCTACTCCTCTTATTCACCTTCAAGAGCAAGCATAATCCCAGTTACTCCATTGCTGTAGAATTGACTAAGTGAAGGACAAGCATAAGTAACTATATCAGGTCAAAGTAAGATTTGAGATTATTTCACTTTCCAGACAAAAATCCATTTTCACAACTGAGGTTACTGACAGCACACATGATCTGCCACAGAAATGAATGTAGATCCCAGAATAAACTACATAAATCTTTGCAGCCACATCTCTTCTAATAGCCCCATTTAAGTTGTAAACTTGAAAACAACTACTGTCATGTGTTCAAAATACATTCCACATTTGTCCTAGAGTTTGTTTATTGAGGGGGAGGGAAGGGTGAAAAAGCACTTTCAAAGCGCTTTCCATTAATGAGGACACCTCCCATACTGTTATTCATTCAGCAAGACTTCCAGTGTTTTCCTCTTTTTTACCTAGTGAAAAAAAACCTCATCACTTCTCATTTTTCTCTGGAAGTTTTACTGGCCAGAAATGTGACAGATTTACAAGGCACTTTGGACAGCCATTATGCTGCTGACAGATGAAAATAATAACTTTATAAAAGTGAAGTACCAAAATAATGTGTACTAATTAGCTAGCTTTAATTTTCACTACATACTCTTTAGTTTGATGAGTACCCCTTTATCTCCCCATCTTACAGAAGGAACAGCAGCACAAGAGAGAAGCCATAACAAATTGAAACACAGCTTGAATTTAAACTCAGGACTCTGATGTGACCACCAGGCTTCCAAATACATGATTCCCCTAGGGGGAAGGAAGAAAAATTTAAAAAAAAACCAACTTGCTTGGTCATTCTGAAATCCAGCTAAAAGGTTTCCTGGTGCCATAAGGAGGACTGAATAGCAACATGTCCATAAAGCCTGTAAGCTTTGATTCTCAGCTTGGTCCGTCTGATGGCAAGCGAAAGACCATTTCTCTTTAACAATTGCTTGGTGGCCTGCACAAAACAAATTGGTTGTTATCTTGATCTTACACGGAATGGAAATTGAACAAGATAACCATTACAGCAGTGAGAATAACAGTGATTTATATACTCAGTGAATCAAAGCGTTTTTCTCCTTGCAAAAAAGTCAAGGCTTGCACTAAAGAGGGATCCATTGGAATGGAACACACCCCATTCTTTCCCAAATGCAGATCTTTTGTTTAGGTGTGTAAAGATTTATGCCCATACAATGCAGTATAAACATAAGCAATGCAAGTTTCATCTGTCTTTGCCAATGAAGTTGATAGCCACTTTAGAGGGGAGCAATGAGCTTATGTTAGTTTCAATAGAGCCTGGAATTAGGCATCCAACAAGAATTATTCTGATGGTGTTGGCATTCAGTATTTCGTGACTGATCAAAGATGTCAGAAGGATAAAGGGAGTCTCCCTCTGAAGATCTGTGGGTAAGGTTTGTTCCTTCAAGAGCATAATATTAAAGCATCAAGATTAAAGTGGCAGGTGTTTACTTTTTACCCAGAAGTTCTGCAAAGAACCTTGAAATATTTGTGCTTCTTTTCTGTAACTGGAGCTGAGATAAGCTTTCAAGTCTTGAAATTGAATTTCCATCCTCTGGAGGGCTTTAGAGCACCATCCATTTTTCACACTGTAAAGAGAGGGTGCCTGCGTCAATCCATTTTTAATAGCTGTGATTAGTTGTGTTTCTTGATTCAACAAATACAACTCATTTCATTTGGAAGGAAGGAGCAAGAAAGGGTAAAGAAAATGTCTAAGAACCTTTAAGCCTTTCAAGGCCCACATGAAACTTGCCTCAGCATGACTTTTAGTCTCCCAGTACCTTAATTTTCTGTAAGTGGACTGAAGGTGCTCAATGCTTTTACACCCTACTTCCCAACAGAGAAATTACAGGCTTTGGCATGCAAGAAGCGCCAACCTTCCCTTTTCTTTTTTTTTGCCTGACCCTGTAGTTTGTTCAAGAAATCCTGCCTGCTGTTATGTTAGGGCTACATCTATAATAGTATGTTCAAGTATGCCCAGAAATGTTCAAGATCTGGACCATGGCTGTCTACAACAATAATGGTCAAGCAGGCTATTCCTTGGCACGCCTTGGCCTGTGCAGCTAATTTACAGGCATGGTTGGTCTGACTCTAGCCAGGCTCCTTGCAAAGGATGTAAAAGCTGGAAGCAGTCTCCTAGGAGGTTTGAGTGTCTCATCTCTTGGTGAAGTGGGTAGAGATCCTTCAAACTGGGCAACTCACCATTCATTTTTGTGTGTTCATGAACCTTGGATGTCAAAAGACTTAGTCAATTGCTGCTTTCAAAGATGGGAAAGTCTAAGAGTTTAAACCAGTAGATTAAAAACATTTTTTTTCCAATAATAAATAAGTCAGCTGCTCTTACTCAATTTCATTTTTGCTCTTTTGAGTTACCATTTTCTAAGTGGAATGCAATAAAGAAGTGGTAAAATTAAGGCTTGACACTTGTCTTAAAGTGGTCAGACTAGCATTTCACCAAAAAAAAGATATTAACTGCTTCTGAGAGATGATTGCAGTGGTGTGAGGCCTTCAGGTCAAAGAAATTCAAGACTGAAATCACCAGTTTTATTTCATTTATCTTAGATAGGATGAGAACAAATTCAGAATGTGCCAAAACGTACTAATTTTAGTAGTGTTGCCCTTCCAAAGAGCAAACAGCTGTCAGTTAACCAAATGTATTCCTTCTTTATCAGTCATCAGCACAATGAAAGGAAGGATGAAACAATTTGTCTGCCAAAACAGACATACTGAGGCTGCAGGCATATGCAATACAAACCAAGGGCAAGTCCCAGGCTTAGCAATGTAAAGACTTAGTAATCACAGCCTGCCACTTCCACTATTCAAGAAAGCTCTGGTGACTACCTGTTGACAAATTGGAAGGGATTCAGAGTATAAAAGCAAATCTATTTCTATGAAAGGATGTGTTGCCTTTTAGTAAAAGGCTTAAATATGTTTGTTGGACCTGGATCATTAAAAGAGTTGCTAGATCATGACCTAAAACTACCTGCTGGGGAAATGAGAAAAGGTTCTGACCATAAGAGGTAAAAAGTCATATGTCCAGATATCTGACTAAAGCTAGACAAATTCAGATTAGAAATCAGGTATACTTTCAGAACATCATGATCAGGGGGACAATTTACTGAAGGATGTATGGATAATCTATCAGTTGAAGTTAAGATGATGTAGCCTTAAAGATAAGAGCTAGGTCAGCCAGAAACAATGATCTGATGCACAAATTTCTAGACAGAATCATAGAATCATTTAGGTTGGAAAGGACCTTTAAGATTATCAAGTCCACCTGTTAACCTAGCACTGCCAAGTCCACCACTAAACCATGTCCCTAAGTGCCATGTCTACACATCTCTTAAATACCTCCAGGCATGGTGACTCAACCACTTCCCTGGGCAGCCTGTTCCAATGCTTGACAACCCTTTCAGTGAAGAAATTTTTCCTAATATCCAATTTAAACCTCCCCTGGTGCAACTTGAAGCCATTTCCTCTTGTCCTATCTTTTTTTACTTAGGAGAAGAGAC
Source organism: Harpia harpyja (assembly GCF_026419915.1). NCBI lineage: Eukaryota > Metazoa > Chordata > Aves > Accipitriformes > Accipitridae > Harpia > Harpia harpyja. The sequence goes on along the minus strand of NC_068945.1, from coordinate 26,222,826 downwards.
TGACACCCACCTCGTTACAACCTCCTTTCAGGCAGTTGTAGAGAGCGATAAGGTCTCCCCTCAGCTTCCTCTTCCGCAGGCTAAACAACCGGAGTTCCTTCAGCTGTTCCTCATAAGACTTGTGCTCCAGGACCTTCACCAGTTTCGTTGCTCTTCTCTGGACACGCTCCAGCACCTCAGTGTCTTTCTTGTAGTGAGGGGCCCAAAACTGAACACAGGACTCGAGGTGCAGCCTCACCAGTGCCGAGTACAGGGGGACGATCACTGCCCTGCTCCTGCTGGCCACACTATTTCTGATCCACGCCAGGATACTCTTGGCCTTCTTGGCCACCTGGGCACACTGCCGGCTCATATTCAGCCAGCCGTTGACCAACACCCACTGGCCATTTTCTGCCAGGCAGCTTTCCAGCCACTCTTCCCCAAGCCTGTAGCATTTCATGGGGTTGTTGTGACCCAAGTGCAGGACCCGGCACTTGGCCTTGTTGAACCTCATACAGTTGGCCTCGGCCCATTGATCCAGCCTGTCCAGATCCCTCTGTAGAGCCTTCCTACCCTCAAACAGATCAACACTCCCGCCCATCTTGGTGTCATCTGCAAACTTACTGAGGGTGCACTCAATCCCCTCATCCAGATCATTGATAAAGATATTAAACAGAACTGGCCCCAATACTGAGCCCTGGGGGCAGCACTTGTGACTGTCCACCAACTGGATTTAACTCCATTCAACACCACTCTTTGGGCCCAGCCATCCAGCCAGTTTTTCACCCAGCGAAGCATATGCCCATCCAAGCCATGAGCAACCTGTTTCTCCAGGAGAATGCTGTGGGAAACAGTGTCAAAGGCTTTACTAAACTCTAGGTAGGCAATATTCACAGCCTTTCCCTCATCCGCTAATCGGGTCACCTTGTCATAGGAGGAGATTACATTACTCATAGAAGGAGATCAGGTTAGTCAAGCAGGACCTGCCTTTCATAAACCCTTGCTGACTGGGCTTGATTTCCTGGTTGTCCCGTACGTGCTGTGTGATGGCACTCGAGATGATCTGTGGCACTCAAGATGTACATCTGTGCTATAGCAGGCCTAAGGTTAAGATCAAAAGGAGACTTGTAGATGACCAAGTAAAGGCGAGTCTCTTCCCCCTTAACAAAAAGACACGTGCTGACTGTCACTGGACTTTTATACCAAATTAGCTGTGATCAGAGACCCTTAAGGTATGACGCACCTGACAAAATGTAGACATCTAGTATCATGGTGACCACACCATTGTGAGACTATTTTCTGTCATATTTGAAAAGTGGTGCCAACCGGGAAACATGCAGTGACTGAAAAAAAACCCCAAATATTCCCCCGTATCTAAAATAAAGGGAAAGGAAGAGGATTCAGGGAACTATAATTCCATCAGCCTCCTTTTAGTTTAGGGGGGAACAGTAAACTAGACAGAGACAGGCTCTTCTCAGTCATGCCCAGTAACGGTAAAAGAGGCAATGGGCACAAGCTGAAATACAGGAAATTCCACTTAAGCATAAGAAGAAAACAACTTTACTGTGAGGATAGATAAACACTGGGACAGGTTCCCCAACAGAGGCTGTGGGGCCTACATCCTTGGGGATATTCAAAACCCAGCTGGACATGAACCTGAACAACCTGTTCTAGGGGACCCTGCTTGAGCAGAGGGGGTGGACTAGATGATCTCCAAAGGTCCTTTCCAACCTCAGCTACTCTGTGATTCCTTAACTCAGATCCAGCATGTCAGAGAAAGACAGCCAAGGCTTATCTGGCCCTTGGAGTATTATCTCTCTCTGCTCATCTATGTGGGCACCTGAGACCCTGCCAAGGGAGATTCTAGCCACATAAGGAATGGCTACAGAGCTCTGGAGGCGGGAGTGAAGGGAATGGGAAACTAGCTGGTGTTTTCCTCAATCCTGCTGATGAAGGAGAAAGAGAAATGTAGGAACAGGTATTTTGCAAGTCAATAGCTGGTAGTAGAGCTAGGGTTGCAGGCAGGGTTTCAGCTTTTGTGAGTACAGGACTCTCCTCTGAGGAACAAGGACTGCTCAGGAGACATGGGATCCACCTGACAAAACAAGACAAGAACATCTTTGCCAAAGGCTTTCTAACCTAAGAAAAACTTTAAGCCAGATTCACTGGACAGATGAGTGCAAAGAGAAGCAGGGGCTCAGGGAAGTGCCCATAAGGGAGTCCTCAAGGGAGTGCTCAAGGGAGTGTATGACTGGGGGAGGAGGATCTCTTTCAAGAGAAATCAATGTGACTGGGAGACAATTAAAGCGTCTATGCACAAATGCACACAGCGTGGACCAAAGGCTTGTTTGCATACAGAAAAAATGCTGTACCATACATAACTCCTCCATATCCAAAATGGCCTTATTTTTCCCTGGACTTAGTGTTCTGCGTGGGTCTTTGCTGAGGGAAGAATATTTGTTTAAACATCTTTTTTGCAGATATGAGTAGCAACTATTGCAGTTATGAGATGAAGGTGTGTAGAGAAACACTGGGGGAGGGCAGGCAAGAAGCATACTTGCTATTTGCATTGAGTTGTGCGTTCTGTGCAAGTTATCCTGCTGAAAGCATCTTTGCACTGAATCACTAGGTACACATGCATTCTGCCTCCATACAATACCTCCCTTGGAGCAACTGGGAAACTGAATTCCTTGTAAAAGCTTCAGGCTTCTGCTTTGGGAAGACATGCTGCTTATACAGGGATATGTAACTTTGGGCTGGATGACTCATGCCTGTAAAAATACACAGTTGAAATGCAGATGAAGGCAAATTTAATCCAAATGAGAGTAGAATTACTTGCTCTGATAAGCCTTCATGTTAAGAGTGGTGATACAGCTCAATCCCTCCTAGGCTTCTGGCTTTGCCAGTGTTTAAGCAATTCCCTTATATGAATATATGATATACTGAAAGGTAATAGGCACAAGGTTAGCTTAAAGAGAGTAGTATTATTCCTCTTCATTCCTTGGCTATCAATCTCAGATTGGAGGCAGGAATTTCCAAACTGCAATTGTTCTGGCATCATCACTGGCAGCGATGACTACAGCAACTCCTAGCTGGCCATGCATGTATGTGGAAAAGTATTAGGAAAATTATTCAGGCAACATCTGTGTCCTACTTTGAAGTAGCTTGTGTACAGCTCTGCACACATCTGTTTAGGAACCTCATCTAAAAGCATTTCCATCTTTTTCTGTTTATTAGAGAAAGAAAAAGCTCTTCTCAGATGCTTTCTTCTCTCAGTGTTCTTGTAGCTTCCTCTATGTTTCCCTTAATATTAATTTGTCTACAGCACCATGCTGAGTCATGAACATACTATTTTTCTGAAATAAAATATGAAAGGCAATTACTAGTGCTTTTGATTTACTTGAAGAAAACCTGCAGCACGTTTTATTTTTTTTCTTCAGCTTACACGTTCTGAACAGTTAAAAATAATGGAGCTCTTTGAACTGTGTTTGAGGTCAAAAAAATACGTAAGTAAAAAATAAATAACAAAATCTTTGCCTGCACCACTTTGGTGATGTCATGTCAACAGACACTAATGCCTGTACAGACAACTTTTTCTTGGGTTTTGAGAATTTTTGTGGGACAGAAAGATCATAGCAGGTTAAAGACATAAGGGAATGTTTCACTTCAGTATTCACTGCTCATGTGCCCATTTTTGGAGCTTTGGAAAAAAGCTGCATTCATAACTATCCTGGTTTACTAATGCACTTCACTAGCAAACCAATGACATCAGAAATCCAATGGGTGATTCTACAGTCAGTTGTTTCTTTAGATGCAGATGGCTATAATTTCTGCCTTGGACAGCTACTGCGCTTGCCTTGCAATCTGTCCACCTTGCAGAACAGAGCTCCAAGTCCAACCACACATACAACTAGAACTAAAGCAGCCTAATGACTATAGGAGGAGAAATACATGCATTGCTAAAGGCAGTATCACCTCTTCCATCAGCAGTCATCCTGAAGCGCTGACTTCTTTGATACAAATGTCACAGTCCAGAAACATCAATTGCCTCTTAACATTTAGCTTGACTGTGACACTGATGTGGCCATCTTTCAGTCTATTTGATTGCTGAAAAATTTAAGTGGAATTAAGCTACTAGTAGCAATCAGTCACAGATTGAGATAGTAGGATTACAGTTTCCTAATTTTCTTCTCAGTTAAAAACCTCCAGTCTATCTCCTGACAATTTCTGCAATGGGTTCTGTATTATGAAGAATGAAAAATCTGCAGCTATAAGGGGAAAAAATAAATGAATGCAAAATAAATTGCATTTAACATCAAAGCAAATTCAAGGGCTATTGCACAATGTGTATTATTAATTTTCATATTTAATTCATTAAACTTCATATTTTTTTAATTTAAATAAACCTAACACTATCTATTTTGCTTACTGGCCCAGAGCACTGCAGGTATTCCAGATGTGTCAGAAAACTTACACGCACTTTGCTGCTCCATAAACAGGCCCTTGAAAAGTCACACACAATTGCATACACACAAAGGCATGAAATATGCATATTTTCATGCATTTTAGAGAAAGTGATGAAAAAGCACTGTCCCTTTATTACTTTTAATATTGCTTTTCTCGTTTTATTTCTCCTTCCTTTCCCACACTTTCTTTTGCAGTACCATCTGCTATCTCTCTTCTGTTTTTCCCCACGACCCTTCTCTCCCTTACATTGTTCTGTACTTAATATAGATTACAAATTTTCCAGCGTCTAGAGAGTAATAACCCCTCCAGAAAAATAACCACTCAACCCCACACCCCCTAAGGATTCTTCCTCCATGATTTTTTTTCTCCTCTTTCATAAACCCTTCCCTGAATCTTCCCCCCTTGCTGCTTCTTCACCACAATTGCCCTTGATTCTTTTTCAGCAGTAAAGCTTAAATCTCTAAGCCTCTACCAGTGCAGTTTAAAAAAAAAAAAAAAGCTGCTATCATTACCTTAGTATATAAGGTGCCCACACTAAAAATAGCATTTCTCGATTAAAGAAAAGATAACTGAGATGCTCATCCATAGGATTAGTGTCTCAAGAGTAGGCAGGATCAACACAAGGTAGACAATAATCCATCCCTGAGTTTTGGTATTACTGTTCCAGAAAATGTGATGAAGTGAGAATATATTATGTCCCTTGTGACAGTACAATCAAAAAGGAGAAAGATCTGTGAAGGGAATGGTCATCTTGGAAGGCAAGGTGCACATGCTGTAGTTTTTCTCTAGTACATGGATTGAAAGAGATATGTTGTCTCAAGTCAAAATCTACAAGGCTTTTTAGGAAGATGGACACCCATGCAGATTCAGTCATTGTGTCTCTAAAGTACTGCCTACCCTGGGAGAAGCAAATCCCCACTGACACAATGGAAAGCTGGGAAAATGCTGAACACATCCTTGGTGCCAGGTTCAAATTCATGATTTGGTTCAGCATTTCCTAGAGGATTTCTTATAGCCTTTTTTCTGTGGCGTTTTGTCAGAAGGGCCTCCCCCACACAGGAGGCCATACAATCCAGGTCTTCTCACCTCATCTGCAAAACTACAGCACAGCTTTCTCCTCCCTTTCAGAAGTAGTTTAGCAATGCTTATTGTAACTGCACTGCCTGGTTACAGTGAAAAACAGAAGTCAGGAACCCTTCCAGTTTTAAAGTGAGTAAGTGATGTTGTGAGCAGATGGCTGTCTACTGAACTGCACCCCAAGGAGCTAACAGACTAGAAATGAACCACTGTCTACTTTGGGGATTTAGCTGACATCACTGAAAAGAGGCAAGTCAGCCCGGAAGGATGAAGATAATCTTCTTTCTCCACAGAAGCCCTAGTTAGTGGGGGATCAGGATAAGCTTGGACCCCCAGGTATGGAACATCCCTTCATTTCCCACCATGCCCAAACTGTTCTGGCTCTGAAACTATTAGGAAAGCGATCGTTATGTGCATAAATCAACTTTTTCAAGTTAGGTCTAATAGCAAGGACTGTGAATTGACAGGTTCCGCTTCATACAGTTCCCACTACGCCACAGGCCAAACAGAAGAGCTTTCCCCATCGCTGTTGGTGAAGGTGTTCAATGAAGTCATATATGTTCCTGGATCAAGGTTGCAGACCCTTTGGCTGTGCAGCAGGCACACCTTGCATCTTTCATTTTTTTGGAGTCACTGCAGCTCCATAGAAGACTAAACTGTAGGCCCAAGGTGACTCAGGGGAGGAAGGGAGAGGAAAAAGTCATGAACACCCCTTGAAAGAACAGCTTTGGAAACAGGGAGTGAGAAGTCAAGCATTTTCATCCCTCAATATGCTATGTAGAAGGTCACGAGGGGTTTTAAGGAAAACTGCCAGACATGGAGTGCCTCGTCCCTGCTTCCTTGATGGCATCGGTTCAGTGGAGCGGGCCCGTGCAGTGCCCAAAACAGGGAAGCACTGGGTTGAAAAGTGTGCTGTCATACCGAAAAGGTGAAAAGCTGTTTTTCAATCACAGAAAATACTGCATTGAATAAAGTCTTTCAGCTAGCTCTCAGATTCAGTCATCCTTGGAAATAGCCATAAGCAGAGTTTGGCTAATACCATCCAACTAAGCACAGTGATCAGTGACCTTTGCCAAGTTTTTCTAAAGGTACCATTACCACAGTTTCTGACCCTTTAGCAATGACATCCAATTCTTGCAACAAGCCACAGACACTTTTCAGGGTAGCATCCATTGCAACCCATTAAAAAAACAACAACAACAAAAAACCTGTGAAAGAAATCAGTGGTCACAAGCAGCACAAGAATGGCTGGGGGCCAGAAATAAGGAGAAGCCTTCCATAAGTCACCAGGAGTGAGTATAGAACAGCAATATGTTTTGCTGCCTTTTTTTTTTCTACTGACTGTGATAAGGAGGGGTTCTTTTGCTATCATGGCTTTGGAAAATTCTAGACAGGAGGTCTCAGAAGAACAGACAAGCTCTGCTTTTGTTAGAGAAGTATGGAAGTACAAGAGCCCTCTTTTCTCTTTGGACAGGCCCCTCTTAGCAAGACCTTCTCTTTAGTAAGGATAAGGGAAAAACTGTCATTCTGCAAGTACAGAATTTATCACCACCTATTTTTTTCATTCATGCCTTTAACTCATAGCGACAAAACCATGAACTGCGATTGAAGTTTTGCACTTGGGACATTAAGATCTGTCCCACAGCACTTCTGAGACCGGGTTATGCCTGACCTCCCAGCCTTCCTACAGTCAAGGATCTTCCAGGGTCTGCTGCAAGCAAGTGTATTTTCAAAAGCTGGTATGGAACTAGCTCTTTATGTCCTCTGGACCTACCAAAGTTGGTGACAGCTGTCAACATGTAACCAGAATTATTAGGTAGGGACACACCTAAAGGCATATCCTAATTTGAGCCTTCAAATCTAATCCCAAGAACAAACCATGTTTAAAAACAACCCAAAGAAGAGAGCAATCATACAGCTGTAATTCATACCCTTCATGTTTTCTCTTGTTCCTTCCTTCACCACACCACAAATCACTCTGAACTGAGTATGGTATATTTATTTACAATACCTTCTTCAGTTTTTAATTTTGCGTGGGCTGTATGGAGCTCAGGAGCTGAATCCCACCCAGAGACCTGAACCCAAGCCATTTGTTTGCATCTCTAACTTATCAGAGGAAAACTGCTGCAAAGGTCTCGCATCTCAGCTATTTCAAGATTCTAGTTATGTAGACCATAGGCATCTCATCTTTCACTTCCCCATAAATCATCTAGCTTGCTTTGTAGTGCACCAAAAATGCTGGAAGTCACATTTGTTTTGTCATTCATTTCTCTGTTCATACAGGAGGAGAGGACCATCAGCTTGGAGTTCATATTGTCTCTTCAAAGGACTAGAGAAGCAGAGAAGTGAGAGAGATTCTAGAATTCACTTTCAATTAAAATCTAGGAGGGTTTTTCCTGCTCTACCGGAGAATTATTATTGCTCACACCCTCTCTAGCCATAAATAAAATTCATCCTTATCGCTGCCTACAACAGTCTGCTTTTCAGCTACCAGTTAACTTTCAGAAGTTGTCTCAGCTTAAAAAAAAACCAAACACAACCAAACAACAATAAACACCACCACTACCCCCCGCCCCCCCAAAAAATTCTCTGATAGCTTGCTTTCTGCCATCCATAGCCTAGCCTACAATCCCTCATGGAACAAATCATCCTTCTACCCATAAAAATACGCTTGAGGGCCAGCAGCTGCTTTTATGGTGCATCTTGGTGTTCTGGGTTTGTGTGGTGGGGTTTTTTTGTTAGCAGTGGAGGGGCCGCAGGGGTGGCTCCTGTGAGAAGCTGCTGGAAGCTTCCATGGCTCCCAGTCAGACCCACCACTGGCCAAGGCTGACCCAACCAGTGATGGCGGTAGCGCCTCTGGGAGAACAGATTTAAGAAGGGAAACCTGCAGCAGAGAGGGGAGTGCGACATGAGAGGAACCCCTCTGCAGATACCGAGGACAGTGAAGAAGGAGGAGAGGAGGTCTGCCGGAGGAGGGGATGCCCCCGCAGCCCGCGGTGAGGCGGCAGGCTGTCTCCCCCCCAGCCCATTGAGGGGAGCGGGGGAGCGGAGGCCGCCCAAAATGGCCGCGCCTCCGAGGCTGAGGCAGTCTGTGACTGAAGGACTGCACCCTGTCTGTGGAAGGGACCCGCGCTGGAGCAGTTGGTGAGGAACTGCAGCCCGCGGGCAGGACCCACGGTGGAGAAGTTGGTGAAGGGCCGTCTCCCGCGGGAGGGACGGACCCCACGGCGGAGCAGGGGCCGAGTGAGGAGTCCTCCTCCCCCTGAGGAGGACGGAGCGGCAGAGACGAGGTGGGATGAGCGGATCCCATTCCCCATTCCCCTGCGCCGCTGGTGGGAGGAGGTGGAGAGAACCGGGAGTGGAGTTGAGGCGGGAAGGAGGGAGGGCTGGGGGGAAGCTGTTCTCAGGTTGGGTTTTACTTCTCATTATCCTTGTTTCTATTTAATTTGCAGTAAATTAAATTGATTTTACTTCTTCTCCAAGTTGAGCCTGTCTTCTGCCCACAACCATAAGTGGAGAGTGACCCCTCCCAGTCCTTGTCTCCACCCACGAGCTGCCTTTATATTTTCTCTTTTCTCCTCATCCCACCGTGGACGGGCAGGGAGGATTGAGTGACTGGCTGCATGGTGCTTTATTATCAGCAGGGCTGAAACCGCAGCACTTGGTATTACTGATTAGGCCTTCAAACTCCACCTGGTTTGGGACTCAAACACCTATGGCTGCAGGAGACCTCAGCAGGGACTTAACTCTCTGTCTGCTGGAGCTGCTGCTGCTTTTCTCTTTCTCTTGAAATAGCCATCCCTCACTGTGAGTGATTTTTTTTTTTTTTTTTGCTGTGGCTTTGTCTTTAGTATGCTCACAAGTGTTTCTTAATGAGGTGGAAACCCGAGCAACAAATTCTTTCTAAAAAGTATCTTTGTAAAAGCTCTATGTTTGTGGCACAGCCTACATATAAGACTATCTGATGAATTATGAAATTAGTGACATTAATGTAAATAAAGTTTAGCCCAGGGCACTGGACTGGAAATCCAGAGCATTTTTCTCAGTTTTGGCCTGATAAATGAAGTTGTGCACACTGCAGTTGCCTCTATGCCTCAGTTTCCCCGTATATAAAATAGTAATGAGCTATTAAACTCACTTATGAAGTGCTTTGAAAGCACTAGTGAAAAAACCTACCATGTAAAAAGCTTGGTATTATTGAAGCAAGGAGAATTTTTAAAATTGAGAGGCCTGTTTTTAAAGGCTTGTAGAGAATTAAAAGATGCTGAAATTCCTTCCATTTGTGTGGATCTCATTTGCTAGAAGATGAAAGAGACAAAGTAGTAATCAGGCATATAGAGTAGGTTGGGCTGTGGAAGCGGTGGGGGCCAGGTGCCTGCATTGCTTTTCCAATTGCATGAGGATTATGAGCAAACTTTGCCATGTATCAGGTTTTCTAAGCAGAGGAAAATGCAGTGAATTCCTTACAGCTGACATGATCTCCCATCAACCATGCGCTCTACTGCATTCCAAACTCGAATTCCCACAGTATTTACGCACCTAAAAATACACACTTCTGCCTAATGGAGCTCTCAAAAGTGCAAATGAGGTGCTTACATCCCACTGAAATCACCCCTCTCTTTAGGTGCTGTACAAAAACCTAGTAAGTGCCTACCTTCAGCTGCAGGTACCTAAAACAGCTTAGAAAATGAGGCGTTAAGTGAGTCAAGAGTCTAAATCCCATCAAATCATCAACTGTACCAGGGGCTGTATTCAGACTGCCTAAAGTAATGGTCAAAGACGGAGTGAGATGCCTGCTCTGGGCTCTTAGCTTGAAGCAGGAGTGGAGTAGGGGTTAGTCCCAGATCTCTTACTGTAAGGTCCTCATGTTATGGCTGTGATTGCTGCTGCTGTTTCAGCACATCCAGGGGTCTCCTAGCTCTGAATACCTTGGGACACTAATCACTGTCATGGTTAGGAGCAGCAGGTTGGGTTTGCAGCTGGCCGGGTTTCCAGCAGACAAATCAACTTCACCTGACACGCAATCACAGCTCTGAATACCTCTGAACATGGAACGTGGGCTTTGTATACCTGTGCACGTTTCCTGGGACAGGAGAGCCAGCCAAATAGGAAGAACGAGTTCTGCGGGAAAGTATCCTGCTCTAGCTCTGCACGGAAATATTCCTGTGGAGGTTCACTGAATCTCTGTTGTCACTTAGGCGCTTTCGAAGGCATTATGCAGGATGCACTTGGACTGGGTGGCTTTTCCTCAGCTGCCTTTTCACAGACAGACTTGTCTTTTCCACCCCTCTGCCCCCCCTGCCACCAGCTTTCATTTCCCTCCACCAGCCTTGCTGATTACTTTGTGGAATTTAGGAACTTGCTAGAAAGAAAAAGGTGTTTTTTCTAAATTCCAGTGCTGTATGCAGCTAAAATCAGTGCCCATTCAGAGCATGTTTATGAAGAATTTTGGTTTGATTCGCAGCTTGTGTAAGCATGCATCAGCCTTGCAAAATAGAAAAGATTGCTTATTGTTCTACATGCGTAGAGCAAGAGTGCAAGACAACTTCATCCTGTGCATGTACAAAAAAATATATGGGCCCAATTAATTTTCTTTCATTCTGTATTATTATCTAGTCTTTTTGTTATGCTGGTTTTGAAAATAAAGTAAGCAGTTTCCAGACCCTTTCCAGAAGATTTAATCTCTATTCCAGTCTGTGTTGTTTGTTTAACAGTTTTCTCTGGCGGGACATTGAAAATACGCTTGGCAGTTTCAAGTTTAATTTATAAATCATTATAGAACTTTCCTATGCAATCTAACAGGAAATGGTAGTTTTCCTGTATGTCTTGGGATCACCCTGTAGAAGATGCTAATGCACAGTTGCTCTGCTGTGATAGATTTAGTCTGTTGGATGACTGAAGCAACTTGCATAAATAAAGGTCTGTATCTTTGATGTAGCTACTGAATCAGTGCAAAGGGAGCATTACGCCAATTTTGCGGCTTCCTGATTCTTGGGACTTTCAGTTGCTGGGAAAATTCCCTTTGGAAAGTTAAAACTGCATATGACCAACCTAATCATAGCAGCCTCCCATCCTCTCTTTCTGTGAGGTTAAAAATTAAAATTGCAAGTGATGTGTGTATCAGCTGATTCTTCACAGAAAGGGTAAGCAAGCAGTGGGATTCTTTGTAGGAGTTAATAATGGATGCTTAAAGTTTACACAGGCTGAGAAAGCAACGAGATCCTGGAAGCTGGGAACATATTCTGAGGAAATACCTTTATGTACTTAGGTTGTTGTTACAATCCCCCCTTGGTCCTGCTATTGACTACTTTCAGTGGCAATATAGCCTTTGATCTGACTTGGCATGCATGTTCTTATGAAGAAAAAATACTTCCTATAAGAAATTCTGAAAAACTTGCAGAAGGAGCTGCAAGCTTTTGTGAGTTCAATGCAGCAGAGCCCAGTGGGAGGGAATATGGCATCTTGCTAATTAATGGGCTGAATTGTCAGGCAACTTTAAGCTCTCAATGGGCTAGTCAACGCCATTAATCAGCTCAACCCTGCATGGGTCTCCTCTAATACTGCTGTTAGTGCCACATTATATTAATAATCAAAATTCCAATTAAATGACACTTTGCAAGTCTGTCTTTCCCATGTGCAAATGAAACCTGAAGTCACAGTGGTTGTCGTCTCTCTAAGATTTTTGTAGTTATTGTTTTTTAACACCTGTTTTGGAGTGCAGTTTGTTTGCTCAAAATCTCATTATAATCCACAACATGCAGTAAACAGTACTTTGCAGTTGTCCTATTGTTTTATTTTGATTATTTTTATAATGAATATAACAATTAAAAACCCCACCATTTTGATGAGCACCCAGGCCTCTCTGAACATCCATGGATTTAATCTCCAGGTGTTGTCAGAATCTTTTTTTTAAGTACAAGTCCACCATTTTTGAGCTTTTTGAGTCACTTAAAACCTGAAACTCAAAATGACGCTCACTTAAAAATAGCACAGTCAGCCTGGTTTGTAAATTGTGCAATCTGCTTTCTGGAGGCAGGCAAAACAAAGAGGAAGATAGGAGGGAAGAGCTGCTTTCACAAAAAAACAGTAAGGTGGACTAGGTTCATTTCCAGACTGCATGCAGATTTGATTAGAAGTCATCAGCTGAAACCCGGCCAGTGTCTACAAGACCAGAGCACAGCTTAAATTTTGGGTTTATTTGCTGTAGGGGTGAGATTTTGCTAGGAATATCTTAATCAAAGCCCTCTGCCTAACACATCCTTCAGGAGAAGTTAATCAGTAGCTGAAATCTGAGACTCTCGAATAATCTTTGAATCCATAAGGGCATCTATTCAGAGCCTTGTGCTGCCCTGTGTCACCCCAAAAATCTTTCTAACAGGACTCCTTTGACTGGTTCACAGAGCTGCATCCTTGCACAGAAGAAGGCAAGATGTTCACATCTTAGACTATTCCTCTCTGGATGTTTCCTCTAATATTCATAGATTAACTGCTGTATATTAAAGTTCTATCTTAATTATGAGTTCTGGCTCAGACTACTCAGTAACTAAACTTTATGATGTTGGATTTAAGAAATATAGTAATTGTCTATTACTGAGATTAAAAATTATAGTCCCTGATTTTTTTTAAAATGTCTTCATGCTGTTTCACTGGCTCTGATTTGTTATATGCATTCCTTAGCTGTGAGCTGCCTGGGACTGAGAATGTATTTTGCTATTTGTGTCCAAAGAGTTCTCCACCGAGCAATTTGTAAATAGCACAGGGAAGCTGGATTATATGCCCATGAAATCTCTGGGGAACTTATTATGGAGATCAGCAGCATTTTGGAAGTGTTGCTTCTTTTGTAGTCATGTAACCACTTGCTCACCTGGCCAGGGTCATGTCCTCAGCCAGCAGTGGTCTCCGAAGCCAGTCAGCTCGGCAGAGCGCACTGCGCCCGGTCTTTGCCAGGTATAAACCATACCTGCTCCCTATTGTGGAAACCACAGAATTAGCAGAGATGTACCCATCTGCGTTCAGGACTGACAACCGCACAAGGGGAAATGCTTTCACAGAGCCAGAGGAGAGGAAGGATCCGAAGAATGCAGGCAGCAGTTAATGAGAACAAATTGTTGGGTCAGTCTGACGGGCTCTGTGCTGTAGCTGTGGAAGGCAAGTCATATAACTCCTGCTGATTTCAGAAGCACAGAATGGGGCATTTCCTGCTTTCCTAAGGACACGGGGAAAAAGAGAGAAACCTACACTAACCACAGGGATGCTGCAACTGCATGAAGTCCTTAAATTCCATACGGTTTGCTTCATAAGGAGAGGCAAAATCTGAAGCCATACTTTGTCCACCACATTGAGCTCCACAGTGACCAGGTGTTTGTATTAGCCTTGCAGTCAATTCTTTTCTGTGCCCCTTGACATCCCAGCACTGTCAGCCCAGCAGAGGCCCAAAGTTGTTCCCAAGTTCCCCTACCACCCACATTGTCTGTTTACGAGCTTGCCCTCTGATGTGGTCTCTGGTCAAGCTACAGAGATCGAGGCAGGGGGCAGATTCAGCAGTTTCTCCTCAAACGTATGGTCTCTCAGCAGTTTGGGACCACAGGACAAAATCCACTTTACCAGTAAGTTTCTGAAACCTGTTGTTTGCATTTCTCAAGCACCATGTGCCTTTGAGATCATACTTCACCCAGTATGGTGAACCATACTAGTAACCACAGCTAGTCTCTCTGATCATCTTTTCCCTAGAGTGACTGTGAATAGCTTTTCAGGAGGCAAAACATGGCCTGGAAATATGGATACCTCCTTCTGTCCTGGCAAATTGCCTAATAAACCAAGTCTTAATCTGATCCCTGCTCCTTTTGCTTTCATGGTACCAGTCTCCTCCTCGCTCTGAGCTTCTGCAAGTTGTTGCTGTTGCTACCGTTGTGCTGGCTCTTCCATCAGAAGGGTCCCACAACTGCAGTGCGGACCCCACAGTTGGTAAGGCTGGATCACCCTGCCAAAAGAAGGGTCTCAGCCAAACGCATTGGTATCAATGGAAAGAAAGACTTGCTGTGTGGCATAAGCGTTGGGGAAGACCAAAATTCTGTTACTCTTGAGCTCTTCAAAAAGCTTCACTAATTGCAACGTGAAAAGGAACAAGTAAGATGATGGAGTCTGATCAACTGCCTAATACTGCCCTGAATTAATTCGTGTTTGAGCTAGAACACATCTTTAAGAAGACACCAATTTTGATTTAGAAATAGGATCCTACCAGCCCACAACATGTAGGAGACAAAAGAGAATATTAGCTCCAAAGGGGAAGAAGAATTATGGAGTGGAATAAAAAAGTTCACATATAATGTGTCACATCTTCAACTAATGTAAAACAACTCGGAATCTCTGAAGCCAAAAGAACTATATTGATTTACACCACTGTAGGAATCTGAGTCCTGACTTTTTCTGTTTGTTTTTAAGGAAAGCTTTGCACTTCATTGTAATGCTGCTGTTGAAAGAACAGGTGGGGGGTTATGTTTGTGGAGCTATGATGAAGTGTGCTGTACTTTATACCTGATAAGAATAATGTGTTTATTTATTAGGTGGGTAGAAGAGAAGATTTATGTCCCTAATGATGCATTTCCTCTGCTTTTATGTATTTGGTGTTTTGCAGATGACAACTTTGTAACTAATGCAACTTTGCTTAATTACAGCCCATTTTCTTCAAAACCAGTAAGGACATGAATTTTCAAGGGGACTTGCCTTCAAGGAAAACCTGAAGGGATAAAAATGAACTCCTGCATAGCTAAAAGGACAAAGAAATGGTGGTAAAAAACAAGTTAGAAGAATGCTAGATGTCAATTCAACTGCTGGTTTTGCTGTAGAGAGACCAATACCCCTCAATGATTTTGAACAGGTAAGGAATATTAATGCAATTAATGCAATTTTTTTTTGCATTTAAAAATCCAGTTAATGATTCAAAGGTATGAGACATGGTACAATTTACTAATTTGGATTAAACACATGTTTTCTGTAGGATTCATGGTATGCCAGATACATTCAAAACACGAACGGACAATGTAGAAGCACTGAACAAACTAGCTGGTTGGGTACAGTTATCATGCCAACCACATTAACACAGGTGACCTAGGAATACCCAGAACCCAAAGTAATGCCTGGCAGCTGAAACACATGCTTTATTGCTCAGATACCTGAAGTAGTTAATTAAAACTGAGCCTAATGGTCTCCACAGCACTAGCTTGGAGTTCTGAATCGTGGAGAAAACAGCCTCCATAAGAAGCAGACAGTCCAAGGATGCAAAGGAAAAATATGCAAGGACACATAAGAGAAATTTGAGTTATTCTCAAGCTATTCTCAAGAATCAAACTTGATTCACTGTAAATGTAGCTGCAGATGAAGCTCTTCAAGAGGGATGCAAGAGCAGACAGGACCTGGTGGATGAGCTCTGTGCAGGCAGGATACATAATCCGAAGAAAGGTATTGTGACGATTTCAAGTGGCATTCATTTCAGATCAGTTGGCGAGTTGCTGGCAAGACAGAGAGGTCATGTGGGTTTCATGCAGAGGAGGAGGTGTTTTCACATTGCACAACCCAAGTGGAGCATGAATTTCATCCATAAAGCCACAGACAGCATGTGCAAGTGTTGATTCTTTTGTTCTCTTTCCCGCTTTTGGCAGAAACAGTTAGAAGGCATTTTTCTTGACATTACTCTTTGTCAAGAATAACAAAGTCCTATGGAAAACACTCTGTATCATTTCAGACATTGAAATACAGCAACAAGGCTTGATAGACAGAAAAACAACAACTGGTACATGATTAAATTATTACAATCCATCATGTTAAGGGATCTGAGACAGTGCTGGCTACCTCTTATCTGATGCATGTCAATATAGCTCTGTTTGAGCTGGTTTTTTATTAACATGAAGGTCCTCCTTCTCCCTCCTGGCAATGTCAAGTAACACAGCATTGGCAGTGTAGGGGGGGGTCTACAGAGACTCTGGGTTTCTGTCCCTCTAGTAGAGGCACTTTGGTGTTCCTGGTCAGTGGGGTTTGTAAATTTTCTGCCACAGTTTCCATAAAACCCTCCTGGTTTCAGCTGTGATTGTGTTCCTGAAATTCACTTGTCATGCTAAGTTTTCCATGCTTTGTCTCTGACCAAAGATAAATCTTTATCTGATGTCTAAAATGTATTACAGAATTCTCAAATCTACAGTTCATTTAATCAACATTAAAGATATATTTGGTTACTTTAATTAAAAACTGTTGTTATGTAGCACTCAGGCATTTAGCTAGAGCACTTTACTTCATCATGCTGGAGTGATTACTCAGAGTTTTCATCCAGGGTGTCTAGGATAGGTATTGTATTATTCATATTATAGTTAATCACCTTCTGGCAAGTATAAAACCTCTCATTTGCTAGCACTGTGATGCTAACACACACTCCACAGAAGTTTCTACTAGACTCTCTCCTTTTGACTACAAAATTCTCAGGGGTCACAAGGCAAAACATGGAGTGAGGTTTTGTCTACACTACTGTCTAAGCAGACAGTGACATTTGCCCGTACGCTGAACTAGGAAGATGCAAGTCAGCTCTGATTCACAAACTGCGAGTGTGTTACCCGGGCCCCAGACCAGAGGTGATATTGCAGGTTTCTTGCAAAGATGTATTAGTTGGAGGGCAGCAGCCTGCTAAGCTGCTGTGGTTATCAGCAATTTAATCCTACATTACCTTTGAGCGATGAGGTCACTCTGATCCCTCAGAGAGGAACACCTTTGTCTCTGGAGCAGGCTGGGTTCAGTAGGTAAAACATGCAGCTCTTACAGCTGGGCTGGGGGCTTGCAAAGTTTCTCACCACGCACAAGCGAAGAAAGGTATAGACAAGCATGTCACCCATCCAGGAACCTTCTCTGACCCCAAGGGAATCATTGAAATCCTGGGAAACCCCCTCTCAGACTTACGACTCTGGTTAGCAGCCAGGCACTGCTGCCTAAGAATGAAAAATCTATGCGAGGCACGGAGAGGAAAAGTTAATGTAATATTAAAACTAGAAATATCCATTCTGTCAAATGAAATGCCCTGCTGTTTGATCCCATTTACTGGAGTAAGGCTTTATATCAAGGCATCTTGGGTTTTAAATTACTTGTCAGATATAATTTTGCACTGTGGACATGAAATGTGGGACTATCCTTTAAGGGAAGAAAAGAGCAGCTCAGCTCAAAAAGTGGCTGACTAATAGTGAGCTCGCTTGCATAATGGTTCCAAATCTGGCAGTCGGCCACAGCTGCGAATGAGGGTTTGGAAAGTGGCCATGGACACTGACAGCAAAGTCCAGTGCTGACTCGGGTATCTCCATCTCCCTTGGAAGGCGTCCCCGCTTTGTGGCAGATTCTGCCAGGAGGACCCCGAAAGCAGAGCACCTCCGCATTTCCCTTCCAATCGCATGACAGCACCTGCAGTGAGCTCATTCGAGGGAGAAGCTGCAGTGTTTGTGCAAAAAAGGACTTCTGCGCTTCTCACGCAGAGAGAGGAATAGAAATCAGGTGACCGCACCTCATCATGGGTTTTCTGAGTTACTTCAAAAGTCACAGGCCTGTGAGCATAATAGCACAAAACCATGTTTCCTTTCCTTTCTTGTGGAACAACACTTCTGAATACGTATTCAAACTTACTTCAGGAGGTTTTCTTCCTCTCACAAGCCATTTGTCTACCTTATTTCATTATCCAGTCTTATTGTATCCTTGCTAACAGTGTGCCTGTTGGGATGTGAAGGCAGCGTTAGAGCCTGTGTTTCTATTGTTGTACTTTCTGTGTCTCTCTGCCTGAATTTTCATGCTAGAAGAAATTTTAAGGGTGATTATCTACCTTACTGATGTGATGGGAAGATTCAATCATTCTGTTCTTTAAATTAAAAGCCTTGAACACCTAGAATAGAAGGCAGTCCCCATGGGCAATTTTTAATTAAGTTTTCTCTCATTGGTTATCATCTGTACCACACTAATGTCTAGAGGTCTCAACAAAGATCTGGGCTGCGTTGTGCAAGGTGCTGTACGAATCTGGGGAAAGGGATTAATCTCAGCTGATTTTAGCCATCTGAAAGTGAAGCACCTATACTGAGCTGGTTGAAGGGGTCTCTCTACAGTGTAAAAGACAACAGCAAACCAGCCCAGTCTAGGGTACATATTTCAGAAAGGTGGGATGAGACTTCTGGGATTGCTTCTGTCCATTAACTATAGCAACCTAAACAAAAAGATTGCGTTCGGTGCCTTGGTCTCAGGATGCTCGGGTGAGAATCAGCCCTGGTGTGCAGCCTTTTTCACCTCAGGAGGAGACAGCCCTTAGCCCCAATGGATTCCAGTTTCCACCAAAAACAATGGGGCAAGAGGGCTATTAGAGAAACAGTAACAAGTGGTGAAATTATTTGCAGGTTTTCAAAGTAGAGAGGGAAGGAGAACTCAGACCTCCTGTCCCCTTAGCCCAGTGTTGAATCACCAACTCAACTGGAGATTCAAACAGTATCTCCCTGGCTCGGTGAAGGTGAAAGCTGGTTTACCCAGGCTGAGGTGGGATCCCAAAGGCCACTATTTGCAAAGGTTTCTATGCAGTCGTGTCTTACTTTCCCCATGAAGGAAGCAGGACTTGAGGAAGCCTTGCAGATCTTTGCTAAGATCTCTGATTCTCTCCCTACAGGAAGCTCTTCACACCAAAAGTATTTTTTGGCATGTTGCTCTCCGTGTGATGGTCCAAATGAAGCCTCTGATTTTGTCAGTCTGATATCTGCACCAGGTACTCCATCCTCAAGAGCCTGTCGTTGACGGCTTTTTAATCAGATGAATGGTCAATTACAGAGTTGGATTGAGTGAGTTAAGCACAATGGATCATTTTTTTTCATTTTTACTCTCTCTATTTACAGATTGTCTGGGAATAGATGAGGATTTCCTCAAATGTATTTGTTATTTGAAATGATTCATGCATTTTGCTAGCAAATAATTCTTAGCCTGTAGATTGTTCACCAGCAATTTGTTGAGGATATTTGGAATGCATGCGATGTTGGTTAGATACATAATTCACTTCATATTGTTACTGTGCCCTGATTGTATAATTTATATAAGAAAATACAGGGCAAATTATGAATTTTACAATTGCTTGCACAATGAGAAATTTACTCTCAGTGAATATTTGCAGATTCAGTCTCAACATTCATTTTTCATGAGCATTCATTCTGGCAAAGCTGCTTTGCTAAAGTATTTCTGGAAAGCAAACACCAAAAGGATCTTAAACACAGAAAAAAGGGTGGGGGGAAACAAACAGGCATTCAACGGAAAGCACATGCTGGATTCATCCAGGATTGCTGCTGTGTTGTTTTGCCCAGTCCTTCATCTCATTGCTGGTCTGAAGATTGAAAGTAGCCATCAGTGAAAACGGAAGAGAGTGACAAAAACTAAATGTCAGTGTGAGCCCATCACTGGCCCAGTGATTCGGGACTCCAAGTCATGCACAGGATGGCTGAAACAGAGCCTGTTCCCAGTTATCTTCTCTGCCTTTTTGAAAGGTCTCCCCTCCACACTAACCTTGGTTTTCTATTAATGTACCCAACATAGAAATTTACCCCCTTTTTTTTTAATTTCTCCCCTTGTACGCTGCAGTAGCGACAGCTGGGACCAGGCCACCGCAGGGACTCCACGGCTGCCTTTGTGCTCCCCAAGGGTGTGGGTGGCATTCCTCTGCCTGCACAGACCCCACGCTCAGGAAGGCTTCATGAAAGAAAGGGAGAGGCATCTGGCTCCCCGCCATTGCTGAGTGAACCTCTAAGCACGAAGGGACAGCCAGCAAACCAGACTTATGCCGCACTGCCAAGTGTAGTGCAGCGCTGACAGCTTTGGAGCAATCCCTTGAGAAATTGGAGGTTGCTGGCTTGGGATTTGATTTTTTAATTCCCTCACAGTTGAGCTCTACCGAGTTACTCAAGCGAAGTATGGCAAAGCTTGAAAGCCCTGAAGACATTATTTATTTATTTTTACAAATCCTGCAATAAGTCAGTTTACTTGTTTTGCAGTTGTTTCATAATCTTGGAGAATTTTTGCTGTTTTTTCCACTCCTTTTAGCTGGAGAGTCCTTTGGTTCTAAGCCTCAGAATAGCCTAGGTAACACAGTGACTAAAAATCATGGCATTCACTTGAAATGCAAAGTTCTTCCACCTGCTGCTGGTCTCCTGCTGACCCGTGGGAGGCAGAGTGGAAAGGCTGGGAGAGCTATTGTATTGATCCACCAGTAAACTAGAGCCAAGATTTTCAAACTTTGCCATTTGTCTATGTCTGCCCATGTATGTCCATGAAAAGCATTGGCCTGACGCTGAGCTACCAGAAAAAGCAGCCCATATCCTCCATCTATAGTTAAAACCCAGTGTTGCTAATTCTGACCAGAATTTTACAAGCCACTTGCTAATGCCTGGGAAACCCAGTCCCATCCTGCTGCTTCCTCCGGGTTTATTCCTTCTGGATTCTCTCCTTCTGCAACGCTCACGGTATGAATACAACCAATTTTTATTGTGAGCAATGGAGCCTTATTTGACCCTATCTTCCCAGAGTGCAGATATTCCGGGCTAAATTCTCCCTTAGTGTAACCGTACTGAAATTGGGGGAATTGCATCAACCTTGCAGTTGGCCATATTTGTCCATCTGGACAATTGAAACATGTACCGTGTGCCTTTATGGGCTTGCCACCACACACAACGCTTCACACTTATATTGCACATGCCCTTGAATCAGTGATATTCCCTCTGTGGCAGAATGCACGGCACTGCACACGCCGTCAGTGATGAGGCGGTTGGTGCAGAAACTGATTGCCACCTCCTTAATGGAGGTATGTGAACCTGTCTGCTCCAGACATGGAAGTGAAAGAGGACGAAAATCTCTTTCACCAGCTTGCACGGAGCAGCGGCAGCCTCCCCGTGCCGTGGCTGCTCTCTCTGTACACGCCCGGCTGCAGACTTTAATTAACTTCCCTGACTGAGCAGAGCCGTTGCTAATGAAGCGGCTAATTCTGAGAGCAGGGGGCATGTTCCATCATTTAGTGCATTCGTGTGATTCCAGCATCCCATAATACCCCGTTTTGCTCATCAGTTAGTTCCTTTTCTATGGTTTATGTTTATAACTCTAGCTCTCTTCTTTCCCACATGGGTGTCTGTGTTCTGGCTTCAATTACATTTCTGCAAAAAACTATCTGAGCTGGATACAAAGCTGCAGTTCAAGATTTACCAATATCTAATCTCAGGAGAAAAGTGCCGTGAGAAGCAGAAAACCCCAAACTGGATTTATGTCCTCACTTGGAATTAACACAAGCCTCTGAATGAGATTTCTCTCCTTCCTCAGAATGGATTCTGTCCATAACTACTCCGACAAAAATAAAATAAACTAGCTTTTTTCCTTGTTGTTGTTCACCATTTGCTATTGTCATGACACCACTATTTTCGCCAGGGAGCAAAGGTGGTGCATCTGACTGGAGGTTTAATATCTGATACAGCCTGTGGCTGGGTCTCCAAATAGATCTAAACCTCACCAATGTGGCATCCTGAAATTTTTTTCCATTGCTTTGTGGTTTTTTTTAACTGCATCTTATCCTCAAGCCAGCTTGTCCTAGAAACTTCAGATGAAGTTTAGTTGAAAGGTCTTGGAATCAATTTTGAGAGAAGGAAAAGCTCAGAGGGAACGTACTTCTTAGAAACTCAAAAACTTCAAAATGACACAGACTCCAGAAGATATTGAAAGAGTGAGCAAGGGCTGAAGGAAGCCTATAGTTCCAGCCGAAAAGACATGGTTAAGGTGTTGTCTTTCACTCAAAGAGGAACAAACTTTCTCCCAGGCAATCCCACCACCTCCATTTCTGCTTATTGCACTTTGTCAGCTATTACCTCTCTCAGGCAGCACTGAGAAGCTCCTCACTGTTACTGACAGTGTGGGAACATCCAGTGCAATGTCCAGTTTTGGGGAACTTGGGCAAAAAGGAGGACCTCACCACTCCGCTTGGGTGTCAGAGACAAAAGAGACAGCAGGGACCGAGTTAGGAGAACTGGTTACCTATCTCAGTACCCAGCAGCAGGCATTAGGTAGCCTTTTGGAAGCCACACGACTGTGAAACCTCTTGTGGGACTTTTATGGGCCATGGTCTGGAGAAAAACTTCTGCAGACCCCCCACCTTCCTCATCACTGTGCTCCGTTTCAGCCAGGGAAGAGAGCAAGGAGAAGAAAGCTGCTGCTGAGTCGAGGGAATAGAAAATGTTCGGGCCAGCAAGGGAAGGGACTGAGAAAAGCTGCAACTGGTTGTGGTGAGCAAGCTGGATCCCAAGGCAAGGAAAAAAGGGAAGCTTGAGTTGCAGGAGGTCTATAGGCAGCAGGAAGGGAGGCAGTAACAGAGCTAGCTATTTGCTCAATTAATTATCATTCATTTAATTTGTAATTTAGAAACAAAATGGTTTTTTGTGATTCATTCAGAGGAAATTTCCCGAGGTGCCAAGTGCAGTTTGCTAAAATGAAAGATGATATCCTGCGATTAGAAAGATGATTACTGCACTCTGGGCTGAGGGGGTTACCATGGCAAGGCGCAGCTTAGCAGTATGTTTCTCTAGGCTTAAACCCTACCTACTTAGCTTTCAATGTTATACATGCTGGTGGAGGGGGGCTAGCTGGGGTTGCTCCCCCGCCATTTGGCAGGTTGTGTGAGACCAACATCTCCATGCTTTCTCAAACAATGTCCTGACTTTCTTTGATTTCTGAAGGTGAAGACACTGCATGAGAGGGCAGGAAAGACAGGAAAAGTGGGAAGTGTAAAAAAATGTGAGAAAAGTGAGGAGGGGGCAAACAGAAGGTGAAACAGCCAAAGCTGTGGCAGGGAAGAGCTCCTCTGTACTGGAGGCAGAGGAGGGGGCAAGCACCATGTCCAGCAGAGCTGCCAGGCAGAGAGGAAGGCTTTTGTGTGTATCAAGGAGTTGATGACTTTTTGCAAACTGGAATCATCCTTCAGATAGAGGATCAACAGAGGAATAGGACAAGGAAGTCCAAAAACATTATTTGAGGAAAGTCTTTTATATGTTGTGATTTAGGGCTCAATCCCCCTATTATTGTTGTTAGTTTTGTTGCTGTTGTTGTTGTTATTAAGAAAGGAGGAGGACCTAACTCAGGAGATTTTAACAATCTTTTATCAAGAATTGAGTGAGACCTGAGAAGAAAAAGAACCTACACAACAGCTAAAAAAAGCCAGATCCTGATACTGGTCTTGGTTTAAAGCTTAGTAACGCTAAAGAAATAGAAATACAAGTGCCAGTAATGAAGTGACAGCAAACATGAAATGCATTGTCATCTTATTAACCATTACCAAAACTGCAATTTTATACTTTTAACTGTGTATTGACTATATTGATTTCAGCGTTCTTTAAAGTACTCTGTTCAAAGACACTTACATACTTTACCAATTTCTCATTAGAAGAAAAACACACTGAAAGCAAATATTTCCTCTGGTATATGGAAGTTAAAACATATACTGCAAGCTTGTGGTTTTGGCCTGCACATTTTAATGTAGAGGGAGAAGTATTGCTGCTAAGCCAGAAACAGGAAGTATTTTTAGCTGCTGAATATTAATAAATCAGTGAGTTCCCTATCATTCATGAAAGCATGAAGAATATAGAAATATCAGGCTGCGTTAAAAAGGAGATATCTATTAAAATCAGCTGTAGGAATAGAAAACACTAACAGATCCTACACCATTTGAGCTTCAGCTTTGTCTCACTTGTAGACCAGGGATGTTTGTGAGCTGGATGGCACAGAGTCCTCTAGTGACAGAATAATATACTGCAAGTGCATATAGCATCCTGAAGGATTTCAAAATCATTCCTGATCAGAAAATAGCAAGGTCATGATTATTATAAAAGAGATAGGCTAGTCAGAAACTTTCAGAAATGGACTGACATCCTTAGGCACAATTCTGAGTGCCCATTTTCTACCTGGGATAACGAATCATTTGGTGGCAATAGTCTGCACTCTGTGTATCAGAGCACCATATGCACCTGGACAGAACAATTTTTTACTCTCATTTTAAGTGAATTAGCAGAGTACCAGAAAATACACAGGGGAAAAGCAGAGACAAGCTGAACCCACTATTATTTACTATTTACATCATTACACTTCAAAGCTGCAGTAAATTGAGAGATCAGGGTTTCATCTGGCTAGGCACTGGACAAACACAGACAAAAAGGCAGTACGTCTTCCCCCCTGCCCCCCCTCTTAGTGCTCCTTCTGGGAAATACACAGGGTAATAACCAAAAGCCCTGTCTCTAACCTCTCTGAAGTCAGGATTTTTTGATCTTACATAAGGCCAGTAGTGCTTGGAAACCTGAAGCTCTGGATTTCACCAAATGAAGTGAGGTAAAAGTGCCTGTGCACACATTACCCACAGGATGGACAAAATAGTGTAAGGTTTGTGAGGGTATGTGTACTCACCTGTGCCAGTGATTTCTGGCTGGAAGACATGAGCGCCACAGCTACTGCCACCCTCTTGGAGCTACAGCTTCCAGTTTTACCAGTGTTGATGCTTTTAATTCCCAAATAGTTTCTCAATCACTCCCCACACTAAAGGAGGACACAAATTGCTCTTCAAGGTAACTGTAAATGAAGTAGGAAAGAAACTTCTCAGAGAGCCAACATGCACATCACACGATATAGGAACGTCTCAGAAGAATGAAAGAAAAGCTGGGCTGGGTCTAAGCAACACTGAGCCTCCTTTTTCTGATGTGCCCAAGAGGGGATGCACGGGATAAAAGAAACAGAGCGAGCACACTGTGATGCCCCCTTATGTCAATGAATGTGTTGAGACTTCCTAAGGCAGAAGTTGCACCCAGATCATCATTTTAAAGAGCCATTAGTGCACCTGCACTACGCAGAGGATGCACGGACTTATCCTTGTCCAAATTGCACCTCCTCTAGTAGGCAAAGTTTCCACTCTTTGGTTGTACTTGCTGCCTCTGAAAACTTTTCTTAACACCCAAGATAAATGGGAGACAATAAAGCTCAGCTTTTATAGCACTTTTCATGCAAAATGGACCCTTAAGCACTTTACCGAGTTAAATCACACAGTTACAGAATTAAATAATGTAAATTTAAATTTTTTCAGCTTTAATGTATTACTCCTTGTTTTATTGCTACTGTCCAATTTGAAGAATTCTTTCCCTTCTCTTTTAGTGCTATTATTTAATATTTATATAACAGTGCTGATCAGAGGTCTCAATAAGACTGATCTAGGTGTTGTACAGGCTGAGTAGTCACACATTATGCTCCTCAAAAGCAGATGCTGCAGAGACAAATTTTGCTTTTACTGAGGTCAGTGGCAAAACTTTAATACCTTTCACAGAAGTCCTTAGAGAGACCGCATCCAAGTAGGGATACCTGATAAGCCTGTCATCCCTAGTCTGACTGCAGGTGGGATGCTTGTGGTTTTAAAGAGCCCAAGAGGATTTTCTGGATGTTGTATCTAGTGTTACAGCAATTCTCAGCTCGTGCTCAAGGCACAAGCACGGCAGCTAGGTCTTTGGTGTGCACCATGCCAACGAACTGAGGTCTGGTGAAAACCTGCCCGAGGAGACAGAGGTGAGCCCTTTGAAAGTCTGGTCAGGATGATGCGTGCGAAGGACTTTTAAAAATTGGGGTCAGAGTGACTGCAGAGCCCTGGCAGAAAGCTGTCAGGAGGCAAATAATTGAGCATTGAAATGCTCAGCCTCCATGTAGCTAAGTGGCCAGAGGCACAGAGAAATGTGGAGATCTGCTTGCTAGGCGACTGGGCAGCAGTATGTGGTGGAAAGGAATGACTAGCTCTGGTTCAGACATGAGACTTGCTGGGGCTACAGGGCTCACTTATACAAGCCTCAGTGCTTGAATCAAGCCCTCACTTTAATTCCATGATTATTTCTGGATTGGTAACTCTTGGCTCCCTGCAGTTTGCTAGCAGAGCTGCAGACTCCTGAAAAATCACTTCAAGTGTACTGACCTTTCTATTCTGAGCTGGCTTTCACCAGTCCCTCAGAAACTGCAGCGAGCCCCGGGGGACCACAGCCCGCAGGCTGCATGCCACTGTCCTAGATACTCCTCGGGCTGTTCAGAAGTGCCAGCTTCGCCAAGGATGCAGAAAAACTGACCTTAGCACAACCTTTCTGGAGAGGCAGACCCAGACAGAAAAGAAACATTTTGGATGGCTCTGGTGAAGTAATCTTTCATGGGCAGTTGTCTGCAGCCAAGAGACAATATACTGAGGACCAGACTCACTTTCTTACAGTAGAAGCTCCTTTCTATTTATTTCATCTTATCACATGCTGGATAACAGCCAAGTCCTATATCCAGTGGCCTTTCATAGACCTTACCTACCTCTTCTTCCTCATGTCCTTCACCAAAATCTGGCCAGAAGTTTTTCAGCAGAAGATTTTTGGGTTTTTTGTCCTTTTGTCAGTCCAATGAAATAGAAGTGTGTCAGGAGTCTGTATTGATTTCCTAACACCATCTGAGGGAAAATAGGTTTCCTGTCAAATTCCTTTTCTCCTGGCCACCCACCCATGAAATGCTGCAGAACCTTCTACTAGCTCTGGGAATTTCAAAGGGAAAGTGCTCAGACCAGGCAGAGCTCTCCAGAGCACGAACCTCAAAACCCTGATGTTCAAGTGACTTGGGAAGCACTACTGATTTTACTAAGAAAAATCATAATACAGTAAATAATTTCAGGAGCCCTGTCCCACAGTAGTCATGGGGCTTGACCTTAATGGATTGCCTTGTCCTGTTAACCTTCTCCACATGATGCTCACATAATGTCTGATCATTCCTATGACACAGTTGCACTCATTTTTTTGTTCTTCCACAGCTTGTTCCCCTTTTCACTGGCAGGAAAATCCCCTTCCTTCCCATCATTGTCCTGCCCAGGCAGCGTTACACCAAAGCCCTCTCAGATCTCTATTCTGTTCTTCTCCCTGAAAACTCTTCTCCAAAAGATCTGTGCCAGAATAACACTTTCAAAAAGCTCATTTCCCCACTTTCCTCCAGACAAACCGTTGAAACACACCAAGATGCTGTAGAAAAGCAGAGAGCAGAATGAATGTGCGTTTTCCTGTGAAAGCTCTAGCCCTTGCGGCTCTCTGCAGATCCTCTGTTGCTGTCTATAGCATTTCCCTGGAGGCTGCTGTCTGAATGACAAACAAGCGAAGGGACAAGATGCATTTGAAAAGAACAAAAGCTCCCAGAAAACCCTGAAGGGCCTTTCCACTGCTGCAGAGAAGTACCCTACAGGAGTCAAAAGGAAACCTCTGAACACCCAAACAGAAGTGCCCTCTGAGGCTTTCAAACCAAGCAAGGCTTCCCTTTGTCCAAGGGAACCTTTTTCAACTGACTTTGATTGCTTCAGGTCCAAACTCAATGCAGCACTGGAACAGGGTGCCAGAACTTTACGTGTGGATTGGAAGTCCTACAGAAGTCAGGGGAACAACAGCAGTCATTCAGTTTGAACAATCCTGGCTATGTGAGACTTGGGTATGATTGGCTTTACAAAGAACCATACTTGTTGGTTTTGAGACCAAGCTGACTTTCTGAGATTGAAGTCACACTCTGAAATTAAACTTTTGTATATTTGGGGGTTTTTAAATGTGGATCTATAAGTGAAATTTCACATTCCAGCATGTAAATGAAGGAAATTGTGGAAAGGGTGTGCTGAACTGGCTAGTCTCACTTGTTCAAATGGCCAGGACAGTGTTCCTCCTAGTTGCTTTTTCTTAAGCTGCCAGTTTTTCACCCTTTCCCCAGGAAAATACTCTACAGCAATCTTGCAGCTTAATGCATCTTGCTGTTGGGGCACAGGTTTCCTAACAGGCCACTCTTTTTTTTTTTTTTTCTTTTGTATCTTCTGTTCTCATCCAGCTTTTCTTAGTAATATCATTGCCTCTCTGAGACACTGTAAAAAAACTCCTCTGACTGCCTGAAGCTGAAGAAGGAGGGCGAGACAGAAATGGATCCTGGGCTATGGTGCAGGTGCTGTGGGATAGCCTCTGTAGGAGATGCAGTCTCTCAGACTGCTCTGCTGTACATGTTTAACCCCAACCAGCAACTAAGCACCATGCAACTGCTCACTCACTCCTCCCCCCTCAGTGGGATGGGAAGGAGAATACGATTTAATAACTAAAGTAAAATAAAATACAATACTAACAAGAACAAGAACAAGAACAAGAACAATAATAATAATAATAATAATAATAATAATAATGTAATGAAAAGGAATATTTTTAAAAAGCAACAAAAAAAACCAAAACAAAAAATGAGAAAAGACAAGTGATTCACAATGCAATTGCTTACCACCTGCTGACCAATGCCCGAGTAGTGATCCACCCCTCCCAGCCAACTCCCCCAGTTTATATACTGAGCATGACTTTCTATGGTATGGAATATCCCTTTGGCTAGTTCGGGTCAGCTGTCCTGGCTATCCTCCCTCCCAGCTTCTTGTACACCTGCTTGCTGGCAGAGCATGGGAAACTGAAAAATCCTTAACTTGGGATAAGGGCTCTTTAGGAACAACTAGAACATCAGTCTGTTATCAACATTATTCTCACACTAAACCCAAAACACACTGTACCAGCTACTAAGAAGAAAATTAACTCTGTCCCAGCCGAAACCAGTACAACATGGAGGGCTGTCTCAGTCCCTTGACCACTTACAAACAAGGGCTCTCGCAGCTTTTGACTCACAGTGGCCTAAGCAGTGTTGTACTGGGTCATGAGCCTGAGGACAGTCCATACCACCATGCCACCACTGAGCAGGATGATCTCCAGCAGGGCTCCTTCAAAGCCGCTGCCCCGCAGGGTGGCACAGCCCAGCTGCAGTAAAGTGCCACAACCACTCTCCCACCGCAGAGTGCTGTGGATTGTGGCGGTATGTGGGAGTCCTGGAGTGAGAAAGAGGCCAAAATAGTGTGAGAGAGAGATCAACTGTGCAAATCATCCCATGGCACGTGTGGCTTGGCAGAGCTGCAGAGTCCAGGAAGCACACGGGCAGCAGCAAGCACTGGCTGGTCCTTGTGGCCCTCTTCCCTCCTGGACCACATCTTTGTTTCAGACTTCTCAGGAGACCAGAAGAGACTCAGATGCACTATTTCTAGTATTTCAGGCTCTCCAGTTCATGGTGTTGCTCTGACTGTTAAGTCAAGCAATGCCTTTATATCTAATTTACTTTCCATTAGCATCTATAATAGGGCAATATCATGGTTCCTTCTGCCACGCTCTCAGGTGCATATAGTATCTGGTTTGCAGGAAATAAAGACATAATATCATCTCTGATTTGGTTTTCTTCTCTCCTTAATACTTTAATAGATGCCTTATGTAGCTTTTATGTTCGAAAAGAGTTCATTACTTTACAAATTAGCAGCCTGAAGTGAATTTTGCTACCACTGAGTGACTTTCCATTTCTAGCAATGTGTCTGTTTGGATTTTTTGTTTTTAAGATTAGTGTTCATGAAATATAAGTGAGATGAATCACTCAGCTACATAAACTTTTGAGACATCCATGATCATTTCTTCCTCTTATAGTCTGTTCTTCCACCCACACCTCCCGCCACTTCGAAACTTAAAACCCACCTGACCATTTTCCGTTCAGCCAGACGAAAATGTATCTTCTCCTCTAGGAAATCAGTTGGTCTTGGGAGAACAGACCAATGGTGACACTGCACACCTTACTTTGAGAGAAGCTCAGTAGGTGCATTTAGAGTCTGTATAATTGCCACGAGCCTTAAGTGACTTGCAAGGTGTGAGGCTAAAAGATCAATGTCTCCAGCCTCCTCAGGTGTGAAAAGATACCCTAAAAACTGAATACCCAAGAGAAACTTAAAAGAATTAGATTCAATTAAAAAAAATAAAATCTAATGAGCAAATCTGCATTTGCCTGGGATTATAGACACCAGCTTGATACAGCTGACAGCCTGTCTTCAGGTTCCATTCATGTCCTGAGTGTTTAATTAGTGTTATGAACTCCATTTCTATCCACATGAGAAGTTCTCAGGTAAGGATGACAAAGTACAGAAAGGTACTCTGTGAAAAAAAATGGGAAAGTTTCACCAAAGTTCAGCAATTTGGCCATAATGATCTTCTGGGTAATTTTTTTTCTGGATAATAAAATGGAGCAAATGAGGCAGAAGAACTATCCAAGGCAGCAAAGGGTTAAGAACAAAAGGTGCACTGCTTAGTTAAGTGTGTTCTCAGACCAGACCGTCTGCGGTGACACCCCATGTCAGCAGTTTGCTGGAACAAAACCAGTGGGAACCATGAACCCCCAGTATGTCAGTACTGCACCTTCCTTCAAAACATGGAGGGTGCCAGATGCCAACCTTGTGTCAGCACTGGCATTGGAAATGCCTGAGGGAGATGCAGTGTAAAAATCTCCCAAAGGTTTTTGCCTAATTAAAATGACTGCTCTATTACACCTGCCAAACCTCTTTTCTTTGCTGGTCTCAGTGGATCAGATTGTCTCTCAGTTTCTGTAGCACAGCTGGCCTCTTTTGCTGGCTTGAATGGCAACAAATAAAATCCTCCCTCCCCAGCACTAGAGAAACAGCAAGCAATAGTGTCCCTGTGGTGGGGGAAATCATAGAATCATAGTATGGTTTGGGTTGGAAGGGACCTTATAGATCATCTAGTTTGGGTGTTCCAGGGACACCTTCCACTAGACCAGGTTGGTCAAAGCCCCATCCAACCTGGCCTTGAACACTGCCAGGGATGGGGCAACCACAACCTCTCTGGGCAACCTCTTCCAGTGCCTCACCACCCCCACGGTAAAGAATTTCTTCCTTACATCTAATCTAAATCTACCCTCTTTCAGTTTAAAACTGTTACGCCTATCGCTACACTCCCTGTTAAACAGTCCCTCCGCATCTTTCTTGTAGGCCCCCTTTAAGTACTGGAAGGTCTCCCTGGAGCCTTCTCTTCTCCAGGCTGAACGCCACCAACTCTCTCAGCCTGTCCTCATAGCAGAGGTGCTCCAGCCCTCTGATCATCTTCATGGCCCTCCTCTGGGCTCGATCCAACAGGTCCATGTCCTTCTTATGTTGGGGGCCCCAGAACTGAACGCAGTACTGCAGGTGGGGGCTCACAAGAGCAGAAGGGCAAAATCACCTCCCTCAACCTGCTAGCCTTACTTCTTTTCATGCAGCCCAGGATGCAATTGGCTTTCTGGGCTGCGAGCGCACATTGCTGGCTCGTATTCAGTTTTTCATCCACTAATACCCCCAAGTCCTTCTCCTCTGGGCTGCTCTCAATCCACTCATCACCCAGCCTGTGTTTGTGCTTGGGGTTGCCCTGACCCATGTGCAGGACCTTGCACTTGGCCTTGTTGAACTTCATGACGGTCACACAGGCCCACCTCTCAAGCCTGTCAAGGTCCCTCTGGATGGCATCCCTTCCCACCAGCATGTTGACCGCATCACACAGCTTGGTATCATCAGCAAATTTGCTGCACTCAATCCCACTGTCCATGTCACCAACAAAGATGTTAAACATGAGCCTTCATGGCACAGACTTCCCATCCTGGGAGGCTGATGCTGTGTATTTCCAGCTCCATGGAATGTGCTTTGGCAATCCTGGGAAACAGAAGAAACAAAGGGACCATTTGGGATGCCTCGGGATTGATCTCACCTATGTTTAACCATCTGAAAGGCATCTAGTATAGGTCTCAATCCTTCTGTAGTCAGCAGAGAGTGATCACCACCTCCCACCACTTGCCAAATGCTCCCCTGTGCCCTCCACAGCTGTTGCAGCCAGGGATGAACTGTCTTCAGAAAGGGGATCGAGTGCACCCTCAAGTAAGTTTGCAGACAACACCAAGGTGGGCGGGAGTGTTGATCTGCTCGAGGGTAGGAAGGCTCTACAGAGGGATCTGGACAGGCTGGATCAATGGGCCCTGGCCAGTTGTATGAGGTTCAACAAGACGAAGTGCCAGGTCCTGCACTTGGGTCACAACAACCCCATGAAATGCTACAGGCTTGGGGAAGAGTGGCTGGAAAGCTGCCTGGTGGAAAAGGACCTGGGGGTGTTTGTCGACGGCCGGCTGAATACGAGCCAGCAGTGTGCCCAGGTGGCCAACGGTATCCTGGCGTGGATCAGAAATAGTGTGGCCAGCAGGAGCAGGGCAGTGATCGTCCCCCTGTACTCAGCACTGGTGAGGCCGCACCTTGAGTCCTGTGTTCAGTTTTGGGCCCCTCACTACAGGAAAGACAGTGAAGTGCTGGAGCGTGTCCAAAGAAAAGCAACGAAGCTGGTGAAGGTCCTGGAGCACAAGTCTTATGAGAAGCAGCTGAGGGAACTGAGGCTGTTTAGCCTGGTGAAAAGGAGGTTCAGGGGAGACCTTATTGCTCTCTACAACTGCCTGACAGGAGGTTGTTGCGAGGTGGGTGTCGGTGTCTTCTCCCAAGTAACAAGCGATAGGACAAGAGGAAACGGCCTCAAGTTGCGCCAGTGGAGGTTGAGATTGGATATTAGGAAAAATTTCTTCATTGAAAGGGTTGTCAACCATTAGAACAGGCTGCCCAGGGACATGGTTGGGTCACCATCCATGGAGGTATTTAAAAGACGTGTAGATGGGGTGCTTAGGGACATGGTTTAGTGGTGGACTTGGTAGTGTTAGGTTAACAGGTGGACTTGATAATCTTAAAGGTCTTTTCCAACCTAAATGATTCTATGATTCTACTATTCTATGATTCTATGATTCTAATATATTATCAGAGAGAACTGGGTGGCTTCATGAAACAGCAGAACTATGAGTAGATGGAGGTACCCTGGAGAAACAGCTTTTTAATTAGCCTGAATTCTTTCTATGGTCAAATTATATATGAAGATGCTACAGTCATTAGGATGCCAGAAAAAAACACCATAGAAATCCACAGTGAAGTCCAGCTCTGGTTTTGGTCTTCGTAACTATGTTGATGTCACTGAAGGCAGAGTCTTGGGTGACATACAAGTTAAAACTATAAAAGCTTCAGTGGATACTGTTGTTTTTTCAATAGAACTGCTGCCTCTGAAAAAAAATTCCGAAGGGATAAGAAGTCTCCAAACCATACAAAAGGATGATTCCCCTTTTAAATATTTAGAGAACCTGCCCCAGCATCTGCTGGAGTGTGCATGAGTGTGACTTTGTAGCTCTGCATGCCTCAGGGATGTTGCAGGCAGGAAACGAAAGATGACGTGACTTCAACTGAGTAACAGTTCCCTGGAAATTCACATTTTGTTAATCCTTCTTGCTTCAAGATTAGCAAAAGGGAGGTTGTTTGTTCATTTGTTCTTTCTGTTCAAAAGTCAAAGTGTAGATCTGGGACATCAGTCAGATGTCACTCCACTCTCTGTGGTAGGCATTTCTATGGGTAGTCCCTGAGTTTGAAAGAGTTAGTAGCTGGAATGATACTAGGCAAAGTACAAATATAGCTGTCCTGCTCTTAAGGTCTCCCTGATATCCACTTCTAGGCACTGTCACAAACAGCATATACACTAAACAATCAATCCTTCGGTCCAACAGGTACAGCCATGTTTATGTGTCGTGGTTTAACCCCAGCCAGCAACTAAGCCCCATGCAGCCGCTCAGTCACTTCCCTCCCCCACCCAGTGGGATGGGGGAGAGAATTGGGAAAAAAAAGTAAAACTCATGGGTTGAGATAAGAACAGTTTAATAGGACAGAAAGGAAGATGATAATAATGATAATTATAATAAAATGACAATAATAATAATAATAAAAGGATTGGAATATACAAAATAAGTGATGCACAATGCAATTGCTTACCACCTGCCAACTGATGCCCTGTTAGTTCCTGAGCAGCGATCCGCCCCAGGCCAACTCCCCCCAGTTTATATACTGGGCATGATGTCACATGGTATGGAATACCCCTTTGGCCAGTTTGAGTCAGCTGTCCTGGCTGTGTCCCCTCCCAACTTCTTGTGCCCCTCCAGCCTTCTTCCTGGCTGGGCATGAGAAGCTGAAAAATCCTTGACTTAGTCTAAACACTACTTGGCAACAACTGAAAACATCAGTGTGTTATCAACATTGTTCTCATACTAAATCCAAAATGTAACACTATACCAGCTACCAGAAAGAAAATTAACTCTATCCCAGCTGAAACCAGGACATGTAGATACATCCAACAATCACTGCACACAACTCTTGCTGCATATTTACTGCAAATAAATAACCAAATAAAAACCATTTCTGGCCTGGCTATACCACCATCTCTCAGGAAAGCTTCAAACCTTGGATGCAGCACCTCATTAATGTGGCTCTATGGCTCTTTAATCAGGCCTGTTTTGTGTCAAGCCAAACTAAAGGGAACATACCTGTGACTACACACATTGCTACAGGCATACCTTACAATTATCAACATTAATTTTTCTGGGCTTCTTTTACCTAGAAATTTTGTTCACAATAGAACACGACAAACTAAGGAAATGTGACATATGCTAAATAATAGGAAACATTTTCTCACAGTCAAACCAGCAAGGAATGTAGTGCTAGGGAGTGGTGGAATAGAGACCAAGATATTGCCTTTTGAGGCTGAGTGGTGCTCAGCACCGGGCATTTTGAAAGCAGACTAGATATCATCCATCAAAAATGGCCTAAATCCTAAAAGCAGGTCCTGAATGGGCAAGATGGCTTTTAGAGGCACCTCCTAAACTCACTTTCTCTGGACATGTTATAAATCGTTATTTTATAAATTATATAATTGTTATAAAGTGGTTGAGTATGTCTACTCAGTGATTGGTTAGGCTCTACTCAGAATTTTCATTAACATCTGAGATGCACTGGGATGCAACAATAAGGTATACACCTAATGGTTCGGAGGCTAGCACTAAACTGGAAGAGTTGCAAGCACCCTGAAAGACAGGGATGCAATGATAAGGATGTTGACAACTTTAAGAGCTGGTAAGAAATCAGCAAGTACAAATCAGTAAAGACACAGGAAAGGAAGGCTAATGGATGGCAAAACAAAATGGGGAGAAATTGGATAGGCAGCAGGACAGCAAGGAAGTATGAAAGCTATTTAGTGGCTCTTAAACTAACTATAAGTCTATAGCCTGGTGCATTTGATCATGGGATAGGCTTCCTCTGTGACAGAAGCACTGAAAGAAGCACTAAGAAGGCCCAGAAGGCCATTTGCACTACGGGCTGGGGGAGGGAATGAGCTGGAATATGCAGGGAAGCTGCTTTGAGGAGAATAATGAGAAATAGGAAATATGTAGCAAACCTTGAAAGCAGGGGAGAGCTGATGTAGTCAGAGATGGGGAGATGCATAAATCTTCCAGCACGCAGAAAGCTGTTAAAAAGGTGATATGAGAGAGGGACAGCTGAGCGAATTATCAGAAAGTGAAGGGCAAAAATTGTTTTTCCTTATACTTGCACACACGCTTAGCTGCTGAGTTCCTAGCACAAGAGCTGTGTACTCTTTCCTTCCTAGAAGCTTCCTCATGTTATCAGAGTGCAATAAAGCATCTCAATATGCTGCAAATATGGTGAGAAGGGGCTCTAAACTTTCACTTAGGAAGCTTAATTATCAAGCAGGACCCTGTCTTTTCTCTCTGCTTACTCCCTGACATCTCTGAAGGGACGTGAGGATGAGATCATGGCAGTCAGGAGGAGCCAGCTCTGTGGTGTCCACAGCTGACCACCCACCCACTACAAAGACGAGGTAAAGAGGTGGGGGGCTCAATCTTTCATCCTGCCTCAAATGAGAAGTTGTGTCCCCTTGCAGTGCTCGGTAGTGGGGTATACTCTTAGGGGCTACCAGTATGCAGCTGTGGGGAACTCTCTTGTCAAGTGGCACCTACCAAAGTGGAGCAGCTATTTATAAGGGGTTGTCTAAGTACTGTGCACAAAAGACAAAAATGGTGAAGCTTTCCAAGAACTGCTCATTGCTGAGGAAGCTCATGAAGTGCAGGCTGTCTTGCTCTTATTCCTTGAGGCATCATTTGTTGTGGAAAGATGCCTAGCTCTTGGGTGACTGTCGTGGTTTAAGCCCAGCTGGCAACAAAGCACCACTAGGCTGCTCGCTCACCTCTCCCCCAGTGGGATGGGGAGGAGAAAATGTAAAGAAAAGCTCGTGGGCCGAGACAAGGAGAGGGAGGGATCACTCACCAATTATGGTCACAGGCAAAAGACAGACTCAACTTGGGGAAAATAAAAAAAATCAATTTAATTTACTACCAATCAAATCAAAACAAGCCAAATGAGAAGTAAAACCAAATCTTAAAACACCTTCCTCCCACCCCTCCCTCCTTCCTAGGCTCAACTCCACTCCCGATTTTCTCTACCTCCTCCCCCACCAGCGGTGCAGGGGGACGGGGAATGGGGGTTGGGGTCAGTTCATCCCACGCTGTCTCTGCCGCTCCTTCCTCCTCAGGGGGAGGACTCCTCACTCTTCCCCTGCTCCAGTGTGGGATCTTTCCCACAGGAGACAGTCCTTCACGAACTTCTCCAACGTGAGTCCTTCCCATGGGGTGCAGTTCCTCACGAACTTCTCCAACGTGAGTCCTTCCCATGGGGTGCAGTTCCTCACGAACTGCTCCAGCATGGGTCCTTTCCATGGGCTGCAGTCCTTCAGGCACAGACTGCTCCAGCACAGGCTTTCCCATGGAGTCACGGCATCTTAGGGGGCATCTTCAGGGACTGCTCCAGCGCGGGCTTTCCCATGGAGTCCCGGCCATCTTGGGGGGCATCCCCCTGCTCCGGTGTGGGCTCCTCTCTCCCCGGGCTGCAGGTGGGCATCTGCTCCCCCACTCCCCTCCATGGGCTGGGGGGGGACAGCCTGCCGCCTCACCGCGGGCTGCAGGGGCATCCCCTCCTCTGGCGCACCTCCTCCCCCTCCTTCTGTGCTGACCTTGGTATCTGCGCAGGGGTTACTCTCACATTCCAATCCCCTCTCCACTGCAAGTTTTCCCTTCTTAAATCTGTTATCCCAGAGGCGCTACTGCCATTGCCGGTTGGGTCAGCCTTGGCCGGGGAAGCTTCTAGCAACTCCTCACAGGAGACCCCCCTGCAGCCCCTCCCCTGCTACCAAAACCCCCACCACATAAACCCAGTACCTTGACTTAGGCACAACCTCTCAGTATGCAATTTTCCTCCCTCTGATCTATTCTTTTCTGCTGATTATTTCCCCATGCAACCCTGTTGGTTTCTACAAAGCCTATTCATGCAACCCAGCAGGGGAGGAGCTTCATTGAGAAACTAGTAACTCTAACAGAAAGGGGCTTGCATTTTGCTATGAATCTTCACCCAGCATAAACAAGTCTACTGGTTTCTCTGACTAAATACATTTTAGAAGCATTTTTAGGTGAAGATAATGCTGTTTGGGCTGAAAGCAGTAGAAGGATGGTGCATAATATCCACTTATGTCGTACTTAGCACATTGTACCAAAATACTTAAGCCTGTCTTTCACCTGGAATTGTGATTTCTGGGAGCAGAATAAATAATGTAGGAGAAATATGGAGGGAAACCTTTCTTAACCTCTCTTTACTTATCCCAGTAGCCAAACACAGCTCTGAAACCTGCACAGGTATTTCTCTTTCACCACAGATTTAATTATTGCCTTCTCTGTGTGACTTCAGCAGTGACATGTCTCTGTCAAAACATCTAATCAGTTGCTGGTATGCAGCTGCCCATGTGAAAGATGTAGCTGACACTGTCCAGCCTCCACACGATCTCTGATCTCATGCTTGAACACTGCATATCACGCACAATGCAGAACCTCTTGCTTTACACAGGGCCAAGACCATAAACATCTTGCAGAGCTCAACAGTAATAAAAACTCTTTGTGACTTAGTGAATAAATATATCAAAGCTTTTGAGGTGGGATAGGGCTTAAAAGATCAAAGCCCAAGGGGCAAATATTTCTGCTTGAAAAGCCAGGATGTTTGTCTAAGCACTGGGGAAGATTTTGCACCAACAAGAAATGCACGCACAACTGTTATTTGCTGACACT
Source organism: Harpia harpyja (assembly GCF_026419915.1). NCBI lineage: Eukaryota > Metazoa > Chordata > Aves > Accipitriformes > Accipitridae > Harpia > Harpia harpyja. The sequence goes on along the minus strand of NC_068945.1, from coordinate 26,184,309 downwards.
TCAGGAAGACTTCAGAAACTTTATTAGATAGGAAAAGAAACAAATACAGAGGGAAGCAATGTTGACAGCAGTAAACAGAAAAAAAATAATCAATAGCATTATTTTATTTAATCTATGGTGTTTTCATAGAGGGACTATGTGGCTCAGCTAGCTAGCTATAGAGCCTTTACCTCCAGTCCTGGCTAGCCTGGCAGCTGTCACAAGTTGCTACAGCTGGCTGGCTGCAATGGGATCCAGGAGGTAATTCAGGTGATCCCTCCCAAAAGCTCCCATTAGACTGGGGGTGTCACATGTGATGCATTAGTGAAATGGAAGCCGTGTCTGAAGTGATAGCTTTACCCAGGAGCTCAGAAGATCTCCTGATAGATACCCCAGCCGCAAGCTGACTGCACGCTGGTGGAGTCCAGGCTGGGTGTTGGACTCCTGCCCACCCTCCTGGTCTCTGAGAAGGAAACCCAGACACATGGGCTACAAAGAGCTAAGGCACGCTCTGGTCAGGTTCCCAAGGCAAACAGCTGGGATACCAGGACCATGGGCCTTGAATAGTTTTCCCACTCTGTTCAGATGCAACCTCAGGCACCAGGGCTGATCCCTACATCCTGACACTACTTCTGCTAATCATTTGCTGAGGTCTGAGACACTCCCTGACCTGCACATCAGTTCCCTGATCTGCATGGTGAGGACACTGAACCAGACCTCGTTTATACAGACCTTTAATTTCTAGAGATGGACCAGGTTAGATCCAAGATGGAGTGGCTCAGGCCTGAAAAGGCAGTGTTTCCTCCTCTTCCAGCAAAGTGCCTGTCTCCCAGGGTTGCTGGGAAAGGGCATAATTAAGGACAGCCTATGAAGAACCTGCTTTGTTTGTCTGTATATATGCTCCAGGAGCCAGATAACTGAGACAGAGCACTGAACCCAGACTAACATATACCAACCACCCTTCAGCAGAGTTTAGGAACATGGGCCCAGGCTGGAGTTAATGCAGTTCCCATACAACAACAACAACCCATGTGTTTCTACTCTACATTTTAAGCTATGTGCCATCATACCTGTATTGCTAGCAGCACCTGGCCTGGTTTTTAGCTAGCTCAAGCACTAAGTAATAGTAGCACAGACCAACGCCTTGTGTGTCTCCTTCCTCTGATGCAACCAGAGTGCAGGCTAGCAATGGAGGGAAAGTGAGACTTTCTCCTTCAGCTCTCCTCGGTGAGGATAAGCAAATGAAGCAGTCTCTCCCATACGACACTGGTGGCAGCCAGCCCACTTGCTGTGTGCATGTCTGTCTCTGGCGGGGAGGGAGAGTGAGGACCAGGACGCCAACACGTACTCAGCTGCAATCCTGAAGAAATCCTCACTCTCCCACCTCCAGAAGAATTCCTCATTTATAATGAGGAGTATTTAAATATGCCATTTTAAGGCCATTAAAATCTTAATTCATCTTCTTTAAGTTTATTCCTTCTAAGTCCATGGTAGAAAGATGAATATTATAACTGGCAGTTTTTATGGCTTGCGGACAGACCGTCAGCAGATGATCTCACAGCTAAGGCTGAAGGTTCAGGCAGTTAAGCTGGCTTGACTGTGCATGGGTAACTCAGCACATAGCACTTGGCATCCAGCCTGGGGGTAGGAAGTACCCTGTCACTGGAACTGCTGCTTTTAGGAAGACGAAAGCATGGAGCAGCACAGAACTGAACACAGGAATACCATGTTGTTTGCGAGACAAAATATGCATGTATGGGTACTGGCAATGGCAGGCATCTTCCTTTCACTCCCAAGGCTTCCAAGATTTGATGTAGCCCTTGACAATTGCTTCTCTTCCTCTCCCACCCATTGAGTTGACCAAATAAACGCTCTGCATGTGTTTGCTGCCACAGCTGAGGAATACCCATTGCAGCAGTCTTCAGCTTGGGGTCTGGAGACACCGGGCTGCTCCTGGTGCCAGGGTTCGCTGCTTCAGGGCTCACCTAGGTATCTCTGCTTAGCGTGGCATCGTGCCAGGTAGGCTTACCTAAGGAAGGATGGTTTAATTCCCCAGTCGGCTGTAGCTGTGTTTGTAGTCACCTGTATGTCAAAGGCTGGCGTGTGGTAGCCATTAATGCTTCCTGCAAATACAGTAACACCTTCTGCTTTTTAAACAACACCTTTCTGACACAGATCTAAATGTGCTCATGACAGGGTGAAAACTCTCAGCCCTTTGCCAGGCAGGCAGTGTTAGTTCTGCTGCACCAAGAAGCAAGAGCAAGGGGAAATGTAAAGCCAGGTCTTCAGAGGCATTACAGTGTCTAAAGAGCACTTAAGCACCTTCTCTCATTCACTGTGTTTGGAGAGATGTGCGAAAATCCCAGTGCCTATTGATTACTCTCAGACATCTTGACACCCTTGAAAGTCTGGCCCTTGACTTTGAAGTGACTTTACAAATTCACACATGATGTAAGTGGCAAGTCCAGGCACAAAACCGGGATGACAGAATACCTGGTTCTGTGCTTCAGGTCTCTGCAGCGCTCTCTCCTTAAAGATATGGATGGCAATTTACCCACAGCAGTGGCATTCATTAGGCTTGGTGTCCTGTCTGAGGTTCACCTTGGAGAAATTATGTTCTGGATAATCAGAATACCCTCCCTCTTCTTTAACAAATGGATGCAGTATTGTTATGTTTTTACTACATACTGATTTATAAATCTCCTTTCACATACATCACAGTGCTGTATGATCTAATTACAAAATACCTGAGACTGAATAAGAAGTATCTGGGCAAGAAAATTGCTTGAAGCCTGACCTTTAATGTGCTAAAAGAACCAGAGGTTTGGAGTGAGTGGGAGACCCAAGATGAAGAAATCCATCAATCCTAGGTACTAGCAAAACTGTACAGTTAGGAAGTGGCCAGGTGGAAGAATTATGAATAAAATGGAGAAGTTTTCATTAATCACTGCCTCCTCCATACCTCAAAGCCCATGGAAATCAAGGGGAGCGGTACTTTTGACTTTGCTGGGCCCTCTGATGTCCCCAGGCTGAATACTAGGGGTTGCTGGTACCAAAGTCCTGCTGTGTCACATCCCAAATTCAGTGTGTGTGCAATGATTGCTATCCATATACATTTGCAACCAGTTTGAGGAAAAATATAAAGTATAATTAAAGTACTTCTTCTTTTATTCTGGCTGGATTTTTATTTCTGTCTTAATTCTGAAGATTACAATTCACTTTCCTGAAGTCATCTCCTCAATCTTTATAATTAAACCTCATTTAAATATTTTGGTCACTTTCATGAACTAATTATAGTGACTTATGGTTGAGAAGGTACTTTCATCTTAAGCCTCTATTTGCAGGTGCTTAGAACTTTTAGAAACTAATATCCTTTGGGCTTAAAACTTATGTTTGCAGAGATCAAAGCTGACCTGGGGATGGAAAATAATTGTGTATGAGGCCTTCCCCCCCCCTCTTTTGACATGCAAGAAGATATGAAATGGTAATTTTCCTCCAGCTTCTTTCTTTATTACCTTCACAATTATTGGGACTATATCACATTATTTCTACCCGTGTTTAGGGAATGCTTCTCAGAAGACTGAAGAGGTGAGGAAAAACATATCTCATCAGTAATAAACATGCTGTGCTTTTTGGATTTTAATACAAATATTTTTTTCTTGGAGTTCGAGGCATTTAAACAATAACAAACCTGTAACAAAACAAAAAGAGATTTTATGCAGAATGATTGGAAGACTTGCCCTCTTCACCACCATGAAAGTTTCATCATTTTGGGTTTGAACAAAAGACTGTTAATCCTGTGGACTTTTTTCTGGTTGATTTCAGCAAGCCTCAGATCCTATGTCATGAATAGAGTGCTTAACCTGAATTCTGTGTCAGTAGAAAGAGATGAAATCATCTGTCCTTGTAGGTCATAGTAAAGTTTCAAAGCCATGTTTGTATTAGTTCTCCACTTTTTAGAGAGGTCTCCAGTAACAGCAAGGAGCTTCAGGATGGGTACTTCTAAGGGTAAAGACCAACCGAAGTCCTATGCCTCCAAGGATTGTCTGGCATCCCATTCTTTCTTTGAGATCTGGTGGTGTCCAGCACAAGGACCTAGCTCACTGACTTTATATTACCGCATGTAGAAAATGACTCAATACATCTGGACGATGAAATCTGCCAGAAAACTAATGGGGATGCACATGGTTTCAGTTCCAAGGGGATTCAGAAAAATGCCTTTTAGGTCAGTGAAACAAAACTATAGGCTATGTTCAAGCCCTTTGAACAGCCTCTGCTCAGACCCAGAGCTGCAGCCTCAGACCGGGTTATTCCAGATGTCCCATCCATTTCCTTCACTCCCCAGGAAGAGTGGCTTTCTGAGCAACAGGTGATTTATTGCAGTGCCTCTTTCCTGGCCCCCAAGCTTTGTAGCATCTCAACCAAACTGAGGAACTGCCTTGGGTATCTGCCTTTGTTGCTTGCGCTGCCTGACCTATCCTTACATGTCCCTTTTAATTAAATAACACTTGACTTGGTTTAGTAGAGATAGTAAAAGATGATGAGGATAGTACAAGGTACCTTTACCTTGCCAGGCTGATTTGGGGAAGCTGCAAATCCAATCTCTGTGTCTAAAAACCACTTCTGTTTGGGGGCTGGAGAGGAAAAGCCATCTTTGTCTTTCCTAACATTCTCCTCTAGGGAAAATTAAAGGTGTCTAGGGTTTTCTTTGTTCTCCCTCTGCCATGCCATCTTTCACTTTCTGGCTTCTTTAACTTCCAATCTCCTTTAAATTGAATTAAAGGAATAGGAGAAACCATTGCTTTTCTCGTTTCGCCTTGGAGCTAAAAGCTTTCTGTTTTCTTCACAGTGCTTGTTAAATGCGATAGACAGAGTGAGAGCTTCATAAATCATAAACAAGCAGAGGACCTAAATAAAAGTCACTGCAAACTGAGGAAAAGAGACGCCCCAGCATGCACATTAGGGCTAGCACCAAGCACACACTGCTTATTTTAAATTACACTAGCAGGAGGCAGAGGGCATGCCTGGTTTGTGTCTAACCCAGGTCCCAAAACAAAAGAGAGTAGGCCATGAAAATCAGTTAAGAAATAGCTCTGCAGTGTTATGACCACAGATAGATGCAGATTTCCACTCTCCAGTTTTTTTTTTTTTTACAATGACCACTTCCTTTTCTCTCTGTGCCTCCTTATAGCATGGCACGGCATGGCTCCTCCATTTTTCATCAAGCAGTAACTTGCTCGGGGCTCTGCTGAGCACAGCAGCAGCAACCTCCAGAGCACTCCAGCAGTGAGAAATGCTGGACCATGATTCTAGCGGATCAGCCTGGGCTAGGGCTTGGGCAAGGAAGTTGAGATTCTGGTAGGGAAGAAGTTTGATTCAGAACATTCTTCTTTTCCTCATGCATGCCTACAAAGCTATGAGATGTATGAGCGGGTGATATAGCAGAAAAAAAAAATGCAAAAGCAGTCCATGTCCCCTCAAAGGAAAGCATTTGTTGGTGATAAGGAAGCAGAACAAATTAATGCAGGAATCAGAAAATTGGCTCCCATCCGCGCTGCTGGTCGAGCCCAGCCTTCCCACGGTCAATCTCTGCTCCATAGGAGACAAACTGGGCTCCACTCCTCCATCTCCCAGAGCGAGTCTGCACAAAGAAGGGAGGACCCAGCCCCTGCCCACCACAGCTCAGGTAGGACTGGCACATCTTCTCAGTCAAGAATGTGTGTAATGAGCAGGTTGGTGTCCTCAATCTGAAGAGCGCAGGTGCAGCTGACCATGTTTTTATGAAAAGACTTCTCTTTGTAAGGAAGTCTTTCTTGATGTCAGTAGAGCACATTTCTTCCCTGATGCAAAAAGATTCAGTCCGGGTTTGCGCTCGTAATGCTGTGCTCCTTCTCCTCGCTCTGAAGTGGGACCTTATTCTTTCATTCGTGGTGCTCTTGAGGTGGGAGCTTTCCAGCCTTGGGTCTGGAAAATACCTTGGGGGGGACTGGCACTACAGCAGTCTCAGCAATAACACAATGTACTGTCCACTTGTTCCAACCTTTTTCCCTCATAATTAGCCTTTAAATCTATGACAGGAGTTTTCTCTTCATGGTGTGGTTATCAAACTTCTTGAATTACCCTCCTGTGAGCAGTTTTATCTTTTGGGGGGGAATGGCTTATATCTTTTTATCAATCCACCATTATCCATGATATTGTTCATTCTTATACAGTATTCTAGTAAGTTAAACAGGATGGATTTACGTTGACAGAAGTCACATTGCTTTTTCCTACTGTCCTCATCTAGGCATATTTATATTTTTAGCTTCAATAATTAAGGTATTCTCTACGGCACTAAGGCACATCTGCCTAAATTTCTTGGATCCCACTGAGGTTTTTTTAAGAAGACAAAACCAAAATTTGAGGTCATATATCTGTTGATTTTCCTGGAGTTCAGGAAGGTCGTTGTTTTAAAGAAACGGTACTCTTCATTAGCACACAAATCAACATCATTTTGTTTTCCTTTGGCAGTGTTTGGAACATATTCTACTAAGTTAATTTAGTCCAATTTAAAACCTTGGGTTAACTGGTAGGGAGTGTTTGCTTTTGTTTTTACATTCCTCTTCCTGATAACTTTCTGCTGGTGTTTTGCTTTTACCACCCAAAAAGACTGACCACAGGGCAGCTATCTTTTGCCATCACATCCTGGGGCAATCATGGGACACAAAACATTTAGTCCTTTGCAGTCAGTTTCGCTTTGCCTTCCCTCCTCATTCTTTTGCAATTTTAACAAACCCACTTTCTCCCCCACAGGCTGCCTATTTGAGATACACTCTGGAAATTGCGTGTCTCAATTTTGCTCCTAGAAATCTCGACTTGACAAATGCTGCTCCTTCCTGGCATCCAATACAACCTTTAATAACTGACGAGAGTGGTTAACCTTTGGTCTGGGGAGTACAAAGTTATAAATCAATTGCTGTTCCAAAGGGCTGAGTTTGCATCAGGTGTTTCACTTCTTTCTTTTAGAAAAACAAAACAAAACAAAACCAGAACAATAAGAACCAGATAATCTAATACAGCTGTGGCTGGGAGGAAACAAGACGTTTGTAACAGCTTTTAAAGCATTAAAAAGGAAGCATGCTAGGAACAAATACTGTGTTTGTGTTCTGAGGCTAAAACATGACAGTTCTGAAAGAAGAGATTTACTGAATCAGGTTTGATGCCTTAAAATAATGAGAGGGTTGGAGCTTCCACAGGAGGAGGGGGAACAGAGTTAGGGTATGTGGCCTCATTTAGAGAAAACATAAATGTGCACAGAGCAGAAAGGAATTGAACATTTAAGGCTTAGTTTATTTTCATGGAGGAAAAAGCTCTGTAATGTTAAACATTTATCAGGAAGGGTCTTACTGATGTGGTCGTGCTGAGCCCAGAAGTGGCTTGGGTTCAGAGTTTTTAGTCATGACAGTGGGATGCCGAATTGCTCCCTGTAGGAAGAGAGGGCAGAGCCTCCTGGGGAAGGGCAGGAGGGACAGCAGCACAGGGAGAAGGAGGAGGGCTGCGTGCTCCATGCCAGCAGAGGCAGAGACTCTAGCTGGGGCTTGGATCGGGCACAAGATCACTGTGCTAAATCCATTTATGTGTCTCAGATCATACAATGCAGCCAGGCTAGGCAAAGGCTCTGCCCCAGCCTTCAGACTATACAGCCTCTTCTACTTGAAATGCTTTGGCAAATGCCCGCAGCCGAGTCGGTTGTGTCCTCGGCTTCCTGGAGATCCCCACCAGCAAACGGGGGAACAAAAGCAGGCATGTCATTGCATGAGGGAAACTGCATCTGACCTGAGTTTTCCTGGAAATGAAAAAAACCTTGTCATTATGTTTTATTGTTTCAGAGAGAGTTTTGGATTATTCTTTTTCCATTTCTAAACACTTCCTTTGCATTGATCTGCAGTCCCCATAAGAGAGAATGCACTGATGGCTTTACACAGAAATTAACTGATATGTGTTCACTTTTCTTCTTTAGCACTGATAATCTTGAACCACATCTCCTTTGGTGCTATCATCATATCAACACGAGCATCTTTTTGCCTTTGCCAGCAGGGATATCTGGGGAGGCGAGGTGAGGCAAAGAGTTTGCCAAGGCTGTTGTTCAGATGTCCCAGTTCAGTCACGGCACACACAATATTTTCACGCCTTTCATAAGGCTACAAAATACCTTTGGTTTGGTAGGAAAGAGAAATTGCCGAAAGGAATGGTGAATAAACACTGACAGACTCTAGTTTTCCAGAAGCAGAGAGTCATTCAACCATGGATAACCACAGCACAGACGACAAGATAAACACAGTATATGAGATTGAAGTAGACACACACAGCATTTAAAAACATCATCCCAACAATGCTAGCTGCTACATTCATTCACTAAACAGTGACAAAGTGCTATTTAAGGAGGGTAAAAAGGAAATTGGAGTTAAATGAACATGTACAACTGCCTCATGCATCCACATGTGCTGCTACATTTATACATATTATCACATATGTTATTCACTACCTTACTCTTGTTCAGATAAAAGCATGCTTTGCATACACATGCACATACATTCTCCCACAGAACTTAATTCAACACTGTAATGAACAGCACACTTTTATGTTTAACACACATAGGCTATAATCTTGACATTTCTGGGTGAAGTTGAGGCAGCGGGAACTAAACTCAAAAGGGTAAACTACGTAAATACTTGAGTAGTTTAATGCAAATTATATTCCTAGAGCCAGGGGTGATCCAACTAAGCCAGGGAAGTCCTGTGATCGGAGATACTTCAGGCAAACTTTTTACTATCTGTTGTCAAGTCAATGTTCACTGAATGTATGAAAAATATCCTGGAGGAGTGGTGTTCCACTCCTGTTTTGGACGGAAGTAACCAACTTGTGGTTTCCGTATAAATACTGTATATTTCTCGCCCTTGGTACAGTTATGTAATTCATGTTCTGTCTCTGAAACAGATCATTTTCATTACTTCAGAGGCATGATGCCAAGATAGCCTATACAAAGGGTATCCCTTAGTACCCTTTCCAAAAAACATGTACCAGACCTTCCATTTAGTATCCTATGCCAAAAATATTTATAACTCTTAAGTTTTCTTTATATGCTAGATACATAAGTGATTAATGACAAAAAGACGGCTTCTGTCAACTAACTGTATTGAATAGCCCTGTTCCTCTGGTCTAGTTTTGGAGCAGCTTTGCCCAGAATGGGATAGCTAATTTGGTTTCCCACTGTTGGTACTTGAGTGATGACAGCAGAACAGAGGATAGCTTGGATAGCTAAGCATTCATCGCAGCCTGCTCCAGTGCTCAAGCAGTAGCCCTTTGAGGAGAAGAGCAGCTCCAGAACACAATCTGGAGAACGAGGGGGTGGGGGGGAAGCCAAAATCAAAACCCAGCAGCATTTCTCCATCTGATAGCAAGGGATGAACTTAGATCCTGGCAATTTGAACATAGCTAGAAGTTCACTAGAGAGCTGAAAGATTCAGCTTGCTTATTATCCAAAGCTGCTAAACCCTACGCAGTCAGTGGAGAGCAGCTGGGATTGTACTCCTCTTTGATACCTCTGCTAGGTGCCTACAGCCCTTTGCCATTTGTATTATGGCAGTGTATTACCACATCAAAAAAATGTTATAGCTCAGCTGGAAGCTATTTGGCTTAAAAACATTTACTTTACTACATGAAACACAAGGTAAAATCCTATCTGTGGCCTGTGTGATGGTAGTAGATTAAACAAGATGATTCTCTGTATCTGTTCATCTGGCAGGCTGCTCCTAAAAGAACACCAGCCCTTCCAAATCCAGAATACGAGGATCTTTGGATACCATCCATGTCTGAACATAGAAATCCTGGTCAGACAGTGACAGCTCTGTCTGCCTAACAGGAGAATACACTAACACATACAATATACACACAAGATGTTTGTTGGGAGCCATTCAGTCTTGGCTGGATATAGGCTTTCAAGAAAACATAAAGACATTGTGTCTGTGTCCTTGGACTAGCATTCCAAGGAAAAGAAGCCCATAAGCATCGTAACTAGCCAGTCCCCCTGTACTGTTGCTGTTAACAATCCATAGAACTACATGGTGGGGAGGTTATCTCTTTCACTGTTGACTGTTTGTTCCAGCATACAAAAAGTTGCCTTTTCATAGGACCATAGGATAATTCAGGTTGGGAGACACCTCAGGAGGCTTCTAGTCCAACCTCATGCTCAAAGCATGGTCAGCTCTAAGGTCAAACCAGATCTCTCATGGCTGTACCCATTCACACCTTCAAAACCTCCAAGGATGGGGAACTGGATGCACAGTCCCTCTGAATAGCCCGTTCCACTGCTTGACTGTCCTTGATGTGAGAAGTTTTTCCTTATATCTGATCTGAACCTCTGTTGTTTCAGTTTATGTCCACTGTGCCTCCTCCTTCTGTGCACCACTGTGAAGAGCCTGGTTCTGTCTTCTTGATATAGGAATACTGCTAAAGAAGACTTGGCTATATTTTATTTTCACGGTGGACATAAATAAGCAGAGAATGAAGCTGAGCTGTGGAAAATACAGTCAAAAAACTCTGGTGCTTTTTGTATTGACTGCAGATGATGTTAGTAGCTGTGAGCTTAAGAAGGCTTTCAGCTGTTGTTTCTTAGGAAAACAATATGTGCTTATATTGCCCATCAAAAGCATGCCATGAGCTTTGTGCAATGCAACAGGGACGATATAGTCATGTATTCCAGGGTATAAAGACAATATATACTATATATAAAGACAATGCTACTGCATTACTGCAGTAGTATCAATCAAGAAGAAATCACAACATGCTTTACTCAGGTTTTTTTAAAGACAATATGGGTACCTCAAACTTTTTTGCTTGCTTCAAAAGCTGTTTTGCCAAGGACAATTGTGTTCAGTGTTAATCTAGTGGAAAGCAGAGCTGGACGTCCCATCATTTGTGTCATTATTCTGATTACAGGATGTATGCACAGTATTTTGTAAGAAGCCTTGGACAAAGAATGCATTGAAATCTGGCTCTGACACATACTGCAATTTAGTACTACTTCATGAACAAAATGGGCCTGAGTCTTCCTAGCCAAGGGCATTGCTCTTGTAGCTTTATTCATTGTTCCTGAATGAAGTACATCTTTGAGAGAAATACCTAGACCCGTTCAGTGGAGAAAGGCTTATTGCCTCTGAGATGTGATTCAGAGCATCTAAGGAAGACACTGAGAGGAGAGCAGCCTAAAGGCAGTCAAACAAAGCACTAGTCGCAGGATCTGGGTGAACATATTAGGACATCAGCATGCAGACTTCAATCTATATTTGTCCACTCAAACGAGTGGCTTGAGGACTCAATTATTCTTGATATGAGCAATATTTATGTTCATAAGAGAAAAAGCAGTCTGGAGGCAAAGTGCGTACCTTGATCACAGAGTGTTTTGTGCTGGCTAGAAGGCAAATAAGGGGAGGGATAAACATGGTGTCTTTTGGATCTGTGCTTGACAGACAATTTCCTTGTCCTCTAGTTGCTGTTTGCAGTGGTACAGACACCTGAGGCAGCTGTGGAAAACCACAAGGATTAGAAAGGCTTTTATGTTGTACAAGGGCATTCAGAGAAGCATTCAGCTTGTGGTTTTAGGTGCAAAGTCTAAAATAAATAAGCTTATTTTGAACATATTAATGTGGGCAACATGAGTCCAAAGCAGGACCTGTAATTTCCAATCTGTCTGTGACTGACAGCTCTGGTGAGGGCCAGACGCACAGTCCAGGCAAGTGTCCTCCATGCAGTGATGTGACACAGAGCATATTTTCAGCATCCATGGCAAAGGCAATGTATGTTTGCTCTACTTTCTCTTTAAGCCAGCCTAAACAACTGCTATGGCAGCTTGAGTCAACAAAATAAATTTCTTTACTCAGATCAGCTCTAATTTTCTTGCCCTTTCACCATTTGTCAGGTTTGGGGTGAGGAAAATGAGATTCAGTTCCTTGCTCTAGGTAATGCTGTGCCAAACTACTAAACTCCTCTATGCCTCACTGTAAAATGGGGAATGCTATGTGAATAAAATCTGTGATGGAAGAGAGCTATGATGGAGGCAAGTTTTATTATTCAGTTTTGCAATGCATTATGACATTCTCATTTTCTTTGGTTCTTCAGATGGCACTGAGGTTTGAACAGCAACAGAGCTGTTCAGTGCCTTCATTGAGCTGCATGGATGAAAGGCTACTGACTTATTCAGCCTCTGTCTGGCACATCCATAGGAAGCTCCCAGGACTGCTTAGGGAAGAGAGATAGATGTTTTCTGTACTCACCTTCAATTCCTCAGAGGACTGGACTGGGCTTCATCCAGTGTAAAAGCAGGCTCCAAGCTGAGCCAGGTGAATGGCTCCTTTGTATAACTGCTCAGAGCAGCAGGTTGTCCAAGATTGCAGGTCAGAGGGCTGAAAAGCACAGGCTGGGATCTCCAGGAGGTTTACGTATCTCATTCCCATTACTTTCGACAAAAGATGGAGAAAGAGAATACCTGTTACTTGGGAAGAAGAGCTGCATAAAATATAGAATAACTGAGCTTGGAAAAGACATCTGAAGGTCTCTAGTCCAACTCCCTGCTCAATGTGAAGCTAACTTCCAGTTGGCTCAGACTCCTCAGCATCTTCTCTGGTCAAGTTTTGCAGATTTCCCAAGATGGAGATTGCACAACCTCTCTGGGAAACCGGTTCTGCTACTTACCCACCCTAATTGTTTACTTTTTTTTTTCCTTATATCTACTTGCACACTTTCTTGGTACCAGGTGGCATATTCAGAGCGATGGGACTGCCAGTTATGTTTGAACATCAGGACTTAAGTATTTTTTTCATCCCCAGATGTTTGTGCACTTCCAGGCTGTGTCCTGTCACTCGGAAGTTACATGTGAACAGGGCAGAAGAGGATTATGTTGAGCTAGAGCTGATCAGGCACCAGGACTCCAGATTCATCATGGATTCATCACTGAGGTGCTCTGTAGCTAGTAGTGGGCACTGTCTTGTATGAAAAGAGTAAAAGAAAAGATTGTGATGAGTTACCTTGGCCTGTAACAAGCCCTCTCTGAATCTGGTTGCTTTCCATGAAGCTCCTATGTCACTCTGGCTCATATTCCTGACCTGTTTCCTCTTGCACTGGCAGAGAAATGGGGTTTCCCCTCTCTTTTCTCCTCTGCTCCTCTTTCCCACCTTCTTGACAAAAACAATTTTTACAAATATTTGATTTCTGACGTTTTTCTTCAATGTTTTCAAACCATCAGTTGAAACACTGGAAATCCATTCAGTTTTCCATGGCCAAATGCCACAAGTTTTCAAGTTTCTAGTTTGGTAATTTGCAACCAGATGTGGAGGAAGGAAAAGGAAAGGGTCAACGGAGCAGAGAACCCACGCTGTAACATCCCTGAACATCCATAGAGAGAAAAGTTAGGCTGGGCTCATTCCAGTCCAGCCATGAGGGAATGAGCAGGAACTCTGACAGGAAAATTAAAAATACCTCATGCTCATTTGATTGTTTGTACATGGTCTGTACTCACCCCTTCAACAGCTTGCAGTCTGCTAAAGAAGATTTCAGTTGATTCCCTAATCAACTGTGATAGTTTTAGCTTTGCATATACCATTTTTCCTGCATGACCGAGGCCCTGACTTTTGAAACCAGTTCTCTTTCCTTTAATAAAATGGGAAAATGACATTGCAGATATAAAAGGGCTTGTGTATGCAGAGCTTTTGCACTTAAGGGTTTAACTGGGGACTTAATGTTATGACAGCCAGAAACTTGGAGTCAAAGAAACAATAAAATTAGGAAAACCACATGTTTATGGTAACAGAGTGTATTAAAGCACATGCCACTTGGACTTAATCAGGAAATTCGTTTAATCGGGACATCTCTCAGAGCAAACCTAATTTAAGCCTAATGACATTTAATAGTGATAACTATGGCTTGGTGGGATTGTAATTCCATTTAATTGGGATGCCTCCAGGTGATGCAATGGTGCTTGTGTGTGTGTGTGTGTGACAACTGCAGGCTGGTTCTGACTGTTATGTACCCAGCAGCAGCCTTCAGTCTCTGTCTAGCTGCCAAGCACTAAGACAGCCCAAGAAAAAGGGTTTGAAAGTCCTTCACTGCGGCTTGAATTTGGCAGAAACCGTAACATATTCACTGCATGCCAGCAATGCTAGTTGGTCTCTTGGCTTCTGTCTCCATATCTGCCCCCCCCAGGAGGGCTCTATTCTGGTCCACCTTCACAGCATCCTCCCCTAACTTCCCAGTACCCATCCCATGCATGTAAGCTTGCTGTACAGCTTCCTAAAGAGTAACATGAATATTGCAATGGCACCTGGTGTCAGATGGAAATTCAGGCTCATCAGGATGAAGACCATCCACAGGGGTGTCCCAGAGAAGCGCCTTCTAAGGCAGGTTGCCAGCAGTCTCCCTTTCAGTAATAGAGACTTTGACCTCTGTAGCTCTTTTGGAGCTATCACTGCTGAATTAACAGTCTCTGTGTTTGTCTGTGCAGTCTCTGTAGCACCAGCATCCAGCTTATTACTGAAAAGCTCTCTGGAATACCTTTAATAGGAAAGTGTCCAGGAAAGCCAAATTTCAATCTTTTAAAACTCCTTTCTCAGTCCCAGTGGGGTGTGATTGTGAGAAAAAAATTGGCCATTTCAGTTGCCTCTATAGGACTCGCTACATCCACAAAGCATAACACTTAGATCTTGTCTGCACACAAAAGTGGCATTGATTTAAATAATCAGGTTTTAAATGAATTTAACTGAACTGGTGCAACCTTTTATGTGGACTTTAAGTCAATTTAAAAGAGCCTTTTATCCTTATTGCTCAAGGGTAGAGTCAGATAATCATAAGTGCTTGAGTTAAAGTGTGTCAAGAAGTTATTGTCTCTTCAGATGAAGGCTACTGTCCTCCCTGTTGGAAATTTCATACCCCACACCCCACTGCCTCATCTGGAATTGAACCTCTCACCCCATAGCACCCCATGACATTGCAGGTGTTCTAAGTTCACTGCATGGCAATTAAAAAGGAAAAGTGATGGCTCTTCTACTACTGAATCCATGGCTTGCTGGCCTCCATGGTGAAGCAGCATCAAAAAGAGCAGGAGGAAGGGTTTCAGTTCAGGAAGATTGGAGGGCAGTAGTAGGAAGAGGCACCTTTAAAAAAAAATGATAAAACAGAGAAAATTCTCTACTGGTATAAAGAATTGCAGATGTCTTGATTACAATGAACTTTAACCTGTTTGTATCAGTAGAGAATTTGGTATTGAAACCTTCAACATAACACACATGAAGTACACAGAGAGGAGGAAGCCAAGAGAAGAACACACGCTTCCAAAAGTGCATGCGCACATTCTGTGTCTGTTTTCTTTCACAGAAACATGGTGTGCCTTTTAAGAGGGGACATAATGCTTATGCCCTTGAATTATGGCTGAAAATATCACTGCGTACAGTGCAGAACTTCTGCAGAGAGGAAGGAAACACAGACAGAAGAGTACTGTCACTAGAGAGACACGTGCAGTTGAGTAAGGGAAGAATTTTAACAACAACATGAAAACTGGTAAGACTGGCTAAAAAGAGTCCCACTTCAAGTGAGAAGGATGCTGATATTTCAGTTTTCCACATGTTCAGTTGGATGGGTGAACTGGTCTCTCCCGAACATTTCAAAATATTCCATTTTTAAATAGATCTGTTAATTTTTCTCATTTTTAAACTAGAGTTTATTTTCTATTCTAAAACAGAAAGGTCATCTTGACCTCTCAAATAAAACATTTTAATTGAAAAGAATCCAATATTTAATGCCAAAGGAAAATGCCAGAAGATCTAGCCCTTTTCCGCAAAAAGCTTCATTTTGATGAACCAGCATCTTCTGACAACAAGTATTTAGTCAAAATATTCCTGTTCTGCTCCAGGCCTGAATACTGGTCCTTTAATGCAGGTTCTCCAAACCCAATACACCAGATCGTATCCAGCTTGCTGGATGTATTTGGCTGATGGCTAACTGTGCGCTCCTGTAATAAGTCACATAAAAACGGTGGCTTGTACAACCTACCACATGGTTGGACGTGCATCTGAAATATAAGGGGACATATGATTTTACTCACATGAAGAATACAGAAGCGGTTGCATGAATGAAAAAAAACTAAAACAAAGTGGTTCTGCAAACCTCCATTGCCAGCTAGGAGGTACCTCTGCTTTAAGCTTTCAGACAGCATCTTTGCAGGTTGAGAACCCATAACCCTGCAAATATGCATATATATATGTATAAAAAAACATGTATATGCATATGTATACATGCATCCATATGGGTTTATATGGATGGATCGGGCTGTCCCTGGATTTTAGCGCAGTCTCTACCAGGATAATGGAACTACCTTCATTTTTTTCTTTAATTTACCTGAACAAAAGGAACACCGGCATTCCCACCCCAGGTTAGGAGACACCAGAACTCCTAAAGGCTGTCTCTCCCAGCCTTTAAAGAAGAACCTGCTAACACTGCGGAACTTCTCAGAGGATGTCATCTCCCCTACACTCAGCAGCTCTGTCAGAGCAATATTTCATTGCTACATTATTATGCATGGAAGTACACATGCAAGCCATTTCTGTTTACTCAGAATAGTGTTTACTGAAATATGTTCTGCAGTTTACTGTTCCTTATGGAAGATAATATTGTATATACAAGAGCAAATTGAATATATGTAGTGCAGTAATTGCCATCATGCCCAACAAGTTGATGTGTTTGAATATTCAAGATAGATAAGGTTTCTCCAAGGATTACCCCTCAGCACATTCACCAAATTTAATTTTGTATTGTTACTTACAATTTCTTCTAGCATATTACTCATAAAAGAAACAAAAATTGCTGTGAATACTTTCTTTGAGAAAATGTTGCACATGCTTCCCACAGTCTCTACCCTTGGGATCTTTGGAAAGCAGTTTTATTTTTCCTCCATGCAGTAATGGGCTCCATCACTGAACGGCAATCCAGGGCCATTATTCTAGAATGGAGTTTGGGGGAAGCTGAATGCTGACTATGCAAATCCACACGGCTCATGTACTTTAAATACCCTGATGTATTTGTTCAGTATTTGGTAACACAATTAGATGCTAAAAAACTGACCTAGTTATCAGATACTGTTGGGAAGGAGTTTGAAGAGCAGTCAGCATTTAAATGAGGACATGAAGGAGTACCTACAAGAAAGGAAAGGTTTAGGAAAAAGAGAGGAGACAGGATTTCTCCTCTTGTGATTCAAATGGGATTCTGATACAGCATGGCAGGAAGCAGAGACTGGAACAAAAGATAATGAAAACAATATAGGCAAGCTTGTCCTGGCAAGGGTCATGTTCCAGCCCTGGTGTGAGAGCACTTGCTATGCATGCACATGTACAGATCCCCCACAGCATCACTGACAGCTTCCCCATGGCCCTGCATGTACTCCTCCCTCAATACTCCTTACACTTTGTTGGCACTCCAGTTCCGTTGCTTCTCCCTCTTCATGCAGCCTTCCATCTGTCTGGCTCCTCATCCTGGAGCCCCAGTTTCATCTGAGGAGTTAGCACTATGAACAAGTACTTGTTATAGAATGATATCAATGAAATCACCTTTTTTCTGTTTGTTTTTTTCTAAATCTGAAAGCTAGCTGATTACAGCGCTGTAGATGTTAGTCCATGTAAAGCACAAAATTTAGCAACCCAACAGAAATATTCCAAAATAACACAGTATAATCTGCATGCACTCTTTCCTTCTGGAGAGAATGGGAGAAGAGCAAAGTGCAGATAACAGAGATTTGTCATGTCATCTGATGGGCCACCAGGAAGGATTTGTATATTACTGTTCAGAGGGATGTAAGGACTGTATGAACTGGAAAGCAAGGGGGAAGTACCACTTGCCCAGTTTTCAGGAGTTTCTATGTCTCTAGGGTTTTGACCCCACTGATCTGCACTGTTCTTGCACCACTGCTTCGTTATCAGGAGATCCTGCTCCACCCAGGACGTTAAAACAGCAAGTGAGCTTCTCTCTCCTGCCCTCCCTTCCTTTCCTGATTCAAGCAAATCTACTTTCATGTTCCCTCTGGTTCTGGCTATTGCCTTTGAAGCCCCCTTCTCTCTCTTCCTCCCTCCCCTCTCCCTCCTCCTGAGTCTTCCTGACAAGAAGAAAAGAAGAGAAGCAGGATTTTGCAGTAAACAGCAAGAGAGTTTTGTGGCACTAATCAGCATTTGCAAGTGAAGATTAACAAAAATGCAAACAAGCGCATGTGATAACTCCACAGCCTGACCTAATCTTAATGAAATCTACAAGATCTATTTATATAAATAATAATGAATTTTCTTGCTTTCAACATGGTGCAATTTGCGCATGTAGATTACAAGTGACACACACAATTGTTTTGCCTGCTTAAGTTCCCCAACTTTAAAGAGCTTACTGACAGCTCCCTGCAAAGTGAAGACATGCAGCTGACAGAGCTGTCCCAACTTTATTCAGCTCCAGCAGGAGGGCTTTCTTGCTTTTCTTTTAAAAATACATTCCATTTAATTCCTTACTTCCCTGAGGACATCAGGCAAGACTGAATGCTGAGAGGAGGGGCCATGTCTGAAAGCTGGCCTGATGGTAGGCAGTGGAATAAGGACAGAGAGGGATAATTTTGTCTGAAGAGCTTTGGGATTCTCCATTGGGAAGTGCGCCTTAGGCTCACAGTGTTTTGCATAACACCAACAAGGACTGAGCACTGTGCACATGGAAATGCATATTTAACTTAAAAACCTTCATATGGGACAATCTAGCAAAGCACTGAAACACTGGCCACACGCGAGGTAGAAGGAGCACAGGGGAGGAGCTCGTAGCTGAATCAGGAGACATCAGCTCTAGAGCAGGTTCAGTTGCCTTGTGGACAAAACAGTTCCCATCTCACGTCGTGGGAAACTTGCACGTTACAGGTGCCCATCTACCCAAACCAATACATAGTGAGGTAAATGGAGAACAAGGGTTCCAAACTGAGGACAAGGAGGCCTCTGAGGACCAGCACGTATATGTAACTGCACAATTCTTTACATTGCTCTTCCTCACAGTCCCTCCGCAGCCATATGATAGCCAGACTTCTGTGGGTACTTTATCTCCATTCCATGGGTTGTGTTACAACTTCAACTATAGTCTGCTTACCAGAGACTGGAGATAGTGCTTAAAATTGCTCTTTAAGATCTATGGAGGAAAAAAAAAAGGCCCTTACCCTTTCCTCGGGCATATCACAACTGACAGGTACTAGCAAATTAAGTAGGAAAGAGACTGAGGAGTAAATAAGGCTGTTGTAACCTTCCCCAGCAGTTGCTTTTGGCTGCTGACACCTTAATATCTTATGAACTAGCAAATGGAGGTCAAGGGGAAGGAGAGGGTTGTAACAATACTATGGAAGGCAATGATTTCACTGCAGACATTTTAGCATCTGGCCTGCTGTTCTGCCTGCTCATACGTGGCAGGCTTCTGCTAATTTGGTTTGACAATAAACTTTGAAAGCTGTCAAGTGCTGAGATATCTCTGCGTATCTGCATTCATGTTTGCTTATTGTAACCCGTCAGATAACTTTCCATCCCACAGGTTAAGAAGAAAAGATGTAGTGCTGGATAGTTTTCCACCAGGTATTGCCCTTGCATCATTCATGACGGGCTTTCATGGCAAATTAAATTTTGAAGAGTCACAAGTCATTTACCACTGCATTTGCCCATCTTTCATAGACAACTACTGCTTATTGCTGTGGGCTATCCATCTGTTTCTCTAGAGATCTGCCTGCCATATATTTTTGCCATATCTACATCTGCAATATTTATGCTTACCATTTTTGTGCATTTGTTTATCTATTTCTATTCCCTCTGCCTTTTCTTGTGTGTATGTGTTTCTGTAAGGAAGGAGTAGCATGTCGCTATCTGTCTTCATGCATCAACAAAGCCGACTCTGTTACTTCAGATTAGAAACACCAGCACACGCAAAGCCTCAGAAGTCATAGGTACACACTAGTCATTCAGCGTATTCAAACACTCATTACAGAGACCAACCGTGGCCCTCAAGGGGAACCGGGTGTCCAGGTGGCATTGTGTTCCCATGAAAACCTGTTGCAGGGTCTCCGACTCTGGAGACACCAGGGACCTTAAAGCTTCTGTCAGTGAGGAGAAATGGGAGCACCCGCCTGTGCTGCTCCATGGGAAGGTGGAAGCAAGAGAGGCAGTTGGACAGGGCTACCCCAGCAGAGCAAGGTTCGGAGGAGACACTTGGGTTCAGGTCTTTTGTGAGGGGTACTTCATGTATCTTTTGTATGTGGGAATTACAAAGCAAGGAAAGAGCAAATTGGGTACTGACATGAGCTGCCCCTCAAAATCCAAGGTCAGTGCTAAGACTTCAAGTCAACAGGAGGAACAAAACCAGAACAAGCCACTGGCAAGGACTGAGCTGGTCACTAGCAGCATGAAGAGGCTCTCTTTTCACCAGCTCTGGCAAGCATTGCTATTTCGTGTTTATTTGTTGTGATGGCTTTAATCATGTGCTAGCTGTTTCCAGACATAGTGGGGTTCTTGTTTCTGCCTGGAGGTGGGTAGTACAAAATCAAGGGAAAGGGGAAAATACGAGATCTTTATTCAAACATATCCCATAGCAGAAGATGACTGTTATGAGGGGGATTAGAAAGGGTAAGGCCATGGTCCTTTGGAAGAGATAAAAGTAGTTGTTTGGTTGTATTGGCCTCCTTGAAGGAAAGTAGAGAAGGAGGCAAACTGGTGGGTAGCAGAAGAAAAAGGAGGATGCACGAGCTTTCATCTTGGTTTTTGGTTGCATCCTGGGGCAGTTTACATGAAGCTCTTTAGACCTACAGATGGTACCTCCTACTCACCTGCTTCCTCAGACACTATGGTTTTCAAGCAATGAATTTGTAATCCCTAAATGAATGTAGTTAATGCCTCTGTACAGGGAATGTAAGACTTACTTATTCATCTAAAAATATGCCAGACATCACAGACTACAGATAGAGAGCTACTGCGCAAATACATACTTACGTGTAGTATTCACCATCACTAGTTTGCAGAAATAAATGTATGCTAACCCCCCTCCCTGACAGCTCTGCAGAGTGAAAAGCAAGCATTTAATTCTTGCTTCCAAGTTTTCAAGAAATGGAAGGTAGATTTAGGAGACATAGTAAGCAACTATTTCAGTGCAAACCCAGAAGAAATCTGTTACGGGAAAAATGCAAGTTACTGCCTGGGGCTCAAGAATCTGACATGTCGGTCTCCAGAAATAAAAACACACTCCTGACAATTCAAGTTTTCCCTGAAACATACATAGTGAGATTCTAGCTAGGATTAACAACATTTTTTTAAGCTTAATGTGTAACAAAAATAATCACTTGCCTTGTAAAGAGAATTTACACTAATTCACTACTAGGTCACTTATCACTACTTCACTACCATGGATTCCATTTTGTATTAGTTGACACTAGATTGAATAAAAATATGTAATTTCAATGTAAGATTAGTGATTAACTGCTCCAAATAGCACTTACTGCCAATTTCTCCACAGAGTACTGTCTGTCTTTTCACTTAACAATTGGTGTGTACTTTGAGGCTTTCAAAACATACCTGCACACCAGCAGATTCATAGAACCATTAAGTGGGACAGAAAAGAACAATAACCTCTCTTTCTTTCACTGAAGAGTAGAAAAAAATAACTCCAGTTTGTTTCATTTACTGACAGTTTTCAATAGCTCCAGGTTGCTGGATGGAAGCGTGAAAATGAGTAAGAGCAGGTTCATGATGTTTTGTCTTCTGTTCAAAACTCACATCAAATGAAAGGCTTTGGAAAACTTTCTGCCTCCCATCTTTTCATCATTTAACTGAAGTTCATGAGGCTTGCTTATATTCTGGACTAGTCAAGATTTTCTTGTAAAAATGCAAAGGGGAAAAAATGCTCATGTTTTTCTTTAGGGGGAAAAAAAGCCAAAGGCCAAAGCAGTTTGGTACAAAACCAAACAACATGATTTGCTAATACCATTTTTGCCAAATCACCTGAGAGTTAGTTTAGGTACCTGATCTCTCCAGCTTCTGTGTAGCAAGTTCACTATTTGGCCGACACCTCTTAGCATCCACTTATCTAGTGTCTGTAGTTGTGGAAGTGCGGGAGCTCTGCTTCTTCTGCAAACTTCTTTTATGAATAAGATGATGACAAAAGGAAACCAACTACAGCATGAAATATCACAGCACACTACCCAAGCAAAATACGAGACAAGTCACGTTTAAAGGTATCTCATACACACACCTGGCACACTCCCAGAAGCAGAAGTAGGCATTCTTATAATTGGAGCTCCCATTTTTCTGCTGAAAAAACATTTTGAGATACAATTTCTGACCATCAGTTTCAGCCATTGAAATGAGTCATCCCCCTCATACACAATGATCTATTCACATTTAAATTGATAGAAGGACAATTTGAAATGTTGATGAGCTGGAATACATGTAACAAGCTTGTATTTACTTTCGGAGGAGTGTGGAGGATAAAAAAACTATGGAGACAAAAGCATTATTGCCTGGGGAGCCTAGCTTTATGTTTTCACATTCTTCCTCTTTTTTTGAGTGGGGAAGGAGTAAATTTTGTTTTAACACTGTCCTCAACCCCAGGTATTTTTAAAAATCTTTTTTGTATAACATCTGCTCTTCAAATTTTCAGTGTACATTTGCAAATGTGAGCAGGTAAGGTTTCCTGTTGTAAGATACTTATTTTTAATAAACATCGTATGAAATTCACATGTGCAGCCTGCAGCATAAAGCTCTGTAATTATCTGACAGCTACTTTTTGGATTTCATTGTGTACTCTGCCTTGCTAAAGCTGCAATCGCTTATTATCACTGCTATGCTATTTGCTTTGTTGCAGTGAGTTTTTTAACCCTGGATGGCATCAACAGCAACATGGTGATGGTAGAAGATAAATCATAAGGAAAAACTCCTTTTCTTCACTCCTAAATGTTTCTTGAGTGCTCCCATGATGATATGAGGCCGGGAGATGAACAAGAATCAATGAGAAAATGATTGCGTGTCTCAGGGCACGGTGGTTTATGGAGCTAACAGAGGGGTCACAGAATTAGAAGCTCCATGCAAGGGGGCTGTTTGTGTGGGATGGAGATAGTGGCATTAATAGTCCCTATGTATTAAAGAGTTGGTGCTGGAGTGTGACTAAAAGAACAGCTGGCTGCAAGGAGACTGAAGCTCCCGCTCTGACAGCAATACAGACTGCTGCTGTCCCTTCTCCAGTTTTGTGACTTCAGAAGCCTATAGTATCAGTGACAAACTCAATAAGCTATTTCGGATCCCATCAGGCTGCTCTGCTGTTTCCACTTTTCCAGGGGGTAGCTTCCAAGTTCACCAGCCCTCTCTTCCTCTTTTTATGCAGAGTGGGAGGGATGAGGACCTTTCGAATAAATCATATTTGAAGTTTCTAGGCCAAACCATTCATGAGCTATTGCATGACAGCAGAGCAAGAATCATTTCAAATTGTTCCAGATATGATTTACACTAAATTTTTCAAACTCCATATTTTACAAGCTGCTTCTCTGCTTTTCTTATGTTGTACCCACAAATAAATTACCCCCTTCTGCAGACTACACACGTGAAAAACTTTTCAGAATATGAAGTGAGTGAGACAAACTATAAATTCTCAGATATTCCACCAGTGAGTGCTATGGAGGTGCCTTCATAGTTTATCTAATTAACGGACTTTTACTTTTAAATTAAACTGCCTCAAATAAATAAATTCTGGTTACAACCTTAATTATGCAGAGGTTACTTCTTTCCACTAATCAAAATCTTGACTGAAGCCCAAGTATTCACAATAGGTCATCATGATCTGATCAGTGAGTTGTCACAGGTGAGATGCTAAATTGTCCTTCCTTCATTACATTTAATGAAAATGTGTATGCCAAGGAAATTGCTTTGAATAGAGATGAACAATTAAGAGAACCAAAAGTATATAGGGAAGGGGGGAGGGAAAAGCGTTCCTACTGAATGCGCTGGATGTGTTTAGGCAAGCTTCTCATTTCAAAGCAAAATTCCTCTCTTGCCTTGTTTTCTAGATTGTAACCCCAGAGCAAAAGCAACTCTGCTGAGCTATGAACCTCTGGGGAGGAAAGGATAAGAAAGACATTCCCAAGAGGAAAACAGGGGTGGGAACAGAGAGAAAGAGATGGATGCAATGGGCTGCAGGAAAAATGTAGGA
This sequence comes from Harpia harpyja, assembly GCF_026419915.1. Classification (NCBI taxonomy): domain Eukaryota; kingdom Metazoa; phylum Chordata; class Aves; order Accipitriformes; family Accipitridae; genus Harpia; species Harpia harpyja. The sequence goes on along the minus strand of NC_068945.1, from coordinate 26,160,066 downwards.
ACTGTGAGAGAAAGAATTAGAGGAGAGGGGCCAGCAAAGCATTATGAGGAAGGAAGATAGGGGGAAACAATGCTGAAGGGTCATAGAATGATTGCAGTTTCAGCTGCCTGAATTGGGAACTTCTTTATTTTATTCTTTTTCCTTATGTACACGGTATGAATATAGTCAGCCTGTCCGTGTGACTTTGAATGCCTTCCCCCCAGTGACTGTTGAACCTGCTGCCTGATTGCAATCCAATTTAATAGAAAGGAAAGAGACGTAGAAGGTAATTAAGCTCCTAATTTTTAATGCAAATAGCTGGCTAGAAAGAAGAGACTTCGAGAGCCATAGATGTGAGAAAGATTGCAAGAGGAACCCACCTTTTACTAGAGACTAGAGAATCCATGCAGAATCCATCCTTGAGTGATTCTCCAAACAGGCCACACTCCAATCAGAAGTTATATTCCTCTGGAAATTGCAGTTGAGCACGATACACAAATCCATAGAAATCTGGGCTTCATTGATTCTGGTGTTCACTTCTTTGTTATCATCAATGAAAGCTCAAGTAGCCTCACTGGGATTTTGAAATTATATTAATAGAAGGGCTATGTTTTTCAGTGTTGCAGGCCCTGCAGTTAGTTTGTAGCCCAGGAATTCTCCCTCAGACACAGAAATGATTTCCTTACCTTTTGAAAGCGATTACTACTGGCAATGCACAAAGTTCCACATATCTGTGTTTAGGACTGCCACAGCAAATATCTACTGCAAAAATTCAAAAGGTGGAGACAGTAAAATAACCCCTGAGGTAACTGACATTTAAATGGCTGGATATAAAGGAATATACAGCTTAACACAAACCCAAAGACAGGTCTTCCTCTTCGTACTTGTACACATACACTCCCTGTTAATTCCAACTAAGTTCCATTATAAATATTTGCAATAAACTTGTAAATTCCAGCCAGCTGCTACCTGATCATAGTATGATACAAACCTTGCACTATTTTGTTTTACATTGTTAGAAGAGATTTAAGCACTCTGGATGAGATTCTCAGGTAGTGAAACCCACTGATTTGCTGTTGATTTTCATTAACGACACCAATTAACATTAGCAGAGAAGCTACCTCCTTTTGCTGATTCTCTGTGTGCAGATGAGGGATTTCATTATCCCTCATCACAGCTCCTAGTGTGGATACAGCCTATTAAATAATATTCAGTTCATACAAAACAAGAAGAAACCCACATACCCACCAGCTGCATTTCTTTCCCTCTGCCCTCTATCCAATTTTACTTTTCAAAAAGGAAATGAACTATCAAACCCTGAACAGAGTTAGAGCTTTCTGCAAAGAAAACACTGCTACAAGCATACCATACAATTGCTAGATAATTCATATAAACTTTCATGGCCACAAAAGTATATTGGTCCTTTAGCTCCAAAAAACATAGTTCATCATTCTCTCCTTCCTCAAGTTACAATGCCCTTAATCCATTTTTTCCCTCAATAGGTTTCAAAATATGCTTGTAATTACTATTCAAGTCCCTTTCCTATTTCTAGTATATTGTGTCTAGGGTTTCAAAGACGTAAGGGAGTTAGATGCATGACTCTATTAGGCTGCTTTGAAACCTCAGCTCGTAGCACTGAGAGATTATTTATTATGCAGTGTGTACATTCATCCCATATAGGCTCATAAACCATAAAAACTTCATACATGAGCTCTCCCTAGATTATATAATCTACACATTTCATAACACAAATGGATTGATCACTCTGATGCTAATAGCTAAAGTGTTCTTCTGCTTCACCACATAATTCTGGTACAAAATTTTACCATCCTCTGGCATAACCAAAATAATCCTGGGATTATAGTCTGTTCAGAGCCCTTTACAGCACGTTTGAGAAAACTGTATTTAAACCTGCAATGTAAATCCAATCATGTATTTCTGTCAAAACCAAAGAGCAGAAGGAAGCTTATAAAAGACAAATAAATTAAGAAACTGTGATGGTGAATGATGGAGGGTTATGTAGCGATGGGGTATATGTTGGCAGACTGTTAACTGTTCATCTTCAGCCATTCCAACTTTTTTGAGCAGTAGAACTTTTGTAAAGAAAGTAGATTAATGGTTTTCTGATCATTAGCTGGACTGTAGCAAAATGCATTTCAGCCATAACTCTCTTCTAATGAAGCTTTTTGTTTGGGAATAATGCAAATTATCCTCATTACAATCAGATGGGATGGTTGTTAATATCTTTGCATAATTAGAAGCTATTTTCCTTAAATACAGTTTATGCATGAACTTTCCAAGGAGATCTATCTACTGGGGTAAGTCAGAGTCATTTTCATCTGGAGGGACACACCGAAGGTTACACAGTCAACATTTAAAATTAGTTTTAAACATGAACCAACTCACACCCTACATATGGTAAGAGTTCTGGTCCCAATCCAGGTATGCGCTAAGGGCGCTTTGCTAGATTCACGTGCACGAATGGTCCCAAGGACAAACATGCCTAAATGAATTTCAAGACCATGAATGTTCAGCACCTAGCAGGAAATGCCCTTTCACTGCAATATCAAAGTGCTTCCTATGCAAATGAGTTTGCATAACTAAGTGTCAGATGGAGGCATTTTCTTACTTTGCAGATAAGCCCCCTTTGCCTTCAGAATAAATAACTTTTAGGAGTAACTATGAAGAATAAGAAATTATTGATGAGAGAGTATCTTTGAACTTTGATCTGACCTTGGCTAAAATATTCCTGTGCCATGTGTCATGTCCACTCTAGTCCCAGCAAAGCCAGTGACACCAAAATAGTTTCAAGGACCTGTCAATAACTTACTGCCCCTATTCTGCATTCAAGCAAGACCGAGGACCAGAATTTGCACATGTCAATTCTCTGCCTCTCTTGGTTATGACTGGTCACTGATTTTTGAGCAGAAGAGCACAGTTCTGCCTGGAGCCCCACAAATGCCAAGACCTAGCGAGAAGGTCTGCACCCAAGCAGATATCTCAACTTCAGTGATGCTTCTAAACATAAGATGAGAGGGGAACAAAGTTTTGGATTGAAATGGGGAATGTGGGTTTAGTATAAAACAACAAATCCCTTAGCACAGGCTAGATGGAAAGAAAAACTTTTAAAGAAAATGCATGCTCTGAGTAGAAAGCCACGCAGTGACAACAGACAAGGCTGGGGAGAAATTCCAATTGCCCCTGCTACCAATCTTAAATTCTGAAATCAACATTCCTCAGCCATACTAGTGAGTCCCTTCACAGTCAGGACTAACAAGATGAGTGTGTTTTTCATCAGTTTTTCATTTGTTTTGTGATTGTGGTTTTTTTTCCGTTCCCATACAAATCGCTTCAGCTTTCCATCAGACTGTGATTATTGTTATTTTTTAGATCAGTGTACAGCTTGTGCCTAACTACTTTTAAGGACAAAAGAATGTCTACCATAAGGCAGGAAGATAAAACAAAATGGTGATCACTGGTCTATAAAATAACAGAAAAAGCTTGAAATAGGGCTTGAGATCTCACGTGAAAGCAGCAGCCTAAATTGTGAACCCTGCAATGAAGTGTGCTCTTGATAAGGGTGGCTAACACAATACATGGCTGTAAAGGAGGGCCAGTCTGCCGGCTTCCCTTGCTGTCTTGGGTGGGTGAACAAGCTGCTGCAGACAAGTACCCAATGTTATTTGAAATGTGACAACTGACCATTTCTGGGAAACAAAATGTCCCAACCTGAGCCCCAGAGGAAGAGGTTTCCCTTTGTAATGGACCAAGAGCAAGCAGAGAAGCTTAGGTGAGGCACAGGAATTTTTTTGCACTCTACGATGAGCCCTGCCAAGAGAAAAATATTGCTCTTCCTTTTCCTTTTGTTACTATTTTTACTTTCTCAGGAGTTGAAAAAGATAAGAACAATAGGGAAGTGACAGCAGTTAGAAGGTCATACTACTTCAGGAAGGTAGAGGGAGTGGAATATCAATTCAGGGAAAATTAGCTGAAGGGGTGTGAGTGACTCCTGTGAGATCCTGAATGTAGTACCTACCTCAGGAATGGATTGGCTGCAGACCTAGAGGCAGCTTTTAAGACCCTGTTTTCCCAGTCATTTTCTTGAGCTCACTCATGTCCCCAGATTTGGCAGCATAGTGCCAAGTAGAATATGTGCCGCTTTCATTCCAGACAACAAGAAATTTTGCCACTGTCTATCCGCCGCTTAAGGGAGGTGGACTTTGTCACTGGCAATTTCCCCACAAGGGTCTTAGCAGGAGGACTGTGATGTGGGGATTTCTGCCACAGGGGGTGTGTCATGTCCCATCCCTTCCTCTGCAGGGACACTGGTGGAGATGAGACATTTCTTGGGAGCAAGAGCCTCTAATGACATGACAGGACCGCTGAAAGTGCTAGGAGCTCCTGCCTTTACTTTAAGCTCTTGAAGGCACAAAGAAGGCATCCAGAGGTGGGAGAGGAAAGGATCCCTCTCACAGAGTTCACAAAGTGTGGTTTTTCCAGTGGCCCTAAAGGGAAGTTTGAACCTCTGAGCTAGAGCATTAATTGCCAGAGCTGAGGCTGGGTAAGAAAAAGAAGTGGCACCATTTATTAAAGCCTGTCTTTTCACATCTCTCTGGACATAATGTGACTTGACGTCACATCATCATCCAACAAAGCATCCCGAGATGGCAATGGAAATAGCTTGCGCAAGCATGTGGAGACGCTGAAACCCCTAAGTACATCAGGGGCTCTGCAAACGAAGGGACAGCTCAAGCTCCCAGCACGAACGGTGCTCACAGCTGAAGTGAGATAAGAAGCTGCCTTGCGGGGATGTCTCCCAGGGTCATGAGGTGTCACTCACACAGAAATCAAGAGGCCTTGAAAAACCTTCCCACTGTGTCCAAAAGCATTGGATGGAGCTCTGATCCTTTAAGAGTCACCCATGCCCTTTTGGGACCCAAGTCATTTGGAGTTGCTGGCATCTGCCAATGTGCCTGTGGTATAGCAGGAGCTGGGGCTGGGGCCCGACAACACGGGCATGCATGGTCAGGGTTCATGTCACTGCTTTGAGACCTGCCACCATATCTCCAGGCTGCCTGGTCCTGTTGGGACTTCAGGCAGCCTTGCTCACTCGCCTCCTCATCTTACTTGTACTACCACAGAGGGTACCACCAGTGCCACAAAATCCCCTCAAAAGAGGAAAAAAAAAATTATTTTGTCCCAGCCTTGGCGATGGGGAAGGAAACAGGGGGATTACACTTCTGTGGGTTTATCTCCCACAACTGTACATGCGTAATTGGTCTGCCCTGTGAGGTGTAGCACATGGCTGTAGCTTCCATGTTTCCACAAAAAAGGGTAACTGTGTAATGGGCATTGAAGAGAAAAACAGTTCATGTTGTTTAAACTAGATCAGTACCAAAGCAAGCTACCGTTTTACTTAATGATATGTAATTAACTTCCAATCAGTCAACTATATATTCAGGATCAATATCAGCAATACAATGGATAAACCACGAGACCAGACACTTAAAAAATGTAACTGTAAACAAACAGATTTTGCAACATCCTTTTACAACTAGTCCAAATTTTTGAACCCCACATGCACAAGTAGGATCCCACATCACACAAGGGACATGCAAGTTCCCCTTCTCCTGTGAGGGCTGCGAGTACCTGGGGTTTAGGTGTACCCTTACCCCTCCCTACTACCCACTAGTGCCCGTGCCCATGACAAAGCCCCCCACAAGGCCGCACAGTTGGGGACAACTGCTGGCAAAGTCAATCCGAGTTGCTTTCCTATCAACTACACATTGTATTAGCTGTTTTAGTATGGTGAATATGTAAAGTGGTTTAATGTGTTTTATTTGCTGACTCGTTTCTTTCAACTAGTCAACAAGTGTTTGCACTTAGTTGTTTTGCAGGGTCAATTTAATATGGAAAATTTAATAGGGAAAAGCTCACTTGGCTAACGCTTGTTTGTGGTCTCTCCTTGTCTCTGGCTAAGAGTGCAGTGTGCGTGCGAAGGGAAAAATTCATGTGGGAGAGAAAGAGCATGTTTCTTTTACAGTAGAGAGGGGATTCTCTAAATCGTAGATGTATATTCAGTGCCTGGAAGAAAAGACGCTTCTTTCTGTTACAATTCTTCTTTCATATGAATGTAAATACTTAATTCCTCAAAAGCTCAGTACCTGTTCCTTAAATGCTACTTTAATAAAAAGATATTTTCCTCCAAGTGGGTTGTTTAATCTTTAGTGGGAAATTGAATGGATGGGATACAGAAAATAGTAGGGTAATGATTTTAAAATAGCCCCATCAAACCAGTTATTGCCCTGAGGTGTTATAAATAAATGAAAATGGCCTGACTGTGTAATGATTATGTTTACTTTCATCTTACTGTAACTGCTAAAGGTTCCTCTGACTCGAAATTACACTTGTATTTACCTGTACTCTTCTTATAACCCTCTTTGGCCCCTGACTCAAGAGAGCAAATAAATGCACACTTACAGCAAAGCAGGCACTTAAAAAGCCCAAAGCAGGGAAATTTTACGAGCAGCTGAAAAAGGGAAGGGGCTCTACTGACAGTAGAGATAAAGCCCTGGGGGCATATGACAAACTTCAGGTGAAACATGCCGTTCCCTATATTTCCAGGATCATGCTCCCCAATGAAGTCCCACAGTAAAGTCTGGTTTCACGCACACGTGGTGCCAGACAAAGTGGGAAGGAGCACTATTAGATGTACTGTGTTTCCTGAGTCATTAAGCCAAAGCTGCCTTTCAGCTATCCGAGGGGATAGTTACGGATGCAGCGTGTGGAGGGGTGTTCTGCGGCTTCTGGTGCTGCTCTCGGCCCAGGGGCTGGGGGATGTGTTGAATAGCACTTGCAGTAGGCATCTCTGAAAGCCAAGATGCAATCGCTTTGTTAAATTAAAGCTAATTTCCTCCACTGTTAAAGACAATGTACACGATCACTGCCACCAAGTGATTATATTTAAAGTGAAAGGATGCAGAGGGAATGCCAATTCTTTTGGTCTATATTCAGTCACAGCTGTGAGGGATTAAGGGTTGTTTAAAAATCTCTTAAATGCCTGCCAGAAGTTGCCAATCATTAGGACCAATAGGTGCTTATCATTCCAGGCATTATTGGGGATATTGGAAATTACACAGCCACAGGTGACTACATTGCTTACACAAAAGGAGTGTGTAGGAAGTTTGGGAGAAAGGATTTGGGCTCCTTCCATCCACTTTCAGCATATTCATTGCTGGAAGCCTTTTCACCTGTATCTTCAAGCATCTCCACAGAAATTAATTTCAACCCAAATCACTCAGTTGCTAGAACCAGCAATCCTGCCAAGCCTTCGAGCGTAACATGGAGAAATCTACACAGAAAGTGAAGAGCAGACATTAGTGTTCCTTTTGCTTTACTCCTATATATATGTATATGTGTGTGTGCCTATGCATCAGGCTGCAGCGCTGTCATATTTTCTTCAGAACATGTTTTCCAAATTGTGCAGTTTTCAAGCAGACCATCACTTTTTTTTGCAAAACTATGTATCAGTGGTAGAAATTAAGTTTCTTCTTTCCAGCAAGATGAAGTGAAAATTGGTAGTTTTGCAAAGTAGATTAGCAGAGTAAAGATACAGGACACTGGCGTAGCTGGCACTGCTGGGTAGAAATTACGAGGTCCATGTGAAGTCAAATATTAGACTTCAGGATTCAAAAGAGTTTCCATTTCTCCCCTGCCTTTTGACTTGCTTAGTACTTTCTATGACAAGCTGGATTTTCAGGTGAAGATGCTTTCCCACTTCATTGTTAGCTGACAGGTGTGTTTTTCTGAGAACCGTTGAGGAAAATCTGTTTAATTTTCTATGCTCTGGGAGCACAGTCCTATTCACTCATCTCACTGGGTTTTGTGTCACTTCCTGCAGCAGGCTGAAAAGAACTCCCCTCAGCACAAAAAGAAAATCATCACAGTTTCTTTCCCTCCCTATACACAGATAATTAAAAAGCTCCTAAATCTGCAACTCAGGGTGTCTGTTTTGAGGTTGCATAAGGCGCACATCCATGTTCAGCCTGCGGAGAAAGGGTTAGATAATGAAGTTTGAAAGACTTAAATGTCGCTCACAGTCAATCAGCATCAACCAGGAATTTCGGCAGACCTAATCGACCTTTTGTGACACCACAATGAATATACGCTCTGCCCAAAATAGCTGCCTCTGGGACAATTTGCATGAGAGATATGGACGCATTCACATCAATCTAAGCAGCTTCAGACAGAGAAGCTTAAAAGCTCAAGTAGTGAAAGTTTTAATAACTCATCTCAGCTCCCTGCCCCCAACTTTTCCATTAATATTCCCACATTCTCTCCCCTTTAAATAGGAACATTAAGTGCAGATAAATAAAACATTAGGTTGATAAAATTACTTATATTGTGGTAGCAGCTGGAGGCCCTGATAAATACCTCGTGTTTCTAGGTCCTATACAAATGGGCAGCACAGAGACAGGCCCAGCTCCAGAAACACAAAGCTGAAGTTTTTGACAAGATGCAAGCAGACAACGGGAGTGAAGTGTAGAAAGAGATAACAAAACAGGCAGTTGTATTTGCTTCAATTAGTAAACATCAAACACTTCAGGAGTTTTCACTTCATGCTCTTTATTTGTACAAGTAGACAAATGCTATTATTTATTGCAACGATATATTGCAACTGAAGGTTCTTTGAGCATATTTGGTGTTATGAAAAATGACTTTTCAGAATTATAGCATGGGTGCCAGAAGCTTGTTACTACTTTGGACTCCTGTTTGTTATTTGTCAACAAGGGAAGCTTATAAGCATGGCTGTTCAGAAAGACTATTAACATAACCTTTCGATTGTTTTTTTTAATTATCCAAGCAGAATTTGCATGAACAAGCTGGAGAGTCAGTGAAAGAATAGTCACAGTAACATGGGTCACAGCATTGCAGCAAGAGGTGCTGTTTTAGGTCCTAGCAAAGAGCCCCAGGATGCTGGGATCACACAGGCAGTGCTGGTCACAGTCTGACACATTGTATGCATACTCCCAGGTCCTGTGAGAAAACACAGAGGGAAAACAGAACATTTAAATTGTTTTTTGTAAAACTTAATGCTCCTGGCTGAAACATTCCAGTCTTTGTAACCTCTCTTAACTGCACAAGTGGCATGAGGAGCCTTCCGACATATAGCAACTGAGAAAAATATATATAGGCTGGTGATTGGAGCAAAGGAGAAGGTATCTCCCCTTTTGTGTAATAGAGACATTTCTACAGACAAACTAAATGGATTAATGTATTGCAATTACTGATACTGGACAATTAATATTCCTCTTTGTCCAATATTAACTTGCAAATAAACGTGCATCAATCTTTGGTCTGCTTTCTTAAATAAAAGAAATCTCTCTGATCACCCTGTCAGTCCATTCATTTCCAAAAATTTCAGAGCCATTTTCTCTAAATGCATCCAACTTTGAAAGAAAAGAGAGGGCTCATTTATGTTTTGTTCCTGCAACCTTCATGAAAATACATGCCCCAAAAGATCTTTTCAGTGTCCCCTATGAGCAATCTGCCACGTGAGTCCCATGCACAGGAGCACACCCTTATCCATGCCCTCCAGGGCAACAAAGGCTTCAGCTGGAGCTTTCATCTTGTTAAATTCCTGGAAATCCAGTCACAAGACACAAATCAATAGAAACCCAGCTTTGTTAGCCCTACTGCTCACAGAGGCAACTTGATTTTTAATATGAGGATCAAAAAAAGCTATTAAACCCCTAACTTTATACTCCAAAATTGGTTCTTTTCTGTGCTGTGTGAAAATTTGCATGTGGTTATGCTAATCTGGGCTTCCCAGTATGGGAGCCGAATATTCTGCTTAATGGTAACAATACTTAAGAACGAGGCTCTGAATGGGATCTCCTCAGTGCTGAACTCTTTTGAAAAAAATGCAGACATTTATTTTCGGAATCTAATAAAGACTTAGAACCCCGACTACAGGCACTTCTTTGTGCGGATCTTTGTCTGTCATGTGTCAGTCATAGCCGTACTCCAGGGCTCTGTGCCTGTGCTGTCAGGGTATTGTACGTAGCACCATGTGTGGCTTTTCATGCAAGGTTCCCTTGATGTAATTCCTCCAGAAGAAGTTTCAGGGCTCGGCTAGAAGAAAATACAGGTGCTCTAGAGCAACGTGTCTGCCCCAGGGCAGCCTGCTGCACTTTTGCTCCTCAGAGCTTAAAGAGCATCATGTGCAGGGACCCTGTCTCCCCGTGCTGTGACTCCTCAGCCTGGGAAATAGGGCACGGCATGAACTCGCTCAACCTTTTTGGTTGGATTTCACTTTTGCCCACAGGCACTTCTGGACTGATCTCTCTGCATTAGCGTACTCCAAGCAGAGAGTGGCAGCTGAGCTACTGAACTGCTACAAAGGGCCTCTTAGGGAAACCAGCCCCTCTTTCCCTGTGCTTCTTTCTGACCAGAGCGACGCTCATTAGTTCAAGTGATACGGTGAAGTTTGTCACTTTAATGTATTGCCTCCTCTTTAAGTTGCAGTAGGAGAAAATGACGCTATTATTATAAGCCTATCCATAAAAAGAGCAGTAGAAGGGTCACTTCAGAAAACTAAAAAAAGAATATTTTTTTTTTCTTTTAAGATGAGTTACATTATTATTCTGAAATATCAATAGAAAGCTGAGGCACAAACAAAGCATTAGAGTAGGTCCATTCCCTCTGTTGCTGATGTTGGAAACAATTCTTCAGGGTATAAAGCCTTTTGTAGGCTGGATCCCCTTTCTGTCTGCAAAGCTAATCCTCTCTCTAACTCAGTGCATGTTACAACAGCATTTTTTGTTCGTGGGGTGGCAGAACAGCTGGGATGAGCCAGCTAATTTCTAAAGATGCTGTTGAAACCTTGTGACATTGCTTACAGCAGACATCACAAGTGAAGAAGTGTTTTGGGCCTCATGGTTTGCAATCTCTCCTGTTTAAATAGTGCAGTAACAAGGGGTAAGAAATTGCAGCGTCTCCAGCTCTCATGGTGTGTTTGTGAAGGGTCACCTCCCAAAGCAAGGAGCAACCTGAATGATCCGTGAGTGAATTTTTGCAAGCATGCAACAATGGTGTAGAGCAGCGTAAGGATTTGTGCCACAGCAGCAGGTACTGGGAAGTGTCATTTTAGAGGCATTGCATCCAGAAGTGCCAAGGGCCGCTACTCTGAAGAAGGAAAGCTCTGATTTTTAAACCAGTACCAAGAAGCTTGCTCAGCCTTGAAAGTCAGCTGTGTCAGAAGAGAGCAATAAGCTCAGAGAGGGGACAGAAAACATTGAGATAGCTGCTATTTGCAATTCTCTTATAAATAATGGAGAACAGGAAGAGTGAAGTCCTGCCCTGGCAATAAATCTTGAACTGTGGATGGGTGAAAAAAATGGAAAGTAATAAGGAAAAAGCAATATTTGCAAGCACAGTATACTAAAGAGAAAAAACCTTAGTGGTAGAGGAAAGGAGAAAAAAAGTAATTTTATGAAATCAAGATTAACTCCCAAGTTTTGATTGGTGGTTCTCCAGGTTCCTAATATGCCAAGACTTGGTCTTTCTTGAACACCACTTTAGAAAGCACCTCCTTCATTAAATATGGCATGAAAGTGGACTGCAAAAAGTAGAGAAGCCACTGCCTTTTATATCTTGCTCAGGTATCCAGGCCAAATAGTAGTCATGCTCCTTAGAAGAAGGTTGTCCAACATATCTATCTTTCACTAATGTACTGCTAACAATCTAACATAAAGTCAAATTCAGCAACTAGTTTTTTCTTCCCACAGGGTTCTCTGGAACCTAACTTAACAGGAAAGTAATGCATAGAAAGTCAATGTAGATCAGAAATCAGGAGCAGGGGGGCCTGGAACCAGCAAGACTAGGGCGGGTAGGAACCTAAATGTTTCAAGATGTGTCTTGAGAGGTTCATGATGGGAGTTATTTAATATGATGCCTATGATAGCAGGCAATGGGGCTGTCAATGACACCATGCTAAATTCCGAATACCCTGGTGGTGATATCTCTCTCTCCTATTTCTCTCCCTCTCAGCATTTAGGAAAACAGGAGTCATATCAGCTCACAAGAACACTTCCAAGAGGTATTTTCCCTAAAATAGACTTCCACCTTAAAGAACTCAGTGCCTTAGCTGGAAGACAGCCCTCACCAGAGAGCACTTTATATTGAAAAAGATACTGAATTTCTAATATATGTTCCTGGTAGAGGGAAGCTGTAACTCAGCTGACAGACAACGGATTACATTATGTTGTTCCAGACTGGTCCAGCACAAAATTAGCTCTATCTTTCACAGTAACTAATTGCTTTCCTATAGGTGAAACAACTTTGTCACTTAATTTTGAGTAAGTTTCATCAGATGTACTCTTCCCCATCACTGTCTCCATGGCAAAGACTGAGCTGTTCTGCAGTTACTTTGCTCAGCAGGACACGCCGTGAAGTCCTTTCTCCATCATGATCTCGGTGAAACTGTCAGCTGAAAGCAGCTGAAGCTGAAGCAACAACTGCAAGTAGACAAAGCTAAGTTACCACACTTTTTCTTTCCCTGCTCATCATTCATGTGAACGACTGTTTCTAGAAGTCAGAGAGGAAAAATAAATGATGCAAAGGCTGAAAGAATGAATCGGAAGGGTAAAGGGAACAAGATTTAAATTTTGGAAGGAAGATAGTTGTTATTCAAAGGAGCTGACTAGTTGAAAACTCCTCTCTGCCACATTTCACACTCATCTGCTGCTTTAAAGAAAGATGTAAAGTGCATTTAAGCTATTTTACGAGCACTAAGCTGACAGCACTGGAGGCCAAGGCCTTCTCTTTAACCCCTCAGTGCAGAACAGACTGTGGCTCTGCAGCCTGTCCCTCGTTCTGCCAAATCATCTCTCCAAGTCCATGTCTCCTGTACCCCAGGTACCACCCATAATGTTTAGTGATGGCTTGAAAAACGTAAAGTTTGGCTGCTGTGGAATTTGTGTCTAGTCGGCAGCTTCTCTTTTCCCTGGCCTTTTCTGTTGCAACAGTGCCTATTATGACCATTTGTGGCGTTAGTAAATATAAAGCTTCAAAAGAATGAGATGTAGGGCTTGACAGTTTTGCAATGAAAAACGGGATTTCCAAACCTCAGCATACCATCTTGTGCATTGTGTCTTCTGCATGGGAGGAGAAGGGAAAGTATTGGTATTCTGAAGATTTTAAATGAAAACAGACTTTTTCAGCTCCAAAACATCCATGTGGTGAGTTGAGGTAGATGTAGTTCAGGAGCCCATGCTCTACATTAGTCCTCTAGGCTGGGCTCAGATGGACCTATTTCCCATTTTCCACTAGGATGATGCAACTGACTTGAGGCATCACCAGCTCCTCCCAAATCAGACATCATGATGCATTGTATGAGATGTCATTCCTGTAGGAAACTCAGTCTAAAGTGAGAGTGGGGGAGCATGAGGTACCTGAACTACAACTTCAATAGCATTTCATAAAGAAAATGTTTGTATTTTCCAAAGAGATATTTAATGTCTTGATTTATTGGAGTGCAAAGCACTAAATGTCTACATGTTTCCGACAAAGCAGACTTGTTTGTATTCATGCCAAAATTTTCTGAGCTGTTTTCCGCTCAGGCCTGGCAAAAAGCAGGCCATGAGCTCTTTTCACGTAAGCTGATAAAATCACAAAAACTCTCAAGAAGTAGCTAGCAGGTCAAACTGGCCAAAGCAGACAGCTGATTTTTCCTGTCCTTAAGAAAATAGCCATTGAAATTGGTATGAAATAATTACCACGCTCAATAAAAGGACACTTTTTTTCAAAGGATTACCTGCCATGGAACAGATGCAAGACACTTCATCTAGGAACATCTATTTGGGCAATTTGCAGAGAGCTTTTTGAGCAGAGAATGATAATTCAAAACACTACACTTTTGGCTTCTCCTTATCCTTCATGCTTTAATCCTCGTCCACATGCATGCACTCATACACACACTCATAAACCTTCCTCAGATGTGGACGTGCTTTAATCTTGGGCCTGATTCACTTCCCAGCATGAAACTGATTAAAAAAAAACAGGGATGCGGAGACTGTGAGCAGAATGAGTGAGTCAGGCTTTTCTCATTGTTAAAGTGCCTTGGCTTCACTCTGTGGCAAGTCTTTGATTTTAAGGAGCAGTGCCCAAGCCAGGAGCTCTGAAGCAGGGCTTCATTTTACACTCTTCCATTACCATGGAGCACAAGTGGTAAGCTTGACCTGCCATAGACCTGAGGAAGGAGTAGGGCCTTCCTCTAAAGATCAAAAAAAGGGGGAGAGCTCCCAGCTACACCTCCACTGTTCTCTCTGATGGGCACAGTGCCATTATTCACATGGCCAGGGGCAAGAGGGGACTTGGGACTCATTTTCAGAATGAGTTGGTTGTCCACATGTTCAATGACTGTGCACCCTTCCCTAGTTGCCCTGAGTGTGATCATACAAGGTGATCACACAAGGATGCAACAATTTGCAGGATCAGAATCTATGATAAAAGGTCAGATCTCAAAAGCCCATACCCCAGGGCAGTTTGGAAAATTGATAAGAAAAAGACATGGGATGTCTGCCTCTGGAGCAGAGACCAGTGCATGGGATATTCCCTGTCCTCAGCATGCCAAAAGCATTGGACTAGCATGCTCACTTTTCCTTCCTTACTTCTTTCTGGTACAGTGAGCCTCTGGGCTGCACGCTGACTTGGCATCAATGGAAAAATTGGTGAATTTATCACTTCCCCATCCATCTCAATCCAGAATAGCCTGGAGCCTGGTGGTTAGACATCTCTCAAGAAAGAAAGGTTCAATTCCCATCTCTGTTCAAGTTCCTTGCTCTAAGGAATCCAGTGAGGTTGAAAAGTCATGAACAGTTTACCTGAAGTGGGATAGATGCAAAGAGAGAGACAAATCTCAGGATGCACCTGTCCCCAGTATTACCTGTGACCTAAGTCTAAGTCTGAGCAATCTGGGTTTAGCTGGCATCATGGGCAGCAAACTAGTTCTTCCATTTTTAATTGTTTCTTTCTCTGCACATGCTGTTTTGGACCTGAGGGTCAGACGCCTAAAGGTTAGTCTTTTCAAGAGCCTGGGTCCAGATTTGTGTCCCTGAATCCTTCCATTCAAGGTATGGGGAATAACATTCCTTTTCTTCCTTTTTTCTTTTTATCCAGCACACAAGAAAACCTTGTTTCAACATCCACTTGGAGCACCATGAGTAAAGTGGAACATCACAAATCATGACCCCCCCAAATTCAGGTGGAAGCTCTTTCAGCTTCAAAACTGCACAGCCGGGCAGTGAGTAGGCGCCGGGCAAAGGGACACCTACGTATTGTGCCTTTGTTCATTTTTTCCCGTGAACCAGTAATTAGGACCCTTGAATAAATCGCACCAGCATTATGAGTCACCAGCGTAAGATGGCAACGCAGACATCATCTGTGAGAAATTTGCTTGCTCTCTGGCAATCTGAATTAAACAAGATGAAGCACTGGGGAGGCATTCTTGTTTTGTGGCTTTTGTTTAAAGTGAGGTTATGCTGAGGAAAGTGGTGATAAAAATGGCACTTCATGCACTAGGTCTCCCTGCCTTAACGGCAGCCCTTATTTTTACTGACACAAATAAAATCTTACTAGTGTCAGCACTGTAGTCAGGCAAAAGTGAGCTCTGTTCCATGTTGCCACATTCATCATGAAAACACACCCTCCTCCTCCTTTTTGACCCCAGAATCATTGTTGTTAGTGATGATGTATGAAACAGAAAGAACATAACTTGATTGTGAGAAATTGCTTTGAACTTGTATTTGCTGGCAGGTGAAAGCCTTATTTTTGAGTTTTAAATGAAGCATGTTTGGTATGGAAGTCACTGAGAGGGAATAAATAGGGAACACTAAGAATTCATTTTACAGACTCACTTTTCAGACCGTAACCATACTTTAAAAAGGAAAATGGGCTGAATTTAAACATTGATGAAAGGCCCTGGACTGACAGTCCTGTAGAATAATGTTCTCGAGACACTGTACTCATCGCTTCTGCTACAGTGGGAGTTTCTTGCTAATTACCAGTCAGTCTGAGGGCTATGTTTCCCCTCCCTTCAGGCTCCTAGCTCATGTCAGAATGCCATCCTCAGCACCGTGAAGTCCAGAAGTGGTGGTAGGCAAGGCCAAATGACTGTAAATGGGCGTGTTAACCTATCTGTCATGTGCACTTGTGGTGCAGTGACTTCAGGTAATAACAACAGCAATCTGTGCCTCTCCAAAATGGCTATTTGAGCTGACACGTATGCTCAGTGTTAATGGAACCACATGCCTTGCTCTGATCATCTGAGCAAGCTATTGCTGGTCAGCTTGTTGGTCCAGCAACTATATGCCAGGAGAAGCAGGGCAATCACTGCATTTTCATCGTGTCTTATCTCTTTGTCCTGATTGCTTTCTTCAGAGCGCAAGACAGAAGCAACTGTAATGGTATCATTTCTGAAAACCTCTGTCCACAAAGAAACTAACCTGAGACAATCAACTTGATCAGGACTAATACTGGAATGATTTACAATCACCTCACCCCCAGCTTGTTAGGTCTACTGGGGCAAAAGGGAACAAACACAAAGCTTCACGGTGTTTACAGCGAGCAGCCTCTCCAAGAAAGGTATTGCTGCCAATCCTCATGGGTGAGTTGAAGGACAGCTGAGTTTGCTGACTACTTGGAGATGATCTCTGTTTGCATGAGTCATGCAGGTGACATCCTTTGCATTAACAGAAAAGTCAACATGCAGCTGAGAATCATCAAGGTGTTACTAGCAGAACAAGCACAAGTCTACAGACTCCAGTGTGCACCTGTGTGAGAAAGGGAGGTAGGAATGCTAATTTTCTGTAGAATTTGCTTTCATTAGATGAGATAATTTTTTTTTAAACGGGATTTCTATTATCTCCATGTAAACTTGCAGTATTTCTTTTCTCCTTAAATCTCTTGTCCCACTGAAGTGTTGGTGATGATGTCACCACCATCTGATCCCAAACTGAACCGTAGAGAACAAAAGTTGTAAAGAAAAATTTTTGTTTGGATCCCACTCACTCTTCTCCAGAAAAAATTATTTTTCTCAAACTTGGAGGTACTCTTTTCGAAACCTCTATCCCTCTCTTCGCTGTCTCAAATGCAGTCAAGTCCACTGATGGGTCCAAAGTTTCAGGGGAGAAGCAGCAGCACAGAGGCACACACCCATAGACCAAATGATCATATTAACCTTATTTCCATTGGAAATCAGACTAAACTGTGTTTCTAATATGGGGCATTCCCTCTACCCTGTGAACCCCTACAAGTCACTGCCAGCTGCTGCAGTGAGAGACAGTGACCTGAAGACAGAGACATGCCCGAAATTCCACCAGGTCCATTTGCAGCTTCACTGTTCTGACTGTTGTTAGATGAAACGATGGTGGCACAGTGCTCTCGCACGTATTCACACACTTGTCGAAGCCTAAAAGGGGACAGGTTCCTGAGGGAGCTATCAAAGGTGTAGGTTATGTGGTTCTTCCAAGACAGGCAGCCAGCCAGCCTGTCTGGGACTTAATCCTTCCAACCCTTCCGATGTAATTATATGTTGCTGCATAGTATTGGCCTTTTTACCTTCTTTCTGTTTTCCCCAAGGTTTAACAAATACTCTTTGTGACTTTTGGATGAGAGGTGTTTCACTTATTCTCTGCTAGTCTGAGGAAGTATAATTTTCATGCATTTTCACATTTTGGATATTGGTGGGGAAAAAAAAATAATCACCTCTTCCCTTTTTCCCCCCATGATTTATATGGCTTGTCTCCTCTGGGTTCTAGCTGTGCATTATGCCTCTCATTTTCCACCTCTAGTTTATGACCACTGAATCTGTTTGGCAAGTGTACGCCTTACGTTTGTATACTATAGCACACAGAGGTCTGCTAGTGTTATGAATCCGCATGGGGATCTGTGTCATCCTACAGTCTTTTACAGTGTTTAATGGGCTCTTCCCAAAGATTTGCATTTTTGTCTGCTGCCTGGGCATCATGAGTGTTTTTCAGATTTGTTGATATTCTGACCCACTGTACATCGCTGTCATGGAAGTGGATAGATAATGTCTCATTTGGATGTAACCCTTGTTACTGTAGTCCAATGATCCCGAAAGATCAATTGCTGTGACATTTTGCATGTGGCTTTGGAAGGTGAAAAATTGAGGCTAATAGGGAAGAACAAAGTACAGTGTTGCCTAGGGTATCCTCAGAGTCGATGTACCACCACCTGGCAGAGGGTCCTGCCCTAGAGCTTTGATATAAAGAAAATATCTGCTGCTCTCCTTGATGTGGGAGCCCGAATATTTTTTTTCCTTCAATATACTCAGTATCTCAGGAGACTGAACCAGTTCAAAAGTGCTAGTGTTTCAGCAGTTTAACATTAGCCCTAAACTCCCTGGTGTTTTCAATGGGGACTTAACAATATACAGGTGGTTTTCCTCATAAAATCACACAGGCAAAAGCTTGTTCCCCTTTGTAAACTATGACTGAATTACCCTGGTTTTCAACAGGGAGACAGGATGAACACTCAGAAGGGTGATTGTACATAGGAGAATAGAAATAGCAGAGGGTTTGGGTTTAGGGCAAGAGCTGTTCTAGGTTAGCTAGCAAGTTGTTCATAGCTAGGTCAAAGAAATTTCAGTTGAAATTACATGTTGATCTTAACTTTTTAATAAGCTTTCAGATTTCCATTTTTATCTTATTTGTATTGTCTGCTGTTGCATTCAAACACCATTCCAGCTCCATCCCCTAGTTTGACTTTCTAGCAGAAAGAAGGACCAGATGGAGCCTGTTTAAGAAAGTCTGTGAAGGGGAAAATAACTTCTTCATTTTGTGGTAAGTGGGGGGAGGTTAAAACTTTTGTTAATGGTATCTGTAAGGTGAAGATGTTGTTCGTGGTTCATTTTTCAGGAAGGAAACTAATTTGGCTTTTATTAATTATGTTGTTAGTGGCCACAGACGGTTTCATTCTTTTTTGGAGTAATAGTCTAGGAGAACAGGTTTTTGAAGGAACGGGACAGGATAGT
Organism: Harpia harpyja; assembly: GCF_026419915.1. Lineage (NCBI taxonomy): Eukaryota > Metazoa > Chordata > Aves > Accipitriformes > Accipitridae > Harpia > Harpia harpyja. The sequence continues at coordinate 26,141,030 of NC_068945.1, read as the reverse complement.
CTGCTCATGCAGCTATTAATACAAGTATCTGTGCAATTACTTTGTTTGAGAGTATTTCTGCTTGCATATATTGGGCAAATTAGTCTGCTGCACTTTATTTCTGAAACATGTCAGGGCTGAAGGTTTAGAATGAATAAGTCCCGTGTTTATTCAGACCCACGTTTCAAGAGCTCATTTGAGATGTTGCCGACATCACATAATTTTCAGAGTTTTAATTTGTAGGAGTTGCCCTTTTGTTCCTGTAATACATCAGTGGTGTCAAAGAAGACATGACAGTCATTACTGGTCTTTTCAAGTTTGCTCTTTTTTTTATGAAGCTGGGTATTTTTCTGTTGTGTTGGAATTCTTGTTTCACAGAGGTCCTTCAGGTATTCTGTCTAGATTTGACCATTCTTTCTCCATTTAAACTCTCCACAGCTCATGACAATCTATGCTGCTGCAGCATGTTCAGTGTTGCTAGTCTGATAATATAAGGTTGTATCTAAATACACTTTTGGAAAAAATATTCAGGCAGAACATAATTGCTCAAACTGGATTTGGGGCAACATGTTAAGTTATTTCTTTTCACTCACAAAACAGGAATTCTCTCTAACAATATATTTTTCATTGGAAATACAAGAGTCACCAGACACTACTGAGTGAGATACAGTATAAAAACAGCTTCAAGACCTGTTTTTTATACTTCCATGTAGTGATTTTAAAAGTTCCTGACGTGAACAAGATTAAGAGGGTGAGAAAGGTTTTCAAAAATCACAGAAGACTTTTCAGATGGGCATGCAATACTATTGGTTGCTGTTTAAACTGGCGGATTGTTTCTAGTTCTGAATATATTTTTATCTCTTACTCAGCTTAATGAAGAAAAGGTCATAATAAAGTATGTCCTCTGCTTTGTGCTGTCTCCCAGACTGGTTCCCCTCTTTTGCTAGGAAGTTCGTCATGTCTCATGTTCTTCCTAATTTTCCCATTTATAAAATTTGTGCTGTGAGAAAACAACAAATGTCAGGAAAACACATTAAGGAATGACAGATGTGCAAGCATGTGGTAAAGCAACACACCGTAAGCTGCTCTGACAACTATCATCTTCAACAGGTATTTGGGAAAGAGATTTATTGCTAAGATTAATGTTGCTCAAATGGTGGCCCAAAGTTCAAATCTGGTGCTAAATAATTCTGTCTGGGTCACCATCTTTCTTTTTCTCCACCTTGCATTGCTATGCCCAAGCAAAGGCAGGGGTGGGGGAGTTTGCCTTCATGTGATTTCAGAAATAGCTCCAGAATTGGCCACAGGCTCAAAAAATTGTAAAGGACAGATCACGGGCAATTCCAGTGCACAAATCAAGCAAATGTTGCCTGTGTTCTTGAAGGAATCTGAGGGAGGTTCATACTGACTGTAGGAATATTTGTAAGTTTTTGCTGACTTGAATGCTAGTTTGGGTAACAATAAATGTAAAGATTTATTGCTCTGTCCATCTGTAGGTGCAGGCATGGGCCCATTTCTAGATTTGCCGAGAAACTCCAGTAGAGCAGAGCATAAAGGCCCCAGGAAATGCACATTAAAACGCTGCCCATCTTGTTTGCACGTCTGTGTCTTCAGAACTGCCAGAATAACCAGTTATTGCTTCTCGTAGCTATGATGATGCAAACCCAGATTCTGAGTAAAATCTGAGAGGCCCCTGCTGTGACAAGATCGTGCATTTGCTGAGGCTGCAGTTCACTTGTAGGCTGAAAGGAGCCTGGCCACACCAGGAAAATAAAGCTCAATTGACATTTTCCTGCTGGGACCATTTGCTACCCCTTAGGGCTGCTGAACTCCAGAGCTATTTCTCTCTGATCCTGTAACAGCCATCTGTTAATAGTGTGTTTAGCACGTTGCACTGGGAACAAGAGGGTGATGGGGGGTGGTAGTTGAACTGTGTGTATGAGGAACACAGCAGAAACATGTGCTTCGTGCTCTCCAGAGCCTGATAACAAAACAAAACAAAAATGCCATTGAGAGCTGTTGTTGCAGTGGAACAAAGCGTAATAAAAGCTCTTCAAAGAGCCATCTGGACTGTGCTAAGGATGCTGCTCCATGCTAAATACCCGTCCTTTGGCAAGCCTGCATTATGATCAACGTCTAGGGTTCTTCGATCCATTCCAGCAGTCTCAGGCTGGAGAGCTGCACAAGTTGACAGTAACGCTGACATCCTTGGAGGTTTGATTGCAGACCATGCTGACAGGCTCAGGCCTGGTGTGAGAGGCAAGAGAATGTTCATAATGCCTTTTTACATATTTATTTTTGCATTTTTTGGAGGAAAAGCTGTAATATTGTCTTTTTTTTCTATCCACACAACTGTGTTTGGAAGTGAGGTATGGTGTTGAGGAGAGTTTTGCTAACTCCATTGGGTGACAGACTACTTCTATTCAGCGCAGCAGTGAAGGTCGCACTGATTGCAGCAAAGAAAAGGTTTTACCTCTATTTGTAAAGGTCAGCAGAAAGACCAATAGCAATAAAGAATACATCATCCCATGGTTTTGTTTTTCTTTCAGTGATGAAATCCAGTTACTCTACAATCCATGTCTGCTGAAAAGTGATGTTTAAAACATCATTGTTCTTTCTCTGTCTTGAAATCAATTGTCTTAAGCATTTGTTGACTGTTCATATTCCCAACAGCAAAAATAAAATATTAAATGATGTTCAAAGTCATTACCCTTTTACCTTGGGCTAACCCACCTTCCCCTTGATTGCTGGCAAGCATTCAACATTGTGGATCCAATCCTCAGTGCTGTAGAGTTAACTCTTTCATTCCTGCAGCGTGTCTCCTCACCATGGAGAATGCAGACAAAGGCAAAGGAAGTGGAGTGGCAGCAATATCCCTACATCACAGCAGTTCTTGTCCTACACACAGATTTGTTGGAGCTATTAGCAGCTGATGTAGGCTGTAAGGTTGTCCTAGACTTTCAAAGGGAAGCTGGATTCAGGGCAAAGAAATCTTAGGATAAAGAAGATTTCAGAAAATGTTTGTGGCTTTGGACAACTTATTCCTCAGATGGTTCTTCATGTCTGTCAGATGAAGTTCAGTGTTAGTCCAAGTACAGGTGTGTTGCCTGTAAGGCAAGAGAAGACATTGGTGGGAACAGTTTACATTAAGTCGCCTGGATGTGTACAGCTAGGAGTGAAGCATGTACAGTGTCCGTTGCCAAGCATGAGAAAAAGAGGATGCAGTTTGCCTCTAAGGTCTCTTTCTTGAGTTTGTGACATTGACAGAAAGAAAAATAATTTCTCTTTTGTTCTCTTTTTAACTAAGTGAAGCTGATCTACAAATTATGCAATTACTGGCTTTTTTTTTCCAGGCAGAGCCTCCCTTAAAGGGAGACATTATACTTTCAGCTTTCAAAGCCAAATACTAGTTGTGAAAAGAATACAACAAATTAAAAACATTATTAGCATGAGAATTAATGAACCTAGAGCCTTTGTTAGGTCTGTCTAACATCTAGAAACCCAAAGGGTATTTGCACTGATAGGAGTCAGTGACCTGAAAAGATTAAGCATTACCAGCTAATTATGATGTCCTTATAGCAGGGATTCTTTGCATTAATACTAAGATTTTTTTATTTTTAATATAGAGCTTTTGTAGACCATCAGCACTACAGTCTGCAAGTGTATAGCTAGTGACTTTTCTATTCACTGAGATATATTACAATCCTGTGCCAATGATAGTAATAGCCTGTATGAGAAAGCACCATTACGAGAGCACTTAAATGTTTTTGTAACTATTTCTAACTAACTCATCTGTAGCTGCTGGAAATGAAGAGAAGGAGCCAGAACCATGTGAGCAGGCAGCTGCTGTTGGCAACCAGTCCCATGTGCTCTGTGGGACACAGTCTGAGAACCTCGGTGTTGGAGCAGGAGGCTAGGTCGCAGCTGCAGCCTATGTTCAAAAAAATTGCTAGCAGAGCTTTGCCCACTGAGGTGATGCCAGAGCAAAGTCATGAAAAGTTTTATGACTGATTTTTTTCTATTACTCAGTTGTACACCTTTATGTGTCTTGAAGCTTTAGCCCAGGCCTTTCTTTTCATCACTATTAAGTGATATTTTCCAAGAAGTCCCCTGTAATGAATCCTCTCTGGGACAGCTGGTGAATCTGATAATTAAGAGAAATGCTGTGTTGGAATAGACCAAGCAAAGATTTTTCTGGCACAGGATCCTATCTCCAGTATTGCCCTGTGATGGATGAAAAGAATAGGAGAAATAGGGCACACAGAAGGTGATCCTTCCTCCTGACATACCCCTCACTCTTCCAGAGAAAGGAAGTTTGGGAGCTTGGACATTTGGCTGTTAATATCCACCACAAATACACCTTTGGTTTGGGTTTGAGTCCACTGCTGGCAGCAGCAATTGCCTCCGTTGTCATTCAATTACACTGCAAAATGTCTATTTTGATTAAATCTCTTGTTGCATTCTGCAAAGCTTTGCCTTAATCCTAGAACATTTATATAAGCTTCTGTGATGTTGCTGCTCCAGTTTGAATGTCACAGCATTCCCTCCCTGTGTTAGTCTGACATGCACGCTGGCTGGCACTTCCCCTTCCAGCAGGACTTGCTGGGCTAATCACGCATCCTTGTCACTAGCACTGGGCAATCCTACCAATACTTCTTTTACCACTAGTGGTTGAAACTACCTAATAGGAGGACTTTGAAACAAATAGGCTGTCCATTGCTTTTTCTAGAACAAGGCAGACATGCGTGCATCACAGATCCCGCAGCTCACCCTCAGAAGCCCACTGGAATGCTGAATGAGAGAGGCAAACAGTAAACTCAGTAATAAAAGCTAATTCCCTGCTGCAGTGGCAGGAGGAATTCAATGAAGATGACACAGACACAGTTAGGAAGAAGATGATCTTCTTATGTATGTCTGGGAGACCATCCAACCAGTGCAAAACTAAAACGAAATTAATACTATCCAACTTTCTTCAAACTAATGTTTTTACTTTGGCATGAGCAAAACCCTGCCCTGCAGCTCCCTGAAGATACCACACTCACACAGGACTTTACATTCCTCTGATCTGTTCTGGTTCATCTATACTCAGTCATCCTGAAGCCACTGCACTGTTCCAGAGAAGTGTCATCACTGCATAGAAAGGATATTTCACAGGTGCAGTAATTGTGGGTCCCACACCACTAAGGCTTATTCTGGGAGCAATGCAAAAGGTCAGAAGAATCAAGAAACCTTTAAAGCATCTTTAAAGAAGACCTTTAGAGAAGAACCTTTAAAAAAGCAATGGCTCATATCAGGAGTGGATTAGAATTGGAAATGGCCCAGCTGATGAATGGCCAACAGCAGCTGGGCCAAGTTACAGCAATGTGAAGTTTATTCTAAATAGTAGTGGGAAGACAGACTGGGCTTCCCGAGGTCCCTTGTATGCTCCTCCTAATCCTGGACTTTAGCTGAGGATGTATGCAGCCCATGATCTGGGCCCCTTTTGGAAATGCTGGGCTTGTTCCTGGAAGGCATTAGCAGTCTGTGCAAGGAGTGCTCAGCTAAAGTCTACCTTGAAAATGGCCAGGGTGGGGATGCAGTGAGAATGAGAATTCTCTTTCCATGAAGTTTCCTAGAAGCAATACATGGCAGAGTTGGGAGGGAATGGGAACACTAACCAAGTAGAACAAGATTATAGATCAGTTGTCAGACTGGCAAAGAAATCTTCCCTTCTTTGGACAGAATGCTTGCTGAGGATCATTAACCATTTAGGACATTTTTTTTTTCTTTTTCTTCCCTTAATTTTTTTTGTTGCAATTCCTTTCAGACCTAGCAATATAAATATGAAACACCATTATGACAAAATAATATCCCATTTGTTTTCTGAAGCCAGTCTTTCAGTTCTGATTAGAGAGAAGAGGTGTCATGTTGAAATTTAACATATTCAGTGGCTCTGAGAGCAGACTGCTCTGTAGAGGCATTTCAAGATCTCAGTAAACAGAAATGTAAACAGAAATGTAAACAGTGCTCCTACCACTTAAACTTTAAGCTAGCCTTACATTTCCAGGCAAGGGTGTGCTCAGGCTTAGCAAAGGAATAAAAAGCAAAGAGGGATCCCTTTCTTCTCCAGTGAAATCTCTCTGGATCTTGGAGCTAGGCTTAGCGTGGTGAGTTCATTTATGTGCCCATTTTCTACTTGGTGCAGGTGGATGCCAAGTGGTCGAGATAGAGCCATCATTTCCACTACCCACCTACTGATGAGTCCTGTATTCAGTGTCGGTAATGATTTAGTTATTTTTGGTTGTGACTTCAATTTTACCTATGTAACTGTTACAGTAATACGGTCTCTAGAATGAACAAGCTCATAACGAAGCTCTGAAATGGGGTAGGATTATTCCCATCTGTACAAAGGATGGACATCCTGAAATGGATATAACTGTATCACCATAAGGGAAGTGGTACCATTGTGCTGATTTTGAGAAGGGATTAAGTTGCCTAAACATGGGCATCTGATACTCTCAGTTGTCTAAAATGTTATCTACTATCTTTGCAAGGGGCTGGAAAATATGCCAGCAGTTCCCCAAGAGTCCCACAACCTTCTGGAGTCATGGTTGGAGAGCAGGTGGGCTTTGGCAGCTTTGAAACTTGAAGCAAAAAAAAAAGTCACAAGGCAAAGTGCCCCCCACTGAATAAGGGCATTGAAGGAGGTGTGGGGCGACACAGGAGAAATGAGATGATGAACAGGAAAAGGAAAAAACTGGAAAAATGGAAAATCACTATTGTTTTGTATGTAAAGAGGAGCCTGTATGAAAGTCAATGGATCACAGTCATCAAGATGCAGGAGCAAGAACGAGAGCTGATTGGAAAATTGTTTTTTACTCATTTATTTTCTGCTAGAAAATGAACAAACCCAGACTGAGGATCATTGTTTGCGGCTTTAACTGAAAAAAAATGAACCACCTACCACATCTAAACAAATGCTGGCTGTCACTGTTGACAAACAATAAATGAAAACTGAAGAAGCATCTGCCTCCAGGTTTGATGAGAAATGGACTTTTCCACAGAAACGTCCATGCTAATAGAAAAACCCAAGGCAGGGAAACAGATCACCACGAATTATAAATTTCAGCCACTTTGGGATTTTTCTTTTTGCAACAATTCCTGAGGTTGGACCAGCTAATCCCTAATCTTTGCTGAGGTCAGCATCCAGGGCACAGTCTGGGCATTAGCAAACAGCCCTCGTGATCTTTTTTGTGCCCCTGCACTGGATGGGCACAACAGACATGCTCCACAGGTATTACGCAGGCCCTTGCGGACTCTTTGAAACCCACAGCACAGCCAAAGGTGCCTCGAAGCTGAGCTGTACCTAAGCCTAGCAAAGGTGTGATCCCAGCTTTTCCCAGTAATGATTTTGGTATGCAAGAGTCACATCTTCCCATTGTAAACATTTCTCTTTCTCAAGCTGAGTGCTTTCTAGTGAGTCTTAGGCAAGCTATATTCACTGTTTAAAATGTATGGGTTAGATCCCACCCAGCTAACATCCAGAAACAGGGTCTTTCCCAGTTCTCTCCATTTTCTCACCAGTGAAGTGAGATGAGAACCTCCAGAGATGGCTTGCACCATCTTTGAACAAGTTTCTAAGATGAGCAGGAAGAAAGCCCTGTTGAGAAGCCTCGACAAAGTTTGCACTACACACGTTTGCACAGCAAAACCCTGCTGAGGTTAATCCCACCCTTAGTGTTGACCAAGTCCTTGTGTTGCCACAGTTCATAACCCCTAGGAGTCCAGAACACCCTTCCCCATCTCTGCAGCTCCACCACATGCCTTCATGATAGACCGGCCGTTGACCATCCCTGTAGATAAGTTGTCATCCCACTTCCCCTGTGCTGAAGGGCCTAGTTCACCCACGTAGGCTGGATTTGCAAATGCCCATGCTCTTCTGTTGACTTCCCAAATCAGAATTAATGTCCAGTTTTTGTAAAGAAGGCAGGATAAGTGCTGCACTTGCTATACACAACTGGTGCATGCCGTATTCCTGCTGTGCCTCTGCTTCCAAGGGACCTACCAATCTGGAAGGGCTAAGTCTGAAATGCATCCTCACCAGTTGTCATCTCCCTCAGGAGGGGGAAAATCCTGCCCCATCGCCAACAGGCTGCAGCTTTGAAGCAAGCATCTAGCTGCATAGGAAGAATAACCAGTTTCCCGCTATGTCGATAGGAGGCAGAAATTGATGTTGTCCAGCTAAAAGCGAAAAAAAAGAGTGTACTGCTTAGCTGTGACTGGGTCATACATCCCGCAAGCACCCCTGGTTCACCGGGTAGAGCGAATGGGAAGCAACAACCCCCCCACACTCCCCACTCCCCCAGTACGTCTGTGCCCAGCAGGCATGTGAAGCTAGAGAAGGCACTGGGCCCTAATTTTCCTCTCACAGCAGCTTTACAGGATGATGAAGTTATTCTTGGTTGCAGTAAGCAAAAAATGTATTGGTGCTGTGGCTTGTGACCGAGGAGCACTCTGCAAGGATTCTTTTTTTTTTTTTTATCACCTTATTGTTAATGGGGTGTTTTCAAAGTGTTCTTGTATACAGTGGCTGAAGTCTCATTATATATTTAAGTGCAATTACTGGCTTGGTTCCATTCTCACACAATATCTCTCCTCAGCACTGCATTTCCCCTGTTCTGTTTTCTTGCATTTGCTGAGCAAAATCAGCAAAGAGGCCAGATTTGTTAATAGATGTACAATAGCCCTTTAGAGCTCAAGATTCCTGTAAATTTAGCTTCACCCCTGCCGGGCACAAAATCGCTTGTTATCTCAGGTTGAGTAGACTCCGGGAGAATGGAGGGTAAAAAGAAACAATCAGAAGAGGTGGAAGAAAATAATGAGGGAAAAGGTGACACAAACCTATTGGCACTTGGGAGCTGTTAAAACAACACTGAGGAAGATGTATTTATGTATTTCTTCCCAGGGGAATCTCATGTTTTTAAGACAAATCTTGTGAACCCTGCATTTGACTGTGTTTCTAAAAGATTGACACAGAAAAAAAAAAACAGTTTGAAAGTATTACAAATATTAAAGAGCAGCAACCCCGTAAATTGACAAGGCTGAGATAAACACATCATTTTTGCTTTATGTTTACTGATTGTCTTGTGTAAAACGTACCCTATAATTCCAAGACAGTCAAACTTTGAGCAATATACAGTACGTAATATAACATTATTTTCTCTGGCACAAATTTGGAAAGGAGAGACCCGAACCACACCTGAGAGCAGGCTCCCAGCAATGCTTACCATACATGTAATTCTAACCTCTCTGGAATTAAAAGGTTGCTATAACAACATGATGCATTTATTCTTGTATAGTTTTCCCTTGCTTATTTTTTATCTTCATTTTTTAGAATATCAGTTGCCATAACAACAGAACATAGTATCTTAAATGCACATTTCATGTATATTTATGCAATATAATTAAAGCTATGGGATATGGGATTGGGGTAAATTTTGGGTTGCATTAAATCTCATCTCTCCCATGAAACATTCCAATGCTACCACTAGAAGTAAGAGTGAATTCAGACAGGACCAGCTTTGCAGTGACACTGCTTCTTGCAGTTGTAAATATACTTAACATTGCAATGCTTCCGTTGTTAATTAAGTGTTGATGAGTCTTCTAAGTTATAAGCTATCAGCATGGCTCACTCTCTGGATCTTTTTCTAAGCTGTGATTTCTATTAATTACAGTTGTGTTTCTGTTCTTATTAGCTAAGCTGATCACTCTCAGAGGAATATGAGACTTTCCTGAGTGGAGCAGAGAGTTGAGACATCCAGCCTGCTATCCTGCCTTTCAAAGGAGACTGGCAGGCAGGTTCTTGGCTCTGCATCCAGCTTTTTCCACCACCATAGTGGTATGACCTAAAATCAGCTTGGAGAGGTAATGATGTCTCCCCATGTAGATAGGGATATGTCCCCGAATCTTCTTTCCACGCAGCAGGAATATGCAGAGAAAGAGGTGCGGACGAGCTGGGGCAGAGCCCCCAGCTTCCCACATGCTGCTGTGCTGGCTGCAGATGATGTGAGTGAGAGCATTGGCACTGGGGAAGTGTATTTGTTGCTGGGGTGAGCACCACCTCCCATGGGGACACATAGCCCATATCCAGTCTGCACTTTTTGGAATGTGAAGTCACCAAATTCATAAGCGCTAATGTTTGCAAGAGCACAACACAGCACTGATGTTCCCATAAGTCCCTGTGCTCATACTAATGCTCCTATACAGTTGTTTGCCATTTCTCCTATTTCTTTGAAGTTTCTTTCCGCTTTTGAGCTGGGTGCTAACTCTTTGTGGTCTCTGGTGCCTGCTCTGGGCAGAGGCTGTAGCCCAGCTCTGAAAACAAGAGAAACCTTCCAGGCATAGGTAGCTAGCAACAGGAGGGCACTAAGATCACTGATAGTCTCTGAAGAAAATGTTCTTGGCAAGACAGTTTATCAGGGGATGAAAAACATGAGCTCTACCATTCCACCTTGGAGAGGTTAGCAGTGCTATATATACATCCACCTGACCAAACACATGAACACTTTATAAGGAATACTTAAGGGAAAAAAACCACAAAGGTGTGTGTTTGCTCTCCACAAGCTCAGAGGAGCTCGGGCTGTCCAAAGGCCAGAAGCAGCAGGCTCCCACGACTCCTTTATGTGCCCGATGTGACTGCCACGCCAGAGCAGCAGGGTCATACTGAGGAAGGATACCAGAAGTGCACCCAGTCCTGAAGGTCACCAGTTAGCCTGATTGACAGGTGAATTCTCCAGGGACCCACTGCCGAGCAGACCTAGAAAAGGACCCAGAGAGGGATAGCACAGGGGGAAGCAAGGAAGACACTGTGATAATTGTATCTTTCATTATTACTGTGTGGACAGTTACTATGGGAGGAAAGCAGGGATTTCTGGTTTACGGCCAATAGCAATATTTTTTTGGAGAATATTGTATGAACTGGGGTGTCTTGAGTTCTGATACAGGGCAAAAGCTATATGAAAAATGAGGTATGGAAATGATCTCCCTGACTTCCATGCTAACAGTTTGTATGAGCATGGAAATAACCATTGAGGAGAGGAATAGTAAAAGATAGAAGTACTGATACTGAATTTCAGTCTTTTAACATTGACACAGTCATAAGTGTAAATTACTGCAATCACCATTCTGAGTGACTAGGTCAGGTTGATGCCACACTATTCACACATACTTCTTTAGAGAGAACTGTGCTCTGGATACTACAGATTATAAGGCACCACAGGCTATCAGCTCTCTGCATGCTTATCGGAGAGATTCAGAGTCCCTGCAAAAACCCATCTGGAGTATTCTGTGATTATCACGTTGCAAAGGATTGCTCTCCATTATTCCTATTCTGTTCTTACTCAATAAGCCATTAGGCTTTGGCAGAGGTAAGCCAGGTATCCACTGCCGCCAGCCCTTCAGTCCCTGCTTCAGCAGGTTTCGGTGTTCCCCTTGGCACCTGCAGGTTTCCCAGGAAGCTGCAGTTCCAGCTGTTTAGCAAAGAGGGCAGATGTGGCACAGCTGCCCTCGGGAACACCTTTGCTCTCTTCAGTCAACCCTGGCTCACTGCTCTGCTGGAGGGTCATAGAATGGGACATCTTGAGGATGTCTGGCTGACACCCACCACTGACCCCAAATGCCACCCTTGGGCTGCCTCTGTAGATTAAACGCAGCCAAAAACCAATCCAGTCTTAACATGGGAAGCACTTAGAGGGGTCAGATCATCCCCTGGGGGCCTGCGATTATGTAGGGATTTTTCAGACACTTACTTAGGACCTGTTTAGCCTCCTACCAGATTATATCCAAAAATGTAGGCAAACCTGTGTCCATGTTAAGCACCTATTATTCACACAATACTGGGGCTGTCACGCTTTAGTGGGTAGGTCAACTCTTCAGACTACAGTATGGGCTCCGTGCCCCCTCAGTTATCTAGAAGATAACTCAGAAAACTACAAAACATTCACACCTCACTGCACTGAGTTGTTGGCAAGAACTCTCTCAGTAGCAGATTCCCTAAACAAGACAGACGATGTGTCCATTAATATAACGGTTACAGATCTGTGGTTTCTTATTAACAATCTAAATAAAATGGGTAATATCCTGCCCTTCTCCCCAACACTCAGGTTGCCAAGACCAAATGTTCTTTCATCACTCTGGTTAGTACTTTGGCATCTGTCAGGCTGAGCTTGATCCTGGAGGTCATTAACAAAGGGAAGCAGCTGATGTAATCAGGTTATGCATTGATGATCTATGGCCATATGTGAGTAATATATGGTTGTAGGCATGCACTGGAAAAGTAAGGAGTTCAAAGATTTCCAGGGGGAGAGAGACTAGTGTCTCATAGTCCAAGACCTTGACTTGGTGCAGCAGGACTGTGTGCTTGCAGAGCTGCAGTACAATGTCCTGTTCACTGAAAACTGCTTGACCAAATGTGCTTCATTCTGACCGCACAAGTTTTGAATATTTGTCAGTGTCTTTGACATCTGTAGTCCATGTCAAGCATGAGCAGGCTTCTCTTGAAGGGAAGGGGAGCCAGGAGTGGGGGTACCATGGCAGGAGGGACAGTGGCCTTACTGGCAAGATCATGGACCTCCAGTACCAAAGCAAGGCAAGCAGAACAAGTTTAGTGAGGGTAACCAGGATCAGCCACGAGTTCAGCAATCACCAGAAAAGACCATAGTGACAAGGCAGGTCCAAAGCCAAATCAAGAAGTCAAATCAGCAAGGCAAAGTCAGGATCAGCAAGATATGAAGGTCCATGTAAGTGTACTTACAGTATAGCTAAGGCAAGAACCAAGTACAACAATTTGAAATTAAATACGAGTCTGGAAACGAAGGAAAATGGCAGAGCCTTTGCTTGTCATCCCAGCTATTCAAGATTAGGATGCTCTACCTGCTTTGGAAATGCTGGTCTTCAGCAGCAGTACAGGTTTTGTCCTGCTGCAGAAACTTTCCACAAACCATCAAGAACCACTCGTCTGACAGAGCTGAGTGTTGGCCCTCAGGTAGAAAGGAAAGAAGTGAAACCTACCAAGCGAGAAGAGTTTCAGTGATATGAGTGGTGGACTGAAATCAGTTTTGCTTGTGACACCAAGAGGGAGAAACAAATTCTCCTAGAATGCACTGTAAACCAGTTCCAGGAAAGTTTGCAGATTGTTATTGTAGACATCTGAGGTATGTTTCACAACAGCTAGTATCAGCTCCAAGTCCCTTAAGAAGATAAGCCATGGTGTTTGCACATTGGATATAACTGGAGGTGATCCTACCTGCTTCTCATAAGCATGAGCTGGAGTTTAAAAACTCTTGTCTTCATAAGTAAGTCTTTTCTTAGTGTAGAGGAGTCCATTTTAGCAGCACAGCTGAGCACCTGACCACTTTTTTGGAAAGACTGGAGCCTTGAGAAGGATGTCCTGGTTTCAGCTGGGATAGAGTTAATTGTCTTCCTAGTAGCTGGTACAGTGCTATGTTTTTGAGTTAGGTATGAGAAGAATGTTAATAACACACTGATGTTTCCAGTTGTTGCTAAGTAATGTTTAGTCTAAAGTCAAGGATTTTTCAGCTTCTGATGCCCAGCCAGCAAGAGGGCTGGAGGGGCACAAGAAGTTGGGAGGGGACACAGCCGGGGCAGCTGACCCAGACTGGCCAAAGGGGTATTCCATACCATGTGACATCATGTCCAGTATATAAACTGGGGGGAGTGGGGGCGGGGGAGGATCGCCACTCGGGAACTAACTGGGCATCAATCGGCGGGTGGTAAGCAGTTGCACTGTGCATCATTTGTATGCTCCAACCCTTTTATTATTACTGTTGTCATTTTATTAGTGTTATCATTATCATTATTAGTTTCTTCTTTTCTGTTCTATTAAACCGTTCTTATTTCAACCCACGAGTTTTATTTCTTTTCCCAGTTTTCTCCCCCATCCCACTGGCTGTGTGGTGCTTAGTTGCTGGCTGAGGTTAAACCATGACAGAAGACTAGAAGAAATAAACTCACAACAAACCTGGGAAATACTGCAATCCTATAAAATTGATGAACTAAATGAGGAAAGACATTTCTTCCTGATTCTGAGAGATGGTAAGTCATGCCTGGAAATGTGACCACTGTTTCTTAGGGTATGACCTCTGGCAAGAAGGTTGAGGCATAGAAAAAGTGTTTGTTTATATGCTTGAGTGGTCTATCTTTATAGCCAACGAACTTCAAATATATGTATATCCATTGCATATGTGCATATATATAGAGAGAGAGAGCTCATATATCCAAGGAGGTCATAGCATTATTCAGTTTGGAGGGACTTCAGAAGGTCATATCGTCCACCCTCAAATTAGGGTTAACACTGAATTGAGACCAGGTTGGAATTTACCCTCTGCTTTCCATTGGCAGGGTTGTCACAAGGTGGGTAAAGATAGTTGACCTGGCAGTTCTTTAAACTTTGCATTTCCAGCAACTGTTTGTTCAGTGCAACTCCTGGTCACCTGTAGAGCCCAAAACAAACAACAGAGTAGTTATTCGTCAGAAAAGCAAAGTTAAACTCTCCTCAGCAGCAGAAGAGCTATCCCTGGATTCTGCTGTGTGTTGTAGAAATGTTACCTGTCATTCAACTTGTCCTCTCCTTCTCAGCTTGTGCAAGGAAGGGGAAACAAAGGCGGGGAGGAAGGTGCCAGGCTGCGCATTTATAGCTGATGAGATGAAAATGACCTTGTTGTCATCTGGATTCTGCTTTGAGCAATGCTGCATATCCCTTTGGAGGTGGATTAGGTTTCCACTGACAGGCTCTGGGAGATAGAATTTCCATTAGAATTAGGGGAAGAATATCTATTAGATAGATACAGCTCCTTATCTGTGCCTTGTCTCCTTCTCAAACTGTGTGCTATCTCTCCTTCTCCTTGCCTGCTCTCACGGTTCCTCTGCTCATCAGATTTGTCTTGCTCTCTTCACCTCTCCCTGGGCTCTTCCCACAAAGATAAAAAAGTTGCTTCTGCCAGACATGAAGTGCCATTGCTTGTCCTTCACTTTCTAACTTCAACTTCCAAACAAGGGGCTTCTCCTGCTGCAAAATGACTGGACCAAGGAGCACACCAGCTGTGCAAACCCACAATGCGCCTCTGTTTCCAGCAGGCACAGTGAACTGCTAGTGAGACTTCTTCTTCTAAGATCATCCCTGCTCTCTACCTACCACCATTACAACTTCCTCAAGCGGAGCCAACAGGTAAATACAAAGAATTTGTACTCTGATACCACACAGAGGTCCCAGCCTTGTTATACAAGGTCACCTACTAACACTTAAGAAGAAGAGACCCTGAATCCTGAAGCTTTTTGCACTCTAGTTGAGAGCTATACTGGAATAACAGGAGTGGCCACAAGTGCATATGTGGCCATCACACAAATCTATGTTCTTATTCCTGCAGTGTGCTTTTACTTTACCTGTGAGATGGGTGGTCAGTGTGCTGCACAGGTGGCTCTGGAACCACTTCTTTGAGAGCCACTCTCCTTCCAAGAACCACTCTCCTTCCAAGCACCCCTCCTTAAGGATAACTGCGTTGCAAAATGATATGTTCTTTGAGAATCTGTCTCAACAGCCAAGGCCTGAGGACCGGTGCCCAGCATGATGGATGTGCCATGACTGTTTCAAAGCCATTAACTGTTCTAGACTGTTATATCCCATCCTTATTAAAAAAAATTTCTGTTTTCATAGATGTGCTTTTGGTAATTCAGGGGAAGAGATAATGATACATCCTCCTCTATCCAGGATGTATCTTATTTCTCTCATACATATTATATGACCAGTAGTTAACAAAAAAAAAAAAAAGCATTCACAGAATAATGGCACATTTGGTATTACGGTCTATGGTTATGCGTGCTTTAGAGCAGAATGTAAAGTGGGATGGAGTCTATGAAAGGGAAAGAAAGGATATAGCAGATTTAGCACGAGGCAGAGCTCTGCTGACCATCCATTTTGCTTGATCCTTGGCAGGATTGGGAATAGAAGGCAAAGTCTGCAGAGGATCCCACAATGCATAATGGAAGCTTGAATCAGATCCACTCTTCCTGCCCAAGGAAATTTTTACAGAGAGGAGAACAGAGACTCTACTCAGCCCCGAATGGTGTTTTAATTACTGGGACAAATTAAAAATTGTCACATCAACCTGCATCTCATTTGCAACAGCTTTTCTAAGCATGTCAATAGATACCTCTGCAAATCATTGTCTGGTTTAATTAGTTACATATACTACATATACATCTCAGGGATGCTGAAAGACCTGGGATCTACACAGGACTGATATACTAGATTTTAGATTAGGACATCGGTGTTGGGCCTGCATATTCATAAATATTTACTTGCCTGTTGGACTCTTTTCACTAGGAATGTTCCTTGTGCATTGAATACTTTTTCCGAGTCAGAGCACTCTCTTGGCACCAAACCCAGGAAAAACTGTGATTTTAAAACAATAGCCACACTGAATCTGAATGATTTAACCTTCAAAATTTCATGCAAAACAAAAAGTACTGTTTTTACTTCACAGCAAGCAAAGTACCAGTGAATATTAAACCATTGCACTCTAGTCTTGACTTTTGTAATAGGGCACTAAAACACAAAAGAAAAAATAATATCAAATGGAAGATTTTAATCTTCACTTGGGAAAGGGCCAGGGGAACACCTCACATATTTAAAAAGTAAACTCTCCTCTAAATTGACCCACTTTCTGAAACTTTTAGGTTTTGATCCATCAGCATTTTAAAAAGAAAAAAAATCTGGTAGAACATCTGCCATCAGTCTTCCTTGAAATTTTTCCTGTGAGCAGGGTGACGTCTGCACTCAAGTCCCCATGAAAGTCAGGGTGCATTCTCTGGCACCACTGAGTGACAGTGTGAATTCCAAGACCTGTTTAACAGACAGCACCATACACCAGTTTGCACCTTCACCACTCATGAATATTCACGCATGGTGATTCTGACAAGCTGGGTAGTTGTTTCGCATTTGTGTTCTCCAGCCACTGGCAAAATAACATCTACCCTCTCTCACATCCGTATGTTTTCATGACTAAGATTCACTACTTCTCAGCTATCACAGTCCCTCAACTCTCATTCCACACTGATCTCTCAGAGTTGTTATCCTGCCAGGGAAGTCTTTTGAGAACTGTGGGTTCTTTGAGAAAAAAAGGTATTTTGAAGGAGTATCAATGGTGCAAAAAGATGGAAACTTGAAGGCAAAAATACTTCCACCTGAGAGAGAACATTCAGGTAGTTCTGTGATAAAAGGGGATGCTGCATTAAATACATGGCATTGAAGCCTCCTTTCCAAATAAAAGTTGTATTGCATGGCTTTCTCCTTTGCACAGCAACATTCAAAATTCATCAAAGTTTTCAGCTGGGAAAGCTTGCTAGCTTCTTTCTCCTTTACATGCTTTCCCCCACCCTTCTCTGTTTCTCCAAAACAAACATGGCTTTACTGGATTTGGTAATTAGCCCTCATCTCTTGGGACACTTTTCTGTTAATAAGATACAATTATGGATGCCTGCTAGCCCCACCTTGCAAAGGGAAAGTAACAACACCTGTGAGAGCATTACATGCCATGTTCATAACAAGGCCTTGCATCATCAGCTGCATGGACTGAAACAAATACTGCAGAAAAAAAATACCCACCAGGTCATTTGTGCTGTGGACATTGTCAATGTAGATGTAAGTTGCAAGTATGGATATTTTATGATGTTTTAACCGTAACGTTATTCCCCCTTCCCCCAGAGTCCTGTTGGTAACACAAGTTAATGGCTTACTTGGGAGGGAAAGAACTATAATACAGTTTTTTAAGCACATGTAAATGCCTTCTTGGAAATGCATCAGATAAAGAAGAGAATTGAGCTGTTATACGAATACCAGAGAGCGCATCTCAAAACTCACAGGCAGACCTTACAAATGAAGCAGAAGACTTACTTGTGACATGCTGAGAAGACACATCTGTCTCAGGATGCATTTATGCTTTTGTGCTTAGAGGAGCAGGAGACTCCACTGTGCCTTTTGGCCATTTTCATTGCCTTGAAATCAAAGGGATGGAGTGTCTGCTTAAAGCTGTGCACCTGGAGAGGGAATGCAAGAACATATGGGGTTTGTAGGGTTTTAGTGGGCAATGCTAAAAGTAAGGACATCTCTGGAGTACTTTGTACTTTGCAGCATTCCAGATATCAAAGGCTGATGGGTCTCCCTGACGAGAGATTCCTTATGCACAGAAGAACAACCCAGTAGAGATCAGCCTTCATCATCTTCTGCCACCTCTGAAGCTATGTGATGGAGGCAATGCATGTTGCATTCTGTGTACTTTTAGCTTGTTGAACTTTTCTTTCATTTGCAATAGACTACCAAAGCTCCCCATGGCTGTTAAAGCACAAGATGGTGTAATCTTTTTTTCCAGGTATATGGAGAGAAAGGTGCACCCAGTCCTTTTGACGGCATTAGGAAATGCCAGGCACAACAGAGTCTGGTTCAGTTAGCTGATTAAAGTGCTAGTCTCTCAAGTGTATTCTTATCCTGCAGATTTCCCCCAGAATTCAAAGTATGTCATAGTAGGCAAAAGCCCAGCAGTCCTGCAAGAGAGGGTCTGTCACTCATGCTCAGCTAAAAAGCAATACCAAGAATTATGGTCTAACATTATGACCTCATCTACAGTTTAAAATAGAATCTAAAGCAGCACTGGGAACGTGTCCTTTCTCAAAGAAAGAGGTAAGCAGAAGGATGAGATAAGTGCATTCTGTATCAGAGCAAAAGGGAGTTGACAGGTATAACCCAGCCCTATGGACAATCTCTAGCGTTGCCAATTTTGTGGAAAAGATTCAGTTATTCATACCGGAAAAACATCTTTGAGGGCTGCTATTATTTTGGGATCTTGGTTAGAAGTGTTTTAACATGCAGGATACCACTGAAAATGCAGAGCTGCTTCCCTTAGAATATACCATGAAGATGAGGAAGAGCTAAAGGTTCTGCCCCCACCCACCAACTCCAGGTTTTAGTCATTAAGTAGTGAAATAAAACAGAATATCAGGGCACCATATCCTTGTCAGATATTTTATGTACACAAGATCCCTAGTCCATGGAGGGGTAACCACTGGACCTGAACCTCTTTATTTCTATATGTGTCCCTTAGGAACATGCTTATGAGAGCTTACTGATTCCATCATCATTAAAGGTTGACAATGTTGTGACACTCTTCTCTCAGTATTTGTAATTCATGGTTCAGATTAACTGTGTCTTTCTGGCAGTGAAAAGCAACTATAAATTTGGTTTAACCAGCCAGTCAACTTCATCTTAGGGCTTTTTGCCTTACAGGAACAGCTCAAAGCAGCCAGAGGACACTAAAGAATCTGGCCTTATATATCAACTGAAAGGGATGATTTAAGGTCTGAGTCTAGCATGAACACCAGTGCTATTAGATCCATCTCTGGTACCCTAAGGTTAAAGATATTACTATTACGGATTCTGTCCACGCAGGTCTCCTTGAGACCAAGGCCCTCCTTGCTGCTGGGAGAGTTCAACAGCTCTTGTCCAAGCGCTAATATCAGGTGGAGATTCAATACAGAAAGCACTGAGGCTTCTGAATTCTCATTAATGGTTTGTGAAAATGCACAGTGCAGTCTGTGCACAGAATTAGCTCAGCAAAGCCCACACTATGTTCTCAAAATACAGAGTAATATCTTTTTCCTTTAAGAGGCAAATCACAGTGCATGAAAGCATGAATTGTTTTCAAAATACAGTTTAGCTCAGTTTAATTCAATTCAATCAACCTGGTCTAAACCAGAGTGCTTTGTGTGGGAGCCTAATGTGATGATTTATTTTATCTGTTACAGTACTACAGACTGAAGTTTACATTTTGGGATCTGCTTACTACCATCTTTGCACACCCTGACTGAGGACGTATATCAGGTTAGCATCACATTTGTATAAATCAGCCTCAGGCTTAGTTAAAATTCATCTCATTATACTAATCCAGGACAGCTTCAGATAGGAAATCGCATTCTCTCTGTCTTCTTTCTTACCATCACCCTTTATGCTCCCAAATGCCCCCTAAGCTAAGGAAGGTGCTGGGGGAGGAGAAGCCCGGCCAGCTGTGCAGCAGCTGGCGGTTGCAAGCCATGTCCTCAGCGCCCAGGCTAGCAGCGATGGATGTTCTGTGCTACGGAGTCTGCACAGTACCCAAAAACTTATACCAGGGTTTCAAGACCTAACAGAAAAAAAAAAGACTAAGTGACCCACCACTCCTCAAAGAGCTCACATTTCTGACTGCAGCCAGTCAGGGTCTACTGCCTGCCATTTTACCTAATTTCCATAGGCAGATATTTTTCTAGGGGGGGGGGGGGGGAAGTAATCCCAGCCTACACAATTCAGATTATTTCAAGCGTCAAAGTTTGAAGTCTTAAGATTAAAGTTTTCATTGAGATCGCATGGTATTGGTGCAAGTAAGGAAAAGTAAATCCTGTCTAATCCACCAATAATTCCAATGACTTTATTTTGTTTCAAGAAGCTCTGTTGGTAAATTTCACTGATAACAAATGCTGAGTGAGAATAAAATTGTCCATGTCACAAGCTATTTTAGAAGATTTTGTGGAGTTTGTTTGTTTGCTTAAAGTTAAGGAAATGGAACAACATTTAAAGCGCTACATAAAACAAATTCTGGGCTTTTATTTTTGTTTGCTCAAAGCTTTTCTTGATATCATCAGAAGGTTTCATTTTTGGTGCTGAACACTTATAAACTTGAATATAGCAAGCTTATGATTAGTTTTAAAAATATAATGATTTAATGGTGTAGAACTATTTTATCATTATCGCATTTTAAATTTCTAACCAAAATAATAAGCAAATTAAAAGTTGTTTCAAAATGAAACATTGGAACATTACTGCACAAGTCCTTTTAAATAGCAATTTTTGCCTTATGGAAATGTCTTTTTTTTCCTCCCTCTCTGTCTCCCGTTAGATGATGTTCAAATCTGCATTTTCTAATGAGAAAACTTTGGATCACAAAATTTCTGCTCAGCTCTGTTGTTTAGACTTTCATGCACATAGTTCAGTTTTGTCATTTGAAAACTAAGATGTTTACTCACCTCTGCTATTCAGTTTTATCTTGCTGGGGAGATTAAAGGAGGGTAATGAGTCAGAGAGGCAAGAGAAAGAGGATTGGAAATAATTAAATATTACCCTACCAACCTAACCCTATTTGCAGTGGGTTTTAAAATTCTGGTTCAGTACAGAATAGCATGTATTTTAGGATCAAGTGTCTCAATAAAAATGTGAATTAATTTATCTACCCAGTCTGTGCTTTTCCTTTCTCTTTATTTTCATTTTGATCAAAGGAAAAATGTAACTGTAGCACAAATCAGGAATAAAAGCTGACAGATTAAAGCATGTTCAAACAAAATGCACTGGACAAAGTATTAGTAGTGAGCTTACGTGTGGCACTATTTCCATATTATACATCACAGCCTTTTGGAAATTAAGCCATCTTTTTGATATATGTCCTTAAGCAGCAGAGCAGGAAAGTGTTATATTAACCAGCATTTGCAGAAGTGTGAAAGATTGCTGGGGCAGCTGGGGGTATCAGGCAATGGATAGTGCTGAATTTTGCTGAATAAAGTTTTAGGAAGGCGGCTACACTGCATGGAAGCCTCCTGTGTAATCACTTCTGGCATCAGTTAACTTTTCCATTATCATCATTTCCAAACATCCTTTCAGCCTCTTTCTTCTAGACACAGAACTTCCTTTTGTTTCCAATCTGCTGCAATTTTATGTCGTGCTGCTGCGAACAAATGTGAAATCAATTCTGTGTTTTTCAGCTTGTACGCTCCTTTTTGTTGGGTGTCAGCAAAGCTCACATCAATGCAGTGTGGGTCACCCATATTTAAAATATGCACCACTTAGAAATCATACTAAGCTCTGTAAAAGGGGTGCAGAATGTTACCCTGGAGGTGGTAAACATATTGGAACATCATCTGAGTGCAGTTAAGTAGGACTATTAATACTTCAGAAGTCACTCCAGACCAGACCAGACCAGGAGAATTACCACAGTGAGCACCAGATAGGCTCCAAAGTCCCTCAAATTGTGCTATGGGGCCTAAAATAGATTCAAATACAGTGAAGAATAGATATTTATGGTAGTTACTGTCACCTGCAAACCTTCTACTTGGTACTTGTCCTGGGCTTTTAGGCACTTTCCTGGACATCATCAGCCAGTTAATGGCATGGGAGAAGACCCAGCAATAAGTACCTTTCTAGTGGCAACCAGAGTGCAGGGCATCTTTCAGCAACCTTAAGACAAACCCCGTGTTGCCCAGCCAGTCTAACTGAAATTTGGTTTATTAAGGAGAAAGAGGAGATGCCAGTATAAAAAGGTTGTGTGGGATGTAACCAGCCATAGACTTTATATGTGAGAATGTCAAGCTATTCAGGTACACCCAGCTTACTGGAAAAAAGATGCCTAACAACTTCCAAAATAGAAGGAAGCAGCCATGTGGCTTTTTTTCCTTTTAAGCCCTGTTTGGCAGTGGGGTTAGGCAGTTTCTGTGAGGTCCATTACTGAGTTTTATCCTTCCTGCCATCAGGTCTTGATTTTCCTTTTTACTTTCCAGATTCATCATTTTGATTTTGTTGACATGCAAAGCTCTGAGTGCTTGTTATCCTCTCCAGATACTCCTTTTGTCTCTCTAACACACACACATATACCTTTTTAATATACTTTGCTTCTACGCTGACACTGCCATCACATAGCATGCAATACTGGGTTCCTCTGCTCAGCTTTGATTTCTATTACTTTTTTTTCTTCATCCTTCTCTCCAATTCTGAAACCCTGTTCCTGAGAAGGCCACAGACTAAGGACCTCCAACCACCTTCTTTTTCTTTCTGTGTAAGAAGAAATCTTCTTGATGGGCCAGTCAACACTTTCCCAACTGTTCTCCAGCTGGGGAAGCTGCTGAATTCAGTTCCACTCTGAGGAGGCACGATTACACAGTTTTCAATTCCCCATTAACATTACTGTATTTTATGCTAAGCACATGCTATTGGCAGACATCATATCTGTCATGTTTACTATAGAAGAGTAGAAAAGAGAAAACACTCTCCTCTGATTTACAGGATATTGAATATACCTGAAATTTAATCAAGAACACATTTGTAATGAGGCTGAAAATGGCCTGTCAAATACTGGCTGATGATTTCTTAATTAAAAACAATGATAAATCTTCTATATGAGAAGTAAGAATATTTTATTAAGGTATCAGTCTGGGATTATATAGAATGCATAAGGAAAAAAAAGAAGCAAGCCAAAAAAAAAAACCCAAGGAGAAAAATCCTCATCTTCATTCTTTTTTTTAAACATGCAGGAATACCAATCTAAAAGTGATAAAGCAGCCACGACCAGTACATTGGAATGACTACCCAATAAATTGCTGAACAAATATTACCATTCCTGGGCTGATGTTTATTGCTAGAGCTCAGCTTTTGTTTTCCTTGCCTTGCTCTAGCAACATGCAAGCTCAGTGACAGCCCTCCTTTTACAGCTATTGACTTAGTCCTTTGAAAAGGAAAGTGTTCCTAAAATTCTCCCAGAGACTGAAAATCTCAGTGAAGTCCAAACTACTTATTTCAGGCAAAAAAGACTAGGTAGCTTGCACCAGTCTTTAACATGGTGTCCATGGAACTGATCACAAATATTAATGTTGGTTTAACCCCAGTAGGCAGCTAAGCCCCACACAGCTGCTCATTCACTCCCCCCAGTGGGATGGGGAAGAGAATTGGAGGGGTAAGAGTGTGAAAACTCGTGAGTTGACATAAAGACAGTTTAATGGTAAAGCAAAAGTTGCGCACGCAAGCAAAGCAAAACAAGGGATTCATTCCCCACTTCCCATGGGCAGGCAGGTGTTCGGCCATCTCCAGGAAAGCAGGGCTCCAGCACGCATAATGGTGACTTGGGAGGACAAACGCCATCGCTCCAAACATCCCTCCCTTCCTTCTTCTTCCCCCAGATTTTATTGCTGAGCGTGACATCCTATGGTCTGGAATCTCCCTTGGGTCAGTTGGGGTCAGCTGTCCTGGCTGTGTCCCCTCCCAACTCCTTGTGCCCCCCCAGCCTGCTCGCTGGCAGGGCAGTCTAAGAAGCAGAAAAGGCCTTGACACTGCGTAAGCACTGCTCAGCAATAGCTAAAACATTGGTGTGTTATCAATACTGTTTTCATCACAAATCCAGAACAGCACCACACAAGCCACTAGGAAATTAACTCTATCCCAGCCAAACCCAGTGCAATTAATTAGTTCTTATCTTTGCACCCAGTGGATCACAATGCTACTTATTTATCTTTCCCACAGACATCTGCTCAAAGCATGCACATTTTCCCAAAGGAAAAATGCCTAGTTTTGACTATGCTTCCCATACAAATCTAATCTGAGCCCCACTGGGGCTGTTCTGTTGCACAAGCAAAACCACAATATACAGATAAGATTTGTCATACACAGCCAATTCAAATTTAAAGCTACCATATAACTCCCATAAGCATGGGCTGTGCACGTCAAAACAAGATTCCCCAGCCCTCTGTCTCATCAGCCATACCCCTATACTATTTATACAGGGTAGGGATTCCATTTTGAGCAGTCTACTAGACTATAACATAGCCTGCAAGGACCCAGGAGCTCTTTTTGAGTATCTGTCTAGCCCCAGATGCCTCCAAACACCATAGAGGAGCAAGACTGCGGGCGTACACACCTCCTGACCTCTGTGTCCTGGTTTCTGTAGGAATGGAATCTACCCACATTGTCCAAATGAAGGCTGTGGTACGCATCAGCCAGGTCTCCAAGCTGGGTGACGGGAAGACTGGGACCCCAGGAATATCACAGTGCCCACCTCCCACGGAGCCTTCTCACTGCCTCTTCTGCTTTGAAGGTAGAGACTACCTTGGGCATAGCCAGGAGGTTGAGGGGAGCATTCACTCCCCTTTTACTTGGCTGTCCTGAGTCTGCCTCTAGAGCACTGTGCCAGTTGCAATCCCCTGTTAAGTTGATAAGTTGATCCCCTGTTGCAAAAGAGAAAGTGAAAACTAGAGCAGGTTTAGCAGAGTGTTATGACGATGGCTAGATGGCTGGAGAACATGCTGTACCAGGAGAGATGAATGTAGCTGGATTTCTTCAACCTGGAGAAGAGATGGTGGAAAGGGCTTCGATTTCTGTCTGCTACAACTGGAAGTGGGGAAGATGGAGCCCGTCTCTGAGGTGCACAGCAAAAATAAAAGCATCAATGATCAAAAGTCTCAGCAAAAGTAAATCTGACTGAATATAAGGAGAATAATCTTCACTGTGAGTGTGTTTAAGCACTGGAACAGGGGCTCGGAAAGGGTATGGACTCTCTATAACCAAACTGGAGAATTATGGACTAGGTAAATAGTTGGTGAGAGGGTGGAAAATTGGCTGGGCTCAGACAGTGGCAATCAGCAGTAACAAGTCCAGCTGGCAGACTTTTACTAGTGACATCCTTCAGGAACTAATACTGGGCCAATATCATTTATCATGATTGTTAGCAACCAGGGCGATGAGATAGAGCTCACTCCCGGCAAGGCTGCAGATGATACCAAGCCAGGGGGAGCAGCTGCCATGCTGGAGGGTATGACTGCTCTTCAGAGGGACCTAGACAGGCTGTAAAAATGGGCTGACAGGACCATGAAATTCTAGAGAGGCAAATGCCATATCTCTCACCAGGGATGGAATAACCCCGTGCAACAGTACAGACCAGGGACTGACTGGCTGGAAAGCAGCGTTGCACAAAAAGACCGAGAGGTCCTGGTCAACAAGAATTGAACATAACTCAGCAGTGTGTCCTTGTAGCAAAGGCGGCCAACCATGTAGTGGGCTGTATTAGTAAGAGGGTAGCCACCAGGTCGAGGGAAGTGATTATTCCCCTCTACCTGGCACTTCTGAGACTGCATGTGGAGTGTTGTGTTGAGTTTTGAGTTCCCTGTACAAGAGATATTGACATACAGGAAAAATTCAAAACTTTACTGGACAAGGCTTTGAGCAACTTGTCCTAATTGGTGTTGTCTGAGTGGGAGGTTGGACAAGGTCATCTCCAAAGGTCCCTTTCAAACTGGATGGCTCCCTGTTTCTCTCTCTTGAGATACAAAAAACTCTGATAAACAATCTGTAATCTGATCTAATTTTGAAGTTGGTCCTGCTCTGAAACTACACCCAGAGATTCTGCTCAACCTATGTTAGCCTTTGACCTCTGATTCTAGTGAACAACATCTTTGTTCATTCACCTGCACAAATCCAGTGCCATTCAAAATAAGCCTGTTAACTGGACACAAAACCAAATTGATGCATAATCAAGTCTGCTTGCTCCTGACTTCCAGTGGCTGACCCCATTTACACTGAAGGAAGGCCAAAATATATACATACAACATTATTTTCATTTTGACTACTGTAAGGTGGTCTACAAGGCTTCCAGTAGGACACAGTTCTCCTGGATCTTTGTCATATCTGTCAACTCTGAGCAGACCTCTTGCATGGCTGCAAGCACCGTAACAGCACAGGAAGCCTATGTTTAGGGCTTGAATTGAACTCCAAGCATCCTAAGTTTGAGAAGATGTTGAGCACCTCCCTATTGACTTACTAGCTGTTGAAAACCAGGCCAGTTACTCAAGCTGAGAGCCCACTTCCTCAGGAAGAGCCAATTTCAGCAAAAAGAAGTTTCATCTGGGTTTTCTCAGCTTCTGCTGGGCAAACCTTTCAGAAGTACTCCAGGCTCTCAAGACCGTCAGCTCCACTGATTTTCAATTGGATGTACCCCCTTAAGATGCTTGGGGGGTTCTGAAGCTGTTGCATTTTGGGAGGAAATTAAATAGCTCTGCAAGACAAGGCAAAACAGGTTGCACAGCTGCCAAAGAAAACCCAATTGACATTATGTTGAATAAACTCCTTGCCCACATGCTTTTTCTAACAGTGCTGAAAAAGGTTCTGTACCCTCTTCAGCTAAACTGCTTGTGACCTTAGCTCATGAGAGTAATGCTGACCAGGAATAATTCTCCTCTTGCCATGGCCTTGCACTGGTAATTGGTGAGAGGGAGACAAGCAAAAAAAAAAAAAAAAAAAAAAAAAGAATTGTTCCATTCATCATAGAAGAAAATTTGAAGGTGAGACAGGGAGGCGAGATGGGAGGCTGGGCTGAAAAGATCTGTAAAATTGTTTCAGGTGGTTTCTGGTGTAGTAGATGCTTTATAAAACCCAAAAGGCTACATTAAATGGCAGACTGAGAGGGTTCTTTCCCTTTCTTATATTGCTTTCTCTTACATGCTGTAACTATTTACCCACATTTGACATGCAGTCTTGGAAAGCAAGTCTGAGATATAATTTCTAAAGCCACGTGCTGCTTCCAAATCATTTATACAAAGAGACTTTATAAATATGCACAGATGTCACTCCTCTGCTATACACCAAGAACATATTTGTTCAAAGTACCTAATGCAATTAGGGTGCTCAGGAGAGGCAAAGGTACAGAAGTGCAATAAAACTCAAAGGCTGTCAATGCTTAACAAACTATATAATGAAATAATAATGTATTAGATAGGGAGGAGGGAGTCCAAAACAATGACGGTAAAAAAAATAAGCTGTAAAATAAGCATTTAATTGTATCACACATAAAAAAGGACTGCCACACAGCTCACTGGTGCTTTGTAATCCTCCTTTTTGGAAGTCCTGTATGAGTTTGTGTTTTTTCTCCCATGAGCAACTCAAGCACACAACACGGAATGAAAGCCTCCATGCAATCTTTTCTAACATCACTTATGGTGTTGTTATCTCCTCTGTAGGGAAACGTATCCCTCCTCAGAACACCAGTGCAAAGCTGTCATGTCACTTCAGTACCTCTTAGACCTGCAAGGTAAGTGTTGCTGCTCTCTGATCAGAGTAAGTCCTGCTTGTGAGTGGTTCAAAGTCAGGATTGTTACTCTGCAGCAGGGAGTTTGTTGCGTTTGGGAAGGAAAAGCTGGATTTTCAGATTTTTCTAGGGGAGGCAAATCCCCACATCTTTGTGTTTCTTTCTCATCTCTCCACCCTCCAGTAAAAAACAAAATAAAAAAAAAAATATGTTTGGGAATGCAAAGACCACCCATAGCAGGGCGTACAGATGTGACATTTGAACATCCTGGAGCTGCAAACTGGAGCTTAGCAGGAACACAGGCTCAAATCACCACATTTTAGTGCAAGTCTCACAGCTGACTCTCAAGAACAGGTTTTCTAGCTTCTGCACTTCTATGATGCAGGCAGGGGGGCATGGTGGCAGGTCAAAGACCTAAATAAGAGGTAAAGCGAGAGGCACACCCAAGAAGTGAGAGACTACACAGAAATGCCCAGTTGCATAATCCAGTATGCAAAGGTCCCAGATGGAAAGCCTTGCTCAGTGGCTGTAGCCAAAAGCAACTGGGAAAGCAGCTTTGTTTGCCTTAAATGTTTTTGCACCCAATCCTTTAAGTGACTCCATGGCAGCCACCATAACTGCACAAGAATTCCAGTTTGATAAGGTAGTAGGACTGGACAGAAGGATTAAAGAAGGGCAGAGGGAGTGAGAAGAGGCAGAGAAGGCTTTTATTTTCTGTCAAAGACTCTTTTCATAGGTGCTGTAGATCACTGATTCCCTAAAACAGACACATTTCAAAAAGTTGGCTGAAAGATAGCTCCAAAAAAGAGGTGTCAGCATCCCAGCCTCTCCTCTGAGATGCAACAGGCAAAGGCTGAGTGAACTTCAGTGAGGATCAACTACCTACCATGAATAAAGGCAGTGTAATTACGGAGGGGAAGGCAGGGGAGCCTGAGGACAGAGCCAGGCACCACTTCTTCCAAGGGCTAGAGAGAGCCCTAGCTGAATATCTACTGTGTGAACTCATAGCAACTCAGGAGATGATAAAAGGCCATTTTCCTACAACATGGTCAGGATGCTGCTGCATTTTTCTTACTGCTGTACCTTCCTCTGACTTCTTTCTTTGTGATATATGTGGACTCCACACTAGCAAACAGGGGAACTCAGCTCATAAATGGAGCAAAGAAGAGATTTGTCTTATCTCAGCTTTTGGTCAGGGTTTGTTAGGCCAGGGTGCATTCCCAGGTGCTGCCGATGGCTCCAGCGGGATGGTGATTTCAGGAGAGGATCCACAGACAGGTGAAGTTCAACACTACTTGGCCTCTACCTGGGTCCTGCAGACAGGCTCTGTGTGATCGAGGGGAAGGGAACACCATCCAGCCACAGGATGACTGCCGCACCATGTGAGGAGGGGCAGGTACCCCACTGAGCCCTGCGGTGAGAAAAGGATGCGGGTCTCCAGTTTGCCCAGGAAATCTGCTTCCACGCTTACAGTGCCATTACAAAGAGAAGGGACGAAGCCCTGACACCACTAACATCAGTAGTGAGATGGGGGGCTAGAAAATTTTAGGAGAAATATATCAGCATGGTTACTTATTTTAGATATAGGTAAGGGTTTAATGATTATGGTAAAGAATGGATTTGGGTAGGAGCTGTTTAATGATTATCTAACTTGTAATAGAGTTTTAATGGCAATAGACATAGTTCAAAGGGATGAGGGACAATGATTAATGTATATGTTGTTGTAACCAACTGAAGCAAGGGATAGTTCCTGATGAAAAGTAGAAGTCGACCCCAAGAGCTAGCCAAGACCGACCACGCGATTTGAACAAAAGCCAAAGGGCAACTGAGCCTGCGCAGGAGCAAGAGGTAAAGAGTTCATCGCGAGGAAGACACACAGCCTTCATCTTTACGACCACCACAAGGAGGTATTGCGCAGACTCAGTTAGGAGGGACTTAGGGAAATGACTTCTTGGAACTAATTTTAATATGAAGCAGGGATAGGTCATGCATATGTATAGGCGTATTAGAAAATCTTATGTATATGTAATATTTGACTGTTTAAATTTGAAGTAAGTTGCCATGTCAGGCACGCACGACTTTGGTGGGACTACCCCCCGTGCTGCCCAGCGCTGAATAAACATACCTACTTTACAATCTCACCGATTGTGGAGTCTGTTTCCGCACGTCAGTAGGAAGAACAGACCCCACAGAAAGAAAAGGGAGAAATCCCCACTCTTTCATCCTTCTCTCGCCCTGCTCTCACACAAACCTCAACACTTGCTTTTTATTTTACCTTGGCCCCACTGTCACTGCCCTTTTTCTTGGGGTGAGCACTGCAGCTGACGCACACAGCAGAGCCACAGAGACGTCCTCCTCGTCTGACTCCCCGCGCTCCCCACCGCCTTTCGCTAGATTATCACAACTTGACATTATTGTAACAGTGTTTTGGAAACAGAGGATAGGATGCATTTAATTATACATTATAGTTGTAGGCTGTGAGGCTGACAGCTTGTTTTTAATAACCAAACACTTGGTGATAATCAAACAAACCTTTCGAGTTGAGCTGACAAAGTGCCAGCTGGGAGGAGCACAGCAATGCAAAAGATGCAGGGACTTCTGCAAGCACGTCTAAAATACCCAGCCACCAGCCTGGCTCCAGGGCAAGACATCAGTGCTGTGCTGCCCAGCAAGCTGAACAGCCAAATTGTGCCTTTATGCTGAGCTTTCCAACCATTGCCTACCAAAGGACTGTAAGGAAGGTGTAGTTTTTAGAAACTTTATCTTGACAGATAGCTGAGAGACAATAGCTCAATTTGTTTTTTTTTCTCACAACCTCCCACAAGAGCCCTTCATGTTCCCCTACCCCCTATTCAACTTCCAAATATCCTCACTGGTGTTTTTCACCTGATAAAGACTGAGCAAGGACTATCATCTGAACCATCCACAATGATCGAAGGATTCTTAAAGATTATGACAGAGGAGCAACAGCTCTCTCTATGGTGATATTTCACCTTTATATGATCGCCAATCTCAGTCAAATCCCACATTGGGGTTTCTTTCCCAGTCAGCTCTGAATTTACCCACCCCTCTGCACTGCAGTGCTTATAAAAGCGGCCTTTCCTTTCACATAAACCCTGCATCCTTTCCAGAACACAAACCGAAACTTTTCTGTACCTCCTAAGAACTTTCAGCGCATTCCCAGTGCTTTTTGCAGCCCTCATCAACCTTTTCCTTTCCAGTGGCCAAACACTGACTGCAAAACCCCAGGCTTTTCCACAGCTGCCCTTTATTGCCACTGACAGTCAAAGCTCCAGATATAAACATCTCCAGGCTCTTGAGAAACACAGCCAAGCCTTGCAGCACTGGAAAGTCTTTGGAAGCAGCTTTAGTTCTGTGTACACCTTCATCAGATGTGTCTAGAGACCTCTCTTGTACAGCCTGGAGTCGAGATGTTCTGTGATACATCCCACACTGCCAGTACCAGTGGTACACTGGAAATTATGTTTCCTGTGACTGCAGAGGCTGTGGTGACTGCTGGACCATTGCTGGATAAGGAAATTACTGACACAGTGAAGATTCGTTTAGAAGGATTATAATCAGTTTCTCCCTGTTCCTCTCACCACCTACATGAGAAACCGGTTATTTCATTCCCAAAAAGGCAAAAAAAAGGAAGGGTGTGCTCCATGATAGCTGAACAAGAATAATAATCAGAACAATGAAATATGGAGAATGGTTTCTCAAGAGGGGGAGATTTGTCAATATTGCAAAATTATTTGCTCTGCTTTATGTAAAAAAGATAAGATAAGGCAAGGCAAGATAAGATAAGATCAGCTCCTCTACAGGAACGAAGACTCTCTTAAAATCCTCTCCTGACCTCTCCGCCTCTCTAGACGATCATTTCCTTGTTCAGCCCAAATGGACTAGCTTTCCTATGCCATTGAATTTCACTCTTCTGTCAGAGGACAACACTCCTTGATGACTTTTCCCTGTCTAAACTCCTGATGAACAGTCAGCCAACAGGTCACTAACAGACTTGTTAGGAAGCCAGAGGATGGGAAGTCCAGTTCCATCTCTTCCCATCTTTTTTCCCTGTGTTATTCACAAGGGGGCAAGTCGCCCCTCAGCCAGTTACTCTGAAACCCTGTTGGAGCACAAGGGTCTTTAAAACTGTGGGGAATTCCATACCCAACCCTCTGGCACCAGGCGGTGGTGCCAGCACGGACAGGCTGGGTAGTTTTGAAAGCTACAGGCACTATCGGTGTGAAGCTTCTCGTAGGCAAAGCCTCTGCATACACGTGCTGTACGGTGAACCCGCTGCCAGGGGGCCACGGCAGCTCCTCTCTGTCACCCTTCTTCTAGTCACAGGATGCTCAACCCTTTTGCACCAAATTTGGATCGAGGTCTCCAATGCATAACTCATTCTGGACTCATCTCTTTTTTCAGTTTTCCTACTGCGCAGGCTTGGAGTTGTGATAAAGATGTAACTATAGCATGAAAAAAGTACAAATTTAGCAACAGTCTAAAAAAGTGTTCCACGGACGGCCCTGCTTTTGGGGAAGAGGAAATAAGTTGAGACTTAGGTACATGTCTCACACTTACCTTGTAATTTGCCAGCATAGGCCTATTTGTAGTACAGCTGTGACGATATTTAAATATAGTAATTTTGAATCTGAATTATAGATGATGTTTTGTACTTTAACAGATCTCAGTGGCTAAATATTTATCTTTTCCTCTTTCAGGTGTCTCCTTTTGTTGGCAGATTTCCAGTTCCCTCTGCATTATTTCTCTCCTTTGGAAATACTGCATTGAATAAGGATCTCTCTTCTTCAGAGCTTGGCTCCTCTTTCACCTGGCTCCTGTGGTGAAAGTAATTAAGAGCAATTGGTTGCTATAGAAATAGTAATATTTATTATTGGTACTGCAGTAATATCCTGAAGCTTCAGCAGCTGTGATATAAATATGTGTAAGAGTAATAGCTGTGATAGTGCCAGCTGAGGATTATTACTTTGACCACAAGGTCAAGAACCCTGCCATCATGTAGATGTACTCTGAAAACAGTGAAGTAGGGAACCTTCCAGAAAAAAATGTAAAACACAGTTGCAATCATTTGCATGAAATACAAATGCAGTCATTTTAAGCCCATTTCTCTTGAGCCGATGTCTGGGAACTGATATCTACGAACAGGTCTTTTGAGAAGTTGAAGAATATGGGTGGAAAGAAAAAAAATCCTCCATTTAAACTTTTTTACCATGGGTCAGCTTACCTTCTGCAATTGTGCTATGTGCTTCATTCTGCTGAAAGTTAACTGCAATCATCAGGAAAGGTTGTCATGACATAAGCACAGTAAAGGAGCTTTTTTATCTTGGTGTGCCTGGCTTACCAAACCACCATTCTAGAGAGTTAACAGCTAATATTTCTTGTTAAGTGTATCAATCAGCCCCACAAAAGGCTAATATCTTCCTTTTGAGGCAGGATGTAAAGGTGAGATTTGTGAAAGCAGACAGCATCCATCCCACCTTGCTACCACTGCTGACTGCAGTATCACTGATTTTGGCCAAGAGTGAAGCAATTTTAAATGCCCCTGCTCCAACCTGATATTTTGTCCAGAAAGAGAGCCAGCATGAAAATCATATCCTTGCAGCAGGTCCCAGCTGGTACACTTTCAAGATATCACAACAGAAAGGCTACAAATAAAATTCACACCTTTAAAAAAAAAAGAACATTTTAGGTGTGTCTGTTTTTTCAAATGACATTATAACATTTTGAAGAACATAAGACATTGTTTCATGGCAATTCCTCTGCCTTTAAAAGACTGTTTGTCATGCAAAAAGCACTTTGAAGAAAATTTTCACCCACTTTAGTGCACTAGTGTATTCCTACTTATGTACACACAGATTAAGAGCATATACACACCATGTATGTGTCTAAGTGAGTTTCTAACAGCTTCATATATTTACCGATGAGTCAAGATGATTATGGTGAGATCATGGGAAGGAAAGAAAATGCACTTTCAATATATAAAGGGATTTTATGAAAATGACAAGGGCCAATCATTCTAATTAGCCAACAAAGAGGGAACAAGATGTAATAGGATTAAAGGGACACTGTCAAATTACATTTTAGAAACCATCTAATTGCAAAAAATCCATATTCTGACAACTTACACTTTCAATAGCATGTCATTTTGAGATTATTTAAAATTCTCTTCAGAAGGAAATTTCCACTTTCTGTTCATTTTTTGAAGAGATTAAGAAATGTGAAAACTGGTTTCCGTACAGAGAGGTCATGTAAGCGATTATTTGTTGAACAGTTTATTGCATTTTACATAAACAAACTAGAGAAAATAGCTGCTTCTAATCTGCCAGCTACAGCCAAATTTTCATTTTACTTCCATTCAAACATATGAAATTTTTTTTAACAGATGTGGTATTTTTCAAGTAGGCAAAGATAAATACGAGGGTACTGGTTTTGCTGCATCATACCTGCTATGTTATTGCCTGTGTCCCAGCAATACAATTTAGGACATGTTTTCAAAAATAAATGTTGATTTCTGGGTATCTCCTTTTGCAATCTCCAATTTGAGACAATTAAAAAAGCCCACTTTTCAAACTTGCGCTACTTAGTTCTTTCTGAAAATTAGGTTCCAGCTCACTGTCTCAGAAAATGGAGGCCCCTAAAATGAACAGTCATTTTGAAAAACTTTGTTATTTTTTAAATTGCATAAGTTCTTCCAGAAGTAACGCGTCAGGGAGTTAAAAAGAAATATTTTGTCTCTTTTGGTATTTTCCTTCAAATGTGTCCTTTTGTCACAGTGATTCTTCTGAGAAATGATGAACTAACTGTGGTATGCTAACACAATTGTAAACATCCTCCCTTTTTTCCTGCAAAGATACAAATCTAGTTTTAAAATTCTGTTATATAAGTGTATTAGCTAGTCTGCCCTAAAAACATAGCTGACAGACTGAAATGTCCCAGTTCAAAATATTTTTCAGTGACATTAAACTTTTTTGTGGATTATTTCTTGTTTGTCTTGATTTTTCCTTTTTTTTTTAAATGCCACAAAAAAATCCATATTTTTAGTTAAGAACAAAGATAAGATATGAAACTTTTTTTTTTTTTTAACAGGAAAAATACTTAATGTTCCCTAATCAGCTGAAATGTTTTCCTAGAGTAGGCCTGCCATGGGATCCTGTTAGGTACTGATGAGAACTGTTTTCCATTCCAGGCATCGCTATTCAAAAAAACCGTTATTGACAAATATGAGGGAGTGCAAATAAAAGCAAGAGAAACCAATTATGCTTAGATAATATGAGAGCTAGGGATGAGACCAATGAAAGCAATGAGAGCTAAGGGTCATGTTAGGTAACTGAAGGACTAGATGAACTGGCTTACGGAGAAAGCTGAAGGAACCTAGGCACGACTAGATTGTCTAAACAAAAGTGAATTGCCAATGGCTTAATAGACTATATGTATTCATGATAAGGAAAAAATAATAAAGAGAGAGGGGTACTATTTATGGTGACATAACTGGTCATGACTTGACTGTTGCCGTTGCCTGAAGATCTCGACAATGCAAGAGGCATAGCAAGGGAAACTTCCTGCCGATGAGATCTTCAGGCTGTTCAAAACTACAAAGTGGGTGAAGGAAGTCCCATTGCCTGAGGCTAGACTGGGCTACAGTCCAACCTGCTGAGTACATATTTTACTGTTTCTTGAAATTCGCACCAGGAAGTTCTAGGAAATGTTTTAGATGATGGCAAAGCCAAGGTACAAACAAAGACATGTGCTTCAGAGTTAAAATTACTGTCCCTGTTCCACTAAAGCTCTGCAGAGAAGTTTCAAGAAAGGACCTTTCTGTGACTCTCAGCTCCTGGCACATGTACAAATAGAGAGAGCAGGTATCAAGCCCTTGGAGGTAAGATGGACTAAATGATGCAACAGATCTTTTCCATCTCTAATTTTCAAGAGTGCACAAACAAATACTCATGTCTGGGAACATTAATCACTACTGGGTAGAGGTCTAAATCAAAGAAAGGAAATAATGTTTTGTGCATGCTCAGCACACAATGTTCTAATGTTTATAACTATGCAATTTCCAAACCAAATTTTTTCAAACAAGGCAATGCATCATTCAGAAGTACATTCACTTTCAAGGGTGATGTTTCGAAATAAAGTTGGTTTGAGTTACTGGGGATGAAAAGCAAATGAAAAATACCTTAAGTGGTGAAAATCACTTTTTCCCTCCTCCTGATTGGATAACTTGGAAAAAAAATACAAACAACTGGACTGATTTTTATGAAAGTTTCTAAAACCAATTCAGTCTTGGACTGAGACCAAGCATGAAAAATTTGAGCCCCAAAGGTAATATTTTTTTGAGAAAGTTATAAATGTCTGTGATTTAGAATGGAAATGCCATTTTCCAGCTTGGCAATATCATCACAACCACAATGCTACATTAGCTTGTGTTGTGCAAAGCTGTACTGATAATAGAAAACCAAATTCTCCAGATTTCAACTGACCTGCAGCAAGTTACTCTGTCAGGGAATCTGTCACACAAACAGAAAATGGAGTAAGAAAAAGAAGAGGGTGAGTAGGACTAGTGAAGAGAAAAGGAATACGAGTGAATGATAAGGGGGGGAATGAAAAACAAAGCAAAAAATAAAATAAAAGATAGACCAGTACAATCTCTCTCTTCAAGTCCTCTATTTCCCCATGGGAGGATAAGATGTCTATGGTCAATGTTGTTCTTTTGAACACATTGGTGAGCAACACAAGACATTGAGATGGTAAAGAAGAGGCCAAAAAGAAGGTGAAAAATGGAGTGGAGATAGAAGGAGTGGATAGACTAGGGAGATTAAAAGAGAAATGATCAAGGAAAGTAATTTTGGAGCTATTGCCAGGATTTCTAGAAGAGTCCTGGAACGACACTCTCAATTACAATTCAGTAAGAGCTCCACTTAAAACCATTTTTAGAAACCTGCAAAAGCAGGGCTAAAGTAGGCTGTGTTTGTATAGGAGGCAAATGAATTTTATAAAAATAAAATGGGTGGAGGAGGAGACAGCCTGGAACTATTCAAGACTGCAGAGCATCTCTTCTTACCATCTAGAAGGAGCCCTGGTTGGTGT
Source organism: Harpia harpyja (assembly GCF_026419915.1). Classification (NCBI taxonomy): domain Eukaryota; kingdom Metazoa; phylum Chordata; class Aves; order Accipitriformes; family Accipitridae; genus Harpia; species Harpia harpyja. The sequence goes on along the minus strand of NC_068945.1, from coordinate 26,104,035 downwards.
TTGCCAGCAAGGACACCCCTCCAAAGCCATGACTCCGGCAGAGCCAGCTCCTGCAGAGGCTCCTGAAGCTCTGGGCTTGCCAAGGGTGCCTCAGTGTGAGGGGCCTCAGATTAAACAGGTCCTGAGGGATGAAATTATCCAAATTTATGAACTTCCCTTAAATTCATTAACAAACTGAAGTCCTCTGCCAGGGATTCTGCATAAACATAATCCTTAAAGAGCCTTTCTGAAGTTTCTATAGCTTCTTAGATCTACAGTGGTTGTCCTGGTTGCTGCCCCTGCTCTACAAGAGCTAGCTCAAAAGCATTTCAGCCAGCAGTCTCTGACTGAAGCTTGCTCTTGCCTTTACAACATAGATCTGGAGCCTTATCAGATCCTCTGCCACCATTTTCACTTCTCTCAGATGCAAAACACATGCCCTGTATTCTGCATTTTCTGCTTGTCTCCAGGTAATATTCACTGAAGGACTCCTCTGTGAGTTGCAGCCACAGGCCCCTCTCTTACCTCCTTCCAAACCACCCCCAGGGGATGAGCATCATTCCCAGTTTTTCCTGTAAAAACCAGTTGTCACATAACAAACATCCATTCAGCTTCTGACTTGGCTAGTTGAGAGTGAACTGTTTGCTGCTTTGTGCCCATAACCTGACAGGGACAGACAACAGCAGGAAAAAATTAGCCTCTCCTCTCCTTCTGACTACAGCTATTTTCTCTCCTTTCCACACTCTTATTTTAAACTAGCCATCCTTGCTCCCTACCCAACAGCAAAAAAAGTTCAGTGACTCATCTCACCCATTCTGGTCTTGCTGACATTTAGAAACAAATGTCAAGTTGATAACTTATCTGAGAGACAAGAGAGGGCCATTGTCCTCTGCTATTCAAAGAACCCTGGTACAGCATTCTTGACATTTTTGCAATATTCTACATATTACATATCTTAAAAGGTATAAACAATACCAAACTTCACCTTTATTTTTAGCAAATCCTGAGCAGGTAGTAAAAGTATGTATGGCAGGCACGTTAAGGATATGGATAATAAAACTGATAAGAGAGTGCTTTGATCCATAGTTACCTTCCTCTCCAGGAACTTATTTGTATGTTAGTTTTAAGGCCATCTTACATCACATATAAGAAGCTTCACTTAACCCTAAAGTTGCCTCATGCAATGAGCATCAGAGAATGGAGCTCATGAGAAAACTTTGGTAGAGTGTGAAGGTGGCTAAAAGCACCTAAAGGTATTTGGCAGTACTGATTCAAAATTCAGCTATTTGAAAAATTTCCACTGGGACTGTTTTCCAAAGATGAATAGCTTTGACAAATGTGTGCACATAAATATTTTTGTCTGGAAAAATCTGATTCTGTAGAAAAACAAAGCTCCTTGAAGAGAAACATATCTATAAATCTCTATCTGTATCTATGTCTAAACAGACACCATTTTTGGTGCTGCCATACATCAATAACCATAAAAATGCATTGTGGGAAAGAGAGTTTGGTTACTTGAAGTTCATATTCTGAATATTAGTTGAAGTTCCCTGGAGAAAATATATCATTTTAAGTGGTATAAGAGACTGTGATGCATTCTACAGGCAAGTAGCTATATTATACCTTATACTGCAGCAACTATGGTATGGCTCTGTTTAATGCATCTCTGAGCTGAACGCTTCTTGCACCAAAATATATGGGTTTTAATTTTTCACAAATACTTAGCAACTTACTTCAGGGAGCAAAAATAATTTTCAGCTTGATTCTTTAGAAAACAATAATGAGTCAGGTAATTGCATGCTAATACGCAGGAGTTTTCAGCAATAAGGATGCTTACTATGAAAGCTGGGCTGGGGGATACTCTGTACCACTAAAGGGAATGGATAATACAGCAGAAAACTTCACAGGACTATGGTACTAGTTGCCTTCCTGGTATGAAAAAAGAATGAGAACCCCCTCTGAAGTGTAACTCATTCTTGTAACATAGTTTTGTTATTTTAAGGACAGCAAAAAATTCTAGGCATGCTTTATACTGAGAGATATTTAAGGCTAGGCTGGTATTTCATCTTGAGGGAAGCTTTTAGGGATAATTAAATCAGCTCTGACGTAATTTAGGTGAATGGCCTAGGCAGGCAATTAGAAACATATCCCAAGCTCAACAGCTCCAGACTTAATTGCTTGCTTTTTCCACACTAAAAATTCTGCCAGAGATGAAGACTAAGAAACATTAAATAATTTGTCCAAAACGTCCACAAAGTTGATGGAAACACAGGCACAGTATCTGACATGGTTTCTATAAGAAAAATACTGTATGCAAAATAAGTTCGTCTTCTGGGTAGTGATCACAATGGCTCAAGTCTGCCTTGATCAAAGCCAGGATCTGATCGCAGAATCAGACCTGACAGCCTCATATTTAAAAGATTTGAAGACTGAGCAGTTAAAAGTTACAGTGGTTATCTACAGCAACGGGTTCTACATATCTTGGAATGAAAACAGGGTCCGTAATGACATCTAGTCACTTCTGGTTTTAGTGAAAGCCAAAATAGCTAATCCTAGCCTTTCTCTTCAAATGGGTGCACACACTTTTGATCACAATTAAAGAGGAAAAAATAATGTAAAATATGTATTTTTTTAAACTACTATATAATTTAAACTTCAATTTAGGTTGATTTTGGCTGAATTATGTGCCAAGTTATGGGCTGTTTGCTAGTATTATACGTTGTCAACTGACTTTGATAAGGTTTACTAAGTCAGATCTTTTTTCCTAGAGAGGTACAAAGGACCTAGGTGTTTCCAACAGTTACTTTCGGATCAGTTAGTAAAAGAAAATGTTCTGGAAATAATCAGAGTAATATTCCATGTGGCAGCCTTCAGCACAAGAGATTGCTTAAGATCTTTCTGCCCTTGACCCGTTTCCCTTTCTCCCTCATCCCCAATGCTTTCCTGGTGCTTACCAGCCCCTTATCAGTGCTCTACTCTAAGTTGCATCTGTCGGTATAATCTCGCTAAAAGAAAGCAACCTCTTATGGGGAGTTTTGGGGTAAAACCACAGAGGTTTTTCTGTGTGGGTGTGTGTTAAATAGATTATTTTCCACATCTTTAGACCAAGCCCACACAAACAGTAGAATGGATGGAAGCGAAGGAGTAACTTTTGGCAGGACGTAAATCACTTTTAAACTAGCTCTGCCACCGAAGGATTCATAACGTGAAAAGGCATATTTGTAAAGCTGCTCACAAATAGATTAGCATTTTCCAGTCTTGCACAAAACATGTGTCTTTCCACATAGACTGATAGATTTTTATTGAGTTTTCTGATTGTTCTATTTTATCACTACAGGCAAGCAACAAAGCCATGAGCACTTTGTTTTAATTGTCTATCAGGTACTATTGCAGTCTTTCAGGTCCCTTTGTGCTACACCATTTTTAATTAAAAGGTTATGGACCTGGTCACACCCATGAGACTCCATTAAATGCAGCTGGATGGTACATAATGCTTACTGAATTCCAGCACAAAATGTTGTCTGTAAATATACTGTCTTAAGACAGGCTCCATGTCCAGCTAAAATTCAATGAAAAATTTAATGAAGCTTGTCAGCTTGTCTAATAAAGCATACTACCACTCTGTACAGAGCTGGAAAGCACAGAAAATTTTGTCACAGTCTTCTTGTCAGACATGATGAGCACCGAAGCCCAAGCTGAAGTATAGACTAGAAACAATTGTTTTTCATTTGATCTAGTTATGTTGCTCCCTTAAACAAATTGAGAAAACGGTGGGTAATATATGTGGAAAAGGGAAAACTGCGAGTCTGGTAGTAAAGTGGGAGAGAGAGGGAAGGACGTAGTTTGCCTTTTGGAATAGACAGTTCAGTAAGAGGTAAAATGAAAGGAGGCTGCTGGTGGACATCTGGTGATTCCATGACTTGTGAGTGTTAGGACACAATTACTTTTTGGTGATCCAAGTTGGAATGGCTGCTTTGTTAGAAATATCTTCCCATTCATAACTGGGTCCTTCTGCTCTGTGGGAATTCATTGTGCTGTGGGGTGCTCATTTAATTTCACTTGCATGGTTTTCATTTCAGTTTGAGAAAGGCAGGGATTCATGTATTTCAGTGTGTCTATTGTTGGATCCCTGACAATCCTACAAATCTACGGAACTGGTTAGTTTTCGCATTTGTTTCTGTAACACAATCTGCTGCTATTTAATGCTATTTGTCACACTCACCTGGTGTTCTTTACAGTTGCTTGGTTTGTGGAGGAATATGTGGTTGTGTTGGGGGGTTTTGAACATGATTGTTGTAAAATGCATTTATTTTAGAATGTTGACCACGATAACTAGAAAGTTGAGGTTGGTGAAATCCATGGACACTTTAATGGACAAGTGGTTGTTAATAAATTGGTGATGAAAATGTCTATAGGATTCTAAGGTTTTAGGTCGGATGAAGAAGTTATCCTCATACAACACAGATGTCCTGCTATAAGCAACTCCTCATAAACCTCCTAAACCAAGATTTTTCTCTGATTATTATTCCTCCAAGAATAACTGCTGATATCTGTGCACAGGAATTGGTGAAGCTAGCAGGGAAGGAGAAATAAATGAACTATTTTGCAGTATGCCTGGCTTTAAAATTTGAATGCTGCCATGTTCTTCTAGGTGAGACTGTGATGGCATAGGATCCTGGTATAATGGATGAAGATACTCAGAATGATGAAAGAGGGTTTATGCTGAGAATTTTTTGAGGCATAGTTTGTCTCAGAGAAAAAAATGCTCTCTGAGTGGAAAGACAGTTTCTACTTTTATTAGAACCGTGGTTGTGTCTGATGTGTCTACCTGGGTTCCTGTGTTCATCATTATTGGGAAATGCCTAGAAAGCTCTAGGGAACAGGGGTGGAAATAAGAGAGCTGGTAGTGCAGCTTTTTCTTGAGGTTCTCTGAGAAGGCATTCAACAGTATCTTTTAGATTAAAAACAGAGAAGTATATGCCTTTTTTTCCTTGAGTCTCTTTTTGTTCTGACTATCAGAAAATCACCTGTTTGTCTTGCTGATGCAGTCTTGCATGATGTACAATTTCTGTAGCTCTTCCTGAACTTCAAGTTTCTCATTGTTTTCAGTAAGAGGTAAATTACAACTTGAATGGAGGTTATCGGTTACTCTCACCCACCTACATGAAAATAAAGTCAGATTTGGGGCTTTCAGATGTGTGATTTCCAAAGCAATCTAATTCAGAGCTTGACACGATGAAGAGTGCTTAAAAGCAAAAAATGTTATTTCAGGGGAAGGAGTTATTGATATGTAGATGATGGAGCAGAATAAAATCTGTTTTACGATGTAAGTCCCACCAGTGGGGCTGGCAGTCACACACCATGAGGGCTATCAGGCCTCGTTTGTTCTCTTCGCTTCCTAGCAGAATCTGACTGCAGAGCAGGGAGCATCTGACATGAGACAGGGGTCACAGACTTGGTGGAAAATCCCTACCTACCTAGCTTGTGTAAACAACAGAAAATGTGTCGGAGATGCAAGAACAGGAAGGAGAGAGGTGAGATGGCCAGTTCCTCATCAGGTGCCCTCAGTCCACCATTCTTCAGCCTTCACAGGAAAAGGAAAAGTCACTAGAAATGAGACAGAGAAGTGGAACGCCATTGTTTAAGAGTAAATAGAGAAGAAAGAGAGGTTATGCAGAGGAAAAAAAAAAATGGAACAGAAGGAGAACAAAGCAGCAAGAGAAATACTGACATTTGTTACACTGTGGCATGGCCTGGAGGTCCCATTTTATGTTTGTGTACCCTTCTGCTAGCCATTATTTCAAGCATTACAGAAATATAGCCATTACCCTGGGAGTGTAAAAATAAACAAATCCTGCAAGAAACAGGAGAATCAGATTTACTGTCAGAGCTCTGCAAACGCTGGTAGCAACAATACATGTTTTAAGGGATGGGTATCATAAAAGAGGACTGTACAGCTTCTTAGTGAAACCTGCTTAGATTTCAACAACATCCAAGTCCTGCAAGACATCTTTCAACCCCATCAAAAGCCAAGGAGAAAAGTTGTCCTGACTGAAAATAACCTTCAACGTGCCTGATGGCACAAAAAGTCTGGGACCCAATGTGTCAAAACCCGATTGCAGAACTGTAAAATATTTGCAGGCATCAACAACTACCTAAGAGAGAAGAAATTGGGTTAGCCTAGGGGAGGTATTTGACCACTGTGGGATATACCAGCATGACAAAGTCAAAACCATGCAGCCTCCTTTGAATGAACAGAATGAAAAAGATTCTGAAACAAATGTTCCTCCTTGAGATTTTTGTCCCTAACCTCCTTGGGATCTTGGCTCCTGATATGACATACCCTGGGAATATACGTGCAGCTGCTGGGGCAGAGACTTCATTCATCTGGATACCAGCTTTGGGGATAAAGGCAGAAGGAAGGACTAAGCGTCTGCCGGCAGCTGTGCGAGGATCACATCACAGGCAGCGCTATGGTCTTTCCAAGCAGCCGGTCAGAGTTCAGCTCCGCTCTGCTGACTCTTTGAAAAATGAGCATTGTGCTTGCTCACTGGAATTTTTAAGTGTCTTTCCAGGAACATTTAGCCCTTATATGCAAACACGTTTATCTGAAAAGCTGCAGGAAACCTCTTCTTTGCTCAGAAAACTCTGGATGCAGGGGCAAGTCTTTTTAACGCATCTGTTTGTTAGAAACTCTAGGAAAGACAATGAGGGGGAGACTGAAAGAAGAAATAACAGCTGATTCTAAGGTTTAACAAGTAATGGGAAAACCGGTACACAGTGCAGGTACTAATGCCTTTGTAGTAATAGTCATATAATTACATAACAGCCAGAGAGAGCAGTAATGCTCATTGCTAAACGTTAAGTACCAGTTTCTATTCTAAGTCTGCATTTTCTTCTTTTTTAGAATTTTACCAGACTCTATCCACGTAAATATACTCAGTGACAATTACATATTTTCTCTAATTGCAGCAAAAGACATTTCAACCCTTTTAAGGAAGCTGGTAAGTGAAAATAGTCTATTCCTTTGTTTTTCATTAAAGGACTAGTTCCTTTTTTTTTTTTTTTTTAGCAAGTCTTCTAATGCCTGCATACTTTGCAACTATGACATTTGTTTGCTAGGGGGAGTTGGGGAAGAAAGAAAAGCTCTTTGTTATGACTGGCAGAATCTAGTACATTTTGTAAACCAGATTTTTTACATTCTCACTAGAAGATCTTTGTAGCTACCAAATGCTCTTTACATGTTCCCTATGTGTTGTGCATGTTTCTAGGCTCCTCTAAACCATCTCTTCTGTGTTTTTTGACTTTGTCATAACACTAAACCTTCCGCCCTGTCAGAAATATGGAACAGCATCCACAGGTCTGCACTCCCCCAATGCAGAGACCTGGCCCTTCCAGCAAATAGTTTTAGTCCACAGCAGTGAAAAGTGTGTTGTCTTCCCCTCCTGTACTTAGTTCACATAAACAATGAGATACTACTGATGATATCAATTACTCCATTAACTGAAACAACAGAGACCCATGTTGGCACCCAGCCTCCCAGGGAAGGAAGGTGACTTGATCCCCATGAGACTGTTTTGGTGTGGGACTCAGGGTGCAAGTCCAAGGAAAATACGTGACAGAATGCCAATATTAAAAGTTTGCAAAGTCAAATTGTGAAGCTGAAGAAATGTCAAAATTGCACTCAACAAGCATACATTGCTTCCCCCCCCCCCAGGATTCCTGTTTTGTTCAGTACACAGGATGGGCAATGAATGAGGCAGAAGTTGTCAAGAACAGAAGGGATGTTCTCTGCTTTAAAAGCTGGTCTGGGACCTAGGACGGCTGAGTTTTATTCCAAATTCAGCTGCCACCTTTCTGCAGGATGTTGGACAAAATTGTAACAATAATTAATATATATATGAAAGTTGGATTATGTTGTGCAATTCACCTTAAATCTGCTATCTTTTAACTTGATTGTCATTTCAACCTTAACTTCTTTTAATACATTTTTTCCAAAACCATTTTGACACACGTTGAAATGGGTCTGTTTCTCATACCCAGACATGCCCCTTAGCTAAGCTGTTGCATACAAAGGGCTCAGTTCTTCATTCTGCTACAGCCCTGTCTCCAGGAGCGCTGCCATCGCCATGTCTCAGCCTTACGCTGCCACATATTGCAATGCATCTTGATGACCACGTGGAGCTGTTCATGGACAGGCAGAAATCAAGCAGGTTTTAAGTCACTGTAGCCTATGTTAAGATTTGAATCTGCTCCTGGCTGGGTCTTCACCAGAAGAATTATAAAAACATTATAATATCATCTTTATCATCCATCTGAGACCTTGGATAAACAGCTTCGTCAGGAAGAACTGCAGACAGGATATGTGCATGCATTGTTTAGAGATGTATATGTGTACATGCATGCATGATGTATCACAGGCTCAGGTCATAACCTTCTACAAGAACACTGCGTAAGAACTTGCTGCTTTTTTACCTTGCAGTTGACTGGATCTTGCTATTTTGCAGTATTAGTAAAGAAGAAAACACATTTTTCCTGACTTGTTTTTCCCCTCGTATTTGTGAGAACACTGGGATCCTCACTGATCTGTGCTGGGTGGGAACCACTAGCCAAAACCCTACAGCTGAAGTGAATGACCTTTGCCAACACCGAGTTCGTCTTGCAGAAACCAATGGACAGGGAAAGAGCAAGAGAGCGAGAGACAGCTCCGACAGTAATGGGCTGTAATTGAGTTCTCAGCCTTGCTTTAACTGCCTTGGTGCGATTGCCTGTGAAAATTGCTCTGTTTTATGCTCTTTGTTAGGTTCTGTCAAGCCCCATTTAAAATAATGAGGCCCCTTCACTCACTTTCTCTCTGTAGAGTTCGGAGCAGACAGGAGAACTTTCAAAGGAAGAACAAAAACTCATCTGCAGAGAAGAGGGGGATGTTGTAAATTACTGATACCCAGGATTCTTGCAGAGGCAGTTAGCCAGGTGTGACCTTGACAAAGGACAAATCAAACATACGTTATCCAGCTCTTTCAGCCAATGCCTTCTGTTCCCAGGAGGTGCAAACTCGTGCTGGATGCCCAATAAAGCTGCTGCTCTCTAGCAGCTCATCCATCTCTTTCATCAAGTGTGTGAATCCACAACACACATCACAGGAGCAGGATGGATATAAAGACTAATGGGTCTTAGAAGGCCCTTTAGGAAAGTCGTGTTTGAATTGAGAGCAAAGGCTGTGTGTGGACAGGTGCCGAGCGCTCACAACCATGCGTTTCTCCGGTGGGAGCTGAAATGCCCACAGCTCCCTTCATGTGTGGGACAGCTCTACCATGAAGTGATTGATCTCTTCACCAGGTGTGTGCTGTAACTATTCACAACTGTTTAGGGTGGAATAACCTGCATGTCATACAATATCAATCAGCAGATCCTGTAACTACAGAGACTAACAAAAGGATATTTTGCCTTCATAGAACTCCTTTTAATTACCCTTGAAAAATATCTAAAATATGCATGTTTTGGTTTACAGGAAACCAGTCTTTAACCATTTTTAATGAGGCAAAAGGTTTTAGAGCTATTCAGTAATATCTGAGTCATTTAGAGAAAGCTTTCACATGAATAAATTGTTAAAAAGTGGAAAATATTTTCCTTACTGAAAATATCCTCTTAGTTAAAAAGACTAATTTCAAAAAGCTATTTCACTTAATGCAACTTTTCTTATTAAAACCATCCCACTAGCTTTACTGCTGGACTGGGCACTGAGACAATCACTGTTAGGGCAAAACTCTCTATTGAACATGAGGGTTTCCGTTGTGTTGCTGGAAGCAAAATGCTTCCAAAAAGACAGTCCTGTCTGAAAATGTGGGAAATTGCTCCAAACCTGTGGGGAGAAAACAGATTTTTTTATACGTCTACCTGATCTGAGATTTGGAATTTCTCCAACACAGCCTACTTGTCAGTAGAGAAGGGAAGCTTGAGAAATCAAGTGAGATGGCTACATGCCTTTCCAGGATGTCACTCAGTTGAAATGTCTCCTTGGATTCCGGTTTCAAAATGGTCTTGCATTGCCATAAGACGATTCACAAAATACGCTGTGATTTGTGGGAATGCCCCCTTAGGAACAAGGCTGGTGGGGAGAGGCTGAGAGACTGTCCAGTGAGTGAATCCACAGAAGCTGACTCTAGTCCTTTTTACTGTGGGGAGGAGAGAAGGGGAATTTGATTCAAACAGAAATGAGAAAACCAAGTCTGGACACAGGAGCCCCCCAATGCCCGCGTTCCTTTGTTGGGTTTGATAGACACTCCTTGTGCAACACAAAGCCCTATACACGCACTATACTTCTCACCGGTGTGGGAAAACATGTACTGTTGGGAATATATATTCGTTTTTCCCAGAAGGAGTTTTCATACGGCTCAGACCCATTGTTCTGAGACAAAGGTGGGCATAAGTTTAATTACTGCTTCCCTGCTTCCTTTCCTTGGACTAAGAGGATGGAAAACAGACACAAGTCCAGCTCACGTCTGTATCCTTACCGATGAAAGTAGGAGCTTGGGGCTTGAGGGTGGAATGATCTAATACTTCTGGGCTGCGGAACGAAGAGCCAGTTGATTTGTCTCTATCACCGCAGCGACAAACCTCAGTGTCTCTCACCTTATAACCCTGTTTTGGGAAAGGGGTAGATACCTAAAACTCTGAGATACAAATTTCTTTTCTTCTCAGGAACAGGAAGCCAAAAAAATAAGCTGATAGACTGAAAACCCTGTATAAAAGACGTAAGTACCTGGCAAACAGAGGCCTGGAAGAATTCATCACATGACACCAATTCTTTGCACTGGGCTTGCTTGCAATGTATTAACAAACCATTAGATGTCCCTTTGTGCCTTCCAAAGCTCCAGACAGGGCACAGTCCCTGGCAAAAAAAAAAAGGAAAAACAAAGTTGGAGCTCAATCTGTGCAGCAACATTTCTGCCTTTTTGCTTGCCCCTGTTGTGGTGGTATTTAGTAAATTCCACCTGTTTAGGAAGGAACGTGCTGCTTCAGTTCATGATATCAACAAACGACTGGCATTACACTCTCTGTGTTGGGCATGTCCTTCTGAGTATGTGGGGCAATGTTAAACTTCGAGGCTGTTGGAGCAGTATGTGGTGTGGCAGGTAGACAAATAGTGTGCTCTTGCAAAGTTTAAAAAAAGAGGTGCAGCTCTGGGATGACTTTTACCTTGCCCACCTGCAGTAGGAAAAGGTATCCTAAAACACTGATCAGCAGCAATGCATGAGGCTGCCAGAAAACATGACAGGCAGTATGTGGCTGGGAGGGTTTCTCAGAGCTGCTGTGGTCCGGAGGAGGGACCCTCTGTAAGGTAGTAAAAAAATCCTTTCCTCCCAGGGAGCAAGAATCTGAGTTCTCTCAGTTCTGGATGCTTGCCTCTTAAGCCATCTTCTCCTGTGTTATCAGCAGTTTACCACATTCAGCATTTCCCTTAGGTAGAAAGAAAGGAAGTGCAGTTTATTATTTAGTCATAAGTGTAGTTTTATGATCTCTTAATTGGTGAAGAGACAAGAATTGTTTGCTATTCCAGCTCTGACCACATGCAGAGCTGCAGAAAGAGACACAAGGCTGAGTCTGCAAGAAACCCTGTGATAACTCATTGCTAACAATCCCCAGAGCTGCTGCTTTTCTTCCACACTATTGCTTTTCAGGATTCATTATGCTTTCTTCCTTCTTCCCTTTTGCCTTTTCACAAAGATCCCATTACCAGTTCTCTCACCTTGCTTCTCACTATCTCAGAATCTGGTCGTATATTTTTATGGTTTTTTCTCCCCTTCTTCTGTCCATAACTTTGTTCTTCCATGTATGAGAGGGCATAGACAAAGCATTGTGAACTCCAGCCTTTTAGTACGGTGTTTATTTGCCTTCTGGATGGTTTTATCCTTACAGCTATTTATTATTGGCTGTTTTCATTCCTCGGCATTTCTCAGTGTTGGCACTCAGCTTCCTTTATTACACACACCAGTCAGTGAAATTTATATTCACTGCCCTCTTATAATAATAATAAAAAGGAGGGAAGATATCTTGTTATGCTGTGTGTCTTGTGCATTTATTAGCAGCTTGGAAGGTCTCTTTGGCAGTGGTGTTGCTGATAGAGTTCTGGAGCCATCAGATTTGAGGCAGAAAATGGCATTTGTCCTGCAATGACAAAGACTTTACATTCCTCATCTTGCTGACTAGCTTATTGTCAATTGCTTGGCTGCTTTTTATTAAGACAATGTTTTGTGCTATTATTTTTTATTTCACTTATATTGCTCACGTACATTTAAAACTGCTGTTCATCTTGCTGCTCAGGGCTTTCTGCAGCACAAGACATACATGAACTATGACTTAAAGATGTCTATGGAAGAACTGGAGAGCTGGGAACTATGTGTTCACATACATAGCATCATCCATTAAATTTTAGGGACTTGGGTTGAATGGTAGTATAGAATTAGAGGAAAACAATGTGCTAGTGGTACGCGCTGTGTACGTATTTGCCTGTGTCACAGAACAACACAATGGGGGCTGCCAGCCAAGCAGAGACCCCGAGCTAAATGAAGAAAACCCATACAGAATAGTCAGGGGAAATTCTTGCAACACAATCAGTGCCACACAAGTAATTTAAGAGTTACGTTTACAAAAAGCTGTCCAGGGACTGGGATGAGGCTGCCAATTCCATTTTACCTGAACTACACCCTTACCTGAGACTCATCTGAAAAGCTGGCAAAGTAACATGCTCTGCCACCAGTCTATGACATATTCTTCAGTGTGAGTGTTCACTGCAGTAGCCAGGAAGGAATTTGGAGGATTAACATATCTGTTTGCTGCATCATCTCCTAGGGGAGAGATCCAATACCATAGTATTACTATTGGACTCAACTTAAGAGGCACTTTTGTCGCTCTACAGTCAATTATTTCTCAGAGGTGGCTTGACTTTGTCCATGTAAGAACCAATCCATACAAGACTCATTAGCATAGTAACTGCAGGCAGATTGCACCTTTGTCATTCTTTGCTTAAAGATTTGTTCTGGGAAGAAGGAGGTTTGCATTTAAAAAAAAGCAACCCAACTTCATTTGGAATCATCATCTCTCCTTTACTCTGGCCAAGACAGTAGCCAGAAAACAGAAGTTAGGTGGCCAGGCCATACTAGTAATAGAATGGCATTTGCAGAGGTATGAAATCCATGCTGAGGTCCACATCTCAGCCACTGAAACAAGAGAAGTCTCTGCTGATAGTCTGCGGTCTCAGTTAGGTATTATGGCTCAGGACCGGAGCCTCCAGGTGTGTAACCCATTGCTCAGGCTGGTTTTCTGACTTGTGAGGCAGTGTGGTGTCCAGACAGGTTGTGGGTCACAAGCCAGCTGTGCCAGCAGCGGACCTGGGCAATGCCGCAGTGCTGCACCGTGCCACTACACAAGAAGTGTGCGGGGGGGTAACACGGGAGTCCACTTCCTTGCAAAACAGATCGGTCTGAAGTTGCGAGGAAATTACCTTCCTATGATAACTGGTGCAGGACTGTAGGAAGTCAGAGGAGTCCCACCTTAGGATTTGGGGGGGGGGGGGGGGGCGAATTGTCAGGATGTAAAGTGCTGCCCCATGTAAGAAAGGGGACTTGTGCAGGAATTTGAAGAAGTTGGCAAGCTCCCCTTGAGCTGGTTTGGATTCAATGAGTTTGGCAGAGCTCTGGGAAGCAAGAAGAATATGGGGAAGAAACATTTATAAGGAATCCACTTAGTCATTAACTGCAATCTGGATTTCAGTTTGTTTGACTTGAATATTTGGGAGAGAAGTGGAAGGAACATTGAGTTCCCAACAGCAAAACCTGGGAAGCAGAAAACATCTAGGGGAAAGTCTTGCTTTTACTTTGCTACAAATCACTTGGCACAGTCTTCTTTACATGCCAGCCTGAAAGAACCTGTCTCTCATGCTTCTGATCCTAGTTTTAATTAAACTCCCCTCAAACCTCAGCCTTAGTGGCCTTCATGGGAGGCAATGTAGCAGTCTGCAAAAGTGGTTCAGGGGAGAGGTGAGGAGGAGGAGAGTGGTGGAAGTCTCGCTTCTATCTATCTATCTGGGTTATTTTTATACTGCTCTCATCAGCACAGTACCAGTATGCCTTCCACTAGCACAACAAGCTGCACAATTAGCATCTTGTAACTGTGCCTCTTTCTCCTCCCTCCCACCCCCCTATGCACAGGGGGATTTTGTTTTTAAGCTAAATGCTTTATATGCAGAACTATACAGATCTTCAGTACCTGCTACTGAAGATGGTGGGTTGCTAGTGGCTAAGCCAGAAGCATTCTGGCAACATGAAACATCTTCGCACGAAACACTTATTTCTTCTTCCAAAAAAAAAAAAATATATATATATATGTATATACTGAAAGCTACGAGTGTAGTCAGTGCTGGCAGGGAAGATACAGGAGCCATTTCCTAACAGTGCTGCAGGACGAGCAGGCAACCATGTCAGTGTGATAGGTGAGAGGTGAAGGCCAGGTAGGTGTGTTTGATGAGTGGTGGCAGCGAGTCTGCTCCCAAGGACCCCATGTTCCCCACGGCAGCGAGGCAGACAAGGACGTGAAGCTGAAATATAGCAAAATGAGAAGTGAGACTACAATGTACAGCTAAGCAGAGCTTTTTTCCTGGGCCATGAATAGGGGTAATACTGTAGGCCTCGCATGCCTCCTCCTTCGGTGCCATTTGATCTCTAATTGCTTCAGCAGCTTTGATGGGCTATGATCCCCACTGTGGCTTTGAGACAAAGTAAAATATGGGCAAAGTAGGAACTCATCGATTCTGGTACATAATTCATAAAACTTCTGTGTAAAAGATCCAGTTCATGAATTCCAACTTGATGAAATATTCAAAGGAAGATAAATATATTTGCAGGTATTAGACTCCCTGGCACTTAAAATCTCTCAGGACATTGTGCCAGAGAGTTCCCAGCCACGTTAATCATGCTGTGCTGTGAGTAACCTGCTGCAGAGTGCGCACTCTGCCAGCTGAGGAGAGCGAGGAGAGCAGGCAGCCAGAGAGCCGTGGACGGCACCGAAACCACCACGCAACGGCTATGTGGCCGGCGGCTGGGAACGGGGTACAAAGCCTCTGAGGTAGACATGTTTGTCCTCTGAGGGTCTAGCCCCTGCGTCGGCAGGGTCTGAGGGCAGCTTGGTGCATCCTATGCGCTGCTTCGTGAGAGGACGTATGACAGAGTGAGAAGTCTGGGAGAGGGCTCAGAAAATGTTTCCTTTGAGTGGAGACACTTGGCTGTGTTGACCTGTCCCAGGGGCACGCTGGAGTGTGTGAGACTGAGTGGACAACGCGCTAGCAAGGTCCTGAGTGGGCAGGGGAGGGCACCGGCCGCCAAGTAGGCATTTGCTATCAGTGATCTCTCTGGTATAGTCTCACAGCCATCATCAAAGTCCCCATGGGGAAGCTTTCTGGAAAAGTGGTGGTGGGTTCTCCCCTCCTTTGGCTGGAGATAGGACAAGAGGAAATGGCCTCAAGTTGAGGCAAGGGAGATTTAGGTTAGATATTAGGAAAAATTTTTTACTGAGAGGGTTGTCAAACATTGGGATGGGCTGCCCAGGGAAGTGGTTGAGTCACCATCCCTGGAGATATCCAAAAGCGAGTGGACAGGGTACTCCAGGACATGGTTTAGGGGGCATGGTTAATGGTTGGACTCGATGATCTTGAAGGTCTTTTCCAATTGAAATGATTCTATGATTCTGTGATTCCCCATGCACCAGGGACCTGGGTTGGCTGCGGTCACCGCTGCTCTCTCAGCACTCACATTTCCCAGCCCAGGAGAGGTCCTGCTGCCTCTCAGCTCCCAAGGACATCACCTCTGACATCCCAGAGTCTCTCATGGCATCAGCACCCCCCCCCCCCCCCCCCAAAGCATCATCATTGAAGACCCTCATGCGTACAGTTTCTCTTTTCAAGGAAACACGGTCTTTAAGGCCTTGCCATGATAATCAAGTCCGTTGCACCTCCCTCACCAGAAGGTTGTATCAGTGTTTAGAAAGTGTCTACCTGCTGAAATGTGAGGGAAGTTTGAGCCAATAGAGCTTGTGACCACCTCTCTTTTGTGTTGGGCTAGGCAGTCTCACTCTGTGAGCTGGGGCAGGAGTGTCATGCCCCCTTTCCAAAACTCTGGTGGGAGACCTGGCCAAACATTGCGTCTGGCAGGGTCTGAGAGCGCTTTTGCATGCTAGACAGGAAAGTCAGCCACATGCAAGATGAGAGGGAAGAGCAGAGGCCACTGAGCTGCAGCCTTTGAGGAGCTAGAAAGCAGTACATCAGAAAAGTGCCTAATCCAACGATCCAAGTACTTCTTGGTGTCATTCAGTTTATGAACTACCCTATGCTTAGAGATGTACAGGAAGGAAAAATTTAGATCTTCCTATGCTTGGAATAAAGGTTCCTTCCCTTGTCCAATTTTTATATTTATTTTAGCCTTAGAGCTCGGATTCTCAAGATTGTGCTTATAGCTGTTTTCTGATTGCTCGTTTTGGATTGGAGTTAAAATTTAGGAATATATGATGTCAAAATGCAACGATGACTCCCTGCAGTGATGACCTCAATGCAGTAATATCCTAATGGTTATAATAAGCATGAACTTCTTACTCAGGAGCTAAGCGGGTGACTGAGAAAACAGGAGTCACAAAACAAACTATGGGGATTCAGCAACATTATGGGAGAAAAACAGTTGAAAATACTCTGAGAAAGGTTTTGCAGGAATTATCACTGATTGGTAGTTTGTCCCAAAAACACTGAAGTAATTGCTTCTTTGTAGGTTTCCTAACCAGTGCTGGAAATGGCTTTCTACTGGAATTCTGGGCAGAAATCCACCGAAGTCTGGGAGAGGTGTCCATATGCTGCTGAACGGTCATAGGCGTATATGTGTAACTATAAAGCTAAAACAAACACATTTGGTGAGCCAAGGAAGACATACTCTGCCTCTAACAGCCACCCAATGCCCAGAGTGATGAGAATCAGATCATCTTTTCTTCTCCAAATCAGCAAAGACTGAACCAGCTGATATTTGGTATAGAAATGGAATGAATTTCCAATAACTTCATTGCTGATTGGGAAGATTATAAAATTTCTACAAACTCTGTTTTCTACGCATATTTTTTCACGTATTTTTTTTAAAGTTAAAATTCTCATTAAACATATTTTAAATGTCAACATTCTCTAATCTTCAGATTCCAGCCCTCAGGAGAGGAAAAGCTTTTATAAGGTCAAGAATCAGCTGTAACAGAATTGCAATCAATATCTTCAGGAAGACAAAGATTGTCTTAGATGCTATTTTCTCCTCTTTCATTATTAATGCATCTGATGGGCCTAGGGTAAAGACAAATAGGAGCAGAAAATATTGTTGCCAAACATCTTAAAAGGTTTTCATCTGGAGTACTGAGAGTTATTACATTTCCACAGAGCACAGAATAATTTGTTTATCTCTTCAGTAGTTACACTCTTTCATTCAATGCAGTTGTGAGTTGATTTATATTATTATACTAGTGCCAACAGATCCATAGAGAGACTATTTACTTTCAAAATGTAGTAACCTACATGTGTACATTAAGATATTAGCATGCAGACTGCAGGGTACTCCTAAAGGCTAATTTAGGTAAAAATAAAGGAAATCAGTCTGCTCAGCCTTTTTCCATAGTCAATGAAGGGAGAGAGCTCTTCTAAGCAGGCCAACTCATGGCATTTAACATTAAATATAATCATTCTCTCTCCACAGGCTGTAAAGTGAGGCTGGCCCACCCCATATTAGCATTATTCTTGTAAATACCCCCATGACTAGAACATTTGTTGACACAGTGACATTGAGGAAGGTTAAATCCAGCTTTAACAACCAAGTGCATTTATAGTGGATTAGTTAAACTGCATTAAATCCTTGCACAGCCTCTGGAAAATGGAAGTGAGTAAGCTGAACTGAATAAACCCTACACTTGCTCTGAAGAAGCATCCATCATCAGGTCTGAGTGCAGTCAAGTGGGCTTTACAAACAAATGTAATTTTTTTTTTCTGAATATTGCTGTATGGACAATATTCCTACAAGCATTAGCACGAGGTAGATCACCTGCTGTAAGTTTATACCCTGCTTTGTTGTGCACTACTTTTACCACGAACAGATCTCGAGAGTCTAAAGCCTTTGGCCTGGAATTGCTAATCTGATATCTACAAAGCCCTAGCTATTGCAGTGAAAACTGCAGAGGGATCTCAGTTGCCAGACCTTGCTGACTAGCCTAGCAAGAGCCAGAAAGGTTAACCAATTATCAAGAGAAAGTGGTCAATTTTTTTACCTCTCTTTTTACTATATTCAGAGGGGAAAAACAGTATCTTCTTGTTTGGCAGACTGCACCAGGTGATGTTTGTCTGTATTTGCCTCAAGAAATGGATTTTACTTAAGCAAAACTTTTCCTTTGTTGGTCTTCATATCTGGTCTGGAAACATTCAGTAGGTGGAGACAAGAGTTATCTCAATATTTCACTTGTGACTACAAGAATTGTAGCTTTGACTAAAAATACAAATAAAAGAAAGACTATCAGACCACTGCAGGTGGTGCATGGACAAAGCTGGTTTTGAAACAGACCTAAGCTGGTATAATTGCAGAGGCTTTCCCAGGTCAGAAATGTGGTGCACCACCAGAGCCATGAGGCGTTGTTGCAGACATGGAAAAGGAAGGGAAGTGCTGATCACTGCCAGATTATGGTCACAGTTGCTTGATCACAGTTTGCTTGATGGTATTCATCCCTTGTCTTTCCTTCCTTTGGCAATCCAGCTATGGAGGATCATACAGATGTTCACTGTAATATTTACAGAAGCATTTTTGCTCATCTTAATCTTCTTTGAAAGCTCTCTAAATTGCTGTGGAGAGGAAAAACACTACTTGAAAAGAAACTGATTTAGGATGCCATAAGGTAGACTTTCTTCCTAGCACATTCTACATCCCTTTATTCATCAGAAAAATGTGGCCCATGGATAAAACACAGAAAATGCTCCTGCTCACAGAGCGGGATTTGATAGAACAGATTTATCTGCAAAGATTGCAGGTGGAAGGGATCTCCTCAGACTTGAGAAGCAGCACCCAGGAAACTTCTATAACATTAATTTAGTGCTGTTGTCTGTCTGACACTTGAACTGGACTTAGTATTAGTGGCCAGCATCTCACCCATAGATGTGCAAAATGCAGCTCACAGCTGATCACTCACTATTGCAGATCTGGACTTCTCCTGAACAGAGAGACTCTGTGTTCTCTTCAAGTGCTTTAATTCTGTGGTGGGCACAAAGTTCAGGACAGAACCGTCAGTCTGACACAATGGGAGACAATGGAGGATTGAAGTCAAGTATCTTGGGATGAACTGCTACAGCATCAAGGGCCCACACTGTATCGAGGGCTTGCTCTTGAAGGAGATTTTTTGAGATTAGCTAAGTTTTACAAAACAGAGCACTGATCAGTTGCATGCAAATAAATAAAACAGCAAATCTCCTTTTAAAAAAGAGATTGGTAACACGATAAAATATTCAACAAGGCGAATAGGACAAGTTTTAAAGTGAAGAGGAAAAGGCAAATTATCTCATGAATGGCACTGCACCAGCTCAGCTCTTTCACTTCTACACCAGAGATGAGTACCTCGTTAGGAAAAGGCAGAAGATTGTATGTATACAGACTGGAGGAAAGGGTATTTAATAGGAAGTCAGGTGAGAAGAAAAAGTGTGACCTGGTTAACTGTGTGGTTAGATAGAAAAATACTGTTTCTGAGGAACACTAACATCAGTGGACCCAGTAGTTTAATATCTTGCCCCCCACTATTATGGCCCAGGTCACCATATCCTCTGTCTGACAGTTGTGGTACATCCACAAGCGTGGCTGTCCAGAAATATCTAGATTCACAGACAAAGCAGAAATTACACAAAAGGATCAAATAGGGCCTTAGTTTTTGTGCCAGCCCTGACGTGGTTTTGTTTTCATAGTGGCTTTGTTATAACCTTGGGGAATGTCATGCTACTTCTAATTCCACACAGGATCGAAATGAGCTGTCAGTTTCCACCACAAGACATTGTGAATAGCTTTAGAGGGAAAAGTTCCCACTGCAAATTTGGAAGACCAGCCAAGCACAAAATCTGCTGGTTTATACCTAAATACTGGGGAAGGAAACATTCTGGAGGGATTCATCTCACCTAACTTCCATTTGACTAAGAGCAGTGTCTACTATGCAGTTGGATATATCTCACTAAATGACCTTGGCTCCCCTTCATAGCTAATCGAGACCTAGTCAATACAGCCAGTGGAGACCAGATAGCAATTCTTCCTCTTCTCACTTTTCACAGAATATTTTCCAGTAGTCCCAGAAGCCTCTGCCCTGAGGCATACTGACCATTCTGGAGAGACATGTTAAGAATCATTCCTTGTCCCAGAGAATTTCTAGTTCAGTTAGTCAAGACAGAAAAAAGTGGGAGAAAAGCATTATTCTCATGTACTACAACTGTGTTATTTCTTTCCCCTTGTTCCTAAGTGATGCGAACTGCATACAAATTAAATTCAAACCAGGGAGTGTCAGGAGGATGTGAAATAGCATTATTTGGAACAGAGTTCTGAAGGAAAGTGTGCAATGCATCACTAACTGTGGAGAGATACTGCCAGACCTTCAGCTCACCTTTCTTCCAGGGGCAAACACACAACCAGATTCTTCATGGAAAAATGCAGTGCATTTCTTTCCAGCAAAACACGTTGATGGCTCATGCAAATGGTCTGCAGTGTAAAAATATTGTGGCATAGCATATGCCATAAAGGTCCACACTTGTGCACTTAAGCTTATGGCTAATGCAATAAAAGTAGACTGAGCTCCATCATGGTGTTGCATTTTACATAAGGTGAGGACACAGACACAGAGAGTTACAGATGACTGACAACACAGTAGGCCGGCAGAAGTTGATCACATGCCTGAAAATTGAGATTTATGAGGAATCTCATTTTTCCACTCTTAATTTGTGTCTGTTGCTGTTACTTTGTGCAGAGTAGGTCTTACTCCATGAATGATCCCATCAGGCTTAGGTGCAAATTTTGCCCTCATTAGAGCAAAATATGCAAAATATAAGCAGAACAATAAAAAAAAGAAAACATTGCTGGGCTCCTGTGGAGCAAGTAAAATTGCTTACACAAAAGGTAAGACAAGATGTCCTGATGATTCCTAATGACCTTATAATCCATGAGACCTGAACATCTGAGAGGGGTAAGAAAGACAGAAGTCAAAAAGGAATGTAGGACTTTGCTCATTACTCTTGACAAGTTTAATTCGCTTTTATATTTGGATGACAATAACTTCCCATGTGGCCATCAGATAAATCACACTAACATAGTATTTTTTGCTACAGTGAAGGTTGGATGTAGCTTAGAGTATCTTGTCTGAACTCTGGCAGTAAAAGTGTCAGACTGACATTTTTTTCAGCACTTTTGATACATCTTTCATAAAAGCCAGCAAACAGCAGTGGGAATAAGAGTAAAGATGGCAATCCCACCTTCCTTTGGCCACAGCTGAAATTAATCTTTCATAAGTTTCTTGCTGATGGAGGTGAGCATAAAGAAAATAATTTTTACTATCTACATTCATAGTAATAAGCTCAAGTGCCAGAGATCTAGCATGAAAAATTTTAACAACTGAAAAGGCTTATGGGTATATGTTTTTAAGTATATATATATGTGTGTGTGTGTATTATTGGAATTAGGGGTACAGCTACTTTATGGAAGAGTGTAGCATTAGACCCAAACACCATACCCTTAGATGGTGTTTTTGAAAAGACTACCTCTGTCCTTATTTCTAGGATGAGTCTTTGTTACATTCAGATGAGTTATAATTATATAGAAGAAGATATTAAAAGGTAGAGACAAAAGGTGCATGTCTTCACTTCTTGAATTTATGCCTTATGAATCAACTAAAACAAATCTTTTAAAAATGTTCCAGCATGTCAGCACAAACTTTATAACCTGGATATCTTTACCAAGAGAATTCAGGAACCTCTGTTCCATTGACTCTCAATAAAGATTAATCTCTAAAGTGCCTGTTATTTTGAAAATGGGACTTAAATCCAGATCCTCAAAGATATTTAGACCTGTAACTACTATTCATTTGAATGGAAATACCTTTGAGGACATGAACTCTAAATCTAAGCAAGCACATGTGAAAATGTTACTATAAATATCTAGCACTAGGGACATACCTCCAGCTGAAAGTTAATTCAGATTAAAGCAGCATGTACATTTGAAGTGCAGGAAATATTCTGGAATAAGTATGTGAATGCAAGCACACGATCCACCACCAGCAACCTGTGGTAGTTTAACAAGACACTGACTTTAGATCAAGCCACACTAAACCTCCGGTGGGGCAGTTTGTGCTCTTGCTGCTTTTAAGGTAATAAGGCTTAATAATGACCATCAGCTGATGATATGAAAATTAGTGTTTTTCTGTCTATAACCTGTATGTGGACGTGCTTACTCCAGTGTCCACATATAGCGCTTTACTTCCATTCAACTAAATCCACTGTCCAAGCAGATTACATTAAAGTGAAGCAAAGCACTGTTACTCTTGAGTAGGTCTGTACCTAAATCAGTCTTTCAGGTAAAACTAGGCAGTTCAGCTAGGCATCTAGGCTAACTTAGGTTTCTTCTATAGCCTGTAAAAGTGCTGGAGAGATATAGCCATGCCCAAAGGCAATTCATCCTGTTCTAAGACAGCATCTAAGAGAGTCGCTATCGGCTAGAAAGCAAATCTAGGCAACCAGGCTGCAGAAATCACTTACTGTTTAGAAGGCAAAGGTAAGAAAGATTAATCCTGTCTCAAATGTCCAAATACAGAGCTGTTCAGAAATTGTGGAATAGGTTTTCCTGAGTAATTCCATGCACAGGGTAGCTTTAAATCTTCATAAACTATCCACAGTGATATGTGGAGCACCGGATATGACATTAGGTGCATTTTTTTCCTAAAATCATGAAAAGAAAAAAAAAGAAGAGAACTACCGTCGTGCTCTTGCCTACCATGTAATATTTCAGGAATAAAAATAACTGTAATTATTTAAAATTTGTCAGTTTGGATTCTAGAGCTTATTTCCAGAAATGTTCAACATTTATATTATAATGCAAAGATTAGGATGGGGGAGGTGAGACATGTTAGGTTTATCTCTCCACAGTTTTCTTGCATGCCAAAACACTACATTTTGGGGTGGAGTTTCTGAAAAGATGGCTGAAAATATCATAACACAAAATCATTTACTTACGATATTTCCTCATTTACATAGTGTTGTATCTCATGCTTCAGCCTATGAGCCTACAAATGGATTCATATGAGTAGATTTAGTTTACTGATATGTGTCTGTGTCATGTTTTTAGCCTGCGATGATTCACACATATTAGTTACCTAACTGAAAAGTATGTCTTTCATTAACAGTTAAGAAAGGTTAAAAGCTCTAGAGTTAACATCTTTTTTTGAAGGGTCAAATACTTAAACTCTAACCGCAATTCATTACAGCCGCTGTCTTTTTGCCACCATATGAAAAACAGAAGTCAGTTCTTTTAAATTCTGCTCATCTACATGCAATTGAAGAAGGAATTTATCTTACTTTTAGCACTAAAAAATCAGCACTGTGTAATGTTATGGGACCTCACTGAATTTCGCAGTGACCCGATAGCTTCTGTCACATGGTCTTGGAGCAGTTAGGAAGCAATATCTAATGCATTTGGCCAGTTGCATTGTGCTGTGTATGAAAGGCCAGAACCCTTCCTGACCCTGTGCCGATGAGATTCAACCTCCCTTTTATTGGGTTAATAAAGCTATAAATATTGTCAATGGCCCTAAAAGCATTTATTCCTTTTTAAAGTCCACTCAGTGCACTTGGTTTGATGACCTTGTCTGGCAATAAACGAACCCTACGGATTATTAATTATTATTAGGAAACATTTGTGTATGAATTCAAAGGTGTGAATAGTGCCTCACAGATAAGAAAAACAAAAGGACAGAGATTCTGGCCCCAGGATTACTATTCTTTTTTTCTCCTGCCGTGGTATGGGGAATACCTGGCAGGGAAGGAGACAATTTCCATTTACTTTTCACGGTGTTGCCTCCCATAACTCTAGCTTTGGGAAAGCACCTGCCTCTGTGGGCATGTGTGGGGCACACCTGATGACTGCTGCAATGAGACCAGCACAGACTGTATGCTGGCTCCACTTGCAATGGCAATTTAAGGCTCTCTAGCTGATACCAAGGGACGAGTGCTGGCTTGTCACAGCACCGGAGGTGGCTGAGTAGATATGGGATGCAACTGGCTGTGCCGGCTGCTGGGGATCTATGTTGGGCCAGGCTAAGTGTGAGGAGCCCCAGGAGCAACGAGCCAGTGGTCTCACCCAGCAGACTTCACAGCAGCTTGGAGGTGGTAAGCCGCCTCTGCTGGAGACTGTGTGGAAAATTCAGCCACTTTTATAGGGGGAGTTGGGGCACATTAAAGGCCTGGGAATGTTTAAACCTTTTTAAACCTACACGCTCCCTCCCTGTGTTGAGTGGGCTCCTTGTCTAACCATACTGCAAGCTTTTCAGCAGCTCCTGGGATCATGGACTTTTCCCACTAACCAGACGTGCACCAAGGGATCCTCTGGGCTACTGGTGGTCATATGGCCTTTGTGTGGCTTTTCTCCATTATCCACTCCCAAGCCAAGCTGAGGAAGCCCATGGTGAAGGACCTGACTAAGCTTCTGGTGTGCAAGGCTTTCCACTAGGTACCCTGAGGTTGGGCAAGGAACTGGCCTACATGGCTCACATCATCTCTTGGAGCAGACCACACTACTATGCAGTTACCTTGAAGTAACCCTCAGCTCAAAGCAGGTCTTGAAGGCAAAAGCAAGTAAAAACAAAAAAATTATTTACAAAATCCAAAATAGACACTACAGTTACAAAGATTTGTGAAGACACAGGTGGCAAAATGGAAAGAGAACTACATTTAATCTACTTATCCCAAGATAAAATCTAAAGGTTGGTCTCTTCCCTTGTATCTAGCTGACAAGCTGTTAGACACTTATTTAACCCACGTGGTTAGGGAATCAGTCCTTGGGGACAATCTACATCTTAACTTACATTTGTAAGAGATATCCTTGAGCTACAAAACTATGTTAGATGTTATATCTAATTATTCCTTTCAGGTTTCCTTGGAGCTACATGTAGATTCTTAACTCCCTTTCTCTCTTCATTTCCTCCCCTCAAGGATTATTGATCCTTAATTTATTTTATTTCATATAAATATGTAAAATGACATCTGCATTTTTTACAGACTTCTTTCTGTTCCTTATTGAGCCTTGACATAAGATTATCCAATTACAGAGAGGCAATGGCAAGTCTGGTTGATTGATCTCCACTTCTGTTTTTATGGGATAAGGAATAGACCCACTTTTCTTCTGCATGTATCTTCTATTCTGGTGGTTGGGCTCGAATAGCAGCACCTTTTCTTTTGGTTCAGTTAATGGGAAAAATGAGAGATTGTGTCTACTCTATCCCTGTTAACGTGGCGTACAAGTTTGTGGCCAACTCACTGCATACAGAATGAGTGCTCACCACCGCTGCTCGACCCACGGTTCCCCTCTGGTGCCCCTGTACCCTGGCTCTAGGCTGTAGTAGTCCTCTACAACAAAGGTGAGCTTATTACTGCAAATTACACCCTTGTTTACAGTGTGGCCGTATGGAATGGAAAGAGTGGTGCTTGCAAGATCATCCCTGGTTTAGGTATTGCCTGTTATGATATGACCTGGGGAAGAAGTTATGAATTTCCTTCCTTTCATTGAGCTACAATACATCATTCCTTTGGTTTGGAGGTAGTTAGAGGCGTATTAGTTACCATATGTAGAAAAGAGAGTAGGGAGGTAAAATTGTGTATGCCACTTCATTGTACAGAGGCCTCCAAACCAGCTTAAGGAGCAAAGGCTCCAGGGCTCTGTTCATTTCTCTCACTGCTAGCATCTAAAGCCATCGGGATGCCCTACAGTATTCTGCCTGGCTTCCAGCTGCTGCTTCAGGGTGACCCATAGGTCCTGCACCATGTCTGCCAGCCCTCTGTGAATGTTTCATATACTCCCGCGGCATTTCAAATGTTCCTGAAAGCTTATGCTCAGGGGGAGTGAATTAAGTGTTCAATATCTATCATCATATGCACTCACTCAGAACAATGACTTTTATTATCTGTATGCCCCTCTCACCCCTGTTGTTCTGCTGTTAGCCAAGGACCTTCACCAAGATCAAAGCCTGTCTGTACCAGGAGCTCTGCACAAAGCCAATGAGAAAGAGTCCTTAGCCCAAAAGGATGGGGAAAAAAAAGCGGTGACATGTCTTGCCCAAGCTTACACAAGGGATCTCTTGCAGAAAAAAGAACCAAATTCACATCTGAATCCAGACAACAGCTACCCAGTCCAGACTGTCCTTTTGTAAGGTCCTTTTGCAATATCTACATTATCTTGTCTGTAAGAAACCTAACACCTTGTGACCCAGCAGGGCTAGTGAAGGAGGGCTGAGTGTGAGTCTGTAAAATACAAGCTGAATTAAGACAAAATCAGTCCTGAAATGCAATTATCCTTTTTCTGTTCCTTGAAATATCTCCACTCTCCCTGCCTTTCCCTACCTTCATTTCATGCCACTTGGAGTAAGATTTATTTTCAAGCAGAAGTAGTGAATTATGGTCACGGTGCTGCAGCCTCTCAGACCCTATATATCACAGAAAGCTCTTTACCAGCGATGTATTGCTAAGAGTATTTTTGCAAAAACTTCAGCTACTCCATGGGGATTTCTTTATGCCACCACAATGCAAGAAGCAGTTCAATGTTATGGTGTTTGTGTAGGTATGTATCTCTTCTTGTTTCTGCTCACTCTGTTCAGACTGGAGGATGTATTTCGGGGACGTAACGGGTGTCAAACGAGAGTGGATTTCTTGGCAATGGCTCGTAATCCCTGCCAAGCAGGAGTTTTGAACAGAAAGATTGTTTTCTTCTCTGAGAACCATTGAGGAAACAGCCCAACCCTAAATCTCAAATAACTTTCGACAGTCTCTCTTCAATGCTCCTGATGTATCTTTGTGCCTTGCTTAAGGCAGGACTCCTACTGATTCACTTCCCAGTTTCTCAAGGGAAAAAAGATGATGTACGCATAACATACTGCGCTTTTGGGCAGGTCTACTGCTGTGACTGTTAGGGTTGCCTACCTGCTGGCAATCGCTTTGCCCTGCATCATCTGACTTTTGCAGCACAAAAGATCAAGCTCAGGGAAGAGTGGGTCTCTGCAAGGGTCTGGGCTTGCCTCACATCAGGTCAGGTACCCAGATAAACTGGCAGCAGTAGTTCAGTACCACAGGCTAAGGCCCTTGCCCAGTAGAAACATTCCCGACACCCAAACCCATCACACCCATCACCATGTAGCGTACTATACAGATGAATCATGGGACATAGATACTTCATCTTGGTCTGTTGTTGAGTTTTCCCCTGACTGCTGGATGTCAGCCTCCTGCGGGATTCCACTGACAGCGATGCCGGCCAGACATCTGCCTGCTGTGTTTGGATGTCACAACCTTAGTGCAGGAGCAGGCCTGAGCTCTGCCCTTGTCCATGCTGAGACTCCATGTGCTTCTCTTTCCATTTCCCTCTCAAACTACAGGCTCAGAGACACGGCCTTCGTCTTTCACTCACTCATGACTGGGAGATGTTTGTTCACAGGTCTAGCCACCCAGCACGTCCCGCCAGCCACTGCTTCTGTAGTGAGAAGGAAAGAAGCTGGAAAAGAGAAGGGAATGTTTATTGCAGAAATGTGGAGAAAATGCTTCAGAAAATTGTGGAGGCAGGTAATGAAGGCCCAGGAAATAGGATTTTAAAGTGTGGGACGCTTCTGCCTTGTACTGTGCAAACCAAGCCTTTTCTTACTTTTTTCAGGCTGCAGCAGAGCGGTAAATCATATCCTGAGTTTCCAGCTGCTACCAACTAACCAAGCTTCACTTCAGTTTAACTAGCAGCACTTGATGAAATGTTCTGAAATGTTCTTTTTCCCCATATTGAGAAGAAACAGAGACAGGGAATAATGTGAGGAGCAGCAATATAGTGCCAAACCATTCACCTCCACTTTATTTTATTTTATCACCCCTTTTAACTAGCTCAGTACTGCAAAAGCTAGAAGTCAATGCCAGTTGCACACGGGCTTGCATTGCCCTGGTCAAACTTGCAGTGGAAAGGCAACCTTGCTACAAAAGTCCATGATGCAGACTGCATTTCTACTGAGTTCTCGGCAGAAAGAAGAAGCTGGTTTTGTAGCCTGCTCCTTCTGAGAGATGGTCCAATTAATGAGATATTGCTGTGGAGTGCTGACAAAGGGATTCTTGAGCTGCATAATGGAAAGTACTCCATGAACACAGCAATTAGCCTGACACCTTCACCAGCATATGACTGCCTAGAAAGCACATTTCCAAAGGAGTTTGGCTGTCTGTGCACTGCAGTGTTGTGAAGTTCTGGCTATTTGTTGTAGTACTTCAGTGGGAAGATAACCTACTTTGGAAAAAAAATTTGGTCCTATAGATTTAGCCCTTTGAGTATTTGATTCTGGCTCGTGGAAGTATCTGTAAGTAAAGAAAAAAAAGAAAAAGGTTGTCTGATGCTGCTGCATATCTGGAGAATGCCCAGCAGGGAGTTACAGAAAGATGCAAATCAGATTCTTTTTAAAGAAACCCAAAACTCAAAAGAAAGATATTAATAATTGCAAACCAACCTCAAAAAGCCGAATTGAAAAATCAACCAACTGCAAATCAATTACATACAAATGTATAAAGCAGAGACAGACAGATATTGGTCGGCTGGTTGGTTTGTTTTGCTTTACTGTCTCCTGTCACAGTGGATATGACATGCACATTAGCACCAGATGAATTCATAATGATCAAGAAAGTCATTACATGACATGACAAATGAATTATTAATGACAGAGCACAGAGTAGAAAGCATCCCTTGAGCCAAGTTGTGGGCGAGGGGCTCAGCACGCTGCATCGCCAGGAGGGAACAGGAATTTGGTTACTGGTCCCCATCTCTTGCTCCCCAGAGATCAGGAGGGAGGATGACCCAACATTGCTTAGTTGGTGTCTGCAAGGCAGGCAGCTCTTGCCACCATTAGAACAGCCTTTCTGCCTAACTGAAGACTGGCATTTTGTGGCTTCAACTAGTGTTTGCAAATTCATGATTCAGAAGAATGCCTTTGAGTTGTACAGTGTCACATGGAGGAAAATGGTGGCGCAGGAGCTCTGAGCTCATTAGCGGACATTCAGGCACATCAGGAAAGACAACCCACACAAAGACATCTAGTATGTCAACCACAATCTGAAAGAAAAGCAGGCATTATGAAATGAAACGAGCAGTTGGCTATCTGCTGTGGCAACCCAGGTCCTTCACTGGATGCAAGAACTAAGACA
Organism: Harpia harpyja; assembly: GCF_026419915.1. Classification (NCBI taxonomy): domain Eukaryota; kingdom Metazoa; phylum Chordata; class Aves; order Accipitriformes; family Accipitridae; genus Harpia; species Harpia harpyja. The sequence goes on along the minus strand of NC_068945.1, from coordinate 26,074,562 downwards.
GCTTCCACCTGCTCTTCCAAACCAAATCTACTACATCTCCTAAGCTGGCTTTTGCCAGCTGGATTCATGGGGCTTGGAGCTGTTCTTTCACTGATCCCTACCACCACCTGCAGGTTGCAAGCACTTTTGTACTCTGTGGCTTTTAGTGGCTCCAGAGTTAGTTAGCTCAGGAAATGTTCCCAAGAACCACCAGGCAACAAAGACAGCTCCATTTTCAAAACAAGCAAGGACTTGTAGAAGACCAGCAGAGACAAGTCTGGGAGTTTTATTCTGTCCCAGGCACTAGAGTGTCTTCCTCCTTGGATGAGACCTTCCTCGTTCCCCTTCCCAAGGGAAAAACTTAGGGGTGTTTGGAGAACAGTGGTGGGAGTTGAGTACTTTTTAGTTGTTTCTTTGTTGAAGAAGTTTCTGCTCGGACATCCCTTCTGCTTTCAGCAGTGGTTGTGTAAGGCAAGGAAAACAGAGATGCTGTGATCCCACAGCTCTCATCCCTTGTGCGCATCGGACTTCTTAGAGCTGTGCCAGGAAACTGTTTGGGGTAATTTGTTTAGTTTATATCTCATCTCCTGGTTCTCTAAGGATTCCTGAGGTTTAGGCTTCCTGAGTTCTCAGTAGGCAAATGAGTGTTTTGGCTTTTTCTCTTTTCTTTTCCCATTAGATTAAAAAAAGAAAAAAAAAAAAGAAAGATAAAACTCATTGTGTCTGTAATACATGGTTTTCAACAGGTAGCAAAGGCAGTCAGCTGAATTTGCTTTATTAGTCACAAAAAAAAGGACAATGGGTGATGCTGTGAGAAGGCACCGGCATTGATCTGGGAAAATGCAAGAGAGGGGAGAAGCCCAGAGGGCTTGGGAAGGGAAGGGGGGAACTACACCCAGATGGTGGGGAAAAGGGAAAGGGAACGGCAGGGCCTGGGGGTGGGGGTGCAGACTGGGAACTGTGGGGGAGCAGGGCTGCGCCTGTGGCTCAAAGTCCTGAATGAAAGGACTCACATGTTTCACTTAAATTGGAGAGAACAGCAGTTCTGTTGCCAGTTAACTCGATACAGACGTACTGTCAAAGGAGTATTTGTGCTCATGGAAAAGCCCCAGTGACGGCTGCAGCTGCGTTTCTAAACAGGGCTCTGTTTCATTGGCGTGAAGGCTGGACTCGGCATGGAGGGATGGCATAGGCAGGGAGGATTCCGTTCAAAGGCAGATGTGTCTCCCACTCCTTCTCTGACTTGTGCCTGGCTTAACCTGCCTGCAACGCTGTGCCCTGGGGTCACAGGCAGCTGCCCCGTTCCTCCCCCATATGGGAGTCCTGCACCCCAGAGCGTTAGAGCTCAGCAAAGAGCAGCTTTGCTTTGTTTAATTTGCACCCCACTGGCATTAACGAGCACAGAATTTGCATAGAGCATTTGCCTTGCTGCTCTCTGGGGTGGAGGCACATGATGTGCATGGGGAATCACACGTCCCCCAGCGTCAGCCCGAGCAGCAGGCGGGTGAAATCCAAACAGGGGGGAAAGGGCAGCACCATTCGAACGGAGACTTGTCTGACATGGCTACCACTGGTGTCAGCTCAGAAGGACAGGTTTGTCGAGAGAAGAGAGCAGGAGGTGTGCAGCTACTCCCTTGTCTCCACACCCCACGAGACCAGAGAACACGAATGGGGGAGACAGCTCCTCAGAAACCTTCACGCCCTCCCACAAATCCAGCCTGATGTATGGTTTCTTTTGCGTGTTGAAGCAGCAGCCTAGCTACTGTGATCTTTCCCCTAGCTTTTATACACCCCGTGGGTGGGCAAGAGACATTACTAAATCCTGGGTGAGCATGCTCCACCATTTAACTCTTTTTCTGGCTGCACTCCCACCTCCACACAGTGACAGGAAAGGCAAGGCTGGAGCAGGACTGACCAGGCAGATTTGACGCCCAAACATCAAGAGCTTTCCCAAGAACCATGTGAGCATTTACCCCCGCGATGGGGTCTCGTAGCTCACATCTCACACACGACATATTTTTCCAAGAAGGAAGATTCCAGACACAAGCACTTACAAGATGTACTGGGTGGTTCAGGAGACTTCCGGAGATGTGAAATGTCACTTTTCCATTCTGTCCTTAATTCTGCTGCTGCTGTTCCTTGGTGCCACCTTACAAGGGCCAGCTGGTTCTGGCTCAGTTGTCCTGGAAAGGTTTTGAAGGAACACACCAGGAAGGTGACAAGGACAAAACAGATGAGACCCCCCTCAGCCTTTGCATGGCAGCTACAGCCCTTTCAAGTCAGGGAGGGTGAGACAGGAGCTAGGTTGGTCCTACAATGCTCCTGGGAAAGTTCAAGGGACAACCCTGTGGCATCTTGTCCTGTCTCCAAAGCTACTGAGAAACCTGCTGCTGCTGCAGCCATGTCTCCTGGCAGACCTGGAGGAGTTAAAAGGATCCAGCAGGGCAGAGAGAGGAGTCCCACGTTACCAACAGCAGCCAATCCTGCACACCAGGGTCGCAGGAGAAACTCAGAGTTACTGCCAGTCAGTTCAAGAGGGAGCAGCAGGCAGTCATTTTACTGCCTTTCATCTGGAGCTGTTTCAGTATTTGTATTTATTTCTGCGCTTTCTCTATGTCTTTCTCCCCATTAAAAAAAAAAAGGAGAGGAAAAAAAGAGGCATAAAAGGGAACAGCTCTTGTCTTCTATTAAATTTGAAGGTAAGGGAATCAGGATGCAAATTAGCAATAACACATCAAAACAGAAATGATGATAACATCTAGTTAAGGCTGTTAAATTGCTCCTTCAGCTCCGGGGGTGAGAGAGAAGTGTAGCAGTTCAGGAGTCTGAAAAGGAGCTAAGATTTGTATTTAACTTACAACTAAACAGCAGCAGAAATAAATATTTAGGAGACACTTGACTGTACCAGTGGAGACATATGCTAAGGGCTTGAGCTCAGGAAGTGACAGGAGGGGCTGAGGGATGCCCCAGAGGGGACTTTCTGTGGGTGGCCCCTCTTGTCCCTCAGGGAGAGACAGAAGAGAACACGATTTTTTACTGTTCAAACTTTTAACAGTAATGGGAAAAACTCATAAATCTGGCCAGGGTATTTCACCTTGCCGTGAGCTCCAATTAAGGTTCCCATCCCTCCATCACTCTGTTGTTCACCCTGTGCGGCATGCATTGATCTGGGCTTCAGGTGCCAACAAACGATCCCTCTGCCATCCCCAGCTGCTAGCTGCTGGCTGCTGCCAGTGCCAGGGCTGTCTCATTATTGAACTCTCTTTCTAGGTGCTCAGAGATGGCTGAGTTGCCTACTGCAGCATTATGAAAGCCACAGATCAAGAAAAATTATTGTGCTGAGCTATTTTTCCCTCCTTTAAGACCTATTTTCTCCCTTTGTTTCTATCTGTCATTTACTTCAGCTACTACTGAGTTGCCAGTACATTGTCTCTTCCCTGTCAGAGATAATCTGCATTCTTATGGAACTGCCTGTTTCTTTCCATTCCTCATTTATCACTTTTACAGCTGCATGGCCAGCAAGAGAAATGTTTCCATGCCCAACATCTAAAGCAGCAGTCTTCAACTATTTGGCTTATGGATCCCTAGCAGTTCTCTAGTAGATGTACAAACTGCTTTAGAAATTAAATTAATGTGCATTTCCTCCACATCTTTCTTTCCATGCCTGTGAAACACTCTACAGACAACAGAGATTTTGCAAAACATAGTTGAAAACCACCTCTCTAGAAGGACCCAAATCCCCTTTGGGCCTCTATGTTTCACATGTTCCCTTTTTCTTCTCATTTTCCTCTCTTTTCTCTTCTTTCTCCTTCCTTCACCTGGTTCTGTTTCTTTTCCCTCTCCCATACCTATTTTTTTCCATACCTACCGATACCTATCTTTTCCTTTTAGCTCCATTGTCAAAATGGTGGAAAACCTCTTCAAAAGAGCTGGTGAATGTCTTCACCCCTTGCCGTGTCAGGAGTGCTCCCGCTGCTCCGAGTACATCTTTTCCATGCTGCGGGGAGAGATTAGTAACATATGCTGAGCCTTGTGCCTAAAACAGCCCAGATCACACTTGCTGGTCTTGGAAGGGTGGTAACTCACGCCATTCAATCCCCCGTGCAGAAATGGGCCAAGCAAAAGGGGTTATCTTTGGGAGGGATTTTTAATAGGGATATTATTTTTCCTGGCCATAATGCCAACCATTTGTGTGATTTCATTAAGCTCAAAAGTGAGACACAGGTGTAAGAAGAAAGATTGAAAAGGAGAATCTGATTACTGCTGAAGTTTCCCCTGAAAGACTCACGTACGTTAATATTGCACAGCGTTCAGTTTATCTACCTGGGTAAATGTGGATTTAGATTGAGGTCTTCAGGGCTTTCAAGCTGGGAACTTCACAGTAGGAAAGGCTAATCTAGATACAACGTTGCCAGTCCAAAACATTTGGAAAAATCACATCAGTCCCCAAAAACCTTGAGGTGAACCTTAAAAAAAAAATCTCACATCTAAAACCATAATAATTTTCTGGTTTCTGTTCCTTTGAATTGCAAGCAGGAAGCAGGAGGAAAGCCCAGACATCTGTCCAACAGGACCCAGCGTGAAGAGGAGACGCTCAGCAAATCTGCAGGTGAATCGCCTCCTGCGGAGGAACGATTGGAAAGGGGATTTGGTACCCAAATCTCTACCGCTGCACTTGGCTGATCCCCCGCCATGTCTCAGCTAAGAATGGTGTGCAGGGTAGGGCTGCAGCGGTAGATACGTATGTGTGCTCAGGATTATATCAGGTCAAGACCAGAGCCTTGTTAATAAAGCCATGTCGTTTCCGAACTGGAACCCACACCTTTAGGCATGGCCAGCCAAGCCTCTCCACATCTGTGTGCACAGATGTTCCCGGTGATGTCTACACTCTTTCAGCCACCCCACGTGGAATATTGGCATCCCTTCACTCCTGCCTTCTCTCTCCTTTGTATATTTTCTGTTCATCTCTGCCATTAGGTAGAGCCTGGCATCAGAAGTTATTTTGTTTGTTTCGGGGGAGCTCCCCGCAGATCCAGAGATGCATGGCAAAGGGAATTTCACGAGGCTGCAGCACTTGGCCCATGACTTGTCAAAGACTTACCTGTATGTATTTAACTTTAGGCACTCTGAAGGCACACTTTAGGCAGCGCTGAAGTCAGCTGAACTGCTCACAGACCACAAAATGCAGTTCATGCTGAATACATTGCATGATCGGAGCCTGAGGCTATAGACACTCTGGGGCAGGACTTTTCTCCTTGCAGTTATTTCTATCAGAATGATATCCCACTCACACTATGTTTCCCCTGTCCCCAAAGCGCTTTACGAAGGAAATCAGTACCAGCCGCATTTTGCGACAGAAGAAGCTGAGGGGCAGGAAGAACACGGGGTACTAATGAGCCCTCTCGTACATTTGTCATTTAAGCCCTGTCCCCACAAAGTGCCTTGAAATCTGGAGGTACAAGGTGCTCTAAAATGTTGTCATACTTCCAGTCTCCCTTGTTAATGTGGTAGACATGCTACAGCAAAACACAGTCTTTCAGGACATGAAATGTTGTTTTATTCCATGAGTGATCCAGCTTGAGAAGCAGACAAGTGGTCTGGGATGCTGGGCCTTCGATTTTGCCAACGTTACACATCATGTCACTGCAAAATGGCCTCTGTCACTGCCAAAGCTTGGGGATGCCTGTGGTAAATAAAAAAAAAAAAATTATTACACTAGATTTCACAGTCTGTCCAGGAGATGAATGTTTCTTATCTGTTTTGGGTTTGTTTTTTTTCCTGTTGGTGTAGGGGTTTTTTTAACTGAACAGCCTTACAGCTGGATCAAGCAAAAGGCAGTTGAATTTTCTTCTATGTTTTTAGACCTGCCATATAAATTGATAACTCCTTTTCTCCATATCCCTCCCAAAAATGAATTAAATTAAAAAAAAAAAAAAATGCAGGAGGCAGAGGTCCTCCCTAGAGATACAGGAGTAGAGCCTGCCTTTTCCTTTGCAAGTCTGAGCAGATGGTATTATCTGAACATACAAATCAGAATTATTATGCACTTTATAAAAAGGTACATCTAGTCTATGAATAAATTTAGCATAAAATTCACTGTTCTCCTGAGACTTCAGGAATTAGTAAAAATTCACTCGCTGACTCCAAACAAATAGTTATTATACGTTTCTAAAGTGGAGACCACGTGTTCTTGGTGAAGTGCCTGGTGAAAAAAACAACTCCTCTGTCCTGCTGCTTGGAGTCATAATATTTCTACCATACTGAAAATCTTTTTAGGAAGGAATCTGGGTGAGAGTGAGACTCCAGGTATGATTTCATACACCGTCAAGAAAAATGTTTGCTGCATTGTTATGAAGTTGGTATTGCCAAATTCAAGTAACCTCAGGAAGCCCCAAAATCACAGATTGGATTTAAAATGGCATGTGATTTTTAAAGAGAAAAATAATTTGATATTTTCATTCCTTTATTTTACTGTCTGGTTCTTGAGCTCTTTAGGTTTCTTCTACAGGGTTTATCTCAGAATATGTAACAGGTTTTTTTGTATTATGGCTGGGATTCACACATAACACAACAGTCTGAGGTTTTCCCAAAAGTTGTCACTGCTATGTCATTTGACAAGCTTTGACAGCAGATTGAGGGAAGTGATCCTTCCCCTCTGCTCAGCACTGGTGAGGCCACACCTGGTGCTGGGTCCAGTTCTGTCCAAGCTGTCCAGTACAAGAGAGACAGTGACATACTGGACAGAGTCAAACGAAGGGCCACAGAGATGATTAAGGGACAGGAGCATCTCCCAGGTTGCGCAGGGAGGTTGTGGAATCTCCATTCTTGGCGATATTCAAAGGCCATCCGGACACAGTCCTGGGCAGCCTGCTCTAGGTGGCCCTGCCTGAGCAGGAGGAGGTTGGACCAGGTGACCTCCAGAGGTCCCTTCCAACCTCTGCTGGTTTGTAATTCTGTGACTCCCTTCTATTTTTTCAAGATGTGTTCAGTGGTATCCATGCAGCACGCAGGGCCTCCTTCCTCAGGCACGTTTTGTTCAGACAAGGCTTGTGCTCATAGAGGCTAAAACTGTATAATTGCCCTTTGGTGCATCCTAGATAATGCACTGATATATTTAAAACTACTAGCTTTTGTGGGTACACTTGTGCCAGGGCAGAATCTTTGTACAGGCCAGTTCTCCAGCTGCAATAAGAACAATATTTTTCTTCATAGTGTTTGAAATTCTCATTTCTCTGCCCCTTTTGTATAAAGTTAAAAGGATATCATACACAGTGATTATTCCAAGTCATTCTCAATTCTGCCAGCAATGACAGCCCCAATTTCTTAATCAAGACAATAAGTTCCAACCAGTTTTGAAGCAACTAGAATCAACTGGAGGAGGGGAGTTGAAATGCTGTGGCATTAAGAAAAAGGAAAAAAAACCCAAACAAAACATAGAATTACTGATAGTGAAAAACCGTAACACTGCCTAAACAGTCATGCAGTCCAGGGTCTATTAGCTACAGTCCCCAACTCAGTCAAACAGCTCTCAGAGAGAGATTGACTTAACAATCTTTTCCAGCTCTGGGCTGATGTCACTGATGACATATTCAGTGTCATGGTCACACATAAAAAGAAAGGAACAAAATAATAAGGGGTCTGGTTTGCTCTCAGTCAGAGAATGTCAGGTTTACTCAAGATTTATGCTAGTGGTGGGAAGCTGAATCCTGCTGTCTGAGCTGAGATACACTAAATTATCTGTCCTAGAAAATGAGACTAATGAGAACAATTCTATAACCCATGTGTTTCCTGTGTCAATGGTCTTACAGAAAGCCCATTGCTTTCCGATGGACATACTTCTCATTGCTGTCAGCAGACTGCAATAGGATATCACTTTTGTGATACCTTTTGTAACAGAGTAATTCTACCAGAGTCAACAAAGGTACCCAAGAGAATCCACAGATAGGACTGAGGCATGTGAAAATAGGACCTGCTTGTAACCTCTGCATTACGGACCTGTCTGTGATCTCAGTCCTACAGACTTTTCCAAGAATTATGAGGACAAGCGTAACAATTACAGTATGTTGAGAAGAACTGGCAAGGGGAGATTAATTTTAAAGTGGAAACCTGAAGATCAGTTTAGAAATTCATGCTGAAGCACAGACTGTTTGCGCACAGGCAGTGGAGTCCCTATATGCATCACTGGCCATAGGGGATATGGCTCAGAGGGCTTACTGGCCCTGGGAAAGGGAAGTAGAAAACAAGTCTGGCTCTCCCCTTTCTTTTCCCTTCCTCCCCTACTCCAGCTTCCAACTCCCACTGAAACTATCTTAATGATGACAAAAAACTCATTGAGAAAAAAGTAACTACCCTTCTGTCAGTTCAGTGAGCTGAATCGGCTTGCTGATGGCTTGGAGGAGAGCTGGAAAGGGCACAAGGAAAGAGAATGGGCAGGGATGAGCGGGACCACCCCTTTGGCAGAAGCCGTAGGGTCAGCACAGCCATTTTTGCCTACTACATCTTCATTACAAATCACTTACTTCAACCATGGCTGCACTGATACCAAAGCACCATCAATGCATATTTCCAAGGCACTCATCAGTAACTTGTGGGTGGGATTACCTATTACCTACCAATAGACAGACTCATCCTCTCACCCCCACCACTGTTTTTACTGGAAAATATATACTTCAAGTGCCACACTCAGTGAGCAACAGGCCTATCATTGTAGCTAAATGGAAATTCCCTGCTTAGTTTACTTTTTCCTTCCTGCAGAAGAACTGCCTATTCATCAAAACCAAAACTCTTCTTTAATTGCAATGAGGTTGCTGTGAAACCGCTGACAGACTTCAAAACCTGCCTGAAAACTGCGCCTGGCTTGCTACCAGTCCACCTTTCCAGCTGGAGGTCAAGAAGCCCCACTTTTTGGACTCCCCCCTGCTTGACAGTTTGCTCTCCTGGCAGGCTGATGAGGGATGAAGAGCCTAGACCCTGTCAGATACCAAGCTTCCAAGTCTCCAGGTCTCCAGCTCCTGCCAGTCACAAGGTGTTCAGGCCTTCATTGCTCCTGGGCTTTAGGCATGCTGGGTTGCAGCTCAGCAGTGGAGCTGACAAGGAACTGGGAACCTGGAAGACCTGAAACTGGCAATTTCCAAACTCTGAGTCTTCTTATTCAGCAGATGCTATGAATGACTTTTTGTTGCTTCTCCCCAGCAGAAGTCAGATTCCGGTGGAAGTGGGATCGTTCTGGTTCCTGATCCACTGACTCACCTCACAAATTTGAAAACCTTTGACTTTCTATGTTTAAAATGAAGACAGCATCCAAAACAGCATCTGAACCCTGACATATCATTTCTGTGTAGAGTTCTACCTACTAGTATCCTATGTAACTAAACAATACAAAAGTACAAACTCCCAGAGTCCTTCTTGGGTAGAAGTCTCCAACGTGTCAGTGATTGTTTTTAGGAGTATTACAGTCCCACAATAATAATAACAATAATCATCTGTTTAAAGAAGACATAGAATTCCTTTCAGAACCCACAGCTATTTTCCCAATAACTGACTTATTGTGTGTACTGCAATGATATTATTTTGCATTCACTTTTGTCACAGCACAACACTATTCATTGCAATTGCATGACTTCGGAAAAAAGCCACGGGCTTTCCAGTTACTTATGGGCTTATTTTATTCTATCTTAATTTCTTTTTCTTTGACGCCACTGTGCTGTTAACACAAATATAGTGTTATTACAGCTTAAGCAAGACTCCTCTGCACAAGTTCAGTTAACAATAGCAGACAGCTCAGATGTGTCTAGAGAATATTTTACCCTAATTACTGAAAAGCTACCCTTATATGAAAGTCAAGAGGATCAGATCTAAACATGTGCAACCTGAGTACTTCCCAGAGGGTTGCCTTGCTTGAAAGATATCATGGTATCATCTGTATTATGCAGAAACATGTTTGTTCTGTAATGGAAGCTCCATTTTCAACTCTTTAATGTATCCAGAGAAAATATCTGCATCTAGAAAAGTGTAATCAGATCAACATACAATCCCAATACAGACCTAGTAAAAGAGCTAAAACAAGAAAGGCTTTGTTATTTCTACTCCATTCCATGCCAGTAACCTCTAAGACACCTGGATCCACGGACAACTTGAGAATTCCAGCCCAGCCAATATCACAGCTTGCATGAGGTTGATTGCTCCACATGTCTTCAGAGACGGCTGCCATGAATACCAATCATGTAGTGACAAGTTATGCCTCTGACAGCAAATGCTTCAATATAGCAAAGACTGAGACATAATGAAGCATTTGAGAAGACTGAGTTTGAACATAGGGCTGACGTAAAATTTCATAATGGAAGTAAATTGCAAATCAGATGCAACACACCAGAAATGTTAGTACAGTAAGAATAGAGAAGCCTCAAAAAGTCCTTCTTCCGGGTCTGAGAACTATTTCACCTTTGCTGTCACTTCCTTTTGTGAAGAAAATTGCCCCTCCCTTCAGACATTGCACCATGGGCCAGAGAAACAGATTTTTCATTCTGATGCCTTAATTCTTCTTTTTCTCAACTCTGTCTAAGCTTTGGGTTTCACTGCCACATCAACTCTATTATTTAAGAAGAAGTAGGCCACATACTACCACGTATGGACTTACTGCCCTCTGCTAAGACAGAGATTTCTGCACTGTGCTCCATTGTCTGATACATGTTAAACATCCTGGGTCTGTTACACTGAAGGTAATACCAGAAGACAGTTGATTCAATTGACTCTGGGAATTCACTGGAAAGGGTGGAGACCAATCTGATGGGCTGACAGCAGCCTCTGTAGCTAAGAGCTTGACATATGAGATGGCTGAGATCCAGCTTCAATGTAATTAAAGTATGAATGACTGAGGCTGGCTCATTGACCAGAAGGACCAGACAGATTCTGCTGCCCAGGCAGAGATTATTGAAAACAAATCACAAATGTCAGTATAGGGCAGTTTAGTACCACAAGAGGCATCTAAAAATATGCCTAAATTGTCAGCTGAACTGGTCAATCAAGGGTGTGCACATTCAACTCCAGTGACACCTACTACTGTAGTTCGCTACAAAATCAGCAAAGTGATCTCTTTTTTTGACTAGCGCCTGTCTTACCTGAGCCAACATGCAAAAGCTCTTTGAAAATACAGTTAACACTTGACCTGGGCAATGGACAGTAGTGTAGTCATAAGAGTTAATAGTTAAAGAAACACCTGCATCCTGGTGGCACCTGAGTCTGCCCCGCATGACCACCAAATGGCTGCATGTGGATTTGAGAAGCAAGAAAGACAGATGACACCTGTGGTATCTCTGACCACTGAGTGTGGATCTAGCCATGGAGATAAGCACCCTCTTGGCAAAATCCTGTGATACTATGTCCATCAAAAAGGCCAGTAACCATTGAATAAAGATGAGGAATGAGGACCACTGGTGGCAAAGAAATGAGGCTGGATCATTTTCTGCAGCAAGTTCTGTACCTGGAGCTGTCACAAATGGATTTGCAGAAAACGAAGGATTTGCAGAAAAAGATTTATTTGCTGAAACAGAAGTTTCCTTTGTAAAAACATCAGTGTTCCTATGAAAGTTTTATCAGAAAGGTTTCCTAAGCCCACTGTAGGATTTTAGGTCACAGCCAGAGATGGAGACAGAGCCAAAGGCCAGGAGTTGAGTCCTGATGCAGGTGAGGAAACAGAGGATGCATCTTTGATATTTTATGATTTTTTAGACCAAGTTTCTAACTCACTTTTCCAAATGAATTTTTAATATCTATAGAAAGGGAAAACAGAAAAGAACAGGAACTGACTTCATACTATCATTAGGTGGGTATTTTCCTGGGTTAGTCCAGTTTCACATCCTTATGCTGAACTGGGTGGAAGTAGAGGACTTGACTGCTGTTGTTCTGGTTCTTGGTGTTTTGGGGAAATTCTAGTTCTCAGAATATTTTTTGAGGAGCAGTCAAAGCAGTCATGGACTGCTTTGAGCACCACTACTTTCTCCTGGATAAAACTGGAACTGCACAAATAACACTTACAAACAGAGTATTACTAATTGCAAATTAACTTTCTCCTGAGCACTTTGATCTCTGCACATCCCAAAGGTGAGCTATGAAGGCTCTGAGAAGCATGGTGTAATGACAATTTTTAATTCCTTAGTGGAAAATTTGCTTCATAATCCCTGTAAATGTTAGCTCATGACTGTGTGAAACACCTATAATACTATTGTTATTTTAAGAGAGGACATGATACTTCTTTGTTCTCTCCTATCACATAAGCTGTACTGCTGTGAGAGAGGGACTCAAGTTAACACTCACATGCAAATGTTGGAGCAGATACAGTTTAAGAACACTGGTTTGGTCCTTGAGCTAAATCTGCTTAGCTTGACCTAAATCCTCCATCATGAATCATTTGCTCAGATAGATACAGAATTCTGCAGACTACAAACAGAAGGTTTTTATAGTGCTTTGGCTTGTAAAATGAAGAATGAGAAAGAATAACTACATCTCTGTCTCCAGGCAGGCAAAAATCAGGTCCCTGTTGTCACCAAGGACTGGAGATACTTGGTTCACATCGTGGTACCTTAGGATGTCCATTCCAGCTCCTCAGCGTGGTCCTCTGAGGACTGTCTAATCTGTTGCACCAACACTGCCACTTCCCTCCATGGAGACTTGCTCACAGGCAAATGATTTACATTCTCACCTTCTCTTCAGCAACTAGAGTTCATCATCACTGCCATTGCATCCTCATTAGTATTACCTTTCGTTAACCTTGGCGACATAAATTTGATAAGGCTTCAGGAAGATGTTATGTCACAGATATGATAAAAACTTGGACAAAGCTTATCAGCTATTAAAAATATTAAGTCTTCTTCATGCTGCTTGCTATGCTCTGTGCATAAAATTCGCCCAGAGCTTGGCCCGCAGACTGGGAGTGAAGATATTCTCTACTGACACCAGAGTCAACCTGTTTCATCTCACAGCTGTGGCGGCTGCCAAGAATCCTTTATTCAGACAGGTATATTTCTCTCCCCTTTGATACCTCTGGGCTGTGCCATCTTCATAAACTATAGAAGTAAAATGTGTCTCGAGCCCTGGAAAAGGTTTAAAGGAGAGATTCATGAAGTGTTGCTGGTGGCTTATCTTCATTTATCACGTAAAGAAAAGTTGACTCCGTGGCAAGTTATTGCAGCGTGGGCTGTAGCTGAGCAGAGGTACGTGAGCCGTGCACGGCTCTTCTTGTGAGCATCCCTCTGCTTTCCAGGTACAGCAAGGACCAGAACGTTGCTGGAGCTGCCTCATTTTCTCTCCTAAATACCAAGGATGTCAGGTGAGCACGTGGCTTTCCTCTCTCTGATTCTTCTGACAGGAGGAGCTGTCATGGGTCTCTTGGTCTCTCTGCTTCTGTTCATGGGTCTCGCAGCTTCTCAGCACTGAATCTGGTTCCCCTGAAGCTAAAGCCTTCACTTTTGTGGCAAAACAAGTATTTCCAATGAAGACTACACTTAGTGTCTTGTTAGAATAATGAATGGGGTAAACAGTGGGAGATAATTTATGCAAAGGGGGTCGTTGTGTCAGTCTGAGGAAACCAAGGAAAACCTCAAGTGTGTAGCCTTTCAGACTAATACATCTTCAAGTCTTTTCTGTTATTATATTTAAATGCATATTATGAATTAATTTTTACCTTTCTTAGAGAGGCTGTCCTTTGAAAGTCTGCACCTCTGTATATACTCCAGGAAACGGGTAACTTATAATTCATAAGATCTTTGTATCCTATAAATACTAATTCTGTGTGATATAATGAGGTCCTGACTGGGTATTTACATAAAGCCCAGTTCTGCCTTTTGGTACCTCTACATAGTAGTTTACATTAACGGTAATGTAAGCCCTTCACATCCATTCAAGACCTTAATATAGCCCTAGGTAGTATCACATAATTTCATGGTAAATTATTTCTGTCTTTTAAGGCACAGAACAAATTGCAGGTAAATTATTAATAATAATACTTAGATCTTATCTTCAAAGCACTTTACTAACATTAATTAATTCCTGTGCTCCTCTGAGGTAGGTAGCTGCATTATTACTTACATTCTTTACAAAAGGGGAAATTAAGACAAAGGCAGGATAAGATCTGCCTGCAGCTGCTGCTGGCTATGGGATGCAGACTACCAGGAGGAGGTGGACGAGCATCCAGGACCAGGTAAAATGCTTTGCCTCCAGCTATTTGCTATCCTCTCCCGCTGCGGGTCACCGCTGCCGCGGCAGACTGAATGCCAGGGTGCAATGTGAGACCCTGCTCCAGCCCCTTCTTTTTCAAGTCTGGCACCTTTAGTTACACCTACCAGTGAAGTATATTGGGGAAAGGAATAAGGGGGTTAAGCTAAGTTTGTTGAACCTTGCTCTGAGGGTGGTTATCTCCACTAGCAGAAAGAAGACAGCTGGGGCACCATAGTTTTAAACCATTACAGCCAGATTTATGACTTACCTGCAGGCTCAATTTCAAATATGGAAGTAGAATTTCAGCCAAAAGAGAAAAAAATTGGACTTTTAAAAATAAATTATTAGGATGGGTTTTTTTAATCTTCCAATATTTCTTACCTGGCTTTCAAAAAGAATTCTGAATTTTATGTAGGTTTTAAAAATTATTTTATATTATTAACACCTTAAAACATTGTTCCTACTGCTACTGATATATCAAAGTATGACATCAACTGGCCATTGAAATATCCTGATATTTGTCTGTTTTCAACTCTTAAGGGCAATTACAGCAAGCTAATTAGAGTATCTTACCTCTTTTTGTGAATCAGTGACTCCTGGTTTCATTGATATCCAACAGATTGCTTTATTGTGCTAAAATTAAAATGAGAACATTTCAACAGTGATGTCATGAAAGAATGCATACACAAAACAGAAATATGAAAAATGCATAGAAAACTAGTACAGATACAATTTTCAAGTTTCAAACTGAAATTTTGAAATGGGATCCTAAATCCCTTTTTGTTTTAAAAATGTTTTCTCCTGCAGGAATTCCATAGAACTTGATATGATTTTGCAAAAAAAACCTAAAAATGAGCTTAATACAAAGACTTTTTTCTAATGAAAACTGCCTGAGAAATGTTATCTAATCAGCCTGACTACAGATAGCTGCCGGGATTCTGCTCACACCTCTACAGCAAGCTTTGCTCTCCTTTGAAATTACATGGCCCTGTATCACCTCCTCCCGTAATGAAGTCTCTATTAAACAGCCTCAGGAAAGGAAATCTACACAACAGTGCCCTCAGAGAATTATAATATGCCCACAACTCAGAGCTAATCTATTGGTGGGGCTGGATTTATCACCCCAAAATTCATCTACCGGCAGGCGCAGAAGCAGAGCTGCTGTGTTCTGCAGTCGAGAGTGCTGCTGCATCCATTGCCCTCTGTGGTCCAGTCTGCTTACATCGAAACCATGAGCTGGAGATGCCTAGCTCTGTCTTTTGGCAAGGAAAGAAGCCTTGGACAACTTTGGTGGCCCAGTTAAGTGCCTAAAGTTGGGGCAGCTTTGCTGTAGTAGCTGTGCAACTGAAGCCATTGAATTCCGGGCAGTGGCCATGGGGGAAATCTGGAAAGTCTTCCCTGAACTAGCAATGGATATGGCCCACCTGTGTAAAGGGCTCAAAAAAGTGTTCCAGAGAGTCTAATTGCTGATAGATGTTTGCTAATTAGTTATGTTTCTGAGGGTCAGCAAACTCAACCAAAATAAATTGAGAGTTTCCCACTAGAACACCAATAATTAAGGATCTAGGGAGTAGCTTTTTGCAGGTATTATTGCTTTTCAGAGTGTGATCTGCTAGTTGTTCCAGCTTTAACTAGGGAAAGCACCGAGCACATGCCTAAATCCATCCCTCTCCAAGTCAGGCTCCAGTCCATGCCTAGAATTGAAGGGCTATCTGTTTGGAAAGAGGCACAACAAGCAAAGCCAGCCTGGTAACAGTTAGGGAGACATTCCTCACCTCCAGTGTCCCTGGTCCAGACAGTATCCCAGGACTGGAGACTGATCACTTTCAGCAGAGGAAATCCAGGGAGCTGGGATCAGGCCAAGCCACCCCCTGTCCCATCTACCTGCACCCCAAAAATGACCTAGTAGCAAAACAGACAGAGCTGTGCCTCATCTCTTAGCAGTTGTTGCAGTCCCTGTTTCACTGGAGTCCAGGCTGCAGCAATGAAGAGAATACAGCCCTGCCATTATTCTAAGCATTTTATTTTTGGCCTTTTTCTGGGGTTTTTTCCTTTGGGTTTTTTTTTTTTTTTTACTTTTTCAGTTTTTATGCACCGGGAGACCTTCCCATACTTTTTATTCCCTCATATTAAGGGGAGAGCATGTGACTGTGTGCTTGCATATACACTCAGTGCCTATAACTACCACTGGGAAAGAGCCAGGAAGAGAAAAAAAAAAAAAACCACAAAGTTTTAGTTTCCTCGCACTGTCAAGCACACTTTAAAGAGTATTTTTATATGACAGGATTTAGGACTGTTTAAAGCCATCAGCTACGGACTGTCAAACAAGGGTAGTGAAATTTCAGTTTCCCTGTGTGCCCTGCTCGGGCCTCTGTTGTAGCAGCGGAAGAGCTGCCGCCTACACAAAGCACTTTATGTCCATGTCTAGATAGGTGATTCAGACACCAAATGAACATATTTTTGGTGTCACCATCTTTCAACAGCTCTAAAGTTTAGTTTCATTGCATACTTTTTGCTGATGTCTACAGCCAATCACACTATCATCATCCCCTCCCCTTTCCAACAGTTTTTAAGATAGGGAATGTGTGTTTGCTTGGTAATTGCACAATGGGATGATTAAATGCTGCCTCTAATATTGAAACTAGATTGTTTAGCTCTGGGCTTCTCCTAACAACACTAGCTGAAATGAAAATCAAGCTTGGTAATGTGTGGTCCTGAATTTATTTTTGTTTTCCAAATAGCTTTAAGACTGTGTACAAAATCTATACCGAATCATATTTACTTCTCTGCAGGTGCCGAGCCTCTGAGGAGTGTGACAGATCCCAGCCAGGCAACCCAAAAGCCTGACTATCTGTCCACCTACATACTGAGGTTTTTACAGGGAGGAATAAAGAAAGAAAGACATCCATCTATATTGAAGCTGAGGCTACGTGAAAAGCTTTATGAATCTCTGTAGCTATCCCTCAGAGTCACTTCAAATTTAGTAGTACCCAAGGTATTAAAAGCCAGATTGGTATTTTGAGTCTCAAACAAGCCAGCGAAAGATAAATTGCTGAGATGTGAATCTGTATAATCTCCATTTGATGCCCAGGATGTGGGCTGCTTTTGCATGGCATTGCAAAGAGAAACAGCAGTCACCTGAGAGAGAGAGACAGAAGTAGAGGCACATGGTAAAAGGAAAGGAAAACATCATCCCAAGCCTTATGTTTCATCCTTATGTTTGTGTTTCGGAGGTCCATATGCATATGGGAGTAAGTCTGCCTGGGAAAGACCCTATTCTTGACCAGCCCCTTCTGTGTAGCAGCTGCCCAAAAGACCCGTGCAGTGTCAGCTATCCCGCATTGCAAGCCATGGTGAGAACTCCAATTTGTTTCCCATTCCCAATCTCAGACCAGTCTTGAGTGCCCTGTCTCTTGCACAGGCAGCCTAAACCTCTAAGGTCAGCCCTGCTTCAACAAACGAGGGTGTGCATGGGCAGGGAGAGGGAAGAGAGGGCAGTAAGGCCAGGCTCCCGCCACACTCAGGCGGGATGCTCTGAACTTCTTCCCAGCAGCTGAGATCAGCTTGGGCAAAATAGCAGGGTGTATGGAGCCAAAGCCCACGGCTCAAGCCTGGGATGAAAATATAGTGGAAATATAACCATTCAGAGCTGCTGAGCATCTGGTTTGCTCGGGAAATGCCAACGGCACTGCACTGCACAGTGCACAAAATCTCTGAGTGCAAGTATTGGAAACATTTCAGGGGCATTAGCTGTGCTCATGCTGAAAAAAGCAGGGAAAATTAGGTCAAGTAGAGCTCCTGCTGGAGTGAGTGTCAAAGGCAGTATAGGCACTTCTGAACCATGCTATGCTGTGCTACATGGTGGTTTCGATGTTTCGTTGCCTTGTCATGCTAGTAGCCCACCAAACCTCAACAGAGCAGGGCAGCAAAGAGTGACACCCCATAGCAATAGTCCTTTTCCAGTGATCCTATAGTCCACAGGACTTCCAGCACTGAGTGTTATAAAACATTCCTTCAAGTGATCAGGACAAAGAGCAGCTACTCAGTGTCTATCGGCTTAGCTACATTAAAATAAGTATTTGAATATATGTGACCAGGCATCACTAGTCCTTTCCACACAAGCTTGAATCCAATATTTTTATCAGGGATACTCAATACAGCCTAAAAACCGGTAGATTATTCCCACTAGCCCCACTTTAAGGCAGGTAAATGAGACAAAGATTGATGACATGACGTGGCCCAGGTCATCCTGCAGGCCAGTGGCAGAGCTGAAAGCAAAGCTGTGATCTCCTGAGTCGCGGTTGGATCTGTCAAACCACAGCATCACAGTGCTCAAGACAAAGTATTCATCTTGTTTAAACTAGGAAGACAATCTCAAGTCAAATGGCCAAATACTCTGTCTTGACAGAAAGAAAAAAAAGTTGCTTCAGAGCCTAGAAGAGAACCATCCTATAATAAAAAATCATTAACTTTCCCAGAAGGCTTGTCTTTCCCAGAATCACTGTTTCTCTCCACTCCTTCACACGCCTGATCAAGAATACAGCCTTCCCTCCCTCTTTCTTCCCTTGCACTTCCATTTATATAAATATTCCTCTCAACTGTCTTACATAAGAACTTATTTTTTAGCTCAAGCAAGGTCCTATTTTCAATCATATCTGCGTCCTTTCACTACCATAAAACCATTCTGATCAGAGAGACATTAATAAAGCCACCTTCCTTTGGTTTATTTGCTTTTCTCTTCTGGCTCGACAGGGTGCATTGAGCTACATGATAAACATTTACAGCCGACATTAGAAAAGAAATGAGGACTGTAACAGAGTCTTGCTTTTTGTCTTTCACTCACATTTAAGACTGCAGCAACTATAATCCAGGCTGCAGGAAATAGAAACCAGGGTACTTTGGTGGATTGGGTCCCTGGCTCACATTTACTTGGTCTCTAACTAAGCTCAGCCCCATACTGTACCTCCAGTGGTACAGAATCTCTCACCTTCATTTCCAAAGCCACACAGCGGTGGGAGAGACCCTGCCAGCAATGAGTAAAGTGAGGGGAGGCATCCAGTTCCCACCTCCAGCGCATACTAACTTTATTCGTCTCTTCAGTTTATCCACCTCTATTGCCACCTGCTCTTTGATGACATTTCTCAAGTTTCTGAATTACCCTCAGTTCCCAGGTTTTGTTTAACAGCAGCCTCCGATGTAAAAGGGAATTAATAATGACACACCTGTGACATTTGCAGCTATATCAATACCTGTGTTGTAAACACCAGAGAGGACAAGCAATGACAGAACAGAATGGTGGCAGGGGCTGGCAGTGCTTTCCGAATAGCTGCTGGCAAAGAGTCAGTGATAGTTTTCCCAACGCTCAGCACCCATCATCACCTCCTTCTTCAGCTCCTGGTGGGTGTGAAGGGTCAGGAAATGAAGGGAGGCAGGGGAGCACAGCCAGGGCAAACTGTAAAAGCAGTTTCCGTAGCTTCACAATAGATTTAGCTCTGAGATGATAATGAGTATATCTAGCAGTTTATAAAGCTGGAAAAGGGAATTGAGTCATCTCCAAGCATGTCCCTAAGCTTTGGGAGAGAAGCTTCATTCAAGGTGGGTTTGTTTGTTTTCTTTTCTTATTGCTGTGGGATTAGGAGCCTCAGTATTTGCCAAGGAAGAATGAGAAGAAAAGTCAAACAATGACAACGTAATTAGATCTGACTTGGGGAAACTCAGGTGATGATGGTAGGGCAGGGAATCATCTGGGATGTTGGAAAAGTATTGGAGACAAGAAATCAGGGAAACAAAAACACCAGGTGAAGCTTAGAAGGGGCAGTGGGCTGTGGGTACAGTCAGCATACTGGGGAGGAGGGCACTTAAAAGTGCGGATGGATCAAAAGGTACTCAATGGTGAAGTGGGAAAGAGCCCTGCAGCAGGACAAGGTCTGGTGCTGTTAATAGATGACTTTTGCTGCCCCTCAGATTAGATGGGCACCCTGTGTCTCAGAAGATGGTCTAGCATTTGTTCTCTATTTAAAAAACTGCCTCTCAATGGTGGGGTACTATATTCATTTTTAGAGACCATTTCCTTCACTCAATATAGTAAAGTTGGAAAGTCTGTCCTGACCATGAAAGAACTGTGTGATACAGTGACAGCAAAAAAAAAATCTTCCAAAGATCTTGAAAGTAGGAAATATCTGAGAAGAGACAGAAGATGACACGTAAAGCTCAAGGTCTCTTTATAATTAGAGTACCCTAGCATAAACTGGGAAGAAATTGCACCTGTACTGAAGAGCAGGGACATTATATTATGATTTTTTTTTTTAATCATGAGGAAATGATGAGGAAAATGGTAGAAACCCTATCATTTGGAACTACTTGAATAAAGCATTAGTTAATGAACCAAGAACAATCCTATGTTAGGAAGATGTGCTGGGTAATTATTTAGTCTCTTACATCTGCCTTTTACAAACTGCTTGAACAGTTCTGTTTGTTCTTTAACCTCCTGGCTCTACAGAATCACCTCTCCACCTCTTTTAAGCTGCTGTAGTATTATTTACTTCAGTGAAACTAGGCCAATTTTTACCATCTGGATTGGCCCATGGCTACTTTTGAAAACGGACGTCTTGTCTTAAAAGAAAACAAAATCCAGCCCAGGATTAGTTTCCAAAAGTACTTTTTATCATATGTATATTACATTCATGCACTGCTCTCAACTTGATAAAGAGCAAGGATGAGAAACAAGTCTGTGTAAGCACAATTAAATCAGAATGTTACAACCTACAGGGCAAAATCAAGAGTGGAATAATAGCATAATCCCATTCTGGCATAGGTAAAGACAGAGAGGAACGAAGATACTCTTAGACCCATGTCTGTGACAGCTACACAGTAAGAGGCTGCTCTCAGGCATATTTGCAGCTGTAGGTGATCAAATGATGGGTGAAGTATGTCCATTAACTTGGCAAGTGTCTTGATCTTTAATTACAACCCATTGACTATTCTCCACCTGTTCACTTGATTTCTTTTAAACCCCAGTGGAAGGTGGGATGATGGTCAGCACTGAGACAAGGATGTGCAGGCTTCAGGCAGAGATCAAGAGGAAGAAGGGCTCTGCAGGGCACACTTTCTGTGACACCAGAGGCGAGCGTGAGGACAGACTGCTCAGCTGCTCCCTGTACAGCAGTTCCCTGTGTTTACCCCTGAGAATGGTAAAAGCCCGTCAGGCCCTTGGATAGCATTAAATTTACATGATTTAGGAATACAGCCTTCTTGGAACACAATACCAATGAGAAACTGAAATAAGGAGAGGCTAAAGGCATTCTTAAAGTCTTAAAGGTCTATTTCAAGTCCTGAAGACA
The DNA here is from genome assembly GCF_026419915.1 of Harpia harpyja. NCBI lineage: Eukaryota > Metazoa > Chordata > Aves > Accipitriformes > Accipitridae > Harpia > Harpia harpyja. The sequence continues at coordinate 26,053,032 of NC_068945.1, read as the reverse complement.
GATCCCCTATGGAGAAAAACTCTTCAGGTGTTGCTCTGACATCTGTTATGGTAACTCCCCCAAGTTTCCCAGTTTTCTGCATTGTACTTGGCTTCCTGGAAAGCCTTGCTGGGAAAACACAAGCTGCAAACAGTGCAAACTGACCCCTGACAGCCCCAGAGAGTGCATAGGAAGCTATACCATCACTAAGTAGCAAGGCATACTTTGAGTTCATACATACTATTCCAACTAGCATTACTCTCTCCCGCAGAAAGCAAAAGGAGAGGGAAATAAATGGGAGAGGGCAGAAATAGCTCTCCTTACCGAAAAAAACAGCATTTGAGAAAGTTTCAAATCCTCCTTAGAGCCACAAAAGAACCTGTTTGAAATTTCGAAGGAGAGATGTCTCCAGGTTGGCACCTGCTATTTACATGTAGTACCTGCACATTCCATCAATGCAGATAGTCAAAATTCAGTGTATAATATTTTGTCACAAAGCAGAATAGACAGCAGGCTTGAAATTCTTTGAGCCAGCCACAGAAGTGGAAAATTGGAGGTTGGAAATAGAGTATTTCCATAACCGCATCACTGCTTGTAAAGAATTGGTGGCTCTTCATCCAGCACTTGGAAGACCAAAGATGATAAGCACCACAGTGATCTTACCATTGTGGAGCTGAACCCTGTTGAGATTTTCCATGGGAATCACACACAGCAAAGGGAACCTGCACATAGCATCAAACATGCAGGAGAAATATAAAATTGCAAAGGTATTGCAGGACACGCTCTGCTCAGGGTCCTGTCTTCTCCCATCCACACCTTTCCTTCTTGTGTTATCTCCTCCAGATCACAAGAATGCCAGAGAAAAACCTTCTATTATATCTATGGACAGAACTGATTCCACTGGTTTGGGGCTTCTTAAATGCAGTGAGAAAATATTTTTACTGCATTTACTTTAATAGACAGGACAGATATTGCACGGGCTCTGGGGATTTCATTTCCCACTTGCCCTCTGATGGGCAGTGGAATAAGAGAAGACATAGGAGATTTTACTATGCTCTGTAGATAAATAATTCTCCAGGGCTATTAAGACAGTACCTTTCATCAGAAATAAATTCACAAGTTCCTAAAGTTTGCTTTTTTATATCCATTTTGTAGTCACCTTTGGAGATGGTAAGACTATACAGAAGAAGTAACTAAAATTGTGTTTTCAAAAGAGAGGCCATATTCAGTCAAGCTGACATCCCAGCCTACCCTTCCCCAACCTCTCAAGCTCTGAACACACTCCCTGCACTTCTGAGAGAGCAATACCCTCAGGCACACCGTCATTTTCCTGCATCATAGAACCACAGAATCATAGAAGCATTTAGGTTGGAAAAGACCTTTACAAACATTGAGTCCAACCGTAAACCTAACACTGCCAAGCATTACTGCAATTTGAATGATTTGGACAATGCGGTGGGTTGGGCGAAGGTCTGACAATAACACTTGAGGAATTTTGTACCTGAGACCCCCACCCCTGGGGCAGCAGAAGGGAGAAGCCTCCGGTGCTGGCACAGAGACGGGGTGGGGAGTCTCTCACCTCAGCAGCCCCCACATGCTCCTCAAGCCCTTGGCTCTCCTCAGTCACCTGGGAGCAGACCAAGCTTGCCCTCCAAAAATTTTAAAACCCGTGCTACAAAATGTACAGTAACTGCATTATTAGGTTGTTTCAACCCTCTGAGGTGTGAGAACTTCAATCCAGACCTGAACCCTGACGCACCGTGAGACACCTCTCCCAGGATTCATCATTCGTGTTTCTTTTCCAGGTTTTGCTGTGCAAGTTCAGATATACAAACCCATGCTAGGTCAGGCATGTGAACTCAGCAATCTCACATGAGATCTCAGATGAAACCTTTACTGTAATATGCACATTTCTTATTCTTCAGCCTCCACAGTTGAAATTAATGCAACATTTAAAGTTCTCACTGGGCTTATGGCCAAACAGGCTCAAACAGCCACATCATCAGATTTAGGAGTTTCTTCTTTTTCCTCCTGGGTCATTGCAAGCAGGGGATTGAGCTGACAGGTAGATGCGATCTTATAAATGTTTCCCTTACCCTTTTCTTCCCTGCTAACCAATTTCAGGTCCTTTCTGCATGGAGTGAACTCTCCTTCCCCAAGCAGCCAGGACAACCTCTTAGAAGGTTATTTTGTAATTGTGGCTGGCAGTGAAGAGGTTAAACAGAACAACAGGGAGGTGGCCAGGTCTGACAGAGACTCTGAGGCAGAAACCAGTAAGGACGTCTAGCACCAGGACTGAAGTGAAAATGAAATCTATTTTAAGATGCGGGTTTTAAACTGCTATTCTTTGAACTGATGTGCATCTTAGTCAAGCTGAAATTGGTTATAAAGTTATACAGGAGGGGGAGGAAGGGAGAATTATTTATTTACTTAAATGCAAGAAAAGACACATATCTGCAGAGTTTTCTGACTCTGCACTCTGTCATGTGGGGGATGTGTCTACGATATAATTTCTTGGGAAAGAGGGCTCCTGGAAGTGGACACAACACAGCTGTCTCCACCACTCAGGCATGACCTGGAAGAATGGATCACCATAGTACTGCAGGCATGTGTGCATGAACACTCGGTGCATTACACAGCAGCGCTTTGTGCTGTGCCATCTCACTCTTGTTCATTTCTTTCTTCTTCTATTTTAATATACAACCCTCCGCCTCCCCCCAATGAGCTGCCCATGAGGACTGAATTGGGATCTCCCATGACAAAAATCATGAGTGGATCTATTATTGAGTAGGAGCTAGTGTGCCTCTGGGGTTAACGTTAATCTCCTGTTTAGGTCACCTGTGGAGAAAGGCAAAGACCTTCCCTGTGCAGTAACACTTACCACCTCGGGGACCCAATTCTTCAGGTACCTTTATGGACACTCTTGTATTTGTATGCTCACTCCGTCTAATGGAAGTCAAGGGTGCTGCCTGGGAAAGCGATGCGCACCCATCCACAGAAAGAGCTGCAGCATCGGCCTCATTGCTGCTAATGCACTGCTGGAGTCCGTTCAGCAGCCACATCTACGTTTTACCAGTGGGGTAGGCTTTTCTCTTTGCTCTGCTCCCCATTCATTCACCACTCTTTCAAATGCTCCTCTCTAATCAAAAAAACCAAAGCTGTGCTGTGCCAAATGCTCAGTACTGCACGCTGGCTGGTGGAGCGGTTAACACACCAGCCTATAATTAGATGGCTTTCAAAGCCTTGCTTTTCCTTCTGTTCCTTTCCCACCCCTCTCCAATAAAGCCACTCTCTCCTTTCCCACTGAGGGGGACCAGAGGTGTCCTGCAGGCATGCATTACTCCCCATTACTGTCAGTGGGAGTCACAAGAGCGCATCAGGGGAGGAACAAACCCTTAAGGGAAAGAAACCTTTGACGAAATCCAGCCACCCCATGCTAGGGCTCTGTATGAATTCTAAGCAGTTGGATCTAAAGCAAATGAGGGCATATTTGCCCAAGAACTCCTCTGAAGTACAGAAATGTCTGGTTTACTCTGTTGGCTCGCTATGTGATGAAAACTTCAGATAAGGGTTGCTTATGAATGGTATCCAGCAAAATGGCAACCTTACCCTGCTCCTGCTAAACACTGCAGAGTGCAAGAGACACAGTTTGTCCCTTTCCTGGGGTTTTGTTTTATTAACAAATTTAAATAATAGTTGAACTTCTCATCTGAACCACCTTGCAGTTTTACCTGTTCCTATGGTTACTCTAATAGGCCCTATGTGTACTAGGCTCTATTTTCCTTCACCCAGACAGTGATTTCCCTCTGCTATAGCCAGAAAAAAGTGTCCTAGTCCCACCAAATGAGCAAGTGATAGGCCATGGCCTTTTCCTGCTTTGGCTCCAGCACCTGAAGGACGTCTGGTCACAGAAGACTATGAAACAAGCCAGCATTGCACTAATGGAGAAATATGTATGTAGTTACAGTAAAAGGAATCGTCCATTGAAATTTGTTATTCATTTTGGAATGGGAAAAAGCTGCTTAAAATTAATATATCGAGTGCACCCTCAGTAAGTTTGCAGACAACACCAAGGTGGGCGGGAGGGTTGATCTGCTTGAGGGTAGGAAGGCTCTACAGAGGGATCTGGACAGTCTGGATCGATGGGTCGAGGCCAACTGTATGAGATTCAACAAGGCCAAGTGCTGGGTCCTGCACTTGGGTCACAACAACCCCATGCAGCGCTACAGGCTTGGGGAAGAGTGGCTGGAAAGCTGCCCAGCAGAAAAAGACCTGGGGGTGCTGGTTGACAGCCGGCTGAATATGAGCCAGCAGTGTGCCCAGGTGGCCAAGAAGGCCAATGGCATCCTGGCTTGTATCATAAATAGTGTGGCCAGCAGGAGCAGGGCAGTGATCATCCCCCTGTACTCAGCACTGGTGAGGCCGCACCTCCAATACCATGTCCAGTTTTGGGCCCCTCACTACAAGAAAGACACTGAGGTGCTGCAGCGTGTCCAGAGAAGAGCAACGAAGCTGGTGGAGGGTCTGGAGCACAAGTCTTATGAGGAGCAACTGAGGGAACTGGGGCTGTTTAGCCTGGAGAAAAGGAAGCTCGGGGAGACCTTATCGCTCTCTACAACTACCTGACGGGAGGTTGCAGTGAGGTGGGTGTCCATCTCTTCTCTCAAGTAACAAGCAATAGGACAAGAGGAAACGGCCTCAAGTTGCACTGGGGGAGGTCAAGATTGGATATTAGGAAAAATTTCTTCACCAAAAGGGTTGTCAAGCATTGGAACAGGCTGCCCAGGGACGTGGTTGAGTCACCATCCCTGGAGGTATTTAAAAGACGTGTACATGTGATGCTTAGGGACATGGTTTAGTGTTGGACTTGGCAGTGCTACGTTGATGGTTGGACTTGATGATCTTAAAGGTCTTTTCCAACCTAAATGATTCTATGATTCTATGAATTAGCAAGCTGGCATATGGACCCCAAGAAGCACCGGTTATGTGTCTGTGAATTATTTTGCATCACCAAAATGATGCTGGAATTTGAAGTTGAGGTTTCAAGGCATGATCTGAACACTTGAGCTCACTGAGGTCATCTGACAGTACCAAAAAGAGGTCTGCAGCAGCATGAACATATGGCAAGAGGGGAAGAGTGGTTCCACACAGGATAGTGCTGTATTTTTCCACTTTCTTTCACAAAAAAAGGGAAATGAGCTTTATATCTTCTTATATCTACTTTATACCTTTTACCTGAAGTACTTTGTACCTAAAGAACGCCTACGTTAACAAACTTTTTGCTTAAAGGCTCCTACATGAGAAAAATAGGCCTTTCGGTTTCAAAACAATGAGTAGAAATTATCCAAGGAAGAAGCACTCAGACTTCAATTCTAAGAGACAGGAAAGCTCCTTTCATTGTACTTGCCATTTCTTAAAAGGAGAAATCCTGTTTTTTCCCTATGGAAGACCAAGTCTAACTTCTGCACCCTGGTGAGCAGGTTAAACATAGCCAGATTTGTGTAGGCAACAGCAGCCTAATTAACAGCCTAATTTATGTCTGAGTGAAACATTTACTTTCTTGATTTATGTGTTTTACTGACTGAACGCTGAAGCAATCCTATCCCCCTTATTACTTCTGGTTCCCAATTAACAGAGGAATAATAACCTCTGTTTGGAATGACATGGAAACAATGGCCTCTCACTCAATACCCCATCAGGAAGGGGCCAATGATCCAAGCAAGGGAACCTTATTAGCTAAACTACACGTTAGTCGGCATTCAGTCACGTGCAGAGACCAAAGGGAACCAACCTCACAGCCTCTCTCCTCCCAGGGGAGAGATCAGACAGTATTTTGTGGGTTTCCTTACTGCATCGCATCTCTGCCATCTTATGCTGGAGACTGGGTAACTCCCTTGACTTCTTTGGAGTTCTTCCAGATTTACATCACACAACTTTGGATCTCAGTGCTCATTTTCTGGATTAAACAGAACAACACTTCTGATATTCGTTCATTTCTTTCATTAGAAGAGGATAGCTTTGTTGTGTAATTAACATGCCAGTAATTAAGGATTCCAAGATGATATACTAATTTCTCTCTCTCACACACACACTCTTTCAAAATGTTATCAGCAGTAATTGCATTAACATCTTTTCTTTTCCTGCTCCCTTTGGGAGTTTATTAGGCTTTCATTTAGTCTTTTGCTCATTTCACAAATATACACACATTTCTTTTGCTCCTCTGAAAATCTGCCTCAGACTTGAAAACTTTGAGCAGCTTGACCCCCCCCGTGTGAACACAGGGGAATCTTCAGCGCCCTTCATTTCTTCAAACTGTTTTAAACAGAACGTGAAAACTTGCAAGTGACACACTATTTTTTTTCCATGGATACGGGTCCAGATAATTCTTGTGATAGCAAGATAATTCAGGTAGATACGCCGTCAGCTGAAGTTGAGATGGATTTAGGACTGTGCATTACTACCATGGAACTCTAGGAAAGTCTTAAAATCATGCTAAGGACAGTTTATTGCTTGCTAAGCACTTCTTTTTGGTGACCTCAGCTCAAGCTGTAGAGGACTGTGAAATAACCAATGGGTTTTTTCCAATGTGATGAAATGCATAAAACAGGTTAAGTTAGGAGACAGCAGAGGATGGTTCATCTTAGTTTTTATTCATTTTCTGTCTATCATTTCATTGGCTTTTTAAAACATTTTGTTGCAAGATAAAAGTTTGAGCTCTGTTGCTGAAAGTTACCATGCAAAGCTTAGTCTGAGTTGCCAGTGGGTTGAAAAGCTGAACCATAAAACCGAGATTCTTGTATTCAGTCTTACAGCAGTAGTCTCCCAACCTTGGTGCCGATGCAGCACCAATGCTGCAACGGTTATAAGTCACAAGCAACACAGTCTTTTGCTCTCGTTGGTTTTAGCTTTCTCTCTTTTCCAGCTGTAACACATGCCTATGACATCTACGTTAGGGATCCAGTCCTGGTAAATCCTTGGTGGGCAGTTGGGCACCCTCCTCTAAGCTCATTAAGATGTAGCCTCACTTTGTTTCTTGCAGTTTTAATATGTGTTAGTCACTTAAAAAGTAGCCCTGGTTTCTAAGCTGAAATATTAATATTTAGTGTTGCCCTACTGCCCCTTCTTTTTGGGGCGTCAGCTGTGAAGGGTGAGGAAGAAACATGATCCAGACATTGAATCATAATCCTGACTCAGGTATTGACCTTGACCTGCAACTTCAGCTTCTCCAAAGACAATTCCCAGTTCATGCCTGAGACTGAAAATAATACCTACCCATTCATCACCACACCCTGACAAGAGTACTCATTCTTTTTTCCTATCCCTTCACTTTCTGCTGCATTTTATCTTTCATCTGCATTTATTAGCCTGTCTCGCTTTGTCTGGGGAAAACAAATTTGCTGAAATCTACGACCATAGTGGTAAAATCACAGTGTTTGGTTGCAAGCCAACTTGATGCTGCTTAAATGATAAAAAGGGCTGGGAAAGAAACAACTAGGTTTGTAGCTCCCTTATGTGCATAAGCTTAAAAAGGAGTAAATCTGCATTTTTCCTCTTCTGTGACTTTGAATTGAGCCTGAGACCACAAAAGTGATCGCTGCTTATGTTCCAGGCCAGAAGGAAGAGAAGGAAGAGCATCCAAAGGCTGCTGTTACTGCCAGAGCAAACCCAGGATTCTGTTTCTGGGAAATGAGATTTTGCTGTATAGCTGGAAGGACAAACTTGAGGCAGCTGCAGCTTTAGATCTTTGCTGAGAATGCCTACCCTGTACAATCTGGTGGAACATAGACATATCCAAGCTATTTCAGGGTTGGAAGTGGTCCAGCTGTGGTAACACAGAGCTCCAGGCAGGCTAATTCATGCTATATGTTGTCTCTGTGCTTGAGGTAGGAAATAACTCATGCCGTGGTAAACTTGCGTTACACAAATATTTATGCAAACTATTTCAAGTGCTTGGGTGGTAATAAATTGCTATCGTTTGGTCTGTTAGAGCCTGATGAACAGCCTGTTGTTTTGTCAGGCTAGATAGCTGGTGCTGATGCAAACAAGAAAAATAAACCTAAAGCTCTCCTTTCCCATGCTGCCCAATGGAGACAAATGTTTCCACTTCCACTGATAGGCTGTAATGGGAACTACACGCTAAGCTGATATTTGGTTGCTCCTTTTTCACATCCAAAGGTTTCATCTTCAGGAGTAGACTGAGTTCCTTGGGAGGGTGGAAGGATGGGACATGCAGCGTCAAAATATTATCTTAACTGAGGCACACAAGATGCCTATAACTAGAGGAGAAGATCAATTCTGGGTCATGGGAAACCCCAAAACTGGTATAGAAAAGCTGGATACATCAAAGGAACATAGAGTTTGTTATAGAGGATTAAGCTATTAGTCCTGTAATTTGTCTGTCATGTATTTTATGCTGGTTATCCAGGAGTAAGACTCTCCATGGGGTCCAGTCAATTGAAATAAATGCTGTATGTAGGAGAGGGGGTCTCTGCTGAAGTAGAGAGTGGGGAGGGAGAGAGTCTATGATGAGAGCATATGGAATTTTTAGTCTGAATGGAAAAGGTAACCCATTGCCTTTGCAGCAGCCTTATTTTGTTTACTTTTATGCAAAGTGCAACGTGCCCTCCATTAATCTGATGGGCATGGGAGATTTCCATGGAAACAGCAGAACTCCATTTCATTTAAACTCTGATGCCTGATTTCCTTGTCAAGCTGAAATCAATGTGTTGGTAACAGAAGAAGCATTCAGAGTATCGCTTATAGATGTTGCCTGTGCAAAGGGAGGAGTGCAGTGGTCTGCCCTATCCCATCACTGTTCACCTGAGCATGATCCACTACTCCACACTTCTTCTTTCTTTCCTTTCTTCTATTTAGTCAGTACTGTCCTGACTCTCTCTGATTTTCACTGCTCACTTTCTCTGCCTGACCTCACACGCAATTATTACCCTCCCTGTCTGTGGGGTTATACACGGAGAGAGAATTAGCAGTGCCTGGATGAGTGTTCCAGCTCTCTACTCTCCACCCAGAATCAGGGGCATTCATGTAACCGCGAAGTGAAGCTTATTTATAAACTAAAAAAAAAAAAAAAGTTCTGAAAAACTGTGAGAAGCAGCCAGAATTATTTAGAGACACTTTCTCATGTGCAGCCAGGAGGCGGGGGGGGGGATAAGGACTACAGATTCCTTGCAGCACATCATAGCCCAGCTCTTTTCTCAGTTTATCTTCTCACATGCCTTAAGCAACTATCTTTTCTGCCCAACAAGAACTGGTCAAGATCTTTAGGGGTCTTTCTGTGGAGCCCACGAGGTACAGGTATACATGGTTCCCTGCGTGCTCCATCCCAGTGCATGGCCAGACTGAGAGAACATTGCTCTCACACCTCTCCTCAGCTGTCCACCTCCCGCTGAGGCACTGGAACATGACCAGCCCTCTCCACTACCTCAACACACCTCCAGATGTCAAGGTCAAACTCCACTCGTGTTCCTCTGTCTCCAAGGTATGCTCCAAAGCTAGAAAGGGCCGGGAAAGGAAGAGAGGCAGAACTAACGGTGTTGGTGGAAGAATGGGAAGGGGCTGTGAGACAGGTCTGGTGAAGGTGTTGATATTCTACAGGGTGAAAAGGTCCCTTTAGAAAGCCCCATAGCTTTGTAAGAGGAGGCCATGGGGAGGGCATCATCGTGGGGTTGCAGGAAGACCACCACCCCAAGATTTGCCCAGAGAGGTTGTGGATGCCGCGTCCCTGGCAGTGTTCAAGGCCAGGCTGGATGGGGCTTTGAGCAACCTGGTCTAGTGGAAGGTGTCCCTGCCCATGGCAGGAGGGTTGGAACCAGATGATCTTCAAGGGCCCCTCCAACCCAAACCATCCTATGATCTCTTTCCTTGAAGCATTCCCTCTGATGGCAGAAGCTGGGGACATAGAATTTTAGTGGTGGTTCTTCCTCCAAGGCTGTGGGTCTTAATGTCATATGGGGGCATAGCAGCCCTACTAGAGACTCACCTCAGTAGCTCCTGCACATGGTGCTCTCCCTCCAGCTGGAAATTCCCCGCTACCAACTCTATACAGGCATGAACTCAACTCCTCTCCCCTTGCCTAAATACATGCTCTTTGCCTACACCCATGTAGTTGCAGAAGTAGCATAGCTCTCACCTACATTTTCTGGGTGGCTTCTGGACTCTGCAAAGGTGGTCCCATACAAAACAGCACCTTTTGGCCTTCAAAGCCTGTGAGGCCAAGGTTAATCACTTTGAAGGACTTCCAGAGTGATACTGGGGTTTGAAATTCAGAGTGTGAGCTTTTTCATTAATGCAGTTTATCCAGACCTTGTCATCAGGTTTTTCTTTTTCCTTTTTTCTAGGCTCTTCCCAGTCTTTAATATATTTTTAAATGTGGCCATCAGAGGAAGGCGTAAGTAATTCAGACGATGGTGGCAGAAAGGGAGCTGGTTTACTGGGAAAGGGGACACAGAAGGAGAGAGATGTGTAGGGAGGCTAAAGGATACACCCTAAATTAAAGTAATTCAGTATAGATGAGTGTAGGACCCTGCAGTCTTGATTCCCGGTCCTGGCCTTTAATCACTGCATATCCTCTCTTGTCTTAAACTTGAAGCAAATCTTGGGCTGCAGATAAAGGTTTCAACCTAATCATAAATTACTGTCAATGCTTCCCCTTTGGCTAGGATAATGGCACAAATGCACACACCCTAATCTTCCTAAAGGCTTTTTTGAAAAGACACTTACTATTTAAAACCTTGTTCATCTTCTCCGCATATGTATCTTATATCTTTCTTTGGCTGCTGGCTAGTGGAACCTCATTCTACCTGCTCTGAATGCATTCTGTGGGAGAACACAGAAGTCCTTCTTCTTGCATAGCTAAAACAATGGAGAAGCCAGATCAATTTATCTTTTAACGTAGTAGCAAAGCAAAAAAATCAGACTGCTAGTTTATTCCTGTCAACCTCACTTCAACATTACAAATTACATTTTCTGCCTGGCCTGTCAATCAGGCGCTGTAATGCATATAGGAAGGTGCTTTCTCTGGATGAACAAACATTTCCAGGGTGGGAGGAAGCGGGAAGAACCTGATCAGCCTCACAGTCAGGCTGGGAAGATTTCACCTGACAAGAAAGCCATCACCTCAAGACACTGCAGTGCCAAGGGCAGCCAGCAAAAGAAGAACAAACCGGAGGTAATGCTGAAGAAAACTCCACGGAGACCACTGCTAAGAGTCCAGCTGTGCTTTGCATTGCAGAAGGCCACTGTTTTTTATTTACTGTGACCACCTGCAGCACCGCTGGGGAAACCCTGGGTGATCTTTGCGTGCTCTCTACGATCCCCCCGTGTCCCATCACTGCCACATGCAGCTCTCCGAGCCCATTCCCAGCAGTGGCATTTCTGCCACTGGGGAATGTGCCTCTGAATATTTTTCTGCCTCTTGACATGCCTCAGTTGCATCAAGTTGTACAGGAGGGACTGTTGCAGCCTTTCACATGAATTAGCTAAGCCCTCTTCTGTCATGAGTCAGGTTTATCTTCCAGGTGGGGAGGGGAGGGAGGGCTCTATGTAATGCAATAGGACCCAGTGGGTCCCCAGTATCATAATTGAGAGCAACAGAACTACTTGCAGGAGTTTTTGCAAATACTGCCCCTTTACCATAAAATCTGAGCTATTCATTCATTAATTATTATGATTATCAACTTTTAATTTTTCATACACGCTTTAATCTAGTTAGAGTAATGGGATCCAACTGGGATCAGGCCTTTCTGTTCTGGTGACTGTGCTGGGAGGCAGACAGATCTATGCCTAGGGAACTTTGCTTAAAAGGCGAAGTGTGTACAGGGAAACCCCCATGTTTTGGTGATGACAAAAGGCAATATTTTCTTTTAAGTTTGCCTGGGTCAAAATGTAGCTGGAAACAAGCACCAAATTGTCAAGAAGCAGTTCGATGGGTTTCTCCAGATTAGCAACAGCCATGTAGAGCTGACAGAATTACTGTCTTTAGCACCAGCATTTTGCTAGCTTTGCACTTCCAAGTAATTTTTGAGCTGGGGCTTTTGTAGGATAGAATAAGTGGCATCTATCCAGTGAGCCATGATCTGAAATATTAAAATGTGTATAAATTCTCTGTCTAATGGGATGGATTTTTGCTTCCCCTATGATCGTATGGGATTGTCTTTTACATGGAAGGGCAGGATATACCAAGCAACACTGGTGAATTTACAAGCATCCCATTTTAATTTGCCAAGAAGCTGGTGAGCAGGAGTTATGGGGAAGTGGGATAAGCCACACTATCCCATCTGAAAATCCAAAAATCTTTGTTTCTGTTCCCTAGCCACTGAAACTGGCTGTGCCTGCTGCTGCCGTCACGTAACCACCACCCCAAAGAAGTCCGTATTTCCTCTGCCTTCCCAGGCAGCCACAAAAGGTGGGCAGATGTGCTACAATACACAGGACCTGACATTTGGTTAATCTGGTTAAGGAAAGTTATCAATATTAAACAGGTAGTTCAAAGAAACCACTAAGTAATTTTCTGAACAACATGCTAGCTTCCTGAAGCTCTCGGAGGAAAGTCACAGAAACCATATTGCCTAAACAGAAAACGCTTTGAGGGGTTGTCTTTTTGTGATACTTTTCTTGGAAGGATGGTTCTAACATCAGTCTCATTAAAAGAGGACTTCTGACACTTGATGATCCTTGCTCTGTGTGTGCGCACATGTGTGTGTGCAGAAAATCCAAGGATTTTCCTATTAATGACAGCTAACTAATAGATTCTGAACACCTAAGGTATCCCTAAACTAAACAGCCACTTTCCAGAACCATGCATGCATGAAATTTCAGACTGGGAATGTTGTGTGATTAATCCTGAAAGTATTTCTCTGTACATTTCCATTTGAATTTTGCATGTAACAAGCTGCATCATTTTGACACGCACCAGGATGTTTTTATGTGACCTCTGTTGGCAAAGCAGAGATACTGGCTACCGCTGGACCGTCTGTAATTTGAACAGACTATCTTAATGAACACCAGTATCACCTTTGATCTAGGAGTGACTGGCACCTTGCTATATCTGTCATTCAGATGGAATAAGTTGTTTCAGGTGGTGCTGATAATGCTACTTTGTGCTTATGGCTGGCAGCTAACTGCTGTCTTCCAGTGTGCTAGATAAAGCTCATAAGGTTGTTGATTTATTTATAATGGTTTAATTAACCTGATAATTAGATTAATTGTTTTTGTTTATATCAAAATAAATTAAAATAAATTGGGTTAATATTTATTTTATGTTACATTTCTGCTTAATTATTTGATTTAGCAATTAAAGTGCATAAAATCAGAAAACTGGAGGACTGGAGGATGGTTTTTTTCCTCTCTCTGGAAATCAGGACCAGGTCTCTGAGGAGTTCTGGAGTAGATAAGATCAAGCAATTGTGTGCTCCCATGACTGCAGATATGTTGAATCATTGGTTACTCTTAACACTTGTGATACCCACCTACAGAGGAAAAATGGGCCAGGTTTGTAAAGATGTTTTGGTACCTAATACTGCATGATGACACTTAGTTTTATTTTGCAAAACTGTGTACACTTGTCTGCATCTTTAGGCACATTTAAGGTGCAACACCTTTAAAGCTCCAGACCAAATAGATTCTAAGAATGTCAGAAAGCCTGGGACAGAAATAGTTAGGAGAGAACAGTGTTGCCTGATTAGAGGAGGTAAAATTTATCACATTTTCAATGACATTTTTAATTTTGAAAGGGGAAAAAATCTTCCAACTTTCCCAACCTGAAAGATTTGGCAACTATACTTTTTTTCTTTGTATTTTATATATTCAGCCAAATAGGCTGAATTTTCAAAGTGTTGATACTTGGAGGGGGGGAAAAAGAAGTCCGTTTATATTATCAGCCAGCTTTGATGCAACCCCACTGGCACAAGCATGCACGTCTGCTATATTTCAGATTTTTAATTCCCCCCCTCATACTGATACCGATTATCAGTATGGGGCTATATATAGATGTATGTATGCATATATAGAGACTCTTTTAGATATATATGTATGTAGATGTCTAAAAATACATAGGGAAGTGCTCCACAGCCTGCACAAGGGAGATCAAAGAAAGCCCACAGAGGTGAAGGAGGAACGCTCATTCAGCAACTCCATCATAACAACTGACACTCCTCATCCACGAACGTCGTCTCTCTCGCCACCCCTCAGCAGTCACAAACACCAGTGTTGGCCAGGGCCAGGGTGACCCAAGGCACCGGAGGAGCTGATGGGATGCTACAGATGGAGCTCGTGGCAGTGCCGAGAGCAGCCCTTGGTTTCTTGGCTCTGGGTTTGTCTCCTGACAAGGCTGTTGCACCTTCCCAAAGCTGGTTAAATGATATTACACAACAAAATGAAAAAAAAAAATACCCTGCAAGTGGTAAATAAATGTTGTATGACCCTGCAGGTGTATGCTCTGCTTGCTTTCCAGATACGTTCGGGTGATTTAGTTAGGAGAAATGTTCTGCCAGACGGCTGCAAGGGAATATTACATAATGGTTATGAAAAGTGAATTTTGAGCTCTCTGGGGAACCTTCATCCCACAGTTATGTTTGCCCAGCACAGGAACAGAAATACCCCCCCGGTAACCAATCAATATTTCTGTGAGTCCCTCCACGCCACACGTGCACGGTCGCTCCCGCAGCAGCAGGGGAAATGGCTTTGGAGAAAAACAAGTGAACATTTCATCTCCAGCTCTCTCCTGCCCTCTTGTTTGCCCCTGAGGGTAATTAGTGCCAGGTGGTGTCTGGTCTTTTGGCTGGTTTTAGACAAAGTAGGAGGAAAATGAGGGGATGTGCATGTGTGCCTGGCCGGTGATGGGGCTGCAGCTGGGATGGAGTTTGAGCACATCAGGCTGAAGCCTGGGCACAAGTGTAGCCATGCCAAGAGCTCAAGCCCACCCGAAGGGGTCCCAACCTGGACAGCCAGCAATGGACAAACACGAAGAAGCCAGAGGATTTGGGCCTCCTGGGAGGCACCAAGGTCCTGGCTTGCAGTCTGGATTCCACGCAGCAAACACAGGGTGCATCTGGCACGCAGCTTTGATTTTGAATGCTCCCCAGGCGACTGCCCGAGGATGAGCTATACACAGAGCATCACTCACAGGAGATATTCAGGGAATAATGTATGACTGCGAGGATTACTTGATTGGTTCTCAGACAGCCTGAGAGTATGGAGGAGAGGAGAAATTTTGGCAAGTGAGTTATTCATCATAAAACACATTCTCCCCTCCCCCCAATACACACACCTGAGTTTATCCAGAAGGTGGCTATTGCATGTGCAAGAGAGATGGAGGCTCTAAGGCCTTTCATCAATGCAGGGCTGCCTTATTGAGTCATCCTGATGATGAATGCTTGAAACCTCCATGAAAGTGCAGTGCAATTACTGCTGAGTAATAGCAGCAGGTGGAGCTTTTCAGCTCCAGCTGGGATGTAAGAGGCGATGGTGAATCAATCAGTGTGGAAGAGACCTTGGTTTGGGAGGGAGGGGGAATATGGGGGAAAGTTTTTCCTTGAGTAGCCCCTGAATTTAGGGAAGAGAGAGCTTAAATTGGTTAAGAGTGTTATGGGTGCTGGAGTTATATTTATTGTTCACAAAAGCTGCACCTGAAAGGAAATATATCTGAGCTCTTTGAAGCAAAGTGGTAACTACACCTAATTAAACAAGGAGGGGATAAAAACTCTGACAGGGCTAAAAGGAAGAAGTGAAAGAGAGTTGAGCATAGATGTTAGAACAACCCCAAATCATTACGGCAAGTCCAGTCTGCTGATCTTTCTAAGAGCTCTGGGACTTTTGAGAAGGCTGCTTTGGGTGGCATGAGCTCTGTCAAGCTGAAGTGCCAGAGAAGGTGGAAGTCTTGACCCTGATTTTGTTTCAGTCAGGACAGTATTGGATGTTGTGAGCTGTTTTCTGCTTCTTTTATGGAGAACATGCCTTAGCTGCCTAGTCTCCGAAAGCACACTGCTGCCTACAATAAAAAAAGCTTGGGTTTTGAGGCTTGGCTGGTGCTTTCATAATGAAGAATCGCCCAGCTGTGACCCACACAGATGTACCAGGGAAGAAAGGCAATTACAGCACTGTAGTCTGGGGCATGGGGGTGGATTTTTATTACATGCTTGAGCTAATGACTGAGTTCAGCCAAGGTTGCATGCAACCAAAGGAGCAGCTGAAGCCCAGCTTGCAGAGATCGGTGCGTTGGGGCTATCCACGCTGCCTTCCCACCTCACAGCCTCTACTAGAGAGCAGGAGCAGAGGAGGGCTAGGACTAATGGCAGAAACAACCCCTGAGCTGCTCTACCCCTCACATGCTCTGCTGGAAGAACGGCATGTCCCGGCTTTGCTGGTAGCTGACATACCACATATTGGATGGGCTAGTCCAGAGACTGACAGAAAGCTTGTCAAAGTCAGATACTGGGGTAAAGGATAAAAACATATTTGAAGAGAGAAGGAGAGAGACTGTGGATAAAGTTGATGCCAGGCCTTATCAATCTTCTGCTTGAAAATGACAAGTGGTGCCTATGAAACCTGCTTAAAGTTCCTGTGTGTCATAGGGAATATTTTTCCAGAATCTTGAAAGAAATTGGACAATTATATATTTAAAACAGATTCTATTTCTGGTCACCTGTGTTTTAGATGTCTGAGCCGTGCATGTTAGATGATATGTCAGACAGAAACAGCAAATGGATTATTTATTTCCCTGCAGGGAAACGGCTTGGCCAAAAGCAAAGGAAGCAGAGACTCTCCACTGCTACAGTGCTGACTGGAGATGAGGAATTAAGTCCCACTTGCCACTTCGCCTGGCAGTGGGCTGCCTTAAGGAGGGTGGCCCTGTGCTCAAAGCACCAGTTTTGGAGCCTACAGACCTGTGCCTTGGTCCTGAGTTACGCCACAGGCTATGAACAACTTTGGGAAAGTTGCTTCAATGTTCTGCAACACTGCTATTCTGTATGTAAAAGAGGAGAACTGATAACTAACTGCTTCAGAAGGTTATTCCAAGGTAAGGGTAGTGCTAGTGAATTACTTCAGTACCTTCTGATAAAAGTTATAGAAATGCTTATTATCATAACCTCAGTCTTCTTCAAAGGTTAATCCTGGCAGAACGTAGGGAACTTGCCATCAAGATTCAGGATGTTCAAATTTAGGCAGAGCCTACTGAAAGATCAGGTTTGCATCTTGCATTAATTTTTCATGAACTTCCTTTTTTCTTTCTTTTGTCAATAGGGAAAAAACAGGAGGTGGAGGAACGAAGAAAGAAAGTCTCTTCTTTTTCCCCACTTCACTGCCCTCTTCACTTGCTCCCCTCTTCACTGCCAGTCTACTACCTAAGAAAAGATGTACACAGTGACCTATTTTAGAGCATCGATTCTTACTCTGGGGAAGATGCATAAGACAGCAGGAATACAGGAGCTCTGTAAAGTAACTTCACGCAGCTTATGAAGATGCTTATAATGGTGCAACTGGTGCACGTGGAGGGAACCAGTTATTAATCACTAATGTTTCCTTTTCCTTCTAGCACGTAAATAAGCTAGATATGCATTAATAAAGGGATAGGTGACAGAACAGGCCAGATGGGCAAACTGGAATTGAAATGGTTTACAGCACACCTGGCTCTGGCTGACTGGAGAGTCCTTAGTCTTAGTGCTGACACTGAGTGAATGCAAAGGAGCTTTCATCCTAACAAAAGTGTGCTATAAAATATCCAGAAGATTCATGATTATGACAAAGTTTGAATTGCATGGTCTCTCTTAAAGGGAACATAGACCCTAAATCACTGCCCTTTACCTCCAACCTTGCTGGGAGGAGAAAGGCACATTCTGCCTGGCTACGATTACAGCTCTGGGACAAGAGGTCTGCAGCTGCAGAGGGAACCCAAGAGTCTCACAGTCCTACACTCTTGTGAAATTCCCCCTTGACTACTGCCTTCCTGGGAAAAACGAGACCAAAGAGACTCTGATCTTCAGTGTTCTCCTTGACGTGCACTGAAAAGAAAAAAGAACAACAACAATGAAAAAGTCCTCTGCAAGTTTGTGTGTGTTTTGTTCCTATATTAATACCCATTGTGGGAATGGATAGAAGAGGATTAACAGTGGCTATCCTCTCTTCAATCTAATCTCCTATTGACTGAGAAACATCACATAGGGACGTCTTGGAGGAATTAACACAAATCCTTTTAAAACTCTTCAGTGTCTTCTCTCTTCCCTTCACCCCTCCCCAGCCACTTCTCTCTGTGCCCCCCGGTGCTGAATTTGTAGCAGAGGATGTGGCCAAGGAGGATCATGGGTAATCAATTAAGATGCAGACTTTTACCGTTTGAGATGCATTATCATGGTCCCACTGACACATTCTGAAACACAAACTCAATCTATCACATTGCAAATGAATTCAAAGCGGAAGATTAAAGAGGCACACAGTCTCACCATAGAATTCAATTAAAAAAAGGGGGGCAGGGGGGGAGAGAAAAGCATGAAAGCAGGAACAACAGAGAGAAAGCTGGCTCATCTGTAGCCAAACTTTACCCTCCATCCTATAATTCTTCCAATGGAGTCCCATTGGCAGAGATAGTTTGCGGTAGTCTGAACCACAGCTTGCGTGTAAATAAAGGGGTTTTTTGTCAACTTGAGATGGGATGAAAGCACTTACACACAAAGACACTTCTCTGTTTTCTCTTTAGCCTTCCCAAAAGAATGTCTCAGGACCAAATGGATTGAATGCAGGTGTATTTATTTGTTACCTCTGGTCATTCCAGGCCAGCAAAGCACCTCACCAACAGTCAGGCCAGGGTGAGCACCA
Source organism: Harpia harpyja (assembly GCF_026419915.1). Classification (NCBI taxonomy): domain Eukaryota; kingdom Metazoa; phylum Chordata; class Aves; order Accipitriformes; family Accipitridae; genus Harpia; species Harpia harpyja. The sequence continues at coordinate 26,034,228 of NC_068945.1, read as the reverse complement.
GGGAACTACGAATATTCAGTGCACTTCATCTTCCATGGTCACAAGTTTCTGAAGTACAAACTGTCTATTCTTCTCCAAGGCGGGCTGGTGCGTGTCAGCACTCATCTCCCTGGCTTCAGAGAAGGTAAATCCACTGCAGGCTGAAAGCAGAAATGTAACTCTTGTAATCCAGGCAATTTCTCAGAATTAGAGTAGATGCTTTTTCTGCCTTGTTGCTTTTATTCTCATTGCCCCCTTGCCCTCCTACAAGGATTGAGATGGAGGTCTTTCCCTCCCTGTCCAGCACTCCTCAGAAAGTGCTGGCATAAAGAATAGCAAAAATTAGGAGAAATTTTAAATTATGCAAGGCCTTTCCTTCTCCTCTCTCAATGTCTTCTGCAGTTGTCCTGGTTTCAGCTGGGATAGAGTTAATTGTCTTCCTAGTAGCTGGTATAGTGTTATGTTTTAGGTTCAGTATGAGAAGAATGTTGATAACACTGATGTTTTTAGTTGTTGCTAAGTAATGTTTAGTCTAAACTCAAGGATTTTTCAGCTTCTCAAGCCCAGCCACAAGAAGGCTGGAAGGGCACAAGGAGTTGGGAGGGGACACAGCCAGGACAGCTGACCCAGACTGGCCAAAGGGGTATTCCATACCATGGGATGTCATGCCCAGTATATAAACTGGGAGAGTTGGCCTGGGTGGCAGATCGCTGCTCCAGAACTAACCGGGCATCGATTGGTGGGTGGTGAGCAATTACATTGTGCATCACTTGTATATTCCAATCCTTTTATTATTATTATTATTGTCATTTTATTATTGTTATTATTATCATTATTAGTTTCTTCCTTTCTGTTCTATTAAACTGTTCTTATCTCAACCCACGAGTTTTACTTTTTTTTCCCCCGATTCTCTCCCCGATTCCACTGGGTGGGGAGGGAGGGAGCGAGCAGCTGTGTGGTGCTTAATTGCTGGCTGGGGTTAAACCATGACAGCAATTTTTCAGAAGTCTTTGTATTTCTGATACCAACACTGTAAAGGCATAAAGTTTTGGGATGAAAACAGAATTAATTCAGCTTAAAACAGAACCACATATAGGCATGGTCAATATGTAGCCAATCCACAAATAAGAGCCCACTGATCACGCTCCCTCCCCATTTATATCCTTGCTCCCTTGGCCAGTCCCTAGGGCACATCCAAGTTCTGGGTGTGGAAATCAAAGGCCGCATAAGATTGAAGGCAGGGAATGAAGCTGAAGTCATCTTTTGGATGAGCTTTTACCAACTCCAGCAAGGGCTTCGACTCCTACCCTGGAAAACCGCTGCCTGCTAAAACCTGTCTGTCATTTCCAACTTTCTCTCTAAGAAGCATAAGGAACAGTGGTGGGTCTGCCGAGGAACTGCACTAATTACACAACTGCCAGAAACATACGTGTCCTCTTTCTTTAAAATTAAATTGTCATGTAAACCCCACCATTGGGAGCCTCCATGTGTCACAGCCTAGAGCGGTTGAGGCACCAGAGGGAAAGACGGCTGCTAGATTCGCTCGCTTCCCATCTGTTTGCTCACAGAGAGCTGGTTAAGGAGCCCTTCTAGCGGAGACAGGAGACAGATGCACGTAGAAGGTAACAAGGACATGTTGTGGATTCTTTATCAGCCATGGCTCAATTTGAGATTTATTTTAGTGCTGGGATTAATTTGATGCTCATGAAAGGGACAGGCTGTCAGCACTGACAAAAGCCTGCCTGACAGCCAGGAGGCACTGGGTGAGTTTTATGTGCAGAGCATTTGCCTGTACCCCTCGTTCCTGGTGTGCAGCACCACCTGCCCTGGTCTCTGCCCCACTGCCATGCAGCCAGCACCAATCCTGACCATCACGCGGGGCAACAGGCACATCCATGCAGAGCTCTTACCCACATCCATGCAGTGCTCTTACCCAACTCACATGGCCAACACAGCCTATGAGCTGGGATCAACAGATACAGGTATAGCAGGAGCATCCCAAAGAAGAGGAAACAATGTGGAAAAGTCAAAAGCTGAGCTACAATATTAACTCTTCTTTTCATTTCCTAACATTTTTCAGTAAGGAACTCGCTTAACCTCTATTGATGGAAAGAGTGGAGGAGGAGGAAAAGGAATAAAAGGAAAGAGTTATACAACCTGGAAATGAAAAGAAACAGTTCTGAGCCACCAAGGAAGTTCAGCAGTCTCAGTGCCTTCACCTGGAGTCCCTGATTTAGTGACTGACTCAGCTATCAGTCATTGCAGGCAGCATAACACCGTAACCAGAAATACTCTGTTTTTCTGTGGCTCTTGGTTAGCAAGTGATGCTGACTTCCTGGGAAGAGCCCTTCTGAAAAAAGGTGCTGAGGAAAAGCATCTATGTATGCGCTGTCTGAACTATGAAGTTATTTTTGTTTCCTGCTTCTGCAGTAACTAAGTATTTCTCCACTGCGCAGGGCAAAATATTTTTGTTGACTTTTTGTAAAAGCAATTTCTCTGTTTCAGAAAGCCTAAAACGCTTCATCAGACAGCTCTAGTTTAACCATTTTAGAGTGGATTTAAAGAGCTTGTAACCTTCCAAGGTAAATGCAGTGCTCAAAATTAGCCTGAAATTTGTACTTCATATAATCCACTTTGGAAAGCTCACTCATTGCTACAAGAAATGGCAGATTCTCGCAGCCTCCAGGGGCATACACAAAATCTTAAACAATGCACATCATATAATGACAAACACCCATTTATAGACACCTCAATCCACATGTCAGTTCTTATTCCTCGCTAGCATCCTCTCAAGGACTGACGCCTGATTTTACTACCTTTACTTGTGGAGAGGGCAGAAAAGACTCTCCCAGTGACTACCCACATCAGTAGTGACTTATGGATTAGGAACCTGTGAGGAAAAAGCAAGTGTCCTCCCTTCCCTGTCCTCTCCCTGCCTTTGTGGTTCAGCCCCGGGAAGTTAAAAAGAGGAATATGTAGTATTTTTCCACAATTTTTTGCTGAACTTTCATAAATATTACAGAAATATGTGGAAGATTGTCATCGACTGTGTTCTTATTTAAAAACTGTTGTCAAGCAAGACATGTTTTGTTTAATAGTCTCTTTGGTCAACAAAACGCATCATCAGTTAAAACATTAACTGTTTCTGTTAAGTATGTACTTAGGTTGAGATCTGGGCTGTGAATCTTGGTGGGGGGAAGAGAAAAAAGGGGAGAATATTTTTACTCTGCCTCAGCAAAGCAGAAAAGAGGAAATCCTACTGCAAAAATCCAGGCATAATCCAGCTTTTCGCATCTGCAGTGAAGCATCTGAAAAATAAAGGGCTAGCAAATGAGTTTCTTTAAAATGAGAGCAATTCATAAGCTGGGCCAGATGCAGCCCTGAGACAGAGGCACTGGCTGCATGGCAGTGGGATACCTCTCCTGTCTCACGGTCAGGAGCAAACATATTTCATCAGGCAGCACTAATGAGAAAAGAGAGGGCTACATCCCATTTTTATTCTATCCCTGTGGATCTATTCCCAGGAATACTGATGACCCTCCACAACCATGAAAGAAGCATCCTTTGGCCAACAGAGAGGGGAAAAGCATATAGGAATAAAAAGCACATTAAAGACAAAATTACAAGCTTGAAACACATCAGACCCCTGTCATGCTAGCACACAAGGACATTCTGACTGCAGAGCTCTGTTTTCCTGTGATGGGAACTGCAGAGCAATGGAGTTGGGGTTTCTACCTGCTGCTGGGTGCATTTCCATTTCAAAAACAATACCCTAGCACTTCGTTTTGTTTTCTCAAGGAGGCCTTCACACACCTGAAATCCTTCCATCGTTGCAGAAGTGGAGAGAGAAGAAAACGAGTTGAAGGATACGTATTTGTGTCAATCCAGGCCTGAGCATGCAGATTGATGGTTAAATAGACACAGAACTACACAATACGTAAAGCTGAAAAGCTCATATAGAGAAGATAGTGATGTATTCCCTTACTTTCCTCCGCGCTTCCTTATACATGTGTCTCCTGCTAGTCATATATTACATTCTGATGAAAGCAGATATGTAAGAAAGATCTTATCCCTATCGAAGCTTGCTGTATTATGTTAAGTCATCCCCCAATTTCAAAACCAATATCCCATGATGACTCAATCTATCATTCCCTTCAGCACATAAAATTTTTTCACTTCTTGACTACCTGGCTGCATTGTTAACTCAGAGACCAACCTTAAAAAAAAAAAAAAAATTAGCTTGGAAATTCAAAACACTACAGAGATTTGAGGTGGGATTTTGAAGGGAAAAAATACCCAGAAATAGGCCACTGGTTTCAGAAAGGCTGGGAATAATGCCAGCTGCATGCCGAAAACACACACATGCGTGTGGAAACATCATACTGAGACGTTCAGTAGTTCAGCTGTTTTGAAAAGCCTGCTTCTAATTTAATTTTGAACAGAAAATGCTTCAAACTAACTGACTTCTATAAAAAGTTGGAGCCACTGAGATGGGATAATTACTTTTCCTTCACAGATTTTAGACGTTGTGTGTCCTGCAGAGATGACTGGAAGGTCTGCTGTGGCAGATAGGTAAATAGCTGTGAAAAGATGCCCCCACACCTTCCTCCCCCAGCCTCTTATTCTTAGTGGTCATGTATCCTCCTGCTCTTTCTTCCCTCTGTTGGCTTTCACACCCGTGCCCTTCACTGCCTGGCCACAGGAGACCCTTCCTTTAGAGTCAGCTTGACACCCCCCCTTGCTTCTGGACAAGTCAAGGTAGCCATAGTAACTTAAAAATAGCTACCAAGGCCCTATTTCAGATGATAGAAAAAAACAGTCATTTAAAAAAAAATATATGTTTTTGAAGCTAGAAGACCATCTAAAACCGTAATAGTACCAAGTGACCTTAACACCTTTAAAAACATTTGAGTGGTCACTTCGCAAGCCCGGGCTCCCTGAGATGCCATGCTATCACATTTTAGACACATTTTTTTGCTGATCGAAGAGTCATAGAGAGCATCTCACAAAGCCAGATATCTCTCGCTGATCAGAAAACTCATCCATCCTGTTTACATCTGGCAGCACAGATTTCTTTTTATGAAAAGGGTCTACCCTTTCCCACCTCCTCCTGCAAAGTTATCACCTCCCCGCGGTGTTTAATGCTCCCCTTACAAAATAATATTACTTCCCAGCCTCAGCAGCCGGTCCAAAATGTCGAGGTCTTGCAGGTTATTTTGTCAGGAAAAGAAACGTTTGCATGATGGAGGCCCATGCCTTTGAACACACTCTTGTAACTACAGTAGGATGCATCCCAGTCCTGCTGCTTTAGAGGCAGGAGGAAGCAAACCCTCAGAGTTTATCCGCTCACTGCACCGGTGCTGTTTGGCTGTGCACCTTCTCACAACCTGTCCTGCACTCTCTCCCTCTTCCCTTTTACCTTTTCTGTAGACGTTTTTTGCCTGTTCTTTAGACACTTTTTTTTTATACAAAGGGATTGTGCTTAATCACTTCCCATGAGTTTCCCTGAATTCTCTCTTCTCGAGCTGTTCCTCCTAATTATGCACGTGTACCTGTCCACTCAGCAAAGTGTTTCTAACAAAAAGATTCAAAATTCCTCAGCTGCTTTGCATTTTCCCCCACTCTGGATGACAATATGTGCTTGCCTTTCCGGTTTGGAGGCTGCAATCATTGCCAAAGCTCCCTGCTTTCGCAAGAAGATTTAGTGATCCTCTCAAGCAAATAATGAACCAGTTAGACAAAAATTTGTTAGATGTAACACCCAACCTGTGATGATATTTTCCATTTTAAATTTCCAGAGGATTTAGTCAGCCTAAATAGGTTTCTAATCCCTGTGTCTTTCATGATCCTAAATTGAGTAGAATGTATATTTGTATGGGGAATTAATGAAACAAAAGGGCCAGCAATTGTATTCTGCTCAAAGGCTAGAAGGAATAATACCCATTTAACAGGACTTCTGAAGTTTCCACACAGGCATGTTTTAGAAATAAAAAAGAAAAGAAGCAAAACACCATTATTGAAGATCTCTACAGAAAAAAAACCCCACAACATTCAGTCTTCAAAATGAAGATCAAATGTATTTATAAAGAAACAGATATTTTTTTGCCAGAAAGTTATCTTCCATTTTTCCCTCTGAAAAACAAGAAAAAATGTGATCTCATTACCTATCTTTTTTTTTTCTTTAATGGGGGAATTTATTCAAAACCAAAAATCCTTGTTTTGGTCCAAAAATCACTTTTCATTGGAAAAGGCTTCACAATGAAAACCCACTAATCACATTTACATTCTAAAGCAAGTAATGTGAATATAAATCCATTATTAATTACAGCAGACTTCTTAGGACAAACCAGTTCTTAGGGCCAAATTTAACCCTATTATGAACCATGGAACTTAATGAGGTGAACTAAAGAGATGTGGAAGTCATTTTTGTTTTGCATTTTTTTAGCAGCAAAGACAAATGGCATGAATTCGTACCTAGCTGTCAGCAAAAGATACAGAAAGACTGAAAGTGTTGCATTTTATTTTTACCTGTATTTTGTACTGAGGGGGCAAACACTCTATTTTTAATCATAATTTCTCCCACAGCGCTTCCTTTTTTCCTAGTTTAGAAAGGACTGACATTTTCCAGTGCAGCTCCTCTATCCAGGTAGCTGCAGGACACTTCAGACCGAGAGTTCAAACATGCCACAGGCTGTGCAGTGACCAGCTAAACGAATGCACACTTCCCACAGAGCCAGCACCTTTAAAAGTACATATGAAACCTCTGACAATTCAGTGCTTCAGACTGTGCGGTTTCTTCAACATTTGCAAGGTTGATGCTGTAAATACATCTTTTCAGAGTTTTTGCAAATAGCCTATTGACCTTTTCCCAAGTATTTTCCCAGCTTCCCTGACACTGTGCAAAATAAAACCTTTCCTTGTAGCTTCTGCAACCCCTGGCTCAGAGGGGGATTATAGAGCACGCAGCTCCTCTCCGGACAAGGACGTGCACGGTGCTGATGTGCCAACACAAGCTGTGATAACTTAGGCTTTTAGGAGCAGTGATTCCCCAGTTCAATTTGCAGTGCACTGATCAAGAAGGCAGTTGTCAGGAGAGACGGGGCTTCCCCTGGTGACACACTGATTTCAGGCAGCAACAGGGACCCAGGGGTAGAGCTTTGCGTTTCAGTCCCATAATGAACACAGGGATGCGGCTTCGTTCTAGCTTCAGGCAAAGACAGGCTTTGCGGTCCTGTCTGCCCTTCCCTACCAGTGGCTGCCCACTGGTGCCTGTGATTAAGATACCAGTGGACCTTTGGACCCGTCAGCATGGGACAGCAGTGTTGGAAAAGTAGGGTGCCTCTACTGAATGGCAAGGACTAGATACTTGCCAGCTGCAGTGCTTCCTTACAAAGTCTACTTTTTCTCATTATGTGTACTAAATAAATTAATTCTGCTTTGCTTTCCCTCCGCTCATAGGAAAATTGGTCACATGAGTTATGTACCACACATTTTCGGCTGCCTTCAGAATAGGTCTTTGGAAATACTTAAGGTCTTTGGTCCCAAGAAGAGACTTCTGTCATTGAATTGTTGACAAAACAGTTGCTTTCTCCAGGGAACAGCTGCTAAATAGGGATTTGGCTCACAGGCAGTAAATTAAATTATAATTTGCTAGACAGCAGGAGGATACTAGAGATCAGGATTCGTGGGTTTACTCTGGGCATGGGAGGGAAGTATAATGTAAAACTTATAGACAAGACTGAGAATATCACACTTGATTTGAAAGGCAGCGACCGACATATTAGCTGAAGCAATCTATGAGGTGAAGGATCTACATTGAACCCCCAACACTGCCTGAACTGACTTTATCCATAAAATGACTTTACAGAGAAAAAAACTGATAGGGCCTGACTGCTGGGCAGGTTTGGAGATGCAAGATTTTGGTCAATATGAAAGGCTGCAAAGGGCACGGAAATAAAAGGAGCAATCCATGCAGGTATTAACCACCCAACACAAGACATGTTCATTACAGCTTTCTGGGTGGGAGCTCTCGCTCTGCCGCAATTGTAAAGCACTGCCAGCCTTACTGATGCTGCGGGATAAACAAGTTCATCAGTCAGCCTGCGGTCCCTTGGGCAAAACTCAGACACATGTGAGGGGGTTCATCATCCAGACACTTTCCCAGCAGTTACAGGAGATTTATAAGAGCATTCATGCAGCCAATGTACTTCTATGTCTGCGTAATGTGAATTCACACACACTGTGCTTACACAATCGCAACACGCACTTGATTTTGATAAGTCCTTTGAAGTCTAGAGTAATGTGGTGATGCCCCTTTAGCTAGCCTGTTTTGTCTTCCCATCGCCTTTGCTGTATTTTCCATTTCAAAAGCCAACAGTCTCTGGTTATACATATGTACAGCCGGGCCTTGTGCTGTTGTACGCTGCTAACAAACATGGGCATTTGGCTCCCACTGTGCCCAAGGGGTTCACTCTCGTGTTCTTCGAGGGAAAGAAACAATACCTCCACTCAACTCGCTCTCCGGAGGAAAGCAACAAGTTCCGAAAAAGCACGAGAGCCGCGGCAGGCTCGCGCTGCCTGGGCAGCGAGCCCCATCCACAGGCTGTGAGGAAGCCCATTCCCATGAAGGGCTAAAATGCTTTAATTGACAGAAAGGCCCCACAAGGCAGTTTAGAAGTAGTTTGGCCGTCCTCAAAATGAGCAGCCTCTCCTCACACTACTGTGCGAAGCCTTAGGAAAAGCGATCGCAGAGCACTGACTGCCAGTTCTGGGCAGCGGTCATAGGACTTTTGGGACCAGCTTCTGCGTGGAAGAGATGGTTCAGATTTATTACACGTTATTCATTTTCTTCTCCCTGGAAAGATGACTTTAGCAGCTTAGCTTGTTGAACTTTTCAGCCTTTCAAATTACTTGGTGTTTTCAATAATATTCTTACCAAAAACATTTAAGCTACAACTTCGAAAATGTATTCGGAAATAACTCAATAAGCTTCCACATATTGCAGAAGGGTTCAGCTGAATCTAGCAAAACCGACAGGCTTCAAAAAACCAGGATTTTTCCTTATTTTTCAACTATCTGTACCTTTAAGTGAAAGGTAAGAGTATGCAGAAGAAAGGTCTTATTTTCTCTTAAGTAATTAACATAAAGATACAGGATGACTAGACACTGACTTAGATGAGGAACATTAAAGAATTTGTATGTTTAACATCAGCACAAAGGTCCTGATTTTTCAGGCGTGCAATTCTTACTCCTATTGCCATTTTGCCACGAGCTAAATTTTACTTCCAATGAGTTTTACCCATTAACTACCATAGGCCTAAAATATATCCTTAACTATTCAACTGACAGGCAGTTTGGACTGGAAACACACACAGCCTTTCTCTTGTCTTAAGAGACTGAGATTAAATACTCTAATCTGAGAAAAAATAAACTGTGCATGATATCTTCAATTGAGCTCCCTACTCACAGATAATTAATTGATCACCAGAAAGCCCCATCAAATTCTCAAAGGTTTGCAATCTCTAAACACAGAGAACAGAGAAACAGCTTAGCTGGTGATGAAAGGCCAGCGAGTCAAAGGAAGGCTGTTTCAGAGGTGGAGAGAGAAAACATCAGTTGTGTTTCACGTCTGCCAGGAACACCGATGAGGCTGTGGGAGGAAGGACACAGAGGCCCAGTCTGAGCACATGGGTTGTCAGAAAGGGGGTGAACCCACCCTTGTGCCTCAACACAGCAGGGACACAGCCTCTCAAACTGCTACGCTTCTTGCTTCTTTTAGGACTTTTGGGGTAAAATGGATACCATAAGGCTGCTTATCTCGCTTGCTTCTGGTCTGCCGAGAAAGGTGCCACCTGCTTCTTTGTATGTGGCCAAATGTTGGGGAGGATGATTTACATAACTGCAGGGCTACTCCTGCAATTCCTTTGCCGCCACTCTTTCCCTTCAAGAGATGTGCAATATCACATCTGTGAAGTCGTACTTGAGCTTGGGATCCAGCTCAGAACTGGGTTTTATTTTTCCCTTTCCCTCTGCCAGCCCTCTACTTTGTCATCAGTGTCTGGTTACCCAGGCATTTTTGTTTTCTGTCTTTAAGTACTTACAGCCAAGTGAGAATAATACGGTAAAAAGGGGGTATACAGTTTTTCCAGCCCACACAAAACTATGCTGACTCTACTCCAGGGAACTCCTTTTTTTGGAGGTACTCATTGCGGGCTGTCTTTAAATTGACAGATATCTCTCATTCACATCACAAGTCTTTGTTTCTTCAGTGTCACTGATTTTGAGCCCTGTATAAAGATGTCTTTAGCCCCTTTCTTGAATTTTCTACTAGTAAACAATGTGTGTAACTCCTTGTAGTCATGGTTTTTTTCTGTATGACCTTAGAAATCATCAGCCTGGTATGTGTATCCCACCTCTGCAAGCTGCCTCCTACACTGGTGGAAGACACAGGATATGTCTTGTCCTAGGCTTCTTATTCTAATAGCTATACTTACTTTCTTCAGGATTTCATCCTGAGCAGCAGTGGCAACAATCACAGTTTGCCTTTCATCTGCCGCCAAACAGATTTTAGGCTGCTTTCTAATGTGAAAAAACAACTATACTTATGCAATCACACTCTGCATGTCGACTTGTTTATTCTCTCCATGCATCGAGCACACCAAACTTTTGAACTCTCTGGTTGATTTCAGGTAAATTAACAGCGGATCACTCATCTGAAATATTTGAAGCTCATTTAAACAGCTGTTGATAGTCCTGAGGAAGTGAAAGATACTGTTAGTATCCAGACAGGAGAGAAGCATGAAGGGTATCACCTCTAAAGAGGAAAAGCCAATTGACCTTCACACCTTTAGAAACCAATCCACCAGCTTTCATGGGTAAGCAGGCTGCTTTTACCTGCTGCTCACAAAAAGGCTTGCTGAAGGCAGACTCAGCTTTGTCCCCGCATGAAGGTATGGGATAGGGTCACCAAACAATTCAGCTACTCCAGTCCCCTCCTTCGCCTCTTACATTTGCATCCCCAGCCTATCGAGCATACATGCACAGCAGCACTCTCAAATTGCTGATTCACGTAGCTAGGCTAAAGATGAGTTTTCCCATGGCAACTGCCTCACCCAAGGGTCTTTCTACCTTTTCTGTCCTTGCAGGCTTGCAGGTGATGCTTTCAAACTACCTGTACATCTCACTGCTTTAGCTTTCCTCCAAGGCTAAAGGCTTGCAGAAATTCTCCCCCTTTTCTAGTTTATTTAGGCTCTTTTGAGCAACTGTAGGAGCTCTGGCTCTCTCCGAAGTTGCCAAAGGCCCCTGGCCATACTTTTCTGCTGGTTTTCCTCAGATCTAAATGTTATCAGTGTGGAACAGATTTTCTTGGAGAGTCTGTTTCCCAGGGAAATGCCCTGGGTGCCCAGCACATGCCAACTGTCGGTTTGCCAAAACCATACCCTAAGGCAAGAATTAAATGTAGGCAAACGTAAGTGCCCTGAGAAATTTAGGCCAGAAACAGAGCTGACACAGCAAACAGACAGGAAAATACTTGATGCGACCAAGAAAAAAGATCTCCAAGTGATGGGAAGTGTTTCCATTTTAATGGAAACTTGGTTTATGTGTAGATGTAAATCCCAAAGAAGAGGATTACTCCTCCGTTGGCTGACATGTGAATACAGCCTTTCTGTCAGCACTTCTGCTCACCTGAGTTTAAAACCCTTCCAGGATCATTTGGCTTTACAGGAGGAGAGAAAACAGTCTCAATAGAAATAATGATGGGGCATTTGGGATCCTTCAGCTCTTACCTATGCTCAGAGCTTCTCTGTGCCCTGAAGACGTCCTTGTGTGTAACCACTCTGGCCTCCTGCCCTTGCCAGTATGATTCTTCGTACATTTATCCCTGTTATTAGATAATCACCATCTGGTATTTTAACAGGAACGCTATTAATACCCAGAAATTGTAAAAATAGCTCTCTGACTCTGGATCATCTTAAGATCTTTCATCTGCTTTTTGTATTTTTAGGTAGAAAATATAATTACTCATATATTTTATCTTTAACGAGAGAATATGCTGTATTGGCTTTGTGTGGCAAGGTTTTGGTAGTGGGGGGGGGGGTCTACAGGGGTGGTTTCTGTAAGAAGCTGCTGGAAGCTTCCCCTGTGTCCGACAGAGCCAATACTAGCCGGCTCTGAGACGGACCCGCCGCCGGCCAAGGCTAAGCCCATCAGCGATAGTGGTAACGCCTCTGTGATAACATTTTTAAGAAGGGAAAAAAAGTTGGGACAGAGGGAAACGGCAGCCAGAGAGAGGAGTGAGAACATGTAAGAGAAACAGCCCTGCAGACTGCAAGCTCTGTGAAGAAGGAGGGGGAGGAGATGCTCCAGGCACCGGAGCAGAGATTCCCCTGCAGCCCGTGGGGAAGACAATGGTGAGGCAGGCTGTCCCCCTGCAGCCCATGGAGGTCCACGGTGGAGCAGATATCTACCTGCAGCCCGGGGAGGACCCCACGCCGGAGCAGGTGGGTTCCCGAAGGGGGCTGTGACCCCGTGGGAACCCCGCGCTGGAGCAGGCTCCTGGCAGGACCTGCGGATCTGTGGAGAGAAGAGCCCACGTTGGAGCAGGTTTTCTGGCAGGACTTGTGACCCCGTGGGGGACCCACGCTGGAGCAGTGTGCTCCTGAAGGACTGCATGCCGTGGAAAGGACCCATGCTGGAGCAGTTCATGAAGAACTGCAGCCCGTGGGAAGCACCCACGTTGGAGAAGTTCGTGGAGGACTGTCTCCCGTGGGAGGGACCCCACGCTGGAGCAGGGGAAGAGTGTGAGGAGTCCTCCCCCTGAGGAGGATGAAGCGGCAGAAAACGTGTGATGAACTGACCGTAAACCCCATTCCCCCTCCCCCTGTGCCACTGGGGGGGTGGTAGAGAATCCCGGAGTGAAGTTGTGCCCGGGAAGAAGGGAGGGGTGGAGGGACGGTGTTCTGAGATTTGGTTTTATTTCTCATTACCCTACTTGGGTTGATTTGTAATAAATTGAGTCAATTTTCCCCAAGCTGAGTCTGTTTTGCCCATGACAGTAATTGGTGAGTGATCTCTCCTGTCCTTATCTCGACCCACAAGCTCTTTGTTATATTTTCTCTCCCCTGTCCAGCTGAGGAGGGGGAGTGATAGAACGGCTTTGCTGGGCACCTGGCATCCAGCCAGGGTCAACCCACCACATATGCACATATCTGTACTACAGTCTCACAATTAGCCACCTCTTCAGTTGAAGTTTTAGAAGCCTTAAATGTTTGACAACAGACTATTGTCAAAAATACAGCAACCATGTAATTTTTAGCTTTCACCCATCGCTTTACATAAAGCAAAGCAGAATTCAAACTTGTACCTTTCAACTACAATCCCAGTATTTTAGCACTGTAGTGATTTTACCTCCTCCACTTCACAAAGAAGGACACATCTCCATTTTGTTTCAGATGTGGTATTCGGAAATCCCTCGGTACCAAGCCTTTGGACAGTTCTGCCACTGTTCTGGGAAAGCTCTGTGAACTGCATCCTGTTTTTGAAGATTAATAGATCAGCATGTCAGAATTTAAGCTTCCTCTTAAACTCAAATGCACTTTTTTCCTGCCAAGGTCCTCTTAAAGACACAGTGCCCCCATCAGGGTCACCTTTTCTCCTGCTTTTGCAAAAACTATGAAGCATTCCCCATCAGTGAAGCATTTCAGTCTTTCTCCTTCCTAGATAAAAGGAAGTCCTGGAAACAATAATCCACTGACTTTCTTCAATTTTTCAGCTAGCTCAGTAGTCTTAAAACCTGTATCTCAGCATTTCCAGTTCCCTGAATTAAGGGGTTTCATACTATCTTCCAAAGTAGCGAGTAGGGAAATCTAAGGGCTTTGTCATCTCTGGGCTCTGAGGAAAGGGTGTTGTCTAGAGCAACTGAAGTATGTTTCATCATGCATTTTTCTGTCACCCTGGACCACTTCTACCTTTTCCTTTGGTCATATATTTTATCCACAATCTTCTTGAATCCTTTCTGACCGTACTAACAAACAGCATCTCAGGGAGCTTTTTCTTTTTCTTCCCCAAGCTTTTATGCACCCTCTGCCCCATAGCTCTTGTAGCACTCTGCACAGTTCGTATTTCAGGAGTGGATGTTCTCTCCCCCATGCTCCCGGTTCCCTAAGCAACCCCACAAACAGTAGCCCACAGGGCTGTCTCCCAACTATAGTTTCCTTCTCCCCAGCCCACACCACCTAGTACCATCCAGTTTGTCTTCAAGGACAGGGATTTCTCTTGAAGCACCTCTCCGTGGTAATTTTCTCTGTTGCCTCCACTGGACCGGATACCTAATTAAGGTAGGAATTCCCTCTAGGAGCAGGCAGTTTATGCCATTATCTTCTGACAAGTCTTTCACTTACCCCTCAGCTCCACAATTCAGCTTGATATAAGCCAGCAAGTATCGCTCCTTTTTTCATCACTCCAAAAGTTCAAAGACACCCAATCTAGCAGATGGACCTGTGTGTTGACACCCGTGAGCTGATCCTTGACCACCCTGCCAGCAAAGCAACCATTCTGCCATTATTAGCATTGAGCAGTGAGGAGGCACCTCCGGTTAAACACTGAAAAACTAATATTGGGCTTTCAGAAACCACTTCTTAATGATCTTTCACAACCCTCCAGAAAAATCTCATTAGCAGCAGCAGAAACCCTGGAGCTGTGCAGAACGCATCCAGCATGTGTCGAAGGAGACCATTAGTTTGCCTCCTGATGAAAGAGGCCCATGAGTCACAGTGCAGGAGTCACTTGGGGGCCAGCAGAGATTTTGAGAATAGTGGGAAAGGACATCTAAGCAACCTAAGTGGAAACCCAGCAGCAACAGGGAAGTCACAAAAGGGGTAGCTGTAGACATTCTGAACTGAGAACAAACAAGCAGAGTGTCAGGTTTAATATTTTTCAGCTTTTGAGGCAGAATGCCAGTTTAAGTTAATTTGGAGGCAATATCAGCATGCAGTACAAAATGACCTCTGCTACATGAGATCTTGTCACAGAGAAGAGTTCAGCACCTTTGGTATGAACTTGGCCAGAACTTGTTCAAAGTTATTCTCTTTGTCTTTTGCAAAAGCAATGATTTTACTTTTCCAGTGAGCAAAGTTCAAGCAGGAACTATTCTGCCCTCATCCCCTCGGTGCAAAACTAAAACATCCAAATGAATAGATGTTAAAACGTCTTCAGGGTGTCATAAATACTTTTCAAATTCTTCTGTCTCAGACTACATCCAAATAATGTAGATAGAGATGCTGCACCAAGAAACTGGCTTTTACCTCTGTGAAATCACACTTGAAATTTTGACCTAGGTGTCTTTTACATTTACATTCCTCAGACACCCTTATTTTTAATGATGCTCAGGAACATTTAGGAGATTCAGCTGCTTGTGTCTCTCCATTCTCACTGTCTACTTTTCTGTCAGAGGCAGCCTTCATCTTCTCCAGGGAACTGCTTCTTGCAATGTGCCAGGTATGCTCAGCTGACATTTAACTGAACAGAAATAGGGGCTGCTCAGCCTCCTGAAATATCTGCTCAGTTCTTTTTAGGACTTGCCAGATGTACTGATCAATGATGTGGACTAATTGGAATTGGGACAAATCCTCACATTGATTTTGTTTGAGCTAAGCTGGAACAAGAACCAAATTCTTCAGATGTGATGGCTATCCTGAGGCTCCTTGCTTCTAATTCTTCTATCATCAGACACATTTCTCCTGGTATCTGGGTTGGGTTTTTTTAGCATAAAAGCTGCCTTGTCCCCAGTCAAAAGAGTGAAATTAAGGCTGAATATTGCACTGCTCAGTGTCAAGATTTATAAAAGTCTCACATTCTGGTTTCTTGTCATCTTAGCTAACTTTCAAATAAGAGAAGAAAAAACTGATGCTTATGAAATCTAAATGCCAGAAAGGCAAATGAAAGGAAGTCCCACCTTATTTTGGTCCCAAAATTCAGCTGCAAGATGTTCAAAGAGCATCTAGGACTCGTGATATCTGCTGGCCTTCCCTAGCTGTTCCCTTGTGGAGTCTGTCTCCCGTAAGTGAGCAACATTCCCACAGATCCACAGAAGTTATCCTTGGTCACTTATAAAGTGTTGTTCACCTCCCAGACTTGCCTGTTTGCAGATGCAGAAAGTGAAAGAAGAGGATATGCACAACAGCAGCAGAATGTTAAATAAATCACAAGTGTGTACCTTAGATAGTCCATGCCCTTTTCATCCAAAGAGGGGAGCACAGGACATGAACCTGATGCATACCTTCTCCTGTTTTCATTCTGAGAAGCTATTCAAAAGCCCAAAGAAGGGGCTTAAACCTGCCAATGGTAATTAAACATTTTCTGATCCCATATGCATTTCTGTCTATTGCCTGGTGAGAAATATTCCTTACCTTAGGATGATCTTTCATATTACGAGGTTGTTGCAAACACAAGTGGAGCTCTCCCTTTCACGGAGAGACTGAGGCCATGACCTCTTTTGTTCTCCACTACGTCTTTTAGCATGAGTGGGTCAGACTCCCCTGAATGCCATGAACACAGTTATGCACTTACCATGCTGTCAAGAGAACAAGGGGAAGACAGAGTAAATCATTATCTCTGCAGTTGCCAGGGTTCCTTGGATGCTTTGAATGGAAGGCGTTTTTTGCCTTGCTCAGGCATGGCTGACATGGCTTTCATGTGCTGGCAGGGGCTGAGGGGTGTACAATGGCACGTTGTGTCAACCCTGGAAGACACTTCTGCCAAACAGAATAAGGAGTCTGTTATTGAAATCTGCATGATCACTGGTGCTTCCTCCATGAACTCTCTCTCTCCTTGCCACCCAAGCTGGATTTCCAGGGTAAAGCTGCTGACAGGATCATTCCACCTGATTTATCACCTCGGTCTGTTAAAACCCTAAATATGGATGGAGGCAGGCTAGGGGAGAGAAAGAAAGTAGCCAGCGTCAGACTATGAGGCTTCATTTTTCCCACACAGCATATGCCTGAGGAAAAGCAGAGAATAATGAACATGGCAGCCTTGTTTTAAGGGTTTTTTCCTTCTGTAAACAGAAGTTAGAAAGCAAAACAAATCCCTGTTAAATGTCGAATGTTGTACATCCCTCTGCATTTATGTTTCAGAACATCTGGAATGTCCTGTGGGAGCTTTTGTAGCTTCCCCGTAACTGGGACAGAAAGGAAAAGAAAGTCACAGAAATCACAGTGCTCCAGGAATTAGATGCCAAATACTCATAAAACAATCATAGCATCAAGGCGCAGAAGAACAGGCTACAGATTTTCCTTTTCTGGATCATCTTGAAGGTCCCCATCTACTCAAGCATCTCTGTCTCACCAGGTTCTGGAATTTCCCCATGCTCCATCCTCTTCTCCACGAAGTATCACAAACCCAGATGCTTCTCTCTACCCATGGCATTCTGAATCAAGGACTTATTCCCAGGGATGGGACCACTAAACTATGAATGGAAAAGTTACAAGACCTCTTCAAAACAAAGCTTCCCATGTTGCCACTTCTTGCACTCTGTTCCTTGGGAGACTGAATTAGTGAAACTACACAAACTCTTTGGCAAATACAAACTCACCACATGTGGCTTCTGTGTATACAAATACTGGCTTTGTGCAGACAAGTGATAATACGTAAATGCTGAACACGTAGGGATTTGCATGATAAGACAAAGGGAGAATGCTGTGCGAATACAGAGGTGCGCATCTGAGTCCATGACTTTTGTGCAGTTACTGAATGTTGCAATAGGGTGGAAGAAAGCATGGGTAGGACCAAATGACAAACAACAAGGGGACAGGCTGCTCACCAGCATGAGACAGAGCTTGACACTGAGAAGAAGAGACATGTTAACACAGAAGCAAACCAGTCTGCCAGGAAAGGGAGAAGAGGGTGCACAGAGGCAGAACATTGCATAGCACTGCAGAGGTTTGTAGAGTCTGAGAAGTGACAGTGCCATTGAGGGAATGTCCTGTTTGTTGGAAGAAAGTGGAGTCTGGGTCCATTTGCCTGACATGTCTTCTTCTGCTTCCTTATAGAGTTTAGGATAGCTGTCTCCAACATAAAACTTCAGAGTACAAAATGATTTTTCTTTAAATGAGAAAATTAGGAACAGACTGAAAGGAAAAATAGAAAAATTGAAATTCATAGAAGCAGTACGAAGCCAGTTTAGAAATATTTCATTACAAGTACAGGAAGTCTGTGGCACACATTTAAGCAGACAAGGGGAAAAACAGTGTACACTAACGGTAAAGTATGTGAATATATATGTAAACATCTTCCAAAAACTAGACCAGACAGGGCTGGCAGAATCAATGAATGGAAATTACAGCCAGCACCAGGGGTAAGCATTGTCATCTAGATATTACTTACATGCTGTTCTGAATACAGCCATACCTAAGCACATGCTTAAGTGTTTCAGCAAAACAAGACTAAAACATTGCCATTGTCCATTCAAAGAGACTCTGTAATTAGAACTGGACTCCCAGGATAGCACATAAACATGAAAAATTTTCTCCCTCTTCTTTTCAATCATATTTCTTTAAAAAAAATTAGTCAGATGAGTTTAATTTACATGTCACAGACAACCTGATCTATATTCAGAAAGAACATTATGTCCTCCTCAGATGTCAAAATAATTTTATCTCTCAACCTGAGTTGGAGTCAGACATAAACGATGCAACGCATGTGGCTCCCATTAAAGTGTTAATCTGTAACACCTGCAGTTCACAGAAGTTTCTATACTTTGAAATAAACTGAAACTTTCCTTTTCTATTCCACTGATGTGCAGCGCTTACTTGCAAATTGTTTTTCTAACTTGGCTTCCAACTTTCAAAAAAAATGCAATTTAGACTTGCTACCTGGGAAGCTTAATTCAATTTCCTGCTCCATCACAGATTCCTTGTGTGTCCCTAAGGAAGCCACTCAGGTTGAGATTGAAGAGATAGGTTGGAGCTTTGCTTCCCTTGAAAATACTTTGTAGATCTGGCCTTAGTCTCTATGACTATCTATAATATATATACAATGATATAGACATACAATCCCCTTGGAAGTAGCTTGCAGCAGATTAAGATTTTTCTACCTATCAGCTATTCATTATGGGCTTTCTCCTGTCTTTGTAACCAACCTGCATTATGAGATTGTATGAGGATTTTTAGTCTGCTTCACTACAAAATCAGCCAGTTTAGCCTGAATTGTTACTGAAGGTGGTGCGGGCTATTGGCATAGGTCAGGAAGCTGAGGGGGAAATAAAGCCTGGAAGATGGTCAATTCAATAATAAACAGTAGAAAAAAAGATGGGGCAAGCAATAGCTTGATCAGCTACACTTCTACTTTTATGCAGAGGACATCCCTGCCTTTTAGACATAGTCATGATCCTTGGTACCAGGGAGGCATAAGCAGGATGAGGTAGGATTATGGAACACTGGTCAAGTACAAGCAAGTTGATATCTGGCCTGGGGAAAACGAAGAAGTACCTAGACAGCAGTACCAAGAAGGGACACAGTCAGAAGTTAATGTGTGTGTCAGGGCATGGGATGGAAGAAGATGAGGGCAGACCAAGCTAAAGTGCATGGCAAGAAGATAGTCAAAGGCTGGGACAAAGATGAGGAACAGGCATTTGCGATGATGAGAGGGCACCACAAGGATAAAAACCATAGCTAAGAGTACAGATTGGGCAAACAGGTGCTGGTTAAGTGGCTTCATACAACAGATCAGACTTTGGTGGGGCTTTAGTCCCCTGGAAGCACAGTTACCACCAGGCACCAGCTGCAGAACTCGATTGCCTCTGCAAGGTCCAGCAGAAGGGCAGCTCAGTGCTATGGCAAGGAAACCTATGTAAGCACCATGCTGGAAGAGCAGTTCCTTTCACGAGAATAAAACACATTACTGGGAAAAAAACCATCTCTACCGAGACACTGCAAAACAAGGACTATGTCTGAGAGATCTTCCTTGTGTTACAAGCAGCTGACTCTCTTTGCAGACTGTTCAGAACTATTTGGTAGGTATGTGAGATTGGTACCTGGTGCAAAAAACATCCTTTGTGGGATTTTGTATCAACAAATTAATTTTCACTCAAAGCAGCAACATGTGCTCCAGAAGTGGGATCTATGTTAGAAAATAAAACAATAAATACTCCTCATTCTAATACCTTCTGCCCTAAATATTTTGGATATCAGGAATTCAATTTTGGGTGTGTCTATCTGAGATGCCTCTTACAGATCACTGGCATTTTAGTTAGTCCTTCGCCTTCTCTCCAAAAGATAAGTTGTGTTTGGGGTCACAGATTACAAGCAGGTGGCCTGCTCTTGCTGACAAATCTGACTTCCAATGAACTTCCACACTAGTAAGCTGTGTTTTGTTTAATGAGGTCCTTACACCAGGCATAGGGACTGCTTATGAAAAGTGCTTTTAATAAGGTCAGTATTACCACTCACATTTGGTTGACCTTATGGGAATGTAAGAATGAGCTCTAGTGCTGCAGTATTAGCAGATCTCTGATACTTATCATAAGTGTCATGAAACCTGGCGTCTCACTTCATTCTGCAGCTCCTGGAAGTCTGTGACTGTTTGGGTATTCTAATTTGCATTAAAAAGAAACCAGTTATGGTAACAGCAGAACTAATGATTACTGGTTTTCTACTTATTTACATCCTACATCTGTTTCTCTTTCTTCTTGCCCCTACAGCAATTATTTCAGCTACTCCTCTGCACACCCCCAACTCCCTCCCACGTCCCCTAATTTCAGGGCTACAACTGTATGCTCCCTAACTACTGTGGTTAGTTTAGCCCATGCTGATAGCTCTTGTGCTTGTGCTGAAGCTTTTGCCTCAGTGACAGTATTAATCTGAGGCTTCCTTTTTTTTTCACAGCTGCCGATTTTTGTGAAACTTGTCAGACCTTTGTAACTTCAAGATCTTCTGCCTTTTTGCTGACTCTGGTAGGATCAGCCAGATTGTTCAAGGGGGTGAGGCAGACTGATGGGCACAGATTTCAGTCACATTTCCTTAAAAAGCCAAGCCTTTAATGAGCCATTATGGTCATCAAAGAATGCTCATAGGATCCCTAAGGCTTAAAAACTAAGTTGCCAAAAAAAAATCTCAAACCTGCTTCATAATATCTAATGATTCTGTGGGCAAGATTCATTACATATTTCAACTGTAAATCTATATAAGCTATATGTCTTTGTGACCTCTTTTAGCCTTTGAGATGGCTGTCTTTCTGCTGGCACATAGCTTTTTTGGACAGATGTGATTGATGTCAGTGAAGGCCCATTCTTGTTAATTTGTTTCAAAATTAGTATCTTAAATCTGAGGAAAAAGAAAGCACCTTTTCCTCTCCAATCCCATAGGCTGTACAGTGTGTAAAGGCTACCTAGACCCTAACTGACTAGAAAGCTGTGCAATGCAATTTTACTCGTCTCAATAGAAGGTAAAATAAAGTAGGTTTTCCTCCATGAAATTACCCTTATTCTAAGGGTTTTAATCTTGCAGGTTTAAAGGTATTCTCCATGGCTCCCTCTCTTATATTCAGCAGTGTGCATTGATGTTTAGCTTTGTTCTCCCCGACACTTCCATTTATGCATTAGTGCTTGCATTTGAAATAAAGAAATCACCAGGAAACTCCCCCTGACTTTTCCCACAGATACAGCTAGTGCCATGCCACTCATTACCCTGACTGCCTCTCACATGCTGACGTGCATGTGAGGAGGGGGGCACAGCACCCCATCCTGCCCCAGAGGGTGCTCACATCGATGCCAAGAGCTATCATCTGAACCAAAAACAAAGCTTGCAAGTGGCTTATCCCAAGTGGAACAGCAGGAAATTGAGCCCAAGCACTTTGCTACTGCTGGAAGAAGAGTCTCCCTCAGCGTTGCCTTCACAGTTGTCGGCGCCCCCCCAGGAAAGCTGCTGGCCCCCGCAGTGTGTGAGAGCCTCGGGGGCTGACATACAGCCCAGCCTGACGCTCCCCCGTACCTGCCCCTTCGTGCTGCATATGAACCCACAAGCGTGCCTGCGTGGAGTACTTTAGGTCAATCCTAGGCTTAGTCACCAGTGTGAGTTGGAAGCAGCAGAGGCAGTTCAATAATCTTGCAAGCAAAACCTTGTCCTCTTCCCCACGACACCAGCCTGGAGCTTCAAATCCCGTCGCTGCCAGCCCGATGTCTATGATTTCTTCAGACACGCTGCACCCTGTTTTTATGAATGACTTTCTCCTCTGCGCTTTCGCTCTGGGAACGATCACCGCCTACCAGGAAATCAAGCATGGCAAACTAGCTCGTCACTTTGTGAGCTGAGCACCAGGAGAGCAGCAAGTGTTAGGACTCCTCGCCTGCCCAAAGAAAACAGTGACTCTGCCTGTGCAGAGCCCTGTCAGGTACATACCAGCCACAAACCAGAAACAGTGTCTTCTCCTGTGTCTGTGAAATTAGTCAGTTTGAGTCTCATATGCAAACTCTAACTCCAGCTGCCAGTCCTGTAAATCAAAAAAATACACACTAAAATGACATGGTTACCTTATAAATCCTGATTTGTTTTTTACACCTTTTGAGTCAATTTAGGTTCTTGGAGTCTTTGGGGTACGCTGACAATATGTTTTCCAGCTTCTCTCCATGAAACAATATGATGAGAAAGTCCAGGCTTGCCAGTGACACTGGAGGGGCTGCCAAGGTTTCTGCTCTTGGTTGGCACAATGGACAGCTGAGCTTCTACTGGCATTTACAGGCACAGCCTAAAGCCTGACATTTTATGGCAAAGCAAAATCAAGCAATAAACTGTAATGGTTTGGGATAAGCTTCATGAGAACTTCAGCAGGAAGGGGGGGGTGGGAAGATGTAACCTCAGCAGCAGTCTGAGGGAAAACTTTCCTTTTCATTATCTCTTAGGTCACTAAAACTGGGGGGAAATCAAGTAATGGCAAAATTCAAGAGGCTGATATGAAGAGATGGAATAGCTTCAGACAGTTAAATGGTTTTAAGATTCACAATACTTTTTAAATTTGGAATCCCTTATTATACTCGTGCTCTCACCTCCCTGATGCCTGAGAACTGCCTCCAGCCAGGAATCAGGAAAGGGTTGTTCAGATAACACAGTGTTTGAAGTGTCACGCGATGCTAATGCCTATTGAAGATTTTCCATATGATGTCTATGCATAAACTTTCATCATTCATTTTGGCCTGTGATAGGTCTGCCTTGAAAAACTAACAAAAAGAGAGGTGGGGTTTTTTGTTGACCAAAAAAGAACATCAGAAGTCAGAAGCCGGTGGAAGAGTCAGTGACTTTTCCAAAGCATTGCAGCAAAAAGAGAAGAAAATTTAAAAGAAGAATTTTGCTGAAAAGCTAATAATGGGCATGTTACTCCTTGATTTTCCTATTCTGCCAAGTGTCATATTTTGGCTACTTAAAGAAGAGATCTCACTTCTCCATTTTTAATATCCTATTTACCTAGAAGTGAAAAATCAATCAATAGCTGAATTGCCAATTGCCCTGAGGCTCTTTCTATTGCCCTGGAAATGGAAATGTATCTTCAGAAGGAGTGGAAATGGCATGTTTCCCCGAAAAGGCAGTGAACCCAATGCAGAGCGGAGGCCTTGCTGTACCTGAGCATCCACAGCGATGCGAGGGAACACGTCTCCCCTCCAGTCCACAGGTCTGCTCCTACGGATCCTGCTTCTCCGAGGCTTACCCTTACTTATGCCTTCTGAACTGGGCAGGACACAGGAAAACACAAAAGGAGCATTTCACATCACATCACGGACGTGCTTGGCGCTGGGGTAAGAGTGCATGTGAGGGCTGCTGCCTTAGTCAATGATGTGTCTCAGGCCGAGCCAGGGGGTTTCACAGCTCAAACAAAGAGCTGGTAAAGCTGGGGTTAAGGCTTTTCAGACATAACAGATCCTTGTACAAGTCAAGTATAGTGAAGTCCAGAAGATTTAGCATCTTCCCTAGGGTTTAAAGGTCCATTAAGACTTACATATACTGCAAATAGCTTCTACTATGCAGTGCCTGGCATCAGCTTTTTAACAAATGAAGTACGACCTGGTGATCTATAACAAGATAACATGCTCATATCTGAGGATAAACAGACAGGAAGATGCTGCAGGAGGTTTCCACCACTCTTTTTGTGCGAGTTCTGTCTTTTTTCCACATTCTGCCTACAGACACCTATGTGATATATTTTCTTGTCAAGCTTGGAGTTCCAGAGGTAGTTAGGAAAACACTGCTTTATTCTGCTGTCTATAGGATATATTTTTATTTTTATTGTGCTACTCTGTATCGTCACTTGATAGTGACACCACAGCTGTCTCTAGCTTCTTTACTTCATATGCTAAGGCCAGGTCTGACAGCAACTTAACTGGAGTTAAGCAAGTCCTTAACTGATCCCTCAGGAATCAGATCATTTAATGCTAAAGAAGAAAAAAAAAATGAATAATAAAGATTTGAAGTTCCTCTGTTTCTCAGTGCCCTTCTTGAAATACTTAAGATGATAGGCTTGATTTTTTTACTGCAGAACTTCAAACCACCAAGCATAAATTAACACACATGTAAATCCTCACAGAACCTAAGTAGGTTGCACTGCGGAAAAATATTTTGTAGTAATTTAGACATGTTTCATAAAAAGTAATTAGCCATTAGCTAATATCCCATTGTGGCTTTCCTGCAACTGCTATTAGAATATTTTGAACACAAAAGAACGTGAGATAACAGGCAAAAAAAAAATTCAGATTGGAAGATGGCAATGAAAACTGAACAGGCTAATGCGATCCACCTGAGGCAATGAGGCCAAATTTCTTGCTGATAATAATTCCATATAGGAAAAACCACATGTGAAGGAAATGCAGCAGTTACAGCACGGGGCAGAGCTATTAGCAGGAGTGCAGCTGTCTCGTGTTCAAAGCAGTCATTGCAGTGATAGCTTCCAATAACTGCCTAGGCATACTCAAAGGAAATAGAGCATGTGGACCCAAGATCAAGACTCAGCAATGAGAATTTCCCTGATGAAGGTCAAAGGCTGCATTACCATTACCCAGTATTTTACAGAAGATCATTTTATCTTGCAGATGAAAAAAGGAATGACTGCTAGTATTGTTGTCAGAGAGATTTTGGTGTACTGTGGAAATGGGCTCCTCATCCCTTGAAGTCAAGAGGAGTTTTATAGTTCATTCTAATAGACTCTGGGCCAGACGCTAAAGCATGCCAGAGCCTGCTTGCATCCTTGTTCAGCAGAGCTGGGCAGAACACAAAAAAACTACTTGCAGAAAGTCTTGCCAAAGCCCACTTCCAAACAATTAAATGGTGATTTTATTATTATTATTATTATTGTTACTATGATCATCATCATCAGTGCTACTATGAATAGCCAACAGATTTTTTGCAAATACCCTATAAGTACCTGTACTAGAAGAAATGTTGCTGAAAATTAACATATTTTCAGTGGCTTTAGTAAATTCTTAGCAGTGCAAACTTCAAGCATGTCTGCACCAGGAATTCAAGAGTAAATTTTCAGCATGCAAAATTACATTGTGTGTCCAATTTAAGATGTTTCAAGGAGCCCAATTTTCCACATGACCAGTGCTCAGCTCTTCCTCAGAAATGCTTTAGGATGTCTTACATACACTACTCACTTCTGAAAATACAATCCCAGATTCCAAGAGTTAGGCTTGTTCACTCAGGGATTAGAAACTATTTTAAAAGCATTTGCATTTCCCAAGTCTCAATACGTAAAGTTAAAGGCCTGTTTTACGTTAATATTTCAACATCTTAGTAAGTTGTCTAGTCCACAAATTGCCGAGTTCACAAAGTCTTCGAGTAGATGTGGGATGCTTCTTCCCCAAAATGAACTCAAGAGACCATCCTAGAAATAAGAAACTTCCAGTTTCTCTGTGTAATACACGTGTGACTTCAAGAGTGCATTTCATCAATGCAAATGACAACAGAGATGTCATTTCAACCCTACAAACCTCAACGGATACATTTGGTTTGTCTCCCCTCCTCCTCTCTCCTCCACTCCTCTCCTTTTCCTTCCTTTTCCTTTTCCTTTTCCTTTTCTTTTTCCTTATTCCTTTTCCCTTCCCTTCCCTTCCCTTTCCCCTTTCCTTTCCTTTCCTTTCCTTTCCTTTCCTTTCCTTTCCTTTCCTTTCCTTTCCTTTCCTTTCCTTTCCTTTCCTTTCCCCTTTTCTTTCTCTCTCTCTCATTTTTCAGGATCTGCTCTCAGTTGAAAAGTTGGTTTGTACTCTCTGAAATAATGGTAATTTTTTTTTAAAGGCGAAATACCAAGACCCTGAGGAATGCCTTAATGAATGAGACTTGAAACAGTATTTTGTCAGGCTAATTGCATGCTGTAAAAGATTTCAGGTTAAATCTGAAAATATGTGTGGCTCGAGGTTGCAGTGTTATGTATGAAACCACTAAAATGTCCTTCTTCATTATTACCTGGCTTATTTCTTTGAGCAAATAATGATAGTCTAATCACTGCCCTTGGATATATGCATGCAAGTCACTCTGAAGACAACAGGGCTTTTGCATGCATATCCCAGGGCAAGGTTTTGCCCTATATTTTCAGTGATAAAGAGTGTTTTAAGCCCATTTGTAATTAATAGTTCACCAAGAGTTCTTTTTTTTTTTTTTTTCTTTCTTGTGGAGAAACTAGTAAAAATGTCTTATGTAATAGTGGAACATGTCATTCTTGTTGGCAGCAAGGCCAGTTTAGCAAAAGTGACAGGCTATTGTTCCATTTCTTATTCACTATGAACATGACTGCATGCTGTTCATACAGGCTTAGCTGTATGGCATGGGCACAGTATGGTGATATCCTTTTGGAATTTAGTTCGTTCCTTGAGTATGAAACAAAAATGAAAGATTTAAATTGTATATAATGAAGCTGTGCAACTTTTTCTTGCTGTGCAAAGCAAGCTATAATTTCATAGCAATAAGAGATTGAAAACCCCTGTTATTCACTGCATTACCTATTTATCTTTCCCACAGTGCATTTGCCGAGGTTTTGATCAGCTTAATTGTAAATGTCCCAAGTGGTAGGACATCAAGACCTCCCCTCTGCCATAAAAGTTCCATAAGATAGTGTAAGCGATCCCAGTGTCAGGAACTTTCTCTGATATAAAATAATGTATTTTTTTCTTTTGCATCGTTTAGTAATGTTACATGTATATACAATCCTGTACAGCCCTATCATTTACGTGGGTACTCTTCAAGTGCTTATAAGCTGTAACAGTACCATAACCTAACCCCAAATACAGCTTTGCATCTCATTTGAGTGCCCACCCTTGCCCATGGCCCATCCCTGACCAAGGATCAAGGGCAGATTAGATTCATTTTAGACAAGTGCAAGGTAATGAGCACTGGAAGGAACAGTTTAAGCTACCGATACTCACTGATGGATTGATGCCTAGTGCCTGGGTCCGGGGCTGTCCCCAGCGCCCTACTCCCTGGTTGGAGCTGTGGGATTGGCCCTGGCTGCCAGGCCTATCCTGCCTTATGGCTGTGCCATCAACAGGTCTCTTCATCTCATATGTTCAGTCCATCTCTGTATGTTCTTGTCCTGTTATTAATGCTAAGTGTAGGAGAATGGGATAATTACTATATTGGTGGTGAAGTTCTTACATGGGTTTGTTGGCCTGTTTTGATCTTCACATGAGATAATGAGATGAGAATTGCTGTTGGACAGAGTCCTGCTGTGGGTCAAAAATTACAGAAGCAGATCAGAAACCCTGGATTGTCAACACTATCAGGCAATGACAAAACACAGAGAGACCGCGACTGCTGTAACTGCAGCGTGCTCCCTCACACTCACAGCCCAGAGGGATGCCTGCTCCTGGGGAGCACAGCTGCTCCAGGGCTGTGCTGCTCTGAATTTCATGAAGATAATGCAGGAGCAGCTCAATTAAGAGAGGAAATTAATTAGAGCATTGCCCCATAATTACACTTCCTGAGACAGATGCACTCCCTTTGCGTAGCTACAGCCATCCCTTCGCCCTCTGGGGTGGCAGAAAAGATGGGTTTACTTCTCACACCACCTCCAAACAAGCCTTCATATTAGGTGTTGATCAAAGAACACGAGCAATGAATCAGTCCAACGATGTTAATATTAAATACTAGGAAGAGAGGATGACCAAAGCAAACTGCAATATTGTCTAGTGGAACAAAATCTTTCAGTGGAGATGAGGTGAGAAATTCTGAGAAGACCTATCAAACTAGAAAAATTGGCAACACAAAGGCAGATTAGATTCATTTTAGACAAGTGCAAGGTAATGAACACTGGAAGGAACAGTTTAAGCTACCGATACATACTGATGGATTCAGAATTAGCTGTTATTTCTTAGGAAAAGAGTTCTAGGCATCATTATGGATCATTCAATGAAGACATCTGCTCTGCGTGCAGAAGCAGCAAATAAGATGTTTGGCTGCATGGGAAAGGAGATGGTGAATAGCACGGACAAAATGATATAAGCCATTGTATAAAACCAGTTGTACAGCATGTCCTTACTTTGAATACTACTTTAACAATTTACTTTTGGTCACCTCAGCTCGAAGAGGCCATGAAAGAAATTGGAAGAGATGTTGAGAAAGGCAAGTGAAAATTATTAGAATCACAGGGGAATATTTCAAATAGGGACAAAATATAGAAGAATCATATCCATTAATCTGGTTAGGAGAAAAGTGAGGTGTGGTGAGAGAGATGTCTCTGAAATGCTATACAGTGTAGAAAGAAAGCAAAGCATATATTACTGCCTCCATTTTCCCATAATGTAGGTATGCTCAAAGAATGGTTTGTGACGAAGAGCAGGTTCTAAAAGGACACGGTGAAATATCATTGTATACAGAGTAAAATAGCCTGTAATGCCCTGGGATGCAGGATGAAATTGCAGCAAGAGGATTCAGGCCCTTATTAGCCATTAATGATAGTGACTGTCATTTACAGGAGGGTCCCACGACCGCTGCAGGAGCGCTCTGAAAGTGCCTTCCTATAAATAAGAGTAAGTCCTTTATAAGAAAAGGCGAAGAGACAGACTGGGCTAAAATTTTCTAAATTCAGATAAAATACCAAGGTCTATAATATCCACATGCCTCAGGGAACTTGCACTAACCCATTGCTTTTGACAAAAGGGAGAGGGTGACACTGTGACACACAGGATCTTAGAGTTTTGTTAATGTAAAATTTTAGTCTGCAGCACTGAGCATCAGCCCTCCCTGTTACACTATCTCCTGGATCTACACAGGTATCACCAAGAAGCCCGTAGCACCTCTGCCCCTCCATGAACAGTGCTCACTAATCTCTCGCTGTGGGACATCCTTCCACTGAGAGTCAGCTTCATGCACTGTATTTTAATCCATAACTGAATTTAGACAGTTCTCCTCCTTCCCAAAAACTGGCAGTGAGACTCAGAACAGAGGGGAATGAATGCCTGGGACTTGACAGAAACGTGGGAGCAGAAATAAAGGAAGAGACATATGCATGTGATGGGAAAGGAAGAAGTCAAAAGTCAAAGTAAAAATCCTCAAAGGAATGATATAGGGAGAAAAAGGTGAAACATTTGAGAGACAGGAGGGTACAACGAAACAAAAGAAACGGTGAAGACAAAATGGAATAGAAAGAGGGTGGAAGGAAAGATTATAGCACAGATTATTCAGAGGCCACAAAGAGTAGGGAATATAAAGTCATATTAATTGGAGGGAAAGGAAGGTAGGCAAGTATAGGAGAAGGAGCAGAGAGAAGAGATACAAGGAAAGGAGGCCTAAAAAGAAAAAAAAAACCAAACCAAAACCAACAAAAACCAGGAAAAAAGATGTGAGAGGACAACCTGAACTATGCCATGTAATAAGTAGGAAAGACTGTTTCAAAAGAAACTAAACTCTCAGCAAAGGACGCTGAAAGGCATCTAAATGACAGAAAGAGAATTGACTGAACTGAAGATGTATGGAAGGTGGCATCTGAGAGAGAAGACCACACAGATGCACTTCCAATGTATTACCAATGCCTTCCAGTGCGGGACAGAGAATTAACTCTGCCCCAGCAGCTACCTCCCACTCAGAGTTTCTTCTTGGATTTCTGTGTAGGATGAAAATACCTTAGTGGTATAAATGTTGGACAATTTATAACACAATGGAACTAAGAGCAAATTCTGCTAACCATCTTAGAAGAAATCACATTTTTCTATATACTATTGCTAATCCCAGGGGAAAATGTACATTTTGCAGAAGTACTAGAAAGAATAGACCAGCCCATCATTTGTGTCCTTCCACAAAAATGGAAAGCTAATGGCCTTGTTAAAGTAAGTTCTCTTGCACTGCTAGCTGGGAAGTAAAATTATCATCAATTAACTTTAGCTAACTCTCAAAATTCTTTAAAAGAGCTTTTCTGTACCTAATAATGTTCTGATTTTAGAATATGACTGTTACTCAGAGCATTGGAACAAGTTCTGTAATCTCACTGGATTTCCACTCCTTCTCAACATGTGGGTTTACAATGCAGTTCCCAAACTGGATGTCATCCACTCTGGCTATTTCATACCCATAGGGGAGTGAGATCCAAAGACGAGTAAGCCTGATATCTGTCCTCCTACCATTTGCTTCAATAGGCAAGCAGGCTGGCGGGACAACAGTCCTAAGGGGTAGGTCTTGGGACTTTGGCCGCATTCTTAGGAGATATCACTGACTTTTGTGACCTTTTACAATTATCAGTATTGGTGTTTCCTCCCTTGCCTTTTCTTTGCCCATTTAGATAGTAAACAGTTTAATGCAAGGTATTCTACAGCATACAGTGTATAAAGACTTCAGGCCATACTATAAGGCAAGGATAATAATCTACTAAACATAGTTACTGCACTGTCTTTGGCTGTTATTTGCAATCTGCTTAGGTATTCATTGCTCTCACTACACATCCCTGTCCTGGTCCAATAGAAGCACAAACATGAGATGTTTGTTATTTTTCTATGCATTTAATCTAAAAGAATAAGCATTTGTTTTTTTCCCCCATCTCTTAGTGAGCTTGTGATAGAGACTAATATTGTAAATAGGAAGTAGTTAGTAACTTACTACGAGTTTTTCAGCTTTTTCCATTTCTTGCAGGTTCAGTCACTGCCAAAACCTCACTTTCTAGAGATTATTCTTTGATTCCTGAAGAGACTTCAGACATCTCTACTATCTTTTTTATTTCACTTCATTTAAATTTTGCAACTAATTTTCAGACAGGAACAATGAAAAAACTTATGACTGGAGGGGGATGATAAGGGTTAAGAGGCTTTTTTATTTCTATCAGATCTCCTTTCTATTCTGATTCATTTTCAGAAGTAGCAACCCCTCTTTGAGTTTCTAGTGTTGATGAAAATGAGGAAAAAAAAAAGAAGGATGGAAGAGACAAAAAGATGGAAGGGAGAGTCAGTTTAAAATGCACATTAGGAACAAAGTACTATGTATAATTTAATATTACTTAGTCTTTCTGGTCACAAATCTGGAAGAGTGATCTGGCCTAGGCATACTCTTATAAGTCTTTGCCTGTGATGTCAGTCAGGACTTTATTGCTACTTGTCCCTTTCATCGGGGGCTGCCTTCTACTTCCCTGCTTTTTACATCTTGGACAGTAACTCTGCATCCCCCATTCTGTCCCCACGCCTTGGCAGAGCAACATTTAATGCAAATACAAGTGATAATGAGATTTACCTCCCCTACAATATTTATTTATCCATGAGACCTACAGCCAGGCTCACCTCCCTGGGCTTCCCCTCCATTATCCTTGACCATCTGGGTTGAACTCTTGGATTCCTGTCACAGCAGCTCTACATACTATATTCAGCTTAGAAAAGGCTTTCTGTTGGTGCTGTCAGCAGTGGGGTATCTGATGCCCTGTGAGTCCTGAATCATGCTTACCAGTGGGGTGGGAGGCCCAGATCAAAGCAAACTCTCACTGAGAATAAATTAATATCCACTGAAGTTAGCAGAACTGCATTAGTGCTGGTAACTTCCTATCCTTTAACTGCGCTCCACTCGCAGCATTATTACAACTGTTTTTGTGGCTTATTTTATATATGCTTGTTTATCATTCCCAGGAACAGTTTGATTTCATTCTTTTAAGACCACTCTCCGGCATTTTCCCATTCAGATTAGCCATTTAGTACTCATGGCTTCAGTTCAGCAAAGCACTTAAGCGCATGCTGAAGCAAATGCATTTTAAACATGCAGTGACGTATGTTGCCAATATATCATTAGGACTTAATATTTATATGGACACAGTGCCTAGCAACCCAGCCCTGTTCCAGGAGTTCTGCTGCTGCTGCATGTTGTACTACCATACAACACAAAGACATTGTTCCCAGAAGCTTCCAGTCCTGAGCTTTATATACTGTACATTCCTCCTCTAATGTGTTATGAATATTAACCTGTGTAACCACTGCATTATGCTGACGGTTAGATGAGCTAAGGTAGCTCCCATTTGTTGATAGAGAAAATTAAGCAGCAAAACAATTGTCAGCATCAGCCTTTCTGCACCAGCACTGGCAGCTTATCCCATTACCCCTCGTGGGCTTTGTGCTAGGCTAGATGTATTTTGTATTCCTCCATTCTTCTGGATTTAGGTTTGGCAACTATACCAAAGCACTGCTTCCAGGGCTAGATATGTAAATTGAACAATTTGTCGATCAAGAAGAAAACATATCTGTATGCTATACTGATTACATGAGCATAGAGGAATTGCAAGCTCTTAAATATGTGCAACAACAGATAACAAATCAGTGTTACAAAGACGACAAACCATCATATTAAAATACCCATTTACATCGCAGCATAGTTTTGTTCTTGCATGGTTTGGTCTACTACAGATTTCTACAACGTTTTTGTCAGTTAATCAGTCTCTTCTGGGTTTGACAGTCACTCTGGAAAGCTTTAATTTAATTCTGCCATGAGATGGGTTGAAAAGGTCATATTTCTGTTTTGTAAATCCTCACAAACTGGGCTTTAGAGATGCAAAACTAAAATCAGTATGTTTCATCTTGTGCTGTCCTGACACTGAAAAGGCAGAGAAAAATTTTAGATGCAAGATGTAGGGTGGGTTCCTCCTCCTGTCCTCCTTCCCAGGTTATAATCGTTAAATGGGAATGGTTCTGCAGGGCCATTATTCTGGAACAGCTCAGCTTCTAATTCACTATGTCCAAACTGCCTCATACACTCCAGCATTAGGTCTGTCTGTAGTTGCTTGAAAGTAGGCTGATACCAAGAATATATTCTGCCCACTTTGGAGACCTCCACACATCTCTCTGAGGTCATTATTAAAAGCAGATCAGCAAATTAGAAGGTTTATGGGTTTAATCCACTGTGTAAGCCCCCCTATTCAATTACAAGGATTTGATTGTGCCCAATCTCATGTGATAATTTTCCATGGCCCATCTATTGAAAACCCTCTAGTTGTTACTACGAAGAAGTACTTGGACCCTCAGGGCCCTTGGCTAGTCATGGTAGGCACCCCTCTCTGGTCCAGAGACCAAGGCAAATCTCCTTGTTTTAGCTTGACCTGCAGATATTTTTCAACAGATCTAATCAAAACATCGCCTGTATCTTTGTGTACACTGTGACACATACAAGGAAATACCTCATTAGGATACTTAAAGGAGAAGACATGGTCCTGTGCCTAACTGAAGGATAGTGTTGTAGTCTCCCTGCCTCACTGTGCTTCAAGTGGACTTCAACCCTGTCAAGACAGTGACTGCTCTCAAATCTCTGCTTGCAGAATACCTAACACTGCTTGCAGGCACCGCAGCCTTCCTGCATCAGTACAGCACACGCACTAAATCATAATGCTGGTTCTCATAGGGCTAGTTCACATGCAAGTGACAGGCAAGTACTTCTCTCTCGCTTTCCAGGGAGGAGTTCCTGGCTGCGGGTCCCACCTTCCCCACCAGCATCACGGACAGAAGCTGTTCCTTCTGCATCCCATTCCCCAATCCTATCGGCTTTTGGAGATTCTGTTGGTTTTTTTTAATCAAATGCCTAAACTCATAAGCAATCTTCAGGTCTCTGTGAATGTGTGCCTCTGTGGCTAAAGTTAGAAGTTAAAGCAAGACAACCGCTAAGCGCAAGTAATGTTTAAATTGAATATTTTTGTCTTGCCACCACTGTCTTTCCATGATACCTCAGGGTTTGTTTCCCTTTTATCCTTTAAAAAAGGGCACCAGACACTTTTTTTTTAATGCCAACACAAATGAAAGAAACTGATGGGCTGTGAAAACTAAAGCAGCAAGGAACCCTAAGAACAGTCTGGCATTCAACACAAAAGGGAATGTGCTATAAGAAGCGCAACAAGAGCATCCAGTTCACCAAAAGACTTATCCTCCCCTTTTCCTTTCATCCAGAAGTAGCCAGTAAGGGCAGAATAGCAAAGAAGTCCCAGAGAGGTATACTGACTGCAGTGGCCAAGAATCCCAAGGAAAGCTTTTTGTCAGAAATAAAGATGAATTTGGTGTCTCCTCTTTAGCCTTCCTTTACAGAGCCTGAGCCATAGGCATTTCTCAAATGGATAATTATCTGCTAACTAAAAATGCAGTTTGAAAATGACTCAAGCTGTTTGCAAATCCAGGTTGGATTAGCAGACTGCTTTAGCCAAAATGAATACAAGAAATATGTAAGGGGGAGGGTAGTTAAAGTTGAAATGTTTCACTTCAACATTTAAAAAAAAAAAAAGTTGGTTTTTTTTTTAAATTGTGAAGACTGCTTTGAGATCAAGTGCAACAAAATTTATTTTATCTCCCTATTTTCATTTTCAGTTTTAAATAAAACTATAGTTATTGAATGTTTTATATGGATGGAGAGGAAAACTAGGAGTATGTTTTGGCAAGAACATTTTCTTTGTTAGTTTCAAGTTATCATCCTTAGTAAAGTGGTTCCCTTCCTTCTTTCAGTTACAGTATCAAAAATTGTTTGCGCTGCAGTAGAGCAAACCACAAAATGGTTTTGTGCAATCAGCAGCTTTGCTTGGCAGAGTCAGAGGACTAGAATAGCAAAGGTGCGGGTATTTACTGACAGAGGTCTCTGGGGTACAGTTATGTCTGGGATGTGAACTTGGGGAGCTTCAGAATCAGTGGTACACACAGGAGAGACACAAGGCTGGCATGGCATAAGCAACTTAATATCAGATAGGGAACGGTACATTAAATCAGAGGTCAGCATAACAAAAGTGGTTCTGGCAATCAGGATTGAGATGAACTGACAAAGCTGAACCAGGTCAGCTGGTATAAAACCCAGAGAAAATCAAAGGTAACTGTCTGTGGCAAAAAAACCTGACGTGACAAAACTAGCAGTACTTCTTTCAAACTTGATCAAGGACTGTGCAGGTTTCATGCGATGAGGAGCCAGTGCCACCAGCTCCTTGCTTGTCTGGTACCTTAGCAAGTTTGCTTGCTCCCTGAAACCCACTGAGGTGTTAGTGGTTTGGCCCACCACAATAGCCTCACTCCTTGTTGTGCAGTTAATAACCAGCTCCTGTGGCATCAGCATTAGCTGTCAGTGTCATCAGACAGCAATAAAATCTGTGTCTGAGAGTTGTTCTGCAACAACTACTTGTGCCCTGGCAGGGAAGGTTTCAGACTCCACACTTTGGAGCCTCTCTGATGCGTTTTAGATTTTGAGTCTTGATCTTCTCCACCTAACAGGACATGTTTTCAAAGCCTTTGTGCCCTCTTCCAGGGCTTGAGAAGGAGGAGATGGAAATGACAGAGGTAGCTACAGGAGTTAGAAGAGAGGAAGAGAGACTCTGTGTGATACGGAAGAGACTTCTGAGGCGCATATTTCCACACTTCCCAGCCACCGGCCAGAACAGCTGAGAACAGTCTGTTTCTTTGAATGCAGCCAGTAGATCATGAGCAGTACTAAGATTTCACACAGTACTGGCCATTCCAGCAGATAAACCCTTCTATGTCACTTCATGTTCAGTGCAATTCTGGGATAACTCTCAACCTGACACATCACACCGCAGTCTCTCTGTGTTCAGCACACAACTGGCTGTCCCCAGACTTGCACCCAGATCAGCATCTCCAGGGACAATTCTCCAGGGATAGGTGGGAAGAGCATCTTGTGGGTGAATGCACTGCATGCCCCTGCTCCGGAGTCTCAAGTCCTTGTAGGTTTTCCCCCCAGTGATTCCTTTTCCAGCTTAGGCAAAGAGAAACCTCTTACAGTTAAATATTCATATGACTTGAGAGGGAAAATGTTGCTGCTCTTGGCATTCATTAGGCTCATCTTTTCAATAGAGAATGGAAAAAAAAAGTTCAAAAATCCGTAAATGACTTGCCTTAATACCTTTATCCCTGTTAATGCATGTGGAACATAAAGATTCAAAGATTCACTAGGCCTTTTTCAAAGGCTATGTGGCTGCATTTAACACTTTGATATAAACCTTGTGATACAACGAGTACATGAAGTAGTCAGGCTCTGTCCTACAGATCCTGTGTACAGTACAGCTGTTGCTCACTGAC
Organism: Harpia harpyja; assembly: GCF_026419915.1. Lineage (NCBI taxonomy): Eukaryota > Metazoa > Chordata > Aves > Accipitriformes > Accipitridae > Harpia > Harpia harpyja. The sequence goes on along the minus strand of NC_068945.1, from coordinate 25,997,771 downwards.
TATGGTTTTACTTCAGATCCTTGTTGGGACACTGATGATGAAAGAGTGGGCTTTGCCTGAGAAACAAAAAAGGGGAAAAAAGTAGAGCAGAGAAAGGGAAAGGAAGGAAGGAAAAACAGTAGAAAAAAAATGTTTGATGCTGCATTTGCTATCTTTAATTGAAAAAGGTACAAAAGTTGTGCAAAATCACATTCTTTCCTTATCCTGAAGGGTTAGGGGAACTGAAGATGTTATCATAGCTGGGTAGGAAGAATATGACTCCAGCACTCTGCAGGGTTCAAGGCAACAGAAGATACCTGCTTTGTACAATCCAAATAGCTCCGGGTGCTGCTCAGAGCACCTCCAGCAGCAGCTCCTGTATGCAGCTAAGATGCTGCTGGATTTACCACAACCTGGGATACCATCTAGGCCATTTAGCCTAAGCTGCTGAGCTGGTGATATACTAGTCCCAGGTCCTTCTGATCCTTCCAGGGAGACCACACTAGAAGCCATGGATCCTTTACATCAGCAGTCTGTGAATTTCTCTGATTAGAAATAGTATGAAAGGCACACCATGAGAGGGAGACAGAGTGCCATATGAAATGTGTGTAGTTCCAGCTTTTTTTTTTTTTTTACTTTTAATATGAACCCAGGGATTTCCCTGCATGTTTGCTTACTGTTATTGTTTTGACTGCATACTGACATTCAATTGCCAGAGTCCTATTTCAAATTTAGTAGGTGATGTTTCCTTTGCTGTTACCTTTCATCCTGCCAATAATAGATCCAGATCAACTTGTCACTGAGAAAATGGGCTCCAGTATTTCACAACTTGTGTAATTGCTTCCCTTCCTTCCCCTTTTATCTCTGTCTTTCTACAGCATCTCCACTCTTTTTCTTTTGCCTTTTTGTTTTCCTTTATGACATATCCAGGAAGGATGAAGGAGCATAAAGGAGTTGGTGAAGATAAATTAATATGTGGTTGTGGGCATGCTTGCATCTGATGATGATGAGATAAAGGGAAAATCATCTACATACAGCAAATCTGACAGCAGTAGAAGTCAGCTAAGCTTCCCCAAATTATCCAGGTCTGCATTTGGCCTATCAGCATTAGCTTTTGGCAAAAGAAGTGCATCTTTGCATTTAAATGAAGCAGGCTGAACAGTGGAATACGAATGGCATTTATCTGCACCACTGATGTTTAGTAAGTCAGTCTCAATGCTGGTTCATCCATGGGTGGCGAAGCCCAATTTGCATGATGTTCTCATCTGGCAAATGACCTCTAGGGACCTCTCCATAGTACAAGGCAGTGATTGCTAGGGAGCAGTGTTCAAATAGTCACTTAGCAGACTGGTGATGGGGCAAATGTGAGTTTATGAGCCCAGGGAGACATGGAAGTGTTATTGCTCCCCACAGGAGACAGCTGTTGCCTGCTGGATGAGTGTAGGAGCAGTTTTGCAGTTCAGGCTACAGTGTCATCCAGCCCTGAGCTCTGCTTTGACTCTTTTCCTTCCCACGTGTGATTTCCAACAGCCCACTGCCAGGCTGACATTTCTTCACTGCTGCTGGTGGCTGGCTTCCTTGCTGTTTGGAAACCCCAATAGGCGTTATGACTGAGCCATGTCAGTGTGATTGACAGGTTTGTACACACAGAGGGCTGGGGCATCCAAGAAGCACTGATGACAGCTCACAGACATGTGAAGGTAAGAGAGCAAGTGGATTTGGCAGGCTGAGGTGCAAGCAAAACAGGCCTTGGCTTCAGCCCATGAGCTTTGGGGAGGCAGTGGTGCCAGTCCAGAGTTTGAATTTGGTGCATGGGGTTACTGAGATGTGTGAAGGGGAGGCAAAGAAGGAGGAACTGATGAACAGCCACGAGAAAAGAGGGACATTAGAGAAGGGAACAGGAAGAAGAAAAACACAAAACAAAAAGAAGGAATACTATATCTCTCTCATCAAAGATGCTTGCTATGAGCCCTGCTCTTCCCTCCTACCCCACCCCACCTCAAGAAAGAAATTACATTTGTCTTTCAAGCTGTTATCACTAGCCTCCCCAGAAGGAAGAACAGCCTGTTGAGTTTGCACATTCACAGAGCAAACCAAATCTCTTTCCTGGCTCCATCAGGAGATTCATATCAGTCTTGCTAACCTTCCTAACAGAAGAGTTCTTATATAGGTCTTATATTTACTGCAGGTCCTGTCCAGAGGTCCAAGTGTCCACTGCCTTTACACTATCCCACCAAGTAAATGGATAACATGATGGACCCTGACATTAAGTCATTGCGCTGCTAATTCAGGAGGACAGGCTGAGTACCCAAGTCTACCAAAGACTGCACAAAAGCTATTGACTCTCTTTTTGTTTCCATTTCCCACTGTAAAATGGAAAAGAGTGACACCTGCTTTCTTCCTTTATTTGACAGGACCATGTACGTGGACAGGCCCAAGAGGTGCGATCACTCCTCCTCCAGCTCTGAACCTGTGGAATGGAAACCAGAAATATCAAAATGGCTGTCCAAGGGTAGCCATGAAACTAGCTCGGCCAAATGGTTCTTCTTGGTGAGAACAAATACTGAAGGGACAGCCTAGGCAAAAGACTTTTGGTCCATCTTATCAAATTAGGCTGTAACCTCTTGAAGGAAGGGATAGGCTAGCACTATGGGTTCTACATGTTAGGAAATTATGATCTCAGTTTTTTCTCTCCTCCCTATTAACCTTTCTTCCTCCTGCTTGCCCCAGGAGCTACCATTGTGGATTTCACAATACTTTCTCAGCAGCTTCTTTTGTTAGTTTTGGGGGCTTTTTTTGTTTTTTTCTTTGTCATCAACAACATCTAAAGACTCATCTGGAGTTGAATATGCACCATGAAATTTTCTCACATTGGGAGCTGCTTTATGTCTGTGTTTTTAGCAAGGTCAAACCTGAGAAAGGATTGTGATTTGTCTTCTCTCAAGTGCAAGCTTTGTTATTTTGTCATTTGTCTGTGCTGTTCACTGAGTTTCACTGAAAACTTCAAGCTCTCTCCCACCTCTTAGCAAGGAGAATGAATATGGCAAAGGAAGAATCTACTTTCTTTTCAGTTAGGTGTTTATAGCTGGTTTATTTCTTTGTGTAGACCTGCTTTTGCCATCAGATTCAGCAGAGCCCTTATAGAAGCAGGCATGGGTAACAGTAAACTGACTACGAGTCAGCCCAGACAGGGACCCCCAAAATGATCCATCAAACTTTCTGTACTGACTTTTAGTGTACCTTCAATGCCAGCGTGAGAAAATGCTGCATTGGACCAAATGACCAAAGAGTGTGTCTGTGGCTAGGCTGGGAATGAGCGCACCACCACAGCCTGGTTTATGTTGGCCTGTGGTGACATGGGATTGCAAATCAGGGCAGCGGCCACAGCACTGCACTGTCCATGCATGAATTGCATGAGCGTCTGTGGGGAAGGGAAGCAGAAACCACTCCTTTATGGCTTGTGTTTGATCTCGCCCTGCTCTACCTTGGACGCTAGACCTTCCTTGAGTGGGGTCTTGGCTCAGGCAACATCCAAGAGTACCTTCTGACCTAGGTTCATCCCTGATCCTCTGGTTATGCATGTGTCTCGGTGAGACTGGCTGTAACACACAGAATACCAGATAGCGTTCATTCGCTCCACTACACTTTTTTTACAGGGAAAGTCTACAAGTTTCAGAAGTCAGTGACCGAAGTTTGGCTCATACATTCCAGTCAACATAACTAAATAGATTAGATACAAGGGAACCATCTGTTACTGAAGAAATGAATCAAGGCCACCTATTTATATATTTCACTTTAAGCAACCATTTTGAAAATCTTAGCATCCTTGAATACAAGTGTGATCTGTTGACACAGCTGCTACTCTCTTGCCATTGTCTCTCAACCTTCTTTCAGCCCAATACAACACAGCTAAGGGCACTGCTGGCAGTAGTGTATAAGTGTTCTCAGCTCCCCTCTTTCTTCCCACACAGTCAGGGTCCAGATAGTTGCTGTGCGTGGATTTATGATGCTGCCTGTTTAAGAACTGTGGCTAGAGTACAGGTGGGTAGATTCCCAAAGAGTGTAGCTTCTGCTTTAGGCTTCCTTATTTAAATATACGCATGGACTGGAGGTAATTTTGGACCCACATCCACATTTAAAACGCAACACACATCTTGACGATTTACTTGGGTCCAGAGATCTCCTTTTTAAGGTACTTGGATCCAAACTAAACTTCCTCCAAGTTTCACAGCTGTCTAGATTTATGTAGTAAATATTGAGGGAACGGGTGTGGAAAGAGTCTGAAAGACTATAAAATGTGGAGGCAGAATTATAGTTCCAAATAGGATGTCTTTCATGGTTTAGTATGAGACCCCTTCAGGGGTGATAAAGTTCAGATTTGTGTGTTCAAGGAGAGTCATACGTCGCTGATACTGCCAGCAATACTCCCCTTCTGCTTCCATACCCTGTGCAGCAAACCTCTATGATAAGACATTGTGTTGTCCAACTGGAAAACTAATAATGGACCTTTTACATCGAGAAAGAAGAGAGCACTGACTTGGACAACAAAAGAAGGGAGAGAGAGAAGGTGGTTTCAATTTTACAATAAAAATAGAAATAATTATGCTAAAAAAGACAATTTTTTAAAATTTATTTTGGTTAAAAAGCACTGGAAGAGGTTTTTCTCTCTGCTCCTTGACATTTCCCTGTTCCTGCAGGAATTCCTGTTTAGCTTAATTAGGCTCTGTTTCTCCTTCATTTGGGCTCCATAACTCATTAGCTTCCAGCTGGGCAACTCATGATTCTAGGATGTCTAATTACCTTCTTCTAGCAGATATCCTGATTGCCTCTGGTCAAAAAATGCTGATCCAGTCCCTTCAGCTGATCTAAACTGATCTCAAAATGAGTTGTGTCATTAGCCCCTTCTAATTTCATCCATTCTTTCTACTTATTCCCCTTGGTCAAGATCAACATCGCGTATGACCTAATGTGACAGAGAACCAAGAATACAATACAGTTGGTATCTTAAAGGGGAACACTCACTAACTCTATTGGTCTGCATTATTTTGATAATACCAAGAAGTTTGGTTTTAAGTTCCTGAGGCACACAGATGGATAAGTATCTTCATCTGTTTCAGCTAACCACAGAGGCCAGCTCTTTTTCTCTTCTTTCCAAGGGTGACATTAAATCCATTTTAATCAGGTATGAGACCCTAATTCAATTTTGACTCTTTTCTGGGACTGTATCCAAAGTTAATTTGTCACAGTCACATACAACTTCAGCTCAGTCAGATTCAAAGCAAAGTTTATAATATCCTTGTAAATTTGGATAAATACATCAATGTAGATCCAGACTTTAGTAAGAAGTTCATTCCATTCTTTTTGTGGTTCAGTTTATTCAGATTTAATTGACTGGTTTTCTTTAAAGAAAAAAAGTCTTCTGTTGCAAGGACTGACCCTGATTTAGTGGTCTACACAGATTATATTTTTTGTGTATAATAAATGCCCCAGTCACAAGACAGCTGCTGTAGCAGGGAAGAATTGCACAGTTCACATTGTTAAAACAGATCAGGATTGAAGTGTTTTGTTGATTTATTAATGACAGGTAGTTAAATGCCAGTCAGCAAAATATACGTTCAGGATATAATGTCAGCAATACAACAGATAAACCATAAGACCAAACTCTTACAAAATGTTGTTGTACACCTACAGATTTCTAAACATCCTTTTATAACTAGTCCAAAACTTCTAATCCCGTAGATATACACACACAGAATTAATTTTCCAAGGGTGGGCTGTGTGGATACCTCCACACTTAACTATCAGAGAGCAACAGATTATCAGTAGTTGGGAGCACATGGGTGAGATATCTACAACCTGACCTCTGATATTGGTTCTAAATTGTACTAAATTGTGTTCTCTCTTTCCAGTAGCCCCTTCCTGTCTCTCTTTCCAAAGCTTTATATTACAATTTCACTTGGGCTGCAGACAATTTTCAAGGCACTCCATAGAATTGTCTCCTTATTTGTCATTGCTGTAGATTATTGTCCCCAGAGTAAAGACTTCAGCTAAAGTGTCATTTTCCTATGTGAAAACAAGAGAGACTTATCCTCTCCCTAGAACAAGAGCATTTGCCTATTGTCTGTCATCAATAAAGGCTGCTTTATACTCTTATACCCTCACTAATGACAGAAAAGTTCTGTGCTGATATTCTGCCACTCACCACCAGTGTGCAACACACTCTGGTACTTCAGACACCTGGAAGTGATGAGGATTGTGCTTCAGCTGTAATTGAGACGGTCCTTCTAAATCACTGCTCAGTAGTAGGTCACTCTGACTACCGAGCTGTTACCACCACCCTAAAATCTCTGTTCTGATTGAGACACTTATGGATACAAGAGGTCGAGAAAGTGAGTTGTTTTGCCATTACCAGAGTAGCATTAGTATTTCAGGCAGAGCTCTGTATTTATGTAGCACTGATATCTTCAGCATACCAGAGACACAGCAGTGAATTCATGCTTGTGGTGTCATCGCAAGCACATCAAATCTGCTTTTGAGGTGTAGAAGTTGATACCTGGAAAGGTGACTTGCTCAAGGCCACACAAACTAGGTCAAATAAAGGATTAGACTCTGGAAAAATGTGTTTAACCCAAGGGACTATGCTATTTTTCCTGCCAGGATTCTGGGTTGCCAAACTGTGATACATTAAACAGACGAAGTTCAACTTAAAGCAGTGGGGCTGATGTTAATTTTTAAGGGTTTCCACACTGAGGACAGTTTATTGACTTCATTTTCTCATTACTTCACCAAGTATTTTGATATGCAGTTGTGAAATTGAGTTTCCTTCGAGCTGTTACATTTCCCCATGAAGTGATACTTTTTCATCTGTCATTAAAAAGTGTGTCATAAAGATCCTGGCTGTGGCATAGAAAGAAGACGCCATTCTGAGGAGAAAATATTTTGCTTTTGCAGTAACTGTGTTGTCAAAAATCAGGTTTTTTCCTTCATAGCACTTTTGATGGAATGTTATTTCTTTTTCTGCCTACTTATTATAACCTATGCCTTGGTGGTTTTTATGTTTAGTGGAGATGGTTAACTCCCTGGCTTAGACATCTTGACCATTTTATGTACGTGCACACAAGTTTGTCAGGCGTGCAATGTATAAAGTCTTTTTGCTGACATAGGTGCAACATGGTGCTTCTTTCCATAAATAAAATGACAGATTCTTCTGGTAAAAGGATCAGCTGATGTAACACACTTTATTATTTCAAAAGAATAATAACTTCATAAGAATAAATAATGTCTCTCCAAGAAGTTACTGCTGCCTCTTTAGGTGCATGTGAATGTGCTCCCTCCCCCTCTCACTCCAAAACTGGGTTAGCTGATATTTTGCCCTGATGTGCCAACAATAGGATAATATGATAGATTAAGCCAAGGCAGTCACAATTAATTCCTAAACAGTTTTAATTTAATTTTCCTTTTTAAATAAACTCAATTTACCTCTGTGGAGGTGTGACACGTCTGATTACACACAGAGACGCTGGGAGCAGCCATGCTTGGACGGGGAGAGGGAGAGGGAGGGAGAGAGAGAGGGGAGCGAGCTCTGTGCACGATGTGATAAGAGATCAAAGCTAACAGAGCTCCTCAATATTTCTATTAGCAATAACTCAAAAGAACCTGCATTTCAAATGTTCCTCTGTAACTGCTTTAATTGCAGAGATAATAACTCTGAATCCCGGTAAAGGAAAAGAGTCAGGGGTCAGTCCTCTAAGCAGCAGAAATTATGGAAATTAGAAAGGCTAGTTAAGGTAAATAATCCTCGTAGCCTCCTGCTTCATCCTGGTTTCAGAATACTTGGTTTTCAGCTCGTGCGAGAGTAGCTAAGCTGTGGATGGTGACGTGGGTTGGACCTCTTGCAGGAATCAGAGGCAGGTTTTAAAATGTACTTTAAACTCTTCCATGGGCCTTCTCTTTTGCCTTCTTTCATGACTTGATATACCAACTCCAAGAATAAACTTTCAAAGCTTTTTAAAATTTTCCTTTCCCTTGGCTTTGTAGGCTTGGTTGAGCAGGCTTGGTTGAGCATGTGCATGTGTTGATGTGTGTGTGTCCGTCCCTGTGAGAGCCCATTGCTTTGCAGTGATTTCTAATTCTTTAAAAGTTTATGGGCCACCTTTGCAAAGCACAGTCTGTTTACATCATTTCACGCAACCAGAATTAAATATTTCAGAAAATTGGGAGTTTTAGCAGCAATGTTTGCTTTTAAAGATTTTAATGTATTTGAAGACAAGACCTTTCATTGTGACTAGGTTTACCCCATGTGAATTTTAAGCAGGTGGTAAAGCACAGCACATGGTCTCTGCCTTGGCTGTTAAAGACCCCAGAGTGAGGGTTAGAAGACAGGAGACTAACAGTCATGAGTGGCTTTAATTGTCCAAGACACATAGCCAGCACAAAGGCCTGGCATGGCGAGAGGCTTGTTGCTGAAAGGACAAAAAGCTTGCACAGAAAAATAATCCCAAAAGTGACACCCAGACAGCGACATGAAATCAGAGGCCAAATGGGAAGGCTCATCAGTGCCAGCATCCCAATAGGTGTTGGGATACAAAGACATATTTAAGATATTGAAGAACTTAGATCAAAAAATTAGCCTTTGCAGCCCACGGCTGTGCCTGGTTGTACATCCAGAGATAAGCCTGTGTCACACTGCAGCCTGGTTCTCACCTGCACTGAATGGCTTTGACCTTCCAGGTCTCAGGTATCCAAACACACTTTCTGACAAGTACCCTGGAGCTCATATGAAGTGTTTTTGACAGCCCGAATGCGGGGGAGTGAGGATGGCTCACTGTGTGCTAGAGCTCTTCTCTGTTTCTCATGGTCTCTGTCTGGGAAGGCAGAGCAGCCACACATCTGCTCTATCACAGAGCAGAGCCTCAGGAAGTCCCTCGGTAGTTTTAGGGATACAGGGCACACAAATTATTTTGAAGCCATCATCACCAAATCCCTTCCACCTTTTTTCCATGTCCTACACCAGCAGGAAGGGAGAGCTCTGTCCTCTCATAGGTACCTGATTCCCATTGAAGTCAGTTGGAATAAGGTACTTAAATACCTTGGGGAATCAGGCAGCAAGAATCTCATTGCTTGGTTGCATCTGTGTGAAACACTCACCACTAAGGTGTGCATTTCTTTGGCAAGGTCATTTCTAACACCCAGCATCCCGAGTTCAAAGCTAGCTCAAGCAGCATTACTCAGCACTCAAGGCAGTCTTGTGAACACCATGCAGACAGTGTGAATGAAATCCTGATCCCATTAAAGTCCACATGTTGGCCCATACCATAGATTTTTAAAAGTCACTATTGCCAGCCTAAAGTACAATGCTTTGAAAGATGACAGGCACCAACCCAGAAAACCTGTAGGAGCTAATGGCTATGGTCAGACCGTGCAGTTCCACACTCAGGGCCACAGGTAGTGATTTGCTGGCTTTTAATTTTATCATTTCTGAATCCAGAAGCTCCATTTAATTCTTGTCTTTCTCCTGTGCTTTTTATCTCTAAGCAGTAACCAGGACCAGATCAAGTTAGGAATCAATCATAGAATCATAGAATCATCTAGGTTGGAAAAGACCTTCAAGATCATCGAGTCGAACCATCAAGCTTTGGGTCTATTTGGCAAAGATTGAAAGCTATAGTTGTTTCTCATTAGTTCTCTGTAGAGTTATCCCATCAAAATTTCTAGACATTTTAGAGATTATTGCACTGATCCTCAACTTTCTCCATTCAAACTCCTATGAATGCAGAGTTCAGCTTGGCTGGAGAAATCTTTATCTCATTGATTTGATCTCTTCTACTCGTGCTACTGATCTAGCTTAGATTAATTTTATCAATAATACAACTAAATTTTTCTACAGTGCTTTTCAGGTGGGCTGTGGAGGTTAATGTGTTAATTTGCCTGTTTTCTCGCACGTTTCTAGACACTAAGAAAAACCTACCTTAATTACTTCTGTGCCAAGCACTCTGTACTTCGACTGTGTTCATTCAGTTCCATCCTTTAAACATGTTCTGAAAAGCTGCAGGCTGTGAGATATTTAACATAGCTTTTCCTTGAAGCGGGGTATATAAATTTTTTTTTTTAAAGCCCGCATGCAAGAAGAATGCCAAATGTTTTATCACATTTGGATTTTGCTTCACAGTCACTACTTCTATTGATGTCTCTCTGTTCAGAGACTAGGTTATCCCATACTGCTTCTGGGTCAGTAATGTCTATCCATCGTGCTTGACTGGCATTTATCACTCTTCTCTCTTAGAGCCTTGCAGTCTTCGTTTTATACTCCTTCTTATGCACCTCTTCAGCAAAGAAGTGGATTTTCCTGAGACAAACAGAAAAGCAGTGACAAAAACAGGGAAATGAAAATGAAATATAGAGATGCCTACCCCATCCTACCTTCTTCTGGGCCATTTTGCAGAGCCTTGCAGAACTAGAAAAGAATCTTTTTAGGGAATTATGATGAGCTGTAATCAAATAGGGTATTTACCTGGCTTAGGTACCTGAATTTGAAGCCTAAGCCCAGAGCCTCAGTTCAGAAAGCCTTCTCTGGGCCACCTTTCAGAATCTTTGCTGACTGCATTAAAGGTTTAGAAATCCATTTGGACAGTGGAAGTTGTCCCCAGGAAGCAGACAACAGCCTTGTTCAATATTGCATTATTATGACATCCTACCCTTCTCCCTTCATTTAGAAGGTCAGGTTTTCTCCTGGATACCTTTCTAATGCATATTTTGTTTAACCGATGTCAGTTTTCCTAAATTCTCCCAGTAATCCCTCCACCATGAACAAATCCAGGCACAAAATGGCCTCTTAACTCATTAATCCAAGGTTTGGCTTTTCTTAATTCTGTGGCAAAATTCTGCAATCACATTCATGAGGAAATCCCAAGGGCTTGTTCTGTTCTTTTTAAGACCAGTTATAATATTTATGGCTCCAATCAATAGCATATGGTATTTAGTAGAAAGACAAATAAATACAAGGTATATACACAGCATTTACATCCAGGGTTCTGAATGGGAAATAAGAAACTTTAAGGTAATTACTTGTAGGGTCCTATGCATCCTATGCTTTACCAAGCTTGACTTCCTGCTCCTTTAATGAATTTGTTTGAAAGTTTAGAGAAACAGTACTTGTGTTTGCCTCATGTCACATAATGGGTAGTAGTTTTCAGTCACCAGTTCTCACGAGGAGAGCAAAGGGCACAGTTTTTTACTGAATATCTGAGTTTACTAATAGCAAGACCATCATGAATCTTAGGCTCAGAGGCTGACCTCCTGTGAAGGTAACTAAGCTGGTGATTGGATAATTCTAATTATAATAATTATTTCCCCATTAGGCATCAGGACCCTGCTGCCTTCAGCACTACACAGTAAGGCAGCAAGGTGACCCTTGGCTCAAAGAGCTGTCTACGATGTGAAACAAATGGCTGCAACATGCACAATAGGGAGCACACAATCAAATCCAGGTGGCTGTGGCTGCGTGACCAGACGTAAGCACAGAACCTCCATTCAGTTTGCTGGTATTGTCCAGTGTTGCATGGCATGCTGCCTCTGTCCCCAGCTATTGAAAATCTAGTAAGTATGTGGAGATGGAGCCTCAGCACGCCCCAGCACTGCTCAGCTCATTTATTATTGCTTATATATATGGAGATCCTGAGGAACACCAGAGAGAAACTGAGACATGGTGCTGCACATTGCAATATGCTCAGTCATCTTCTTCCCCAGTCTCCATGTATTTTTGCTCCTCAGCAGCTGCCACATAAGATTTGCCACTAGTGCTGCTTCCATTCCACGTTGCTACAACAGACCTAATATGGGATATAGCAGCTGACTTTTAATTTTCTACAGCCAACACCCTTAAGGGTTGGGACAGTCCCACAGAAGGAGCAGGAAGTTCATAGGTGAGACAATTTTAGTATAGGTATAAGAACAAGAGAAATAGCCCTTTGAGAGTAAAAGAGAAAACTATTCACTTAAACAGATGATACTTAATGAGTAAAAACCTAAACAAGCAAAGCACCAGCCGCTCCTTTTTTTTGCTGCTCCTAAACACAGATTTTTGCTCCCTCTGGTGGCTCTGGAACAGGAGATCAGCAACACGCATCTGCCAAAGCGGTCTGCTAGTGGGACTGGTGCACAGTGTGCAGCTGGTGTAGCAGGGGACAGCCTGCAGGATTACCTGCTGGCATTGGTGGCATTGTACCCTCCCTCCCCTTCAGGAAAAAAAAAAGAAAAAAAAGAAAAAAAAAGAAAAAAATTTTAAAAAAGAAAAAAAAGGAAGAAAAACAAGAAGCACACATCTGATAACAAAGTCACAAGAAATAATGAATATAGCATTATAGCATTTTACAGCGTGCATCAGGCTTATAAATCTAATCACTTCTCACTTCAAGGCAAAATTAGTGAAAAAAGCTGAAGTTTACTCTCAGTTTGCACAGAAAGTATTGTTGTGTGGCATGAAAACAGACCTAAGAATCTCAAGTAAATAAACACTACTGCTAAAATAATTTCTTAGTTTGGGGATTTAAACTATTCAGATTTCACCATGGCCATTTCTTCACTGAGCAGTTATATCCCCGATCCAAAATAAGGTCAGCTAATTACATTCACAGGTGATACAAAATCAGGAGGTATTGCAAATCCCAAGGAGAACAGAGAAGTAATGTAGATTGCATTTAATTCCATGTAGCTTCTTGTACTTGCCCCGTAACTGTCAAAGCTGAGAAAGAAATAGAGTTTGAAAATAAAACAAAATTAAATTCAGCCTGGGAAAATGCACACAGGGGAAAACTCATCTGAAACTAAATTTTTTTGGAGGAAAGGGAAATACTTGAAGAGCCGACTAGTGAGAATGAACAAATGAGTTACGAGTCTGCAATGCAACGTGCTGAAGGGAAAAGCCAATGTGATTACAAGTTTCTTCCACCTGAGGTTATGCAGTCATGCAGGAAAGATTAAAAGATCTAATTTGGCCAAAATTAGGCTGTTGGGTTTGATGGGGTTCATTTTGGCCCAAATGTGTGCCCCAGCATACAGAGTTCAGTTAAACCATGGGGAAAGCAGCAGCCACCAAGCATGACCAACTTTCCTGATCCTCTGCATCACGTAACTCAAAGCTTCAGGTGGTCACGATCGGCAGCACGTGTCCCTTGTACCCTGCAGAGCGTAGGGTGGGGAAGCAATGAGAGTGGACCACAGACAGCTGATGATAGGGATTTCCCACGGATCCTGTTGTGGCACTGCAAGACGCAGGATAAATGTGGAGAGGCTCCCAGATCCCGAATGAGAAGTAAATTTGAAGTGCATAAGAGGTGCAGGTCGGCTACCCATGGCTAGCGTATCTCTAAGCAAAAATAAACATCAAAAAGAGAGGGAGAGCTGGATCCAAAGGGTGTGTGACTTTAAAGAAATGAAGAAATCCTCAGGTGAGCAGAGGATTTGAAGGACAATTCACATGTTAAAAATGTCCTAGTAGTGAGCTCTAATAGACTGTTGAATAATCCCAAGGGAAGCAATAGAAACAGTTCAGATATATAAAACTCTCCAGGTCAAAGTACTAATGAACAGAAAATAAAGGACAATCCTGCAATGGCTGCAGAGAGAAGGCAAGACAAGCTGATACCATCTCTAATTCACATTATTCTATATCAAAACATCACTGAGCACTCAGGAAGAGGAGTGGGGCCAAATTCAGCCCCGGTAAAAGCAGATTAATCTGTTTAAAAGACAGGAGATGGTATATCATGGTGATATACACTGAGCTCCTGACAAACATTATCACCCAGTAATTCCTGAATCGTACACACACATTTTAGTTGCTTTTGAGTATTGACAGAGAAATTCAGAATGCAAGATGCCTCTCAGTTGGTGGAAAATGTGTTATAACTCTTGATAAGCTAATTCAGCGGTTAATTATCCTGATTCTTTAAAACATGCACTTTGCTTCCAGTTTGATTTTTTTTCCCCTGTCTTCTAACGATTGGGCTTCATCATGCCTTTGCTAAAGAGCCTTCAAACACTTTCCTCCCTGCATAGGCAATGCAGCCTGCAAGCTAATCTCCATGAAGTCAAATTAAGGCATTCAATCCCCAAGAGAGACGTGATTTAAAACTCATCCCTCCTGTTGTTTTCTCCTATTGGGTAATTTAAGTAGCTTTCTTCTCAGCATACTGGCTCTAGTGAATTCTGTTCCTTAGCACCCAACCCTCCAAAGTGTCATTAAATCAGGAATGAAGGGTTTGAAAGCCAGGCACTGCAATGTTCAGTGTTGCAGTGGAAATACTCTTGTGGATCTGTGCCCCAGGCTTTGCAACTCTAAACAGAGCAAACCCTAACTATACATACGGATCCTACTATAGGGATCTTGGCATCTCTACACCAATATTTCAGGAGTGCCGCATTACCTCTGCTACTCCTTTCCTCTAAATCTGAGACCTTGTTCTACGCAACATCCCACTGCAAGTTATATAGACGGTATTTAATGCCACTATTAACAGTTGTTGTAATAGATTACTAGTGACCCACAGACAGGAGCTAATGGATTATGAAGAGGGTGAAGTGAATTCTGACATCTTATGAATGAATGCAGTGGCATCAGGTTCATAGCAAATCAGTTTCAAATCAGTGACATGTTGGGTTTCTGCATATTTTGTGGATCCCAGTAAAGAACTGCTGTTTTGTGAATCACCGCAATGTGTAGTAAGCCACCAAAAACTGACAGGGCCTGCCATGGATTTGCCAGATGGGGCAAGAATGGATCATTAACTGAAGTAATAGCCTATTCAAGTGGAAATACCTTAAGAGAATTATTTGACTGATACCTGCTAGGAGAACTAGTTCCTTCATAGCTCTGCAGGGGGATGAGGCAGACAGCTGGAAAACCTCAGAAGTAAAGCTAGAGAACCAGGAATTCGTGGTGGGATATACAAAGTCAAGCAATTCACAGGCAGGGCAGTAAGCTTTGGGTTAGAGAGAGAAAGGTGAAATGCAGGATTTTATAGACGAGGTTTTGATTAACTGTGGGACTAACCAAGCTCAAAAGAAGCTAGTCTGGATGCAGTTCAGTGGCACCACAGTCAGGAGACTTAGCCAACTGGTCAGATTGATAGACAGCTCCAGGGAGTGATTCAGCCCAGCTCAGATCTGATTCACCCTCTGGAAGTGCCAAGCTTTTGATTTAGATCTTAGGTAAGACTGACTCACTCCCTGAAGGTGCCTTTCTCCAAAGGCTATAGAGGACCCACAGCACAGCAAAAACCCAACTGGAAGAACTGGGTCTGGCCACCACTGCTTTTCACTGCAACCTGCCCCAAAGAGCTGAGCCTGAAGTCAAGTCGCCCGCATGACGGGACTCTGGGAAAGAGTGCATGCGGGTGCTGAGCGAGAGAATGTGGTGCTTTCCTGTGAAACAAAGCCGTGGCAAGGGAAGGTCCACAGAATCAGGACCCCAACAGAGGGAAGCACGTGATGCCAGTTGGCTGGTACCCAAACACGCCAGCCTGCTGAGAGTCCCACTAAGAGCCGATTACAAGGAATGTGTGAATGTCAAAATCTCCGTGTACATTTGGCAATTTTATAGCTATTACTAAGCATGTGTATTTCAGCTGGCTCTGAGGAACCAGCCTGGAATAGGTCATACCTTGCTAAGTCCAAACCCAATTCTAGGTATTTATTCTTTATTTAAGGAAGAACTATTTAGTTGTTTTTAACTATTTAAGAGAGCAGCATTTTTTCCTTTACGTATCTTTCTCTCTTGATGCTATGTTTTCTTGAAAGCTATCAGTTTAAATATACACTGCAGGATGTGGAAACTGGTTGTTCCTACTTCGTCCTGCCCTTACTACAATGATGGTTATCTATTTCTTAATGCCCTTGTGAAACTTGTTATAGCTCATGAGGTGCCACAAGACTGTTGGATGGACAACACAATGACCTTGTAAAAATTATTGTTTTGATGATGTATAAACTATACAGATGACAGTCAAATCCAGGGATTAAATACTGCCTTTTACTTGCTCCATGAAGAGGGTTACCACACAAAAACTATTTCCTAATTATTTCTGCAGATAAAACTCATTATGACTTTGATTCTTAATCAATACTTTAAAGGCCTTCTGTTTTATAGAACAGTTCATCAATATTTTATTTATTTTAATAATTTATCCTTTATTACAGAACCAGATGGAGCCTGCGGCGTACTTGTCCTCAAGAAACCAGAGCAAGGAGGAGAAGGTGCCCAGAATCCACATCACCTGGCACTGAAGACTCGCATTTTCCTCTGTCCTGTCCATATGTCTGCTATGTCTTGGGTTCAGTCACAGGGACTAACCCATACCCAGTGGCCCTGCAGCCATGCTGTAACCTTGCAATGGCAGGGTTGTGGAGGGGAGGTTGTTCTGCTCCCCTTAATACTGATTCCTAACTGGAGGAGATGCCATCTGTCCCTGCTGGTGGGCTCACAGCTCTCAGGAGACCTTGACATCACTTGCTAGGAGATTTTCCTGGGTGCTCTCTGGACTTGGGGGAAAGGAATTAAATGTTATGGGGAAAGGGTCCGTCACATTCTTTTCTATGGAGCTGGGAAGCAGAGTTGTGAGTGACAGTCATCTCAGCTGAAGGGCCTTGTGTGCATGGCTATGCAAGAATGCTCCTCGCCCTCTTCATGCATGTAAATATATATGATCCCAATCAAGAACAGGGATTTTTTTACCTGAGATGTAGGTCTGAACTGAGGAGCAGGGAAAACTGGTGAAGAAACTACTAAGGTGCTTTTACTGGGAAACCACCAGGGTGCAAGTGCGATATGCTTTCATGTCATCAAATCCAGATGATATGAGGTGGTATTGTCTAGCCAGGACAATTGTAGGATAAAGGTCACTTTACTAATGCCAGTAGATGGAATATGGTTGCAGATAGTAGCTTGAGGAAAAGATTTTTCAGGATCCAGAATAGGCATCAATCACCTTTGCTCACATTTTTTGTACTGTTCTGGGAAAAATTGAGAGCACTTTTGGATTTATGGTTATTACTAGAAACTCAGCTAGCAGTGGTGTCTAGGAGCTCTTTCTTTCACTTTGTGTCTGGCTAAGAAATGTGGCCTTTCTCTCTGGAAGCAGTCTTTGCCTTGGCAGTCTGTTCTCGCTTACTTTCTAGACCATCAGGTGATGTAGGACACACTGGGCAGCCCGCTGCATTGCTTCAGCCACCGGGCATGCGCTACACCATTCTCCCATACATGCGCATATCTGAGGCTTAACACTTAGTGGTTCTGTTTTATAGTTGTTGTCTTCCTTTTCACCTCCAGTTGCCGTTCAAGTCTTTGATTTTGTTTACAGAAGTTTTTGCCTCTCGGTTTCGGCTACTTGAGTGACCATCTTGCATCCTGCGGTATACCATAGTAGATGGTGTCGGCTGAGTTACTTGGTCCCTATTTTGCAGTACAGATTGGACTGGTGGCAGGATGTTATCAGTGAAAAACACCTGATTATACAGTTTTTTCCCCAAGTTTGACTTGACAGAGCCTGCATTGGCCTTGAATATGGATGAGAAAGCCTGTCTCTCTTCTTCCTACCCTGGAAGACCATGCTGATGGGAGAGGATTGTTTGACATATACTTTTGCCACTGATGAAAAGTAAATTACTGTGTAAAGGGAATAGAAATAAATACTGCTGTTCATCGATACAATAATCTAGGACAACGTGATAACCAGAATGGGTACTGATTTCAGACTTGTTGACACCCAGCAATGGTTTTCCTTTGGGTGCAGAGTAAGCCAAAGAAAAGCAATCCAGATCCCTCAGGCTCTGGACATGTGTGCAGACATGGAGTTAAGCAGCAGAAAAGGTAACGGAGGATAAGGATGTAAAGGAGAGCAGGAGAGCAGAGAGACATGATAGAAGAGTGACAGGAGGGAATGAAGAAGATTCTCCATGTAAGAAAAAAATGAAAGGTATTAAAACACTGAATACAGAAGAGGAGGAAAAGATTAAAGATAGAGCCGCAAAAGAGAGTTGGAAATAGAAAGTGCAGAAGAAAACAACAAAAAAAATACTAGACAGGTTGCTAGAGGTAAGATGTTGAGAGAAATATGTTGAACCAGTTTTATATCACAGGGAAGTCAGATTAAATACAAAGATAGTAGGGTAAGGAAGAAATAGTACAGTATATAATGGGAACAGACATAAAGAAGGAAAAAAGGGGAAGGAAAAGAAAGACCTAAAGCAACTGAGGCAGAATAAGCACATCACTTCTGATTGTTTCGCAATACAGAACAACTAATGTCAGTTCCTTGTAAAACAGGCAAATAGGGAGACAAAAGGGTAAGGTTGGATAGACAGTTTGCTTCTCTCCCAGACTCAGAGTCAACCTGCTGGTAGTTAGATGCCTGACTGTGCTCCCTAAAGCCTGGAATATCATTGCCTTAAAATCACTCTGTAATCAATGGATAGAGAGAGGGTACCTCCAGGAGGGAATTCAGACTGTCCACCTCCCACTATTGATTGGAAGGAGTCCAGGGTGATGAGAAGCCAGGTCTCAGCCATGTGCCTACCTCTCAAGCAATCTTCCTTACTACCAGAAAAGCCTTAACCTCCGTGTCCCTCAGATTATTTATGCACAGAGCCCTAATCTGCACATTCACAGCAATTTTTCATTCTCAGAGAGAAGGCTGCTGCAGAGCCCTTTGGCAGGGCACAGTGGAGCTGCTCATGCTGCTCCTGTCCCTGTTGAACCTTTTTTGTGAAGAAAAATAAGATTTCAGTAGTTGGATCTGCTGATACATCTCAGTCCCAAGAGATTCCCCAGTTAGACCAATTCGAGGCTTCTCTAGCACATACACCCAACTCTGCTGTGGCAGGAGGGTTGTAATCAGGACTAGAAGAAGGCAAGTCAGCCCCCTGTGCTTTCTGAATTTGTTCAAGATTTAAGCAGTTTCCAGTGGCAAAAAAAACGTAGCTGCCACCAATCCCACTAAATTTGGTTATTACACACATTGCACATGCTTCCCCTTCAACAGCTCCATCCCTTTCAACAAATTGCTTCATTAGAGTTATTGAGCTTAGCGGAGCAGCAGAGTTATTCTTTCACTTGTCCTTTCCCTATCCACTGCCTGAGCCTCATAGCGTTTTAAGTCACAACACATGAGACCAGTCAGATACTGACATGGTTTGACAAGCTTTGCTTCTGTGGCGTCTCCTTTGTTTAAAACCCTGTCGATTACATTTTCTTCTAAAACACAGGATGATTTCCAACTTTACGCCCACAGAATGATTCATTTGACTTCTGAATTGTCTGAAAGCTTATGAAGATCCCTTCTCAGCATCCCCTCAAAGGGAGGAGGGTAAAAAGGGAGTGAACATCTTTGTTTCTTTTGCTTCCGGAAGTTAAGGACGTACTTAAGCTTGATAAAGGCTCTCCTTGTGCTTAGTGGAGAGTTTATTAAGATGGAGTAATTGAAGTCAATGTTCAATTTAGTCTTAATAAAGCAGATGTCTTCCAGTTCCCTTGAGACCTGCCATACTAGAGGCAGATGATAGCAGTGGTTTTCACAGTACCAAGGGTAAATGTATGCAAATCCCTACATCATTCAGATTAGTCCAGTGCTGAGTGGAAGCCAGATGAGTTCTTCTAGGTCTAATTCTCCCAGAAGCAAAGATCCATGCAGACAAAGGCTCAGTTCTTCCAATAAGAAAAGGGCCTGGTGACCCAGCTAAGATGCACAACTAACCACCTGTTCACCCATAGGTTTACCCTTTACACATAGAAAAGATTCCTTTCCCTTATAGTAGAGGAAGCTCAGAGGATGGAAAAGATTCATAGCCCTGGAAAAGCTTGTCAAACAGATCTACCTATAGAATATCTGATGTTTACAATATGTCTGGCTAAGGACAGTACACAGACGGAAAGGAAATCCCTGCCCCAAAGAACCTACAGTCTAATATCGGTACTTTCATGGCTAAATATTTTTTAAAAAATCTCTATGGTAACAGAATTTCACAGCTTTAAAGAACACAGTGAAAGTGTAGTGCCTAAATCTATTTATAGAGATGTGTAGGAAACACAGTCAAGGAGAGAGACAGTATATTAATGGGAGTGGCTTGGCTATTGAATTTCTGGAATTCAGCACTAAACTTAAATAGCCTTAAGGGAGAAAAGGATCAGTAATGCAATAAGGAGTGAAGAGTTCCGAGGGGCATGCAAATAGTACCTTTTACTCAAGGACAGATTTCATCCATACTGAGACTCATCCATTCTGAGACATTTCCACTCCAAAATTTCCTTCCCTAACCTTACTGTTCAGAGCTTCTGGAATGACACCTTACTCTCCTGTTTGCCAAGTTACTCACACCAAGTGAGGAAATAACATACGCATGTGGTCTGCTGATTTTCCATAGAGCACTGATGGCCATTTTCAGACTATGTGCTATAGGTACGTAACTTGCACATTACAACTACCTCAGCATCTGATTTCAAGAGAGATGAACAGTTCAGACTTCCTATCATTACCCAGGCTTGCTGAAACATGCCTTCCTAAAGACTCAAGGAAGAACAGAAATTCTAACACCTAATTTAAACCTTTTAAAAAACAATCTGAATGTGGCCCCAAGTCTCTGAGATGCTCTGAGCTCTCAGAACTACAGCATGGTTAGCTCTCAGGGTATTGGTCACTTTAATTATAAACCTTAATGGTAATTCTTAGGAAGACAAGAGATAAAACCTGGATCAGAAGGAATTAGATTTATTGGCCCTAGAAAGAGAAAGATTTTCAGTCTCTGAATTCTCTCAACACCATGAAAAAAAGGGGCTTCCTGTTCCAGATAAAGATGGGACCTATACCAGTTCATTCATGTGGGGTTTTTTGGCCACAGTGATACTGCTCCCCTAGGATCTGACCTGACCTACAGGTTCATTTTCAAGGGGCATATTAGCAGTAACACCATATGAAAATCAGCCACAACCAGAATTTCCCAGCCATCAAGCACAGATGTGGCAGTATCAGTCAAGTGTGGTGAATTGGTGGATCTTGAGCCATGTGCTGTTCACAGATAGTTCAAACAGGTCTTTGCCAGGGCTGTATGACATGACTAACAGGGAGAGGCAGAAGGGAGAACTACTGACTCTCTGGCTTGTGGATTATATGAAAGGAGCATAGAAAAGTAAAGCCAGTATCATTGGTCTACCTGGGATCCAGCTCACTACTCACAAAGAAGTGGTGAGATGCCCTGTGAACCACCCACCTGTGAGCTGCTTTTGATGTACCCTTCTACTCCCCTTGGTCCTCTGTGAGCTGCAATGTGTGTCAGGACTTAAAATTCTGCAGTGTAGCTTGCAAGATCAGTGAATCTGGCCCATCTCTTGTGGTTTGCTTCACAGAACAGCCTCAGACTCTACCTCCTCCTGTTCCCCTGGACATCATGCTCTTGTAGTTGGCAAAAGGAATGAAAATTGAGAGGATTTAAAGGAGAAGGGTGAGCTGCACACAAGGAGACATGACCAGGAGAAAAAGGGAAAAGACTGAAAGGTTACAATAAAAACAGGACCATGAGAGTCTAAGAGAAAGAAAATGTGTATCTGTGTGGTGGAAATGCAAAAAGCTGCTACTGCCCAGAGCTCATCCCACACCTTCCTTGGGGTCTGGCTGTCTGGGCTCGGGGCCAATTTTGAAAAAGCACCTCTCTGGCCTTGAAGTTGCGAGAGAGCTGTTTGAGAAGCCTTTGTGGGGGCCTGCCATGGCCCATCATCGTGTTCTGTGTGGCCAGAAACTCACTCACAAGTTTAGAAAAGATACTTTGCCCCTTCTTCAACACAATGAGACAAATGGTTGATTTAATAATGCAATGCCATCTTCCAGGCTGGGAAAAATGGCCTCTAAGTACTAGGTATGTATAGAGAAGGATAAATGTATCACCGAAAAAGTTTGATGGAAATTGTTATTTTCACTGCAGTCAGAATGTTTACCTAAAGAATCACTGTTAATCAAATTCTCTTAAAAAAAAAAAATACAAGTCAACAAGATATTTTTTTCATATAAATTATCTTTTCCAGAGAAAAATGCATTCCTTTTTTTGTGAAAAGGCTTTCCTTTTAGCTTGCTTCTAATACATTGTTTCCAATTGATCAACTCCCTCTCTGTAGCAGAAATTCTTATTAGTCCCTAAGCACATGATGTTTTATTTTAAGGTAGTGACTGTCATCCTGTTTCTATTATTTCAGTCCTTAAGGTTAGCCACTTCTCCGTATAGCATTGCTTTCTTCTCCTGTATATTGACAATATCTCCCAAGTTTGTATCATTGAGAAATTTCTCCCATGAAGTAGAAGTTCATCACTTGGGAACAATGGAGAATGACAAAGACCTATGTGGTGAATCAGTCACAAGGTAACCATGCCTAACAAATGTGATCCTGTGATACATTGGTTGCAGTATGCCCCGTAAGGAGATGGAAATACTTCTGCCATTGTATGTAAAGATGGAGACTCCATTTATCACCTTGGCTATTTTGCAGTGAGCTGCTGAAAGAAGCTAAGACAGAGCAGAAGATCTCTACCATTAAAAGATGCAGTACTGAGTCTTATTTACAAAAACCACCAGGCCTATATGAACGGGGGCCAGAAAAACCAAAGGTATCAGATACAGAGGGGAAGAAGGGAAGAAAGGATGTTTTTACAACCGTGAAAAAATGTATGTAGGAAGGAAATAGATATGATGAAAGAAAAATCAGTGAAAAGGGAGTGATAAACAGAAAGATAACAGTAAGACCTATGATGGTTTAGGATTGTATCTACTTCAACATTTTGCCACAAGAAAGAGGTGTTTGAGAGTAGCAGGGAAGAGGCAAAATGCTGCCTTGGGAGTGAAACACCTAGGGTGAGCTGGGCCTGCCAGGGAAGCTGCTGTCTGCACCTGAGGTGAGCAGTTTATAAGTAGAAAATGTCTTCTTACATTGGGAGTAGGGCACAGAGATATTTTTCATTTGCACCTTCTTTTATTTTTGCCCACTGATTCAGTTGCACTTCAATGTCTCACAAAATCACTTAAGAAAATAAATACAGAAATAGAAAGTTGAAGAAGTATGTCTTGGCATTTTGTGAATCAAACCTTTGACTTTTGTTTTTATTCAAAAAATATTTTTGTTTGGAAAATTCCTTACATTTTTTCTAAAAGGGAGACAGGTTTAACTCCCAAATGTA
The DNA here is from genome assembly GCF_026419915.1 of Harpia harpyja. Classification (NCBI taxonomy): domain Eukaryota; kingdom Metazoa; phylum Chordata; class Aves; order Accipitriformes; family Accipitridae; genus Harpia; species Harpia harpyja. The sequence goes on along the minus strand of NC_068945.1, from coordinate 25,974,585 downwards.
ACATTCAGCTCAATCCAAGATAAAACTTTCATTCTTAAAAATAATGTTTGCAGGTGTTTTTGGCACAAATGGTGAACCCATAATCTGCTGCTCACACCGTCTCAGATCCACATGCTGTGTGGATAGCAACATGGCAGTGAGCGCTTGCAGAGCTGCATGTCTTCTCAGAAGCGATAGCATGTTTAGCAAAGGGGTATATCAGCAGCAGACAAGCTTTCTCCTCGGTGCCAGGAATATGGTCCCTCTACATGAAAGCACAGGACAGAATTCTTAATAAGCCACCCTCCCCATCTAGTCCCCATTTCCTTATTTATAACCTCTCTCTATCTCAGCACTATCTCAAGAGGCTTGGGTACTTGTCTTCCTGAGACGTTTCCTTCGTACCATCCAATTTGACAGTGTAATTTTCTATACTTCCCTCACAAATATCTTCTGAGCCTCAGAAACTGTAGATAATTGAACTGAAAGACAAGGAAACAGCTTGGGTGGCATGGACAGAGAGGGCGAGAGGCTCCAACCTCTTCCCAGTGTTCCTCAGGCAAGTTTAAGGATGAGGGGCTGTTGGGGTTTTTTTTGTGGTCGTGTCCCCCCACCCCTTGCTCTCCTTTCCCTTGTGGTAGCAGATGCTTAGTCTCGTGGGCATGTAAATTGCAAAGCTGTCAGGACACATTTAGGCAGGTTAAACAGGCTCTGAAATCTAAAGGGGTTAGAAATGCAGATGTCAGGTGCGCCTAGGCAGAAAGAAACTTTCTCCCAAGTCCCTGCGCTCTTGCCTATCACGTGGCATGCAGAGGGCCACCGTGTCCCCCCACCCAGCGTGCAGACACCTTCCTTCCCAGGGAGGAGGCAGCTCCGGGTGCGTGGCCCTCCCCATCCCAGGAGTCCAGCTGGCAGGATGAGACCACACCTCATGGGGCTTCCCCATCCTCTCCCTGTCCCTGCTGGCATTACCTTCACCCCAGGCCCTGGCTTCTCAAGAGGGGAGACAAAATTGCTTTTTTTTTTTTTCAGCCCATGGATGAACAACATGGTCTGTGCCAAAACCAGACTGTTCCTGCAAAGGGACTGAGCCTGGGGCAGAAGATAATGAGACGAGACAGAAAGTCATGGAGAAACATGCTTGGTTTCTCTGGCTGGAAAGAGTTAGGAGTAGTGGCCTACTGACCCTAGGTTAGGTTGCTCCTTCTTGCAACACAAACCTTTAGTCTGTCCTTTACAGCAACAGAAATGGCCAGATCAGATTTGCAGATCTCTGAACTTGCTAACACAAACAGAGGGGCCGTAGGCAATAGCCATTATTGTCTGCACCTGGAAACCATCCCGTGCCTCACTCTGCCCACATCACACACGAACAAAGAAATTTTTCTGACTCTTCCTCTCTCCAGCCTCTTCTGTGGACTTCCCCAAGTGTCAGGTGTAGTCCAGTCCTGGCAACAAAGGAAGAGATATGTTCTCTCCTGATCCCACTCCCTGCCCAGTGAGACAGTCTTGTTTTGAGGGCAGGAGGAGGAAGACAGTCTGAGGACACCTGAGAGCTCCAGAGTACTTTGCAGCATCCTGGTGCAGATTTTGCTAGGAAGGCACAGTTTCCAGTGGATTCATGAATTGCATCTGCCCTAGGCAGAGAGAGTTACCACAGAAGGGGTGTTGACGCAGTTGATGGGGACACGTGAATGCATTCCAAAATGGGAGGCAAAACCACAGATGAACAAGAGGAGGATATGAGGGAGGAAGCCACATGGAAGTAGACAGCCATGTGTGGAGCATGAATGAATACTGAACAGAGAAATACAACAGCTCTGTAGGAAAGGAGCTGGGAGTTATAGCAGATCACAAACCGAACATGAATCCACAGTGTCCTGCTGTTGTGAAGAAAGCAAACATCCTGCTGAGCTGTATAAACAAAAGGATAGTTTGCCAAGCCCACGAAATAATCCTTCCACTTCGTTCAGAGTTGTCAGTGAGCCAACCTCAAGAGCCACAGTTATGTGTACCACCTTAGGTGGCAAATTCTAATAGCGCTTTTAGAAAATCTCCAGGACCATAGACTTTGTTTAGATATGATAACGTTCACTGAATGGCAGCTTAGTAGCAGTAATTATGTTCTTAATGCCAACAGCCTCCCCACTGATGATAAATATATTTTTGCATTATAACACTTTACATAAGCATTACGTATTTATTAGCCAAAAGGAGAGTTTAATACAAGGCATCTAACAAACTGTGTTCACTGTTCAATAGTACCTTAATCACATAACATAATATTTTCTCTTGGTTAAAGCATATAGATGCTTTAAAAACTGGAGATATATATTTCAAGCAACACATTAATTCTCCTCTTCTAAGTCTTTCCTGAAATGACAACAAATATTTTTCTTTTCTTCATGAGTTGTTTGGCTAGCGCAGGTTTAAAGCTAGCACAATTCTCAAACATTGCACTCCAGTATACTGCCCTAGTTATCAGAAGACTGAACTCAATTACATTTCCTAAGCCCCAGAATTGCTGGGGGTGTTGGTGACCAGGTGCCGTGGTTTCAGCCCAGCCGGTAAGAAAGCACCACGCAGCCGCTCACTCACTCCTCCCCTCCAGGCCCAGTGGGATGGAGAAAATATTAAAAAAAGCTCGTGGGTCGAGACAAGGACAGGCAGGGATCACTCACCACTATATGGTCACGGGCAAGAGACAGGCTTAACTTGGGGAAGAAGCAAAATCAATTTAATTTACTGCAAATTAAATGAAAACAAGGATAATGAGAAGTAAAACCCAACCTGAGAACAGCTTCCCCCCAGCCCTCCCTCCTTCCCGCCTCAGCCCCACTCCCGGTTCTCTCCACCTCCTCCCGCCAGCGGCGCAGGGGAATGGGGAATGGGATCCGCTCATCCCACCTCGTCTCTGCCGCTCCGTCCTCCTCGGGGGAGGAGGACTCCTCACTCGGCCCCTGCTCCACCGTGGGGTCCGTCCCTCCCGCGGGAGACGGCCCTTCACCAACTTCTCCACCGTGGGTCCTTCCCGCGGGCTGCAGTTCCTCACCAACTGCTCCAGCGCGGGTCCCTTCCACAGACAGGGTGCAGTCCTTCAGTCTCAGACTGCCTCAGCCTCGGAGGCGCGGCCATTTTGGGCGGCCTCCGCTCCCCCGCTCCCCTCCATGGGCTGGGGGGGACAGCCTGCCGCCTCACCGCGGGCTGCGGGGGCATCCCCTCCTCCTTCACTGACCTCGGTACCCGCAGAGGGGTTCCTCTCACATTCCAATCCCCTGACTCCCTGCAGTTTCCCTTCTTAAATCCGTTCTCCCAGAGGCGCTGCCACCGTCACTGACAGGCTCGGCCTGGGCCAGCGGTGGGTCTGACTGGGAGCCGGGGAAGCTTCGAGCAGCTTCTCACAGGAGCCACCCCTGCAGCCCCTCCACTGCTACCAAAAAAAAACCCCCACCACGCAAACCCATAACACCAAGTCATCCAGGCCACAGTCATTAATACCAGTACATATAGATCTATAAAATACCCTAACTTGACGTACTGAGCTCAATGAGTTCACAGCGTAGAGATCCTCACCAAACCCCCCCTTGAAGGTTTGCACACAACACATGCTGCTTTGGTCTTGCATAGTGAAAGCTGATTTGAGTCAGTTCCATCCCTTTTGACACAAAAAGTCTGATAATGATACTCACGGACATCAGACACTCCATTTTTAAAGTCAGCAAGGTTCCCTGTCACTTCTGAAGAAACTGGGCACAAGCTCCCACGCTTCTGCAGTCTCAGGAAAAAAAAAAATCCATTGTTCATCTTTGTTCCCTTCACATAAATATTAGGTCTCACAGGCTTGCCCTACTTGCAAGAGTACCATAAGTGTTGCTGCCTGGTTGCCTAAAGGATCGATGCTGCTTTACCTGTACCACTGAGTCTTACTCTAGTCTGTGTTCCAGTTTTCCACTGCATTTTTTGAGGGAGACAGATTGTTGTTAAGCCAGGTCAGTGCAGAGGATATCCATCTTCAACACCAGTTGATGGCACAGATGAGACGAGACGTTAAATTTCTTCAAGGATAGATTGAAAGAATTGTGTTTGTTTATTTTATAGAGGAGAGGATTGAGCAAAAATGTAACTGTCTCCAGATATATAGAAAACTGCTGCAAAGAAAGGAATTAAGTTTTGTCTATGTCCATGGTGGCTAGGGTGAGAAACAATGGGGAAAAACTTAAAGCAAGATTGCATCAGATTAAACATTAGGGAAATTGCTAGCGGTAAGGATAGCAAAGCATTGCAATTGGTTTCTTCCTTCACTGCAAGTTTTCATAGAATTATTCTGTTCTCCAAGAGATTTGGAGAGGACTTTCCCACTCCTGTAACTTTACTGAAAGGCTAAGAAAATTCACAGTTAAAAGTCTTCCTTAACAGCAGACTGAGTTGGAAGACATGGTTGCACCTGATTTGGAAGCCTCCCTCCCCTTTGTGAAAGCTAAGTTCTTCATTGATATATTTTCTTTGAAAAATCACCTCCTAACCTGTATCAGACAACACTGAGGGCCTCAGAGCTCTCTGTGCCTTTGAAAATTTCTTCCTTGGATGGATGGTCTTGAGGTCCTTAGCAGAACCAAGGCACTTAACTTGCTTCAGTCTCAGTGAATGTGGCCTTCAGGCCTGCAGTCCCATTCAACGTCGAGAGACATTCATCTCCCAAGGTTCAAATTTCTAAAGGCATTTAGGTGTTCCAACACAGTTTTACACAATCCAAATGACTGTGGCACCTAAGGCTTAATTGCAAAACTAATTTAAACCTAAAGTCCTAAAACTAAAGGACTTGAAAGAATACAAGACCTTTTAGGCCCAGATCGTCTGTGATGAGAGGTGTTTAATCTCCAGTGATTTCACTGGCATGAGACGCTCAATGCCAATAATATTCTGTACCTAAATGTCTTTCAAAAATAAGACTTTGTTTTCTAAATCACATATGTGCTTTTGAAAATATGTCCACTGACCTTTATTTCAATGCCTTCAAAACAATCTTTGGAGTGTTTTATTTTTATAAGTCAGCTCTGTTAAAAACCCTGGAGCTCGCAATAGACTGTGTAGTAATTCAGAACACAATACAAGATGTTTAGCATTAGCTAGAGTTTTGTTTTTTTCTTAAGCTTTGTTTGTTCTCCAGGTTTTATGGAATTTATCAGAATTTATGTTCTTCTACTTGTAAATAAACACCCTGCTGCCATAGCAGTAGATGGTCTATAAATCAGGGGAATAAAGAAATAGAACAGGCCTGATGCACCAGGATGAAGGCAGTGTATGAAGCTTCTGGGTGTTTCCTCTTATTTTAGCATATCTTTTGGGAGCATCACTTGAAGCAGCTTACTTTGCTTTACACAGTGGATATAAAGGGTTACAGCTATATTTATCTTTTTTTTTCTTTTTTCTTTTTTGTTAAATGTTCTGGTCTTCTCATAGCTTTGGAGCATCCTGTTGGGATTGTTTGGAAGCACTAAAATTTAGAGTGGCCTCTGAGCATTAGCGAGGACATTCTGTTGTCAATTGCTTCTCCAGCTTAGGGAGTATCCATCACCGGGAGCACAGATGCAGGTGCAGAAGAGCAAAGGACCTCATAAGTCAGCTGGTGCAGTCACTTCCAGCACAGGGTGTCCAGTGGCATCACCATGAATGATGATGTAAATTACCATAGTCTCAATTTCAAAAAGGTTATGATGGTTTTTACCCATTGCATAATTATTTTCCTGTTCACTCCTCTGTGTTCTGTCGAATCGAGGCTTGCTGCTACCTCCCAGTAGCTATTTGTTCCCATCTGCTCCCTTGAACCTTAGCATCCCTTCCAAATCTGGGAAACCATCAGTGTGATTGTTTAGATACTCATGCTTGCACTAAAGCAGCTGTGAAGGAAAAAGCCCTTGTAGTGTTGTTGGTTTTTGTTTGGTTGTTTTTTTTTTTAACAGATCTGATTATTAACTCTTGTGGAGGGCAGATCACATAACTTGAGTGTGGGAAGTGATTTACAGTTTCCATCTACTCATTACTGTGAATTGCTGACCTGCAAATTTCGCAGGCGTTCCCACAACCACTGAAGAACTACTCCAGCAGGATATAAATACAGCCATTCTCTCTGCTGTCTGCGGTATTGGAGTAGCTTTGCAGCTTATCAGCAAGGAAAGCAGTGTACATGTTGGGGCACTGGGAGACCAGAGATCTCATATCTTCAAAATTATACACACTTGCATGAAAATTACCTAGACCAGGACTACAATTTAAGGCCTTTTTCCTAGTTGTACTTCATCTATATAATCCAAGGCTTTAAATGGGATTTTGCTGTGCCTGTGCTGACTCTTTGGTATAGAAAAACTTTCTATGTGAATCAGCTGTTGCTGCTAGCAGTGATTTTGTCGTCTAGATATTGAGATTTATCTTATTCATACTGGCTCAGATAATGTGTCAGATTCATAATGTGCTGGTGTTGCATCCTCATGGCAAGTCTTGAAATAATAACAACATGCCTGAGCTAATCAGAGGAAGAAAACTCCCTTCAGCAGTAGCAGAGTAAAAGTGAAAAGGGCAGCATGGTAGGTAACTGTCTCTGTTCTTTCAGTGACACTGCGTTTTTTCTGCCTATGTTACCATTTCTGATAAACACCTTTGCACATTTCCCTGCACGGAACCTTCAACTTTCAATCGGTTCCCATTAAAATCCACAGTTACCTTTACATTATTTTCCTCCAAAATCACATTAAGGCCATCAGTGCTGTGACACCCCCAAAATCCTTGACTCTGGCACAGCAGCTGCTGCGAGTGCTTCGGCCGTTGTTACTGAGCGCTTCATCGCTGTCTCACAACCCTGCACGCTCGGGGTAAGAACCGTGGTTTTCTTTTGTGTTTGTACAACACTGAGCACAGTGGAGTCCTAGTTCAGAATTAGGTAGGATGGATAGATCCTCCCACATTACAAAAAACAAATAATAATGACATTGAAAAGAAGGAAAATGTACAGCAGAAATAGCTGCATTGCCAATCGATGCAAGTCAGAAGGATGGTATTAAATTTAACCTCCTACAACATTCTAGAGTTAATTTGGGGTCCGTGGGATTTTTAAGAAGAAACACGGCCTACTTTTCTGAATAATTAGACAAAAGGATTCTTGCGAAAATGTACTAAACATGCATAAAGAACAAAAAAATCTAAAGATTAAAATTTCCCAAAATTAAAAGCTGGAATAAGCATTTGGGGGGAGGGGAGAGAATCTCTGCTCCTCCTGAATTTGCATAAACCCTTTTAATTAGGGTTTTTAATTAAAGCCCCAAGGTAACTCCAAACATTTTCTTTGGGAGAATGGAAGAAGAAGTTAAATGCTGAATTCTGGCTCTGTGACCATCTTTACTGAAATTAATCCTGCTTTTTATGACAGAGACAGCACACACACGTGTGTAGTTGAGTACAAGGAAATCTGAAAGAGCTGATAAAGACCAGGACTGTCATCTCCGAGGGCACTTCAGGGATATACCCTGCGCTGGACACCAGGGCAGCTGCTTCGCTCAGCCTTTGTATCCTGGCAGGCTTTTCCAGCTGCAAAGAGGAACAGTTGGGTTTGCCCTAGGTCCTTTTTTCAGTTCTCTCTCCCTTTTCCCAGTGCAGGTCTGGGAAAGAGAGCTTTGTCTGTGAAGTCCTTGAGTGTGGAGATGTCTGATGTGGCTTTTGGGGACCCACCTTAACTAAAACGGGTGAGTGAAACTGGAGTGAGAAGGACCTCCTCCATCCTTGTGCGAGGGCCCTGCTCCAGCATCAGGCACCGGTGGGCATGAGGGGGATCCCAGGATGATTCTGGTGAGACAAGACAGTACTTGCCAAAGGAGAGCTCCAAGCTTTGGCCTCTGCCTGAATGAGGTTTAGCAGAAAGGTGGGGAAGGGGAAATGATGTGGTAAAGATGCCACATGGACTTATACTGTAGGGCATGGGACTGATCTAATGACTCCTACATTGTTCCTATACATAGGCTGTTTTCATGCTTTTCACCTTATACTGTGTTTTGTTTTTCTCTTTCTCTGTTTTTCTCTTTTTTCTGAGCTTTGTATAAAAACTCACTGAAGCAGAAACTGACACTCCAATTTCTCCTGGCTTCCACAACAGAGAGTTATTCTCTCCCAGAGAATATTTAAATATATTTCCTTATAAAGGAAGCAGATCCAGAAGAGGCTATGAGGGAGTGTAATTCCTGGATACCCTGTAGCTTAGAGGTAAGGGCTGGACTGAACCTCCTGATCTGAGGAGGGGATGGAGAACGTCCCTGAAATGAATTTCCTTTGGGAATGTCCTTTTCACTGAAGCACGGCGGTGAATCTCCCTCAGATCTATTCCATTTTGTAATAAATGGAGATGCAGAGCACACATTCAGGCCCAGTGGAAGGAAGACATAGTCTAGCCTTATAGCTGAAACAGCATAAGCTCGTATGTCTAGCTTGATAGCAGATCAAACCCATATCACCAAAGCTTGGAGCTATAGGCAGGATGTGCAGTGGCCATAGGTAACACTCCTGCTGACGCGTGAAGAGACATACATGCTGTCGCAAGAGGTAGCTATTAAATTCCTGTGTTTGAGGGCACAGGGCCCTGGCATCTGCCAGGTGAGGTCCTGAGATCTGTGCTACAAGAAACAGGGTAAATAATCATGCTCTGAACTCTATTATCTGTGGCTAGACTTTTCTGCCACAAGCTAGTTTCCCTAGTAATGGTCACTCTGATATCTCTACCCAACACCACCAGCACACCAATATCAGCAGTGTAAACGTACCTTCTGTAGCAATGTGCTTGCAGAACCACATACTATACAAACGAAAAATTCCTCTTGCTTGAAGTATGGCTTTGTAACGCCATATCTGTGTTCTTATGATGGCCCAAATCGCTCCCTTCTGACATAGAGACAGACATGAGAACCATGTTCACACCTGCTCAAGTCCCTGCAACAGGATAGCCAGATGTGCCCAGCACCATAGAATCATAGAATCATTTAGGTTGGAAAAGACCTTCAAGATCATCGAGTCCACCATTCCCAGGCTGAGTGGCCAGCTTCTCAGCTGTCCCCAGCTCTCTCCTGCCACTTCCAAATCTGATACTGGCTTAGAAAGTGCTTGCCCTGCACTCCACTGATTTGTGTACACACACCTCCTATGAAAGACAAGAAGAGAAAAAGAAGGATCTGAGCATGCAGGAAGATAAGTTGGTCCTCACATGAAGCTTTCACTCCAGCAGAGACATCAGTAACAGCTTTCTCCAGTAGATTTGTTAACAGCTGATAAGAGAGGATGGAGGAGCCAGCACTGCTACCTTTGTGTGGTTAAAAAGGCAATCAACTTCTGATGGGGGAATGGAAACTGGAAGCCAGGCTGTGGTTATCTAGTGCTCATAAAGCCTTTGGCTTGCTAGAGAGCTGCTGACCAGGAGCACAGTGAGAGCTGCAAGCAGCACCACTCTGGCACAGCAGCATTGCTAAAAATGCAAGTGCTGAAACCTAGCTACTGTGTCCGTAAGTACGTATCCTGGGCTTTAAGAGACTCAGCAGCTTCAGGGATGGGTTCCCTGGGTTAATCCAGGGTAGGGATTGCTGGTTTGCCCACCAAATAGTGTGGGGAAATTCCTTATAATATTTTGCCCTGTGGTCCCAGCTGTGAGGTGTGCCACTACGGTAGGTTGGATGGAGGTGGGTCGGGCAGAGCCATGGTATTTGCCTGCAGAGCACTAAATTACTGCAGTATCATCACCTGACAAATATAAAGAGATGCCTTTCTGTTATAGCAAAGGGGGAGTGGATAACTGCACCACAGGGACACCTCTGGGATCCAGCCATTTGTAGTCAATCAGAATTATTCATCTGTTTGGTAAACTTTTATTTCTTTTATGACAAAAAGAGAAATTGACTAAGGATGCAGCCAGGAGATACAGTAAACACACCAGCCTGGGAGGCCTGTCAATGCAAGCTAAGGAGCATGCAAAGGAATCATTTAGCAAGCTTGTTTTCAGGTGGAAATGCTGAGTGCAGGAAGTCTGCTGCTGCTCTTAATGTTGAGACTGGTCAATGCATCTCTCACTATATCCCTGAGATGGATTGTATTTTAATAGGCTTGGCTTCCATAGTGAGCAGCTTAATGCTCCACCTGACGGATGATGCTTCGCTGGAAGTCTGGCAGCTCCTGCCAGGGCAGCATCTTGCTGAGGTAGAAGTGTGGTGTCAGCAGCAGGGAAGAGTCCAGCTCAAGGTGTCCATCTCTCTTGTACACACACACACAGCCTTCTCTTCTGAAAGCATTAGCAGAGGGAAGGAGGAAAGCAGCAAAGACCTACTTAGCAGGCACAGGTGGCCGGTGCTATAGCTTTAGCCCTTTGCAGCCTAGCTGCTACAGTTGGAGTTTCAACTTTAATGAGGATCATGGTGGAAACTGGCCTCCTCTGTCCACACAGGCATTTGCAAGAGCGGTTGAGATCAGGACAAAGCCAAAAGCAGAAGGGGACCTACAGTCTCCATCTGCCCTGCAGGACATCACAGCCGGTTCCCCAGCTGCGCCCATTCTCACCTGGAGCATTTTCTCTAACCTGATGGTGGAGTTCCCTCAGCGGTAATCTGCTGTATCATGCCAGGAATAATATTTTCTCATTACCACCCCAGAGAGTCTCCATGGAGCAAAGGGAATAAGCCTCTGCTGAGAAAGGAGGAGAGATTGTTGATCCAGCACGTGGCATTCGACTCACAGTGTGAATCACAGGCCTGTGAAAGACCATCGATCTCTCCTGCCTGCTGGGCAGCGCATACCCTGTTTATTTCCACTCCCCAGAACTGAACTTCCTTGCTACAGGAGTTTGGAGGGAAATAGCATGGAAATAGCAAAGAGAAATCCAAGAGTTGCCAGGTTAACTACCTTTTGTATTCTTATGATAGACAGGTTTATGAAATACTTCTAGCCATCTAAGAAGCCCACAGCAAGGCTCTTACAATGAGTGTTATTATGGGGAAAAAAGTAAATTAATCTTGCTCATATAATCACAGAGACCTGCAGCCTGACTCTCGATTATTTATTTATTAATTATCCTCATTTCCTGAAGAAACAAGCCTTATGAAATTGTCGTTCTGCCTGATGCTTCCCAACCTCCTTCCCTGCGTAGCTTTAACTCATTGCCTAATTTCAACCAACCTTTAAGGAGGTTTCAGAGATATGAGACTCCTATGCCTTTGTAAGAATTGGGGCTGGATAGAGGAAGGGGATCCAAATCAATGTCAACATAGAAGGAAAAGTTTCAAAGTGAGCTCTACAGTTATGTGCTTTGCTCAACCCATGCAGGTCTGCTGCAGAACAATCTTCCATCTGCCTAGCTGCCAATTTAGGGACGTGGGAGGGGGATGCGAGTCCCATGATGCAGCCAAAGAGGTGGGCATACTATGGAAAGCCCTGCAAACAATGACATTGTCTAGGAATTGGAGGGATGCATAGGAGCAGGGGTATAAATGCAGGCAGAACAGGGCTTTACTAATCCTGCTACTCTCAGATCATGATATTTGTAGTGGTGTCAGCAGCACTAGCTGCATCCCAACCATAGGAACACAGGCTAAAAGACAGCCTCTACCCCAAAGAACTGCCCACCAAAAGCTTGCCTGCCATTTTTGTGGAGTCATTTAGGCCTTCCAATGTAGAGCTTAACCTTTCACCTGTAGTGGTTTAACCCCAACCAGCAACTAAGCACCACGCAGCCGCTAGTTTACTCCCCCCCACACCCAGTGGGATGGGGGAGAGAATCGGGGAAAAAAATAAAACTCATGGGCTGAGATAAGAACAGTTTAATAGAACAGAAAGGAAGAAACTAATAATGATAATAATAACAATAATAAAATGACAATAATAATAATTAAAAGAAATGGAATATACAAACCAAGTGATGCACAATGCAATTGCTCACCACTCGCCGACCGATGCCCAGTTAGTTCCCAAGCAGCGATCCACTCCCCCCACCGCCCCCACCCCAGCCAACTCCCCCCAGTTTATATACTGGGCATGACATCCCATGGTATGGAATACCCCTTTGGCCAGTCTGGGTCAGCTGTCCTGGCTGTGTCCCTTCCCAACTCCTTGTGCCCCTCCAGCCTTCTTGCTGGCTGGGCATGAGAAGCTGAAAAATCCTTGACTTTAGACTAAACATTACTTAGCAACAACTGAAAACATCAGTGTGTTATCAACATTCTTCTCATACTGAACCCAAAACATAACACTATACCAGCTACTAGGAAGACAATTAACTTTATCCCAGCCAAAACCAGGACATCACCAATCAAAATCATTTGAAGAAACCCACTGGCTTCAGCTGGGCTGTTTCCCAAATCAGGCACAAGGTTGCATATCTTGTTGAATCAAAGACCTGCAGAGTGAAGTGAGGAGTGAGGTGGCATTGTGGTAATTACCCCACACAGGCATAAGTGGCCATTAAACCTATTTGGATGCCTTGGGTAGCGAAGCAAGCCTGTGCAGTTAAATAACGTGTTGATAGTTCCAGTAACAATTTAGGGAAGTACAGGGAAATATTTCAGATAATGAGGCAATCTTATCTACTTGTCAAAAGTAAAACCTGAAAATTTTAAGGACCCTATTGTATTTTGCCTGAGAGGAAAAAGGAGCTAGAAGAGACTTGATTGAGGTATTCATAATTATATGAGAAATAGTGAAAACTAATCAGTCTGTGCTTTTTATATTGTCACATAATGCAAGAACAAGGGGACTCTTAAAATGTAAATTAATAAGCAGTACATTTAGTGTTCAAATGTATTTAGTGAATCGTGTTACAATTACAGTATATATAAATAATCCACCAATTTCCATAAAACTATCTGATAAAATTCACCCATAACAATAGTTCATTTCCCAATTCACTTTTCATTATTCGAAATCCTTTAGAAACCCAAGGGAAGCTGTGGGCTGGGGATTGTAAAAGGCTGTATATTTAGAACAAATCTGAGGAGCAGACTGACTTGTGCAGCATGTACTCCCCTTCAGAAATTCACAGCCCTAGGAAGTTAAGGACACTAATGCAGAGGCTGGCTAAAAGGAAGGGAAAAAGAGCCCACACTGGATAATTTTACGACCATTAGTAAATTTGTATCTATACAAGCTAAGATAATTATAATGGTAATCATATCTCATGCTCCAGAGCCTAAAGTGATTGCCTGCAGAGGCCGGGGAAGCCTTGGAGAGTTTCCACTGAAAGGAAGATTAGAAATGCCTAAGATTATTTAATTTGGTCATATTGGACATAGCAGAAAGAAGATACTTATTTCCCCTTTTATAAGCTTTTCCTTTCTCCTTTCTGAATCAGTTTCTTCCCTGTTGGCTTGACCTGTAACCTGGTATCCCCATTGCCATCTTCACTTTTTTTTTTTTGCCTTTCCCACCTATTTTGTGCCTGAATCTTGCTGTTTTCCCCCAGATCTGTTTCCCGGTGTCTCAGCTCATTCCTCTCTTGTGCTTGTCTCATTCATCCCCTCCACTGTGAAGAGGTTATCCTCGCATCCAGTGTCCTTGACCAGACTTCATTAGCGATCCCTGCTCTGATTTTGTTGCTCCCCAAGTAGCATCAGCCTGTCTCTTCTCCTTGCATGCAAGCAGCTCCCTCCATCACTGGAGCCTTTTGCAACCAGGTTCTCCAGGCTGTCAGTATTTCTGTATCCCAACCTTTCCACTAAGACCCATCAGAATCATGATAGTGGTATCAAGCAGGACGGTCTTGTTTTACAGGTTATCCACTGTTTTAAAAACTGAAGGAAGTGAATAAAGAATCAGAAATGCCTCATGTTGCTGTGGGATCTGATGATCCGACTTCTTCCTTCTTTCCCATCCTCCTGCCTTTTTGCACCTTCATTGCACAATGATCCCACGTGGGGCCAGCTTCAGATAACCTCTCACAGAGAATTTTAGATGTCTCCATGAAGTGAGGTCTCCACTGATTTCAGTGAACCAACATGTGTAATAACAGGTATGAGAGAATGATGTCAGAAATCAGCCTCAGGCGAAGACATGGTCATTTTCCACGCTCACAAAGAAATGAGATAGGAAAGAAATGGTGTCCTTTTATTACTCTGTGCCACCTGCTCACAGCAACGCAGTGTAGAATAATTGACAACAAAGGGCTGCTATTTCCCTCTCCATGCAAGGAAGATGGAAGTACAGACAGAGATTTTATTGCTTCCTGCCACACAATATCCAAGCTGTCTGAGCCTGGTGCAGAAGATGCTATTGCAAGGAAATGCCTGCTTCTGGTTACTCCCTTGCTAGAAGCAACAACCAGGTTGTGACTTTCTGAGGTTGTGTGTGCATAGCAAGACAAAGGAGCAGGCCATGAACGCACTGATCCCTTTGAGCCATTTGCTTTCTGCCTATGATAATAGCTTTTAGCTATGGTTTCATGGGAGCTCAAAGGATCAAATATGTTTAGGAGCAGAAGAGCCGTTGATGGGCCTGGATCATACTTCATGCACTTAAATCCCCTGAAGAAGAGCCTGGGCACACACTGAGGTGCTGAGCATGCCTGGGGCTTCTCTGCAAAGCACGGTGTCAGCCTCTTCGTGCAGGTCTGCAGACGTGGATGATCGGCAATGCTGGTTTGGAAAGAGGGCAGGGGTGACAGCTTAGCTGACAGCATGTACATACCCTGGGATGTTGCCAAGGTCTTGGTCTCCTCCTGCATGCATTGCTCCTGAGCTGGAGTTTATGCCAAAGCTGTGACTGAGTCCTGAGACCAGGTGATTAGGAGAGCTCCGAGAAATTTATTTTCCCTGTGAGTGAGGTAGTTCACTTTAGGACACTTCAGAAGAAGGAAAATAATAATTTGAGAACTAAAGGCAGCTACGATAAAGGTATAGAGAATTATGAATGGCAAAAGGAAGGCCGAGAAAGCACTGCTAGTCCGCCTTTTTGGTAATAAAAAATAAATTGGCGGCCATTGAATGAAATTACAAAGCAACATATTGTGAGTGGGTGAAAGGTAATGTTGTTTACAAAAAGTATAATTAAACCATGATATTCACTGCTCCAGAGATTGAGAGGGATGGCTCTCCAGGTTCAAGAAATGATTCAGCATTTATATAAATAAAAAGAACATCTGCAAGGACACTAGCTAAATACAATTACAAGGGCTATCAATCCTCATGCTTCAGGGCATGGTTACCTGCTGAGGTCAGGAAGAAAATTCTTCATGGTATAGCTCTAAAAAGTAAAATGCATTATTGGGCATTGATGGGTATTGGATACCTTATTAGATGGTCCTTTAATCTGTTCCACTATGCAATTCTTTTGTTCCTCCATATCACAAATCAGTGAAGCATTTAGGTATGTGCTTAAATTCCATTTTAAAATCAATAGGACTTAAACATGTGCATAAATGTAAGTGCACGATTAAGTGCTTTCCAGAATAGATATATTAAGAAGCTACTTAAAATTTTAGATGTATTGAAGTGGGTTTTGGTTCTGGACTGATGTTTCAATGCCCAAATCACACACGCAAAACCTGTAGAACTTACTGTATCTATCTCATATATTATCAACTGACTTTGCAGAAACTCCATACAACAACATGCTTCCAGTTCTAAAAAACTTCAACCTTTCATCTCAAAAACCCATGAATTTGTGACTACAGCTCTACAGTGCATTCGTACAGATAATCCCATATGCATATAGACATAATCACACTAGTCTAAAACAGTCGGTGTCTTCGTCTTTGGGTTTTCTTTGGTGTGAATAAAATGAGCTTTGCCATCTGCTATAGTGTCCTCCCTCATATTTGCATCCTACTGGTTCATCTTGCAGTTCTAGATAAGGCGGCAGCCAGGCATTGAAGATCTGTTTGAAGATTTAAGTTTTCCTTTAAACTTTGAAGCCCATCCTTTTCTATCCTCCTTTTTTCTTAGAGGATATCACTCAATCCTGACAGTCTTCCAGGGTCAGTAGCAGGGCTCTGAATACAGGGGAAACACAGTGCTGATCTGATCTCTCTTCAGAGTCGGGACATAGTAGACTCTCCCCATGTTGAAGGGGTTTCATCTGGAGAAGGTCATATGGAAGTATAAACAGAAGCTTGAGTGTTATTCACAGTCCTTCTCAAATGTTGCCGGCAGGTGGTTAAAGGGTTTGACAGATACAGGAGACCTATGTGGCTGAAGGATGGATGTTACCAAAACCCCAGGTTCTTGCAGCCTATAGTGTTACTCAGTTAAAAGACTAATTAAAATATTGCCACGACAGAGGGAGAGGTTCCTCCTCTGTGGGTCTGTCTTCCTTGCTTTCCTCACCAGACCAACTGCTCCTTGCAGAGGGGCTGTGGCGACTCACCTGGGGTGGCTGGGAGAGCTTCAGCAAGATGCAGCAGGCAGTAATTCCTCCTTCTAGAGGCTGAGTGTTCAGCCTCAGCAGTGCTCGTAGGGACCTACACGCTGAGATCAAGGGAACATTTCCAATGACTTATGGAGGAGCTGGAACTGGGCCTTTACAGAACGCTAAATAATTAAATCAGACCTCAAGTAGAGGTGAAATAGATCTCTAACACTTAAGAATCAGCACTTAATAGCACACAGAAAGGCATAATTTTCAGTCTGTATAGGTAGATATTATAGATCTGTGCTAATAAGGAAAACTATAAATTGAGGGATTTTTCTTAAACAGCTCTTTTCTTCCCCTGATCATTAAACATAAAAGTAAAGATGTTGTCTGGTGTAATCAGACATAGGTCTTGAATTGCTATTTGCTTCCAGCTTCATTTAAGATAAAATTTAAACTGCTTAGTTTAAGTGCACAATCTTAGATACCTATAAAAGACTGACTTGCAGAAAGTGTTAAGCAGATGCTCTCTGCAAATCTGTTCTACTTAAGTCATTTCTAGTTCAGTGTTCAGAAGGTACCAAACTTGGTGCCTGATCAACCTGATAAACTTCTGTGATGAAACAACTGATGAGGGAGTAGTAGTAGATGAGGGAGGAGTAGTGGGTATGGTCTACCTAGGCTTCAGTAAGGCTTTCAACACTGTCTGCCATAAGAGAGACAAACTGTTGAAGT
Organism: Harpia harpyja; assembly: GCF_026419915.1. NCBI lineage: Eukaryota > Metazoa > Chordata > Aves > Accipitriformes > Accipitridae > Harpia > Harpia harpyja. The sequence goes on along the minus strand of NC_068945.1, from coordinate 25,957,518 downwards.
ATGGGCTGGATGAGCAGACAGTGAGTTGGATTGAACACTGGCTGAATAGCTGGGACCAGAGGGTGCTGATCAGTGGCACAAAGTCTAGCTGGAGGCCAGTAACTAGCCGTGGCCCCTAGGGGTCAATATTGGGTCTGATCCTGTTTAACATCTTCAATAATGATCTGGATGATGGGGCGGAGTGTACCCTCAGCAAATTTGCAGGTGACACAAAACTGGGAGGAGTGGCTGATACACCAGAGGGTCGTGCTGCCATCCAGAGCTACCTCAAGAGGCTGGAGAAATGGTCTGACAGGAACCTCATGAAGTTCTACAAGGGACCACAGGCACCAGTAAATGCTGGGGAGGGCCTGGCTGCAAAGCAGCGTGGCAGAAAAGGACCTGGGGGTCCTGATGGACACCAGGTTGAACATGAGCCAGCAATGTGTCCTTGTGGCAAAGGCGGCTAATGGTATCCTGGGCTGTATTAGGAGGAATGTTGCCAGCAGGTCAAGGGAGGTGATCCTTCCCCTCTGCTCAGCACTGGTGAGGCCACACCTGGAGTGCTGGGTCCAGTTCTGGGCTCCTCAGTGCAAGAGAGACATGGACACACTGGAGGGAGTCCGGTGAAGTCTGCTAAGATGATTAAGGGACTCGAGCACCTCACACAGTAGGAAACACTGAGACAGCTGGGACGGTTCAGCCTGAAGAAGAGAAGGCTCAGAAGGCATCTCAGCAATGTATACAAATACCTGAAGGGAGGGTGCAAAGAAAGTGGAGCCAGGCTCTTTTCAGTGGTGCCCAGTGACAGGGCAAGGCGCAATGGGCACAAACTGAAACACAGGAGGGTCCCTCTGAACATCAGGAAACACTTTTTTACTGGGAGGGTGACCGAGCACTGGCACAGGTTGCCCAGGGAGACTGTGGAGTCTCCATCCTTGGAGCTGTCTGGACATGGTCCTGGGGAACCTGATCTAGGTGGTCCTGCTTGAACAGGGGCATTGGACAAGACGACCTCCAGAAGTCACTTCCAAATTCAGCCATTCTGTGATTCTGTGATAACCAAAAGCCACAGGTACAACTGCGTGTCTTAGTCTAGGCTCTTCTGTTTAAGCCACCAAAGAGGGGGTTAAAACCCTTCTAAAGAAGTTTCCATGTACTGGAAGATTCCCTTTATCCTTTGGCAAGCTCTAGTAATTGTATGTTGGGAGCTCCCTTGCACATATTCTCTATACTTCAAGTAATGTGTTCTGCCTCAGGATATCCTGAACTTCTAAACCATCAGCATTTCCTATAGGGTAGTAGGTACACTTATGATTTCCTTTTAACGTGTGATTTGTAAGGACAGTATCAAAATCTGTACTCAGCGCTTCTACAGTGTTCATGTTTCTGCATCTCCACTCTGCTCCCAACAGACAGAGCTCTACACCCCTTCCCTCTTCAGCTCTCATTTTGTGAGAGGGCTGCAGAAGTTCAGCACTCTCTGGGTTAACGCTCAACGCAATTGAAAATCTTTATCTCACAGTGTGTGGGACAAATTGGATTTGAAACAGCTACAGAGGGTCATCAATTCTTCAAACGGACATAGCATGAGTCTCCCATAAACTGAAACATAGCTGGTGCTGCACAGATTCAACTGAGAGGTTATTATTAAGGAATGGGGGGTGTTTTCAAATGCATGGATGTAATTTATCATGACTAGGTTTTGTTAGCAAGGAATTTAGACAGTTTCTGTTACTGCAACCTAATAAGTCATTTTATCAGCATATTTATTTCCTTGGCTGCTGACACCTTGGTAACCCTCATACCCTCTTAGTATCACATGGCAGGAAAACAACTGACAAATAAAGAGAAATCATTGGTTGTGAACTCACCGAAATTGCATATTCCATCTGGGAAGCTTGGATAATGCAGTTCAGTAATAAAGCAGAGTCCATTAAAGGTATACAGGCCTCTTGCTCCCTCTCTGTGTCTCATCTTATACTGTATATAGCAGGAAGAATCTGTAACCAGGGAAATACATCATGAAATCCTATCCAGCTGTCTGGCTGTAGGGGAAACTGGCAGCAATGTTTCTGGATACAGAACAGGCAAGGGTCCTGAGAGGAAGCCCCGGGTAAATGACAGCAGAGCTGGGTCTCCCTGCTTTACTCCCTCCCCAAACATTGGAAAACTTGCACAGATATCTACCTTATCGTAGTTAGACCTACAGACCTCTGCATAACCTGGGGTCGCAAGCAGCTGCTCGCTCGCCTTAGAAAAATCAGCTCCAATTAGGTCTTGCAAGATCAATTTCTCCTGGTTCAGCTCATCTCTGCTATTGCTAAATAATTAACCACTTATTTGGCAAGTACTTTATATCCTTTCCTGTCCCTGCATCTCCAACCACACACACAAACAGAAGGGCAATTAAAAGTGCATTTACCTGTGACCCTTAGGGATTGCCACATGCTGTGAGAGTCAATATATTTTGCTTCTAATAGACCAGCAGAGAAGCGAATTCCAAGGTTTAAGAGCACCAAGGAAAAGTAACATGCAGCCAGAATAGCCAAATCTCCAATATGGAGATTATATGCAGAAAACCCCAAGATTTTTCTCAATTGCTGTAATGAACAAGAAGAGTTTTAGGAAGGGAAAGCACAGCCCACAGCTGGAAGGGCTTTGTAAATCAGAGACAACTTCTCAAATTGTTCCTAAAAGCTATGGGAAAACTGCACAAGTACGGAAGGGATCTTCCATTTCCTCTGATGACCACAACGGAGTTAGCGAGAAGCCGTGCCCTATTCCAGAAAGAAACAGCTTGGCAAGCTAGCCGCGAGGGCAGAAGAGGAAGAATACCTGTTATAAGCACAGGGCCAGACTTAGTTGGATGTGTAAGGAGGTGGTACCAGGCCATGTGGTGGGCAGCCATCCTTCCTGCCCCTCTCATCGCTCCCCACGTGCTGCAGGCCCTGTCTGCAGTCACCAGCTTTTGTAGAACCAGATGAAAATTTTCCACTTAAATATTTTTGTACTGGAAAAGTCACAGTTTGTGTTAGTTCAGTTTATTCTCATGAAACAAAGAGCGTGGGTAGAAAGTGAATGCTTTCCTTGAGTTTTACATTTCACAGGTCAATCAAACTCCAGGTAAGCTGAAAGTCTGGCAAGGAAGGAATCAGTGAACTGGGGGAGATAATTTTGTTATTCTGATTACTAAAATGGAAAGGAAAATGCTGCCAAGGGAAAGAAGAGGAATTTTTTTGTAAATTCCTAGGCAAATCCTCATCTCTGGAAAACTTGTCTTTGGAAAGAGAACTAGAGGTACTTTTACAGCCAGCATTTCTGCCCCACAGCTGTCTCATGTTCTCTCTGATCACACATGCAAATAACGAGAGGGACAAGCCTGGACAGCTGGGGAATACCCCAGAAGGTCATTGACACAAATGATCAACTGCCTGAACCTTTCTTTGGTGCTTATCAGCAAAGAAGGAAAGGAGCTACTGAAGGAGAGTCCCTGTGCATTCTTGTCAGGATCAGTCAGGACACAGCAGCAACATGGTCTCAACAAATCAGTACAGAAAAATGATCTGCCACCTTTGTTAAGAGGCACTAAATTGAACAAACCAGTGAGGTCTCAAGTACTGAAATTTATTTTGCAAAGGGTGAAATATTTACAGAGCCCCAAAGAGCACCCCAGTCCCTCTCTTCCATCTCTTCATTTATCTTTCCCACAGAACCAGAATCCAAGGGCTTAGGGGTATGCATATGACTCCAGTCTATACACACTGAGAACAGCCTAATCTGCAGGCTACATCACTTTCCTAATGTCTAAAAACTTAAAAAGAAAAGCCAGAAGGAAACTCAGCCTGGAGAAGACATGACATCTTTCTGCTCTTGCAGAGCCAGTCCTTTCATCCCCACTCTGAGGCTACTTGCTCAAAGACTAGAACTGTATTAGAAAGGTACCTGTTTCTTACAAGCAGCACCTTGGATTTAACAGCAGGTTAAGTATTTCCACTGGTCAAAGCCTCACAGTGATTATGGCCGTCAAGGAGAAGAGCTCTTCTTAGCCTTGAAATAGCCAAAGCAGAATATTTCCAAACATTGCACCCAACCCTTTCTTCTTGGTCTGAACATTGCTCTGTAGAAAACAATGAACAGATGAAGTCCCCAAAGGAGCCCTTCTGGGTGGCAGACCTTCTGTGAGGCTGGGTCAGCTGGAGGGATGCTGGCTCAACACTGGACAACTTGTTTAGCTTCATTGACTTCAGTGAAGTTACTGCTGATTTTACACCAGCAAAAGCAGAGTTGGAGGCAGTGTGAAAGAAATCAGAGATAATGGGAAGTGATTGCTCTATCTGCCATTCAGTGGGCTTCTACCAACCCATGACAGTTGTGTGCACAGGAATGCTCTAATACAGTTAACAAAGCCATTTACTACTAATCATACAGTACTAGTTACGCTGTAATATTACGTATTCATAAATAAGCAATTATTTCTTGCTGTGCTTTGCAAAAAGCGTCTTGCTTTTCCTTCCAGGTTGAAAGTTGACCAGTCAGAAATCCTTGCTTCTCATCATTAGGTTCTATCTGACACTTTCAGTGTCAATTCAGTTGCAAGGAAAATGTCTGTGCCGAGCTACATTGCTCAGGCTACAGGACGGTCAGAGAGAAGAGGAGGAACCAAGTGGACTGTGGAGGTTATATCCACCTGCCAATGTAAAAACTAGCCCTGAGCCAGCCTTATTTGTCTTTTCAAACCACTTCGTGTCAGATAGCAGGACTCATGTCAGAGCACAGGACCCCTGCGAGGGACAAACAGGGGAATTAATGTTCTCCGTGTGGCAGGGATGGGGAAGGGTGGTGTGGCATTTGTGACAGCTTCCCTCATCCCTGGGAATTCACAGCACAGTTTTATATCAGTTCAGAGTGAAAACTAAGAACAGTAGGAGAGGCAGAGCTAGAAAGAAGCCTTGGCTTTGGGTGCCTGTATCTGAAGCCAGGATATTGTCCTCGCAGAATATTTACCATGTACATAATTAAACCCCTAAGTGCCAGCTGAACTGGAAATCATGCTGTGTGGTGCCTCTCCTACCATCTGAATGACTGTTAGACAGTTGGCTCTGTTTTGACACAAAAATGCAGTCCATCATAGGCCCATTCATCTGTCATCTGTTGCCTGCTTGTCTCTTTTCCCATTTAGTTGTGTACAAGATGAAATGTTTTCCTCCTGCTGCTTGTCTGGTTTTTTTACACTTCATTTTCTTTGCTGTTTTTTATGTACCCACAATGAAATAGCCACATAGAGTCACATTGCCAGCCATAATCGTGGACTGAAGCTATATTGGCTTAAGAAATAAACAGCCATCTTCATATTTTTCCTTTCTCTTTCTCATTACAAAGCTGAAATGAACATATTATTAATTAGACTTCAGTCTCTGCCCCCCTCCCTTCACTTTAAATAACTAGTAGAAGAGCAGGGGAGAAGTTACTAGGCATTGTTATACATTCATTACTGTGACATATTAAGCAGAGAGCCAAAGTAATGATAGAGTAATGCAGCCAAAGAAAATTACCTGTATTATGTTGTCATAGGCGATTGAGACACAATCAGTTACACGTATACAAACCACAGGAATTGTTTAAAGAGCAAGTAATTACGGGGCCAGTGGAGGAGGAGTTTTAGATAAATACTCTCATGAATTATTTACTGTAAGACTGTGGAAGTTTTTTTCCTGAAAATAATTGCAAAAAGTAGCCACAAATCAGGCTATTTGCGGAGCTGGCCTAAAGTAATGAATAAGTATGTATGTATTTCTGTGCTGGACTGTGCTAGAACTGTCTGACCCACTCTGGCAATAACAGCAGTTCTCTATTTTGTCTATTTTTACTCCTCAGTGCTGAAGAAAATAAAATAAATGTTTACCCAGGAATTTAACCTCTATGTGACCCTCTTGATTTGCAAGGACAAAAAACTCCCAGACCTTGGAATACTGCCTTCTGCCCTCCTGGTGTGTTTTTACATACCACATGACAGCTCCTGAAGCCTACCTCTTCCTACGAAACTTTCTCCTTTTCAGACAGCGAAAACGATGAAAAAACTTTTGAGATCTCCTAGAGTACTCATGATTCATCATGAGTCACGATGCCTTAATTTTGGAGTACACTAAACATGAAGGTTAAACTCATCTTTCGCTAAGGAAATAGCTGGGGCTGGATTTTCAAATATTTTTAGGCATCAGGAGATTCAAGAAAATGCTTAACAGGATTTTTAAAAGTTCTTGATGTGGTTAGGCACAGGATTCTTATCACAGGCACATAAAAATTAGGCACCTAATTTAAGCACATCCTCCAGTTCAATCCGTCATCGATGGAACCAGAGGGCTTCCTCCAGAGGAAAACTCAGTCCATCAAATGAGAGGTGAGAAGAACATCCGTGTCTCCCCAGTAAGTGGAGAAGCCCACGTTTCTCTGAGGTTTAGTGGGCTGAACCCCACCTCGAAGCTCAGCTCCTGGGGGACGATCTGCCCCTCAGCCGCTCTCTGGCCACGGCAGCTCTGAAGCAGCCGTGCCTCTGCCCAGCCGTAAACCAGGCCCACGCACCCATCTGCACTCCCACGTATCACCCTGGGTGGGATCGGTATTGGAAAGAAACAGGGAACACCCAGCAAATGCGCACTATGGGATGCCCTTCCTTTAAAAATCCCTCAGCGTAGTTCCCGTGCCTCCAAGACCCGGGCGCAGCTGCAGTACTCTCGGTGTGCAGCTCCCGTCTGGGTCACGGCCGAAGCCAGTCCTAAGCAAAATATTCCTGCACGAACCAGTCTTTACCATCGCTGGTTTCCTCCCCCCAAACCATTAGAGACCTTTATCATGGTGTCTGGGGGGCATCTGAGCAGGCAGACCTGCACCAGGCTTCAGCGGGCACCTCGTCGGGCACGTCCCGCTCGTGACAGTCGTGGCCGGACATCCCTTGCGTCATGCTCGTCACGGCACGTACGCGGCACATACGCTCTTCCCTCCGGTCTCTCTATCCGCCGGTGAAACCGTACTTCTGCAAAATAACCGGAGTATCCTCTGGACAAAAAAAAATGAAGTAACTCGGTAAAAAGGGAAATAATTGGGATCGGGCACAAGCAACTCCTGCATGCTCGTTGTGCTGTGGGCACTGATTTTCTGGGGGAAATCTATGTATAAAGATGAAGATGCTACCTCTTAGAGATACTCTGGTGCGAGGTTCATCAAAGCTTGAAAAGCTACTATATTGCTACCAAAATTCATCAGACTGCCTGCCAAACTCCCACTGGCTCTTACCCAGATTCCAAGCTACCTGAGGAATTATTAGTTTAAAAGCTTCTTTAGATCTTGTCAGCTGCATCTAGCTCACCATGTATGTAGATAACATTCACAGTTCCTGACAAAGGAGATGGGATCTGACTCCAGGGTTCCCTGTCCTATTTTAATAATGCAAATTGTTAACGGCTGTAATGAGGGTTGGTCAGGGGGTTTTTTGCTATTAAATATATTGAACTGAAAATTGTCAGAAAATATTCTTTTATTTTTGCAACAAAAGGTGCAAGTTAAAAAACATTAAGAAATTTTCACTGAAGGAGTAGGGTCACAATACCAGGGCTACATAAGAGATAGGGCAGTCAAAACCAAATAAAAATATTTTAAAATTATTAAAGTGAAATATTTCTCTCTCACTTAAACTAGATTTTGTGTATGGGGAGGGTTTCTTGCTATGAACATTTTTAAGGAATCTGTTTCTCTTATCTGAAATGTCAAGAAATATTATTGGATTTAAAGTGTTTCCCACTCACATCATTAAAGACAAAAAAGCAGAATTGATTTACTCATATGTAATTTGAGCAACATAAACTTCAGATACCTCTTCCTGCACTGACCAGAACACCAACACGGTGATTTTAGCTGTTCTATTTATTACCACACAGTTAATTTTACCCAAACTGGTATTTAACACTCTACATGGGACCTTGCTACTGGTCTTGATTAACTGTCCTCTGAGAGTTCCTTGCATTCACATTGACACTACCGGTGATACAACATTTCAGGCAGTCAAAGTATGCCTTTAAGAAGCAGTAAAAAGATAAATCTGTGACTGTTTGAAAGAACAACGAGCTTTTAACTTTCACAGATTATGAAAAGGGGAAAAAAAAAAGAGAGAAAAGAAAAACCTCTCTAGGGTTCGTCTAACAAGCCTAATTCAACAGATAAAACAAGTGCTCTGCGAAAGGAGCCGTGTTCATTACAGTGTTAGTTCATTAGAGGTGAGGTGGCAACGCTTCCGCCGCACGCAGCTGAATCGTGGCCCACAGCCTCCACGTGCTGATATTTGAGACTGAGCATCCCTTAACGCAAAGCAGGAGAGCTCTGCTCCGCATCGGGATGCTGACCCTACCTGCTGTTGTCTCCTTTTGCCGTCCCACTCCTCGTCCTGCCCGGCCCACGGGGCCACGCTGGGTTATCCTGCTCCCGTGTTTCTGTCGTCACTCGGACCCGATCCCCCGACAGTCCGCATCCTCCTGGGGCCACGGTACCTCGCAAGGGCTGCCTGGATGATTGCAGGCGTGTTGAACTGGAGCAAACTGGCGTGAACTGGAGCAAACTCCCGCTGCTCCCACTCCTGACTGCTAACCGGTCACGGAGGATCTGAGCTGCTTAAGGACTCTCTTAATTCATTAGGGAGGCTGGAAGCACAGGCTCACATTCCTGTTTCTTTCCCCATTTCTGATATTTTGCAAGTAGCATTAGAAACATCACTTGCCAGGGTTTCCTGACACTTCCCTTTATAAGTCTTTATTTTCAACTTTTACTTGCTTCAGCTGCACAGATGTTTCCCATGTGGGATTTTTATCTCAGAATAAGCATATGCATTTCTTAAGTTTTAACAAAAATGGTTGAAAAATTCCCTGAAATGGGGCTAGGGGAAGAGACAGCACTGTTTTGCCATGACAGCAAGTAGGTAAAACTTTATTTTAGAAACTGTCGTGCCCCCATCCTTTGGAGGATGGACATCGTATTTGGTAGAGGTGGCCTTTCCCCCTTCTACTGTTGCTACGGAAAACAGCTTTTACTTGGCAAGGCTGTGCATTTGAAACATTTTATTTGTGCTCATTACAGACTTGTTAGAACTTGGCTGCTAAATGTTTGAGAGGGTTGTAGGGGCCAGCTCGGCTCTGTAAGCATTGCCCTTGGGGAAGACCTGGGTGGGCTCCCTGCGTGGCAGGAGAGGCTGAGCAGTGCTCCAGGCAGCCAGGCAGGAGAGCAGGAGGCTGGAAGCCTGGTTTTCCTGCCTTCCCAGCATGGAGATTCCTCCAGCAAGGAGGAGAGCAGTGTGGCCCAGCATGCTGGTGGGAGAGGAGTTTACGGGGCTCTAGGGGGAATAAATGCATAGACAGAGGAGTCTGAAAGCCAACGAGAGAGGAGAGGGAAGTGGGGAAATGAAAGGGGAAAGGAGAGAAACCTCCCCGGCCCTCTTCTAGCTGCTGAGAATGCTGCTGTGTTTTCTAAATTCATTATGCTTTGCTTTAGGTTGTAGAGGAAAAGTTCCAAAATAGCATAAGGTAAGGTCAAACACTTGCTCCAGGATAATAGTAATATCAAAAAACATATGCTGTGTTGTGTTATCACCAATTAGCAATTGCTTCCACTGTGACAAATGGTCTCTGAATCACCATACTTCCAGGGTAAGGAATACATAGAGAGTAATTGTGAATTACGTACATCTGAAGTGTTTATGTAAATTCTTATTGTTAATAATAACAACAACAATAATGACAATAGAGAATCCCCTGTTTTGCATGGTTGTGGTTGCTCAGAACAGCTGTTTTAATGAGACATCTGCCAGTGAAACAATTTAGCCTGAGGATAACGAATAACTGTTACTTAACTGAGACAGTATTAGCATAAACTCTGCTTAATGGGGACACATTTGGCCAGTGAATAGTGATTTCTTGGTACTTATGTAGGTGTTTAATAGTGAAAATTACGAGCTTGTGGCAAAAATAAATGAACGAATGAATAGTCATATAGTATACACCGTGATTTTTCTGGTTGCTTTAGTTTGAAATACCTTAAAGGGATCTTGTCAGAGAGTGAATTATTCAAAACGTAGGGGTGGGTGCTTGGAAATGCTGAAACACTAATGATCACTAAGAGTCATGGTCTTTGTCTTTTACTACAGAAGTTATTAAAATATGAAGACACAATCATTTGTATCCTTATTCTATGGCATTATTTTCTCTCATCTGAATCTTTCCATATAGCCATTATGCAGGTATATGCGCATATGCGTGTTTAACACACCTTACTCTGGATTGTTTCAAAGCTGGGTAAACCAAACATCCAGAATGGCATTTCAGGTAGGGAATTCTGTTCTGATAGGCTCTGCTCAGCAGAATTGCCAAAGTTTTCTAGTTCCTATATAGATGTGTTTCAGAGTGCTGAGACAACTGCATAAAAACTTTATGCTGTGATGGGCAAGCACAGTGGTATGTTCTGATCAAAGTTATAGACATGATTTTTGTAGACTACTGATTGTCCATGCAAGAAGTAAAAGCTTGCTTGTAAGTGATAACATTTGCTTTCAAGGGAGATGGACTCTGTGTGTGTGTGTGTGTTGGCTGTTATCACCTGGCTTTAAAAAAAAATGCTAGCAAAAACTATGTTCCTTATGAAATAAACTAGAATAATGAGGTTAAATGAGAGACCAGTGCAGTGTGATTCAATTTATTTGGCCAGACCTATGAATGAAATGAATATGAACCATGGGACATTTGAACGCTGTGAAAAGCTATCTGCTATTTCTCTTGAGGAAACTAAATGAATCCTTTCTTGGATAAGATAAGAAAGACTGTTACCATATTAGTGAAAGAATTTACCAGATTTAGAAGAATGCCAGACAGTCCTTCATCTCATATTTACAGCTGTCTTTTCCTGGATATAAAAAATGCAGCTCCTGTCATGTGGCGACTCTAAAGGTAGAAGAGAGGCCTTGGGATCTGGAAGATGGAGAAGACTTTGGTCACCTGTAAGCAACTGATGTCTGGAGCTCTCCAGAGAAATACACACCATTTGGTGGGCAATTCTGACACCTGCCTTCATTCTGGAACACTGGAACATTCTGGAACTGATGAAATTCCCATCTGGGAAATGTTAAGAAAAATTGACAATTATTTTGAATGTATTGAAATATCTTGTTTCATTATGTTGTTTACTTGATGTATTGATATAGCAACTTATATGTACCATTCCTATATCGCGTCTAGTGTTAGAAATGTCTGGTGAGAATCATTCGTAATAGTCATGTATGTTTGAGCAAGGCAAGTAGACTCCCTTTTAAGCAGGAATTTTAGGCTGTGATTCATTTGACCTATTTTAGACACCTACACTAAGACAAGATGAATCTGGAGAAGTGAATCATACCTGTTGTGTCTCTACTGCTCCGGACTCTTGTTGAAACTGCAGCAGAGTTTCTGGGGGCTGCTCGAATTTCCTCAAGTTAGAGCACCCCAGTAAGGTTCTCCAACAAGTAACAAAAATCAGAGCCACCTTTGGAGTTTGCTAGCATAGCTATGTTGCTTAGAAAAGGGAGAGAGTCTTGCTGCTGATGGCTTTTCTGACAGCACGCCTAAACTGGGTTATGTTGGCAGGTTGGTGGGACAGCAATATTGATTTTGTAAAGTAAGACAAGCCCTACAGTCAAAAGACTTTTTTCACAAGGGCAAGCCTTTCTTGTGTACACTTAGGGTCCATCATGAGTGGGGAACTACTACTCCTTTCAGCACCTGAGGTGGGACTGAGGAAGCTTTCAAATCTACAGGAAGGAGACGCTTTTGTCTGGCTGAATGTAGGTGATTGCTGTTTGCCCAAGAGCTGAGATCAGCACTCACAGAGGATAGTGTCCCCACTCCACAGCACTCCACCTCTCATCAAACATTTGTGTGAGTGAGCTGGGTCGACATTCTTTGGTGGCCTGGCCACCTCTACCCCAGCTGTAATGAATCAAGGCAGTCTGCTCTTAATTCCACTTTGCATCATGCTCATGGTTACGCCTGGCTTGGGAAAAAGGGCAGAACAGTTCAGATTGAAAGGTATCTCAGCAGGTCATCTGGTGCAACCCTCTTGCTCTAAACTGACTTCAAATTTACATCAGGTTTCTCAAACCCTTGTCCAGTCAAGTTTTCACTATATCTGTAGATGGACATTTCAAGCAACTGCTCTATTCAGTATAGAGACTGCAATCTTTGCTTACCTCTGTGCAGCTACAGGCTGATTTCGAGCAAAGGGCTACTTCGTGGCCTGGTGCAAAATCACAGATGAAATATGCCAACATACCTTTAGCATGTTACAAAGTACTAGAAAAAGGATATATAATTAAAAGGTCCAAGGACAAATGAAGAGAAGGTGCTGCCCTGTATAGAGAAAGCACTAGGGGAACTTGCACAATACAGCTATTTGGGGAACTGGCACAGACTTGAACTCTTACTTGCTCCAGCTTCACAGACTTAGTCTTGGCCAGATATCTAAACCATTTGGCTCAATAGCATTCCAGAAACAGCCACATTTTCAAAGTGATGCAACAGGGAAATAAATTACCTCTATTATGTGAAAAGTAATAGGTGTGCAGTTTTTGAGAAGGAATTTTGTGAGCAAGAGACTGAATTTGTCTTGGAAAACTCAGATACCAATAAATACAGGTGATATTGTGCATGCACTAATTATACACACAGGCTTGCATACAAAGTTATATCCAGACCGCATGAGTATTTCATTATGGCTTGAGGACTCTTTGGACAGCTTTGAATTTCTTGCTGGAATCGAAAAACTAGTGCTGTAGCTGGCTGTCTCAAAGGACAGCAAGTCAGACATAAGTTGTCAGGGCTGGATTGAAATATTTTAGCCTTAGTTATTTTAAAAACTAACTAAAAACCTTTGTTTTATTGTTTCTTCTTTCCGCTCACCCCCCACAGCTCCTCTGCCCCCTTCAGAAACATTGAATAGAGCTGATTTCATCCAGGATGTGGTTGTTTGTTTGCCATGTCCAAAGGTACGTGTGCTTGAATCAGAGGGTTCGTAATAATGGCTTTCACTGTCCTTGCTCTTGGAGGTACATCAAACTTTTGTGTACATGAAGACTCTGTAAGGGAGGCTGTGTTCTCAGAACTGAGCTTGCACCCATAAACTTCTTGCTCCAGTCATAGAAATGTGACACAGCTGGTGAAATTGCTTTAGCCCTCCCAACCTCTGGCTGATACAAGGCTCATGTACTTGGACCGCGAACACTACTGAAGTCCATTAATGGCCCGCTTTTATTACATTCTTTCTCATCCACAGAAGTAATTACTAGAGACATGCACGTTCTCTGTGACTCTTCCCACTTGAGCTCTCCCCAGAGCCAGAAGGACAGTGCATATTCATATGGAGGAATTAAGATCAACCTTCATCCTCACACTGTATTTTCCCCAGCATTTTTGGAAGTAACAGTGAGGAACCTTTGTAAATTTAAAAAACCAAAAACCTTTAGCAAGAGGTCAATAGTTTCTTATTCTGTGTCCAGCCAAGGAATATAATTATTGTGTGATCCTCTTTGTAAAGTAGAAACAATTTTGGGGCCCGAGGATTGCTCTGTGTACTCTCCTGAAGAGCTGTAAGATCTCCTACTAGGGTTCAGCGTGGGATTAGTTGTACAACTGCTAACAAAATGGGGTTCTGCTCTGGGAAGGGGGTTCTCAAGCGTGCTCATATAAATGCTAAAAACAATAAGAAAAGTCATCTAGAAGGATTGCTGGAGGTGCCTTAAAGGAGCTCTCTTTTAACACCTCTGTTTATGAGTAGAAGTGCTTCCTTTTCGAGATGCACACACACAATTTGGGGAGCATTTTCTCTTTCTTTTTTTCTTTTTTTCCCCTCTGATTGAAGTAACCTTTCCACTATGTGTGTACACTATAAGTCAACAATCCTTCCTCTGCTGCAGGAGCTCAATTCATTGCTTAAAGGAAGAATAAAAAAGAAACACACATTGGATCAAAAAGAAACAAGACTGCAGGTCTGAGAGAGACTTGCCCTTGGCATTTCCTCTTGCCCTGCTCCCACAGGCAAGCAAGACTATAGGGGCCGTCTGTCAGTCTTATGGAAATACATTTCATCTGAAGTAAATGTTACCCTAGCCCACAGATGCCATAAAGAAAAATGTTGGTCTTCTAAAGTTTAAAGGAGTGATCTCAATTGTGGAAAGGGCAGTGGCAAGTTTGGGGAGGCTTTGCTTGACCTCTCTTGATCTGGACTTTGCTGATAAATGCACACAAAGTGGCCCAACAAAGAATCCAATTATAAAGCGATTAAGAATGCTGAACCTGACAGTCCCCTTGACTGGCCAAATGTGTGTGCCCTGGCTGTGTGAAACAGAGGGGCTCCTGCTCATTCTGTGCTGCGGGTGAATGTAAAACAGGATTTTGGGGACTTCAGCTTCTACTTCAGCAAACAAGAGGCTTCTGGCAAGAGTTGCGGCCATTGTACAGTTAGTCTGTCACTCAAAGGAATCCATTTCAAGGGTGAGTTTTAAACTTGTCAACAAATTATAGCGCTGACATGTTGGGTTTTTTTACCATTGCTCACCAGGTTTTCACATGCTATACATTGTCACTACAGAGCGTTTTATGGTAATGGCAAATCAGAACTGAATGCACAGCACTCTTTCTCCAGCAAGTCAGACTCCAACTATTTGAGCTAAAGGAAAACCTGTGTAAACTACCAGTGAGAGAGAACTTTAACACACATATGATCTGCCCACTGTCCAGGAAACTTATTGAAAGTTACCCGGTTTAGCCCATTCCCCATTTATGTGCAAAAGCAAATTGCTGACAGGAGCACTCATGCCTAAGTTTATAGTTTTAAAAGTATTTTTAACCCAAAACACTTATTTGACTTTGGCTTTTTTTCCCTCAAATATGTGTCCTCTGGCAAACAAATATCATAAAATTCTCTCCTCAATCTTCTTGAGCACCCTAACCTGGGCATTAGTGACCCAAAATTCCTCAGGCCTGGGGTGCTGACACATTTAATATTTTTCTGAAAGGACAAGAGAGACTTGGAGAATAAGGAGAGCTCTGAAAACTCTCTCCTGGCTATCTCTCCACAACAGAAACAGCGGGAAGAAAAACTTCACAGCAAGTATCTGCTGCCTTTCTTCTACTCTCCCTCCCACCAGTCATCACAATATGGGAAGGCCCTCTTATTCCAGAGGCAAATATCATTGGAAGGCAAAATACTGCAGAAATTCCAGATTTTAATGAACAAGACCCCAGATTCCCATGTCTTAGTCAGCAACACAGCTCTAAAATCCCATGAAAGCTTACAAGAGATCTCCAAAGCTCTATGTCAGAGCAGCCAGGACTCCAGTTATCTACGAAGTTCCCCAGCTTCCCTGTGTGTGCTAATCCTGCCAGTGCCCTGGAGCGTGTGGGCTGACAGATGACGTTCCACGGAGGCTCAGCTGGAGGTGACTGTTGCATTCAGGATGTGAAAGCAACAGGCTTAAACTGAACCTGGGGAAGCATGTTCTGTTGATGGCCAAGTCCTCGGTTATGACACAAAAGATGCAATAAGCAAGAGATATACCCCCGCGCTTCCATTGCACAGGAACAGAAGAGGCAGCTCTGCTTGCCAGAGATGCTTACAGAAGCAATAGAGGCTTGCTGGCTTCCAAGGAGATGTTTAATTGCAGTATCATCATCAGTATCCTGGGGCAGGAGTACAGCAGGAACTGCCAGCAAGATCTCTCCACAGGTAGAGGGATCAGTGCACGAAAACAAATGGTAGTGCTCAAGAATGTCAGATTTCATTTGGAAAGTGATTTTATTGTGTGGTTTCCAAGGTGTTATTACTATTCCAAGTAAAGGAAAAAATATTCTAAATTGATAATGTCCTTTTAATCCCGTATCTTAATTGGTTGAGAGGAGTACCTGCCAGTGCAGTGAGGAGCAACAGGCTTTTAGAGTAATAATGAAACTACCTGCCCCTACTGCACTTTTCATCAGTAGATCTCAAAACACTTTACAAGAGGAATTCAACTTCACTATTTCTATTTTACAGAAATAGTTTATGCAGTTGATACTACACTCTTTTTTTATGCCTCCATACACAAGGAAAGGATTTTGTAATGGAACAAACTGTCTTTTGCAATGAGCAAATCACTAGTATTTAATTAAACTAGAAATGGGATGATGCTCATCAGCAGTTTTAAAATATCCCTGGCTCCACACCTCTGGGAATATCACTTTTATAGTCAAATAAGAAAATACACAAAACATAAGATCTGCATGGGAGCTTTAGTCTCTCTTTTATTTCCATAACTACCACTAAAGCCTTTCCTCCTGGACAAGGAAGAATAAATACCTTCAATGAAGAATGTGCAAAAGTTCAGTGAAGTGGTAGAATTATTTAATGGCTAATTTAGAGATGCACATAACCAGAGCAAAGAGGTGATAGTTCTTTATACCAGCTGAAGTTGCATTTCCTGAATTCCTTTTCAGAAGCACGGTGTGTGTCTTTGATCATGGCACTTCACTTCTCTGAATCTCTGATTCTGTTGGGGCAATGATCTGTTAAAAGTCTGACATTTTCAAGCACAAAAGAAAAGCACCTTGTTGCTAGTATTCTAAGTATTATCAACATTTGAGAACGTAGGCTCGATATTGTATGTGTGCATGATACTGTATGATATGTATGTGCACTCAGAGAATTTACTGATCCTGAGGTGCAATTTCTTGGTTTTCAGAGAGTACATTTACAAGGAGTATCTGATATCTTGAATAGGTATCTCTCTTCCTGTAGGATGGCAGCAGCTTTCTCTTTCAGTTCATGTTGTTCAACATTAAAAAAAAAACAACCCAAACCAAATACCTACAGAAATCATCTCTGTTTTATTGTGAAACACTCTGCTTTGACTTTTCTACCATGCCAATCTTGTAATTAAGAAACCCCCTGACATATACTTTTATGTAAACTGTAGGTAAAAGCATACTGACGGTGATGCCACAAGGAGTCACAGCCTCATCCACTGTTCTGCTGAGCAGGCTCTCTAAAAGCAGCATGTGATCTTGTGTTCTTTCCCTAATGCCCAGGGTTAATTCATTAAAACAGGAAAAAAAAAAAGGAAGAGTTTGCTGCCTTAATTCATATTGTTATTAAATAATGCATTTAAAAAATCAAAATTCAGTTTTCTCCTCTTTTGAATGCACTGTTTCTCTCACTTAGGGAGACCTGTTGTCTCAGAGCATGATTTGTTCCACTGGAGTGGTAGGATTTCATACAGGCATACCCATGCTAGCTTTGCACTCTACATTTCCAATACCCATGGCAATACAGAACTGAGCCCAGAATAAATATCTGAGTATGTGATACCTCAGACCAGTTTTACTGTCTGCTCTAAACTTAGCGCTACTATTGCCACGCTGATAGAAGTTTCAGTGGCTCTGTATGAGCTGTAGTTAGAGCTATGACAATGGTTTTGTAAACCCTCATTTTTATTTTTTCTCAAAACTTGTTTTCATCCAGATATTTAGTTTTCCTTGATCAGGTTTTTATTAATTATTTTTTTTCCCTGTAATATGGGGGCAGAAGCAGAGCACAACTGCACTACAAACCCTTATGACGTATCTTCTAGAAGAGCGTCTTCTGTAATTGCTGGTGCCACTGCATCTTGGCGATTTCCTACGCAAGTCTATTAGTCATCAGAGATGCTGCTGGAGAAGCAGCTCCAGAAGAGGGTGGCACAGAGTAGTAATCAGGGAGGACAGGCCAAGGGGGGCTGCTAGGGCAGTGAGGTAGCTCTCTTATTCCTCTACCGTATCTGCTAAGCTAATGCCAGGAAACTAATTCCTTTGGCACAAACAATAACCTCCCAAATCCCAAGGGAGCACACAGAAGCTGTTCCGCAACACCCTGTGCCTGCCAGCCCAGAGAAATGTGTGATGGGATATGGGATCATGAGTCCAGGGTGAGAAACCGCAAGGATGTATCATTCATTACCACCACCCACAGCATGCCTGCAGATGTGGGACCTGAGAACAGAGTGCTAGTGTGGAGAATGTCAGGATGCAGAAGCGTGGTAGGCTGCCGTATGTTGGCAAACACAAGATTACCTAACCCATGGTTAGCATGCGGTGTAGGCAGGTTTTATTAGCAAAGTTCAGACCATGATGTGCTAATTAAAGAAGAGGTTGTCCTAGTTGCTAAGGAAATGAATGCTTTCTGTATTGCTGCTTCTACCCCAACAAAGCATGTTCTCAGCTGTCCCTCCCAATGCGTTTGCCAGAAAGAGGGGTCAGGGCTTGATATTGTTGCTTCTGTGATTACAGTGCTCCCGTGAGCTGATTTTCAGGTCAAGAGTCATAGGTGAAAGAGATGCCAGGGAAAAGTAGTTTAAAACACTCCTTTATCAGGTACCTGTCTAGTGACAAGCTCCTCTTAAAACTACTGGTTTCAGGGTTTATTGTTTTGGTTTTTAAGCTCAGTTCTGGTTCTTTTGGGAAAGATGCAGTCCAGACTAGGAGATTTGTATGCTTTAAAATTGGTCTAACTGTCAGCTCTTCTGTAAGGCAGAGGCTGACTGAGTGCTGGAGCCAGTCCTAGAATGAAGGAGATGTAATGGTTTGCATTTTTTATTGGTAAAGAAGCTGGCTACCACCAGACAGGCATTTTGCTTAGCTTAGTCTCATGAGAAAGCATTCTCTGATTTGTTATGCCTCTACCATAATACATACTGTGCATAGGCAGCTGCTAGAAACATAAGGATGCACCAATATCAACAGGACTGAAAACTGCATATTGTGAAGTTAATTTGTAAGTGAAAAACTGTCTTCGTGGGGTGGTCCATTGCTGGCTGCTAGTCCCACAGCAACTCTGCCATCCTTCATTCTCAGTGTGAGATTTACGTCAGTCCCAGCTTGAAACTTAAATGATTGTGTACAGCATCTTCAAAGCATTTTTTTTCTTTCCCCTCTGCATCCTCCATGGAAACCCTGTCACCAGCACGACAAACCTTTCTCCTCTGTCACTCCCTGGGGCAATGGTTGTCTGGCTGTAACTTTGTCTCTGTGAGATCCCAGAGACATGGTCCTCCTGTGTCATGGAGATGGGCAATAATAATAAAATTCTCATTAAGAGAATATTGTCTCTGTCTTTGGGAGACAATACAGCTCTACATTAACCTCCAGTTTCCAGTATGCTGGACCACTGTATTTTTTTCTTCTTATGCTTTTATTTCCTGAAGTAATATTCCTCTAGCTGTCTATTACACTGGAACGCGTTCTCTTTACTTCATCTGCTCCCTTCCTACCTCAATGCAGACATTGCAGCATCTGGCATCAACCTTCCCTACCACCTGGTTCATTGCTGCATTCTCCAAGGAATAAGTTGCCATTTTCCAAAGACCCTTGATGTCACAGAGTTCCACTTCTAACTTTCTCTCTCTGAGGACTCTAACCCCAATGTGACATTCATTTCTCTTTCTCTTAAAAACGCTGCCTCTGCAATTTTATCTGGTCTAATTTTGCATTGCAAACTCTGCAATATCATTTTGCTAATTCAAATGTTTCATCCGCATTGCATTCTGCAGAAAGGGGCAGTGAAACCCTCATAACACAAGAATCTTTAGCTGAACTTCAAATTGGACTTGACAAATGAGCAGGAACCTCTTGCTTCCCCAGACTCATAGCAGAGACTGGAACCTGCCAAAATCTCCAGCTGCCTGCTGGAGGCAGATGTGGACTGTTAGACTTCAAATATTTGGGAGGAAGTTCTGAGAGAAGCAACAGCTGAGCCTAAGTTCTTGCCCTGAGTTACTTTTCTTTGGTGTTTTGGTTGTTGAAGTGGTTGAGGTTTTTTCAAACAGTCTTTCTGTTAGTAAAGCTGGAAACAGAAAGGATGAGACCTTGGTGCTATGATGAAGGCAGCGTTTTCATTTGCATTTTGGTGGGGGCTTCATCAGTTTACAGGGAGGGACAAAAGCAGCTGCGAGTATTCTCAGTGTCTGTTGTGTGAAGAACTGTGAGTGCCCATGTGGGAGAAACATTTGCCATAATTAGGTATTATTAGTCTCAGCGGTCAATGTTCATCAGAAGTTCATCCTGTCTGACACAGTCTTGGTCTGTGATGAAGCCTAGTGCTTCAGTCCTTGCCAAATTAACAGGAAACCAAGATAAACAAGACATCTCTAAAGATCTTTGCTGCATATAAAATGTACCAACCATTTTAAAATCTCTTGCAACAATCTGCTTGGATAAGATGTTAATGCATTTATTGGAGATGCTGACATTTAATAGAGGAATTTACTTTCAGCATGATCCATATCGGTTAGTAAAAGGGGGCAGGAGTCCTTGAAAGATGCAAAGAACTCTTAAAAAATTAGGGATTGTTCTCTACACTGTATATATAAATCAAATATATCAGTTCTTGCTTAAGTTCTAAGTTAATTTGTACTCAGAGTGGATATTCATAAAATGCCCTCTCCTTTTCATAAGAGATCAGATCAAGGATAAGCTCAGCCCTTTTATCTTAACTTTTGCTTTGGTATGTAACATTTGAAGACTGACTGACTACACCTCTTTAGTGCACAAGCTCAGGGAGGGCAGGAGCCAACACAGCTGTTTTGTCATTCCCATTTAACCTTTATAGGATTATCATTATTTTACTCATTAATGTTCCACTGCCTGTCATCACATTCAGTGGTCTTTCTATTCAAGTTGGTTACTGATGGGACAGTTGGGCTCAATAGTTAATTACTTGTCAAATTAATCACTACCTCCACATGTGAGACACATCTTTACTGGTACAGAAAGTGTACTGCATTTCCAAGGAGGAGGTTGCAAAACTAACTAAAGGTATTTTGAATGTTCCACAAATTGGATGAGATTTGTTGAGCTACCCATTCAGTGCGCTGGGAAATCTGTGGGCCGCTATTCAGAAGTTTTTAGTCTTATCTGCTTCTTCTCTAAGATTTTTCTCCCAGATTTCATTTTAGTTACTTCCTTCAGTTCTCTGAAACAGTAAAGTCTCTTTTTCCTTCAACCTTTGCATTTATTTTTGCATAAGTCTCTGGTTCCATTGTGCACCTCCACCTATTCTTTCACCATGCTGCAATCTCTTCTCCCTGCTATTCTCTCCTCCCCACCACACCTTTTTTTTTTCCCCTCACATGTTCATAATGCTTATTTTTATTTACTCACTTTTGGGGACTTGCATTCAAAGATCATCTTCTTGCTCAGACACTCCCAACCTCCTCTGGAGGCCAGGTATCTGTCAGTGTTCCCAATCCTCCAGCAACCTGTCCCTGCATATGGCTGGAGCATTGGCTTCTTGTCATAACTGTAGAGGAAGGAGCAACAGTGACTCTTTTACTGTTGGCAGCCATCCTTCTTTCCCTCCCATGTGCTCCTCATCTAGCAATACACATCAGGTCAGGAGAACCCATGAAAAAGTCATCAGACTGGCAATCTTACATTTTCCAGCATCCCATTACCACCAGCATCTTGGGAGCTGAGTTCTGAGTTAGATACCAAAAATACAAAATGTGTATTAAGATTACATAATGTTCTAATCAGGTTGTGTCTTTTTGCTGAAGGAAAAGATCCTCTTATGGGCATTCCCTATGCTTTTTATAGAATAGCAGTGTAAAAAAAGGTTGCTAATTTTCAGTGCCTACAACAGTATGAGCATTTAAATGTATATATTCCCAGACAAGAACCAGCATTAACAGTGAGTTAAAGCCTTTAGACTGTAAATCCCACCAACGCAAGCCATAAAGGAAAAAAAAATAAAATAAAAGAAACCAAGAAACAAGCAGCAAAGTTCTTCAGTGCCTTGTCTGTGCTCCACACAATTGTTCTTTATTCTGGCTACCTTTTACTCCCCCCCACTGCCCAGATGTTTCCAATTGCACCCATGAATTACTGCTTTAACAAATCAAGGGAATCTGGAAACATATGAATTGAATAGATCACAAATTTAGAAAAGAGGTTCTTATAACTACAGAAGTACAGAAGTCAGGTTGATTTCTTTTTTCCCCTCTGAAGAGAACACGTGTCAAACTGAAAAACTAGCTCTGTATCACATACAGATTACTGCTTAAGAACTTATTTCCCAAAGCAATGTTTTCATAACACCAGTAGTAGTTTCCGCCTAACTAGTTCTTTACTACTGCGTCTTTTGGTTCTCTCTGAAACAATTACTTCTGTGACAATCAATTCAGACTGTTTAATTCTTTTTTTTTTTTTTTTTTCTCAAATAAAGGGACTGGTAAGGTAGGGGAACAGAGCAGATTCCTGCCAAAATCAGTGGAGAGATTCAGTGCCTGATGGGATGTACCTCACCTGCGTTTTTAGTGGAGACCCCGCAATTCTAGGAGGGGATTCTGCATCACTCATTCACCAAGTCTCACAGTTCAGAACACAGTGAGACCGTTAGTTTATGTGTATGTGAATGTAAGATAAGGTTTTAAATAATTTATGGATCTGTCTACTTGGGAGGGGGTGTTGTTTTGGCTGTTGCTTTTAGAAAGGCGGTGATATAGTTGTATGGAATGTGAATAGCACTGTATGAAATTACTTATCTCTCACCCAGAACTACTAAGAGTAATACCTTTAGGTAGTATTTCTTGATAGAGAAAAATGTAGCAAGCTTTTCCTAGAATTAAAAAAAAAAAAAAGGCATTTAAGTTTATAAATATATATAGCAATCCTACCTAATAATCTCTAATAATGATAAATGGTTCATGCACATTTCATTTCCACTCACCTTCTGTTCCCATATTGTCCCAGACTGGGTCACCTTCCACCATTCCAAATCTTTTAAGAGCCTGCCTTTTTTGTTTGCTTGTTTGACAAAACCTATCAAATAAAGAGGTGAACAGGGCACACCAATTTTTATAATTGCATCAGAGGAGATTTCTGGTATACATGTAAGCCCCAGTCCTGGAAAGCAGAGCCAGCTCAACACTTCTCACAATATATGCAAAATGCAATGTTTCTGCCTCAAAGCAGAGGGCCTAAGGATGGGGCTGCTATTGCTATGGGAAAGGAATTGGAGGGAGACAGGCCATAGACCATATGGAAAGTGTCCACCTCCAGCAACTCTGAGAGGGTGGGTAATGTGTTGCTGGACACAGCACTGCTGGAGAGACGTCTGAAACCCAGCAGTGGACATCACAGCAGATATCCTGCCTGTTCTCTGGGCAGTGGCAGCTGCAATCACAGCCGCCAACCTGGTTTTCCACGGCTCTGGCATAGCCAGTTGGACCACAGCTTACCTGGTCCACAGCTGGGGCTAGTCTGCTGCAAGGGTTTACATATTCCTATAAAAGCCGCCTTGATTTCTCTGCAAAAACTGGCAGCATGCAATGTTTAGCATGTCTGTATAGCTTTTTCAGAGTTGTGGTCTCAACACCCATAGTCTTTGGTGACTCAGTGAGGCTAGAGGTGGGATCTTCAATCTTGTCCCAAAGAGTTTCAGACCTCCACCGAGCCACAGCACTTGCAAGAAACTCTGGAAAATTCCTGAACTCCTGCAGCTTGACATCAGAAAACCATGTAAATGTAAAGACCCTAAGATAATTTGCAGTGACTGCTAAAATTCACTTGTAATTTCCTCACCCTCCAAGTCCTGTTCATTGGGACTCATGTTACACAGCATGTTCAGAATCCTATCTAATTTCCATTTGTTTGGGGCACAGTTTTTAACATGCATGCCGATTAGAAGGTATGTAATTTTTCTTACTAACAGCCTTAACCAGTAAAAAAGACATTTGTGCCCACATTTCCACCAGTTACATTCCAGCCTGGTGTACTGTTGTGTTCATTTCACCTAAACTTTATAAGTACCTGACGCAACTCTTCGGTTCCTTCATCTTTGCCCACCGCCTCCTCCAAGTCCACTCTGTAGTGTTACTTTATGGTGTCTGGTTTGCTTTGACACTGTCATCCCCCAGGTTTAAACAGCCAATGTACTGCTGATGTGGTTCATCAAGAACTAATGTCTAGGTCTCAGGAAAGCAATAGGTTTGAGCAGCAGTACTGGAGGCAGATCTGGTAACACCCACAGTAGCTACAGGAAGAGGCTAAGGAATGAAGTGTATGCTCTACCCATCTGCAGAACTGTTTGCTCTACTACCCAGCTTACCCTGACAACATTGTGCAAGGTCCCCAGGCAATTGTTGTGATTGTTTGCCCTCAAGTCGTTTGGGATTTTGACACTCAAGTTGGCAGTCTGGTGTTGAAGAATGGATCCTTCAGAAATATGGTAAGGTTTCAGCACTGTCTGACGACATATGCCAGCTGAAGACAGTACCCAGGAGACAGATGAAGTTTCCAGAGCTGAAGATGGAAATTTCTTTTTTCTCTTTCCTGCTCAGAGAGAAGTAGGTGTGAATTTAAACTGGTGGGGACAGGATATTTTTAGTATTGTATTTCTTAGTAATTACTATTAACTACTTGTCCTCCTGCATTGACTCTTCCCACTTCATCCAATTTTAGAAAATAAGTCCATATCATTCTGTCCCTGGTGAAATGACGCACAACCTAAATGAAACATGCACATTGCTCTCAGATTTCTAGAGTTAGCAGCCTGCTAAGAAGTTGACGCATCGTTTTGAGATAACCATCTTCACTCTCTAGAGAAAGGCTGATGCCCCAGGTTCTGCAAACATTCTCTTCTGAGTTTTAAACTTTTGTTTACAAAAGTAAGGGAAGAAGGAGATATGAAAAAAGATAAGGTATCTACATGTTTGCATCAAAATTAATTGGCAAGTACAGAGTTGTGGGGCTACTGACCTTGTTATGTAATCCTGCCATTCAAGGGATGTTAATCAGTCCAATATATGTTAAGATTCTAGGGTAGAAAGTGTCACTTTCTGACTAGACTTTGTGCAGAACTGCACAACTACCCTGTGGACAGGCTGGAGATTGGGTCTACTGAAATTTTCTTCAAAGGATGCCTTTGAAGTATCATGTTAAGCATCAGTTATATCAGAGATGTACACTATGCTGAAACTCCATTGCACTGTGTATCTGAGGCATATTTGTGAAGTCTCAAGATCTCCGGCCAACCCAAACATTTTGTGACAATTGGCTTCAAGCATGTCCTTCTTCTGAGGCTATTCTTTGCAGCAGAGGAAACTGAAAATTAATATTTTCCCAAAGGCTACCTCCTTTCCTAGCAGAAAGAACATAGGTCTAGAAAATTGACTGGAACATAGTATTAATTCAGCTGGTGTAATTCCTCTTTCAAATCAGCCTTCTAATGTCTTAAGACAGCACGCTTTGCTTGTACTTCTACTGGATTTGACATTTTGTCACCTGAAGTCAGTTATATGGACATTCTGCTACAAGTTACTGTAGGAAGGATAGGCCACAACTTACTTTGGTCTGAGTCTAAATCTGCTCAACGGTAGTAAGAGAGGTTATCAAAAGAATCATTGTGTGCACCTGATTACTAGTATATAAAACAATTGATTTACTGAGGTAATGGGGCAGATGGATGGAAATCAAGCAATGACAGCTGTATCTTCTAGCACCTAATTTGTCAGTCAAGTGTCACTTGCATCTGAGCCTTTACCATGTGTATGCTAGTGGATAGGGTTGTCTTCCTGTTTGTGCCCTGTTACACTGATGCTGTCAAAATATTCTTAAAAAAATGTAATTCATTAGTGCCCCAGCTTCTTCAAAAATGCTCAGAAGGGAGAATATCTGTTGTGAGTATTATTTCAGGGAGCAAACCCCAAATCTGATGGCAGAATCCTATTCTAACTGTAGCCTACAACAAATACAAATGGTTTGGGGTGTCATAACATTTGGAGACCTTCAATGGCATAAAAGACATCTAGGCATCTGACTCTTATTTGTGCTTCTTAGGTTTTTTTCTATAAATGTCACCACTAGAAAGAAACTAGGAAAAAAAGCTTCCTTTTCATATAGGCACTTGTGAGCAATGCAGTCAGTACAAGCTTGAAGCAACAAAAACTTCATTAAGACTCCATCTTCTCTATTCTTTTTCTGTAATATTTAGCCTTACACACAAAAACTACATTAATAGAACATTGCTGTAGTTGCAAACTCAAGTACACAAAGTTAGGAAATGACAACTAAATTCTCACATGCAAACAGAATTTGATACCCCTTTTTTTTCAGATTATGATACAATTTCTAATTACATGATCACAGAGTGATTTCTACCAGACCCTTACTTTATTTGATGTGCAAAAAGGTCAGGCACAGACTTCACGGCACTGAGATCCTGTGTGTTCGTTAGAGAAGTGATGTTTAAAATTATTTTCCCTCTCTGTAGATTAAATTCTTCTTTTAACTGACTAAAACACATGCTGATTTCATTGGAAACTTTGCTTGATCTGGTCATTTCTTTTAGGTGCTGCAGGAACTGTGTATTCTGATGCCATCTATGGTAGTAAAAGCTTATTCCTTTCCTCAGTGCACAATCTGATACAGACTGCAATTTTAGAGCAAGTAGCAATGCCAGCACCTGTGTGGCTGCCAAGCTCAGAAATGCAAGTACACACACAGAGTGTAAAATATCTATTGAATTGGTTGGGCCTTTTTTGTATCTGTTGCTGGATTCCTTCAATGTCACCTTCAGACTGTGAAGGACTGTCCTTTTTCTGGGTCCAGCCTTGTCTCCTTGGTCTCTAGTATGTCTGACAGCTTTAGTTTCACCTAAGAATCAATGGAAAAAACCTTACCGTGTCAAGATACAGTCTGAATCGCAGAATATTGAAGTGTTAAAGTACTTCTCTGAAAAAGAAGTGTTTAATGTTGACAGGTTCATTGGCACTAGTATTGGTCTTGCCTTGTTGCTTGACCTTAGCATCAACTTCCCTGTAACTGCTGTTGAGGCCGAGGAGGATTATCCTTTTGTTACTGACAGTTTCACTGCTGAGATGGGGTGACCTTTCCTATTCTTTTGCCAACGTAGCAAGTCCAGATCATAGCTCACAACTTCTCAAATGCCAGCAAGAACATAGAAACTTTCTTTAGCATTGACAGTCTTGGCCAGAAAGCTGGATGCAGCTCACCGTCACATCTCAGCCCCAGCAAAGGAACATTTTAGTTTATTCACAGTACACTTAGGAAATACACAACCACTTGTGGCCACTAAATGAGTTCACGTTTGTATGCTTGGCTGTTCGGACTATGCTCCCTGTTTATATTCAGAAGCATGTAGATATATTTCCATTGTGCTTTTGTCTGACAAGGATATGAAAGTGGACTTTCTTCTGTCAATTTTGTTAAACTGCCAGAAAAGATTTGTATTGGGCAGTCTTACTGTTGTGATGGCCAAAAAGCAAATAAGCCTCAGTCATTAGACTGGATCTGGGTTTTATTTTACCCTGCCTTCATTGGAGAATATCAGCTGTAATGCAT
Source organism: Harpia harpyja (assembly GCF_026419915.1). NCBI lineage: Eukaryota > Metazoa > Chordata > Aves > Accipitriformes > Accipitridae > Harpia > Harpia harpyja. The sequence continues at coordinate 25,930,108 of NC_068945.1, read as the reverse complement.
TTCTGCTTTCTAGAGAAATCCTCTAGAAAATAATTAAAAGAGTAGCCCTCATTGGGAAAAAATACGGAAGTTCTAGGATCTGACTAATAATTATGGTCATTCATTTTTGGTCAAAAATATTCCTATTTGACTCATTAGGTAGTGATTCTTATAAGTAAGTTTGGGGTAATTTCCTTCCCCTCAGTGCCTGCTTTTAATTCAGGTATTTTTTTTTACAGGTTCTAAAGGCCTGACCATTGATACAAAACTTAAAATTATTTTAACGAGTCTTGATATCATGCATTAACTTGTAATAGGATCTATGTTTTTATCATTCATCTGTCTGTTTTAATTTTGTTTACATTTTATATTTACGCTTACTCTTTAGTCCTGTAGAGATTTTTTTGGTCAGACTTACAAGAGCTTTAATATAAAATCAGCATAAATGTGACAAAGGCAGACATGTTACTACTGACACTCTGGCTGCCTAAGGAAGCAATCCAAGCATTCATATGGCACCCTCCAAACATGCCTAACCCACTGAGTTAGGGACATCGGAACTGACAGATGATGCTGGCCATAAAGGACATTGCTTGGACTGCATAGAACTTGTCCATCAATTTAACAATTCTTAACATTCTTTACTTAATCATTATTAGGCTTACTGTCGTTGGTTGTCTGAAGAGGCTATTTGACTGTGGGAATAACTAATTTGTCACAGGTATTCTCTGAGTTTGTATAACTGGCAGTTATTCCTACTTTCTGGCAGAAACACTCTGTCAATGATTGAATGAGCCTTCCCGCTCTTTTAAAGAAGACACAATTCTTCAACTACTGTAAGGCCAGTTTTCCTTCTGATTAGCATCCTGGCTCTGGGGAGGCCTGTATTGGTAACACTTTCAAAAGTTAATGAAGCTATTCTGAAAACAATTAAACCTTCCATGTGTAAGACAGGTGCTTCTAATGGAAACAAAAGGTCTTGTTTTGATGAGGTAGAGTTATCTTCTTTTTCACCAGAGTAGTGAAAGGTGTCCTTAGATGAATTAAAATCTAAATGTGTAAGGATAAGAGCGGAGGAGTGATACATCCTGTGCTTTAATACTTCAAGAAAGGATAGCAGATATTAATTATACTGGTCTACAATTCATTTAAGGCTTTTCATAGTCTTATTTCGCATTCATACTGCAGGGCAATAAATGGAGAAGTGTAACAAAAGAAACAGAGTAACAAGAGAGAGACAGTATATCCACTATTTGCTTGGGAGTGAGGTGAAGCAGTCAAATAGAAACAAGTACTAAAAAAGAACTTAGTAAGAGTGTGTATGTATATAGGTGTATATATATTTTCCCAGAACATGGACTGGGACATAAAGGATAGTTTAGATTGAATACCCCTGAAATCAGTGCAGTTGCTCCACTGACTTCCAACATACCTTGATTTAGGCTTAAGAGAGGGTCAGTTTCACCTTCATAGACAATGAAGTTTAAAATTATTTTAAAGTTTGTCCAGTGCTGCTGTTTTTCTTTCCCAGAAGATTCTGTAAAGGAACGATACATGTTAATAAGGAATAGTTATGCTACTGCACAATATCCAGAATTTCACTGCAAACAGCATAGGTGTGAAGATTCCTTTGTAGAAAGAAAAGAAACTTCAAGCACAGCACCTGTTACTTTTTTTTTAGGATGCAGTTATGCATTACTAAGAGCTCTGGAAATATTGGCATTGACTTTATGGAGTATGAAATAAAGTCTTTTCTGAGTTATATAGATCATATTAGAAAAATAGTAATCAACGATTTCTATAAGTAGAAATACAGGATTGACTTGACCATGCTAGGTCCAAACTTAAAGAAGTACTTTCAACCTGAAATCAGATTAACTTCATAAAATTAAAGTTGCACTATATTTATTCTGCATATCTTCACTAGTTTTTATGGTTTTAAAAGCACTATGCCTTAAAAAAGACCAACCAACCGAACAAACAAACAAAAAACCCCCAACTATTCTCTAAATGACCGAGTCACAACAAATGGAAAGTAGTAATTGACGGCAATGAAAAAAAAAATCCACAGAAAGTTCTGCTAGAGATATAAAGTAAACAAATAGGAAAATACCCCTTTCCTTCAAGTTTTCTTTGATATAGGGCATAATACTATCTAAAACTTTAGTATGGATGTTTACCTTTTTGCATCTAGAAGTACAACTGAGTTGTGGGAGTAACCCATACGAAAATCAAAATAAGTTAACACAGAACAATCAGTTTATTGTCTGAAATCTATTTTGGCATAAAAGAGAAATAATTTCTGTTTCAATAACTTCATTTTCTTTGCATTCTGAAAGTTTTAGGTTTCGATGATGTCTTCTAGTCATTTAAAGGCATTCAGTTTACCAGTCTTTATTTTATTTCCAGTTCCTATAACCCCAGGGAATCTGGATCTTGCTCTGACTTTCTTGGGTTTTGCTGATTTTTCTTTTTTCTGTTACATGCACAGGAATATCTCCATTAAATTTTAATTTACTGCCCGTTGTAGACAGGATATGTAACAGAGCTTCTACTTTACACTCAAGAACTGGGAATTTATTTTTCCAGAGTAGATTAAATTTCACTTATTTCTTGTCTGAAAGTCTTTTCCTACTACACAAGATGTTAGCCTGTTCTGCAGTAGTCCTGTATTCACTGCAGTGGCAGATGATAATAAGAATCTCAAGGGTTAGGACTTGTTTCAGACTTTTGGTCTTGCTCTTCATGCTCTGATACTATTAACGGTTGTGCAATTTAGCATCCAGAAGTTAAGAGCGGCAATTTATAAACAAAGATTCACAACCTTCTGTGTTGAAGTGGCTCAGTTAACACGATCCAGCCAGCCTGCTAAATCAGATTTGAATTTCTGTTCCCCATGAGAACACCCCGAAGAGTTGATTTTATGAAAAGTAGCTATTTCATCAACTCCACACAACAGCAGGTCATGGAGAACTTAGCTTTGTCCATGCATATCCCGTATCTCGACTGTGACACAGCAGCATCAGCCTCACTAGGTATTTAAAATGCTGATTAACCACAGGAGTGTGTGTGGAAGAATGGGGACAGAACACCTTCCTGGTCTTCAGGAATGTTTTAGCTTCTATGGCAGCTGGCACATAATGCACTATTAGAGTCGCAAAGCACTTTTCAGTCACCTCCTGAACAAAGCACTGCCTTTTTCCTCAAAAGACCTCATAGTGGTTGTATTCAGCTAGAACAATGAAGCAACTGTAAGAATGTAAAAAGAACTTCACTGGTGTTAAATGAGAGATGAACTTCATGCACTTTTATAAGTTTGAATACTTGTGGGTCTTACTCCTCCCTTTCACGTAAAATGTTTATATTGGAAAGAATTTTGTTCTTTTCATCAAAACCTAGATAATATGTAAGCATTTGGGGTTTTATAAACAGACTTAATCCTATTTTACTTACTGATGTTCTAGTGTAGTGAAAGTACCATAGCCTGTTCGAAACTGTGTACTGTTACGCCTTTATCTCTTGTTCCAATAAGGAAAAAAACCGAGACCAAACACTCATGTGATAATTTTACATCAGTATAACTCTATCATATAATACTATCTCAAAATTGACATGTTCCTATTAAAAAAGAAAGGTCTGGTTTACATAATTTTTTAATAATCGAACTGTTAAAGCTTTGAGATTTCCAACCTTATATAACTGTCAATTTTTTTTTTTTAAACAATATACTGGATGTTACTATAGGTTTTGCTTTTTTGGTTTTTTAAATGTAAATAGACATCTCACTCCAGAACCTGTATAGCTTCTGGAGAAAGCTTCCTTCTGGCTGAATGAAATCTGAAGTGCAAATATTTGCATCTAATTTCTCCTACCTGTCCTTGGCATAAGGATCCTTCTGCATTGCTTGTTTACTCCATGTCCAAAGCAATTGCCACTTCAGGATTTTCAAGGACAAAGACTGATGAAGTGATTTTATGATGAATATGAAAGGATTACTTGCTTATAAACACAATTTCCGAAAAACTCTATCTTCACAGGTAGTCACTCCTCCTGTCCCTGTTAGGTTTTGTAACCTAGTGGTAATCACTCTTGGCTAGAGCCCCTGACAAACGCAGCTCTGGGTTTGGACAACTGTTGTCCATTTTGTGAGTAGGTCAGCAACCTGACAATGCAGAGCAATTTTAAGAAAGACATTTTGTTTCAGTATGAAGTTCCATCATTTGTCATGTATGGTGGTACATTAGGTAATCCTAATAATCCACGCTGCTCTTAAAACCTAAGAATTTTTGTGGGTGCTGAGAGTTCCCTGCTCTAATAGCAGATAAGAACATTTAAGAACCCGCAGAAATTGTTCAATATTTTGTAGGATCAGACTCTGACAATTTACTCATTTTTAAGACATAGTGTGAGACTAAAAAAAGTGAAACTGCTGAGAATTCCAGTAACAGGCAGTAGACAATCTGTTTTTATTAATAATGAAGCCATATACACAATCCTGTTTCCTCCTCCATACATCCCCAGCACTTTGTTCATTGTGACTGTCACCAAAGCAGTTACAATCCTTCAACAGTGCAAGAAAACATTATTACATGAAGGCTGATCCTTTAGCTTCACTTAGGAGAATGGGCAGAATAAGTCACTTCAGTATAGCTCATTTCTGACTTTGATTTGCTCATGAAAATAACTAGCACAATAGAGACTGAGCCGTAGGTTACCGTAGCTTCTCCAGAAAATCATTCATATCAGAATTAAATTCTTTTTACAGATATGCAGAGGTTGTTGTTCCCCCCCCCCCCCAAAAAAAAAAAGCTTTCCTAGTTGTCATAGTATGTAAAAATTTGCAGTTAGTAACACTTATGTGATATTACTGGCATGTTCAACATCATGATTTACTTGAGTTCATCTGATACCACTCTTGACTAAAGCATCAGGAAGTGGGCGCTGCTGGCGACAGAATACTAAGCTTGATGGACCAATGCCTTAATCGAGTCTGGCATATACTATCTTGCCATGAATAACCTGTCCCAGAGTTCGCAATATTTTGGTACAGCGTACTGCAAAACATAATTTCTGCCCACAATAAAGCAACTTCTGAGTAAGTTAAAGCATTTCAGCAGTTGATGTAACAAGAGAAATTAGCATCTGTGGTATCTTTTGTAGAATAACATTTTTTCTTTTCAACTATTCCCTTCTGGGAGAAGCAAGCAGTAAGTACTGAATAGTATCCCTATATTTCTACTTCTGATTATTTACATTGTTACTCAAAGCACGTGTATACTTGCCTTCCTCTTCCATTCTAAGAATGGATCAATGCCTTTTTAAAATCGAATTGTATGCATATTTGCTCCTCTCCTCTAATACCTGATCCCCTCGCACTCCTCTCGAAATTTTAGGCACCCTCTCCACCCATACACACAGTTTATCATATGGTCCTCTTAGTATGCTAATGTACTGCAACAATCCATTTTACACCGCTAATGAAGTGAAAGAAAGATGATGAATAAAAATAACAAAAAAAAAAAAAGAGCGTTGATGGCTGTTCTATGCCGACGGCAGGGAAGGAAGAAAAAAAAAAAAGGGAAGGTGCATTTATCACTTCACTCTGAGCACGTAGGGAAACAACACAGGGACACGCTCCGCCGCATTTAAGCGAAAAGACGTGGTATTCGTTTCTGACGCCTCAACGGTGGTAAAAAGTTGGGTCTCTCCACCGCCGAGCGTGTCACCGTCTGAAGCCCGGGCGCCGCTTCGCCGCCCTGACCGGCCCCCCCGCCGCCAGCGCCTCAGGCGAGGCCCGGCCCGGGCCGGGCCGCCCCTCGCCCTTCCCCTCACTTACCGCAGCGCGCTCCGGCACCTCACCGGCCGCCACGGCGCCCTCAGGTGCGGCCCCTCGGGGCGGGCGTGGGGCCGGTTCTCTCCTCACAGCCCCTCTCCCGCGGGACGGGCTTGCTGCCACGGCGGCGGGGCGCGGGCGGAGGCCTGACACCCCCCCCCCCACTACCACCTCCGCCCCGGCCCAGGTGTAGCGGCCCGGGGCGCCGAGCTAGGCGGGCGGGGGGCCGCGGTGGTGGCGGCGGCGGCGGCGGCCGCCGCTGGTTGGGCGCTCGGCGCCTGTCGCTGGGCGGCGTGTCAGCGGGCTGGCTCCGCCTCGGCCCCGCGCCTCCGCCCGCCCATGCACAGACATGACACAGACACACAGTCACTGCAGCTGCCGCTGAGCCCGGGGCAGAGCGGCGGTAGCGGCGGCGGCGGCAGCGGGCACCCCGCTCCCGGTCACCCGCGGAACGGTAGTCGGCGGCCGCCTCCGCTCTCGGCCCGCCGGGCGAAGCGCCGGCGGTGGGGCAGCCTCGGTACCGAGACCCGCAGGGGGGCAGCCTGGCACCGGAGGGAGCCGGCTGGGGAAGGCTGGCAGCGGGGAAGGGGCGGGAGGCGAGGAAGGAAGGAAGGAAGGGGAAGGGGGCAGCCTGGCACTCGGACTCGGAGGCGGCCGCCGGGCACCGGCGCGGAGCGAGCCCGGGCGGAGCGCGGCACCCAGCGGCCGCTGAGGCCGGGCCGGCAAGCAGTAGCAACGGCCGCGGCTGTGCCCTGAGGGAGCCTCTCAGTGCCCGGTTCCGCGGTACTGGTGACCTTCCTGGGGCTGCTCGCCGGCCGCCAGGCCGGGGCAGGGCCTCCTCTCCCCGCGGAGAGTGTGCACCAGGCCCCGGGGAGAGGACCGGAGGCCGGGCCGGAATCCCCCGTCGCCCTCTTCCCCCCCCCCCCCCCCCCCCCGCACCGGGTCCTTCTGGCCGCCGGCGGGGCCTGCTCGCCGCCGGGGAGAGGGGTGGGGGAAGGCGAGCGGGACGAACGGCCGGCCGGGGACCGCGCTGCACCTCAGGGCAGCGCGAAGCAGGGAGCAGGCAGGCCCCGGAGAGGGAGAGCTGGGTGGAGGAGGAGGCAGCAGCCACCTCAGCGGCGCATCCCGGGAAGAGTGGGGACCTCCCCGCCGCCCTCCTCCTCCTCCTCCCACCGTCAGCAGCTCCTCGTCCCGCGGAGAGTGGAGCCGCCGGTGCCGCCCCGGCTGGGACCCGCCGGCTGACACCTCCGGAGCGCCGGGCTGCGGGGACGGAGCTGGAGCTGGCCGCCTGGAGCGAAGGAAGGGGAAGGACCGCTTGCCTACGCGGAGAGGCGGGTGCTGAGCGACCGTCCCGGCGGCCCGGGAGCACCCCCCCCCCCCCGGGGAAGGTATGTGCCTCGTCGGGTGGTCTGCCGCTTTTAGAGGCGAGGGGCGGGGGGAAGGCCGGGAACAATCGGTGAGTGTCTCCCTTCCAGCAGCCCGGGGGAGGGGGGCAGCCGAGTCCGGTGGGGCTGGGGGGTTTATCTCCCGGGTTTGGATCCCCCTCAGCTCTGGAGTTGAAGAGATGCTCAGGCGGAGGCACGCTTGGCGCTCCCCGGGGCACAAAGGGGCACATCCCCCCCCCCCCCCCCCGTCGTCGTTTCCCCCCCCGCCTCCAAGCCGAGGGAGCTTACCCCGCCTAGCTCGCACTCCCGTTCCCCTCCTGAGTCCGCCCGGGCGCTTGTTTACACCCCGCCCCGCTCCCCTTCCCTCCGGCCGGGATGCGTTCCCGCTCCGCGGGGGGCTCCAGCCGTGAGGCGGAGGCGCGGGGTGGGCCGGGGCCGGGGCCGCCGACCCGCCGAGTACCGTCGGCTACGCAGGGGAGAGTCCGGGAGAGCCGGGGGCTGGTGGCTGCTGCCGCGCGGGTGGAAGGGTGTCACGCCGTGGGCCGTGAACGCTTCGCCCCTCGGTGTGCCTGCTCCGGGAGGCAGGCTGCCCGAACGGGACCTTGCCTGCTGGCTCGGGGCGAAGCTGGAGTTTGGCCGGGACGCTGAGGCGGGGAGGATGGTTTCCCCAAGCCCCTCCAGCCTCCCCAGCAAGGCTTCAGCCCAGGAGGCTCTCCTGTGGGAAGGCTTCTGCTATCCTATCCCAGAATTGTGTCATTTAGATCGTTATTCCCTGCTCACCAGGGGGGGAAGATAGGAACTTGTGGCCTCTGTGGAGGTGACATGAAGTTTGACAATGCCTTATGTAACACTTTTTGGAGAGATTCCTAGCTCTTCCGCTGTGCCCAGTTTTGTTTTTAGAAAGCAAGCGATTTCTCTTCGCAGAGCATCAGGCAAGCGATCTTTATTTGTGTTTTCACCTAGGTACAATATCTTCTGCTTTGTTCAACTCGGAACAGGGGTACTGCTAGACAGCACGTAAAGCCTACTTTTTTCCAACATGCATTTTTTTTTTTTAACTGAAAACTAGCCTGTGGAGGCATCTGAACAGTTGTTATAAGGTCTTAGCTTTTTTTTGTGTGTATTGTACTTGTTTTTTATAGCACTCTTAAAATTACTACAGGAAACGTTTTCACAGCTCTCATTGTCATTTATGTATTCTGGAAGGTATTGATGCCAGGATGGAAATGACAATGAATCAAATGTCTTTTAAACATTCTTAGCTTTTTTATACAATTTCAGCGCTAGAAGGAACAGAAAGCACCGGGTTAAACAAAGTACTATGTTAAAACCAGACCTGGCAATTGCCAACAGGTCAGCATATTTTATTTAATGAAATTTTCTGCATACATATTAATTTTCTTTGCACAACATTTTTTTTTTTAACTTGTTCAGAAATAGAAACAGCGGGAAATTAGATAAATTGATTGAAAGGTTGCCTAGTTTCCCTGCAGTTTCTGTAACTGGTTATGTCTTCTACTGAAAAAAAAAAAAAAAAGCTAGCTTCATGCAAAAATACAGGACAGTGATTTGCCACATACTCTTTAGACTCCTACTGCAAAGGTACGCTAGGGGGACTAGTTTGGGTTGGTTTTTTTTTCCCCCATTCAGTGGTGAAAATGCACAGACTATTGTAATAAGACCTATGAAATGAAGGCTTTTTTTTCTCACCTTATAGAGCTCCATCATTATACTGTAAGCTTGGGGGAAAATTGCATGTATAAACTCAGGCGATGAGTTCAGGGCAGGGGGGATCTTCTAACAAAGTCATTCTGCTCCCTGCTGCCAATGGAGATAGGTTATCAAAGGCTAGTTTACTTGTAAGAACAGAACACGTTAAAAAAAAAAACAAAAAACAAAACCCGAACGTCCTCACTGTGTTGCAGTTTTTTAAAATGGAGGAATGACTGAGGTGGAACAGGTATCCCTAAGCTTCTTGAAAACTGCAAATTGCTGATAAGTATTCCAAGTTTGAAATGTGAAATTCTTATTGCTTAGGTGTCCTGTGACGGCCCTTGATCAGCAAGGCTGCAAGTCATGTAGAAGCCGCAGTAACTGCAGAGTCTCTGATGGATAATTGGATTGGTAGGTTGGTTTTGATTTTTTTTTTTTTTTTTGGTCTTTTAATTGCCCGCTGTGGTAGCAGGTTCCTTTTCTCCGCCCTGTTGATGTTTAATTATCACAATTTTTGATTTATGTTGTGTGTTGCATCTTTCTTGTTCAAAGTACATACCCCCTTCTCAGTTGCTGGCAAGGAAAGCATAGCTTGGAGGTATTTGGATGGCAGTATATAGCAAGATTTTATTTTTTTTAATATCTGAAATATGCATGACAACTTTTTTTCTTCTCTGTTTAGATGACATGAAAAGTTTGTAAGTTTTCTCAGGTCTGGAGAAATATGCACTGGTTTTCTTTGAAGTAGCACTGAAAATAGTATTACTAATATGTTGAATTCCCTGTGCCAGCTATTCAGTCTACAGGAATTCCAAAACACAGTCCTCAGAAAGCCAAAGTGCAGAGCAGTGGTGAATGACTGCGTGTCTGTTGGCAACATTAAGATCTGTCAGAGGCTTGATGTGAAATTTCAGTGTGTAGGATTTAATATTAGCAAAAGTAGTATTCCTTCTGAATGAATTATTTTAGAAAACTGGTAAAACTAGGCATCTCCCATGTGCACGTAAATCGCTGAACTGAAGTGTTCTTAAAAATAATGATTTTGAAGGAACAATCCTCCAAACTATTACTTGTGTGACTATTTCTTGCTCAAATGTGTATTTTTTTATTTTTTCCTGAAATAAATGATCAGTTGTCAATAGACCCTTACTGGAATACTCTCCTATTTCATGCTCTGTCTGATTTCTTTTTTGTATGTGTGCCTTTATAAGAGCAATCTTAAAAAAACAAACTCGCACATACACAAAACCAACAAAACCCAAGCCGTTTTGCCTGATGTTTATAAAGGCTAATAATGGGTAAAATTCATAACCTGACTCCAAAGTCTTTGCACTATATGCTAAACTTGATCTACATGCAAACTCCTATCGACATTGATGGGATTGCTTGTCTAGATCCAGAACTGCTGTTCCTTTTTTTTTTTTTTTTTTTTTCCCCCCCCTCCTGGCTTGTATGAAAGCCTGTGTTAATGAGCTCTCGCCAGCTTTGATTGAAGACCTTTCATCATCTGCATTAGAATAAATTAAAAAAATATCCATTTTAAGGATATGAGATTTCTGGTGTATCTATTTTGCCTATAACCAAAGTGTGCCAATAATATTAAGACTTGTGTGAGAAGAGGACATAATGGCCAGTGCAAGTTTACAGTTGGTTATTCTTCATGAGTTTGTCTCCATTCTTTCCGGAGTTAGCTATATGGGTTATTTGCCTAATTCTATGGCTAAAGAACTTTCTGAAAAGTAGTTTTGTGTAAGGAAACATACACACACGAGCACATGCACTATTTTTTCTCTGTTAGTTGTCTGGGTTTGCCTCATCTTTCTTGTTGCAGGGAATGCTAGCTTTAAAAAACAGTCATTGTTCATTATCCCACACTTGGCATAATTTAAGAGCTGGAGAGTCAGAACTACCATCAAGGAAGGTAACTTTACTTTTCCTTTTCTTGCTTTTTCATTGGATCACTAATTTTCTTGTCCTTGTGGTACACCCACCTGAAGATAAAGGTTAAGAAATGAGCTTAGTACCTTGTAGGGATTCATGACTCTCTTTGGTGTCACTTGGCTCAGTATTTGAAGGTCTAGCCTCTGTCTTGTCAAAGCTTGTTCAATGCATGGCTGTAGAAGGGGAGTAGCAGATAACAAATTCTATTTTATACAAAGGTTGGTGGCTCAAAAATCAAGGAGAAAATTGCTAGAAAGGATTATCCTGGCCTTGGCACTGACTTTGAAGCAAAACTGCCAAGGCTGGAATCCTTGTTCAAGTGCCATCTGTGTCAGAATTAGAAGCAAACTGTGTAAAATAGTTCCATTACCTGTTTTAATGTGCAGATCAGACCAGGTCCAATCTAACGATGCTTACAGTAGTATCCTCATCACTGTTCTTTCCGGGTTATAGCTACTATTTTCACAACAATGGAGTTAACTGGGTAGAAGCTACACTTACAATTGCAAGAAGAACCCTAGCAATGTCTGTCCAATGCTATAGCAAAAAGCTGAATGTAAACACATAAGCCTGATGATGGAGGAAGCTGGAAGTCTCAGAAGGTGCAGGCAGAATGCAATCTTCCTCACTAACCTCCGCATGAGACAGGTACGCTTGAAAATAATAGAAAGAAATAGATGATTTTTTAGGGATAGAGTTCCCTGTCCTTATGCCTCCGATCTCTTGACCAGCGCTATGAGGAGATAGATGCCACCACCACTCTACTCTTCTCCCATGTGTTTTTGAGTATTGATGAGTCATTTCTGTTTTCCATGTCTATGCCAATTTTCTATCCTCAGGGAATAGTTGCACATGTTGACCTAGACCCTGTGCGTGCTGCCTGAGGGGCAGCTAGTCAAGGGTCACATCAATTAACAGTGTCTGGCTTTACTGTTTTCCCGGGTGTCTGTGAAGATGATAGAAATTGTAACAATTTTTGATCTGCTGTTGTTTGGCAAAACTGCAAGTAGCAGTGCTAACACTAGAACCATACCTTTCTTAAATCAGAAGGACAACGCCCATATCCGTTTGAGCCTGCTTTCACATTCTGGCACTGATAAACTTTCACAAGAAAACTTATGTTCAGAAAAAAAAAAAATCTTTTTAAGCACCCTTCCACTTCCTTCACCAGAAATTTTCTGCTGCTTAAAACTTCCAGGGAAGTTGAGTTGTCATCAATTGCAGCTTTCAATAGTTCCTCTAAAGTTTATCCCAGAATGTAATATTTACAGGCAAAATGCCGTCATTTCAGTTGTATCATTAGCTTTTGGATTTTATCTCCTGGTAGGCATTTGACAGCTAAGACTTAGGACTAGGAGAAAACTAGAAAACTATGTTATTTAGCAATCTTCATTTAACTACAGAGGAGAAGAATGAAGGATTTTTGTTTGGAGGAAGAGGAGAGAAAGGGTAGAGAAATGAAGGAAAGGAATTGTGGAATCTGAGCTAAATTTTTTTTTTTTTTTTTTTTTTTAAATATGAAACTCCTCCTTTTCTCACAATTTCCAGATGGACTTTTGTACTCGTTTAGGGACGTGGAAATGAATTTGTCTGTTTGGAGAAAAGAATGGTTCTAATCCTGGAATAAAAATTGTTATTGAATGGTGGAATGGGGGGAGCACAAAGAATCATGAACTGTTCAAATGAGATAAAGTTTCCAGCTGATATTCAGGCTATCCAGCTGATAACCCAGCTCCTCCTGGCTAGGTTTCACTTTCCTCCTCTCTCTGACTCCCCTGCTGTGCCCCTGAACCTCAGTTGCCTCAGTACTAAATTCCCTTTGTGATTGTTTTCCCTTCTGTCTTCAGCTAATACTGCTGCTAATCAATACTGCAAATGGAATTTTATGTTCAGAAATTACTGGACTTCAATGTATGAATCTGCTTAATTCAATATTTTTCAGGCCAAAGGTACTAGAAAGGTGTATGCTACTGGATAGAAATAAGAAATGAAAACCAATCATTCTAGCATTATTCAATCCCCAAATATATGTTCTTTAGATCATGTTGTTCTTAAGAATATTAGCTTTCATTTGTTTTCTAACTGAAGGGAGTCCTAGGCTTCCTGGTTTTTATAGAAAATGAACTGACATTAACTATAAGGCTCTGCAAGCAGCAGTTAAATTCTGTATTTCTGTAGTCTCATCTTTTTTCAATCCTAAGACTGGTTCTAGAGTGTGACTCATTTAAACACAGGGAGGTTATCATTCATGTTAGACAAGTCTTCTAAGATAAAATATTGGCTGGCATGCTTGAGATTTCTTAAATAAGATAAAGATGGTTCCTACCAGTTTAAAAAGGTAGAACTGTCTGTGGTTTTGGATTCTTCAGTGTTGAGTGTACCATACAACTAGATGCTGTTTTATCGAAGCAGAGAATTGGAGCATTGGAGAATGAGCTCCCTGTAAAGGTGGACTTTTTCTGTTGTTATTATTGGAATACTTTATAACTTCTTGTCCTTGATCTTTGTCTTCCAGAGCTCTTTAACATCAACTACATTTATGAGAAATCTGTTCCTCTTCAGTGACTCTTCCAAGTAGTTGAAATCAGTAGGTGATGATGTCGTAAACAATTTTTTGTACTAGGAAAGTTGCATGTTGACATTAACTTCCACAAAGCAAAAAATGATCAATTTAAAGAAATGGTAGAAGCTTTTAGTTTGGGATGTCTTCCTTCACTGAGATTTATGTTGACAAAATGCAGGATGCTACAAATGGAGAAAGGGGGGGGGGAATCAGTACTGGTATTAAGTCCACTGGAAGATGGGACCTGCTAGTGGCTAAACCAAACCATTTGGTGATGGGTAGGAAAGGGAGGCTTTTGCACTTGATGTTGTTGATTTTATACCAAGTTTTTCAGACTACTGTCCAGAATGCAAACCAATAATTTGGTCTGTACTATTACCTCAGAGAGCAACAATAAAATGGACAAGCTGAGAACATTTGAGATGCAGCTGTCTTCAACTCATTGTCCAGCAATCGTCTTGCAGTTAGATGACTTTAAGAAGGAAGCAGTGTGTATGAGAATAAATTCACATCCTTCCATAGCTGCTCTCAGACCTCAGGTGTAAAGAGGAGAGTATACCGACAGCGGCTTAAGTGACTACATTTCCTTCCAAATATTGCAGTCTGCCTCCCTTTTCTCTTGTTCTCACTATAATGATAGTGCAGCTTAAAGGCTGCTGGATTAAAATAGTGGCTTCTAGCAAACTTCTGGGGTCATTCGAACTCACATTGTTTAGATTGGCGATGCAGATCCTTCATCATTGGAACACCTCCTTTCCATATGAAGGCATTCCTTTGGGAATGATTCCTCCGTGGCCGAAATCAGATCACTTTCCAGCTGGTTTGGACAGTGGAGAGCCATGCACAGTACTGCCTTGCAATGTGGTTATCCATCTTGGAATTTACATCTCTATTGTTGGTACCCAGAGCCTTGCCCCTTGCTTTTGCATGCCCCGCTGGGGCAGTTGGACGTAAAATCTCAACTTGTTCATGCTGCCAGTGGCCGCTGCTCTCTCGCCAGTGCTCATACCTGGCACCTGAGGTATATCAAACTGCATCATATACTGGTAACATCTGAAATACTGTTTAGTAAGCTTAGATCTTGATTTATGTTACAATCGCAATGTGAATAACTGTGCACAGTTGGTGAATGGGCTGAGAAGAAAGATGTTCCTAACATTTTTTTCTTCATCAATATGAGCAAAAATAGTAATATTGTGCCACTAGTATGCAAGGAACTGAAATTGATGACAGTGTTTTTCATATGCAGAATAGCTTTGCCAATTCTCTAGTCTTAGGCATGTTATGGAAATAAATCCATAGGTTCTTGAAAGCTTTACAGAGCAGGTTAGAGTGAGGAAAATGACACTGTAGAAAGATAAACTGATGCACTGCAGGTGAGGTGATTGGAGCAAAGTTGCCCAAGTGGTTAGTCAAAAAGCAAAGAGCAGAACTCTGGTGTGTGTTTTTTTGTTTGTTTTTTTTTTTTAATGTGGTTTTGGGTTTTGTTTGTTTTTTTTTGAAAGAGTCATTACCCTGTGCTTTAAGCATGTGAAAACACCACTGTCTTTAGCAAGAACTATTGCTTAATGTAGTTGTGCCTTAGATGATAAAACCAAGTCCCTGATGATACTTGGCATATAACAATTATTTTAATGTAAATATACAGAATCTATGTGCATCTTCAAACAAACAAACAAAAAAAGTTGGTTGACAACTGGATAAATGGCAAAATAAACCCATCATAGTAGAATTTACAGATACTCTTTGTTCATTTAGAGGCAGTGCTGTGACCAAAGGAAGAAAGGACTGTGTTTTACTGCTCAAAACCAGAAAACAGTACAATTAAAGAGGAAGGAAATAGGAGAATGCTTGAAGGAATAAATAAAAATATCTTGGTCTTTAAAGTTTGTAGATTAGTGTTCTTTAAGTATATGGAGTTTTATCTATGTCCAGGTGGTGCTAACAGCCTGGAGAGGGAAACTGGCACAGGCCACTGCCATTTAGCTGAAGTCACCGTAAATGAACATTAAGGAGACCAGAGTCTCCACTGAATTATCGGCACATGCTAACTGGGTTAAAAATGTGGCGCTTTTATTGATAACATTGTTTTATATCAGTTTTGACCAGTGATAAGCAGGGGCAGGCACAGTATCTGTCTGAATAGAAAGCTACTGCCATGTTTGTATGGCATGTATCCCACTGTGCTGCTGGGCAGATTTGTTAAGGGTGAAGGGGTGGAGAGAAATGAAGAAGAGAGAGAAACAGCAGTGAGATAAATCCATATTTAACACGTGTCTGAAGGTGATGTAGCATGATACAGAACAAATTTTTCAGATGTCCTTCTTTTTGTCTTAAAGTTCTTCAAATTTTTCATGGGTGAGGTTCGTCCCTTTCTGTTCTCAGACTACAAAATACTGTTTTATACATCGGTAATAAAGATTTCTGGACCTGCAGTTAGTATCAAGAATTCTCTGAAATAATTAATTTTGCAGTATATATTATTTTCTGTATTTGGGTTTTGTTCCTCAGTTTCATTTGTCCTGCAACTGGGCATTGGTATATTGAGAAAGGCTGAAGTTTGATTTTTTTAAGTTTTTTTTTCTTCTTTCTTTTCCTTTTCTCCTAGGCTTTCATATTTTAAGTTGCTGTACATGAAGGTAATATAATTTGGGAAAACGTCTTGAGTTTCCTGGAATTGCAAATGTAGTATGGAAAGCAGTTACTTATTCATGTTACTAAAATGCCTAGAGGCCTTGGTTGAGAGAGGGCTCCCTTCATGCTGGGTGAAGCACAAATATGCAGACTCTGTGTGTACCATAGGGGTACTTTATGGAAGAGGAAGGCTGGTATAAAACAGCAATATAAACACTGGTGCATGGCTGGAAGTTTTCTGACACAGCAGTGCTTTCGGAGAATCACAGAATGGTTGAGGTTGGAAGGGAGGTCATCTGGTCCACACCCCTTGCTCAAGCAGGGCCACCTAGAGCAGGTTCTGCAAGACAATGTCCAGATGGCTTTTGAGTATCTCCAAAGAGGGAAACTCCACCTTGTGCCATTGCTCAGTCACCCTCCCAGTATTCAGTTTGTGCCCAATTGCCTCTTTTCCTGTCACTGAACGCCACTGAGAAGGATCTGGCTTCATCTTTACACCCTCCTTTCAGATACTTATTTTTGACATTCCTCACCAGTTTCAGCTCCAGGTGGGCTCTGGCTTTCTTGACTGCATTCTGCGTGCTCATGCAGCATCTCTGCGTTCCTCCCAGGTTACCTGTCCCTGCTTCCACCTTTTGTATATTTTTTGCCAGGATCAGCTTGTTCATCCATGTAGGCCTCCTGGCATTTTTGGCTGACTGCCTGCTCGTTGGGATGAACGGTTCTTGAGCTTGGAGGATTTGATCCTTGAGTATCAACCAGCTTCCTCGGACCCCTCTTCCCTCCAGGCCCTATCACATGGGACTCTTCCCTGAAGAGACAAAAGTCAGCTATCCTGAAATCCAGGGCTGTGATCTTGTTTTTTGCCCTGCTCCCTCCTCTCAGGATCCTGAGCGCCACCATGGTCACTGCAGCTTAAGGCTGCCTTTGACCCTCATGTCCCCAAGGAGACCTTCCTTGTTTGTAAGTATAAAGTTTAGCACAGCATCTGTCATTGTTGGCTCCTCTATCACTTGGCTCAGGAATTTGTCATCAGTGCTCTCCAGGAAGCATCCTGGATTGCTTATCCCTGGCTGCGTTGTCCTTCCTGCAGGTACCGGGGTGGTTTAAGTCCCCCGTGAGGACCAGGACCTGTGAATGTGAGGTTGCTTCTACCTATCTGTAGAGGGCCTTATCCCCTTGTTCTTCCTGGTCAGCTGGCCTACAGCAGATGCCCACTACAGTGTCACCCATACTGGTCTGCTCTTTAATCCTTACCCATAAGCTCTCACTCAGCTCATCATCCATGCCCAGGCAAAGCTCCATGCGTTCCAGCTGCTCTGTCACATAAAGGACAACTGCATCTCCGTGTCTTTCTGACATGTCCTTCCTAAAGAGCCTGTATCCCTCCATTGCAGCACTCTAGTCATGCAAGCCATCCCACCATGCCTCTGTCATCCCAACAAGATCACAGCCATGAAACTGCACACAGATTTCTTAATTCCTTGCATTGATTTTCTTCGTGTTTATTCATGCAAAAAAAAAATTTCCACAAATGAGGGAAGCAATTCAGATAAAAGCACTTTTTTTGCCAATATAACTGTGACTACTGTGGCAGCTTCTGCTAGCCAAGTTACGTCAATCAACAGTCACTCTTCACACCATCAACCAACATAGCTGGAGTGCAGAAATTCCCAAAGCGAGAAACCATGCCTGCCCAAAAGAGCTTACAAAATACAGAAGTAAGAGTGTGCTGAAGTGTTTGAAAACTGATAGTTTGTACTTTCTTTTTTTAATTTTTTTTTTAGATTGTACTTTTCATCTCAATAATTTGTCATTTGAGTAATACTGGCTTATTTATTGATGGTTTTTTTGTTAAAATGTCTTTGGAAAAAATAAAATCTGTATTCCTCTGTTGCGATCCACTGGAAGCAGCAACATGGGACAGTTCTGAAAAAATTCACTGTTGTTCTGGGACACAACTGGTTTTCTCTGTGAGGTTACATTGTTTTTTAATTGATGTGGTATTTTAAGTACATTTTTATATTTGACTTGAAAGTGCTAAAGTAAAATCTTAACAGCAGTATATAACACCAATTTTTTTGACTAACCAAACAGAAACCTTTAGCAGGATGGAGACAGATCCCACTGCACCTGCCATGTGATTGTAATTTATGGAGGTGAAATGCATCTAATGTGGCAGGAACCAAGTCATTCATCACAGATAGCAAGAAATCCAAGTTCTCTTGTGGTTTTGTGTCTTTTTCTTTACCTGCATTCACCATGCATATCTGAGTTTGTGACACAACTTTTTTGATTACCAAGAACTCGTTCTATTTGGTCTGGTTTGAGTCAGGCACAGCTATCATTTTTAGGACTTAGTATCTTTGATTAATCAGAGCAAAATGGAATTTCTGGTGAAGTTTTAGTGGATTGAGCACTGGTATTCTAGCGGGACAGAGATAACATTATTAAGAGTGAGAAGCATTTTCAGGAGCTGTTTGTAATGCTGACTTCAATCTCTGTAGTGAGAAATCAGTCTCTAATTGTTCATGTTGTCTCAGGTCCATTTTTGAATCCTCTCTGCTTTTACCAAGGAGATTGTTAGATGATACCCTCTGATGTTTTCAGTTAGATATTCCTGTCAGATGTCATCCTGGCAGCCAACTTCCATGCTTTTTTTGCTGGCTGGAACTCTTGTCTGAGTTGACTGTGGTAACCCAGTGCAAATTCCCACTAGTAACCAAGCCTGCTAAACTAGGCTGAACAATGGGAGGACATGAAATCTGTGCTCCTTGCTCTTAACTAGCTTCTATTCCTTTCTCTATCAAGTTCAAGTCCCTAATTTTTCAAGGCCCTACTCAAAACCCTAGTGGGAGAGTTTCTGCCAGGTTCTCAGGGCTTCAAGCTGGGCCCTTAATGAGCTGAACATTAAATAAAGAAGTGAAAAACTTTGCCATTCTTGCTTTAGTTTTCCTATGAGCTGTCTCGCTGAAATCAGTGCTGCTAAATAGTGGAGTGAGTGAGGTACTAACCAATAGAGATGAGGATCTGTCAGAGTCCTGCTCTTGGAGAGTGGTTCTCCATCCATCAGTTACCAGTGTATGCTGTGGCGGAATATTGGCAAGGATACAGTGATGCTTCTGGATGGCATGGAGTTCTTGGTAGAGATCCCAGGTTGATCTACGTTAGTAGTATTAGATACCCGCAATGAACATGAATGTAGCAGATAACGCTTTGTGATGAATCTTTTTGTATAAGTCTTTCCTGTTAGCTATGCTTAAAGAGCCACAAAGCACCCTAAAAAAAGAAAACAGAATTCAGCAGGGCATGTAATGGACTGTTCTGGTTTAACCCCAGCTGGCAACTAAGCCCCACACAGCCACTGGCTCACTGCCCCCCGGTGGGATGGGGGAGAGAATCAGAAGAGTGAAAGTGAGAAAACTCATGGGTTGAGATAAAGACAGTTTAATAGGTAAAGCGAAAGCCGCACACTCAAGCAAAGCAAACCAAGGGATTCATTCCCCACTTCCCATGGGCAGGCAGGTGTTCAGCCATCTCCAGGAAAGGAGGGCTCCATCACGTAACCATTACTTGGGAAGACAAATGCCATCACTCCAAACATCCCCCCCCTTACTTCTTCTTCCCCCAGCTTTATATACTGAGCATGATGTCATATGGCATCAAATCTCCCTTGGGTCAGTTGGGGTCAGCTGTCCTGGCTGTGTCCCCTCCCAACTCCTTGTGCCCCCCCAGCCTGCTCGCTGGTGGGGTGGGCTGAGAACGAGAAAAGCCCTTGGCTCTGTGTAAGCACTGCTCAGCAGGAACAAAAACATCCCTGTGTTATCAACACTGTTTCCAGCACAAATCCAAAACACAGCCCCATACTAGCTACTGTGAAGAAAATTAACTCTATCTCAGCCAAAACCAGCACATGGACAAACTTAAACAAATTGCAGCTTTGTATCTAGCATCTTGACTGTGCTGGGCATATGTGCCTTTGGAAATGCAATAATGGGAACTCCAAAGGAAAAACACTTTGTTCTCAATCAGGATATAAAAGTTTTTCTTATGGTGGTATAGAATAAAAAAAACCTTTGCAGTCTTAATTTAAGAAAAGCAACCGGAATTTCAGTTGGAAAAGTATTAGTGTTGAAAGTAACCCAGGTTTACCAGGATCTCTCAATACACAGTAATGTAGTATTCCTTTGCTGTTGTAGTACTGCAGAACCTGTTTTGATGCATCACTAAGATGGGAATGAAACCACAGTATACAAAACTGAAGTATCAGCCAGCCACCTGTCCATTTTGCTACAAAATTCTGCATCCTCTTTTCTTACTTCCTTTCACTGAAACAATGACTCCTTTATGTCTTGGCACGTTAATATTTGCAAAGTGTTTTTGAAAGATGAAATGCACCAGAAAGGTGCTAAGTATTCTTGCTTTCATTTAGAACTAATTTTCATTCAAGATGTTCTTGTTATGGCTTATACTTGGTGTGAAAACTGGAGGGGATGCTGTGATTTTAAGAATTTTGGGCTTACTTGTTTTGCTGGCAGAACACAAATATAGATATGCGAAGTTTTGCTCTAATTCTGTGGCTCAGGAGTGGCTTTTTGATGCAGATGAGGATCTGTATCCTAGAAGCTGCTTTGCTAAGGGCTGGTATAGAATTGTATCTGAGATTACTTGTTATATCTACAATGCAGATTGGGATGTGCTCAGTGCATTTAATTAATCTCTCTAAGCACCACTGAATGTCCAAGGTGCTGTCATAGTGTAGGGTTTTTTTTTCCTCTCTCTGCATGTCTGTAGCTAACAAGTAGACTGAAGTTTTGGATTCTTAGATATTTATTTATTTAAACACACTGAATATTGAAATAAAGGAGAAGTTCTTGATCCAGGCTTGGCACAGTTAGTGCAAAACATCTTGCCATTGTTAAACTACAGATGGGAGGAGGAAGTTCTGCAAGAACCTAATTAAAACCGACATGTCTAACTGTCTGTCCCATGTTTATATATAATAAACCAAAAATTAGTGGCTGCTCTGGATCTATTAGGAAAAACTTTCTTTGAGGTGAAGATAAGTACGGAATGTTACATAGTCAAAATCTTTAAGGTCATTAACTCCTATGAAATTATTTAGACTAAAAGTGGTGATCTGTAGACAATTTCTAAGGTTCTTAGTTCTTGATTGACTGGGAAACGCAGACTCATACCTGTTATTTTTCCATCTGCATGTGCATCTGTAAAACATTCAGGGGTTCACAAACTGAAACCACTGATTTGAAATAAAGTGTAAACTGATACAGGTCTAAGTTCTGTAAATACAACTTAGGAAATTGTATTAGGCATATTGCAGAGCCATTGAGGCTTGCTTGAACTATATAGGAATGTAATGGCATGATGCCTGTTGACTTGAATTTTGGAACAGGACTTGAATACATGATCTTAAAAAGCTCCAAGAACTGTTTTCTTTGGATCTGAGTGGTATTCATTACCTCTTAAGTTTTGCCTTCAATAGTTGTCTTTATTCAAGTGCATATTTACTTATCATAAAAAGTGATGGCTTACTTCACAGGGCAAATGAAAGACTTAGATGGTATTATATCTCCACACGTCTTTTCAGTATTATGGGAACTTTCATGTCATAAGAAGCACAGTTCCCCCTGTACAAATGTGAAATTGTGTTGTAAATGAAATCTCTTAATTACTGCTCAGCTTTGCTAAGCTTTTTACTTGAGTCAGCAACTGCCTTGCTGAAAAGTACAGTAATTTTGAAGCAGAAATGTAGGACTAAAGATTTTAAATGAATTTCTTTCTTCCTCATCATTAAGAGAATAGTGGCTTAGCAGTCAGGAAGAAGAACATTCTGGTTTTATAAACGGTATTCAAGTTCTTGTATTAGTAGGTTAGAAGAGCATGTTCATGTTTCTCCTCCACCTCCTCACTGGCTCTCTCACTTCTGGTTTTGCTTCTCATCTTTGGACCCCACCTTTTACTGTGGAGCTGCATTTTTTTACTAATCAAGTTTTGATCCACATTTTGGATCAGATGTTTGTGTCTGGGAAAGAGGGGTTGCCTTGAGACCAAAAGACTGCAGTTGCTGACTGCAAAAAAAAAAAAAAAAGTTGGTGGTAAGCTAGGTGTTTAGGGATTTTTTTGTTTTATTTATGCATGAAAGTGTATTCTGAAAAGTGTTCTTAGAAATTGAGAAGCGTGCGTGTGTCTGCAGTGATGTCTGTAATTTCAACAGGGGTGAGGTGGCATGAAGACCTTTATAAGATTTGTGGGCTACTTGGTGAAATCTTTGAATTGTCTGCTTAGGGTTGCACAAAGCATCAGTTTCTCATTTTATCTGGAGTCCAGGTTAAAATCCTAATTTGTATTATGTATAAATTGAGCAATTTTCCTTAACTCTCGTTTTCATTTTGAGTTCAACTGTGAGATGTTTACACACTGTAGTCTCTAGTGAATGTTCTGAATATTGTCAGTGAAATCGGTGGTGTTATTTGAGAGTGTGTATTGGTTTTGTGTGGCAAGGTTTTGGTAGCGGGTGGGGTTACAGGGGTGGCTTCTGTAAGAAGCTGCTGGAAGCTTCCCCTGTGTTCGACAGAGCCCATACCAGCCGGCTCTAAGACAGACCCGCCGCCGGCCAAGGCCGAGCCAATCAGCGATAGTGGTAACGCCTCTGTGATAACATTTTTAAGAAGGAAAAAAAGTTGGGACGGCGGTATTCGGCAGCCGGAGAGAGGAGTGAGAACATGTAAGAGAAACAACCCTGCGGACACCAAGGTCAGTGAAGAAGGAGGGGGAGGAGATGCTCCAGGCACCGGAGCAGAGATTCCCCTGCAGCCCGTGGTGAAGACCATGGTGAGGCAGGCTGTCCCCCTGCAGTCCATGGAGGTCCACGGTGGAGCAGATATCCACCTGCAGCCCGTGGAGGACCCCACGCCGGAGCAGGTGGGTTCCCGAAGGAGGCTGTGACCCCGTGGGAACCCCGCGCTGGAGCAGGCTCCTGGCAGGACCTGCGGATCTGTGGAGAGAGGAGCCCACGGAGCAGGTTTTCTGGCAGGACTTGTGACCCCGTGGGGGGCTCACGCTAGAGCAGTCTGTGCCTGAAGGACTGCACACCGTGGAAAGGACCCATGCTGGAGCAGTTCGTGAAGAACTGCAGCCCGTGGGAAGGACCCACGTTGGAGAAGTTCGTGGAGGACTGTCTCCCGTGGGTGGGACCCCACGCTGGAGCAGGGGAAGAGTGTGATGAGTCCTCCCCCTGAGGGGGATGAAGCGGCAGAAAATAACGTGTGATGAACTGACCGTAAACCCCATCCCCGTCCCCCTGTGCCGCTGGGGGGGGGTGGTAGAGAATCCGGGAGTGAAGTTGTGCCCGGGAAGAAGGGAGGGGTGGAGGGAAGGTGTTCTGAGATTTGGTTTTATTTCTCATTACCCTACTTGGGTTGATTTGTAATAAATCAAGTTAATTTTTCCCCAAACTGAGTCTGTTTTGCCCGTGACGGTAATTGGTGAGTGATCTCTCCTATCCTTATCTCGACCCACAAGCTCTTTGTTATATTTTTCTCTCCCCTGTCCAGTTGAGAAGGAGGGGGAGTGATAGAACAGCTCTGGTGGGCACCTGGCATCCAGCCAGGGTTAACCCATCACAGAGTGATTACTCCCTTGTTGCATCCCCAAATGTGTGGTGACCGCTGATTGCTATACTTTCCCTGTCTTCTCTATGCTTCAGCTATATTTCCCTCTTTTAGCCACTTGTTTTCCTTAATTGTACCTTTGGATTGTGTGAGTACCTTGGGACAGGCATAGTTACTTCTTTAAGTATTTGCACCATGGCTAGTGCAGCAAAACCATGGGTTTTTGGTGGAGCCTGGCAACCACAGTCCATAATGCCCAGTATAGTGCTCAATAATTAAAGCATTACACAGTTGGACAAGGCTGGCAGGACTCATTAAAAACACACTCTTATCCTAAGGTTACTGAATGTACCTTTAAAGCATACCCTAGATTCTCTCTTAACAAGTGAGAGGGTTTTTCTATTTGCCATTTGTAACGACAGGGGACTCTAGTCTTCAGATAGCACCGGTAATAATAGCTACAATATTAAAACAAAGATGGAGGTACTAAAGGCAAAGAGGGAGGATGCAAAAACCATTCAGTAATCCTCTGGGATAATGGCCTTAAGCCACGTTCTTGTGATTTATGCACTTGTTTTTATTCGTCCTCTTCGACAGAAAGCTTTGTCACTGAAGAGATTTGATAATAGCCTCTTCAGTATGATTGTAGTCTCTTGTATTCATGTAATAAAACAAATAATTTTGGACCATTTATGGGTTTAGTCATTCTTGCTGTATGCATTTACCTCTGATTTCACCTTCAATAGCTTAGATGGAGCTAGATAAGGACTTTCTGTTCCCTCAGTTCTGTCCCATGGTGATAGTACATAGAAGTGTCTTCCATTTTGTGCTTTGATATACTGGAACACTAGTAAGATACGCATGTACTGTACCTGCAGTGTATATATGTGTAGTTGGCATATGTGAACACAGGTTGGTAGAATTTGCAACTTTGTGTACTTTCAACAAATATTGCAACCAGTGAAGGCCTATATTAAGAGAAGCAATCTAAAGCGGAGGAAAAAATTGGAAAAATAGAAATTATTTCTTTAACTTGCAAGCTTTACTGTAGCCTCAGTTTTACAGTAGTAAATGCTGCAGTGATAGAATCTATAAAGGATGGAATTGAGTTTCAGATCTTAGACAGCTAGCTTATTCCAAGAGCCATGCACTCAAGTAGCTGAAGAGAGCATACGTGGAAGAAAGGTAACACGCTGGAGTAGGGAACTAAGAGATTGTTGATCTATTTTGCTGTTTTCGAGGTGGAAAATCTGTCTGAGGAATTTTTCTGGAAGGGAATTTCTTCTGGAAAGAAATACAAATAGTGCTTTTACCTTGCTGCTTCTGTGACTGTGCATCTTCTCACTACATTAAAACATTACCTTTGTTTTTTTATCCGTAACCTTGTAATGAAAAAAGTTGTTCTAGAGCTAGTCTTTTATGTCCTCTAAACTGAGTTGGCTTCCCTGCTGTGACTTCAGTAATGCATCATTTCATAAGTTCAGAGGATTTAATGCATTTCGGGTGAATTTGTGAGTTGCTGTTAGATGGTTAAAAGGAAAACAGCTATAATGGATTGGATGCAAAGCTTCTTCCCCAGCTTCTTTCTCATCCCGCCCACTAACATGCAGAAGCATCTGTCTCTCATCTCCTCTTTGCCTGGTGCTATGTGTGAGTGCATTTTGACAAACGTTTTATGAACAGAGATCTTTGGAAAACCTATGAGACGAAATAACAGTGGTGAGAAACGCAAGTAGTTCTGTCTTACTAGATAGCTACTTGTGCAATAGAGGGTGATGCTATAGCAAATAAAAATATTTCTGTAGTAAATGTTATCACAGCAAATGAACCTGTCTTCACTAGCTCTACTGAAATACAGCATCTCTAAATTTGAAACAGTTACTTAAAACTTAAAAAAAATGCATGGGATTTTGGCCTATATTCTTCACAGAAGTTAGAAGATGTTTTTCTTTTTGTAAGGTTTCATGAATATATATTCTGTCTTTTGAGTTATCTGAATGCTGTGAAAGGAGGAATTTTTTCAGTTAAAGATTTTCACTTTCAAGATTATGACCATGTTGTGACAACTCAAATGGCTTTATTTTTAAAATTTTGGACTTTATATATTTGCAGGTAGGAATTATGACTGAATTTTTTTCCATATCTGGAGGAAAGATTGAAGACATACAGGAATTCATAGTAACTTAGAGTAGTTTTCCAAGTATGCATGATAACATGTATTGCTTCACTTCTTGGAACATGTGTGTATGTGGTGCTTCCAACATGGGAGGATAAAAGGGGTTTGAACCCCTACGTTTTATTTTGTTATGTGAACTTACTGCAATGATTTTACTAGTTACTTACTCTGCTGGTGTAAGGAGTTTTTTAGGTAACACTTATGACTGGATAAGTAACGCTACAGTTTGTGGCATAAGGTGAAGCCTTAAATGATTTTGCTAACACCATGCAATTGGACGATTGTACTCATATGAGTTTGATCTAATAGCTGTCTGTGTCTGGTAAGGAACTGGCAAAAAGGAGAGCCAAGCAATACTGGGGAATTCTGGAATAATATCCAGGACATAATTAAGTTGGCTGTTGGGTGCTTAGTTTATGCATGTGTTGCTGTGAAATGTATTCCTGGCCTAATAGGGTAAACTGGTATGAATTCTTACTAGTTTCTTCTGTATCTGCTTGGTTTGCCTATATCTGTCCAGATTTTCATATTTTCAGCAGCTCATAAGCAAAAAAGTTTGTAAAGCTGAAGTGGGATGAGGGTGCTGGGGACATAGAAACTTTTATATAGGGTATGAGTATGTTCTGCAAGTTGCATGCTGCTGGCTTCAGAAGGGTTTTTTGAGCATGGCAAATAGTAAACCAGTAAGGGAATAGCAGCCGTGTAAAACCAAATGCTTTTTTTTTTTTTGTTCCTTGATAAGTGTCCTTTTGCACTTATATAAGAGAAGTATGTTATTCCTCTATTTATATTTTAAATCAACTCTTTGCTTGTTTGTATTGTTATAATGCACCTGGAGGTTGGAAAGAGGTGCTATCTAAATTCAATCACACTTAAACCAAACCAAACAATAGAAATTGATAGCAGTTAAACTCATCCTTTGTCAGGTATCTGGTAGACCTGTTTATTGTGAGAACTGTGTTAACTTCTTGGGAGGGTTATCTCTGCACCAGACCCCCCCCCCCCCCCCCTTCAGTCTGTTTCAATTGCAACAGGCAGTAGTTTCTAGCTGTACAGCTCCAGTGGAACCAAAAGGGGTTCAAATAGATAGCTGAGCTACTCAAAGCCCAAGCATTTCATGTGACTGGCTAGGAGACCTGACTTTCAAGTTTAAAGGACTTCATTTAGAAATCTGTCCAAACCCCCTGTAACTTAGTAAAATGACTCTCTCTTGCTTCACTGACAGGCTTGCAAGGTTCTTTAGTGTACAGGTGAGTCCTAGTAAGAAGAAACCTTGCCACCCTACTGAAGCCTGGGGAGAACATTTTGTGGACTTTTGTAAGATGCTGTAGTAGTAGTTTGGTTTAATTGACTCCATACTAATACGTTTAAAAAAAAAAAAAGAAGATAGTTGTCTGAAGTTTTGACCACATTAATGTGATTAAAATTGGATTGTTTGAGGGGAAGAGGTTGGTAGGTTTCCTCGTTGATTTGTGATTTTTATTTTTTGCAAATGCACTTCTTTACTATTGTGTCCATATAAAATGCTTTTTGTTTTTATTAATTTATTTTTGTGCATTTTTTGCATTCAGTGTTGTTATTCAAATTGATCCACTTCTGTTTTTCTGCTTCTCACAATTGTAATATTGAAACTGACTGTTGTCCAGAGTATATTTCCTTTTGTATTGTCCATCCTTCAAAATGTTAGCCTGACAGTAAATTGTGCAGTGTTTAGTTTTCCCCCTAGGGGTAGTTGCAGAGATTAGCAGGACAATGAAATAGTAGGGGAAAGCATCTGGAAGGTGAGACTTTACAGATGGATATCCTGTTGAGATATAATAGGGGATGTGCTTGGTATTTTTTTGTTTGTTTTGTTTATCAAGAGAGTAGGGCAGAAAAATTTTGCCCTTAATTTCTTAGTCTTTTCATTTTTCTTTTTTCATAATGAGATGTTTACTAATGCCAGAGGAATTACTCTGATCATCTAGCCTGATGGAATTGGGCTGTAGAATTCCAGCAGCTATTCCTGGCTCCAGGAATTAAGACGCCATAAATAATGGTTAAGCTGTATCTAATGCTGAGATTTTCAATCTTTATTTTTAAGATTTTGAGCATAAAGAAGGTACCACATTTCACGGTTTGACCTATTTATTGTTTTATCTTGTGTTGTCAGTTGTGTTTCCTGGTTTCTTCCTCAGGTATTTCTGTAGAAAGCCAACTGATCAGTACAGACTAAAAGCACAGACCATTCAGAAAATACAGCGCACAAGTGCCCAGTTGACCTTGATAAAATATTTAAAGAGCATGAATCAAAACAAAAATTATGGGAGCTGAAAAGACTGGATAGCTATACCTATATTGAGGTTAGTAGTAGCAAATTTGGAATGGCACAAACGATCACAATTTTTCAAAGACGCTTAAGAATATGGTAGCACATTTTATTAGTAACTCTCTGAATACATTAGGTCAGTTGGAATAAGAAAAGACTTCACATTTCTCAGCAAAACAAAAGATAACTATATCCAACAGATGTTCAAAGAATGGGAGCCAGCTAGAAGTTTCAAATTAACTTCTCTAGGGAGATGAAAAACTATACGCTACTTGGAACTCTTCCTTCCCCCCCCCCACACTTCTAAAATTCCTTGTTGCTTTTGGCTGGCCCAAGATTTAGTTTTACCAGTAAAAGAACATTATCTTCCCACAAGATGACTTATAACGGAAAGAAAAGCACAGGTGATGTTTCAATAAGAGTTCTTAAAATCTCTTTATTGAGATTTAGACTAACCTGTCCTATCTCTAAAAATAAGCAAATTCTTTTTCCCTGTAAGGCTAACCCATTTCTTCTCTAACCCAAGCAATAACCTGATATTTTTCTGAACAAAGTAAAAATCAGTAACTGAACTTGGACAATCTGCTCCCTTGATAACTGCAGAGTCTACTGTTACTTTCCTGCATTGACAGCATTAAGCTGCAATACAGGTCCTCTTCTGGTTATAATAGAAGATCCTTTATAATTTTGAATGAGTTTTCAGGGAGATTTTATGATGATCGGTCACTTCATCTATATGGTTGCCTGAATGATTTTTATAGGAGCATGAGATAAATGAGGGGAGAGGAGAAAGAAGGAAGACTACAAGACTGGCTAGATCCCAAAGCATCTCAGACTTAAGTGTTCTGTTTTTGGGATAGGCATCTGACTAGAGCCACCCCCAGCTGACATCTGTGGAGTGTGTGATCAGCTTTCAGCTATCCCTGAAACTCACTACTGAAGCACGGATCTCAGTCAGCATCAATCTCAGAAGATCAGTAGTCATCTGTTACCCTCAAGAGATTTGGGAGTAGGTAAAACTGCACTAAGGCACATTTCTGTGGAATTGTCTTCAGATCCACTGATGCCCTTAACTACTTCTTAGCACTGTTAAAAACTTTACAATACAGAGGATTAAAAAAGCCACAAGTTCCTCCTTGAGCTTTTCATGGAGTGGTCTATTATGCAAGTCTTTTCTCTGCCCATCTTCCTAGCACACACATGATTTTTGGTAGTATTTAGGAGTCTTCTCTAAACAAGCTGTGTGAGTGTTTTCTAGGAGTGGTAGTGGGTGATACCCTCTAATGGAGATTTTTTTTTTCCCATAACTGATCTCCTGTCTAAACAGTTGCACTGTTCATGCTATAAAAACTTGTATTTAGATCTGTCTGCACATGAATGGAAAACGTTGTGATGACTTTTGTTTTGTGTTTAAAACTTTAAAGGACCGATGAAGGAATAAGTGTGTTTCAGAAATGGAATAACTTCTGGACCAAGCCAAAAATACTCTCTGGCATATCTTCTATCTTCATATATTGTGTGCTAGAGCCATTCCATGTATCGCCTCTGTCATAAGAGATGGGATGCTAACTTAGAGAACAAGGATTACTTTGCACCTTCTCTATTAAATTTGCAAACACAAATGAAGGGGTAGGGAGGGAGATTAGTCGCTTCATCTTAAAAGAAGTTTAGATCCTCAGTGGCTGTAAATTACTGCTTTTTTTCTTTTCTTTTTTTTTTTTTTCCCCTCTTTTAACCTCATGTAGGCTTAAAAATACTTACTTAGTCCAGACTTGTGGATTCAAGAACAGACTGCTGCATTAGCATGTTTGGCTTTCTCTGCCAAGAATTGTTTTTCTATCTATTAATTGGAGCTGTCGCTGTGCATGCTGAAGTAATAGTGATTTTTACATGCAGAACCAGCATACCAATCAGTAATTAGCCACAAGTTCAAAGTTCTACTCCCTAGTGTATTGGTAAAGGTTCATGACTAAAGTACTGCCTTCATCTCATGGACTCTATTTCCATTTCAAGTTGTTATTAGAAGTGGGAGATAATTCATTACTATAAGTTCCCTTACAAGTGGATATTAGACCCAAGTTAATAAGCACCATACCTTAAACGAAGGTGGTCTGCTGGGGTGACAGCTGGCCTGGACATTGAGTGTGTAAATATTCCTTGTGTTCCTGAGTGGGAACTTCTACAGGATTCTTGTAAAACAAAAAAGAAAGGATATGTTTAGTTAATTGTGCATTTTTCAACTATCGGTAATAAATTTCATAAAGTTTATACCTGGTGCTGTCAGATTGTAGACTGAGTAAATTTTGTGATCCTGCTTGGATGACTGAAGCGTTGTCCTCTTGGACAAGCTATCCTTACTAATTTACTCAAAACACTGGGACTGCTGCAGGGGAAAAGCAATCGTTTGCACATGTATTTATGCCCAGTGGAAATCTGAGGGCAAAGTGAAGTGGTTACTGACTTCTTACACTTTAGATTAAATTATTTTAAAATCATGGCCAGACTGCCTTTATGATGATTTCAGGATTGTTAAAACCTCAGATCCATCTGTCAAGACTAGTAATTATCAGTGCGTGTCCACAAAGTGATAGATAACAGCACCCTTAGACACACTTGACCACTGCTGGTGTAGAAGTGGAGATTTGTAGAAGAAATACTAAGATTTTATGAATGCGGTATGAGTGGAAATGCATGCGTGTATAAGCACCAGAAGAAACAGCCAAACAAACTAAAATAGTTAAAAGCATGGCCTGTGTCGATAACAAAGAACACTATTCCCAGGACAACATTCCCTGCAGTAAAATTGAGGAATGTGGTTTTCAAGACCAAAAGACCCATGCTTTGATAAAGCCACAGATGGCTTGTCAGCAGAAGACCCTCCATCCTACCACAAAGAAGGTGGAAAAAGGCTTTGACATACTATGTATACCGTTCCTCTTCCTGTAAGGTCACAAGGAAAACGGACATATATTCCAAGTGAGAAAAAAACCAGACAGTAGGTAGCAACTGGCCTAAGATTTTTTGGAAATTGAATTTAGCAAGACTTTGAGGCTGAGAACCACCTCGTAACAGCTGATGATGCCTAAGTGGTACAAAAGAGTCTGTCTGAAAGCTGGCGAGTCAGTGAAGAGGAACCCCAGAGACATGGTATGGACTCGACAGCTATGGTCTCTTGTCTTCTCTGTGCAGACTACTTCGGCACATACATCTTGGTGCTTGTGAGAATGTAGACTTGAGCATGTAAATGAATGAAATCTATGAGAGAATGAGTGTTAGTGGGTAAACCCAATTTATTTAGAGACTTTGTAAATAAATACCACCTTCCCCTTCCATGAGTTCTTGTATTTTACAGTAATTTCTCTATATAGAATATATGGCTTACCATTTCTCAAAATTTCCATCATTAGAGCGGTTGATTTGTAATGGTTTATTAGCTAAAAGATGTTGTGATAATTTCCCAGAAGGCAGCCTGTGCTAACAGAAGAAGAAAAATCTGGGGAACTTGTTATTTTGTAGAATGAGTACTACATTTGATAAAACTGAATTGTTATTTTTCAGTCACAGAAACAACCTATGTCTGTGGATACTATTATCGTCTTGAAATGCACTTTGGAAGCTTTTGCTGATTTCATTAGAAATTTAAAAAAGTTATTTTCCGTTCCTTTTAGAGAAATGTAAGTTTTTGTTTATTTCCTCAGTCTTGATTGTTGTAATCAATCCAACTGTTTGTGAACTCTTGACCATCCATAGTATGCAAGCCAGAAAATATGGCAGACAAGGGCTTGCAGTGTTGAGTAGCTGTAGCTTGCTTTTGTAAATTTTGTGTGTGTCACTCAACATTTTTATCTAATCTTTGGACTTTTTGTACTGCCAGTCACTGTTATATGTAAACATTCTTGAGGGTGATAAATCTGTGTAATGAAGTCTGTAAGAGTCCTTCTGGAATGTTTATGCCTTGACCCTTCCTTGATTGGAGAAGGGGTTTTTGTTGGGGTTTTTTTGGCTCTCATGTTTGTGGTTTTACATGTACACCCCCTTTTCAGGCATCTTCCGAAGTGTTAAAAATGGTATGGGTCCTAATGGTGTGGAGTAAAGGCAAAATCAGTGCAGTCTCCTTTGGATGGCTGGTGCACAGCTGATTGCCATGAACTGAAGGTATGTTTTATTCCTGGCTGTTGTTATCTAGGGTCTTTTTTTGAAATTTCCATTGGCTGGAGGAAATCCATTTTTTTGGGTAGACCGTGACCAGCTCAAGGCCGATGAAGCAGTCACCAGTGGGACTGTGTTTGCCCTGAGGCAGCAGCAGCAGAGGCAGGTTTGGGGGACTCCGTGAGACCCTCCCTTGCAACCTGGGCTGTGAACTGACAGTAGGCAAGTCTCTTGCAGGCAGAAAGGCTGCCGTGTTCTGCCAAGCTAGAATAGAGATTTTGGAGAAATTACTTCCATTTTCTGACCTAATTACAGTTAATTACAATAATTTTGCCTGGAAGTGATTGAGGCAGGGATCAACGTGATGTGGCCATGTTATCATCTGGGAGAAAAGGCTGACGTTTCCTAGTACGCTAGAGGTTGTATAAAAGGTTTCTGACTGCTTGTGTGTTTGACTGGTATGTTCTTTAGAAATTTTTACCCTTTCAGAACATGAGACCCACTGTTCTAGATCATAAGGTTTTTTGCTAAATCTCTTCACGCTTTGCGGTAGTTCCTGCATGCACTTTCTCACAGTTTTCTTAGTTTATTCCTTCATAAATATAGACACAGATGGTGGAAAAATACACCTATAGCAACTGTTCTTTCCTTCAGGCATTGTAAGAGAGGGCACTGATTGAGCCATGGGGCTAAATGCAGCTCCAGGGTCTCTGTTCCCGCACATTTCATGTTACGTTACAGCGATGCACGCCCATGTTGCAGGAGAAAACGTGTGCTCCTCAGCTTTGTATAGCAACTTTGATTCTCTCTGGATTCCCACACGGAACATACAGAGCTTGAGAGATAATGTAGGTCAACGTTATGGACCTCTGAGATCCCAGCACTGTGGCTTACAGTCTGAGCCAGAGTTGTGCTCTACTGGTAGAAAACGCTGTTGAAAAAACATACCAATGTCAATCTATGAGAGGGGAAAAATCAGTTAAGTGAAGGAGGGAAATCAGTGTTGAAATTCCTTGGATATTTTTCTCTGTTTTGTGATTTTGTTATTAATGTGTAGTGGAATTTATACAAAATAGAGAGTAAAAATGACAATCCCCTTTGCCCTGGAGTGTTTATGTCGAGTTTAACATGGTGAAATTCTCCTCTTTGTTGGAACACCTTGGTGCCACTAAAAGAAAATTTATGAAACAATAAACATAGGTATTTAGGAATCTAGTAGTAGTAGAGGTACTGGTTCTTAACTGTTGAACTGTTAAGTTGCTCAAAGATGGGTCACACGGAAAATGTGCAAGACCATAAAATTAAAAACGAAGCACTCTAAAAAATATCATAATTAAGGTTGCCTATGCAGCTGTTAGTGAAACCTGTTGTGCAGGCATTTCCTGGAGGAGGTAGTAAGCAGATATTTTACCTTACAATATGACTTGACAGCTTGAAACTTTAATGGAACACACTGTTCTGAAGAATGTTTTGACGAATTCAGAACCAACTTCTATGGTACTTCTCAATCGGAAATGTAATTTTCTATTTCAGAGCCCAAAATATTTCATTTTGGGCATTTGGGTGGCTGTGACCCTAATCCATGTCTTTCCTTAAAACATCCTGAGACACCTGAAAGACAGGCATGTTGATTGACCTCATTGGTTAGCTTGGAAGTTGTGTGATGCGAGTGGTCATACAAATGCTTGTTGCTCAGTGGTTCATGACAGGCGATGTATAAAGCTCAGCCAGTAGCAATGAAATTATGCAAGTCGTCTCCTTGTGCTAGATTTCAAATTGCAAAACATGGTGTAGCAATCTGAACAAAATCAGCATGCAGGGAGGCAGACAGCATAGAAAACCCCTCAGATTTGGGGGTTTTGGAAGAGGTATAAATGAGTGGAAACAGGACCTTGTGTTAAAGGTTGTGTGATACTTTCCAACCTAAGAGTCAGCACATGTGCTCTCTATAATTAGATAAGGAAGCTTCTGTCATTGTCTTTTGCAAAAAAAAGTTATTGTATTTATCACGTTTTCTCCTCTTTTTCATTGTTTTAAACACTGTTTAAATACAGAACGCTGTTTAAATACAGAATTAGAATACTAGCTGGTCCTGACTGATCACTCCAGGCCTAAGCCTCTTCGTGGGTCTGGCATAGTAGGAGAGTTTCTCTTTCTGCTAATTATACCGAGCCATCTAAATGAACTGTAATAGTGTGCAAAATATATTACTAACACTGGGAAAGATCTAAGTAACCAGCTTGGTGATTCCTACATCAAAATTTTTTTCTTCTATCAGAGATGTATAAAAGTTGTTCATAAGTAAATGGAAATGATTTTTTTCTTTGGTGATGGTGGTGGTAGGGTGAATGTGAGGAGAAGAATAATGGAAGTGGTAAAATAAAACTCAGGGTAACTGTTTAGGGAGGGCTGAAGTTTGTGATTGTCTTGATCTACAGGGCTGCACTTGAGAGCTGAGCTGTTTTACACTATTAAAAACACTATAGCATTTTGAGTTGTCCTGGAGGATGCATGGGTGACAGAGGGAGCCCATTTAGAGAGGAGAAGTTGAGTCCACTTGCTCCCTGTATTAATGCAGCACAAAACTATGAATGTAAATACTTTCAAGTCCTACCTTGAAAATTCATTTTTCCATGTTAAAAATTTGCTTGATGTTTTTTCAAGAAGTCTGGGATGATACCCATTACTCTAGATATGTTTTTTAAGATTTTGCCCATAGTTAAGACTGAAAAACTTCAGTGCACAGCTGGGAAAAAATGGGCCCAATACATCTACAACTTCTCAAGTTCTTGGGGTCTGTATACAGGGGTTTCTATCAGCCATGTCAGTGTCTAAGTGCATGATAGCAAAAAGTGAGTTCTGTTGCCAACATTTGTACTTTTCCCATTCATAAGAATCAGTAGGCATCACGCCATCTTTTTTCCTAGGCGGTCTTAACAGGAATTCTTTGCAGCTCTTGACAGTGTTTCTCATAACGAAAAAATGCACCAAAAGGTTTTAGCTTACTTCCTGGAGTAGGCAGGAATGCTTCTTGCATCTCCAGCAGACTATTAAAGAATTGGTATCATCATTCCTGCCAGTTTGCCTATTTTCTGGTGGGTGATAATTGTGTGTGGATTTTTTTTTTACTGCCCCTAACTCTCAATGGACAGCTGCCAACTTCATCTATCCTTGAAGTAAGCCAAGAGAATATGTAAACTTTAAAATGAGCCTCTATGTAAGTGCTGTAAAAGAAGCTGTTTTCCTTAAAATAAGAAGTACAAAAGCCCATAGAATTGTAAAAAAATTTTGATGGTGATAAACTTATTTTAGAGGACGACAAAATTGTTATTGCCTGAAACCCAAACACTGCCACAGTGACGATAGGAAAGTTAATCTGACTTGACTGAGTTTCATTATCCACCTTCAGAGAAGAGCAAAGAGCAAGAAATGGACTTTTAAGATACTTAAAAAGAAAAATCTATCTTGGGTATGGGCCTTAGATTAATAAATTTGTTTGCAACAGATGAGTAAGTCAACCTCATCATTTTAGTTAGACAAACAAGTCAGTAGTAGTGCTGATTCTGTTGTTCCTTTATGGCTTCCTGAATCTAAACACAGAAATGCTGCCTTTAAAAAAGGGAGAAAGAGGCTATATACCACAATTTTGTATCGTATCTGAATATACTAACCATGACCCACATTTCCACTGTCTTTCCTGACAGCTGGTTTTCATGGCTTGAGGGGCATATGTACCTCTGTTCCCTTTCTTGTCTCAAAAGTTCAATCCAGTGTCTTTACCTTTGGTGGAATTTCAGAATCCCCTGAGCCTTAGCTCTGGGCTGTAGTGCCTCTGATATTATTCCTTCTTAACCACTGGGTTGAGCTAAGTTCTCATACTTTGATTCTTTTCTTCAGAAATATGTGACCAATAGTGTATATAATGTCTTCTTAAACAGTTTTAAGTTTAGAACAAAAGTAGAAGGCAAAAAGTATTTTTAGAGTAAGTAGTTGTCTGCAAGACTCTTTGTTGTTCCTAAGCATCATGTCTAGACAGATACAACTTTATCTACCAAGCTATACGTATCTTTCTGTCAACCCAGTGAGACTCCTGGAGGAGATTCCCCAAAACTGCCTAGTCTTCCCTTCCTCCTGCAAAGCCATTTTGAAATCGCTGTGGAAATGTTGATTGTCTTGTATTCCCAGGTCTCTGGCTGTCCAGCAGCAAATCTTATGACTCCCTTAATGTTTATCATCAATTCATCAAACAATTTGGGTTGGAAGGAACCTCAGGAAGTCAACTAGTCCCACCTCTTGCTCATGGTGCAATTTACATTAAGCCAGTCAGAAAACCAGCCTTTTTGCTAATTGACTGCTAAGTCAAGACTGCATTAGACATGAGGAACATTTTTACAGGAAAATCCCTGTAAACTTTTAAAACATGTCGTAAAAAATGTTTTACTTTTCCTCTGCTGTATTTTAAGGGCCTCTTTCTCTTCCCTTCCTTAATTTTCTTCCCTTTCAAGCAGTGCTTTCTTGAGTGTTCTATTTCTGTGATGGATTATTGTGTTTGCAGCAATGGAAAGACATGCTTTTGTCTAATGACTTTTATTAAGTTGCAGACAGCTGGAACCATGGCTGCCTTTTTCTGCCAATATTGATAAACAGGAGGGAGGGGTGCAAGACTCATTGTGGAAAATGAAGCAGAGAAGGGACAGGAGATACTGAACTCATGTAACATCTTTTTGCATTGCAGTGCATTAGGTACCTTTTCAAAAGGTATTGGGGAGAATTGCATTCAGTAGTGTTTGCTGGCAGAGTGTGTAAAGAGCCTGTAAGATTAAAGATTTGGGCTTGCAGTACTACAGGTTGAAGAAAGTAACTCTAGCAATGAGGGAAGGGGAAGTGCTGCCGGCTACAGGACACCTGGCAGCTTTCTAAGAAGGTGGATTTTTTTGTTGTTGTTGGGAAGTGAAAGTTATCTATCATGTTTTCAAATGTGAGGAGGTTGGCCTGATGTCTTTTTCACAGTGTACTTAACATTTTTCAGCACTGCTGTTTATGAGCACTAAAACTTGCTTGTGCTTTAGAGGAAACCAAGCAAGATGTTTTAGTATTTCAATTACTAGACAAAGCAAAGTTGCCAGTATTCATAGCAAAGAAACTACTTCCACAGAAGCCTAAAAGGAAAAATAAGGAATTTGGCTCATCATCTGTGCCATTAAAGTGATGTTTGTCAGTAAAATAGTTTTAAAAGATTCAGGATTTGGTCAGCGAAGCTGAAGTGAAAAGCATTACCTGTATACATAGCACTCTGTGAAGCTTTATAATAAAGCAAACAGGAACAGAAATAATTGCTAATCTTGGAGCAATATGTGACATATAAAGGGAGGATTTAACTAGTACCGTATGATTCATGGCAGTGGCAAAGGATGTGAAACTAAGGAAATAATTGTGGGAAGCTTCCTGATTTTATAATGGATTCTTAAAGTAGTGTTCAGTTTGTTTCTAAAAAAAAAAAAAAAAAAAAAGGATAAGTGTTTTTTCCACTGTTGGTGATGCTATGCAACTTCCCCTCTCTCTGGGGCCAGGAGACATGAAATATTGATGCAGTGGGAGATATTTCTGTAACACCTTTGATAGCGTACTGTGGGGTAGGTCCTTTCATCCCTTTTGTGTCTGATGTGAGTTCTAAAGTTCTGTCCTTCAGCCAGCCAAGTTGAGTTCCCTTAGGAAGTGGAAACTTCATCAAGTACTGGTGGCCATTCTGTTAAATACTCTAATTCGGCAGATAAAAAGGGGAGCTGAAGCTTTGTGAAAGTTGTAGGCCTGTATCTGATTTGAAAAGGCAAAGCTAGGCTGCTTCAATAAGCACAAAAATCCCTCACACCTCTTTCTTTCTGTTTCAGGCTGCCTTTCCAGCTTCAAGGAGTGACAGTCTTACAGCAGGGCTTAGAGTATCTTTGCAACCTTATGATGTATGTAGATATGTATGTAAATGAAAGTTTAAGATTTGCAGAAGGCAATAAATCTTATGTCCATTTGCCTTGCAAAATTTCTTATCCACAGTTGGTGAGTGGGAGAGTGTATTTGTTACTGGCAGAGCCTGTCAAATCTATAATACACAATTGTTTTAAAGAAAGTGATATTATAATCCAACTTTCTAGAATGTTTCCCAGTACTAAAAGTTTTAAAACAAATGCACTTAGTTTAGACTGGAGATTTTGCCAAGATCGGTTTTCCTGGCTGGGAGCTGGCAGGGTTGTTGCTGTTATTAGATATTCATTATACTGACCGTGTAATGCACAGTTCTTTCAGTCACTGAAACCATTTCTCCTGATCCCTTTATGTGGAAAATTTTGATCTGCCTTTCCATCTTGCCTGTCTTAGCAGTACATGATGTAACCTTTTTATTCAGATCAAAGATAACTTTCTGGATCTTTTCTTTGTGTAATTTTTATATATATATATTTATTATTATTTTTATATTCAGTGTCAAATTAATTTTGGGAATGTGTGGTGATCCTTGTTTTCAGGATGAGCTGTTATTCTTCCCTCCTACCTCACACCTCCAGTATGTATGACTTGTGAGTAAGCTTCCATTTCTGCCCTCTCTTCTTTGAAGCTGGCAACCTTATCTGTGCTTCGTCCTTTGCATATGTACGTAGCTGCAGTGTTCGTGTGCTGTAGAAGCTGTTTACCACAACTCCTTCCAGGGGAAATTATTTATGTAGATGGTATATAACACCAAGGAATTGTCTCATAAAACAAAATTTCTTATCATATATACCTATCAAATATGATTGTCTGCAGATGATCAGACAGTCACATATTGCAATTCTTTTTCATTAACATGAAGATTTTGTGTGTATTCCTTGCTGCAGGAGGGCATCAGAGTATTTTCAGTGATAAAACTTAACTCTGTCCTGTACAGCCAGAAATGGTTAGGAATTACATTAGTATATTGTTATACCATACCATAGGCATCAAAACCAAAAAGACATTTGTTCTTCTTACCTGTGACAGCTCCATTACATCTTGGTGAGTTTTATTATTAAGTCATATGACTAGGCATAGTAGTCAGCAAGTAGATTGCCTCATTTTGACCTACTTCATTGATTCGTAGAGGAGGAAAATCTAGTCAGTAATTCTACCTGACTCTCAGGATTGCGAAAGGTGCCTAGGAAAATGGTTGTTCTGTACCTTGGACTACTCATGTTCCTTCATAAATGGTCATATATTGTGGTTTTGCCTATTCTGCTCTGTTACTGTTCCTTATCCTGTTGTAAACAGGAGGTTTTAGATAAATTGTATTTTGGTTTAAGTAACACAGTTCACTTGAGTTTACTGTCCTATTTGTAAAGGCACTATCAACATGGATGTTTATTCCATAATTTTCTTCTGATAGTGGTTTATTCCAAATGAATACTACTATTAATTCTTTGTCAATGAATCCAAGTTGCCCCATGACCTTTTCCCTTCTCCCTCCCAAAAGGAAGCCTTCATTATAGAAGGACTGGGAGCAGCTGGGGAGTGGGGAGGAATTTGTTCTTACTCTGATAATACTCTGAAGGTCTGCACTCAGGGCAACAGGAACAGGACAGCTAAATTTCACTGTCTTTTCTCAGCCATAGGTGAATTTTTGAAGAAGGACAGCTATTGTGCATAGGAACTGAGGGATACACCCTTAATCATAGAATCGTAGAATAGTTTGGGTTGAAAGGACCTTAAAGATCATCTAGTTCCAACCCCCCTGCCATGGGCAGGGACACCTTCCACTAGACCAGATTGCTCAAAGCCCCATCCAACCTGGCCTTGAACACTGCCAGGGATGGGGCATCCACAGCTTCTCTGGGCAGAACCTCTGTTCCAGTGCCTCACCACCCTCACTGTAAAGAACTTCTCCCTTACATCTAATCTAAATCTACCCTCCTTCAGTGTAAAGCCATTACCCCTTGGCCTCTCACTACCTGCCCTTGTAAAAAGTCCCTCTCCAGCTTTCTTGTAGGCTCCCCTTTAGGTACTGGAAGGCTGCTAGAAGGTGTCCCCGGAGCCTTCTCTTCTCCAGGCTGAACAACCCCAACTCTCTCAGCCTGTCCTCATAGGAGAGGTGCTCCAGCCCTCTGATCATCTTGGTGGCCCTCCTCTAGACTCGCTCCAACAGCTCCATGTCCTTCTTATGTTGGGGGTCCCGGAGCTGGACGCAGTACTGCAGGTGGGGGCTCACGAGAGGGGAGCAGAGGGGGAGAATCATCTCCCTTGACCTTCTGGCCACGCTTCTTGTGATGCAGCCCAGGATACAGCTGGCTTTCTTTTTTATGCTTGGTGTCATCGGCAAACTTGCTGAGGGTGCGCTCGATCCCACTATCCATGTCACCGAAAAAGGTGTGAGCCCTTTTGGGGCTGTATGTAAATGCCACATTTTTAGTAAAATGTTGATAGGAGAACGTTACTAGGACTGTTTAGGTTTTGGGGGAGTTTTCAGTCTACATTTTATGTAATGCTCAAAAGTTACAACAGGTATCTCTTAACAGAAGCTCCAAAACCAGGTTTAAGTGGGAAAGATTCTTTTGGAAGAGTGTTGGTATATGCATACCTTAAACAAGTCAGATTCAAATGTGTTTCCTTGTGCAACAAAGATTTTCTCAATCAGTTCCAGAAGCCTGTGGTTCTTTACCATGGATGGAAGGCCTGCCCTGGTAAAAGATCTGTGTTTACACGGAGGAGATGTGTTTGCTTTTCTCACTGATCGTTAAGCCATGACCTGACGGCACTGGATAGCAAGTGCCTGAACCCTAGCTCTTCTCTTCAAGGGAGATGCTGTAGCAGTAATGACAACTAAGTCACCGAGGGCAGTCAGTGATCCAAATATGACCCTTAGTGCCTAGACTAATGCTGTCTGAACTAGATTAGTGCTCAGACTGATGTTGTTCTAGGTTCTTGCTTAAAAATCTTCACCAAAATTATGTAAAGATACAGGCCCCAGACAGGAGACTAATTCCCAGTGACTTTCAGTAGGAATTGAATTCCTGATTTATGTCTATGCGTTTGAAAATTCCCCTTGTTCAAGTTTAAAAGTGCAGTGTTTTATGGATGAGATTTTTTTTTAAACTACCGAATCTAATTAAAAAACAGGATAAATCACTAAAATAGAAGTTCTTTAAAATAATGAAAGAATATAATTAACTGTCAAATAGGTAACTCTCATTCTGGTAGTTGGAAATAAGTATAGTTGAAAGAATTTCCTTGTCCTTCGTATTAACATAGAGGAAGAAAAATCAAAGTTATTGGGAGGCAAATTTGATTAAACCCTCTTCTTCGCCCTCTCCTCCAATAATTGGCACCATCTATGAGTCTTGAAGCCATAGTTATATTTAAGAGAAATACAGGGTTCATTTGTCATCTAGACTCCATATTGTGAGGCTTGAAGTCTCTGGGAGAAAAAAAGATACAACTGAAGGTGCCACTATGATGCTATGCCTTTAATTATGTGCATATGCTTGCAAGCATACATACATATATATAATATATAAAATCTAAGAATGTACAGTTTTTCCAGT
Organism: Harpia harpyja; assembly: GCF_026419915.1. Taxonomy (NCBI): domain Eukaryota; kingdom Metazoa; phylum Chordata; class Aves; order Accipitriformes; family Accipitridae; genus Harpia; species Harpia harpyja. Next base: position 25,888,257 of record NC_068945.1, on the reverse strand, counting down.
CTTTCACATCCAAGCCAACATGTGAGAATGTAATTTGGCTCTTCTGGCTGCATATAGAAATTGCTGGACAGAGCCTTAAAGAATCTGAAACCCATATAATTAATTGCATGAGTGAAGTTATGCAAAGCCATGGCAGATGAAGCTACAGTTAGGAGGTGTGATCGCAGCTTCTGTGAATAAACAAAAACTAGATTTAACGTAGCTAGTGTAGGAACTAACAGAGTGTAGTCTGTGGGTTTCAGCAGTGATGGCACTGACTAGTCCAGGGGTCCTGATTCTTCGGTACTTGGCTGCTAAAGCCTGAATGTGCATGTACCCAATGGACGTCAGTCACTTTGGAGATTTCTTTGGTGCAGGTTTTTTTTCGTCTGGAGGTGCAAATCTTGCTGGTGTTCTTTAGCTAAGCATGGTGGCTGGATGTGAATTTTACTCCCATTCTATGAATTCCAATTCCATGTCCTAAAGCAGTGAGCAGTAAAGGTTAGGCAATTAGCTTATGAGCATCAAATCTCTCTCTCCCTCACAATTAGATACTCACCTGAGAGGCTTCATATAGTGGGCTGCAATTTGTTTTAATTTCCAAGCAATGAGTGAGAACGCCTGATTACTTGCTGGGTTTTATTCCGGGGGCTGTAAATTAGAACTCTAGCACATGAATTTAACAAAAAAGTATCCCCTTGAGCCGAGGCTTCTATAAAAATTTCATATGTGAAGTCAAGCATCACATACATGGAGACACTGGAAAGCTGAGCTGTATATCAATTTTAAAGAAGTTAGTTTAACTTGATTAAATCTTTTATGTGGATACTTTCTCTTCCAATTGAATTACATCAAATCAAGTAGAGCTTTCTTGATTCTGAGCAAGGGTGTTCATGGAGCCTCTAAATGTAGTCTAGCTAATCTAGTTGAATACCACATATATAGTTAACATAGATTAATTTTCCCGAGTGTCCTCAGGTAGACAAACCAGTCTTACTGACTCTCATTTGTTTACTGCTAGCACTGATTCTTGAATGCCTGTCTGACAAGTGCTGAGGAAAGTTAGTGTTTCTTCTGTACTCTGTACCAGCTCTTGTCCACAGAAGTTAACCAAGTGAAAATGAGTTACCCTTTATCTTCTTGCAGCTGTCGATTTTTGTCTAATGTGGTGCTCAGCTGAGAATACCAGATTTGCTCCCATGCTCACTGACCTTTCCTCATCAACTTAACAGGATAAAAATGGGTGGTAAAAAGCTAGACGGAAGATGCAAAGTAAAAATTACTCCAAAGTAAATGTACCTATCAAGTAACTATCTTCTTAATGTACTTTATATAAGTGCAGGCACATGCTTTAAAAATAAAGAACATGAGCATGAGAGATTCTTTGAAGCACAAAGAGAAACAAAATCATATTTGATATATTTACAGAAGTATGATTTGCAGCCCACACAATACCTGATTGCTCTGGGACTGAAGGCCTCCCATATGGAAGTAGGGGGGAAGAACAGCACAGACTCCTTTTTTTGCAAATGCTGCATTTGTGTTTTTTATTAAGTAATGCCTTTTTTTTTTTTCCCAGTATGGGCTTTTTCTTCTGCAGTAATTCTAAACTAGATTTTCATGGTGATATCAAGGGCAGTATCTATATGTGAGCAGGAAGGAGGAGAGGATTTGAAGAATTTGTCTTATTGATAAATATCTTCTAAAAAGGCCGGTTTTGAAAAAATCCCCATTATTCAGTATTTGTGTCTCATACATTGAAGTTTGTCAGATTAACCCTTGGAAGGTTGTGCTTTTGAGGAGTGGGAAGAAGTTTGGGACTTTCTTTTGTTATTATTTTTTAATTTCTGTTTATTTTATTCTTTTCAAGTGCTGAACATCATGCTGCTTCATCAAGGCTTCTTTGCAGTTGTGTGTTCTTAAACTGGTGGTTGGTTTTGGTTTTAAATAATAAAATAGATAATATTCTTTCTCTTCATACAGTGAGGTCAAAATAGAAATTTAGAATTGGACTTGCATAAAATTATAAATGTGGACCCGTTTACACTAAATTTTCTAAAATAAAAGTGATGAGATGCTGAAAGCCAGAAATATAGTGATGAGTGTTGATCATGTAGAATTGACAAGAGAACCACAAAGAGTGGCAGTAGCATGTAATTGGCACTGTCCTTACTGGGCTTCATTTGTAATGCTATTTTCAATAGTGTAAAGTAACTTTTCCCACTTTTTTCAGTTCAGATTGTGTCTTTTCCTCATTCATTTGACTGTGTTTCTGTCCCCCCAAAGTTTTATCAGGAATAGAGCTTAATGTGGCATACAGTGTGTTTATGTTTGTTTCTTTTATTTGCATGCGATAATCACCAACTATCTCAGCAAAGATCTGGGAATAGGTTCTTAGCTGCAGCTGCAGAGGAAGTAAAAAAAAAAAAATGTATTTGCGTGTGTCCTATGTAAACAGGCTTTTAAAAAAAATTCATTTCTCAGCATCTGTTATAACAGAAGAGAATTATTTTATTTTAAAAGCAGATTTCTGGAGTCTGGAAAATTTTCCCCACTGCAACTTTTTTACAGCTATTACTTGTGCCATTTAAAAGTGGTGCTGTTTTAACCAATGCTTGCTGTATTTGTTGTGAAAGAGAAAACTTTATCAATGACCACCATAACAAGCAGTGTTGTCGGATAAATGCAGCTGAGCAAGTGCCTAGTGCTGCAAATTTGGGGCAGACTAAGTTACAGACCTGCTGCAATTAAAGCATTGGGCATGTTTCAGTTTTCATCTTGGTTAGATTAGTGATGGAAATGTAATTATTTTGGTAGTTCAAGAAAATAAATGCTGATTGTACAGTGGTTTGCTATAGCAGATATTGTTCTTTGTGCTATTTTGGCAAGGTAATTGGATGCATTGATAGAGTCCTACTCTCCATATACTGCTAATTGAACTTAGAGTCTCTGTACTTTGCATTCTTCAAAGGACTGCGTTCCCTTCATCCTGCTGATATGTGTAGTAGTATTGGAATTGCCTTGATAGGTTGGAGAAGGGGCATGGAGTTCATTTGATCACATGTAGATGTTGATATCTGGCTTTACTGAAGTATTTGAAATGTCCTTTGGAAGGTTAGAATTACTGTTGAAGGAATTATAGAATAGATAAACTTTTGTGTCTTCTAAAAATAATTACGTAGTTGAATCAGAAACAGTAATATATATAGTAATACCTACAATATATAGTATAAAAAAACCCCATGGTGATTTCAACTCTGTGAAGTCAGCTTGTGGAAACTGTAATAAGGAGTTTCTCTGAACCTTTTTGTTGAGGCAGAGGCTCTCTAAACAAAATTCCATCTAAGTAGTGCCGTGCTATGTGCCGATCACCTTATTTTTAGACTCAGCTTTTCTGAAAATAGAAAAGGAAGGAGGGGGAGAATGGAAAAAAATGCTACAAGCACAGATTGCTTCTCAGCACCCCCTATTATGAGCACTTTGCGGACAGGTGGTCACTGTGCCCTCTGTAACAGATGAAGCTTATTGATCAAAACCAATTGTGATTATATGTGTTGACGCCTTTTCCTCTCAATTCCACTTCCAAATAACATTTAGATTATTGCAGCCATAGACTCTTTTGGATCATTAGAGCCATGGTCAACAGTTTAGTTTACTACCAGTCTTTTAACTGTGTTACACAGTTTGAAACCTGCTGATCATAACAGGCAGAAGTCCCAACCAAAACCTGTGCACTGTCCCTCTACAACCATGTTGTAAAAACAGTTCTTGCCTGGAAAAGTTCATGACCTGATAAAAAGGAAAGTTGGACCAAGAATTGGGGAAAGCCAGTTTTATCTCATTACATAGATGGGAAACTGAAACAATTATGATTTGACCAAATTGCATAGGTCTTGACCCAGAGTTATAGATAGAACTCATACCTCTTGAGTCACAGCCCATTGCTTTTCCTAGAAAACTATCATTGTTTTTAATCTTAATCTGTCAGTTAAGAAAGTTAACAAGGAGTTTCCGTGCCACTGAAAGTTGTATTAAAGTATAATTGTAAACGCTATGGAAGATCAAATCAGAGAAGGAAGTGCCATTTTACAGCTCTCTTATTTGAATTCATTGCTTGATCATTGTAGAAATTTCTATACTTCAGTGCCCAAAGCCGTGCTTGTTCATTCACCTGGTCAAGCAGCATTTCTATAATCATCATTGTCCTATCTAAATACTAGATCAAACAGTAGCAGTTTAAACCTTTTAATGTTATATTTGAAATTCATTTTGTCTTTTTTCATCAGTAATCCCTCCTGATTGATTACACATTTCTGAGTGTTTTAAAGCCATGTACTTACTTGTCTGTATAAATACTTCCCATTAGAAAATGCTTTAAAAGTTCTGAATTGTATTTGTTGCCATAGCAATACTCAGTTAAAGATTCATAGAATGGCTTTTTATTTTCTTCCTACCATAGGGGAATTCACAAAGGAGATTCTAAATGTATTTCAAATACAGGGGATTCAGCAGGACTGTCTGCATGGGAGACTGTGGGGAGAAAGGGAAGGAAAAAAAATTGTCCAGAGTTTAAATCTATTTCTGGAGCACCAAAGGGATCTACAGCGATGGGAAGGCTTACGGCTTTTGGTTGTATCCTGTATTTGGGTTCCAGGGGACCTTGTCTACAAGCTAAAACTGATACAGAAAAGAAGTGCCTACAGAATAAATCACTTTTCTTTGCCTATTCTTGTTTTCCCACCTAAAATATGATGTGCATTTGTATTTCTTCCTTTGATCTCTAAGAACTTGAAATAGTGCCACTCTTCTTGGGATTGTGAAAGCAGAATGGGCAAAAACTAGCTTCTGAAATTGTCATTCATCGCTAATATCTCATCAGCTGTCTTTATAAATCTGTTTTGAGTAGTCCCCTGTCAATATTTAATTTTTTGTTGGAGTGTCAGCAATTGCAGCCTTAGTAAACAACTGAAACCCCACATGAAGCTAGATTTTGAATAGCGCTGATTAAGTTTAATCTGAGTTCTCTTCCCAGTTTCAAGACTAGTAGGAGGCTTTGGAAAAGTTTGTCTTGAGTGTGTTCATGCTGTTTTGCTGAATGTTTCTAGACTTGGCTGGTCACAGACCACTGGACAAAAAAAGTCTTGATTAACTGTATGTGGTGTTTCATATTTTGTTATTAAATACTTAATTTGACAAGTGTGGTAATTTACAATGAGATCTCAGTATTTTTATTTCTTCTGTGGAGGATTCCACCTCTTGAAGTCTAAAACAGCTGTTTGAATTTCATGTGGTCTCAAGAGCAGCTGTTGTTTCCACATGCCCAATGAACTGTAGGAGTGTAATGAAGTGGGGGCAGTACTGGATTTAGGGGGAAATAGCAGGTCAAGTTCAGTATTTTGTCTGTATCAGTCGATTACAAAAGTGTAAAATAGTGTAATATAGAGTAACGTATGTTTTCATTTTTTTGTTTGGAAGAGGTAAAGTTTGAACAAATGATATCGTAAACCACACTTGCTTTTGCTCCTTTTCCAGCAGTGTATCTTTTTTCCTTTTTTTTTCATTGAAAAAAGAAACAGAACTTCCCATTATGCTAGGAAATTCTGTTTAAGTTTTTGTAATGTTCTATTTATTTAAAGGGTTAATGGGGGCTGGGGGAAAATATTAAATACTATACTTCATGGAAGTTCCCCAGCTGCTATCAGAATCCACGTGCAAACTGAGAAACGAGATCAGCCCTTGCAGCACACTCTTGTGTCAATTTTAAGCAGAAGGTTGCTAAAAAACCATAGAATTTTTAAATAGATTCTTCTTATTTACATCTGGGGTTTTGAGCTGTTATGGTTCAATTCTTCAAGCTCTTAAAGCTCTTGTGATTTGGAAGAAGAAAAACAAATATCAGGCAACTTGTAGTAATTGCAAGAGCTGCAACGCTGAGATAACAAATATTCAGAATGCAGTTCCTCTTCACTTAGGCCGTAGTTCTGCAAACACATAAACCATGCATTCACTTTAGTAAAGCAAGTAATCTTGTAGAAAATGGACTGCTCTTGATGATGAAGTTAAGCGTTTGAAAACATGTTGCCAGGATCAAAGCTGTAGCTGTCTAGCCTTTGGTTTCAAGGGCTTGTGGGTATTTCTTTACGATACCAATAATTTAGTGTACTCTGAACTGATGGAAGACCTGTTGTAACATAGGAAATGTGGGAAATTTGATATTTGGTTTGTTTCAAGAAAGCCCAGGAGAACTGTTAAACAATATTCTCCTTTAAGAATGTGTAAATCTACAGTAAGAAATGTGAAGAATAAATATTGCGAAGTGCAGACAAATCCAGAAAATGACTGTAAAAGTGATGTTAATGGGTTTATACTTTTTCCCTAATGAGTTCTAGAACAAGTTTGTTGAGCTTGGAAGTTAGTCAATGTAAAATATAGAAAAACTCCAGGGTGGGATCTCGGAGCTCAAGCTGTGTTCTTCCTGGTTCATGTATAACTAGAAATTCTTTCAGTTTCCTAAAGTCATCAGTTGGAACCAAAGCTCTCATCCTACTATAAACTCTTTGTGGGCAATTCCACCTTGCAGGAATGGAGTCTTCTTTATCTGTTTCTCTCTGCCTTGAGTTGAGCAAGAGTCCAGTTTGCTACAAAATAATTATCCCCATCACCTAAGTCTGCAGACATAATTCTTACTCCAAGGCAGCAGTAGTCTTGATGAGCGGAAGGGTTGCATTTTTCTTTTTACGGTGTTACTGTCAATTCCAGAATTGCAGATCAGAATCACACCCCTGCTTTCTCTCCAAAAAGCAAAGGTGGGATTCAAAACCATGGAAATAAGTACTGGGCTTATATTATTTGCCTTCTTTTCTTAATCTTTTAAGATTCAAATTTTTAAGCTTTTCTTTGCTGTAGTAAAGGCTAGAAGTTACTTCTCAGTACAAGTACAGATCTTCATTCAGTGGATTTGTGCAGTGTTTGTATGATTTGTAGAAACTGAGGGTCAGGGTTGAAAACCGCCACCACCTCAGAGACTTAAGAATAATATAAATGCTTCTCTTAAGTACAACACCGGAGATGTCAAATAACAATGTGATCTTTGAAGTGTAGGTACTTCCTTGCTTCAGCTGTAGTTCTTCCTTATGATACCAGGTTTCTGATTCAGGGCCCAGGCTTGAGAGCAAGCGGGGCTGAAGACGGGGAGGATGGAAGGGAATAAAGGCTCGTCTTGATTCCAGATGTTACTGTTCTGGTCAAAGCCCAGGAATAAGTTAAGTTTTGACCCTTCTCAGGAATGAGAAAACGCTATTGCTTATTACATACTTCTAGCGGATTTGCGGACGTAATCTTGGAATGGCTGGGCAGAGATCATATATAGAAAAAGATAGGTGTAATGGGAGGAGGAAAGAAGAGGGTGAAAAAGTGACTAGACCGGGCAGCAAACGAAAACAGGAAGGGAGAAGGATAGAGAAGGGCAAATAGAAGGCATTTTTAAGTTAGTGAATCACCATCCCTCCTTCTGGCATCTATAAATTATTTTTAAGAAAAACATATGATCTGCAGAGCTCTCTTGTTCTTTATTCCTTTAGCCCTTGGTGCAGCTCTCATGCATTTTTCCTACATTCAGCTAATTTAGAGGTAACGCTGTTAGATTTTGCTGGGTATGTGAACTCCCCATCAGCTGTTCTTTATGCAGTATCCTACATCAGTAAATTGCAAGGGTAGAATTGGTAAAGAACGTGGTGAATTGAAGACTGGCGTACTCAAATAGTTTTAAGGAAATTTCTTCACTAACATGACTTGTTTTGAGTTTGTGGTGTTGTTTTAAAGAGGTAAATAAAACATGATGCTGGAATGGGATTCTATGTTTTGTGAATCTCCTTGTTCTGAACAGTAAAGGCTTGCCTAGTCATAGGTGCTGTGTAGTGTATAAATGCTGATCACAATAAAATATTACATAGAAATTAAATTGCATAAATATCAATAAAGTAACCCCTTATATCTTAAAAAATGGCTAAATTCAAACAGCATAATTCTAATGGAATGAAATGTATGGCATGGAATATCATGGAACCTGTTTTGAAAGCACAAGCAGATTAAGAAATATTTTTCAGTTTTTAAAAGGTTTTAAAAGACTGTTAAATAATCTCAGTAGCCATACTACCTAATTGTTATAAACTCAAGCTGAATATTCTTTGGATTCCATATAGTATGTGCAGGTGCATGTTTGTATGTGCTTGTGTGTGTATATATATAATATGTGTGTATGTATGTATGAGTTTTCTTTACTACAGCTCAGTTGTTGAAAAATACTATTATTAAATCACAGAAAATAAAGCTTGCTGTAGCATCCATGCAAAATTTATGCTCCTTCTGCTGGCATATTTAACAAATGTGAATTCTAGAGCGAGATCACTCATAGAAACAGGTAGACATTTATTGTTCTCTGATATAATAATTTTGGTAAAGCATGAATGAAGAAGTATATAAAATTGAGCTGAGTTAATTTCAATTTTTATTACAGGTACTAGGGAGAAAAATAACTTTTTGTCAAAAACAAAAGAATGAGAGTGATAAGAGAAATAACCACTTGTGTTTGAGCCTTTAAAGCTGATTTATGAATAATGTTTCTGAAAATCTGGACTCTCCTATTTTTGAAGTTTGTCATAGTATCCCAGTAGATGATGGGTAAGTATGGCAAGGATTTTTGACCTATTTGCTTTCAAACTCAGTTGGCTGAGGCTCAGCTTCCTCAGTTGGTGATTAACTGAGGCAGCAGTTTGTTGGCAGTTGGTGGCAGCAACTTTGGATGCAGCTTTGTCAATCAGATTGTGCCATCCGTCTCTGTCACGTCACTTTCTTTTGAAGTGTACTGTACCAAACTCCTGAAAGGCAGCCTTGCTTCCATTCACAGAAGTTTTGCAGCAATAGGAAACTTGAAGCAAGAAGGAAGGCAGTACTGCAGTTCTTGGTGCAGTGCTGCAGTTCAGTTTTAGATTGGCTTAAAGTGATTTAAGATTGCAGCCAGTATTACTGTGATAACCATTGCAGAGCAGATTGTTTCTCTCTGCTGTACGAAGAAGGGTAGGAGGACCTATACCTTTGGATTTCTCCATGGTTTGTGTTGCTCTTTTCTGAGGTGGGATGCCTGGGTTTTATTTCCTACTTGAGTGGAAGTTGAACTACATATGCAAAGTAAAGCAGCATCAACATGGGATACTCTGGTTTATTAAATAGGTGTGTGCAACAGAAGCCGAATGGTGAGGTTGCTTCAACTGAAGGAGTGAGCTGAGAGTGTCTCCAGTATCCTGGGTGAATGCACTGGGCTACTGGACAAAAGGGCTCCTTTTTTTTTTTTTTTTTTTTTTACCTTCTCTTACAAGTATGCAGAAGCATCAAACGTACCTTCTATTCAGTGTGACCTTTTCAAGTGATTTTTTCTTTGATCTCAAGTGAACCTTTTTCTGAAGCTCAGATACTTGACTAAGTATCAATTATTTACACAACTCTCACTACCAACACCAGTTACTTAAAAAATTAAAAAATAAAAATAATGAGTCATACCTTACAATATCATGTGGGTTGGTTTGTTTATTTTTAAAGCAGGCTGCATTTTATTTTTCTTCTAGTTCAGAGCACTTATGGGACATACGGGTTACATTTTCATGATACGTTCAGAGCCATACCATATAGATACTTTTAAAAACTGAGATTGTGCATTGACCCAACTGCTTGAGTTTTTTATGTTAAAGAAAATAACTAGTATTTTGAGATTTTTCAATAAAGCCATGATTTCAATGATTTGTCTTAGGCATCTTCCCATTTACTTATCGGTCATCTACCACTACCCTGCTTCAGGCCCATGCTCTAGATTTATTGAATATCCTTTCTGTATATCTGGTTTATAAATCTGATTGTCCTGAAAAGAGGTGATAGAAAAGGGCAAGAAAGAAAAAAAGATATTTTACAGCTGCAAAAACTGAAGTAAATAAATCCCATCTAGTATTACATGAGTTAACTCCCATCTTGGAGAACCAAGTGCTCTTGCAGACAGCAATAAGAAATTCTAGGAGAAGAGGCCAGGCCACCTGATAGACCAGTTGTCAGCCGTCCTGTGTATGAAGTTGGGTGAATTATCAGCAATCCCAGAGGGAAATGTAAGTTAGTGAGTCAGTAACAATGCACCTTATTCTGCAGGACAGGAGATGGAACACTTTCTGTAGGGTAGGAGTAAAGAAGCCAAGTGAGCATATGAAGACCTCAACAAAAATGTAAGGAACGTTAAAGGGATCGGTTTGGTTTCCTCAGCACTAGTGATGAATACATATGTCTTAATTCTTTTGATGAAAAATTTTCATCCTAGTCCTGAATTGTAGCCCTGATGTTCTATTCTTCCTGGCTGATACACCTAGAAAAGGCAGGTGCCTTAACGGACAGTGTTGAATTCAGTGATTCTTAGCATACCTGTAACTAACTGCCACTGGCAAAACCATGAGGTCTGCTGGACCTTGCAGGCTATGCTCAGAGCCACTTGCTTTTATTTAAAAGAATCTTTGAAAGTTTCTCTTGGCAGGAACTGTTCACTTTCAGATGTAGGGAGACTGAATACTGAGTGACGTTGTATTAGTATTTAGAATCATAGAATCATTTCGGTTGGAAAAGACCTTCAAGATCATCAAGTCCAACCATTAACCATGCCCCCTAAACCATGCCCTGGAGTACCCTGTCCACTCGCTTTTTGAATACCTCCAGGGATGGTGACTCAACCACTTCCCTGGGCAGCCCATTCCAATGTTTGACAACCCTCTCAGTAAAAAAATTTTTCGTCTATTATAGGGGTCTGACTATAATTAGGATTGCTCAAAAATTTGGGGCAGCTGGGGGTGTGACAAGTTAGACCAGCTGATGGGGTAGCCAAGCACTAATTACCATTTATCAGGAATGTGTTTCATTTCTGTATTTTAACTCTTTATGATTTGTGACCCTAGGAAGGAACTTACTCTGAAGTTCAAAAACTGTAGGAAGAGCTGTGGAAATGCAACTTAGGGGTTTTTTTTAATCACCTAAAACTATTCCTGTATCCCAGCCCAAAAGGAACTTTTGTAATTGTGATAGAAAACAGGTGCATCATGTGTTGGTCCTTGCACATCTATTTCTTACACGTTATCTGTTATCTTGCAGAAAAAAATTTCCTGGCAGGTCGGGAAGTTTGTCATTTCCTTACTACACTGACATGACCTGTTCATTCCTGTTTTATGCAGTGATCACATTCTCCTCTTATCTGTCATTCCCAAGGGAAAGTTTCTGGTTGACTAATTATGCCCAGGAGCGTATGGCAGCAGGGCAGCTTCATGCATGTTTCTAGTATCCTTGCCTTTGAAGGAGCTAAACAGCAGCGTTCCCATCTCCTGGGAAGTTGTTCTGGGGAATGCATGTTATTTCTTTGTGTGTTACCAGCATGAGAATGTTGCATGTGCTCAGGAGGGCCCTTGGTTAGTCAGACAGCAGTCTGATTCTCCCATGGTAACTACTAATTTTTTTTTTTTTGATGGGACAGAGAAGAGGAGAATTCTTTAGCTTGTTCATTGTTGATGAACGCGAGAAAAATGCAATGTTGAGAGTAAGAGAGATGAATAGAGAAATGAATATTTGTTCACCTAAGGCTTTCTGGAAAAGTTGGACAAATGGGCAAAATAAAAATTTTATCTTGTGCCTGGATAATTTTCCATTTGAAAAATTGTATTTCAGGATAGAAACTGATTCTGGGAAACTACATGATTCTGGATAGCAAGGTGGGAAAATAATTGGCTGAGCTATGTAAGGTCTTCCTTACTTAACTTGGTGTTTGGTTATAATATAGCAACACTTTCTTGGCACATTCAGTCCATCCAGGATTTCTGGGGAAATTGTCATTTTTTCCTAATGCAGGTATGGTTTTTATTTTAACCTTGGTAGAAATAGCAATCTCTAGAAAGTCCTGCTGCTTGAATAGCTGCAAAACTAAATAGTACAGAGCTACTAAAAGAGGCTATTATGCAGAACAGCAACTAGGAGCTCAGTTATATCTTGGAGTGAGAAGCAGAATTATTCTGGGGAAAAAAATTGTGGACAAGCAAAGGACTTGTCTGTGCTCATAAAATGGTAATCAACATAGTCAGTGAAGTGGGATGTAAACCACTGCAGGACATGCTCACAGTACTTTGCTTTGCATTCGATAATTTGCAAAACAGAGCTTACTTACTTTTCACCAATTCTGTCATACTGCATTTAGCAAGAGAAAGCAGTTTGACTTTCTCTTATGGATTGAGTTTCCCTGCCAGATTCCAGATCCAGGAGCCCTACTTTCCCTTCAGGGGATTTTCTGGTATGCTCTTAATTTGTTTGAAACCATCCAGCCAATTACTACTGTTACTGTTTGTGTTTTTAATGAGGATAGTCAATATAGCACATTTTATCCACATTTAGCACATTATCCAAATTCTTTTATAATGGGGATTGATTTTTAACGAAAAAGCTAGTCACAGGGATTTCTTGTTACTGTCAATTATCTAGTAATATGTTGTGATATTTAAGTTCATGCTGTACTAGTTTATAAAGTCTCTAATCAATTTGGTTTGTAAATACTATCGAATCCATTATAGCATTATCAGTAATGCATAAGATAATGAGGGAAGGAGAACATTTTAAACATGGCTCCCTGTTTTCATTTACTCATACATTTTCAGGAAACCATGTTTTCTTCTTCATTGCTTCCTACTGGGTGACAGTTCTTAAAATGTTTCAGTTATGTGAAAGTTATGTGTTTCAGTTAGTGTTTTAGTTATGTGTTGTGACTGGACAGGGTGCTAGATAATCTCATCTAGGCTCCCTTTCCCACCAAAGTGTGGACCAGATGATCTTTCGAGGTCCCTTCCAACCTGGACTGTTCTATGGTTCTGTGATGCTACGTGAGTCTTAATAAAAACATACTTTTTTCCACAGTAAAAAAGCAGAGTAGAAAGTACAATACATTTTCATCTTTTCTGTGTGGGTAACAAAGAGATGGCAGACATTGGCATGAATTTAGTGCTTGTTGAGGTCTGTGTATGTAACCAAATTTGGAAAGAAGGGGTATAATAAAATAATGAAAAAAGGGAAAATAAGTTTTCACATGTTCTGTTGGCTTTCATTAAGCTTTAATTTCTGTTTCTGTGCTTTGAAGGACTTCACTTCTGTGCCTTCTAGTAAGTAGCACTTTGTTACCTGGATAGTTTGCATGAGAAATGTCATTAATTTCTAAACAAAAAATAAATACAGAACATATTAGAAGTATCCATTTGGGGTTAAATGTCTTTTTTTTTCTTTCATTCCATGAAGCATAGGTACAGGCCACCCAAATCCAGTCAGTAGTCTCTTCCAGCTCAAGGTTGTCAAGGTACTGGATTTAAGAGCTGAATTTAACCTTGTTTAAGAGCATGATCGTTGCACAAACAAGCTCAGAAAGTGTCTGCTCAGTAGGTTGTACACCAACAATTTTAGAACAAAAGTGAGCTTTCCAGCAAACGTTGGACAGTGAGATCTGGGAAAACAGGAAAGAAAATCCCAAAGGGTGAGAAAGAAAATCCCCTTAGGGTGAACATCCTGCTCATGCAACCTGTCCTGTGTGGTTAAGCGCTCTTTAGAATAAGCAGAGGTTTGGTTATCTAGAACTTTGTTTTCCGACATCAGCAGGCAGGCAGGAGAAATATGCTAGATGTGCTCAGTGGTAAAATTTCTGTCTCATCTGTGAGTCTGATTTATGTGATTTACAGCAGATGCAAATAGCAGCTCATGGGCCAGACTTGGCCTGTATCCTTCCACTCATCCTCCCACCTTTTCCTCAGGGAGGATGGACAGTGACTCTTTGGGGCTTGAAAGCCAAATGACTCTCTTTGTATGTGGGCAGCTGCTTGGAGCAAGACCTGCCACCACAGCAACACTGTATAAGAGGTGATGGGAATTAAACGGTGGCATGCCTCTTACTGTCCACATCTTGGGTGTTGCAGTCACAGCTTTCCCACTGACAGCTCACAACTGGGGCACAGGAGTCTCATAGCTGTGATCTGGATGTATAGCTACAGAAATCGGATTGTGCAAATTTAAGTTATGATTAGTGCAGGCGACACTTTACAGAATCTAATCTGAAAGCAATAGTGATGTAGATAAGGGAAGGAAGGTCTTTACCTGAATAAAGAATTGGCTTTACACTGGAGGCAGTTCCTGCAAGACTTTTGAACAGCCTCCTACTTTGTATTTCGATGGGTGCCAGTGGGGGGATGTGTTGTCTCAGTTGAAGAATCACTTGTGATGTCTTCTGGTTGGTTTCTACCTCATTCCTATATCATTTATTTTATGCTTAACTTTAAATCCATGAATAGTCCTACTGAGGTAAAAAGAACAACTCTGTGTGTGCTGAAGTACCTTGATTATTGAGTTAACTGTCCTCCATGCTCAGACCTACCCAACAGTCATCAAGACATCTGACAGCAGTATGCCAAGACGCTGGCAATAGTCTTTGCCTGTACCTTTAGTCTCCCTTCTTCTCTCCCTCCCTGCATTGCAGCCTTATTATAGGTTCTTCTTGCTTATTATCCTCTTTTTTCATGCTGACCCTTGTGCTTAGATTTTCTCTCCTAATGCATGAGAAGGCTGTTCTTGCTTTATACATATTTGCAAACAGTAACCTGTTTTTCTTGACTGAATTCCTCCTTAAAACACACATCCTCTGCAACCCTATCAACATGTGCATGAAAGAAAAGAATAATGTTACTTATATTAAACTAAAATCTATCAGTTTCACTGCCTGTACTGTACTGAATACCTAATTCATTGGATATTTTAAGTTTGCTTGGACAGAGGTCAGCTCTTTCAGTGGTTTGCCAAGTGTCATGTAAGTTGATTGTGCTTAGTAAACAGTAATAGGATCCTGTTAAATTTTAGCTTTTGCCTTTAATGCTGTAACTGTCTTTGGGAAGGGATCAATACAGCAATATTCAACTTCAGGAGAGGCTCCAAGTGAAAGAGTTAGGTGTTCTTATCCTGTTGGACCTCTTTTCTCAACCCTAATCTGCTATGCTGTCTGGCATAACTGAGGACCCCTTTTCAGGGGAGGTCTGTAACTGAAATTAAGAGTTATTGCAGATCAGGACAGAGGTGGCTTGGCAAAGCTGGGTGTGATTAGCATACTGCAGGCTTTTTTCTTCAGCCTATGCTGCAGTTGCCTCATTTTGTGTAACCCGCAAATCAATTTAAAGATAAATAAATAAATAAAGTCTGTAAGTCTTGGTGATTACAGCATTGTTCTTAGAATAATTTTGATGAGTATTTACTGGGGATTTTGCACTGTTTTCGACCTGGTTCACTAAATTTGGGTTATATTAGCACTGCTGTATCCCTCACTGACAGTACGTCTCCTCCCCAAACAAGTAATCTTAAACAAGCAAACTTAAGCCTGTAGACAGTACATCCATTCTTCCAGTTACCTTCTTTGAACTGCTTCAAATTAGTCCACATATGCCTGGGGTGTCTGCTACAGGGTATTTGGATGACAGTGTGAAAGACATAAGAATTTTCCATAATGGTGCCTTCTAGACTGAAAAATATTTTGGGACTGGGGAAAAAAGTTATGTTATACTGATTTTATATAGGTTTTCTCTTGTGTTGCAGGATCCCCTGGGTAATTATCCTGATAAATAGGGCACCATTTTTTTTATTTGCCAACTGTAGAGGTCCAAAGACTATACGATTAGTGTATAAAGCTATTAATGTAAATCTTCTTTGCCCCAGTTTAAGTTAATGCTCTACATATGGCATGCCTGGTAGGGTGAAAATTCAGGTTAGCTCCTTACCCAAGCAATGCATAGCAGTGCTGCTCTTGGTGTGTTGCTAGAATAGGAAAGCTGGTCAAGGGGTTTATAAGTACTGAAGCAATCATTTTAGTTTTTCATGTACAGGATACAGATGACTCACTCCTGTGTTTTAGCACTGACATGAGATTGTTCTGTAAATAGCACATGTTCAGAAATAGGACACCTCCCACCCCCATTAGCTATGAAATCAAGGTAATGTAGCTATCTAATTTTAAAACAAAAAGCAGGAGCAAATTTCAGCACTAGTAGCAATCTACAATTGCATTCTGAGATAAGGGACCAATTTTTTTCCACTTCCTGACAGTAGGTCAAATTACTAGTCGTCATCTAGGAGATAAAGGGAAATTAAAGAAATAAGGATGGCTGAGACACAATGCCAAGACGACTGCTATTAGATGGACAGAGGGTTTTCTTTCTTCTTTCTCTCTGAACAGCATTTCAAGATCTTGAAATAGAACCTGAGAGTTTCTGAAGGGGAAGAGTAAGATTGATAAAAGTAGTCTACGGGGCAGTGTGCTGATAGCTGAAGAGTTTGAAAGAAGTTATGTTACGCGGTATGCATTTTTTTGTGTGTGTGTAGAATAGTCATGTTGTGACTAAGAATTCCTTGATTACAAAGCTGAGAAAGGAGGAGAGGGTCACACCTCAATCTCTCTCTTGGAAATTCTGGATTCCGACCATATTTACCTGTGGCTCACATTCTGGATGCGGAACAGGAAATAAGAAAGAACCCAAAACAAGAAAGAAATCAAGAAGGGAAGAATGAAAGGCAAATACGAAGTCTTACACCAGGGATGGAATTAACCCACACAGTAAGTACAGGCTGGGGGCAGACTGGATAGAAAGTAGCTTTGCTGAAAAAGACCTGGGGGCCCTACTTGATGACAAATTGAACATCAGTGAACAGTTTGCCCTTGAAGGAAAGAAGGCCAATTAGGTACTGGGTTATGTTAGCAAGAGTGTAGCCAGCAGGGTGAGGTAGATGGTTATTTCCCTCTATTCAGTGTTTGTGAGACCCCATGTACAGTACTGTGCCCGGTTTGGGGCTCCTGGGCACAAGAAGGCCATACTTGTGTGTGTCTAGCGGAGGGATACCAAAATGGTTGTGGGGGGGAAATAACCTTCTTGTAGATTTAGAGGATTCTGATACTTAAGCAGGTTAATATGGATAACAAGATACCATCTGCCAGGTGCCTGTGTTGATTGTCAACACACTTACCCTGACTCTGTAACAGAGTATCTGTGTGGTAGTTTATTGCTTTCTGAGCTGAGGGGTGAAATACTTCATACCCGCTGCATTTTAGGATGGGATACAAACATGTATACTGGTGGTTTCTCAGCAGTTGGTACAAGTTAACTACCTGCCTCATGGTAGCCCGTGCATACGTCACAGTTGAGAATTAACCTATTTAGTCGTACCTTGCAGCAACACAGCTGCTTTCTGAATCATTCAAGTTCACGTTAGTATTTTCCTCATATATTCACTGCCATGAAAGAATGAACAAAATCTGTTAAAAGCCAGTGGTGTGAAGATGCAGTTTTATGTATGAAAATACACAATGGATTTAAAAGCTCCATAGCTACTGAAGGGACCTCCTCTGTTACTTCTTTACACGTATTTTTGCTAGATCTCCATAGCCCAGTTTTCAGGTTGAAGGGTGTGCCAGTTTCACAAGTTCTTAAACTTTCTTCTCTTTTTTGGGATTAATTCAGTGATTCCCACTGGTGAATGAGATTGTTCCTATTTATAGAATATCCTTCAAGACACATTCAGTGCTCAAGTTTGTCACCAGTGCAGAAGAGTAGATCTCTTTTTAAAGAAAGTCAAAACACATAGTAAACAGCTCTGTAACTCTAAATGTAATGAGAGGATGAGAAAGGAAAAATGAAAACACCATACAGAAATGATTGGGTGGTGATTAAGGGTAATCTGCATCTGGGCTGAAAGCTAAATGAATGATCTGCTGTTGTTTTCAGTAAAGATGATAATGTAGGGCGTGTAGGGAAGACAGGATAGCTCTTGGGAAGGGGTATATATAGAAATGGAAATTACCATTTCTGAGGTGGAAGCAAATCACAAAGAGCATAATGTGTTGAAACTGAATAGACCTGATAATCTCTACCTCAGAATATTGAAGTAACCAGCACATGAAATTGTAAATCCACTGGTTAGGATTTTTTTAGAATTTATCAAATAGGAGGTTGTTTTATATGGCTGGAAAAGGGTACCCGTGGTGCCTCTTTTTCAGAATGGGGCAGAGACATCAGCCTGACTACAAAGTTGCTAGTTTGATCTCAATGCATCAGTTTAGAACATACTTTGAGGGAGGGGATGCTTACAGGCATGGAGGTGAACAACAAATGAGATGAAATGCGTCATGAGTTTACCAGAGAGAGGTTGTACTACACTAACCTGCTGTCTAACGTTACAACTAATTTTTTAGAAAGGGGCAAGAGTCCTTATTTATCTGGATTTCAGTAAAACATGTGATGCACTGTTACATGGGGAAATACTAGTCAAGATAAAATGAAGTTTAGAATAAGTAATGTAAGGTAGGAAAGAGAAATGGCTGCAATGAATCAATAAGTGAAGCTGAAGAGTATGCTGGGTAGGAGGGAGAATATTGCTGGAGTACCTCAAAGATCAGATTTGAAAATATTTTAATGATTTCTCATTAAAGAAGTTGGCATGAAAAATAAGCAAGCTGAAAGTTGCTGATGACGTGAAGCACTGTAATAGTGGAGAGGAACGCTGGACAGAAAAATAAGATGCACAGTATGAAGTGAAAGATCATGCCCATAAAGTGCAATTGTAACACTCTCTTTTATATGTTGGAAATTCTATTGCTTGAAAATGACTGAGGAACAAAAAGAATGGGGTCTGACTGTCAACTGCAAGGTGATTATGAACTGTGACTGTGATGTAATCCTAAAGGAGAGCAAATATGATTTTAAAAAGGGTCAGGAAAGGTATTATTGCAAAATGGGGGAATACCCAAACCATTATGCTTCTGTAGTGCAATACTTACCTGCAATGCTATACGTCCAGAACTCTAAATAAGCTGTTTAGAAAAGGTGAATGTAATTTAGAAAATAAGCAGAGGGGAGGTACTGCTTTGGCTCGTCTGGTTATTGAAATAGAGGCAGAGGAGCGGTATGCAGCTCTCTGTGAATGTATTGTGGAGAGAATAGGCACAGCACTGGGAAGACCTATGTATGTTGAAAGGAAGTACAGTGCCATCCTTGAGGTCTAAAACATGGTGCCCAAAATACTTTGTTGGACTATGAGACATTTAAATATTTGATCCTTACCATCAAATGAACAAATTATTCTCTAAAAGATTCAAGATCCTATTTTCTGGTCTTTTATGAAGACTGCCGCTATAGGGAACTCCCTGGAAAGGTTGCATGTTTTCCTAGAATGGATGAGCATTGCTACTTTTGGAGAACAGGAGGTTTCTTATCTCTTTATTCCCCATTTGACCTGGTAACAGGAAAAATTACAGTTACCAAGTTACGATGTTGCTAGGCTAGAGATGTAAAAAGTAGATGTTTAGGGCATTATCTGGATAGTTGGGTTATTTAATTTTATGTGATTAAACTCATTTTTGTAAGGAAAATGTCATCTTCTGAGAAGGGATGAGGGAATCTGTTTTAAACCCTGAACTGTAAATAGAACTGAAAGAGTCCTTGAATCCCTTCTTCCTGACATGCTGATTTGGCATTCATTCAGGATGGCGAGGAAGCTCAGATCTCTACTTTCATGATGACACCCCTCAACTAGTTGCTTTTCAGACTGCTGTCTGATACCTCTTTACAGATCTTCTGGGTTTTATATCAGTAAAGAGTTGTCATAATTCTGACTACATTTCTCCCTCATTTTCAACGGATCAGTTTTCAATCTCTTCTAATGTCAAAACACTATTTGTTCTGCTAACCACAGCGCTCAATAGCACACTGAGCATGGAATTTAAATGTAAAACAGGTTGCTTCATAAACAGCTGAACTAATGAGGACTGATTTTCTATTGAAATGTATCCTGTTATCCTAATTTACCTTTCTACAAAACATTCTCAGATCCCTCTCGTATCACCTACTTACTTGGCTGGAGAATTAACAACAGACAGGGTGGCTAGTCAAACCCATTCACAGGCTAACGTGTTGGATAAAGATTGAGATGTAATTACCTTCCTTCACTGGGAACACTCACTTTGTTCCTCATCCTGTGCTTCCTTAGTTGCTGATTTCCACAGAACGAGCAAGAATTTCATCTATTGAAACTGCTGATGCTCTGTCAAATTTAGATGAAATTAGCCAGAAGTTATGAATGGGAAATACCTAGAGAGACAAACATTCCTTTACTCAAGAAATGAAGCTAAAGACCTTCAGAGGAAACAAATCTGCAGTCACTTCAGGTCTCAATCATACCTAATAGAAAAGGTGAAAGCCTCTATGTTTTTTCTATCACAAATAATTTAAAAAACACAGCTCTGCAAAGTCTCGTGAGGAAAAAAGGTCATGCAGAAAGCTGTGTGTTGCAGGAGAGACAAGTTCTGATTATGGCTCTCCATCTCAGTCCACACAGAAGTGGAGCTGTTCTTTTGTCTGTGCTAGATATTTGCAGGCAAAAAGCATTTCTTTGGAGACGTTCAGGTATGCCGCTTCTTTGAATCTTATTTCAGACGATAGGATTAAAGGGCTGACAGACTTGCAGGTATTCCTGGACAATCGGAAAACACAAATTAGAAAGACTCTGGAGACTTACAAAGGACTTCCTTTTTTCCCGGAGTCTGAATTAAATAGTCAGGGTCTGAATCTTTTCTTACTTACATTGTTACTGTATAACACTGATTTGACTGATTCCACTGGATCTGCTCTGCATTTGGTGAAAACTAAGATAAGAATCAGGTGCTGTCTTAGCATTCTGGACGATTGAATCTCAACCAACTTATCCATTTTTCTCTAAGCTATTTGAATGATAAAATGGAATGAAAGAAGACAAATTTTGAGATAATTGGGCTCAGGAGCTTTGCTTTCTCTTTGTTCCCCCAAAAGTGGACAAGCTGTTGATGTTCTCTTAAATGTGCTTATGATATGTGGAATACCTAATGTCTTTTAGAATTAGATTTCCTACTCCTAAAAATACACCATGTGTAGTGTGTATATTTTAAAATGTCAAGCCATTTATTGACATAAGGGTGAATACAGTAGACTTAAACAGGTTGTTTATGTTTTATTTAATATGAATGCAAACTGTATTTACAGAATATGAAGTGTGTATGTTTTTCTGTATCATTTCTGTGCATAATTCTGTGATTAAGTAGGTGGGACGGATGGTGTTGAAGGTGCTAATACACAAACAAAATTTTAATTTGCGTTATGCTCCCAAATAATGGGATGCTATTTAAAAGGTTCCTATTTTTAAAATTCTGGATTATTTGGAAATGAAAATATTTAAGATAAATTTTCGTTACTTGAGTTTTGTAGATTGTGCAGGTTGGAAATATTTCCTGTATTACTAGAAACCAGTTATAACAGGAACTAAATCCTTCTTTTCCTGCATGTTTTGAACTTATTGAAATTGCCAAGTGATTTGTACTGATTTGGCCTGTTTGAGTAATTTTTTTTTTTTTTTTTTGAAGTGCTGGTTGCAGCAAGAATCAGGAAAACAGGAAAGGGGAGAGAGAGAGAATGTGAATAAACGTAGGCCTCATCCTTTTGACTGAGTCAGAGCTGGATGTGAAACATTTGAACAAGCAGGAGAGTTCCTGATAGTCTTCCTATACTTGCCTATAGAATCCATGTAACTAATGTTGCTGGTAATGACAGTCTTTTTGGCTGAAAAGAAAATAGGTGTGGTTTAGTACACTGTTTGCAGGACATAATTCTTGTTCTCCTCCTAAATTCTCATCCCACCTGTCCTATAGATTCACTGATGATCCTAAATGATCTCTGCCTCAGGCTTCCCTTCTGTATGGGGAATGACACTGCTTTGAAAATGTAAAGAGCAGCAGTCAGGGGAGGGTAAAAAAGATGGGCTTGGGGGTAAGCAGAGGAATTGAAGCTTCATTTTTGAGGCAACTTGTATGTTGCAAGGGGAAGGAATCCATGTTCTGTAGTCTTAGGTAAGTATAGAACAGCTGTTGCAGAAAATTAATCTTCAAAAATTCACTTGCTTTTAAGAAGCAGGCAAGACAATCAGTCTTGGATGTGGATAGCTCTAAAACAGAAGCCTTGGTTAAAATCTAGATTTTTCTTCCGTTGACTTCGCTGATACATGGTGAAAAGACGTAGACTTTGGCTCAGGCCACTTTTTCTTTGGAAGGCTTTATTTTTTATGAAGGGGTTAAATTAAACAATATATATGTATAAATATAAAGAATGTATATACATGCATTCCATTGTGGATCTTATGTGCTTTTTCATACTTCCCCTTTTCTTTGATTTAATGGACAGCTCTGTATGAATGACTCTAGGAAGAAGGACAATTAAACGGTAAAGGTGTTTTTCTCCATAGGAGTGCTTAAAATAGTCATTGAACTATGTATTTATTTACTTCATGTTTCTAATGGAAAACTTCAATTTGAAAATTTAAGATTGGAAATCAAATACCACATTTAGAATAAAACTGAGAGCAAAATGCTGTTTTCTGAACAATAATTTTTAAGAGCACTCATTGTTCTGTTTTCCTCGAAGTCGATAGCAAAACTGTCATCCTTTTCAGTGAGAGGAAAGCTAGGCTGGTACTGGGCATTTCTGGAGATGTCACTTTTGTATGTTGTCTTAAGAAATATTAGGGTGGAAATGGAAGATTTTCACAGAAGGACAAAACAAACAAACCCTCTCTTCATGTGTTTTGGGAAACTGGCCAAATACAATGAAGGTTACTTGGATAACCTTTACTGTCTCAGTGCAGTGCTGCCAGCTTCTCACATCCCACTTCGCTGATCCTTTAGACCTTGTTTTGGATAGCAGTTCTCCAATGCATGGGTTTACAAAGCCTCAGATGAATTTTTCTAAGATTGCAGACATCTAAGATTGGAAAAGTCAGTCTAGTTTTTCTGCACTGTATGCAAGAATTTGTACAAAATGTGTATTAGTGACATGCGCGTTTTGTTTTCAGTGTTCTTCGCTACCTGCTTCACAGTGCTATTTAATCTGTGTACCCTGAGAAGTGTGTGCAAACTACAGAAGTACAGTGCAAAACCTTTCCTAGTATGATCTTGTTAAAATTGTAGGGTAGATGGTCCAAAAATTAAAAAATAAGTGGCTAACTGAACCCTTTCAACAGACAGTTTCAGAAGCAGGCAAGACCCCTCCCTGTAGGGACATGCATAAGATGTTCCTCCCTCTTGATAGTTCTTGATTTCAAATGGTACAAGAATGAATGAAAGATGTTCTTTCAAATTTGGTAGAAGCTGCCCAACAGATGCAGAAGTTATTAGGAACAACAAAGGGTAATTGCACAAGCTTTGTTTCTTTAGGAAAACTAATTAGAAACACAGGTGAAGTTCAGTTTTAACAAGGTAGCAGTATGTATTTTGCTCATGGCATGTTTTTTCTAGGAAGGATGAGAACATTGTAACACTTTCCTAAGAGTGTTATGTTCTGTTTTCTGTTTTGTGTTCTGGAAGTATTTTTGGTCTGTTTGTTTGTTGAACCTTACTCCACCACAATTCTTTCTATTTTTTTCCCTGAGAATTCCTTTAAATTCTTTACTGTTTTTATAAATAGCTAAAATTGGCTTCATTTGTGCTAGTTCATCTTTTATTGGTTTTGTGGACTGGAATGTTAAGCTTGTAAACCCTCTGGATTACACAGAGACCTAATTGTTTATGCAACCAGACTTTTTAATCATGACACTCATTTGGAAGGAATATTTAAAAATATACACCATATATCATCTGATGCCAGAGGCAAGCTCATGCTCACGTTGTAATGTGAGAGGTGATTAATTAAAAAATTATATATGTATAATTGTATATACAAAGTATTTTTCTCCTTGTTAATATTGATGCTTATTCTTTTGTGCTCTTAAACTGGTTAAATTCTTATCTACTGATAGAGTAGAAGCATAATGAGGAAATCCAATGGATATGAAATTGCCTCAGAAATTGTCAACAAAGAGCTATTCTCTCACTAGACCATGTATATTAATTTTCTTGCAAAACAATATGATTTTTCAGTTTTTTGGTTGTTTTTCAAAGTGTTGAGTACTTTTGCTGTGAAATACGAGATTTTAAGCAGGCATTGATCGTTCCACTTTGATTAGATGTAACTAATATTATTGGATTTCTCAGCAACTTAAGACTTCGTAGGCATGTGAATGTAATTCAGTAATGATCAGATAAATGCAAATAGCCTACTTGATCCCTCTTTTTAAAAAAAAAAAGGTAATAAGAATATGGATTTCATCCTCCTAGCTCCTATACTGGGAATTATACTATTGACTGTAGAGGATTTTACGCCTTTTATAGGTAAGTCCGTTGTGTGAAATACGTGGAAAGAAGGATTCGGAAGCTAAGTATGCAGCCCTTTCATTCTCCACTTAAGCCTTTATATTTGTGTCACAAGTGCAGAGGACTGGACATACATTTGGAGGGAAGAGAGCAATTACACAGACATTCTTCCAAGGCTTTGAATATAGCACCTTTCAAGTACAACAGCATCTCAAAGGAATCCAGATGCTTTTTATGCATGCATTAGCTTTGCTGAACCTTACTTTATTGGGGCTTTTTGACTTACCAATATTCAAGCTATTGTGGTAGCAACTGATAATTGCTGTAATGAGCTGTTTGTCGGAAGTGCAGTAATATTGGCAGGTTTGAAACCAGGTGACTGAAAGGGCAGTTGGATGGTCATTTATCTGGTCTCCACATACGGTAAACAATCTCTGTTAATCCCCAAAATAACTCTTGGGCAGCTGCTGCTCTTTCAGCTGTTCATCTGGCTGCAACAAGAGAAGCTCTGGGATTTTCAGGGAATGTTGCTCTAACCTACAGCACCAGGTACCTCCTGCTTAGGCTAATGCCACCATATGTCAAGTCTGTCTTTGTATTTGCATGCCCCAAATCTGACTGCGGTGTGGAACAGGTTAAAATTAAAGCTATCTTTAATTAGGACAGGGTGGGAAGGGACAAGCACAGGAGTGAGCTGAAGACGGCTGCTTTACACCTCTCCTCCTTCTGTTAGTGGAGTGATATTTGAGTCAGGAGTTTTTTAGTTTTCTTTTTTTTTTTTTTCCCTCCCCTCTTTTTAGATGTTTTCCTTTTGAAGGAGGATGCTCCCACCCCACACCCCACCCCAACCTCCTCAAAAATAAGGCCTAGGAGTGTCCTGGCATTGGGGTGTGAGAAAGAACTGTTCTATTGTGGACAAAAATACATGTATTAAAAATAAATTAAGGTTAATATATTTCCATGTGTACATTATATGTATTTATATTTACTTTTAGAAGGTTCTGTAGAAATAATTGTAACCAGGTAAGTTACAATCCTGAATTAATTTCCTGTCCTGCAAAGATTTTATTGATATGAATCCATGTTTTCTGACTGGAAAAAAAAATCATGAAAAGAAAACCTGAAAAATTATCTTTTTCTCTGAGAGAGCTTCCATTTTCCCACCTCTGGCAGTTGTGCCTTGCTAACATCATGGTTTTGGGACCTTATGGAAACCTGGGCCAAGCAAGCTGTGCTTTTCAATCTTTCCAGATTGAATACCCATGTAAACGTTTTTACAACATAATTGCCGCTAGCTTGTATCCTGTTTGATCTGCTCTTTAGACAGGGAGCCAACTGCAGCAATTATTCATGTAGATAGACTCTTGGCCATTCTAGTGGCCACATATCAATAGTTATGGCACATGATTTCTATTCAGTAAATCAATTTGATCTTGGAGAGTGCATGATACTTCTTTCTACTTTGTTGAAGAGCGAAACAAACACATCTCATGAACTCTAGGTGGGTTATTTATATGCTGATAATCTGGTCAAGGCATCAGCAGCTTGTCTCTTGTAGTTTCAGTAGATCAAAACTGTGGGCCTGTCTTGGGATTTTGACCCACTTCATTGTAATTTTATTCTAAAAGAAGTTGCTTCTTAGTATCAGAACTGATAAGACATTGTAGAAAATGAAGAAAATAAAATTCTGGTACCTGCTGCAGTTCTAAGATTCTGAAGGAAAGACCTAGCTCATTATCCTTCTGCCTAACACTAGAGATATTGGGGTAGGTGTACCTATTTCCAACTTCTGTTCTAGAATTGACAACCTTGTTAACAGCAGAGGAAAAAATAGTCTAGTTTTTTATTGAGGTTTGCAATCCATATGAAAAAAATGCAAATTTCACTGTATTACAACATGGTTGTAAAAACCACGTAAAATGTCAAACGTGGTTTTAGCGTAAACCACGACATGATCTGAATTTAGCAATGTCTTCTCCCCCTCAAGCATTCTCCCCCATTCCATGCCCCCCCCCCCCCCTTTTTTCCCCCCTCTTTAACTTGGCTTTACTACAGCAATGGAATTGCCTCAGTGGTAAGAAAGCATTTTCTCAAGGACTGGTTTCAATCTGTAGTTGCGTTGGTGGAAAGTATAGCTGTGTAGAGCCAGATCTAGTATATTTGCAGGCTTGTTTTGATGATCCATGGGGAGTTCTGCTCTCTTCTTTCAGAGCTGATGAAAAGGGCTGCATCGACAATAGCTAATACTGAGTGTTTTCTCTTTCGTAGGAGATGGAGAAAACACATGCACAGTTTTCTTTGCAGGTCCAAGGCCAACACTCTGAACTGTGTTGACAATGTTAGTGAGGTAGTCACTTTTTCCACTGAAAGTTTGAACAGTAGTTGGTAGAAGTTGCCATAAGAGACAGATTGGATCAATTTGAAAATGCGAGATTATGGACCTCATATGGATGATGCATCATTTATTAAAATGGTGTGGTATTTCTCCAGGGCAAAGACTTTAAATACAAACGTCTCCACTGGTATACTGCCTGTGTTCTTGCATGTTGTGATATCATCCCCATTCAGTACACGGTCATGATGCAACAACATGCCCCATAGTTTGCACTTTATGGTTCATGCTCCCTGTCTTATGGAATACAGAAACAGGGTTTTCCTGTGTTCAAAGGGGTTTATGTTTCAAATGCTGTTCTATTCCCTTGACTAAGAAGGACAGACAGCTCCATCCGTGCCAGAAGTACTTTGTTTAATATATCATCTCTCCAAGAAACATTTTGAAAGGGTGCAACCTTAAATACGGTGCTGTCAAGGAGACTTATGGCTACAACATTTATTACTGCTACTTGCAAGAGCAAAGGGATAAAGCACAGGAAACATGCAGTAAGGATGGACAAGAAATTCTTCTGATATACACTAGTATAGCCGCAGTCACTGATTTTTGTTAGTGGAAGATGCTGCCCAGAATGTATAGGCATACTACAGTCAAAATGCTCACGTGAGGTAGTTACACTATTTGAAAGCTTTGTTAAAAAGAAGAGAAAAAAAAAAATCATCTTAACAGCTGTTGGAAGTATGGCCTTCCAGCAGTTATTGATCTGAGCTGGAAATGAGCCAAAAATTTGAACTAAAAAGATTTGTATGTAGTTACCAGCCTTTTTTTAATCACAGTGATCTAACTTAAGAAGCCACAAAAGTGTTATCTGTGTTTTGGGATCTCCATGATGGTTGCACTGTCTGCTATCCCACACAAAGCAGCAGACAATTTCTCCCAGAAGCTGCCAGCAGCAGAATGCACCATCAGCTTCTCAGCACAGAGAGCTTGTGCAGAGAAGAAGGAGGATTGCAGGTGTCTTCTGCTCAATGCAGAAGGCTGCCTGGTGATCCCACTGCAGTTGGCATAATGGGAGACGTGGTACTGCAAGTTGAAGCAACTGCCCGTATTATTCCCACCACTTAAAAAAGAATTTGGAATAAATTAAAAATAACTGTCTAGAATTCTGTGGTACTAGCTGGGGCAGTTTTAATGTCCATGATAAACGTGATGCAGCCAGCTTTCTAAAATTATGGATCTTGCAAGTTAAACCCGTAATGTATAACTGCAATAGATAGTATTAGATGTGAATTTCCTGAATTTCCAAAATTTAACGTTAGGGCTCTTGCCACCATTGCAACACAATTTTAAGTCTGGGCTTTGAGATTGTTACCATATGACCATCTTGCATCAGCATCATACAAATGCTGAACATCACCGTGAGCACTGTGAGACAGTATGTAATTTCTTCCTTTGCTTAGACTAGACAGAACTGAAGGTTGAATAAGAAATGCAGGAGCTACATGTGGGTGGATTGCATGCAGACACAGTAAACTCTTAGACTCATCAAAGCTTACCAGCACTAAACACTGGGAGACGTCATATAATTTTTATAACATTGAAGAGGTCCGCTATGTGCCACTGTTGCCAAAGATTTCAACTCTGATACAAGGAATAGTTAATCCTTTAACTCGCTGTGTAAGAGTAACAAATAATGCTGGTCTGTTCCAGTGTATTCTTCCACGGTGCAGTGCAACTACGCCTATCGCAATGAAGGCAGCTAGAATGGGATCATTATGGCTCTGGTCTGTCAGTGCTTCTCCATTCCCAGAGAGCTGAGCTGCTATTCTACAAAAATGCCAAGTATTACCAGAACTTTGGATAATTGTGAAAAGCTACGTAACATTATGAATCTAGTATTTAAGACTATGAGATAAGCAGGTCCGGAAGAGGCTTAAAAGATGTCAAGACAATCTCAGTTCCAGGTTGACCTAATCTAGCTAATTTAGAAACAGAAAGCTGCCTTCTACCCTTAAAAGAACTAGTACTGCACCATAACATACTTAAATTCTCATCCAATATGTGCTTCCTTCTCCCCCATCCAAAGTCATTGAAAGGGGCCTGATTTTCATGGAATATTTAATTCTACTTTGTGGAAGAAGCAGGGCCTCCCACTAGGATGTCTCAGGTTAGATGCTCACAAGCAATGATGCAAAAAGCCTTGTCACTTTAGGAACCGTGTATCTCTCTATTATGGAATGAAGTAGCAGAGAATATTGAAGGTTAGACAGAGGTATGCTAGTTGAGGTACAATACGTGAAGAAACACATACAATTCCTGCTTACAGAGGATTTATGCAATACCATTAATCACTACACAGCCATTTTCATGGATGTTAAAAATCTAACCATTATTTGAGATTAAGACAAAACAAACAAACAGGCTTAAAAACCCCAAGTAGTGTGAATAGGTAGAAGTTTTAAAAAATGAATAGTATTTGAAATGACTCGGTAAGTGCTATCGAGAGAACTCTGGAATAATCACAGCATAAGAAGCAAACAGAAATTACTTGTATTCATAGGCACTGTTGCTGTGTAATTATCAAAAGGCTGAGTCAAAACTGAGCAAGTCTGTAAAAAATTCAGCATGTGTCAGGAAATATTTCCTAGCTAATAAATAACGTGGCAAAAATCTCCCCTGAAGAAATTACCAGCTCCTTTGCATATCTGAATGATATGTAATGGGAATAAGTGAATACAGAGTCAGCAATTGTGTGAGGAAAGAAGCCACATTACTTCTTTTATTTTTGGCTGTGCCTGAGGTCAGAAGTTCCTTTGCTCTTTCTTTACCTCCCATTAGAGCAAACATAGTCTGCTGCTTTCCTCTTAAGGCTCTTTTTTCCTGTCCAAATTTTTTTTTGTTTAAATGAAATAAAAATGTCTGTCTGTGTTGCAAACTGTGACTGTTGGCTCCTTATTATTATTTTCAACACTTGCATGTTAATGAAATCCTTATCCTACACTGTAATACTTTTCAAAGGAAAAAACCCTCTTGAAAAAGGCAGAGTAGTGGAGCTGCAATTTATTGAGTTAAAACTTCAAACAGTAATACTTAATGTGCATGCTGTTAAAGTACTAACCATGCATCAAGTATTTGCAGTGTATAAGGCTACTTACATAATAACATGCTTTATTTATCAATGCTTTCACAATTTTGTGTACTACTGCTTTTCAGATCTGGAAAATTGACTCCCTTTGTTTTGCCTTTCAGCTTTCAAGCTCTTTGGGGCCAGTGTTACTGTTTGCTTAAAAGTTGTTACTGTTCCATCAAATGCAATGGAGAATTCATCCATTCACTGTAGGTGCTTACAGCAGGAAAAAGTTAAATAATAACATCGAGTGCGTGTGTGATGTTATGTTTGTAAGCATGGTTCCTTCTGTGGAGAGTATGAACTGGAAGGGCGAGCAGAAATGTTTCTCAGATTGCTGTTAACCAGGGATTGAACTGTAACAAATCCACGGCTGCTTCATGGTTGTCACTCTGTCGTTCACCATGACCGTATGGAATTTCACAGCGACAGCAGGGGTAGGACTTGGATCTGCACGCACCACAAATCTCACCGGAGGAAGGACTCTGCCTGGTTTTGGTATTCTTGTATGGGGCTCTTCTGGTGGTGACTACCGTGGGTGAGAAAAGGCAATTAATTACTGCATTAGTACCAGTAATAACAGTAGAGCTGGTGGCTTTTATTGGCTCTAGGACATTAAGTTGCTTTATCCTTTCCCAGTGGTTCTTTTTATAGAAGACAGCAAGAAAAGACTTGCACGACAAGGATGTTTATACTTGAGTGACACCCAACTCTTTTTTCCTGTTTATGAACAGATTTCCCTAATTATTAAAATCCCAGCACGTAAGATGCTTAGGAATAGTTACTTGGTCATGTGGCATATGTTTTCACATGAGACGATGCAGTAAGCGTGCGTTTGTGAATGGGATCATACGACTCGGCATCCCCAAGCATGTTGGCTTGTGCAGCACAGGACAGTACTAAACTTACTGCTGTGAGCGAAGCATCCTACAACTTGCTTCAGTCCCCTGGCCTGGGACCACAAGCGATCACAGTTTTTGCAACTAGTGTAACAAAATCTAATGTGCAAGCCCTATAGAAGGGGAAGGTAATTCTGCTTTCACAAAACGCATTTTTCTTTCTCACACTCATTCTTTCACTGATTTCACTCTCTTACTCACATACCCAGAAGCACCAAGATGTGTGGCCAAGTGATGGGCCTAGGATTACTTACAGTGACAGAAAGAGTAAAAGATGCCAGCTATTAAGTCCTCATCATATCTGCTGTTTTTGTCTTGATTGGAGATCACATGGTGGTTTTTGACTGTACCTATTGTTCTCTTCAGGAGTTGACAGTGATTGCAATCTTAGCCTTTTCATTCTGTACCATCTCCGTAAGTCAGTAGGCAGCGTTGCTGATTTCCCCACTGTCCTTCTGCCACCTTGTCTGGGTGGTTTATAGCTCTAATCCTGTTCTTTATCTTCTTGTCACTTTCTCTTAATGATTTGATTTTGTCCTTTATTTTACAAAACCAGACCTCTTGAGAAACGGCATGCAGAAGTGCAGTTGATAACTGGTGTGTTTGGGGGTGCTCTTCAACACGTGACATCTGTTATTCCTTCTTTGACTGTTTCTTTTGGTGCTTTCACAACACATACATTTCCATGCATACTTCATTCAAACTATTCTTCATAGTCCTATTACAGATCTCTTTAACTTTTAATTGATTGATGGGATACAACAACATCCTTTGCCAAAGTACAAGCGAGTTCCATAATCCCTTTGAATTATCTAGCCCTTGACAAGAAGAGATATATCATAAAAGCTGTAGGTATATTCTCTGTTTTGTTGTATCTCAGCCTGAGTCGTCACTACAGTGTTCCCCTTCTCCCCTGTCCTCCCTCCGGTTAGAAAATACCACTTTAACTGTGTGGAGCATCCAATGAAATGACAAGTTCATGTTGCCTTATTGCAAGCCCTGCACCTGAAGAAATTCCTGTGTCGTGCTTTCTACGTTTATCTTTTATGGACCTTTATTAATTGGAATCTTTGCCTGAAAAACAGGACCTTTATGCTCCTTGTAAAAGCATCATGAACTAAGAAAAAAATAGAAGATACTGACTTCATTAGCTTATTTTGTAATTAAATGGTCTGAGAGACAGAGGAAGAGTGTGTGTCTATGACATACATAGTAAGCGGAGTAGATAACGTATTATATGGAAGAAATAACACTTTCTTATAAAGAGGTTGGAGGATGTTTGTTTATTTTCCTAAGAGGCATTATCAGTGCTAGGAATGTGAGTTGTAATACCTATTCTGCAGTAACAGCTAATCTTTTGAGAGTAGCTGGCTCAGTCATCTACAATGATGTGATTTTTTGGCTTTGGCTTTTGGGGTTGTGGGTGTTCTGTTTCTTTGGTCGGTTTGTGTTAGCTGGTTGATTGTTTTTCTAAAGAAATTTGTGATGATGAAATGAAATAAATTGAATTGCTGCTTAAATTAAAAAAAAAGGGGGGGAGTAATTTAAAGTTATGTTCCTTTTTATAGAGAATTTTTGTTTCTTGTTAATATATGTGAGTGATAGTAGATTATGTTTATTTTCTATTTACAGAATCTTGTATATTATGATTAGCCTTTGCTTTTCTAGGGCTAAGATCACAGCTAGCAAGTGATGAAGCAACCTTTCTTTTACTGGAGCTCAGGTGGAGGAAAGGTCTTTCATTTCCTTTCCCAAACTCTTGGTATTTGCCAAACAATACAGAGATGATTGAAAGTGGTGTGTAAAAAAAAAAAAAAAAAAACCAAAAAAAACCAAACAAAAAAGCCCCACCACCTAAAATTAAAATAAAACGGTGAAACATATTTTTAATGCTTCTACAAGCCCTGTCTTCTTTTTACCGAGAGAAGGGGTGGCTCGCTGGTATGACCTTTCCCTTCTGGGGCCTATTTTTGCATTAGAATTTGGGTCATATCTTCTTAGAACCTACATTTCTGAAGCTAATTGCTAATTCTAGCTGTATTAATTTTAATTCTGAATTTGAGACATTGTAAGACCTTGTTTTACAAAACTATTGAGTACACCTAACTTCTGTGAAAGTCTCTAAATCTAGAACTTGTGGTATTTAATAAAAAATGGGCATTTCTGTTCATAGAATTATAGAACAGCCCAGGTTGAAAGGGACCTCAAAAGACCATCTGGTCCAACCTATCATGGAAAAGGGAGATGAGATTATCTAGCACCCTGTCCAGTCATGTCTTGATGTCTTGTTGAGTCTTCAGAGAAGTGGGTTTATTAAAAGGTAGACATCCCACAATGGCAAAGCAGATTTAAAAAAAAAAAAAAGTATTTAATTTTGGGCTTCAGACAGTATTTGCCTCTAGATTACAACCTTTGAAAAAATAGTTCATTTTGCACCTAAACTATAATTACCATCTCCTGTTTCTGCAAAGCTAAAGAATGACAAAATGTATAGGCCTTTTTTAAGGTATTATATTTTAGTGATTTGATAAAGGATAATGCGAAAACTGTCTTCAATAAATAACTAATAGTCTGTCTTATATAATTTGAATCTAGGTTTCCATCTTTTTTCTATTTCTTTATTTCGGATTTCGATTTTTCTGCTGCCTTCCTAAAAAGCAGTGGGGTATCTCTCAGCCATTGCTTCCTATCAGTGAAGGATTTGAAGGTGAATGATGCACCCACTGGTTTAGATAAAATTTTCATGCTGCCTAAATGTGAGAATTACGGGGGTCTAAACCAATAATCATAGTGTCAGACTTAAGTGTGAGTGCAGGAGAAGTATCAACTGAGCACATAAGGATGTCCCTCTGATTTGCAGTTGGCAGTTACCAAGGGAAGTAGTGATTTTTAGCAATGTGTGGGCATTACAGAGATGATCTTTTTGACTTGGCAGCAGCTTGTAAGGTCATTCCTATCAGCTTCATTAGCATCCTTGTTCCTTTTTTCATCACCCTATTTGGGTAATGAAAGATAGTGCTAACCTTATTCTAGTATTTTATTTGCAAAACACCTACTCAGGTTGTAATCTCCCTTTCTGTAATTCACTGCAAAGTCAGAAAAGTGATGTTAGCTCAAGTGTTTAGGGTTGTACGTAGCTCCTGTATGAGACTTCACTTCTTTCTCCCTCTGTGACCACAATCCCATGTCACAGCTCTGTTGCTGTGTCCTAAAAACATTAGACTTTTAACCAAATAAGGTAATTTATATGTGTATTTTCAAAGACCTAAGTTGTGAGAGTCAGGTCCATAACTCATGAAAAGGATCATCTACTTCCATGTCTGTAAAGCAAAAATGTAAAAACAAATTGTTTTGTATTACTTCTGTAAGTTCTTCATGCACATAAACATGAGACACCTGCTTGTGTTCCTATTCATATGCATAATGTGACCAGTGTTAACTTAAATCAACCCACATAAGATTGGAAGGGAAGAACAAGATGTTTATTGTAATATCAATTTTTAAATACTGTAAGAATGTGCCTTGTCCGTGTAAAGGATATGAGTAGGCAGGTAAAATCTAGGTCTGTGTTGGCTTCATATATAACACTGAGTAGGGATGGACAGAAAAGGTCAGACCTTCGTGATCCTTAGGGTAGAGGCTGTCCAGCATGTAGCCCTGCCTGTCCCCCAGCACAGAAAGAACGTGTTTCTTTTGCTTCTTGAACAACATCATGCAGAGCTGTTTTGCAAGTGTTTTCTGACCTAGAAGAATTTTTTTCTTTTTTTTTTTTTTTTTTTTTTTTTTTTTACACTGCAAGCATAGGATAGTGTTGGAGTTTCCTGTCTGGGATGGACTTTGACCAGCTCGTTAAGGCTGGAGTTTATCCCTCAATACATCTGTAAACTGCAGTGAAACTTATAATTTCTTTTGGAAATGATGTTTCATTTATTTCCCAGAGCTGTAATTCAGCACTAAATACTGGGCATATGCCAGATCATAGGACTGCAAAATAGACTCTTGAAAAAAGACCTTTCTATGTTTTAAAATGTTTGAGAGGAAAAAAATGTAGTAACTCTTTAAGTGTGACACTGAGAACTTCTTAAATAAATTCATCCCCAAATGGTCATCTCTTCAAAAAGTTAGATGCAAAAAACCAAAGGAGAATTAAGACCAGGTGTCTTCTCAGTTGTTAATTTTTCACTCCGTATGGTCTTCAACTGTGCTGCTAAAGAACGCGTCGGTAGGTGAGACAGCTTAAGCCTGTAGATACTCTTGAGCATTGAACTGGGAGAGGAGGTCTGATCATGGCATGAAGGGTTCTGTGGTAATACTGCTTTTAAAGAGGAATAGCTTCCAGTTAAGGTGGTAAACTTGGTCTTTGGAATCCGTTTTCCAGCTCACGTTTCAGACAGTCTCATTATAGACAAGGTGCCTCAGTCTGCCTTGATACTCTCTGTGCTATGGAAGATCAGAATATTTTCTTTCTGGATAATTTTAGATCGCAAGGTCTATCGGGGCAAGAACTTTGTGTGTTTACACGCCACTTATCAGATGTGATCCTCCTATGGTAAGGACCATAGGCCTAATTGTGCAAGAAGAAGTTTCTGCACCATGAGGAGGAAAAATGTAGAAATCTTACCATTTTGACTGCAAGTAAGTTTTTGTTTGCACGATATTACTGTTATTTACTTATGTGGGTAAGCCAGCCGCTCACTTCTGGGATTCAGTGGGGCTTTTTTCCCACTGCCTGGCTGCTGGATGTTTTTCTGCAACTAGCAAATGTGTGTCATTACTTTTTATTGCCTACCGTTGTCAGAGTGATTAATTCGTTCTCACTCACCTTTCCCCTATCCTTGAGGCATTAGGGATGATTCTTCTCTTGGAGTCATCTTGCTAAACCATGTGACATCTGCTGTCTGACTGTGGCATTGCAACGCTTCAGTGTGCGTTGCTGAAAAATGCAAGCACTTTAATGGAATTATATAGCTGACTTTCAAATGGAGCACTCTTTTAGTTGAAACTCATTTATTTTCTTGGAAGCATTTAGAACTATAACATCAGGATGTGTAATTTCAGTCTGTCTTAGTTAAAAAATTTCACTGAAGCACTGAAAGTTAGAACACATCTAATTCCTTTCATTGCCACCTTTGGGGAAATAACTGCTTAGAATTGTAGATTTGAGGAAAAAAACTGTTGACATTAAATAAGTAATTTATCGTTACCTCCTTTGCCTACTGTAAGTGCAAAAGCAGGAAAATGCCCCAAATAAGCTAGCGTTATCAAATACCTAATTAGCTGAGCTCTTACGCTTCAACATAAGACAGGTTATGAATGGGATGATAAAAAAGGAATTCTTTTATAGCCTAATTTTTAAATGAAGAAAAAACTTGCATTTGATCACAGCCGTTGATTTTCCTGACAGCACCACAGCCTGTGAATTGTTCCTCATTAATACAGCTATATGGGACTGGGTTTTTTCAGTTCACATCGCATTTTGTGTGGCTTTGGTTTTTTCTGCAGCTTGATGTGGTACAGCTTTGTCCATGTTACCAAATACTGAGGCCTAGCAGGAGTGGATTTGTAGAGTGAAATAGTTGGTGCCGAGGACCTGATACACAGGCTGCATTCATCCGAGGTTTTTACAGTAAGCTACTTACAGTCTTGTCCCAGCAGCTGAGCATGCCTACTATCCTTTAGCCTACACTCTGGAATGCATCTTCTGGTTTTGTTTCATCCTAAGGGTATCCAGTTTGTGCCCTCTCAGACTCCTCAATCATGTAGCTCAGCCCAGAGTAAGCCGGAATGCTTGGGGAGATTGCGTCAAAAGGGATAAAGGTATTCCTCCTCTGAATTAAAATGCTGATGTAAACTCACTCATTGACTTCTTTCTCAGCTGGAGCTGAAACTGCCTGTTTCCCTGATTTTTTTCCACAGTGATTCACCAAAAGGAATGGAGATGGAATTTCTGGGACATATGTCATGGTAGCTGTAGGGTTTCAGTTGATAATGTTGCTGCTATTAGCATGCTGATTGAAGTTTTTTCCCCATTAACTTCTGAATTTTTATACTTCCAAGTCTTTCATATTACTCACACAGTGAAACAATTTTAGATGCTCTTATCCAAAATCTCTTAACCTCACAGATGGCACTAAAAACTAAACAGAAAATCTAGCATGTCATTATGAAAAAAAGAAATTAAACAAAATACACCAAATGTGTAGATCTGATTCATTAATCTTTGTTAGCAGCACTTAGACAATATTATTGAGCTACTGTGGGAAAATATTAATGAGGACTGAGATATTGCTTAGATGAGATGTTTTCACTGCAGTTAAGCTTTTTGGATACTTCTCCTAACTTTATCATTGACTTGCTCTGTAACCAGTAAACTCAATTTTCCTTAAAATCTTAAATTTTTTACTTTAAAGACCCACGGACTCCCAAAGACATGTAAATATTATGATATTTAATTTAGAGATCCTGGCATCTTAGTATCAGGGTATGTTACAGGAATGTTAGAAATGCAAAAAAAAAAAGTCGAGACCTTCAAATGAAGGCTGAGAATAGCTAACCCCCCCATTTATACTGCTAAAATATTTTAGTATCAGAAGTAGTAAAATTATATTCTCCCAAAGAACTATTTTAGTGTTTCACATTTTTTCAAGCCTTATAAAGTCCTGCTGTCATTTCTGTGCAAAAGCCAGTTTTCCTCCCGAACTCTTTTGTGTAATTATTTGCCAGCATCACTTTAAATATTAGAAGAATGACACATACAGTGTTTGATCATATTATTGAATATAGCTCTGAAGATGACAAAAAATACCTCAAGATGCATTGCACATTCAACATTACTTCTTCTGAAGCGTTTTTAGACACTGAAAAGACGTGATTCAACCTATAAAGTTCTGCTTTACTTCATACTACTGGTTTATAATATTAATCTGAAAAGGTGTTAACATGGATTCTTACTCCCACGTGAGCACTTGGTAAGGTCTCCTCAATAGTTAAAATATTAAAGGATCTCTACCTTGATCAGATAAGAACTACTCCAGGCATCTGTTTATTAAAGTTTATAAACAGTTTGTCACCACAGTGTGTGTTTGGAAGACAGTGCAACTTAGCAGACCCAGCAGACGTGTATCTGCCTGAATTGGACTCAGAAATTTCAAGAGCTGCACAATAACAGCCTGAATTTGTGATCAGTATCCAGTAGCGGTTTGAACTCTCTTCCAACAGATACGTGAATTTTCAGTAATGCCTGCAACAGTAGTGCTAACCCCTATGATTTTCTCAGGAGCCATGAGGAAGTGGCATTTCATGTCAAGTTCAGTTCTTCAAGTTCTAATGTAACTTCAGCTTTCATTTAAAAAAAGGAAAAGTTCTAGGTTTTCATAGTTGCAAGTATAATTTGAGATATGAACTTCCAAAGCCTTCCAGTCTAAGGTACTATTTAAGAAAATGAGAAGAACAGCCCCTTCTTCCCCTCTCCCAGTGATGGGGTCTCTTTTTTCAATTATGAGACACCTGAGGTTGTCAGGCTGCTAATGCTTGTTGTTAAAATGGCCACTTAGGCAGAAATAAGACGTATTACCATAGTTTAAGGGGTATTTTACAGGAACACCATTTTCTCTAGCATATTTTTCACTCAACTATACATTTTAATAGTCTTCAGCCCTACTGTCCAATTACCTAAAGCTTCAGTTTCTTATTTAAAATGGTACTTATTGTCACTTTCAATATATTTCACTGTCTGTCTCTTTCAAAATCAGTTTGTAAAAGTGTTTACCTGTAGAGATGAAATATAATTTTAAGGTCAGCTGTAACAATCAATATTAACAGGTTTCTTTAATCTAGTCAAGTCTGTTTAAAAAGTAAAATATTCTTCTAACTACTGTATGTGAGCTAGAAACTAACACATTTCACAAGTTTTCAAGTGTGAAACATTACTGCATTTTCTTACACAATGCTAAAAGAGTACATAAACTTTACAAAATACAAACAATTAACATCCATATTTAGCATTTTATCAAGTTGAAACCCTTCAGGAGTAAATGTATTTTCTTGTAAAAATTATCTCATTTTAGAGAAATTGAACCAAATTAAGATGGTTTTGCTTGGTGCTGTTGAAAGCCAAAGTCAATGGTATGCACTTTAGAGCTAATGCATATTACTGAAAGAAACCCCTTCACATTTTTTTCTGCTTTCAGGGGTTATGTTTTAGGCTAGGTAAGAGAGAAGAAATACAGTTACGGCCAAAGAATCAGCCACTTAGGTCATAATTTACCCTGTAATTACAAAATTATGTCTAAATATCAGCAAAT
This sequence comes from Harpia harpyja, assembly GCF_026419915.1. Taxonomy (NCBI): domain Eukaryota; kingdom Metazoa; phylum Chordata; class Aves; order Accipitriformes; family Accipitridae; genus Harpia; species Harpia harpyja. Next base: position 25,849,280 of record NC_068945.1, on the reverse strand, counting down.
GTAAGATCATGCTATTCTTAAGACTGTACAAGACATTTTTAGCATGTTATAGAAGAGGTTTAAATAGCCTTGCGTCGCTGTGTAGGTCTGTCCTTCATTTCCAGCTTTGTCATTCTTAACACACCCAAACCATGCATTTGAGCTGTCTCCACCTGATGTACCAGAGCAACTTCTAATAACAGGAATACATTTTAAGTTTCTTTTAATAGCATGGTATCAAAAATGTAGTCATTACAAGGTATGCCTTGACATTTCCATAAAACAAGGCAGACAATGTAAGTTTTATAATTTTGAAACTTTTTGGACAAATAAGGAAAAATAATTGAAAACTTAACTTCAGTACTTTCAAGACCAAATTATAAGTTGCCTGTAAATTATATGCAATATGTATTTTTTCCCAGCAGTTAGTGGTGAAAAAAATACTCTAATTTTCTATTGATTTGTGTATCCCAAAGTTGACATTAGTACTATGAACTGCAAATGATGACATATTATCAAAGTTCAAGCCATTTGATTTGAGCATGTTCCCTAAATTTTCAAATATTCTTAATGTGGTTTCATTGTTGTATTGGAAATAAAAGATTTACCTTCCCTTTCAGCTGTGCAATAATAAGTAATCACTGCAAGTATTTTATATATCTATAGTTCTAATTCTCAGCAGCCAAAAAATAAAAAAAAGGACACCCAAGCCCCTTTCAGCCTTTTTTTTTTTTTTATCTTTTCATCAATTGAAGAAGTAGTTCATATAATCTTGGCAATAAACAAAACTTGTCCTACCAGCATGTATCCTCATAGCTATGGGTAAATCTTGGAAAAACAATATTATGTAATTTGTTGTCAAAATCAACCAATCTGTGTGAATCACTATAGCTAATAATAATGTGGTACATTTTTGATAATACTATGGACTACTTTTGTTGCCCTTCAAATAACTGCATTGTTATGTCCTATATTTTTGTATCTCCTAGCAACAAAAAAAGTTATAAAAAGTTTTATTTTTAGAAGTGTGCTAGAATTGTTTTCACAATCATTATATCTTCATGCTGTCTTACTGACAGTTCCCCATGAGCAACTGAGAAAATTCTTCTGCATAAAATGCAGTGATCTATAGTGATTATCGCTATCTGTTGCAATACGTATTGAGGTATATCTTATCTTGTCGGTGAAACATTGGCCTTGGGGTCGGTATCGTGATCCCAGTCTCTGTACCGGTATAACTGAATTGACCCCCTTTAGTTTACGATCTTTATATCTGCCGTGTACCTGCAGTTTACATGGCCCATAGATTCTAGATACTGTGCCCTGTATGGTTATGATACAAGATAACGCTTATGATACAAGAACAGGGTAGACCATCTGTAGATAATAAAATAGACGTTATAGCAGTGACATTTATGCTGCCAAAGGCATTGCCTCCAGAGAGCACAGCCTGATCTGCGGGCCAAGAGGTGGGGACTGGTGTCATCGACAGCGCTTTTCCCCGGAGAATGGACTGGCTGCAGCCTTGCTGCGTAACATCCTTTGCTTACATCCCAACACACTGTTGTTTTTCTTTCTTTATATGCTTCAGAAAAACTGCCACAGTTCACCCAAGTCACGACATGATGCAAAGGCTCTATGTTGTATTTCTTGAGGCTTTGCACGATGGCAGTGCCTGCAGGCAGCAAACATGCTGAGGCAGTGCTGGGGGATTGTTACAGTGCACAGGGAGGAATCTCGTCCGTGCTGTCTGTAGGGAATGGTCTCTGTAGTGAATCTTCTTCAGAACTTCCCCTGATTCTGTGTCAGAAAGACCTAGCTGGCTCACCCTGAAAGAAAGCCCAGGATCGGAGAGGTGTGGTGAACCATAGCAGATCACAGATCTGGAACAAGGAAGGGAGCAAAGTTATTAAACAGTATTGGTATACATGGGGTTATTTTAACTGCAGCTCCATTGGTTAGACTATATTTTCTTTAAAATATATTTCAAATGTATTATTTTGGCTGTGGTATCAGTCGAACTTGTGTTTATATATGTGTTTGTATACATGTGTTTGTATAAAGATATATTTAAGGATCTTTTGGTTTTAAACTATTATTAAGATCTAATATGCAGAATTGTTGCAGAAATAAGTCTTCAGTATAGAAAGCTCAGGTGTCTTTCAGAGTTCCTTTTAAAGATGTGAATATTCATAATACGACTTTCAGTCATTCCTACTTGATTATCTCACTCTGGTGAAGTACTTCCATCCAGTCGACAACCGTCTCAGACTAGAGAGTGAGGAACTCCTTCACCTTAATTGTTCTCTGAGACTCTTACTCAGCCTTTGTCCTACTCTCAGAAGACCCACTGTTGAAGTTATTAGAGGTTAGCTTTACTTCTGCTTTAGATTTATATTAATGATAGCCAGTACAACACAGAAAGAGTAAAATTGTCTTAAAAGATACTACAGTGTAGAAGCAGAGTTAGGAGAGACAGTAAGAGGTGTTATTCCTCTCTTTCCCTCCCCTCATCTCAAACACCAGCCAGTGCAAAGCATGTTCTTTTGTTATATGACATGTCCATGACTGCACAGTCCTCTACATCCTTTGACCATCCTCAGTGTCATCATTATCCTCTATTACTTTTGTTAGAAAAGATCTGGCAACCTTCCCTCTGCCCTGAAAATGACACATTATAATAACATTTAAAGTGGAAGTGTTAATTATGTGCATTTGAATAAGGTCATTCTTTTCAGTATATTTGTTTTCTTTACAAGGGACTTGCTAAATATTTTATATTTATTATTTCTGCACCTTCATCTAATTGCAGAATTACAGGAACTTCAGAGAACAATGATGATGGTAATGAGATCAGTAAGAGATTACAAAGACTGAAGTTTTCATGCAGAGGAACAATGAAATGTTCAGTGAAAATCACTACAGTTTGAGGAAATGGGGAGAACAGAGAAACCCTTAGCTCATGGCCCTTTGTCTCTAGGCAGACCACCCTCCCTCAGACGATAGTTTTTAAATGAAGAGTAAAGAGCTATCCAAATTACAGATTGGTTTGAAAGAACAGTATTCAACCTGCTTTGTGCAGAGGATTGGAGTAGATGACCTCCAGAGGTCCCTTCCAACCTAAACTATTCTATGTTTCTATTAAAATGGTAACCCCACACACGGAAAATTTGGATTCTTTAGTAAGTGCTTTTGCCAGTGTCTCCTCTTGAGGCTAGTTCTACAGCTTTGTTCAGCTTTGATAACACCTTTCATACTCCTTTTGTAATTGCATTAAACTCGCATGCCATTCTTGTCTAATACCCACATTAATCTGTGTAGTGCCAAATAAGAAGCCATGAGAAATCTGTATTTATAAATTCCAGTTCATCAAGCTAGTGTTCCAATGTTCAAGGATAGTCCTATGTAAAATAACCTAAATCCACAGCTCCCTTCCCTACTTAAAAAAGTGCCTGACACCAAATTATTCTGCAAGAGCTTTGCTTCTACGTCAGCTAAAAAGAAGAAGTACGGGGGGGAAGCACCTTTCCATTCAACTTGTATAGAACCCACTCAGCCCTGGGAAAGCCTAGGGAAATGGCTGGTCCTTGTAGCCTGCCTGAATGGTATAATATTTTAGAACAAATAAATAGTGGACCTTGACACACAAGGTTTTCAGCAGGAAACTTACTTAAAAATTTAGCTCACAACTCGTGGTTCTATTTGATGTTCTGTAGTAGCATCAAAGAACTATTGAGAATGTATAATGTGCTTAGTAAAGTAGCACTGTAATTGTAGCGAAGGATTTGTCTTCTGCTTTCGATCAAGGCCATATGTATATTGCATTTTTTTTTCCTATTTGCCAATTCCTTGATTATTCAAATATGAAATTCCCGGCAATTCTTGGAATTTTCATCATTTGTTTTATTTTTATATAGATCTGTAAGAAATATTTGTGGGTCTAGTAATATTCAAGCAATACGTAGTGATGAGGTGAGGAGTTTGGTCCTTATATATAAAATTCAACTTCTTGTCCGTTAATTATGAGAGTCTTAGTCCCTATTTTCTGTGAATTGATGCAGGTTGAATTGACCTCAGTGAAGCTGTATTGATATATACTAGGTAAAAGTTTTAACTTGGGATTCTCTGTGTGTTTCAGTATAATCGTTTATGTACATTATTATTCGTGCACAGTGGAGTAGATGTTAGTTGGAATTTTTGACGATTTAAAATGAATGGCCACTATCTATTTTATGACTGGGGACAAAATTGTAGAATCACGGAATCATGAAATTGAGTTTGGAAGGGATCTCTGGAGATCATCTAGTTCAACCCCCTGCTCAAAGCAAGGTCAACTACAGCAGGTTGCTCAGGGCCACGTCCTGTTGGGTTTTGAATGTCTCCAAGGATGAAGGCTCTGCAACCTCTCTGGCTGTGTCCTTGCACTGGGGAGCCCAGACCCGGACACAGCACTCCAGATGTTTCTCACCAGTGATGAGTAGAGGGGAGGGATCCCAAGGAGACCTCCATCTATTTCTGCTACTCTCACATACAGGGTAATTCCTCCTCCTTGCCTTCTTGGCTAGTCCTTCCTAAAAAGCCCATATCCATCCATTACCTGATTGCTGCAGACAGGTATCTCCCGTCCACATCACTCAACATCCTTGGTTTGCCCACCCAATCCACTACTTTCTCATTTGTTGGTGGGTTTTCATCTCCCTCTTCAATACTCACAATTTAATTCCTCACCAGTTTGGCCCCAGCCTATTGGAAAAGACACTTTTGCCCCACGTGGCCAGTTGCATCCTGTCTCTTGTTAGCAGTCCTCCATTCTCAGAGAGGGTCCCATGGTTGTAAAATCAAAATATCTCTTGTCAATACCAGCTGCACAGCCAATTTTTGACCCACAGGATCCAACCACTCCTCAGTTTTTTCCTCCTCACTGTCAGGATTGAGGAGAGACCCACCTGGGCCCATTTCTCTCTCTTTTTATTTTTTTAATTTAATACGAGTATTTCATAAAGAGCAATTTACAAGTACAATGCCAACTTCTATTTCCATCTGACAAGTAAGTAGCTGCTGTGAGCATGTTACAAATCCCCATGTAAAACTAACTTGTAGTTTGAGATCTATGCAGTAAAATAAAGAGTTCCTTTTTTTTTCTTTTTTTTTTATAATAGGGCTTTGCTTCGCAGAGGGACATGGATTCTTTTGTCAGGGAGGAACACTTCAAGCAATAATTGTTTTCTCCTGGGCAAAACTTTCTTATGAATCTTTTATCAATTTCCTTGTTAGAGCAGCTTTGTACATAGAGGATTCTAATGAAGGTAAACAGTGCTTTTGAACAGGCATCCAAGAACTTCAGCTGAGAAGCAAAGTATTCGCATCAAAATTCTTGAGAGGTATTATGTGTGTTGCATGTAGTGCCCTACTTCCGATTTAAAGACCATTTTGTTTTCTGTGTGGTTGCATGCACACAATACCTAAGAAAGGGAATTAATTAATCAATAAACCCATGACTCTTCAGTATTTGATTATGAAGGAGAACAATGCCCTGGTATAGAGGGAGAGCAATGATGCAGCAACATACCGATGTTTTTTTCCAGCCGAGAGCAGGTAGCATGTTCCTTTTTCTTTTTCCTCCTGCCATTATTTCAGGTGGAGAGGCCTGGATTTGGAAAGAAGTGGAGCTTTGTCCTTTTTTTAAGCCTGAAATTCAGATGTGTAATAATGCTGTGGTCCCAGTGTAAAATGTGATTCTGTAGCAGAATTGCTTTACTATTAAAAGATTCTCTATCACAGTTATTACTGCTGGTTGGCCATGGTCTCTGGTATGTTTATAGTTCAATGACATTGGGATCTCAAATTCTAAGGTATACTTAGTATGTATATATAGTATCTCATTAGACTTCTGCTATACAGTAACCGAGTCAGGCTCTGTTTCACTTTCTTTGAACTGTGCCAAGTCCTGAGATAAATTGGGGAGTCAGGAAATACTGGTACTATATGCCCATATAGGTGGGGGGGTAGAGTAAAGCAGAGTTTGGAGAACTCATAGAAAAACCAGGTCAGCAACTGCTTTGAAAATAAGTATCATTTTTGGGTTGCAAATGAAATGTGAGTAACAGGCAAGATTGATCTTTCTGTCATGATTGTGTTTTGTTGCTGCTATCTCTTCTCAACTGATAGATTTTTTTTCCCCCTCATGTTAACAGTGACATTTTAGTGGAGGCTTAGGAAAAGATTCTTATCCTGTTGATCTTAAATTGTGTTATTCCTTGATAATAATTTTTAAAGTTGCAGGCTTTCCTTCTTTTGAGCATTCTAGACTTGAAAGGAAAAAGGAATGCCATTAAAAATGCATATATAAAAATATATACATACATATAAAGGAATACCTGGGAATGAAAAAGGAAAAATGTGAAAGCATATTACTTATGTACTTCTCTCCGTCTGTGACTACTCTAATGTCAGGATAGATCCCTATTCCTGTGGTGGTGTTGCTTACAGGTGGAACCTTCTAGAAAACTTTGATGAACAGGACACTAATAGAATTTTCCTTGAGCCACGGCACATACCGAGTGAAGATATAAAAGAAGGTGTCAATCCTGTGTGCCCTCAGAGCAGTTAGCACAGTTCCAAGGCAGAACTCATTTGTGCTGTCAACTTACTGGCTATATTCTCTCTTATAGGTAGGACTATTTTCTTGTAACTAGTTGAGAAAGAGTAAATTTGGTAGCATTTGGAAACTCTGCTGTAATCTGTTCCTTTAAAGTGGCTTCACAGAACTTCTGGGGTGGATGGTGAGTCTGAGTTTAAAGTCATGATACCATAGGATTAAGAAGTCTGATTCGGGGGAGGTTCTCTAATGCCAAGAAAATTCGGAGTTTGGGAGCAAAGGGAGCCTTAGATTTGCTTCTGTTGCACGTTCTCCGTGAGGGAGAAGAGGAGGAGGTTGATGAGAGGGGAGATGGCATTTTCCTTCAAAATGCTATTTCTATTTTAAGAACTTGAGAAGTGGAGTATATTAACAAAGGGATGTTTATTTAAATAAACATTGACCATTTGATTCTTTCATCTTTTATTTCATAATGTTGGGCTTATTTCACACCCTGCCTTTATGGTACCAAACTTTTCTCTAATATGACAAAAAAATCTTGTCACATGACAACCAACTTTCATAACTTGAAGACCACAAAGCTGCAAAATAAAAACTGACTATCAAGGAGTAAACTCATTATAACCCCACATTAGCAACATTTTAAGGAAAAACAGAAAAATACTGACTAAGATACTGCTTTTTTCTTTAGGTTATTTATATTTTGAGTCTGGCAAAAAACTGTGAAAAATCTCTCATGGGGGACGGATGCTACATTGACACAGAGCCAAAGGAAAAGCTTTACAGTAGAAATTGTTCATTGACTCTGTGACTGCAAGTGTGGAAAAGCAGAGAGAATTAGATAACATTAATTCAAGCAACACAGCAAAGCCAAGGCACTGGATTGGTGTATGAACAGCTTTAACTGTATATATTCATTTCAGTGGTTCGGAAAACAAATGGAAGATTACTGGGATAAGATTAACTGTAACAAATGCAAGGAAAATATATGAAGCAGTTGGAAAAGCTTTTTATAGTAGAGCAGTTAAATCTAGTTAATTGTGTTTGATTTTTGTTTTCATAATTACTTCCATTGTTCCACTGAACTCCTGCTGAATGTCCGACATAGTCGAGCTGTCATGCCGTAATTAAAAAAATAAATGAATAGAAACTGAATACCAATGTGATTAGTGTTGTGTTACATGCTTTAATATATGTGCTGCTCATACTGGTTGAGAGCTGCTTCACACTTAGCTGAGAAGATAATCCTCGATGTAAAATAAAGCAACCACTCTGATAAGGTAGCATAGTTAATGGAAGCATTTGACCGTATGTGAAGGTAACAAAAGTCATTCCGTTCACTGTTGCCATGTGGTAAGAAGGTCATGAGTAAGTCTTTGTAATGAGAAACCTAGTTTATTTTAATTCCTACTGCGACCCCTCACCCAGGCATTGTCCAAGCTAGCAGCCTTTTATAGCACCATTAGCAGTAATCAAGGATGAGTTGGCCTGAGGTTGCTGTATTAATGTCTGTTGATCTATACACGTGCAGGAGGTTTTATAAATCTTGAACTGGGTGTATTGTAGAAGTGTAGAGCATCTGACTTACTGACAGCAAGGCATACATGCATGATGTACGTACGGCTAACTTTTGTGGATATTACTTATTTAATTCAATTTCTAAAATATAATTATGTGATGCTCTTGGGGCACATTCAATACGTTAAAAATTGAAGACCAAGGTAGAAGAATATCCTGAAATGCATGCATCTTCTCTGTATCTGTGGCACAGGCAGAAAATCTGGTTGTATCTGGAGGAGTGAAGCTGAGCCATGTTTCAAACTGCAAAACTCTTACCAGAAACTCTTGCAACCGTTCCCTTTCACTCTGGGGCTAATTTTGATCTCCCTTGCTTTGAGATAAACCAAATAAAGATGGCTAAAGTTGCAGTTAGGCGTATCTGAAAATACTAACATTGGGCAACAGGTAAAGAGGAACCACTGGCTATTTTTTGATCAGAGTATTGCAGCTAGATCCTGTGCTTAAATTGGCCAGTTCCTTCCTCATCTGGTGTTTTTTTTGTTTTTTTTTTTTTTCTTCCAACATATTTCATGCTCTGTATTTCTGAGTACCGGTGTTTAGTTAGCACAGCTGTTAAGACTGAAAGCTACCAGGAGGAACACTGCATGGATTGGTATAAATGAAGTGAACCATCTTATAGTGTTTGTTATTACTGAAAAGAGGAATATAGCTAGCAATGTCACTTCTGAAGTAGCTTCCTTTTTAGGCTGTACCATGAAACTGCTTTCTAAGACCTTTTAGGCAGGTGATGGTCTGATTCAGTAGGACTATGGCTTGAGGAGCAGTGGATGCTGTAGGAGAAGTCTGAAGGGCAACGGCAAGCTGGTGTGGCAGAAATGTGCGCAGTGCTACCCCGGTCCACGCTCAGCTCTCGCTCCAGCCAGTGTTGTCAGTCACTTCCCTTTCATGATGGATATCAATCTGGTACCTGTTGAATTGAAAGGAAAACCAAGTCAAGGAACTGCAATATCTTCTTTCAGTTTATTTGATGATGGCAGGTTAGGTAAAATTCTTTACAAGTAAAACCAATAACGGGTACGTGATTGAGTCCAAAGCTTTTCCTTTAAGCTAAGCATCTTCATTACAGTTCATGGACCTTTTATACAATTGCTTGTCTAGGGTTTGCACATGATGCATTGTCTAGTTTGGAAAAAAATACTCCGCAGGTGTGGTGATTTTATACACTGAAAATAAATATTTAAGACTCAAGGGAAGGTATTCACAACTTTGGGGAGGTGGGGAGATAGTAGAAACTTCCTTTAAAATAGTTTATGGCTCTTCTCTCTTTTAAAGCACCATTAAAAGAAATTATCTCAACGTTTCCTAGGGTGATCCATCACAAGCTGACTTGTCTGTCTAGGATTTTCCCAAATGTCTTCCTAGTTAGATAAAAGATGTGCATGAATGTGCAGAATGATTTGGATGTTTTGTCTGAATGATGACAATTTGTAGAAAACTGAATTTGCCACATTCCTAGCTTTCCTTTGTAGCTGAATTGGGAGTTCAATGTTGCTTCTTATTCTTTCTTAATTTGTTAGGGTACTTTACATTCATGGGACAGAAAAACTGGATTTCATTATCCATGTCGACCTGTTCAGAAACTTAACTTGCATGGATATTTAAAAGAATATATAGGAAAAATTGAGTTATTTCTTAAATATGCAGCCCCAGGATCAATTAATCCACTACCAGCACTATGATCCCAAGCTTCAGAGTCTGGGTGTCATTATCCCAAAAACTTGTATCAGTGTACTTGTAACAGCATGATCTCAGAAACATGCAGTGTTGACTCTTACTTTGCTACCTGTGGGTTTTACAGGTATCACTGACAGGAGCAGTATGTATCCAGTGCATGTTGCAATACAAGGTGTGGCTATTTGAGAATGACCCTGCGTGTGACTTTATTTTTTCAAAGACTTATTTTTCCATGCACAGATTGATGTCAGTGGTGCACGCCATGACATTAAAGGAAAAAAAAAAAAAAATCCTACTTAAAGGAAGTGATTCTGTGCACTTTACAATATACACACAGATAGCAAGTGTAAAACACAGAAGCCAGGAAAATTATCTGTGTTTTTCAAGTAGGCATGTAAAGGACTCTCTTCAGAGTAGTTGTACAAGCTATGTGATGTAAGGAAAAGAAATGAAATGTAATCGTTATCCAAATAACAGTGAATAAAGATAAGAGTTCTCCACAATTTATCTACCAAATGTGTGTGTCTGTCTAACACAGTGACTCTAATACCACAGTTGTTAATATTAAGTCTGTCCACATATTTTGTGCAAAATCTCTGTGGTGAGGCATTGGTTGCGTTGGAAAGCTGACACAGTGGAATGCTTTTTGTGCTAGCTCTGGACAAATTATAGTCCATTTTATCAGTTCCAAGGTCAGAGTACTATCATGACTCTTAAACTGTAGTGTAGTGAAGTGGGCTCTATTGAATGTTCGAGGAACAGCTGTAAGTTTGCCTGATTACTGCAGCCAGGTATCTCCAGCAGCAGAGTTCTTTGTATGAACCCACTTCTCTTGTCTATAATTCTCATTTTTGCTGTAATTTGATTTCAGAATTGACTTGCACTGCAATATACGTGGACTTGTAGAGCTCAAGACGTATTTTCAAGAGACACAGTAGCCATTGTTAATATGTCAGTGTAGAAATGCTTTAATTGCTTATTTCAACTCTAGTGCTAGTTTAAGCATAAGCCAAAGGGCACTGTTATTAACCACCTTGTACTGCCAGAGCCTGTGTTTCTTTCCCTATCATGCTTGTGGACCAATTCTTTTTTTTAAATTTGAAAACATAAGCCCTTTCACACAAAACCTGAACTAGATTTGCATGGATTTAATACCTCCCTTTCCTTCTCCAACTTCTCTAGTCTAACACTAGCCTTTCCTCCCTTTTCAGAAAAAAAGCAAATGATGTGAAACATTATTTTTATGCCCTGCACGCCTGCACTGGTGTGGGTATATTTGTTCTCCTGTGAGTAAAAATCATCAGATTATTTTGCTATTTTGGCCACTCTGAAATGCGGAACAATTATTTTAAACAAACTAAGACCAGAATTATTTTTTTTTCTCATAAAAACAGTGGTACTCTCCAGAATCTCCTTCTTTTCTCATAGCATACAGTCTAAAGCTCCCAATAACCCCTTTTGTGACTAAAGAAGCTTCCTTGCCCATTTTGCTCTTTCTTTTCTCCCCTTTTATACAGCAGTTCATCAGCATTGCTTTTTGATTAGCAAAGTGGGTCATTTTAATAACATCTTTCTGCCCCCAAACTTTACTTTTCATTTTTCAGTTCACTCTCTTGAGTTCATGACCACCTGCAGCCAGCTCACTGATTCACTGGTGTGACTTTTGCTCTTTGGGAGCAGGTGAAGAAATGTGGGTGGCTTTCTCTTGTCTGCCCAGGGGCACCAGCACACATTGGCATCAGAGAACCCAGCGTTTCTGTAGAATAAAAGGGTGGCAAAAAACCCAAATAAAGGTGATGGCTCTTTGTAAGATTAGCTTAGTGTGTATTTAAGTGATACGATGTGTTTTATTGACTTACTGTCTTAGTCTGACTTCTAAAACTTGCTTTATTATTAAGTAGTCATGGATAATTTTGAAATGGGTACTGCTTTGCAATTGCAGTAACCCTATTTTTAGCCTTGTTCCTTTAACTCTTTAGGAACACTGGCATAGTCTAACTTTCTGTAGAGAGATAAGCTGTTAAAATATTTTTTCCTTTCCCTTTCAGGGAGTAATATGTGGGAGGCTGTGGACTATTTGCTTCCGACATAGGAACAGCACTGGGTTGGGAATCTGCACTCCTGAGAGAATGCTGGGAATCTGCCGAGGGCGACGGAAATTCCTGGCTGCCTCTCTGACCGTCCTTTTTGTACCAGCCATTACATGGATTTATCTGTTTGCTGGGAGTTTTGAAGGTAGGAGGGGAATAATGGCTGGGAGTGAGGGGTGGGGTGTTGAATGATTTGTATCAGGGCAGATAAATGCAGATCAGTCATCATTGATTTTATTTAAATAAATCTGCTTTGCCTTGCATAGGAAATAGTTCCCAAGGTGGAGATTTCAACAAAGGGCCTTCCTTACCCTGTTTCTCACTGCTGAGGAGGAGGTAATTGCTGGCCCCGGTTATTTGATTTTCCTCTCATCATTGAACTTTTAAAAAATGCAACAAAAAAAACCCCCACCTTAGTAATTTCTTCTTGGTGTTTTCTAATTTTTAAAAGTTGATCTGTCCTATGCCCTGTAAGATTTTACTTTTAATTAAAATTAACATCTCATTTCAGATCTGCTCTTAATATTATTTAAAAGTGTTTTAAAAGACATCCATATGTATTCTGGGCACTCTTTACACAGCTCTTGTTTTTATGGACTTGTGTGTTAGACCTCATATGTATGGATGACATGGGCCACTGAGTCTGATTTTGGGACACAAAGCAGGACGTGTATCTAGCTACAAGAACGTGGAGAGCCTATGGTACAAGGCAGGGAAACGTGTGTCTGGTGTGGTTCTTTGCATAGTGGGCTCTGCTAGGTCACGGTCACTCAGCCGCAGGCTTTCTCTTGTCCTGTTGTGCAGTGTGCTGCTGTTCACTGGAACAGGGAACACACGGTGGTACCTAGTTTGTGGAATGTTGGACAGTGGTGGGACACTGCTCTGAGGTGTAAATGTAGCAGCAAATTCTGTGAAATGTTTTATGGGCTCCTGATTTAGTTATATAAATGCCTACATGGCCAAAACCTGTAAACACATGATGCTCTTTTCTTGCCTTTGTGTGAAGATTATTAGTTCTGGCCACTGCCTCTATGCTTATTGTGCTAGAAGGCTGAACATGGAAAATCAATCAATACCTGTATAAAACTCTCTTTATATAAATTCAGTTTGAATCTATATCCCTCTGGGTGGCAGTGGGTTGCCATAGCCAGAGTATCTTTCTGTCTTCTTCTTTCTTCAGGTGGAGATCCTCAAGTTCATAGGTACATTGACTTGCAACTATACAACTAGCACTTTTTATACTCACACTTGGAATAACCACTACTTTACCTTTTAAATTGTCTATCTGATGAACTTTTTTTCTGGCCTTAAAGGAGTTCAGCCATGATACTGCAGTTAGGTGAGGTTAGAAGATGTGGGATATCCTATTTTTTTGTTACTTTGTAGCTTTCTTTTTTTTACTTTTTTCTTTTTAAATTTTTTTTTCCCCCTGAGATGGAATATTTTATGTTTGGCAATAGGTGTGTTATTTTGGCAAGAGTGAAAAAAGCTGTTCAGCCTTTGTAGTTATCTTAGCATGAGGAAAGGCGTTTCAGCCTTTTAAAAACTGTTCAAACTCTAGTTTACAGTCTGATAATTTTAAAAAGGCATTGTTTAAAATGTCAAGCTTCTTTCATGTAACCTTGGCTGACAAATTTGTGCTTTGTTTGAAAACAAAATTGGGTTCCAAGTTAAATTACAAGAGAGAACATGTAAAGATTTTCAGTGTGTATTGCATACATTTCTGAATTAGTTACATGCCAGGTACAAATATTTGCTTATGCAAATTTATTTGGTTACTTAAAATTCTGCCTTAATGGATAGTAACTCTATGAGCTTATTCTAGAATGAAACACTTATGGGATTCCTGTTAAATTGGAAATATAAGGGGTGCTGGCTGCATACTTGAAAACTAATGATCTGGCAGGCAGAATTTTACTGATTTTGTTTGATTTTTAAAAGCTGAGCAAATGCAGGCCTCACCTTTTTGCTTTTAGAAGAATATTATGCTGCCTCGTCGTAATGACTATTTTAATTGTGTCCACAATTGATAATGGCATGCTGCTTTAAATTCCCGTGTGTGTAGAATCCTTTGTTTTTACAGAGAGCTCAATACAAATCTTGAAATTTGCTGCTACATGGTATTTGAAGTGACTTAAAGCTCTCAATGTGAATTAATCTTAAATGCAAACCAGGGAGCAAAGCCCATGACCTATTAAGAAGCCTTGAACTGGAAAAGGACTGGAAATTATATAAAGTTAGTAACTCCTTCTGTTATTTTTCTGTTTCTGTTTTCTTTTTCTTTTAATGTTTGGATGGGTCGTGATTGAATCTGTTGGTTAAAAACTAAGGTCCGTTAAAATATTTATTTAACTGAATAATAGCTACCGTTTTCCTTAACTTGTAGGTATTGTGGGCAGAGAATTAAAGCCATTTTGTTATTTTACCTGACTTCTTGTTTTGCACTCCACTATGGTTCACACAATTTACTTATGTTTTAAGCTGTCTGTGTATACTTGAGTAAAAAATGTCCCACAATAGCGTTGTGCTTTGGTTTGAAATCAGCAGGAGTGGAGAGTCCTCTCTGTCTTCTGGCACTAGTTTCTTTGGTTAATCACAGGCAGCGCTAGAAGTTTTCTTCTCAGTTCATCTGGTTTTAGATTCAAGTAAACGGTTCTTGTTATACTTTTCTCCACTAAGTTAAAGAAATTGCCAGTACCTGGTATCTTCATAGACTCACTTAATTATTCAGCGTGGAAGGGACCTCAGGAGTTCTGCGGTTAAACTCCTGCTCAAATCAGGGTGGGCTTTGGGGTCAGGCAAGATTTCTTAGGCCTTTATCCAGTCATGTCTTGAAAACCTCCAAGGATAGAGACTACATGGCCTCCCTGGGCAACTTGTGCCACTGCTTGACTGTCCTCAGGTGGAAGAGTTTCTCCTTATACCTAGTTTGAACCTCCCTTGCTTCAATTTATGTCTGATGTCACTCATCCCCTCTCCATGTATCGCTGTGAAGAGCCTGACTCCGTCTTCTTGCAACTTGTTTGTAGGTCCTGGGGTGTTGCTGGTAAGTCCTACAGAGCCTTCTCTTCTCCAGGCTGAACAAGCCCAGGGCAAGCACTTCAGCCCCCGTACAGCTTGATAGCCCTATGCTGTACTTCATCGATGTTGTTCTTAGATTTGGGACCCCAAACTGGACACAGTGTTCCAGATGTGGTCTAATGAGTACCAAGTAAAGGAGAATGGTCACTTCCCTCAAGTCTGTTTGCTATGTTCCTGTTGATACAGCCCAGGATGCCGTTGGCCTTCATCACTGTCCACGCATGCTCCTGGCTCCTGTTTAATGTTCTGTCCACCAGGACTACAGGTCCTTTCCAGCAGGACTAGTCCACAGCCTGTGCCAGTATGAGAGGGTTAGTCCTTCCCAGGTACAGGGCTTTGCTTTGGTCATTCCTCCAGCCTGTCTAGGTCCCCTTGGGTGGCACCCTTGCCTGTGAGTTTATTGACTGCAACCCCCAGGCTTGGTGTCATTTGCAATCTTGATACGGGTGAATTCTGGTTTCTCTTTCAAGTCATTGATAAAATTACTGAAAAGGACTGGTCGCAGAATAGATGCTGAGGAACTCCACAGGTAACTGACTTCCAGACAGAGCATGAACGAGTAACCATCACCCTTCGAACCCAACATTCCAGCTAGTTTTTCACGCATCTAGTAGTCCACCCATATAGACTGTAAAATCCCAACTTGGATACAAGGATGCTGTGGGAGACCATATTGAAAGCTGTGCTAAATTCAAGGGAGATTGCATCTACTGGTCATCTCTTATTCACAGATCTAGTCATTTCATCAAAGGCGGCAGTCAAGTTGGTCAAGCATGATTTACCCTTGGTGAATCCATGCTAATTATTCCCCAGTCAGGCCTGGGTATGTTTCCATTTGAAGGTACTTACATATAGTAGTCAAATCGTCTCTCAGCCTTTTTTTCACTAAGCTAAAAAGGTTGAGCTAGCTGAGTTGTCACACCAAAAAATGTTATGCTCTTTTTTTTTGTATTCTTTTGCAGTTGTTTGTATGTTTCAGGGCTCTAGAATCAAATATCTCTCTTCGGTACTGGTATCTGCAGTGCTGTGTCTGAAAATTACGTGTTCTTGATGTAATGAGGAACTACATTACTCATCCATGTGTTTATATCTAAGAACTTAAGTTATTCATTTGCCATAGCATGGCAGTGGGATCACAGTTAGAAACCCTTTATAAGCTCTTTGTTAGTGAATCTGTAATATAAAATATGCCCTGATGTAGTCAATTCCCGTGTTCTGCTTTTTAAGTAGATTGCAGTTCCTTAGGACAGAATTTTGTTTCATTTGGGGCTTTGTTTCTCTTGTCAGAAAGTACATTGCAGCCTGCTACTTCACAGTTGTCACTCAGACGCTGCCAGTAAGACCCTTTCCTTGGAATATTCATTGGAGGTGGCATTACCCAAGCTGTGACAGCGAAGGCTACTAAAAGCCTCATTAATCATGTATAAATGTCTATTAAGGTTATGAACTAGAATATTAAAGAGGATTTTGAATATTGTATAGCCTTTGAATGTACCTGGTTACTGTTGTTGTTTTTAATAATGCACAAGGACAGCATAATTTCAGTTATCAGTTACTTTGAATGAAAAAGCTAATTGTTCCAACATTCTTAAATTACATTCGAAAGGCAAGGTAATAGAGCAGGAAGGGTGGAGTGCATTTAAAACAGGGAAGAGGAAATAATCAAATAATATATGATGAATTTTCATTAGAAAGGAAATAGCAATTTCACTAACCAACAGTAGCTCCAGAAATAGCATTGTTTTCCAAGCTATATGCAGCAGTTTCCTATCCCCTTTACCATGAAGGTCATAGAAAATGGAGACTTGGAACTGTAATTTGACACATGCTCTCTCGATTACTGATTCCTCAAAAAATGTCCACTGTGACTATGTGGCCTCAGCAGATTCACAGTCACCTCCGTTTTGACAGGATGAAAATACACTTGAGTTATCAGTTTCTGCGTGGTGGATCCACTTGAGGTTGAAAGCCCTAACGTGTCTGTGTAGGGCTCCTGTGTAGAACATACTTCAGAGGAAAGGAAGAGTCAGTAACGTAACCTTAAGATGAAAACTTGCGAAGTTGTGTGAGATCATGTAGGGAGTCTGTGAGAGAGCAGAGAGTTGACTCTTTTCGTTCCAGCGTTGGACGACTATCATTCTCTGTCAGTACGTTTTAGTCCAAGTAATCTGTAGAGACGTGATTGAAGCCAGAGTTGGGCAAACACCTCATAAAATACAATAAAGTGAAATGAAGGAAGGCTGCAAATATTCATCTTAGTATTTAAATGGATTCACTTTGATGCTGTTCACACTCTTTTTGTGTATGCTTTCCATAAATATTCTAGTGAATATGTTAATTGGGAAGACTGTCTACAGAAACAATGAATATCCAGTTTTAATATTCATGGGAAGCAGATTTTGAAATCATATTTGTGAATACTTGAATCAGAAAACTGATTCTGGGAGTTCAGCTTTATCCAGTTAAGTGCCAAAAGTTTATCACATGATCTATGTGCGTGATGAAAACTGCCTGAATTTTTAATGCTTGCAGAAAGTTGCTCGTAGGAGGAGGCAAACCAATAATTAATTGCTAAAATGTCTATCAGACACTTGCAAGTGATGAACAAACATCAGCAATAATCCCTTCACAGACAATGTAATCAGGAAGGGGCAAAATCTAAAATTGCTTTTTTCATTACGATTTGCTCAGTTTGCCTGAATTTTATCTGCTGTGTGTCTCCACAAGATCAAACAAGAAAACTTGGTCCAGTGTCCATTTAAAGTAGCAGTTTCCATTCTGGAGCAAATGGTGGTGGTTTACTCCTCTCTTGGTTTTTTTTTTTAGGAGATATGCTGAGAATTGTCACTTAAGCACCTCTATCTCAGCTGCAGTCAAGATACTTTCTTAAGTATGTTTGCAGTTTTTACTTGAGGATTCTACACGAATAAAATCAGTCACACTAGTGAAGACCTCAGTCTTATGCCAAGTTTTGTTGCTTTATCCTGGAAAACTTGTCTTTCTATGAAACCCTTGTGATGTGGATATACAGAGTACTGACAAAATTTGGTTGAAGTATGCTGTTGACCAGAAGGTCCCTGCTGTGAAAGCTGAATCTGGTTCTCTGCTTGCAACTCAGTAGCCCCACAATTAGATTTTGTTTTACAGACATGAGAACCCTTATCTGTCCATCACCTAAGAAAATAAAATTAACAACTGAGTATGAACAAGACTTTTACTCCCCATCATGTAAAGAAAGAGTCTGCTTGTGAGCAGTGACTGGAAATTTGAAGTAGTTTCTGTGGCAAAACAAAAATGGCCTTAGACAAAGAATGTGAGCCGAAATACAACATGGTCATGAGAAGCTTTTGGAGGTCAAACTGTGGAGTTAGTGAGGACCTTTTTTTTCTCAACCACTCTTTCAATTAAACTAAATACCTACGATCCTGCAATACAATTTTATCCTTAACTAATAAGGTCCACTGAATAGCTCAACACCTAAATGCTGGTGTCAGTGCTGTTTCTTCCTTAGCTTGCCAGGAGTTCACATCCTTAAACCAATACATTATCATCTCAGGAAATGCCATGAGTCTTGCAACAGCCACTTCTTTTGTCAGTGTGTTGTGCCAAATGAAACAAGTCCACATTGCTCTTTTCAATTCTGGTACAGGACACACACATTCTCTTTTGACACTAATTTTTTTAAGTACATGCTTATTCTTTCATAAAAGTAAGCTGTAGGTTTACCTTCATTCCTCTCTATACATCTCTTGATTGAATGGAATGGTTTTTTGTTTCTAAATACATGTCTACCAGTTTTGTCTTGGCTTTCTTTTTCCAGTCAGCTCTTGGTTTGTAATTTCTGGCAGAAACATAAAGGTCAGAACGAAAAGAAATTCTTTGAGCAGGAATAAGTTGCCAGCTTCTTTGGAACAGCAGCTTACTCTGAATATAATCTGTAGGATTTATCAAGGTTTTTGTTTCATCTTTGTCTTCCGCATTCTTTAAGCAAACTTTTGGGAAAAATCAGTCTATAAAAGTTGCATTACGCGAAGGTGAGCAAATTCCTTTCAAGAAGAAGGGACTTCTGGATGCCTAAATTCTGTTAGGGCTGCATGGAAGACTAGCAGTAGGATTGCTGTTTCCTGATTATTCCTCTTTCTCTGTTTCAAAGCTAAGTACTCACTAACTTCATAGTCAAAATACGTTTTTCTGCAGAAAAACAGACAGAAAAGAAAGATGAGCTTAAATGTCTTGTTTTTTAAAAAAAGCCAAACCCATAAGAAGGAGTGCTTGGCTTTTTGAAACAAAATGTGCAGTTTATAAGTACACCAGACCCTCTTTGAGTGGTGGAACTAATGTAGCCTGACTTGCTGTGATTGATGTCATGCATCTGATTGATGTCGAAGTTGCTTTTCGTACAATTAGGGCATTTATAAAATTTAGCTCCCATGTGGGTCTCTTGGTATCTAAATAAATCTTGAGCTTGTGTTGCAGTGTATTTCTCAATGGTAAAACGTATAGCATCCCTCATCTCTCTCTGTGTGTTCCTGACAATTGTAGAAGCTTCATTGCCTCTGAGTTCTTTCCCTCTAATAAAGTAATTTGAAATTAACCAGTGAGCTTTGGGGGCAAACAGGCAAGCAGGACAACAAATGTATAGTTACAGGATGAAAAAAATACCTGAAATGTAAATGTTTTAAAAGATTGAAATGAAAATTTAGTATTTTGATTCTGGTGAATGTTTCAGTTAACTTAGAACAATTAACTTACAATATTTGATTTTTGTGGAGTTTTTGTGTTTAAAATTTGTGGGTTTTTTTTCAGATCAGGAAAAAGTTTGAAATCAGAATCTTTCTTGTTAGACAGCAAATTGTATCTGTAGTGTCTTCCAGTACTTTTGAAACTTGTATTTTGAGTATTTATTTAAATGTGTAGAATACTAGAAGGAGAATGAGTCAAGTTAAAAATAAATTTGAAGAAGTGCTTCACACATCAGGTATGGTCATTCTTACGTTCTGCAGATAATGCTCTGGCATGGTTTAGGAAAAGCAACTGAGTGTGAAGGTTAATATCCTGATATTGGATGGACGTGTTTTAGGTATGCTTAGCTTAAGAACACCAGTATCTTCAACACATGTTTTTATTCCCTCTTTACCTTTTTCAAACATTTTTCAGTCATGACAACCATTGAATTTTCAGTTGAGTAATTTCCCTCTTGTGAAGTTTTACCTCTCTTGTGTTGCTTTGCCTTCTGCAATTCTTGTTTTGAGACTTGAATCTAAGAGGTTTTTTTAAATGTATCTAGATATCCTTGGAGAATTGAGTGAAATGCACAGCTAAGTTCAAAAACATGGGCTGACAGCAGTCATCTTGGTTTTACTGAACTTTGTAGATACCAATAATGGGAGGAAAATTGATGACCTGGAGAATGATATGTTTTTAGCCTGAGATTCTCTTCCAGCTTAACAATGTTCAAGCCATTTGAGCTATTCTGCTGTAATCATTTTTTTAGCCTGTAGCATGACAGTCCTCCGTAGTTCTGTAAAACATGAGTCAAAGTCCAGGATGTAACCATCAAGGTTTTAAACCTCCTTTTTTTTTTTTTCTTTATAATTCTGTTTAGCTTTTAAATTGCTAAATGTCAGCGTTTGCAGAGATCAGTAATTAGGGGGGAGAACTGAAAGTAGTGAAGTTAAAATTACAAAAGAATGTTGGATTCATCACATTTCCTAAGTTAAATTCACAATCCATGACAGAATGTGCTTCTGTTTAGTACATTTACTTTAAAAACAAAATATCAAAGATAATAACTTATGGGCCTAGTTAAAAGATTTTACTGTCTAAATAAAGTGTTTCGTAACGAGATACTTTTCCACTGAGGTTGAAATAACAGGTCTATACCTACTCTAAAGAAGAGATGCATGATCTGCTCTCTGCATACAGATTCCTGAACTTCGGTAGGTGCCAGTGAAATCACCGTCACCAACGTATACTTTCAGACACCTGGACTAGCTTACAAGATTGGATTTAACACATTAAGGTCCGGAATTGGAAAACCCAGAATGCGTATCTACAAAATAAACCGAAAATGTGATAGTAGTACAGTCAGACCTGCTTGTGTTGGCTGTAATTGAGCGAGCACAGGTACTGTTAGGGGTAGAGAGAGACCACTCTGAGAAGCAGAAGAAGCCTGGTCAACTTGTACGCTGTTCTCTAGGCAGTGAAGCCTGGGCCCCTACATCTTCAAAGTGATTATTGTTCTTCCTAAGTAGATTAAAACCAGTGCATCTATGGCTGTTGGTGCTACAATAGCATCTTCGTTTGGCGCTCTAGACACAGGACTGAGGTTGTCATGGTGTAGTTTAATATCAAAGAATGTTGCATAGTATTCGTGTGATATATAGAGGATTATTTCTGGAGCTGAAATAAAGCCATAGCTAATAAGATAGAAATATTCTTATATGCTGGAAAGGGCTTGAAGGAATTGCTGGAATAAAAAAACATGAAAGAGTTATCTGTTTATTATGTGATTAAGTAGAGTAAAAAAAAAAAAATAATCCAAAAGTAGTTGTCTTCCTCCCCACCATTTTCTTCCTTCCCTATTTTTCCTATTTTATCATTCTTCTTTCCTTCTTTACATTACAGTACATCTCTCCTAGAGTAGTTGCAGCAGTCTTTTGTTTAATTTGTATTTCAAAATGGAACTGACAGACAAATTTGTAGATTCTCCCCAAAATCACACAAAACAGTTACTGATGTTTTGCTGGCTTGTGAAGATTTGTAGATTTTTACCATCAGAGGGACTGTTAACAATCAACGTCTCTAATATCTTGCATAGTGCAGGCTGTATTAT
Source organism: Harpia harpyja (assembly GCF_026419915.1). NCBI lineage: Eukaryota > Metazoa > Chordata > Aves > Accipitriformes > Accipitridae > Harpia > Harpia harpyja. Next base: position 25,827,442 of record NC_068945.1, on the reverse strand, counting down.
ATTGTAGAGTTGTTAGAATAATGCTGGCTGGTAATTCTGCATCTGACCCATGCCTTCTAGATACACCAAAGCTTTTCCTCTACACAGATTTCTGAACTCAGTTTTAAAGCTGGTGGAGGATTCTAGCACATCTCTGAATAAATTATTGCACCTTGTTCAAAAATACATGCTTTAATCCTTGTCCAGATTTTTCTGGCTTCAAGGTAGGAAGTGAAAGATGAGAAATAGATGAGGAAAAAAATAAGGAAAAAAGGATCATTTTAACAGTTTCAGTTTCCTGTAAAATAAGCGATCATGACTATGAGATACTGCAGTACATAAAGTGCACTGCAAAAAATATCACCTTGAGAACTACAGATGAGCGTGCTACAGTGCTACAGTTACACAAACATATAGCTGTTTCAAAAAAGAGATAAATTTATAGGATAATTACTAACCTTACCATAGCTAATAGAAACTAGTTATTAGGATGATCAGTTGCCATCCCAGGCCAGAAAAACTAATTTCCCAAGCAGATTCTTTGTTTTGGGCTCCAGGTTACTGTACCATTTCAGTTGTGAAAAATAACCCTTCAGAAAGGATCAAATCAAACACAGTTTCAGCTGTAAGTTAAGAATGTTTATTAAATTTAAGAAACAAGATTTGTATGAGCACTAATTTGGCAACCAATTATTCATGAGATCAAGGCTTATAAACTTGTATTTTATCAATCTTGTAATCTTGATTCTCCAAATAAAACATAAAATCACTGTACAGTGTTTACAAGTTACTGTTACAGCATTAAGAAATGGAAGGCTTCTCATCCATTTTTTTCATAGCATTAAGGCATTTGGTATTCTAGAATCTTGTTGAACTAATACCACAGCTTTAATATTTCACAATCAGTAAATTTCCTGCCTGTCATTCGATTTAATTTAACCTAACTCCGTGATTTTGCTTGTTAACTTCAGCAGGAACAATGTTTTCAGATGAATGAGTGCTGTAAAAAGCTGCTTTTTATTCTCTACTAATCAAACTATTATAATGCGTATCTCAAGTGATCTACGCTGACTATAACAGAGGTTTCTTTTGGTCTGAAAATGTAATACACACAGAATGTTTTCTAGGAGCATTAACTATAATGGATTTAGCTATTTCACCTGTTCCTCCAGTGCATTACAAACCCAAGGGTTTAAGGTAAAAATCTCAACAGAGAGGTTACATTTTGTAGAATATTCTTATAGGAACCAAGTATAAAAATCTGTCTGCACAGCTACACATAATTATTGGTTTCCAAGGAACTCCAACTAACTCTCTTTAAAGCTTTGCCAATATACACAGAGGTAAGTAAATCTGAAAATAACAATTATCTAACGTATTTGAGTTGGGTGAAGATATTAGTTGCTTGTTCACGTACACTTGAATGGAGATGTGATGAATTAAGTAGTCTTTCTGTAGAATGCAAATGTCTTTAACCAAAGGATTGAAATCTACTATTTATCTCCTTTAAATTGTACGACTTTGTTTGCCCAAGAGCTGCCTCGTAGTAACCTGATTTCAGAGCTGCTGATGGTGACTCTCAGCTTCATTCCGAGTTTCTTGCTTTAGAAGATGTAAGAGCAAAATGTACCTCAGTTATTTTTGTCGTGTTTTCCTCTCCCCAATTTTAAACATTCTCATATGCCCCCTTTCTCTTCAGCTGCCATACTTGCACCTCAGTGGTTTGATATTAATAGCAAAGATTAAGCAGTTTCAGCTCGTCAGAGAAGAGATATTAATCATCATCAGGCCCAATGAGAAGTTTAATTTTCCGCTTCTGTTTTTTCACTAAGCTCTGGCGGCTGTCACTCGCACCGATGTCTGCGGGACATTTAATAATCTGCTTCTGAAGATGCATTTCAGTGGTTTCTCTCCTTTTATTTCCTCCGTCAATCTCAGTGAGTTTCATCATTGCAGGCTTTAATTGAAGACCACTGTCAGGAGATGGAGAGAAGAAAATTATTCCTTGAACAAAGCTAGTTCAGGGACTCCTGGTTTTTATTGTATTCAGGAAGAAGATGGGTTAAATCAAGATATTGAAAACTATGGGAATTGTTGTTTTGGTATGTATCTCTCAACCTGTTCCCTTCAGAAATGTCGTATCCTCCCTGTCCCCAGCTCCTGTTTGTGTGCATTTATTTCTTTGTGCCTCAGAAGTATGGTTAGATTTGTGGTGCAATATGAATGTGGAGCACACTGAATCAGGGGATGACAAGAAAGAACCCACATAGAAAACTTCATAAAGGACATCAGTACAATTATACTGGTCAATGTCACTGTTGTAGATAGCATTATTGCAATGTAGGAATGACTTTTGCCAGCTCAGTTAAGACAGCTTCCAAAATGCCAATATGTACCAATAAAAGTAGTCATGTGGGATATTATGCTAGTTGACATAGCAATAGCTGTTTAAAATGGCATATCATCTTAGACTGGCACAAGCTGATCTTATAGAGAAGCCCTAAACATAACACAATTTTTTTCTGAGATGATGCTACTGCTGTCGCCTGTTAACTACAAGAAGACAGTGAAGTAATGTCTGTACAGGTGTGAATGTGCAATTTGCATATCCCACCTATTTGGGGGGTTGTTTTATCAGCTTCTAAGTAGTTTTAAAAGCAGAAGCTCTCCATTAGGAGTGGCACGTTACAGTTTTGTAAGTCAGAGAAGAACAGATCAGACTAAGAAAGCAACACAGGAAGCTCAAAAGCAAAATGATTAGTCTTCTGCATGCGTCAGATAGACCTCATTTATTAGATAGTGGATTTGTTGGTTGAACAGCGATGTAGCTGATTAATTTGTACAGCACATGCTGTGAAAGCACTTAAGTAAAATTTTAAGCAGTTCATAATTGTGGATGCTACCATGTTTGCTTTACTGGCTCTGGATGCCTGATTTTGGGTTGGTGTTTCTCCTTTTTAAAAACCAAACCCCTTCAAATTTGAAGAAGCTCAAGTTGATCACCCGAGAACTTTAACCCAGAATCAGTAATTACTTTTCAAAATCTGTACAGAAAAGAGGGCTCCCCAGCCTGATACTTTGCTGTACTGGGGGATTGATTTATTCCCTCTTGTCAGGAAAGCTCTTGTATAACTGCATTGTTTTTAGCTTCCAAAAAGGCCTCTATCTACACTGCTCACTCGGGATGAGCCTTGTAACTGCAGTAGGCCTCGTAAGTTTTCTAGTCACGGAACCTTCCTGAGCTTTATTAAAATGGCCTTTTAAAAAGCACTTTTTTGCTATCAATAGCCACTTTTCTACCTTCGGGATGGAAAACACAATAGGCCAGTAAATCAAGACAAAATGACATTAGCTTAGAAAAAATTGTTATTACCCACTGCAATCGCTACCACTAAAGAAAAGGCAGAACTCCTTCCCCCAACAAACCTACAACAATTAGTACTGGTTTTCTTTTAATTGGCATGATAATTTATTTTGCAGGTTGACTCAGGGGAGCCAGATCTAGAATAATATTGTCAACCTGAAGCAAAGCATAATGGTATTTTTAGGGGGAAAAAGTGTTTACACCATACTGGACTGCAATCTATGAACATAGCTGATGTACAGAGCAGGATGAAACATGTCATTTTCTTTATTTTAAGGGTAAGGTATTGCCCTTGGTAACAAATTGGGAAAACATTTCCATATTTAAACAGTGTTGTATTTCTAATAACTAAATGATCGTTTACCTTACATATCCAGCAGTAAATTACAAGGAGTAGGAAGATATTCTGTTTTTTGGATACTGCTTAGAAATTTTCCACTGAAGTCCTGGCGCTTTTGTCATAGCTTGACTGCACAGAAGTAATGGAAAAATCTGAGCCATTTCTGAACAGGGGATGTTTTTGTACCAATTACAGTTTGGTTGCACAAAAGTAACATACTTGATTTAGGAGCTGTGGTGGAATAGAGACTCTGCTTAGAGGAAGACAGGAAATGGAAAGCTTCTGCTGGTGGAAAGACTATCCGTGGTAATTTTAGGTGCTGCTTGTTGGAAGAACCAGATTTTCAGCAAGTGAGAGTAGGAATCACAAAAAGAAGTGGTGAAGGTCGAGAGCTCTGCTTTTAGTGGGTCTCACAGAAGAGATGTTCTAATGGTGTGGTGAAAACTGAGGACGTGAGGGTTTAACTAGGGGTGGAGGAGCTAATGAATGAGAGTGAGGAAAGAACCGTGCTTAGGTGTTATTGTCACTTGTCATAAACAATTTCTTGGTAGGAAGCTGAACAGAGTACTGAGAGCTGGCTTTTTTGTAATAATCCCAGTGGGGAGAGAAGACAAAAAAAAAAAGATAAGCATGCATGGCAAGTAGTGGGATGTAGTAAAAAAGTGGATTCGTATGGAAAAGAGAGGGTTTTATCTTGAGGAGTCAGGAAGACACTGAGTTCCATTATGAGAGCATCATTTGCAGTATTAATAAAAGCAGCCTCACCGTGCCTCACAGTAACCTCATTGTTGTATTTGAGCATCACGTGTGTGTGAAAGGATTCAGCATCATGGAAACGTGTATGCTATTATCCATTCCAAATTATTCTTTTAGGTTTCAGTCTTTTGAAATTACAGGGAATTTTTGTATCTGAAGTTCATTGTAAACATGAAAGCTACAAGTCGAACTTGCAAATGGTTAATTGATATTTGGTAGTCATCAAGCATTTGTGGATTTAACTGAATCAGTGTTTTAAAGTTGAAGGAAATTGTTAAGAGAAAATTTGCTGTTACAAGGAATATGGAAAACCTGCCTATTTGGTCCTCTCAAGCAAATACAATTGGATGAACAATATATTGAAGAGAAAGAGGAAAGTGATCCTGTAGGTGAGGCATTTTTGGTGATGGTGGGTGGTGCAAGGATTATTTAAGGCTAATTTAAATCTCTCTAGACCTCCCAGCACCTTTTTATTATCAGTGTAGCTCAAGAGCAGAGGCTTTACATCGTCAGCCGCCCAGTAAGACAACTGGTGGTTATGTGGTTAAAAATAATATGAAGAATAAAATAACTAAAAGGCAATGACTGGAACTTGATAAGGAAGTTGTATTCTGCCTGTGTACTCTACTCAACAGTTCCAGTGTATCACAAAAAATCAACTTAAGAAGTAACTGGAACACTTAAGTTTTGGGTAATTTGGATAATTGCTGAAACTGAAGAAAAGGAAGAAAAGTTAAGAGACTGAACTGACAGAGTCAGCACTGTCATTATTTCAAGATGGCCAGTTGAACACGAACATGAGATAATGGCTGTGAGAATCCAGAATACAGGCAAAAACACATTCCTACTTAATGTTATTGATTATTTGTCTCCAAAGAAAACAGCAGAATATTGTTACAAGTTGACAGAGACGTCAGCCAAGGATACAGGAGAAAAAAGTATATGAGGAGGTCTTTGCTTCTTCAGATAGCAAAAATAGGGTAAAAAAGATCAGAATGTCACAAATGCAGTAATGCGAGACGTTTGAAGTATCATTTCTGAAGATGTTTGTTGAGTAACAAGTGTATCTCGGTACTGTCCTGAAGCATATGGTGGAAGGTCAAACCTCTTCCCTAGCTGTTTAAAGAAAGAAAGGTTGATAAATAGTGAAATTCTCAGGAAGATGAGGACTGCACATTTGTATTCGATGCTGCAAGCCGACTAGACTTTTCATTGCATACAGAAGTGGATTTGATCTGAACATAACAAGTTACAGCCTTAAATTGCAGCAATGGGAGATTTAGGTAGGGTTTGACAGGGGGAAAAGCAGCTCTAAACATAAGGAGTGTGAAGTGTCATGATAGAGATAGCAAAATAGGAGTTCTGGAATCTCCACCATGAGATTTTTTAAAGCAGGACAATGCAACAGCAAATTAAGTTCAGTGTTTGTAAGTGTAAAGTAGGGCGCCTTGGGAAAGAATAATCCTAATACACTATAGTGGACTCTTAGGTGATTGTCACTGCTCTGGAACTAGATCTTGGACTTTTATTAAATATTCCTAGGAAAGCTGAATTTGACACTGGAAGGTAGTAGGTAATGTGTGTGTGTGTGTGTATATATATATATATATATATGTCAGTAGCCACAGGCAAAATCTGATAGACCTTGCTAGTTATTAGAATGGGAGACTTAATTGTATTTTTCCATTCCTTTACCAAATTGAGAGCTCTCTAAATACACAAGGCAGGGCATAGCTTTTCAGATGAACAGATACTGTTAATACCAAGACAAATGATTTTTATCAGATCAATACATTTAGGATCGAAATGGGAGGAAAATATCTGTTCATCAGATCAGTACACTTCTGGCACAGCCTCTCAGTGGGATTAATGAAAGGCAAAAAGCTCTCACTAGTTCTAAGGCAAAACTTGAGCTGTTTAAGAAGGGGCTTATATGATATACCAGCATGGGACAACTGGGCCTTAGCTCAGTACCTGAAAAGGTCCCTTCTAATCCTATGTGGTATCTTTGCAAATATATTCCCTTTTGCTTCATGGAACCCTTTTGGGTTCCACTGAAAAGGCAATAATTTCCTTTGCTAGAGAAGGTGTATTATTTGGAGATTATGTTTTGGCTTCTTCGTGGTTTTAAAACACCATTTTTAAGGATTAAAGCAGCAGCAGAGCTGATTATTTAGTGGGTCTTACTTGATGAGGTAATGACACTTGCCTTCTTTACTAAGTACTTTTTGATCTACTGATGAAAAACACTATATAGGCTAGGTAATATTATTGTTATTATAATGGAGTGTTGGGGACTAATTAGTCACGCCAACCCTTTTAGCCAAAGGAAAAGAAGTGTTGATGGAGAAAAAGGAATGCTGTTAAGCTTTGGGAACGCTGCTTGTAAGTCTTCTTTTGAGTGACAGTCTCTCTGTGTAACCTGAACTACTCAAAGCTCTTGTGTGGGAAAGTGGATTTCTTTCAAAGTGGGTGGTTCAGGGAATGCAATTTGTAAAGAAACACACAGCATGTATTGAAAAAGCTCTGATCTACCTGTTATTTCTTTGCCTGGCACATTGATTTTCCTCCTACTATACTTCCTGTCCTGAAGGATACAGAAGTGTTATGCAAAATACAGACTTCATCCTGAGAGATGCTGAGAACCTGTACCTCCCAATGACTTAGATTTTATTTGTGGGGAGTTAGTGTCCATCATTATCAACATAAAAAGCCCCTTGGAAGCATTCCACAAGAGCAAAGGTTAGGGTGTGAGGAGTAACGCTGTAACACACTGACACAGAAGGAGGAATTTTAAAGATGAGTATAGTTATTATATTCATATTTGACCAAAATTCAGGGGCAAACAGCCCCAGTCCTGCAAAAAATGCAGTGAGATTGTTAGTAGGTGGCTCTGATCTCTCTTCATTGCATGCCCAAAGGCCGTTCAGTCGTAGTGACTGAACATACTGTGGCTAACTGGGTCTCTCACACAGCGCATACAGCTTTTCTTAGGTGGAATTGCATTGTGTCCTGTTTGTCCCAACTTGCATTTATAAGATATAGGTCACCTGTCCACTGATGTAGTTTCCATGTGTTTTGGTGCTTATTCAAGTCAGGTGGCCCTAAAGCCTAGACCCAGGCCCATCTTGCATGTTTTTTGTGCTCATGGTACTAAGTTTACGTTTTCCAACTCTATAGATTTTTAACAGAAAGTAGTCTCTTTGAGGTATAACTTTATATTATGTATGAAAGTGATTAGATGGAATCAACTTTCTTTTGGACTCACCTGCCTTCTCATATGCTTTTTCCATTGCTCATCCAATAATTTTTTTTAGTACTGCAAAGCTATTCTGTGTGTAGGAGAATGAGGTGGAAACTATTCTGAATTGAATATCAACAGTATTACTAGCAGCATTCTGATGAGCAACTCTTTTTATCATTGCTGGAAAAAAAAGGATTTGTTTACTTTTGTGATGCAGGTTGAGTTTTGGCTATTTCTAGTTGCTGAAACTCCTTTGTATGTAAACCAAATTGCTGAAACAATAATTGAAGATCAAAAAGCATTTACAGTAGTATATGTAAGTATGTATGTGTAAAATATGAAGACATGTTCCTGTTTGCCCAGATGTCTTTGAAAGAAAAGGTCACTCCCATTTAAAACTGGGGTAAAGAAAAAATTATTTTAATCGTCTTATTTCATTATTATTTATAATATATTCTGTATGTAGCTTTTTAGAAAGCTACTGATGAAATCTAGTCCACAAGATCCAAATTTGAGACTGGATAAGCACAAATAAGGTATTTATTCACCATGTAGACCTTCAGTAACCTTCAAGGTAAAAATGAATCTATAGGAATCTTTTATTACAGTTTTTCAAGATTATGACGTGAATGTGACAAATTGAATCTTTTATAAAATGACTGTAGAAAGGTTAAATGAAATCAGTATTTTTGAGAGTTTGAATGTTCACAGGGAAGCCATCCAACCTTTTGGCTTTAATACTCTTACACTCTAATAAACTTGAGGCTGTCTTCAAAAAAACAAAACAAGCAGTTTCTCTGTCATTAACCACACAAAATGAAATAGCTCACTCTTTCTACTTGACATTTTACACAGGTGGAGATTGTCTTGAAACTCTTGGAAAGAGTACTAGATTAAAAAAAGGCATCCTGTATTCTAGATATGAAAGAAAGGGTGCAGGAGATCCACCAAGGCTGTTACTGGGATAAGCAGAGTAATTTGAGCACCATAACTGTTGTTATCCAGAGAAGTATTTGAATAGCTGTGTTTCTTTCTTGTATGTGAATGGAGAAATATTTCCTGGTTTCATATTTTTATGTAACTACAGCTGTGCGGTAGGACTTTTATTTAGCCATCTCTTACAGATAGTTGTACCTAACATCTGTAGTCCCTAATTTCTCTGCCCCTAATTCCTTGCTGAAGGCTTTGTATTGTAATACTATACGTATGTTTGGCTTCACAGTAGACTGTGACAAGAACAGTTCATCACGTAAGGGAGAAAATATTTAAGTGCTCAGCTGCATTTTTAAAGTTATGGGTTCCCCTTACTTCCAGTTTGCTGTTTTCCAAAGGACACACTGCACGGTCATTCTGACCACCCCAGCTTGATGGACAAAACTGAAGGCAATTTCCAAATGTCTTGGTTATTGAGAATTCTTAGTAGTTACTATGGCTCTTGTTTCTTTCTTACATTGCTTGCTGGTCTGTGTTCATGTAACAGCCTCTCTTCTGATAAATGATGAAGGTAAAACCAGCCAAGATAAAAAGAAATTAATCATGAAAACTCTTTTCTAACTGGTTTTCCTGCTTTTGCCATCTCTTACCGCATCACAGGCTGTCACTCTGCCATGCTCCATTGCTCACTTGTATGCTCATTCGTACCCATTTTTTCTTTCACATTTATGCTTGGCTACCCTCTAACACTTTCAGCCTCACTCACTCAAAATCCTGTTCCTGTTTTCCTCTTGCACTTGCACTGGTTCACACATCCCTCACACTCTTACTCTCTCCTCAGTGTTTTCACACCTTGAGCCCTTTTAAGCCTTTTGTGTTGCACTTCTTTTTCGTGCTTCATTTCACTCTAGCTCTCTGTCACACATGTTCAATTTTCTCTATTTTATCACTGAATTCCTGGGGGTATATTTGCAGTACTGCCTAGCGGGAATAAGGGCTGCTATTCTAGTATTTCTCTAATAGTCTTTATGTTCCTCGTTCAGCACCAGTGATGATGTGATCAGAAAATCTTAACCACTGCTAGTTTCCCTCCACATGTACATCATTAATTTTCCTTCTCTCTCTTTTTTTTAAAAAATATAATCCCATTTGCTTCCTCTTTTTAAAATTGATTTTCAGTAGAAAAACAAGTTTATTTTGGAGATATAAAACCAAGCAACATTGTTCAGCAAAGTTATAATGTGTTCTGTGCAAAAGTCCCAAGGAGCCTGGAAATGGAGCTAAAAGAGCAGAGCGTTGTGTCCTCCTAATTATAAGAGACAAGATCCAATATGGCTCAGATGTTCCTTTCTATACAGCAGTGACATTTCAGAATGGAGAAGTCATGCAAATCAGTTGTGCACAGTTCACCTGCCTATTGTTTTCCTATGCTGTATGTTCTACTATCTAAATACCTGCTTAGCTATGCTTAATATAAAAACCCCACTGACTGCAGTTTCTGTTACTGTATTGGGACTCCTTCTTATATGATAATTAATTACCCTCTTTATGAGTAAACTTCTAACCAACTTAGCTTTCTGTTCTTTTTTTGTAATATACTTTTCAGCTGTATAGTTTTCTTGTATCTGGTGTATTTGCACAAACTTACATGATGGTTAGGAGCATTTATATTTAGGGCTTCCACAGAAGAAAATGTGATTTGAAATCATACGGCCAGCCAAGAGTAACTAGAAAAGTACAGGACTTTCAGATAGTTGAAAATTTCTTCATAAATCCATGCACTGTTTCTCTCCGCTTAGTGTTCGTGATTTAGTGTGTTGGGCTCATGGTGGTGGTGTTGGAGGGTGTTTGTACTTCAGTTAGCTAGTTGCTAGATGTTTTAGTGTTATTTCGCTGTAACTGATGCAACTAGGAATAAATAAGGGGCAAGACATGATTTTCCTTTACAAAGAGAAGCAGCTCTGTCTCTTTTTTTAGTCATTTATGATAGCATCCCAGGCTTGGGGAGGGCTGGGGGGGGAGAGGTGCTAGGAGGGAGAAAATATGTTTAGATCTTTTATAGAAATAAGCAAAGCAATTCATTCTGACAGGATAGCAAAATTCAAAGTACGTCTGTATTGCATTTAAAAGCACAGTTGGAGCACAGCTGTTGCATATCCAGTATCTTCACTGCTGTTGGTACCGTGGCAGCATGGACATTTTAGGATTCTGTGTGCAGCTCGAGCTGATACAGCCTCACTGTTGTCAGTGTCTGAACTAGTTAATGAAAACATTTCTGGTGTGTCCGCACTTCAGGGCTGCCGTGAGCCATCCCCAAAGTTACAGACATAACGGGTAGTGTGATAGGAGTAGGGGCAAGAAGGGAGCCTAAGAGTAGAGGGACTGCAGAAACCACTGGAGGAGAACAAAAGCCTTTCCAAGGGATCCGAGCCCCTGATCCATCTTGTTATGTCCTGACTCTCAGCCAGCACCTGCTTGCTTCCAGGGAGGTTTGGATCTGCTGCTGGGTAAGCACAGAGAGTGCAATTTATCTCCTATCTGCTAGTTCCCACTCCCAGAAATCTGCAAAGCCTTGGGGCAAAAGATTCAACGGAACTCCCAGATCAGTAATTATTGGGGTAATTATGTTAGTAATTATGGGGCATTATTTTGATATCTGTTTGTAGTCAAAGTAGAATTTGAAAATCTGCAAGGCAATTTGATTTACAAGATAAAGAACAGAAGTATTATCAATGGAGTACCCACAGATATGTCCATTTTTCTACAGTGACAGAAAGAGTATCTTTTTGAATGATGGAGGTTTAAATAGATCATTGGAGTTTGAAGTGCACTTTACTTTGGGAGCAGGGGTTGAGAGGGGAAAGAATGTTATTCCCTGTCTCTAATGCTTTCCTTCGAGTCTCGGGTTGTTTGAATTGCAGATAAGGCCTGTGTGGCAAATGTCTACGCAGAGCAGAAGTGGCTGTTACCTGAGGAGTAACGAGCAATTTGGGCTTGATAAATGGCAAGCAAAACTGTGCGCACGTTATGCCACAGCTGCAAATGGGGAGATACTATCAGGTAGGAAACAACCCTAAATGCGCTGTATATGAAACGGCAGAAGGACGTCGTCTGCTCCTAGCTTGAGATCTGGTTTGGTTATAGTGGGAATTCTCCCTGCCAGCTGCACAGCGGGATGCGAAACGCAGCTACTTGAACGGCAGAGCCTGACATGGATGCCCTCCTTCCCGCAGAACCCTGCCGGCTTTCCCCTAGGTCTCTTTCCACGATGTCGAAGCCAAAAATAGACATGTGGCGAGACACCAGGTTGTAGAGAGAGATGACCGATATTTGTGTATTTGCAGCTAAGGTTTTCACAAGTCGGTATCTGTAAAAATGTAACTTTGTTTGTTGTTTATTTCCGAGTCTGTAGCATCAAATGAGTGTAAAACTTCTGGAAGGGAATGAGTTATCAGCTCACTGGAGGCAAGGAAGGGAGGACACTGAGATGCATTTTACCACATAAATCAAAGTGGACCTCTCAATTTTCTTGAAATTTATCAGAAAAGAAAATTCAGTACTTTTTTTTAAAACCAGTTCCATTCGTTTCTTTAATGAGTATTTGAAAATCTTTAACCTTCAAGGGTAATTATTCTCTAAGTCTTATCCACTCCTTCCATTTTGTAGATATTTTTCTTCCTTTAAAAAAAGAAAAAAGCTGATTAATTATAAGAAGATGGATACTTAACTGAGCTTCAGGCTTCTTAGTGAATCCCAGCCTGAAGCTGATAAATGTTTTCTCTGGCAATTTAAAGAGTTTTTTCTTTTAATCGAGTTTTTCAAAAAGGGGGATATGTTAAAAAAATTGCAAGACAAGGTGATACATAACTGTCATGAATGAATTAAACTCACCCGTAGGAAAGCTTCATTACATACCCATTTTCAAGATCAGAAAAATAAATAAAGATTATAACTGCCTATCTTTGTGTGAAGAGAAAACCATTCTCTTTTCTTAGTCTGTAAAACAAGAAAATCTAATAGTAAAATCACAGAAATAGGCAGAAAGAGAAAAGAATGGATGTAATTCCTCAAACTTTTAAATATTTTAAACACTCTCCATTTTTAAAGATTTAATAGAATTTAATTTGACTGATGGTGTCTCTTTGGCTAGAAAAAATATCATTTACAGTATTGCCAATCCCAAATGTCATGAGTTCTGGATCACAAAAATCATGACACTGAATTTTTAGTTTTGTTTCTAAAGCAACTCTGCATCTGTTCTCCTAAAAATAAAAGTCCTCATTAGTTGCCATTTGGAGTATGAATTATTAGATCAGAATTTATAACTAGATAACAATTTCAAGCTTTGCTTTGGCATTCTATGGAAGAAGAAATCTACTTGCTATAAAAAAGAAAACCAAGACTCTTGGAGTAACAGTCCACTTGTGCATTCACATTAATGGAGACTGTATAAACTAAGCAGTACTTGTAAGGCAGGTAGATGGGCTTGTCATCTAAATGACTGCTGAATTTTCTTCTTTAATCTGTCATACAGTCCTTAGGAAGATTTGTTGACGAATTACAACATCTCAAGTAGTACTTGGGATGTGCATCTTTTTTTCCTGTTTACTATCCCTACTAGCTACAGCATGAGAGTGCTGAGTGTTGCTTCTCTCTTTCTCTAACTCCAAAATAGACTTAGGAATCATTAGTTTTCAGATGAAGGGTCCAGGGAAAGGCAGCTCTTAGGAAATTCTGTGATAATCAATGCCAATTTGCACTGCCATGTGCAGCTACCAATGGTCGCGCTGACATCTGGCAGCTCGGTAGGCTCCGTGGAACTTGGCCACAGATGCTTGTGGCAATTGACTGTTTACTTAGCAAAAACGTTTTGAAATATCTGCTTCCTCTCTTGATAGGTTGCCTTCCAATTAAAAGGTGGCAAGAGGGACACTTGGGGATGGACAGCAGGGAGTATGTTAGGGTAGTCCTTGTATGCAGTGGCAGAGCAGGTAGCATAGGGCCTGGTCCCCACAGCAGCAAAAACTTCAGTCAGGGTTGTCAGTGTGCACTTCTCAGGACCAATTAAAACCTCGATGGAATCCATGTGTTCACTGAGTTCAGGGCCATTAAGGATTTCCCAGTTGTCTGAGCTGGTCTTTGTGTCACATCGTTGGATTTTACCCCAAAGTTTATCGTAGTGAGGCAGACTACTTAGGTTTTGCTGCAGCGTTACTTCTGTGAGGCTGAAACCTAGCCTTCAGAAATGTAGTAATGATTCAAAACATAGAAAATTATCACTCCCCACAGGAAGCTTGTGCAACGATTAGTCATATTCAGTGACAAAAATGTGTACCCCATTTCTAATTTGAAATTGTCCGACTATGGCTTCCAGTCACTGGTTCTTGTTATATTGTTCTTCACTAGATTAAAGAGCTCTTCAGTACCTGCTATTTTCTCACTGTGAGGGAGCTTATACAGTTTAATCAACTCACTTCTCAGTTTTCTTTTTTGTAAGCTAAACAGATTGATCTCTTTCAATTGTGGGGCATTATCCCTAGTCTTCAGCTCATTTTCTGGCTCTCTTCTGAACCCTCTCCAGATTTTCAACATGGTTTTAAAAATGCATGTGACAGAAGTCATAGTGGTATGAAGTATCATTCTTGTCAGTACTACATACAGAGGTACTACATATATTTATCTCCTAGTCTTTACTTGCCCGATTATACTTCCAAAGACCTAATTACTTACACACCCCTTTCTTTTATAGCTTCAGCTCTTGAAGCTCTTTTTCAATTACTTGCTTATCTACTCTGACTTTTAAGTCCCTTCCATGATCCTTGTTTTCCAAAATACATGACTCTGTTTTACAGATATGGTCTGCATTGTTTGTTTTCAAAAGTATACCTTTGCAATTGGACATGCTGAACTGCAGTTCGGGGACTGGATTGCCCTGTCTTTAGCATAATTTACACTATTAACTTTGTGTCCTATGTAAAGTTCTTTTTTTATTTCCAAAGCGTAAATGAAATGTTAAATAGGAACCAGGAGATTCCTTGAGGTCCCAGCAGATACTCCTGTTCCAGTAATTGACACCTGTTGCTTGCAATCTGTTTAGCTAGCAAGTTTTTAGTTCATAAAATAGAATATCCTGGTACTGTATCTTTTCAACACAAAAATTTGTTACTAGATGAGACACCTTGCAGATGCCTTAATATATTACATCTGTGCATAATCTTTATTTGCCAACTTTAAATCTGATCAAAAGATAAAATCAGTCTGATCAGAGCAGATCAATATTAAAAAAAAAAAAGCAGCTGTGTATCTTTAATTATATTCCTATCAATTAATTTTCTATCTACTGATTTTTGGATTAACTTTTTCATTACTTTAAGTGCACTTAGTGCATTTGGCATCAGTGCAACAGGCCCGAGAGTCATCATGATCATTTTGTTTCCCCTTTTTGAGTACTGGCACAGAATAAATACTCAAGTCAATAAAACAGCCTATCCTTTCTGATCGGTATTATGTAGTGTTCTTGGCTGTTCCCTGGACAAATTCCCTCCTTTATTCTTGAGCACACTGTCTTCCCCCGGTTATTTAGTATGGACCACTGGATAGAAGATAGCCTGGTTTATGTTCCTGTTAACAAAAGTCAAGTCTTAAAATTGTCTGCAGTGCAACTATTTATATTATGTAAAATTGCAGTTCTTATTGTGTTCAAAATTTACTGTTTTTCTAAAATTTCTATATAAGGAAAAAGGTCACATTTAGTTTGACTTCAAGCACATTTAGGTTTCCAAGCATGCAGTGCTTTCCAAGACTTTGGTGTATGATGAGTAGACATATTTCTCCTCTTTTCCCATCAGCATATTAGCTTCCTTCATTTTTTTCAGTTAAGTTTCTAAAGCATTGCTTGAGGGAATATCCTTCTAGCTTGAATCATCCGACTTCAAGACCCCTTTTGAAATTTTGCTGAAGCCCCATTTTAAGCCTGCATTAGAGCATTATGGGCTGAGTTTACACAAAGGGCTATTGCATTACAAAGAACTCAATGGGTATATCTTTGCACAATAATTCTACTTCAGTATGACAAAAATGGCACTTCCAACTATGCACCACAATGAGGCTTCACAAGGGAAAAATTATGAACTCTTTCTAATCTTCTCTTCTTTGTCTTTCCAGCTCTCCATATGTCTATTTTGTTACTGAGTACCTTTAAATCTTGCAGCTATCCTTGAGAACTCAATGGCTGATTTATAATTTTTATAGCTCTTAAAATAAATAAACCACACAAATTTAGGAAGGAAAACTGAAAAATCTTCAAGCTATGTTACACAAACTGTTCTTCCTTCTACAATATTGGAGTATATACACCTGACTTCTCTGCTCACTGTGTTGTGAAAATTCCTCTTAAAAAATGGAATACCTTTATAAGCAATAGGTGCAACTTACTGCAGTCAAGTCTTTCAACACCTCCATTATTAGGTCTGTCTTAGTTTTCCTTGGGACTAGGATTTTTTCGCTGGAATTTAGCTTGTAAAGCCCCTTGTTCTTCTTGTTCCCCACAGACAGACACCATCTGGACATTGTTATGTTGTAATTGTGGAGAGCCTAATATTTTTGTTTGTTAGGATTATGGGATTAGTCTGGCTTTTAAATAAAGTGAAACAGACGTCTTCTCATTAACATTTATATTGCTTCTTTCTTTCTTTGGTTGCAGCCAATAATATTAAAGTATAAGGTTTGTATGATTTAGTAGATTTTTGAAACAAAACCTGGCCATTTTGGTGCCATGAGATATGGCAGCAGATTAATGCAGAGTTTAGCTTTGGTTGGCTTCACAGTGAGAATGTGGTAGAACTGCCTTAGTTCACATGCCCTAAACCTTTGAATTCTCACACTTCCAAATTCCTCTTTGAAATTTCAGAAGTGTGGTCCTCCAGGCAGGGGCTAAGGTGCAGTGGAGATCACTGAGCTCGGGGGTGCACGTTCTTTAGCTCTGATAGTGCTCTCAGTCCTTGACCAAAATCGGTGATATAAAGGGAATTTCTCGTATACCAAGCAAAAAGACACAGCTGCAGTCTTCTGCATGACACAGGCCACAGGATTTTTTTTGTCTTTTACAAAAACTTGTTCTTGATTTTAAAATGTACAGAGACAGAAAATTGGTGGTGATTCTTGCTAGTTATTTCAATGCTTAATTACTTTTTCTGCTCAAAATTTGTACCTTGTTTCTGTCTTGCATTTTTGAAAATTCAGTTATCAGCCACTGGGTCGTGTACTACTCTCTTAAAACTGGAAGAGTCTTCTTGGAATGAATTTTAGTATTTCTTATAGGTACTTAAGGATACGAGCAAATTGCCTATTATCCATACTTTTGTTTATCTGAATAGATTTCTGTCCTGCAGCAGTTCATTCTGAAATTCGTTTTCTAGCACTTAGGCCATTCTGCAGGTCTTCACATAATCCTTCTTATCAAGTTCCTTGTTTAATAAGGATCACCAGAACAGAACAGTGTTTCATATTCTTCAGGTATGTATATTGTATAAATACACATAGGAAAATATTGAATTGTCAAGAATTAAGATTGTCAGAATGTTTCCATTCTAAATATCCTTTTTAAGAGGCTTACAGTTTTTCAAAGACTGTGACTGTTCAGGCTAAAATATTACATTTTTGGTGCAGACCCTATGCAAGATGTTTTTAATTATCTGAGGAAATTGCTTATTTTCCAGGTAAAGATAATTTACCTTGCAAATATTATACAATCACTGTTTAACCGTAACAGGAAGTACTTTCATTCTTTGTCCCCATTTTTGCCAATTCTGACTTGAAGGAAGTTACCCATTGAATTGAGGTTTCTAGTACTTCTTTGCTTAGAAGTTTGTTTATTTCATGGTGAAGGGGGGACAGGTACAAAGGAGTTGACTAGAATGCTGTGCAGATTGATGCAGGATAGGGGATAAAACATAAGTTAACTGCCTTGTTCAGATGTTATTTTCTGTGAGTAGGTGATTCCAAAACGGCTTAACTGGAAAACTTCACGCTTGCTACGAATACGACCTTTCACAAGGGCAAGTGACCATGACATTGGAAAAAAAGACACACATTTGAAAAAATGTTAGGCATGAAATGCAGGAGCAGCAGTAAATGACCTGCTGCTGTTCTTTCAGAAGGAGAGGTATTTTAGCAGGAGATCAATATGAGTATTTTGGTTATATACTATAAAAAAAAAAATATCTAGAATTGAATTTCAGTGCAAGAAAAGGCTTTGGTATATTGTTATGACTGTTAATTTAAATGCACAGAAGCCAAGAACTTTAGACTTACAGCAGCTGTGGGAAACATAAGTTGGTAATGTTTTACATACACTTCAGGGCATAAATTTCTTAGCATAAACACTAATGCAAAACACTACATATGTGCCAGTGGAGAGAGTAATGGATGCTGTGGGAACTGTGTATGACTTTGAATTTCTGGACTTTAAATTCAGAACCCCAAGACTGCACTCACTCACAGCTGTTTTCCCACCGAATATGTAAGGTATAGAATGAATTATGTCCTGTTCTAAAACACAAGGCCCTGATTCTGCATAAACTTAAGTGCTTACATAAATTCAGGCATCTAAGTAACCACACTGCCTGCCGTAACTTCTTCCTCATGTGGTTAATATGCATGTAAGTTTTTAACAGGCTTAGTTACTGGCATCCTAGAAACAATGTAAACCAAGAAATGAAAATGAACACGTCATGCGAAGTGGAAGATGGTATGTTTTCAGAATCACCCGACTTTGCATCTGACAGAGCCCCGTCGACCCTAAGTACAGCAGAATGGCCTAACATTGAAGATATTTGAAATTCTGGTGCACAGACAAGTTGCAATGCTGGTGTTTTGTCTGGAACTGGGTAAATGTGTCTTGAGCAGCGTGTGTTCCCTGGATAACTAATTTAAGCAGCTCTGATCGTCACCCTTAGATGCGAAACTGCGAGGCAAAGAGCACAAGTCACTGGTCCGTGGCGTGGTGAGGGAAGGGGCACAGGATTATAGCAAGATAGCCGTACAAATCGCCTCCTGTGTGGGTGGAAGGAGCGAAGATCCCATGGGATTAAAGACTGTCCCTGTGGTCACCAGCAAGCTCTGTTTGTGCTGCAAGGTGCAAAGATATGCACCGTCTTCCCAGTGACTTTGAAAGGCACTGCGCATTTTCTTGAAAGACGGTAGCCTTACCTCCTTCTCTCTGCCCCCGCTTCTCAAAGCGCATTTTCTGTCTCAAGGCAGCTAGATTAAGATTCTTGCTGGTTTGTCAGTTTGGCTTCAGCTTCCTGAACTCCCCATCATGAGCAGCAGAGGAGATCAAGGATTCTCTCTGACTGGGTATTTTTGCTTTTAGCTAGTAGTTAATACTGGCTAAGTATCAAGTTAATTCACTTAATGCTGTCTAAGAGTCTTTATGGCCTGTAGATCATCTGTTGCTGATGTCCCTACTATTACACATGCAAAATGGTTGTTGGCTCTAGTTGTAGTAGTTTGTGATAAAAGGCAATAGGTTTTGTGGGTTTTACTCTACCTTTAACCCACCATTCAACCCTTTGTTGCTCAGAGTGTGTGGATTATAAAATAATCTGTGTCCACTTGATTGATTCATTCTCTGTTAAGTGTCAGGTCTACATATTGTTGTGTTCATTTCTGACATGTTTAGTGTGACAATTTATAAATACACTGAATTGACTTCCATTTTCTTCTAATCCGTCAAATCAGCCTAATCAGTAAGAAATTATTTCTCCTTTTTAAAACATGTTTGGTCTGAGAACAAATCGGTATTTCCTTATGTCTTTTGTGACCTTTCTGCTGATGCTTATTTTGTTGTGAAACCTCTGACAACACACCAGAATAGCAAAAATTAGGGAACTTAGTCTGGCCCCTTTGCCTATATTTAGTAAATGGGATGATTTAAGAAGCAGCTGTGACTGCATCTTGCTTTTTTTTCTTTTCCCCCATATCTATTTTTGTGATTTAGCAAAGACCAAAACAGACAGTGTCAGAAAATCAGAAGTTTTACCATTGGCATCAGTGGGTTAGGACCTCTTTGAGAAAATCTTGATGGGTGGTGAGGGGGGAGGTTTATTTACTCTCTTATTTTTAAAACTTCAGGGAGCTGCTTTTCAGTCTTTCTCTACCTTTAGCAGGGCTAAGTGTATTTTTGCACTCATTTAGAACCTGAGATCCTACAGAACTCCATTATGGCGGTTGTGAGAGACTGGAGAACATTACCAAGTAATTTCAAACTCATGAGTTTCACGTCAGTGCTTGTAATGTCTAGATGCTTCGCCATTGTCGTGGTTTAACCCCAGCCAGCAGCTAAGCACCACGTGGCCGCTCACTCACTCCCCCCCCCACCCAGTGGGATGGGGAAAAAATCAGGAAAAGAAGTAAAACTCGTGTTTCCTGTTATGGCAGTTCATTATAATCTGGTTCTCCTGAATGGTTGACAGTGCTTGACACATGGACTGGTTATGTATCTTCCCACTCCTGACTGTACCGCAAATTAAACTTTCATGGATTTGGTCCTGAAGAAGCTTTCAAGGGTCTTCTCAGTATGCTTCAAAAGGTACTAATCAAAATCCTCATTAAAAACATGAGCTAAGTTCACATCAGCTGCCTAGGTGCCTAAATTGCAGCACCTAAGTTAAAGAGAGAGATGAACAGCTCAGATCATCTTCTGTCTGGGCAGCCTGACCCCACTTACCTGTATAGCTGCCAGAAGGAGGAAGACGCACTCCCTAAATTCAGCAGACTATAGTTGGCAATCTGAAATAGCCTGTGACTACCAGCAGCTTTTTTAGCACATGAACAGATGATAAGTGCCGGAAGGGGGGCTATGCCTGCTGGGCATACTAGCATGGTTTTTCTCTGCTTTCACAGCAGCTAAGAGGGCTGGACAAAGCTGGGAGAGAGATGCTGCACGCTCGCCAGCATAGCCAGAATTCTGGATGAGGTCTCCCGCCTCTGTGTGGCCTCTTCCTTTCTCCTTTGACACGCCAGTGGTACTTTGGCCATGATCTAGCCTTCAGGGATTTGGGAGGAAGAAGCAATGGAGAGGAGCGATGAAGCTAGCTGTCTGTTTTATAGCAACTCTAACAGCTGTATGTCAATGTGCTCTTCCTTGGCAGCTGCCAGCAGCAATGCTATTAGTTGCCAAGACAATTGGCAGCAGATGGCTTTGTCCAATTGTGCCATGAAATTCATTTAAACTAAAAAGATGGAGTATTGTACTTGTAGCTGATCCATTACAAGAAAATGAGACTCCTTCTACTTTGATTTTATAAGTAGTGAATTTCACAATTACATCCGAGAATCCAAATATTATGTGTACCCCCCCCCCCCCGCCACAGCCCACCACCATGATCATGCAAAAGTGAGGAAAGTTTAGTTGGTTTTTTCACTGATATCAAAGGAAGATTTTCTATATGTACTATAGCTGCTAAGAGAACTTTTTAAAGTGGATTGCAACCGAGGAAATTTTGGACCCGCACTTCTTGATGTGTTTTTTTGTCCAATTACTCGTCAAAATCTTTATTTTGGCAGGTGACCCCCTCATCAAAACAATATTACATTGCAATATCTGAGTAAAAGTATATGACATCTATGATAACTTTTTAAATACAATTTTTGCTGCAAAGTAGCATGCGCTTAATGTAGTCCCTCTTCCAGTTTTTCTTCTGTACAGTAACCAGAATTCTTGTACAAGTTTGAACTGGTGGTCTTCACAGAACTTCTTGAGAAAAAACAGTAAAAGAAGGACAGTACAGAAGATGTCCAATTTATACTATTTTAATGCTAACCTGAGCCTTACAGAATCTGGTATCTCTATCTCTCTACAGTTCATAGTTTTGTTTATAAAATAGGTTCATTTAAGTAATAACAAGAAATGCAAGAAAGCGATGCTTTTTTTCTGGCAAGAACAATCTTCATCCCTACCATTCATGTGACTGCCTGAAGCCAAACAGACTATCAGTATATACCCATTTTTTTCTGATATTTGCTTTTTTTTAAAAAAAATACCTTCACAGATTAATATGATTGTTGGCCAATCTCTTTTTAACAGAAGTAAACAGTTGTAGTCCTCACATTTCCAAAGGAAAGCTTGAATTTTTTTTCTAAAAACTCAAAAATATTTTGCAAAATTTAGAATTTGAAGAAAAAAGCAAATCCATGATTTTTGGTATCTAATAATTTTTGTAAGTGCTTGAAGTAAATGCTGTTAATACCAAAAGTAAATTTATTATGTTTTGAAATGTTTAGAAAGCTAAACCAGCTAAACAATTTTGAATATCTTTTTAATTCATGTCAGAATTTAAATATTAACCTAACAGCTTAATCTTGGCCATGCCATTTTGAGAGTCTTGGAGACAATTTATTTTGGCTAGGAATATGTTTTTCAATTGTACCAAAGTGATTTAGGCACTAGGGAAATAGGTCTACATGACGGGCTGAAAAGTATCCGAGAGATTTAGGAAGACAACCACAGCTTATTTGTTCTTATAACTAATGAATGCCATTCTAAAAATCCCACTCCAGCTCCCAATTTTATATGTATGTTAAATTGCTGGCAATTAAAAAATGCTATTTACAGAGTTGTAAAGGAAGGAAAAGTGATAAAGGAATTGCAAAATACTGCAGTGGCCTAACAGTGTCTTTTCTAAGAGGACTTCACCAGTATACAATCATTTGTATGTTATACTGGTAAAGCATTTCTAGCATGGAGGTAACTGTACCAGTAAAAAAACCTGTGTATTGATATAATAAGCTGCTTTCCAACAATGAAATGTACGGCTAGTGAACATGAGTTTTTTCTGGTGTAATTGTATGTACTCACAGTGCTTCCACAAGGATAACAGTTCAGTCAGGGATTAAAGATTTTCATACCCCATTTCATGGCTCAAGAAGTCTTCTCGGAAGCTTAGGTGTACTGCCTGAAAGCCTGAAAAATCCCCTGAACAATGATTTGGTTGTTAGTTTGTTACCAAAGTAACAGGGCTTTTAATAAAATAATATAAGAACATTAGAGATTGTTGTTTGGTTGTTGTTTGTTTGTTTTTTTTTTTATTTTCCTGATCTCTGCTGGGAAAAAGGTACTTTTAGGACCTCCTGTTGTATTTGGAGCTAGTGAAGCAAATGGGGAGTATTTTCATTTTAATTAATATGGTCTTACTTAAGAAGAAATTAATGAGCTGTTCTTCCAAAAATCTTTTTGTTAGTATTCCATATCCACATTACACATCCATGTAAAGATGGTTGATGTATACAATTTTGTGAGGCTGCTTGGTATTCTTCTATCAAATTTGGCTTAACTGCTGCATGGTGGCTTTGAATCAGTAGCACAAGTTCTGTTCTGATTCTGGAATTTCTGAGCATGTACAGCCTCAGAGTCACTGCGATGAACTGAGCAGCCTAAAATTAGGCTACATTTATCAAAAGTCATACTTAAGAGCTGACTGAAATACTTTGTTCTGTTACCTGCACAAAGCCAATCATCACTATGTAGGACAAGGCAGTACCCTCTCTCCTTTATTAAAATAGGAAAGAGAATTCAAATTTCAATTTTGGCACCATTTTCATTATCAATATAATAAATGTAAAGGAGAAGTTAGCAACATCTTCAAAGCCAAATTGTTGCAGTACAACACAGAAATTAGAACTGGACGCGGTCAAACCCTTTAGTAGCAGCCATTGACATACGGAGCATGTTCCAGGTTTGTGGGTTTTCTTCTCCTCCTTTAAACATCCCTTGCATTTCCTGAGGCTTGTCTGCTTACAGAGCATTGGCAGGTACCTGGCTGTCAGAATGGATTCTTAATTAGTCTTGGGATAGCATTTTCAAAAGAATGTTAAGTCTCGCATTCAAGAGGAAAGTTAATCAGTTAGGACTTTCTTTTTAAAGTCATTTAAGCAATTCGAGTGAGGATAGATGCTAAAGGTGCACTTACCTGCATTGTAGACACCTGCTTTTCTTTGACAATGTGCTCCTCTCAAGCCTCTCAGGCTCCTTAGTGACTATTTATTTTAATGGAATGTGCTTCTAAATCATTGAAGTGATCTTTAAGACCTTGTTTTTGTCGAAACGGTAGAAAGACATACAAAAAATCTGGAGACTAGAATTTCATTGGAAAGTATCAATATAAGTGGGTTTTTAAATTAAATAATACTCATCTTCATCACCTAAATGAAAACAATAATTATGGGTGCTTTTCTATCTCATTATTCTTCCATCCCCCTGTCTACACTGGAAACAGAAATGAGAAACAGGGAAAAATGAAAATTAAAAAGTTTTTGATTGCTCGACTCTTCTTGACAGCTGGGGAATAAATTAATTTTAAATTAAGATAAAAAAATAGGTTTGGTAGAGCAAACTGTTCTGGGAAGGAGTTCTAAATCAACTGTCTTAATAATTTTGGCCTGCTAGATGAGTGGTAGGATTCACCCTCATCTGAATTATTAAGGGAATCACCACTGCTTCTTTTACTGAAGTTAGTAATTTTCTTTTTCTTTGAAAGAAAGTGGTGGTGGATATGTCACTGCTTATGGAGAATTGCTTTTATATAGATATATCCATTGGTTTAGATTCATTTTTCATACCTCTGAGTAAGTCAACATTACAAAAACTTTAGGTACTAGGAACTAGTTTACTAGTTCTCTAGGATTTCATCGTCCCCTGAAACTAGGATATGTGAATTTAGTAAAAGTAATTTATGCACTCTTTAGATTTCCCTAAAATTGAGTAGTCTTAAGAGTGCATGGTCTCTTTTCTTCAACAAATTAACCAAAAGTCTACCAGGTAAGTTTTTCCTTGGTAAAATTTAAATTAAGGTCAGCATCTGCTATGCTTGTCTTAAACTCGATAGCTATTTTGGACATCTTCACCTTAACAGCTCCATTTCTGGGGTTTCATTATGCTTGTTTTCTGGTTCATGTGTTCTCTATTCTAAATTGGCTTTGTGCCTCTCTCTCTTCTGCTATTTTCATTTTACAAAGCAATGTATGAAATGTGACCTCAAGTTGCTGATTTTCATGTTTCTCGGGGCAGCGCTTCACTGCTCTCTGCATACTCCATTGCCCTAATAGCTTAACCTTTTTTTCCTGAAGACATATATAAGCCCATCATTGTACTGTGCCCTGGGCTCAAAATTCTCCATGCATTGAAATTCAATCAGCAAGATACACTCCTTATGATTTATTGGTACCTTTAATTGATATGGTAGGAGTGGTCAAGAAGGGAACAATTTGCAGTCTGCCCTTTACGCTACCCATGTGGCATAGGATGAAAGTGTTCATACACCACTTGAAAGTGCCATTGCCTCACATGTCCTCACCTGCAACGGTCATGGAAATATCATGGATCTTTACTGTATTTTCAGTAAAGTTGCAGCTGAACTGATAATAATTCCAGATGGGACTTTTTTTTTTCTCTGGAAGCCTTTAATAGACATGCATATAAGGTGCACGCGCCAGTCCCATACATACCCTAACATCCCACGTGTGACTGTAGTGGATCAATTCCCCAGAGATATGCAAGTCTCCAGTAGTCAGTTTTTCTGGACTTTTTCGTGATCCATTTTTAATTGAGATCACTGACTGTAAAAGCCTTCAGAGGCCCTGCAAGTTTTAGTCCCCTGAGCAGAACATCTTTCCTTTTCCAGGTGAGACAACAGTGCTCAGTATGAGTAAGAAAGGGTGGGAAATGATATTACTTGGGCAAACAGAACTCTGTCGCCCATGCTACCATCTTTTTGTTGAACTTACCTGTCCACAAGGCTCTATGTGAGTTCTTTTTGGTTCTTGTTTTATCACCAAACTCATCATCTCGGTAGCTTCTTTTTGGTCTTCCCTAAAAGTTCTTCAGTAATGAATCAAAATCCATGTGCTTCAGAATACAATTCAAACCTTGTGTTTCAGAATACAATTGAAAACCTAGTATTATCAGCAATGATTTGTGGTTCCCAGTGGCATAAATTAGGTTCACCTCTCCTCATGGGTGTTCCCTTCTTGCATAAGTTTGTAACCTTTGTGAGGCTGTGCTAAAAACAAGTTTTAAGTGGTCTGTGTTAAAAATAGCCCATTCTTTATGGCGGCGGGGAAAAGAGCTTGGGAGTTCCTTAAGCACGTGTGTCACAGCACTGCAGTTTGTCAGGCCATTGCCTCTGCAAACTGGAACCATTGCTAGTGTTTGCATCTCACCTGCTAGTACACGCAGGAGTGCTTTTTGCTTTGTTTTGTCCTGGACACACATGAGGCAAACAAAGGCAGGAGTACTTGTGGTATTTCTGAACTTTTCAGTGCTTATACTTAAAATCCTTGTATTCTTTCCACAGAGTACTGTTCGGTATGGTATGGTATGGTATGATCAGCATATGTTCTTAAAGGCCCTTTCCCTCCTGGCACTTCTATCCCCAGTGTGGGAAGAAACGATGCATGCATTCTTAGGATTTAATTTGTTCCCTTTTTGGCCAGGGATTTTGCCTGTAGCAGTAGCACAAGCTACATCTGTGTTCTCCAAAGCAGTACATGTTTATTTTCTTTCAGCCATGCAGCACCAATTCTGAGCATTCCAGAACATAATGGTATTTTCCTTACCATCCTTCTTCAGCTATGCATACCTTGAGAATTTGGGTATATATATCTCAGTTAAAGAAAAAATGAGTGAACAGCCTGCAGAGTACTAACAAATTATCCTGATGAGTTTTACCCATAAGTGCATGATTCTTGTCAATAGAAGTTATGCAGAAATGAGTTTTGATAAGTAAAAGAGATTTGTTTTCACTAGGTTTTCTTACGTATTTCTCTTATAAGTAGACTGTCATTAGTAGATTAAAAAATAATTTTGGCTGCTTTGCCACTGCATTTAAAATCTGTAGCTGTAGCTCTTGGTCATGCCTGTAGCTCAGTGCCAACTTGTTAGATTTACTTCGCCAAAGGAAAAACAAATGGAGAAAGAAAACAGAAATGTAAAATAAACTGTTAACAGCACCTCTGTGGTGTCTACTTTACAGGGTTTATGGTAAAAAGTATTTACTGTAATTGTTTTTTGCCATTGTGGGTATGAAACAGCCAGGATTAAGAAAGGAAACAAGCATTCCTGAGGTCACACAACAGCCTGAAAAATCATCCCACAACAGATACAGGAACATTTGAACAATAACTGTCTCAGAGTGCATTTGGTGATTGCTAGTAAGAGCCTCTCCAGAATATAAAAACAACTCGCACCTTCTGTAGACCACTGTTTCACTTGGAATTGTGCCCACTTGAACTAGTACTGAATTTTGCACAATGTTTTAGAATATTTGAAAGTGAAGGCTGAAGCTGTTACGTTTTAGGCTGAATTTATAGATGAATTTCTATCTAATTTAGAGAATTCTCACCTATATTAGATGCTTTATATCTTGAATACTTCTGTCACTTCATCCCCTGCTTAATTACTTTCATTCTTCCCTAATTGAGTTTACGGTAATAACTTTGATAACTCAGACACCATCTGGCATGGGAATATAGATTTCACAAGAAGAAAGCAGCAGAATTACACTTGAAGTTCAGCTATATTTTTTCCTTTGTCTTTTTAAGAGAAATAATCAAAAACAGGCATGAGAATATTGTCATTTCACAATTTTCAAAGAAACATACACCGTACGAAATCCAGTGATGTATAACTACAAATGTACCTTAGAATTCCTCACATATATTCATTCTGTTAAATAAATAACAACATGGTTGTAGCTATGCGAGTGAGGCTTGAAATGAGGCTTATTTTCACATCTCTTGTGTGCAGCTGATAAAAGCCAGTCGGTTAGATTAGATATACCTGGGCTGCTCGGGGCTGAGTTTGGAAGGCATGAATTGATGAAAATTCATTACATAAGCATTTTACACTGGTTAATCCATAGAGCAGGATCAGCATCAGCCTATTATGAGGGATTACAGTCTGCACAGCCACACAGAGGATGAATATATAATTTGCAGAAATTTCAAAATGAAGAAGGGAATTGGGGAATGCTGGGCTCTGAAATTAAGGCATTAAGGATCATCAGGACCCGATTAAGAACCAGATCCAAAATGCTTGAACAAGAGAAGCGTAAAAAGAGGGGGGAGAAATCAAAAAGGGAAAAGGCACAGCTATGAAATTAAATACATAGTAAATGATATCTAACAGATTTGGAGGTTTATATTCTTGGCAGAGTTAAACTTCTGCTTCTAACTGCCATAGTGGGACAGAGTGGAATTAGTATCACTTTACTTTTATCCAAGCATTTTTTCCTGGGGTCTGGATACCTTTTGAGTGCCCAGTTATGGAGAAGGAGAAAACCCTGTTATGTGTACTGGGGAGATATCAGTGAAAATAACATGTTTTTCCATACAAAACTTTGCCTGCAGAGCTCTCTCAAGGATAATTCCAACAAAAATAAACAAAAGCCATAATTTATATGATTGATGGTAAATACGTGTTAATTTTTTGTATTTATTTATCTGGTACAATACCATTGTCTTGAAAGTTCTGCTGAAGATTACCACAGGATATTTAGTGCTCCTTTAAATGCCCAACAACATTTACGATTTTCTTAGTAAATGCTCTTCAGGCTGAACTGATGGCTGCTCCATAGCTAGCACAAGCTTATCACAGGTGTTGGCCCTTCCATGTACCCACCCTAGGTGATGTGTCTGCTGTTACAGAACGTACCCATCATAGTAAAGCACAAGTCATTTGAACAGTCGTAATAAAAAACTGGCATTGCTAGTTCAAAATGTTCAACAGTCATAATTCACTATATCTAAAATTATAAGTTTTCAAGAGCTTTGTCTCCTGATTTTTTCATCAAGACAGGTCATGTTTTTTTCAGCTTTCTCCTGCAGAGATGAAAATGAGATCTTACTGCAAAGGAAACAAACAAGCAAAAAGCGCTGATATTTTGTCATGTAACTCCACCATTTGACTCTCCAGTAAATCTAAAATATTGCAAGACTTTAAATACAATTTTAAGAACTGGAAATACTGAACACACGCAGCAAATTCTTTGCTCACTCTTACATCTTGTGTGCTTCTTAATGTTCCAAGTTGGAACAAGATTTAATGACTGTCACATAATAGTTGAGTAGAATAAGACCTATGTGGTCTTTAGGCAAGTCTGGAATTTTACTTTCCCTGTTGATTGGATTCAGTCAGATTATTTAGGAAAAGAAAGCAAAGCATTGTCTGATGGCTTTTATAATAAATATTTGTGCTCATCAAATAAGAAACTAAATCGTTTCCATAGAAGGTACTAGGATAAGGTGCTAGTATGAATTTTAAATATATACCTGGTGAAATTACAGTTTTTCAAAAGAGGAAAGACTGTCTCTCAAAACATAAGAAATCACATTCAAATGTCCTGCCAAGTGGAATTTTACCATAAGGGACAAGATACATATATACTGACAGAAATGTAGGATTTTCTTCAGAGGAGCACATGAAGTCTGAGCTGGTATAACTCAATATCTGTACTGTTTTAATGATAGTTAAGACCAGACGGCAGCATAATTTAAAAAGTAAATTTGATAATAATACCACAATAAAGTATTCTTATTCTGTTGTCTGCCTTAGTTTTTCCTGGGCAGATGGTCATAATTTAGAAGGGAGGAGGCCACGTTTTCTTACTTACTGTAAGGGTATGTATCGCAGCAGCCTGTTCTCAGAGGGAAAAGAAGGGTGAAATAACCAATGTCCTTCTAGCATTCACTCCTCAACCTTATCCTATGTCAGTTCTTAACAGCTGATTCCTGTGTCTAGATCAGTTCAAATTACTATGGAATATATAACTAAAAATAATGATTAAGATCCTTCCCTTTTCCTAGAACAAGATGGGAGTAGATGGGAAGGGAAGCTACTTTTTTTGTCTCTCTCTCTTTTTTTTTTTACTGTTGTTGTTTCTTCTTTAGCTTGACCTTTAAAGGACTTTTACAGTTGCAGCATTTTTTTATGTAGCTGACCTATTGGTTTTTTCCATGTCTGGTTGTTCTTTAGGCATAAGGTGTGTTGATTTTGGTTTTTTAATGTGAAACAATTTTGCTCAAGTCTCCATCTATTCCACTTAGACTTTAAGATAACAACGATATTTCAAATGATAGCAATGAATAAATCTATAATTATACTAGCAAAGGAAGATGGATAGATATTTTAATGAAAGTCTATTAACAGAAATAAAGGGCAATTGCAAGACTGTAATTGGCCACTACACACAACCCATTTACTCCTAAACACACTACAAGAATTTTTGTAAATGCCTCCACCTTCATCTTCCCTTTACCCCAACGCAAAAACTTGTCATAGACATCAATTAGTTCATCGTATACGTCACTGCGGAAAGCCTATGGCCATCAGCCCTGCTCACAGTCTACCTAACAAAAGCATCGTTAAAAATGCTACACTGTAGTATTTCATTTGTACTTATTAAAGAGGTCTCCCACAGTATATTCTACATTTGAGAGAAATTCCTGGAGATAATGAAAACTTAGAAAACAAGAGATCTACTTGAGAAAAAAAGAGAAAGTGTTCATTTAAATACATGCAGATCCTGTGAATATTGAGCACTGCTGCCCTGACTGAGTAAAGCAACTTTATTTTAGAATAGTAAGTAAGCATGTCAGTGGGGCTTAACCTCAGTGTTGTCTTACACAAGAGTAGGCATATTCTTTAGGATCCTTATTCAGGATCCTCAACATACATTAAGATGTTTCTGTGCACTGGAGCAGAAATGTGAATTAGTCTCAAAGATATACCTCATCTATTAGAAGACAAAATCTTAGTAGGCGGAACATCTAAATCTTACTGGTCGTTGATGATATTTAATGTTAATGAACTTGTGGCTGCTCAAAAATGAAAATTTTCATTTGCTTGCTGCACAGGAAGCTCGGCAGGTTTGTGATGGGGCACAGGGGATATGGCCCACATTCTGACCTACCGCGGTACAGCACTGTGTACGGTTACGGTACAACATAAAAATGACTAATGACATCATGCTGTGTGCATGCAGAATATCATGAAATATTAGACCTATGCTTGTTTTCATCAAAGTCACTGAGTGTTGCTTTTGACTCACTTGAAATAGGATTATGATTCTGGTACGCTGTCTTCAGTTTTGTAACAAAACGAGTACCATAAAGAAGAGTAATTTCCTCATGTTTTATAGGAAACCTAGGTCACTGATTGAAATAAAATCTCTATCTACCTGATATATCTGATATAAAATTAGTTCTGTACATACTTATTATATCTTTGTAGAAGGAGCATCTCTAATACATTAAAGCCAAATATTTTTTTTAAAAGGTAAATGTTAAGTTAGTGCAAAAAAGAGGTTCCATATTACATATCCATGGAGTCTGGTCACCAAAAATAGTTTGTAGTCCTGGGGTAGATACCTGGCCACACTGAAGCCAATTCTGAAACCACTATTGATTTCCATGGGATTTCATGAGAATTAAAAGTATATTTTCTAGTTTGTTTGTTTGTTTGAATTTCATTACTCCCTTTTGTGTATATTATGCGGTTTGGAGATTTTAAGTAGAAAAGTATTATTTTATCAAACACAACATATTGGCCAGCTGTGGCTTTCTATTTGGGAAATGTGGGGAAATAAGAAAACGTGAAACTCTATTTAGGATTCCACTGAACTGTATGGACAGCTCATTGCTGTTTAATGTAATTGTAACTTCTGCAAATAATCTTAACTAGTTGCCTTTAGCTAATTTGTGAACTGTTGTTCTAGTTTGGTTTTTTTTTTTTGTTTTATATTGTGACTTACTTTTCTATCTAAGCATAGCAACCTCGTCTAGTGGAAGGTGTCCCTGCCCATGGCAGGGGGGTTGCAACTAGATGGTCTTTAAGGTCCTTTCCAACCCAAACCATTCTATAATTGTATGATCTACTATTTTAAAATGCTGTGCGTTTCATTTCTGATGTCATAGCCATGACATGTAACCTACCATCTGCATCAGTGCTGTGATGTTTTTTTCTCTACAAAGTGTGTTAAAAATTTTGCTATATATAGTACATAGTGATCTGTTATGACATTTTTCTTCATGAGGAGGATGGGAAACTAACTCATGAGTTATTTTATCTCTTGTCATAGGTGAAGATAAATGTCATAACACTGATCAGCCTTCATGTGTTCTGAATGTGCAGTTACTTGCATTTTCCCCTCACTGTTCTTCAGGGCTGAAGTGGCTGAAATGACAGGTGCAGCAAACGAAAAGCGCTGAGAATGTGTGGGGAAAATAGACAACTCAATACTGAAAGATATTAATAACTTATACACTGCTATGTCATCAGTGAAGTAACACTGATGTTATTTCACAACATCATATTAAACTAGAAATATGAACTTGCAACATTTCTGTCTGCATGTGTAATCCTCAGATACATTCAGAAAGAAATCATTGTTTTGAAAATATGTTCTTTGCTACTTGCCTTTATATATATGTGCTCATATCTGTTGTTGCCTAGAGCTCTATAAGATTTGAAGTTCTTACAGATCTGGTTCCTGCTAAGGAAGAAATGATGTGGTGCAGAATTTGGATTTTTTTTATTTACTTACTTGTTTATCCTTGAACAATCCTTGGTGCTCAGTCAGTATTCAGACAATCTCCTTTTCCAGCAGCCTCAATCAAAATACCAGCACATGGTTTTCTAATGGCATCTCTGTGCCAAGGAAGATTAAGGGATATAACAAGCTTTCCAGCAGGTTTCAGCAGCACCAACCAGCCTGAACTAATACTGCAGAATTTCTGTAGATGTGTTGAAAATCAACTTTTGAGATTGTGTGTAACAGTGCTACCAGGTGACTTCTAGCAATACACATAAATTTTGCTGTAGTTAAATTTTAAACTGTCACCTAAGAGCCTAAATGCTGGCTTTCAGAGAGGCTGACCACCTGCGTTCCCTTAGACCTCCTTTTTTCAACCCATCTCCCATGTTTAACCAAAGCCAAACTCAGTCATTTTTTGCTCTACTATTTGTTGCTGTCTGATTAAAAAACATTCAGGTCTGTTAATAGTAAGCCTATGATGGACTCTTAAACCAAAGTGATATGGTAGCGACATGGGGGCAGCTAGTCGCGTTACGGATTCCATAAAGATCTTCCCAATTCTTTTCCACGTTTCCTTCTCCTTAAAGCAAATGTGCATATGAACTCCTCTGGTATTAAGCAGATCTGGGCATGCCTTGTGTGTCATAGAATTATGAAAACATGGAGACTTGCGCACATAAATGTAATCTACACATTGTGCGTGTTTATCTGTGTTCTTGATACTACAGTTAACCAGGAGGGCATGGCTATGACTGATGACCAAGAATCACATTCAGGAAATGAGGTTCTGATATGGAGAAAGTGAGATGAGAAAAGGCTAAACAGAGAACCACATAATGATACTCAATATTCCTTTGGAGGAGGGGGCCACATCTGGAGGTCACTAGGAATTAAGGGGCTGAATCTGTCCACTGGACTTTCTGCATGTCTTTTAAGGTGACCAGGCTGTCTTGTCACAGAGCAGTTGTTACACATTCTGCAGGTTGTAAGGAAGCTTAGGTAAATGTTTTGAGGAATATGCAAAACTCTGTCTTATATTATTCTTATTAGAGATATTCTGGTTGAAACGAATGGTTGCATTTTTCCTCTTATGCAGGGTTGGGACTCTTTTTTGCTCTAGCTTGTAGATGTCAGTATGTGTAAGTGCATTTCTTCTGAATGTTTAGCCTGATGAGGGTGAGGAAGGGTATACAAAGCAGACTCTCTTTCCCAGGTTCCCCAAATCCAAGTGCTGTACAATCAGGAAATGCATTATAGCATCCATTGTTGCTTCAGCAGGGAAAGCGTGCTTTACATATGCAAATACTGCTCAGAAGTTTAACTTAATAATTATCAGCTGGAGTCTCTATTGATGAGCAGCTGAGGCTAATCATCAGCAACAGAATCTGAATTAACTACTACTAGGCTTTGATTGAGCATACTTGTCTCATGCTTGTGGTTACTGTGGCAATTGTAGAAACCTATAGGTATTTTTATAATCTTTTCTAAGCTTATAGATGCTTATTTCTTGTACTTTTTGTACTCTTAAAAACCACCATAAAATGCTGTATTTCAGACTTTTCCCCTTCCTATCTCTTCCACAGTGTTATACTGAGCAGGAGCCAACATAGAAGGGTTTCAGTCTTCTACATCCCACTGCCATGAATGATAGTCACAGTACTGTGTACAGCTGCAGGGATGCATTTGGGCTCGTTCGTTACCTTAGAGAGCTGTAATGGCTGCCTGCTGTTGGTTATGTGCTCTGCTATATCAGGGCCTCTGAAGTTACCTTAACACCAAGCTCACACCTGAACGTAGAAAAATCTCTGGACATAAGATATCCAAATGGTTAATGAAAAAAGAGATTCAGCTTCTCCATAGGAAATCTTCAGATTAACAGATCCCATTGTCTTCCCTCCCACTCCTACTGTACACCAGGGAAATTCAGCTGGCTACAAATACTTACCCTGCAGATATCATTCATATACCTTTTCCTAAGTGTGCTTTATTATTCACATCACACTCCTACAGTCCCTCCACAGCTTCCCTTCTAATTACTCCCTGCTTGACCATTCCTATGAATAACCAGTGGCATTCACCCACGTTCTGCCATTTAAGGCAGTTAGTAGTCCGTCCTACTATGAATTGGATTTCTTGTTTTCCAGGAGGTGCCATTGTAACTCCGGATTGTAACTCTGAAGATTTATAATTGAGTTGCAGAAGGTTTCAGCTTTGGGGCACAGACATCCACTAGACAGTGGTTTGTCTCTACCCCGTAGTGGAGGTGGTAGAGGGGAATGTTTCAGGGCAGAGGCAATCAGGCTAGCTAAAACTAGCTCCACTGACCACCTAAACCAAGCTGGATGCTTTGCACCGCAGGAGGTAAGAAGTGGTACATGACCCTTTGGGTCAGCTAAGCTGTGGGAATGGTGATCTCTAACTGAATGGTGATAATGTCTGCAACTGATCTAAAAGAGGTCATTTATTTGTGCCCCCAAGTGACCACTGCTAATTGTGATGTGGTTGTTTATGACAAAAAGTCATTGCTAAGTGATGGCCGGTCATTGGCTCTGTAGAGAAATGCTTCTGCCAAAAATACTGTAGGCAGCACCTCTGAGCCTGCATAGGGTGGTCAAGGACAGAAAGGGTATTGACCCTCTTCTCCTGTTTCGGGATTCTCTGCAGTATACTTGCAGAACATTGTTGTAGGAGTTTTCCCTGCAATACCTGTTTGGTGTCTGAATATTTGAGTCTTCCGAGCTGTCACATTGGCAGTCTTTACCTGCATGCAAAGCTTCTGAAAAGAAAGAGAATATCCCTCTAGCTTTGTGGAGAAAGGGCTTCCTTTTCTCCTCTTTATCGCTTCCTTTCCCAACTTCGACAGAAGTGGTTTGCCAAAAAATCAGCGTCTTTACAGGAATGGGGCTTGGAGAAAATAACAATTCATCAAGAGCACAGATGGCTTATTTACGTATTAAAACATTATTTTCCCCAAGCTTTACTCCTGATATTGATAACGTGTTATCTTTGCCAAGTTCCCCTCTTGATAACATGTTATCTTCGTCAAGCCAAGTCACTGATAAAATCTTATTTTCACTCAGTGCTTACTCTGATAAGACATTATTTTCTTACATCTCCACTCCCAATGGAAAGGGGGAAACATTACTTTTAGTCCTTTTCTGGGAGAGGCATATATTTTGCCAAGGCAATGCAAAGCAGGGAAAAGAAGAATGAGAAGAAAACAGAAGAAAGAAAAAAAAAAGTTATTGTATTCTAGACAAGGAAATGAGGAAATCGTTTTAAGACTTACGGGATCTTGTTTTAAATTTGCTAATAAGCTAACATTCATAACAGCTAATAAGCTAATATTTCATTTGAAAAAAAAAACTATTAAAAGGAGCCACATCCATTTTCAGGAAAGATGTATGAATATGTTTAGATTTTCTTTCCCTCCTTCTTCCTGTATTCTGTTCCTACATGCTTTTTCTTTACCTAGAGTCTTTTGCTGTTTACCATCCCTATTATCCCTGTTAGAAGTACCAGAATTACATTCTCTTGGCCAACACATGAACAGCTCTCTGCAGCTGTGCAACATGATGCCATCATTGACGGTACAATTGCTAACTCTTTCCAAGACACAACCCCTTCCTCACTTTGTGTGCAGAGCAAATGCAGCAATGTGGTGAGTGGTTCTTGGACCACTCCGTTTAGTTTTTTAAAGAGACTGGAAGGTGTGTCATGAACAAGGCAGGGGAGCATCGAAAGAAAAGGGACAGCTTTGTAGTTTATGAAGTTGAATCTGCCCTGGAAAATTGTTTCTGCCTCTACCACTGAGTTCATTACATGGTGTTCATAAAACAAAGCTATTACAAGTGGCTAACTATTTTTTTTTTTCCATTTTCTGGGTTTCCAGCTTGCAGACTCTTACATTACAAGAATGTTAAGCATATACCGTTGCATATGCAGATGATGAGGTCTGTCCTCTGAACAAATGAAGTGCAGGAAAGGTGCTTATTTGTTGAAAAACTACATCAGAACCATCTCAATTGTGCATCCAAAACTAGTATTTTATTTTGGCATTAATGACTCCAAACTTCTCTGCCCTGCCTGTAAAGAGGGACTGATAGTACCACCTTTCCTAAAGATAACTTTGAAAAATAAGTCACTGATCCCTGTGCCACATTCAAGTATTACAGGGATGAGTATAATAGGCTAATGAGGGAATAAATAAGTCTTTTTTCAGAGCAGGGTATGTGTGGTCACAAACTGAATGATGAGCTGAAACAAGCTGCTTAACAGCTGTGAGCACCATCCATCCTGTGCACACAGTGATGCCAAGGTTCTTTGGAAGTAAAGTGGTGATCACGCAGTTAATGATCCTGTCATCAGGCACAAGGGAATGACAGCAAAGATTGGACAGCAGACAGTCATTCTCACATTTCCAAACTTCTGAGTGTTTGACTTTTGTGGTGGGTTGAGCCTGGCTGGATGCCAGGTGCCCACCAAAGCCGCTCTATCACTCCCCTCGTGAGCTGGACAGGAGAGAGAAAATATAGCAAAAGGCTCATGGGTCGAGATAAGGACAGGGAGAGATCACTCAGCAGTTACCATCACGAGCAAAACAGACTTGACTCAGGGAAATTAATTTAATTTATTGCCGATCAAATCAGAATAAGGTAATGAGAAATAAAACCAAATCTTAAAACACCTTCCCCCCACCCCTCCCATCTTCCCGGGCTCAACTGTACTCCTGATTTTCTCTACCTCCTCCCCTCGAGTGGGGCAGGGGGACGGGGAATGGGGGTTGGGGTCAGTTCATCACACGTTGTCTCTGCCGCTCCCTCCTTCTCACACTCTTCCCCTGCTCCAGCGTGGGGTCCCTCCCACAGGAGACAGTCCTCCACGAACTTCTCCAATGTGGGTCCTTCCCACGGGCTGCAGTTCTTCATGAACTGCTGCAGTGTGGGTCCCTTCCATGGGCTGCAGTCCTTCAGGCACAGCCTGCTCCAGCATGGGTCCCCCACGGGGTCACAAGTCCTGCCAGCAAACCTGCTCCAGCGCAGGCTTCCCACGGGGTCACAGCCTCCTTCGGGCATCCCCCTGCTCCGCCGTGGGGTCCTGCCTGGGCTGCAGGTGGATATTTGCTCCGGCATGGACCTCCCTGGGCTGCAGGGGGACAGCCTGCCTCACCATGGTCTTCCCCACGGGCTGCAGGGGAATCTCTGCACCGGGCCTGGAGCATCTCCTCCCCCTCCTTCTTCACTGACCTGGGCGTCTGCAGGATTGTTTCTCTTACATATTCTTCTCTCTTCTGACTGCTGTTGTGCAGCAGTTATTTCCCCCTTCTTAAATCTGTTATCCCAGAGGTGCTACCACCATTGCTGATGGGCTCAGCCTTGGTCAGCGGCGGGTCCGTCTTGGAGCCGGCTGGCATTGGCTCTGTTGGACACAGGGGAAGCTTCTAGCAGCTTCTCACAGAAGCCACCCCTGTAGCCCGCCCGCTACCAAAACCTTGCCATGCCAACCCAATACACTTTGCAAACCTGATGTTCTGTGGGCGTAGGGGTTTTGTGTACGATACGTTTAATTTCCAAATCCACTGATTGTCGAGGGCTCTTTTGTTCAAGAAAAGGACAGTGGGAGGGCATCTCCCTGTATAGGAGCAGCAGGCAATAATGGGATGCTTTAAGTAAGGCTGGCCTGCAGTGGAACTGAATGGTTCAGGTTTGGGTTCAATAAAATGTGTTAGCAGGTGCTTAAGTACCATTAACAGCAGTGGAAGTGAACACAGATTTAGCACTTAAAGGACATGCTGAAGTGCCTAAGTGCAACTACTATTGCCTAAGTCCAAGGCTGATGGTTGATTGGTGTCTTGTGTGGAAACAGTCTCTTCTTATTAATGACCACGTAATTTAGCACATATGTTGTCCTTGCCAAATCCCAAGAAGGGTTTATGCTTAATACTGATGGGAGCAGCTTTTCTGTCAGAGCTGAGGAAACTTGTTCGGGCAGTGTGGAAAGGCTTGGTTGTTATTTCTTGTGCTGTCTCTGTCTAGTGGATGTCAGCATTCAGTGTTCTTGCTGTGACATCTTTCAATGGCACAACTTTCTTCTACTGAAACTTGGAAGCATAAGCTCGTATTTGCCTCATTTCATGTTAGAATGAAGAAGTTCTGTGTTCACAGATCTGGAGTAAATTGTTTTGACTATATTCCACTATTAAGATGGTTATTTGGGCAAGGTTTTCTACTTCCAGCTGAGATCACACTGCAGTGATTCACAAAACGGCTCCTGAGAAAAAAATGCCTTGGTGAGTGAGAGAATAGGCACCTTGGGATGCCTTAGCACCTACTCATGGAGGCATGTATGTTGAAGTACCAAACTGTTAACAAAAAGAACTTCATTCATTGCTGCCCATATAACCAATACCTACCAGAGCATCCAGCTGAGCAGAAGTGCGTAGAGTACTAAGGTGTTAGATGATTAAAGCTGAGCTAGAGCTCGAAAAGAAAAGGGATAGTTTATCTGCTTACACAGAGCTTTTATGTCTCTATAGTCCAGACTGCAGTCTTCTTATTTTTCTTTTCCCTTAGGGTCTATGGAGTTCTCTACAATCGTCTTTTTGGGGAAAAAAATAACTGTGGAATGAACTTCAAATGATTTTGCTCATGGCCTTAACAGGGGGAAATTCATGAGAGTGGTTGCCTGCTTTCCCAGCTCTTTCTGCAGTATGTTGGCATTTGGTTAAAATTGTTGTACTGCTAGTCCTCAAAGGGTGCACTGATAATATGAATTTTCAAATGTGAACAAATGTGAAATGGAGTAGTGGTGTTTTCTTGTATCTGTAGTCAGACTGAAACATTATCTGTGAGCCGCATAACTTCCTCTTATCTCAGAGGCAGCCTAGAGTTCACTGTCATCAGTTAATTCATTATAAAGGCATTACATGCTATTAGGCAGGGGAGGAATAATAGCTAAAACACATAGAAACCTCTAGGCATTGTAAAAATGCCAAAAACCAAGTAGTTTGCACTTAAGATAGTGAAAGAGATGTAAAAAATTAAGGAAAAAAATCCCACAACATGCTACATAAATTTGCCTACCTCAGGTAGTTCCTAACAAAATTTTAGACATTTGAGTTCAGATCAGGGTTGTCTGAGAAACTCCGGATCCCTACTTCTGCACTTGTTTTCTCCTCAGAATCAGGGTGAATTTTTCTTTACTACACTCTGCTTCTTTCTCCCTTATCCAGCCCTGCAGTTAACCTTTGGCTAAACTTTGTATTTTCTGTGGCCCTCTCCCCAGGAAGCTTCCAATGCCACTGGGTTCTTTTCAGGACTATCACCTCTCCAAGTCTGATAATCGTAAAACTAGGAACTTAGTGTTAATGCTTATCCTTTAGGTTTTGTATATAAGAAAATTCCACTGCTTCAGTCCCTCTCCTTTCAAATAAGCTGCTAAACTGCTTTCTATAGGCTTTATTTCTTCCAGTGTCTTAAGGTGCATTGCTTAAGTAAGGTTTAATGAAATCTCTTGCCTTAAACACAGGTGACTCCACATATACAGAAGCATTCAATAATCCATAGAATTCATAACTTGCACATGGACAAGTTTTCTGAATTGTTGGACCTACTATGATGATAAGTCATTGACTGATGTCAACCATGAAATAATAATTGTAGTTTAAGCCGAGCCAGCAACAAAGCACCATGAAGCCGCTCGCTCAGCCTCCCCCTCAGTGGGATGGGGAGGAGAAAATATAAAAGCAGGCTCATGGGTCACGACAAGGACAGGGAGGGATCACTCACCACTTATGGTCACGCGCAAAAGACAGACTCAACTTGGAGAAGAAACAAAATCAATTTAATTTACTACCAATCAAATCAAAACAAGGATAATAAGAAGTAAAACCAAACCTTAGAACACCTTCCCCCCACCCCTCCTTCCTTCCCAGGCTTGACTTTACTCCTGATTTTCTCCACCTCCTCCCCTCAGTGGTGCAGGGGAACAGGGGATGGGGGTTGCGGTCAGTTCCTCACACGCTGTCTCTGCCACTCCTTCCTCCTCAGGGGGAGGACTCCTCACTCTTCTCCTGCCCCAGCGCAGGGTCTCTCCCACGGGAGACAGTTCTCCACGAACTTCTCCAACATGAGTCCGTCCCATGGGGTGCAGTTCCTCACAAACTGCTCCAGTGTGGGTCCCTTCCGTGCGCTGCAGTCCTTCAGGCACAGCCTGCTCCAGCTTGGGCTTTCTCGTGGAGTCCCAGCCATCTTGCGGGGCATCCCATGGGCTGGGGCGGGGACAGCCTGCCGTCTCCCCACAGACTGCAGGGACATCCCCTCCTCCCCCCACTCCTTCTCCCCCTCCTTCCACACTGACCTTGGTATCTACAGAGGGGTTTCTCTCACATTCCAATCCCCTCTCCGCTGCAGGTTTTCCCTTCTTAAATCTGTTATCCCAGAGGTGCTACCGCCATCGCTGGTTGGGTCGACCTTGGCCGGGGAAGCTTCTAGGAACTCCTCACAGGAGCCACCCCTGCAGCCCCTCCCCTGCTGCCAAAACGCTGCCACACAAACCCAAACCAAATAATTATTCAGGTTTATATTTGAGTTTTTTGTGGACAGTGGGATTTTGCAGGTCATTTTTATTTCTTTGGTACGGTTGTATTAGCGCAGAAAGTCTGAAGTAAAAGGCTTGACACAGATAGAAAAAAAAAAAATTAAAGCTGAGACTGCCAAGGCCCCAAAATAGAGCAATAATCCCAAATGAAGAATAAAAAATAATAGCTTTATTATTATTTATCGCACCATTCAAAAGTGTACTACTTGCTTCAGAGCACAGCAATGTTCCTTGCAGTGTTCCCTGGGAGTTCTTTTGTCCCAAAGTCACACAGACCTCGTTATGTGTTATGTTATTTTATTTTGATTTAGATTAGATAAGAAGTGCCTAGACATCAGCTCAGAGCACTCTGCCAGTTACTCAAAACTATAAAACTCAAGTGCAGTGCAATCAGTTTAACTCTTCTACCAAGCAGCATACACAGTCAATCAAATATTAGTGGTCCCTCACATTAGTCCACCTACTCCTTCTTCAAAGATGAGGTGAAACACACAGTCCTTGCATTGCCTTGAAAACTGATAAGAAGCAGATCAGGGTAGCATGTGTTGGTGTTTGCCTACTAGGCAGTAGCTCCCAGGAGGCATTTTGCCATGTCTGTGTGCTCACTGAAATAAAAATACCTTCATATGTCCAGTCTGGTAATAGGACTAAATCAAGTAGGACCTTGCCACCAGCCTTGCCAACCTCAGATGTGCAAAAAGGATGAGTTAGATCATCTCAACACTTATGACAAAAATTATTTGATTTCTCAGTCTTAAGATCAAACTCGGTTCACTTTTGATTTTATACTTTCATTTCAAATGGGTCAGGAATTGTCACATTATCATTTGCAGCAAGGAGTTGGGGTGTTACGAATATACCAAATACATCAAGATACACTTGAGAGTAATCAGCATTGTTAGTAACAAAACATGGCTTGTCCAGCTGTATGAACCCTGAGGAGATCATCCCAGAAAATGTCTTACACTTAGCACTATGTAAGAAAACATGGATAATTTTTATAGTAAATCAATACATTTTGACTCTTTATATATTTCAGATCAAGAAGCTAGCTGGTTGTATATTTCCTGACATGATTTCCTTACTGCCTTTTCCATACTAGCAGAAATATGTACTACTGAGAAGACAGTAGTGGAGTTTACTGGCATTTAAAGCTAAGGCTGCATAAACACTGAGCTGGTCTCATTAGTTGCTGCAACTTCCAGTCTGAGGCAGTGAGGTGATATTTCAGTCTCTTTCTCAGACTATGCTGTTTCTTCTAAACGTTGTGTAGAAACAGTTTAGCTGTTCTCATGAATATAGCTACAATTGTTCAGATGTACCAAATGGTACCTTTTTTGTCCATTTTTAATTTTGGCAAAGCAACATTTATGACCTGTTGATTTATGTCCATAGAATAGCTAAAGAGATGTCTAAATTTTTTCCATATTTTGAAATTTTGATGAATGTTGTTCTGAGATTTACTTCCATATCTTGCTATCTTTTCTGGTAATTATTTGAGAAGGTAGCAGAATCCAATGACTAGAATAGGAGGAGATAAGTAACACCTATGTCATACTGGATATTCACCAAGTAGGGAATTATGATTGCCAGTGAAGTCTTTGGCTAGATTTGCATTATAATTGTATGTCTGATGATAACACAGGTTAGTTGTTGTGTGGGTGAGTAAGAGTGCTGTTTTTCTTTTTATCTGAGAGTGTCTACACAGTACGCTCTTGCTGTCCAGTAATAGGAATGCAATATAATCACATCCAAATGAGTTTTAGTCTTCCTAGCTGAGATATCAGCAGCCGAGAAATAACACAATTTCAGTTCCATGCTTTCCAAGCTGGATGGAAAAAGATACCTCAGTATTTTATTGCAATTATAATTGTAGTGTGGCTCTGTCCTTAATGTTGACATTTCTCTATTGTTGCACCCATGATGTGCAGGCTTTTCAAATCTGTGATTTACTTTTTAATAACGATTTGCTTGAGTGTTCAAGTTCCAAAATACCAGTGGCCAAAATTCAGAATCTGTCTTGAGACATTTTTCAAGCTCAGATGTATCCATAAGCTTTGCTAATGGTTGTTTTGCGTTTGTGTGGTGGGGTTTTGGTAAGAGGGTCGGGGCTGCAGGGGTGGCTGCTGTGAGAAGCTGCTAGAAGCTTCCACGGCTCCCAGTCAGACCCGCCACTGGCCAAGGCCGAGCCCATCAGTGGTGGTGGTAGCACCTCTGGGAGAACAGATTTAAGAAGGGAAACCTGCAGCAGAGAGGGGAGTGGGATGTGAGAGAAACCCCTCTGCAGACACCAAGGTCTGTGTGGAAGGAGGGGAGGAGGAGCGGGGGAGGAGGGGATGCCCCCGCAGCCCGCGGTGAGGCGGCAGGCTGTCCCCCCCCCAGCCCATGGAGGGGAGTGGGGGAGCAGACGCCCACCTGCAGCCCGGGGAGAGAGGAGCCCACGCCGGAGCAGCGGGATGCCCCGCAAGATGGCTGGGACTCCACGGGAAAGCCCAAGCTGGAGCAGGCTGTGCCTGAAGGACTGCAGCGCACGGAAGGGACCCACACTGGAGCAGTTTGTGAGGAACTGCACCCCATGGGACGGACTCATGTTGGAGAAGTTCGTGGAGAACTGTCTCCCGTGGGAGAGACCCTGCGCTGGGGCAGGAGAAGAGTGAGGAGTCCTCCCCCTGAGGAGGAAGGAGTGGCAGAGACAGCGTGTGAGGAACTGACCCCAATCCCCATTCCCTGTCCCCCTGCGCCACTGAGGGGAGGAGGTGGAGAATCAGGAGTAAAGTCAAGCCTGGGAAGGAAGGAGGGGTGGGGGGAAGGTGTTCTAAGGTTTGGTTTTACTTCTTATTATCCTTGTTTTGATTTGATTGGTAGTAAATTAAATTGATTTTGTTTCTTCTCCAAGTTGAGTCTGTCTTTTGCGTGTGACCATAAGTGGTGAGTGATCCCTCCCTGTCCTTGTCGTGACCCATGAGCCTGCTTTTATATTTTTCTCCTCATGCCACCAGGGCCAGAGGGGAGGAGTGAGCGAGTGGCTGTGTGGTGCTTTGTTGCCGGCTGGGCTTAAACCATGACAATGGTAAATATAATAAATTAGAAAAATTTTGCAGGAGAAAGTCTGCAAGCAAATGCATGATATTCTATCCAAATGGTGTATTAAAACCAGGATAGCTATTTATATAGATAACAGGAAGTGTGTACACCTGGATAACTCAACAATGGAAATTAGAAGTGAGGTTTTGATTTCTATAGCTGTTTTTTCATTAACTTAGTATAGAGAACTGTTCACCATTCATGTAAATATGAAACAATGGAAGAGAACAAGCAATGACCAGGTCTGCATATCACCAAGATAGTTTTGAGTCAGAGGGTGAGAAATGTACTTGTTAAGGAGAACTGCTAAACAATAACTGCATGATTTCCATTTTCTAAACCACTCAAGCTGGTGTTTGTTTGATAAAACCAACGGGACTCTCTGCATTGGAAAAATTATTAAATAGCAAATATTTTTTTTAATACATGCAGGTGGAAAGTTATTTCAGAGAAATGCCTTAATATAAGATACTCACATATCTTCACCGTAAAGGAATGTCTTGCTAATTATGACACTGTGGGTAACTCTCACTGTCTTTTCGCTTTGTTTCAATTTGATTTCAATTGAACATTTTTGAACAGTAGTTTAGTTTGAGGGTTTTTTACCACCTTTCAAGCATTTGTACTCTTGTGTGTATATATAGCTTTATTAAAGTTATGTGAAAATATATCTCCTTTGAAAACACATCAGCTGCCTCCCTGTTTACTCCCTTAAAAGTTGGTAGCAGTAGTGCATGGGGAAGTGATGGCAGAATGTGTTGCAATTGTCATCTTTGGTTATGGACATTGGTTTCAGGTTAATTTATCTTTTTTTTAAACTTTATATCTAGCTCATTTTTTAATGCTGTTTTGAAC
This sequence comes from Harpia harpyja, assembly GCF_026419915.1. NCBI lineage: Eukaryota > Metazoa > Chordata > Aves > Accipitriformes > Accipitridae > Harpia > Harpia harpyja. The sequence continues at coordinate 25,782,701 of NC_068945.1, read as the reverse complement.
AAAGAAGATACCTTTTGAAAATGTGAAAATGAAGTGTTTCATATTTCTGGAATATAACTTTTCAGTTAAAGGTGTTGAATTGAACCATTTTGCTTTCTTTCAAAATTCCCTTGTTGTCTTTTTCCAGAATTTGACCCACACATGTATTTAATGTTTCTGTCCTTCTGAACCTCTTTATTTCTCAGCAAGCACATAATACTGTGTTGCTGAATAAAAACCATCTGCTCCTCACATGTGAGTCAGCTGGGACTACTGTTTGGCACAAAATGGTAACCAAAATGCTGTAGCTTGACTGTGGAGGAAATGGGGAATAGGAGAATTATTTTGTCTAGCGTACATTTCTAAAATATTTTTAACTATATATTAATTGTCTTCGAATTAAATCCTTCTGTTCTTGACTGTCTTCCCAGACTCGAGACTGGCAGGCAGCCCTATCCAGAACAAAAGAAACACATGCTTATCTTTTAGCGTGCTTTTAAAATTAGCAGGACCTGTAGCTCATAGAACTTCAGCATTTGTCCAAGTTTACCACGCACTTAAGTGTTGCCTTGAAGTGCCAAGTCTGCGTAAAACGTGGCTGTATTTGAAGCACATCCCTGCCTCACGATGCTGACATTAAAGGAAAACGCAACTTCAAGTATATTCTGACAGAAGTGTTCTGTTTTCTTCTCTTGCAGATGGGAAGCCAGTGTCATTGTCTCCACTTGAATCCCAGCCCCACAGTCCTCGGTACACGGCGTCGAGCCAGCGGGAACGCGAGAGCTTGGAAGTCCGCATGCGGGAGGTGGAGGAGGAGAACCGCGTGCTTCGCAAGCAGCTCAGCCTGGCCCAGAGCCGCAGCCCCTCGCACCACCGCGGCAATCACTCCAAAACCTACTCCATGGAAGAGGGAACAGGTGACAGCGAGAGCCTGCGGGCTGGCATTGTGGCGGGGAACAGCTCTGAGTGTGGGCAGCAGCCAGCAGTGGAAAAATGTGAGGTAAATAAGCAAAAGGAACCTGCCAGAAACACTTGGTAGATTTGAAAGAAAGAAAAACTTGATAGACTTGATCCTTTAAGGACATTGCAGAGTCCTATCTCCTTCCCCCTGAAACTTTGTGCTCAGAAACCAGCCTCTTAAAGGACTGCTGGGCGCAACTTTTGAGATGATTTTTAATTATTCTTTTTTTTAGAACTTTAAAACATTCAATCATCTGAATATCTTTTGAGTTATTATTTGGTCAGGGGTTTTTGTCTTTTTCATTCTTGTGTCCCCAAACCTGGTGTAAAAATCAAAGCCTTGTTCCAAGCTGACTTCAGTACAGCTGTGCTGAGAACGACCTGTGGCAAACTGACCCCGTGTGTTTCTAAATTAAATGAAAGAACCACAGTGCTCAGAAAAGCCTTACTCCTTTGCTTGTGCATCTGTACTAGAACAGTTTGGGGTTTACCATTAATTAAATTGTGGCTTATGGAGCCAGCCTGTGCTTTTGAGTTACTTTCACGAGTGTATCTGGATGTTACTGTGGAACAAGAGCTGTGCACAAGAGATGTGGTTAGCTGCAGGGAACAGGAGATCTGTTTCTAAGAAGGTTTTGGGGGGTTGCTTTGGTTTGGCTTTCCCCATTTTATGCCAGTAGTTTTGTGGATGTCATCCAGCTATTTAGTTGTCAGATATCTGAATGATGACAGTTCTCAATATGGATAGATCCAAATCAGAAAGTCTTGCTTAAAGCCCTTGTGCTAGTCGCAGCTGGTGAAGGTATAAAAAATAACTTCCTCCATTTATTTCTACAAAGAGGGTAACGCCATATCACCTTTTATCTTGCTTTCTGCCACTGGGAAGATAAAAGTTGAAAGAAAGTAAGTGGGAGAGAAAAAGAAGTCCTAATTATCTCTTCAGATAAAGTCTGTTTAATGGGCAGATATCAAATATCGTTTAAAAATGAATTATTGCTTTCCAGTTGGACATCTTTGTCCATCGGTGTGGAAAAAAGAAACCAACGTTATTTCAAGGAGAAGGAAAAGGAGGAGTCTGGTTTTCATTTTCCCTCCTCCTGATAATGATGGTCTGATTTTCTTCCCTGTGAGCATTTTGGCATTTCTTTTAATAAGGGAATGTTCAGACCATCAATAAACAAACCTCACTTCTCCCTTATTATCATGCCAAGGAGTGATGAGCTGAATCTCCCTTCTCAGTTATTCAGTGTACCAACCAATTTGGGACACAAAAATAGCAGCTTAAAGGAGGAATAGTTTAAGTGGCCTTTCTGTTTATAATGTGTTTTGCCAATAAATTTTCTTGCTCAGTGGGGTTTAGCATGTGCTGGAGGCAATGGTTATATAAAATACGAAACCTCACTTTATTTGCCATCCCCCTATCTCACCGCACACTATTTTGATAACAAAATAGCTTTTTCTTCTTTTTCTTAAGGAATTCACTCAGTAATTCAGTAACAGCAATGGAAGTTAAAATTAAACTTCCTTATTATCAGATTTGCCAGGGGTCTCATCGTTTATCCTATTACTGTAGATTCTGGTTCCGTGTTTGTGTGAATAGTATCTTGACTCCATTCACCCTCAGTTTTCAGTGTTTCAGAAGTGTAAACTAAATCTTTTTTAGCCTCTGACCCTGGAATATATCACAGCAAGAGTCAACAACTTGGGTAGAAAAAGACAAGGGTTCTGGAAGAATACTGGGGCTCTGGGGGAGACAGAGCTAGGAATAGGTTGTTTACTTCACTGAGTCAGTTCTTTGAGATTTACTGAAGGTAATATTACAGAATCTAACTTGGGATGGTCTTTAGTGATGATTAAAACATTTGAAAATGCAGTTACAATGAATTAATATTAAATCTCCGATAAAGCATAATCTGTGTGATAATAATTGTGATCTATATCAAACAGTAGTGGGTTTTTTGCATTCCAACCACCGCTTCCTACTCTGTTGCATTGCAGGAGAGCTCTTCTGGTATTATAAAATGGACCAGCATTATATTGCAAGAAAAAAACAGAGTTCCAGCCAAGGGCCTTCTCCCTGAAGGGAGCAGATCCCTGTCATGCCTTCCCAGTAGGAGACAATTTTAACACAAACCTTGGAAACAGAAGTAAGAGTAGTCCTTACACACGCGTGGGCACAAATAACAGGCTTCAGAAGGAGAGCATAAAGCCAATGGAAGCTAACAGAATTATATGACTCTTTCTTACGATATTATCCCAGTATCTTTCTAGCTTGTGCCTCCATAAACTGGGCATTTAGTTTGAATTAAGTGTACATTTATAAATATTTTTAAAAGATATTATATATTAGAAAATGGTTAATTAGCAGTATAGCATTTAGTAAGTTAGCAGAATACTTAACACTTGAAGCATTTTTACAGGCATATTTGTATTGTTACTATTCTCAATGGTGTTGCTCAATAGGGTTACATGTGTAGTGCTCCAGACCCACAAAGAACAGGCCCCCACCAACTTAAGCACTGTAACCCAGGAAAAGCAGATGTTACCTGCCTCTGGGAACCATTTGTAGCATATTTACATTTTTGTAACATGCTTTTACTATCTCTTAACCACATAACTGCAATGGAAGGCCTGGCTAGTACTACTGGAAAATTATTGAAGTATGAAATGCTTTACCAAAGATTATTTTTAGCTCTAAGAACTAATTAGAGTTTGTTAAGCTCTTTATTTCACCATTCCAAAATGTAGCCTGAGGAGGAAAAAAAAAATAACATCTGTTTATCTAGGCACCTTATACTCCTTATCAGCATGGGATCTAAGGCCCAGTTCTTCATGTCATTTTGGATATTTTCTTTCCATTAATATTACCCCAGAATGGACTTACATGAAATACTGCTTTTAGAAACAGTTTTTCCTGGTCTGAAGTGGCTAAAGTAGTGGTTTCTAAACTGTGTTAGCATGCACCTTGGTATTATTTAAAACCCCTTTCCTAAAGAAGCTATACTTCCTTAAATGCCTTGAAGTACCTGGGCCTGAGTGCTCCCTAAACTATTTAAAACCAAAAATAGTTCTCCTTGTGTCCCTGATCCACCAACCTGTAGGAAGAACAGCATGATTAACTTCCACAGTGTTTTGGTTACCTATTTGTATCCGTATGTATAAACACAGGAAGAATTCATTGAGTCTGGAAAGCAAGATGTATCTTCATTTAATCCGTTGGTGCAATGACTTCCATTGTCTAAAAGCAGCTCCAGTGAATGGCCTGGTCCAGACTTCTTGCAACATCTACTAGTGATGGAACATGTCTATCATTCAATTTAAAAAGAGCATTGTAGGAGGATGGACACTTTCAAGAAGCTCAGTTTAGTCCTGCAGTGACTTCTGAATATCCAGGCTAGAGGAGTTTGGCAACTAGAATTACCACAGATTGTAAACAGTGAGGAGCAAGTGTAGCATGCAGAGCCTTGGTGTGAGATGTTCGGAGGGACACGTTGAACCAAGCAGACTGGCTGCTGCATGTTGTGGAAGTTGGAGCATTCTTTGCTTACGTGGCTTCACTTCTAGGTGTTAGCTGCAGTCATCGAGTCCAGGGGTTGTGTGAATCACAGTGGCCGGTTCTGCTGGGATGGGGATACAATCCTCTAGCCATCTGCAGATGGAAAATGAGGAGTTTGAGAGAGCTGTGATGCTGCTGACCAATTTCATAATCTGGGAGCTGATGCTTACAGTAGTATACTCAGGAGGATGCAAGTTCTTTGAAGTGCATTCTTCTTCCAGCCACTATTGCCTTGTCTTGGTCAGGATTTGCTGCTCTCTATCCAAACACGTATTTGGAACAAGCACGGAAAAAAACAGAAATAAAACTTTTTTTATTAGGTTGCAAACATCTGCAGGCCATTCAGGTTGATGACCTCATGTTGACTTATGAGTTTTCCCATTGACTTTGTTTAACAGTTAAACAATGGAGGAGAGGAAAGTGAACCAAGAAAAGGAGGGGAACGGACTGAGTCTTGCAGCATGCTGCAGGCAAAAACTTCAGAAAAAAAGGCCTGTGTTTCTATTCTCTTTGAGGATTATCGCTCTTTGCTATAGCTGATTGCCGGCAGGAATAGAAGTGATATGTAGTATTAAACACCGCAGAGAGGCTGAGCAGAAAGTATATATGGATGCCTGTGTCTCAGCTGGAGAAGGACATTCAGAAGAGCAGCAAGTGCTGTCTTCTCACTGTGTCCTGGCTGAAACAGCACGCAAGGCAACAGCACCTGCTAGAAGACAGCGAGGAAAGTATGCTTTAATTTCGAAACAGACTGATTTAGGAAAAGGAGAACAGATGTGGGCGAGTCCTTGACAGAATAAACTCTGATTTTGAGGGGAGTTGTAAGGTGGAGAGAGAGGCTGTGAGGAGAGCTTTTCTGGCAAGTAGAGGTAGTATGAAGTGATGTTGACAGGGATATGACAGTGCTATTCTGTCAAAACCCATAAAATGTTTGTGTCTGGTCCAGTGTCTTCAGGCGAAGTGTTTAAAGCAAGCATGAAACTATTCTCAGTTAATTTGATTTTAATTGGCATTGAAGAGAAGAATCTTAGGCCTTCCAAAAGCCTGAAAAAGACTAGGTGGCAACCAGAGAGGAGGCAGTGCATGCAGTGTCGGGAATCTGTGCACCCTCAGGAACCCCTGCCCATAAATATGGTACAAACCACTGCTGCAATAAAAGTCGTTAATAAGCAGCCTCTTTTCTCCCCTATTGTTATCACAAGAGAGAAACAGTCAATTTTTGCAAAGTGCTGAACATGCTCAACTCCCATTGACTTTAACATAAATTTAAAGTGCTGGATACCTCACAGAGCTGTTTCCAAAATGTACTGCAATATCTTTTCTTTCTCACACCTCTCTGGACAGACAGTTGCCTTATTAATTCAAGTCCTCTTAAAACCTCAGATCTTCAATGTGCCTCAGCTTGTGAGGCACACTAGGGCTGGAGGCAGCTGTGATCTTCATGTGGGGTTTGCGCAATGGCACAGCCACTTGGCAATTATATGATTCAAATAGTGCCCTGTACCAGGCGATGTTAATGGATGGGGCTATGGACTCTTTAGACATGCCCAACGCATGCCACCTCTTGTGTAAATCTGCTTCTGTTACAAGCCAGACTTTGGGAATTTATGACTATGTGAGGAGGCAGAATTCCTCATTTGTTCTCTGCGTAGTGGGCTTTCTGTGGGAAATGAGAGCAGTGTGTGTGAGAAACCAGCTAACCAAGCTTCAAATGGAAGCCAAATGAGGCTTCCCTGCAGTTTCACAGCTGTGTCCCCAGCCGCAGCTTTGTGCTGTCAGCATGGTGAACTCTGCTTCACTTCTGTGACCACTAAGAAACAGAAAAATACAGAAGCTGGAGACAAAACTTGCTAAGATTAATTTTCTTTTGTCCCCAGGGAATAGCAACGGCTAATTTTAAAACCAGAGAAGAGTAACTTAACAGCATTTTTCAAATTATTACTTACTACCTTAATAATAATGACTAGTAGCGCCTTTTCAATTTTCCCTTTCCTCGTGAAGAGATGAGTAAACCTCTGCCTCATATTAAAAGGGAAGCAAGAAGGTGCAGAATAAGTGATAATTTACCAAGGTGCTGGGGTGGGGAGAATGTGTGTGTGGGGGGTTGTATTTAACTTCACATTAACACTACTCAGTACAGCCCATACTGGTAGTCACAGGCAGGGAAGCGACCACCTGCTTTCAGAGCTCATGTCCTATCTTATCACTGGGATGCACCCAGCCCCTGGCAAACCAATATTCCCACTCATGCTCATCCATCAGAACTTGCTTTCCCTCTCCTTAGTAGCTGTCCTTAAGATGGAAATAATGCAAAATTTCTGAAAGCATGTCTGCTTCTAATTATCAGACGTCATTTTAAACTTAGAACTTGCTTTCCCTCTCCTTAGTAGCTGTCCTTAAGATGGAAATAATGCAAAATTTCTGAAAGCATGTCTGCTTCTAATTATCAGACATAACTTTAAACTTCAGAAGGTTAAAGTGTCTGCATGTTTGCATACTCAGAATTTTGTGCTGCTGAACGGGTATGTATGTGTACACACGCACACACATATGCTTTTAGCTAATAAGTGCAATTCTGTTCAGACATCTGATGTAATTTAGGGATAGTAATGACTTTGGAATGATAATGGTGTATAACTCAATTAAGATGTTTTTAACAAACTGCCTCAAGTGGGCTGCAAACAGCTGCAAAACGCCCCCTCAAACCTTTAACAATCGCCGCACTAAATAATAGCACTGTCATGTATGTGCTCTTCTTAATGAATGATAGAACACCAGAGCAGGCTTTAATTTTTGTTCTTTTTGTTCCTTTTCTCCCACAGACCATCCACGTCGCCATTGTTTGTGCAGGGTACAATGCCAGTCGGGATGTTGTCACACTTGTCAAGTCTGTCTTATTTCACAGGTAAAGGTAGCTTTCTTTTCTTGTATGTTGTATATCTGATTATGGCTAAATAAGCTCTTTTTACATTTACTCTCTTACTTCAAAAGAAAGTCAGATTCCCTTCCCTGGTTGCTTTTTCTTTGGAAGGAAGGAAGCATGAAATTTATGACCACCACAAAGAGATTAACCTGTGTAAAGATTTCTACAGTGAATTAAAGGGATCAGAGATCTACCTGCTGCCCCCGTTGTGTTGTGGGAATAGGGACAGTACCTATCAGCACTGTAAAGCATCTGCACACTCCTGAATGTTGTAAAATAATAACAAGAGTAATAACAGCATTGTATTCATTTTGCCTATTTCTGGTATCAGTTTATGGCACAGGTGTAGATGGTAATTTGAAAGCTGTACACATACACACTGGTTACTTGACTATCCCAGCTTCCCATTTAGACATTTATTTTTTAAAATAAATGTGTTTCTATAGTCAGTATTATTTCATTAAAGTCAGATCATTTATTCTGGCTTTAGAAGGGCTACTTGCATCCCCTCAGAAGGCTTTGCAACCTGCTTTTAACACACGGAGTGCAGTTAGATCCCAAAATCGAGAGGCATAAATGTACAATGAAGACAAAATAACCAATTCCCTTAAACAGCAGCTCCAGAAAAAGAGAAATGGTATTAAACTGTGTGTTGGCATATGTGTATATCCCTTGTCCAGTTTAGTAATGTCTCTCAGAGATGTTTTCCAACAGTGTTGCAGAAAGTGGATTAAAACGGAGGTGATCAGACTGTTTGACTCAAACAGGACAAATAGACTAATAAAACATGCATAGAGTATAAGGAATTTACTAAGGAGGTAGTTTCAATACTCTGCTTTATATGGAATGGTAATATTATACCAGGGAGGATGACTCTTGTTCATGTCATGTGCTAGTATCTTCTTATAGCTAGCTGGAGTAGGGCATTCCAGTCCCTCACCTTGCTCCGTGTGTTTGCCTCCAGTCCTCTGCTGGAACTGTCTTAGTAATCACTCCCTTACAATGGCTTTAGTACACTGTTTTATCTTTTACCCATTTTTTGTAAAAGAATGTAAATGCTTGCCTTGTGCAATGTGGAAAAAGACTCAGTAAATATAGTTTAAGAGGTTGGCTAGAGTGCAGGTGGAGAGGGGAAATTCTCCAAAATATGAGAGCAGCTTTCACTATCAACACGTAGCCTTTGCAAGTCTTTCCAGAAGTAGCATGTTCGTGTTAGATGAGGGCTATGAGCAGAAAAACAATGCTAAAATAAACATAACAAAAGCAAAACAACAGTAAAAACCTATATCATTCTCTGTGCATAATTTTTCTGAATGTTAAAATCCTGTTAAATTTTAAAACTATATCTATTTCCGATTAGACTTCTGAATTATTCAGTGTAAACTGGCTTTATATTGCAAGGATGTGGGGCGTTTTGTCTATTTTGATTGTTGTTTCTAAGGGATTTCTTGCAAATACACATTTTTATGCTGACATGAGTTATCCTAGTGGTTACCTTCTCAATGTTTTTCTCCCCTAGTACTTGCATCCATTTTGAGAAGACTGTAATATTCTGTAGGTTTCCAAATGTTCTGTAAATAATAAGAATCTCACAGCTCAAAGGTTTAAACAATCTCTTTCTGTGTTACTTAAAGGAAATGTCCGGTTTACATAAGCCACTCATCTGAGCAATTAGCAAACTTATAAACAATTCTGCCATATAATGGCAGAATTATATAATTTGGAAATATAATAAATTAAAAATATGAAGCCAAAACAAAGGGAAGTAACACTGGTATTTCTAAGTCTGGTGGATTCTGCCCTTGTCAAGAACATATTTGCTGTTTGGCTAGCAGTACTGCTCATCTCAAAGGATTTGTCTAGCTCAGCAGAGGTGATCAAGATAAAGTCCAGTATAGCTAATGAACCTTTAGTACAGTTAGTTACATTCCAGATAACCTATCTCGCTTGTTTGCTCAAAACATACTTAAAGACAAAGCTAAGTTGGTTCCTGCCTAGAACTAGCTTTTCTTACTAGGCACTAAATTGTTCACTAGAAAGGGAAGATGTTCTCAAAGAAGAGACAGAGCTTCTTACAGACATTTCTTCCATATCTTCTAGAAAACACAGGCTTCTTAAGCATCTGTTGATGCTATGGCTACATGTGCAGAGGGTTGCGCCTCAGAAATGCTCCTTTCTTGCAACTTTATCTTGTGAGTGGCAGTGGTGAAGAAGCCTGGAGAATAAACAACAAACAAACAACAAACTCAGCTGAAAATTGATTTAGGACCAATATTCCTTGCATTGGTTGCCATATGCAAACAATGTTATCTTGGAGACTAGTACGCACTTCAAAAATTATGATGATTGGAAAGATGGCTTCTTTTGGTTGCTAGGGTCTATTTAATTGTAGGAAAGAAGGATGGAGACAGGTCATGATACTGCATTAGGAGGGAATGAGTTAGGAGAGTTGGAGATGATTGGTTCAGATAGTAGATGCTTCCTGGCATCAGTAGCAAGTTCACCATCTGACTTGAGGGTCACCAGTGAAAATAGACATGGAGATGTCTCCTAACACCTAAATGTGCACCAGGGAATGCATCCTAGCTGGCATTGTCCAATAAGCCAAGCAAAACAGACATTTGAAAGGACTGCGTGTTTCCAATGGAGAAGATGTTTGCTCGTTCTGTCCTAATCTCTAAAGTTAGGCTGCTGGTCCTTCATTTGTAGGGTCACCACATTCCATCTCAAATATAGCTTTGCAAGAACAGAACGAACCTACCTGCAAACATATTGTCCAAGAGATTTTTTTTTTCCTTTTCTGAAGTTTCTGATGATCAATGTTCAACCAAACCTGATAGAGCAGGTGCAGAATGTGCCTGGAACAAGAGTGTGAGTGTATTGTATAATTGAAAGAGCTTGTGCAGAAATCTCAACTGTTATTATGTAGCCAGGCACAGTGTGGGTGCTCCTTGGGCAGCTGTACCATTACACCTCAATCCTGCCCTGCAACACCCTGAATACAATCTACTGGTTAAACAACTGGCCCCTCAAGACAACCACACTTAATATCCTCGCCTGTTCCTGCTGCATATTGCTTGGTGTTTGTTGTAAGAGCACTGATTTCAGTGAATCTGTCTGGAATTCACGGAGATGTCATGTGTTTTTATTAGCATTTGCATCTAGTTTAGTAATTAAAGTGTGTTTTAGCTGTGCATTTTGATACAAAAAGAGATACTTAAATTCCCTACTTCTGTAGGGAATCCCTACTTCTCGAATAGGAAAATTCTGAGGAAAGGAGGCCATGTCACTCTAATCATGTTCCCTCCATGCATTAACATATTTGTTATACCCCCAACTTTGAGCTAGTGTGCTAGATAAAGAGACACAAAACAGCAGGGGTGCTGGGTCATTAAGAATAAAAACTATAGGAGTTTCTATAGGTGGAGTGTGCTGTCTCTTCTCTCTTGCATGAATATACAGTAAATCCTGCATATTGAACATTTCAGCTCTCCCCAGCTCTAAAAAAGCAAGTTTCTGGTTCTAGTCATACCATATATATCGTGAGACTTACACAAGCTACTTGTTCAAACCATTTGAGAAACTATATCTGTCTTCAGGTTCCAGAGAGTGGGAAGAGGAGAGGAAAGGGATGTTGATTCCTTATAAGAACAGCATAGTTCAGAAATGCGTTTCATTCCCAATGGAAAAAGAGCTTGATTCCAGTTTTGTCTTTAAAAAACGTATACTCAAGCCACAAAATCCCAGCAGCTTTTAACACCCAGTTTAACATAAATGTCAGTCTGTTCTCAGGAGGAGACTCAGCAAAGCTGGAATAGTGCGGGGTTTGCAGAGTCTGATAAATATGCATTAGCAATGCTGCACAGAGGGAGGCTTGTAGAATGAGTACTTAGTCCTAGTCTGCAACTTTCCTGCTTTCCTCTCTTGGGCATCTAGTTCCTAATTATGACAGATTTTATAAATCTGTTGCAGGGGTAAAAAAATATTCTCTCTGAGCCAGTTTAACACAGCCAAGCTCATATTAGTGTGCCCTGAGTGCAACTTAACTTTAGTTTTTCCAAAGCAGAAGACTAAAGGCTAAAAATTAAAGTTACTGGGTCAAATGGGCAAAGCAAAATGCAAATGCTGTTTTTTTGGAAACAGTGCATACAGTAGTATGCAAAAAGTATCTGCATTTCTTTTTCAAAACTGAAGCAGTGTCCTGTGGCTAATAACTGTTCTCGAAACTTTTGCAAGTACTGGTCCAAGTTACATTGGTCATTTTCAATGTTTTACTCCATTTCTGAAAATTGTAAAGCTTAGAGTGCCACAGAAATAGCCCATGAGTTATAGTTTCATATTGCAAAGATCATCTCTGTCTCTACTTAGGTAAGTCTTAACCTGAGTAAGAACTAAAATTATTTTTAATGTACTCTTATCTTTTCCAAAGACATGCTAAACACCATGTTTCATTTGGGAACAAAGAAAGGCCAGCATTACACAATTATAACATGTTGCTGGCAGTTAGGTCAACCTGAGAATCTATGAAAAATTAACTTCTCTTTTGTGCCAGCTAATACTGGCTTTCCTCCCCCATGTTAGTCCCTCTTCTTTGGAGAAGTCATGCTTACTTCTTTAGCTGTACGCTCCATCTGTCCTACAGCAACAGTGGCATAGCAATGGTGATGGGGTTTCGTGGTGTAAACAAAACCAGTCAACTAGACAAATGCTTTCTAATATGAAGTAGCGTCTTTGCTTTAAGAAGGTTGCTTGTAACCTTGAAGTTAAGCATATGTCTAAGCATTTTTAAGATTAAGATATTAAACTGTTGTAGATTGCTGTATGAATAAGAAACTTTTTTTCTTAGAACAAGTAGAATAAGGCAAACCAAATGAAAATCTAAATTAAATAAAAAAGGATGACATGTAATTTCCAAGCAAGAGTCACAAGTCAACACTGGCTGGTTATTAAAGCTTATGTAATCTAATGGCTGTATTCCATGGAGACCACTTTGCCTTAATGGAGTTAATTCAAGAATTTAAAACCTCTGTCATTGTTTCCAACTTTTCTAACATGTGAGTCTATTTTGTGAGAGATTGTTTTGGCAAAAACTATGAAGTATGAACTGGTTTCTCTGATCCATATAGATGCATCAATAATACACACTTCTTTTTGTATTTTCTAGCAGTCCTAACAATGGAGGCATAATGGAGAAAGCAATGTTTAAAAAAAAATCTAGCCATGAAATCTCTTATTATTTCCCAAATTGCTTATATAAGTCAACACAAAACAAGATCCGTGAATGAGGCAGCTAGTGCATCTTTAAGATCTCTCCAACAGTTTGGGGAGCATTTTAATCTATCCTGGATGAGAAGGGGTATGAAAAATCTGTAATGATTTTCACATTAAAATTCTCCCCGTGTGAGAGGGATTGTCATATGGGCATTAGGAAAAAAAAAATTTCCAAGCTGCCTTTTATTATTTCTGTTTGAAGTTCTTGTAACCATTTGTTACAGATATAAAAGGTATTACCTTGTTGTGCTTCCCTTAATAAAGTATAGGTTTTGGAAATAAACCCCCTGGGCTACTGACCTTTTTATATTCTTAGAAAATAAAATTCCTCTGTTGCAGAGAGAGAACTGTGCAACCAAGCAGCTGCTTTTTGAATTGCTAACAATTGAGCTATGGAATAATAGAGAAGGGAAGAGTGAGTCTTGGTTCACTACTCCCTTTTTCAATTGTAGATTTTTGTATTTAACTCTGTGGCAGTGGCTATTAGAAAAGAATGGGCCACAAATGCTTGAGCAAGCAGATCAAAACTCTGATGAAGAATAAGAAGTTTTGAAATGTAAAAATAAGACATCATGATTAAAAAAAATAGAAATGGGTACCTCGGAATAGGCTCCTAAATTCATAGCTTGACTTTTTAAATTACTGACTTCTTTTCATTTTACTAAACTTTATAGGGCCTCAGCAATTCTGAAAATGAGAGCATTCATTTAAGCTCCTATATTTAGGCCTAAGAGCCTATATTTAAGCATCCATGCTTGAAAATCTTGGCCAGAATCCCTCTTCATTCACTTTTGAGGAAAGCAATTTAGGAAAATAAATGTGGGCTCTTTACATATGGTTTACTTTGTCAGATAGTGTTCTGATCTCAAGATAAGTGGAAATAATTTAATATATGAAGATTTGCAGTTTTCTAAATAGAACGGTTAAAACCTTGAGTTTCCACTTGATGGGAAATACCCATATTTTGAAATTATATTCTTCCGCATTAAAACATTAGCGTGTCAGCATTTTCCATGTAGCAGAAACTGTGAAAAGCTGTAGTTTCTAAAAATTCAGAAGTTTAGAGTCTTTGAGGTAAACAAGATTAAGTGATTTCTGGACCTTGGGAGAAATTCTCTGGTTGTTTCAATCCCTGCTTCTATAGTGAGGAATCTGGAAGACCTGAGGCTCAGAGTTCAAGGGCTGTCTGTTCTGAAACCTGGGACACTAGAAACCTTGACTTCCAAACATATGAATTCACAGGAATACCAGGAATTTTCCAAAACCTGTTGATTTTGTAAGATAAGTTTGTCAAAATTGTCATATATTGACCTATATTATTCCATAGTTGCATATACTGTCACCATTTACACTATACTGTGCTTTCTAGCAGTACAAGATATAACCAGTCTCTACCATGTGTGGTTCTTTCAATTCCTTGATGTGCCCAGTGGAAAATGAGTTATATGGGATAACATATACATTAAAAATAAACACAACACACAGCTGTGCTTTGAGTTGGTTAGAGAAGTTGAAGTCCAAGGAAGTCCACCTCATATTTGGAAAGAGAGAAGAGGAGGTTTGTGTTGGTCGTCACTTTCTCTGAGACTTGATTCCAGGTTCCCTTCAACCCAAGAAAGACGTCCTGCACTGAAGTCCTGAGGCTCAGGGAATCAGCAGGAACCTGCTGGGTCATCTCATTAACTCCCCTGCTGTTGCAGGAAAACACAGCATTGACATCCTTTTCATAACTTGATCTACCTTCACAACAGAAAGAAGTCAGTTTTTTCTTTAACCAAAGCATCATATTTTTCCAGTTTCATGCCATTCGACTTCCACTAGCAAACTTCAATGTCTTCAGCTGCTGATTAAACTTCTTCAAAGGCCATGTCACCCTTCCTTGTTACCCAAGCGAGGGACTCTCAAGCCTCCCTCTGGAAGGCTTGGGTATCTCCCCCTACCTTTCCCAAACTTTTTAAACTGTAGCTGCTAAATGCCTGTGAAGGATAGCTCTCCACATGGCTATCCCTTAACTTATAATAGGAGGAACACAGTTTGATTTCAGTTTTATAAGCCTCGTATCCCAAAATGTCTCTGTCCTGAAAAAGACCAGTCTGAAGAACAGAATAGCTTTCACTGACACGAAATGGTAAAGCAAAACATCTGAGTCTAATGAAATGTAGCTTTCAGTGGAATCCTTCACAATATCCTGATTGTCATCCCTAATTCTTACAGCCAGTGATTCAGTCATGTTGGCAAATAATGATGACAACCCTTTCTCATATCTTTGGAGAAAGATTTCTCATCCTACAAAAATCTCTTCTGCATTTTTTTCAATGGATGCTGGTTGATCTTTAAGCTTCTGAACTTGTTTCATAAACACGTTGAAGCAATCCATATCTTTTAGGCTTTGCATATTGCAGACACCAGAAGAGGTAAAAGATGTCATCTGTGTGTATGCTAGTACTGTTACCATCAGAAGGTCTTCCACGTTTGAGTCTGTGCTCTGTTGGCTTCTAGCACCATGCTAAACCTCACTTTTCACATAACTAAAATCTCATCTGGAGTAAAATTTTCTGTGGCTGATGCACATTTAGTTGTAGATGTCAGCGGGTCACTATTCTGTTTTGGGGATATATTTTTGTAAGTGATAATCTTCTGCTTTGCCTCTGACACATACTTTCCTTCCAGCTGAATCTTTACCATGAGGCTAACAACTCGAAAGAGATTTCTGTGTAGGAGTACAACTACTCCTTTTTTCTTTTTCCCAGTAGGAGCTGAACTGAAGAAAATGTCACCCACTTGTTCCCATTTAAGTTTCATACACTCTGGGTCATTCAGATAAGTATAAACTGCTACTGAACATCTGAGTGTCTTTGTATCAGATTTTTTCTTTTCAACTACTGTGGTTCATCTTCAAATATTTTATATCAATTCCATTTAACTAAATGATGGTTTGAAAGAAGATGTAGCTTTCTTGTTTTTAACTGATTTTTTACTCTTCTTATTCTACTTTGCAAAATATAGATCAATGACCCTGAAAAAAAGAAAAAAGAATTACTAAAGAACACCAGCTGGGAAATAGTCCTACTAGATACCAGACTCAGCCCCTGCTAAGCAGAGGGACCTGTGTGGAATGTGTGTGTTGACATTCAACACCTATTTGCCTTGAGATACTGCTTTGCCTGTACCCAAAGCCACTGGCGTTGTACTTTGTTTCTCTTGGCCTTTTCTCTGCTAATGAAATGTATTTCCTGATCACTGCTATTTCCCGATTTTTTCTTGGCGAGGTGCCCGGTTACTGCGGAATCTGCTTGAGCCAGGATGTCCTCTTCTCTCCTGCTGGGCTGGTGAAACAGATATAATTGCTGTGATCCCTTTAGCTTGGTAATGGGATGCTCAGCAGCTGGCAGCCTATGCCTTTCCCTCTCCCCTCTTCACTCCCAGGCAAGCTGGAGATTGAAAGACCTTTGTCTTTTGGGAAAGCATGTTGTGACTTAGTGGTTTGGATATTGTAAAATGCAGATCAGCTGTGGGTTTATTCCACCATTATGATTATCTCATATATAAGGCTTCTAACCAGCCCTTTTCTGCTCTTCCTGTAAGCACGGAATTTGATCCACAGTGCCCTTGAAGCCAATACAACAGCTTCACTGACATCCCCAGGTATTGGACTGGATCTTAGGTGCAGTTTTTCTAACACTGCAAAATCCAGCCATACATTGCTTCTCACAACAATCTCCTGTTTCTGCTGAGAGTGTGTTGTGATACTATGAACCATTATATGTATTTTTATGTTTTCTTGTGGACTTCGTTCAGTGAGAAACAGTATTACTCATCAAAGTAAGAAGAGTAGCATTAAAGAGAAAGGCACATATTGTTCATTAGTGTAGGAAAGGGAGAAAGAAATAACCTTCGTCTTTTGGGTTAAGCCCAAAAGTCTAATGGAAGTACATTGGCCTGAACTAACACAGATTTCCTCACTTCTTGTTCACACAGCAGAATGTAGTAGCATCGGTCATCTTCCACTTTAACCAGCATCTGAAACTACATGCTCCTCTTTCTAGATGAAAAATACCAGTTAACAAGTATGCTCAGTTACCTTTATAAATTTCACAGAAATGGGACTCCACTATTCCACCCTAGGGATCTGTGCTGGTTTTGGCTGGGATAGAGTTAAATTTCTTCACAGTAGCTAGTATGGGGCTGTGTTTTGGATTTGTGCTGGAAACAGTGTTGATAACACAGGGATGTTTTCATTCCTGCTGAGCAGTGCTTACACAGAGCCAAGGGCTTTTCTGCTCCTCAGCCCACCCCACCAGCGAGCAGGCTGGGGGGGCACAAGGAGTTGGGAGGGGACACAGCCGGGACAGCTGACCCCAGCTGACCCAAGGGAGATTTGATGCCATATGACATCGTGCTCAGTATATAAAGCTGGGGGAAGAAGAAGTAAGGGGGGGATGTTTGGAGTGATGGCATTTGTCTTCCCAAGTAATGGTTACATGTGATGGAGCCCTGCTTTCCTGGAGGTGGCTGAACACCTGCCTGCCCATGGGAAGTAGTAAATGAATTCCTTGGTTTGCTTTGCTTGCATGTGTGGCTTTTGCTTTAGCTATTAAACTGTCTTTATCTCAGCTCACGAGTTTTCTCACTTTTACCCTTCTGATACTCTCCCCCGTCCCACTGTGAGGGAGGTGAGTGAGCAGCTGCATGGTGCTTGGTTGCTGGCTGGGGTTAAACCACAACAGGATCGAAGAAAAGTTGAGCCAATGCTAAAGTTTAAATGAACCATCTGTCTTCTTAGTGGCTTTTGCTAACTCTGTCCTTCTCTGCTGACAGGGAAAGTTCCTAAGCTAGGGATAATTATGGAAGACTACAAATCGCGACTAACTTCCACTAGCAGGTTTTCATACTCCTACCACAGAAGTTGAGTAAAGATCAGACTTTGTTGCTTATTGTCCCTCAAAGTGAGAAGCAAGGTTAAAGGAGTTAAATTTGTAATCTCCAAGTTCACATTACTATAGAAAAATGCATACACTTTGTCAAACCTTGCCACTTTTGTTGATACTGGCTTCACTCATCTTGTTTTGAAGCTTTTCACTTAGCCCAAGTCCTCTAACTACAGAGATGAACCCAAATCTGGTGGTTTGAAGTAAAATATTTTCTTTCTTCCTGCATTTCTTCAACCCTCCCTCCCTCTTAGGAACAAGGTTGTGGGGAGATTGACAATCTCCGTTCTATTCACTATGCCAGTAGCTAGAAGGCACTCACCCAAAACATCTAATTTTGGGTTCCCATAGGACAGCTGTTGATACCCTGTCCTGGTTTCAGCTGGGATAGAGTTAACTGTCTTCCTAGTAGCTGGTACAGTGCTATGTTTTGAGTTCAGTATGCGAAGAATGTCGATAACACTGATGTTTTCAGTTGTTGCTCAGTACTGTTTAGACTAATGTCAAGGATTTTTCAGCTTCTCATGCCCAGCCAGTGAGAAAGCTGGAGGGGCACAAGAAGTTGGCACAGGACACAGCCAGGGCACCTGACCCAAACTGGCCAACGGGGTATTCCATACCATGTGACGTCCCATCTAGTATAGGAACGGGGAAGTGGGGGCAGGGATTCGCCGCTCGGGGACTGGCGGGGTGTCGGTCGGCGGGTGGTGAGCAATTGCACTGCGCATCATTTGTACATTCCAATCCTTTCATTATTGCTGTTGTCATTTTATTAGTGTTATCATTATCATTATTAGTTTCTTCTTTTTCTGTTCTATTAGACCGTTCTTATCTCAACCCACGGGTTTTGCTTCTTTTCCTGATTTTCTCCCCCATCCCACTGGGTGGGGGGGAGCGAGTGATCGGCTGCGTGGTGTTTAGCTGCTGGCTGGGGTTAAACCACGACATACCCCAAGTTTGCTTTGTAGAAGAGATGCGTGTAAACTCAACGGTCCTGGAATTTCACCTCATTCAAATGATTATTTTTTAACCTTCCCTTCACCCCTACTTCTCCTCAGACAACTGTTCTTGCCACAAAGATAAATTAGCAGGTTGACCTAGAAACTGAAAGCAATCAGTTTCACAGCTCAAGTCCCCAAAGGGGGATTAACTTGGCCTTCTTCTAAGGAGCCGGTAGAAGGGACCAGATCCTTGGCTGTTATAAATCATCATGTTCCACTGAAGTCAAAGGAGCTGTATTTACTTACAACCACCCAGAAACTGATCCAGTATTTCTATTATTGTCATGTTTATTCAAATTGTGTCTCAACATTTTGGCCACAGAGCAGGACTCCACTGAACATGCTGTACACCTTACCTTGAGACCTTAGACAAAGATAAAGCTTTGTAAGGGAATTAGAAACCTTTGAACTAATGCATTTCTCTCCCTTCTCATATCAGGCGAAACCCACTCCACTTCCACCTCATCGCAGATGCAATTGCCAAACAGATCCTGGCAACTCTGTTCCAGACATGGATGGTCCCTGCTGTGCGCATAGACTTCTATGATGCAGATGAGCTCAAGGTAAAGAAAGACAAACAAATGTTACTCTTACACTTGTGGTTTCATGTCATCTCTTTTTTGTTCATCTCTCTGGATTGGTGCCTTGTGGGAGAACTGCTGGCTAAAATATTCTCCCTGGCTAAAACTAATTCTAACCCACATGATCGTAACACCAGTAACACTTAACTAGAAGATACTAAATGGCTAAAATCAGTGCAGTTTCTCTGCTAATGGAGTATGTTGTTTAGCAGCTTAGAATTTTACCTGCTATCAAGAGGATTCTGGCTGCCTAGGTTGAATTGCATCTGATCACATTATGTTTTGCTAAGGATACTTCTTTCTAGTAGCAGTGGTGGAATCTTAAGTATCTTGTTCAATAAGCCCAAGTCTGTTACTGGAAACACTCAACTTCCCTGCATGCCTTAAGCATGGGTGTGTAACACTAAGTACACACACTCCGACGAGGTATCAGTATTGGATCTTGAAATAGCTACCTTTTTTTATCTGGATGCCCTTTCAAAAGGAATGAATATGAAGAAAGGAGAGTTCCAAGGGGAAAAAAAAATCACATACTCAAAGCATAAAGTAATTATCTTTTCATAGTTAGAAAGTTTAAATTAGATCAGGGAGGCACAGCATTGAGTTTGAGCTGCACGTTTTTTAGCTGTGGAGTTAGAATGAAGCATTCAGATTTTAGCATTTAGAGTTGATGGCAATAATTTGTATGACATATCAGACTGTTCTGAACAGCACCCTGAAACAAGTAAAAAACAAAATTTAGCAAATTGCTGTGCTAATTAAGAGGTAAATTCAAAGCATACCATGTTGTAGAATCTTGAGTACAAAAAGTTGTAGAAAGAGATGGAAAAGGGAAAAAATGTTCCTTGAGAAAAATATTTTTTCTAGCTGTTTTTATTGTTTTATTGGTCCATTTACATGAAGCCATAAGCTGATATTAACCTAATTAGCTAGAGATCTCCCTTCTGTTCTTTATCGCTTCATAGCAAGGAGGAGGTTTGTTGTAAATCTTGTACATGTCTATATTACATGTGCTTTTCTGCAAATTGTAGGGTTTTACAGTGCTTAATTAGCCTCTCAGCTGGGCAAGACAGACCTCTTAGTGTTTTCCTTCTGGTCATTTGGGTGTGATCCAATCTAGTTAAGTAAATAATAACCAAGAGAGCTTACTTCAGTGATCCCCAACTTGCTGATTTATAGGCCAAACAACACGCAGATATGAGGCTACAGAGCAAAGCCTTGTTTTGTCCCTCCCTCCTCAGTGAGCTTTAATTTTTACATGGCTGGTGACCTAAAGCAACACTGGACTGTCTTGCATGGAACCCATAGGCTTTAGGTTGGGGACCACTTTCTTACTGGATGAAGGTATTGATACATAAATACATCTATCCAGGTCTGCCAGTCTTGCTCGGAGCTCATCGTACTGCGTGCCAAGCAATTTCCCTGATTTCAGTAGCCAAAAAACCCAGTATATAGTACTCAGCATAGGTGAATGTGACAGACACTGCCAAAGGACAGCAAAGAGTTGTAAATATAAATGGAGTTTTAAAAAGCCAGGTATGATGCTGGCTCACATCCAGATCATTCTCAAGTTTTAGCAAAGACGACAGAGGAGCTGTTTACAGACAGCTGTAGGAGCTCATCTCATTTGTTTCCTACATAGCCTCTAGAGAGGATTTAATGATTGTTTTGGGTTCATGTACTTCACCTGTACTCTTGGGAGCTATATTATGCTGTCCAGTGTTAGGAAAACATAGAGGTGATGCTGGAATGTTTACTAGAAAGTCTACTTTTATCCGAAGTGATCTATGAATCCAGTGTTACAGTACATACTATGTTTCAGTTTTAATGACCCTCCATAGTTCTTTTTTAAACCTGTAATCAATACCAATTGCTGACATTTAAAAGGGTTTAGACTGAACAATAGCTTGAGAATTTTATGCTTAGCTTTCATTCACCAATGCTTCATTGTTTTGGAACACATTTTAGCTGCTACAGAAAACATTTCATTTCAAGTTTGTTTTTTTCCCTTTGGATATGTATGAGCTTCCAGCCTCTTACTTCGAATGCAGCAGGAGCTGGCAAGTTAACTTAAGCCCTTAAGTCCTGGGAAAAGCCCTGCTTCTGCTCCTGTTCCTGCTCAAACAGTGGAAGGGAGCCCATAATGTTAGATCTTCCATAAATAGTATGGACGCTTTTTTGTTTTCAAGTAGCTATTTAGAATTCAGGCAACAGTTTCCACTAGAGTATTAATTTTTTAAAAGGCAGAATTTGGAGACTAAAATATTTGGCAATGTTTCTTAACATATCCTGCAGGTCTTAAAATACTTGCTGTTTAGCTTAGAGTTAGAGCAACCGGTGTCCTGAAGGAAGGTGTAGAAAATAAGGCTCTGCAGTAGGTGGTGTTTTCTCTCAGGTTTTAGAGGAGAACTGTATGCTTTGCAAGAAAGGGAAGACAAGACACCACTGATTATCCCAGAATTTCTAGGGCCAGCAAACCAACATACCTACTTTGCTGCTGTGAATTAAGCATGTCAGATGTTCCTTTTAAAATTTAGAGAAGACTTATTTTTCCTTTTGCAAGGTTGTCACAGCTGTTCATGTTCATCCTGCACCACAAATAGCCCACACTCATTCTCTCCCTACAGGCAGGTGCTACCAAACTAACACCAGCCTGCTTGGAAGAGGGATGGAGCACAGGAAAGGATGGGCAGAGAGAGGTTTATCTTTGCTTGAGGCACATGATAGGGGATGGGGGGGAAGAGGAGGAGACTTGGCTGTGGAGCTGAGCCAAGATAACTGCTTTTCCAGGAGAAGGGTCAGACACAGTTGAGATGGGAGCTTGCTGGATGTATTCTTTTAAACAGCTAGTTTGATGATTTTAACAGCCAGTTCTACTAAGATACTTGTAACCTCCTCCAACATAACTTGGCCTGTCTCCTCATTGCCTTGCCAATAACCACAAGGGAGATCTGTGCTTAAAAGTTCTCCCTCAACTTAGATGCTGTTCAGATTGTGAACTGTACTGCAAGTGCAACTCTCTCCCATTAACTAAACTTGCTACATGCAGGTACTAATCAGCAATAAGCATCCTTGAAGTGGGCAGCTGATAATGGTGCCAGTAATTGACCTGTTACATAGCTGCAGGCTTCATTCTTGTTCTACTCACTATGGCCCACACATAACTCTTCCAAATTTATGTGGTCACATATGGCTGTGCCTACAAACTGGAAAGTTACTTGCAATGTAGTTTCACTTTATATGATCACATTAGTCGTATTATTCAGCTTCGGTCCTAATGCAGTAGATGTAGCTATTACAGCAATGCATCCCACAAAATAACTGGAAACTGAAAATTGCTTTCTTTGAACATTAAATAAAAGAAAAAAACATACCCGTGAAACATTGATCTAAAAGACCCATTATAGCTGTGGCTTGCAAATATCAGGCTGCAGGATATTGTGGTTTTTTCAGTTCAGTCTTACATGAAGAAACTCCAGATCTAACTATTGAAGATGTGCAACACGAGCACTTAGCTTCTACACTTCATTATTCAACTTGGAATCTCATGTCAGTTCACTCACAAGGAAGTATAGGAATTAAACCCATTGTGATCTGCATTGGCCCAGAGCAGAAGGAGCAGCTGATAAAGCAGTACTGTATGTGTGATATGTGGAATACAGATGAGATGAGTTTGTTTTCCCAGATGTTGCCTGACAGACTGCTGACAACATCAGGTGAACTGAGGGAAGCAGAAGGTAGAATGAGCAGTTGCCGGCTCTGCTGTGTGTAAATCTTGGTGGCCCAGATAAATGTAGTCTCTTCACCACTGGTAAAGCAGAAAAGCCATGTCCTTTAAATAGTTCAGCCCACAAACATGCTGCAATTGATCGGTGAACTTGAAGGTAGGGATGATGAATACGTTTTTGCGGTAGCTGAGCATTTGACCTGAAAGTGAAATGTGAAAAGCTCCATACTTTGCTGCATATATGGACAATATTCCAGCTTTTACTGTTCCCAGAAACAGCAGACCACAAATCTCACTACCAGTGCTGCCTTAGGTGATTTCATATCAGAAATGTTGATGTAGTCTGCACGCTCAGTCAAAATCAGTGGTGTGATCCAGAGAGCAAAACTAAGCTGGGATAATGTGTGGCATAAGTATCACCTAACTTTAGGCATTTACTTAAGCATGAGATGAGTCACTCCTTAGCCACTTCCATCTGAACTGTGAAGGCAGTTCACTAGGTCAGACGTTGACATCATTTGGTCAGATAGATGGGCAAGGGCTATGAGATTTAAGCAGAAAAATGAAGTTTAATTCTTTAATTATAGTTGTAGTATGGCTGGGTCTCAGGGCTGTGCCTGTGTGCACTCCCACTTAAGTTACTAATTCCCAAAGTGGTCCGGGAACTCCCAGGCTAGTCGTCTGCGTAGATGAGATAAAGGCCTGGTTTGAGACAGCAGACCAAGTTGAAACTAGGTGGCTGACTGAACTACTGGCCATCTGCACAAAAGGTATTTGGCAGATGGTTACAGGAGCTGTCCCAGTGGGAATTTCAGACAGTTCTTGAGATATCCCAGGCAGTCCCTGCTGTGCCTAGACCAATTTGTATGCTTAAATGTGTTGATTAATATCCTGGGTGGAGAATCTGGTTGTCCCAGAGATTCCCAGACAGTTCCTGCTGCAAAGTTAATCAATCATACAAGGGTAAGACAATCAATAGAAACAGTTTCTACATGCGTAGAAATGATCATGTAGGACAGTCTTTTGTACATACTTAAGATAGTTAGGAAATGTTTTGTATGTAGGTTAAGGTAATCTATAGTGATGGATTATGCATGTCTTGCAGTGGTCATGTAGGACCACAGGCCAGCTGGATTATAAAAATTGGACAGAACTGTGTTTCAGGGAGTCTCACCCAATCCAACTAAGATGCCCCTGCAAGGAGCCTTACCATGGAGACTCCCTTCACCATCCAGACAGCAACCGAGTGTCCTGTTTGACAAATTGTATTGTCCATGCAAGTTACCCTAAGCCAATATCCCAATAATGCTAGCTCATTTAAAGTATACTCTGTTTGTAAGTGTCTGTGCAACAAATGACACCAAAAGCAAATCAAATGCCATGAAATTTTTTGCTACCAGTGGAAGCTTTTCCAATGAATGATAGCATTGGTCAGGCTGTATGTATCGTACATTGCCATATACCAATTTTGGAACCATGTTCAAACAAATACTTCCAACAGAACTGCAGATACCACCTGCTGAAGATGGGAGAGAGGGACCTGCTTGTCAATTGGGAAGATGAGAGATGATATTTGATGAACAGATTATTAGCCTAGTGTTAGTCACATCAACTGCAGGGCGTAACAATGATAGCAGTGTTGATAAAGCCTTGAACAACAAAACTGGCCAGGCTTCTCAACATTCCATCTTCCTGGTCAAGCAGTTCCGCTGGATGTTGCAGAAGCAGCCATCCATAACAATTTATTTTCACAGGACTAGTGACTGGCTACTAACTATCATGGATTATAATGGTTAGACTATATTTGCATTGCACTGCATGCAGATTATATAATGTTCAAGGGCAGTGCATGATTATCTGTTTAGTTCACTGTATGCCTCAGAGGCAGACTTGCAAAGTTATAATGCAGACATACATTATTTTCCTTCCTTTTTTCCCACTTCATATGCAAGATCTAATTGCTATTAATGCAATACAGGATGTGAAACACAGCATCTGTTTATGTTTACATTCATTTACACAGTGTTAGATTTTCAATTAAAGTGTTTCTACAGCACCTGGTTTTGGTCAAATACTGTCACATGTTATGGTGGGCTTGCAGTGCTCCTGCATTTCACCAGCCTTTTGTCTTTTTGTAAAACGGCCTACTGCACATCAGTGAAATAATAGGCAAAGACTGCTCTTTCTTCCTGCTCTTTCCCTTTCTCTTTTAAAGAATGATTTTTTTTAAAAGAAAAATGAAAATTTAAGAATTTGAAAACCAAAGTCTATAATCAAAACATTGTACAGATTTTCATAACTTGCATAGCTTAGCTTTTGACTTGAATTTCCACATTATAATTGAGATTTTGTATATTTGCTAATGAACATATTGAACACTAGAGATGTGAAGTCTCAGGTGATAAAATATGCTTGTGGTTGTGACACAATGCTACCATGCTAAGAACAGGGTCTTTTATCCATGGTTTTCAGTACAGATGACTGGACATTAACAGACAAGGTTTTGTAAGCCAAGATATTTTCCTTCAGACTGCTTGGGAGGAAATGAGTATCCACCAAGAAACAGATAGCAATTCAAACTCCCCAGCACAGTGGAACCTTTGTGAAGTGGTCAGAATCTATCCGTGCAGCCTAAGTAGCCTAAGCAGTACTTCCTCTGCCCTCCCGGTCCCTCTTCTGCACAAAAAAAGCCGTGCAACATTACAAATTATTATTAGATGTGTTTTCCGTTATTATTCGGGCCTAGAGTATGAAAAAAGTAATTTTACGTAAAATCACACTGAGTCTTAAATTTCTGCCTATTCAAAACAGGCGGTGATGAAAGAAGTGCTGTGGAAATTGGTGAGGCTGGTCAGAAATTGGTCATGAGAATGGGACTCGTGGTGCCGTTGCTGATCTGCTTAGTGACATCTAGCTTTCATGAGCAGCCTCACCTCTGACGTTGTCTGTGGAAGGAGGCAAGATACCGAAGGTGGACTAGCTTTTTGGAGATTTTTGTGTAATTTCTCCTTGGATTTACAAATGTTGTCAGTTAATTTAAGATTTGGAACTGTAAGAATTTGGTATACTGGGATGAAGCCCAGCATGATGCAGGAAGGTGCAGTATTTCCTAGGCATCTTTCAAGGGTCCCAGTCTGCCTACTGTGTTATATTGTGCAGTGCTTCTACTGCACAACTGGCTATTCCAAAGGAAAGCCTCATGCCTGGCTTTATAAACCCCTTACACTTTCCTACTGTTGCTGGTGTTTTGGAAGCATTGGCATTCTTTGTTAATTTTATAACTTATCTCTAACTGTTGTGGACTTCTCTGTAGCTCCACCTTTTTCTTGATTCTAAGGAAAAGCAGTACAGTCAGTATGTACTACCTCCAATGAAAAGCCAGGGTAATTGCTCTTTGTAACATATGCGAAGTAAGGAATAAGGAGCCAACTCTCCTCCTCTGACATCACCCACATTTTTATCATAGTAGCTGACTGTGACATTTCAATAGCAAGGATTCCTGTTTGGCATTCAACTTCTTCAACATCACTCTTATTGCAGCAACATGTGCTGCACCTCCAGGGAAGGCTTTTTTAGCAGAGAATGAGAAAAAGATGAATAAAAGATTTTCCAAAAATTATTCAGTTTGACAAAAGTTATCCAGTGTGCCCTGGAAACAAAGAAGTTAAAAACACGCATTATCTTGAACTGACTGCTGCAACTATTGTTTGTGCTGTGTATCCGCATTACAGCAACTACTTTCTCAGAACTTCTATCATCCATCCATGAGAAATGAAAGCATTTTGCTGTCCTAACCTTGGACATATGGAAATTATTTAACACTTTGATCTGCATAAGGGTTATAGGTTGTATATCCCCTGTACTTGCTGGGGAGAGTTAATGGTCATCCTGTGCTCCAGCACAATATCTTTTCTTGGCTGTAACAGATAAAAAGCTGGGAAGACACATAATGACTCTGGTCTTACATCTTAATGGCTTTTCACTTGCTCACAAGGACACCTCCCTGTCGTAGGGCATTTGATTACTGATAGAAGAACAGCAGTGACCTGTTCAAGACATTCCTATTCAGGATTGGTATTGATGTGAGCATCTTATAAAAATGTTTAGTGATCCTCATGTTTAGATTTACAAAGCAGTGAAGTATATATATTTCTGTGTCCGATTGATAAGCTGAAAAAAGATAGCAGGCTGGAAGGACTCCAAGAATATCCTTGTTCACCACCAGGGAGCTGGAATTGTTAGAATTCATCATTTGTAAAGTACTTGGCATTAGCTTGTTTCTGAGAAGCAACTGGAATTCAGGGAAGTGTTGCATGATAGTTCAGATATGAGCTCCTTCCCACCAAGTGGTCCAGCAGGCAGTGTAGGCAGAAAGTATTCTGAAGGGCTTGGGCTGAAATGGTCATTCTTGTGGTAAAAAATGATGTTCATCTTAGCTGGGCACACCTCTTTGTATGACACTTTTTCACAGCAGTGGAAATTACAAGCCATGCTGTGCATCTGACATAGCATGAGCACACAGTGAAGCGAAGTCACTCTTCTCAAAGGTCTTCTGAAACCATCTCAGCCTGGGTAAGGGCATTCAGGCTGATTGGGAGTTTGAGTACCTGCTTTTTTATCTGATGGTCCTTAGGGTGAAACTACAAGATTACATGGAATTAGGGTGACAGCGGTAGCCTTAGCCCTCACACCAAAAGTTTCAAGTCTAAGAGATACATGCCTGCTACATGGACACTTCCTTTAAACACCACTCATGCAAATTCACTCTTATCTGAAGTATTTGACCAATATTTAAGCAGAACCTAGGCAAGAAGCTACACGGGTGTGATGAACATCAGGTTCAATATTTCTTGCTTTGGAGGAGCCCAGCTTTCCCAATAATGTCTTTATTTTCTTCAGATTGTTTTTCTATTTAGTGCTGCATTGTTTGAGAGACATCTCTTTCTAGTAACAAAGAAAAATAATACTTTTTTTCCCGCTTTTGCATTCAGTGCTTCTTATACTAGGTTATTGTTAGTATTGCTTGTTCATAATCGTAATACACTTTATCCTTTATTATCCTTTTTATCCCAGATGTGTTCCTGGAGCTTTTTAGTCCCCAGGAGTTTTGATCTAGTATAATACTTACCATTGGAGAAAAGAATGCTGCTTCATCTAATTTTTGTTCTCTTGAAGCAATAATTGCAATACAAGAAGTTCCCACTCACCTGGCCTCCAACCCTGCAGGATGGAGGATGATTTGTTTTCCTGCAAATTCTTCACTTTTGCTGAAAATAAGACAACTAGTAATTCTTTATGGGATATGGCATTTATTCCACCAGCTGGATGTGTGTTCCACCCACTAATGGCCTCTTTCTTGCTGCAGCATTTTCAGCTGTTGAAGTTTCACCACTCTTGCTCTGAAGGTAGAAACAGTAGAAGTTTAGGTCTGGAGAGAGAAGGTTTTACTGGTGAGATGCCGGATAGTAGCTAGTGATTTTGTCCTAAATATAAGAATGAATCCTTCTTTCTTGTTTGTATTTGCTGTGTTTTGACTTCATACTAGGATGTTAGAGGTCTGGTGGAAGCTGCGTTCCCACATCCTTTCCACAAATCATCATCTTCTGCAACTCTGGCTGTTGCATTGAAGTACATTCTGTTTTGTATTAGATACAAACAGATGAGATCTTTCAGTCTTAAAAGAGTGAGAAGTCCTTCCCTCACCATTTTTGGGTTTTGGTTGGGGATTTTTTTGCACATGATAACTAATGTTTTAGACTGCAGTAACCTGCCAGGCATCACTTGGTTAGTAATAGTCATTGTAACTGTTCTGCTACCTTCTTTCATCATCCTTAAAAAAAGGACTCTTGCACAAAATCCAGTAGGGAAAAAAATCCCACTTCAGGTACACTTTTGTCACTGAGCTGAGGCTATTGTCTATCCAACATAACGTGTTTATGCAGGAGATGGTATTGCTTTTCATTCTGGACAGTGCGTCTTCATGACACCTGTTTAATATCCTGACATCGTGCAAAATACAGATTGGATGCCTCTGGACTTTGACCCCAAGAGCTGCATGGAAATTTGCCAGAACATATAATGGCTGCAGCTAATGTGCATGTATTTGCATAGTTACTAAAATTAAAAAGCTGGCAATGATAATATTTTCATGGATTTGTATCTTCCCTGGTGGATTAGTGTAAAGAGCTTGTTGATTGAGTTCAGTAGCAATTAAACCGTGCAATTGATCTTTCTTATCTTTCCATACAGGTGAAGCGAGAAGGGCAGCCATGAGTTGCTTTTGACCACTGGCCAAATTCTAGGCAGACCTACCTGTCAGTCAGCTTTTAGCAGAAAGCTCTGGCTTCCTGCCATTTTATCTAGTCCAGCTTGTGTGTCTCTTTTCACTCATTCACTGACAGGAAGGTAAAAAAAAAAAAAAAAGCTTATCTTCTAGGGAAGACTTGCACTTTTGCTTCTGCTGGAGAGGTAGGACTGGGAGGCTGGTGTTTGGTTTATTCTCAGTGAGGTCTCCCAGGATGCTCTGACTCTTGTAGGTCCTCCACCCTTGACTGCCGCACTGAAAACAGCTGGAGTTGACGCCGAAGGCCCCAAAGGAACAAGAAACAGCACTAAATGAGACTGCACAGACTTTTCTATTCTGCAGTCTCATCTTGCACAAATGAACAGAGAAAAACAAAAGAGGGCATTCAGCATTTTAGAGATAGCAAGAAACAGTGGAGAAAATTAAGAATGTCTCAAATGAGAGTAAAGAAAAGGACTCAGAGCCAAATGGAAACTGGCCGTTTGAGTTTGGTGGGGCTAAGCAAGGAAGGAGGAATGGAAACCTTGTGGAGGAAACCCAGCCAAAGACCTAAGGGGAGGGAGATAATCCTCAAAGATCCCAGGAGGTGAATTACTTTTTGGCCATTTCTTTTCTGAAGAAGCTGTATGGCTGAATGTCTTGTTACCTAAATGGTAGAGACAAAAAAATATCCATTTTACTTTATATAACAGTCTGTAGTTTCATCCGTATAAAGCATGCTGGTTCCAAGCACGGAGCATGGCTTAACTCTTGGCACCCTCAATTAATTTTGTTATTAAGGAAGCTGTTTTGAAGAAGCATTCTTAAATGAGGTTTTTCCCACTTGTCTGCCCTTTGTGTATATGTGTGTATTGGTGAAAGATTCGGAAAGAAAGAAAAAAAAAGAAAAACAAGCATCAGCATCAGTCAGACTGTGTTACAGACTTTGCTACAGAGATGAGAATTAATTTGCAGTTATTCTCCTTTGCTGTATGCTGATTTGGGAGGTTTTGTTTGTTCTGCCTTTTTAATACCTAATCTTCCTTTCCAGTTGTGGCTTGCTCCATGGTTTCTGCATTTGCTCTACATTATTCAGGACCCAGAGGTTCAGATAATCATCCATTTCTGTCTCAACCTTTTTGCTCACTGCTGTTTGTATCCAGACTTGTTGCATGTATGTGTGGAAGATATCATCTGTTCATAAAGCGAGAGATGAGGCAGAATTCTGTTAAAGTCACCAGTGCTTCTGTGATGAGTAAGAACAACAGCAGCAAAGGCCAGCAGAAATAGAAAAGTAATTTTAGCAAAAATATATACATTCCCATCTCCTTACAGTTGTTTCTCAGTGTGAATTATTATTATTTCTTTAAATACTCAGGCACCAGAATCTAGAAAAGTTACCTGTTATGGGGGGGGAAATATCAGTATAATCGAAACCCGTGAATCACCTAGGAAAAAATTAAATTCAAGGTTGAAGTTACAAGTTATCCAGCAAACATTAACAGAAGAGTCTGTTTTCGTTTAAATAAGGCTCTTCTGTTAATGTTTGCTGGATACCTGACAAGGATGGAGCAAAGGCAGTGATTTTCTGAAAGTGAGATGCAAGGAGGTTCCTTTTGGCATTCCTCCTGAGGAAGCTATTACAGGTGACAGTCACCTTCTTCCTCCCAGGCTCTTTGGTTACTTGAAATTGGTCTCTCACTTTTGATTCTTTTTTTTATTATTATCCGTAAAAAAGAAATACAGTGTGCTAAAGACGGGCATGAATGTTACCCATATTTAAAAGCTAACTTGCTATTCCCCTCCTTTCTCAATGATTCAGTTAAGCCAATCTCAACAACAAGATATTGATACTGCTTTCCTGGAAGCAAGAGAGTGAGAAAGGGGTCAGCCAGATGTCCCTGCAAAGAGTTTAGATGTTGTGAGGCATGGTCAATGTGAAATGGGAAAAATTATCCTGAAACTAACCCTGATCTGTGCTAGTGCTGCTAGAATTGTGACTCAATTGTCATGAATGTGGAAAGAGGCATGGCAAAAATTCATAGTAGGATGAAGTTCTCCATGTGTGAAATTAAAAAACAGTGATGAGAAAAACTGTGCATCAAGGAAAGTTCCTGTCCTGTGCCAGCAATACGACACTGTTTGTTTTCCCCCTCTTTTTATGCTTTGTGTTGCAAAAAAACTTAGTAATATGATCATCATTAAAATAGTGACAGTATTTTCCTCTGGTTTAGAAATGACGTGAAAGCCAGCAGTTCTGTTAGCTTTGTCTTAAATAAAGGTCGCATGATTTAAAAAAAATCAACTATCTTGCTACTTCTAGTGTTCACAGAAGCAGCAAAGCACTAAAAAAGTAATGAAAAAGCTGTGAAAACTAGTTATCAACTGTGTCTAGGAAGTTATTTATCTAATCTGAGGAAATAACAATTTTTATTGTTATCTGATTCACACATCAGAATTTCCAGGGCTGTTTCCCATGCCTGAGACATTTGTAAGGGCTGCCTGAAGCCAGCAGCTACCAAAGAATTTGGCTGGTCTTCATTCACAGAGATCCCTCCAGCTGTAAATTCTTATATCATGTAGATTGCACTGCTTTTCAGATCAGTGTCAGATACAATTCAGAACAATTCAGCTACAATTTGTGCAGATCTACAACACTCTTTATGATTGTGCTGTGGCATGGTAGTTTAGTTTTATTTTACTTTGCTTGCTTTTTTTTTAAGATCCTGAAGTTAGTTTATCACCCGACTGATAGAATCTTCAGGAAGATAGTGCCTATATTGAAGTTGGTGAGAGCAAGTAGATGCCGAATACTTTTGGAAATCCATCAAGTCATTCATTACAAAGCCTAATTCACATTTCTTTTTATTTCAATCAGTATATTCTAGATGCCAGATATTTTTTATAGTAAAACCTGGCATGAAAGCTCTAGGGAGGCAGAATTACCTACAGACTGCCTTTTCAACTTCCCCCAGCCTTTTTTTTTTTCTGACTCCTTCTGTGTGCTTCTGGCTGTTTCCCCACCACAGTGAATCCTCAGCCATTAAGTCCGGGTGGTGGTGGGATTTGGTTCTATTTGATCCCATTTATCAGCCCAGCTCTGAGATGGGTGCATGCAAGTGGCACCTTCTGCCTCCAGGCTTGCTGTTACTCAGCCTGGTGCATCAACCCAGTCAGTCTGACCTTCAGGCTCTTGCAAGATACTGGCCTTAGTGGTGCTTTTGTGAAGTCAGCTGAGTAGAAAGGGTGTCTTTTATTTGGAGTGGGGGTGGGGATATTATGTCATAGCTGAAGATTATTTTGATTGATTTTTTTCCAGGCATATCTAGGAAGATGCAGTGAATGTAGTGAGAAAATCAATACAGTATTGAAGGTTGCATTTTTCCAGTGTAAAGTGTTTAAGGACATGCTGCCAGGGAAAACACTTCATCAGCCAAACTTCCCTCATCTTACCACACTGAACAGGAAGCACTTTTTGTAGCTCAGGGGGTGCTACGGTGCTATATGTTCTGTGGGACAGTGAGGAATTATTTTAAGAAAATGGAAAAAAGTGTTATTTAACAGACAAGAGGGTCTGACAGGAACCTCATGAAGTTCAACAAGGAGAAATGCAGTCTTGCACCTGGGAACTACCCCATTCAGCAGTATATGCTGAGGGCCATCCAGCTGCAAAGCAGCGTGGCAGAAAAGGACCTGGGGGTACTGGTGGACACCAGGTTGAACATGAGCCAGCAATGTACCCTCGTGACAAAGAAGGCTAATGGTACCCTTGGCTGTATTAGGAGGAATGTTGCCAGCAGGTCAAGGGAGGTGATCCTTCCCCTCTGCTCAGCACTGGTGAGGCCACACCTGGAGTGCTGGATCCAGTTCTGGGCTCACCAGTACAAGAGAGACATGGACACACTGGAGGGAGTCCAGCCAAGGGCCACAAAAACAATGAAGGGACTGGAGGGAAACGGGTTTGCTGTTCTGGTAGCTCTGTGAAAACAAATGTGATCCGAATTAAATTGGTAGATAGCTGGGTCCAAACAAGCAGGAGTTGTAAATATGCTGTGGCACTCTTCGCTGCAGGATGTTGTGGTTGCTAAAAACGTACAGGATTTCAAAAACCAACCAAATTGACAGATGAAAAATCCATCAAAAGCTGTTAACAAAAAAATAACACCTCTAGTTCCAAAATTTGGTGCAAATTGCCAGAGGATGGGAATATATATGGGGGCAGTATCGCTGTAGAATTTCCCTGGGTTTGTATTCTTCAGTAGGCACCTGCCACCATCCACTGTCAGATGCTGGCTACTGAGCCCAGTGGACTTTTGATCTCACATGGTACAGGTACCCATAAAGCTGTTTGTCCTTTCCTGTTGGTCACTGTTACCGCTGTCATTCTGTTCATGTTGGTAGTGTTTTCCAAATTTGCTCTCTGCTAAGTCTACATGACCAAGTCTCTAGCCCTTTCAAAGAGGCTCAAGATACCTGCCATGTGCAGATTTCACTTGCAGCTACAGAGCAATCGGTATTCACCTGGGAAGCCTGGGCAAATTTCCGCATCACCTGTTTGTGGGGGAAAAAATAGCATACTTAGGGGAAAAAAAAATCACTGTAATGAACATTTATACGGTGGTAGCAACTGTGAGAAGGCTTAGTTAGGCTGTGTACAGCCACTGTGGTTTAGCCAGCTTTTCCCAGAGATAGTCAGAGCATAGTTGGGGAAGACAAGGTGCTGGTAAAGTACCATTGGACATGGAAACTGTTGCTCCTGCTTCTCTGGCATTTACCAGAGTGATCAGCTGTGTACAGCGTGCATACTCATGGGCATGTAATTTCTATATTCATAGCCAGAAACATGGAATAATTTAGATAATTCAGTCTATTTTCAGTCTTCAATTATGGAAAGAATAAAGATGGTTCTGATGGAAGATCTTTAGTGAGAAGATAATATTTCACTTAGCTTCCTTAAAAGAGTCACTGTCAGCACCAGCTAAATGT
Source organism: Harpia harpyja (assembly GCF_026419915.1). Taxonomy (NCBI): domain Eukaryota; kingdom Metazoa; phylum Chordata; class Aves; order Accipitriformes; family Accipitridae; genus Harpia; species Harpia harpyja. The sequence goes on along the minus strand of NC_068945.1, from coordinate 25,748,506 downwards.
CTTTCTTTACTCTCTTCTCATGAGCAAAAATGCATATCTTGAGAGCTAGAGATCCAAGGTGTGCTATTTCTGCTGAACTGAGAATTATAGAAATAGCAAAGTATGTCACACTATTTTGTTTCACTTTCCTCTTTTATTAACTCTATTTTTTTCTGTTCCTGCTGTATCTTCTGGGAATATTTGTTCTCTGAAGACAGCTCTGATCTAGCTTGTAAAGCAAATGATTCACAAACATTCCATATATGGACCATTTTAACTATGCTAGAGAAAAAAAAATGTATTAAGACTTACAGAAAATATTTAGACTATATTTAGATAAATGGAATGGCTAAATGTTACCAGTTATATCAAAGTGGACAGCTTGGAGGTTGCAGAATTTTGCAAGAGTTTGTGCTTAGGCCACTTTAATTACCTCAAACTGGCACTTCTTAACTACTAAGGACCTATTCAACCATAGTGTTCTTGTATTTCTTTTAGTAAGACTACATGTAATACCCAGAGAGAGTGAGCCTTCACAGTGCTGTTGTGTAGTGTAAGGAGTTTTCCTTGGCATGAATCTGGAACAGTTACATTATTAATGTATAGCAGAGCTGTGAAGAAATTATGCTGGGGACTAATTAGGACCCCTGTTTATGTCTTAGTTAACTCTGCATCAGAGGAAAGAAAACTTTAGATACATTGAACCGATTGACAGTTCAAGCTTCAACATATGCTCAAATCAAACACATACTAGCCAGCTGTGGTGGACCATTTGGAATAAGGACTGCTCCTTTCGTTTTTAAAAGCAATCCTTTCAGACATCAGGCTTCAGGATGGCAGGCTTTTGGCTTCTGTGTGCCAGATCGGAAGGAACTACCAGGCAACGATCTCCTCTCTGCAGTGATACGTGGCAGTGCTGTTAGACATTGGGAATCCTGAGAGCAAAGAAAGTAATGGCTCCTTGAAAGTGACTGAATTTTCCAGCCAACTTTCACCTTCCCTGCTTGTCTCAGGCTATTCATGCAACATCTGAATCCCTGTCTTATTAGGCTTATTTGCATAAGCATATTAGGAGTTACTCTGGAGCGATATTGCATTTGGACTAATAAAATGAAGGACATGCCATCCAAAATTAATAACATAAGGACGGGTAATAATAAAAGTAAGCTCAAGTCTGTAAAATTACTTTAATTCTTTTACCATGTCAGTATGACTAGAGAGCTGATCTCCATGGCTGGTCTAGCACAAAGACGTCAAGTGGCAGATTCAGAATGATATGCAGAGTTTGGGCAAGCAGGGTAAATACTGCTTTGCTGATACCTTGTTGTGATGGTCCATTCCTAGGGCCATCATGTGGGAGAGCTAGGACCACAAATAACTAGAGTTTTGAGGGTATGGGTTTGAAATTATCTGTGTTACACACATAGAAGACATTTCTGGGGAGCATTGAGGTTCTTTTTTATATAACTAGAGACTTATTATTATTGGCATGTATCTGGGAGACAGAAACTAGATTTGTCTTCTAAGCACCATACAAATTACAGAGAGCGCAAGAAAGAAAGAATGAAATAAGAGTTATGACTCTTTAGACTCATAAATTAAACCAGGCTGTGTGTTACTTCCCTCTCTAATTTCTTTGATCATGTTTTATATGAGGGTCCTAGCAATCCTTGCTTGTGTTACTTCTGGCATTCTACAGTGCGAATACTATAGAGAGCACAAGTAAATAATACACAGACACGTGTGGGAGATAATGCCAGCCAAATTCTATATGCAAGTGATTACATATGAATTATATGCACAGAGAACGGAACACACAAATGGATTGCCAGGATGAGGTAGCTTTCAAAAAAAACAAACAAAACTTCACACTTCAGTTTGCACTTTCTGTTTTGGGGTTGTTTTAAGATAAATTGCTTTTCCTCCCTTTCCCCTTAAAATTTTGCCTTTCTCCGTAAAGGTTTGCTCTACTACCCTCAGTGTTTTTAATGAACTTAGCAGTGGGGGAAAGTTCTACCCTGGTACAGGAACCCTGAGAATACAGAAGAAAGTTGTGTGCCATTTTAAAGGGAAAAGAGCAGGTCAGCTTACATCAGCAGAGGCCTTGTTACTTTATATTCAAAAAGAAATGCGCTCTAAGGAGCTATTATTAGCGTTTCTTCGACCACTCTTCCAACTTCCAAATAAAGTTTAGGAACCCATTCTCTTATGGGAAGGTTTTCTTGAAGGATTTTGGAGGAAATGAGCTCTTCTGTGCAAAAGCTGTTTCACATAATAAACTTTACAATGCCAGTGAATAGATATGAGACAGTTAAACAACAGAATAAATCTTCTCAGCTTTATGAATGCACTTCGTTTCTGCCTACTTTCTCCAAAGTATAACATGCCAGGGCAAATCCTGAAATCTGTCTCATTCAGGTCTCCTATAGACAAAATACTAATTGAAGTTAATGGGAGCATGACTCACGGGAAAGCTTAAAATCCGGGAATTGTAGTGCATGCCCTTTAGAACATTAAACAAGAGGAGTTTCAGACAGGGCAATAGGAACTTTTCAAAAACTTCTATATCCAACTTTCAGCAGTGAATTTTGATATTTGAGAACTCAAGTCTCTCAGAAAGAAAATTAAACGTAGCTCATGGAACATCCTAGGCCAGTAGCACAATGAAATATTGGGTTTAGTCTCCCAGTTTATTTTAGAAGCTGTAGAAATGTTTTGTGTAGCCCTTACTGAAGAAATGTAAACGTTTGGTTTTGCCTCTTCTATATATAACAAACAAAATTGTGGCTAAAAACGTTCTGCCACTTTCTCCACTTTTGAGCATGCCTGTGTGATGTCAGTAGTTATAAGTTAAAGATGTAAGGTTTAAGGAAAATTTGAGTTTGTAAGAAACAATTTTTTTGAAATTTTCTGGCCCATTGTTCCAAATGACTGGCCTTCTGAAATTCTGACCTCCAAATCTGTAAGAAATAAAAGGAACAAAATTATGTTTGTTACTTTTACTTCAGAGTCAGAAAATTCTGGAAATGGCAAACACAAAAGGGTTTTTTTTCATTTGAAAATGAAAGCAAGGTACAATACACCTGAAGTTTTGGATTAAAAATTATCCTGGTTTCAGCTGGGATAGAATTAATTTTCTTCTTAGTAGCTGGTACAGTGTGTTTTGGATTTAGTTTGAGAATAATGTTGATAACACACAGATGTTCTAGTTGTTGCTGAGGAGTGCTTATCCTAGGTTAAGAATTTTTCAGTTTCCCATGCTCTGCCAGCAAGCAGGTGTACAAGAAGCTGGGAGGGAGCATGGCCAGGACAGCTGACCCGAACTAGCCAAAGGGATATTCCATACCATAGAACGTCACGCTCAATATATAAACTGGGGGGAGTTGGCTGGGAGGCACGGATCGCTGCTCAGGCATTGTTCATTGAGGGGTGAGCATTTGGATTGTGCATCACTTCTCTTTGGGTTTATTTCTTTCCCTTTATTATATTCCTTTTCATTATTATTGTTATTATTATTGTTATTATATTTTATTATTGTTATTATTATAATTTATTTTATTTTCACTATTAAAATGTTCATCTCTCAACCCATGAGTTATAATTCTCTTTTTTCGATTCTCCTCCCTATCCCACTGGGATTGGGGAGAAGTGAGTGAGCAGCTGCACGGTGCTTAGTTGCTGGCTGGGGTTAAACCACGACAAAAATATATTTCAATTTTATCAGGATACATGGATGTCTCAGAATGGATTGTACCAGATTGGAAAGACTCAACTAATTTTAATTATGTTGTGTAAAGCAGTTGCCTCAAAGAATTTTTTTTTCAAGCTTTCAGAAACTTGAGCATATTTCAGAGCTTCTGAAGTTAATTTAAAAGCAGGATTTTAGATTACTGTTTCCACCTCAGAGATCTTCCACTATTACAAGAAACTAGTGTCAGGAAGAGTTTCTCTCTCTAATGAAGATTATTTTTTCTTTCTCTTTCCCACTTCCCATTTCCTGTCAGTCGGAAGTGTCTTGGATCCCCAACAAACACTACTCTGGGATTTACGGGCTGATGAAGTTGGTTCTGACTAAGACTCTACCTTCCAATCTTGAGCGAGTCATTGTCCTCGACACAGACATAACATTTGCCACTGACATTGCTGAGCTATGGGCCGTCTTTCACAAGTTCAAAGGTATTCTAATGATTTTTTTTACTGTCTTTATTTGAGGGGGAGGGAGAATGGTAAAGCAAACAGTACAGCGGGGGTAAAAGGGCTATCTGAGATTTGATAAATGTTTTCACTCTTTTGATTTTTGGTGTTTGAATATAATTCTTTTGTTTGTGAGCTCTTTCCTCAACAAAGTTCCATATGGAATGATTGACAACACTGAATATGTAGTTTGTTTTATTGGTCTAATTATTTGCGATAGGTAAGGGCTTGACAATACAGTAGATGATAAAGAATTACGATGATGCTGTAGTGATGTACCCTTCCAGTACCTGTTGGTATTCAATACTTGGAAGAACTTGTTTTATATTATTTTTTATTAATAAAACCTGATTATTACTTTCAGTGTAACTTGTCCATGTTACCACTGAAAATGAATGAAGTTAGGATCATACTTGGACTAGGGAGGAGGATGAAGGGGGCAGTTATACATGTGAATAGAAATGAGTTACTGCTTGCTCCTCTTAATGAGTTGATAAAGGGTTCTGGATTTGAAGTATCCACCTAAAGTAGTTTTCTCTACCTCTCGCCACTTCCTAAAGCTCCTTGAAAATTTCCTTGATAGTTTGACCAAGAAAGGAGACTTTCAGAGTGACTGTGTAAGGAGATGATCACAAAAAAGTTCCCCACTACCCTGTCACAAGCCAGAGCACTTTCCTGGCTAACACACTGCTAAAACCATTTAATTCTCCCAGGCTCCAGTGTTGCCAGCTTTTCAGAGTCAGAGACGTGCCCTATTGTTCTCCTCTTGCCCTCAGAATATGTATTGCAGTGCTGGTAAGCACAGAGGCATTCCAGTATCCTGGTTTGAAGGTTTACAGCCCCATAAAAGTGTAACCTTTATGCATATCATCGGCTTTCTTAAAATCACCTCAAGCAAAGCGAAAGCATACCACTGTTAGAAAGGTGACAGAAAAGAGAGCACATTTACTGTACTTATCCCATCCTGAAATCCCCAAGGCCTCTTTGCCTTTGCAAGTACCCAGCTAACGGGCAGGACCTATTATCTTCAGCTCTACAGTCAAGGACTGGGTTCTAGAGCTCGGCTTCTCTGTGCATTTGTTTCCTTTCCCCTCTCTGGATACACTGATGTCCCTTCAGCAGGCCAGAAGCAATCACCTTCTTACTTAACTGAACTATTCACAAACTGGCTTCCTTAAGGAATATAAAGTTTTTCTTCCTTTTCAGGTATTGTTGAAACCTCTTCACTGAGCCTTTCCCTACCCTGAACCTTGAGTTTCATGTAAACATATACCTTGACAACCATAATTTACATAAATGTATGCATAGGGAGTAATGCTGTGCTGTTGTACTCTCTCGTTGTGTGCTACTGTCCCTTTAATAGTAATGTTTTACTGAATATGGTGTATTAGCATGATGTAGCAGGTAAAGAGATGTGTATAAACTGAACTTGGGCATAGAGTACTGCATGGTCAATGACAGCAAAATCTGAATTGAGACAATGAGGGGGATCATCTCCTTGCTTAGATTTTCTGCCATAGTTTCAATGGAAGTCCCTTTTTTTTTACTGGGGAAAGAAACCAAGCATAAAGACTGCTAGTAAAGAAAGGAGTACAGAGCAGAGGCAGGCCCAAGACTGAAAAAAATACAGACAGAAAATATGGAAACATGAAGAAGGATAATTACTGGAAGTAAAAAAGTGGGTGTAAGTCAGTCTCCATAGAGCTAGGCGAGGTTGTTCAGCTGATCGTAGCTGTGAAAAGCTCTAACTTACACATGGAGACAGAATTCCTGTGCTACTGCCAGCCCTCATAACATATGTATCACAATTCCCAAATGTGTGATTTTGTAAGTTGTCCAGTCTATCTTTTTAATTCCAGCTGACCACTGGCTTCTCCACAATTTTTTAATCCTGGCAATAAATTGGTCAGTGTCTACATCTGCTCATGTCCCAGACAGCCATGCACAGAGAAAGAATTAATGCGACAATCCCATAGCCCCAGGAGTTGAGCAGGGTGGGAGAGGACTTTGGAAGGTACGTACGCCCAAAATAGTGATCCTAAATGTTGGGGAGGACAGAGAAATGAAAGTGTCCAAGCCCAAGCTTATTCTCCAGCCTATATCATAGGGTGCAGTCCCATTAGGCAAAGATCAGCGTGATGATGGTGATGACAGGGTTGAGTTTTTATGGGTAAGAATCAGGGGGAAAGCCAACAAGGCAGATACCATGGTGGGAGTCTGTTATAGACCACCCAACCAGGATGAAGAGGCAGATGAAATATTCTATAAGCAGGTGGGAGAAGTCTCACAATCGCTAGCCCTTGTTCTCATGGCGAACTTCAACTTAACAGATGTCTGCTGGAAATAAAATACAGCAGAGAGGAAACAGTCTAGGAGGTTCCTGGAGTGCATGGAAGACAAATTCCTGGTGAGTGAGCCAACTAAGGAAGGTGCCCCGCTGGACCTGTTGTTTGTGAACAGAGAAGGACTTGTGGGTAATGTGATGGTTGGAGGCCATCTTGTGCATAGCGATCACGAAATGATAGAGATTTCGATTTTTGGAGAAGTAAGGAGGGGGAGTAGCAGAACTGCTACCTCAGACTTCCAGAGGGCAGACATTGGCCTGTTTAGGAGCCTGGTTGACAGAGTCCCTTGGGAGGCAGTCCTGAAGGGCAAAGGAGTCCAGGAAGGCTGGACATTCTTCAAGAAGGAAATCTTAAAGGTGCAGGAGCAGGCCATCCCCATGTGCCAAAAGATGAGCTGGCGGGGAATAAGACTGGCCTGGCTGAACAGAGAGCTTTGGCTGGAACTCAGGAAAAAAAGAAGTTTATGACCTTTGGAAGAAGGGGCAGGCAACTCAGGAGGACTACAAGGATGTTGTGAGGTTATGCAGGGAGAAAACCAGAAGGGCCAAAGCCCAACTAGAACTTAATCTGGCTACTGCCATAAAAGACAATAAAAAATGTTTCCATAAATACAGTAGCAACAAAAGGAGGACTAAGGAGAATCTCCATCATTTATTGGATGCAGGGGAAACATAGTGACAAAGGATGAGGAAAAGGCTGAGGTACTTAATGACTTCTTTGCCTCAGTCTTTAATAGTAAGACCAGTTGTTCTCCGGGTACCCAGTGCCCTGAGCTGGAAGACAGGGATGGGGAGCAAAATGAAGCCCCCATAATCCAAGGGGAAATGGTTACCGACCTGCTGCACCACTTAGACACACACAAATCTATGGGGCTGGATTGGATCCACCCAAGGGTACGAAGGCAGCTGGCAGAAGTGCTCACCAAGCGGCTTTCAATCATTTGTCAGCAGTCCTGGCTAACAGAGGAGGTCCCAGCTGACTGGAGCTTAGCAAATGTGATGCCCATCTACAAGAATGGCCAGAAGGAAGATCCAGGGGACTACAGACCTGTCAGTCCTTCCTCGGTGCCGGGGAAGGTTGTAGAGCAGATTGTGTTGAGTGCCATCACATGGCACGTACAGGACAACCAGGTGATCAGGCCCAGTCAGCATGGGTTTATGAAAGGCAGGTCCTGTTTGACTAACCTGATCTCCTTCCATGACAAGGTGACCTGCTTAGTGGATGAGGGAAAGGCTGTGGATGTTGTCTACCTAGACTTCAGTGAAGCCTTTGACAACTGTTTCCCACAGCATTCTCCTGGTGAAACTGGCTGCTCATGGCTTGGATGGGTGTACCCTTTGCTGGGTAAAAAACTGGCTGGATGGCCGGGCCCAAAGAGTTGCAGTGAATGGAGTTAAATCCAGTTGGCGGCCAGTCACAAGTGGTGCTCCCTAGGGTTCAGTATTGGGGCCAGTTCTGTTTAATATCTTTATCAATGATCTGGACTAGGGGATCGAGTGCACCCTCAGTCAGTTTGCAGATGACACCAAGTTGGGCAGGAGTGTTGATCTGCCTGAGGGTAGGAAGGCTCTACAGAGGGATCTGGACAGGCTGGATCGATGGGCCGAGGCCAACTGTATGAGATTCAACAAGGCCAAGTGCCAGGTCCTGCACTTGGGTCACAACAACCCCATGCAGCGCTACAGGCTTGGGGAAGAGTGGCTGGAAAGCTGCCTGGTGGAAAAGGACCTGGGGGTGTTGGTCAACAGCCGGCTGAATGTGAGCCGGCAGTGTGCCCAGGTGGTCAAGGCGGCCAACAGCATCCTGGCCTGTATCATAAATAGTGTGGCCAGCAGGAGCAGGGCAGTGATCGTTCCCCTGTACTCGGCACTGGTGAGGCCGCACCTTGAGTCCTGTGTTCAGTTTTGGGCCCCTCACTACAGGAAAGACACTGAGGTGCTGGAGCGTGTCCAGAGAAGGGCAACGAAGCTGGTGAAGGGTCTGGAGAACAAGTCTTATGAGCAACGGCTGAGGGAATTGGGGCTGTTTAGCCTGGTGAAAAGGAGGTTCGGGGGAGACCTTATCACTCTCTACAACTGCCTGACAGGAGGTTGTTGCGAGGTGGGTGTCGGTGTCTTCTCCCAAGTAACAAGCAATAGGACAAGAGGAAACGGCCTCAAGTTGCACCAGTGGAGGTTGAGATTGGATATTAGGAAAAATTTCTTCACTGAAAGCGTTGTCAAGCATTGGAACAGGCTGCCCAGGGACGTGGTTGAGTCACATCCCTGGAGGTATTTAAAAGACTTGTAGATGTGGTGCTTAGGGACATGGTTTAGTGGTGGACTTGGTAGTGTTAGGTTAATGGTTGGACTCGATGATCTTAAAGGTCTTTCCCAACCTAAATGATGCTATGATTCTATGACTCAATGGAAATGGATCATCCTGGAAAGCAAGGACAAGTAAGTTGGAGAGATACTGTAGCTCTTTTACTGCTTTGTAAAAGATTGGTTTAAATCATACAGTGATTCTCAGTTTGTCCTCAGTGTCTTTTTATTTTTCCTGCCAGCATTACTAAAGATGCAAAGGATGTCTCATGTCATTAGCCTCAAATATTCCTCTAAAGGATCTGGTTTTAAACTAATGTTTTAATCCCCTCCTTGTTTCTCCCTCAGAAGTCCCAAGTAAGTTAATGAAGATTTCTTTGGGACAATCCAGTGTGTTTGTTGAAATATTACTTAAACAGAAGAGAAATAAAACCCCTATGAAGGGAAATTCTACTCTCCAAAGGAACCTGACAGTGTACCCAACCCCAGCTTGGAGGGCAGCTTTAGACCCACAGGCTCTCCTACAAATGTTCAAACACACAGCTGTTGGCTAGAAGTGGCCATTATAAACCTGCTTGCACCAGGATGTTGTCTGAGCAAACAGAAGAACTTTTCACATCAGTGCAGAAAAGACAAGAACTTCCTTCTGTGGGTCGCTGCAGGATAACTGATAAGACAGTCCAGCACAGCCTCTTCCAAATTACGGCCACACAGATAAAGAAAGAGAAGGTCCTAGAGTCTGCAATTTTTTCTATGCCCAGGAAGACTTTTCTTCCCAACAAAAATAGTGACAAAGAGAGACCAGTAGCTCAGATTCCCTTTTTCTAGGACACCATGCTTTGAAGAAACTGAGATTCAGGATTGTCTTGCAGTTTAACCAGGTTCAATTTGCTGTGTAGAAAGGCCCAAAGTATGTTTTAAATAGCACCTGCGATACCCAGTATCCTTGTTCTGCAAAAGTTCTTCTTCCAGTCATCTTAAGAGCTGCTGAAAGACCCTTACATAGTAACTTCATATTTTAGGTGGTAAAGCTACTATTACATTTGCTGTGTAGATGAAAAAAAAAGAGAGTAGGATTCCTTTGTAAATTATTGCTCTTCTGCCCTTTTCTGATAAGCTCATTGTATACGCCCTTACAATAAATGACCCAACTGTGCTGTAACTGAGTGCACAAATAAGGGCTGTACGTACGTGATTTTATTTGAAAATCTCTTCTTTGAAGTGGCAACCTTAGGCTCAGGGAGAAATTCACACCTCTCTCTGGTAGCCTGAAACAGTGTCTCAAGCAAAGTAACATTTATAAATTTCTGGTAGCAGTTACTGGGGGTTGTATAATTATTATTCCTTTTATATGCAAGCTTCAATCTCTATGCATAAATATGTCTTTGGGAACCAGTAACTTAAATTTCAAGAGTCAGAACCAGCTTCTCAGCTGGGATTTGGACATTTCTGCTTTAGCCTCATTCTCTCTTGCTCTCCCAAAGATAAGCAGTCTGTTTCTCTAGGACAAATATGTACCTCCAAAATATTGACTTCAAAGGTGTGAGTCTGCAGCCAGTCTGGTGAAGATAACTTGTCATGCATGTTTTCTGTGACTTGGTTGACACTGATTATGTTTTCTATTCATCTTTCACTGGATTTTGACAGTTCTAAACTTGAGAAAGCATCTAGCCTAAGGGCAGAAGAGTGGGTCTGTAGATCATACACATTCTTGGATGAAGTGCTGCAAAGTGTTTCAGACAGCAAGGATTAGTGTAACCAATATGCTTTTATTGCAGAAATTTTGTGAATTCTTCTGAGAAAAGAACCAGTCCAAAGCTATGCTCTCTGCCATCAATCTTAAAGTTCTTTTAAAGGCCACATCAGCTAATTGTTTTTTTATTCTTGCTCACCCAAACTCTTGGTACTGAAATGTGGGTTCTTTTTTTCAAACTTCTGATTTTGACTTTAACTGTATGTTAAATATAGATTCTCAAGAGCATTCATTGTAAACAGTATTGTGAATATATTTCGGACCCAAGTACAATCGTTGTCATAATTATTTGTGTTACAGGTTGCAGTTCCAATCAGGATCACAGTCTCTTTGTGCTGGGTGCTGTATCTATAAATAGCAAGAGATGGTCTTTGGCCTTTACCTAGTGTCGGGTGACAATTCTTGTGTCTGCCTGGTTCCTTTAGGCCATTGCTATGTATGAGTCACAGCTGAGACCCTCAAATGAGACCTCAATAATCCCTGTTGAGATCAGTATTGAGGGACTCTGTGTTAGGTTGAATGCCACATCTAAGGGCATTATGGTATTTCTAAACACATGTTGTAACTCAGAGGCTATATTGAACAGTGATGTCCTACTACTACTTGTTAGTCCAGCTAGCTGATACGATGAATATTTTCATAGAATCATAGTATGGTTTGGGTTGGAAGGGACCTTATAGATCATCTAGTTTGGGTGTTCCAGGGACACCTTCCACTAGACCAGGTTGCTCAAAGCCCCATCCAACCTGGCCTTGAACACTGCCAGGGATGGGGCATCCGCAGCCTCTCTGGGTGACCTGTTCCAGTGCCTCACCACCCTCACAGTAAAGAACTTCTTCCTTACATCTAATCTAAATCTACCCTCCTTCAGTTTAAAGCTATTACCCCTTGTCCTGTCACTACACTCCCTGTTAAAGAGCCCCTCCTCATCAGAAGGCCGCTATAAGGTCTCCCCAGAGCCTTCTCTTCTCCAGGCTGAACAACCCCAACTGTCTCAGCCTGTCTTCATAGGAGAGGTGCTCCAGCCCTCTCATCATCTTGGTGGCCGTCCTCTGGACTCGCTCCAACAGGTCCATGTCCTTCTTAGGTTGGGGGCCCCACAGCTGAAAGCAGTACTCCAGGTTGGTCCACAAGAGCAAAGTAGAGGGGCAGAATCACCTCCCTCGACCTGCTGGCCATAATTCTTTTGGTGCAGTCCAGGATATGGTTGGCTTTCTGGGCTGCAAGCACACATTGCTGGGTCATATTCAGTTTTTCATCCACTAATACCCCAAGTCCTTCTCCTCAGAGCTGCGCTCAATCCGTTCTCCACCCAGCCTGTATTTGTGCTTGGGATTGCCCCGACGCATGTGCAGGACTTTGCACTTGGCCTTGTTGGAACTTCATGAGGTTCGCATGGGCCCACCTCTCAAGCCTGTGAAGGTCCCTCTGGATGGCATCCAGTGTGTTGACCGCACCACACACCTTGGTGTCGTCGGCAAACTTGCTGAGGGTGCGCTCAATCCCACTGTCCATATCGCCGACAGAGATCTCAAACAGCACCGGTCCTAATACTGACGTCTGAGGAACGCCACTTGGCACTGGTTTCCACTTGGACATCAAGCCATTGACCGCAAGTCTTTGATTGTGACCATCCAGCCAATTCCTTACCCACAGAGTGGTCCATCCATTAAATCCATGTCTCTCCAATTTAGAGACAAGGATGTTGTGCAGGACAGTGTCAAATGCTTTGCACAAGTCCAGGTAGATGTCATCAGTTGCTCTTCTCTTATCCACCAGTGCTGTAACCCTGTCATAGAAGGCCACCAAATTTGTCAGGCATGATTTGTCCTTAGTGAAGCCATGTTGGCTGTCACCAATCACCACCTTATTTTCCATGTGCCTTAGCATAGTTTCCAGGAGGACCTTCTCCATGATCTTGCAGGGCACAGAGGTGAGACTGGCTGGCCTGTAGTTGCCTGGGTCTTCCTTTTTACCCTTTTAAAAATGAGGGTTACGTTTCCCCTATTTCAGTCAGTGGGAACTTCACTGGACTGCCACAACTTCTCAAATATGATGGATAGTGGCTTAGCAACTTCATCCACCAGTTCCCTCCAGACTCACAGATGCATCTCGTCAGGTCCCATGGACTTGTGCACCTTCAGGTTCCTTAAATGGTCTCGAACCTGGTCTTCTCCTAGGGTGGGCAGTTCTTCATTCTCCCAGTCCCTGCCTTTGCCTTGTGCAACTTGGGTGGTGTGGCTGCAGCACTTGCTGGTGAAGGCTGAGGCAAAAAAGTCATTGAGTACCTCAGCCTTCTCCATGTCCCTGGTAACCACGTCGCCCGTTTCCTTCCGGAGGGCCCCCACATTTTCTCTAGTCTTCCTTTGATCACCAACATACCTGTAGAAGCTTTTCTTGTTGCCCTTGACGTCCCTGGCCAGTTTTAATTCTATCAGGGCTTTAGCTTTCCTAACCTGATCCCTGGGCTGCTTGGACAATTTCTCTGTATTCCTCCCAGGCTACCTGTCCTTGCTTCCACCCTCTGTAGGATTCCTTTTTGTGTTTGAGTTTGTCCAGGAGCTCCTTGTTCATCCATGCAGGCCTCCTGGCATTTTTGCCTGACTGCCTCTTTGCATTGTTCCTGAGCTTGGCGGACTTGATCCTTTAATATTAACCAGCTTTCTTGGGCCCCTTTTCCGTCCAGGGCTGTATTCCATGGTACTGTACCAAGCAGATCGCTGAAGAGGCCAAAGTCTGCTCTCCTGAAGTCCAGGGTAACGAGCTTGCCGTGCGCTCTCCTCGCTGCCCTAAGGATCTTGAACTCCACCATTTCATGGTCACTGCAGCCAAGGCTGCCCTTGAGCTTCACATTCCCCACCAGCCCCTCCTCGTTGGTGAGAACAAGGTCCAGGATAGCACCTCTCCTCATTGGCTCCTCTGTCTCTTGGAGAAGGAAGTTGTCATCAACGCATTCCAGGAACCTCCTGGATTGCTTATGCCCCACTGTGTTGTCCCTCCAACAGATATTGGGGTGATTGAACTCCCCCAGGAGGACCAGGGCTTGTGAATGTGAGGCTGCTCCTATCTGTCTATAGAGGGCCTCATCCGCTCAGTCTTCCTGGTTGGGTGGCCTGTAGCAGACCCGCACTCTAATGTCACCTGTCCCTGCCCTCCCTTTAATCCTGACCTGTAAACTCTTGGTCAGCTCCTCATCCATGCCCAGGCAGAGCTCCATGCCCTCCAGCTGGTCATTGACATAGAGGGTGACACCCCCTCCTCCTCTCCCCTGCCTGACCTTCCTAAAGAGCCTGTATGCTTCCATTCCAACACTCCAGTCACAGGAGCCATCCCAGCATGTCTTCGTGATGCCAGTAAGATCATAGCCCTGCAGGCGTGCGCACGTCTCTTACCTCCTCTTGTTTATTCCCCATGCTATGTGCGTTTGCATAGAGGCATTTAAGCTGGGCCCCCCGATGAAGCTGACTTACTGGCTGGAGTGGCTGGAATTCCTTTGTGCTGCTCTTCGGGTGCTCTCCTGCTGACCTGTGATCCCTCTCCAGGCTCTGGGCATCTATTGCTGGCACTGATGTCAAACTGGTAGGAGTGGGATGGATTGAAGTTCCTCTCCCCCGGCAACTTTAGTTTAAAGCCCTCTTCACCAGCTTGGCAAGCCTGTGACCGAAGATGCTCTTCCCCTTCTCTGACAGACGGAACCCATCAGCCCCCAGGAGACCAGGTTTCTCGAAGTGAGTCCCATGGTCTAAGTAGCCAAACCCCTGGCTGTGGCACCAGTCCCGTATCCATTTGTTGATTCACCAGATTCGACTGGCCTTTTCAAACCCCTTCCCTTTGACTGGAAGGATTGGGCAGATGGGTGCCTCCGTACCTCTCAGAAGAGAGTCGCCTACTACTGTCACCCGTCACCTTTTCTTAGTTGCGCTGGTTGTTATATGGGAAGCAGATCGGGCTGCCTTAGTTCCAGCGTCTCTGCTGATATGACAGGCCTTCCTCTTCAGTCCGCAGAGGTGAAGCAATTCTGCAAGGGCACCTCGGGCTTCAGGGGAAGTCTCTTTTCCTCCTGCAGGTCCTCACCGTTGCAAGCTTCCATTCTTCTGCATTATTGTCCCCGCTGCTTTCTGTGTGTGTGCCGGTGGGGGAGTTTTGGGCTGTTTGGCTGTGGGCTGTGGGTCCACTGCAGACTGCGCTTGGAACCAGCTATCTAGCTCCTTCTTAGCCTCCCTGATGCTTTGCAGCCTTCTCATGGCCTCCTGCAGCTCAGCCAACTGCTGCAGCAGGTCCTCCGCCTGGGCACACGGTTTGCAAGCAGGTCTGCTGCCCGTCTCTGCCCCGGGAGAAACATCTTGGCCCTTCCTGCAGTCTGAGGGCTGCACCACGGCTTCTCCCTTCAGCAGCTCCGTCTGGGTGGAGACATCGGCCACCGCTGGGGTAGATGGTGCGGACCCCCCAGCCGGAGCTGCAGCCTCTGCTCTCGGACAAGTGCCCACCGTTCTGCCTTGAGGGTCAGGTAGGATGAGTGCCCTTGGCCTGCGCAGATGGTGACAGAACCGTGGTGACAGACCGTGGGTTACGTGGACTTCAAGCCTCTCCACTCGGCTGGTGGAACGTCCCTCCTTCAAAGACGTGCCCTCCCACGTGAAGTGCTGCGCCGGGTCCTGTTTGCCCGCTCTGGTCCCAGTGCTCCCGCAGGCTGCCCTTGGTGGGAGCATGGAGTGGCCGTCATTACTCCTGGCCCTGCCCGCGCCTCATCAGCCGCTCTCCCTTGTGAGAGCTGCCGATTCCCAGCGGGTCTCTGCGCTCCCCTGGGGTTTCCCCAGCTCAGGAACCCCCCGCCCCAAACGCCACGATTCCCCACTCCGCTGCGGAACGCGCCTGGGCTGGAGCTGATCACCTCGGTGACTTTAAGTACCTTAAACAATAGAGACTGGGTAGTACGTAACTAGTGTATTTCAAATAACTCTAGTTGTAGATTAAGTCATCCAGAGGATATAAGCTACAATTAGTGTTCGTCTGTGCAAATAAGTCTTCTCTGGAAAGCTGATGAAGGCAATCGGGCAGAATCACCTACCTCCATTAACCGAGCATCCAAGAATGAGAAATGGCAAGCTTGATAGGAAGACTGACATTCCCATATTCATACTTTGCATGAATAAAAACATGCTATAGAAGCTGTTTGCTTTGTGTCAGGAGCTCAAACAATGATAAAAATCCATACTGACATCATAAATACCAGAAAAGGTCAACAGCGATTTTGGTGCAGGATCAAGTGCCCACAGCTGAAGAGGGATTGGCACATAGTCAGTCCCAAACTTAAAATTTGCAAACACTCAGTATGTCGGTGCTTTGGCATATTGCTCTGCAGAATGCCTGAGGTAACAGTCTAGGTTCATGCTATTTTTGCAGCTTCTTCAGGAAAAAGAGCAGACAAACAAACAAAAAAATCACAACCATCACGAAATTCAACATCTTGTGTAGGTGGTTTAGTAATGATATTCCTACAAGAACTATTACGCATACGTTTGTAATATCAAATGCATGTGTAACTTTTCATTTGTATGTGAATTTAGTGTGCCAGAAAGTGAGATGCTGATGGCACTGGTGAGAGTCAGGCAGAGTCAGCAGGTGCTGTATAAATTTCCCTGAATTTGGCTCTGTCAGTGAAGCCCCATTTTAATAAACTATACCTGTCATAGACCTAGGCTCTTCTTCTGCAAAGATTGTACTTATTATAGGTATGCTCTTTTTGTGATGATGTAAAATATTCAGTTGTTGCCAAGATTAAAATTTGAAATTCATTGTCTCCTATGGCTGCAGCCAGGATTTGAGCCACAGAATTGATTCTGGGCAGGTTCTGTAGTTCAGTCTGTCAGTTTACACTGAGTAAATCATTAAAGCTTCCACAGATCATTTTGAGACAGGATCTCTGTGGGCTGAGACAGTTTGTGTTAAATCCTGCAGAGATCTTTCTGTTCCTTCTGGTCAGTACAATACGTTTTCTTTTCTTACTAATCAAGAGGAAAGCATTAGCAACGTGCACCTTAGCTTGTGTAAAAATCGATGGTATGAGTCAGTCTTTTTGTGAAGGAAACAGGTTCACATTGTAGCAGAGTGTATTAATAAAATTGCCAGGCAGCTATTAAAATAGCTTAAAATTACCTGAATTTTTATAGGTGTCTAAAAAGGCCGAATGACACTTGTCTTTGCTCATAAAAGGAACATCTGTTAGTTTCTGAAAGACTTGTGTAAGTGTTTAATGGTTAGACTACAGTACATAGCTCATCCTAGGGTTATTCCACAAATGAAATACATTTTCTGTTTGAAAAGGTCCCTGTGGAGACTCTACCTGCTTAAGATTTTCTATTCCTGGTTGTTGTATCATGGTGTTTTCTTCTTTTCTGCTGCAAAAGCTTTGAAGCTTCATTGATAAAGAATCCTATTTGTTAGCTATAGCTGATAGAAATGTTGGGGTGTGTCGTGCTCCTCTGTCTCATGATGCTGCTGTTGTCATCTGTGTGTGAAACTACAGGAGTGAACACTGATTTATCTTGGTGAAGAACCAAAAAAAAAGTAAAGATTTAGGATATTTGGAAAAGACAGGTTTCTAACTGTGATTGGAGGTTAATTTTGTTGATTTTAATTAGGAAGGGATCAAGCAAAGAGGTGGGACTTACTGAATGTGTGGGTCTAGGGAAAAACACTGCTGTATCTCCGTACTTCTTGTTGTATAAGCTGACTGGCTGGAATTTCTTTTTTTTCCCTTTTTTTTTCCCCCTGATTGCAGTTTGCTTTGCTATGGTGTTCTAGTATGTAAGGAAGTTGACCTCAGTAAATGAGCTCCAGAGAAGAGAGTTTATTATATGGATCAGCATGTGCATATTCTAGTTTGTGGGGTTTAATGTTACAAGGGACATAATCAGAAAATTCTGATTATGAATTGCTGCCAAAATGGAATGGCTGCAGTTTCCGAAACATCTGTAGTTATTTTTTAGCTGAATGCTTCTTTGTCTGTGTCTGCCACCAGGCAGAAATATTTAGAGGTGAAAGGCCAACAGTGCATAGAAATTGGGTATAACTCATGGTAGGGGAAATTCTAAACTAAAGTAAAATAAAATAGAAAACTCGGGTTCTTTATTTTTCTGTTTTGATTTCCAAGGGATACCCTTTGGTCATGTTTTCAAGCTTTTTCTGATGGGGGCTAGGAATGTTTTAATTAAAAATGAAAGCTGATCTTCTTTTGTCATCTTTTGATTCCACAACTGGAGTTCTCAGAATAAAAACCCACTACATAGTACGAGATTTGTAATAAAATCTTGTTGGCAACACTGCAATTTTGAGGACTTTTTTCTACCTTCTCAACATCAATCTAGTGCTTTTTCTGCATTATTTTTCTCCAGTCTTTGTTAACCTGCCACTCATTCTACAGCTGTCTTTTTGGCTTAGATGCTATGATGTATCAAACACCCAAACTAAACATTGTATGACTCAGACGGTGTTCAAGCAAAAACCAGTTCCTGTCTCCTCTGAGCTCTTTCTTCAGGATTTTTTAAAGAGACTTTAATTCTTTTAATCTTAAGTACTCCAACCATGGATAATGGACCTAGAGCTTTTTGAATTGCCTTGCAAATATTTATTGAGAGAAATCTCGGCAGAGCACAGCATCAGAGGAGCAAAGTGCATATCCCCATCTCCCTTCACTAGCAGAAGCTATGATGTTCCAAAAGCTAGAAAATCCAGCTCCCAGAGGGTACACACTGGGAGAAGGAGCATTTCTGCTTTGCGTGTTTGTTCTTGGCAGAGGAAAAGTGCATTTCTGGGAACGGGATGCCAGTAGGCTGTGCTGAAATGAAAACCTATGAGAACAGAGGGTGGGAACAAACTGAGGAGGAAAATAATAATAACCCCTCACTCCCAACTAAAACAGGGAAATCAGTCAGGAGTTGCTGTCCACCGATAAATGTTTTGGGTTGATCATTTTCTCCTGCAATCTCTTCACTTTCTTGTGCAATTACAGACATGCTCCTCCTCAGATACATTCAGTACCCCTGCCCCGTCAACTCACAACTTGTTTAATTGTATGTTTTTTAGGTGGCTGTTAAAAAACCCAAACCCAAATGTCTGCCAGTCTTCTTGGGTGGAGCACACAAATTAAGTCCATGTACTAATCTCTCTGGCCAGTTACTCCGTGTTCCCTAGGTGACAGTAAAGCAGAGCATGTGCATGAGCAGGCAGTGAATATGGAGGGAGTGGCAACCTGTCCATCATTCCAATTAATAATGTGTAATGATGATTCACCTCTGCATGTGTGAAAAAGCCAAGCAGATGAGACACATGGGTCATTCACCTAACAAATGAAGTTTACTCTAAGGTTTGATAGTTATATTACTAGGACTAAAGAAAGAATGATATTTAATAGATAGGTTTCCGTGCCTAAGGCCCTCATTCTAATCACATGCAATCTATCAAGCACATATGCTTTTCACAGTTCTCTGTGACATGCATTGTAATAACTTGATATTCTGTTTTCTCCCTCTCTGAACCAGGCATATTCTCTGAGCCTATGTTGTTCTGCATTAGCGATCCATATTTTTAAGGACCTAGGGCCCCATTTCCAATTACAAAGCTCTCATCCAAGGTTTCACCTTTTTGGTTTCATGCTGCAAATTATGTCTGTAATACTGTCCTTGGCAGCACATGGATTTGCATAGGGTAAAGTGGCATAGGCGATAGCTGTCTCACAGGCTCAAGCTGGAAGGTAGAATGTATTGCCCAGAGGTCAATGGTATGATTGTCCCATCAGCAGGATGAGTGCATGGTATTGCTCTCTTCACAGCGAGGGAAGAGGGAAAAGAGTGTATAAAATGAAACCAATTTATTGGTTTAAACTGCACTAAGGCTGTGTACAAATGCACCATGAGCAAAAACTGGACACAGTTACATGAACTAAAAGTTAGACAGGTAAACGAAATCAATAATCCAATTTTGTGGAAATAGTAGAAACCTCACAGGTTTCCTTTTTCCAAGCAATCTAGAGAAACAGGGATGTTTGAGCCCCTTATTTTAACCCTCAAGCTAGAAGAAAGAATTACGTATGTCTGTAATGGCCCACTTCACTCTGCATCTCCCAAGTGTCTTTATTTTACTTAAATCTCAAGCTTGCTCTACTCCATGTTCTTTGCAGTAATCTCTAGCTTGTATTCAGCATGGGCCAAGCAGTTCAATTGAACGAAGGAGCTTTTCTCCCTCTGACTCCTTCCTCAAGGTAAATAATTTTTGTGCTTTGAGACGCTGCTAACAACAAAAAGATTTTTGTCCCAGCCCTTCCAGATATATATATACACCGAAAGGTGATTGAACATACAGTAAAACTCAGGGACCAAGTGTCTCCACAACTTTTCTGTATTTTTATTTTATTTCCTGCATTTAGTCACAGTGGAACTCATAGTTTGGGCTCAAGTGTCAAGTGTGATGATCTGTAACACCCTCCATTGCACAAGGGCTGGTCCTGAAAAGATTTTGGACCTGAAGTGCAAAATTCATAGCTGCAGTAAATGGCGTGTAAGTTCCTGTCAGTAAAAGAGATGCATGTTCGGCATTTTCTGGTTGAAGATCCAGACCAATTTATGTTTCCTTTTGCACTGCCTGAATCCTTAAAAGGGTCTCAAGATCTAAGCTGATGCTATTCCTGCCCGGGTGTAAGATGAGCCCTTGTGTCAGCTGCTTCTGGTCCTCATGGTTCTGGGATTCATTCTGGGATTCATTCTGGATCTGGGACTGAACTTGTCAGCAGAACAGCTTCTTGAGAGCCATTAACTACTGGCACAACTAAATGAAACCCTGAAGCTACTTACGTCCGTGCTTGGGGATGTGGTGTTTTTTTCTATCTGCTTAAGGACTGGAGGAGCTGTCAAATAAGTGCTATTCTGACACACCAAGAGAATTGTCTGATGGGAACAGAGGTGGAGGTGTATAGCAAAGAAGGTGTTACAGCATTCAGTGGTGCTGTTGACAAATAAGCCAGACCATGAACCGTCCCAGGGCCGTGGACCTAGCACACGCTTACTGCTTCTGCCCTTCTGAGACACGTAACTTTAAGCAGGACCGAAGCCCTACCGTGAAGTGAGCCATCGTACTTTTTCTCAGACAAAGTTGTCCTTGGCTGACTCAATGCTGCTACTCTTCTGTCATCAACACAAAATGTCTGCCAGTTTATGCTCACAGCAACTTACTGAAACTGGCTCAGGATCTCCTGAACTTCATTAATTCATGGCATTACCATGTCTTCCTGCACGTGTTATGTTTAATAGACAGTAATAATATTTCCTTCAGGAATGCTTCAGGATAGGATTATTGCAGGTGCCAAGTGGCATTCTGTAGGGCTGTCTACAGGCTTTTTGCCAACCTGCTTCAGAGTCATATTGGCACCAATTTTTACAGTATTTGGAGATTCAGGCACTTTCCCATACTACTAAGAAATACTACTGAATATTGTTACACTTGTGTCCTAAGATCCTGAGCGAGCACATCTCAGCTGGTATAAACTAGCTTTATAAAACATTGGACTGAACAGGATGACACTGACTTACATCAGTCTAGCTCCTATATTCCCTGATTTACATAAACATTCCTGCTTTGAACTTACAGCTTCTTTCATAAGCTAACTAAAAAAAGATGTGAATAGTTGGAGGAGCAATCTTTAAATATGCTCTCCTTTCAACTCTAGACCCCTGATATGGGTCACAAGTAAAAAGAGTTGGGTGACCTCAGCCAGGTCTGACGTGCATGAAGGCTGAAGTGCATAAGCAGGGCAGCAAAGGGACGCGCTGCTGGGGTGTGAGTTTTGAGGCACCTCGGCAGAATTAGAAGAGGATGTTTGCACACTGTCAGTTCCATTCTCATGATCCTATGGTTCTTTCAAACATAATAATAGGAAGTGGACATAACTGGTAGGTAAATGAGAATACAGTGTGGAGATGGAAAGTGGGAGTGAGTATACAGGATACTGAGCAGGAAAGAAAGAATAGGAAAGGGGAGAAGTGACAACACATCCCAAGTTAGTCAAGATTATTTATCTTGAAACCTGTCTGAGATTAGCTAGAAACGTCATATATCACAATAAATTTCTGTGAAGCTATATAGAAGCAAGTGTATGTACCTGGAAATTTTCTGCATTTCCTTGGCAGCAGCATCTGACTGTAAGAAAAAACTTGCCAAGGAAGTAATGAAGTACACAGTAGCATTAAGGAGCTAACCCAGCATTTAATTCAGTGTAATTTTGGCCTGTACCTCCCACGACGTGGGTAATGCAGATATCATCCCTGCTTGGCTGCAGTCAGCAATTAGTCCTACTGTCATTGTTATCACTTTTTTATTTGTTTTGGTCTATGGGGCAAGAGCTCTGCTTGTGGACCAGCACTTCTAGTCCTTGTTTCTAAAAGAGAGTGGTAAGAAGGCTCTGCACACCCATTGCCATGAAACCAAGTGGTTTTCTTCCTCTTCCTAAAGAGTTTTGATCACTGTAACACCCAATCTAGTCTTTGTGGGGGGTAGGAGGGCTGAGAATGACTTCTAAAATTGAGAAAAGCAGTGATGAAGTTCCATTTTTGTGATTTTTTTTGCTTTGGTTTTATGCTATTGCTTTTAAAGGTTTAGTTGCCATAACAACCTAAAGCAGTCCTGTATTACCATAGAAACATGCTGTTGTGGGTGACAGTTTTTATGAGAATCTTTTTTTTCCTCTCCACGTAGCGTCTTTAACACTGGCCTTTTTCAGGTATATCACAGTACACTACAGGGGTTCCATAAAGTGTCAGAATGACGTAATAAACAATAAAAATGAAGCATATACTTAAATCCAGGAAGAAAATCTGGGGTCATGGTTGATTGAGAACAGAGAAAAAGTAAATTCCTGTTGCTTAACTTGGAGTCAGAAGTATTAAGTTTAGAGCAGGGCTGGCTAATCAGTCTACATGAGTAAATACTCAAACAAAAACACAGCAAAACAGGAGTTAGGGTTTAGATTATGTACCAGGGAGTTAGTATAAAAACAACTTGTCATGACAGTTGTAGCTATCAAAAGACAGGACTACTTTAATGTTCTCTGCATGGGGCTGCTCCTTGAGACTCTTCGGAGGCTGAAGTGAGAACTGCCGAATGAGGCAGCCCTCTTACAAAGCACTGCTTCATGCTGAGAGCCGGTTCCAGCTGCATACTGATAGCCTGTGAGCTTCAGGGTGTTGGCTGTGACCTGGCAAGCCCTAAGTTGTTTGGGATCTGTCTATATTGAGGACTTTCCCTCTCCCTGGGTGATACCTTTGACAGCTGTGCTCTGCAAAGTCTCTTGTGTTTGTAAAGAATGGTAATAAAGCTTTTCCATTCTCAAATGTTCATCTCCATCTACTCATTACTTGCCTCTCCTAGAGCAGTAGACCACTGGAGCATATCAGCTCTCCTAACTTCTGGTAGATTACTCTGCATCTTTACTATCAAACTTCAAATTGAAGTTATGGACCAGTTGCAGACCATTTGCTCTGTCCCAGCAACCATTGTAGTACGGAGTACACTATTACAGGTTCATAATTTTATGACAACTTACTTGGAAAGAGGATAGACAAGCATAGCCAGACAGCTGTGGAGATTGTTATTGATCGGTATTTTTATCGGGAGGCACAAGTCTATCAGTTTCCTGTAATCAGTTGCATCAATGATGAAAAAAACCTTTCATTCCTGATATGCATGTTTCTTGCAGCTAGGATCTTGCAAGAATTCCCCTTGCCAAGGACAAGCAGGCAGCAGAGAATGCCATGAAGTTCAAATGTGCTTTATGGTTACTTACCCCTCTGCGAGCCTAGACAAGTCTCCTATTACTTCCTTTCATTTCACCCTCAATTCTCCAGGCTCCATTCTGGATTTCTCAGCCCTACTTGGGAGTGATGATTAGTGGGCGACAGGATTTCCTTCCTGCTTTCTGAATGCCTCCCTCAGAGACATGACATCTTAGGGTGCTCCTTATCCTTCATTATGTTGGTATTGGAAATCCCCTCCATGATCTTGAAGTTTCCAGATGAGACCTGTTCCATCTGATCTAACCAAGATTCATTGGACACAATTACCTCCTTGCCCTTCTTCAACTCCTTTCTCTAGACAAGAAATTTCAGATGAATATGTCAAAGGTTAAAGTTAAATGTTGTTAACACTTGCTTCTCCTTTTCCTTTACATCCTGATGACATGTTGACTTCTACTCCATGAAAAAAGATTGTAGCCAAACTTCAGAGGGACTTCTATATCACCTTGAAATTAGTTCCTGTTTCAATTAAATTACTGAAGACTGACCACCATGCAATGTGATTTCTACTCATTAATCTTACTAACTAGCTACATTCAGTACAAATCCATTCTCTGACATCCTTCTGCCTCTAATGCAGAACATGCTGCCATAGCCTGTTCTTTTTGCTGTAAACTCTGTGGTTCGTAGTTGGATTTTATGGCTGGATTAGAAGATCTTAATTTTCTTAAGAGCTGGACTATGCGGAGATGCTCAAAGCTGTGATATTTTCCACTTCTTTAATAATTAGAAAACTCACTGTTGAGCAGGACGTATGCATGTGTGGGTTCTTAAAGAGCAATAATATCAAACCAAATAATAGACATACCCTAAGCTTTTTAAAATTGCTTCTACCTTACCCAGTACTGATGCTAAGGAAGCTGTTACCCCTTATATGAGCTTCATTTTTAATGGAGCCCTCTATATCAACAAATAATCCTTCCTTTAGTTTCATGACTGATTTTTTTTTTTTTTCCTGCCTTGCTTGACTGAGATTGCTGTATGAGGCAAGCTCAGATAAAGAAGCAAGATTGCAGTCCCATAGAGCAAGTCATGGATGGATCTAGATCTGGAATATGTACCTGTGCAGAGAGAGAATTTGTGGAGATTTCCTTTTAAGTGAAGCAAAGGTAAAGAAGAGCTGCAGGTTGCAATACGCTCTTTGCCAGCCCTGTTACAAAAGAGAAGTTATCCTAACCCACTGTATTCCCCTGGGAGTCTCACTATATTGGCAATACAGAACATATAATCAGCATTAGCCTGACCTAGCTAGTACAGTCAGTACCACTTAAGCATGGGCAGCAAACACTACACTTGAGTATCAGTGTGTTTCAGTGATGATAGTTCTTCATGTGCTTCAGGGCTGTTTTGTCATTGCAGATGTGACCCCAATATTTGAGCTGCCTTGTTTTTCACCTTTCTTATGGTTTATGACTCTTTTCCTATCTTCCCATCACCATGTGTTTTCTATAGAGCATTGAAAACATTAGCAGCCTACACCTGAGGTCCATCTACAGTTCCTTGCTGGAACACACTCTCTCTGAACTGGGGAGGCACACTTCACCAGATATCCAGGTCTGTACTTCACCTTCCACTAAACAGCACAAAATTGAGGTGCAGAAACTTACTGATGAAAGCTGTTGTTGTTTAGTGATACAGTAAATAAAAAAAGTAGCGATCTTGGTACTGGATCAAAATGTCATAGATACCTAGCACTAAGTGGTAATCTGGTATAAATTCACTGATTCATTTCTGTTCCAAAATATTAATGGATTAGCTATTCTGAGAAACCTTACCCTGGATCAGATACCATCTGTCTTTCCATACTAAGCTTAAAGTCAGCATAAACTCCAAATCATGTGTTCTGGCTAATGCAATAGAAATGTCATTCTGTGCCCACATTTGATTATGTATCAGATTTGCTCTGCTGGGTGACTCAGTCATGAACAGATCCTGTATACTAATGATCATAGAGGCATCGCTGGAGTGAGGCTTGGACTAACTTTGTTGAAATGTATTGCTCTAGGGTACCTTGCTATGTAGCTCTGACTTTCACGCTGAAAGCAGATGGGAACGCTAATTTCTTGGGATGAAGTTTGGAAGGCAGAATCTAAAGTAGAAGAAATTTGATTTTAGAGATCCCAGGTTATGATTAGTCTTAATTTATCCCTTGGTAGAAGAGGAAGATATTTAATCATTTCTCTAACAATATGTAAGGTCTCCAGGTTGTCAAAATTAAGAACTAAAGATTGGGTTAGAAATCTGTGGAAAGGGTGTTGAGACCTGGAGAGCACCTTTCATTATTTTCGTCCCTTTGTGACCAGTGCTTGAAAAAGCAATGATAAACTCTGAAGGAAGTTGCAACTAGAGTTCAAAGCAGAGACAGGAAAGCTGTGATTTAAGGCTGAGAGCTTTGGGGTAGAAAAACGAAGTCATGCTTACATGTCCACCTCGGCAAAAATGCACTGTGGATATGCTTCTTAAGACATCCAAAATAGCTAGTACTTTTTGTTTTACTCTCCAAAGACTGCCTCTGTCTGGCCTAGCTGTCAGGCAAAAAATGAGCTTGTTCCTAGGAACTTTGTAGCTCTGATGTCTTGTTCATAGTGGGTCCATTGGCAAAGGGCAAGGAGGAGGCAAACTCTTGCAGATGAATCAGGATAAAGTACTATCACAATGGTGTTATTAGCCCGAAAGCTTGAAGCACCTTTACCAATTACCGATACCCATTTCCTGCCTTGCAAGTGGAATTAGGATCTCTCAGCAATATATTGAAAGCAATTGAATATCATCCAGCGATTGCCATGAGTGAAGTTGTTAGTAATTAGTACTAATGATACTTATGAGGGAAAACAGGTGTGGCTGAATCACGCTTTCCCCTTACAGACTTAGAATATACACAACCTGAAACTAGTTATTTAATTACATGTTATGGTTGTTGCAGAGTTTCTTTATGTATTTCAAGTGCTGTTGATGAGGAAGTATATTGAGATAGCAGGACATTGTAACCATTTCCCCTGAGATGTCACCAAAAGTTTTAATGTAATTGGGTAGAATTAATGTACTAAAAAATACCATTTTTCCCCACCAGGGGATCTCGCAAGAATGTGGTGCATTTTTCACTAAAAACCCAGTGTTACTAATGGAGATCTTAAGGGACCCATTTATGAGATTAGGCCAAGATCCTTGTCTCATTTACCATACACTGAATCCAGAGTAACTCCATTACTTTCATTTAAGTTATCCTTCGATATATATTGATGAAAATGAGATGAGAATCCAGCTTTTAATTAGAAAACAGTGCATATGTGAGATGTACTGTGTTTTTTTTTTCCTGAGACAGCAGACTTGAGTGAGCAGCAGAGGTCTCCCAGAAGTAATCTTACCATCTATGCTCAACGTAAAACAAGGAAAACAGTTGATCCAGATAGGTTTTTTTCTGAAAAATAAAAACTCATGCAACTCTGTTAAAATTAAAAAAAAAATTAAGGAATGAAACTTTTGGAAACTGTGAAATATAGATAAATTTGGTGACTATGAAAGAGAAGTTGTGATAGCTTTCATTTAGCTCTGAATAGCATGGGATTTGTCTGCTTATGCCTGAGCTCTAGTTTAAGGGTCTCCTTCATTTATTCCATACGCTATAGCCTGTGTTATAGTGGCACAGTCCTGTTCCTGAAATGCCATTGCAGTATCAACAGCTGTTGATAATTACTTGCCAAACTGATGGGACTCCTTGTGAATCACAAGATCTAGTTACAGGGTGGCAAGAGAAACAGCTAGATTTGTCTGGCTGTACAGTGCTGTTACGAGTGTTTTAGATATCCAGTACTGTATAGGTGCTCTGCTGTGCCTGTCTGCTCTCAGCACTGACCAGAGCTTTTTCCCTCTCATCTCTTAAAGTTCAAGCAAGACTCAGCATTAGAGGAAGGAGGATCTACCCCAAGCAGGGACGCAGTGCCAGGGAGCCTCACAAGTGAGACGAGAACCAGGCAGTTCCTGTCTCGCAGTTCCTGTGAAAAGCACAACAGAGCATAGCTCTTTATTTTCTAATATACTGCTTTCCACCAGTTTCCACCGCATTCACTATTTCTCTCTGTTTCGGTTTCTATTCCTCAAGCTTAATAACTTGTGCTTTTTCCAGGATGGCTTTTTTTCTTATTTCCCCACCCTCACTATTATCCCTGTAGGTCTCTCTGTTACATTTCTGGTCTGGTGGTATGTGCAATACCTCTCAATTTAATGACACCTACACTGGTAAACAGGGTGCTTTTTACCCCACTTTCAGTACTGTTAACATTCAGTTGGGCAGCCTCAGCTGAAGAGAGTAGAGGAGTTTTAACAGTCCAGTGTATCACGGGTTAGAATGTATGGACCTGGCCAGACCTCCAAATGAGAAGCATGTATGGCATCAGCACGCACTTTTTGTAGCTGTGAAATAACTGCAGGATTCTGTTTTTACTTTATATGCCATTCCTGCCTTCCTTATCTTTTTATTTTAAGGTTTAATCCTCTCCTTAAAACTTTCCACATCATAGGTTATTATTTTCACAGCCAGTTCAGCCATTCCATTATGAATGCTTCTGCTTTTATGCTGAGCATCACTGGAAAGGATGTATGTCTGACCCACCTCCACTGCTCACTAAGTCAACTGCCTTTGAAGTACATGTAATAAACTTTCTCTGATGGCAAAAAGAAAAGCCTCATTAGTTCCAGCCCATATTTGGGAGGCACCTCTAATCCACACTAGTTCTGCTGCTTTCTTTTTAATGTTTAATTATTGATACACCTTACCTGACTCACGCAGTCTTATAGTGGTGAGATTTTTCCTGCATTTTCCCACACTCCCTTAACATTTTCACTCCCTCACTCAAAGCCTGCGTCTCATTTCATTAGGGTCTGTGAAATGTCTGGCAAAAGACCATAGCAAAGAAAGCCATGTGCAGTAGGTTGTGAAGGCTGAGCGGGGCAGGAATCTCTCCTTCCCTCCAGTAGACTCTGCAGAAAGAGAAAGGTGACATAGCTCCAAAGATGGGCAGCTGCTGGCGGGGAGATGTTGCATCCATGTAACACTCTCCTGAGGAGACCATGCTGCCACAAAACCCAAATAAAAACAAGCTGTCCAAGAGAGGGTAGCTCCGATGCTCTCACCTGTTTTCCCTTTGGATAGTCCCCCATCTAAAGTGTTTAGCATGACTTGGACCCCTTTGTATACCAGCCTTATTTAATCCGATCTGTGTATGCAAGAATTTCACCTTGCTCACACTGGGAAGTAACTTAAAAGTCTGATCATCAATACTTGATGTTACCTGTCTGTAGTCTAAATAAGGTGAACTGCAACTTGCATTTGCTTGAAACCAAAGAGTTGTTTCACACGATGCCAGGCTAGCTTTGTGTAGTGCAGCGTTTTGCATTGGTACAGCTACACTGGTGGCTGGAATTTGGGGAAGTCCTTACAGCATGCAAGTACTTTTAATGGGGAAAACAAAAATGGTATTTACAGGTAGTTATCCTACCCTCTTGCATCATTTGATATTTTCCCTTTTATTAGACAGAAAGTAAGAGGAATGGTTAAGTTACCCAGCTGACAGAAACAACATTCTAGCAGCAAGCAGGTTAGTTACTCTTTTTGTTTTGTTCACAGTAGTTGAGTGTTTTCGGTTTGTATGGGGTTTGTTGGGGTCTTTTTACGTGTCAGGTTGTACTGGGCCTGGCTAGGATAGAGTTAATTTTCTTCATAGCAGCTCATATGGTGCTGGCTTTTAGATTTTTGACCAAAACAATACTGATAGCAGACTAATGTTCTAGCGTTTGCTGAACAGTGGTTGCACAGCATCAAGGCCTTCTCTGTTTGTCACTCTGCCCTCCCAGGGAATAGATCGCCGGGTGTTCCATAGGCTGGGAGGGGACACAACGGGGCCGATGACTTGAACTAACCGAAGAGCTATTCCATACCATATAACATCATGCTTGGCAGTAAAAGGGAAAAGAGGGGGCTTTAAGGGACTAGCCATCTTTTGCTAGGGAACTGGCTGGGCATCAGTCTACCCACAGGAGGAGCCTTGGCATCACTTGTTTTGTTTCTTCCCTACCCTCTTCTTCCACTTATCCTTCACTTATTAAACAGTTGTTTGTCTGTTTTATCTTGACCCCCAAGTTTTCTTGCTTTTATTCTTCCTTTCCTCTTCCCCCATCCCACTGAGGGGGAGTGAATGATGGACTGTGTGGTGCTTATCTGCCTGCTGGGGTTAACACACAACACAGGTATAAAAAGCTCTGCCAGCTAGCTGTCAGTATGGGACCAATATCTCTTTATCTCTATTGTATCCTGGCTGGCTGCATGAGTGTTTGATGGCTACCAAGGAAATATCACTTCTGTTGCAAAACCGTGGCATCAGAAAAGATACATATAGGTGTGCCAGAGAAAGTAAAGGTATTGTCATAGCCTTCTGCACATAGGAGAACAAATCCCCTGTGAAAAGGAATATATGGACCTGAAATACTGACTTTGAGAGGTTAGTTCCTGAGACCTGCCTTAATGGGGATAGCCTACCATGGTAAAACCCTCAAAGATCAGGAGACCTACTTAAAAATCATGACGTTAAGAAAAAAGAAAGTATGTAGTTCTTGTTTGTTGTCTGGCCCACTAATGTTACACTTCCTTGCTTTTCATAGCAGTTAAAAGAGCAAAAAGCTTACTCTTTAAAAAAAGGAGAAGAAAATGAAGTTTTTCCCGTTATTGGATACTTCTAGAATACGCAATACTAATAAACACCCCCAAGGTATGGTCGGGCTTCTGCTGCCTAGCCCCACAGAGGAAGGAAGATATTGGACTGTAGAAACATAATTACTTTACAGGAATTTCATTTTGCAAATTCTTAGGAGTGTTTCCAACCCCTGCCATAAAGCACAGTGTGTTCAAGAAATTTCACAGTAGGGTCAAAGTTCTTTGGCAGATATTGCAGGGACATTTTGAGCCTCTAAACCCAACTCCATTTAGCACGGCATAAGTAAGAGCAGTAGTTACTGCAGATCTTAAAATAATCAGGCAGCATTAAGTAACAAAAGCAATAGTATGGTTATAATACCACTCTTCCTCCAACAAATAATAGGAATCAGGGGATTATTAACATAGGAAATTATTTTTGCCTTTTAATTGGTAGTGCTCCAGAGTCCTACCTGGGACACATCTCATTGGAATAGGCCCTATGTCATTTTAGTATATGGGAATTATGTGGTAACATATCAAATACATACCTCTGTGAACAGAATCAGCTCAAAAATAGAGTAACTGATGTCTGGCATAATCAAGCCTCTGCTACTGTGTTTTTGAAAGCTCTTGTTGCTGCGCCCAACACTTCTTTCTCTTTTTAACATTGCATAGGAAACTCCATCCAGTGATGTCAGCAACTGATTTCTCTATTCATTTGGAAGAGTCTTTTGTAAGTCTAAACCAGGGAGTTTAGGATGACCACAATGAGGTGAAGCTAAGGTAAAAAACCTTGCCTCCTCACAAGACGTTTGTTGATTCAAATCCTCCACTAGGATTAAACTTGAACCCCATGCTGATAGGTCCCTTTAGTTCAGGCATGTTCACTCTTCCAATTAATTATTAAAGTAGGGTCTTTTATGGATAGTGTCTTCTGTCTCTGCTGTTCAAGGAAACAACTTACCTCAGCTGAAACCAACTTCTCCAACCTGCTCCCCGATAAAAAAGTATGCCGCACCTTTAAGCTAGTATGCAGATGCACATGGCATCAGGGTGGGTTAAACAGCCAGATGTGCTTGGCAGGTAACTCTTGTTAACCTGCCAATTGCCTAGCAGGAAAGGAGTAACCGGCTGACTTTCCCTGGAAAGAGCTTGGGAAGCTACTGAGAAAAGCCAGAGATGTAACAATAAGAAGTGGTGTAACGGGGACATCTCTTTTCACAATGCTTCCTTTAGCTTTTACCTGCTATGCTTTTATGCTGGTAAAATCAGCACTGGGTCTGGGCCCCTAGGAAGAAAAGTCCCTTTTCTGATATCCTGTCAAATCCCTAAATAAAGACCCCTTGCCAGGGAGAGGGAGCCAGTTCGGCCAGTTTTTCAGAAGCGCTCTTATTAAAATCAGTGTGAGTTGCAGGTGTTCTGGCTCCTTTGAGAATCCAGGCTCTCTGAACAGCATTCACACTCTCTTCTTAGCAGCTCTCCCATTTTTATTCTTTATCCTCTACTCACTCTCTTTCCCCAGCAATGTAACCCTCACAGGCCATGTGCACCTGAGGAAGAGGAGGAAGGGCGAAAGGTTTAAGGTAACCAGCTCAAGAACTGTTCTCCCTTTCCCAGTCACTAGAAATAGGTAGAAAGAAGCCTTCCATTACCAGCTTGCCAAAGTTATAGCTCCTGGTTCAAGACTAGATTGTGCTATGATTAATGAAATGTGTTTAGCAGTCTCATTTGAGCTTTTAATGGTCTGTTATCCACATCATGGCTTTAGCATACACTTCAGCATGATTGATAGCCTGTTTGGGAATAGGAAGCAGGGTAGAGGGCTGCTTTGAGGTGTACATGCTGAATGGAGAGAGAATTGAAAATAGCTTGATAGCTTCTGGAAGTGCTATGTGAATCCTTCAGGGTATGTCTCCATGGGGGCCAACACATGCACGTGTACCCGAGCTAGTTAACTGCACTAGCGAAGTGCTGTGTTAGGCTGATTAGTCCTACTGAGAAGTGGCAAAAATACACAGTGGCAAAACGCTGTGTTAACACGGTTGTATGGCTTCTGCTACCCAAACAAACTGAGATATCTGTGCAAGACACTGCGGTATGCCAGGTTCATACACCTTTCCTTTTCTGTGTATCTCATCCTTTTCTGAGAGCCGTAACATGCTACTGTTCTTCCGTACATTAGCAGTAGGGTAAACACAGCTCCGTTCTGAATCAATTTCCCATGTCTTAAGTTTAGTGGGAGGATTGCTGACATGCAGATTGGGATGCTATTTTGCCACTTGTTTTGCCAGCCTTGAGCCTGAAGGGAATATGTTGCAGGTGAGAGAACAACCTTCAGGAGTACCTAGCAAGCATCTACAATTTGAATTTAATGACCTTATTTAGTGAAGTACTTAATCATAGGCTGAAGTGTAAAAGCTCATGAGTAGTCTCATTGACTTCAGCAAGATTGAAAATGATGCACTGAGTTAGGCATTGAGTTAGGGCTGGTAACGTCTGAGCCTGTCCTGGCTGATAGATTCAGGGCCAAGTGTTGCTCTCCACCAGCATCCTCTTTTATCCCCCTCATTCAACAGTATCTGCCAAATGTGGTCCTTCCAAGTGCAGAGGTGAAGATGTGATGTACTAACTTCCTATTAGTCCTTTGATGCTGAAATTTAAGCTGAAGTTTAAGATCATTGAGTTTAGCATCGGGAAAAAGATGGAGCAGTCAGCAAAATGTCACAGGTGACCATGATGAACTGCTGCTCCCCACTGGCATGTGCTGTGGCAGATGATGCATGCCTGAGGCTACAGAGATCAATGATCCCTAGGAAAAAAAGCTCGTGCCCACAACTCATAAATTCTTAACACAGAAATAGTTTTGTAACTAAACTTCAGTAGGTTAAAAGTGTTTGTAGCAAGAGAGTGGAGCTAACTGGAAACCTCCAGCTTCTGTAGAAACTAAGTTTTAATTTGGCCTCTTCTGCGCAATTTCTGAGCTCTCATGTCATATACTGTTAGTATAATAATTTTGATCGCTTTTTTTAATGAATGTTGTGAATATGTCACTTGTGTCCATCTGAACATGTACCTATAAATTTGCTTGTCACCTGTCTACCTATTTGTAGCACGTAAAAGATGTGAGCTTTGTCATCCATTTATTCATCTTCCTGGGAGAGTTCATGAATTATTCTGGTCATTAAATGCATCCTAGGTCTGCATTTTGTGGGTATCTGTTCTTGGTAGCAATAAATCTGTCAGTTTAATTGCTTTCTCTTTAGCGTCAAACTTTTTCTCATTAAGTCAATGAGTAATCATCTTATATTATTAAGGATACTAGGGCAGAAAAGTTGTTACTGGTTCTCTTTGAGTTCTTTTATTTAATAAAATGAACTATCTAATAATAATCCCTCCCCACTGTTTCCTAGATGGTATTACTTCCTGTTAGGCACATGGAAGCTTCAGCCTGTTTGCTTTTTAATTAAAAGTAAGTTTTCAGCTACCTCTTTCATCATCAGAATTTTCTGTCACCTTGAAATGAAGGCTCTGGCATTGTCTTTTAAATTATTGAGCGCTGGCTGACTGGGGGAGTTCAGTTTAGAGTATACATTAATCTTCTTAACTACTCTCATCAAACTGACTGTCCAGCCTGCAATGGTTTCAGTACTCCTGTTTGCTGTCCCTCCTTTGTTTGTCTACTCACCAATACATATAAAACATGAATATAATCTTTCTGCATGCTTGCTAATTACTGAATTATATATTCATTGTGTTCTGACATGTTACAAAACATTTCCCAAGGTCGTGTCTGACATGAGTAAGTTAGTGTAGAAAGAGTTCCTTTGCCACTTGGTTAGCAGAACTTGGAGTTGAAAGCAGCATTGCTGGGGGAGTTACTTCAGACCCTCCCGGAAAGCATTATATATCTGTCTTTTTTTTTTCTTTCAAATTCTCTGATTTGCAAAAGATCTAAAAAATTAATCCTTTAAGCAGAGCTGAACTAATTTGCAATCTTAACAACTATTTAGACTCTTCTGTTGAAACAAGAAAAAAGGTTAGTGTTGTCAGTGTATTGGCAAACTGTTGCTCGTGAAATCAGTTCTTAAAAATCCATAGCGGGGTTGAGGATGAGAATAGCAGTTCCAGCGGGTGGAACAGCAAGGATCTGGGCTCAGCTTCCCGGCTCTGCCACAGGCATACGCGGGCACCTTACTGCCTCTGCGGTCCCAGGTCCTGTTTGTGATTTCTTTTCTCCTTCCCATTGTCTGTCTTGCCTAGTTATTACAAGTTGTGTATTTGTACAGCACCTAGCATGCAGAGCACTGGATAAGCTCCCCCTGTACAAATAAATTGTCCATAGGAATAAGTATTTTCAGCGCTGAGCCCTTTTCACACTGGGAATTCACAGTTCCCTCTGATTTATCTCACGTTTAGTCTCAGGGGAATAATTGTGCAAGATTTACTGTGAATACGTGAAGTAGTAGCTGTCTGGTTTCATTGTGGTTGCTCAGATGCTATTGTGTGCGCTCCTGAATGGTAACTGTCAGACGCTTTAGAGGGCAAATACTGTCTTCTGTGAATTTTAACATTTAATGTCACACATGATTCTGGTACTTTCTTCTCACAGAGTTTCTTCCCATGAAAACATCAAATTAGATGTACTCTCACAGTGATCAAGCAGCAATTTACACATCCTGCTATGCCATCCTGGTATCATTTCAGAAATAGTGGTTGCATCCCTTTGCATTTGGGAAAGTTGTTAGTTTTAATTTAGCTTGCTCTTCTACGGAACTAAACTTGGGCTGCTATGGATTAGAATTCATAAAGCCTGGTTTCCCAAATGGCAAAGCCTCTCCTACACAGCCGCGTGCTCTGTGGAGCGTGCCTTGGCCAGAGGATGGCTTGCCAGCAATCCTGTTCTTGGTCTGACAGCTTTCCTCACCAACTTGCCCAGAATGGGAAAGTGGGAGGTTGTTAATCAGCAGCAAAGCCCACAGCCGGTGTTCTTATGAGAAAATATATGAAAAATGCTTCATTCTTCTGTTGGATAAATTTAGCGAGCCAAATTCTGACCTGCTACCAGTTGGAATGGCTCCATTTGATACAAAAGGAGTCATACCTGCTTACTGCATCTCTGTAGTGACTCCTTCAAGTCAGTGTGTGTAAATGGAGGGTCTTCGTTCCCTGTTACACTGTCTCACACCACTGAATCGGTTTTATCAGGAACCACATCTAAGACCACCCTGTCGAGTATATTTTATTCAGGTGCCCTTCAAACCCAGCAGTGCTGTGTTTCGAGGGCTTGATGGTGCTGGTATTCACTGGAGCACCCTTGACAGATAGACATCCAAGGACACATGTGCAGCAGAACACATCAAATTTTAATCCAGACCCAGATATATGTGATACAGTTTCATTGCTCAAGCATGGTCTACAGTACAATTTGAAGTTGATAAATGGAAATAAACCTGAGAACAGAGCAAATTCCTTGTGCAAAGGGACAAGGACCAGAGATTTTGTAGTGTCAAATCTAGACCGAACTTAATGATCAAAGCTGCTGCAACATGCCTATCAAGTGGCAGATTCTACAGAACAGTCCGCTATAAACAAAAAAACGTGGAACTAAGTTATGTACTGAACTAAGTCCGAAGTTATGAATCAAATTAGTCAGTCTTCAAAAAAGTGATTGACCTATTCTGAAAATCTCCATTACCCACAATAACCTTGAAAACTTTTTCACAAGCCTCTCTGGTTATCAGCTCCGTAGCAAATTTAACTGTGCCATTTTGGACTTTTTTCTTAGACTCTGTCTTCCCTTAATTACTGATTAGCCTAACCAAAGGAGGTATATATAAAGGCAGGTTGGGTTTTTTCTCCCCTTTCCAGTCAAATATGACCCACTTACCAGTCTCATTCAGGAATGTATCTCAATCTGTCACCATGGAAATCATCTGATGTCACAAATGTGAGATTGTAGAATCAGTTAATATGTCAGGCAGGTAGACCCAGACTAATTACAAAGGAGAAAAATTAAATTTAACACACACATTTATTGACAGCAAGTAATGATGGGAAAGGAAATTAAGCAGCAGCTCATGATTGTTAAGTGGTCCAGAAGAAATACATCAAACTTCTTATGAAAGCTGCTGTAGATGTTTAAATCACTTTTGGATTATGATTATACTGTGGAAACATTTTAATATGTGCAGTATCGTATACCTTATAGCTTACTTCAGACCTCCACTCTATAATCCTTACATAGAATTCAATTCATTTCCATTAGCAGTTCCATATGCTTGTTTCCATTTTTTTCTCCACATTGGTACATGATACAGTTGGAGGCATATTTATTGTGTTAGTTTCTCTCTCATTCACAGTGACTTACTGATAAAGCATATCCAGAAATTATTAGAATTATTAAAAGAAGTTGCTTGCTTTGTTACATTGTTCAGCAGTGTTCATCTAGCTTCTGCTACATGTGCACATACGCATGTGTATAGTTGCGTGATCCAACACTCACTGAAATTACTGAGTGTTAGGTCATGGTTTTTATTGCACGTATATTCACGTAGACTTTCCATTTAATGACTATTCACATAGAACATTTGTTACCTGTTTTTGCTATTCTTGAGAGCAAAGAATACATATGCTGTTTCCCAAACAGTAGAGTTGGGAAGAAATAATAGTTAAAAAAATGTGTAGTATTTGTTTTATCTAGCTTGCTTTCTTTTCCCCTTCAGAAAATTATTTTACCTTCCATACAGCAGAGGGAATAATAAAGTTTAACTGGAGGTAGATTTTCCTTCTTAGCTGTCATTTAAAGGGACTCTGACAAGGTTTGTTAGACCTAAAAATTAATTCACAGTACTTTGTTATTTGATGCATCTGTAATGATTTTGTACAAATTATTATTTTTTCTACTTTTTGTTATGGCTTGAAATTAAAAGAAAAAAACCAAAAGGATTGATTTGCTTTCTGCAATAAGAAGTAGACACCCAGCATGAAAAATGGCAACACCTTTATCTTCTGAAGGGAGATATTAAGGATTTGCATTAATAACCAACTCAGTTCTTCCCCACTGGGTTTTCTTCCAGCCAAGATACTAGTCCAAATAACAAGAAATAGCTTGAAGTCCTTCCATCCTAGTTGACAGTGGCTAAAGAATTAAGTCCAAATCCTTGCATTTTATCCACCAGCTAGATTAGAAATTTCATTCAATTCTGCAGCCAAATGGAGGCAAACCAAGCTCTGATGTTCATTTCTCAGAACAGTTTGCTAAATGTGACTTCAAAAAACATTTTCGTGGAAGCAAAGAAATTTCTCTCTGCCCCAGCTCAGCCATGACTTCAGATGTTCTTCAGTACCGTCCATAAAACTATAGGTACGTGTCTCTCAGTTCTCCTGTCCTAGCCTAGCTGTGTCTCACAGTTGCTGATGTGGGCAATAGAGAGGCAGAGGATGTTTCAGACCTACTGACCTTAACTGAGCAACTCTATCCGCAGTGTTGGTTCTCCCTTCTGGTACTGCAGACAGTAAATCTCAGGAAGAAGAGCTATGTCTTCAATTTGGGTTTTTTCCCCTTTGTTGTTCTCAGGGGTCAAAAAATCCTTTGTTCCACACACGCTTCTTCTTTTCTTAAATAGCAAGCCCTTCCTTACTCCCCACTATTGTTTGTGTAAAACAAAAAATTGACAATCCCTTTTCTCTCTCAGAGTCTGCTAGCAGACTGCTAATGTTTAATAAGAGCTCACTGAAGTGACTGTGTGTAAACCACTCAGACCACGGAGGGACACTACCTTTCTGGTCTGGAAGGTGTCCTTGTTCCAGTAACACATTTGCATAACATTGCAACCATCTTGGTTGGGGGAGAAGAGTATGCAAGGAGATAACTTTCAAGGTACGTTGATTTATCCTAATGCTCTTGCTAGTGACTCACTGCTGGTTTGATCATTTTGTTTTTTGAACTACAGACTCAATACTAGATTGTAAGAAGCAAACAAAGGGAAGTTTTTTTCTCTCCTGCAGCAATTTAAAAAATAATTTTCATGTTTCATCTACACAAAGATGATTTAATTAAATACTTTAATCCTGACCACAAATAATTTATGTAGTCGTTCAGTGAGAGAAGCCCAGCATTGTCTTGTCATAGAGCGTTTACTTAATCCTGTCATACCTGCTTGATAATTACTCCCTCAGATCTGTCCTTGCATTAGCTACAAAATTAGCTTAGAGGACTGGGAGAAAAAGAGGAGGGGAAAAATCCTTCAAGTTAGTTAATAATTTATGATTGCTGTTGAGTCAGCCCTCATTCAGTCTTTCTGAGGGGTGAACCTTCCCATCTGTTGGGAAATGAAATAACATTAGTGCTTTTCAATTTCTAGAGCTGATCAGAAGCTGATAATGATATATAGAAGATCTTTTCTCCACCTCCAAAACAGATAATGATCTTTTTTTAATGCCTTTGTGTCTTAAGTCACATCTTACATAAATCTTCTTTCCTTCAGTGCATGCATACTCACACATTTCTCTTCTTGCAGCATTGATCTTATAAGCTTAAATGGGAAATTGTTTATTTTCGTTTCATGGAAAGACAGGAGCTGAGTTCCTCTTCATGTGGTGATAACAAATGGAAGGCTGTCCCAGAATTTGATCTATGCCTTGGAGTTTGTTTCCTCATGCAATTAATGGGCTGAGCCTAAGTGACAGAATAAGAGCTTTAAATTCAGTCAGAAGGTCACATCTTATTCTAGAAGGAAAGAAACTGGCATTTCATGTCTTGTAGAGGGGGTGTTGTGTTCTTTTACTCTTTTTTTTTTTTAATATGTATGTACCATTGAAAATGATCCCTACATTTCTTATGCCAATTTACAAAGCATTGTTGACAATCCATATTTTACAGCATCGAACAGAGGGAGAAAATCATACAAATTAGATATAAAACAATCTTGTGAAAAAGAAGTTCATTTCTGAAAACCCTTAGGGCGTGATAGGGAACAAGTGTAGGTCCATGCTAAAAGTAGCACTAATGAAGTGGGGAGTTAAGAAGTGCCTCAGGAGGATGCTTACGTCACTGTAATGGAAGGAGGCTGGAACTTCATGGACTAAAATAAGAGTTAATTAGGGTGCATTTGAAAAAAACACCTGTGCACAGATGATTTCACAAGAGTTATTTGGAGTCACCTACATTCTCTTTCCTTTGTGAAGAGTAAATCGTAGGCAGGTCTGTCTGGGACTACACAGTTTGGTTTTATGAGTGGGTACAATATTTGTGCACCTCCAGGAAAGAATCCTAGAGAAAGATCAGGTTTGCCTTTTAAAAGGGCAGAGGTGGAAGCTAAAGTGAGATACTGAAGGGAGACTTTCACAAATCTACCAGGTTATAGAATCTGTCCTCAGTGCTAACAAGGGATTTTCTTTTTCTAGAGATTAGAACAGATTAACTGTAAATGTCCCATTTACTGGATGCTTTTGGAGGCATAAACTGATGTCCTGACAGTTTTGCTTGGAGTGATTTAAGAAATTATTGCCATCATCTCTTCATTACTTTTCAATGAGCTGCATTAACAGATTTTATGGGGACTCATAGTCCCTCTCACTCTCCATACAGCCATTATAAAGGGCCAGTGAAGAGGGCTGCAGCTAATCCAGATGGCTGTACACTGAGATGAACTAGGTAGGCAGTAACTCCTGCTATGGGGTGATAATTTCTAAAATTAGTGTGCTTGCTTCTGCAGCATTTATGTGACTGAGGTCTGAATTAATTCTTGTGTTGTTAAATCCAATGGAAGCCAAGATTTCATCTCCAGGTTTAACTGGGTCTTACTGATCTTCCCAATACACAGCCAAAATTATTGTCTACATCACCTTTTTATTTTGACTTATTGCCTTTCTGATCTGCAAATGCATATTAATTTGTTGCTATTTTTCAGTACTTGAAAGGCAATCCATTTTTAATTTGCTAAAGTATTAAATGTGCTTCTATTGTAATTTGTATTTATTATGGTGTTTAATAGATCTGCAGCATGACTGTCAAAAAGGTGACATCAGCTTCCACTACATGGAATTACGAGCTGATAAAGGGTTTGTCTTGTGATCATCTGGTGGGTGAGAGATTTTTTTTTTCCCCCAAGGAAGACAGAGAGTGAAGCCCTTTGTTTTGTAATACCTTTTTTTATGCAAAAGAGGCTTGTCATACAGATAGGTTGCGGATAATTTTCTTTATCTTATTTATCTCATACGTTTGTTCCTTTTTAAGAGCAAGTACAGTGTGTCATCTGATGTCTGTGATTATAAGGGAGTGAGTTAGCGAAGTCCATTTTACAGTTTTTAGTTTTTATATTGTTTTCCATCTTGTCCCTAGACAGGTGAAGAGAAGAATAAGTAAAGGACAATTTACTCATATTTGACTTGCTGTTCTTAGCCTTTTGATTACAGAATTCATTGAGATGCAAGATAGATTGAAAACTCATAACAGCTTTTTACTGCTTCATAAAAGGAATATTGCTTACACTTCATGCATTGGTAGAGATTAAGGGGATTAACTGATACCATAACTTCCTGCCCTTTGCATGCTTTCCTGCAGTGGTTGCACAGGTGGCTTACTGCATTTTGATGTCCTCAGATTTCTTAATACTTTCATGCCTTCTTCTCCTTTTATTGTGGAAGTATGGTTTATCTTATCTAGACATTTTCAGTATTAGAGCTGATCATGTTGGTTCTTCTCTTTAGTATTTTTGAAGGAGGGCTTGCACCCTAAACCTTGCTATAAAAATCACTAAAAAAAAAGGCAGTTAAATTAGGCTCAGATTAACAAAGGTACACTGTTGTTTAAATTCAAATCTAGGTAGAGTTTATACACATAACTAACAAAGCAGTTCACAAAAGTTTTTTCCAAACTGCTGATAGGCACCTTGCTTTTAACCACAACACACAGGCACTTTAAGTTCTGCTGCTGTGCCTGCCTACAGATGCTGTCATTTTGGTCGAGCCAGACAACTGCCAGCTATTTTCAGCCTAAATCCATTTTACATCTTGATTCTCCTGCAGCTAACCTTTCAGAAGGTCCAAACAAATTGACCTCATTACAGGGGAAGAGTACGAAGAAGAGTTTGTGGGGTGCCAGTGCTACATTTTACATACTAATGTAGGGACGGAGCACATGGCCAGAAAAGGGAGGGCCTGCTTGCAGGTTCTTCTTTAGCCTGTGAGGGTTTGAACCAACTTCTCCAATTGCTTTTAAAAAAATATCTGTAACATCTGGCTGCAGGCAGCTTCTTGGTGAGGCCATGCTGCTGTGCACCAGGAATGCAAAATTAATGAGGCTAGAAAGGGAGGGGGAATAAGCAGGAATGATCAGAACCCAGTCATTCACTGAAGAGGATACTTCTCTAAGAGGGAAAGTTCTGGATTTTCTTCCAGAAACTGCTTTTACTTTTTGCATTTTTCTCCTCTAGTTCTTTCCAAAGAGAGCAAGGTTTGGAGTGCTTTTTCTCACCAACACTGTTTCAGTATTCTCTTGGCCTCTACTAGGTGGATTTGGGAACAGGAAGGTTGTTTTGGGGTGTTTTTGGAACTCCCATACAGATGTGCGTTTCCTTCTTTCTGGTGTTTGGCTTTTCCGTACATTTATTTCTGTGGCTAAAAGGAACTCTGAGCTCTTCTTTGCCTCTCAATTGGCAACCACTTGTGCACTTATAAGTGCAACCACTTGTAACTATTGCGTGTCAGTAAACACACTTCCAAGGTTTCTCTAGTGATATTTGCTACTGAGGCTAAAGAGAACAGGCTCAGTTGAATACATACATTTGTCCTCTCTGTTTTATAAGCACAATGCAGAATATTTCCTTAAAACTGGATGCCAGAAAGTTTAATAGTTCATAGACTTCTCTTCTGATCTTCTCTCTTCCTATAGCAGAAAACAGCAGTCAACACAAAAGTTGAATCCTAGGCTAACAGAGCTTATCTCAAAGCACCTGTGTGAGAAGTTTGAGTGATGCTTTTTCACACATGCAGGCTGCAGTCTTGACCAGAAGCTCTCCGTCTTCCAGGAAGAGAACCAAAGAGACCATTCTAAACATTAAGACTGGTAGACTTTTGCACTCTTCTTGCTTTTTACCCATATAATGTCAGTGTTACCCAGTGAGCAAACTCCCGGTAATGAAGTCTGGGTCTCTCCCCATCTGTCTCACTAAATGCCACTTGGAACAAGCGCCTTTTCATTTGACAATAAAATCAATGAATGAAATATTAGAGGCTTGAACGATATGATGTGCAGAATACATTATGGGAGTTGTTGTGTTTCAGTAGACAGCAAGTCTTGCCCTTTCTTCCCGTTATCATCAACATATCTACTTAATGAAACTGGCACCTTCTGCTAGTCTCTCACCTCTTTGCTTTTAGACTTTAACTCTTTTGTAACGCTTTAAAGTCTTTCTGGCTCAGCACTGTGTAATAAAGTTCTGCACGCTCTGTGTACTGTTGGCCTCACATTTTTCATCCATTTGTCTCAATTAAAGCCAGACCTGCACTAACTAAATAATTAAACAACAGAGAGGGAGAAGG
Organism: Harpia harpyja; assembly: GCF_026419915.1. Classification (NCBI taxonomy): domain Eukaryota; kingdom Metazoa; phylum Chordata; class Aves; order Accipitriformes; family Accipitridae; genus Harpia; species Harpia harpyja. The sequence continues at coordinate 25,705,859 of NC_068945.1, read as the reverse complement.
AGTTTAAGCCGATTTTCATAACACTTGGTTTTATCCCTTTACTCAGTTGAGACAGCCTTCTTCGTCTTTGCTCTGTGGTTCTTCAGAACAGCAGAAATCACTCAGTGCTAAGCCAATAAACAGGGAAAAAAGGGAAATGTCAGTGCTGAAGTGGACTTTGGTTAAACATCCTAAAACCTCTGGAACTATCCACAAAGGTTGATCTGAAAAAGAGTGAAGAATGGGGTTTTTTATTGCTTTTTCCAAGCCTTACTGGATTCTCTGTCAGGAATATTAACCACTTCATTGTCATGCTAGCAAAATGTGTCATACATGTAGTAAACAGCTGTAAACTAAGCAAGTAAACAGTAACTAATTCTTACTAGCAATCTGTGAGACATACTGTACTATTCAACCTCAGAGCTCAAGGTATTGTGTGAGTGGCTGCTTCATAATTTTATCTTTGTGCCAATCTTGACTCTCTAGTATTGGACAGTATTATTACATGCTGGCAAAACTGAAATGCTACATATGATTTCAACTTGAGTTTACGTGTAGACACATTTTCAGCATGAGAACATCTCAACCACTTAGCCCTGGAAATCCGGATGTCTCCAGGGTGCAGGTTAAAAGACAGAGAAGGACATAGAGGAAGAATGGTTGTGTTCAAATTTAAGAGCAATTCTCTGCACATTTATTAGGTATTTGCAGTGCTCTATCTCTTGCTGACAAAATAACGTGCAACACTGTATCGGGATAAAATTTTCCATTCTGTTCTCCAGGTTCTTCTTTTCTTCTTATATGCACATCCGCTATTTAGCCTGACTGCAGAATCATGCCCTACTTAGAGACGCTGAAGCTCAACAAAGAGGTGACCCATCTGTGATTGCATAGCTGGTCAACATGAGAATGAGGACCAGATCCCAAGACTCTTGAGCTCATCACTAAAGCATGAGGTTTCTGGTACAGCCACTGTTTTGGCATATCAGGCAGAAGCATCTCTTATTCTGTAGGCTCAAGATGCAAAACAGCAGGTTGTTGTTTGGTATCAGAGCTCTATCGTATTTCCCAATATAGGATTAATTGTGCTTAGTCATTAGATGTGAACAAATGTTTGCTGTGTCATCTTGCCATCTAATATTCCTGATGCATAAATAATTCTTAGTTGTAGTGTTTGTGAGCTCTAACCTGTCTTGAAGCCCATAATTAAAAGGATAAGGTGAGCTGTTTACATAAACCAATTGTCAGTATAGTAAGTGCCATTAATAGCACTGGCAAGAAGTGCTAGGCAGGTAGCAGCATCTTACTGCAGTCTGTGTCTACTGAAGAGACGACTCCTGAATTTTCATCCTGAAAAATTTGCATAGGCTGATAAAGCCACATAGCCAAAGGGAAAAGCAGAGCTTGTTTATTTTTTAACAGAACTGAACCCAACAAAGGGGAAAAATAATGTCAACATGGTTGGATTTCAACACCACGCACAATAACTTGGCAACCTTGTTCACATTAAGCGGGTGACTGCAGCCCTTTTCTACTAAATATGGGCCTGTTTTTTTCTGGTTTGGTTTGGGGTTTTTTTACTTGTCACCAGAAAACCAATCCTTTTCATTTTGTTCATCTTGTGTTTTTTTCTGCCACTGCTGCTACATTCTGGGACTTCTCTGATGCTCAGAGAAAGTACTTAAGATACATACCTACTGATTCCTTGCTTACAAACAATCCTGGTGTGTCTATCGATTTAGAAGATTTGTTCCTTTTAAATAAAAAGGAAGGGGGTTTAATATCTTGCTGTTTATATATGATAACTGCCAAAAAGGATATGAAGTAGGAAGCTGTGCACAGTTTCCATGAACAGTCTCCAAAATATTAGAAAGCTCTTGCCCTCTGTCTCTAAGTCATTGCTAATAAACAACAGTTTACTATTCCAGCAACCTCAAACACCGATTACTGAAACCCGATGAAGTATAGTGAAGTAGTGGTGTTATCCTCATTTTACAGAATGAAAGTGAGGAACGAACAGCCAGCTGCTAACCTCTGTTACCCTGATGTGAATCTGAGTTAAGTTTGTTCAGTTAACGGAGGCAGCTTAAGGTTTACATCGCTACAGCTGAAATAAGCAGCTGCCTGAATGTCAAGAGGAAAGTGAAGGGACATGCCCGGAATCACAAGGGATGTACCCAAAGTAAATCTATGGCAGAGCAGAACATAGCATTCAGGGACGTGGCGAGAAAAACTCAGCCATCAGTAGACCCAGTAAGCTGACAGCTGCTCAAAAGACTAGCTGAGTGGGAATTTCTAAACGATTACTGGCAGTGACAGTTTAGGCACAAGGCTACTGAAAAGGACAGTGTCTCTGAGTATCTAAGAGCAGTGCTCTGGGTCTCACAAGTCCTGGAACCTGTTCATAGGTCACCACTCACCTCCCTGGTGACCTTGGAAATGTCACTCCATCACTGTGTGCCTCAGTTTCTCCTGCTGTAAGGAGGTCTCTCCTTTCCTTTGTAAAGTGCTACTAATGAAAGGCATTGCATAAGAGTTAGATTATAGATTACACATTGCAGCCTGCTGCTTGGCTTCCCATTACGGTTTCACAGATGGGATTTGTGCCAACAAAAATGTGCATATCAGGCCTTTATCCCCTTTATAAAATTGGTACAGTTACGACAGACAGAGTCATGGTGCATGGACGGTTACTTTCATGCTCTTCACATGCTCCTCCAAGACAGTTCTATTGCATTATCTGTGGCAGCAAAAAAATGAAGCATTTTTTGTTCAGTAGTCACGTATTCCTGCATTGCACAAATTCAAGCCATGGTTTTAATAGCTTGTATGTTCCTGAAACTCTGGGCACAGTCATTTAAAAATATCTTTTCTCTCAGACCAATACCTGAATATTAGAAGTAGTGGATTTGAATTGACTTTGTTCACAAGGACATTTTGCTGCTTTCAGAGAAAGAAGTTTTCGATTTTGTAAGAGTGTGAGTTTTTATATTGAATAAATGAAAAATTAAAAAGCAGACCATGATGAGGAGAAAGCAGTATCAGGGCACACGACCTTTAAGCTGTCATTGGTGCGAATAAAAAAAGTGAGGTGTGTAGTCAGAGCACTGAGTACATCTCGCTGACCTCCTGCAGCGTGGTTAGGAGAGAATACCTATCACCTGAGAAGGGCTTCATGTCAAGTCTCTTACTGCTGTTATTTAGATGTCATTTCTACTGCTGGGGCATTTTGTGCTATAAACAGTGGCATAAAAGCTGAGGTGAAGAAGGACAGCTCAGCAGCACATGAAGCTGGTACAGGCATCTCTTCTGATCTAGCTTACAATTTCACAACCATTTCAGTGGTCAGGGTCATTCTTCCCCAGACTCCATGCTAGAGCACCTTTCTTGGCAACGTGTTGGGCATATCCTTTCCTGCCAGGTAGAAAACAAACAAAAACTTCTGTGCGTGTCCAAATCATAACATCTTTGAATTCTTCTTAAGTTTCTGGCAACATGGGAGCCCTCTGTCATGGGCGCCCAAAGCCTTGCCATTGTCACAGAAAACCTCAAAAAGTTTTGTTCCAAAGTGAAAGGTTTTTTCTGGACTTACTCTCTTATGCTCAGCTGCTGAGAATCCATTTCCCTGAAATTCTGCAGATGAAAGTGCTGCAAACATTAATGATAGATTTGCTAGCTTTGCTGTAGTTTGCTGGACTCCTCACTGTCCTCTTCATTTTTCTAACAAGCTCCTTGGAGGAGAAGATGTGCAGAAACCCAGTATATTCGCTTCTTTTGATTGATTTCATTCTTTCATCGTTCCTTATGAAGATGAATCACAGATTTAGCTCTTTACCCCAGCCTTTCTCAATCCAATGCTGTATACTTCATCCTCTTGATCACCTTTTGTGTATGATTGTGCCTTTTGAATCCTCCCTCCTACCACCTAGAAAACACTTGCACATTTCTTTGTGTACAGACTCTTGCCGAGTTATTCTCTTTCTCTGGCCCAAGTTGCTGTAAGTTCTTTTGCCCTGATCACATCTCCACCTCTACATCCAGAAATCAGCTGATAACCATTACATTAGATCCTCGTTCAAGCATTGCCAGTGTCTTCCTTTATTCCTTTCACTAGCTCCTTTCTCCTTCACTGAGTCAACCTGGCCCATCTTGTCTTTCCCTGCCCTTGATGTACTGTATCTACCTCTGCTTCACTTATCTACCTTCCTTTCTTACCAGGTATTCACTGCCTGTCTCCTTTTTTCCTCTCCTGGCACCAGTGTGCTATCCAGTGTGATGCTCCCATGGAGACATCCTCTCCTCTCCCGAGACACTCCTGCAGTACCTTCATTGAGCTACTCTTCGGCCTCCTTCTCATACAAGCTACTTAATAACCATGCATGCAGTTTCTCTGTATGACCAATTAGTCCAGGAAGAAGGGCTAATGGCTGCTGGGAAACAGCAATGTACTTGATGCAAATGAGAGAGCAAATTAAAAAGTTACACTTGCGTGGGAGGCATTTTTCCCTGAAACTTGACTTTTCCACATGTAAAATAGAAGTTCCTCTATATATACACACACATCTCTGTATATATTTATGCATGTATATGTGTGTGTATATATGTATACACATGTGTATGTGTGCATACACATGTAATGCATACATCTGTTATGTGTATGCACACCTGTGAAATAAATGCACAGTAGAGGTTAAATTGTTCAATTCTGTTGAACACAGTGTATCCTGTACTGTACAGGCATATGAGAAAATGTCATACTGTGTTTCTGGGAACAGGCAGACTTGTGTTACAGTGCACATACAAGATTTCATGTGTATATTTTACATGGATACATGGTAAAATTTCTAAAAACTTTATAGAGGAAAGTGCTGAGAGTTTTTGTGCTTGAAATATATTTTCAGAGGTAACTCGGGGCATTTATTGCATGAGAAGACAGAGTCTTTTTTAGGGATGAGAGAGGACATGGCAGTAGAAGAGAGGAGTGAGTTTGGGAGCAGGAAGAAACATGAATTGATATAGACAGTGCAAGAATTGCACAGGGCATCAATGGTGAAGATGAAAAGCTTGAACTTGACAGTGATCTGAAGAGATGGATGAGAGATGTGGCAGGAGAAGTGAAAGATTTTAGAAGCCACATATTTTGTATGAACCGGTGCAAGATCAGGGACTGGAAGGCCATAGAGAAAGGGTCAGTCACTCAGGCAAGACTTAACATGAAGTGCAACACGTTCAGCTGGTATCAATCAGCGTAAGTACACTGATTTCACTGGAGTTGTGAAGATTTATACCAGCTAAGGATGTGGCCTCACACATGTCAGAAAGGATGGGTGTCTTATGCGGGTGTTGAAAGGGTAAGGAAAAAGAAATCAGGAGAAGGAGAAAAGAGGGAAAGGACATTAATGAAAGATTTTAACTCTGAGTTGTGCAGAAAATAACCCAGCTTCATTGTACCATTATAGATTCACTAGTCCTGACTATGTTCATCAGATGTGGTACTGGCCAATTTAAAAATGTTCTAGCATTCCGAATATGTACCTTTTCCCCTCTTCCCTCCTGTCACCTTATTATTTTCTATTTCTGTGTCCCATTTTGGGAGCAGAACTCTGCAGTTCTCCTGATTCCTGCCAAGCTTGAATCTTAAATTCTTGTTGAGTCCTTCTCCTGTTCTTTCAGCTTACACTGAAGACATGCATTGCTCTGGCAGTACTTGGCTGTGGCTCCAGCATTTGTGTCTGTATTAAATTCCTAACGATCTGAACCGCGGCTGTTAAAGCAGTTAGAAGTAGCAAGACAGAATTCTGCTCGTTCTCCTTTAATAACCTCCACAGTGTAGAAATTGCTTACTTCTTATGTTTTTAAAGGCTGAAAAATACTTTGCACTTGCTTTTCGCTTTGGAGGCCTTTACCAAATACAACTAAACCTTGTGAATGTAACAGCCAGGAGAGCTGTGCTGAAACAGGTCTCTCCTTTGATATCAGCTCACCCTTTGGCCATGGGTGATCAAAAGGTGGCACTCCATCCCACCCCTTCCCTCCCCTTTAACACGCCTTTTTATTTTCCCTTTCCGGAAACAGCCTGATGTCCTGAGGACCACAGAAAGTGCAACTCACCCAAAGTATTTGCTGTGGGCTCATTGCTCTTACTGTGATTGCAGTGCAGTCATGTGAAAGCCACTGTAGTCTCTAAGAGAAAAAAAAAAGGCTTCCACTAAAGAACGTGTTGAAAGAGGTTGTAATAACTATAATTTTTTGCTACTATTATTGTTGTTTGTAATAGCAAAATACCTCAAGGTAAGAGCTGAGGTTAGGGTCCTTTGTACAAAAGACCCTAGAGAAGATAGAATTCTCTAAAACTGGGAAAAAATCAGGGCAGAATAGGAAAATGCTGTTCACAGGCACCAAGATTGTACTGGGCACCAGGTGAAACTAGCAGATACCAGACTCAACATAAACAAAAGCTGATACTTCTTCAGATGTGTCATTTGCCACAAGTCACTGGAAGCTGGAGGACCACTATTAAGAAGTGCCACCATACAGATGTGCTGTTGTGCTCCGTACTGCACAGCTGCTACTCCCTGCTGCTGGAGACACAATACCGTGCCACGTGCTTTCAGCAGAAACTAGCACACAGTTATTACCCCCGAGGGCTTAAATTTGCAATATGTGAGACAGGCAAAATGGGAGAGGGGTAAAATGTTGTTATCCCCATTGTTATTAAGGGAGAATCGAGCAAGAGGCTGTTACGTGACCTGTCCAGTGTCATCCAAGAAGTCAGTATCGGAGCTAGGAGCTGAGCTGAGATCTGGATTCCCCTTCAGTGAACTAGAGGATCATGTTTCCCCTCCGTTAGCCACCAAAAATCTATGAAGTGAAAACAGAATCGAAGGCATTGAGTTGTAAGGCTCAGAAGTATCTGTTTTTCCATGGAAACCCCTTCCCAGCGACAGCTAAGCTTTTGCAAAGGAGAGAAGCACTTCTCATCATGCAAGAGCTGCCAGGGAGCTGTACTGTGCAAAACACTGTAGCTGTGCAGCTGCCTTCTGGAGAAGTCTCGTCCCACAGCCAGGCAGCATACAGCCCCGTTCCTGACAATCCAGCTGTAATTCTGCCTGCTCGATAATTTTTCACTGTGGTCATGCCAGAATCATAGCCTTGTTTCTTGTTGTCTGGCTGTTAGTGGTGATGTATGAATAAGTAAGAAAGACAGCTTCATTTTCATAAGCTAACTTGTGCCTGGAGTAACAGGGAGTGAGAGGAGTGCACTTAATCATAACTGCAGGGCTGGAGCAGAAAACAATGACAGAGCTTTTGCTGTTAGTGGTGGTATTTTATTATAATAACTGTTACGAAGAAGAAACAGGCAGCTCAGAATGCTGAACAATTCAAATTCATTATGGTAGCCGCCGTGTTCTCATCTGCTGGAAGAATAACTCACATAACTCTTTTGTGCTTGCCTTTTACAAAAGGCCATGGTGGGAAGGAACTCCAGTTCTCCCCAGAAAATCTGAATTCAGATTGCAGTATGATCAGAGGTGGAAAGAAGCTGGTGAAAGTTTCTGCAGAACTGCAGGCACCTTGCAGGGAAGGCATGAAGAGTGGCAAAGGGACAAGTTGGGGCTGATGGATGGTCAGAAAACTGTGAGCAAGGGGAGCATTCATTGCGCCTGCTCGACACCATGCATTGCTCTGGCCAGTGCCTCGCCTCGTTTCTATAACTTCATAATGCATTTGGAAAAGGAAATAACTAAATGAAATAACTGGTAATGCTCAGGACAGATATTCTCACAATGATTCATTAATATAAAAAAAAATTTGATGAAAGCTTTGAGCGAAATATTTTTAGTTGTCCAAAACTGGAAGGGCAAAACTTAGGGTTTTATTTTCTTTGAGCTTCTAGATACATAGAATAAAGTGGTATATGTGGTATATACTATGCATCTGTACTATGTGTCACATTGTTTGATATTATTTAAAATGAGGAGGGTTGTGCATTTAGATGTGGTTATTTTGATGTCTTCAGATGAAAATATTTGGGGAATTTTTTTCCAGAGAATATTTCTGAATTTCTTTTTTCTATACTGATTCAGAAGGAAAACATTTTTTGGAACCATTAATATTTGCTATGCAGCTGAAGTTCTGGTATCCTGATCACGTCTGCCCTGAGTCAAGATCACAGAGAACAAAGTAAAGGGAAATAAAAATATATTCTTCTTTGGCAGAGACAGCAACACTATTCCAGCCTAGAGAAAACAGAAATATAACTAGAGAAGATACAAAACATATCTTCATAACTTTCTCCAAGGTGGCTTGGGAGACAAGCCATCACATCTGCCTGGTAGGTTTTCAGACACCAGCAAGAGTTACAACAGAATGACAAGTTGCATAATGCTCTACCCTAGCACAGTACGTGAGCATGTGTGCATTCCCAGGCCATTGCAAAAGCAAACTAAAGTGTGTTAGCCAACACATTTTGCTTTGTATTTGTGACAAGCTAAAAGGTCATGCACAGGCAGTTATTCCAGTTCAGTTGATACTCAGTAAGTCACATTATCTGATCCATGTATCTAAGCCGGAAAGCTTACGTGATGTTAATTTCTGCCTTCATCCATGTCCCATATCAAACCTCAAGAAATACTGGTGAGAGCAGGATTTGTTCTGGCATCTTCAAAAATAAAGGGAAAAGGGGGAAGGAAATGATACAGCTACAGTAAATATGTGCAAACATAATTTCCTGAGCCTTTTCAGTTTATCTTAGCATGAGAAATAATAACTGAGAAATAAGTATTTCAGGGGTACATTGTCAGAACTGAGATTTTGGACTGGTAGGTGGGAAAGGAAAACCATTAACAAGCAGCAAGGTTTGTTCGGTTTTTATTATTCATCAGTTTGAAGGCTGAACTCTGTGGCTTGTTGGGAAATGCATGGGGCTAAAATAATAAAAGCAGATTGATGCTCCGTGGTAAGGAAGTTCAGTATCTGCTTCTTGCAAATGGAATTCTAACATTTCTTTTGATGTTAGCAGTACTATCCTGAGAAGGATCTGTGGACTGCTGAGTTGTGAAATGCGCTGTTAGAATATGGGCAGGGTCACTCTCTTCCTACCGGCTGTGCCAATCCATTCCAGCCCAGCTGCACCTGCATTTTTAATTGGGTTTTTTTCTCATCCTTTACTAGCCATGGTAGTTTCTTATTTTGATTTATTCTACCTCGACTGTAGGGGAGTGGTTATAAAGAACAGGCATTCTTCCAGCACAGAATCAACAAATGTTGGTTTAAATTGTGCCCTTCAGCCTTTTTTGGCTAAGACTTGTTTCAGCCAGTTGAAATCCCTTTCATATTTCCTCACAATATATGGCTTGTGGCACCTCATATGCTGTCTAGTGTCTTCCATGTGTCTCACAGGTTGAGAGATGCTACAGTTTATTTGTATGAACAAATCGTCAGTTGCTTAGGATGCATCTGCCTCTAACTTGTCATTTCCTTCATGCTCTTGTGCATTGCACTCTGTTAATATTACCAGTTTTCAGTAGCACCAATGGGGTGATAAATGTGTGATGGTCTTTTATATGATCCTTTCTGCTCTCCCCCTGATTTTCCACCTTCTTAAAAAACAAGTTATGGATTATAATGTGAAAAATTAAATATGTATTACATGTAATATGTAATGGAAAAGGAGGGACATCATTAGAAAATGAGGTCTGGTGAGGACTGGCATGTTGTGATTAAGATAGAGTAGGATGATCCTGAACAGTGATGTGGACTGGACTTGGTAATCTCTCAAGGTTATTTCTAGATTGATTTCCATTCACTCCTTGAATGCTTTCGTAGTGTTCTTATTTATTTGTTATATGCATTGGCCACTCACTGCTGCTCACACTCTTTGAAACAGTGTTCGAGACACATGTGGGGGTTACTGATGTTCCACTGAATTAGAGATACTGCAGGAGAGTATCGCAATCACCTGACGTATCCTAATGTCTTCCTAGCTGATTATAAAATCGAATTAATCACTTCTGTCTTTCTGTCTTGCTTCTGAGCCCAATCTTGTCTTGGACCATACTCAAATTTTAGTAATTCAGCTATGGTCCTACATAAGCAACATATAATGATCATTTAATGCTTTCAGTGCACTGCTGTGACTGTACATCCAGTTTTATAAGCATAGCTGGGATTTGAAAATGTGCCTTCAGAGCATGATGCTTAATTGCTTTCTCAAAAGGTTGCAAAATAATTTCCAATCCCAGCCTTAGTGCCCTCACTGAGTGGGTCCGTCTGTCAAAACACCATTCCCTTTCCTTTCTTTGACTAGATCCAAATGCAGTTTTCCCCTTCCCTCCATCCTCTGTCACCAGAGCATCATTTCAATCACTTCTCTTATTTACATTTTATACAGCACATTTCAGGATAGATAATTAAGTCCTTATCTATACAAACATTCCCTTTTCAGTTGATTTTTAAGCAGTGCAAACCTTCTAGACACATTTGCTTTAAAACATATTTTACTCTAGCTGAAGCCAGCTGCTAATCAATGTAAGCTAAACCAAAATAAGCCCATCTAAAACTGAAATCATAATTTCTATGCAACATTCCACACAGGCTTACCTAAATGACTTTTAAATTACTCTCTTAAATTAAAACGGTGCAGCTTTCTTTTGTAGGTAAACTCTTAGAATCCAATATTTTCCTGAGCAAGAGGGATTTCCTTTGTGACTGAGAAAAAAAATCCCTGAAACTAGTGGGGGGGAGCATGGGAAGACAATAATTTGTTGTACTGAGCCTTGTGCTTCAATTATATTATCTCCATCAGAGTATGAACAGATCTTTATATTAGATGATCATTTTACCAACACTTACTTCTCACTAGGATTCTCCATCATTGTATTCCAAAATCAAGCAGCATTCAGATTTGTCTGGGTGATATATTTTTGTCAGCATGACAAAGGTTCCCACAGTGTTTAATTACTCAGACTAGCCAGGGGAGAAGGAAAGAAATGAGCTGTGCTGAGTTTGCTGTGCCAGGCTTGCTGTCTGTTACAAAAGCAGGCATCTTCCGAATGCGTGAAAGGAAGGCAGCGCCCGAACTTCTGTCTTCTCTTACCACTGGCTGTCCTTCTCCAGATCGCGTGTTTGTTTTCCATTGATTGACTGTCTTTTGTCTCATGATCTTTTTGCAATTTGCTCATTTCCAGGGCAGCAGGTTCTTGGCTTGGTGGAGAACCAGAGCGATTGGTATTTGGGCAACCTTTGGAAGAATCACCGGCCCTGGCCAGCACTTGGGAGGGGCTACAACACAGGTAGGCCCTGAGGGTTTTCTCTGAATTAACGTTTGCACTGAGCATGCAATCAGTTTCCTGGTATAGAGAGTATGAGATGTGGCAGCTTGCACCTCCCTTCCTAACCTACTGCAAAATTTGTCATTTAAAGCAGTAAAAATGATGCAGTGTGATGCCTTTTGGAGTTTCTGGTCCTGTGCTACTCTGAGGAGAATATGTTCCTTCTCTAAATCGTCTTAAGAGAGATCGTATGGCATCCTTTGGGGAAGGACACAGCTTTTCAGCAGTCTGACACACCCTCAGCACATCTCCTACAAGATTTCTGTCCATGATGAAGCATATGTAGGCCCAGCAAGAGGGGAAGAATAGGAATCAAGGCTCATTTTCTGTAGACAGGTAAATACAAAATGTCAGCCCAATAAAGATATAACTCCTGCAGGACAGCAACAGGGTCATAATTGTCCTAATAAAATGCAAACTACTGGCCATCAATTTCTGCTGCTGCGAGGAAGGAATAAAGGCACTGGATCAGAGAATTTATTAGGTTGCAAGAGACAAGTCTCCCCACAGATTTGTGTTTGGTATGTGAGAAAACATACCAGGTGCATAAAGAACACACACGTACATCTAAATCATTTCCATGCTAGCCTTTACATGATGATGCAGTGAGTTAGGTTACCTTTCTATTTGTAATACAAGGGCAGAACAGATGGTGAAGCCTCCATTTAGAAAAGATGAGTCCACTTAAATATCCCTGCACTATCAGGAAATTATTCACCATAATAGTGATTTTGCTTCACAGAAATATATTGGATTGAATTACACAGACTAACTAGAAAAAGGATTGCACAAGTTGTGGTTGGGTCTTCTATATTTCTGTATTCCTTTGTATATTTGGGGGAAACACTCCAGTTTTTGTGAATTTGTATTTCAGCCTCTGCAAAGCATCTCTGTTCTGTGAAAATGTTCAAAAGAATAGCCTAACAGAACAGAGATAGATATGGATACAAGATGTTGGCAAAAGAGGTTTGTTTCCTGGTTACCCACTTGCCAGAGCAGAATTGCATATATAGAGGCCTGGGCTGCCCGCCCTCCACCCCCCCAAAAGCATGAGACAGAGCTAAGTTTTATGGATTTGTCCTGAAACCTGAAAGCTTATGTTGTACACAACTAAATTTGTTGATGTCAATTCTCTTCAGTGTTACACCACAAAGCAGTATCTTTGTTCTACTGAGAGATGGCCACCTTTTATAGTTACTTTCTTCCTGCTGCATTTTTGCTTTTTCCTTTCTGCCATTTTAATGCTGACAGAGAGAAATGTGTCACAACCACATAACATTAGAGTAACCCAGAAGTATGTGGTCTGTAGTATCTAAAATGCAATTATGTAAATAAAAACGCTGTAAAGCTTTAATTTATATTGTCTTAACTTACTGTTCCAAATGTTTTATAGGGATACAAAATGTCAGTATATCACAAAATTCTTCCACTGAAAGCAAAAATAATTGAATGTCTGCAGTCCTTCACATACATTGCATGTGTTAGTTCTTGGTATGTGTTAATACATACCTATCAGGCCATGCATAATCCTGCCCATGATTTTAGTCTGCTCACAATTTCTTTCTTCAGACAACTCACCTCTAGTTATAAAAACTTTTTTTTTTAGAAGGAAGACCAGAAAGTAGATAATTAATGGTAGATTGACAAGTGATCATAAGAAGTGGAATGATGTTTTTTCAGTACATTCAGTGCACGGAACTGAGTGAAACAGTGCAACCTCTGAGAAGTAACAACAATGTTATTGACAGAATCAGCATCATTTACTATAATTTTCTTAATTGAATTAATTGTTTGCCTCAGTAATCTAGCAGAGATTGAAGGTGTAAATCTCTCAAGGAAGATGAAATACCAAGTGAAACTGGAGCTTGTTTGATATGTTCAGTAAATTAAAATAATTGACGCTGAATGTAACACTGAGGCCAAGGAGGATTCAGAAAACTAAGGCAGGGGGGGCAGGAAATAGAGGCAATAACTCTAAGCAAAACTCTCATAAAAGACAGTGGGCCAGGAAAGGGAAGACTCAGAAATTCAGTTGCTTAGAGTTGTACTTAGGAATAGTCAAAGGGACCCCAAAATCCTGAAACTTTAATGAGCTAAACAAAGCTGGATCAGGGGGAAGCTCTCAGACAGACTTTGCTCTTGCTCTTGGGAGAGCGTTTACTACAGTCCTAGGATACAATCCTAAGAAAAGAGATTTTTATGTGAGCCTCTTCAGCCAGACCCAACCCTGGCAGATCTGATGCAGAAGCACCCCTCAAAGTCAAAATTCTTCTACTGCTTCCTCCCAATTTCTGAAGCAAATAATTTATCTTTCACTCCAACCTTTCTATGTCTGAGCCACTCTGGACAACATATAGGCTGGGGGAGTCCCAGAAGGCAGAAACATTAAAGCCAAAGGTGTGTTTGTTCCTTCTCCGCTAGCTCTTTAAACCCAGTAAGCATGTGCATTCTCCTGTTCCTGTGTGCCCAGGCCAAATCTCCTGACAGCCAATACAGCTTTTCAAGGAAAGATTTTATTTGGTTGTTTTTCATCCTTCTTCCTCATTTGCACAGGCAGATAATCCAAGTCATACTTTAGTCCATGATAATCTTAGGAAAGCCAGACCAAACTCAAAAGTTAGTTTAGTGACAATTTAATTGGTGTTTAAAATGTTCTTAGTTAGAACCATTCTTTATTTGAGATAACGTTACCTTCCTCAAGCCATTTTAAACACAATTCCTTCTGTACCACAGAGGTACCCAGGTTTTTTCTGTACTTCATTGGCCGAAACTCAGTAAACTGCTTAATCAAATACTTCTTTTATATATCATTGCCTCCATTTTGCTTGTCTACACTGAGATTAACTCTTACAGATTCCTCATACATTAGTTAAAGCACACTTTTCTCTCTGTGTGATCTATATTGTCTTTCACTGACTAAACTGTGCTTTCGAAAGTATTGCCTGAGCTGCACTATGATTTTTCTCTTTACAGATGTTAAACTGACAGCTCCAGAATTGCACTGTATGGTTTGATGTTCATTTTTGGAATAACAGTCTTCTTAGTCCTCAGAAAAATATCTTGTCAAAGAAATTCTAAACATAAAAGCTTTTAGTACTTTGTCCGCCTTATACTTTCCATCATGGCGGAGAATAGCTTTTAAAAGCAGTTTCTGGTGACTGTTAGCATGATTTCAGGCCACTTCCTCAGCTGGTGTGAATCACCCCTGGCTTCTCTGGCTTTAGTGCTGCAGGACCAACTTATATCAGCTGAGAATGGAGTCCATGCCTTTCAAATGGAGCTTTAGGATGGATCTGTGCCTGTAATTTGGGTGCCGGGGGGCATTTGTAAAAACTTTGGCCCAGGGGATTTCAGACTCCTAGACTACAGAAGCCCGTCCTGAGGATTTGAGGCTCATCTGAAATACACTGCCTCAGTGCAACTACCAGATACTGTAAGGAGGTGTCTCAACAGCTTGAGCCGAGGATTCATACTCCCACGCTGAGAGATGTCACATTACCAGATCTGTGGATTGAGAACAGAAGGGAATGGCTAGCACCTAACAATTACCAGGCTACGTGTGCACTGTGCATTATTACTCCTGTATTTGTAATGACTGGAAGAATGCTAGAATGAATCTCTTTCCTTTATTATTTCCCTGAAAAAGAGGACCTATGGAAGATGAATTGGAAGTGGGAAGCATATGTTATGTCATTTTTGCATAATATTTAGCAATTGTGACAAGCGTAGGGCAGACTGTTTATATGAGATTAGGCTGGATCACATCTTGTGCTTCTTCGTGATGATACTGTGCATCTTCAGTGCAGAAAGCAAATGACTAGTAAAGAAGCGCAAAATGGGGTGGTGGCGGTCATGGAACTGCCTGTGGTCCTGCTCCGGAAAAATGATAACCGCTTTCATCTGAGCTCCATGGGCTTCAGCACACAACATTATGATAATGGATCTGATGTTAAGACGTGCTGAGCACTTTTAATTTAATCAGACATTTCTGTTTTTCAGAAATCCTCACAATTAATGCTTTAAATAGTTATTGTTGCCTAATTCTGGATAGATCTGTTACCAAAATGCCTTTTTTTCCCCCTGGAAGTGTCAGAATTCCATGACAGCCATCTGAATATAGCACTAATTTGCAAACTATATTCCACAGATTCTGAGTAAAACTAGCGCTTTTCTCCATGTTGTAAAGAAAAGAGTATAGTGGTTGCTTGAGAGAGGAGATTTTTCCGAATCGTCTCAGTGAATGAAGAAGTCAGGAAACTCATGGTTTATAGAACCTTTAAATACCCACCACTGGGGCCTGACTCAGTTTGGCCATGCCCTCTCTAAAAGCCATTGCAATATTCCTGCCTCTCATTACATAAAACATTAGTCATGTTTGGTACGGGAACTGGTATCATTAGGTTTGGTTTTAAGTACAGGAGCCTTTGCAAACAGATGAAAAATACATTTTAATGTTAAAAAAAAAAAAAAGAAAAAATGAAGTCTAACGCCAATGCAAGGCAAAAAGTAGCACCTACTCCATCTACTCAGATTCAGACTGTACCCATTTTTTGGATTAGATTATTCCTTCTTTAAGATACCGTGACTTCATTCAGCAAATATTATTATCAGTGCAAAGCATACTGATACATATGTGCTTTACAATGCAAAAAGATGCATTTGAAGGACAGGTATCACACACATTGTACAGGTAGTAGTTTAGGAAGTGCCAACACATTGCTTTTAGGCTCAATGGGAAATGTCAGTCTGTTTGTGTCAATGGTGGGAAGCTAAAACGATAAGTGTGCTTTTGATGACCAAATACCTATCTTTGTTGGCTATAATCTGCAGCTTGCACTTAAAAATAAGCTATCTTAAAGCTGACTACCCTCAAAGAATAGATTCCTTTCCAGTCTTTCTCATGCAGTTTCTAACACGTGATGTACTGAGAACTTCTTTACAGCATGCTTGACGTTTCTCAAATGAGGGTCAATATGTGTTTGATTTTGAAAATGGTGCCTCTATTTTGAGAAGCCTATCCATGTAGTAACAGCATTGCTGCGGCTGAATTAGTCTACTGTTCATTGCATTCTCTGAGATACATCCTCTGCTCCTTAGCAATTGAATCTATCAGTCCCATAACTGTCTTCTCTTTAAAAACAACACCTGACTTTCTTTGAAACACTGAAAACTTTCATCTCCTAAGAAACCTGTGATAAAAAAAACCAATGACATTCAGACAGTCTATACCAGGTTCTAGTATCCATTATATTGGTGTAAATAAAAAGTATTTCTTTTTAGTTTATTAAATTGTCCTAGTTTGGGGTTTTTTACTGGTCTGACCTGAGTTCATAATGTAAAGTTCTCCATGTAATGTACGTAAATAGGACATATATATGTAGTATGCCAGTCTAATGATTTAAAGCATCATTCTGAAGTGTGGTATTTTTAGCTTGATCAAGACAGTTCTTTATGTGAACATACATAGCTTGATGAGTAATTATGTTGTCCAGCACTCTGAAATGCCCTCTCTTTATTGTACAGGGACCATCATTAGCAGGTTAAATTTAGATGAGAGACTTACACATAATAGCTTAGTAGAAGCATCCAGGTGCCTAAACTGAGAACAAAAACTTCTGTTATATGACAGGAGAACCCCAGACAAATGCATAGTAATAGTAAAACCAGTACTTTTTCTTCTGAAGTGCAAGTTCAGTTTCCAGTTTCTTATTGTGCTCATAAAAGTAATTGTGTAAAGACAGTTCCTTTTTGTAGGTACAGAAACAGAGGTTTTAGCCATAGTCCCAAAGCAAAGAAAGAGGCATCACAGTTGGACTCCATCTTTGGACTCTTAACAGGTAGCCTGGTGCCTGTCACAGAAAGTAGCAGAGTAACTAAGATGTCTTTCTACACCCCTGTGTCAAAGCTGCCACCTCTAAGAGAGCGCCAACAAAAAACAGTTGAATTAGGTCATAGTCAGATCACCCTCTTAGGTGCTATTGGCTACAGAAATCACTATGCTTTAATCATTTTAGTGTTAGGGCAAACTAGGTTCAGGGGAAACTAGGTTCAGGACAAACCTTTCCCCTTTAAAAAAATATCAAGAGACTTCTGAGAAGGAAGAATCTGCAAAATTGAGTGGACACTGAGATCTCAGAAGCAGCAGATCAATTCTTTCCTTTCCCCATTGTCTTTCTTCTGTCTCTATGTTCAGCTACATCCTGACTTTACCTGTTCCTGCTGTAGCTCCTCTACCCTCCCTCCTCCACGTGTCTTTGTCGAACTGAGCTCAGGGGAGGACAGGAGCACTGCAATACCCTATATATACAGATAGTTTCTACACAGTTGTTCTCAAGGCCTTAGCAGAGACAGTGAAAAGAGAAGCTTTCCCTAATAGGATCGTAGGATTGTAGGCAATTTAGGTCAGAAAGGATCTCCAGAGGTCTTCTGGTCCTCCTCCCACTGAAAGCCAACTCAGGTTGCTCAGGGCCTTTTCCAATTGAGTTTTTAGTATCTCCAAGAATATCTCTCAAGGCAGCCTATTCCTGTATTTAGCTACTGTCTTGGTGACAAAAGTAAAAAATAAAAGTAAAAATTCCTAATACATAATTAGCATTTCCTTTGCTGCAATTTGTGTCAGTTACCTCTCATTGTGTCTCTGTGCATCTCTTGGGACAGTTTGGCTCTGTTAAGTAGTTGTAGACAACAATAAGAGATCCCCTTAGCCTTCTCTTCTCCAGGCTGAACAAGCCCAGTTCTCTCAGCTTCTCCTCATACATGTTCTCCGGGCCACTGGCCGTTTTGATTGCTCTCCACTGGACTTACTCCAGCATGTCGGTGTCTTTATTTGACTGAGGAATCCAAAACAGTACTTCAGATGTGGTTTTACAAGCGCTGAGTAAAGAGTGGTAATCTTTTTGTTGAACTTCATGAGCTTTCTCTTAGCCCACTTGTCCAGCCTGTCAAGGTCCCTCTGAATAGCAGCCCTATCCCCAGGGTATTGGCCACAGACCCCGGTTTGGTGTCATGTGTGACGTTGCTGAGGATGCATTCTATCTCATCTCCAGCTAATTAATCAGGATGTCAAACAGTGTCAGCCCCATTATCAACTCTTGCGGAATATCACTTGTAACTGGCCGCCATCTGAATGTTTAATTGCTAAACACAACCCTTTGAGCTTGGCAGTCCAACTCACTTTGCAGGCACCTTGTAGTCCACTTATCCAAACTGTACCTCAGTTTGGCTATATGAGCATGCTAAACAGCTCCACACACATTTTCTCCTTACAGAAATGCATCCCTGTATTTCTGTTGTGAACCTAATCCTGTCTCTCTGTTACTAGAAGAGAAACGGTCATGGAGGAAGGATTGACCTGCAGCTTACTTTTGGGTGAAGTCATTGCATTAAAAGTACATTGTGTTTCCTGGGTTTTTTTTAAAAATGCTGTGGTTGATGTTTAGGCTTGTTCATTCTGTGCTGCTGCTTTCCTTCCCCTGATCCATTTCTTAGAATGTTCTATTCCTCCTGAATCTCATCCAACCCATGAACCACGCATTAAGAGGGGGGGAAAAAAAGTTGTCTGGTTGCTTCTGAATGCAAAACCCCAAACTTTTTTGTCATCCAACTATAAAGAAATAACTTAGAGGCTGTTCAGCCCGTGAGCCACATTTCTTCCTCTGTTGCTAGGGCATTGACTGAATACCAGAGCAAGAAAAGCTATGACGGGTTCTTACTCATTGTGCCCATCCCTACAATTAGCTTTGTGGACTACTGTTAATATTAGAAGCCAGGCAAAATAATTATCATCTGTGCAGGGTGCATTTTTCCTCTTCACTTAGTCCAAAGTGGAAACCTTGTAAAACTGTTGACATTTTGACCCCTATTAAATATGATGCTTTTGAGAGGATCAACACCAAAAAACCCCACGTAATTTAAAGCAATGGTCCCTGTTACCTTTCACTTTTTGCTGCTTTCTGAGGAAGAAAAAAACATAGGTAAGGATCATGGATAAAGTCCAGATCTGATAGAAATGCCTGACTCTTGTGTTAAATAGACCTAAGCTGATTTACAGGAGCTGAGGATCAAGAAACAGATTTTTTTTTCTTTTAAAGGTGGGTGATTCTTTGGTGGAGAGTCCAAGATAGATTAGTTTTGGAAGACTGACTTGCTTTCTTCAGGGGAAATATTCGGCAAGTTGCAGCAAACCTCCTCAGTTTTTATCCATGGAAACAAGCCTTGTGTGATCCCTTTTTCCAAACGTGCCTGCGCAGGGAGATCCAATGACTGGACCTCCTGCACGGTAACCCTGTACAGTCTGTACTGTTCTGTGATTCCTCTTCAGGACAGCTCACCCAAAGTCCAGTTACTCTGGCTTGATGTAGAGTTGTGACACTCAATCGCACTTCTGTGTTTTGAGGCACTGACCTGTAAAATTGTACACTCAGAAAGAATGAAGAGATGTATGAGAATCAGTCCAGGATGGATAATCAGGTGAACATGAACTCCAGGTTTAATACAGTTGTCAAAATACTTTGTGTGATCATTGGATGTGTAAACAGGGACATTTCAAGTATGAGTATGGGAGGTGTATTTCTTTTGTATTAGGTGTAGACTTTTTACTCCTGACATACCAGATGTCTACACTGTCAGATAACTTAGCTCCCTAGTTCATTCTTCACTCTTGGCTCCCTGATCATCCACAGGGCACAGAAATTAGTTGGTAGCCTGTCTTTCTCAGGGAGCAACCTGTCTTTTGTCAAGAAAAAAAAATATTAAGTGTAATTTGTTGGTAGTTCACTCCAGGAGGTATTTCTGGAAGATAGTATGGATAAGACTTCACTCTTTTTGGCATCACTTTCCAGTCCTTCAAGACTGCATCAGAAGGCTTCACATTCTCTAATATTCCCACATGCCCTGATGACATTCTTCAGTGCACACAACATAGACCCTCAGTTCCATGCTAAAAACTCTCCAATCTAGAAAATTGTAACATGGCTCTCTCATAATGTCAGACACTGAGAAATGCAAACAAAATAATTTTTATGTCTAAAAACTGAGGAACACAAACTAGGCCCTCAGAGACAAGTATTACAAGTACTGTATAGTATGAAGTGCTAGACCCTGAACAGTGTGTGTACAACCACTCCATAGTCCTTGATCTGGGCGCTAGGGATCACTTCTTGGAGTGGATATATTTTAAAATGTAGGTTTAGCTACTTGTCCAGGTTCAAAGAAAATATGGGAAAAATTCCCATAAACTTGGGAAAAATGGCTCCAGGAGCTTATCTGGGAGCAGGTCAAGGGATAGTTTGATCATAGCTTATTAGTATCTGCAGGAGAAAATAACATTTCTTAATAGAGGGCTTGCCAATTTAGCAAAGGTTCAGCAAGATCAAATGACTGCAAGTTCAAAGACATGTTCAAATTAGAAGCAAGGGAAGTATTCTTCATCAGGGTAATTACGCATTGGAATAACTTATCAAAGTTTGTGATAGATTATCCATTATTTTAAATTTTTAAATCAAGACTGAATGTTTTTCTATAAGTTATGCTCTAGTTAAAGCACAAATTGATACTGAAATATCCTATGACCTCTGCTATGCAAGAGCTAAAAATTATCCTTTCTGACTTTATCACTTAAATATGTATTTAACCAGGACTTTGTTTTCCTCTCAACTGAAGTCACCTAAGCACCCAGGCAAATGACAACACAGATAACCTGCCGTGTAAGAATTACTGCATTTTTAGTACTGAAGAGAGGAGAAGTTCTTTAAAACTTTGTAGAAATTTTCCACATTTCCCTCATGTCACTTTTCTTTTTAAGCCTCACATTTCAAAGCGCTTTATAATAAGATGTGTACCTGACCATCTTTTTGTTAGTGTCAAGTTTGGGCACCTCCATCATGACTTCCGGACATGTACAGAGATGCACACTGAGTAGCTGTTGGGTGATACTTGTGCATGGCAGTGATGCGAGACACATCTTTGAGACAGCTCTCCTCTGCTCCATTTAGATTGGTCATTGCCATTGTGCTACAGCATGTAGAAGCTGAAACCTCCCTCCTCTCTCTCCCTTTGCTGGTCTGAAGTTAGAATGTGTTATCTGAGCAAAAACTTTCCCAATCTTTTGAATTTCAAGAGAATTTAATGATTTGCCTCTTGTGGGTTTTCTTTCCCCTCTTGGAAGCAATCTCCCTAGTTTACCAACTGAGAAGTCCCTGGAATATTTGCTTTCCAGTGCCTTTAAAATGTAGTCTCTGTACCCTGTATGCTCACAAGGGTCACGTAGTGCAAAGGCTGTAAGAAAACTGAGGAGCTTTTTAAAACCCATGTAAGGACCTTCTTCACAGATGGTTTTCATCTCCTGCAACTCTTTGCACAGGGTTCAGGAAACGCAGGGATTTGAGAAAGGTTGCTATCCTTACTCGTCTTCCTTGATGCCCAAAGCAAGTAGAGCAGCTGGGCAAAACTGTAGCTTCCCTTTCTGATTTTGCTAATATTTGTCTTTTTGCCAGCCATGTTGTTTTCCATTATAGGATTTAGGAAAACTTTATCAGCAATTTGAGCAGGAAGATGTATGACTTTGCACTGCTTGGGACCTATGTAAGAGAAGGCCAATTCCTCCAGGTCTAGAGATGGCTTTTCTTTGCTGACCTCTGAGAGACCTGCAGAATTGTTACTGCTCTTCACAAGACTCTGGAAGATAGGAGGGGAGAGCATTACTTAGCAGGATGGTCTTTAAGTAGCAGAGGTTGTCCTTCATAGACTTCCTAAAAGACTTATGGCTCATGACTCCTCTCCTGTAGACCTTTTAGACTCATGACTCCTCTCCTGTAGACCTTTTAGACTCCTGAATCAAGGAAATTTTTCTGTAGCAGCCTTTGTGGCTTTAAGAAAGTTGGAGAAATTCCCCCAGAAATGGAAGTCATTAAAGAGAAGATAGAAAGCCTATGTATCTTTTTTTTCAAATTACTCAGGAAGAATAGCATCTAAACAACAAAGAAACAATTAGAAAACTAGGAAATTCAGTCAGTAGCTCTATAAGAAGTTAGAATCATACTTGAGTACATCTTTCATCGCAATTCTGCCTAAGGAGAAACATAAGAAAATTAAAAAAATGAGAAAATGAAAGTGTTTCATTTCATTAAATGGTCATCAGGAAGTGTAAACAAAATGTTTATAATGCTTCAAGAGGAAGCAGGCTCCCAACAGAGTGACTGCACTACATTTCAAAATGCACTCTATAACAGCTTCTCTTTCAATACATGTGCAGAGAAAACAAGGGCTACTGCATTCTGTCACCATGCCCAGAGGGACACCCACTTTCCATTTCAAAACAGCTTCTCAGCCCTGTTCGGTTTTCTCAAAGAAAAGTTCAAATGTGGAGTCATCATTTATTCTCAATTAACACATTGTGCATCCCTGCAAGTTTTTATTAGGTTTTAAATTCATAGTTAAATGATGTATCAGGATACACCAAAAATGTGTTAGAATAACAGTCCTTTGGTCAGACTGTGTTAAAAGCTATAGACATAAGCTATGGTTTTATTATACTAATGATACGGCTAGTCAGATTATGAGCAGCAGTTAGATAGGTGGTCTATAAATCAAGTGAAACAAATGCAGTGATTTTCACCCACACGAAGACTTAAAATGAAGATTTAACAATGCAGGCAGTGGCTTGTTGTGGAATTGCAGCTTTAATTCAATTTTTTAATCCCTAACAGCCATATACTTGTGTTTTTCTACTTGCTCTTGACATTATGGGTGGAGAGCAGAGGCCAGAGTCAGTGGTGTGGAGGTGTGGCCCAGTGGCTTCCAAATGCAGTCCTTAGCGAAACTGGTCATTTGGGCCCTGATCCAGCAAAGGTATAGTTGCATTCCTAGCATTACACACCGTGAGCACTTCCGTTGATTTCAGGTACAATAAATTGGAATTAAAAGAACATGCATAAGTATTTGCTAGAGTACTAAGCCATCAACACTATCATGGTGCATCTCCTGGGGTAGCAGAGCTACAAGCGCCTTCCATAGCGCCTAAAGCTGAACTCAACTTTTTGATGCCAAATCTATTTCACAAAACAGAGTACCTTACTGTTGTTTGTACTGCCTTAAATCTCTGGGTCCGTTATTTATTACAGCAAATCTCCATAATGTCAGCCCTATTCAACATTATTTCTTACAGCATCTAAGACTCAGTGGTTTGGTGTATGGTCTTTGGTATGCTGGTTAGGTATTGTAAAATCCCAGTAATTTTTTTAAAACTCACTATTGCTTTATAATATATTTTGAAGTGTGTCTTGCCTGTCGTCTTCAGATATTGTAATGTAATCTACTTGCTATCTGTCTAGATGGTTCACTGTTATAGGCTTAGTTTCGAGAAGAATTTTTAAAAACCTGACAAGGATAAGCTCTGAGATGCTGTTCACATAATATGGTATTGCCTCTACAGCTCACAAAAGCATCCTGTTCCGTCTGAAAGAAACAGGCAAGGTAATGCTTACAGAAAATGATCCCTTAGTAGCTACGTTTTTTTCCCCTACAGCACTGAGTATTTTTTCAGCCACCTTAAAAGGGCCATTGTAATAAATTGATTGAGTTTGAAAGCTTGTCCACTTTCACTATAACTTCTGTAAGTGATTCTGTTCTGTCTTAAAATGTTGTTTATTACTTCCAGCTCTACTACATATTCCTCTCTGAATTTGAGGAAAAGCCATAGTCTGCATTCCTGAAGCAAGAGGTTGGGATGCTTGGTAGCATTCCAAGGGAAATTGCTGATGTTTACACAAACTTTCAATTTACTATTCAGAAAAATGAAATGAAATATTTTGTTCTCGAGCAGATTAACAAAAAAAACCCCCAGACTATTTTGCTGAGATGGCTTGAAGCATCTCCTGAAAACATTGCTTAGTCAAAACATTGGAAAGACAAAGAATCTGATTCTGATTGAATCAAAAAATGGGAAAAGGACAAAAAATTCAGGTGACCCCCAGAGTTTTGTTAGACCCAGAATGAAACATTTATTTTCCTTTTCAGGTCTTGTAATCATTTTCATTAAGATTTTTAATATGTGTCAATTTTGAAGTGAAAAATACTATTTTAGAATAAGTTGGTTTTTAAAATGTGCCAAAAAAAATTTGCAGTATTTCCCAACTGAAACATTTTAGTCCAAATATGTTAATTAGGGGGTTTTGCCCTGCTTTCTCCAATCTATTCACCAAATTTCTTTTTTGTTGTTGTTGTTTCGCTTTTGGGGCTGGTTTTTTGTGTGTGTGTCCTGAAATTACATTTTTTAGAAACTCCTTTGTTTGTTTGTTTGTTTGAGCAATTCAGAATCTGACAGATTTTGGTAGTTCAAGCAAAGTCTCATCAAGCAGGGGGAGAAAATGCCATTCAAGTAAAAACTAGACTAGGACGTGTTCCACAGGTTTAGTAATAAAGCATTATTTTTCCAAGAGCTTTTTGAGATATTTGCATCTCTGTATATGCCTGAACTATTTCCTTAGGATAAGCAAAATAGGGTGTTCTGTGGCTGATCATAATTTGTGTAATACTCATGAGACATTTGGGTTGCCACTTTTCTCTTTTTGTTTATTTGCTGCCAAGCTTTTCCTTTGTTTTTCTCAGGTAGGTTAAGGCAGGAAAATGCTGCACTCATCAAAAGATGAGAAGTCCCACTGCCTGGGGCCAAATGTTCATAAAATATACCTTTGATTTTTTTTTTTCTTCTCCAGTCTCTTCCTCCCCCAGCACAGCAGCTGAGAGCAAGTCCCTTTTCCCCTTGTGTTCAGCTGTATGTCATCTTGAATTTAGTCTGAGATTTCAGTCAATTTGACTCTGGGGCAAGGGGCTCCTGAAGCAAATATTTCCCTTTCCTTATTTCAGACACTTTGTCTGCAAACTAATTGCATAGATTGGAGTTAGTTCATTTGTTATGTTTGCTTTTGGTAACAGAACAATATAGAAGTAAAACTGAAGTGCTCTGTTCTGAAGAAAAGGTAATTTTTCTTCTGCATGAACTATTTAAAAGTCCCAACGCACATGCTTTTGCTTTGCTTTTGCACTAAATAACACTAATTAAGTGAATAGTATTAAATTCTCCTCTTAGTAGAAATCTGTTATTCTCACTAATACTAGTGAGTAAATATTTAAACTTCTATAAATATTCTCCTGTAGTTATTTTTACGGCAGCAGTAAATTACAATTCCACAGTGTGAGAAGCCCTGAACAGAGGCTGTACAAAGATGTTAAAACCAAGCCTGCAGGTGAATTAAAATAGAAATCACATCAGAATTAATCTTGAAGATGGAACATTAAAAGCTTGTGAATATTTTCAATAGCCATGATTGCATCATAACTTCATACATTCTTTCTCACATATATTCCAGTTTTTCCACCCCATCTGCCTCGTTTACTCTCAGCTGCTACCATGATAGCCCCTCAGGACAGCATAATCTCTTTAGCTGCAATGCCATAATCTGCTGCTATCATAAGAGTGGAAGACAAAAAAATTGGAGAATACTGCACATATTAAAAAAATTTCCCCTTTTCCTCCTCAGACTGGAGGCTTAAAGAAATTAAGAAAAATGGGTTTATTGTCTATAAATTATAAAAACTATTACATTACGGTTAACTGAATCTTACAATTATTCTTTATTTTTCTTAATAAAGAATCTTCTCAGTTGTATTT
Organism: Harpia harpyja; assembly: GCF_026419915.1. NCBI lineage: Eukaryota > Metazoa > Chordata > Aves > Accipitriformes > Accipitridae > Harpia > Harpia harpyja. Next base: position 25,679,879 of record NC_068945.1, on the reverse strand, counting down.
CACTATTGAAACAAAGCTGTCAGTTCTTGCCAGCTGGAAAAAATCCACTGCCAGAGAGGAGCTTATCCCACCCAGTTTATTGCTGCAGCGCAAGGAACCTGCTTCACACTGATCTAGAATTTCAGACAATGCACAGTGGCTCTCTTAGAAGCTAATGCACACACACTACACACTCCAGATAGGCTTCGCTCATGCTGGAGAGAAGACAAACACACTGGCAGAAATACGTTGTAGCATGTTGTGACAATACCTCCCTTTCCAATGCAACAGCTGGAAGCAGAAAGGTTGACTGAAGATGAAAGGGGATCCCTCCAGTACAGGTTCCAGCATCCTTGGGAACCAGATGGACTGAAATGGAAAACAGAACTGAAATAGGCCACAAAATTCACTGCCAGAAGAGGCTTTCTTTTTATGCCTCGCAGTGCCAGGTTTTACTAGAAGGAAATTAGAAGGGAACATAGCAACCAGTGATGAGGAAAAGGCCGAGGTACTTAATGCCTTCTTTGCCTCAGTCTTTAATAGTGAGTCCAGTCATCCTCAGGGTACTCCACCTCATGAGCTGGAAGGTAAGGATGAAGAGCAGAACATACCCCCCTTAATCCAGGAGGAATTAGTTAGGGACCTGCTACGCCATCTGGACACTCACAAATCTATGGGACCTGATGGGATCCATCCAAGAGTACTGAGGGAACTGGCAGAGGTCCTTGCCAAGCCACTCTCTATCATCTATCAGCGTTCCTGGTCAACAGGGGAGGTCCCAGAGGACTGGAGGCTTGCCAGTGTGACTCCCATTTATAAGAAGGGTTGGAGGGAGGATCCGGGGAACTACAGGCCTGTCAGCCTGACCTCGGTACCGGGGAAGATTATGGAACGGTTTGTCTTGAGAGCACTCACATGGCAACTCCAGGATAAGAGGGGGATCAGGCCCAGTCAGCATGGGTTTACGAAAGGCAGGTCCTGCTTGACCAACCTGATCTCCTTCTATGACCAGGTGACCTGCCTAGTGGATGAGGGAAAGGCTGTCGATGTTATTTTCCTAGACTTCAGCAAGGCCTTTGACACTGTCTCTCATGGCATACTCCTTGAGAAGCTGGCGTCTTGTGGCCTGGATAAGTGCACTATTCACTGGGTGAAAAACTGGCTGGATGGCCGAGCCCAGAGGGTAGTGGTGAATGGGGTGAAATCCAGTTGGCGGCGGGTCACGAGTGGTGTTCCCCAGGGCTCGGTGTTGGGCCCTGTTCTGTTTAATATCTTTATTGATGATTTGGATGAGGGGATTGAGTGCACCCTCAGCAAGTTTGCAGACGACACCAAGTTGGGAGGCAGGGTCGATCTGCTTGAGGGTAGGGAGGCTCTACAGAGAGATCTGGACAGGCTGGATCGATGGGCTGAGGCCAATCGTATGAAGTTTAACACGGCCAAGTGCCGGGTCCTGCACTTTGGTCACAGCAACCCCATGCAGCACTACAGGCTTGGGGAAGAGTGGCTGGAAAGCTGCCCGGCAGAGAAAGACCTGGGCGTGCTGGTTGACAGCCGGCTGAATATGAGCCAGCAGTGTGCCCAGGTGGCCAAGAAGGCCAACGGCATCCTGGCCTGTATCAGGAACAGTGTGGCCAGCAGGAGCAGGGAGGTGGTTGTTCCCCTGTACTCGGCACTGGTGAGGCCGCACCTCGAGTACTGTGTTCAGTTTTGGGCCCCTCACTACAGGAAAGACATTGAGCTGCTTGAGCGTGTCCAGAGAAGGGCAACCAAGTTGGTGAGGGGCCTGGAGCACAAGTCTTATGAGGAGCGGCTGAGGGATCTGGGGTTGTTCAGTCTAGAAAAGAGGAGGCTGAGGGGAGACCTTATCGCTCTCTACAACTACCTGAAAGGGGGTTGTAGTGAGGTGGGTGTTGGTCTCTTCTGTCAGGTGTCTGGAGATAGGACAAGAGGAAATGGCCTCAAGTTGAGGCAAGGGAGATTTAGGTTAGATATTAGGAAAAATTTTTTTACTGAGAGGGTTGTCAAACATTGGAATGGGCTGCCCAGGGAAGTGGTTGATTCACCATCCCTGGAGGTATTCAAAAAGCAAGTGGACAGGGTACTCCAGGGCATGGTTTAGGGGGCATGGTTAATGGTTGGACTCAATGATCTTGAAGGTCTTTTCCAACCGAAATGATTCTATGATTCTATGATTCTATGAAATTTGCCATATTGTAGAAACTGAAGATAGGAAAGAACTGGAACCACCTTTGTTCTCTCCCAACCAGTGCAGCATTGTTCCAGGTATATTTTCTAATCTTTGTGTAGTCTGATTTTTAAAGACTCATGAAATAAAGCGTTTTATCTGCCATTTTTAGGTTATTTCATCGCAACAGTTTTAGGAGACTTTTTCTTCAGTATTCAGACTACATTTCCTTTCTTATTCTCATTACTTTTAGTTTTATCCTCTTAGACTCCCTCGGGCAGCTTTTCCCAGTGCCTGCTTTTTGCCATTTCATATTCTTCTGTGTAGCTGTTATGTTTCTATACAGTTGCCATGATATTTTTTTTGTAAGACCGCTTGTTTAATGTCACTTGCAGATGTCATTACTATTCTGTTCACTTCCCCCTTCCACTAATGAAGATGTGAAACAACACAGAACCTATCGTTGCTCTTAGTAGGTACTTCCTCTCAACCTGCTAGGCTGCTGTTTATCGGTACTCTTCCTTTATGGTCCTTCAGTTTGCGTTCATTCCCCATGACAGTGCCCTTATCTAAGTCTTTACAAATTAATTTTTCAAGTAAAATTTTCTGAGACACTGTAGGAAAGGTTTTGCTGATGCTTCAATCCAGCTTCATTGCTTCTGCTGGTTTGCCGCCTTCTACGCTAGGGATATTGTCCAGACAAAAAGCAACTGAGGAATGACAATGCATGTTGAGATACCTCTTTTCCCGCTTGGAGTGTAACTTTCTGATCCGAGGATCCTGCTCTGTGAACACTTGCTGCCTTAATGGAGGGCACTCTCAAAGGCTAGGTTGTAACCAGCATTGATAATCTGTTACTCAGAAAAGTTTCAAGGATTGCCATCAGATGTGTCAGGTGATTAACTTCTTACTAGGTGAAGTAAGAGCTGCAATGTCATCTTATGTGGTATATGTATTGCATCCTATGCAGTAATTATTAAGGGCCAGAATTCACCCCCCACACATTGAGTAAAATGTTTTATGAGTGACAAAATTCTCTTTATCTCAGCATAATCTTGATTTCAGGCCAGATAGAAATTAATTTAAACAGTGGGATTTTGGAAGAAGCAGATCTCTGTTCAGTGTGAAGATGGCAGAAGTGGAGTCATACTAGATAAATCAGGATTGTCTCTACCCTTTCCCTAGTAGACAGTGACTTGACAGAATATCCTCTTGGGGCCTGCAGCTTTTCAGAATAAGGAGTGGGGAGGGTCACTTCTGAGTGTTAAGAGGTTCCTTGTTTCTTTCTTGTAGGGTATTGTCTAATTCTCTTTGGATGGAGTTAACCTCCATCATGTGAATCACCTGTATTGGTTCATTTTGTAAGGAATAATCCCAATGCTAATCACGTCATAATGAAATCAAGCTTTATCAGTTAAGGAGACTACTAGAAATACAACACCCTTCTCTGCCTTCTCTTCTTCCCACTTTCACTCTTCTTTGGCTACTTTAGCCTTCTTGCAAGCCTGTATAACCTAGCATTCGTCTGTATGCCATCTCTCCGTTTCTTCTCTGCAGCCTCAGGGGTTCAGGAAAACTTTCTTTTAGTGGCAATTTTTTAGTCAATCTCCTGTGTTAGCACAGGGTAAGGACTGCAGTTTCCACTGATAGATCTCCCCTCGTGTCCTTGTTTTAACTGCTGAGTCAGCACATAGACAGGATGGGCCTTGACTGGCATGTGACCTCATGGCTTCTCTTGTTCTCTGCACTGTGTTTTCCTTTAGGGGTTATCTTGCTGCTTCTCGATAAGTTACGGAAGATGAAATGGGAGCAGATGTGGAGACTCACAGCAGAGCGGGAGTTAATGAGCATGCTATCCACTTCACTGGCTGACCAGGTGAGTAGGACATGGCAGAGGAGTGGTACAACCACTGCTCCATGGATTGAGGAAGGTAAGAAAGGGAAAGGGGATGAGATGTGGGAAAAGGCAGGGGGAAAGATATTGTGCCTGTAGTCACCATTTGTTGAATTGTTCTGGGGAAAACATAGAAGAGAGGAATGGAGATTTACTCATGAGGTTTCTCTTACTACACTGACATTTTTACCTCCTCTGCACAGATGATTCATAAGATAGACAAATGGGGTTTGCAAGCTTTAATTTTCTGTCCTCCTTTCTTTAACATAAAACTCCCCGGACAGAAGAAGTCCAAATATACTGTGTCTTTTCCTACTGGTTATTGTCTAAGCAGACTTTAGTTTTAAGTCTCCAGATATTTCTTTACTGTTTCTGGCAGATGAGTCCCAGCAGTCTTTTAATGTACTCCTTGCCACAAGATCCCTGCGAAGAGAAAAGCTCTGCTGTCTCCCTGCCACAGATGGGAAGCTGAGGCCAAGGGAAGAAATAGCGTGCCTATACACAGAAATGCATATTTAGTCTTTGTGCTTCCTGCCAGCTCTCAGTTTTAAATCCAGAAACCTTGTTAGTGTAGTACTGGACCTGAACCAGTAAGTCTTGCTCAGCAGCTTGAGTGTTGACTCAACTCAATGCAGCATCATATTTAGATACTTCTACTGCTTCTGAGCTACATCTGGCTTATGACCAGTCACCACTAAGGAAGCATGCTGCTTACTGTGCACATAGAGATGTGCACTTGTGTACAGTATCCTTGCAGGTTGATCCAAAAGCTACTGAAGTTCATTAAAATGATTCTTGCAACTTCACTATGTTTTCAGTCAGGTTCTGAGTTGCTGTCTAATACCCGCATGGGGCGAATTTTGCAGAGTGGACCAAGGTTGCTTATGTCTTACCCTAATACCTTAACCACAAGACTGTCGTAACTTACTTCTCCAACTGGGTGGCAGCATAGAGGCAGAACACATTCTGTCCGTCGTGGTGTAGGCTGTTCTGCAGATCTGTCCTACATGCCCTTTCCATGAAATACCTGGAATACTTGTTGCAACAATAAAGTGCTAGCTAAAATCCCACATAGTAATTCACCTTGAAACAGTGCAACTGCCAGGATCACTTTCATTCCCTTTATTGAAAAGTGAAGCAGTACTTAACTAACAGCAGGCAGTTTGTCATTTGCTGCATATTACTCTCCCTGGTGACTAGAAGAGAAACCACATCTCTTGCCAGCAGCACAAGATACATGTTTTGAAAACTTTGCTGGAGTCCATTAGCTCCGTGTTCCTCTTGTTCAGATCTACACATCACCCCTCAGATAGATAGCACCCTCTGTGGAAACAAAGTTCAGCTCACGCAACCATTCGCATTTCTACCTGTGAGGGGGAGAAGGACAGTCAGCTGGGAGAGGGGTTGAGACCACCTCACTGTAGAAACAACGTATCCAACTGTTTCTCTGGTTTTGTCTGCTAGGATATCTTCAATGCAGTCATCAAACAAAATCCCTTCCTTGTCTACCAGCTCCCATGTTTCTGGAATGTGCAGCTGTCTGATCACACCCGTTCTGAGCAGTGCTACAGAGATGTGTCTGACCTGAAGGTATGTTTCACAGGAGGTTGAATGGGTGGTATCCTTTGGGACAGAGAATGCAGGACTCCACTGTGACAGAAAGATGAAGTCAGGAGGCAGGAAACCAACACATACAGTTTATGAGGAGACCCATAATTTTTGCCCTGGAAAAAAAGGCTGAGTAGAAACACATTAATTCAATAAAATGAAGTTATAGTATCAGTTTAGTAGCACATTTTTCACTATTGTCAGGTAGAACATAAAAGCAGGGTGAATTTGAACATATATGGGTAAATTAATATCAATTGTGCTGTGGTCATTTTGAAAGCCCAGACTCAAATGTAGCATGCAGAGAGTTCAGAATTGAAGCTGACTGAGCTTCTACCAGGTGTAGAATAAGACTGGCTGGCTAAACAGCAGTAGATTCCATCAGAGCAGACTAGTGGCATCAGAACACAGTAAATATAGGTAGGTTTTGGCAATTCATTTTAAAATTCAGTTAATGTTCATATACTTAGTTTATGTTTTGAGAATGCTTTAGTAAATGAGGTTTAGAAAAAAAAAAAAGAAAAACACAGAACCATAGAAGAGGTTGCAAGGGACCTCTGGAGACCATCCAAACCCCACTCAAAGCAGGACCAACTTAGATCAGGTTGCTCACCGCCTTGTGCAGTTGAGTGTGAAGTCTCCAAAGACTGAGATTCCGCAACCTCCCTGGCCCCCTGTTCCAGAGCTTGACCACCCTCATGGTGCAGTGTATTTCCTAAATCTAACCAAATTTTCCCTTGTAGCAATTTGTAGAGTAACAGCAGGAGTGTTCAGTATGAACACCAGATACTGGATGAATATAGAAAATCAATCATCACCCTTGACACAGTGATTTCAAAAGCTGCACCTCCCAAAATACCTACTACGTAGGTTAACTGACCTGTCAAAGCTGGCCAGTATTGCTTGAATTTCATACATAAAGTATTCACAACCAACTGTTCAAGTGTGGTCCATAGAAGACAGCTTTTAAAGTTAGATCAGTATACACAGATCAGTACACTGATCACTGAACATTTCATGATAGATGTTTGTAGGGCAGGATCAAGGCAGGGACTTAAAACCATCATGGTTTTATGCCTTGTAACGAAGTGCTGGTAGAGCTTTTAGCTCTGTACTCATGTTGAGAATCATGTATGACAGCAATTGCAAGGCCTGAAACAAAAGGAGAGATGTAGTAGCAGGGAAAGTGGTTTTTAAAAGAAGAATTTTAGAAAAATACACCTCCTACCTGGGAGATATCATAATATTTTTCTGTGAATTAGAGGCTGACGTTAATTCATATAATCCGCTGAGACAGTCACATTGGATTCAGCACAAGGTTAAGACACATACATTTACATGAGAAAAAGCTATTGAAGCTAATAACTGAGGATATAGGGCTTGGTTCAATTGCCTAAACACAGTTGAGTCACCATAGATACTCTCAGATATCCATATGGGACTGGCAGATACAACACAGACCTACAGGAGATGATACTCTTTTGGCAAAGCAGCTGATGGGCAGGCAGGATAACCCTAAGGTGCTTTCAGTGTTGCTATACATCTGTATTTAGGCAGCTGAACTGTGATCCCCATGAGTGGTTTTGGAGACTGGTTAAGCTTACCTCAGAGGAAACACTGACAACTAATCAAGCAAATCAGTCTTTAGGCTCCATTGAGTGTGTTGACTAATCTGCTTCAGTTGTGGGACATCTAGCTCATATGTAACACCTACAAGTAAGCGTTTAATAGAAGTATCTTAAAAATAAATTGAATCCTTTCTTCATTGTCAATTAACAAATTTATGTTTACAAGTGTAACTTAGACTTGGTTGTTTATTACCCTATATTGTATCACACTGTCAGTTCCATTACAGCATAGGCAATGAAGTCTAAGATGCATAATATCCTCCACTGGCTTTCTGGTCTGAGGTATTTAACTCAACAAGGGGTGCAGACACATAAGCAATTTCTTCAGCTGAACTGGATTTATTCACACTGCTAAAATTATCCCCTAAATACTGAATTGAGGCTGAGATTCTTTGCTGTGGAAGAGAGGCCAGAGCCTTATCTAGTGCACATAAGCCCCCTGGTTTCAATAAAGCTCTTCCCATATTCAGCAGTTAAAGAACTGGCCCTTAGGCAGCATTGTTAAAATTCTTCACACAATTTAAAAAAAAAAAAGCATAAACCAATTAAAGTTGTGAATTTGCATTATGAAAATTAGCAAAATTCTAGTTCTGAAAAGAAACCGACTGGTTTGGTATGTGGTCCTCAAAAAAGCAACAAATGTCTTTAGCCCAAGTTAGAAAATATATTCTTAAAATCACCAAAGTTAGTCAGTTCCATGGCATCTAATATAAATGGTATGACACAACATATTTGGCACATCCTGTATTTCATGGTAAGACTGAAATAAGAAACAAGGTAAAAGAAACCTCCAGGGTAAGAGGGAGAGAAAGACAGATTGTGAAGTTTGTACTGGAGGATTAAGAAGGATAGCGTAGGAAAGAAGGAAATGCAGGGACAGATTTAAATTCCAAGGTAAAGCTGGCCCAGTCAAGTATTCCTCAGTCAAATCAGACTGCATTCCTCATGTCAGACTGAAAAGGCACTGATTTAATTCCACCTGGCCTCAAAGTCCCTGGGACTTGAAGATCTGTCATCTCTTGCACACAACATTGTGTCAAATAAACTTAGACCCACAGGCCTGGCTGCTGTTCAAGTGCGTGTGTGTATACATATATATATGCACACTTCTTTGCTGCTTTGTTCACATTCGTGCAAACATAGGATGACCAGCATACTTTTTGCAGGCCTGTGGAGCACTTGAATATTTCATACTGCCTGAAGAGGATTCTAATCACTTTTTTCTCTTTATGGTCCTCATTAAGTTCCATCCCTATCCGTTTTATTGAATTTCTTTTTGTGTGTGTGTCTGCTGTCTTATGTTAGAGAAGGTCAGATGTTTGACTACTGCTGAACTCTACTTCCTTGCTGCAGCTGAGCAGCATGTACAAATTTGGAAGGACTTGCATATGGAGATCTTTCAGAAAAGGCCTAAGAAGAATAGAAATATTTATAACCAAGTTCTGCATTGTTAGTGACCACTAGTTTTATATCCATCTAAAGTAACATCAGAATAAGACTACTTTATTATTTTTATTCATCTAAATGCTTACTTACCTCCTGTGTCTTACTATATAGTGCTAGAGGCCACACTGTACACAACTAGACTGAAGTCTGTGGGCTTTGTTCTGCTGTCTGTGGTGTATGGAAGCAGAATTTACATAAACAATTACACTTGCAGATAGCTTTCTTTCCCCACCCCGAAGGTACCTGTATTAAGGATGCATCAGTCAAGAATGTCTTGAAATAAACAGTTCTAATAGAAAACAAAGAGTGGGCTAAGAGGAAGCAGGTGCCCTTTAATTCTTTTTGCCAAGTGAGCCAACTGTAGTCTCTAAAGGCCAGAGGTGTTTATTTTTACATGGCATTTGTTACACCTTGGAGAAACGCTCAGGAGTTGTTATTGAAGACTGGCCAGAAGATGGGGAAGTGCTAATAGTCATTCTGTTTAGGCATCCACTGTCTATCTTGCTTATCTCAGCTCCTCACATGGTCCCTGGTAGCCCACACTGTCGATGGGCAAGCATGTGCTGTAGGACCATGGCTTACTGGGCTTCGCAGCCTGTGGGGATCTGCCTGGAGCTGAGGTTCATTTACACATTACTTTTGCTGGGTTAGGCCCTGTGTTTGCTTTCCTTTTTGGTTAATAGTTTCTTCCTATCTGTAAGGAAATCTCAATTACTATGATTTGGCACAAACCAAATGGCAAGAAAAATCCTATGAAAGAAGGTAATGAATTGTGATGCCTCTGACAATGAATCATGACCTCATTGAACGAGTCAGTCATGAAGAGAAGCCTGGTTGTCAAGGATACAGCTGCTATTTACACACAGAGAATCTGGTGATTTACAATCACAAAAATCAGATGCTGGACTCTTCAATGGGAATGTATCAAATTATTAGAATTTACCCACCCCCCCAAAAAATAGCAAATGCTTTAAAACCTGTTGATGACTTTTCAAACTGGTTTTGAACACAGCTGATACTAAATTAGCAGGTAGATAAATAATTAACCTCATAAATTCCCCATTCTGAAATTGTGTTATGTGATTCACTGTGTCCTCCCTGGGAATGTCCTCCACACCAGGATGGCTTTGTGAGATTGCTTACAAAAGTTTGAACAGCTTCTTGTCCATAACCCAAATACATCATTTCAGATCTGCCTCGAACACGACCTATTGCACCTCTTTCTGTCGCAGTCCCTGAGTCACCCCGTGCCGTCCAAGCACTTCAGCACTGATCTGCAGCAGTTCTGGCATTCTGCTGCCTTGCACCTTTTAATGCCAACCAAGAAAGAGCTACACTGAGAGGAGTAAGGGCTCAAGAGGGCTAAACATAGCCCTCCTGTCGTGGTTTCAGCCCAGCCGGTAACAAAGCACCATGCAGCCGCTCGCTCACTCCTCCCCCTCCCTGGTGGGATGAGGAGAAAATATAAAGGCAGCTCGTGGGCTGAGACAAGGACAGGGGGGATCACTCCCCACTTATGGTCACAGGCAAAAGAGAGGCTCAACTTGGGGAAGAAGCAAAATCAATTTAATTTACTGCAAATTAAATCAAAACAAGGATAATGAGAAGTAAAACCCAACCTGAGAACAGCTTCCCCCCAGCCCTCCCTCCTTCCCGCCTCAGCCCCACTTCCGGTTCTCTCCACCTCCTCCCGCCAGCGGCGCAGGGGAATGGGGAATGGGATCCGCTCATCCCACCTCGTCTCTGCCGCTCCGTCCTCCTCAGGGGGAGGAGGACTCCTCACTCGGCCCCTGCTCCACCGTGGGGTCCGTCCCTCTCGCGGGAGACGGCCCTTCACCAACTTCTCTAATGTGGGTCCTTCCCACAGGCACCTCCTCCAGCACTCCTCCTTCCCTCCTTCTTCACTGACCTTGCTCTCTGCAGAGGGGTTCCTCTCACATTCCAATCCCCCGACTCCCTGCAGTTTCCCTTCTTAAATCTGTTCTCCCAGAGGCGCTGCCACCGTCACTGGTTGGGTCGGCCTTGGCCAGCGGCGGGTCCAACTTGGAGCCATGGAAGCTTCCAGCAGCTTCTCACAGGAGCCATCCCCGCAGCCCCTCCCCTGCTACCAAAACCCCACCGCACAAACCCAAAACACCTCCTTTGAATTGAGCATCGGGGTCAGGAAGGTGCTTCTGCTCTGCCAAAAAGGGAGCACTGTGGTATTACAGAGGTGGGTTTAGGGGTGGTTTTGGAGGCAGGAGGCCTCTCGTTAAACATTGATACAGGAGTTGAAGGGAGAGCTGCAAATCCTTTTGAGGAAAAATTGAGAACTTTGAAAAGTACAAGGCGGGGACAGTCTGTCAGCTTACCGCCATACGGCATAGGCAGTAAACTGGGGAGTAAAGTAATCCCCAGGACCACAGGCACCAAATGGGGCAGGGCAGGATTTGTTTCCCACATCCAAAAGCAGTGCCTGGACCTCTGGGTTGCTGGCTGCTCCAACGTGAGTCTCTTCCACTTACGTAGTTCAGAAATACCACTCTGAAACCTCCCTGATGACATTTCTGTGAAGTATTTGATCCTTTCTGAGGAAATTGTTTCTTTTATTAAACCATTCATTTCTGATAAAACACAGTTTAAAAATAAAGTTTCCAGACATCTCTAATCGAGGCATAAGTTACACGTGGTGCTTGTTTGCAGTGTGACTTGGGGCATATTTAAACTTTTCAATAATATGTGCCTGAAAAAAGCCTATTGAGATGGCATTAAAGTGGCATATATAGGTGACTTTCCTGTGCAGATTTGCTGAATGTTTAACTCCTGTTGATTTCAGTGGAAACTGTCTGGTTGCCTAAACAAGGAGTCTATTTTTTAAGCAGGAAAGCTCCCCGTCTACAAAATACGACTTTTACTGATTTACCTAAATTGTGAAGTGCTCATGGGCTTGATTAAGAATATCTGTGCAGTGCTTTGCAAAATTGAACTTCTTTAGCCTTAAATTCAAGCTTTTTTTATTTTTACTTTTTACCCCTTCAGCCAGGAAGGTAGTTACATAGGTATACAGGATATCCTGTATTATCTGATTTCATAAGGGCTGAAGCAGAGTGAGAAATTATCAAGATGTGTCTTTGGGTAAAAAGTGTAAGAGATTGTGGTTAAGGAAACATTTGGCCAAATACTTCTTTTGGAGAGAGAAGATGCTTCAGGGGAAAAGTGGATAAGGGTATCTATAGAAATAATGTTGTGTTGAAGCTTATCGTTTAGTGGTTTGAACATCAGTTTTAAAGTATTTAATCTTCCCAGAGAGGACAATGCAGCTGGTAACCTATGGAGGTTTGCTTGGATTTTTGTTTTCAGTGTATTTCCATGCAGATAACTGACCTTAGAGCCCTCTCTTACACTCCACCAGCATATAACATCCTCTGTTACCTTCCATCTCAGATCCCACTGCCGGTCTATGAGGCTCCAACTGTCTCATCATTTGAGTGCTTTGGGTCAGAACCTGGTGAATAAATGGGAACTATTGGCGCAGTTAGCCTGTTTCACTGGGTCACAAGTGTATGGAAGTATTCTGGGAGGCTGGCTGAGCGTAATCAGTGAGTGGCAACAGTTGCTGATTAACTAGGATGGTATTAACAGAAATGTAGATAGTGCCAAGTTGCTTAATGACGACTAACCAAGTGTTAAATAGATGTGGAATTTTAAGTTCTGATCTTTCACTGCTTAAATTGCTAAATGAAGATTAAGGACCGTATTTTTCTTAGTTCTCAGGAGGCCTTGATCAGGAGTGGAAGGATCCGTGGGACAGCCTGAAGGCTAGCACTGTTCCTGAGGTGTCCACCCAGATAATGGCACTGGAATTCTATATGTTCTAGCTGCAGTTTCCTCTGTAAGCCTGCAGAGCTTTGGAATAGCTTAGAAACTAAGAGGCAATATAGAAGAATAAATAAACACAGTATTATGGTGCTATTCAGTCTTGGAAAGGGGATGTTGTAGCAATGAGATTTTTAGTTTCTGGATTCACCTTCTTTTTTTAATGTTAACACTTGTTCAGTCTGCAAATAAAGTGGATTCTAAGTTTGACTTTTTTTTTTCTTCTGATTTCCCTGTAGACCCTTTCCAACTGATTATTTTTTTCTCCAATCAATTCACTGTTGCCCACAATAAAGTTTCTAATGTAATGGCCATAGCTTACTTGTGCAGCCCATTGTCTTCATCATGTACCTCACTGAAGCCCGTGACAGGGTGTGTATGCAAGGATGTCTTGGCCTGTACGACTTCTGCTGTAGCTGATGGTGCAATAGACCAAGTCTGACAGCTACAGTCAGAACTGGAGGTGTATTTGGGGGCTGACAGCGAAAGAATATGGTCTTTGGATGTAGTGTTGTATGTCAATGGTTAAGAGTCTTGTTGCTTTTTGACACCTGCTGTTCTTTTTTATGCTTTCATATATGACATAATATTTATCTAATCAAGTTACATTTGAAAAGCAGCCTGCTTTTTCGCTAGACCTGTTTTGTGTTTTTTCTACCTCAGGTCATCCAGATGGTTGCATAGTTCCTTGATGTTCTTTAGCTGCATTGGCGTGTGCTGTCTTTCTTGATTAAAAAATCAGCTTTTCTGGATAGTCATCAGCTCCATTCAGCTTTCTTCAGTTCACTCCAGGCTCCCCTGACATCTGTACACATGCAGCATCCTGACACATTTCAAATCTGATCAGATCCGAACCACCAGCTAGGCCCTTGACACTTACCAGCTTTTACACACACAACAGATTTTGAGGCACAGCAGCAAAGAGCCTCTGCGCTGACAACAGCAGTTGTCTGGCTTTGACACAACTGGGTAGAGGCATCAACACCAGTACTTGGCTGTGATGTGACATAGTGTATGTTGATGGGAAATTCCTGCAGCACCGGGGAGCCTGTCCCATAACAGTTCCTGAGTTTATCACCATTAGCCATTTCTGTGCTCATGGTCCTGAGGGTGAGTGGTCAGAGTGCTCAGCAGGGGGATAGGATGCTCACGAAGACATCCAAAAGGAAACTCATGTGAAGTGTAGGAGTAGTATGGAGAATGCACAAGTTTTTCTTAGCAAGTATTTTTTGTCCCACTTGCCAGCTTCTCAGCTTTCTTTGATCCAGTCTTAAATAAATGCAGGTTACCAGCAGACAGTTTCCATTCTATGCCTGCTTGTAAAAATGCATACTACTACCCTGTAAAACTCTTAAGCAGCCCTTTAGAAGCCCTGGGCTTCTGTTATGTGTGCCTGTTTCCCTCAGGTAGGATTCAATCGTTGAGATTTTTTGCATGCATTTAATGCCTTTTGCTGCAGTTAACTGCAATGGATGAAATATGTCAAGTTCTTTTCAAAGAAAGGAGATTTTGAAGATCCATTTTTCAGTGGAGGAAATCTGTCATCTTAAGTTTATGTCCTAACCTACCTAAAGCTCCTTTTGTTTCTGTGGTGTTCTGTATTTTCAGCATGCATTGCAGCAAGATGTTATTGCACAGTTAAGCTACACTTCTGAACATATGGACAAATGTAAAACCAGCAAAGAATGTAGCATTACCTGGGAAAAATATCTACACCAATATCTACAGTTTTGTCCAAATAATGTCCCAGATTTATATAGGGCATAGATGCATCATGATCTTGATTTAAAGTGTTCCTATAACTGGAAAAAGTGATTTGCCAGTGAATTTCTGAAATGATCTTTTTTTCCCTACAGTTGCTTTTCTGTAACTGCATGTATGGTTTTCTGACATCCTACTAGCCTCAGTAGTGAAATCCCTGGAAGGGATAAAGCTTTCCCTATCAGAAGGTATTTTCATTGGTGTTAGGTATGTAGAAGAGTGCCATAACTTTTATGGCAGTATAAATACTCAGTGGAGAGACTATGTTGTTTGCTGAAGTTAGCACAGGAAGTATTCAGGCTATGTCCTGCTCTTTCGTCCTCCGGTCCTCTGATTCGGCAACAGCGTGATTTCAGAGGGCTCCCTGTTCCCGTGGAGTTGCGTTGCTGACACAGAGGGAACTGCGTTCATCTGCTCTGGGCTGCTTCTGTTCTACGTGCTGCGCTTCAGCGCTGTGCGTTCCCTCCCACAAATGCAATGTTCAGAGCAAAGCTTACCGCGCGGCCGGCTCGGCAGCTGGCGTTGTGGCTCTGTGGCTGTGTGTGAGTGACACGGTGCCTTCATGCAATTAACTTAATGGATTCAGAGAACCTCCGGAACTCTTAGCTTGGAAATATTCCCAAGGGAGACTTTTTTTTTAATCTCTTTAGAAGTCACAGGAATAAAACTGAATGCAAAGCATTTGGTGTTTTTTTCTTACGCCTAAAATATAGCCTCTATAAAATGAAATCATTCCTGAACACCACTTTTGGCTCCCTCTTAGTTTTTCCTTAGGGCCCCATTCTTATTCACACTGGCAGCAGTACAAAGTTCCCTTGAAGTAAATGAGAATCAGGCCCTTTATGTCAACTTTAGAGTTAAATCTAGGCCACTGTGAGAGTCGTCTCCCATTAGCAGAGGCTAAATACCTGCTAGAAATTGGAATTCAAAGGGTGAAGCATTGTACTGCATCACTGTGTTGTGTAATACAATTGAGATCAGTCTTGTTTAAATGAAGCAATGGCGAAAAGGAAGTCAGATTAAATTCAGTCCTTTTTGAAGGGTGTAAATGGGTCTAGGAATTAATTTCAAGCTTTTTCTTCTCAATACCTAACCAGAGAAGAGTCTTGCCTGGCTTGCAACAGTGAATCAATTTCATTAGCTGAAACAGTCATGTGGAAATCTGAGATTAATGTTTAATACCTACATCCCTGCGTCCCTCGTCCTGCCACCTTCTTCAACAGGGTCTATAACCTATCAGCTCCGTGATTAGAGTTGTGGCAGCATTTATGAGGTGCTGTATCACAAACTAGAGCAGCACCCTAACTCAAATGTGCAGGTAATCCTATGGAGGAGTTTCAAAGCACATCATCTGTAGAGTATGCAGTTACTTGTGAAAGATATGGTGAAGCCTTCCCTGCTAAAATACAGAAGGAAGTCTGTAGTTTGGGGGTTGGGGTTTTTTTGTTTTTAAGAGGGCAGTGAACTGAACACACATAAAAAGAGCAGATAAAGCAAATCTGTATTCTAACAGCAGGATGTGTTTTCTCTTTTTTTCCCGCTGAGGTGATTCACTGGAACTCACCAAAGAAGCTGCGAGTGAAAAACAAGCACGTGGAGTTTTTCCGCAATCTCTACCTGACATTCCTGGAATATGATGGGAATTTGCTGAGACGGGAACTCTTTGGCTGCCCCAGTGAGGCAGACATTAACAGTGAAAATGTAAGTGGGATGTCTAGGGCTTGACTATTTAAAGGGTAGTTCATACAAGGCACAGGCTATGTGAAGACGTGGAGAGTTGGTGGTGCGGGTAGTGTGGTGCGGAGGGACTCAGGAGAATTGAGGTGCTCAGATTCCAGGAGTGATGCTGTGCAAGTCATTTAATCTCTCTGTGCCTCGGTTCCTCACCTGTAAAACTGTCATATTAATCCTGCCTTTCCCCTGGTTTTTGTTGCTTTATTTTGTCTACCTTGCCTTTTAAAAATCCCTAACAAAGGTAACATCACAAACTGAAAATGAGGATTTGGGCTGTTCATTCCATTCGGCAATTTTACAAATCTCACCCTTAGACCTAAAAGTTTCCAGGGGGAGGGCTTGTTTCTTGCTGTGTGTTTGTTCGGCATACAGTGATGTCAATTTGGGCTATTAGATACTAATGCACAAATAATGAAGAACAAAGGAAAATATCAAGACTGCTGGATTTAGGTCTATGAGTTTTTTGCCGTGCTGCAAACTATAGAATGAGTTAATCCTTCAAGGTACATGTAGGCTGTGAGACTGCAGGTTTTTTCTGCACTGCCCCTAACCAAACACAGCAGCATTTATGAGTATCTGCATAAAATCTGGAATCAAAACCTTTCAGACAAAGCAAATCCTTTGAAAATAGTTGAAATCAAGGGTGTTTGCGTACAGATGTTCTTATGTGTGTGTATGTCTTAGCATATATAATTCCAATGTAAAAAACTGTTAACTGAAACATTTATACACAGATGTATCTGAACTCCTTGTGTATAATGTGGTCTCTGGAGATTTCTAGACCAAGTAACAATTTTGGCTACGTAGGCTGAAAGGAAAAAAAAAAGGAACCTGTAACATTTTATGTTATCTTCAAGAAAAAAAAAAATATTTCTAAATATACAACATTCTCTATATAAAAATCAATAAAGCAAAGCCAGTATCATGTACACATTAGCAGTTAAGAAGTAACTGGCAATCAATAGCATCGTTGAGGCTTGTAGTGTTTCCATTTAGTCTGTGGATAAAATGACCACAGGAGATGCCATTCCCAATTTTTTAACTATGCACTCAGAGATTGCATAGATATATTTTAGCCCAAGACATGGCTTCCCAGATACTTATTTGACCATCCCACTGTCTTCTGAAAGGAGTGGGGAATGATGAGAAACTGGAGATAAACATTAACTGGGAGAGATTGAAGCAGGGGAGAGAGGGGGGGGAGAGGGAGAGAAAGCGAGCCCACGGTGAGAGCAAAAGCACATGGAGGAGGAAAATCCTCTGCAAAAGTGAGAGGCTTTTAGACAATCAAGTGAACTGAATGTGGTAAAAGACCACTAAGAGTCTGACAGACAGAGACATCAAGATAAAATAGAGTAGAGGGTAGGACAGGAAGAGAAAAGGTGAGACATTAAAAAAAAAAAAACCACAACACAACAGAACAAAACACACCTTCATCACGCTTTAAGAATGCAGGTTAAAATTATACTGAATTCACAGTATGTTGTGTGGGTTCGAAGAGCATGAATGCAGTCACAGACTTGTTGCTATATTTTCCAGAGCTCTGTACATCCTTAATAAACAGATTTATTCCAAATGACAAGTTGCTGGGGAGCAGTGCACAGTGAATGCAAGTTCTTGCTGACGAAAATGGCAGTCCTGAAAGTTTAAAATGGCTCATTTTATTGAACTTGTATCTAGTTGACAGACACTGGAAATGACTAACTGTTCAAGCCTGTTTCTTATTCAAGACAAGTAGAACACAATATGGTATATGGTATGGCTTGTGTCTGAAAAAGAAATGTAACTCATTCTTCCATTTATAAATAAAAAAAAAAGAGATACTGAAAAGAATGAGCTAGACATACAAAAATACATGAGTCCTAACTTGCCAAGAGACACCAAAAAGCTAACAGCCTTCTATCAAAACAGATAGAGAAAAAATCTAACTTCAGATAGCTTAAGAGTAGTCACTTAGGAGGAGACATTGGTTTTTATCAGTTACCCTTGATGTAAGCTCCCCTCTAAACTTGACTATGTCCTTTTTATTGTAGAATACAAAAAGCAAGTTTCAGCTTTGAGGTTATGAGGCCCAAAGAATAGGATTATCATGAAAACCACTCTTTCTCTCACTCTGTCTGCTGTAGCACATACAGTGTCACAGATGTCCTATTAAAACACCGTACATTCCCGTGATCTATTGCAGGATAATCTTCAGAAGCAGAGCATCTTGTAAGGTGAGCTTGTAAGGAACCACTGTTTGTCATTCCTCCCAGTACAAGAACTAGGGGGGCGTGAAGTGGAAATAGCAAGTAGCAGGTTCAAAACAAAGATAGACATTTCACCCACGATGTAATGAAGCTTTGAGCAGGAGGTAATGTTGCTAAAAATACACATATGCTCAAAAACGACTCTTCATGGAAAGAAAATCAATCAGGAGCTGTTAAGCTTTGGTGCAGAAAGTCCTTGAACCACAAGTTCAGGACTGGGGGAGCATTCTGAGAAAGCATCGCTGTACAGTCACCCTGCTTTTACACTGCTCTCGGCAGCCAGCTCACAGCTGGAGACAAGATGCTGGGCGAGATGGACGTTTAGTCCAATAAGATGCAGCTGTACATTTCCGTTAGGATTCCTAAGCATATATGTTACATAAAAGGCTATAATTTCTGCAAAGTCAAGTATGTATAAAGTAGGAATTGCTATTTGATTCATCTTAATACCTATTATTTTTCCTTTCTTCTCTGAATTGAGACTAGCAGCCCCAAAACACAATTGGGCTTTATTATGCTAGGCATTGTATTATGGGTAAAAGGTGCTCCTTCAACTGCCTGTGCTTTTCTCCACTGTGGACCAGTGGACAAAATGTTAGACTAGCTCTGCTGGTTTTATAGTCAGCAAGAATTACTTAAGCAGTAAATACACTGAGCCCTGTTGTGGAAGAAGCAGTGGCTTGGTGTGAGTCTGTCACTCACTGGCTGGCTGTATCAGAATCTACTTTTAATGTCTTGTTCCAATAAACCTGTAATTAAGGAATATCATTTTTAATACAAATATCTGTAAAACGTGAAAAAGAAGTGTGGCAGTGGGTACCGTTCAGCTGGTTCTGTTACTACAAGGCCCCTTCACACTTCTCATCAGTACGGAGATGGCCGTAAAATGAATGTAAATTACGTATCTTCCCATTTTGAGGACTCTTTACAGTGCCAGAGGGGTGTAAAGGGGCATTAGTTTAAAAGGTAATCAGACCTTATATCAATCTCTCTCACTTTTCCTCTATGTTATGTGTGCACATGCATGTGTGCTTAAATATATACATCTATACGCATGTGGAAGGTTTAGTACTTTTCTTTTTTTAATGTTTGATACAGAAGTATAATACCACCGACTGAATTTTAAGAGATCTAAAGGCAGTCTTTGGATCTTACACTGCGTAGTCCTGATCTAGTCAGTTGTTGATCTCCAGCTGCACCAAACGGCACTGTTATTAGGTTCCAGAATGTTACAAATGGGAATGAACAGAACAGATAGGGCTCTGAAACAAATATTGGAGGCAAAGAAATAAAGACTGGAGCGTTTTTTCTGTCTATGTAAAAATGCTTACATGTATGTCTATGTGTACATACATGTTTCATCCTTCCCTTGAAATATTCAAGCTGAAAGACCCCGTGTGTTGCAGGGACAGGCTGTGGACAGGAGCTTGCCACACGCTCCTTGCCATAGACCAGTACTGTAAGTCCCTTTTATTCAGTATGTACTAAAATGAGATTACAGAGAGCAGACTCTTCTCTGCAAATTGGTATTACAATCACCCCTTTGCCTTTTTTGCAGATTCTGGATGGGAAATTCAGAATATGAACCAAATCCTCCTGTAAACACAGCCATTGACTCAAGTGGCCTTTGGAGCACGTCCTTAGTCACTCCATCCTACTTATTCCGTGCTATTTCCCCCTTCTCACTCCTTCTCTGTTATTTTGATGCAATGCAGGAGATTTTAGGGAAACCCACAAAGGCAAAGCTCACAATAATCTTGAATTTGAACATTTCCTATTGGCTTTTAATGCTTAAGTCCAGCGTTTCATTCTAAAGGACCTACTGTAAAGCCTAAAATATTTCAACAGGATCTTCTGTGTACCAGCCTATCTCTAGAGTTACGCTATAAGATAGATACTGTAAGCCTGATTTTAGCACACAGACACATACTCAACCTTTTAGCATTCTCATAAAACTTCTTTCCTGCAGACAGCTTCTCACCAGGTACTTCTGACAAAGCATTAAATCTGAAGGTTGAATGGGGTGTCCCCTATTAGTGAAGCCTGTGTCTGCATGCAAAGCCCAGAGCAAAATCAGTGGGAAATTTATCACTGATTTCACTCAGTTTAAGAAAAGGACAGTAGATGCCCATTAGAGAAGACTTTCAGAAAACACAAGAAAAAATTCTCTGCAGATGTATATTTTCAGATTTTCAAATCAACAGTACAAAGAAACAGTGTAAAAAATCTAGTTCTCCCTGAAAACACTTGCTTAGGTGTATAGTTGCTTACTAAATGTGTTTTTACTTATTTACTTTGTTGTGCAAAACCAGAGATTCTTGATATTAGCAAATGGCTGTGCATGCCATCTTGTAATATCCACCAGAAAAGCAGGAGATTCTAGCAATGTACCACATAGTATAAACACTACTAACAAATTTAGACATTTTTGAATGTCTAAAAAGAGCAAGCAAAGGGAGCTTCCAAGTCAGTATCAAGGTGCTGAGCTTGCAGTTAGACTGATGCTTTGAGTACCCTTTGCTCCTGCGGAATTTCAGAATACTGCATCATTTGTAGGACTGGGATTTAAAGTTACTATTTTGTCATGACACAGTCTTTCTCTAGTAATAACAGATGGTATATGGCAGTTTTGAGGTGAAATCCTGACTTCCCCAGCTGTGCTGTTTCTATTATTACAACTGTTATTGTTATTAAATGCTGAGCTGGTAGCCCATCCTGTTAGTTGCCTGAAAGTTGCCGTTATACCACTTTCAGCTGCTTATATTATTGTTAGATGAGGGATCATGTGGACTGGTATTTTTTCTGTCATGCTGGTATGCCTCTTTTTTTCTTTTCTCTCATTTTTTGAAGTGAAATATGGGGAAAAGCTTGGGGAGTTTGCCCACACCACAAGTTCTGATGACCTATTCATTGAGATACTCCATACCTCAGAGAAGGAACTGACACTTGGGCCAGGAGCATGTCTTTGCCAACCTGGTGAAAACCTAGGCAAATTACAATGCTGAAAAATCATGGTTTACACATCGTCAGTAGTGTTTTCGACTTTTTGGAGGCTCAGATCTCTGGAGACTCTTTCTTAGGAGTGTGCACGAATACATCTGACCAGATTATATATATCCCAGTGACACAGCAGAGTTGAGCATGCTGCAGGCAGGGGACCTGGACAAAGATTGGCATTTTCCGTGACTGTTTCTTCTGAATGCTTCATGCCAGGTTCTGACTGGATAGTAGAGCCGAGAGCAGGAACCTATTTGGTCTCTGTTCTAAGGGACATCCATTGCCCTCACTGATGTCCGGGCAGTGTGGAGGTGAGAAAATCCAGATTCACATATAAAAGGGATGAAAGCTAGATCAAAGGCAGAAAGGAAAGAGTTAATTGAGCTGTAGGTTCTGGAGAGAGAGTGTTTGGAGCAGGAGGAGGAAAGGACAGATGGGTGCCTGTAGGTATAGGGAGTTGGCAGACTACTTGAATAGGGGCCATGGGACTAGAAACAGGGCTGGGACTGACTTTAACCTTCTTGCCACACAAGGGAACAGGGCTAGGAATTATCTGGGGAAACAAAAGCAAGGAGACCAACCTGTCAAGGCACTGTGCTGCAAGGGAGGTCTAGGAACAGCTCAGCCAAGAAGGTTTGGCAGGGACCTGGGGAAAGGAGATGCAGAGGACTACCAAGATCTGACATCTGCAGCTGAGATCAAGGAAAGTTGTACTTCATATATACGGAACTGTCCAAGAAGTTACGCATGCCTGAAAATTGGGTTCTTAATTGTGTTGATTATTTACAGTCAAGATAAGCCCTTACTTCCATTTAGCAAGAGTATTAGCTACATTTTACATGCTGCAGCCAAATTCCTCTTGCTAGGTAGGCTTGCTCAGACACTATCCTCTTTGTCCTTAGCACAGCTTTGTTTTACAGAAGGCTCAATTTGACCCATAGCAAATGTACAAAATTTTATGGCTTGGGAGGAATAAAGGTTTAATTGACATGGGATTAGTCTGGCTTTTATTACTAATCATTGGAGAATCCAGAAGTACTTTATGTAGGTCATCCCAAACAAGACTCAGTGAATGCTTTTTCCTCCCTACATCATCATCTGCTTTGTTTATGCCATGCTAAAGGCAACAGTTAATTCACACACTTTGAAAGTGCTAAATGTTGCAGTCCAAATTGCCCGCTGGTGGGAACTGGGACAGCTACACAGGAGGAAATGAAACTGCTGCAGTTTATAACCAGATTATAGTTTCATCCTGGGCGGGTGTTAGTTTTCATCTCAGTGGCTAAGCTGAGTTGATTTTGTGCTATGAATCTTAACTGCACACACCTGGGAGAAGGAAAGATGATCTGAAAGTTAAAAGTTTTCCTCTAAGTTGCTTAGTTCCTGTTGTGTTAGTGTGATATTGAGTGAGTGAGTGACTTGAGCCTCGTGTCATCTCACCTCACCTTGAACACTTGATGAGAGAGAGATGCCTACATTAGGGGTTTTATCCCCTTCCCCAAGATCTAAGGAGCCTCTAGAGACGTAACATTTGTTGGTGGGGTTTTTAAATATCGCTAATCCCTAAGAAAATACTTCTGATCCTGGATTTTGGATTGGTCTCATCTGAGATAAAATCCTGTAGATTTTGGTGGGAAGTAAATTGTTTCTGTGACACAGCAGTTAAAAAAAAAAACGAAGCCAAACACAAATTTGCTTACACTAGGAACAGCCTTAGGAAGGGAGATTTATGAGCAGACTGACCAGTTCGCTGGTGAAAGGTACATGTTGTGTGCCATGTATCATATGGGTCTACCATCTATCACATGGATAGAAAACAGCACCTCATCTCATACAAATGTATTAGTCAGACAAGTAGACCTGGTAAATCATGACGATTTATGGTAGAGTTGAATACCTTCTAGCCTGCCTGTGCCTCTCTGGCCAGCCTAGCTTCAAACACTGCTTTTCCTGAGATGAAGGCTGATCGCCTGCCGCAGCTGGTTGCCCAGAGAAGTAACTTAGCATAAATTTTTTTTATGTATTTGTCTCTGCTTTGGCATTATGCATGTCATGGCTGCCATTTTTATTTCTGGAAAAAGTAACATCATGATGCTAATGAAAGCACTTGTTTCCCACTACAGTATTTCCTAAGAGAACATCTACCATACACAGTCTGAAAATAATACATTTTCGAATTGTGAGCATGTTTCCTAGAGGTGACATTTCCCACATGCTCAGTGGCAAGTAGCCTTAGCATTGAAAATGTTGTAGAAACAGTGAATCTTATGCTAAGCAGGTACTCACTTATGAGAATACATGCTGTCACTCTAAGGTTGAGAAGTCTTTGCTATATAAGGCATATTGTTATAAATATAGTGGAGGGGTCCATAATGGGGATGTCATCTTTTTATCAAATCCAGCTGATATTAAGGTCCTCATTTTGATGGTGCACTCTGTTTAAGTAAGCATCTGTTTGCCTAGATTTATCAGCATTCCCATTATAAACCCATCTTTTCAAGAAGACATAATGTGGGAGCAGACCTTAAACCAAGCTGTAGGTTCTTTGTCTGTAAATAATGGATCCATGCAACATGCATGCTGTAGGTAAGATTATATCATTGGAGAAATTTTCTGTGATCATGTAACTGAAAAATAATAGGAGGTAACTAAGAAAGAGGTAAATTTAAGGATATATATGTGTCTGTCTCAGATAATTCCCTGTCTTTTGAATGTCATGCATCTTTAACACTCTTCATTTTAAATATGTGTGTAAAAAATGGCATATGACTGTGTGCAGTATGTATTTATAGGTTGTATGTGTCTCTTCATAGTAAAGAGGAAGCAGCCTTTGTATGTGTATGGGATGCTGGGGCATGGGTATCTGAATGTATATATGAATGAGGGGAACAAAGAAAGTGAGAGAGGGAAAAGGGCTCTTAAACTGCGTAAAACTCTGCAGCACCCAGCTGTTGGTCCTGATAATTTGTCCACGTCATACCGTTAGCTTCAGTGAGATAGCTTGTGAGCTTATGGGTTTTGCTGGACCAAACCCAGAGTGCCGAGCATGTCCAGCATTGCTTCCAGTAGGAGAGTTTTCACATGGATAATCACACGCTATTGCATTCCAGTGCCTGTTGCCTCACCATTGCAGGATAGGCCCATCCTTAATGCACATTGCTTGCCACATATGCAGTGACAATGCTACGGGCCAAATCACAGCCTGTCCTACCTGAGGGATCACACCTTAAGCAAGCTGCGTTTGCCCAGCCTGCAGAGCATGGCTCCTAAGGCTGCCTACCAGTTTAGGCTCGTGGTATGAGCAGGCAAGGATTGCACAAGCATTCCTGCAAAGTGCTGATGGAGCTGTGTGTCTGATCCTGCCAAGTGATGCCCACGTGTTAGCCAGGGCTCTTGGACAGGCACACCATGCCCGTGGGTCTTCTGGGGACTGCGCTCTCCACGGCGTATGGACATAGCTGTCTCATCTCTTCTCTTGGGTCCCAACACTACATACAGTACTGACCATGAGTCATGGGAAGGGCCAGGGAGAACCTCGCGGACTATCAGCATAGCTGCAGGCTTAGAAGAAGTCTGACAGGACAGAGACAAAATCCTGACCCTACGAAATGCAGCGGAAAGAGCAAGATTTCCCTTTCCCTGTAGCAGAAGGGATCTTCTGCTGTTTGCTGCTCTCCTTCGCCTCCATCACCAACTTTGTGACTTGGTGAGGTTCACCATCAAAATACTGGGGCCTCTAAGAAGCTGCGTCTCCTCTTCTTCCCCCACCCAGGGCTCTGCAGTGCGCAAAGCTGTAATTTAGTCCCAAATATTATTCTTTAACTCATAATTAACTATTTATATCCTCTTAGCTTGCAACCTGAATGTAATCTGATAATCATTCAGTGACTGCCTGGTTAGTAGCTGCTGTGCAATTATAAACTTCTAGCCTGGTCATTTGTATGGACAGCAGGATAGTAAGGTACCCCTGAAATGTGCTTTGCTATTGTTTTAACTATTTAAATTTCAGTCATCTCCTTGATAATTCTGTTAAGGGCATACTAATGTCTCTTTTCAAGGAAGAAACAGAAAGATACAATATTCTTTCTAGTCGTAAATATTGGGTTTAATTCAAATATTGTTTGAGTGTGATTTGGAAAATAAAGTACAGGCTCAGCTGAATGATGATTTGTAAAGCAGAATGAATGAAGCGCCAAGAATATGTAAAAGAACTCCTGATTTCTATGCCACCAAAAAAGATCTTGATTTCAATAGAAGTTTTGCCTGAGTAAAGATTTGTCAAGATCGGACTCTCGTCTTTCTAAAAGCTGTCTCTCCTGAGGGATGCTTTAAGATCTGTGCGGAACAACAGCACAGAATGAGAGCCTGATCCAAAACTCATTGAAATCAAAGGAGGTATTTCCATTATTCAAAAGAAGATTATAGAGTGATGTACAGGAAAATATCAGGAATTATTCCATCAGCCTTCACAGGAAAACATTCAGCTGTAAGCATTATTGTTGATGGCAACCATTATGCTTATAGTTCCAAGAACAACAACTCCTCTTAACACAGTATTAGGACAAGAAATACCTACATTTTCCATTTTTTTTCTTGAAGATGGTGAAAAATAAGAGATTTTTAAATCTAAATGAATGTCTATAATTCAATAATCGTTTTGTTGCATGAAACAGTTTTGAAGTGCACTGTGATTTTTATCAAAACTTGTAAAATTCCTGTAAAATGAATATGTTTCTTATGTACTGATAAACATGCAATCGTACTCTTCTTATAGGATGCTTTTAAGAAATAAAATATAAAAATAATACCTTTATTAATAACCTAAATTTTAGAGCAGCACAAACGGAACTCTATTTGACATGTTAAGACCATATATAATTTTCATCTTCATTACATTTTGTAGTACATTTTACAGCAGCTGTGACTGATTTTTCCTTTTAAATGAATGCATTTTAAATAATCTAGCCAGATGTTTGGCTTTAAAATAATACACTTCAGGGATGGAACTGGTCAACTGCGTAGACATTTGGTCAGTTTTTCTCCTCCTCCTTTTCCCAGAGCTAAACTTTTATTCTCTTAAAGCTACATGTCTATGTGACTTGGGATTGGATTGCTTTGAGATGCCCATTTTGACTTTGGAGGGGTTTGTTTTCCAAGGGAGTCAAAAAAATACCTGTTCTCTGCTAATCTGCCATCCTTTGGATTTCTCAAACTAGGTATACAGAAGCATAAATCCTGTTAAAATTGTAGGCTTAATTCTGGCACCTCTGCCGTTGAAAGAATATTTTCATTGCAAAATTGAACTGGCACAGATACATAAATCTCAAGAGGTGGAATAATGATCAGTTAAAGATGTTATTTTTCCAGCTGTCTGTCCATGCTGCTAGCAGCAGTTACTCTTCTCCAACAGAGGCACCAGAACGGGAATTGCTCAGTCCAGCATGTACAAGCTTAATCTGCTGCTGAGTCTTGTCTACTGGAGCTGTATGTCTACAAGTAGTTTGAAACGCTGCTTCTAATAAGGAATGACATTATGCATCACGTTGGAGCATTAACTCTGAAACCTGGTGATTATTAAACTTGTGATTGTTCGCTTTCATTACTAGTCTGGATGCTGAAAGTATGTAGTACAGATAATATATACAACATACAGACCATAATACAATGGTCTGTCTGCCTTATCAATTCACTTACAAGTGCTTTCTTCTAATCTCTTGTCCAGTGACTTGCCGGAGCTAGGCTTGGGAAAACCCTGCTATTCTGTATATTCCACTGCCACTTCGCATTGCATCATGCTGCAAGTTCCCAACCTCCTCGTTCTCTCTGATTTGCTGAAATAATTATAAAGAACTTATCTTTATGTCCACTCTTTCCTTACAGCTCCAGAAACAGCTGTCTGAGCTGGATGAGGATGACTTATGCTATGAATTTCGTCGAGAACGTTTCACTGTCCATCGCACTCATTTGTATTTTCTACATTACGAATACGAGCCTGCTTCAGACAATACCGATGTAACACTGGTGGCTCAACTTTCAATGGACAGGTAGGGAAAATCTCTTGTTCATCTGGGAGCGTGAGGCAATGAATATTTTCTTACAGAAAAATCCAACTATGTAATGCTTTGGGGAGAGAAAAAAAATGACTTTCGTAGAAACTTAGATGTCATACTGTAAGACCTTTCTTGAATTAGGAGTAGCACATGTAGATATCACACATGCATCCAGGCTTCAGCTCTGCAATGCACACACGAGTGTGGGTAGAGTTCATAAGAGGCTGAATACTGGAACTGCAGGGGTTGTTACTTGTCAGGATTGCCAGGCATTATTAGTTTATGGAGTTTTGCAACAACTTAGAAAAAACAGGAGATGTTTGTAATAGACTTAGGCAAGCAGTTGTAGCTGGCCAAGTTTTTACACACAGTATTTCCTCGTTAGACAATGTTAGTTGTGCTTTCATTGGCATTTTCCTTGCAGAAAATTTCAATTAGTGTTTTTTCTTACAGTGAAAATCAAAACTAAACATTTTAGTTTCAAATTGGGAAGCTGAAAATAAAACCTCTTTTTTTAATGTGCTAGCGTGAAATAAAAAATATCCTTTTGAGAGGAGTCATTGCGTTTTTATACAAATGCTGATTTTCAGAATAACATTTCTAGTTTAACTCTTTTCAACTTTCAGTTCTGATGTAAAGTGGAATTTAACTGGTATTTCATTAGGGAAAAAAAAATCCATTTTGTGACAAGTTCCACCTGCACCTTTCTGATTCCCACCGTTGCAATTAGTTGTCATTTTTCAGAAGCTCTGAAAGCACAGTCTGGATCAGCCAGCTTTGTGAAATTTTGAATTGTCAGTCTCCTTTTTCCTCCTGCTTCTCAGTTCGAATCTAGTCCAAACTTCATAGTTACTGCTATCAGAGTGGGTTACAAAACAGGTCAGATTCCTTGAATATTAGCCAGAAACTGATATTTCATTTAGTGGAGCACATGCAGAATACAACATGACTCATGAATACCACCACTGCTACACCAGTGAAAGGTCAGCAGTATTCCAGGAAAGTCAGAGGAATTCAGATCAACAAAACATTTACAGCCTGTTTTAAAAATAAACACGAACGAATGAGGGCTTCTGTTTTGCCAGTGCCTCAGCGCTGCATGCTGCACATTGTGTTATGATTTGCTATGCGCATTGGTGTCTGTTCTATTGATTTTTAATTGAGGAAACATTTCTTAAGTGTTCACAAACCTTTGAGTAAAAAACTAAAGAAATAAATTAAGCCAGACCCTGAGCGAGTGCCACAGCAAATTAGTAAAGCTGGTGTGTGCACTTGGTATATTTTCCCCCCAGAATTTAATTCAAAAGAGTGAGCTGGGGCTCAGTGCTGATTCACTGGCACTGATGCAAAGTCTGAGCATCTGTTTCCCTTTCTGGATCCTCACTGGGGCACATGTTTTTATTGATAGACAGAACCACACATTTTTATTCAGGAAGAACAGCCCTCCTGATACTGTGCAGGAAAAATCTTCCCTGCTTCGTTGGTGTGTTGCTATAAATTATTGATTTGAGTTGGAAATACTTTCTTTCAACTAAAATCAATAAATAATATCATACCAAAGAACTGTTTAGCTGCTTTGTTTTCTTTCACATCCTTCAGTTACTGCCTTTTTTTTTAATCTTCTTTAAACCACTTCTATTAAACTCCTCCAGCATAGCTGTAGACATTTAAGAATAGTGTCTCAGATGTAAGATGTCATGTACATAAACAATGTGCTATACACTACGTTCCTGCATCATTCTTTCAAATGATCATCCAAGATGAGGAAAGGCAAAAAAGCACCTCCCAGTGTCTCCAATTATAGTCCTGTTGGAGATGAGACTGACATGACTATCGTGACAGGCTTATGTTTGCCTGTGCTGTAGGTTTGGGGAATGGAAGGAAGGGGTGCAGTTCAGGAGCTAACATTAATGTCTTTAGGTGATAGAAACTTTGAGACAGACTTTGTTCAGCGTTGTTCATTATTGGTTAATTGCCACCTTTTATACTGATGTGACATTTTCTTGGATAATGGCTTGGTTGCATCACTGCACATCTTTTGGCTAGGCAGCCTTTTTAAAGGCATGGAATGTACCTGGGGTTCAGAAATCAGAGTGGGAGTTACAAAAATGTGAGATCAGGATATGGACAAGGAAAGACACAATTAGCATTATACTGCTTGAAGTCTGGGTGAGAATGAGTTGTAAATCGGTTGAGTATTCTTAAGAAGAAAAGTGAAAACAAAGAATCTCACAAAACAATTGAATTCCAGCAAAATTCACTTGACTGAAACAGACCTTTAAAAAATTTACCAACTAAATGATGACCTCATTATTATGCAGTATAGCAGTACATTTATTTTCTCTAGAGTCCTTAAGAGAACACATTCCTCAAGATGGCTAACAAAACCAAAATAACTTGGCCATGTTGTGCTTAGAAACAAGTAATTCTAAGTTTTATGGTCAAAGGAGACTGTTGTAACAACCTACAGAGAGCAGATAATGGAGCATCACTCAGCAGTCCCTGTATCAAACTCGTGGAAGTGGAGCCTGTCAATGAGAATGATGCAGCAAAATGGAGTATTCTGAAGAGCACTAAGCTGTCCAGCTGGAAATTTATACCAGCAAAACCCAGTTCCCACTTAACTATCGTGAAAAGCTTTGCAGGCATTATCAGGTGTGCCGTTTAAATAAGTTATGTATGCCATTTGTCCACTGCGTGGAGTCCTTGAAAGGCATTTTGCTGCATTTCTTGCTAGGCAAGTATTCCATTTTTAAGAGGCTGCCCTAAATCTTAAGTGCTGATGAATTGGAGTCTCCTGATTAATAGGTTTCCACTATGTTGGAAAAAGGCAGGAAAAAAAAGTATATTTATTTATTATTTGTACAATCAAAAGCCTAAAGTCTTCACATACTTTTTAGATCTTTTTTATTGATTTGTGTTTCTAATTCGGCTGTATGTTTCAGGCTGATAATAACCTTTGTTTCAATAACAGATAAAAAGAAAATAATGTACCAGGTGTAGACTAGTAAAGGTAATATCTCATATCTAAGAAAAAATGATTATATCATCTTGGATGTCATCACGATCCTTCAGAAATGCAGAAAAAAGCTATTAATGTTAAATCAGAATGTGTGTTTGCTGGTATATCATTCCTTTCTGCTGCAAAGCTTAGGGAGATAGTAGGAGGGGGAAATTATTTTCTCTGATTACGATGATGCAGAAAACTTTTCTTGTGTTCTGTATAAATATTAATAGGAAAAATCTAGTAATGTGGATTTGGAAGGGAGAGAAGATAATCATGTTGCATAGTCTACTCTCCCTATTTTTTAATAGAATATCTGGCTAGGCTGCATAGGTTCATTTCCCTTTGTATTAACTCAAGAGGCTTTGTAATCAGTCCTTGCTGTATTTTTGGGTGGCATATCTTAATCTCTAGGCAATTCTCTATAAATTACCCGAAGTGCTTAAATGATTTTGACCAGACTGGGTTTGATTTACGTTTGTGTATGAGATCTTTTGTTGACGTTTTCATCAATAGTATTGTAAGTGCTTGAAATTTTAAAAAATATACGTTGATACAACCTGTTTTAAAAATGATTTAATGAAATTTGCCATACTGCTAAAACATACTCAAATTAGTACTTTAAATGATGGTTTTGTCTGAAATGTTCTTTTGATACTCCACAGAAATGCCATGTCCCTCCCTCCTTCTCTCCTTACTCCCTACACATAGTAAATCCCATTTCTATAGATGTGTCATCCTTTTGCCCTTTCCCTGACAGTGACTTTTCTTCTAGTCAATGCAAATGTTCATGTAAGTCAGTTTTCCCTTGACCTATCACTGTTAACAGCTTTTAAGGTCTAACTGCCTTGCAAAAATTTGGGGAAGGTTTTCCTAAACAGGAGGTAAAATGATCTGTGGGTCTGTTCACCTTTCTCCTCCACAAGCTTGTTAAAGAGCACTGTAGTATGTTAGTATGTGGGAATAGCTTGACCTGAAGTGTGAATTGGGCACTAGACACTGTTTAAGATTCCAAGACTCCTATCCTGTAAGTAGATCCACATGGACAGATCCCTGCAACTGCTCAAAGCTCCCATCAAATGAAGTCCTATCGTCCGTGTGGGTTTTCCTGCAGCATCAATGCTGTAGGCAGCATAGATGGTGTTGATTTCACCTAGCTTTATGTATCTGAGTTGTGGATGAGTATATCTGAGCTAGGGCCGTCTTAGGTCCCCTGGTATTCAGTGGAGAGAAGTAGGCATATCTAGGGTGAAGTCCATCTGTCCAGAAGGAGACATCAACTTACATGAGATGAATTGTGCTGTAGAAATATTTATTGCTTTCCACAGCGTATAAAGTGACCCCAATCTGTCTCACTTAGAGCCAGATACCTGCATTTGATCAGATGAACCCAGGCAAAGAGTCCCAGACAGAGAGACAGCCTTTTCTTATTCTCACCCTTCCTCTTTCAGGCTCCAGATGCTTGAAGCCATCTGCAAACACTGGGAAGGTCCAATCAGCCTGGCACTCTATCTTTCTGATGCAGAAGCCCAGCAATTTCTGCGCTACGCCCAGGGCTCGGAAGTACTTATGAGCCGCCACAATGTTGGCTACCATATCGTGTACAAGGAGGGCCAGTTCTATCCTGTGAATCTGCTGAGGAACGTGGCCATGAAGCATATCAGCACACCATACATGTTTCTGTCCGACATTGACTTCTTGCCCATGTATGGACTCTACGAGTACCTCAGGTAAACAGACAGCAGAGGGATTCCCACTGTCACCCATGTTTTCGGCCCCTCCACACCCCACCCTTCTCACGTATTCCCAAAACAATGCAGTTTAAGCAGATCTGAAAGAGGCAGCTTATAAGTGTTTAGGGTGTGACAATGCCCACCAAGGCACAAGAATTTTTAGGGTAGAGGAAGGGGCTGTAACTGGAAGTAAAGCAATACGGTTATGAAAGAAAAAACTCAGGTCTAAATGTGAGCCCTGTTAGCCATCAGAATAATTCCCTCAGAGTAGCAGAAGAATCAATTTGAAAATTGAACTGGACTAAGTATTATTAAATGTGCAAGAGCATCCTGTATTAGCGGAGATGTGAACCGGGCGATTTCCCTAAACATCCCTGGTTCTTAATGTCAGTGACAGAAAAAACATGCAAAGCATTACAGAACTTGTTGTCCCTGTGACACACTCTTAATGCAGTTCCGTATCTGAAAAGAGGGTGATAGTCTAACCAGCTCAAAAATGTGACGGCAATGCCAGCACCTGTCAGGGCAAAATAATTAGCATAAGGAGACTGGGAAGAGTAACCTCAGTGTGTATTGTGTCCTAATGAATGTGAGCAGGTTGGGCTGAGCAAACTACAGACCTCTGATCCATTAACTGAGCTTTTTTAAATAAAGACCTTTTCGCCCTGCAGGGGCTGGTCAGCTGAGGCCAAAGCATAGAGCAAGGAGGACACCCTGTGGCCAGACAGGAGGATTTCAGTTCCTTAGTCCTGACCAGTTTTGCTTTTCATCTCTGTTCTAATTTGGTAAAAGTTGATCAAAGTGTTCCAGTGACGGTCTGCCTGTAGGTGATCCCATTCAGTCCATAGGCCCGGCGTTTTGGAATGTAAAGGGAAATACACCTTCTGATATCGTAAACTTATGGAGGAATTCCTTTGTTTCAGGCTTAACAACTCAGTAAGCAACTTCTTCTCACTTCTCCCTCATGTGGAGAATTAATTGCCTTTTTCAATTTCTGCATCCATGTACGGGGCCAAATTCACTATTCAGAGGGCTGGAGCACCTCTCCTGTGAAGACAGGCTGAGACAGGTGGGGTTGTTCAGCCTGGAGAAGAGAAGGCTCCAGGGAGACCTTATCGCAGCCTTCCAGTACCTAAAGGGAGCTCACAAGAAGAGGGAGACAAACTTTTTAGCAGGGCCTGTTGCGACAGGGCAAGGGCTAATGGTTTTAAACTAAAAGAGGGTAGATTTAGACTAGATGTAAGGAAGGAATTTTTTACAATGAGGGTGATGAAACACTGGAACAGATTGCCCAGAGAGGTGGTAGATGCCCCATCCCTGGAAATGTTCAAGGCCAGGTTGGATGGGGCTTTGAGCAACCTGGTCTAGTGGAACGTGTCCCTGCTTATTGCAGGGGGGTTGGACTAGATGACCTTTAAAGGTCCCTTCCAACCCAAACCATTCTATAATTCTATGGCTTTTAAGACACCGGGTTTCAATAATAGCACTGAAGTTTCATCGCACTGTGTCAGCTCGTTTCCCACTTTTTTTAAGGGTATTTCTTTTTGACTTGTACTATGAGGACTCCAAAATCATTCTGTCCCTTGCACACGTTAGCTGTCTCAAGATATATGTAGGGACAGTTGTTGTTAGCT
Source organism: Harpia harpyja (assembly GCF_026419915.1). Lineage (NCBI taxonomy): Eukaryota > Metazoa > Chordata > Aves > Accipitriformes > Accipitridae > Harpia > Harpia harpyja. The sequence continues at coordinate 25,646,119 of NC_068945.1, read as the reverse complement.
TCTCTGTTCTTTGACATTAGTGTTGCATACTGTTATATTTCTTCCAATCAATGCTGGACACAGTAAGGATAGCAGCTGTTGATACTGGCATGTAGTACTAAAAAAGCAACTTGTTCCTCCATGCTGCTTCGCAGTGCACTGATGGGAGCCAGCACTGAAAGGAAGAAGAGACGAGAGAAGACAGAATGACATACCACAATATACTTGAGATATTACAACCGTAGAAATAATTCTCATATGGTGATAATGTATTGTAGAACTAAATGCACAGAGATGCAACCTGTCAGTGCTGTTTCAGAAAAAAACAGATTCACAGTGAAAGCTGTTGCATCCAAGACCTTGTGTTACTCTGCCAGCTTTTTGTGAGGCCCATACCGCCTTAACTCTGACTGTGAGTCTCTGTTGCCTGGGAATATCGAAATTCCTAATCTGCTACTACTAGCTCTTTAAAAAGGGATTGGATTTTTTTGCGTGTGGACTAGAGGCTTTTGTTGCTTTTTCAATAATGATTTTTCTGAGCAAAATAGCAGGGAGGTGCAGGGAGATTATTTTAAATACAGATACTCTGTATCTTTCTGCATTGACTGTTCCCACCGCCTCTGCAAGTAGCTGATTAGTGCTATCTATCTGAATGGCAGCGATTGTTTGTTAGAGAGACGTACAAACATTTTCATCTTTATTTCCTCAGATAGAACAACCATAAGCAAATAGAAATAGAGTGGTGTTTCGGGCATCTCTTTGTGCAGGATGAGCCAGACAAGTCCCTCTCACTGCAAGTTTGCTGATTTACATATACTTTATATTGTCTCTCTACAGACAATATATTCTCAGAAAGAAAGGAATTTTGAAAAACATTTTCAACATATTTTGAAGGTGTTGTATGTGAAAGGTTACAGCCAGTTTTGAAGTAGAAGCTGAGGGAGCTGATGGTTACCTGTCCCTCTAGGTATCTATTGCTAGCACTTAGATTTGTGCTAATTGAGCTTTTTCACAGCTGCTAAGTAAGACCACTTCAATGCTTTTAATCTCCATCAAACACCCTTTTTGTCCTACCTTACTCTTCTGTGAAGTACAAAAGGAAAGAAATGTATCATTTAAAGATTTCCTGTTTACGAAACTCACTTTCATGGTCTGTGCTGAGTCGAAGTCTTTTGTCACCTTCCCTCATTAGTTACTGAGGTCATCTTGTCATTGCCCCAGAGGTAAAGGCTCTTTCTCGTTGCTACAAGTAAGGTGTGGGGGTCATCCTAAAGGTTCTTCTAACATAAAATAACTAGACAGGCTGCTTATCTACAGTTGTCACAGCTAGCATTAAAGTTCTTACCAGACACATTTGTGTAAAATGTGCTCTTCACTTCCAGTGACACATTTAGCATGAATTGGGACCTGGCACCCGATCTCTATCCACAGGTTTTATACCTGTCCCCTGCAACTTGAGTTGTGAAGTATTTCTGGTTGTTCTTCAGCATCTCAGCAAGAGACACACTTCACGTTGTGCCTATTGTTATTTATTTGTTGGATGCTTTTGTAGGCTGTGCATTCATTGCTTTTGCAGAGAGGAAGAAGGTTCTAATGAATTTCACAGTGGACTGACAACTCTCCAGTTCTCTACCACAAACTCTGTGACTGCCCTATTTGTTGATCTCACACTAACTACTTACCAAGTCCTGATGGTGGAAGCTAATTTGAATTAATGGACTCCTTTTTTTTTTTTCCTGAGTTCAGTGCTTTAGGATTAGATTGCTAACCTTTCTGTGCCTGAGCTTCTCTATCCTCCAGAAATGGGAATGATATTGCTATCTGTCCCCATGAGGATGAGAATTCTGTGTTAATTTTTTGAAAGAACTATGGGGATTAAAAGATTGATATCAACATGCTGGAGTTCATTCCACCTATGAGGAGGCTGCACATTTCTTCCATGCTTTTTGACAAATAGGGTTGATTACTAGATTTAGAAATTTAACCCAACCTGCACTGTGTCAGAATGACATACTTCAGGTCTGAACACAAAGATGCCTCAGAAACGGTCTCCTGGACAACAATAGCAAAGAGAAAGCTCTTCATAAAATCATATATCCTTGTTTTGGGATTTGGGGAAAAAGGACAGATAAGGGAAAATGGATACTGAATCGCTATTACTGAATCCAAAAAACAGGCCTCATAAGGGTAGTGCAGGAATTCAACAGTTTGCCCAGTGCTAGTTTGCAGAATAACCAAATGGAATCCCTACATTGCAACACCAACAGTGAAAATTTTCCTATTCCAAGTATCACAGAACCAGTCAACCAGCAAATGGCACCTCTGCTCGAAACAGGAAGAAAAGTCACCCCACAGAAAAGGAAAAGTAGATTTGCTTCCAATTGGAAGAGGTTAGATTTTCAGCTGGTTGTCTGAGGAACAGACCGCCAGCCAAGTTATCAGAAGAAAACGGAAGGAGTTTTTTTCTCTGCCAAGTCTTCCCTGCCATTAGCACAATTTACATGGCCTCTGTTGTCCTTTGTTGCTCAGGTTAAACACCTGGAAGTCAGCACTGGTTCCTTCTTCCCCTTACATTAGTCCTTTCTGTCATCTAGTCAGGCTGTTCTACTCAGAGGTCAGTGCTGCTGGACTTCTTGACTGAGCATGTCTCAGCTCTCAGCTCGGTTTTGGTGAACGCCTCCACTTTGACCTTACCAACATGCACACATATCTCTTGAAAATATTTCTACAGAGATTATCCCGCTATTCTATTTCACTCTTGAAGTACCTCCACCAGTTCTCTGTGTTTGACTGTATCCACTGCAAGCGTCTTGTTTTCAGACCTCTGCTTCTCTCCACTTACCTGACTTTTTATGTTGACCTTTGACGGTGCAAGGGATTTCAGCCTCTTGTATCAGTTTGTTCCCTCTGCCTTTTGGTTTTCTTCATGAAGGTACTGTCATCTGTTTTTTCCAACAGTTCTGCCAATGACACCTATATTAAATTTGCAGATGACAAGAGTAGGGAGTGTGCAGAAAGGATTATTGATATCCACATCATTTTTGTGCTTGTATCCCATATCTTACAAAATGAAGCATGTTCAACACTAGTTTCAACACAACTTGCTCTGTCTGACAGTCTCTGCTGTTACTCTTGCTTGATACCTATACCTAGTTCAGCTATGTTCAGCTTCAGAGTGTGAACTTTGGTAGGCAGGATTGTCTCCTACTCTTTGACAGTGCCAAGCACAGCAAGGCCTTGATTTTTCCCTGGGACTTCTGAGCTCTTCATCAAACAGAGATAGTGACAGCCATAAATGGAAGCTGCTGTTTCTTTGCAGAGCCTGAAGGGTGAGTATCACTGCAAATGTTAGCTGCTCCTTCCTAGAACTGAATCCCCAAAGCTCTACCGCTCAAGGCTGATAGATTGCACAGAGTCCAGAAAGCCTGAGATGTTGGAAGAGAAACTATTTTAGTGTCCCCTGCTTTCAGAGAAGGTGTGAAGGGCAAGAAACATTAAGAGCATCATAAAGACTGGATCCTGGCACTGCTCAACGGTTCTGGAAGGTCATGAGGCTGATTGTGAAGGAGTCGTCTATTTACATGCAGATATCTCAGCCATTAGCGATGGTGAGGGAGAAGCTAGTGAAGAAAGTACAAAAAAGTTTTAAGATGCTGTTAAACTCCTTCAGTTGTGAAAAGTTCACTGGAATGTGGCAGGGGTTCTTTAAACAATGCAAACTTTGCAGTAAGGCACTGAGAACAGATTTCTTTTTATAGAACAGGCCTATAGGGTGGTGTGAATTCTCTAAAATTCAGATTTTATTAAATAGCCCTGCTCTTCTTCTATTTCTCTGTTGGCAATATAAATGAATTCTAGGTATTCTGGGCCTAGAAAAGTGGTTGGTTTGGTCCTTCTGTTATTATGACAGTGATCCCAATTCCTTCATCTTATAAGGCTGTAGAGAGTTTGCTGCTTGTCAACATTGTCCTTGATTGCTTGTTGCAGTAACATAAAAGCCAGGACAGTGAATCCTGTTAAAGGGAACTGACTTTGACAGGGAGAGAGAGGCATATTTCTCCTATGAAATACAAAGATAATGAAAGGAAAATCGAGACAGAGTTATTTCTAATGACAAGCATAGTAAGATTCAGTTTGAGGATGGAAAAGTAACTTCTTTTTCTTTTTCTTTGGGTCTTAGTTTGTTAGGAAAGAATAGACTGAATACCTCTGGCAGACAGGGCGCAAAGTTGCTAAGCTGTTGCTCTCCTGGGGGAGTCCTCCTAAGGCCCCTGCCTGGAGAAGGGTCCTACTGTGCAAAATGCAGTATGTGCACACACATGCACACACCGAAACAGTCTCTGCACTGAACACCTTGCAGCAAAAGAATGGAAAAAGCAAGGTATCTCAGGGCATCCAGTGCACAGCTCTGCTCTGCAAGAAACAGCCTCTTTGCCCTATGTACAGAGCCAAGCACAAATGAGCTCTGATCTCTGGGCACTACCATGCGCGTGATTAACAATACTCAAAAAAATACTGCTAATGTACAGTTTTGCTGATTTGCACCATGTCCTGATGCAGTAGATCTGTGCCTTGCCTCGAATAAAGACCGACCATCACAGCAACAGTGTTCTTGAGAGCAAATATCTGGTCCATAGTGATATTAAGGTAACACTCACCTTGCAGGACATACAGAGCTCTAAAGCAGAGGTAAAAAGCAAGTATGATGGCACAGCATAGCACAGAGAATAGCTAGGCTGAAACGCAACCAAACTTTCCAGCTCCTCATCTTGTAAAGTCCCTCTAAGTCCTGGATAAAACCCATTTTTTTTAGAACTGCCGTTGACTGGGCAGTTCTTTCCCATATATGTAGTAACATTCAACTATGGTTCTCTTAAAGGGGTGGTCAGTTGGCTGTGCTCAGGGTGCTAGTTCAGCTCTGTGCACCCCTGGACATGCAGGGCAGCATGGAGCGGTCAAACACACAAGTTCTTTTTGATCTGTGGTGGTGTCCCTGCTCTTAGAGCAGCAGATCAAAAGTAGAAGAAAATATGAAGCACCCCTGGGAAAAAATGTGGGTCATAGTTACACTTACAGTATGAAACTGCCAATTGTCTGCACTTTATTTTGAAAAGCCAAGTGATTTGCTCAGTTTAAAATTTTCCTGCTTTTATTTGTTGTTTCTCTTTGCCAGGAAGTCCGTCATCCAGCTGGACCTGGCTAACACCAAGAAAGCTCTGATCGTACCTGCTTTTGAGACCCTACGCTACCGCCTCTCCTTCCCCAAGTCAAAAGCAGAGCTGCTATCTATGTTGGACATGGGAACCCTCTTCACATTCAGGTAGTGGAAAGTACTTTTGCTGAACCTGTGGTCATTATCTCTAAAGATCTCCTTGATGTTCTTGTGAATATTTGATTTTTCTCTCTCACTGTCAGCTAGCTAGCTCCATTAAGAAACCTATTGGAATTTTTTTTTCCCTTTTCACAGAGAGGCAGTGAACAGGATCATATGTGGATATATTCCATCTGTAAGCTCAGCATTTTATGTAGTATTATAGTCCTCTACTGAAGGACTTCAGTTGTTAAATTGAATTTGTTTTATTTTCATCATTTTTTTATTGCGCTACAAAATCAAGCGCAACCATTACACTCATGTGCGTGTAATTTGCTTTTTGGCTGCCAAATTCTATCCGGATAGCTGTGTGCCTCATGTGACCAAAAATAATTTCTCTCTGCTCGTTGGTTCACTTCCTTACTGACTTACTGGAAAAACAAATGCAGGCTTGTCCTGTGCTCTTTTGAAGTGTGAAACAGCTGCTTAAACAGCTTGAGTTTCTCAATGCAGAGGTAAAAGTGTACTCTGAGTAGAAGTTAAAAAGCGAAGAACACCTAAATTTGGAGCTCCTCTCAGAAGCAGACTCCTTCTGTGGCTCTGAACAAGTCACTTCTATTATCTGCCAGACTCTTCGGTTTTAAAATGCAACTACCAGGGGTTAACTGTCTCTTGGGTGTGTGTGGTAAGGTCTGATTAGCAGACAATTGTAAAGCATCGCAGTGATGGGAAGAGTACAATATGGCCTTATGATGTTGCACAGAGAGGGGGCCTAGGAGACCTGCATTCTCTTCTCAGCTCCACTACTGCCCTGCTGGGAGGTGGTACGCGAATCAGTTCGCTTTCTTACATCTCTGTTCAGCCATCTCTGAAATGCAGGTAACAATGTTCCCTTCTCCTTTTTACAGTATTTTGAGATCTAGAGAGGAAAACTGTGAAAAAGCTAGGTATTATCCATGGCCAGTGGAGCTCTTTATCACCTCTCCCATCCTTCCCTTACTTTAGAGCTTTCCTCACACTTCTTCCATTCCCCGTCTTACACATCTCTCTCGTTGCAGCAGCCACCCTTCCCTCAAGTGGCCGCATGCACACGTCATAGCAGACAACCTGTGTGAGCCTGGAAAACATAATTCTGCCACTACCTCTACCAGTGACTGCCTTGAAAGAGAAACTTGAGGCAACTGAGAGAGGCATGCCTCTCTCTGGAAAATTACTTAAGGATACTGATAGAGCAAGTGCCTTCACTCTCCCATCATTCTGTAACAGTCAGAGACGTACAAATTAACAAGAGATTTGTTGATAGAAAATAATTGTTTCTCCCATAGTTGAAAGAAAAAATCCTTCCAGTGGAAAATAACGCCCTCAGAATTTTCAGATGTTACATTCCACCAACGATCAAATTTTCAGCTTGCACAGCAGTGGCCTTCCACTACAGATTTCATCTTCAAGCTATAGAGCGTGTTGGCATATTACGTACACAGCCAGCTTTGCAGATCCTTTCTCAAGTCTCACTCAGGCAAAAAAGTCTTTAACATCAGTGGGAGTATTGCCAGAGCAAGGTTAAATGAGAATTGAAGGACACGCGGTCTGTAGCTAATGTACATTTTAATGTGTAGGACACATTTTACAAATGCTTCCCCAGTTTGCTTTGGCTCATTTCATTGCTCAAATCTATCAACAGCCACAAAGCAGCTGTGATCTGGGCTGAGAATTTCCACCTCCACCTTCAAGGTGCTTTAATAACACTGCAATTCAAGGCTGAGCGGGTGGGAGTGAGCTGGGGAGGACTGCTGTGACAGTGATTGCTGAGAGTGCCTGCAGCATCCCAGTCCCTCACACCACATGGTAGATTACAATCTTTCCCTCACTGAAATTGCTTTTGTCACCTCTTTTCTAAATGGTGACCTTTTCTACCTCTGGGCAGCTAAGAAGTACAAAACGGCTCTCAATTACATCCCCCAGTCACCACCAGAAGAAAAAGGGAAGACGTGAGCATCTGCAGCTGGCAAGGTGTGCTGTGTGGAAACCCTCTGCGGCAGCGGGTTGCTCTGTGCCAGCTTGCTGGCTTTGTTTGCAGGCTGGTTGGCTGTGCCTCACGAGGATGCGCCCGCTCAGTGCCTGGGTAATAGCTGATGAACCACAAATGTACTGCCGACACAGCTTTCAGGCACCAGGGAGACCGCAGCTGGTAGAAGACACATCGTATTGAGAAAACATAACCAGCAACAACTGATTAACTAATTAACTGATTGCATCCACAATCCAGCAAAATGTTTCAGCATCTGAGAACAGAACTGGGAAAGTTTTTGTTTCACCGAATCATCTTTCTCACTGAAACGGGAAGCTTTGAGCAAGGCAGGGAGGAAGAACACTCTGAGAAGAATAATGATTTTATTTATCTGAGTTTACTATAGTTTTGAGATTTTATTTTAAATAAAAGCAATCGATAATGGAAATGACACATTTGATCCAAAGCGGAGGGGAGGGGGCTGTTTTCCAGTTGTTTTCCATGAACCGTGGGAAAGAAACTCATCATCATTTTATGGAGATCGAATGATTTGGTTTGGATTTGTCAAAATTGCCAGTGTAGTGAAAAATATGTTGTTCACAATTTTCACAAAGTTCTCCTGGGAGTCAGTGAGATTGAGTGTGGCCTTAAAATTAAATGTGTATTTAAATCTTTGAGTGAGAGGGGCCTGAGCAGGAAAATTAGATTTATTCTTTTGACCTGTGAGATGGAAGACCACGACAGACAGAAAACCACTTCTCACAACTGCATCACCAAGAGTAAAGTCTTTTGGAAGTTACTCACTCCTTTATGGTAGCTTCCTCTGTATGGACATCCATGTAATGGTGTGTGCATATCTTACTTTGCAGTACACTTCATGCGGTGATGAGTCATTGGCCAAGACCTAGCTCCAGCAGATTATATGTGTGTGTGTATATATGTAGACCCATATATATTGTATGTACAGATATGTATGTAATCCTGAACTCTCACAATTCTTGTTTCCAGTCTAGTTATTCCTTTATAAGTAGTGTGTGCACACCTCATTTGAGCATCCTGTATTCATTTTCCTCTTTGTCCTGACCTTAGCCATCCTTTTGCCTTCCTCTTTCCCTCCACTCACGTCAGTCACTCTGATGAGGCAAGTAGAACATCTCTGGAATTATTTTTTTTGGTGCAATCAGGTCTATTCCTTCCTTTCTGCTTTGTATTGTCTCTCTGATCTCACCTCCATATTTTCCCTTCATTCTCTCTTCCCAATTAATTTTTTTTCCTGCTGATCAGTTCTCTCGACTCGCAGAGGTTATACTTGAGCTGCTGTAACTGCTTACACTGATATCCCCAAAAAGGGTGGAAAGAAATTGATAGTTTTTATGGTTAGTGTCCTGTTCCCCCTCTGTTTACGCCAGTGGGAGAATGTTACTAGAACAAAAGCAGCATTTGACTGCTTCTCTGCAGGAATCTCTCAATTAACCGAAGTTTGTATGGGGCTTTGAAGATACAAATCACTTTGTGTTTAGTAGTCATTATTATTATTATCATAATTAATTTCAAAATGCCAGAGGTAGGATTTTAGAAGATACAGCATTCTCCACAATCCCATATCATTTTATACCCCACATTGTGATTGTATTTTTTTTGCAGCGTAGATAGCTGCCCATTAGTGACTGGGTAGGTTAACCACTCACTTCCAAAAGAGACCAAGAAAAGGGACAGGCTTTTTGGAGATGATTCCAAAGGGCATTAAGGATTGTAAGCATCTTTGTGAATCCGGCACTGGTTTCTAATAATCTCTAGAGAATTAATTCACTGTCAATTTTTTTTAATACAGAAGGGCTTTGTTTTTCTAGGTCCCCAAGCCAGATATCTGAAAGAGATGCAACCTATTTACAGTTTAGAAATGCAGCCTTCAAAGGACCATGCGTTACTTGGGACCCCAGTGCTATCCTAATAATTCTGTCCTCCTGCACTGCCCCTGAACAAGGAGAGTCAGCAAAGCTGAACGCCTCTCTGTTTTTCCTGTTACAAGCCATACAAATATACAGTCCAAGTTAAAACTCCTAGGTTGTGATTTTACATCCCTGTTATTAGCAACAGCTCGCAATGTTACGAGAATTTCTGGGGTTGAAACATTACCTCAGATCCTAATTCTACAAATGTTTAATGCTCAAATCCCTTCACTTTTAGCATGAGTCATCCCTGTGAATTCAGTGTACCTTACATTACAAACTGGCAGGATGTTTGTTTTGCCCCTTCTGTTACACATCTCAGAGCACTGTAATACAGATGGCCTGCTATGCCTTTGTTTCATTATTTAATCTATGAGTCTGCAGAAAGAGCCTGTCTCATTGATTTTTGGAAAGGTGTAAGAAGAATAAGTGGGCAAGAGAGTCATTGACCCTGGCACTAATGGGGTGGATTCAAGCTGTGCTTGGAGGAAACCTGCTGTGACCTAAACAAGATTAGCGAAGTATAAAAGGATCTTTTTCTGTAAATCAAATTGATTACTTGCCTGAGGATCACATGGGTACTCCCCACAATGTAGAAAGTACAGCAGAAAGCCTTTATGTAATATTTTACTTACTAATTTAATTATGCACTTTGGCTCCTGCTATAGTAATAACAGTAATTAATAAAACAGAACATCTATCCAGAGCTGCAGCTGTCTCTCATACAAATTATAAAATTGCATATAAAACAGATCGTGAATGTCACTGTGGTGTAGAAGTAGCTAATTTTAGGGACCTTATCTGAGCTACAGAATTTCACACTGATTTTAGAGCACTGATACAGCCGCTTGGTTGCTAGGAACAAGGCACAGCACTTTGTAGTGCGGATGAACTGTCTGTGTACTTCGTAATTGTTTCTCACATTAGCATTAGGTAGTGTTTTCACACTATCCTTCACCAACGAGATGTGTTTAAGCATTGAACACATAGAGGCTCTGGGAAGCATGCTGGAAATAGTCCTAGAAATTGCCTCCAATATGTCCTGAAAATGATGATGTGAACTGTAAGCTAATGTCCTTATTTTTGAGCATTTCATCTAACAAGTAACATTTTGTTGCCTCACCAAGATGCGTTCTATCTAATTGCCCCCCCACGTCCATGCCATTTATGTCTGTTTCAGGTATCACGTCTGGACGAAAGGGCATGCGCCAACGAACTTTGCCAAGTGGCGAACAGCCACCACCCCCTACCGCGTTGAGTGGGAAGCAGACTTTGAGCCATACGTTGTTGTGAGGAAGGACTGCCCGGAGTATGACAGGCGGTTTGTTGGATTTGGCTGGAACAAAGTAGCTCACATCATGGAACTGGATGCACAGGTGAGGAGACGACGCCGGCGTATCTCACCCAGGGCTGGGCAGCAGCGTTGTGAAAATGAAATCTGTGGTCTGTAGGAAGGCCTCAGGCTTTGCATCACCAAAGTGCTCATCTGGCCTTACTGAGCTTCTTAATGAGTGCTTCTTGAGTTGGGAACGTGCAGTTTAGTCCTTGTCTAGCATTAAAAGGAGAACTGAGCCTGAGTTAGTTTCTTTGTCAGTGCCGAGAACGTCGTTGTTTCGCCATGGCACAATCCCCGCAGTGCCCACCTCTTGCCCAACAGTGTGCCCGAGCATTGCAGCTCTTGTTGCCAGTCTCATCACCTACTAGGGGTTCCGTAGACCTAGCTGGAAGTTTTTCCGTTAAACAGAGGTTGGTGTGTCCCAAATGCTAATTTAGAATTCCAAAAGCAATCTTAAATTGAATCCAAGGCAAGCATCTTCAATTTCTGGCCTGGATTTACAACACATCTCTGCAAAGCCAAGGACTTTACATTTGCAAAGTCTCTGGCTGTGGAGCAGACTTGAGAGGATCTAGGTACTTGATCCTTGGGCTACCTGCCTCTTGGATCTGTGACTTGGGATGGAGCTGCTGGGCAGAATATATAAGAATAAGGATGCAGAGAAAGCTCGAGAGTCCCAGACTGGCACTAGAAGAACTCTTAGAGCTGCCAAGGTCCTGCCACCGACCTAGATCTTAGAGGCTGGCAGTGACTATGGCTCTGTGGGAGCCCGGTGCTGCTGCTCACTGAAATGGCAGGGTTTGCATCTCTCTGCTGTTCTTGGATGTGAAGCAAACCACTGTGCTAATCAGCAGGGTCTGGGTCATGGCATTTCTTTTTAGTTTGGGTTTGGGGTTTTTTTAGTTTGGTTTCAGTCCCAGTTTTTGAACTAGTAGCATTTCATGCTAACAAAAACCCATGCTTTTTGGTCATCTGTATCCTCCTATGCTAGCTTCTGCTGTGTATCTGGAATATAGCTGATCCTTCTCTGCTCAACTCTTACCAGTTTATGTGAAGCAGAGCAGCACAAGGCATGCAACAAGTTACTGGGAGATTGTGTCTCTGGGGTGCGGGCTACAGTGTATTTGTGTGCAGGCACGTATGTGGGAGGGATATTTTCTACTTCTGCTTACAAAACCACACCGTCACCTTGGGCAGGCAGCACTTGCCCTCTGTTTGCAGAAGGGCATTCCCAACAAATTTGTACCTGCTTATGTTGAGAAAAAATTATTACAGACTAGAAAAAAAATTGTCCCTTGTATTATCATTAATAATAATATGTTGCTTTGCTATAGCACTTTAATTTTCCAGTGCACTTTCCAAACACTAATCAATTAACCATCAGTTGTGGAGAGTGCCAGGGTAATGATTTATTATTTGTTAATCTGGGTAACAAGGCTTATGTTCCCGCTGGCAGCTCTCATCTAGCACTCACGATCTAACTGTTCTGTTAGAGAAGTTTGCCCAGCATACAGATTGACACATGGGAAATTGGACCATTTTTCAAAGTTGATCATAGTGCAGATATTTTAAATGGCCATTGGGTATGAACTAACTCTAGGGAATTGTTCTTCTCACTCTTCCAGCCTTAAAAACATTCTCACATTGAAAAGAAGTTTCAATTTCGTCTGTAGTGACATGGGTATTGGCCTGTTCTCCCACAAAATCAGCCTGGAGGGGGACGTGGGATCACACAGCTACCTCTCCCTATGGCATTCCTCTCCTTCGAGGTGTCCACAGATCAGGTTGCTGCCAGCTGCTTGGCTGGCTTCGTTACCAGAAGGCAGAGCAGCTTCTCAACTGAATTATTTCACTGATCCTCACAACTGCAGAGTCTGTCAAGAGAACGCTTGCAGACTCCTTACCAAGGGCCTGTGCCACTACCATCCTTCAGAGCAGCACACAGCTTGGAGATAATAGTCATTATTATTCTGGGGGTATGCAGATATCCACTGAGCTGGATGCTGTACAAATACATAGATAATGACAGTCTCCGTCTAAAGAATTTATAACCTGTGAGGTGGGTACAGACGTTCCTGCAAGTGCATTGCTTTCTCAACAGACGTTCCCTTATAGTAGAGATGGGCCATTAGGAAACCTTTCCCTGCTCTTCCAGTGACTGCGGAACTAGACTGTGAGCAATCTTTTTTCCAGAACCCCAGCCCAGCATCTTTCAAAGGGGCTTATTAGCAGCAGACTAGTAAGGTTTTGGAAGGCTTTATGTGCCTTGAAGGCCTTACGGAGGGATGGGAGCACTGCTGTGCTGAACAGTTTACACTGCAGAGCATAGATGGTCCCTGACCTGCAGGATTACAGACTTGAGATGCAAACAGAGAACAAAAGGAAGATTGTATGAGGGGGATGTATCTTCCTCTGCAGCTTCAGCCTTTAGTTTTAAGGTCCCGTAGAGACATATTTTGTAGTTTATCAGCTCTCCTTACTCCATCATGCCAGCCTTTGTTTTCGCATTTGGTTCCCCATTAGTTCTAAGTCTCTTCCAGCTAAATGAGTTCTGCCTGTGAGCATCAGTTTATTTTGCTCTTGCTGTACATTTGTCACCCTAAACAGAAGCTCAGAGGGGCCCATTCCCATATATGACACCATTGTAATCTGGCACAAAGATTTACCACTTTAGCACTGTCTGGCAGGGAACAGGCATTCCCATAATGAGAAAGGAGCAGCCATACAGCTGCATCTGCACCTAGCTGTCCAACACATACTGCTGTTTCGTAGGTGTCTCTGGGACAGCGCTGCAGCCATAGCTACACTTTGAGCTGACCAATACCACTGCCTGAGCTGGGAAATGGATCCACATTGCGTTCCACTCATTTCTTTCCATTCGTTTGGGTTTCATTTGGGGCTGTGTTGCTCAAACACTTGGTTTCTGGTAGCATCATAACCCAGCAATTTTCAGTCTTTTCCAGGCTGATCATATTTTGTTAAGTGAGGAAGGATTTATAGGTGAAACACTGATGTTTATTGGCACAAGTGTGTTCTCTCCCATAAATCACTTTCCCTAACAAAATGTTTTTGGAATACTCTGCCTCTGTGCTGCAGATACTCTGTGTCTTTGCACAGACTCCTAAATCTACAAGTAACTGGACTTTGCAAAGCAGGGGAAGTTGTGCACCACTTCTTATAAAGCCAGCATGCTCTGGGGCTGTTCCTTCCTCGCCTACTGTCTTCTGCAGAGATGGTTAATGAGTCAGTACAGCAACAGTTGTAAACAGGAACTGTGTGAGGACAATAGGAAATTTACCTGTGGAGTCTTTGAAGTTTCTTTGTCATTTGCATCCCATACAAGTCATATTTTTTGAAATTTCTTGTGAAAAAAGAGGTAGTGTCTGGGTAGTTAGGGTGGTTCACATCTCTTTTCTGCCCAGTTCCTTGCAGGAGCAGTTATCTGGTTCTTGCACATCCTACTTCTTAGACATCCTTGTCTAAGAAGCAGTCTTTGTCTAGCTTTGCTCTAATGATCATGTATTTAATTATAAAAATGGAACAAATCTAACAGGAATAATTGAGACTTAAATGAACCATCATTTTTTAACAACAAAAATTGTCAAAGAACTTGGTCAGACATAAATAAAGAGAATTATTGAAGTAGTTTTAGAGGAGCGGGGGAATTAGCCAGTATCTCATACTTTGTGAAGGAGAACTTAATTTGCGCAAAACCTTCTCAAAGCCTATGGATTTAGCAGGTCCATTTTCACACGTTGCCTATAAAAGATATCATAGTCTCCCCTTATTTCAGGTTTATAAATAGTTCTGGACAGTTTTGTCACTGTATCTTAGTACACAGGCAAAGCAACGTATGTGTTGCAGTGTATGCCTTTGTAAATTAGCTTATTCCAGCATCCCAAGCCAGATGAATTGTAGGGGCAAAACCATGCTTTTACATGGACACTTGAGACTCATGCCATGTGCAGTCACAGCTGTGTTGGCTGCAAGCACACTACTGCAAAATCTGCGCTGCAGACATGGCTCCGGGCATGCCCTTTGTACTGTTGCCCCATCATTTGGCTTATATGGAGTAAAACATTTTAAAAGAGAAAGTTAATCTTTCATAAAACCAGGAAAAAGCAACTTTAAAAAAAAAGAAGGCTTATTTGGCATATCTGTATAGGTTTGTTGCTTCTGAGACCCACACTGCACTGTCACTTGATGGAGGATGTTTGACTGCAGAGGTGCGAGAGACGTGCATTGCAAGAGGGCTCAGGAACCCCCTCACAGCCGGTGTCTTTCTCCCCCAGGAGTACGAGTTCACGGTGCTGCCCAACGCCTACATGATCCACATGCCGCACGCCCCCAGCTTCGACATCACCAAGTTTCGCTCCAACAAGCAATACCGCATCTGTCTCAAGACCCTGAAGGAGGAGTTCCAGCAGGATATGTCACGCCACTACGGCTTTGCAGCCCTCAAATATCTCACGGCAGAGAACAACAGCTAGCACAACGGAGCCCGTGTGCGGGAAACAGGGACACTGGAGGGAGGAGTCGCTCAACGTTTGGGGCCCGGTCTTCAAACTTCGAACTGAGAAACACTTTCTGTTTTTATACCATACTCGGCAGTTCTAACCGTAGAAATTTGAAGTGACATGTCTTCGGACTATGCTCATTCGTCCCTTCCCCAACTACCCCAGGCCTTTCAGCTTTAGCATTTGTGAGGTGTCAGCGAGAGGGGCCGGCCACGAGCCCGCCGTGCCGCCGGAGGTGGGGACTGGGCAGGGGCTGGGAATGCACTCTGCTCTCTTAACTGCAGAGCAAAGACAGACCTTCAGAATATAGGATTTCACGTTGCTATTTAATAATTTGACATGCTTTTTATCTGTAAAGGAAGATCTTCAGGTCGCTGTCCTGTGAATTTCAAATCTGCACTACTCTAAAAGGGAACTTTCACCTGTGAACTTTCACAGGGGCCCTGTTAACATGGATGACCTTGTTAATGCAGGATGAGCCAAAGGTCTGAATTAGCCTTGAAAACGAAGGGGATGCTTATACAATACTGCGCTCCAGAGAAGGTGTGTTACTGGTTTAGGTGTATACATGATATCCGTTGGTCTTTTATTCTCAAATTAATTGTTTTATCAGGAAAATCCCCTATGCCCCACCCTGCCTTTTCCCCAGTCCTAAATGCTGCTCCTTTCCTTGCCAAGGAAATGTCTCCCTCGTGTTTCTTTCCCATCTTCAGTTCTGGTGGTCCAGTAAAGAAGATCAGTAGCTCTGCCAGAAAGTGAACAAAATCTGTCAGTGTAAGGTCTGTTTTCACCAGAGCAACTTGTTCGTGTGTGTCTCGTAAAATAAAGGGCCTGGCTGTAACTCTTTATCTTTTTTAGGCAGGAATTGGATTTTGCCTATAAGGCACGTTGTGCGGGGGGATATCGATTTGTAGGCTCATTTCGGTGCATGCCCATCCGTGAAGGCATTGGGCATTGGGCTTTAAGTGGACTTCTTTGCTGAACAGGGAATATAAACATGGCAACTAGCAGCCTTGGTGCTCTCCTGCTGCCTGCTGCAAGGTCTCAGAACTACTTCGTTAAAGGAGTTTATAATTAAAAGGAGCAGAACTGTTAGGAATAAACTCCCCATTCGAGGGGGAGAAAAGAATGTGTTGGGAATCTGAGTGTGAGTGTTTGCTTGAACGTGGGCTGGTCAAGTTCACAACTTCGGTACACACAGGAGTATGCTGGAGGGCGGACAGGAAACCTAACAAGCAAAATGCAGAAAACAAGACACTGGACTTTTTACCATTTTCTTTATTCTTCAGTATTAATGTTGTGTTTACATGGGATGAAGAGATGAGGTTTAATGCACTACCCCTTGCAGGGCTATTTGTAATTTCTGTTGCAATGTTAATAGAGAAAGCAGAAACAACTCAGTGAGAAATGCGTCTGTCTCCCTGCCCCAGATCCCCATACAACCACACGTACTGATACCACTGCCTGAGTTGGGAAATGGATCCACATTCCGTTCTGCTCACTTCTTTTTCCATTTTGTTTTTCAGCCACTGGACCTTCTACTTTCCTCCCCACCTCATCCCTCTAGAGCTTGGTTTTATTTCTAACCTGACATTTCGTGAGAGCTTTCTGTTACGGTGGAAACCACGTGGTTAAACCAGACATTTAAACTACAAATATCAGTTCATCATGCTGTGTATATATAAGAAAAGCCAAAAAAGGCAACATCTTTGACAAGAAATAAAAGGGGGCGGGAGGCTATGTGTAATTTTCACTTGTTCCCCTGGGAGTGTTGGCTGCATAAGAATACATCACTGCATAATTTTCCAAAGTACTTTTCTTCTGTTCTTAATGGCTTTATGTAAAGATTTACATAAAAAGCTGGGAAGAGCTGGGAAGACGTGAAATGAGTGCTCAGTCCTGGCTAAGATACATTCTTTTAAAAAAACCAAAATCTTAACTCCCCAAGTCCCGTATTACTCACCATTAAGGGCCCAGGTCACTCTGCATATTGAGAATGAGAAGAACCCTGCAGCACAGAGTCCTGTTGATTAGCTAATGTGCAGAAAGATACCAAAAGCCGATCCTAAGAGAGGCTACCACTGGTTGTACCTACATAAAATCTCCAGTCAGAGCTTCAGTGTGGCCACCATTATGTTTCATATATATTACAAACTTTATTTCCAGATGTACATTTCTCCTTGGCTTAACAATGTTGTCCAAGGATGGACTGGATTGCCCTGCAGCAGCATAACCTGTAGCATGGACCTGTACCTTGTTTGGATGTGCCATTATCCACATGAACGTGATTCTGTCCTCGGTGGTCATGAGATGCGGATGGGGGAGCAGGGAGGTAATTGTTTGCTACTTGCCTGTCTGTACAGCGAGTCGTGGGACCTCCTGGGTGGGTTTAGGTGTGCTGGCTGGTGTAACCAGCTCAAAGATTGGTAGTAGGTTCAAAGAGCCCCCTTTTTTTCCCTTATAGACACTGTACTGACTTGTATCTGTCATGTCATGTTTGTCTATGATGTGCTTCATAATTTGGGAGGTGTGGGGCTTGGGTTTTTTTAACACAATTCAGCCAATTTACATGATAGCAAATTAGGATTACATATCTGTCTGTAACTGCCAGGGCTCCTCCAACACCGTGAAAAAAACACCAAAAACAAAAATCCCCAACTCAGTTGTAACACTGACTGTCTTCCAGTCCTCTGCTGTAGTAGGTATTTGCTGGCAACTTTGTTACTTAATTCTCAGTTTTCTCCTGAAATCTTCAAGAAATATCAGATAAACCTGGTGACTTAATGCCTTTGATTTATTGATTTGTTCCACCAATTTCTCTCTTGAGTCTTCAGTCTATGACCTCTCCTTATCTTTGATATTTGGAAAGTGTGAGTCTCTCATTTAGGTATCACGCCAGCACCCCCTCTAGTGAAGACTGATGCAAATAAATCATTTAGATTCTTGGCAATGTCCTTATTGTCTTTAATTGTTTCTTCTACTTATTGTTTGGGGTGGCCTACTGGTTATCTCCGGTTTTCTGCTTTTGGGATACTGAGCAAATGTGTATTTTCAGTTTTAACTTACTACCCTTTCTTGCTCTTCAGATTCCCTCTTAGCTTGCTCAAACTCCATCTTAGCTATTACATACCTTCCTTTTGGCTTTACAAAGTTTTGATTTCTATTCTCTGAAGGGTTCCTATTTGGCCTGAATCACTTCTAAAATTTCCAAGTTAGTCATACCAGCATTTCCTTGTCCTTGTCTGCCATTTATCTAAAGGGATACCATACTCCATAGCTATTTATAAGCCCTTTCCATTTTTAATCTCAGGATTTCAGGTTTTTCTTTTCTTTTTATTTAGGGCCACTGATTCTTTAAGGGGGGGGGTGGTTTTAAATTTTTATATCAAATATCAGCCTACTAGGTTTTGAGGGTTTCTGTTTTCCTCTTTAAACCTTCCTGAATGCTAACCTTTTCCTAGTCAAGGGATCAGAAATAAAATGTTACAAAATTCTTTTCTTCTAATTTGGGCTCTTATCTTGACACATTTTGTTCTGTGTCTCCCTTTTCCCCCTCCACTCCAAAACATTGACACATATGAGTCACTGCAAACTTTTCAGTCCCGGAGCCTGAACTGTGTGTTTCCCAGCACCTTCTGACATCCCACCACATTTCAGACATAATTATTATTCCAAATAATAATCTGCTGGCTGGCACCCAATCCTCCTATTTTTGTTTTCATGCTTCTCCCTTTGATATAACAGGCTTTGCAAGTTTAAGTTTTGGGCAAAGCACTTGCCTTTATTTAATGCCTTATTGTAACCTTCTAATACGTTTCCATGATTTCTCTCTTCTGTCACAGTATACACCTTGAAATGTTTGGCTGTAGTTTCCATGCTGTCATTTTCTGGCTAAGGGTCATCTACTATTTGCCTACCTGGCAGACCTAGAAAATGTCTTTGTTTATCCCAGGTAGTCCTTAGTATCTATCAGATTTTTCCCCAAGTCCTACTTTTAGTAATTCCTTCCACCCTTGCTAGTTTCCTATGTGAGCAATCTGGTTCCAGTTCATAATTTGCGATTTTTTTCTATTTGTAATCATTATCTTGGACTCTGTGACATAAAGGAATCAGCAGCTGTACCTGCAGTTCCATTGCTTTTGTTAGACTGAATATCACGTCTGCTCACATTATTCCTAACGTACTGATTTTTTACCTGGTAGGCTTCATGTGGTTTGTATGTAAATCATAAACTGCATTTTCCTTTTACTGCAACAAGCGGAGGCACTTTGTAGTGTTATTTGCAGTAGCTGTTGCAGCAGAGTAAGCCCTGTGTTAGAGGGAAAAGCACAAAAACCTTGTCAGAATTGTAGCTACTGTTTCTCTCCGCAGGGGAAAATAAGGCCCTAGCACAGCTGAACAGTATTATAAATGCCCTGCACAAAACACATTGCACATTATTTTCTGGTAGGTATAATCGTACATTGTCCAATTAAATATGAAAAATACATTTTTAATGTTCTCATTTTTACATGCAGTTCTATCCAGAAGGTAATGCATTCCCTTCTGTATCTTGCCAGTTTCCCCCATTACTCCAGCCTGCCTAATAGCCCCATCTGGTTTTGGCTGAGAAAGATTAATGACCAGCAGCACTGGGAGTCCTGGCAAATCAGCAGAGATATTACTCTTAGGCATTGCACAGGACATTCCTTCCTATTCTGCCAGATACTGTACGGGTGTTCTTCAGGTTTCAGTGCAGCAACAGGAGAACACAGCAAGCTCAGCAAGTGGGGTGAGCATCATTATTTACGAATTTCAACAAGGTCTAATACATTAGATGGTGAGAGTGCTAAAAAAAGAATCTATCATTGTTAGCTCAAAAAATATTTCACTTTTAGGAAAAGAAAGCGGCTAAGTTTCTGCAACTCCAGTGAGTGAGACTGGAACAAAGAAGTCACTAGTAGACAATGACAGCCAATAACCTAGTATTTCCACTGCAGTATTGAGAATGCAGAAGCATTGATAGCGAAATGAAGTCATTTTTACAGT
Organism: Harpia harpyja; assembly: GCF_026419915.1. Lineage (NCBI taxonomy): Eukaryota > Metazoa > Chordata > Aves > Accipitriformes > Accipitridae > Harpia > Harpia harpyja. Next base: position 25,625,991 of record NC_068945.1, on the reverse strand, counting down.
AGTAATTCATAATGTATATTTAGATGGTGTGTTTACATCCAAACACTTAGGTGAATTGGGGATTGTTTTGAAGATTGTTACTTTGGTTCACAATATAAAATTAAGTTTTGAAAAGCTTCTGGCTGTGCACAGCAAATTATGGCTCAGGAAATGCTTACAAACTTGGATTTAGAAATACTTTGCTTTTATAGGAATTTTTTTTCATCAGTAGTTACACATCCCCAAAACAAGAGACAAAGTCCTTGAAAATTTCAAAAGGAACTATGTGCATGTCAGTTGGCCGGAACATTTTCCTCTTACGACTACTTGAGGTTTGGGGTCTGTTTACTCTGCAGAGTAGAATTGTTATGATCAGTTGAAAAAATAATCTGGGAATTAGAAAGCCAGCCAAATACTTATTTGTGTGATGGATCATATGAATGTATTTATCCAGACATGTTAATGGGTACTGCAATGGAAGTGTTAGCTCATTGAGGGTGTCAGGATGCAAAAGATCTGAAACCCGGGCTAAGAGCTTAGTATCTGTTCCGTCATTCTGTGCTGTAGTTTCCCCTCATAGGATAACAGCTTCCTGTCTCCCAGCTAATTACTGCTTCTGTAGGGTTAAAATGTCCTAAACCTCTGTAACATGGATTCATGGGAAGTCACTGTACAGGTGACAAAGGCTGCATTTGAGCTCCATGGTCCATTGCCATGAGATACAAGATTTCAATCCGAAAGAAATAGTTTTGACCTGGGGGTAATTCTCTGATCAGGCGTGTAGACACCACTCTCACCAAATATATTCAAGAAGAGGTCCCCAAACACATAAGGCCAAGTAATTCAAGCCAAGCTAAGCCTGTTCCTCAGTATTATGGTAACATAATTCTCAGACAATGGATGTGCGAGCTTTCAACGTTAACCATTATATCACAAGACTTCTGCTAAGGCTGCAAAATGAGTCATGTGAAAGTTAGAGGATCTGAAATTTCAAGTTGCTGGTGGAGCTGGTGATTTGCTCAACTTCTTTCTGTCCCCCGGCACATACGTAGTAGGACATAGTCTCTACACAATCATTTGCTGGGTTTTTTTAGAGGACTCTCCTTTCATTCTATGCACAGGGTGGATGGTACTCAGAGAATGAAGCAGCTGGGTGATACTTCTTTTTACTTTTGCTCTCATTGAGCTTTTCATAATATGATAGCTGCCTTGATTCTGAGCAAAGCCAGACTTTTTTTTTTTCTTTTTTTCCAAAGGATAGGTTTAAACTGTGATTTAGGAAAATCAATTATCCCCCACACTCTCAGGCTTTCTGAGCAGAACACCTGCAGTTCTGTTCTACAGGCTTTTCTTGTGTGGAGGGATCCTACGGAGCTGTTCGAAATTACACACTCGGAGGCCTTGTAGCACTCACCCCCAACCTATGAATGCTAATAGCTGAACATGCAAGAGCGATGAATCCCAGCTCTGTCCAGGCATGTCTGTTCCATCTCTGGGAGCACTCTAAAGGCTATCGGCAGTCTGTCAGGTAAGCAGTGAAAAGACGGAGTAAATAATTGGGGGGGGGGGCACGAGGGTTTGTTTTAAGTAGCCAAATTTCCAGAGGAATGAGGAAGGTAAAAATCATTCTGAGGTCCTTCAGATGATCTGTTCATAGGATCCGTGGGTGGGACTAAGCTCTTTCTGGATCTGTGGCATTTCTTATCCAACACCGGCCGACATGGTCCACCTGTAGTAAATTCTGTGGGTTGTAAAATTCATGAAAGTCAGCACTGAGATTAAACCATTATCAGCTCAAAGGTGTTTAATTTGTTTCAGTTCCTTGGATTCCCACATTGCTCCTTTGGTGCTCACAAGAAAAAAAAAAAAAAAGATAGTAGCAGCTTGATGACAGTAGGAGTCTGACTACCCAGCCTTTTTTAAATTGTCAGCCCTGAGGTCAATGGTTGGGGCAAAGCTGGAGTTGGCGAGATACGCAGAATTTCTTCTTTTGATCTACCTGTGGATCTGTGGTTCCAGCAGCGCTTTCCAGCGATGCTATAAGGACAGGAAAAGCTATCCAATGCTGATTGATCCATGAACTCCTCATCCAGTCGGAACTAACAACCAGCAGCAGGAAGGAAGCCGCACCGCTGTCTGCTTTGAGTTTTTTTAGATGGCAATAGTGAGTTCAGTACAAAACCTATTATTCTGATGATGGACTTTGCTGAGCTTTTCTGCATTTTAGATGTATACACGCTGTGAGTGACAGAGGCCCCTTGGGGTTAGGAAGAGATGGGACTCAGCAGTTTGCTGGTTCAGAATGAGAACAAGAGATACGTGTATTTTCCGTCGACACCTTGCCCCGTGTTTACTAATTGTATTAGCACCAATTAATCTAGCTGGCCTGAGGCTCGGTGTTCAGGCTGGGCAGTAAGCTTCTGCTGTCTGTGTTGATAAGAGAGCAGACAGATAAACGAAATGATGCTTTCTGTCCATAACATCCATAAATATTGCCATACAGGTTCAAATGGCTCATGGAGAGTTTACATCTTTTACTTTTCACTGTCAGGGTTTATTCAAAGAACAGCAAAGGCAATCCAAAAAAAAAAAGCAATGGGTTCTGTAAGGACCCACAAGGATTAACATTCATGGAGATTCATCAATGCAAAATATCCACCAAGTTAACCTGCCAGCTTTTGTCATGAGCGCAGCAAATACAGGCATGGTCATCTTCTTTCTGATTACACTTCGTAGAGCAAAAGAAGTGTATGTAATAAAAACAACTCTGAATCAGATCACACATGTTTTATAATTTTTGTTGCTTTCATTTCCATTTTCAGATGTGAAATTAACAGTTGGCAAAACTTTATTTTCTTAATCTGATACAGCTTTCTTCTGCATCAATCAGACTTGCAAACATTACAGCATTGTCTGAGGTGAAGAATAGTACTGAGGGGTCGTCGAGATGTCTGCAACACCACTTTGGTGCAGAGAGAGCGTTTCCTGTAGCCTGGGGATTTTTTTTTCCTCTGTGCTATCACAGGTTTTATTTCTATCTTAGCAGTGTCTCTTCCAGTAAGTATGAAAGACTACTGGCTTGTGCTAGACCACTGCGTGAGTTCATTGCTAAAGCAGTGTTTCTGGCACGGCACCTGGCCCTCCACACAAATTTATTCTGCGGGGGGGGTTCCAATTTTAATCTTCAAGCCTATACCTGAGAGAAAATTCAGCAATTTGAAGCTGTAAGAATGGGATCACTATGCTTTGTTTTATTCTTAGCATATCCATAGCGTTCAAACTTTTCTGTCCACTACACCCCTGTATCTTCCAGAAAAATATTGTTTTGAAAGGAAGAGAGTCATTGCAAGTAATCCAATGGGGCTGAAATCAGCAGCATTCACTGATGAGTAACCTACTCAAGCCATAAGTTTTAGCACAAGTTTCTACAATTTACAAATTATCTACTATTTCTGTAGGGCTCAATTTCAGGATCCTTCTTCAGCCAGCCCATTCTCAGGTTTTCCACTTTTTCTCCACATTCCCAATCTGCTGCACCCCTAAATCCATGTTCATACTAGCCTTAGGTAGGTGTTGGCAGGTATTTTAAAGACAGTATAGACAGTTTCCACAGTGCTGGGGTCTGGTTGTAACTATTACATAGAAAAAGACATCTCTCCATTGCTGACTCCTTTAAACCAGCAAGAACTCATTTCAAAAAAAAAGAGAAAAACAAATACTGGGGCTGCTGGGCGAGAGGAGAGGGAGAGACTTAGGCCTTCAATACCGTCAATGCCAAAACACTATCGTTGCTTAGGACCTGACACATTACTACAAGTTGGTAGCCATGCATAAGATGACAATGGTGGTTATGTGTGGCTCTGGAAGAAACAATGACTTTAGAAGACTTGACATAGATCCTTTGGTCCGAGGCCATAGGTTTCGCTTTTCCTATGCATTTGAATTGCCTTTCACAAAGCCATGTCCCAGTAGCATGGTTCCCATGGACAAGCACTAACTAGCATAACGAGTCTATAAACATTCCCTTTCCTTCCAAACTCGCTATAGATCATGTTGGCATCACTTTCTCTGTTTCTCCACCCTAGAGCAGAGGGTCCAATACCTGAAGAAAGGTAGCACCAAAGCAATCTAAACACCAAATGTACCTTGCAATGCCAGAATCCCTAGGTTTTTAGGTGCCCAGCTGGAAGCAGTCGGGCCCAGCTTCAGCCCGTGCAACTTGGCGGCTGTCTGAGACCCACGGTGTTGGGGCTGGTCCCCTTAGTTTCCTTTGATAGTCAATGGAGTGAGCCGGATTTCTGCAGAGGGCATTTCTGTTCATCACCCTTTGCTCTCTGACTAGCAGAAAAGGTTACGGTGCTGATGGTCCCCATGCAGGTGCCTCAGGTGTACATCTGCCCAAAGTAACGTGGGACAAATCTGAGCCAGTGAGCATCAGTTTTAGAGCTACCACCTACTCCTTTAAGATTGCAGGTGTCAAAATCCCCGGGAAACTAAGCAGTAAGTGCTACAAGGCCGTATACTCAATATTAGCTGACAAACTTGAAAACAACAATCTATATGATGGAAAAAGTGTGGGTGGATCAGCCATGGGAGGGAGTGATTTGTGGACTCCAGAGACTGTGATACGCGTTGTGACAGACAGCTTATGCTAACAGCCCAGAAAGCACTCGTTTTCAGCACAAAGCTGTGGGCTTCATAATGGTAGTTAAAATATTACCCCTGGCATTGCTGGTCAAGTAGTGCAACATTCGTTGCACTGTATTATCACTGTGCAGCTCTGCTGAGAGCAGGGGCAGCATTTGCAATGTGTCAGCCAGCACTTTTCCAAAAGTGCAGGTAAGAAATCTGTGAGAAAGAAGGAAAAAAAAAAAACCCAACAACAGCCTTTCACGTCTGTTTCTTCTTAAGACTCAAACCTCGCTCCTTTTCTGTCATGACCAAGGTGATTCTACATTCTCCAGGGGAAAATTGGGATGTCGTGACTTTTTGGGTGAGCCATGCATGAAACAAGGCTTGTAATTATCTTGCAAGGCTTGTGGCACTGGAGGGGTTTGAATCTTCAACTCACCGCCCTGTCAGTACATTACCTGACTGGCTGGCCTTCTGCTTGAACTAATACTGAACTCTTTTGTTTCTCTCTCCATGTTGGGGAAAGTTTCTTAAGTAACATTTCAGGAAAGAAAAAAGAAAAATCTGTCTTCTTTCCTTCTGCTGCCCCATCTCCCAAGCGCATCCCCCTCCAGGGTTAGACTGAGGCAACGTGCGTTTAACACAAACCACTTAGTTTACATGTATGCTTCAGTCCATGTGTAAGTTTTCTAGGTGACACTTTTATGGGGGAAAATGCTGTTTAGATTGTGTGTGCAAAATAAATGGCTTGTAAATATTTTAAAAAAAAAAGGTTAATTTTCAGTTGTGCAATAAAATTGTGAAATAATCCTCTCAATTCCTTTCCAGTGTCTGACTTGACATGTGCTGATTTCAGGAGCCTACCGGCTGTTGTTTCTTCAGATGGAAATAAAAAAAAAAGAGGTCATGGACTGTTTTGTTTTCCTCTTTAAGCTTTTTATTACTTTTAAATTTTGCATCGTCATTCCCTTTAATCTGGTTTGTTCCTCCAAGCCTGGTTCAACCAGTCACATTAGTACCAGGCTGTTCCCACTGAAGACAGGTGAGTCATTATCTGCTCAGAGTTAATGATATGTTTATCTGCTTTACTTGACCTTGACCTCCTTCCTGCTATTTTCTTTCTGTAATCGAAGACAAGACTTTGGCAGATGGGGGGAGTTCATTCAGTTCGTATTTAAGTATGACAACAAGCAGATGGATACTCTACAGTGAATGACACCTCACCACCACCATGGAAGCAAATCCAGGTTAGCTCACAGGTTAGTATTGCAAATGCTTTATCTGCTAGGTGGAAGCGTGGATTTTCCACTGTATAGGAGTCCTTCTCTTCATAATAGAAAAACTATGCAAAAACCAGAAGCCTTCACTTTTGTATTAATTAACCCTCGCTGATAGGTTTTTCAGGTGCTCAGAGCTGCAATTGCACCTCCCATAATCTCACAGCTGGTACATCCTTTAGCACTAAGAAGTAGAACCACAGGAGTACAGCTTTCTCCCTTCCTACTTGGTGGCCTGAGACTTCTCTGCAGAACTTCATTATTGAGAAGGGAGATGGGGACAAGAGGGGGAAGACAGCTCAGCTGCATAATCCTTTGTGGTTTGTTTTGGGGGGGGGTTAACCAACATTCAAAGTGCAGTCTCCTATGAAAGTGTGTTTGCTGGGGCTGACAGCACAGAATTTACATTTGTAGGGACAGCATAAAGAATAGGATATCCCTGGATGTAAGGCATGGAGCCTCTCTCAAAGATTGAATAGAATATGAACAAAAACTAGTGTAAGTTGGGAAGCTAGCTGAATTTCTTGTTTTTCAGACAACTACAGAATCAAATGGATTTTGTGTGGTGCAGGAGCAGGCTGGGAGTCCAACAGGAGTTAGAGAGAGCTTTGGATTCATTATCAGAAATATAATTACTTAGAAAAGTATATATACATATAAATAGGTAGAAAAAGAATCCACAGAAAAGGAAGATGAAGGGCTGGAAATGTACAAGTGGGAGTTTTATAAGCTGAACTCTGCAATCATTGGAAAGAAAGAGAAAACCTGCAGGTGTAACTCCCTTAAATTCCCTGACTTTGCAGCAAGGCAAAGCTGGCTTGCACTGGGAAATGAATGATTGAGCAGGTGCAAGAAGTGAATGGCATTAACTGTGTAAATAGCAGCTGATTTTCAATAGTCAGGCTCCCAGAAGGGATCCTCTGCCTATGCCATTTCCATATTACCCACAACCCTTCCTATCCATCCACCTCTGACAAATCAGTTGTAAAGAACAGAGCTTCCTTTAGGATTTATGTCAAATATTAATGCTCCAGGACAGATGCAATAGGGCAGATTACAAGGTGTTTACACTGGGGTCAGAAGTTATGTTTCATCAAAAGGTGGCAGGCTGAGGTCCCAAGACTGAAGTAGTGATGGAGCATTACCCACTTCTGTACCAACTCTCCTCCAGGCTCTCTGCGTGATTCCCAGTGGTCTTTGTGTAACCACACTCACCTTCAAGCTGCTTTAAAAGAAGAGTTACCTAGTGACCAAATCATACGGACAGATGTGGGATGTGGGATGTGTGTGTTTGCTGCCTCAGGGTATGTTATGCAGCTCAAGAGCCAGGTGTTAGTCAGGCTGGGGATGTTGATGAGAGTTCTGCCACAGATTTAGCCATTAAAATGCCATAAAAGAGAGTTATTTATCTCCCTAGTTTGCCACTTGAGTTTCTGTCTCAGGTTTCCACAGGCCAAATCTGGCTACCGTTTCTTCACTCTCCTATCACACAAAAGCACAGTCTAAAATTTTCCTCCTTTCTCCCCCTGCCCAAATTATACCTGAAGAATAACTCTTGCATGACGGTAGTATGAATCACATGCCCTGTATGGTCAATGTAGTTGTAAGGTACCCAGTGTCTGTGGGGAAAAGAAAAATCAAATTTTTCTAATTCATGTGTCAAAATTTGGATTTCATAGACCAAGCACTGGGAGATTCTGACAACTTTAGTCTTGGTAATTTTGTATTTGAACATGAATAAAAGCATAGCATATTCATAGCAAAGCCAAAAAGGGGTTGGCAGTTGTACTAACCTGAATACTGCCTGCGGTGAAACCTGTAGCATCAGCTGGTCACTAAATAGCCTTTGTATACCAGGAGAGAAATAGCATTTTGCTAACATTCACCCCCCAGTTTGGCTCCAGAGCTGGCAATTTCAGGTGGTAAATGGCAGCAACCTCTCAGAGCTCTCATTTCGGGCTTTTGCTGATACAGCATCTTCATTTATATTGGGTTCTGATTTTGAAGGTTAATTTTGCAATTATAAGTGCTGAATGCATTTTTTTAAACAAAAGCCAGTATTTTGAAGTGGCCACCAGGGAGAAGGATGAACAACTCTAATGGGTTCAATTCATCCTCTGCTTCAGGGCATAATAACAGTTCTTAGAAGCAATTGTTCCTCTTTCCTGAACTGCATAGGCAAGTGTGAGACATCCATATACAGTTGCCTTTCCTTTATCGTGCCCTTGGATTATTCTTTCACTTGAGGACTCCCATGTATTTCGTGCTGAGAATAGCTCTTTCATGTTGTTTTCAGGGAGAAGCCAACCTGTTACCACCCTGTTAGTCTCAGCCGTGCTCCTGGAGAGACCCAAGTCCTTGTCCCTTCTTCAGCTGATTAAACTCTCTCAGTGCTGCTCATTACCTGCTCAGCTTGAGCAATGTTTGCAGCAAGTGGGAAACCTTTACTTAGGTTTGTGGTGAAGAAATCAGGAGATCTTTACTACTGCTACATCTTACTGATGTGTTGTTTTGTAATAATCCAGGGGAAGTTTGAAAAGTCAGGCTTGTCCATGATGGTTACCTGGACGAACTATTAGGAAGCTTTAAGGAACGAAGAAAGCAACACCCAGAGACTCACAGGCAAACCCCTTACTCAGATTGCAGGCTCATCATAGATGGCTGTTAATTACCCAGAATGTTGTTTGCCTTACATATTTGATAACAGCACCTCAGCAAGTTTAATATCCTGTAACTAATTCTTTGATTAATATCATATTTCCCTAAATAGGGTACGTGCCTCCTGGCATGCATGAAACATTACTTGCAAGGACTTCAGGAGTTGTCCATGTTAAGGCAGTTAGGGGTTTTTAGCAGCACTTGGCAGGCTACTCAGTGTGGCTGTGTCTCGGGGGGCAGAGGTGGGAAAGTGTGGTGGTCTCCTTTGGCTGAAGGCTGGGGGGATCCTTTACACTTAAGTCTTGCCAGCAATCTCTTGCTGAGAAATCCTATGCGGCTCAAGAAGTTTCGTTCTTTGTGTCTCTTTGGGAATCACCCAGATAGTCCTATATGGACGTCTTCAGAGGCTTCTGCAAGGAACCGCAATCCTCAAAGGCTCAGCTAAAGGAAAGCAAACATGAGATGCTCCACTACCATATGTCAGTCAGCTCAGTTCCAAAAGGACTTTAATAGGGGAATAAGCGTCACAGCTCAGAAGGCTGCCACACTGCTTCATCAAACAGCAGAGACAGCTTTCAAAAACCAGAAATGTCACTTCATAATGACAGCATTTATTTATTTATCCTTTAAGATTTTTTTTAAAAACCCACCACTGCCCATTCTCAAACCTTAAGTAACATTCCTCTTTGGAGCTCAGTTCTTGTTTTGGTGACACTGTCTTCAGCCTTTCTTCTCTTCTCTTTGTATTTTTCCGTTACGCAGTGGCTCTTCAGGTAGTGAGGCTGTGTGCTTTCATATGGGTAGGCTGGAAGCCTGCAAACCACAGGACACTTCAAGCACGTGGAGAAGAACAGCCGTGGCAAATTCCTCCTTGCTCTCTATGTGCTACTGCCCTCACAGAGATGATTTTTGCACAACATCCCTCTGAGGTGCTGCAGGCTGGCAGAGAGTGTGGGAAATCTGAGGTTATTTCAGTGATGCTCAGTGGTTTCCTTAGGCTTACTCGGGAGAGAAGGAGCAGAGGCACAAATCTGTGTCACTATGTCCCCATGCAGTGAACCCATTAACACAGCATCATCATGCTTTTGCTTTCCAGCATAGCAGGGGTGTTTGGTACCATACGTTGAAGCGGTTCATGGATCAGAGCTTTCTTCTTTGACTGGGAATCGCCTTGCTACAGGAACGTCTGCCTATGCATGGTCTGGCTTAATTTTGTTGTGTTCCCCCTGCAGAGAGGATAAATTATTCCGAGCAAAAGAAACGATCCACCAGCTCTGCTCATGCCAGTTAAGTGTGAGGCATAGGACCTTAACGTTAAATGTCCCTTAAAATGACAACAGGACGTTTAATTTTCAGCTGGAGCCTCTAAAAGTCCTTCTGCCGCAGTACTACACCTACTCTCCTCAGCTACAACAAAACCCATCAGAGGCCTGGCAGCGTATCTGTCCCTCCCAAGGCAGCAAGGAGCAGTCACGGCCCTCACCCTGAGCTGGGTGACTGCTCCCTTCACATCTCTGGCTGTCAGGAAAGGCAGGAACCATGAGCCGGGGGCCCCTTTCAGCTCAGCGTCTCGAGTTTGGTGGTTATTTATTGCACCTGAATCTTTCTGAAATGTTTGTTTCATGAGAAACAGATTTAAATTGGGTGGTTCATTGATTTGATTAAGAAAAGTGATTAGTATGGCAGTGAAAACTTGTTAGTCAAAGATTTTTAACCCAGCTGTTCCTGGGGAAAAAAAAAAAAAAATCAGATGGGATTTTACTGCTGATTCCAGCACTCGGTGCCGTTTGCTTTACAAGCTGTTGCAAAGCTAAAGGCACAGGAGCTGGAGCATTTGGTTATTGAAAAGGAAAATATTTCAGCCTGTGTCACATCTCTGCGTGACTTTGACTAGAAGAGAAAGGTGCAGGGCTATATATGTTCATGTGTTGAGATGAGGTGAGAAATGTGTGACTGGATCCCTCCCTTTGGGGCAGAGCTGCCGTGCCAAATTTTCTGGTTCTCTTTGATTGAGGGCAAATGAGGAAGCAGCAGTCTGCTGGCTGCCAGGATGGCTATACTGTGGGGCCTTCGTAGGTACTTTCATTCCTGTACCTATCCCGACTGTGGAGTTCAGGAGATGGGATCAAGATGAGAAGCAAATACTGAAGCCCTACACCAAAGGCTGTCATACTTAGTGTCCCCTGAACATCCATCTTCCATATACACAGAGCCCTGTGATGTAGGAAGGGGGGCTTAGCCTATTTTAGAGCTGAGTTATCTGAAGTAGGTTGAGGTTGACTGGCTTGTAAATGTGTCAGTAACTCAAAAAAAAAAAACAACCCCAAAAAAACCCCAACAAACCAAAAAAAAAACCTCAACAACTAACTGAAATGTCTCAGTTATACTAAAATCTGTATTTGACATGGGTGAAGGGTTCCTAAATGTTACCATTTCCAGGCTGTTCTACAGAAGAAAGACAGGCTTTACCAATGGATTATTAAGTTCCTTCAGCCTGGTTGCTTTCTCTTTGGTGTACAGAAGAGACTGGGGAGAAAGCTAAGGAAATGGGAGGAAGGAAACCAGTAAGGGGCTTGTCCCACATCTTCCCCAGATGCCTGGGGGTAGGAAATCCCTGTTCCTGTGTGCCAGCCTCTGCTGAGAGGTTGGTGCAATGAAGCGGTTAATGAATGGTACTTCACCTGGAGGCCAGAAACAAGTGGAGTAATGCAGGGGTCTTTCCTGACACTGCCCTGTTTAACATCTTCATCAGTGTCTTGGAGGAGGTGACAAGGCGCACATCCATCATGTTCACAGGCGACGCAAAGCCGGTGGTGGCAGCTGGGCAGGTCAATACAACGGTGGGCAGGGTGGCCGTCCAGCAGGACTTAGAGAGGCTGAGGGCATGGGCTAACAGAAACCTTATGAAATTCGACAAGAACAAGTGCCAAGTGCCACAGCTGGGAAGAAAGAGCCCGGTGCAGCAACCCAGGCTGGGACTGCCTGCCTGGGGGGCAGATCTGCTGAAAAAAAACCCTGGGGGCCGTGGTGAGCCACGACCCTGGCAGCAGGGATGGCCACCAGCCTCCTGGGCTGTATCAAGAGCAGCACAGCCAACAAGGTCCAGGGAAGGGATTATCCCACCCTACACAGCACTCGTGAAGCCACAACTGAAAAACTGCATCCAGTTTGGGGCCTGGACATGGATAGACTGGAGTGAGTTCAGGGGAGGGCCTCCAAACTGGTTAGGGACTGGAGCTCTTGCTGTGTGAGGAGCAGATGAGGAAGCTGGGCTTGCTCAGCCTGGAGAAGGGAAGGCTTCAGGGGGACCTAACCACAGCCCCCTCGTGTCTAGCCTCTACCAAGGCTATGCAAACTCATCCAACCCATAGAGAAATTCCCGTGCCACCCAGCCCTGCTCTGCCCAAGCAGCTGCCTGAATTGCTTCCCCGTCGGCACCTCAGTCCCAACCCTTTCTGGGAGCACAGCAAGCCCAGGCACTCTCCTGCTCCTCCATGTGCTCTCCCTGCACACCAGCTCTCCTGCCCTCCTCATCTCTCTCAGCTGTGCTCTGGTCCTGTCGCTACATGAACTGGTCTGCATTTCCATAGCCTAAAGTTTATGGTCATAGACAGGCAGGTTTTTTATTATCATTTAATACAGGAAAACTCTTGCAACAGTTAACAACTTGACAGCTTTACTTTTGGAAACAAGTGATGGGAGAGGCAATACCCTGAAAGAATGACCCAGCACTGTAGCTGTCAGGTAGGTAAGTTAGCACCCACCTCTGTCCTGCGCCCTGTTAGACGAGACTGCAGTTCTGCTTGGCATTTTTCTGAAGGCACTAATGATGTCAAGCTGCACAGCCCAGTGCCAAAGGCTTAACCAGGCATACTCTAAAAATACAGAGAAATCATGCAGCAGAAAAGTGCTTATCATTTACCTGCCTCAGAGCTGAAAGCCGGTGGATAATAACTCATACCATTGTGCGTAGCGAGTGATTCAGGAAAGCCAATTGCACGGGCTGTAAGACTGATAAGAAAAAAAAAGGTGTCTTTATTGAACGGGTCGGACAGGTGCGTTACAGGTCCCAGTTTCCCCACACCATGGCACATGGAGCTATTTAGGGCTGTATCAGTGAAAATAAGAGCACAATCAGGACTAGAGTGTCACAAGTCTGCAAACGGGAAATATCCCATTTAACTGATAGTTTTCAGACAGTGTGGGGAGACAGGCTGGCAAACAGGGCCACCCCGATTGCTTTGGCGAATGAAGCGGTGTGTGGGCTGGCATTGCCCTCTTCTGGCTGGCGCTGCAGGTGGGGGATGTTGGGCACATGGGGTGCCCAGGGCTTTTCGGGACTTGGCCAGATTTCTTGCCATGCTCATCACAGTCTCTCCTTCCCTCTGTATGATACGTAGCCCGACGGTGGTTCTGCTTTCCTGCTCCTCTGCTGGCAGCGTCCAACCTCACCCTTCTCTATTTGACGCTTTGTTCCACTTATTTTTCTCCTGTGGGTGCAGTTTTGGCCTTGTCTTCCTTTCCTCTCCTCTCTCTCAGTACAAAAGTTATTGCCCCTCTGTGTAAGGGACGTCATTGCCCACTGCGCTAGCATCTGCGTGGAAATGCTAGCTCGTGTTTTTAACAAGTCAGCTAGCAAATTTTAACTATTGCAGTGTAAAATGCTGAATTAACAGGGCAGGATCCCTTTGGAGGGAGTCAGGAAGCTGAAAGAGCTTTCTCTCCCTTTTATTTACTTTCAGTGTACTAGTTAATGACTTTCTGCTCTTGCCTGTGTTTCTGGGGCACTATTCCCTGATGGGCACAGGCCCATTGCTTTTAGTGGCATTGCGTTAAAAAAAGAACAAAGCTCACAGCCCCAACACCCCTAAGAAGAGTCTTTAGTGCTCTCCCCATATTGCATTACACACATTGCATTTTGCAGTCTTGCCCTTGGAGAGCTGGTATCTTTCCAGGAGAATATGGATCTCTCAAACAAGATAGAGCCGTGAAGGGAAGTGTAAGCCAAATTTCAGGGGTGCAGAATGGAAACAGAGAGGCTTTTTTATGAGTCGTTCCCATCTCACAGAGCAACAACAGCCAAACTAGTCCCAGGGACTGAGTTTTTCTTTTGCCCTCGCCAGGCGCCATGTCCCTCCAGCAGAAGGGCTTATGCTGCTGTCTGATGGGTTGCACAACCTTTTTTGCTGGAGCCAATGAAGTTAAGAAAGAGCACAGAGGAAAAGCTGGTTGGAAATTATTTCATGCCGTACTAGCCACTCACACTCAGAGCCAGGTAACGCTACTGGCTACAGTGTTCCTTCTTCAGTTTGACTTCCAAAGTCTTCCCAATGAAACATTGCGGACACTTCTGGCTGGCAGAGCAACCAAACATTGGGAGAAGGCAAGAGCAGCCATGAAAACAGTGGGCATCACGCATCAAATGCAACCAGTAGACATTGTTGATACTTAACTGTGCTCAGCTTCCAGTGGTGCTGGTGCAATAGGCATAGCAATTAGCACCAAAATAAACACCCTCGGTGGTGGCAGCCTGCAAAACTGGGCCAAGAAGCAAAAACCTAGGAGAAGAACAGGGGATGAAAAGAAGCTGAAAAAGGTCTCAAGACACTACTGGCAAAAGATTGTGAAGGATGCTCAACAGGGAAAGAACCACTGTAGGTGAAGGTCTTTGTTGTCTGGGGCTGAGGACCTAGACCTGATCCAGATGGAGCCCACTGAGAGGTGAGCTGTATCAGCACAGTCCAGGATAATGGAGTTGGACAGATATGGGGACAAAGTCACTGTTAGGTACCTCACGCTCAGAGGATTATCACGAAGCATTGAAGTGAGACACAGGTCAGTCACCTTCAGTAAGCTGAGAGGCGGTGCCCCCGGCATTCTCCAGTTGTAAGGAAAATCCTGCAAAGGAAGGCAGAAACCCCTAATGTGGGCATGAAAGCACCCAGCTTCCGTATCTGGCACTGCAGGAGCCTTGGATAATCTGCTACATCCCTTAGTGTCTGTGCTTAGCTATATACAAAATCAAGATGCTGTTGCAGTGCTTTACAATCTGATAACAAGTTGTCTGTTACAGAGATACATTCTTGTTGTGATTGATGGTGGTGCTCCTCTGGTGGAGCAAACTTCCAAACTAGTGTCATGGAATAGAGCTACACTGGGGCTTTATTTCATACAGTTATATTGCTTGTCAGTGGCTTAGATCCTGCTCCTGCCAGGTGAGCAGGAGAGATAGGATCAGTTGAGCTCTTTCCCTGAGTATTCGGGACATTATCCTCTGCCGGACATCAGCTGATGGTCCCTGGAGACATAACAGCAACAAAGTACACAGCCCATAGTCTTGAATTCCCCAAGTTAAGATGCACTGCTCTCAGCTCGGCATCTCTCTTCGATGGTTGTCATGGTTTAAGTCCAGCCGGCAGCAAAGCACCACGAAGCCACTCGCCTAGCCTCCCCCACCCCACAGTGGGAGGGGGAGAGAAAATGTAAAGAAAGGCTCGTGGGTCGAGATAAGGACAGGGAGGGATCACTCCCCACTTATGGTCACGGGCAAAAGACAGACTCAACTTGGGGAAAAAAACCAAAATCAATTTAATTTACTACCAATCAAATCAAAACAAGGATAATGACAAGTAAAACCAAAGCTGAGAACAGCTTCCCCCCACCCTTCCCTCCTTCCCGGCTCAACTCCACTCCGGGTTCTCTCCACCTCCTCCCACCAACGGCGCAGGGGGATGGGGAATGGGGGTTGGGGTCAGTTCATCACATGTTGCCTCTGCTGCTCTCACAGGAGACAGTTCTCCATCAACTTCTCTGGCACAGGTCCTTCCCATGGGCTGCAGTTCTTCACAAACTGCTCCAGTGTGGGTCCCTTCCACGGGCTGCAGTCCTTCAGGCACAGACTGCTCCAGTGTGGGCTTTCCCATGGAGTCCCGGCCATCTTGGGGGGCATCCATCCCCCTGCTCCGGCGTGGGCTCCTCTCTCCCCGGGCTGCAGGTGGGCATCTGCTCCCCCACTCCCCTCCATGGGCTGGGGGGGGACAGCCTGCCGCCTCACCGCGGGCTGCGGGGGCATCCCCTCCTCCCCCGCTCCTCCTCCCCTCCTTCTTCACTGACCTCAGTATCTGCAGAGGGGTTTCTCTCACATTCCAATCCCCCTACTCACTGCAGGTTCCCCTTCTTAAATCTGTTCTCCCAGAGGCGCTACCGCCCTCACTGCTTGGGTCGGCCTTGGCCAGTGGCGGGTCCGACTTGGAGGCAGGGAAGCTTCGAGCAGCTTCTCACAGGAGCCGTCCCTGCAGCCCCTAGCCTGCTACCAAAAAAACCCCACCACACAAACCCAAAACAATGGTTCTTTCTGTGACATGGATGCCTGGAGAATCGGGTGGAAGATCCCTCTCATGACTAACGTTGAGCGGGAATCAGTGGTTTGCTCAGTGTTATTTTGCACTCAAGATGATTGGCAACAACAATGCAAATACAGATGGTAAATCAAGTAGAACTTGAGAAGCTGCTGCCCTGAAACTTTACTCTGAAGGGTCAGCAGTAGAGTGATGCTAATCTAGTCTGAAAACAGCTGTTCCTTGGGGAGCAGAAAATAATTCTGTTGGGGAAATCATGAGTATAATGATTTTTTTGTTTTTATCTGAAAATTTATCTGCCTGTTTCCTGCTGCGTTTGGGGTTGTTTTTCATTTTTGCTTTCAGCAAAGACAACAGTTTCATCCGGAGGGCCACCCACTTATGATGTGCATTGTTTCTTGTACTCTGTGAGTGAGAGTGAGAGGGAGAAGGAGGAAAAACATATTATGGTTAATTATAGCCACTGTGCTGCCACTAGAGACTCCTGGAAAATATCAGTCACCTTCCTGAGTACCTCATAGCAGTTACAACAGGTTTAACAATCCAAACAAGGTGAAAGTCTGTATCAGGTAGAGAGAAATCTCTGAGGACGCATCAGAAACACTTGAAGGAGGGTAAGTAATATGTCAGACTGACATTAGGGTTGGCGATAAGGGTAACCAAGAGACATTCTTAGCAAAGCACCCAAGGACTGAACAGCTGTTCCCCTGGGAGTGTGAGCCTGCTTTCTCTCAAGTGACTGGTAACTTGGAAAGCCCAGTCTGGAGCATGGAGATGGCCAAATGAACTTCAGAACTTGTATACTTATGCCCCACAGTACATAGAACATAATACTTCATCTACTTCCCTTATACTCAGGTCAGAGGATAAAAGTTCTTCTGGTGGTAAGCCCTTTCTGAGAGTTGTACCCACTAGAGGATGGCAGTCCCGTACCTGTCACCTTTGGAGAGTTCTGCGCCGGGATGAGGAGGACGTTTCTGGGATGAGATACCTGGGGAAGTTTGCGCTGCTGCTTGTGGTGGAAGAAAAGAGAGAAGAGCAAGTTTTGTCAGCCAAGTCCTCTGGTAACAACGAGCCTGGAGCCTTTTTTGTGGGAATAAGGGAGCACTTAGGGAGGAACAGGGTTCAGGATGCATTGACATGTGTCAAGATGCAATGTCACTGTGTATGAACTGGGCAAGTTCCAGGGAAGACTTTGCTGGGCCTTGTCTCAGTTTCCTCCCTCTGAAAAAGAAAAGGGGATCAGGGTCAGTCCCTCTGCCTGTCAGTCTCTCTTACACACATTGTGGCACGGGGACAGCACACCTCTTCAGATCAGGGTGTCCCAAGATCTTTATATCATTTACATCTAGGGTGATCGGATTTTCTGCAGACACCATAAAGCCGCAGGTACTTTAAGCAGTGATTGCAACATGTTTTAGCCAGGTTATTGTGGTAATGCTCGGGGGGATCTGAGTCAGCTGGGATTCTTAATGAGCCAAATGAACTAATTCCTGTCCATACAGCCAGCCCAAAGAAAACTATATTATAGCACAGCCAGGTTATCTGGTACAATTGACAGAAATTTTACTCATGCTTGGAATAAAAGAGAAGAAGAGCTCTGCAATGGGTTTGGCTGAAGGGCATATAAGCCTGGAAGTGTAAATATGCTTTGTGATGCTCTCTAGTGACTTGCATGCCTTGAGTAAGTTGAGGTAAGACAGGCTGCGAATCTAAATTGCAGTTGTCGTTCCTGGATAATTCTGTGGGTGGCCCAAAGTTTTATCTCAGACCCGGTCTGATTTCTCAGCCTGCAAAAAAGCCAATACTCTTCAATGAGACAAAAAGAGGAATGTTTAATCTTATGTGAAACAACTTGATTTTTTTAACTGAGGTTTACACTTCATTTATCACAGTGGGCTCTATGCCTCTGTCCTGGGAATGCACATCATTTCAGGAAGCCGAAGAAAAAGTTGTCTTAGGAAGCCATGTCCTTTTGCTCCAAATGCTATAGTTAGCTAAATGTCACCTCTAGAAACATTGTAATTCAAGTTAGTGGGCTATATGGGAATATTTCTGAGAATTTGATTTGCTTAAATCTGTCTTTGTGCCCATAATCTCAGATCCTAGCATTGCCCTTTCAAAATGCCAAATGCAACAGCTTGGATCATTAGCACGCTTTGAATTCTGTTATTTGGGTCGTGCAAATGTGACTCCTGTCCTTTAGACAGCCACTTTCATGCTGTAGGGAGAGTGGGGCAGGGAAGGGGGGATAATATTTAAAATAGCATAGGACAATTCTGATGTCGTGTACGTTGTTGTAACACCAATGAAACCTAATAGACCTATCCCAAGCTTAACTGACATGAAAAATTTGCCCAGGTGTGAGAGGCTTATCATTAACCCATTTCTCTCTCTGAAATTTCATTTCCCCTGCAATATTTCTTACCAAGTTTGCTCACTACACACTCGACTTTGAATTGTGTTTCTTCTCTAAGAGCCTAACTTTCTCCTGGGTGATTCCATACAGAAATCCTACTGAGGAGGAAGAAGAGGCAGAGGTTTGGGCAGCCTCCTTCCAGTTTGCACAGGCTGCCACCCGGCCATTCAGACTGCACGACTGCCAGGGTTGCAGGGAGATGCTTCACTGACCTCTGTGGTATTTGCAAACCCTCCTGGCCTCTGCTATCTGATGGGTTTTCTCTCTTATTTTGGATCTCTTCTCAATTTCCACAGTGCAGTTTGTAATCAAAGTGATGCTAATCTGTTGCCACAGTTCTTGCCAGAGAAATTGGTTTTTATCTGAAGGCGTTGGGCTGGGGAAGTGGAAGGGCATAAATGGAGCTCTAGCAGAGTTGACAGTAAGATAACACAGTAAGATTAAATGCAAGTGAGGAAAAGAGAGGAGAAAGACTGGGTTTTGTGGAAGAACTGGGAGTGTGTGTGAGGAAAAAGCAAAGAGAAAAGGAGTAAGGACAATCAGAAGGGATGAAAGGAGAGGAACAAAAGAAGAGATATAGAAGTTGAAAAAGCAGCAGTGTGGGACACCACAGGCCTGACAAAAAAGTGATTAAATAGAAGGAAAAGCAACACCAGCAACAAGTTGAATGCCAAAGTGCTACCAATCACTACCAATAACGTTACTGTATGTTGTATTGCTTTCCATTGGTGTAACATATACACCGGGATGGATACTTCCAGCATCATGTTATATCACACACCTTTAAATACTTAATTCTTTGTCAATAGAAAACTTTTGGGTACACGGCTATTTAGGCTTTTGGCCAACTCCACTCACATCCCCACAGGGGAGTCTGTCGCCTTTGTATGTGTATGTCGCCTTCTATGTGTTTGTTGATAGACAGAGAGCATTTGCTCTGCAGCTGCCATATACTGTCCTGAAATGACATGTCATAACTGCAATGTACCTTGTAACACATGCAAACAGAGAAGCCAAACTAAGATTTCACTGACGACCTTAATTTTGGCATTTCTCAGCTTTCAAATGCTTGAGTTTGCAACCTTGACGGTTTTAACATAGTTGTTTTTCTCTGCAATTATAAACAATACTTTGCATTTCTCTGATGTATTCTGCCTCAGAATTTGATAGTGTTCTATAAACATTTTTGCAATTAGTCATGATAGCAGCCTTTTGAAGTAAGGAATTATTACCATTATTTCAGCTTTTGAAATGAATACATGCAGAGATCATGCTTTACTGAGAGTCACACAGGATGTCGGTGGATCAGAAGTGACAGTCTCTAACTTCTACATCCTGACCTGTGTTTTGACCTTCATCCACACTTCTTTTTCAGCTAAAAAAAAGTCCTTTTTAAGATCACAGAATTGCATTTGTGACTCTGCCTAAGGCCACCTCTCATCCACAGTAAGTCTGAACGGGATGCTCATTAATCAGTAGCATCCCAGTCAGTCTGGGGTTCACTGCAAAGGGCCACATGAATACTTCATGAATAATGAAATGGACTGGAAAAGTTTGGATAATGCAGGTGAGGTCTTCTGTAAGAGCTATTTAAATTACTAATGACAGAGCATCATTAAATTCTTGTTAGCTGAGATTAAAATTGATCTCCTTGAAATAGTTTCTTATGTGTCCACCAGTAAAGGTCTTCTGCACATCATGTTGCCTTTTGATAGAGCATTCTCTATCTGTTGGTAAGCTAATTACTTATGTTTTCATCCTGCCTGGTAAACAGATCTCCCCTTGCTCTTATTGCAGTTCACGCCTCACTTGTTTTCTGGTAGACTGCTTTATTTCTTCTGTCAAGCTATAAAGGCCTCTTATTCCAAGGCAAGCAATAATAAGCATTAAAAACAAGTCCAGGCTGAAACTTTATAGTCCTTTGGCTCTGTACAGGCAAAATACTTCGTGAATTCAGAGCAAACAAATCGTCACTCTGCCTGCACTCACTCACCTTTTCGCTCTGTTCCTCTCCCTGTGGCCTCACATCTTCCTTTTACTGGTTCCCACTTCCTAAGAGGTATCTATAGTGTTTCCATCTCTATATTTTCCAGACCATCTTCGTTGGCTATCTCCCAGAACAGATCTTTCTCCTCTCTAGACCCAGCCAGCTTGGTTGGGTACCATCCCTGGAACACAGGACAGTGTTTGAAGCCACTCTGAGGAGCCAGTGGTAGTAGCAGCAGCAGCAAAAGGAGCTGGGCTGCATGTCCCGTGGTTTTGTGTAGCATGAATAACAGGAATGTGTGTCACCTCAGCCCCCAACCAGCAGTGGCCCTGCTCCACAGTTACAAACCACTTCTTTGTGAAAATAGCTCCTCCCTGACACCTCTTCCGAAACAGACCTTTCTTGACATCCCATCTCTTCCCTCCTCTTTGCCTCCTCCATCATGTGAATTGGACTGATGGATAGGCTGCTAGTGTAAAGCAGCCTTTGCTGAAATAAGGGGTAGATTGAGGTGTGAAACCTGGTGTCAGGATCATATTTCTACCTGTGGGCTTTGGAGCTTCTGACTTTTCTCCACTTGGTGATGAATGGCAGGAGGGGGGGAAAAGGAGGTGTGGGAAGCCCCCCTGCTTTCATTAGGGGAAGAATGCTTAGTGTGCAGTAAATCTCTCATATTTCCAACTCATTCTGGAGCATGTTTGCCAAGATTTAAGACTTATAGGCCCATAAGTCAAATGCCTTGCAAAATAGGTGCCATTATTCTCCCATTATTCACCTGAGCCTGTAAGTAGCCCCCATATATCTTTGGGTCGCTCTGCAGCACAGATTTCTTCCATGTTCTGTTCTGTTCCCTTATGTCAATTAAACTCCAGCAGGGAGGTGATGTATGAATGTATTTCATCAAAATAATCATGCCCAGAGGCTGGCGATGGTGCTCCAACAAAAGCCATGTCACAGATACAGCATGCCAGGAGGTGTCATCAGAACTTATTCTGGTTGTACCCAGCAGCTCCTATGGGCAGCACCACGACTGCTTTGTCACAGCAGACACATCAGCAGCTATCATGTTAGACGCATGGCTCATACCCTGCCGTTACTCCAGTGTCCAGGTGCTTCACAGCATGCCTCTTCCCTTGCAGCCACACTCAGAAGAAGAGAAAAATTCCCACCTCTGTTTTGTAGTGGGAGAACTGAGATACCACCAGGCTAATTCACTTACCCAGGGGACTCTTTTTGAGAATTAAGGATGACTAGGAAGAGAAGGGATCTACCTGACAAATGAGGATGAAGAAAAAGCAGAGGCATTCAATGCTTTTTTTTACTTCCATCTTTAGTAATACTGATGGACCTTGGGCTGCCCGGTCCTCTGATTTGGAGGACCATGGCTGCAGGAACAGTGACATTAGGAAACATTTCTTCACTGAGAGGGTAGTCAAACATTGAAACAGGCTTCCTAGAAAGGTGGTTGATGCCCCATGCCTGTCAGTGTTTAAGAGGCACATGGACAATGCCCTTAATAACATGCTTTAACTTTTGGTCAGCCCTGAAGTGGTCAGGCAGTTGGACTGGATGATCATTGTAGGTCCCTTCCAACTGAGCTATGCTACTCTACTCTACTCTACTCTACTTTTTCATTGTGAGGGTCGTTGACCACTGAAAGAGGTTGCCCAGAGAGATTGTAGAGTCTCTACCCTTTGAGATACTCAAAACCCAACCAAGAATGGCCCTGAGCAACTTTTTTCTGCTCCAGGTGACCGCAGTCTGAGCAGGAGGGCTGAAGAAGACCACCTCCGGAGGTGCCTTCCAAACTCAACACCTCTGCCATTCTGTGCCTTTATGTGTCATGCAGAGCTCTTGGGCTGGGGCCTGGCTGCAGATTTCTTCCATCAAATGTTAGCAGTGAAGTAACCTTAAAACTGCTTTCATTGTCTTAGAAATGGGAAGCAGCAGCGTTGTCCCTCAGCACAGACTTTTGTTGCTTTAGATATTTTTTGAGTTTTAGTGTTAGATGAAAGGTTATGGCCCAGTGTATGCACTCATCCATCAATTTTTAATAAAGCTGCTGCTGGGTTTTTTGTACTGTTATGGCTGGTGGGGAAATACCCATCTTCACTGGCATGGTGTACTTCTCTGAGCTTTGTACCTGACACCAGGTCACATAAAGAGGGAGAATGCTCAGTCAGATCTTCTGCATGTTCACTGACTTTCTAGTGGGCTGTGAACTGAATATTAAAGCTAGTTCCTGCTGTTCTCTCTGCTATTACCCCAAAACAGCACCACAGTCTTTACTAGGTGCAGTGACTTTTTTAGATGCCTTTTAGCATGTTTCCCCTGTACCAGCTCTCTGAGAGACCTGACACAGAGGTGAAATGGCTTCATGACTCAGAGGCTGAAAAAGAAGTGCTCGCATTGCCATAGGACTGTATCATTTTGTCTCATCTGATAGCCTTCATCCAACAAGTAGTACCACTTGATCAGTTGGTTAATTGCTCTTTACCAAGCCTACACTATCCAAAGTGAGTTGTTAAAAGACCAAAGCCTTTCAGAAGAAAAAGCCTGATGCCTGTTGTATTGAGGTTGGTGGGGGTCTTTCCCCTCAGCCTGGTCACCACCGACAGCCCATCTCAGGATCAGCCCTGTCTCGTGCTCGCTCTGCAGCATCATCACTCCTGGTTCCTGCAGCCCCGAGGAGGAGGGCAAGCCAGCCAAAGGCTCACTGCATCCAGGGCCTGTAGAGACAGAGACTGCAACTAAGGAGACCATAGTGATTCCCACCAGGACACAAAGGATCTTGTCAGCAGCAAGGATGTATGGGCAGAGCACTGCCTTCCCCAGCAGTGGGGAGGAGGATGGTGATATTGCAGCAAACCCTGAATGAAGGCAGCCACCAGGCAGGCCTGGTACACATGCTCAAGCTCCACCATTGACTAATTAGGGAAGTCCATGGCACCTCATCCCATGGCTGTCCTACCTCAGCAGCTGCAACGGTCGCACCTCTTCAGACAGCCAGGCTGGTACATCAGCTGAGTTGGCTCCTGCACCTTGAGTATGGGGATGCTGGGGAGCTTGCATCTGATGGGATGCTTGTCCACGTGGTGCACCCTCAGCAGAGGTAGCAGCCAACCCAGCCGTGGTAAATAAGGGAGGTGGAAGAGGTACAAGACATCCAGGCCAGCTTAGCCCTTAGCAGGATAGTTGGGCATTGCAGAGTTCTCTTTCTGGATCTTTAATTTTTTTTCTTTTCCAGTTTTGGCACATATGAGGTGAGGATTCTTGTCTATATTGTATTATGGACATTTCAGAAGGCACAGTAACATCCACCTATGCCCTTTCTTTGTGTGGGTGCACTTCTACTCAGTTTGGATCAATATTTTATGGGAGACAGAAAGAGAGCGTGCAAGTAATCCTAAGTCACCTTTCTGGGAAGGGACACAGGCAGAATAGAGAGCAAGGTAATGGGACCTGGTTGCAATGAACAGAAGAGATCAGCTGAGAAGTCATTCTTAGGGCAAATCTTGATTTTTGAGACGTTTCCCTATCCATCTCCTGCTTCACTTTCTGCAGGGTACTTGACACACTTGCAATTTCCTACTACCTCCTAACCTACCCCCTTATGGATGTAAAAGGTGGCTGCAGCATGATTAGAAGAAGCCTAGGCAGGGATGACAAGCTAAAGGGTATGCACGTCTGTGCCAGGAACTTGCAGAGGATACTTTTCCTTCTAGCACAGACCCTTATGGGGAAATCTTCCCATCACCATACAGCTAAGGACATGCATATGTCCCTGGAAGCTGTATTTGATACTGAGTTTTCCAAGTGGTGGTAGTGGTGTGGAGGAAGGTTACTAGCACTGATCTTCTCTGCCATTGTAGAAGATAATGAAGTGCCCATAAAAAAAAAAAGTGTTTGGGGGTTGGTTTCTTCCCCTCTCAAATGGAGGATGGTCACCTCCAGCATGGGCTGTTCAGCATGGCTAAACTGCTGCTTGTTCTTCTGGCAATAGAGGGAGAAGTCTATCTGCAGAGAGTGGGAAAGTGGGGAGAGGAAGGGCAAATCAGCTGAAGGAGGAAGGATCTTGTGGTTGGCAATGGAAGACAGGCAGGAGGAGATGCAAGTAGGAACCCTCAGTGCCAATGGTATATGGCAAGAAGACAAAACTCTCTTGTCCTGTATGGAGTTTACAGTAGAGCTCTTAAGGAGGTAAAAGTCCTGCACATCACCATCTAGAGCATCCTTGTAGGAGTGCTGCAGGGTGGAACTAGGGTCATCCCATGCCTGGTACAGGTGCCTTAGGCACTTACACAGGGACAGCCCTCAGTAATGACCAAAGAGGATAATGCAGTTACTTACTTACATGCCTATAACCTCTCCTCAGCATTAATGCACACAGGATGTTGGCCTTCACTTGGAAATGTTCCCAAGAAAGGGCTGACTACAGTCTCAGTACTAAAAGGTAGTAATTAACAATATTTCATATCCTTTACCCGAACTAATCCTGGAAAAGAGAAACTGATATAATAAAGAAGCAGCTAGAGAAAGCACAATTGAGAATACATTAAAGATTTTATGTGAGGAGAATAAGAAACTTTTATTAACACGTACAAAAAGTTCATTAAAATGAGACAGCAGGAAATAACAGGCCAATGTTGCAGGCCTTTCTAATACCATCATTCCCCATTCAGCTAAAACCTGTACTAGACACTAAAAGAAGTTCTTTTTTTTTCTTTCAAATGAGTATGCACTCCTATATTTTTGTATTTTGTGATACTTCATGAGCACCTGCATTAAATTCCACATTTAGCTTAGCTTTGTCCAGTAGTGAAAGAAATTAAAGTTACCTATATGGTCACATTCAGTAATTCGTTAGATGTATGTGGCTGGTAGGGAAATTTTGGTAGTTAACAGAAGGTTTTGGTTTAGTGTCTCTAGACACTTAAGTCATCTAGAGAAACAACACAATCTTTACTAGGCAGGCTAACAGTGAGATGAAAAGATAGCTTAAGACTTTGCCTCTTAACTGTTACCTGTTGTGTACCTGGAGCTAATGAATTCATATTTTATCAGAGTCTTGAATGACAGATTAAAACCATCCCTGGTTTGTTTGATAGTGTAGACCCAGTACTTCGCTACACACAAACAAAGTCAAGGAGGGTGGCTTAGTGCCCTGTCACCAGGCGTAGCAGGAGGCACATGCTTGCACTGCAGTTCAAGTGTTCGTGGTTGTGGTAACAAAACCCAATTTAGCGCTGGAGCTGGGCAAAAGTTTTCATTTGCGAACGGTGCCATGACCCTTTGCCTCAAACTGCATTAAATAGCTGCTAGGAGTGGACTTGGCCAAGCTGGCATGGACACAGAGCAACGACTGAAATGTGCCCAAGCCTACCTGGCCACCACAGCTCTCCTGAGCGGTGGTGTGTGAGTCGGTGCCATTTTACTCTCAGTAGCTTGGTACTGTGTCACTTCTTGTATCGACTCCCCAAGGCACTTTCAGGCCAGCATCCCAGCTGGGGATAGGCAGGTACGAGCGTGTTTCAGCCCGATTCTCCCTTTGCCCTCATCTGTAAATGCAGTGCCAAGGGCAACGTGGGGTGTGCGCAGGAGCCACCGTCGCCAACACACACCTTCTGGGTCTTCTCTACTGAGGGTTTAAAAAGCGGGACTGAAAACGTGTCCTGAAATACTGGCTGTGTTTCTTGACTTCCAAAAAAATGCCACGCTCATCACTCAGACATAAGATTCTGAGGAGCGCTTTGCTAGGGCCATGGTATCCAAAAAATGGCTGCCTAAAGTCAAGCTTCTCAGAGTGTGCTTAGGCATCTAAGAAAGAGTCTTTTTTAAAAAAATGTAGAATATCTAACTTGATGTTTTCACAAACCAGGCATCAGAATGAAAAATAAGTGTTGAAATGACACCATGGTTTGTAAAGCTCTCTTACAGGCTGAGGTGAAAAAAATAAATTGAGGTTAACAAGAGAAGTCAGGAAAGTGGAGAGGCAGGAAATTAAACCTTACTGTTCTCAGCACTTATTCGGAGAAAAAAATTAATAGCATTTTGTTTTGTAGCAAACATTTTTCACAATGGTTCCTAGCAAGTATCAGCCACAGATATATTGCTTTATCAGAAAGCTGGCAAGCAAGAACACAAAGAGCACAGATGGGAATGCAGAGACGGAAAAATAAGCAAAAACTATTCTGGCTTGTATCTTAAGTATGTATAAGGTACTACCCTGGTATCTAATTATAGGCTGTGCAGGAAGTAACAGCTATAGTTAAGGTTTCTTGACATTCTTATCTGCATGTCTTCTCATGCTTTCAATGTCAACAGATTGTTTAAGCTGCTGTTTTCCATGGTGGGTATCTGCCTCTGGCTTAACGCACTCCAGACAGAATCAGCCCAACTAGTTCAACTGTTTTGCAGGAAAAAAGTAGGGGAGGCAATCCTGGAACTTCACCCATCCTGAAGAAACATTTGCAGCTTTTTTTTGCTATCTGCATTTAAAGATATATCCCTGTAAAGCTTTATATTCCTGTTGACACCCACAGTTACTGAAACAGTCCTGCTTTTGACCACAGTTTAATACTAAAAGAGAGTAACCATGGTCCAGACACACGATCCCAGTCAGTGCTGAGGTGAGACCCATCTGTCAAGAAGCCAAGGACAGAGCCATAGGCTCCCACCCCGTAGTCTGGCTTACTCCTGTTTGCAGTTTGGACCCAGTCGCTGGGCTCGGCTCTCACACTGGTATCACCCGGCATCTCCGTCCTCCTCCTGCTCTGACCGCACTGCGATCCCGCACAACGGCATTCACCACAGTGCTCGTTACGGGCTCCGATACGGGGGTCAGTCTCACTCAAAACACACCAAAGTGTAGCTGGTGTATTAGTCTGATAGTTCATTGATTTGGGCAGGTTTCTTGACAAAAACCCGATTAATCTGAGAGAGTGCTTCTAGGGCAGAGGACACTGAAAAGAAAAGAAAAAGTTATATTCATAGTTACAGGTGAGGGAATTTCAATTATTTTTATACTCCTTAAATAAATATGTCTACAGAATGAAAACTGTCTTTGGAGGCACAGTATAAACAGTAAAGGAGCTGCTTGCTTCTTTGTATGGAGAGCAAGGGCCAGAGTAACTGCGCTGGTAGCTAACTATACAAAATATCAGTACCACAAAAGGGTAAACCACTGATAAGGGAAGAGTGACAGAGAACACAGAGACATAAGCAAAACCATCTCAGCCCTGTGCTGGGAGGCAAACACCTACAAGAAAACACTTAACCCTTTTTCAGGCTCAAGCATTATGGAAAGAAGCTTGCATTTATTGTCCTTGGATGATATGAAAATGCCACAAGTAAACAAATAGTGTGAGAACTTCATTGTTTCCAGGATTGTGCAGGGTTATACAATTATAGAACAATATGGTTTCTTCTGCTTAAGAAGGCTTATATGTAAAATACCCATAGCTATAAAGGCAAATGCAATGGGAACTAACAAGACTGTTGTGTGGAGTGCTCTGGATGGCAGAAAAAAAGTTAGTGAAGAAAGAGAGGGAAATAACTGCAGGGTTTTATAGCATTTTTATTTTCCTCCAGTAAAATTTCGGATAAGGTCCACTTTATCTTGGATGGACAACAGCCTGATGGAGCTGGTTTTTGGCTTATGACAACCAGAGCCCCCCAAAAAGTGATTGAGCCACATCTTGCCTCCAGAAAATTCCCAGCCTCGCCCTCTCCGCAGGGCTCTCACGTGACATTGAAAAAACCCATCACAGGCACCTCTCAGTATCCCCCGGGGTTTAGATCAGCTTACCCTTTGGAAACGACCAGAGGAGATGCCAAGAGATACTTTGCCCATGATCTTTGTCTAAGCTAGCCCAGACGGATCACTCCTGAGCAGCTATTCAATCCTCACAAAAAAACTGCCTGTGGTGACATGGCAAGGGGCATCTTCTGACCAAAGCGCCTTAGACTTCAGACAGCACCACTTGGTACCCACCAAGTCCTGTGAGCTGAAAGGGTGGCATCATCCCGGCTTGTCCATGGGGAGCTGAGGCGCAGGCAATTTCTGATGGAAAAGATGTGTTTGTTTGGATGCTGCATTTTCATCTCTGAGGGTGCAGTGTTTGGATTTGTTTTGGGGGTGGGGGTTTTTTCTGACTACGGAGCCTAAGGCTGCATTGTGGAGGTTCAAAGCCCAGATATCACTGTCTGGCACGTGTAGAAAAAAGGTAAACTGGTTTTGCCCAGTTTCACCACAAATGCAGATTTCTGACAGGGTAAAATTTCACCTGGGCTCCCTTGTAATCCAGGAGGATTTAATAATTCCTCTTTACCTTTAATCCTTGTTTTCCCAGAGGGCCCATTTTTTCTGGCCAGGCCTGAATTATCTAAATATATACATTCAAAGCAATTTTGCATTACCCATTCCGCAGTACTGGGCACAGAGAGACTGTTCCACCTGTCATGGTTCATCTGGGGGTACCCCAAATTAAATCTGCTGTAGCCATCTACTTGCAGGGCTGATGATACTCCTCTCTTTCTAGTTTTACAGCAGTGGAATTCTGTTGCCAACACAAGTTTGCTTCAGATTTCCAGCACGAGGAGGGAGCCCCAGCCAAGTTTGAGAGCCCCGGCCCACCTAACAGTGATGTGACATGGGATGAGTTCTCTGGCTTTCTCCTGCTCTCCCAGGAGGCAGGAACAAACCCCTTCAGTAACCCTTCTGCAGATGTTGCAGCTTCTCCCCACTGCTCTGCCACACTGCAGGACCTCCACAGCCACAGGGATGGCTGAAGTGGCTTTTTCTAATCAGTGTTTCTTACCAAGGTGACTACCACAATCCTGCCTTTCCCAGGACCCACCAACTTTCCCTAGCCAGCAAACTAGTTTGCCAGCTCCCTATTGCCTCAGTACATCCAAACACGTTGTCCCAAAACATCTTTGTTTCTCTCCACTGCTTGCCCTGCTTCTTAAGAATAATAACACGGCTTATCTGATAATGGCTACAACAAAAAGCTTGCTGGAATTACTGTATATATATAAGGCCAAATGCAGCCCTGACAAACTTGTATTGGAATTAATGTGGTTGTGCTAAGGGTGCATTTGTTCCATTTCCTTCATTGCTTTGCCAGCAACCGTTGTATGATAAGCTTTGGTATGTGGAAGGTGAAACAAAAGGGTATCAGGGAAAAACAAAGTGGTTTCATCATCTGAGGTACAGGTTATTGTTTGGGAATGCAAAGATCTGGTACATCTAAACATTTTACTTCAATGCATAGTCCTGTTTGACCTGTGAGCTTTCTTCATTTTTCAGGAGAAGAAAAAAAAAATTAAAAAATTGAAATACAAGAAAAATAGTTGATGAAACCTTGTTCCATCACTTTGCACTGAGGTCCATTATGTTGTTTGTCTTTTATTAATTCTGAGAGATACTCCATCTGTGTCATAACCAGACCACAGAGAAAGCACCAGTTAATAGTGCTACCATCATAGCTCTTTCATAGTCTTTTTCATTTATAACTCTTATGAGTCAGTGAAAGTCCATGGGAGATAACAGTGAATTTAAAAAGCCATCCCTTCTTTGGAGAATACCCACAACTTCACGCTCCCCTTGGCTGACGTGTTGGCAGCTGCAGCCCAGCAGCAAATCTGTTTTCAGTCACGGTTTGATAATGCACCTTGAAATACTCTATTTCTAAAAGCTGAGGGTTTCCTACTCCTTTAAAAAGCCTAGTGAGTCCGTGGACAAGTGCTACCTCCTGTGTCACGAGTTCTCCCTTGGTTAGCCATCTTGTTTAGAGTGGGTGAGGAGTAATTTGGACTGCAGAGTGCTTGAAGGATATAAAACTGTTTGGGACCTGCAGTAGTTTTTATGCAATGGGGTGAGTGATTACAGGCCTGTGACAAAGGAATTAACCTTATCCATATCCAAATTCTGGGGTACTGATTCCTTTGCTTTTGAAACATGCCCCAAGAAAAGCAGCCCTCAAGGTTGTTCCCACAATGGGATTTTCCCCACTTAAAACCTAATTACTGCCCAGCATCACTGATGGACATTGAGCTCAGCTGTGCCTGGGTTGTATCACCTGGGCAAATCAACCAGCTGCCTCACACTGGTGGGTGTGGTGGATGTCTCTAAAAGTCCGGGAGGGACCTCCTACCCCTGTTTGGTTAGAAGTCCTGTTGGTTTAGTAAAGGTATTGAAGGAGCTCACAGTGTTGTGAGAAGTTATGAGGCTCTTGGGGGAGGGCTGACTTGGTGCTTGGAGAGGTGGATGTGTGGAAAAACTGAGCAAATACTTACTGAGGGGCTTTGACCTAAAGAAAGTTTCCAGGGAAGCAGCATTGCTGGGTATCCTCTTGGAGATGGGAGACCTGAAGTGACCATAAAGGATGGGCATGCTGATATGCTTCTGGGAGGTAAGAAACGTTGGAAACTTGGACTGTGCCACATAACTGTAGTAAACGCTGGGCATGGACTGCTAGCCAAAAACTTGTGAAGGTTGCTGTCTTGGTTTTGGCTGGAATAAAGTTAATTTTTTTCCTAGTAGCTGGTATAGTGTTATGTTTTGGATTTAGGATGAGAATAATGTTGATAACACACTGATGTTGTAGTTGTTGCTAAGTAGTGTTTATAGTAAGTCAGGGACTTTCCAGCTTCTCATGCCCAGCCAGCAAGAAGGCTGGAGGGGCACAAGGAGTTGGGAGGGGACACAGCCAGGACAGCTGACCCAGACTGGCCAAAGGGGTATTCCAGACCATGGGACGTCATGCCCAGTATATAAACTGGGGGAGTTGGCTGGGGGGTACCATGGCTCGGGGATTGGCTGGGCATCAATCAATGGGTGGTGAGCAATTGTATTGTGCATCACTTCTTTTGTATATTTGATTAGTATTTCCCCATCCTTTTCTGTCCTATTAAACTGTCTTTATCTCAGCCCTAGAGTTTAACTCCCCCCCCCCCCCCCCCCCCCCGATTCTCTCCCCCATCCCACTCAGGGGGGAGGAGTGAGCGAGCGGCTGCATGGTGCTTAGTTGCTGGCTAGGGTTAAACCATGACAGTAGCTCATTACTCTTCCTGAGCATCAAAAAATCCTATATTTACCATGGGACAAGAATTCATGTTTGTTATCATGGAATAACTGAAGCTTGTGAAGTTAACAGTATACTTATCTCCAAATAACTTGTTTGAGTGCATGTAACTAAAGACAGACTGCAAATACTAAGTCCTAGGCAAGGTCTGTTTCTTAGTTTGTATCAGTGTCTGCTTTTTTGGCTTTCCTGAAGAAGGAGAGGGAGAGGAATACAAGTAGTCATCAAAGGGGGAAGCTGACGGAAGGGTAGTCTTTAAAAAACTCTAGGAGTCTTATTGTCCTCATACTGAACTTGGCATTAGATGGCCACATCAAAAAGGAGTTGCTCCGTTTGACAAAGCTACCTGGTTTTCAGGGTCAGGCTTTGGTATAAGGACCCCATTTTTTGCAAGCCCTTGTCTTGACAAGGGAGACCTTGGGTCTGGAAGCCTGAATGTCCTGGGGTAGGGTCCAGGGGTAACACCCCTGTGCTGTGTTGCTCACTAACACCCAGTTCAGTCTTTTTAAGTAGCTTAATTTAGTCTAGAGCCTGCCCAGGACTCTGCTGACCAATTGCTTGTCATGCCTGTTTCTGCAGGGCTGTCCTGCCTATGCTGTCTTAGGTTTCCTTCCCTGGCTGGAAGGGGGTAGAGGGTGCACGCTTAGAATATAGCACAAACTGTTTCTGTACATCTCAGAAACTGTACCTAAATAAAAAGAGTGGGGTTTCCAGGCACCACTAGATGGTGCCTCCTGATCGCTCTTGCTGGGAAAATAGAGATGCTCATCCAAGAAAACAACAGGGAAGACGAAGGGGGATGGATTGCGCAGCTGATTGTGGGAGCGGAAGGTCTCAGACCCTGTCTGGGGATGTGTCTCTTTTCAGTATAGAAGGAAATTCAGTAGCTTATACTTGCAAGAAGTCCATGCAGTTAGATGAAGCGCAGGTGCAGAAGTGATTCCTGGATCCTGTGGCCTGTAAGTGATCTGAAGGACTTATGTTATTCAATTAATAAGCCAAGTGTGGAGAAAAAAAATATCCAAAGGGGCTGGGGTTCAGATAGGTTTGAAGTAGCAATATTAGCTAAGACAAAGCAAGCAAAAAAATTAAGAGTATCCCCTCCATCAGAAAAAAAAAAAAAAAAAAAAATTGACCTCTGAGCATCTTAAACATGATCATACATATTTTTATTTCCTGCACCCATAATCTTCACTTCTGTCATATTTTCAGGTTTTTTCTTAAAAAAAATTAAGGCCTAGAATCTTCCTTTGTTAAAATAAATAATAAAAATGAGGTCAGAGTAGCCCAGACTTGTGGCTTGGGTGCCTGTTACAAGTCTGGCCTTCTGGTTGCGTTCAAGTACACAGAGTGGATATTACTGAAGGTAACAATATCGAATGATACAGACCCAAGAGATCTGCTCACACGTGGATTTACCAGAAGGGCCATAACGAGTTCTCTTTTCTTCCCTCACTGTCCCCCTGGTCCCCTGTTGCAGCATTGCCAGCCCGCATTGTCTTTGGTAGTGAAGGGATCAGGAGGTGGGTGAGGGCACAGGAGGGGAAGAGCTGCATTGCCCTCTGCTTCGCTGTTCACATCAGGTCTGTGTCCACCTGAGGACTGCTATGTTGTCTGAAACTCCTAAGAGCAGGTTTTTCTGAAGTGCTTAGGGCCAGATTCTGGCTTAAGACTGGGGTTACCTACATCAATGAGTTTATTCAAGGGCTATGAATGAAGTCAGACTGGTGTCTGTCACTTGTCTGAGTGACAAGTACATCTGCAAAACAGATAAATATTTGACCATGTTTTCACTGCACCAGGGTTCAGCTCTATTCTTGATCTTGACTTATTTTTTTCCTCCCCCTTTTCCTCTTATTCCAGTGCTTACTCTTCTGCTATTGTAATCGTATCGCTAAAATAAGCGTGCTTTCTGCTAGGGGATGAAAGCTTCGGTTCCAAGACACTTCATTCTCTGCCACCGTGTTTCAGTGCTGTGGTTTATGCCAAGGCTGGTGGGGAGGAGAAGCCAGGTCTAGAAGCCCTCGAGGGAAGGGTGTGCGCTTTCCTGCGGTACACATGCAAAGACAGGATGTTGCTATGTTTAGCTTGGGTTCCTCTTGGCAACAAAACCTTTTCCATAAAATATCTTCCATAAAATATCATCCATAAACTCCAGGTGGATCTTTGAAATCCCATCCAGAATACTATGATTCCAATAAAAAGCACAGTGAAAAATCAAGATACAGTGTAGCACGTTGGGAACATATGATGTGAAAATATGTAAAGCTCTGAAAATCAATTGGTTTGGGTAGTAAGAGGCAACCCTGCAATTAACAAGTCGGCAAAATGATAACCTGTAAAATAGTAATGCTGTCACTCCTTATTAAGTCCCTGAGTACTTCTATTTCATTGATCTATGGTGCCTACATTTCAAAAAGGATAACCGGTGGTGGGAGAGGTCTGGAAAGGTTTAGAAAATGTTTGAGGCTAATTCAGGAAAATGTATGTAGCAAAATTCATGCTTAGTTTGCTTATATGAAAGATGATTTTAGTGCTATAGGAGTCTACAAAGCACTAAGTCTACTGCTAGATGGCTCTCTCACCTAAGAGAAAATTCAGATACACAGTGGTTGGCAGCTGAAGTGAGGCAAGGTCTGACTAAAAATTGAGTTCCAGCTCCCAACAGTGAGGATAATTGGTTAATGGGATGACTAATTGCAGGGAGGGCATGAGGACTCTGTGACTTAAATCTTGATTAAAAACCTGGCTCATTCTCAAAATGCTTTATATCCCAAAGATGGGTTCTGGGCTTGATGCAGAAATTTCAACAGAAGTTTTAGGTCTGCTCTGTAGAGGGGGAACTTCAGTCTCTGAAATAAAGCTATTGCAGAAGAACAACTGCTGAGTTGGTAAGAAGTATGGTTATGTAGACCACTAAGTAGAAATAAGGTATTTTATGTAACACAGGTGAGGCTGAGATGGGATAAATGAGCTTTGCACAGTGACACCAGTCACCAGAAAGCATGTGCACATGGATGCTCACTGGAGGTCAGTAATGCAGAGGAGGGAGTGTAAGACTTCTGCTGTGCCTTGTTGGTCTTACACTAGCATACACTTGCTGTGAGATGTCAGCCCAAGATCCCCAATGTGGATTACAGGGCTGTGCCATTTCTGGCTCTGTTTTTTCATGAAACACGAAGTACTAAAAGGAGCTGCTGTCATTTGTGATCTTAACTTACAGCTTGGTACTATTCTCTCTCCATTGCTGTGGCAAGTATTATCTTGTGAGCTCACTGGTCTGGATTACCTATCCGTGGCAGGACACTTGCCTTTCTCCATGCACCTTGAGGGCTGTGGTGCTGCTTAGTCCTATATGACTGTAGTCAGTGGTCTGGTTTTTTCCATGTTTCCTTTCTTTTTGGAGTTCAGAGCCCCTTGCTTGCCTCAGGTGTGTATTTGTAGCTGAGTTTGCACACCTGTGATTATAAGTAAATGTAATGGCTTAGCCCAGAGAGGCTGTATTGGCTTGCAAATAATGGTGGGATTTACTGATAAGGCTTTGTAGTATAGCTGCCTCCCTCAGACTAGACATGGAGGCAGTGTTTCCCTTGCAGAGCTGTTGTGGTGACTGGAAAAATCAGCTGGAGCAAAAGGGAACCTTCTCGGTCTATGCCACTTTCAGGGACATCTTCTGAGGTTCCCTGAAAAACTGACTTCTCAGCTGTGCTGGTAGTGCTTCAGAGCATCTCTTCTCTGTCTGCAGAACAGGGCTCGGTCTGGCTTGCTCAAAGAGGCTTACTGTGCCTCTCCAGCCCATTCTCTGTTACAATCTGTGGCTAAACCAGGCAACTTTTGTAGGGAAATTTGGGGTCTGTGAATGCATCCATGTAGGATGTTACTCTGAAGAACACCAGGTTCAGAGAAGAATGGAAGGGGTGACTTTGAAAGGTGCTGGTCCTACTTTCAGTTAACTTGTGACTGCATGATGCTTCCATTGAATAGGGCCCTATAATTCTTGCAGAAGAGCTCTGCTCTGTGGCCATAAGCAAGAGACAATGCCAAAGTGTACTTCC
The DNA here is from genome assembly GCF_026419915.1 of Harpia harpyja. Lineage (NCBI taxonomy): Eukaryota > Metazoa > Chordata > Aves > Accipitriformes > Accipitridae > Harpia > Harpia harpyja. The sequence goes on along the minus strand of NC_068945.1, from coordinate 25,590,539 downwards.
AGGCATCTTTAAAATGTGTACTCACAAAATAGCCTCTGAGATATTTCATTTGCAGGTGTACTACCTTGATTGCCCTCTGATTTTCAGAGACCTGAGCAGTTCCTCCAGCTGTGGATGGCCAGAGGAGCACAGCTGTTGGTGTTCCTTGAGAGACATGGCAAAGAGATGCAGCTGTCTGCTGAAGTTGCTCTGAAGTCTAGCTGGTGTCTTGGGAGAAACTGAGATTCCTTGGCCCTTCAGTTAAGCAGAAGTGAGCACAAAAGGCCTGTTGTGATGCAGTAACCACTAGGTTAAATGGATTTTCTCAGTACTGCTGTGTCCTGCAGGGTAACAGATACAATGACCAGACACCTGAGGTGGAAACTTCACTGCTTCCTCCTGCTGATGGTTGAAAATCTACATTGATGATGTTTCTAAGCCTCTGTAGCTTCCAGATGATGTAAGCCTTATCTATTTGCTCACAGGAACTCTCAATGGATTTTCATATTTAAATCGTGCACACACACACTCTTCATTGAGTTTATGAATGAGGCCAGCTTCTGAACCGTTTGTAGGCTTCATCCATCTGCAAAAACATCTCATTGCAGAGACTCTGCTCGCTCCATGGTATGAATAATGCAGAAGAATTGCTCTGTTGAAGCTGGCTTCATTGTCAGTTTAAGATGAACATGAATAATTTAATACATTTTCTTCTCAGGGACAAGAACAGCTGCCATCTAAGCTGTTTAACCCCATTTGCTTTCTCACGTTTCTCCTTAAACTTGCTAAAGCCCCTGTGCTTAGCCATACCATATAGGAATGCATCAAATTCATTTGGGGTTTTTCGCTTGCTTGAGGTTGTCTCACAAATAATCTGCTATGGTCATTAAGCAGGCCTAAGCTAAGCGAGGGCTAGTTACAATTATTGTGTGTACACCATTTGTCTCCAGCTTTAACTCTTTGGTTGCTGGCTCCCTGCAGAACTCTACTGGGACTTCAACAGCAGGGTGCTGGGCAGCTAGTAAGTGCCTTCACAAAGCTAAACCTTCACCAGTGAGGAATATCATTAAGATGTGTCAAGAGATTAAATATTTAAGCAGTTGGTGTGGAAACTATGGAATTAATAGCCTGTCAGTTAAGCCTTCAAAGTTAGAACTGACTTCCCCATGGAGCTTGGGCACGGATAGTCCCATTAGGTGAGGGAGGGAAATCTGTGATGTCTATTTCCCATGGTTTTTTTTTAAATGGAGCATGTTGCTTTGAAATCATGGGAGCTGGCCTGTCAAACTGAACTTGTCTGTTCATTGAGAAATTCAGTGTTTATAATTATCTACTCTTAAAAGAAATTGTTTATGCAGGGAGACTATGTATAGCAGAAGGTCTAATTAGATGTGAGGTCCATGATGGGGAAACCTGAAGGGAGGAGGGATTTTTTTTCTGAAGCCTGATATGGGAATGTTAGGAAATCATGAAAGACCTGTAAAATGTTCATTTGAAGAACAGCGCAAGAGCATTTAGAGTAACTACATTGTAAAACTTCACTCTTCAAAATGCTCTTACTTGTAATTGCCCAGTTCCTTTTGATATAGTCATTTCATCTATGCACTTGCAAACATTATATATTAAAGTGTCTGTAACCTTGGGAGTGTACTACAAGCTATAATGAGCATATAGTAAGATGTGTTCCTATTTCCTAGCTTTTTCCTTAGAAATCATGTTCCTTCTTGGTTAGTCAGTCTGTCTTTACATGCTGTTTCTGAAGCATGTGAGCACAAATTTCCTCTTTATTTTTTTTAACAAGCCAGTACTGATGTTTTCTACTTCCAACACATTTCCCTCCATGGTAGAGGCTTTGTCCAGCAAGGAATGCACTACATTATTAGTGAGTGGGTAAGTAAATTCATAAAACAAATATAATTTGAGTAATAAAAGTTGTACTTGGTGTTAGTGATGGAGCTGTTCTGCATGTTTTATGTGCTGACTGAATTATACTTTATTTTTCACATACTTAAAGCAATGGAGTTTGATAAGCAAGTAGCTATTACAGATATTTAAGCTGTCTATAAAAACAGTTTTCTTGAAGGGAGCAAGGGAAGCTGGGTGTGACAAGGTCTTCATCCTTCCAGAAATATACTTCTAGAAATAAAATGTTTTGTATTTTAGATACCATGATGAAATTGTATGGATTCTGTGGAACTGCTGGCTTATATCATGGCAGGGGGTAGAATGTTCTGTGGTGTTATGGGAAGCAGAAAAACAGAGTTCTGTGCAACTGGCTGTATGGTGGCTCTTGGAGGAAAGCTGTAATGACTCACAACCTGCATGATCCTTGTGTCTTATAGTACTCTTTAGAATTGCAGAGTCTTTTGCCAAAACTTCCTTTCCCTGCAGCTGTAAAGTTGGCTCTCACCTTCCAACTTCCAGATTGGATATGTTTTAGTGGTGTCATGGCTTTGACCCTGTGAAATTAGCAGTATAGCATGAGATTTCTACTTCTAAAAAAATCTGAACTGCTGAACAAATGTGCTTCAGGATAAGAACTAGGGGACAGGAGCAGGGCACCTGGGATGATCTGAGACCCAGTCACTGTTACTGCACCAAAATAGCTGGGGATTGAACCTTCTGTGTTTGACCTGTGTTTTGCTGGTGGCCTGGCCGTGGTGAATGGGGGTACTGCTGAGTTACCCGGTCTTTACTGAGGCTGGTTACAACCACGCAGGAAAGACCCTGCATGTTATGTTTGCTTTATGCTGAAAGGGCTCTGGTGGGAAGGGCCGAGCTCCCAGCTTCCTTCCCCGGAGGCTCCAAAGGACTGTGGCTCCTACCAGCAACATTTTTGAGAGGAATCTGGAAAAAGCTCACTTTCCCAGCCCTCTCGCTACAGAAAGATTTAATTTCCACACACACCCCCCCAGTGAGGAAGCATCACAAAACCCTTGAAATCTGATTGAGTCATTAATTAAACATACTGGTTTAAAGCTTTTTTTTTTTAAAAAGAAGACATCTGCCCAAAGCCTTTTCTGTGCAGATGTCTTAGCCTTATCCTGACTTAGAAATTTCAGCTAGTTTCAAGCAGCCCATTTACTGAAAGTAGTAAACTAGCTGAGCAAAAGGCACTTAGTGAGAGAAATAAAACTTAAACATGAGCACTTCAGTCCTAACCTCTGAATAGTAAACAGCTCCAAAGAGACCAGGGCAATCTGCCTCTTCAGCAGCTGTGCCAGTGAGGTGGAGAGATAAGTGCAATTCAGCTGGGCATGTTGCAGGTCCAAAAGTGATTTGCAGCCCACACAGGGTGAGGTGTCTTGCCAACTCTTGCTGAAAGGTCCCTCTCTTTTTTTTTTTTTAAGTGGTATTAGGCTATGCAGAAATGTGGTTTTGGCCTTCAGGAAGTGCTCAAGTTGTTAATTCCTGGTTAATAAGTTGGTGGGAAGCAAATGAAGCAGAGAAGTCATCTCGCATAATATAAAAAGATGGACTCCCAAAGCATGAGAGATACAGTAATTGCTATAAGGCAGGATATGAGGAAAGTTCTTCCCATGGCTGTTTCTTTGCTCTCTATTTAATATTAGGTTATGCTTTTCTGGTGTGTCATGTCTGTTTCTACTCTTCAACTTTGGTTTGTGTTTGGTAAATTCAGTTCAGCTGGGGGGAAGCCATCTGAGGGCATTGCTGTTGCTGCAGGTTGGATAACATTGGGTACCCTTCACAGTTCAGTGCCCTTTTCCAGTAGATGGTAAAATCTCAGGCGGCCTGATCTGATAAAAGCATCAGAGGTAACAGTTGGGCTGTTCAGCAAGAGAAATTATTGAGTTTTGGGTGTGGTCTTTCAGACAAAGTAATAGTAAAAATGGCACATTCATTTTGCGCAGTCTGCATGTGGCTTAGTGTTTGGTTGCCTGTCCTTGGCCGTGCAGCAGGTCTGAAGATGTGACCAGTGCTGATGTGTGGTAGCTACGACTGCTGGAAGGAGATGTCACAACTTGAAAGGATAAACCTCCAGTGATATTCTAAAGGTGTTCAAGTCCTCTCTAATCTTTCTGACTGGATGAGAACAATGTTTAACAGCAAGAAAACTTTAGTATTTCTTACGACAAGCCTTTGTTCTTCTTTTGCATCCTTCTGGGTTGAGCTGTGCTCTAGCAGGGAGATGGCAGTGTGCAGTGAAACATGCTAATGCTATGCTTGTTAGCTGAGTGAAATCATCTGTTTGCAGCTGAGTTTATTCCTTTAAAAGAAAGTTCTATCAAGACTCATGAATGCACTAACAGAGTATATCACTTCACAGGCATTTTGGATACATAGGTTGGGCTCTGAGGGGTAATGTAGAAAGCAAACTGGGCACTAACGTGGGATATGGCATGAACAGGGTTTCTGTCTCCAGGGCTGCCTTTTAAAGCTCTCCATGGTATGCTTGGGACACAAAGTGAACAGCAGGGCCTCCAGATCTGCTGCACTGAGAGCTGCAATGAACTGCTTGGTATCAGCTGCAGAGCTCCCATGTACTGATCTGACACTGCTCTCCCATGGCAGACTCCGTTCCAGGAGAGGATGATGATGCTAATCAGCTCTTCCACCTTGATACTGCCTGAACCACCACCTGAAGTGTGGATACTTGTCCAGGAAGAGTTTCATAGGAGCTCAGCTTAAACTCCTAAAGCCAGACAGAATCTTTATATGCCTTAGTCTGAAATCCTGTTCCTTACATGCTGTCCAGCCTAAGCTGGACACTCTAAACTCAGACTACCAATTGAATGACCATGTTAACTACTGAAACCAGTTGTTATCAGCTACTTTGAGCAACTCAGCTCCATAAACAATAGGTTTTACACTTGGATTTGGGGACAGGATTACCAGGGAACTGCTTTGCCTTATCCTTGGTCTCAGTAGCTGCTCCATGAGGCTGTTTTCCTTTTATCTGGAAGGGTTGGCCTGCAAAGAGGAGCATCTTTTTGAAGGCAATGCCTCCAATGTTTCATTTTTTCCCTCCCACCACCCTCTGCAAATTGGTGGAACGAAGTCTGCACATGTGTTTAAATACATGCTTTAATGCAAAGTGCATGAGCACAGTGTGGCAAGAGAGAGGCTTTGCTCATGAAGTCTTTCACACTGACCCAAGTCTGAGTCAAAGAGTTTGCCATGTGCCCAGTTTTTCTCAAAGTTGATGGAAGTCATCTAGAAACAGCAGAAGCAAACCAGGCTGCTGAAATAAAAAATATAATGTTATCTGTTTCTTATTTGTAAGGGTGGGAAGGCAGAAAAATTTGGTACTGAAATTATTAACCTGACTGTGTGGCTCCTAATTACAGCTACCTCTAGCTGCAGCAAATGTCTGTGTTTTCATGACATGCAGCAGCTCCTTCCTCATGGCAGCAGCAAGCTCTGACTGTGATGGTCTCGGTAGGAAGGAAGCAGCTCTGAGGTCTGCTCAGTGCTAATTTAATGAGGTGCAGCTCCGTAGTGCGGTACAGGCCTTCAATCTTAGTGAAAGGCAAAGAGCTCCCTGCAGGCAAGCTGGAAGAGTTTGGCTCTGACAACGCCTTGCTTACAGCTAGGAGATTAATCTTCTTTGATGGGTTCCATGGAGACAAATGAGCCATAATGAGTAAACATATATTGCCTGTTTGGCAACACATCAATAGTTGTGATTTCCATTGAAAACCCAATGAGAGAAAGACTAGAATCTGTCTTCCACCCTGCTCCCCTATTCTTGTCTGAGACTACTCAGTGGTGGCTGGCTCCAGGGTGAGGAGAGAGGAGTTATCAATTTCCTTCTTTTCATTCTTTTGAAGAGACAGGTACAGAAAGATCAGAGTCCCTCTTGATAGTGATATTTAAACAGTTGCTTTGGTTAAACTATGCAGGTTGTCCATTTGTAGCTGCTCTGTTTGGGTGCGTCTGTAGAACGCTAATCTCCTCCACTCTGTCTGGTCTAGTAGCATCCCTGGATGTAGACATACTCGTCTTCCCCTTCCCAGCAAGACCTCGTGCTCCACACACCCCACTCCTCCCTGGCTAGCTTGACTCTGGTATACCTGAAGTAGGCAGCAGGTCTGTGTCCGTTCTGCTATCCTGGCATATTTGCTGGCCTGTCCCATCCTGGTGTGTCCCACCAGTGGTAGGCAAAATACACTCAACCTGCAAATAGTGTCTAAAAATGTGGTATTGCATGACATGCAACGTTCATCCGTGTCATCAATAGTTAATATTTGTATTCCTATGGTACTAAGTTACCACCCAGAACTGTAAACATGCAGTCAGTGTGACAGGCCAGCGTAAGCTGAGGAGCTGATGTGCCTCTGACCTCCAAGGGTGAAGCTTAGATGGCTCCAGAAGCCAACTGCCCAAAGCCAAAATTGTATCCTAAAGTCTGTTACTCTGTAGGGTGCTGTAGCAAACTAAAAGTCACTTCTCGGGCATGCAGCTGTATGTCCTGCTGTCTTACTGTCCTGAGAGGGGTTCTCGCTGCTTGAAGATGTGTACTGCAGGTGAGCAGGCTGGTGTTTGGTTTCTCCTCCAGGAACTCAGTGGGGGAGCTGATGAAGGGGGAAAGGAGAGAACATTGAGAATCTGACCCCTCATTTGCAGGGCGCAGAAGCATATCGTGGCTTAGAAACATCAGTAGAAAATGAGTCTGTCTCAAGTCAAGCTGAAGTTTAGCATTTTAGTTTCTATGTGTATTTTATTTGAGATCCATGGAAACGTAATTTAGTGTCTGACAATTGGAGAGTGATTGAGGTTGTTAAGCAATTTTGAAAATGTGACAGATACATTCTCTCTTTTTTTACCTGTTTATCTGCTGTTCACATCTCTTTCAAGGAAGTTGATTGGCAGCTTTATAAGTATGTAAAGCTCAAAGCAGAGGAGATACAGCTCAAAGCAGAAAAGCTACCTGGTGCTGATATGGTCTGTAGCTCCCTCTGAAAAGGGAGTTTCTAAACATCTTTTGGAGGAGCTTCAGTTTCAGGAAAAGATATAGCACGTTATTCTGAGTTGTAAAAATGGCAGTAGAGAAAAAAGTTAACCACAGTCCTAAAACCTTCTACTGCCCTCAAAAACTTTCTACTTTGTTTCATTACAGCAAATTTTGTACTCACATTAAATAGTTTGGGTATAGCTCACACCTAGCTGTTGCATCTTAAACCAAGTTAAACTGATCTGGATGATCTAGGTGATCTGACTGATCTAGAGCGTCAGTCACTCACTTGAAGATCCCTTTGGTTCAATATTTCTTAGTCCTTGCTCTAGATTTTAAGTTTTGGTTAATATATCATTTCAGAGAGAGCATGCTTTAGGTGATATTTCCTTACCTAGCTATGGGAGTTAAGTATGCAGATCTCAGTCTGCTAGACACTTTTGCACACCTCCTCTAACAAGAGAAAGTAATTAAATTCCTCATAGTAATTGAATTAGGCCAGGATTCAGTCTTTTAGTCAAGCTGGTACCTTATCCATGTTCAGAATGCACTAATGCAGTATTTTCTTCAGTTTCTTCCTCATTAATAACAATATCAAACATATACTGAAACATTTCTGCCCTGTATCATCTTTCAGAATGATAACAGAAGTTTAGAAAATACTGAGTGAAAATACAGAAAGTATCCCAGCCTTCACTCTGGGGGAATAATCGTCTAGCCTGCAGAATTGATTTTTCTACTTAAAATTGAAATGTAGCCAACTTCCTTCAGGCTCTTTTCAGTTTAAATTTATATATATGTGTGTGTGCCCCCACATAAGCTCTATTTTTCTGTCTTCTGGGCAGCTCACTATTGACGTTTCTGCAAAGATAATATTAGTCTCTCTACATATAGCTCTGAAATGGAACACTAACACATTCTGCTGTGATAGCAGCTTTGCTTCCCCTCTCAGGGAAGGTAAAAATGCATTTGCCTGAATTCAAAATTCAATGTGTATTTTATTAGATCTCCTTCTGACACAAAATTCCTCAAAGTTTGGTATGCAGCAGTTGCTAATCTTCTGTAGAAGTCTTGCAAATAAACAGATATGGAATTTTTTTCAAACTCCTCCCAGTTGTAGCATAACACTGTTGGCAAGTGCTGCTCTAAGACTAGACAATAAAAAAACAGTCTGAGCCTTCTTAAAGACATGCACATCAGCAGCATGAACTGATTTCCTGAACGTAAATGTCTTCACTGATGGTGATCCCTGCAGTACATACAGCTCTTCTCAAGTGTGGTGAAGTCCTTTTGGAGAGTGCCCAGGCTAGCTGTGCTGATGAAAGTCAAACCTTCACTCTAGATATTAGCTAAGCTGTCAGTATTTCTTGCCAAGTAAGTTACAGTAAACTGCCATGGGACCGAAGGCGTTTGTCAGATCTGTGATCCCATTTGCTTAATTACACTATTTGACCATATTGTTTTACAGGTTAATAGAAAACTATGTAGTCTGAAAGCAGTTCTTCAGAAAAGTTACATCTTTTAGAAGTATTTTAGACTGAAGTTCTCTATTGTGACGTGTTGCAATATGTGGTGAGGAGGCTGTTCTTGTGGCTAGACTGGTATGATCAGCAGGCACCTTCAATGAATATGTCTTTCTGTCTTAATTATCTTCATTAGTCTGTTCAAGAGCTTAAAACATTTGTCAGTTAATTTCAGACTGCACATCACTCATTCTATGCCATTTCTTAAGTATATGGATTGGTATGTGGGCTGGAAGGTTAATTGTTCCTCTCTAGTGAATAAACTGAGGTTTACAAATAAGGGCCAGGCTGGCAAGACAACTGGGGCTCTGGTTTTCTTAAAGCATGCTATCAAAAAAGAGAGAGATTGAGACACCTAGGAAATTCTGGAGCATTTCAGTCTACTCTTTACCTGTTCTCCTGAGAATTCATTGGGTCTTAAGCCCTTTTATGACTTGCATATCTCCCATCCACTGAGTTTATCATATTAGTTGCTCTCCTTTCTCTTTTTAAAAACATGCATGTTATCACCATGTACTATTATGCTGTGCTATCATGAGTTGCGGAAGTAGTAACTATGACTACACATGCCTTAACTTTCTTTTTTTTCTACTTCTATTTTTTTTTCATATTCCTTATCCTTGTGTGGACTTGAAATGTTGGGAACAGTATACAGCTGCAGTGGTGAAGAATTATTCCTCACCTCACTGCCTCTACATTGCAGCTACTGCAGGCTCTTACTAAACCTGTCAGTAATGCAGGCGACTTGGAGATCGTGTTCATATTTCATCTACTTTTTCTCTCCATACGTATTCCCTAACACCCTTATTGATAGTGTCAAAACTCTAGGACTTCTTGGAGTCTTCATGACCAAGAAAGCCTCAGGGGTTGCTCTCTCTTGGGAAGAAGCACCACTGGGTTGTGTGTGTGCTCGTAGGTGGGAAGGCGGCTGCTCTCCCCGGACTCACCTTTGCTCCCCTGTCCAAGGTGTTGAGTCGGGACCTGCTGCACGGGTCATTACTTGAAATGCAGCCAAATCCCTATCGGGTTTGGGGGTCCTCTGCCCTACCTTGTCTTAACGTTATCCATGGATATTTAAGATGGTGAAAGAATGAGATCGAAGGTCTCAAAAACTGCAGTTTTCTGTAGTGTGAGCTTCCCTTAGGGCTAAAACCGCTGAATTTGAGGTTTGGTGCTGCAGGTGACTGCAGCTAATGGGTTTCTAAACCTGTTTCTGAAGAGTTTACTCATTGCTAGGGTGAGCAAGATGAGGTGGAGGGTCCCTTTAAGATAACTATGTTTTTATGGTCTTCAGCATGGATGAAGCCCTGCCATGTGAAATAGTATGTAAGTTTCAAAGCTAATTATAAAAATGGAGTGGAAGACTTCAGAGAGAACTTCAATAAAAAGGATAACAAGCCCCTTTAATGCTTTTTTGCTTGACATTTCATCATATCCAACACCCTTGTCCATTGAAAACTTGAACAGGAAAAACAGTTATTCAACATCAAATTGATCCAAAAGAAAAAATTGGCTATTTTAATGGAAATATTTTTCTTCAGGGCATCTGAATTTATCTGAAATCCAGAGGTGCCTTATGGGAGTAGCTAAAGAGGTGTTTCATGACAACGTATCTCTCCAGTGGATTGAGTGTCTCAGCCAAATTTATCCAGTGAGGCATACGAAAGAGCTCCTACCCTGAGGAAGTTTTGAAGTTGTTCCTTTTGACGGGGAATATATCGGGGCTAGATCCTGAATCAATTATCTTGGATTTCTTTATTGGCCATCCAGTCTATACAGCTGGCAGGACTCTTTGCAGAGATTGAGCAAAACTCTTTAAAGCAACATCTGTGAGTTGATTCTGATCCAAGAGAAGCAAGTACAATATATGTCATATTAAAACTGACTTAATGCAAACTTTGTAGATTTGTCACTTCTGATCTCAGCCTACAGAATTAGTCAGGCATTTAGCACCAGTCAAAAGGAATTTGCTGTAGAATATATCTATGTGTTTTAATGATAAATTAGGGAACGTAGCCAAACTGTGCTTTTCTTCTTCCCTGAATATCACGGATAGAGGGGGTTGGGGGCAATATCCTTTATTCTTCCAACCAAACAGTTTTGATTTTACAGTTGAGGCTGCATCATATATCTTATGCCAACTTCATGCTGTGTTAATATAATTTAGCAAGCACACAATGCTAAGAAAGAATAACACGATTCAGAAGAAAATCGGCTCCTTTCTAGTTTCTGCAAAAGGAGTTGCAAAGCACAGTTTTTCAAAATGAAATTAAAAGTCATTTAGTTTTGTTCCTTCAAGCAACAAATTAATTACTGGAAAAGGAGGTAGTTGCACAACAGGATTACCCTTTGCTTCTGTAGACAGAAGAGCAGCAAATCAGGGTGACAGAAATGCTGTGAGGAAAATGGCAGAAGAGGCAGCAGATGACCCTTTTTCCTACCAATGCATTTTATCAGAGTAATCTCTTAATTCTCTATTGTTGGCTGGAATTACATCACACAGAATATTGGCCTGGGGTATGTTCACTGCTTCCCTCTGTAAGAGAGATGGGAGTTGCCTCAGGAACATAATAGTGCAAGAGCTAACTTTCTGCAGTAACAGTATGGCCCTTCTTACTTTACTTACTGGTTACTAGACCCGCATACCTCAAAGAAAGGCATGCAATTTGCATAGTGTGTTTCATACACTATACTTCAAGGGAAGATGTTTTAGCCTAATTCTAGGTGGTGGGTCATTTTAAGTAAAGATTGAAAAATAATAGCTGCTGCAATTTTATCCTTCCTAGTGTTAGAAGGACTGTCTTGTCAGTGGTAGGGCTTGAACCAAGGCCACTGGGGCCCTGCAGAGTTTACTGGTTTTGCTGAGGCATTGGAAGACTTTTAAGGTGTAACAAGTCACCTATTTGACCTAGTATTTTTGTCACAGTAGGGAGCTACATGGGTTAATCAGGATTTATATGGATTTTTTTTTTTTAATTAACTGTAAAACAATTGGGACCATCTGGTCACTGAGGTCTTTTTTCAAGTGAGAGCAGTGTCTGTTAAATACCCACACATCCCACATGCACAGTACAAATGGCACATGGCAACTGTTGGGGAATACTTAATCTAGCTCATCTCTGGTACCCAGCTAATACTGCATGTTGTCTTCTAGTACATTATGGACTGCTTTTCTATTACAGTACTTTAGAATTGATGTATCCAGATGGCCCAGAACAGTAGGAGTCAGCCTCATGGAGACTTTTTGAGGGTAGGAGCAGGAGAGCTAAGTTATCTTTACACATGCCCAAACAACAAACAGCCAAGACGTTGTTTCCTGAGGGATGTTTTCTCTCCACGGGAGAGTGGATCCAGTGACCTATTAAGGGCAATGCTGCCTTCACGAGGGAACGGGATGGTCAGGGAAGGGGCGGTTGCTGTTTAGGCAGGCTGTGTTCCCTTCTAGCCACAACCTGCTAACCAAGCGTTGGCAGCGTACCAGAGCACTTTGCTGACAGGTCTGAAATATGCCTTTACTTCAGACACGATGCTGTGGCTTTGACTTAACATTCAGTAGTCCCTAGCCAGACCTATAGACTTCTGTAAGGATAGTCTCCCTGCCTGGGTCTGCCCTTTAATGAGAAACGTTCTTCACTGTTTCCCCACCTGTGAAGAAGAAAAAGGGCAGAAAATTACTCTCCTTTTTTATAATATTGCCTGTGTCCATTTCAATCTCCAAACCTAAATGTGTTAAATGTTTTAGACTAATTGAACTATCTGTAGAACTTGACGTTCAATGTATGTACCTGAATGCTTACCTCCCATCAGTGTGTATGTGAGACTAAATCTTGGCAATTGCAGAAACTGTTAGGCATGTTTTATAATCCTTAAAGGACTGTTAGAAAAATGAACATGCTGCAGAAATACCAGCTTATTACATGCATGTCAGCTGGTAGTCCACCTTCCAATTTTTCCCTGAGCTGTGGATTAGACATTTGGTACACAGCAACAGGAACTCTCTGAATAGCGTGTCAGAATTGATGGCTGCCTGGCAGCCTGCTGTAATCTCTGCTCTGGAAAAATTACCAACTGTTCTGCTCTGCTGACATGAAAAATACATCCTTTCAGCTTTAACAGCTATAAACCGGAGCTGTCCTGGTGTCAGGCAGGTTCAGATTCAAGAGCTGGTGGCAGGACAGAGTTGATAGCGGTGGCAACCATTTTGCCATCTGTCATTTCTGATATAAACCCTCTCAGTTTGGTGTCAGCCTTATATGATGCTAAACTCCACGATCAAAGAGCAGAATTCATTCTGTGCATCTGAAAGGTGATTTCAAAGCTATTTCCTGGCACAAAGACCAAGTGTCACACAATGTGTTAGGTAGACCTGGTCTGGAAATAGAGCTTTCATCCCTGGAAAGCTTAAAAACTTCAAAATTAGCTTCTCCTTTGGTTCACAGAGGCAGAAACGCACTGAAAGAAAACACTTTCTGAAAGTCTTCAAATCAGATGCTGAATTCTTTTGATCAGAAATTACATCTTTCATTCTGACAAAGGAAAATGAAAGGGTTGACAGTTCAAATCTTTCAATCAAATACATGATTGAAAACCTGTACTTTTGAACTCTTCTGAGAATTTGCTGTAGTTTTAATACAAGACTGTTGCTTCTATCCAGGCTTCCCCCTAAATTTCAGTTGTTAAAAATCTCCAAGTTCCTAATGTTTTGTCATATCACATGTGAAAATTCAGAAACGATTTAGGATCAAGGTTAAGACTGTTGCCAGAAAGAAGTAGAAAGACTTTGCTGTTGATGGTGGGTTTTGTTGGTTTATGCACTGTGAAGTGGACTGGGTGGACAGGGGGATTTCTTGTGGTATGTGCTGTAATAATGATTATAGTGAGCCAACTAGAGATGCACTGTGGATTAAGTTCCAGCTTAACTGTGTGTTTCCACAATATTGTTTCTACCTTTATTTCTCTGGAATAGCCACTCATTTAGTATAGCTGATAATGTCAGGTCAGGAAAAGTTGTTAGATAATTCCAGGGGTTAGCATCCTTCTTTTCAGGGCTAAAGTGTGATTTTAAAAGTTCGTGGAAGCCCCAGAGCTAGAATACCAATAACAAAGTGAAGATTATCTGATGTTCGTGAAAATGCCTGCATTGTTTACAAATAAGGACAGAGCTCTCTTCCTGGAATGAAATAGAAAACTGCCAGATCCTGTGGTGTATGTGTGAGTAAGCTGTGGAAGATCCCAGGAGAGGAAAAGGATATAAAGGTGAATATCTGACGCTTGCATCCTTGAGAGTCTGAGCCAGTCAGTGGGCTGCAGCTCAGTATCATGGGAAGAAACCTCACTGCTGTCTTCAGTCCCCACACCAGAAAAGTTGTATGATAAGTTACAGACAAGAAAGGCAATGACTTACTGTTTTAACAGTCGCCTAATCTTATCTGTTAGCTTTGCTACAATATTATACATTCATAATCCAAACTAATACAGAAAAGCCTCATTAATACAGTTAAAAAATGTTATATAGAAAATTGTGTGTGTGTGAGAAGGGAAGCATCTGATGAGCTGTTAGAGTCCTGAGGTTTTCCCCAGGAAGGCTGTGCTGTTTATAGTGGGTATTTACTCCTTTTTTTTGCTGGTAGGTTCATGGCATTGATAGCTATTTCTTCCTCAGTCTTAGGCTCCTCTTGGGTTTATTTTTCACACTTAACCCATCCACTTGCATGCTCTCTTTTAATTGCTTCCCAGTTGATCAGTTTTTCTATTCTCTTATCTCTAAAACTGTTCTTACCTGAACAAGGGGAGCTCGTGCTTCTGTAGCAGCCATGCGATGCTCATCACAATCTGTGTTTTACACACACATGCCCCATCTGTCTTGCCCCCCCCCCCAAATTTTTCTGTGTTCAACCTCTGTGTGAGTTTCTTTCCCATGTGAATTTTTGTTTGCCCCCCGCGTGAGGTTTTTCCCTGTGATATACCCCCCCATCCCCTGCCCTCCTATCTTGTGCCCCCACTCCCTCCTCCAAGCCCCCATATTCCACCCTGCCCCCCGATAACCCCTCTCCCTCCAGACCCCTGGGGTGCTACCTGCACCCCACCACCTGCCCATTGCCCCCCACCCAAACTGATACACACTCCCCCCCCCACTTCCCTGCACCCCACTCTCCCTCCTCCTATGTTTTGGATTTGTGCTGGAAACCATGTTGATAACAGAGGGATGTTTTCGTTCCTGCTGAGCAGTGCTTACACAGAGCCAAGGGCTTTTCTGCTTCTCACCCCACCAGCGAGTAGGCTGGGGGGGCACAAGGAGTCGGGAGGGGACACAGCTGGGACAGCTGACCCCAACTGACACAAGGGAGATTTCATATGATGTCATGCTCAGCAATAAAACTAGGGGGGAGGTTGGTGGGGGACATGGCTTGGGGACTGGCTGGGCATCAGTCATTTGGTGGTGAGCAATTGTTTTCATTTGCATCACTTGTCTGTCTTGGATTTTCTTTCTTTCTTTTTTTTTTTCCCACTTTTCCTTACAAGTCGTGGTGGCGGTGGTTGGTTGTTCTTGTTTCTTTTTAATTATTAAACTGTCTTTATCTCAACCCATGAGTTTTCTCACTTTTGCCCTTCTGATTGTCTCCCACATCCCAGCAGGGCAGGGAGTGAGCGAGCGGCTGTGTGGGGCTTAGTTGCTGGCTGGGGTTAAACCATGACACAAGGTTAGTGGCAAGCCCTGCCTGGCTAATCCATTAGGCTCTCAATGTTATTTCTACCATCCTGATAAGCCATCCTTGTTCTTCATTGCTGCTTTATAGTCCCTTTCACTCTGTAAGCAGCAGTACTCATGCCGTGCAAACATACCTGTCTCCCAACCTCTGGGAAGTAACTCTGCCAAAGATAAAGAGCAAAACAGCCATGGCACAATCTACAGTGACTCTGCCTCTCAGGGGACCCAGCAGGACCCTTTCTCTCACCTTTTACTCTGTCTAGCTAGGCTGGAAAGTATGGTTGTTGCAGAACCTGCTACACCCTGTGACTCCTCCTCAGGTGGTTGGCTTTGCCCTGTATATAGGCTGCCGAGATCATCAACTCTCCATGGGACAGAGGCAGCCTGGAGGGCTTTATACCAAACCATTCCGTTCTCCTTTGGGCAGCAGCGGTTCTGCCACAGCTACAGGCAGCTGCTTTCTCAAGGGGCTGGGATGACAACAGGCTGCTGCACGCTCAGACTGAGCCAGTTCTCTGGGGCCTCGGTGCAGGAAAAGCTGAGGTTTGTTCTGCACCACCAAGGGCTCTTCGCAAGGGCACCGCGCTCTGGGTTTAGCAGAAAAATGTGCCGGTCACAGGCAGCCACATATCACTGTGCATGGCTATTTGGCAGGTGTCTTGCGTGTTCGAGTAGAGGCATATTTCTTGCCATGTAGTCTCGATGCCAAAACAATTGGGGGTTCAAGTTACCAAAACCTTTTGCCATCAAAGCAAGAGGACAGCCCTGTTTCTACCAGTGCTGTATTTCAGCTGTGTTGCTAGCTGGAAATGGCTTGCAGGCCAGGAGGTATTTAGAGGGGTCTGAATTAACAAAACCAAGTGTTGACATATTTGTTTTAAGGAGGCGAATTAGGCAGCCAAAGGAACTGAGCTGCTCACCCAACATGTTGGCAGAACAGCCCATCCAGCCTACTAAGTATTGCGGGTTGCAGGCAGCAAAGTGCAACTGCAATGCTTGCTGGCAGGAGTGGCAAGGATTGCAGAGCTCTACTCCTGTACAGAGCAAAGATGGAACCTCCAGGGCTCCATGGTCATCTGCTAAGGTTGTCTATATACCAACATGCCTCTTTGCTTTCCTTGCTTCATGTCTAATGACTTTGCATGCTGGAGGGCAGGGTGGTGAGTAACATCGTGCAGTGACTCGTATCTAAGTGACAAGCCCTGCACAGAAAGCCTTGTGTGTATGCAGGATTAGGAGAGCAGATTCCTGATAGCACAGAGGTGAGGAAAGCTGCATGCAACAGTCCATACAGAGGAGCAACAAATAGTTATTCTAAACTAAAATGAGAATAAAATGAATTTAAGCAATGGTTTCCTTGTTGCTAGAACAACCTAAAATAAGCTCACACTGGGACAAGTCCAGACAATTCCTGAGACCCTGTACTGCCAGATCAATACAGTCTTCAGCCTCTAAGTCATACTATGAAAAATCAAATTTATTAGGTGACAGAACAGTCTTGGAGGCAAGGGGGGGGGGATTCCCATGTGATGTACACTGATCAGTGTCAACATTGCTCTGTAATGGGACCATCTCTGTAATCTAGTCAAACAGGCTTAGTATGTTTCTTTTATATCAACTCAGTTGGGCCTCATTATTTCTGCTTACAAAAGTCTCCTAAACAAGAATGGAAGAGCGTCTTCTATGTTTGCACAGCCCATTTGCAATTGCCTTATTACACCCACTCATTATTTCCTTTTTTCTCATATTGGCTGCAATGCAAGTTGCGTGGCTGGAGAATGAATGTCTTGCAAAAGCTTAGGTGCACACCAAAATTGCTTTCTGAACCACAGCAGACCTTCAATTTTATCAAATCCCTTTTCTCGTATGCTGGAAACACTCCAAATAAAAGGACTAATCCATTTTCACAAACAATTCTCATGCTGAATGGCAAAATGACATTGCATTGCAGGAACTGTTAATGAAAGAGCTTTGCACAATACAAAGAGAAGAAAGTACTTTGTGCATTCTGCTCGGCCCAACCTTGACTGCATCATGCAACAAAGCCAGTCCAAAGATCTGAGGAATAGCGAGGTTTGGAGTGCTGGCACCTTCATGCCTGGAAGCTTGGCTAGGGAAACCTCAGTGTTTGAAATCAGCAGGAGGCTGGTTGGATGGACGATGCGAGGTGGTTCATGACAAACAGAATACCTGTTTCATTAACCGGTAATGAGATTTCTAAAGCATCCTGGTCATTGCTGTGACCCAGGATAAACATTTGGTAACCTTGAAACTATTAACGTTTGAGGAAACAGTGGGTGAGAACCCATGTGGCTGTGCTGTGGGCTGTGTGCCTCCCAGCAGGCTCTGCTGCCTGACGAGGGGATGCACAACACCTAAGGAACAGAAAATGCTCTGTTCATTGTGAGCGGTGGGTGGAACACTAGGTTTACTTCCTGAGGAAGAGAACTACGGTACTCTGAAAACTGCATGGAAAAGGAGACTAACCAGCAGCTTGGGCTGCAAGAACTAGCTTCAGTAACCCACAGGATCAAACATCTGTATTGCTGTAGAGAACATGTTTAGCCTGCCTGTTCTTCTGTTAGTTTTTGCTTTGCTTTTTGTTTTTCTGTCTGTCTTGGGGCCTGGGAGAGGCGGGAACTACCACAATTTCATGTCACCATAAAATGCTTCTGCTAGGCAATGTAAAGAGTGGTGGTGTTGCTGACACAGGAAAGATGGTGTTCAGTAAAGAGTAATTGAGATTTGGCCCAGCATCTCTGTCCATCTGACCTGCCCATGCTCTCTTGCCAGCAGGCAGAGACCTGTAGCCTCAGAGCTGTCAAGAAATTCCCCTGCTTGCACATCCTTGACAGATCAATAGAGCCTTGGTGTAAAGCAATTACAGCAAATTGAAAGAAGAAAAATCCTGCCAGTGAGCCAGCAACAGGTAGGAGTGGGGGAGGAGGAAATCCAAGTTATAAAGTATAGCAAAGGTGTGGTGTGGTGTTGTCCACTAGGTTGTTTCTGGATTACTGGTATTATAAATGGCAAATGCTAATAGGGCTGAAGAGTGTTGCTTTGGGTATTAATGTGACTGGGCTTGAACACTTGGAATAACCCTACAGCAAGTGTCTCGGTATGGTTTCCCAAGGCCCTGCTCTGTAAACAAAACTTAAACCGCTCAGAGGAGCCTCCTGGTTGACTCGAAGTTGTTATTTTAGCCTGTCTTTATCACAGTAAATACCCTTACATGTTTCCAGGTTTTGTGTTAATAATTGTATGGCACAAACCCCCTTTTTTTTTTTCATGATCCCATGGCTAAATTCCCAATTCAACAGAACACTGTTGCACTCTGAAGTGTTTGGCCAAGCCTCAACTTCAACTGGGCTGGAAGGGCATGAGTCCAAAGCAGTTAAGAATCCCATCCTGCAACTTTGGGTTCAGGAGATTGAACTTCTCATTGATTGATTGATCATTGTATGACTGACAGACTGAGCTGAGTTCATGCTTCCCTGTTGGATCTCGAAAGAGTATTGTTTGCCTTTCTTACAGCTACCTTCTTTGAATGCACTTTTTCTGCTGTAGTGTGAAAAGAAGAGTTATTGACTGGCTTCATGCAAAAGCCACATCTCCATTACACATGGCAGGGACCCAATTAAAACGAAGTTGATTAGTAGGTGCATTATAGCCACAATAGTCTAAGTTTTCTGGTGATGAAGAAACCATCCTAGAAGGGAGGTACGTGCACTGCATGTTACATGTGGTGGAACCAGGGAATGTTGTAATTCTTCCTTTTTCTGCTCAGAGTGCTGAAGCTTTTATCTGTGATACATGTAATGAAAACAAATTTCTTAAGTTTCCTTTGTGTTACCTTGACAGTCTAGCATCACTGATGACAAATAGCAGCAAAGTGGCATTTGCATTAGTAAGAGATTTAATTAAATGGCTTCTGATGTCTGAAGACAGTACCTTAAATTACTTTATCATGTGGGTTTTGAGGGTTTTTTTCCTTTCATTCCTCTTTGCTGGCTTTTTCTCTGCAAGACTTGCCTTGATAAACTGGTAAATTGCTGTTTAGAAGCCCATTGGCTCCTGTTGCTCATTCTCCTGACATAAAATTGAAATAGAGCTTTCGCTTTAGGGTGCTAAACATCAGACAGGTCCTCTCTCACTAGCTTTCCCCCACTGCAATTCCATTGATCTACAACTTGGTTGCCTTAATTTACAGAGAGAAGCTTTTGAGACTGCAGATTAAAATCTGGACTTGGTTGACTTGTCCATTCTTTCTGAATAGCTGTTTTCAGTTGCATTTAGTTTTCTGCAAGGTCATTTTGGTTCAGGCTTTCTGAAAAACAGCAACAACTCTGAAAGTCTGGCACTACTTGTGTAGCAGTCAAAGACAGCATTGTTGCTTCAATTAAAACAGCACAGACCCCAGTGGCCTTTACCAATGACTTATTTCTCTGTGCTCTTCTTGGGGTACCCATTGTATGTCACTATAAATCAAAAGGTGACTGCACTTTATTATTGCTACAGAACCTACCAGGCAAAATTTTGATTGAAAGACTTCATGTAAAGCGTTGCTGCTCTTTATTAATGAGGCTACAACAGTAGCTTTGCTGATGATGTTCCTAACAGTGTTTTGTCAGCTAGAGCTGGTCAGACTGCAAGGGCTGCCTAAGTGTATGTATATTCTCATCTACATTTTATTTTGGTGATGGTAACTGTGACAGAAGCTTTATCAATGCTAATTGCAGCTGCATTCCAGTGGCAATATTTTGGCATGCTAATGAAAAGGTCACTTGGGCCAGCAAAATTGAGATGCCTCTGTGGGTACTTGTAACACAGTTACACCTAGTCTAATAAATTATACATGTCCAGGAGTGTCCCTGGGTACTGAGGCCAACTGGCATGGAGTGGCCTATTTGTGTGGCGGTAAATACTGATGGACTACAAAACAGCATGGCTTGCACAGGCTGCCTATTGGGAACAGTCCCAGCGATGCCCTTGTCACTGAACCAGATGTAGGGATGGTTGGTGAGTGTCCTAAGTGCAGTTTGCAAGCAAGGTGTACATAGAAATATCCTTCAGTCAAAGATCTTGCTCATGTTCTGCTTACCTCATCATAACTGACCTCCACTGTCTGAATATGGAAGATTTGCAGAGAACTACTGATGCTTCCACAGACTTGAAAATAGCCCTCCCAAATGTGTGTGACTGTGTTGAACTGCAGCTATTTCTTGAGATGAAAAAGCTGCATTCATTTCAATAAATGATATGCTGTGTTTTCTCAGCCTAATTAAGAATTTAAAAGGAGAGAAGGAAAAAGCACAATGTGATGTAACTGGCATAAATACACACTGAGAACTGAACGGTGTTGCCCAAAACATATTGTGCTTGAACGGAAGAACAGAGAATAGGGGCTGCTAGGAATCAGGCTCTGGAATATCTTGCTTTCTTCTGCAGTTGGCGTTATTCCCCCTTTGTGTGACAAAACCTAGTGTCTGTATAAGCTAGCACACTCCCAGCGAGTGAGAAATCCACTCCCCCTGCCATCTGCTCTCCTGCATGAATAATTAGGAGAAGGAAACAGGCCCAGCTCGGGAAGAGAGAGAAGCAAAGAGCAGGCTAATGCGGGGAGAAAAATATCCCATCAAAACTAGCGGCAGGCTGGGAGGAGGGAGAAGGGGGGGAGATGGATTTCCAGCCTTAGGCAAGTGCAGCATGCAGTGAATGAGGCTGTTCACAAAACAACCAGCAGCGCTTGGAGTGGGAGAGCTGCGAGGGGAGGGAGCAGCTCTCTGGTTCCAGAAAACATTGTCTTTGCAAACGCGCTTGGGCGAGCGCTGCCGAGTTGCGCTGGCGTTCTTTAGGCTGTCACTGCAGCTCACGGCTTGTGTGTGATCTTTGAGGTGTTCTGCACTGGCCAAGCAGCAGGACTGAAGACGTGGTCCCCTTCAGAGCAAACCTCCCCAAGAGCCTTGTTTACATCCTCTGATTATCTCAGCCTTGCATTCAGCTGATCCGTTTCCTTTTGCAGTTAAGTGATCCTTTATTTCTTAGAGCAAGAGATTTGCACTCCACGTGGCCTTATGGGATATACAGAAACAAGTACCAAAGATGTCCCCCACAACATGACTCTCTATCTAACATTGTTCACACAGAGGGAAATGTTCGTAGCATTGCAGGAAATCTGAGCTTCCACCTGTAGCTCCAGTTTATGCTCTGTGGGTTCATGGCTAAATGAAGAATCTTTATCACCCACATCTCTTACTGATTGTAAAGCCATATTTCTTTTGAGGAAACCTAGAACTGCAGAAATACAAGTAAGACCCCAAATGTTCATCTTGTGCTTCCAGCGAAAATATCTGCAGACCACCTTATAGGTAACAAAAGAAGGCAATTGCTATTCCAACGTTTGACTTGGCAAAATTCTTCAAGCTAGCTAATCCAGCAAGTTTAGTCAGTCATTTCATACTCCATACTCAGTATTGTGGCTTTTTCCCAGTAAACATTTAAATGAAAATGTGGAGGGTGGCACCAAGTCACTTCTTCCTGGTCATCAGCAAGGGCAGAACATCAGTATAGCTACCAAGACTTGTCAGTGCCATTGTACGTAGTACATCATATGCCTAGTACATACCATACAATACCGTGTTCTGGTCTCAGAGCTGTGGCAACAGGCAGTAAATGCAAAACCGAAAATGCTAGGCTCTGGGTAAGACTGTTGTTATCCCTTCTTTGAGTGGAGACTTTTGATTTGATTGGAGATTAACAGAGTGATGAACGCTGGGACACTTGGATATGCAGGATGCAGTTCCCTACTGCTTTGCCTCTAGGACATATTCCAATACACACTGCAAAAGAAGAACCTCAACTCCATTTGTGCATGCATGGACATACAAATGGTTGTATTCACACTTCATCGTGTAGCAATGACATTTTCACCACTTCCCTCAGTTGTGTAACTTCTGTAAGTATTTAAACACACACATGCCCCACCTGTGCGTGCACACACATTTTTACAACATACAATTTGAAAGCCCTGTTTCAGGGGGAAAGTTTCATAGATTTTTTTTTTGTGTGTATGTGTATTTTTTTAATCCCTCCTTGTGGCAAAACTTTCCTTCAAGTTTCCATCTGCCTTTTCAATGTGTGACATATCTGTCTTGGAACAAGCTATGCAATTCTGTATGCCTATCCACTCGCTCTTGTTACCCGTGGTTGATTTGTCTTTATTTTGCTCCCTCTGTGTAAGGTTGGAGCAGTTGTTTATCAAAAGGAAAGACTTCCAGAAGTTCCCTCAATATAATTACTTTCTTCTGCAATAACAAACTCCAGTTGCATTTCTTATACTTTTGTTTGCTAGTCGTGGGGCCTTTTTTTGCCCATCACCAAAGTAGAATGTGCATATTTTATCTCCTCTCACCTTTACCTCACCCTTGTGGTTCCTGGTGATTATTTGAACTTCCATTTTGTGCAGTAATTAATGGGTTGTAATAAATTAATTCTTGGCTTGCTTTCTTCCTTCATTAATGCAGGAAATTCTTTGTTGTTCAAAGAGGTTATGTGCCTGCCAGATTTCACACAACTCATTAAAAAGGAGCTTTAAATACTGTAAACAAATCAAGCCTCAACCCAAACAAAACAGAAGGGAATATGGGAAAGCATAGTGGTTTTACTTGCGTATGAATGTCTTTTGCACAGGTAGCCTTTTTTTCCCCCAACTGACGTTCACAAGGTTCAGCTTTTTCTTTATTTCTTACTTGTGATGTACATATTGGAACCAGAGAGCTTTAACTCAGGGTAAGGGCTGCTCTACCCTCATCCTCTGCATCCTGGGTATTGTGCACTTTCATAAAATAAGAGTGAGGGTTTTTTCTCTCATTCCTTGAAGCAGAAGGTGTTTTGTTTTTTTCCTTCTTAACTGGCAGTACATAACCTGGGACTGTGTCTGTCTAGTGACCACAGTGAACTTCCTTGTATCGTAATGGTTTGAAAGCCTGGAGGACTTAGACATGTCAGAAGTCATTAAAATGTAGGCGCTTCATCCACCCACAGTGGTTCCTGTTGATCCTTTTAACTTTCGCTACAGTAAAGAATCCTTGGGTGTTTTCCTTCTCTCTTTAATTAAAGCAGACAGAAGACTTCTCTGTGAGGTTCTGTGTCTGTTGAATTTCACACATTGCTTTATTTAAGTAAACAGACCCCATAAGTATGTATAGAGAAGTCGTCCCAGCACAAATAAATTGTTGCATCTCTTTTCTGAAAACATAAACCTCTCTGCGTGTTTTGTTGGTAATGCTTAGCGTGTAGTTGCACCAGGGGTGTATTGCAAGGTGGTTTTGATCTTCTGCTCTAAGTCCAATGTTGAATAATGGAATGGGCAGAGATTGCCCAGCAATGCTCACAAGGAAAGGGCGGGTGCTATTGCTACAACATTTGGGGCTCTCGGTGTTGTCTTTCCTTCTCTGTGGGGTCTCTTAGAGCCTACTGAACCAGAGAAGAGAAAAGAAGCTTATGTGGAAAACAGCATTTGGCTGAGATGTCTAAGGGCACCTGGGAAAGAGTCCTGGGTCCGGAAGGTATAGAAATCTTAAATCTGTCCAGATACACTCAATCAAAAAACATAAGGAACTGGAGAGAGAGAAATATACCAAAGATATAAATTTAAAACCCCTGAAAATGGGAAAGACGTTCGTCTTTTTATCATTGTGTCATTCAGGCAGGAGGTCATTTAGGGAACAGCAGAAGTCAAAACAATTAAGAAATAGGGAAGACCCCATGGTAGGGACCTGTGCAGAGTCTGTCTGATCTGTAGATATGAAAGCATTCTCCTGTTCAAGAGACAGCATTACCATGTGGTTTTGCTAAGTGTATTTGTGGGACAGTACTGGAGAAAACCAGTGAAAATTGTTGGGGTATCGTTGCCCACCACTTACGTGCTTTATAGACATAATATATAGCACACTTTTCTACTAAGGCTTTAAACTGTCTTAATCTGTACCACAGTCCCTAAAGCTAGAGCTGCTGCCTTATGAGAATGTGGAGGTGTAGTTGCATGGCACAGGACACCATGCTGCAGGCACCAGAGCTGGGGCTACAGCAGTAGCACTGGGACCAGCAAGACCTGAGCTGCACTGGTGTGCTCCTCTACCTGAGCGGGCTGACCCTGCCCCTCGTATGGTAATGCAGCTGGGATGGGATACAGACCTCAGCTACTGTAGGCACCCTCACATGGTGCTGGGTGCTGCATAGACATAACCCTAAGAAATGTTAGGGGTGACTGACTTATTCAATCCTAGAAAATTATCCTTGAAGAAAAGGCTATTTCCAAAATTACCCTGAAGTCACATTATTTGTGATACCCCAGAGGAGATACCAAAGGTACTGAGCAGGAATAGTGGTCAATACCTATACTGTCCTGCTGTGCCGTTTGGTCCTTGCAGTTCTGTCTGGTGCTGTACCATACGCCCAGCTTTCTCAAATTTATTCGAGCCTGCTGCCACTGTCTCCTCCTTTAACATGCTCTGAGAAAGGCATTTAGCCTTCAACATTAGGGAACATGTTCGTATTTTGGCTCTCTTATCAGTCAGTGAGTAGTTCTAAATTTAAACATGACTTTTCTGTTAACGTTTTATGTGGTTTCATTTTACAGCCTTATAAGTAGCTTCTCATTTGATTCCCATACCCCTGGGAAGTGAGCTGTATTTAAATACAGTGGTTCCTTGCCCACTGCAGACTGCTATTTGAAATGCTCCCCTAGGATGTGTGCACTTGTGAAAGAATTTCTTCTCTCACCTTTCTTCCATACAGAGCAAGGCTTCAATCACCTCAAATGAGAGGACCCTGCACGGCTACACCAGAGTCCTCCCATGTCACCTGCCCTCCACCCTGCTAGTTCACCACTCCCCTCCCTGCACAATTTCCCTCCCTACCCTCTTGTTCTGCCCACTGCCCCTCATTGCTCTTGCCTCACCGTGCCCGTTGCAATGTCCTGGAGTTTGTGATAATGTCAAATATGCCTCTGTCCAGAGCCCAGCTGGGCTGCCGTGGCTGATGCTGCTGCACAAGTGGATGTAGTTGAGGTCTTTGCATTGTGCAGAAAAATGCGTCCATCCATCCTGCCTATCCATTTCTTTCAAGGAAATCCTTTCATACTTTATTTCCTTATTCTAAGGACTTTTCCCTCTAAAGCCAGTAAAAGGATAGACCACTTTAAAAAATAACAAGGTTTAGTTGCCAGAATTCATAATCTCATCCATACCTTTCCCATAATAGCAGGGGCACCTTGACATTAAAAAGCTGAAATGAGCTCTTGATCAGAACATCTGTTTTGTTTTCTACCCTTAGGTGCTAAATTTAAGCAGTGTTTAAAAGGAGGAAAGGGACAACTCAGCAAAAATTTATTCCTAAATCCTAGTTTCCTTAATCACTCTAAACTTCAATTTTCTACTCCAAGACCTGCAAAGGTACTATTGAGATTTTGTAATAGAGTACTGCTTTGGACTTCAAAATTCAGCAGAAAAGGCAGCAAGCCAAAATGTGACTTTAGGGGATAAGGGAACCTTGGGTGTGCCAGGAAAAAAAAAAAAGAGGCACAAAAATTAACTACCTGTATGGTACTGCTAGAGAACTGAAGGAGAAATCTACTTCTTAGGGTTGATATAAGCTGTAAACTTGAAGGCTGGATGCAATTGTTTAAGAAAAATTCAAACAAGAACAGTAGGACCTAGAGTAGAACCTTTGCAGTCATGAAATTATCTCATTGCTAGTAAAACTCAACCTTGGTTGAGGTGTGTGGAGGGGAGGCAGAAGTATTTCTCCTTTCAACTGAGAGCAGCATGTGGACCTGGTTATGACTGGGTCATTTAGATCAGTAGTAGTTAATTGTCTGTTGACTATACAGAAATAGCATGGTGTTACTCAGCAGGACAGGGAGGGAGGGAGAGTTTTTAGGGAAACTGTGAAAATTCCCAAGATATTTGGGATATGTGGTAAAGAGGATACAGTCCTAAACTATGACTTCAGAGTCTGTAGTGAATGCTATCAGGTTGAATGGCCTCAGGCTACAGCCTTTATCATTTTACTCAGAACACTAGATAATAAAAATGGAAAACTTTGCTTAGAAAAGATGGCCTTTCTGGCATGACATATGGAGGTAGGGGTAAAAAACCAGATTTTGTTGTGCAGTAATAGCTCTCAAAAATATGCCTGAAATACCGAAAAGCATAGAGAATTCAGTGTGATTACAGGAAACAAAAAGTAATATTAAAGTTGCCGAAATAGAAAGTTTCTTTTCTTCTCTTTTCTTCCTTGTTAGATTCAGTCCTACTCAGGATAAGACTTTGCAAATTAAGATTATTTTGAAAGTCAAGTCACAGGTGTGTGTCTAATCTTCCAGATATTTTTTACCTGACTTTGTACCTGTGTTTAGTTGGTGCCACCATCTTTTAAACTAAATTGTGTTTTGAAATACTAATGATGTCATTTCGGGGTGTAAGTATTGTTTTTTGCAGCTCCAAACATCAGATCGCAATTTTTTTTATTCATGTACTTGTGGCTTATCCCTCAGTTATAAACCTTAAGGGAAAGAAGCTGGATAGACCTGGGAGAATGAGACAGCCTCTCCCACACCAAGCTGGCCAAGGGACTTCATGGAGTCCAGCACAGGGTTTTCCATTTCGCTTTCTAGTGGCTGATCTCACTTGCTCCTCATCCAAAAATGCCTGAGCTTTTATAAGCAAACAGATTTCTGGTCAAAAAAGTTTTCTTTTGTATTTGCCCTATGGGACACACTGTTAAGTGAGTGCTGTAAACATATGGCTATGGCCAGCTACAGCAGTGATCCTCAGAGACATTGCAACACTTATATGGGGTATCTGGTATTGTGAAATCTCCTGCTGTACAGGCTGGTGACTTCTATGCTTGAGTTCCTTAAATTATTGATCTGCGGAATTGATGGAGATCAGCTGAGCCCCAGAAAAAGCTCAGAAGCAAGCTTGGGGTCTGTGAAGGCATTTACTTTGTTTTTTATGGGTATACATCACTTGCCCCACAACCAGCGTTCACGCAAAGCAATGTTTCACGGTGAGACGTTGCCTCCGAAGCCGAGGCCGCTTTTCCCTCGAGTACCTTCTAGGAAAGAAAACCCAAACCCACGCAGTGCCCTGTGGGGTGGTTTCCTCCAGCATGAGCTCCGGTCCTTTTTGTAGTTGCCTGGCAACCAGGGAAGGGAGGAGGAGGAGGATGTGAGAGCATGGAAGCACCTGAAGAAGCAGATTATCTATAGCAAAGTGATTGGCCAAATCAGCTCTTGGTTCTCTTGAGCTACCCCGTTGCAACAGTCATCTGCAGTGGCCCTTCCTAGATGATTGATTGTCTGCTGAAGGTGAGGATAACGATCCTGCTTTAATTTTACATGAGTTTCACCCTAATATGAATCCTTTGGCATTGCCAGAACTTTTCATCTTGAGTGGGAATAAATGAGGTAAGAAACAAGATTTGGTCAGTGCACAGAGCTTACCTGTGCTGTCTTAGCTACGCTGTGCGATTGAGCAGTGCCGCTTGGCTTCCAGGAAGCCAAAGAAGAATTCAGCTCAGCTGTCCCTTCTGAAAATGATATTTAGCCTCAGATTTTGTACCAGATGTTCTCCCCAGTTGCCAAAAGGGCTAAAAACTCTGGAAGATGAAGTAGGTTTTTGTAATTCAAGAAAGCAAAGAAACAAAAAAGCAGATGTTTCCATCTCCAGTTAAATGTGTCCAGTGTAGTTTAGATGAAAATAACCTTGGAGGCAACAGGGATGTGAGAGAAAGTCAAACCTGTGCTCTGTGAGTTACAAGCTGCTGACATGAATCTCATTTTCTGATGAGTGTCTTGGCCATTGGTCATCCATTCAGTCTTTGGCCCAATGTTACAGGAGTCTATACAGTAGAATAATTTATGCAGGAGGTGCAATGATAGTTTTGCTTCTGAATAGCTGATAAACTCCTGGTGCACTTATTCCCCCCTGGGGAGGACCCATAAGTGAGTCTCCAGTTTGCTTTGTTCAGGTTTGGGCCCTCTGTTTCTTGCATCCTAAATGAGTGCCATAATCTTTGGGATAATGCCTGTGCTGACATGGAATTAGGGCATGTCTCTCTTTTCTAACTTTTGGGAGGGGGAAACCTGTTCCATCAGTAAACAGGAATATTCTTTTCACCTCGGAAACTTCCACAGCTTAGGAACAGTGGTTTTCAAAATATGGCAGGTGACCTGGTGAAGAAGTGGTGTACTTGTATTTTTAAAGTTGATTGCTATTAAATAGATTCTCACTCAAAGAGCCTCATGGAAAAATATGATTGTGTTTTCTTCTGGTAGAATAGCATAATGGGATAAAACATGGCTTTTTAAGACCTCATATTACTATGGTGTTTGAGACTGCAAGAAGTCACTGCTACCAATAAACTAATTATAGAAAAATGTTACTGAAGTAAAGAATGCCAGTAGAAAAAAAGGTTGGCTTTTTTCCTAGATTAAGACATGATACCTAGAAGGTCTTGAAAAATTTATTAAAATAACAAGTTACTATTGCTGAAGAATGAAAAATTCTTTTACTTAGGAGCATGCTTGGGATACTGAAACATGTTTTCAGTGGGATGGTAATGTGCTTCTTATAGAGACCACCATACACTTATGCAGTAGCATTGAAGCTCCAGGATAATGCCTCAGTCTGACTAGGTAAAATGCACCTTGTCCCAAAGGCATCTCACTTCAGAAAATATCACCCCAGACACTTCTAAGGAGCCCATTCCTGTTCTGCTACACATTGCCCTTTCCTCCTTCTCTCTCTCACCCTGTCCTCTATTCTTCAGATTTATTTCTGGGGAACCTTCCACTTGAATGCCTCTACTGCTGTTACACCATCCCAAGAGCATGTTTGCCAAACTGACAGCTGTTAAAGAGGGTGTCGCAATATATTCAGCATGAAAAAACGCTCACTTCAACCTCTCATCTCTGCCACATATTGTGGGTCCAAAACAAGCCTACGTGGCTTGTGTGTATCCCGACCTACTCCTGCTGCTGCAATGTCATTAGCTAACAAACGCTTTTGGCAAGGATTTGGCAAACTAGCTGGGGAGGGCAGGGAGAGGGGCATGAAAAGAAATAGCCAGTCTCATTTGCAAGTAGATAACCAGTTAAGGACTTGGTTTATGTTCAGTTCCAACCAGTCAGAGGTCGGACCTTCTTAGCAAGCTATAAAAGGGGTACCCAGGCACATGGAAGAAGACCCCATCAGATCAACACGTCCAACTCAAGGTGCTGAAATATTGCCACAATATCCCAAGTAAGGCAAACTGACAGTCAATCTTGGGACTCAAAGGGTGACCAGGACATCAGATAAAGGGGTACTTATATCTTGAAAATGCATTCTTGTTATTAGTGGGTTTTTCATAATTTCTTGAACTTTTGGATCCCTGTAGTATGTATGTTTTTGCCTTGGCAAGTATCCTACTTGGAGTATAACACAACAATACAATCACATATCTCTCCCTAAATTTCTCAATTGCTTCTTATTTTCATCATTAAACACAGTTCCTCTCATCTGGGGAGGAAGAGGGAGGGGCAGAAACTTTCACAGTTTACTCCATTTGTCTGTGTGTTTATTTTTCTCTAATTTTGAATATGTTCCCGCTTATTGTTCCTACCCTCCAAAAGGGGCTTATGCACAGTGAAGCATCATTTCAAAGGAGGACACCAAAGCTTCCAATGGCAATAAATTGCCTGATCAAAAATATTGAAGATTTGGATGTCTTCATTGAAGAGCTCTCCCCCCTCCCCAGCATCTCCCAAATTTTGAGCAGATTCTCCGGTTGTTGTGGCAACAGCCTAATTTGCTCTCTTTTTGTGATTTAAGAAAGCATCATGTAAAAACTCTTCAATAAATGATGCGAAAACACCCTGAATTTTGGTAGTGACATCGGGCAACTTGCCACGTGGCTTAATTTAATTGCTCTGAAGCTATCACCAAGTGCATAATTCAAGGTTTCCTTTAACACAAAAGCTCTTAAAAGTTTGGATGGCTGCAAGGGAAAGAGGAGGAGGAAAAGAGCAGCTGCCATTCTTCAAAAGTGAAGCATCTTCAGGAGCAGGAGGGCAGTTTTGTCCCTTTTTGTGGCAGAGATATTCGTAACAAAACCTTGGTTGAGACTCTTGCCTTTTTCTCTCCTTAGATCACCTTGAACTTGGTGGGAAAGGCAAAAGCATCCACCATTCCTGTACCCTGTTCTCCTGGGGAAGGCAGCATGACTCCATCCTGCACTGGGGCTGTGACAGAGGTAGACAGCCCAGCAATTTAGAAGATGGCAATAGCCATGCCTTGTCCCAGCTTCATGCCAGTCCTTTGCTGTGAAGGTAGTTCCTGAAGAAAGACATTGCCTTTAGGAAAATTTCTGGTCTGTCACCGCCGGTCTGCCTTTGCAGCTATGCTGGTACTTAAGCTTGACTTCAACCTCATGTCCCTGCTGCCTCTAGAGACAGAGCTAAGGGCTACCCAGCCAGCCTGTCCTGGGAGATGAGCCAAACCGAGAGCTGGTGTAGGAGTTGCTTGAAAGAGTTTGGGCTCTAGTACAAATTTGAACCTCACATTATTATGGTAGCAAGTGTATAGACTCTGCTGAGTAAATATTAGCATAGGGGAAGCAGAGTGCAAAGGGTGTTCTTGGACACAGGGACTCAAGCTCCTAAAAGGGAAGAAGAATGGCTTCTTCAGCCTGCCTATTTATTTTTCAGTTATGGTGGAATGATATGGCTGTTTGTAAATGCTGGGCAGGTGAATGTGTATTAGCAATAGCTTTCAATATTGCTGTGAATGGTCACTAAAAAGCCCTGCTGGCTGCTTGGTCTGATCTGGGGGTGGGAGGGGTTGTCCTAATGAGCTCCTCCACTTCCAGAATTGGTCCCATAACAAAAAACTCTTCAGGCAAATGAGGTGGTCTGAGGCTCGACTTAGATAGTGGTGACCCTGTTAAGGGAAGCTGCAGTGCTCTGTAACTCTTCCAACAAAGCATTACCTGAGGAAAAAGAGCAGTTTGAGAAAACAACTACTTGGGAAATACAAGTTTAGTTAGTTGTCACTACAGATTTCTGGTCAGAAAAGAAAAAAAACACAACAGTAAAAAGCAAAATGGAACAGCTTAGTCATTTGGTCTGGGGGAAAACTGCCACTTTGGTGTGGTTTTTTTGATGGGATTCAAACTCCCACAGCAGGCATGTGAAATCACAGTCCCCAAGCAGTGTGTATATGAGCCTTTCTCTTTCAGGAACCATGTACTTGCATCCCTTGGGTGTCTGAACTGATGAGATGACAGCGCAGTTGCTGAACAGAAGATATCATGATACAAGGCAGATTCTCCCCTTTCCTTGTGATCTGCTTGTCTTGTCACTCCCATCTGCAGAATGGTTTTATTCTTTTCTCATGTCTTGCATTCAGGAAAGAGGCAAAGTGTTTGATGTTCTGCGGCATCGTTTTGCCTGGACAGAAATCTCTGCATCCACTGAGATGGTAATGACCATTCACCAGGGAAATACTCTGTTGTGGGCTGGGGATGGATGTACAACAATAAAAAGGGAATGCCGTGGCTTTAGGGGGAGGAGGACAAGAGGGATGGAATGGGGAATACAAGTGGGTAATCTAAGGTCTCCTTTTCAGGACAGTGACAGATTCTGGTCTCTGTACCCGCCTCTGATAAAAGCCTGCCAGTGGGGGTGAAGTCTGTGACACCGGAGCCTGCACACCCTTGTTGTTTTACTAAATTATTCATCCTGTTCCTGTGATAATATAGTTATAAGGTGGAGCCTAATCGAATTTACTGTCTGGCTTTGGCCAATAGGACGATAAGGATCCAGCAGAATAGGATGACGGTGAATCCTGCTAGTGTGCTGTGAATGTGAAGCAGGAGGGACTGGCAGTTTGTGTGCAGGAGGGAAAGCAAATCGGTCCACGGCCCCCGGATTAGCAGACTAAGGAAAGGTAAGGAAGCAAGTGGGAACGGGATTTGCCCGAATCGTGTACAGACCCTGTGCTGCGAGGGTGTTTTTGTTTATAGGAAAGCACTCTGCAGGCAATGTTTTCCTGCAGGGTTTGGAGGGAACAGGAATACGTGTGGTGGCACTTGCTCGGTGCATGTAGCGTGTGCCTTTGTCTTTATATGTGCTGCAGGGGTTTATAACGTTGCATATTCATTGTGCATGTCTGTTCAGAGATGCCTGTGTTTTATGTGGATAGAGCAGCAACGTATGAAGCCTGTGCATTATAAATGTAACGAGAGGAGTCAAAAGGGAGAAATTACCTCATGGGCAGTGTGGGAAAAACAGTAGTGCTTTCTGGTTTGATTGAAAATGGAAGTGCTGAGGGTCTCAGTGAGCTGTTTGCAAAGAAAAGAGAGCAAGTGTGCATGCATCTGTGTATGTACCGGATCTGCAGTGAGATGTGAGAAATGGGAAAGAGGAGGTCAGACTGGAGTATTAGTCATGGCAGGTGGAGATAAATCGCAAGCAATCTGTGTAATCAGATTCTCTAACATGGAGAGTGCAAGTGAGTAGGAAAGTGGATTAATCCTATCTGCTGAGCCAGCTACACCTGGAAAGCAAAGGGGGGAATCAGGACAGGTTATCTGACTGGTTATAAGAACCGATGATCAAACTGTCCTGTTTGCCTGCTGCTAAAGTGATAACCTATTGAGTTGCTTCCACAGATTTGCTATCTCCCTTTTAATGATGTAAAGAAAGGGTGAGCATCTCTAAGGATCAGGTTAGAGCCCACGAATTAATGTTATCTGGAAGAGCAGGAGCACATCAAGCAAATTAGCCTCTGCCCTTCCTTTTGTTTCACTGCCTTTGCTCTCATAACAAGTGACTGTTAAACAGACAGCGCAGGTGGGGGAAGCTGGATTACAAATGTGACAAGTGGCATTAAGCCATGTAGACAGGGAATGTTGTTTGCAGTGACGATGCTGCAATCACACTTCTGCAGCTTACATCTTTGCAAGCCTTTAAGACAAGGCTGTCCCGAGCTGGGTAGCCTTAGCCCAGTCGCTAACTGGAATGGGGATCGCAGCTTGCTGTAAGGCATTAACAGGTTTAGCTTCTTCTCATATGTTTTCACCACCTCATTCTTTTTAAGCCAGGATCCAGAGGAGAGTGTTGTTGAGACAAAATGTTGCTCACCTGTGGATATCTCATCTCAGTCAGAAACTCTTATGATGAGTGCTGAGGGATGTATGCTGCTTCTGCTTGCTCAGAAAGCAATAGCCAGAGGCTCCCTCCAAAAAGAGCAGTAAGGCAGAAAGCCCCACATGAGAAGCAACAAAATGGCTTGTCTTAGATTAACCAAACCTGTTTGCCCAAATAAGTTGTTCTTCTTCCCTGACACCAAATTTCTTACATCGGGGTCAGCTTTCCCCTACCCAAACTCCTTTCATTTCTGTGGTTTTCTCATGTGGCCGGAAGATGGGAAAATACAAATATGACTGATATTCCCATCAGAGAGCACCTCAATGATCACGTCTACCCTCTGCCCACATGCTCTCCTGAAGTCTCTGGGATGCGCTGCTGGGGGCGGTGGGCTGAGTCCATCCCCCTCTGTCCCACATCTTGTGCACGTGCCAAAGGGGCACTCACCTGGCACAGGTACAAAAAGGCTCCACCTTACAGAGGATAACTGTATTTGATGATAGAAAACCCAAAGGGAATGTGCTGCAGATTCCTGTAGGATAGAGCCATGCTCTCCTCATCTCACCTGGAATAGCTGACTGAAAAACAGGTCTAAGACAAGGCATATACCGTAAGCCAGTGGGTTTTTGTCTCTTGATTTCTTGTGCCTTTCCTGCCCTTCAGCTCCTCTAAGTTAGAAAAAACATGGTCATAGTTGAGTTTGACTCCAACTTTCAAAGCACTCGCAGCAACAGAGTGAGCTAAGAAATGAAGCAAAACAAGCCTGGCCATATGAAAATAAACTCCTCTGTATAATAAACTTCTCTCCCCTTACCTCTGCCCCAGCAACAGAGGAATAATTAAATAACTTGCTTATTCACACACTGCACAAGGCTGCATAGCTTCCAGGTGCAGAGCAGGAGGCTCTCCTTCCTAAAAAGGGGACAGATACTCGGCACACCTGGAGACTCCATCTCTCTGCATGTCGGAGGAAGCCGTTCGCGCTTGCCCGTTTTGGGATACGCATCTTCCTTGGGAGAGGCACATGGGGTCTTTGGCAGGAGAAGCGTCCCTCTGACGCTGCAGCAGCAGTAGCCTGGCATTCGCTTGCAGCGTTTATCGCTGGTTGGGTGACTACATTGTTTGCTTCTGCCCTCGGAGTCAAGAGCAAGGCTCAGGAACGGGCAAAACGCCAGCATATTCCCAGGGAAGCTTACATCATTGCCAGTTCAGTGGTGCCAGAGACTGTGCTGGAAACCTGAGGTTGCTTTTGCCATTAATTGCCCAGATGATTAATTCATGCAATGATATCATTTTCCTGGGTGGAGGTTAGGAGGGTATGTACTCTAGTAACGAGGGGTGTGATGGGATACAAAACTTGTGCTCCTTATTGATGTCAACGCTAATTACAACAAACTATCCACTGTGTCCTCCACATAATCCTTCCTCCCCCAGAAAGGGTACCATTTTTCCCATTTTTCTCTGGCTCTCCACTCTTCTGCTTTTTTTCTTTGGCATGTGATGTGTGAGTTGCTTTTATGAGATTTGTAGTATTTCAAAGTCTACCCTAGAGGACTGAAACATAGTACCCTTAACTTATACAACTCCTTTGTAAAAAGGCTTGTTGCTTTTATTTTAACACTTAATTCAGGCTTTTTCCATCTTACAAATCTCATCCACCTTCCAAAAATTCCTTGTATTTATGTTATTTACATTGCACTTTCCATGAACAAAACAACCACCCCCCCCCCAAAACCCCACAAAAATAACCCCACAACTATTAACCTTCTTTAAAAAGAAAAAAAAGTTAGTTTGGTTCTTATTACTCAGTGACTGGTGTATTGTATTGTGACATTCTCCCCTCAGAGGATGCTGCTCTGTCTATAGGGGTGTAGGATCACTTTTTAGTCAGTCTGGAAATTCTCCAGAATGTCAGGTTTTGCAGTAAATACTCTAGGCTGTCTTATTCTTTTTTTGAAGTTTTTAGGCTAAAAATCCCTTTCCTGCCACTTTAATAGCTAAGCAAATAAGCCCAGAATTCCCAGATGGGCATAACAAAGAGGTGCCTTGGCCCAGATACAATTAATAGCTGATAAAGGTGCAGTGGCTTGATCTGATAATCTATTGGTAAGTGAAACTGCCAACTCAAAATGTCAAACAAAACACCCAGGGCATTTTCAGAGCTGTTGTAAGAGCATTTTCTTTCAAATAACGTCACTGCTCTGCCTCCTGTATCCCTCCCCCTTGCTCACTCCAGTGTTTCTCTTCTCCCCTCAGGCCTCCGTGTTTTCGGCTGGCTTACGTCCCCAGAGGTGTACAAAGCCCTGGATCGTAAGTTTTCGGACAGACTCGGTAAGACCAAATGGAAACCTTCCAATTTCCAGATATGCCTGTTATTTGTGGGATAAAATGGTTTCCTTTCTGTTTAAGCAGTGGGGAAGCCATGCTCTCTCTCCATTCTGGATAATTTTTCACTTCTTCCCATCCTTCATGTTTTTTTGTGGTATTCTCCTACCTCATCTAGAGATCAGGAAATGTCAAGGTATTCTTCTTGAATGCTGACAAACAGCAGAGATCTAATTAGCAATTGTAGCAGATCTGTTACCAGTTCAGTACTGTAGACTCGTATATATTTATAATACAGTTATCAAGGAAAATGAAGTGATTATGTAGAACTAACGATGTCTGTATTAATGGCTGTCAGGTTCCAGACACTCATCTATTGTCTGTTTAATGAGAAATAATCCTACTCTGTCTGGGCAGATCAAATGCTAAAGCAAGGGTACGCTATGACTTTGCTGCCATTAGCAGACTACCCTGGCCACAGGAAAGGTGGCCCAGGGCATGTGCTTGTAATTTAGACCCTGCTCATAAAGAGGAAAAAAAAAAATGAGATGGCCTTGGAAATGTAGGAGAAAGGGTCTGTGATGTGACCTTTGGGGTGGAAATGATCTTTTGTCCTGGTGGCAGTGCTCTGTTGCAAAGGGCTGAATTCTGTATTGCCACCAGAGCGACATGAGAGGGAAGAAAAGTTTGTCTGCTTCCTAGGGTGACCTGTGGTGGGCTGTCATGGGGAGGAAACACAGCAGGTTGGATGGGGTAGCAAAGACCCCTTTTCCAGGCTTCCTGGAACTGGGAGTATTGCCTTCACATCACTTTTGAGAGAGTAACTGCAGTTGTTTTTAAAGGCACATCAAATTTTGCTGTAAACTATCAGGCTGGGATATGAGCAAGATAGCTGCTGTGTTGTACAATACTCTAGCCTGAAGAACGCTAGCAGCATTATCTTCCTATGGGTTGGAAAAAGAAGTCAGAATTCATATTAAAGGGAGGAAAATGGAAGGACTGGAGAGACGGGTGAAGAGCTGTACAAAGTAGGGGAGAGGAGTGTGCCTTTTTTTTTGAAGAATGAAATTTCATTTTTGCCACACGTTGTGTGGTTTGGCTGATTTATTTCCTGCTCTCAGCATGAACCAGAGCCAGCACTTCTTCCCTGTATAATTCAACTGGGAAGCATGGAAAAGCATTGGCTTCCTTATTTCTTCTTATACACAGGAGCAAACACACACATACCAACTCCTTTTAAAAGATGGCAACTAGTGTCTTCAGCCAGGTCTTCATGATTGGAAATGGCTGTTCAGCTCCCTCGAGTGTAAAAGTGTGTTACCTCAAGCCCTACATTTTAATTTACAATTTGATTTTACATTTAGTTGACAATGGCACAAACACAGAAGGAAATATTTAACTTGCTGGTTCTAGTCCTTTAATACTACAACGCTGTTTAAGAAAGGTTACTAATAAGCCACTTCTTGGTAAAAGTGATAGCTAAAACTATTCACATTATTTGGAGCAGAATAAGAGGTTAACTGATGCCTTATTCCCATCCAAGTGAATGAAGAAAGTCCCACTCCACTGGGACTCAGGACTTCCAAGCCTGGTGGAAAAAAACAGCCAGAAGTGCTTACGCCATACCTCTTATGTAGCCAATGCAAAATATATTTAATCTAGAAGTGCTGGTAGAATTTCACCAGCACTAAATTAACTTTGTAAGCAAACACAAGCATATTTACATATGACTATTAAAAAAGCAAACCCAATAGCAGCAGAACATTCAGCTCCAAGATGATTCAGACCTTTAAAATCTGTTGTTTAAAATATAGTAACACTCCTTTTTTGGATAAAATGTATTATTTTTAATATAGAGTATCTTGGCTCTGTGTGGTTGTCGTCTTTTGTATAATACAATGAACGTATCCGTTACGCTGTCATTTTCTTCCCCCACTTTAATGTGTAACTTGCTGGGCTTAGAGTAAAGGCTGAACGGTCCTGTGGTACATCGCAGCCCAGGATCATGTCAAAGACCTTCCTGGCTGCAGAAACACTTTTGCTTGACTCTGCAGAACAAGCTGATAAACTCCAGAGGAAGATGCTAGAAAATATAGAACCTCCTCAGAGAAAGAAGTCAAGAAAATCAGGAGTTTTCTCCTTCAACTTATCAGCCCAGCACAGTTGTTTATAAGCACTGCTGTAGCGCAGTGGACAAAACAATGGAAATTTGGGAAAAAGAATGATCCCGTGGTCCCGGAGGTGATGGTCTGGGTGTTTCTGTCCCTGAGTCACTGCATGCACCTCTGATGTGCTGTGCCCATCGCAGGCAGCTGCCAGGGACTGCGGACACAGCACGTGGGCAGGGAAACACGCTCGGCTGTTTTCTGAAGTGGGCTTGACAAAACCAAGTAACGTGACAAGCTAGGAAGCATTTGGTCTTTTTTTTAGCCCCGAAGTTTTTGGTTTTGCTGCTTGAAGATGAGACTCGGTGCCTGTATTTCCCTTCTGGTTGCTAAAGCATTAATGCGCTTTGGCGAGAGGGGTTGGATGAAACGCTGCACTCCCTCCAGCAGCTGAAGGCTGCTGTATTTAGCTTGATGCATCTATCTAAAATAGGCCTGTGTGTATTTAGTTAATCTTGCGGGCAGGCTTTTCTTACTTCAGCAGCCTTGTGAAGTTCCTTTTAACAGGAGAGAGAGGAGTAGGCGAGGTAGGGGGTTGCTGTTTTATAATAAAATTGAAAGAAGCTGTCAGGAATTAAGATGAAGGTTACCCTGGTTTACTCTGGGCAACCTTAATAATTCAAGAAAGCCTTTCAGTCAGGGCTTCCCCCGCTGTTCCCCACAGGGGCAGTTTCATGTATAAGAATTTCGTGAGGCCATTCAATGCGCCGGCTCCTAAGAAACACGAAGCATAGGAGGGGACGGCGCCTGTCAAGAGCAAGAGCTGACAATCCCTATTAACGTGCAGGCAGGCTTTTCCCAGGAAGATGCTTTGATGTCTCTGACTCTTGGTCACAGGTCACAGGCCTCTGTCTTGAAAGAAAGTGCCACCTCTTTTGCTGAGCCCCACGGACAGACTGCGTAACTGCTGTCCCCTCCCTAGGAGTGACCCACAGAAAGAACAGCACAGTGTCTTTGGTTACCCAGAGCAGTCGCAGATCTTCTGCAGTCACTAGCTAGCATCTCCCACAAAAGCAATGCCAGCTGTGCAAGATCATCTGCCTTCTGCTGCGGTCAGAAAGAGAGAGGGTTCCGATCCAAACCCCAAAGTTTTTTTTTCTTTAGTTCAGCAAGAATCCTATTGAAGTTGATGAGAATTTTGCTTGAGCTGGAAGGGAAGGAATTGACTCTCTTTCTGAGAGAGTTGCCAGTTGAATAAGTAGTGTTGCGATCTTTTCTGTACGCTCTGTTCTGCTGACTTGCACACAATATTGGAGTTTGGTAAATGTTCCAGTAAAAGTAATGCAGTAATCAGAGGAAGATAGAAGACATGAGCTTCCGCATTGCTGTGGCATTTCATCTTTCAGACAGAAAAGTTTTGTGGCCAGCTTTGGTTGCCTGGAATAAATAACAGTAACATGCTGTTAACTTGTGATATCCAAACTTTATAATGGTCCTTCAACCCCACTGTTAGAAGTAGTCAGCCAGCAACATTTCAGTGCAACAACTCTCCACTGAAAGACCACAGCTTGTCGGCTGTGAAACAGGCTCTGGAAATGCCATCTTTGAAAACTTGTTTGGAAAAGAAAGCCTACAAATGAATGGGATATTTGATACAACATTAACCTGTTACAAGAAATTTTGGAATATTTGTTGTGCTGTTTTGGAGCAGAAAATATTTTGAAATGGCACAATTTATTTGAAATGAGCAGTCTGGTTTTCAACCTACTCTTAAAAATATAAAAATTTTCAACCAGACCAATCTTAGCCCGGCTCCATATGTCTCCCTGTGCTGTAATTCCTCCCATACAGCCACAGATGATAAGACCTTAGTGCTTGTGTTTGGAAGAACCTACACCTTCAGCTCTGCCTCTGTCAGTCTGTGTCTCTCTCCTTCTGGTCGTTAGATGGTTGTGATGTGCTGAGGACCCTGAGCTAGTTCTGAGGTAGTTGTCCTCTGGCTTGAAAACAGAGAGGACACCAACATGGTTTAATTCTTAGTGAGGCATCTACAACTGTGACTTTCTCCGGAGCCTCCCACGCCTTGCACTAATAGAAGCAATATCTAGTTACCTTCACACGATGCTGTAAGACTGGTATATTTTCCCAGAGCAGAGTAGGTGGCAAAGAATGAATAGGCTCTTTAGTTGTCTAACCTCCTAAGTGCATGTTTTTATGTTTAGTGGTAGAGCCCAAGGGCTATGGGCAGGTAAGAAAAACTCTTTTTTTTTTTTTTTTTTTTTGTAAAGACAGTGTAGCACATGCCTGTTCCATGGTATGGTCAGTGCTAGCAGCTGGAGGGGAGGTGGAATAATCATCAGCAATAAATCTTTGTGAGCCTCTAAAGAGCACTTCTGAAACCCAACATACAGCCAGGGAGTCCATTTTAACTAACAGCAAGTTCTGCACTTCCTCTTGGCAAAACTCACATTTCTTTGCTAACACAGAGCAGTTGTTATACTTGCTAGGTGGGGAATACTTCGTTACTAACTAGGTTCTCCACCACAGTTTCTCTGGCCAGAAGGTTCCTGCTGCTGCTTCATTGGTATTAAGGAGCATCAGGCAGGTGCTGTGATTGCAGAGAGATGCCAGCAAAGACCAACAGTTTGATCGAAGTCTGCAGCCTTGCTGCTGCTTGCCAGCAAAGAAAGCCTGGTGGGCCGTGGCTGGCAGCAACCTCAGGCGACGGGCTCTGCTGTGAGGCTCGGTGACGAACAGGCAGAGGGAGGGCAGGGCCAAAGCTGACAAACCAGCTGCCATCTCCTGCATTGCTTGGCAATGTTTCTTGTTCAACCTTCGGGGTAGCGCAAACTGAAAAATCAGCTCAGGTAGGGATTGCTGCCAGGCACTGCCTAGCCCTGAAGATGATGCACTGGCAGCAGCTGCTGCTCGAGATCTGGCTGCCCAGGAGGCAGCTGCTGCTTTACAGTGTGAACATCTGAGCTTTTCTGGGGTGCTTAACCAAGTGTCTTTGCGTTGGGATATCATATGGTCACGCAGCTCCTGCTGAAGTTGGGGGATCATCACAGCTGGATGAAATGCTGTTTTCTTCACTCTGGCTTTCAGGGAGCTGCTGCTTTGCTCTTGCTGCAGTGGCAATGGCTTAGATACAGGGCTGGTTTGGACAACACCGGTGAGTATTTACAAACTAGCCTTGGAGTTGGTTTTCCAATCAGAAATGGTAAACTCACAGCAGGAGAAACTACACAAGCTGCACTACATGGCAGGCTGAGCTCAATGATCCTAGTCTTCAAATCTATTTGATTTTTTACAAGTGCTCTGCAGTGCTTTAGTAGTAATTGAAGAGATCCAAAACAATTATCCTCTTTCAGGAATGACATACTAATGATGGGGAGCTGAAGCAAGAACAGAGCAAGTGATTAAGCTGTTAATAGCGAAGGACTTTTATGTATTTGTTATCATGCAGTGTACATTATTATTAGTGCTCACAATATGACCCTCTCTTGCCTTGGTTTTACATGTGGATTTCCATATGGAGTGATTTAACCACGGTTCTTCTGTGGTTCTTAAGAAAATACATGTGGATGCGCAGGGTCTATCACCAACATGTGAAGGTGATCAGCTACCTCTATGGAGTTGAGTGATGACACCAGGTTTTCATAACCCTATCACCCGCTGGGTCATGTTTGGACACTGTGTTTGTATTGGAGTAGATAGGAAAGGGGACAGAGATCCTTGTGTCTAACCTGGCTTATAAAAGATCACCCATGCACTACTTTTACACAGTTAACATCATCTGGGTATCCACAACAGGTTTTGCAGTGATCAGCTCTGAAACTGGAATCCAGTGACCTTAGCAGCTCTCATCTGAGCTGAGAAGTCTGTATATTCTTCCATGTTAAAGTAATACAGTTTTCAGGTAGATTTAATTTTAAACAGCTGCCATGCTTACTTTGTATATTCTAGAACACCTCTGCAATCTGTATTTATATCACCGTGCATCTCAGTCTCTCTCAAACTTGATCCAATTTAGCCTTTCCATGCTTTATTTAACAGAAATATCATTATACAACCAGACATACTAAGGCACAAAGTAATTAAGTGACCTGCTCAAAGCAGAAAGTCCATAGGAAAAAACCATAGAGAAAGGAACTGCTCTTTCTATCCACAAAAACCGTAAGACTCATTTCCTTTTGTGTGCAGTCTTGAAATAGAGAATAATGTTTTGTGTGTTTTAATGCAGTGACTGCCATATTGCAACATGCAGGAATATCAGCTCTGCACTTCAGCTAAGCCTATGGAAAACACTGAATATGCAAGTGTAAGTGCAGGCAGAATTTGGCTCATCATCTTAACAGGGGGAGGCCAGGCTCCATGAGTGCATAGCTCTGTGCAAAGCTGTGGGGAATAAACATGCTTCCTCAGCCTGCTGTAGTTAACACCTCGCCATCCATGCCAGCCTCTGAAATCTTAAAGCTAAGAAGTTGTGCCCTGGGGTTTGTTTGGGTTTTGTTGGGTTTTTTAACCCAAATGGTGGTTGACAAAGTGATGCGGTTGTTACAAGGCAGCCAGTTCCAACATGCAAAGTTTTAAACCCGCTGGCCTTTATGAACCTGAGGGCTCAGGCACTGGGTCTGAGCAA
Source organism: Harpia harpyja (assembly GCF_026419915.1). Lineage (NCBI taxonomy): Eukaryota > Metazoa > Chordata > Aves > Accipitriformes > Accipitridae > Harpia > Harpia harpyja. The sequence continues at coordinate 25,548,144 of NC_068945.1, read as the reverse complement.
GAGCTGAAAATAAACCTAGCGGAGTGAGGCAGCTCCCTAGCTATTACTCAGAGCTCTGTTGAGTTTGTTTTGGACTCTTCAGCTGATCTTACAGTCTGCTCTTGGACACGTCTTCTTTTCTGTAAATACATATCTACAGTAAAAGTGGTTTTCCTCAGTAAGCTTCAGTCACATGGGGCTGCACCGCTTAGCTCTGATCAAGTACGGATTGTGCCACAGAGGAGTAAGAATACTATTTCACCGTATAAATGTACGGACATTTATAGTCAGGACACACAAGCAGAAATGGTGGTTCTTGGATAACTTCTGCCTGAGATTTGTAGGATGTCCCCGTTGCTGTTCTGCCTGCTGCAATGCTCGTGCTCTCTGTAACCAGTTAGTCACGCCGTATTTGTGTGTGCACCCAGCAAGAGCTCAGGCCAACGCGTGCTGCTCAAGTTCCTCGCACTGTGCCCTCCTCGGGCTGTCTGGCTGCGGAGCTGCCCCGTGCTCTCCCTTCCCCTCTTCCCTTTCCTTCTTTCCTTTCCAGGCTTGGGAAAGAAGTTCTGTGAGTATGGGAGAAGGAGAAACTAAAATAGCTGTGTGGCTCGATCCTTTACGTTCCCAGTTACAAAATAGTTTTAAGTGCCACATTTTTTTTTTTTTCCTCCAAGAAAGCTTTCCCCACCAGCCCCCCCCTCCACTCATAGTGGCTACGTATTTGCCAGCCCTTGAAAGGCTTGGTGCTTGGGCTCTTAAATAAGGCTGGCCAATTTTGTAACCCTTAAAAGCTTTGTAATTCAGCTATCGATCAGCAGGGGAACCAGAGCTCTTGAAGCTGCTCATGCTTGGTTCAGTGGTGCAGCATGGAGGCATGTGAGCTGAGCCTTACAATATCTCTGCACTCCACAAAACAAAGCTTGTCTTCTTAAATGAGGAAACCAAGGCACAGACATTGAGTGACTGTTCCCCAAGCTGATGACAGAGGACTTTGTTAAAATCGTGTTGTGCTTTATTTCCATGTCTGGGCCCAGCCCACTAGCCTACTCTCTCAGGACTCTTGTCTGGATCCAGAATCTATTCCAGTTCCCACACTCATGTATTATGTTTTCTGATGCTTTTTGCCTAAACATAGTTTCTGGTGATTGGAGCCAACTATGGAGGGCTCCTACACTGTCCAGCATGAATGCAAAGACTGGATAGGCAAGCAGACGGGAACCAGGAGGGAAGACAACTTGATAAAGGAGAGTTAGTGAAATAATTTATTATTAGGCTTTTAAAACATACTTTCTAATCATAGCAGTGCACCTCTGGTGATACAACTCTGTCAACACAGTCTTCCTACAGAGCTGACACAGATGGCATTTGAAATGGGGCCAGATGCTTTATTAAGGAAGTGAAACACTCGCCCACTGACTGTCCTGCACAGGCTCCTGCTGCCACCACGAATATATTTGGCTTGTAGCTCCAACCTGCAACCATGCTAGAGCAGGATCTCATGGACATTTGGGAGGTTGCAGCTGGGAAGCAGGCACTGGCAACGGTACAAGAACTAGGGTGCTCAGTCCAGCTCTGGGAGACAGGATTGTCACCCTTGCTGGGGTGAGAAGTGTGTGGGTACATGGTGCGAGCAAAAGGGATGTATTACGCAAACCCACACAGCTTTTCACGTGTCTCCGTGTGATCGATAGTAATGATGCAAAAAAAGTGAAGAAAAACATCTCCTACAACTACTCAGCACAGTTTGAGCTGGTCATCACAAAGCTTGAGACAGACATAGCTAGCTGGATCCCTACAGTGCTCCAGTTGAAGGTCTACCAATCCCCATTTTCTCTGCCTCTTTGGGGGAATAGTCCAGCCAGTCAATCTCCTACCACTTCTACATCACATGAAAGAATTTGGCATCAAGCCATCTTACAGTTGCGTCAGAAATCTTCCCCAGAGTGCAGAAAAACATTGTCCTTCTTCCATCATCAAAATAAATCAGTAAGTGTGCTCAAATTCTCAGCTTGTTCTTCTCTTTGTATTAAGTGCTGCTACATGAGATAGGCATGTATGGCCAGAAAGCAAATGAGCACCTTGCTGCACAAAAGCAAATTACAGGCTTTATTTCTCCAGGTATCTGCTGTTCGCACCATCAGGTTAAGTAAATCTCAAATATTATAAGGAGTTCCTCACCATATGGGAAAAATCTAGGAAACTGGGATAGGGTGGTGTCTGGAATGGTGCAGGGGGGAGAAAAGGGGTGGATGCAAATGGCAGCAAAACTTAGATGGAGTATACTAGCACTACAGATGGTTTGGAAGACTTCAGATGTTTGAAGGAGAACTTTTTAACCCCCAGAAGCATAGAACATTTGGGAAAGAAATTGAATTTTTTTGTGGCATTTTAAAGTGAGTTAGAAGCATTGATGCAAGAATTGTAGAATTGTGTTTGAAGATATGTTATTTGGAAATACGCAATCCATTTTTGCCTTATAAACCTATGAAAAGCAATACAATTTGTGCTCCAAACAGAAAATCCTTCTTATCATTATCAATTAATTAATAATTATCTATTTGGTGTATATTATGACATCTTAGCGAATTGTTTCTTCCCTTTCATGACCTGTAGCACTTTTTTTTTCCCCCCAACATATCTAGTTAAATCTATAGTAACAAAATATTCTATTTACCTGCATTTTGAATAACCAGTCTATTGTGGCAGAATTGGAATACAGTAGAAAGAAAATAGCATAGCAATGAGGAAGAGTATGTGATCATAATCAAGACAGGAGCCCCATTAGCACTGGGCAGACTGCTGCACTTTCCTCTGAGAACCTGTGAGTTGTCAGTCCCTTAGGCATCTTTTATCTGGATGAGTCTTAATGGATATTGGCAGGCCCTACATATTAAATACATCCAGCTTCTTGATTTTATTCAGATCAGCACTCTTCAAAGCAATGCGTCGCTCAGCTGAAGGAAATCCCTGCTCTATTAATGGTGTGTCTGGGACTGCTTTTGCTCTTATCACCATGAAATCAGGACTTGTATGGATACTGCAGGAAACTTAGAGCACGACTCAAACACACAACATGAACTGTGTCAGATCCAAGACTGGGAAGGAAGAAAACGGGGGCTTCAGGCCCTGCTTGCTTCTTTGTTCCGATTTCATCTGCTTAACATGCAGAGCATTTATATCTACAAATTCTCCAGTTTGTACTGGTGTCTTCTGCTTTTCTTTAATATAATTGTAAGGATCTACTTTGGCACGTGTGTATTAGCCTTAATGGAAGCATTAGTGTCACTATTGCTCGGGGTGGGAATGACCACAATACTTCAGGGAAATAAGAAATGGAGACAATATGCCAACTCAGCTGACTTTTAGATGGAGATGGCTCTATAGTATTCAAGGATTAGCACAGGATTTCTTTGCCCCATACTGCCCACGCCAGTTGAGCTGGGTCTGGCTTTGCTGATAAGCAAGTATTGATATTGAACAGAGACAGGCCACAAAAGGCCTCCCTAACCTCCTTGACAAGGGGATATTACCACTGAGACAACGTTGTGGCTCTTAGGTGCCAACAGGATTTCCACAGTGAGGATAAAATGAGGAAATAATGTATTGTTTCCAAGAAGTAGCACATCATAATTTGTTCTTGGGGGTATTAAAGCCATAGAGTATTATCATAATACGCTGATTTATTTTTCACTAGGAAATTTTTCACTATTGTTAATGGCTTTAGTCATCTTGCTTTGCAATCTACTTAAAAGACTGATGATCTTACAATGACATTTTCTCATTTTAGACTCTTCTTTTTTCCTTCTTCTTTTCCTCGCCTGTTATTATGAAATAACAGGCAAAAGAGGAAACAGACTAACTCATTTTTTGTGCTGGGTGTAGCTTTTGGGGAATGGTACCATTTGCACTCTGTTTAGTATGCACATGCCCGTTATCTTCAGGACCAGACAAGGCAAACACCCTATGGTGAAACCGCTACATAGAAAGCACTGATAGCTTTGCAAACTGAAAAAATAAGTAAGATTTGCGAAGCCTAGGCTTTTCCAGTTAAACAACCACCCAAGAAAGTAGAGGGGATTTTTTAAGGTCTACAAGAACACAGCAATAAGACAAGAGAATTGTTGCACCTTTATATGTATCACTGGCTTAATGAAGCGTGTTGAACGGTGTGAAATGATTCGTTTCTGACAACAAGACCTCCTCGCATCTCTGAGGATCTCTCTAAACAGAGAAATTGGATGCACAAGACACTGACTTCTTGCAAAAATCCTTGAAGAGCCCATTTCTAAAGGAAATCACTGCTGCTGTGAAAGGTAATAAAAAATTTGGGAAGCAAGTGAAATTCTAGCAAGCAACTGTGTAACACACAACAGGGAACTCCGGCTCTGGGTAGCATCATTGTCCTGCTGGCAAGCTGTCTCAGCTCCCCTACCCTGCCAACCCCTCCAGCTGCAGGGTCCTGACTTCTTGCAACCCCCTCAAAGAGACAGCACGGTTCTGCCGGTGTCAGTCATAGCAGATGCACAATTTCCAGAAGAGTCTCTGGCACCCGCATACACAAACCCCTCTGATTTTAGGTGGAATTTGTGCTGTAGTTTTACATGCTTTGGAAAATTTCCACCAGCATCTACGTTAGACCTGTATTGCGTTGCTGACGCTTGGGAAAGCTTTCTGCAAACTGAACACCAGCATGGAAACTCGCTGCTTTCCTCTGTTCTTTGGGATGGCATGCAGTCTTTCCAACCCTTACGCTTTTTGCAAATGCTTCAGTTTAAAAAATGGGAGTGTGTGGGGGGGGTGTATCCTTATCCTTTTCTTTTTCTAACCCCTATTGTTTTAATTTCCTGATTTGTGGAATTTCAGCTTGCACTGAAAAACACCAAGAAATGTTTGAAGCTGTGAGCTTCTTGAGTCCAAAACTGTGGCAAGTGATGTAAAAACCCAACAAAAGTTCTGATTAATTTCAGAACTAATTGTTTTATTCTGTTTTCAATTCTTCCTAAGAAATGCCAAGCTATGCCAAGGTACATCAAGCTTAGGAATTTTGAAGCCATTTATGGTGAAACACTGAAAGCCTGACAATAATGAATAATCTTTTGCTTTTCTCTTTTTGAAAATACATGTGGAAAGCCAGCCAGCCAGATTTGGAGCTCCCTGACATGGCTGTCCCTCCGCAGAAGTCCACTCCCACAGTGTGTCAATATGCTTGAAGGCAGAAAGGGACACATGGGAATATCTTAAAACGCTAATGTATGCTAATGGCTATCCACAAAATGGATGTGAGGGGTATTAGTACCAGGTGAGGAGCATCCCCTCATCTTTCCATCCATAATGAGGCAGAAGTAAGTGTGCGGCTCCCTTACAGCGAGGTGGGAGGATAACCTCTGCTGTTGACATTCATGTTGGCTTTCCATCTTGCCACCCCCAGCGTTGCTCTGTTGAGGCTGTCGAGCAGGAATCGGATGCAGGCTGGCATGGTCATGTCAGTTCATTACCTGACAGCATAGATAAGCTCAGGGGAAATCTAAGCACGGTTAACAGATATCAGCTAATTGGGTTTGGTTCCCTCTGGATGCTACCACACATTAGAAAGTAATTTGGCAAGAGGTTTAACTGAACGTTTTGTTCTTGTTTTCTAACGCGTGTCAACAGGTTTTCGGAAATAACTTGCATCTCTGCAGGGTATATCCTTGAGAAAAAGTAGGTAGGTGCCTGGCTGCTGTTAATGTGCTGAGGGAGCAGATTACTTACCCTCTCTTGCCCTTCTGAAAATATCGGCCAGGAAGTTTAACTGCGTGTTAGTATGGGGCTGACAGTGCCAGCCTCTTTGCTGTTGTTTTCAAGGTCAGCTCTAATTGACCTTGCCCTTGCTTCATTTAGTTGCTCACATTGTTTCCTTTTGATTCCCTGTCTGTGCTCTCATTGTTGGGATTTCCACGTTCCCACGTTGTCTTTTGGTTAAACCGATTCCTGCTTACTTCCTCCTGTTCTTGTGCCTTCTACTCCTCCTCTCCCCCTCCCTCCTGCCTGTTCTCTTTCTTCAGGACTCACTAATTTGCCCGTGCCTTGTTTATTTTTTCACCATCCTGAAATATAGCCCAGATCCCCGACCTGCAGCTCTACAGCCCAGATGCCCACTGTTTTCCCAGCTAGCTTTTGGGAGCAGCCATTTCACACAGCAGCAGATTACTCCTGCGTGGTGGGGAGGCAGCTGCTGTATTGCAGCTTGAGGAACTCAACAGGAGCTTCTACCTCACCTGGAAGCAGCCCATGGGCTGTATTTCAGCTGTGCAGGGAACTACGGGCCTTCCTTTGGGCAGGTTTGTGCCTGGCACAGCATTAAGTAGGTGACTCGTCTCCACGTGAGCCGTAGGAAGATACTGGTGTGCACAGAGGCAAGGTACAACCTGATGGTGTAGAGCCAGCAGCTCTCCTACCTGTAGCTCTAGAGTGACAAAATATCACTTAGCAGATTTGTCTTGCTTCTGAAAGAGCTGTTGGCTCCTGGCTTTGTTGAAGTTACAGCCCTGCTTGCTTGCTAGGGTAGGACCTGTACGTACATCGGGTGGATGCCGTGCTGCAGAGAGCTGTGTGCTGGGAGAGCTGCGCAGAGCCAGATCTGGCCTGACCTGCTGAGCCCTCGGGATGTCTACGGGGAGTTTCAAGCAGTAGGAAAATGAAGTCCTAACCCACTCAGCCTGTGCCTGTATGAAAGTGCCTACTGCTGGAAGTTAAATAACAGCAAGTGTGCAACATGCAGAAGCAGACCGTGAGGTTTTCCAGTAAGCAAAGGAATCTGCAGGCAGTTTACACTGCTCCCATTGCAGAAAAGATCTCCTCTGTGGCGGCACTAATGGCAATCGATAAATCAATGCAGCGAAGCCACCAATTACTTCATTTTTTAAAAAAGAGAAAGTCTATTTTAATTGCATTACCCAGCTCATTAGCAAAATATACGTACTGAGAGGACAGTCTGTGCCATCGCTTTGACAGACCCGAAGTCAAAGTTCCTGGCGGCTTTGCCATCCCCCAGCCCAGAGCGGAGCCAGGCGTTACTCTCCGCTGCAGCAGTGTCATCCTATTTGAATTTAGCCTCTGCGTGCTTTGCTGGAGGGAGATTTCCCCGTGACATCAGTTGCTTAGGTTTTCTCTCCTTCTTTCCCGAGCCAACGGCACGCAGCCCAGTCTTCGCAGTCTTCGAGGCAGTGCCAGCCGGCAGAGGGAAAGGCCAGCTTCAGTGCAGCGTCCCAAACGCTCTGGACAAGAGAGTTTTGCCAGTTCCCAGTGTCTCCTGAGCAATATCTTCCACTACCAAGCCCCCAGTGGAAAAAATGATGGGTCACTGTAAATATCGCAGTTTAAAAGCGTCTAGGAGGCAAGTGGCCGTGGTCCTGTAGTAAGTATGATAAATTGTTTATCGTAAACAGTGCCCTGAAGAGCACAGTTTGGGAAGCCCTGTTGCAGAGGAAACCTGTGTGCCTTCCAGGTGCATCGCTGGGTACTCTGCTCCTTCCCAGCCCTGGGACACCCTATGCCACGTGCCTCCATGCCCTTCTTCCACAAAGCAGAGACATTTGGCCGTTGCTTTACTTGCCGGTGCTTTGCAAGGAGTCCACGTTCTTTTGGAGAGTGCAAATCTCGCAGAGGAGGAAGCAGCCATGCAAGCGCCTGGCAGCGGGGGAGAAACATTTTCAAGGGTGTGCAAGTCCTGCTGGACCCTGTCCCAAGGATACTGGCTTGTGAAAAGAGCCTTGTCCAGTCCGTATGGCTGGGGCCAGGTTCCCTCACGTGGCTGAGAGCTGCCACAGCAGGAACCGGCAGCTCCCTGTGATGCTGTGCAAGGGGCAGGCATCTTATGCTAAAACCTCTTCTCCTGAGACTGGTGTGGAAATTACGTCCTGCCTCTTGTCAGGTAAGGCGAAGGTCCTCCAAGAGAGCCCGCCTAATTGCTGTATGCAGTAATGGGATATTCACATGGAGCCCTTCTGACAGTAGTCAGATCTCTGGGATGCTCCTCTTAACCAGGACCGGACCTACTCTTGAGTGGACTGGCATTAAAGTGAGGGGATTTTTCTTATTTGTCTTGTGGAAGGTAGAAAACACAGTTTCCTGAGCAGAGGACAGTGCGGCGCATTCCTACCCAGCCTGTAGTATACCAATCACCCAAAGTCTTTGTAGGCTCTACGCTCCAGTCATGCCAGACAGGTAACTGGTGCTGGCTCTCTGCTGGCACTCACACTTAACTGTGGTAGGACATGAGTAGGCCAAGTGCTGTGTGTATATATGTATGAGGTAAGTAGCTGGCTCGTAATTGATGGATAATATATGTTACCTGCTTCTTGGAACAGCTGCTGCATAAACAGACTGTGTACTGAAGTGCTCACCAGTGCATGCATTTGCTGATGTTGTAAAGTCACCAGGCATGCCAGGACCAGGCGGGAAATCAGCACAATGCCTCGAGATACGTTATCGACTGTAAATGTGGCAGGAAGTCATTAAAGATTTCCTGAGCTGTTCCCTGGGAAAAGACTACCTCCAGGCTCCAGCAAAGCCAGAGGACTCGTACTGCCAGGGCTGAGAAATCAAAAGAAAAATTGCTCTAATAAGCTGATGTCAGCAGCTTCAGCAGGGAGCCCTCTGCTCCAGATGGATCCTGTGCCCACAGGATCGGGGTGGTGACGGATGACGAGATTTGGGGGACATGTGCCAAGGGGCCCTTTGTAGCTCACTTACTCCAGGCAGGCTCATCCGAGCCTCCCTAAGGCTCTGGGGGCTGTGAGAGGTACAGACATAGACAGGTCTGGATCCTCTGTCTCTAAAGCTTTGTAAATCCCCGTAGGTGAAAATAAACGACAGCTTGTTTTAAGAAAGCTGTTTGGTTGCTCTATGAGCTCTCAGCCACAGGTCCAGGAGAAAGGTTCACAGATGCCAAGCTCTCTTGGACCAACTGGGAAAAGACAATATCCTGCTATCAGGAGGCAATTGGAGACTGGGACAAGAGCATGAGCAGCGAGGGAGGCCAAACCAGGCAGGTCAATGCAGGGAGCTCCAGTGTTTGTAGGGGGCTCATTCAAAAAGGCTTGAAGGAGGTTGGGGCATGGTTTAGCGATGATACCAGGAATCCACGTGACTCATCTCACTTGATGTATGGGATAACTCTCACTTTTGTTGCTGCGGATATGTCTGTCTTGAAAAATATTTATGTTTTACCAGCAATGTGTTTTTTTTTTTCCCTAAATCTCACCAACCAGCCTCTGGTCAAGACTCAAAGGCTGTCTCAGCAGATAAAAGGTCTTGGGGAATTACTGTGGAAAACTCATTTCTGGGCTATGCCTACAGGTGAAAATTTTTTTAAAAGTAACAACTAACCCTGTGAAATTATTTAACTACTGAAAAACATAGTGTTCTGGGTAAAAATAAAGTCATCGTACTCGGTCAAGGGAGAAAAGCCAAGTAGTTATATTTCACAGTGTTCATTTTCTCACTGGAAAAGATGAGCAGAGTAAAAGACCTTTCTTCTTAAAACAGAAAACCCAACAACAGCAAAAAAAAAAAAAAAAAAGTATGTGAAGATTAGACAACCAAACTTCTAGTTTTGAGTACCTGCAAAAATCCTATAAGTGAACTTGTAAAATCAGGTAGTCTGCTATGTCTAGCAACCACCAGCATGCACCTGGCTCAAAGTCTAATTTTGAGTGCCGAGAGCAGCAGGGACAGAAATGAGGAGTTTGAAGCTGCCACTGAACTTGATCAAGATGTGTATGGGGATTTTTCCACTATTTATTTTCTACAAGCTATTTCAATTTAGGATGTTTGTTCCTTAAATTCAGAGCCTTGCTTACAAGCCTGCCAAAGATGATACAACTTTTTACCCTGTTGGATCATTTGCTGGTTACTCTGCAACAAGCATGTGTTATTTCCAACACACAAAATACCAGAAATAAGCTGTCTCTCATTTGAAAATTAACATTTATGGTCAGAATAATTTTTCTTTCCCCACGGTGAACAGTTATAGAATTGCTAGCCCCTAAATTAGTGCAAGGTAGTCTGCCCCGACCGGAAAATGTTTTGGGATGAGGGAGTGCCACAAAACATGCTTTGTCCTATCTGTTTGGCTGTACCAGTGTAGCATACTGCATAGAAACCAGTAGTCCTTTTTCCTCTCATTGTTGATTAAGGTACCCATTTAAAAGGCTAAAAGAGATTTTTCTTATCTTAGACTCGCATTATATATCTGATGTATATGTCTTTTATTCTCTTCCCACAGGAGAGAAAGAAAATATTGCTGAAAAACTAAGGCATATTTCTCCAGCAGGATTTCAAGGGGGAAAGCCTGCCTACCTGGACAGCAAGAAGGTACCCTACACACACACAGAAACGTTCCCCGGGACTGGTGACACTGTTGTTCAGCCTCGCTCTTGCTGAGAAGGTTTCCACGCAACACTGCAACAATGAATTTCCTCCGGAGGCGTCTCTCAGACAGTAGTTTCGTGGCAAATTTGCCCAACGGCTACATGATGGACTTGCAGCGCCCTGACAATTCCACGAGCTCCCCGGTTTCTCCTGCCATGGAGAGAAAGCATCCGCAGCCACCGCAGCCCTCGCTCTCTTCCTCTACAGGCACCAGCATCTTCAGCTCCATCTCCAGTGCCATGAAGCAAACCACGCAAGCGGCTGCAGGACTAATTGACCACTCAGCCAGCCCCACACCACCTGTGGCCCAGAAACCCAAGATCCTCTTGGTGATTGATGATGCGCACACGGACTGGTAAGTTATCACGGTCCTCCCTGCTGAATTCAGCTCCACAAAGTCTGGGGGATGAGAGGGATCTGGGAAGCACGGGGCATCTGCAGGGGGGTACACAGATACTTTCACATCTAGGTCACCAACTCCGGCCCTAGGTTGATGTCTGTCCAATGACCTGCCTAAATGGCAGAGTAAGCTTTTCTCATATGTTTCTTGAAAAAAATGTTAATTTAGTACTCATTGACAAACTTCTTCATAGCCTCAATATATGAGCACACATAGGGCATTTTTGGCTCAGCAGGCTTAGCCGAGCTGTCACATCGAGCGATGGTCCTAAGAGGTCACAGCTGAAGGTATGTTAGTGACGTGGTTCAGGACCTTAGCCTACTGTTTGTGCTGGCTCCAGAAGTGAAAAGGGACTCCCCTCTCCAGCTTTCTCTCTCTTGAGCTTTTCCCTGTGTGTAGATTTGTACATAAATTAATAAAAGATAACGCAAGCCTACTACTACTAATAGTAATGACTGGAGTTCATTCGCTGCTCAAGGGTCCTTTACTTGCTAAGCATAGCAGCTATTGGCAAAAGACTGTTAGGCTCACCTAAGCCTCAAATTTGTCTTGTTGATGCAGGTCTCTGTTTACAAACAAAAGTTTAGAAGTTTGTTTCCTGTGGTATTGGGCAGCAGAGGACACTTTCCAAATGATAGGAGAACTGAAGTCTTCCAAAATGTTAGAGAAATTACTTACTGCTTGCAGTGTGCTCCCATTCAAAGTCAGCTGGTTTAGAAAGCTTTAGGCAAGATGGCCAAGAGACCTATTTGGGGGAAAATCTTGAGCATGTGTTGAGGAGATGCTTATTGTTTTGTCTGCCAGCTTGTCACAACACAGAAAAAAAGGAAAGGGTAGCATAGGCAAGAGGACCATATTGAAGATTTCAAAATGAAAGAAGTTGGTTAGCAGGTCTTGGCCAAGGGAGATTATTTTATTGTTCTTTTCATCCAACACTACTCTTCAGTGAAGTCGTCACCTCTGCTTTCCCAGGAGAGTGGGGACAAGGTGGGACCTGCCTCCCCGGGTGTATGTTCAAAAAGCAAGAGCTTAGCTCTTGGCCAAAAAGGGGCAATGACTGAGTACAACTAGGTCAGGCTTCCGGAGCCAACTTGAAGTAAGAGAGGGAAAACAGTGGTGTTTTTCTCAAAGGAAAAACAACTTTTTAACTGAGTGGGCAAGTCCCCAATAAGGTAGTTGTCTATCAAACATTTCACCAGCATAGTGTCTTTTATTACAGTAGCAGCCTCCTAATGCCAGATAGTTCAGTTAGCAACACCAGTCTGGCTCAACCCTAATCTCTCCTTCCCCGGTGCACCTGCAAGTGTCCCAGCAGGCTGATGGTCACCAACCTCTGTCTCTGCTTGGTGTCTTTGCAGTTCCTTGAAGTTGCTGCCAGGTGGCAGTCCCTTAACATAGCATCCTCCAGCTGGGGATGGGAGGGCCTCTAATGCAGAGCTCTAGCATCTGGGGCTTAGCCGGCACTGCTTAGTGCAAACACTGTAATCAGAGAGGAAAGCCCTAGCTCAAAGGCCAATCTAGTTTTTTCTTGAGATTAATGGTGCTGAAGGTAGTCTGGGCAGGGGAAAGGACAAGGAGGGGTTGGACTCTGTCGCAGTGTTTTCATGTTTTAAAATACTCACTGCACTCAAATCCCTGCCTTTATATCTCCCAGCTGCTGTTCTGTCATGCAGACTTCGTGGTCTGTGAGCTGAGCTTGCCCAAGGAGCAGCAGCTGGGAGATATAAAGAGGAGGTATGGCTACCCGTGCTGTCTTCACTCCTCCACTCATGTGTAAGCACTCCGCGTATCCTGCTGTGTAGGCTATCCCTCTACTGTCTGTAACTCAGCCGTTTCTACACATGATGCGGGACCCCTTTCATTCGTCCCAGCTCTCTGCCTCTATCCACAGGCTTGCGGACACCAAATAACGCTGCTTGCAAAGGCTCCCTGCCTTCCCTCTGCCTAAGGTTGTGAGGGCACTGAACAAAATTAGTGTATGCATCGTGACTGTATCCTGACATATGTATGACATGAAAACCAAGGAAAGAGCATTACTAACCCTTGTCTGCCACAGATTTCCATGGCTCTTTGTAGCACGGACAGAAACACATGCCTAGAAACTTCCCCAGCCTGAAAGTAGTATGTGGTCCTTTCTGAGAGGGCATACCAGTGCTACCACTCCAGTAGGCCAGGAATGCTACTTGGCAGTTGATTTTTGTGTCTCCAGGAGACTCAGTGAGCCCTTGAGAGCAGTGGCTCCATGGCTCCGTGGATGTTTATTCTTGGTAAGGTACTTCCGAGCAATGCCAGTCATCTTCTTGGTCTCAGCCAGGGTGTTACGTGAGCTCGAGCTGACCAGCCCGAGGCAGCAGTATTTGCCTTGTGAGAGCACAGCTGAAGAAGCTGGTTATCCAGGGATTCTGGCTGTCCACTCTGTATCATGTAGGCAAACAGTCTCAGGCTTTGGAGGCTGAACAACAACCTATTGTTACTTCTGCGCTGGTGATTTTGGGGTTGGAAGAAGCATCATGTTTGCAATGCATTTAACCTCTGCCTGCTCTGGTTCTTGGTACTTGTGAAACCTTTGTATTTGGTTTTCAAGAAATCCTTTCCTTCTCCTCTTGAAATAGTTAACTCTGCTAGTAAATATCCCCAAGAAATAACAACTAAAGCACTACCTTTATTTTAAGGGCGGGGGGCTTCCACAATGCCTCCTCCCCCACAGCAAGTTACGTGGGGTTTACAACAAGGACTAGCTTGTTCACAGACAGGAAGGGTGAGAGACAGTGGAATCTGCCATTTGATTTCTCTTCTCTAAAAGAAAACACTTTCTCATAATTGGAGACTGTAGCAATATTGCCAAGCCAGACATTAATTTATCACCACTATTTGTATTACAGCAGAGGCAAAGAGCTCTAATTGTGGATTAGGATAAGGTGTTGCACAAGTGCATGTTGAAATGCTCCAGCAACGCGAATAGGCGAGTGCATGTTGAATGCACTTTTAAAGTGACTATTTTTAAGGAGCTACTATGTCTCTGATGGTACAGTATAGCACTCAACTTCTCTCAGACGTCTGGAGGAAGCAAAGAGCATCCATGGGAATCCATGGCCTGTCTTTCTCCATAAAATCCTTACCACTCCTGACATGCAATATGCTCTTGTTTATTCTAAAGACAAAGTATTATAAAAATAACGTGAGCCTCACAGAATACGATCAGCTGCTTTCTGCATTAGCAGCAGTAAAAGAAAGGTACATTCTATTAAAAGCAAGGGAACTCACCCAGCTTTCTGTTAAAGTGGCAACGTTTTGACAAATTTTCCATCCTTCTCCAACACCCTGCTCTAGCGCATTGCAAGGAAGCACACAGTGAATCTGCCACACGTAGGATGTGAACGAGAGGAGAACGCTATCTGTACGGCTCCCTCATGCTCTTGGCTTTGCCAGGCAGTCCTCAGAGGCACCCACAGCAGTGAATGTATCTGTGCCTCGGCACACGAGGGAAAAACTCTGCTTCTCTTCAGTCATTAATGGCACTTATCTCACCTGGGTAGCCTCCACCTGGAGAATGAGGCACCTTCTTGTGGGCTGGGAGTATCTGTGCCCTGGGAGACTTCCAAAAACGCATCCACAGCTCACCTACAGCAGCTGCCAGAAAAAAGGAGCTCAGACGTGAATACACGCACACGTGCGCATGTGCAAAAGCACAGCAAAAGGGAGTGGGACCGTGAGGATGGGGAATGGCAGGACTCCATGTAATGGCAGATGGGCCAGCTCCGGCAGCCCGACCTCAGCCAGGAGGAAAACACCCCACCTCTGGCAACTTCCTTGCCCGACATGCTATTAAGTAAAATCATGCTCCTGCTGGGTTGAATTTCTCAGCAGATCAAACAGGATTTAGTACTGTGAATTGTTAACCCCCATCCTCTGCGAAAGTGCTCAGCTTTCTAGCCTAATGCTTTGTTTTTAAACAGCTTATTTGGGAAGTGATCAAGAACAGCTAAGGCTCCTATTAACAACATATGCTAAAAACATTGCTTTTTGGACCAGACAGCATAACAAAGTTGTTCTTGTTGCATTTGTTACATATCTTGGTTGCATTTGTGACATAGCTCATGTCACTTTTCAGAGCCATCAGTGTGTTTTGTCCACATTTCGGGCTGTTTCAAGTGCTAACAGTGTTACACGCTGCCTTGCACAAAATACTTGTGCCCTATGTGCAGCAGTTCTACACACAAGGATTGTGCCATGTTTCACAGGGGAAAAAAAAGCCACAGGAGGTATTTTAGGAGACACAAAACTGCATTATTGTTTTCCCATTTACTTTACAGCCAAATCTGCCTGAACATACTGTCTCCAAAAATTTAAAGACAAAGGAAGAGAAAAACTGTGATTAATACTGAATGAAATCCTCTTAATACGTCTGAAATGATCCTTTGTATAACAATAATGTAATGATTCAGTTCTAATTATGGACTGACCTGACAGGATTACTGTTTTATACTGTTCAGAAGAAATTATCAAGCCTTTTTTATTAAAATAAAACTATTTTTACTTCTGATAGTATATGACAATATTGAGCCTCAAATATGTCATTTGCCCAAAAAATGTAACTGGTCCAATAATAACAGTCTACTACTGAATTTTAGTAACATGGGACTTCCTAAATCCTAATTTTTTTGCAAGGAACTCCTTTTCAAAAATATTCAATGAGTGTCTTGAGTAATTTCATGCTTTCAGTAGGCTGAAGATTATATACTATGGCTCCCATTCAGAGGAATATCTCTGTACCTAACTCATTTAAATATAATGGGAAGGTTTGGACTAGCTTTTGGCTTTGGACTTCATTATCATTTATCTTTATTATTATTTTATTCAGAATTGATACTTCAAGTTTGACCTCAGAAACTTGCAGGTTAAACTGCAAAGTTTTGTCTATATTTCCTGATAAGAAGACCAAAATCATCTAACATGGTGGTAACTGACAAGAAAGGATTATGAATTAGCTTTTTTTATACAGGGGTGACCTTTTAAGGTTTCACAAGTTACGTGCAACTATGTGGCTATAATTTGAAAAAACTTAAAAGTAAAATTTTCATAAATCTGGCTAAAAAACTTACATTTTCATCATTTAGCCATCTCTACCTAGGACTGTATATTTCTGTTCCTTTAGGGAAAGAAAAGGCAAGTTTGTCTTAAATGTGCGTCTGTGTGCACACGTGCTTTGAGGCAGCCTGAAGAGTTTCTGTATTCCATAGCATACAGGCATCGGGGTGAAAAGGAGGTAAAGCTGTCAAAGATATTGAATAAATTGCATTTATCATGTCACTTTCCAATCTTTTTTAGCTATATCACCATCATGTCTGCCTGTATTTTTGTCCTGCATATGTAAAGCAACTTGGGATCTAGTGCTCCTAAATGAAAGGTGATACAGAAATGTAAAGGATTAGTATCATTACAAAAATAGACACAAGGAATATGGAAAACATTCCCCACCAGGTTATAAATATGCTAATGCAAGTCAAATCTGGGACCTTAATTGCTTTACCAGAGTTTCTATAAATGCATAGAATTTAACCTCAGAATGTCCTGCCTAGTCCCGTACATATTAAAAAGATAAAAAAATTCCCGCAGATGTATTTCTCAAGGTTTGTGAGCCAGATTTCTTCTGCTTGAAAGCCCGCAGCCCTGCCTCAGCGTTGGTTCGAGTTAGCCCGGTTCCCCTGCTCCTCAGGTTCAGGGAGGGCAGGAGTGCGCTGGAATAAAATATTGCACAATCCTCAACAAAATGATACCCCTTGCAAACAGTTCCTAGGCCATCCCATCTAGATTTAGCAACGTGGAAATGTTCCAGCAATGTACTATTTTGATAATACGCGAAAGAAAATTGCTGCCTCATGCTGTACTTAAAGCAGCCCCCCACCTCCACCCACCGCTCCCCCCCTCCAAGCTCCTTGTGGCCAGGAGGAATGTGACCGCGATGTAGCCTGGGTGGGGGACCAGACCTACAGCAAAGTGTCCTTCTTATCCTGACAGCTTGGAGAAGCACAAAAAGCCGTGCCCAAAAGCAATAGCGCTTCACTAACTAGCACTTCTTCTCTTGGGGGGGGGTGGCTTTGATTACCCCTGTTTGACGAGCAGGAGGGGGCACAGGAAGATGCTGGGAGGCCAGTATTGTGTGGGACTCCATAGTTCCTTGAATAGAAAGAGCGGCCTGAATGGTTGTCTCTGCGATCGTTAAAGTGCTGGTGGCTTGCCAACCCAGGTCTCCCCCGAAAACAGGCCTTCAGTTCCCTGAGAGAAAGGGAGGACTCACAAAAGAAGATTTAAAAAAACCTTCTCCCTTCCTGCCCCAAAGCTTCCCTTTCTGTATGCATTCAAGCCAAGAAAATCCCTCCAGCCCTGTAGGGTGGGACATCAGACCTCATCAAGGACCTCACCACGAGGACTTCCTTTATCCAAAAAAAAAAAAAAAAACCAAAACCCAAAACACCACCACCATCACAGCCCGATACAAACCTCTTCAGGAGAGGCGTTTCTTCCCTTGATGTGATCCCATAACTAACAACGCCTCAAGGGCTGTTTTATGGGAACCAGAGCGAGCTGGGTCTTGTGGTTCTTCCCAGAAGGTAACAAAGGCAGTCTGTTCCCACGGCCCGACCTCGGACACCGAGGACCTACCTGCAGCGCAGCGGAGCTGGATCTCGATTTGGTGGCTCCAGTAAGCCAGGTACTGGTATCGGCACCGACAGCGAGATGATCTCGCCCCGAGGGAGGCACGGGGCTGAGCACAGCAATACTGCACCCTGGGGCTGGAGCTGAAACTTTTGTGGAGCTCCTGGCAAAGTATCAGGGTATTTAGGGTTACCTTTTGACCCAACCCAAAACTTAGATTCACCTCTTGGTCCCTCCCTGTCTGTCCATACGGTGTGGGTACCCTTTCCTTCTTTCTGCACTTGCCTCTGGTCCATTTAACCTGTAATTCAGACCTTGTTTTCTGAGGTGTCAAAGTGCACATCCATCATGCTTATCCACCATCTTTAGCACCCTGACAACCCCTGCCCCTGCCCCAAGGTACTCTTTCAGCATAAATATTAACTACCAACCAGTCCATCCCACAGCTGAACAGTGCATAAAGGTCTCTGGGCCAAAGCAGATATGGACAAAAGCTCCAGCAGTTTGCAGACCTCGACATTTCTGGAGTGATTTTTCTCCTCCCTATGCCCTGGGCAGTCAGGACTTGACCATCTCCAAAGTCCTTACTATTTGCAGCTGGGAATTGCTAAACTGGGGAGAAGCGGTGAAGGGGTTGAGGGCTGGCCCCTGAAAGGAAAACCTTCCTTGTTTTCACCCCTGAAGAAAAAAGGGCACAAATGCATCTCTCCTCCCCCTTTCCCTTCCCACTGCCTTTATAGCGTGTAGGGGCTGGGGGGGTCGGGGCATTCCAGCGGCTGCTGGCCAGTATCCTGGAAACTGTCTCCTTTTTCCCAGTCCCAGCCCCTTTTATGAAGGAGACAATGCGGACATACAGTGAGTGCCTTGTGCATCGCTTGGGCCCCCAGGCCCTTTGACACGGGGATTTCGTACAGTGGCTAACCCCCTCCCCGAGGTCCCCCCACACCCGATCCAGGGGACTTCAGCCTCGCCTTTTCCAGGCTGATCCAGAAAGAAATTACATGCCTTATTTTCCCAAGGGCCTTGAGAGAATTATGTGTAATGTGATTCCAGGGAAATAATTCAGATAATTCCTGAATTTACCCATGGATCCCTTTTGGTTTATTTACCCAGGTCTCTTCTTTACCATTTCTCGCCCTCTTTCTTCTACACACTCCCTTGCCCTCCCCTCCCCAAGAGCCCCACACATTTCCCCTCTCCTCAGCATGTTTTGCTCTGGCCCCTCCGCAGGGTGGAAAAGGCTGCTTCCCACTCCAGATGAGTAGTAGTCTCCATCCAAAGCGTGGCTTGGCTTTCTTTGCTTGTCGTGTCTTGCTCCAGACGCACAAGCTCAGTCAGAGGATTTGGAGGAATTTACCATGACGATATCCCAGTGCCCCTCTTTGGCATGCTCTCGGTGACACTTAGCCCATTTCTGGGGTGAAGATACAAGCCTGCTCCTGAGTTTGTAGCTCAAGGCCTCTGTTGAACAGTGATGCCCCAAAAAGTACCTGGTTTGTTCACATCACAGGGGATCTGGGCTCAGGCTTACTTGTTTGTCTGAAGGATGGCTTCCCAGTTACTCCAAGACATACTACCAGCGACTGCAATTACCTTTGCTACATCAGCTCCCCTGAGGTCTCTCACAGGAAGATTTGAGCTATATTTCTTTGCTCTCTTCCTATCCTAGAAAATTGCTTCATACAGGAGCCATTTTACGGGATACCCTGAAGAAGTCCCATGAATTTCATACAAAATACCAGCCTGTCTTCAAAGCTGCATAATGTGTCATAATCTCTGCTTCGCCCAGCTAATGGACCTGCAGGAACAGCTTTAAGCTTTGAATCACTGCCCTCCACCAGGCCATCACGATCACTTCACATCTCTTGTCCCTCCTGTCTACTCCCTTCCCGATGCTGAGGCCGGAGTCCTGCACCTTTTCTTACATGGGCTGCTGTCTAGTGACACTGTACCTGGTGAAGAGCTCCTTGGGCACGTTCTCTCACTGATGCTTAATACCTGGGCATCTTTTCCTATTCCTCACCTGGGCAGAGCATTTTCCAGCCTGGCAGAAGCTGTGCAGTCTCCCGCTGCATCCCTGATGTCTCTGTTTCCCACAGATCCAGAGGAAAACATTGAAGCAGTCCTCTTAAGCAGCTTGGATATGCTTCTTTGCACCGAGAGAAAAAAAGCAGAAGGAAGAGAGAAGAAGTAACTCCAGGAGAGACAGTACAAGCTCTGCACAAATAGCTTCTCCTGGATTCCTGCGCTGAGCACACGTATTGGCTGATGGGTTGAGCACTCATTGGACCTACTTTTGTTGTAAAGCAGAAGGAGAACAAGGCAGATGTAACTGGTTATTTTAGCATACAGACAAATTGCAAGATGATCTGTGCTCTCCTTACAGAAGCAGCTTGTGAGTTTTGGCCCTTCGCTGCCAATTCTGGAAGCTCCCGTTTCACGTGTGGGAGTTGCTTCTCTTGTGCCGTGTTTCCCCACAGCGCAGGAGCAGCACAGCGGTGCAGGCTGGCCCCAGCTCCCGTACCGATAGCGCACTGGCCCAGCTCTATCTCCCCTGGGCCTGGTGGCACATGAGGCTTCGACGGGGGAACCTCGTGCCCCATGAGGACTGAACCCTGTGTTTGCAGAGTACGGGCATTAGTACGAAGGCGCAGGGGAGCACGCCGATTCAGGCAGCCCTCGCATACGTGCAATACAAGCTGTCCCAGCTGTCGGTGACACCAGAGGGATAAACTCTGGTATTCGGGTGTCTTACAGGTGTGTTTGCGGTCTTGGATCAATGCTGGCGTCGCTTGCTCACAGAGATGTTTGCAGACATCTAAGGGCGCTAATGTTGTACATGGACTTTCTGTGAATTAGCTCGTATGTAGGTAAGTGGAGGTGAATTGATCATTTATTTTTCCCTGCTGCTATTAAGGATACACTCTGTATCTGACAGAAATTTGTGTATATGCTTCCTCCAGCCACGGTCACTGAGGCAGGCTGGGACTGTTTCATGGCAGCTCTGGAAAATAAGCTTTTATTCTTTCCAAATTACTTCATAAGAGGAGGCATCAGGTTTCTTGTGGCCCTGTAATCATGTCAGGACTGAGGCAGAAAGCAGAAGTTATGTTTGTCTGATGCCCTTACACCCAGAAAATATGTCCTTTTCCAGAGCATGCGGCTTCTTCATCACAAAGAGGGAGCACTTCAAGGCAAGCTTTCTCCCTGGAAGCCAGGGCAGACATTTGGCTGTTTATTATGGTGCTTCCTCCCTCCCAGCCAGTGCGGCTACATTTAAATGCATTGCCTAGCACTGTAAATCCCACCCAGGAACTGCTCTTGAGCATGGCCCTGCCGTTTTCTTCAGTCAAAACATGTTTACATGCTCATTTACTGAGATCACAGCAACCTCACCACCCCATCTGCACCCTGCCTAGCCAAATTATAACGCTGTGTTCTGGCGGGTTGAACATCTGACGTGCTTTAAAATAAAGGGACGGCCAACCGAGCGGTGGTCAGTGCTGCAGGCTGCCCGGGAGAGGAGGGGGGTTGTGTGGCCAGTGCTTTGCCCAGTGTCCCAAGCTGGGGGATGCCAGACAGCCCCCGTCCCGGGGCGATGAGCCGCTCTTCCGATCGCTGATGTGCTGGAGGTGCATGGGGACACTTCTGAGGCTCCCCAGAAAGGGTTTTGACCGGTCTTCTGGGTGCCGCTCCCCAGCCGCCCTACAAGCTGCCTAGACAACCCTGCAGCATGTCGCTTCCTAAGCGGAGGTCTGGAAGAGCCTTGCTCAGGTGGTTTTGGGGCAGAGGCCATCCACAAATGTCTTGCACGGTCTCACCTGCCAGAAACATTGATCTGTCTTTCTCCTGCATCCCCACCAGAGCAGCACGGTCCTCCTTTCCTCCGTCTCACGTCCGCTGTAGGGACTAGAAGCCATTTAATACATTGCGCAGTACTGACCAAAAGACTCTCCCTCTTGCAATGGAGGAGGCATCGTGATGTTTCCACAGCTTCAGCAATGATTTCAGCTTGCTTGAAGTTTCAGGGGTTCCGGGGTGAGGCTAAAGCCATTTTTCATTTAAACATGATAGCCTCTACTGCCCAGGGGCTCCAAAACCCCAGGTGCAAATTGAAAACATCACTCCATCCGTTTCAGAGATGTTTCAGTAAGAAGTGTTTCATTCTTACCCTGGGCCATGTCAAAATGGTGGGCTGACCAAAATATTTGGCTGCAAATTGCTTAGCACCTGTAGTCTTCAGAGACATTCGGAGCAGGTTAACCCTCCTGGGGGACAGTCTTTGAAAGAAAGTGATATATTGTGCTGTTAAAAGAGAATTATCTGAGGCACAGGATGAGACCTGTGTGGAAAGAGGGCTAAGAAGGAGACGTCACGCAGTGTCTAAGTCGAGGTCCCTTGCTCTACTCCAATGACTCCTGACGCTGGATGTGCCCTCTGTGTGACCATCCATGAGCAGAGCCGGTACCGTAGAGATGGGAGAGAGGAATTTTTAACCGTGTGAAGGCTAATTTCCTGGACTAGGCAGTGGAAGCCTCTTTGCTCCATCTGTACCGGGCTGAAGACTGTGGTTAATCACACTTCATTACAAGCTGAAGCAAAGCAGCACCAAGGAGTTTGCAACCAGCTGGTCGGCAAAGAAGGGAGGCCATAGAGGGAGGAAGCGTGTTTCATAAATGTGGGTAAGGAGTATACATTATGAGTGTGCTGGGAATAAAAACAACCTTGTACCAGTAAATAGTGGGCCTCAAATTTCAGACCAGTTCCTGTGGGCCCACTTAAAGCTTATTCCAGTTTTTGAGAAGTCACTGGTTCCAGCAATATCCCCAATGTTTAGGAGCGAGTAATGTTGCCAAACCCTCTAGAGCCGTGCCTCCAGAAATATGATGGAATTATTAAGTGCATTTTGCGTTCCTGTTTATTGTTAGAGGCATGATGTCTCAGCTTGTCTGCTGAGTTGCTTTTTTTAATGCAACACTCGTAAATTCATGAAAGCGGGGCAAAATGGCCAGAGCTCTTCTTTTTATACTGGACAGGGGTTGTTCAAGCCCCTTGGTCTTGGTCACACCTGGCTGCTACACTGTCCCTCACTGACATCTATGCAGAGGTCTTATTAGCACCATGCTGATGGATGGGCTGTCTGGGAAGGGAAACGTGATACAGCCTTCAGATACCCTCATTAGAATGAAGGAGAAAACTTTGGACTTTTTTTATGTCTTTTTCTAATAAAATGAAAACTTTTGATTTGGTTTTGAGCCAGAATGACAAAACAAAACAACTTTTTTATTTACATTTCACATTTCTGGGGGGAGGGGAGCATTCAGCTGAAAACTGGTGTGTTTCAGCCATGGGGAAAATTGCCTTCCTACTGTCTCTCCTTTTTTATTGAACAAATAGACACATAGTAAAAATGTGAGCCAGCTTCTTTTTTTTGCTAATACTATAAAATAGGTAGCAAAGACGGCTTCCCCTCATTTTCCTTTACTTCTTTATTCTGTCCTCTCTTTGCCAATTGGAAACAGAATGCAGAGAGTTACTTTGTCTCTGGAAACAGCTCTTGCAGGGCTTAACTGTGTTTTCAATGCTTTCCAAATAGAAGAACTTTTTGGAACCTACATGGTCTTCCTGAAGTTTTAGGGGGGAGGTCTGAGAAAATAAATTCATATTTTCTTCTGTCAAGCTTGTTTGGCAAGGGGAAGAATTGGGGAGAAATATTTGCAGGGGAAATTATATTTGCAATTTCCCTGTTGACTTATCAATATAAGGGGCATTATACAGAAATATGAATAAAAAAGCTAAAACTGCCCGCCCTTTTCCTATGTTTTCTGCTCCAACACTACTGTCAGCCTTCCCCTCTCCTGAACAACCAATCCTTCTGGAAGTCCTTTGCTGTCTGCATAGCGTAGGCAACTAGGAGCAGTGGTGGTGGAAGGTATACGTCCTTCTCATGACACTGTTCAACTCCAAAGCAAGCACAGTTTCTCGGTTCAAGAGAAGAGATCCTTCATTAGTGACGCTGTAGATGCAGGTACTGTTTCTCTAAATCAATAGCAGAAAGACAAACAATTGAAAAGCAGCTCTGTAGCAAGAGAGCAAGAGAATAGGCTTCACAAGTACTTCAGCTGTGATGATAAAGATCCCTGCCCAACATCAAAAGAAGTTTCCGATGCCGTGCCATATGTTGCTCTCCTTCTTTTACAGAATAAAGATTGAGTATGAAATGAGATATAGCGAGGAATCATTGATTAGAATTGTTGCTCTGGAAAACATTAGGAGAGCATTTGGTTTTCAGTTTGAAAATAAAATGAAAAAGTCACAAGCCTTGAAGGAACTTTCCAATGTGGTTTTCATCTGGCTTGGCAGGTTTCTCCTGGAGAACAGAAAGCTGACAGAAGATAGGAATTAGGAAAACATGCTGTGACCCGGATAGAAATTCTTCAGCAAAAAGGGAAATGCAGAAGCAGTATGTAACGAAAGCCAAAAATCTTCTTTAACCATGTTTGTCTCTCTCATTTCTTCTGCAGGGCCAAATATTTCCAGGGGAAGAAGGTGAATGGAGAATTTGATATCCGAGTGGAACAGGTCAGTGACAACTGAATTTGGCTCTAAGAAATGTGTTTGGACAGTGCTGAGGACTTAATGACAGATAATTTGTGAATATTTCTTCTCTTGAAGAAAGGAACTAATGAGGAGTTTTAAGACATGTCCATTTTATAGAATTGTGGAAGCTATAAATGAAAATATCTTATTGGGCCATCCCTTTGTCCTCCCTACCTTTGCAGAATCAGTCACTATTTCACCTTAAAATTAAATTTTCTGTTCTGGTGATGGGAATATAATTTCTTCCATTTGAAGACTACCTCACAGCTCTGTATATGCCTGAAAATGTGCAAAGCCAGTATGCCACAGTACATGTTGGTCATGTCATGTTCCACATCCGAGCTATACAAGTCTTCTGACTTAGCCTGATTTAAGCCTAAAACCTTTGGTTTAAGTATGCAAAATAACTATACATGGCAAAATTTTTTTATCTGTTTAAAGCCCATAGGAACAGTAAGGACATAGGAACATGGCCTGTTTTCTGATGTGCTCTGCAGGGCATTGGACAAATTCTCTGTTTCTCTGTT
Organism: Harpia harpyja; assembly: GCF_026419915.1. Taxonomy (NCBI): domain Eukaryota; kingdom Metazoa; phylum Chordata; class Aves; order Accipitriformes; family Accipitridae; genus Harpia; species Harpia harpyja. The sequence continues at coordinate 25,523,568 of NC_068945.1, read as the reverse complement.
AGCCTTAGCACCAGCCATTCATTTCAGTTGAAAACTCTTCACGTTGGGGTCTGTCCCCTCCTCTCTGTGTTGGTGCAGTGTCTGCCAAAGTGAAGTCCCAGTATTGACTGAGACTTTGGATGTGGTTGTCAAAGTAGAAATGATTATTAATAACCATCTGCAGGCGCCTAACTTGAAAGCAGGCATAAGAAGAGAGAGAAGTAGAGAGGAGCTGGTGATCCTGAAGGAATCACGTGCTTGTTTTATACTCCTTAGGGCTATAAAACTGCTTGGATAAAGAAAGCTGGTGAATGTTGCTTGAATGACCTGATACTTCTTTATAAAGCTGTTGATTCTGCATTGTGTGTGTGTATAGAACCATTAATGCAGTGGTTCTGAAGACTTTCTCAGGACCCATTGCCCTTGATAAGGTGTTCTTTCTCTTTTCAAAGGGGTGCTGTCCAGTTGCCCAGGACTATACCTGAGCACACATGTTCTAACCAAAGGCTGTGTCTGGGACAGAAAATTTAGCAAGTCATTTTTTTGCAACTATGATGCTATGAATACTTCATTTTCCTCTTTTTATTGATATCACACTTGTCAGTATTGGGTATTAACAAGAACAATTCTCTCTTGCACTTCCTTATTGAAGTCTTTATTTTGCTGGCTGCTTCAGTAAATGTCCTAAAAGAGAATGGCTGGGGCGGGGGGGGGAATCACACTTCTCACATAGAAGCATGGAATCAAATAATAATTCATATTTGCCCTTCAAACCTCTGATCCAACCTGCTCGGCTGCTCAAAGCAGGGTCAGCTTCAAAGCTAGACCTGATACTCTTCAAAATTACCTGTTAATTCTTTTCCAAACCTCCAGCCTCTGCCTTTCCCCTCATAGTCCTTCTCCTCAAATGTTATCGCACTTGAGGTCCTTATAAAGGAACTCTCTTCAAATGGTTGGTGAGTGGGGAAAGGCAGAAGTGGACTCTTGATCCCTGATGGGTTAAACCCAGTAATGACCCTCGTCATCATCACTAGGTAGCTTATCGCATTTCCCCAAGGACTCTTCCAGGGAGATTTTCCCAGTCTGTCTCTTGAAATCCTTCACATAGGCTGAATGTCCATGTTTGAGACGAGGCACCAAATTGCTCCAAGCAAAGACCACAAGGCTGGTGTGACTCTGCCGGTGAGGACCATCGCCAGGCCCCTTGCAGCCTTCTTTAAATACTCAGCACAGTGACTGCAGCACTGCCCAAGGGAATGAAGCACGCAGTGAGTAGGAGAGTTGAGGAACAATGAACAAGGGTCCCGGCCGCTTCCCCTCGTCCCCTTGCTGCCCCCCAGATCAGGCAGACGAGCCTCCACGTAGCGAGTAGGGAACCACTTTTGACTCCCCCAGACCTCGACAGCAGGAGGGATGATCACTTTCCCCAGCTGGATCACTGTCTGTCAAGGGAAACACAGAAGCTGCATTGTCACGGGCAGTCCTTGAACCTGACCTCAGGCCCCTCTGCGTATCGTTGAGGCCACGAGAAGGGCACTTCTTTCTTCAAACTCTGGCTTTTTGTCCCCTTCTCTTTTTGCCCATCCATACTTGCTCAGTATTTCTTGATATTTAATTTTTATTCACTGCTTCTACCCTGATTATCTGGAGCCTTCCTCACTTCTTCATCCTCTTCCTCGAGCACAATCCAGGAACATAAACTGCTGTGGAACAGGTCCCCTGAGGCTGAACACAGACCCTCTCAACCTGAAAAATGAATGTTCTTCCACAGTCTCCTTATGAAAAAAAAAAAAAAAAGTAGGGAATATCTGTGTTTACCAGCCTGGTCCACACCTTTCTCTTTGAGTTCCCAGCTCACCAGTCTCCACTACTATAACTGTCCTGTGAACAGCACACAGACTGTGCCATGGTTCACAAGCCCTAACCTGGCTGTTCAGTTCTGAATAAATTCTGCATCAGATCAAGGTTTGACTCTCGGGCACCTCTTAAGCCACTTGGTCTGCTCAGTAAGTTCATTTAGGTTTTCATTTTTCCATTTGATCTTGCTTCAGATAACCACACATTATTGACTCAGCCAGAAATACAGTTTGCCTTAGGAAATTTTTTTATATTTTATAGGAAAAAACACTTTTGATCTGAAAAGCTAAATAACAAAAAAGTTTGAATGGCAGAAAGCAGTGAAAGGGAATATCTAAATGTTAAATACTCTTGAAAAACCACATTGGGAAAAAGCAGCTGCCCTATTTTTTCTGACCGTCCTAATTTTTTTGCCATTCTTTCAGGATGCTCTGTAGTTGGTTTAAACTGAAGGAATAGTTTGCCTTGTTGCTCTTTCTCTTCCTCTTTCATCTCCATCTCTAGTACATCTTAATTCTTTCTTAGCAAGCCATTTCTGCAATCTTGGGGGGAAGCAGAACAGGATAGTAGGTAATTTTTTTTTTTTGAAGTCATGACATCACTTATTTGTAATGGAGCAGGAGTGATGAAAGCAGCACTGTCTCTCCCTCTCTCAGCAGCGGGAAGTCAGTTATCTAATCTGGTTATACACCCCTACCAGCTCTCCGAGCTGCCTCTCCCCCTTGGCTGTCGTCCGAGGAATGCAAGACGTATGCAATCATGCTGTCTCGCTCCGTCTAACCCCCACCCAGCACTGTGGAAGGCATTGGCTGATTTCAGCCGAATTGGAGAAACAGGCAGAAGTTTCAAGACACTAAGTTGCTACAAGAGGTGAATTCAGTTCGTATTATACACTGGATAATCCGCAGGGAAGAGACTGTTAAATGCCACCCTGCTGCTCAGGGAGCTGCTTCTGTAAGTCTCAGCTTGTATGAAAATAGGTTTTATGGAGTCTTGAAGAAGGTTTTCTGGTTCTTTAGCACCAAAATGAACGGCGTGACTTTGATACCGACCCCAGGCCCTTGTTCTTCAGCTGAGTCCATTACCACTAGCATTAGACAAGTGACGCTGTGGGCACCGGCTGGTGCCAGTGAATAGGGGAGAGACTTCTCAGGGACACAGCGGTGGGTACAGCCTCTCCAGGCTCCGCTGCCTCCTGTCATTCATTAAAACAAACGTGAGGCCTGACTCTGTGTCCACCTTTGTTTCTTCTCTTCTCATCTTCAGCGTAACACCCAAAACATATTTATTAATGTGCTTTAGAGGCTGTGGGATTTATTATTGCCCGCCCTGGACCGAAACCCAGGCATGCAACCCCATTGCCTTCTCCCTGCTGGCTGCAGGGGGAGAGGTGGGGGGCTGAGTGAGGGCTGGGGCGGTGGGAAGCAAGTGCAAGTGCTCTCCTGAATCACGGCCCCTTTTTCTTTGGAGGCAGTTTGGGTTACATTTTTATTATTTGGATATTTTTCCGCTACAGGTCCTTCTGTAGCAATGATAGTCATTCATAAGACTGAATGAAACACTGACCAAAAAGTGAAAATCTATTATTTGACCTGTTCCCATTAAACCCTGATGGTTTAAGTTTTAGTCAGTGTGGGTAAACCCCTAAGCTTTAAGGAGCAGCCGAGTCTAAAAATACTGTTGCTATTTTATGCTAAAAGTAAGGTTCTTAGATTTTGATCCATGTTATTGCTTTTACTTGCCTTGTGATTTCTAGCTTTGAGAACTGCAGTGTATGTATTTCCAGTTCTTTTCTCTAGAAATACAAATACTAGATAAATTCTTTTAGAATGAAAAGTATGTTTGATTAAATGGCTCTAAGGCTAAGTTGAACTTAAAGAAGAATCTTAAAGTGCCACAGGACTTCACCACATTGCTTTTAGTCTCTCCCGAAATTAATTTTGCTTTTATCTTCACAGTCCTTCACTGGCCAGAGGACAGGAGGCATTAGGAAACACAGTATATTCAGGAAAAGGAGGAATTACACCAAAGACCTTATGCTCTGTCAAACATTTCCCATCACTAGAGGCAACTGGTAGTAATTCACCACCTCCTTCCCCACCCTCTCTGCCCTGTCCCAGAGAAAACTAAGCCTTGCATGCTCTAAGGATTTCATAAGACTCCAGGGTTTCCCGTATGGATGATAAGATACCCCAGGTGGGGGTCTCCTTGGGCGTTAGGCATGCCACATGCACAAGGGGGATGTCGCGTGGCCGTGCATCCCCAGCACACCCAGGTACAAGCAGAAGAGGGCAAGAGAGCCGGGGCTGAGACCCGGACAACCATAGACCCATCGGACAGACCATGATACTGTGGGCGGTAGCCAGATAAGTGGGACACTTGCCACCTGTCTGGGAGAGAGATGCCCCCAAAGCAGGAGATGTGTAGAGCAGGGTCACTGGGATGACCGTGGAGACCTGACTTACGAGAGGAGGCTGAAAGAGTTGAGTTTGTTTTCCTGGCAAAACAGAGGCTAAAGGAGACACGGCTGCTTTTAATAAATGCACTGGTTTAAGAAAGGGTTTCGTGACGTGGTGCCTGCAGTAGCGAGGGGTTAGACCCTATCGCTCTGGTGGGCTTTTCCAGTCCTGTGCCCTGCATTGACCAACAAGAGCTCAGGAGGGAGAGAGGAGAGCACAGACCTAGCAGGCAAGAGCAAGCAGCACTTCTTACAGAGAGTCTGCCACCTTCGGGGTACCTTTCCTTCAGATATTTCCCAAAGGCATTTTAGTATATTCAGAGACATCTTTCCTGGCATTGGCTAATTGATGGTGGAGGGGGGTAAAAAGGGTAAAAGGGCCAAAAGGTTCATCTAAATTTTTATTCCTGTTGTTTGTCCACCCGTCTCCTTCCCACCATTTCCTGCTGTGATGAGGTGGGTCCGTCTGACATGCATTCTTCTAGCACAGCTCATTCACTTGTTCCCACTGCCTGGTTTATTTTCAGGGAATGATTATTCAGTGAACTCCTATGTACACGCTTCTGGAAAAGTCTTGTGGTATAGATTATGACTCCATTGGCAGCATTGTCAGGAAAAAAGTTGTACTTGGCGCTCACAGAAGATAATTGTAATACAAATCATGAATTGCAGCTCCATTGTACTTCCCGTCCTAAAGAGGTGTTTTCATGTGTGGCATAAAGTGATCCTTTCAAAAGGTAGAGTCTGATAGGCCCATGTGTGATGAGAGGAAAATCAGCCTCTCATCAAATAACTGTATAATTTTTATTCATTGTATGTTTAGGGGTTTTTTTTCCCAACTGAAAGCCAGAAAGCAGTTCAAGAACAGCAACAGCAGTTCTCATAGCTTTGCCACATACAAGCATTCGGAAACCATGAATAAAGGGACCTGGAAAAATAGCAATGACTCAAAAATCATGAATTTCTTAAATAAATAGTATCTTCATTTTTTTTATTATTTCCATTGGCTTTTGGAGGCTTACAGAGTTCATGATTTTGAGCTATTTCCTGGGATCAAAAGGTCTAGAAATGTGCTTTTGCTAGATTTCCAATTTTGGGGCAGTCACACAACTTCTGAAAAGAAAATTCAAGAGACAATTCCAAATGCCATCAGAGCTGATGCACCGAAAGGCACTCACACAGGTCAAGGCATGTGGACCTTCAGCATCAGCACTGTCTGTAGCCTAGGAGCATGCATCCTAGCTTCAGGACTTGCAAAGAGCACTTGTGGAAGCTCCCCTTGGAGCCGCACACCAGGATTCCCTCCCCCCGAGCTGGACCGTCTCCATCCTTTTCTCCCAGAGAGCAATCCCAGTACTGGGGGCAGGTGGGAAGCAGGATGCCTCTCCGAAGGAAAATGTCCCAGGAAAGAGACATGGGGAATCACGGTGTGTAATCTCTAATTCTGCATTCATGTGCACAGCCCCAGCCCTCCCCTTCTTCACATCCATACGGTCTGTTCACCCTTCTGCTTGTGCAGGATTTAGGGACTGCTTACTTCCCCCCTGAAACGCTTGTAATGGTTGTAGTGAAATATCCCGTTAGAGGAATGCAGTCTGGTGTCTGCCAAAGTCTTTCTTTCCTTGTACGTATTGGAAGATCTACCAAAAGCTAAAGCATAAAATCCACGGAGGAATGTATGCGATTTGATTAGACAGCAGTAATTCCTCTTCCTGAGTGCCTAAGCCATGACATGGACCAGCTTGTTATTCTGACTGCATTTGGTGTCACAGGGCAGGGGGAGAAAAACAGACGTGTACTGATAATTGGCGAGGAGTTTCAGGAGCAAGAGTGGGAGAGTGGAGAGCCTTGGCCAGAGCACAATCGGTGGGTAAGGGAGAGCCAAAGGAGACGTGGAGACTGGGGAGCTCCAGCCACACGAAAGACCCCGTGCCCTGCAAGCCACCTGTGGCTCCAGTGCCACCAGTCAACCCTCCTTCCTCCATCCCAGTGCCGGTGAGAGGGGTTGGTCAGAGTAACTACCGAATTCAGGCTTAGGATCCCGATGGGGGTACTCTGCATTGCCTTATGGGAAGCTGTGTACTGCAGCGGTAGCTCAGTGCTGTGATTTATGGGACGGAATAACCCCCCAAAAAGCCAGCGTATGTGTTACGGCGTATGGCGTGTCACACTGAGGAAAGTGTAAATGTTCCCTGGCAGGGCTAAAACCCCCTCTGCTATTTTTGTGTGTGTGCGGTATATATGCAAATGGGGGTATATATGCAAATATTCACACAGAATTCTAGTATAACTTCGTGTCTCCCTTTTAAGAAATAACCAACCTGAGTAGCTTTTAGTCAGATTACATACAGATGAGGGCTTAGGAAGTTCAGTAGCTCAAAAAACCCCAATGTGCTTGTTGCTGTATGGACACACTAAGCCTGCTTGCTTTAAAAAAAAATAATAAATCAGCCACCATGCCCCCAAAACACAAATCCAAAAACCTGTCTTGCACCCCTATTCCTGCATTCCTGTGCCACAATGAAGATGAACTGACCCTCAGTATTTACTCAAGGAGCAAACTGGGATGCTTTCCTGGGGTTCCCCATTGACATGCAAGGAGAATTTTAATAAGGACACCTGCCAGATACCAAACTTATCGCAGGACGGTTGAGGCTGGAAGGCACATGTGGATATCTCACAGTCCAATCTCCTGCTCTGAGCAAGGTCACCTAGAGCAGGCTGCCCAAGACCTGGCCAATAAAGGTTTTAGTGTCTCCAGGGATGGAGACTCCACAACCTCTCTGGGCAACCTGTTCCAGTGTTTGACTATCATTGCACTAAAAAGGGAATTTTCTTGTGTTTATATGGAATTTTGTGTATTTCATTTTGTGTCCATTGCCCCTTGTCCTTTCCCTGGGCACCACTGAGAAGAGTATGGGTCCATCTTCTTTACTACCTCCCATCAGGTTTTTATAGACATTGACAAATCTCCCCCTTATGCATCAATCATCAATGGCAGATGCACAAGACGGGGAACTGAAGACAAGTCAGCAGCCTAGACAAAGCAAGGCAAGGATTACAGTGGTTCTCAGCCAGAATATGAGTCATGTTGCTGTACATGTGACAAATCCATGCCGGAACATATGGACAGCAGTATTATATGTAAGGCGAGTAGACTTCCTTACATCTTACTCGACAATGGTCATGTCTCTGCTGAAGGATCGTGGTGAGTTTGGGCCATTACAACCCAAAGACGTTGAGGACCAGTCAGAGACAATCCCAGTGACAGCAACAACACTGATCACTGTGCTGAAAAACATCACCTACAAGGAAATCTTACAAGAATGGGGTTGGTTTTGTCTAGGGAAAAAAAAGGAAGAAGGAAGGGTAAGTCTTCAAACAGTAGGTCCTCAGGTTCTGCAGGAGGAAGTAATGGACAAAAAAATTACAGTCTTAGGAAAGTAAGGGGAGAGATTTAGGCTGGAAAATAGGAAAACTTTCCAAGGTTGTTAAGGCACAGATTGCCTGAGGAGGTTCCTCATCTGTGGAAGATACAAGAAGGTTATGTAGTATCTGCACACAGCGGCAGAGGTAGAGCTGTTCCTGCCTTAGGAAAGAGAGACAGACTATGTGATGTCTTGAAATCCTTCCAACACAACTTTCTGTTATTCTATGAAAAATGCTTAAAATCCACCTTGAATATGTGCCTCCCATGAATCATTAATAGGTATGGCTACCAAGCTAGGCACTTCTATTATCGCATGATTTAAAATGACAACATCCTCCTTGTTTTATTATCAGCAAACAGAAACTCTAAAATAGCTCACCAAAAAGATCCTCCGGCACCTAGAGAACCCTGATGGGAGAAACTGAGAGTAGCTTAAGGTTTAGTCCAAATGATACAGAAAGATTTCTGAATCTGAATACCTGAAATAGGCATTTTTAACAGAACTATCCTCAAAATATCTGTGGCATCCTCCCAGGTCTGGGCCTCACAGACGCACAAAATATTTCTACTCCCAGTCTGTATTACGTTATTCTTCAAGACAGATTGTGTCACGTTTGTCACACATGGTTCACTTTTGCCCTGAATGTTTTTGCAGCCACTGGCACCATTGCAAAGCAAGTATAAACCACCAGGCTAATGTAATGCCGCCTTCTACTCGATGAGTGCTAATGCAAATGACTCTGCAAGGCCATGGGGAGGTGGGCTCTCCTGTTTTATGCATAGTTACCTGTCACTCTATCTGCATGGGCTGCTTTCAAAGACCTTTTTGTCTGCAAGGTAAACTCAGGCTGGAGATGATCTCAGACTTGAAAGCCCAGCCAAGGGAAGTCATCAGGCTACAAAACCCACAAAGTTAAAAATACAGGGAGCACTGGAAAATCAACAGGAAACAATTTCTGCTGACTGAAGTTTTCAGCCTTCTTCCAAACGCCAGCTAGCAGCGGCCTGTTGGATGGGACAAAGCAGCTACATGAAAGCAGCAATGGTCCTTAACTTACTCTGTTAAAGCAGGAGCGAATGCCAGGAAAAGATTAGGATTGTCCCTCAGCTGGGATCGTATATCTGGATGTTTTGGGGGCGAGGTAGCCGAGTCCCCCAGGCCCTCTCTCCACTCCTCCCTCCTTGCCAGGGTGCCCTGGACAATGGTTGCCAAAGGGGATTTCTCCTTTTCTTCTGGCTCTTGACATTAGCAGGCCTGAAATTGGTCCTGGCAGTTTGGTATGAAATACTTACCAGCTCAGGGGATTCCCAGGCCTGTTTGGACGTCAGGTGCCTGAGCACAGCTTTGTTTGGTCTGACTGCCTCGGGGCAACGCCTGTCAGACCAACTTACTTAGATTGTAAGTGCCAGCCATCAAATGAAGACTGCCCATTTTCACCCCCAGCAAAGCAAAGTATTAAGTTCTTTAATACAAAACCGTTATGGAAAAAATCATGGAAGAAAAGCATAAAAAACATGAAAACACAGACCTAAAACTTCCCTCTCTTGCTCTGGTGTTCACATCAGACGATGCATCCCTCAGCTGCAGAAGCTGAAGGTCCAGCTCAGTAACTCTCTGCTTTCAGAGTGGGACATCTCCAAGGCATATGCAGACACAGAGATGGGAAAACCATCCTTTCATCTCTCCAGTCCATGGAGCCTCTCGAGCCCACATGCAAGCTAGCAAGCTTGCCTTGACCCACTGGGGAGCTCACTGATGGTACCCAGAGCATCTGCTCCTGCTGAATTTGTTCAAGGACTCCCCCCTCCCTACATATATTGAGATTTTTTAAACATATAAAATGCAGGTGCCTTTTAGAGGTACCTATTTTCTTCTCTCTGATCCAATATGATCACTGGAGAAGCGTGGCTGTGGCCAAGGCAACACTGGAATCTCATAAGAAGAGCCCAGCCAGTCACCTGAACCACTGCCTTTCCCCCTCTGTGTGTGTGTATGTGTTTGAAGTAGAATTTATTTCTTGGCAACAGGAATTTTTCCCCTCCTTTCATTGTAATTGGGAGTTACAACGATGTAAGATTATGTAAGGGTGTTGCTTTGAAAAGTTTACACAGGGCCGCAGACATAAAATCTCATTACATCATCGGGTCACCAGTCCACAGTCATTGCTTTAAAATTATGTGGATTTTAAAAAAAGAAAGTTGGAAGTGATTTTTTCATTTGTCGTCTGGCCTCTGAGCCTTTACAGGTGCACTAGTTCTCCATTGGCAAGTTTTTTCCATGTGTTCAGGAGGACAAAACATGCTTTTTTTTTCAGTTTGGTTTTTTTTCTGTATAAAAGTTGTTCCTGGCACTATCTTTTCATTCCAGCTAGTAGAAGTACCAGAAGAACATTAAGTAGTACAAGGATCTCAATAAAATTACAAGCATTAGTAACACCGTCTAAGTGCTCTGGTATTAGGTAGCCACTGGTTAGAAGATTATTCTACTGCTGCCCAGTCTCCATCACACTAAGTCTGAAAGAAATGCCTTAACAGGAAGGGGAAAAAAAGCTGTTCAAAGGGAGAAGACTAAATTTTCTCTCAAAAAATGAAACCTTGTTATATTTATATTTATATTTATATTTATATTTATATTTATTTATATAACCAGGGACTAATTTAATACATGATTGTGAATCTGTACAGGTATGTTTGCATCATGCTGGAAAGGAACAACATGCATGGCACAATAATAGGCTGTTCTATTTTAAGGACCGCTCATTTACTCATAAAGAACACAGTTAGGATTTGGAGCCCAAGACGAGCACTGGTCAGCTAATACTGCCGTCCTCTTCCTACTGAGAGTGGCCTGAGACCATCAAATCTCGCTGGCACTCCTGTCTGAGGGGCAGCAGAGCCAGCGGCCACGCCGGAGGATTATCACACCTCTCGCCCCGTTAATTGCTCTGATTTGTGTCTTAACCTTCACTGACACCCACTGCAGTCATAATCGCCCCCATGCACATTCCCTTTCGCTCCCCATAGCTTAAATATTCCTTGCCAACCTTTCTGGCCTCGTAAGTCGCACCTCTTTTAAAATATAAAGTGTTTTAATAATTGAGCAGTACTGTTAATAGCCTACCCAGCTTTGCTAACCCTTTAATAGTTAAAATCTTAATAAGTAAACCGCATCAAGTGGGTTTTTCTGCTTATCACCTTCCTGCAGCATAATGAAGCTTTTTAGCTATTTAGGGAGGTTTAAATCTTTTGTATTAGGTTTATAGCTGGCCAGTGGCACGACAGCCAACTCAGACATAATTCTAAATGGATGTTTCCAAGTGGAAACTTGGAATTTGAATTCAAATGACCTTACCTCTTTTTATTATTATTATTCTTTCCTGTATGCATTTTTCAGCTTGCTCATTTTTAATTCCTTCAGTACTTATTACTGCAATAAGCCTAATCCTGTATACTTGTACGCCCCAAGTGTGGGAGCCGTAAATACTTCTGCAGTCTCTCCAGGGCAAATCAGCTGTAACTGGATCTCCCGTTGCCTCACAGAAAAAAAAAAAAAGAAAAAGAAAGAAAGGCACATTCCAGCTGAAGACAATTCTGCGTCTGTGTCCATGTGTTTGTGTCTCTGCTGCCCTCGAGTAACGCTCTGTCCTTTTGCTCCACTCCAGGCTGAGTTCTCCGAGCTGAACCTGGCTGCTTACGTCACGGGCGGCTGCATGGTGGACATGCAGGTCATGAGGAACGGCACCAAGGTGGTAAGGTGAGGAGCACCACATTGTCTTGAAAATCGGGCTTTCTGGAGTAATGTTGGGGCAAGCAGGATGACCTCAGGGTCTGACCGATATCTGAACTAGGGCAGCGCAGTGCTGATGACTTCAAGGTTTCCTGGAAGCGGTGGAAAGGCTGACCTGACTCTGGTGGTTTTGTATCAGGTCTCAGTTGCACATTATGCCGTACAGTCATTGTTTCCAGTCTAGACCCTTCGTGCAACCGCAAATGCCTCCTTTTCAGGTTCTTTTTAGCCTCAGGCCTCCCAGTAAAAGGGACAACGGATCTTCCTTTCCCTTGATTTTTCTCTCCTTCTGTGTCAACTGACTTCATTATAAACAGTGGCTTGCGTTCATTAGTCTACCTGTGTTAGGTCCTGATCCCTGTGGACTACCCTTGCAATAGCCACAAAGCCTTTCCGTGATCCTGATCCTCGCAGCCTGGTTTCCTCCTGAAATATCGCCTTTTTTGCCAGAGATTCCCAATGCTCCGGCCTTGCCCTGTGCTACATCTCGGAGGTAATACCGTATCTCTGTTTGATGGGGATTTCTGTCCCTACTAGCATTACTTCATAATTGCAGTCATTGCAGGCAGACTCTTTTCCTGAGCAATGCTTCCCCAATCGTGCACCCAATTCACTTTCCAGAAGCGTTGCTCCCCTTCTTTCTGACACCAGAGTGCCTGCAATTTGGAGTTAATGTTAGATGCATTCTTACTGGTGCTATGTAAAGAGCAGTGTAAGTTGTCACATCTGTGTATCATGGTAAAATGCCTCTGTTTACATAGCCCTGCTATTACCTTTCACCCTTTTATTCCCAAGCCTACATCTTTATGAGTTTCTGTCATTACAACTTCTAACTCTACATTTCATCTTTGATACAATAGCTTTTCTTTGTTCATGTTGAAATCTCATTTTTTTAGCCTCCCTACTTCTTTTTGTACAATTCTTTTGCAATTTTTGGTGTATACAGTGTCTCCAGGTTTAACACTGTTCACACATTTAATCAATGCTTTTGTCTGTTTGCTTCTAGTTTAGAAATAGACACACATAATATAGCATGCAGGGATATTTTTGAAAGGGATTATTAGAACAGCTGAAAAATGGTGATTCTGAGCATGCTGGCCTCAGTTTTATTTCTCAGGATGTAATTTCCAGTCCAAACAGTGCAAAGCAACCCTTGTCACTGTCAATTAGCTATGACTGTGGTCCATCAATTCATTTCAGGTCTTGACAGCTCTTAGTACGTCCACAAGTCTCCATTCATTCTTTGGTACAATTTCACGAGCCTCTGGTAAAAACTTTGAAGGTTGAGTCTGTTACATCCATTTGCTTTCTCCCGTCCCACAAATGTCTGTTTCTCAGTGAAACAAAACGTATGTTCCGTGAACCAGCTGCTGGAGCATCCATCAGACAGTGCACCGTGCTAATGCGCTCTTGTGTTCGCTTGCTCATGATGCTGGAAGGTTTCCCAAGAACCATTTCCTAGGTTGATCACATCTTCATTTTCCTTCCCGTGCCTTTCCTCCCAAAGCCGTTCATACATCTGGCAGAAAGATCTTGAGCTATTAAACTGAAACTGAAGACAAAATTTATTTCACAAGGGCGTCTGGGGCACGGTGTTCATGTTTCTGCTCGCAGTAAGTACACAGGTATTACAGCTAGCCTTTTTGCGTGGATATTTATGTATGAAAATGCATGTTTTTATGAATTTTTTATGTTCAGGTTTTTTGGTTTTGTCTATGCATGTTTAAGGACACATGCATTTGTGTGCTGGGAAGTGGATTTGGCAAATACATACCTGTGTGGATACCCAATTTATGTGGTGTGTGTTGTCTGTGGTTTGTCATAGTCCTTACAAGCACTAGCCATTTGATTACAGCCTGTACCGATGTGCCCCTGTCCTGCCCAGCTCAGCCAGTTCGAGAGCTCAGGCCCACCACCTTCCACAGCCACTCCTATCAATACTTTAGAAGTTAGAGAAATAAAAACTCTTCTTCACTTTAGAAGGTGAATTACCGAGGGTACTGCTCCTGAGCTGTGTGGAGGCCCCTCAGCCCATCCACATGGGTGCAGCTTCCTTCCCACTCCCTCCCAGTCCCCCCATCCCACCTGCAGCCGTGTCCTGCCTGGCCACAGAACCCCTCGGGGTGCCCAGCCACAGGGACGCACCACGCGGGACACCTTCGACTCGCATGTGTGCACCAACCCTGCTGCTGAGGATATCTTTTGTCTATCACTTATTAAGCAAAATATTCAGTCACAAGTCAGAATGTTTCTAGATTCTGAGCTATAATACTCATCGTGGTTTTTGAATACCCAAAGTCCTTGGAGATCCCACTGACAAGTTATAGGAAGGAAATACAACAGCATCTTGCTGGAAGGCACTTTTGGGATTCCCCCTCTGCAGGAGCCCTGCCTTCCTCACACTCCTCTTCAAAGCGAAGGCAACAGAGTGTGGCAGTTTAGTCAAAAGACCGTGAAATTACTACAGGCCAGTAGATTTTAAATCAATTAAATAATAAATGTTTATAACAACAACAGTAATAATAATAATAATAATAATAATAATAATAATAATAATAAAGCAACCACTGGGGTATTCTCTCCAGTTTGAAATTACATTCACTGATAAACTATCTAACAATCTGTTAGCCTATTAAATTCTGTCATTTTGCAGCAAGTCTCCTTTCTTGAAACTGGGGACATCCTATTGCACGTTTAAATCAACACTCTTTCTTTGCCGATCCCTTGATCCTGTCTGACACCTTGGCGTTAAGGCATTCTTTTAGACCCTGTGCCAACTGATTTGAACTGCACCAGGAAAGAATTGTGGTTCTTTTACCTGGAAGATAAATGCCCTAATAAGAAAGTATAACAGTCCTTGAAGCCCTACACTTACTACTTGCCTCAGGCAAATTTAAAAAAAAAAAAAAGTGGAGCTTTAGAAGCATTATTGTCAATTAAAGACAGCAAGGAACTGGAAGTATACAGTCCTCCTTGACTACTAGCCTGTGTATCTTGAAACAAGTAGCTACAAGTAAGTTAGCAAAGAACATAACTGAAGCCAGGCATTACTTTGCTTGCCTGATTTTTAAAACGAGCGTGGCTCCCAGAACTTAGTTCTACAGTAACAAAATTCTGGGTCTCCACCTCCTTTTTTTAGCTACTAAGTTCTGCGCATCTGTAGGATGGGGTGAGGGATTTGATAGTCTCAGTAAAATGTGCTGCTGGAGAGAGAGACTATCATCTAACAAATCTAACAAACTGCATGTGTTTTTTCTGTGCCAGTTCCACCATGGTATTGCGATGGCTCCATCAGCCTGTTCAGCGCATTTTCTTCAGAGTTAGAAGAAAAAGAGCTGGCCATGGAGTATCTCGTGCGGTCTCTGGCAAGCGCTTTCCTATTTCAGTGGCCTGTAACACATGCCCTGACTGAGGACCATGCAGGAGGATGAGCTGGGCACCGGGAGCAGCACAGGGCTCAGCCAGGGCTGGCAGGAGGAATCTCCCACACTTTGGTCCTTGTCACCCCAGCACTTCTTTGGGTCAAATTGGCACCAGAGCTTCCCCAGTGAAAAGTTAAATACGGGAAGCAGGAGGTGGCACTTATTCATCCCAAAGGATCCCTCTCCAACTTAGCCATAGCAACCCCTTCAACAGAGAAATGGAGTCATTTTTGGGTGCGATGGCTGGCCTACTAAGCAGTGTGAAAAAACAAGCATGGGCTGATGCCTTCTTCATCCTCCTTCCAGTGCACGTACAACTTCCTTTTGCACAGGTCTATGCACACACACACAGACTGAGTGCACTGTCTGGACCTTAGAAAGCTCTACTGGGATTAGATGTAAGGAATGGGATTTTCATTTTCACTCGTCTTCATTTCTCTGAAGGGCCCTTCATACCAATGTTTCCACAGTGCAAAGAGGCCGTCAGCGCTGGCACTGCACCCACTCTGAGGTGCATTTATGCTTTCAGGATATTATAAAAGTGTCTTAGAGTAAATGAGAATTGGGGCTGTCTCTGCTTCTGACAACACTTAGACTCCCAAACTATGATCTCAGCCTCTGCATTAGATTAAATGCAGTCCTGTGTTTGCCTTTTGGGCTTTACAAGCCTTCAGCTATTAATTCCAGTAGATGTGGGAATAAGACGGGGATATGTTGAAAATCTGGACAGCTTTCTTGCATGGGGAATACTAATGTCTTTGGGAGCATTTCAGACTTTTAAGGATATAAATTAATCATGCACCAGACTGCTCTCATCTCCTGTCTCCCTGTGGAGCTGGCTCTTTTGCCATTGGGGCTGATCATCCAGGGGAGAATGCGCATTTTTTTGTGTCTGCATGGGACCTACCACAGTGGTGGCCATACCACTTACAGTGTGGTATGCAGACCCACTGTAACACCACAGTTCAGACACCAGTTGATGGACCAGGAGATGCCCGGGGGCTGAAATGGGGAGGACCCAGCACGGAGCGATGGCCCTGGCAAGTGGGGAGGGGTGACAAACCTGACAGCAAAGCAAAGAGGAGCTGAGTGCCGTGGACAAAGCCTTGCTGTGGGGAAGGATCTCTGCCGTGGAGTGGTGTTTAGTCCTACAGGTCTTGCCTGAATTTGGCCGGTCTGTGTAAGAAGGTGCGTGTGTCACCCTGCTTGCCCTGGATGAGATGCCCTTGTCACTCGCAGCTGTGGTGGGGTCAGTGAATGCTCTGATTCCTCCATACAAGCCCATTCATTCCTTTAATTAACACTGACTTTCCTGTTGGTTCCAGCTGACTCAGTGCTTCTACTATGCTCTGTGCTCTGATAACAGGACGGCAGCCTGTTGAATCACCATCCCAAACAGACCAGGACCTGAAAGTGCTTTTTTCCCAAAGCATATTTTTGCACTGCAAGCTGCAGTACAATCACAGCATGAGGAAGCAAATCCTTTTACATGGGAGGAGCGGGGAAGAAACTGGCCAGCCCAGCAGCGGTGTTTTCCCACCAGTCAGAGCTTGCAGACCCCAGCAGATGTGTACTCTGGCTAAAAAACATCTGCCTGCTCCAGGGTGCAAGAATCTTTTAAAGTCCAGTGAGGACACTGTCCTCTGCCCACTGCACCTTTCCCATCCCAGTAGGTCCACCCACCCCACAGGGCCGTTGACAAGCTGCTCTCTGAAAGAGGCACGTGGGTTTTGTAACCTACAGAGGCCATGCTTTCTCACCACACAGGAGCTGTGCAATGCCAGGAGATGGATATTTTCTTGTCTCTCGAGGACTATTCGTGCACAAGAGTTGGTGGTTTCTTGCAGTTCTTCTACAGGGAGAATAGCCATGGAGGTCATGGGAGTAGCCACTGTCCCTGGACACTGATGGAGGACATACTGGTAGGCAGTAGGTCACTTTCTAGCTTCTCGTCTTCCAGAAAGCTTGTGTCAAAGAGGAACCATAGGCTCTGTCTAGTCCCTGTCTTTTTTAATTTAACTGTTGATCTAATTGGGGTCTTTTGTAGATTGTCTGTTTCTTTTTTTTTGTTGCTTCCAATCCAAAATTCTGAAAATTTCTGCAAAGATGCAGATGGGAGAAAAAATGGGAGAAACTGATAGGCAGAGTTTAGGTTTCTAGAAGCCAGATGGAAAAATATGTTGAGCGCATGGTTCTCCCAAGATTCACAGAATGTGCCACACAGTATAGTACAATATGTGCTATATATTTAACACTGAGCAACATTTGGGCAATATTTTTGTATTGATGGCATGGCAATCTGTAAATGTAATGGAGAAGTGAGTGTGACAGCGTGTAAGCTTTTGAAAACGCACCTCAGGCAAAACACCAACGTGCCAAATGACCACTTCCCTTACCAAAATTCCCTGCAGAGACAATGGGCTGGGACAATGTGTCAAACAGGGTAGACCCTGGCAAGCTGCAGGTACACATGAAGCAATTTAACACCTCCAGTAAACATTTATAAACTGAGAATTATTCCCACATGGGGGATGATTTACCATCATCTTTCACTAATACCTCCCCCTCTTCACCTGCCTGTCCCTGTCCTCTTTTTTTTGAGCAGCAGCTAAAAAAAGAGTAGAGAAGTTGGGGTGTGCTTATTTATGCATTTATTCTCAGTTGCTTCCACCTCAGCTCCTGCTGCTAAACAGGTGCTTGGAGGCCTGCTTCTCCCTTTGGGGTTTACTGATCTCCCAGATGAATAATGTCCCCCTTCACCTCCCCAGCAGCTGGCACCCAGCCAACGTGCAGGCAGGATGCTGACAGTTATTGGGAAAACATTTGGCATGCAGGCAGCTGCCAGAAAGCAAAAGTCACTCTGAGCAGACCAGGGTGGGGAGCATCTCAGAGTCTAAACTACTCCCTGGCCCTTTTCGCATTTACAGTAATTCTTTCCAATAAGAAATGTGCTGCCAGGGCCTAAAGCACTCATTAATTAGTTAATCCTGGACTGAATGCAAGAATTATTAAAGGCTGTTGTAGATTGTTTCTTGATTGGCACTTTTTTTTTTCCAGTCCTGCCTTAATTTGTCTCCTTTCTACATGGGTTTTTACTAAGGCTTCTTCCCAGGAATGGCAATCAGAGAGGTGAAGGGCCAAGTCCTGCTGCACCTGCACTATACTGGTCAAGGTGGATCTTCATTAACGACCTGAGTCGTTGGGACAGATTGCAGCCTCAACAAGCTTGTGGGTGGTGACAAGTTGGAGGGTGGGGAGCAAAAGATGTGCCAGAAGGCAGAGCTGCTGTTCAGAGGGACCTCAAAAACTGGGGAAATGGGCCAACAGGAACCTCATGGAGTTCAAAAATAACAATCACAAAGTCTTGCGTTGAGGGAGGAATAACCCTAATACTGCTGGGGGGCAGCTGGAGAGAAAACAGCTCTGCACAAAAGGACCTGGAGGTCCTGTGTGCCCTTGCAGCTCACTGGGCGGTATTAGCAAGCGTGTAGCTAACGAGACACTATTCACATCTGGAGTACTGTGTCCAGCTGTGAGCTCCCCGGTACAAAAAAGGCATTAACAAACTGGAACAAGTTGAGTGAAAGGCCACCAAGCTCATTGAACTGGACTAAAGACATCCAAGGAGAGGCTGAGAGATGGCTTTGTTCAGTCTGTAAGAGGAGGCTGAGGGGGATCCACTTACAGCCATCAGGCAACTAAGAGGAGGGTGCAGAGAAAATGAAGCCAGACTCTTGTTGAAGGTGTGCAGTGAAAGGAAAACAAAAAACAGACACAAGTTGCAGCAGGTGAAATTCTAATTATATATAATTTTTTAAAAAATTTCCGCAGTGAGGGCAGTCAAATACTGGAACAAGTGCCCAGGGAGGCGAGGTGATCTTCATCCATGGGAATATTCAAACTTTTGCTGGACAAGACCCTGATCAACCTAACATCACTCTAATGTTAGCTGTACAATGAGCAGGGTGTTGGGCCAGATGATTTCCAAAGATCCTCTCTGACCTAAATTACTCTATGACTTTATTCTGTGATGTTGGAAAGTATTTGCATCACCTTCTGTAAAAGCTTTGGGTCACAAGCATTTTGAAGGCAATCTGCTGTTGGCAGGTATGATTGTTACTGCTTTGAGGCATCGTCTGGGTCCACATGCTTTTCCTTGTCAAGGCTGAGCAGTTTACAAGTAAAATATATGGCAGACTTAGGAGACCGCCACAGTACAGTTCGGGGAGTGTGTGACATGGAATTTTATGGCTTGTTGACCATTGGTCTGTGGCTGAGAATCAAATCAGAGCATCTTCCAGGGTGTCCTCATCTGCATACAGTGGTAGTGGTCCTACTGCAACCATGATTCCTGGTTCCTGCTGCTTTTGCTACACTAATCTCCCCAACACCCCATGTTTTTTCCCCAGCCATTCTCTATTACAGTGTCCCAAAAGACCCCCTGCTCCTCTCCTCTAGCCTGGTAAAGAGACATCATTCTTTATTCTATGTTGCTTGCTTGTCTCTCTAAAACCAGCTCTGTGTTACCTTATTCATATAAGTAATCACATTCATTATTTCTTTGAATAACTTCAGCAGGGTTTACTTCTTTCTGTGGAAAATATGACGTGAGGTTTTAACCGAAATGAGATTTTTTTTTTTTTAGCAGATTTCCCATTTTACTATGACATCCAACGTAACATTAAATCAAACATTGTGATAGGTGAGTGAAAATGTCACAGATTTAATTTTACTTTTCAGTAATGTAGTAACAATACTGTTAACACCCAAGTAAAGTACAAAAAGAACTTGTCCCTATTTGTAAATGCCATTTTCTATTAGCTCTCAGACACCTGAGGCGCTGCATAGTTGGAGGGATTATTGCACTTCTCAGGTAGCTGCAGCCACTTAAGGCTTGGACTTGTGCCTCAGAAGCTTGCCTGAAGGCTCCATTAATTGCCAGTAATGCAAAGCTTGTTGTATCAGATTGCTTAATTATGCACTTTTCTTCCTCTCTGTGTCATGCCAAGCAGATAGGAAAGGCTTTGGAAGAGAACTTAGTCAAAATGCGTTGATCACTGGGAAGTGTCAGAAAATTGGATAAAGCCTCCTTGAATAATGGAGGGTAGACAGAACCTGAAGTGAGGATGTGCATCTTTGGTGTCCAGGGAAGAGTGGGACATGAAGGGCAAAGTGTCTTGTAAGACTGGCACTCTTTAAGAAAGAGCAGGAGAGCCCATCCTTCTCCCACAGCATTGGCAAAAAGCTCTCTAAATCCATCGTGGTGCTAAAGTATAAAGCAGGTCTACCCTTTGGCTGCAGGTGATTATTCACAGTGGAAGGGATCATTAAAAGGTATTTTGACAATTCTTGTGTATTCTTTCGTCATGCCCATGAAGGTCTTTTTGCTTCAGTGAGAAAAGCTGAAGGATCAAGAAGCAAGCCAGAGTTATGGCTATATGCAGAAATGAGAAATCTCTTTAAGGCATGAAACCTCCCAGCAGGATTTGCTGTCAACATCTTCTCTACCCCAAAGCAGGCTGGGGACCTGCTTTCTGCAGAGAAATGTTATTGATGATCTTTTCGGAGCTGATTCTCTTCTCGTAATTAGAGAAGATAGGCACATGGTCACCAGAATAGCTACTGCTGCTCCTCCTGAGATGTTTAACTTCCATATTTAACATCAGCAATCTCTTAAATTGTTTTATATTCCCTCATTTCTGGCAAAACTATTTCCAAGACAGCTAATGCTGTCACAGATTTAAGGGTAGATGGGTCCAACCTAAGAAATTATATTCTGCAGTCAGATCTCTTCCTATTAGGTATTTTGGATCCAGGCTTTATACTTAGGTTTGTCTCTAAAGTATAGTTTTACCACTGAGGAAGAAAAAGACTGCTAAAATGTACTGGAACAAGTTGAAAAAGAGTTACTTAAATGCAAATAAGCATCCTGCACCGCAGTATCAGAGTCCAGGCTCAGGACTTGCAGGGCTAGCAGCCTCCTAGCCAGACACTCGTCATCACCCGGGGGTGATTGACTCTGGTAATCGCTGGCTGATCAAAATTGCCAGGACGAGAGGTAGGCTGAGCGGCTGCCATGTGCCTTGGCTAGCATCTGGGACGAGGAGGCAACTACTGTGAAGGGAGAAAAGCCACAGGGACCTGTGGGAGGCTGCTTCGCTCTGGGGGTGGCCAGTTCAGCCATGCACCACTCGGAGCACTGAAAGGCTCGTGCTGTGTGTGGCAGAGGCCATTGCCTGTGGCGACACGAGCTGAAAGGAAAGCACCTTTCAATTCCAGAGGAAAACGAAATCTCACCAGCTATTTCAATCTGAAAATGAAATTTTTCCAGTCTCCTGGGTTATTTTTCTTTTTAAACAAAGGATTCTTGTATCTCTGCACCACTCTGGGAACATGCTACATGCATTTTAGTGGCCTTTATTTGCCAGGCAGTGCTGGGAGCCAAATTCTAAATGAGAACTGAGCTCCTGGGGTCTGAGAAAGGGCTTCTGTAAAAGGGTTGTGGCCAAAGATGGGCTCCAGCTTTTGCCTGGAAGCTTCATCCATCTGGCTATCATGCTAAGGAAGATTCACCGCTTCAGGTAGGTGTCTGCCATGCAGCCCAGGAAGGGCACCACACCAACATGCGGAGTACAGCTTATTAGTGACATGTTTTAAATCTGTGGTTTACATTTAGTTCCGTTTACCTATCCTTTCTCCCTGTCCATTAGATGTTTGAATGGGCTCTCCTGTATTCTTTCTGTGACCAAACCCATTCCCATGACCTGTCTTTAGCAGAGGTCTAGGTGCAGTTGTATTCAAGACTGCTCGTGGTCATCTAAACTTTGGCTGGACAGATCTAGTGGAGAGGAAAGGTCCAATCTCCTACCATAGCTCTCCTAGTCCTGCCAGACTCGGGTGCTTAGGACCTCAGCACAGTAGGTGCTACTGAGTTTGGCTCACCCTGAGGTTTTGGCAACAGTCTTTCAAATGTGGGACTTCTGCCTAACCTGTCTGTCTGCCAAGGACTTCAACTTTCTGTCATGGGAGATGTTATTGGGTTGGGTTGAACTAGCAAAGAAAACAGAATACTAGCTCTGAGGCTCCCTATGTTAGCTTAAGGTTTACACTCTGAGAATGAGCAGTAGCTTGCAAAAGTAATCTATAAAAAATCAAGAATCCTTGTGTGAAGCGATTAAGCTCTTTTCACCCCAGATCACTGGTACCCCCAGTTCTTCAGTTTTCACACCACCACTCCTACCATGACTATTCATTTCCCTTTTACTGCCTGCTATCCTTCCTATCCCCTTGCCACACATTTTGCCACTGGTCTCTGTTTCTCCATTACAGACGTCTCGCAGACTCCAGGGCTCTCCAGCTGATGTTTATTCGCAGCTAGTCCCAGGCCCTGCACTCCTCTGCCTTGTTCTCAGTATCCATGGGAACATCCTCATTGTCCCATGGCTCAAAACAGGGATTCAGTGTCCACCTTCGCTTTAGAGATACACTCCTCATCTGCTGCATGAGAGAGTGCCCTGCCTTCCTCCACGATGCAGGCTTTGAGAATAGGCTTTTCTACATTAATTCGGTATTCTTGTGTCCGTCTTCTAAGTTGAGAAATTCTTCCTTTGCCAGGATCTGAAAAGAGCTTTTTTTTCTAAACTTTTGGCTGGCAGAAGTAAAGCCGCTGAAGGCAGTTTCCCAGCCACTGTGCGTCCTCCCCCCACAGCTGGCCGTGCCCATTTACGGTGCCTCCTCCCCACCACAGCATCACATCCCCACCCCGGGGCGTTGAGGGAGACGTTCAAGGGCAAATACCGCTGCTTCCTCTGGGGACACCAGAGCAATGGTCCGAACCATTCCCGTGCCGCCCCAGTAAGTGTTGTTCCCTAAGTCAAGTCTGGGGAAAGACTTGAGCCGTAACAGGGACCATTTTCTTCTTCTTCATACGCTCAGAAAGCTTGAATGAAGGAGGCACACGCCTGAAGCTCGTGCCCCTCCAGGCACCACAACTGTTTAGTAACCCAGAGCAGATATTGAGTCCTGGTCCTAGAAAGCTGATTAATCCTTCCTGAGGACCTGTGCCTGCCTCTGGGGTACTTTCTACATGGCAAGTCCAGCAGAATGGAGCAGCTTAAGCTTTCCAAGATTTGTATTCACTTGCTGTTTCTCAGCAGGGGGTCACCGCGTGCCTCACCCCCCTTGACACCAGGGAGGTCCATAAATCAGCTGCAGAGTGATAGCGCAGCCGTCCCAATGCTCATTATGCATCTCGCCGCTGGAGGAAAGCACCACCTTTGGTGCCAAGTACATTAGGGAACATGCCTGGGTTTAAAAATACTCCATGGGAGGGAATCACAACATTTCCAAAGCTTGGCCTCTTGCATCAGAAAAGCAGAGCGTGCTCCTCGCCATGTCTCGGGCGATAACAAAAGCCCAAGGCCAACAAACAAAATGAACGGCTTTAAAACAACAAAGCTGCACTGGGTTTTGTATACAGTGTTTGTTGCCACAATCTGGCCCAGAGTCACTATCTCGGATTTCCCTGCCAGAATGATGGAAATATAAATAGGGGCTATAAACCCAAAGTATTTCCAGCTCATACATCCAAAGGATAGAAATTATAGTCTCTTAGCAAGGAAAATGTTCAAGGGTAGTGAGGTAATGGGACCTGGTTACAGAGCTCATTTCTCTGAAAACTTTAATACAGCATGGAAATTTTTCCAATGTCCTTGATGCAACCTCTGTTAAAGTACAAAATAATCCCCTCTTTCAGTGGAAAAGCCCCTTCCATGCCTTCAAGAATGAACTGCTGAGGTCCATTTTGGGAACAGTTTCTTTCCAGCTGCTGTTTCCAGAGATTCCTGAAGGGCTCGGAAGACACAGCATCAGCAAGGAATGAAATCTGGCTGTTTGAAAGATAATCTGTCGCCTGTTGGCTTACCTAGAAAGGGCCTCACTTTTCTGTGTATTTGCTGAGAGCTGCTGCTGTTGAACCATAGGAGTCCCTGCTCCGGTCTTGCTAAATAATATTCTGGAAGTCCGCGCCATGAGTCACAGCACTGGATGAGGGGCTCTGCTCATTTGATTAATTACATTACCATGCCTGCCCTTTACTTGTTGACTCATAGCCATAAGAGCCTGGGATGTGCTGCGTATGTAGTAAACTGATTAAAGGAGGAATGTATGTCAATGTATGGACGTGTTCGATAGCTGTTTGAAATCCCTCATGATCTTCCCACCCACTGGGCATTGCTTCAATATAGAGTTCAATCATCAGGAAACAAACCCTTTCCCTCATCTGCCTAGCACATTGCAACAAGCTTGCCAAATACGGCCAAGCTTTTAGAAAGAAAAGAGAATCCCCCCACCAGTGAATTTATGACCCTTGGCTTCGCTTGTGGCTTGTTCCTGTGCATGCCTGAGTGACATGGAAACTGCAGCAAATCTCTTTGGCCTGTTTCTACACTCTCACACTTGCAGCTACGTTGGATTTTTCCTTTTTTTAATGACGAGAGGTTTTTGTTTGCTTTGTTACCTTCTGACGCAAGCAAACCATGATGAGAGGCACAAAGGAGAGCAATATGTCTTAATGAAAAGGGGAAGGATGGAGAAGAAACAGGGGGAGGCTAGAAGTGTTGCTGAGTGGTTTTGAAAGTAAAACGTCACTCCTCATGTCTCTTCCAGGTCCTTCAAGCCCGACTTTGTCCTGATCCGGCAGCATGCCTACAGCATGGCGCTGGGAGAGGACTTCCGCAGCCTCATCATCGGCCTCCAGTACGGCGGCATCCACACCGTCAACTCCCTCTACTCCATCTACAACTTCTGCAGCAAGCCCTGGGTGGTAAGTGACAATCCAGCTCTACTGCATGCCAACACTGCAAGGTAGATATGTGGTTCCAATAAAGCACCAAACTCAGCTTCCAGTCTGTTTCATAGGAATTCATCTCTTTAGGTTAAAACAACCATCTGAACAACCTTTGGAATCCAGCTGGGAATTCTTGGGGAAAAAAACCATCAACAGTGCTTCTTTATCAACCTCTAGTAATATCAAGGTGTTATTTCCTCACCCTGAGTAGGACGTTTCACCTGTCCCAGTCTCTAATGCATCACAAACAGCCAATGGTACAGTAACACCTAGATTTCCTGTAAGGCAGAGTAGATGAATAGCAATAATTAGTAGCAGATCAATAGTAGCACATCTCTGTCCCGACCAAAACACAGTAAGACTACCTTAAAAGAAACATTAACATTCACTGTTTCAGAGGGTATCTGAACTATGCCATTTCTAGCATCTTTTCTTGGATGTATACTTGTGGTAGCCAGGTGCCCCAGGCTAAGACTAAGATTATCCATTTCTTGCAGAAGTGCAACCTGCACTTGTCTTCTCTTCCTACTTTTTTCTGGGTCGTGCTTTGTTGTGAGGAAATTAGCTGAAAAGAAAGGGAAGAAAGGTAGAGAGATGATTTCTTCAATGACTAGCTCTGGGAAAAAAAGGGTACATAGAATGACAAAGGCCTTGGAAAGAGGCAGAAGGAAAGGGGAAAGCATGTAGAGTTTTTCAGCAGTTTCAGAAGGAAATACAAGGTTATCATAAAGTGTTGGTTCATTGAGCCTGAAAAACTGCACCTTGGAAACACCTTGGGCTGAGTCAGCTCCTGGGGAGAACAGGACAGCGTTTTGATATTTTGCACTAGAACCCTGCCTTCACCTGTTCTTTAAATTTGTCAAGTTCACCTGGAAATCTCAGAAAAATCTTAAAAAGTATTATCACTAGTTTGTCTCAGGCCCAAATCAAAGTTTGTAATAAATACCCAGACCTGTTTTGTGACCAGCTTTAAGTCAGCAGAAACTTCAGGACCAGGAGAGCCAGAGGAGTAAGGCTGGCCATCATAGCACCTGCAGGAAGAAATCAGATGCTGATACCATTTTGGAGTCCACATCTGGGTCTTCCAATCAGTTTCATCCCAAAGTGCCCTCTCTGATCACTGATGCTCCCAGAATGGAAATTTCCCTGCATTATTCTAGGTCCAAAGCAGGGAACTATAGGCTATATGGATGTGACAAGGAGATGGGACTTTCCAATATGTACTCCATGGAAAATTTTTAGATAAGTTTTTAGGAATTCCCCTTACTCATTGCACGTATGTAGCTTGGGGTGAGAGGGAATGTTTATAGCAAGTGGTAACTGTCTTCCTTGTTACCTAATTAAGTCTTTTTGTTTGTTGTTTTTTCCTTGGAATAAATATCCCATTAGTCTTTGGTGTGTTGACTGGTAGTTCAAATCCAGCTGAGGACTGTAATGACTCAGACTTTTATTTCCATGACTGTGCAGTGTTGGATTTAACTCATTTCTTACAAAAAAAGGTACCAGTGTAATAGACATGGTCTTCTCAGTTTTCACCTCTTTTATGACATTTAGGGGTTATTTTGAGACCAAAAGCAGGGTCTTGTCTTTCCCAAAAATGTTGCAGTGCAGTCATGAGAGTAGTGAGAAAAATCTCACTTTTCTGTCATTGTATAGGTGGATGATGGACATTTGGCCTCGGTCCCCATTTGAAGGACGAGTGTTGCTGGGTTTGGAAAGGGGAGGAAGAGAGGGACCAAGTACCAGGCTCAGTACAACACCTTTGCATTGTTTCCTACAGCTGGTCCTACACACACGAGTATGTTGACCGCAGTGACCAGTCAAAATAGCCTCCGCATTTACACTAGCTTTTGCTGAGGAAGGAAGACAGTCATGTGGCCTCTTCCATCTGATTTTGGGGGTTGAGTCAGTCAAGGCTTAGTTGACATTTTTCAACTCATGCCTTGTAATTACATTTCTGATGGTGTGCAGGGGCCTCAAGATGTGACAGGCCTATTTTTAGGAATCTAAAATAAAAGAAAACAAACAAACTCAGCACACTGGGGAAAAAAAAAAAGAAAGAAAAAAGAAAAAGCAGGGCTGGCAAGGCAGTGTGGGAGAAATTGGCTCTGCCAGTAACTCGGCTCTAGCTATTCTGGGTCCTGTTGTGCCATGCTTTCCTCACAGGGAATACAGCTGGCTCAGACAACCTTCCCAGAGGAGTCAAGGAAACCACTTGTAAACACTTAAAACAGGTTTGCAGAATGCCTCCTTTCCCTACTGCCCCTGCACACACATCACCCCCCAAACCAATGATTGTAACACACTAAAAGTAACCTAAGAGCTCAGATGGGATCTGACCTCATATTTGGCACCATTGAAATTTTATCGGGTTGAAGCTCAGGTGGAGATTGCACTGGGGCATTTGAGGACAGAAAGTTTCGCTGGCAGTAGAATCAGAAAATTTTGATTTTGTGATAGCTGGGAAATGAGAGATAGGGACAGACCACTTCGGTGCATGTTCCACTCTGATTGCAAAACAGGCATCTTGAAATAAGGGATCTGCTTAACAAAGATTGCTGGAAACTTTTTGGACCTAGAAACAGTTGAGATGATAGATGAAGAAATGAAATTAAATACCCCTGGGAAACATGCTTTTCACTCTCCCTTTTTATTTTTTCCAAAAATGTTTCCATTTCATAGAAATGTTTATGATTCGGTGGAGGGGGGTGGAAGTGAGACTGTTTTTCCTTGGCAATTTGCAACAATGTTTTTTCTCAGCAACTCTAATTACAATCAGCTGAGTTTGGGCTTGAGCGTACTCAAACATGCAGCCCCCTTTTTAATGACATTTGCCAGGTTTCCAGTACTGCAATACACAAATTTCTTCAAAGGTTAAAATTTGCAGTAAACACAGGCACAGTTTGAAATAGGCATTTCTGAAAGAGAACCAGACACATTCAGGGGGATCTCACACACAGAGAAACATCTAAGAAACCTGTTTTAAGATGATCCCAGAACTATTGAGAAATAATGCTACAAGCACCCTAAACACAATGCTTCAACCACTAACAATAATTTTTGTGTTATAAAAGTTACAATACAAAATACAGTGGGAAAAATGCTCAGAGTAGAACTCGTATTACAGGCAGTAACGTCCGTAATTGTAAGGCAACTTTTGCAACTGTAAGACTGCAGGAACTACAAAGTCTTGAAGACGGTCATCTACAGAGTCCAAGAGACTCCCAGCCAAGCTGTTATTGCCTGTCAAGGATATAGGCTCCCTGATGACCTAGACACTTAAAAAATATGCAAAAGGCCTTGAGATCCTCTGAATGGATCTTTTAATTTCTCTATAAAGACTCCCTGCAAGTAACTCAGATACCCAACCAGCCAGGCAAGGCATCCCACTTAAAACCCAGACTGTGCCACATTGCCTTGCCCTGTGTCTTGCTTTGCGGTCTGAATGCAATCTTACTAAAAGCAGTGGAACCACAGAAAGTAAGATCTGATATCAAAATGGGGAAGGGGCAGTTGTATCTAGCTGAGTGGCTGACAGTAACATTCCTACCCATCTGAAACGCACTGGGACGTGCTACTTGAGCTCTGCTACCAGGTACCTAGGAGGTTGCTGCACCATGTATCATGGGTGTCTCTTTGCCAATATCCTGTCCCTAACAATTGCCAAAAAAAAGGGGAAAAAGAAGATAATTGTCCCATGAGGGTCAATACCAAAGTCAGACCTTTTTGCAGGCTTGGCCCATTGAGGAGGCTCCCAGATGGCTGAGTCTCTCATCTGTCCATCTGAAACACTTGCTATTTCAGCAACAGCCGAGAGCTGTATGCTTCAAAAGGAAGCCCAAGGAACAAGTCAGGACGCTGTCTGTCAGCTGCACAGTTGTTCCAGTTATTTTGTTTGAGCTGTTTTCCTAGGATAAACGTACGTCGCCTCAACATCATGGCATCCATGGTTCGCCAGGGCTGCGTGCACACGCAGTGAGGGGCATGTGCTGCTCTCAGCCAGGGTGGTTTTCCTCCTCTCCTTGTCTCAGTCTCATTCTGTTTAACTTTTAAGCCCTCTTTGCTCGCTTTGCTAGTCAAAACAGGGCTTTATTTTTCTTCTCTACAATGTGCAAGGCTAGTGCAAGTAGTTAAGAGAAGCAAGCTGTCCTCCTTTCCCAACATCAATACCCTCCTTGCCAACAATAATTATTCTACACAGGGAGTTTTTCTCCTATTTGCTGGTGCATAGGGGGTGTGGTGTTAGTGATGGGATATGTCGCCTCTTGATGTTTTCTGGGTTTTCTTAAATGCCACATTTTGACCTATGAGATTACAAAAAGGATTCTTTGCATTTGTCTGCAAATCTGCTGGCAAAGCTGCCCCTTCAGCATGTGGCCTGGGTCTGGCACACACCTTGCAGCCTAATTTTTTTGCATTCTGGCTGCATTTTTTTTACACCCATACCACCCTTTAACTCCCCAAGGGGTATTTCTTCTCCACCAAGAAATGAGGTTTCAACTTCTTACACAGAAATGCTTTTGCTTAGACTAGCCCAGTAACCAGGACAGGAGCCCTAGCATAGCTACTCAGCAGAAAACATTCTCAGTAGCTCTCCCTTTACCTGCAGTGTAACCTTGGGGTTGCGATTTGGTACATTTACTGGCTTCAGCCATTGCTCAGAAGTGCTCAGAACATGTAAGATTAGGCAGCTGATGTTACTGGGAAGAAAGAGGGCTTTCTTTCCCTTCCCTTGTTCCCTAGACGTCTGTCTCCTTCCCTTAATCTCTGTGTTACCTCCCTCAGGTGACACAAAAACTTCCTTCAAGAGGATGGCTTTCCTAGCTTTGATGGGGAACTTGAAGAAACTTGTGTGAAGGACTTACTTACAGTGAGACTTGGCCCAGACTGGAGGCCTTTATTAATTTAACTTGATTTTACCAAATTATAGAGGTCTTGGAAACTAAATTCAGTTTCTAAATTACTTTGCAAGTAGGACATCAATGGGGAATTCAGTCACATCTATGAGCTCATCAGGAACAAAAATCCTTACCTGTGGAGCAATCCCCTATTCTCTTAACATCTGTGAGATGAGAGCTTAATGAGCTTAATTAAGCTCATCAGCTTAATGATGAGCTTAATCAAGCTACCTTATTCAGCTTTAGTCCCCCTTCTGCAAGGCTGCTAGTCTAACCACTTCACCAACAGCACTGCCAGTTCAGCATTGTCTGTGGTAACGGAGCTGTACCACTTCGGAGAGAAAGCAGGATGGCTAGATGTGTAATTGTGAAGAATCTGAGTTGCTCCTGAGATCCGGAAGCTTTCTGGGAAGTATATCACCTCTTACTCTCTTTGGTGTATCATCAACCCTGCTTTAGCAACATTTTCTGTCATGGTTATTAAGTTTCTCTAATTGTTTTGGGTTTTTCTCTGGCCAATCAACAATAGATTGAACAGGGAGGCTGCAGACGATGTACAAAATAGTCGGCTTGCTTCACAGATGGCCGAAGTGGAGCAGGAATTTGCTATGCTATGCTTCTGTAGGGATTTTGGAGCCTGAACAGAAAGCAAAGCTCAGTCCTACCAGGGGGAGCTTTGTGTCTGGCTGGGCACAACCCTGAATGATAAACAGTTTATAACAGGGATGATAGTGGTGATAATTGTGAAGGTCATGCTGACAGGTGGGGACAACAGCAAACGTTCGCTCTTGTACGTGAAATACCAGCACTTGCTTTCCCCACCGATGTTACGTACTGCTTTCTCTAGATACCGTCCTCACAGACTGGTGCCTCCCTCAGACCTCACTGGTAGATGGGACAGGAGTAGCAGATGATCTCCCCTTTCTCCCACCACGCATGGGGGGCTGTTGGGAGATCCTTGGTTCATAATAAATCAGTTATGATTGACGGTGGGCTCATGCTTCCTTGGTCTAACACTCAAACCAGGTAGAACTGGCAATTCCCTCTAGTCATCTCTGCCCCTTAGCAATTCTCCTTCCCTTCAGCACAATGAGTAAATGTGCCTTGCTTTGATTTGGCTGTGGGGCAGAGATCCGAGGGAGATCTGGGATTTAGTTTTGTCTCTGCTCAGGAGTGGTGGCACTGATTTCTTGTCTGGTCGCTCCTCTGAGCCCTTTCCTCTACCAAGAAGACCCCCCCACCAGCCACATTTGGAAAGCAATGCTTGTTCATAGCAGGTCTGTAACTAAACCCAAACTGACCCCTTTCTGGCTCTTGAACCCCTTCCGCACTCACTTAGCCCAAGGTTTGTGTACACAGGCTGGCTTGACCCTGGGTAAATACAGCAACTTTGTATTTTCTTGCTGCTCTCAGGTCAAGAAAGCAAGGTGGGAAAGGCATAACAACATGTTTCTCTCACCTCCTTCACCAGTATCAGAACATTTTGCAAGCGCTTACCTGTTACCCAGTAAGCCACTGACATCCACTGTGTCTGTTTTTTGTTCCCCCTCCCTCACCCCAAGTTCTCTCAGCTCATTAAAATCTTCAGCTCGCTGGGTCCTGAGAAGTTCCCCCTTGTGGAGCAAACGTTCTTCCCAAGCCATAAGCAGATGGTGAGTACCTTCGCTTTCTTCTGTTGCCAGCATGCATGGGGGAGAAGCAACAAATGTGAGTTGGGCACGAGAGATGGCGGTGGGTATGCTGGGAAGAGTCTCAATTTTACTTACAGAGAATTACTAGCTAAAAAGCAATATGCAAAAAAGCACTGCTTGGGAACCTCTTTCCTTTCTTGCCCAGCCCTCCCCCAGGTCATGTACAGACCCTGAAAAAGTGAACATTGAGACCAGGTTCAAAACCAAAGCAAAAATCCATCGTAAAAATCTGGTCGACAAAGGCTTATCCCTTAGAGCAAGGAATCACTTTATTCAGATAAAGCAGATGTTTTTCCCTGCCTGGAATTGTTTGTAATATGTTGACGATTTGGGACATGGGCCATAACAGTTGTTTGTTTCACAGTGTCAGTTTGCTTGGGCTGTCATGTGGTTGCCATCCATGAAACATCTATCAATCAGCCTCACTAGATACTCAAAAAGTAAATTGGAGTTCTTGAAAAAGAGTTTGTTTCAGCTTGTAATGCTTCCTTTGCACAGTGGCTCTGGGGTCTAGTCTTCCTGTCAACAACTAAACACTCAGTGCCCTGTGTGGCTACTGGGCACTGTACCAAACTCTTAGGGCACCTTCCAAAGAGAGCTGCGTAGGTGCATTTAGTCCTGGAGAACACAGCAAAGTGAGTGGCTTTGTTTAAAACTGTTCACGCCTCTTGTTTTCCCTGGCTTAAAAGGATGACTAGTCCTTCATGAATTTTTGCTCCCAACTTACATCCATGAATTAGTAGCTCTTCTTACCTGGCTGAGGCTTTGATGAGACCCTGTGTGAACTATGACCCCCCCCCCATGCAAGCCACCGGCTGGCTGAGCTTATTTCCCACGCTTGATTGTGAACTTGAGCAGCATTGGCAGTCTGAAGATTAGGGTTGTTGAGATGTCAAACTAGGGCTTGAAAACATTCAAGCCCCTCTTTTCTCACACACTTGTTGCAACACTGTGGGCCAACTGCAATGCCTAATAGGATGTAGGTACCTGATGGTGGATATAGGTACCTAGTGGGAGCTTCAAAATTAAAAAGGAAGTCTCAATTAGGTTTTTGTGAAAAAAAATCCCACCAGTGCTCGCTAGGTACCTGAATACCTTGAAATGCTGGTCCTCCATCTCTCTGTTCCAATACTCTGTTCTCTATCTATCTCAACTGTGTGGGCAACAGCACTTCCATACTTCACAGGCACGACATGAAGGTTAAGTACAGTCATGAGTGCTGTGAAGCACTCCAGTAATGCTGCAGTAGGAGTTGTATTATCATTTAAGACATAAAGAAATGGATGGTCCTTAAACACTATGTGACAGTTTGTTGTAGACTTTTAGGACAAATTAGTTGATAAATCCTGTTGCATTTAATACCTGCTGATTTATACAGAGGGTTTTGTGACATCTGTAATGCTTCCAGGACAGTTGTGACTTTGATCATCACGTCAGGAATGGTATTTTTGGAAGGCTTGATTAAGGTTTTCATTGCAAATACATTTACTAGCAGTTTTAGTATTAATTTCTTGTCTGGAAATCTGATTCTTGATTCCTCAGCATGTAAATGCATTTGTTACCAGCATAGTAGTTTGGTTTAGCAGAGCGCTGATCTTAATTTCACGTATTTGTCACCTTTATAACTGATCACCTACTTGGAGATGGTATTGCTTACTTGCAGATGCTTACTGCTTACTTCCAGAAGAAAACAGGAACCTTTTTGAAGTGTAGATAATCTCATCTGAACACAAACACTATTGTTGACATGCAATTTTGAGTAATCTGGTTTAAATCAGTCACTTTCCAAACATTTACACAAGCAACAATCCATTAGGGCAAATTCAGGCCAGCCCTTTCCAGGTGGGGGGTCTGCCTCACAGAATGAATCTACCTAACTTCTCAAGATCTTTTCTGGGTGCATCTTCACAGTATCCCGGTCTGTGAGAGCCTGAGAGGGCAAGCGCTTACACCAAGGCAGTTCCATTACAGTCATCACTCCACCAAGTACCTGTGAATGTCGCTAGTCCACTGTGCATCTGCTTCTCCCTGTGTCAGATAGGAATATAATGATCCCCCTTTCCCACTCTTTTTCTTCCCTTTCCTGGAGGCATTTTCAAGCTGTACCAGTCAGCACTCGTAAAATACGCTGTGGTCCTTTGATGGCTGACCCCCTGGAAGTGTTTATAACTAGTGTTATGGTTTTACCTCTTTGCAATGTGGTACACTTTAAGCAATGAAGTTCTCACATAAGAGATCCTCATCCTTCTATGTCCAAAACTCTCCAAAGCTTACTTTCTAAACCTTTGGATTAAACATAGAGCAGAATTTAAAATGTTTCTTTCTTTCATCTGTGTAGAGAATAGAGATTTTCCTAAAGTAAAAAAGTGAGATAAAGGAAATTTCTAACAGTAGGCCCATTCTTGTGAGCATTTTAATTTAATTGAAAGTGCTTTTTCTGAAGCTTCCTTCTCATGACAAGGCATTTTTAACCAGCCTGAAACAGTAAGCCTAAAGAGAGGACACAAGGCTCTGACACTTCACAGCAGAAACGATCCGAAAGATGAATCTCTCTTCCCTTTGCCACGGGCATGTACCTTTCAACCCTCCCGCCGGTGATTAGTTTACTGGAAATAAGAGCAATCTGGGAACTGTTCTTCTAAGGCCCTACTGGTACTACAGGACAGCCATAATGACTGCCTTGCTCTGTAGTGACCCCCTATGGCCAGTTAACAACTGGGATACATTAACTTCAAAAGGGATTTTTCACCTCTCCTGGGCTTATGACCCCAATAACAAATCTTAGAGAGAGCAACCTCTTAAAAAAAGGGAGGGACTGCTGGAGGGATCTTTGCCAAAGCACAAGAATTGCCAGAGGTGGAATATCTGCTTTGGGCCCAATAAAACGGTATCAAGAAAGGGAAGGAAATGAATAAATCCACTTGCAAATCCATTTGTGTACATTTGAAGTGGACAGAAACTAATATAAGTGAAGCAGAGACAGAATGTCTGTGATAGAAATAAAACCACTTTACTGTTTAGAATAAAAGGACACTATAAAAAGTGAACATTATGCAACATTACCTTAAAAGACAATATACATTCACTGAATATAAAATTTATAAATAACATGGAGGAAAACTGTAAACAGTGCTAGAAAATTTAGCAACAAATACATTCCTTCTGGACAAGATTTTTCACACGGGTTTGGTTCCCTCACCAAGTTTCCGTGACTATCAGGAACAGCAGAGTGGCTCTATGAAGGAAAGACAGTGTCAGAGAGAAGAAGCCAGTACAGGCAAAGCAGCAGCACATGTTTAGTGGACTTTTAAGATTTTTCTCAAGACTGGTAGCCCCAGAAGCCACTTGTTCTAAAAAAAGACAAAAAATTTTTGCAGTTCCCTCAATTTTTTTCTGCCCTTCTAAGCTATAAAATACATTTTAAGTGAGATATACTTTCAGAGACATCTGAAGGACTGGGAACTTGTTCCCATGGAGGCCTTTACTTCAAACAGTCTTTACTGTAAAAAACGCAACAGTATGTTTCCTATCACCATGAGACAGCATTTCACTCCATCCAAGTATGAATAGGATACAGTGATATATTTAGGTTTTAGAACTATCCCACCTAAAGGGCCATGTAACTCTTCAAAACATGGGAAATTTAGACCTAAAATGGCAGTTCTGTCCCATACAGGGGAGGGGGAAGCCTCCCACAAGAGCACATTATTCAAGGTACTCCACGCACAGGTCTCCTCCTGCTCTCTACCTCCTCC
Organism: Harpia harpyja; assembly: GCF_026419915.1. Classification (NCBI taxonomy): domain Eukaryota; kingdom Metazoa; phylum Chordata; class Aves; order Accipitriformes; family Accipitridae; genus Harpia; species Harpia harpyja. The sequence goes on along the minus strand of NC_068945.1, from coordinate 25,488,444 downwards.
ATTTCGGAAAAGGAAATTTTAATCCAATCTTTCCCAAACTTTCAATATATTTTTCATATCTTCTGTAATTCTAAAGGGGAAAACACTCTCAAGCAAATAAGGAAAAATATTTATAAATAAGAAAGCAAAGACCAGCAGTCTAGAAATGAGCTATGCATTTTAAAAGGTACTTTTAATAACGTTGGTATATCTAAAGCATGGAGGGGGGGAGCCCTCATCTTGTACATGTCCAAAGGTCGTGCTCACATGAGCTGTGCCATTGACAGTTCTCTGACCTTAGGTTATGGGGTGAAGTGAGGAGCATGTCAGAGGTGACAGGAAGATATTTGTGCTGCTGCAAGCCACTGGTATGCTCCATAGCCTAACATTTTGGGGAGAATTTCACACCTGCCTCCTCACATCTCCATGCCTGGTGTTCCCATATATTGAATGGCCTGCTGTAATGAGGGAGAGTTTTGTCCATTGGCAGGCAGAAGTGACTTAGCAAGACAGAAGAAAGGAGAGCAGATAGGAAGGAAGTAGTCTTGGAGTCTGATTTAGAGCCTGTTCAATCCATTTAATGGCTCCCTCCCACTTCAAGGGAGCCTTCAGTCAGGTTCTGAATGCAAGTACAAGCTAAAGCTTAGCCCAGGAAATACATGTCCCTGATAGCATGCACAGAAACAAAATTAAGCCGCCTCCCAAAAGAAATGTATTTTTACTGGATTCTTCCCCCTCCTTTTGCCTCCACATTTTTAAAAGCCTTAACAACTGTTTCTTTACACAGCAAGGGGAAAGATTTGCTACCAAACCCCCACCCCTGCCGGTCTAGCTGTCTGCATCTCAGAAATATTTTACCGTCTGCAATATAAAATGGGAATATGCTTCATTTTCTGGTAATGCATCTGCTGTTTTGTTGTTTACAAAGCACATAGCTACATTATATCCTACTTAGGGACACAAGTCCTCATAGTATTAGAATGCAAATATTTTCACAATAATTTGAGTGCAATACTGTGATGTCTCAGCTAGCTAAATGAATCAGTGACAGGTAAAATATGCAGAGCTGCAGTTTAATGAAAATTCAAATCAACACTTCACTGCATCGAGGGGCATTTTCATTTAGCCTTCCAAAGCCATGAAAAGTGGCTGCAGCTCAAAGCGATGTCAGCTTTGCAAAGTCGCCTTGAGCTTGAGGAGGGCTATTTCCAGCGATGCTGACTCCACACGATGCAAACAGTGAGGGTGGCGAGGCCGGCTCCACTCTGCCCTCAGTGACCCTCGGAGGTTTTGTCAGCCGTGCACAGCTCAAACAGAGATTGCTCCACTGTGCCCAAAGCCCAACCCCGTACTCTGCCCAAAGGGGCAACATTCTGACCCACCACCTGATCCTATGATGGGTGCTGTGAAGCACCCTACTCTCCCTCTCATCTCCAACCCATAATTTAGGAGTAGTCACAGGGAAGAGGACCTAAGTGTTCCAAGCCTGAATCACAGGAAAATCCAACAGACTTCGAATGTGTTTTGTGCTGCGTTGACACTCAGAGCAGCTGAAAAAAAATACACAGCAGACCTAGGCACCTCTTACATCAACTCTTTGAAAATGCCCTTTAAAGTTCATGTTAAAAATGAAGCTACGCGCTTTTTGCTGCAATAATTCATCTAGTAAATGGGGCATTTCGGGGCATGTACGTCTGGCAGAGCTCTGGTAGCATGCAAGGAACGTAAAAACGCATCAGGGCCCATCTCAGACACCCTTTCCTTTCCATTTGGCAAAGAGGTCCCAAACAACTCTCCAGTAATGGAGGTCACTGACTGTAAAATGCTGTATTGCCCCAAGCTGGAATCACTGCAACATTTTTTCCTGCTGGTGGCAGCTCTGCTTTCTAAGTGGAATGAACTGAAGATATATGGAAACTTAAGATAAATAACCATAATAATACAAAAATGAAGTTAAGCATAATCTTCTCCCTGCCCAAGCCCTCCCCATCCAAAACTCAGTCACCCATTTTGTCAGCACCCCTTCTTCACCATCATTAAAACTTAAAATACTTTTATTTGATAAGAAAAATTATATTATAGTTTTCTTAATAAAAAACAAAATAGAATGAAAAAACTTCTCCAGTCAACAGCAAAGCACAAGACAGTAAGGCTCCTCCTCCCACATCACTGCAGGACATGGTATGAGCACATGCACAGAGCTATGCTTAACAGTGCCTAGAGGGAAACACAGCACTTGACACAGAAGGAATCCTCTGGGCAGCTGAAATTTTATGATCCCAGCCAGCACTTAGTAGGAGACCACTTTTCCTTGCCTAGCCCCCACACACACTTCCTTTTACTATATAAACAAATGCAGCTAGTGTAGCTGCAGGGGAGGAACCGTGGTGCAAGGAGGTACAGAGGAAACAATGACTGTAGCCACTACTGCAGATACACTGGAGCTTCAATATCTTAAAAACAACTCACTGACTCGGAATGTCAATATTTCTGTCTTTAAAACACAATCAAACCATTCTTTTAACACCAAAAAAACTCCACGTCCTGTCAAAAATAGCTTATGTCATTATGTGTATATACATCTTAATTCAGCAAAACACTATTTTGGCAATAGACTTTTTTTATAGTAAGAGCTCTAGCAAGTCTCCCCTTTCCCTCTTACATGTGATTGATTTACAGTTGGTATTTTTGCATCTGTTTGGTTCAAGGTGTTCACAAGCTGGTTTTGCTGTTGAAGCTATGCTGCAAAAATTTCAGGGGCCAATGCTGCTCAAAACAGGATGGCACAGCACTTCTTCTGCTCTGCTATAGGTGGATTTACCTCCCTGAACACAGGGGATGGGGCTTTTGTTTTTTAAACAACAACAAAAATACAAAATACTCTCTCTTTTGTTCTGGGGAAAGCCAGAACTTCAAATGTGCTGTTGCATTCACACTGTGACTGAATTAGCTAGGACAATCAGTCAACAATGCTTTTACCAGATGATGTGGTCAGACACACCAGGTGAATTCTCCCACTGCTGGAGTCAATCACATTGCCAATCTCTCCCATAGAGGAGGATTTCTTTCGGATATCATTTTTTCCAGAGTTTAGGCTGGGTTTCTTTTCAGTTTGTTTCATTCGCCAATCTGATTAATGAAACCTGTTTTTCTTCAAATAGATTTGTCGATGTATTTTCAGCACTTAGTGCATGAGGAGGGGTGACGGGAAGCCAGCGCACAGAAGAATACAGTGCCTAATTGGCATAGTTTTTAGATTTTTGTTTTCCTAAAAAAATAGAGATTATATCACTACAGCTAATAATACATGTAAGAGAGCAAGAGCTCCATCTTTTTTCTTTTTTCTTTTTTTTTTTCCCTCCCATTTTTCCCTCTGGTGTGCAAAAGTAAGCTCCCAAATGTCGTCTGATCAAAATGAGTGGTATCAAAAAATGGAAAAGGTGATTACAAATTCAGTAAGGTAGCACAGACTTTTTTCTTTTCTTTCCTTTTTTTTTTTTCCTTTTCTTTTTTAAGTGTTCGAAGTGCTAAAATTTGCATGAAAACAGGCACTAATTTCATTGTCATCATCATGATCTGGTAAGAGTTAGTGTCCAAAGGAAGATCAGCCACAAGTAAGGGAGAGGGGAGATAAGGAAGGGATAGTGTGCTCAGGGATCTGTGGCATTGATTATCGTTTTGTCTGGAGGTGCCCATCCTCTATACCAGCTGCAGTAACCTTCCACCCTCTGGATGCAGGCATAGTGCTTCGCTTGGTATCCTGAGTGGCCGAAGTTGGAGAGCATATCTGTCCAAATACACTCATTCTTGGAGGTGGCAAAGCAGGGCAAATAGTAGCAGGGCCTAATCTGCAATTGTAAAGAGCAATCAGGTAAGGCTACATGGAAAAACAACACTATATAAAATGCCTTTTTACCAGAGACAAGGGATTCAAAATTCCACTCCCTCAAACCTTGCTTACTAACCCAAAATTCAGCCTCAGTTCAGTAAACATGTAAGCATGTGCTTAGCTTCACATACACAGGTAATTCCAGAGTCAAAAGGGCTTTTCAGGTACAGAAAAGTTGAGCTTGTGTCTATGTTTTTGCAGGCCTGGGGCCATGAGCAAAAAATCTTAGTGCCAGTGCCAGGCTGTGAGGTTTTAAGCACTCTAAATGTTTACACAGGAAAAAAGCTGGACATATCTTGCCAAGCCTGTGGTACCTGATTTCATTCTCTGTAAATGATTCTGCATGGATTCTGAGAGCCTTCCCCAACCCCAGTTAACTCCAACAGGGCATTAAAAAGGCATAGACTCTGCATTTTTATGTGATTGTCTCTTCTCTGGTCTCAACACTAAAGCTGAGCTTTACTTTTTCCCTGTAAAAATTGTTGTTCTCCTTTTCTCTTCCTGGCTGTTCACCAGCATCATTGATATTACCAGCCAGGGGAAACACAATTCTAGGGTTTGAATGTCTTAACGCCACCTAATTAGAGAGACACATACCTTGCATCCACAGCCCAGATGATAACGATGATTCAGTCCTTTACGCTGGGACAGAGTCAGCCGGTCCCATTTCTCATACCAGTTGCACAGGCCAGTGTAAACTTTCCCTTCATACACGCGGCCTTGAAAACAGAGACATGGTCACAAGTTAGCACTTCTCAGCTCAAGCACTTTTCTCGTTTCCTGAGATCGCTAATGCTCTCAATATGTTTGGCTTCAGTCACTGCTCAGCAACTGCTTTCTTTTTATTAACTGGTTCAGGAATCTCTGGCCAGCAAGATTACAGCACTTCTGCAAGTTAGGAGTGTTGTGCCAGCTGTACGCACCAGCAACAACATGCAGGTGACTAACGCTGTCAAGCTCCTCTCAACAACAGAGCAAAGTGAATTGACACCTTCACTAGAAATAAGACTTGGCAACTGTCACACCTCTGTCTCCTTGCATCCCCCATCTCAGCAGCCTGCATTCCTCCTGCTCATTCCAAAAGGTATCTTCCATTTCTGGCGCAGCTGAGTAGCAACCAGTTCCCTGTGACAGACCTGCCAGCTCAGGTATGAATTGACAGCTGTGGACTGTCATACAGCATATTTGCCACAACTTCGCTGGGTATAAAAGATACTTTAGGGAAGAGAAGGAAATCTGGAGAGTGAAATGACTCTCAGCATTAAGGAGTACTGAACACCAAAATACTGCTGGCCATCTTAACACCTGGGAAGCTGCGTATAGAGCTGTCTACACACCTGCCCTTGTCCTTAGCAGGTGTATGTATAGAACAGAAGATGTTTTGATTATGAAGAAGTACACTGTCCTTACCTGTAATCAGATATTGGTACTTGTTGACCTCCAGCTTGACTCCACAAAGACTCTCAGAGGCTTCTGTGTAGATGTACTGAACGTGTGGCATTATCTGGAAGCCCCTGTACATCTAAAGAAAGAATAAAAATGCTTTACGTCATCTTAAGATGACAACTTTTCACTTTGATTCTTTACAACCTATGTTCCTAGACTGTGGTGGCAAGCAGTGAACTTTTAGTGTTTACAAGGGTTAAAGACTAATGGCACTATCTGGTCTCTGATGGAAGTCTCCCCACCAGATCTGCTGGTGAAGCAGAACACGCACCTGCTAACAAGCCATTGCAATTCAGCACAGGGACCACTTTTCCCCACTCACATTAGTTCCAGTGGCACTGAGTGAGCAAAGCGCCAACACTGCAAGCTCTGCCAACATCCTGAACAATTTTTTCCCTTATATAGCTCATAATTAGGGAGAAATTAAATTAGTTCAAGTTTGGAATCTTTCTCCTTCATGTGATTTAAACAATTTCTTCTGAACTAAGGGGTTTTTCTTTTAAACAATGACCCTATTTTCCAGTGTTGCTGCTGTAAGACTTTCAAACCTTTGGCACTTGATCTAAGTCATCAAGCCAGACACCTCCTTCTCAAACACCTAGCATACACAACCCCTGCTGACCTCAGCAAGGATTTAATGTTTCTCTAACTAAATGCATGCAGAAATAGAATTCTACTCCATCTCCTAAAATTAGCCCAGTACTGATGGGCGCCATAAAGAAAATATCATGTATACATAATTCCTCTACACTCCTTCTCCTTTTTCATAATCTTTCTTACAGTTCAGTTTAATTGAAATATGAACCCAAAGATATACTGGCAGTTGGATTCAGTCAGAAATTAGCATGTGTCCCTATCTGACCTGACCTTACGCTGCAATTTAGGGAAACTCATGCCCACCTGTTAGTAGCATAGTGAAGTCCGCGCATAGCAATGAAACAACCACTGCATGTGTACACTGGACGCAATAAAACATATCCTATTTTTGAAACATTGAGGATTACTTTCCCAAAAATTTCACCTTTAAAATTTGGTTATCTTTTCTAAGCATTCAGTCTCTCTTTTTCCTCCACCAACTGTATGAATGGCCAATGTTTAAAAGTTAAAGGAAAACAATAAGAGTCAGAGAGAATCACAGTTTCATAGCATTTCCCAGCCTACCCTTTTTTCTGTCAGCTTTACTGACAGAGAGCACATTCACGTTCAGATTAACTGTAAATATTAAAGTGAGGCAAAAGAGGAAGAAAAATCCCAAACAATCCCAGAGATATAGAACCTTGCTGCTGTGTCACCTAAGCTGTGGTATTCTCCTCCAGGCTGTATTCTATTTCTTGAAGTCCCCTATTATCCCAGGGCATTTCACTATTCCCCCACCTCCTTTAAAAACAACAAACCTTTTTCTTTCTGAAAGAATGTCTGTTGATTTAATGGATTTTATGCTAGGTCCAGATACTGCATATAAAAATATAAAGAACTACTATTAATTCTGCTATGCTGAGAGGTCAAACTATCTTCTGGGCATCCACAGAATGTCTGCCGTTTTTGTTTTCTCCTTAGTTATACTACCCCAATCAGCATACTCTTACGCCAGTATCACAACTCAGTTAACAGCACTGCTGTGTACAGTAAAAGACATGCAAAAGGGTTTGCATTTTCCAGCCTTCCTTCTACACCCAGCAAATATGCAAGGAAAGCATTTTTTTAAATTAATCGTACTGTATCAACAAAAGCTCACAGATCATGTTTGGAATACACCATTGTGTCTGTAAGTGAGCAAAGTCTTTCAATGAATATGGAAGAACTGAATCTTGCCTAATCTGTACTTTATCCCTGCAATTTTCTTGGTATGGGATGACCTACTCAGATTTTCCAATTACGCTCAAGATAGCTGGAGATCTAGGTTCTGGCACAAGCATCCTGTCTGTCCTTGGATGTGTTATTTAGCCCTTGGTACACTTTTGTTCCTCATCTGTAGAACAGCTCTGCCTTGCTTCCCAAGGATACTGTGAGGAACGGCACACAGAATAAAGATTATGTGTTCAGACCCCATTCTAGTGGGTGTCACACCACAAGCTATGATAACAGTATCTAAGCAGATAAGACTAGCTAAGATAACAGCTGAGGCTGCGCAGTCTCTCCAGGCAGTGCATTATCTACACTGCAGAGAGCTGTATGCTGTGCATGTGCAGTACAAGTGGTCTGTCACCCAGAGTGCTAAGCTCCAAGTAGTGTTGGGCTATAAAGTCTACACGTGCACAGGCATGCTTTGAGCTCATTCTCTCTTCGAGCCCCTTGCAGAAAGGGCTACCAGCTAGACTAATCATTCCTCTGAGAAGCTGCTCAGGCCCTTCCTACAGGACCCTTACAGTCGTCACTCCTCGCATCTTCTGCACCATCAAGCTCAACATGACTGCCTATGAAGTAACTAGTGATGTTGAACTGGGGTTTGGTTTTAAACTCCTGGACCTAATTCCCTGTTCACATTACCATCAGGGACACCACTGTCAGGGTTGCTGAAGGAAGCGTGCTCTGCCTCTCAAAAAGCGCTTCGGCTCACCCCTCAGTGACCCTCATCAATGCTAGCAACTGTCACGCTAATTGACCCAGTGCTGGGGGCAGACAGGGCCTGCCTCATCCTCTGATGACTAAAGAAAATTCACCGTGACCTTGGTTCTCAGGGAAGGAAAAAGAAAATTTGGCAACAGGGAATCTTCTACAAATGCCTTCTTTCAAAACAAATAAAACAATACCTTAAGCATTATTTTTGGATACACAAAATATCCTGGAAGTGCTATTAGACCAGTCAGAAGAAAACCAACCATAAAGCTAGCCTCTCTCCTAACTGCTACCCTCAGAGTCCTCCTGTCACCACAAATGTGTATTTTCGGAAGCATAATGACAGGGAACAAAGTATTAGCAAGCATCACATGGTGGTGTCTGCTAGTGCTACTCTATTTCCAGCTGGGTCAGCATTCGCCTTAGCAGCCCCCATACTGCCTCAGAAATGCACATGCAAATCCTGTGGTGGTTCCTGCCGCATGATTAACTTCACCCTGTGATACAATGTTCCTCCCTCTGTCCCTCCTATGTGAGGTCACACTAGATACCAAGGCTTGGAGTTATCTTGCCTAACCCTCAGCTACCTAAAATTTAGGCCCTTCATATGAATTAGGCAACCTCGCTAGTCAAACGCCAAGAACGGGCACCTCCAGCACAACTCAGCCCATCCTAAAGTATCTGTCTACAACTAGTGGGCTGAATTACAATTCAGTGGTTCCTGTCTCTCTCCATTGACAATCAAGAGAGCCTGGAAGACTCAACAGCTCATTTTAGTCTGTCTAAAATTAAACTAAATTAATCCCACCCCACTTCTTTCCTCTTGGGACTATCACGTTTCACCCCTTAGACTCATTTTACAGATTAGCAACAAACCAAGGAAAGCCTCCTTGCTTCTGGCAGCCTGTGCAGAGTGCTGCCATGGTCAACCAGGACTGTTTGTGCACATGGAGTAGAAATATCTTATCTCCTTGTTTCCTTTGCAGTTTCCTGAAATAGGTTTGGGCCCTTCTCAGAATGCACTGCAACATCACAGAACATGTGGGGGTTAGATCAGTCCTGTGCCGATTTCTGACATGTGATCTTGAAATATTGGGGGAGGCAGAGGTTGCTTGAAAAAGCACAAGGCCTTTTCAGACAACAAACTTGAACGCTAGAAAGCCTGGCACTATTCTGTGCCTGTGCGCTGACCTTGTGCTCCAGTCCAGGCCCCAAGCTCGTTTAGTTGTGAAATTCAGCAACGAGTTCAGGAGTGTTAGTGAGAGCAAGAATCAGCCACAGCAAACTCCAAGTAACCCATGAAAAATACAAAGATTGTTTGTTGCCTTTTAAGGCTCTCAATGCTTTTCACAGGCAATTCAGTACACACTGGTAGACTAAATGCTTGTTTATTTTTCATCAGCAGGTGCAGATGGGTTTATAGGTGGCCAGAAAACACTGACACGTTAGTTTTATCTTCAGACTTGTTCCCATGCAGCTGTGCAGAGCCATAGGCCTCCTTAGTTTTCTTTTCAGCAGGAGGACAGTCAGCTTTCATTGGGGCGAGCAAGGGAGAGATTTGCTGTGTCATTCTGAGCTCCCCCACTGTATGGAGCTGAATCCCTCTTTATACTGAAGTCTCTAAGCTCAGCAGAAAGACAGCAGGGTTTCAAAGAAGACACTTTGTTTGCTTATCAAGAACTATGTGCTCTGGACATTCCAGTTCTACTGAGCACTTTGGCTGCTTCAGGTTCCTTCCTGCTAAAAGTCACAGTTAAATGTGCAATGCAACAGCTCACCAGCCCACCATCTATGTAGCAGGCATAGAGGCAGTTTGACCAACACACAATTTCCACTTTAAAATCACTCTTGCTTTTGTTGGACACATAGCTTCCTAACAAAACACTGTGGAGCTGCTCCTGCAAAAAGGCAATTGTTCTCTTGTGGTCTCAGCGCGAGGACATTGCAGATTACTGCAGTATCTGCTGTAAACACCCTGGCCCTGTGCTGCATAATAACCCAATGAAAACAGCCAGGACAGGCTCAGGCATCTTATTTAAAGATTGACACAATGGTGGCTATCGACAATAGAGTGGCTGCTGCTCCATTCAACATGCTCACCTGGCCTGGGCTTGTGCTCCTCCCCATGCAAGCAGACACAGAGAAGCCTTTTCTATTCGTAGCAGGGACACTGCTGCAGGCTCCTAGGTCAGAGGAGGAATGCTTAATGCTGTTCCAGAGACCTCTGACACTGCAGCTCACTGGCTGACAATGGGACAGGCTGCGTCATTGGTTACGAGAGAGGCTAGCGTTATGGTTGGTAAAAGGTAGTAGTTCATTTTGGGGACTACTGTTATTCTGGATCACCACTGGACCCTGTTCATGGTCATATGTTAGGAAGCGCCAAACTCTTGGAACTGAGTAGGAGGGAAAGTAGAGGTCCTGGACAGACCAGATGAAAACAGAAAAAGAAAAGTTGATGAAGCCACTGCAGCATGTGGACGTTGAGTAGTTTTGTGAAATGGTGTACATTTGCTGAGCTGGAGAGTGACAAAACTGGACAAGAACAGCACAGAGTGCTGCAAGCCTGATGAGGCCAGGGACAGCCATCAAAAAAACAAACAAACGAAAAAAAGGAGTGGTAGCATTATCTCACTGTTGCCAACATAACCAGTTGTCTTCTTTACAAATACAAGTTAATCAACAAATATATATTTCCTTTTGAGTCCTAAAAAGAAATTTTTAAGATGAAGGAAATTAGTAAGCCCAGCACCTCATGCCCTCTTATTCAAAGTGCTAGCATTCCACTCTAGTGGAAGAGCCATGCCAGGACCAGATTTGGCTACGTGTGCGGTTTTGCGACAGCTTATGAAACAGGCTTTGCGTCTCCTCCTCCCAGCTTTCGTGCTTAGCTATAAACTGCCTTATAAAGAGAGTTACTGTTACGAGGCAGGCAAGTGACTGGTTTTTTCTGAACCTTTACTTTGTCTAATATGTTTCAGATTTCTGCAGTCTCTGCCAAAGCTTTTCCATTCCCTTTCTTTTTTCTTTTTTTTTTTTTTTAAAGACATAAACCAGTCTTATGACTAGAATGGCATAGCCAAGAAAAACAATCTAGGGCTGATTTTTAGCATTACATAACAAGGGGTCAGTTTAAGAAAAAAACCTAAGTCCACAGCAGCAGGTTGAGTGCAGTTTGTGCAGAAAAGAATTAGAGCTCTGAAGAGAGGAACTAGAGAAACCAAGAAACTGGCATAGGAGATCAACATCTTTTCATCTCTGAGTCAATACTTTACAGCTCTTCTGAGCTGATGATATTTGGAAGCTACAGTGTTTGGTTTAGCTTTATATAAAGACTTCACTATACGAGTTTCACTTGTTCCATACATGGAAAAAAATGCCATCATTCTAACTGGTGGTCACAAAGAATACGAGGAAAGAAAAGATGAAAGACCATTCTCCCAAGGCTGGCAGACCCCCTACCACCACATCCTGAATTTAATTAAAGTGTTGCATGGAAGAGCTTGCATTTCCACAGTCTAATACTGTGTATGTTGAACACAAACAGGACTCCAGTACCTAGAGAAGCCCATCTGGCATCTTTTACTACCAGAAATTTTAAAAATAAAGCAAGAATTCAGGTATTCAGCATCATATGCCAGGAATGACCTCTTACTGCTCCCTTCCCCTCTCCAGGCAAATTTCTACCAATTGCTGGTTACCTTCCATTCTGGCTGACCAATATGAAAAGTTGACATGCTGTTATTTTAAGTATGCAAACTCTGTTCATTATTACATGTTAATTAGAATCGTTATCATATCTACAAGCCTGTGTGAAGTGCCTCCAAACATACCTTCATCTGCTTGACTGTGTATCGCATTGTTCCAAATGGTCCATCTTTCATGAGCTTCTTCCCCACAACTTTAGCTCGGATCACTGTCGTAAGAGAGGAAAAATACAACAAATTATAAACAACTTTGCACAACATTTAGGCTAGACCCTCCACTTCAAAAAAGCCACTTAGATAAATTATTCTGTAAAATAAAACAAAACTCCAGGCCAACCTTCCTCTCAATTTATTCTAAATCTCACACACAACGAAGGCATGTAAAATGGGATGCCAAAGCAAGTATTTATTTAGAGGAAATCCAGTTCTGTGTGAAGAATAAGAACAAGCATTATTTATGTTGAAATCTCACTGAAATCTGCAAAGCAGACTATAGCCGGGACCAAGCCAGGTTAAAATCTTTGCACCAAGCCACTGGCATGAAGTTCATATTTAATGTCTTAACTCTCAACATATGGAATGATGTTCAACAATTGTTCTTTGGGTGCCCAATGCAGCTTCCATTTCCCAATAACCACAACAATACAGTACAGCACACTGGAATATCCCATATCTGGGGATTTCACTACCGCTGCCACCTTTCAGATACCACAAAACTCCCAACAAATGGCTCCCTCCAACAAATGGCTACTGTGCAAAAACAGATTGTTCAGCAACCATCAAATCCACAGTGAAAGCTGCCAGGCCAGCCAGAAGCCACCTGGAAGACAAACTAAAGCTGACCCATCAGACCTTACATACACTGCATTTCATTTCTTCGTGGATACTAAGGGGAATTTTGTGTGCATGCATGTACACAGCATCCAGCCTGACACAGATACCTCCATTGTACCACAGCAATGCCAACTGAGCCCAAGCCATCATAGACAAGGATTTTTAGGTCCCTCAGATGGATCTAGTGGGTAGTTTACAGTCAGTGCTTAATGAAGAGTCCTCAGGCTCCTCTATTTTTGAGGCATTCCACAAAAACCCCTACTGTTCCATCGATCCTCTTCGAAAAAGTTCTGCAATCACCTGCTCATTATCTTAGTAGAGGAGCAAAGCTTAGTGACTGGGCAGGCATTATTCAGCTTAAGTCCACTCACCTAGAACAATCATATCACATTATACAAGCACCAGAAGTGGCTTAATTTTTACAAGGGCTGCAGAAAATGAGACTGGAGAAGACCAATCCTGGGAAGAATAAGGATCACTGTTAGAAAACCCTATATGCCACGCGTACAAACAACAGGACAAAAAAATAAACTAGGGAACTCAAAATTCCATCAGTGAAAAGAAACATCAAAACTACAATATAACCGTGCAAATCTTACCTAAAATCGTATTCATCAATCTTATTCATCAAGCTTCTCATTACAAGGGCTATGAAAATTATTCCAGTAAAATAATCCAAAGAATGCAACATACTCATAACACAACTGACAATGTATAGTTATACATAAATCCCCCAGAACTCCCTTTTTTGTGGAAGAAGAGGTATCACCTACTTTTGCATACAGCTTGTATCAGTACACCATTGCAAACAACGCACCTCTGCTGAATATATGGCCCAATGGTCCGGACTACTGAAATCCAGCAACTAAAATGGACCACATACATAATTTCCTCTGAGCCTAAGAAGGTCCTGATCATAACTCCCTGCACAGGACAGAGGTACTGCTTTCACAGCAATCTTTTGCAGCATGTCGTCTGTGTTTTGCTGAATGTGTCATACTAATGCATCACAGAAAACAATTCATTAAAAAGCAGGAAGTCATGGAAGGGAGATAAAGAGGTGGAGGTACTCCTTCGCAAGCAGGAAAACCCGAGTTATTATTTACATTACAGCACTATCGAAAAGCAGCAACAAAGTTCAGAGATCCATTTTGCTTGCTATATAGGATATTAAACTAGCATCTTGTTGCTTCTTAGCTCATTTAGGTTTCAAACAGCTGTAGAAGCCCACTGGAAGAAATGGGAAAAAGAGGAGGCTAAGTTTTTGTTCACTATCTAGACCAAATTAATAAGGCAAAAAGCTTGTCCCAGCTTTCTGAATAATCTGAAGAACAGATCTAAAGGAAGACATAGGTCTGGTTATACACACACCAGTTCCTGGAACGTGTTCCATGAGGATGGTGTAAAATGAAGACAAACTCACTCTGCTCTGATTTATATCCCATGCTTCAGCCAGACTTGTCAAATAAATTTTAAACTAGGTAAGACAGTCCTGCTGGCTTTGATTCAAAGGACCAACAAAACCTTCATTCATTGAGTGTAAAAATTCATTCTTAATTTTTTTTTTAAACTTCTATTATCCAATGGCAGTAAAAGTCAGTACAATTTTATTGATTCTTCTATTTAACAAGTTGTTCAGACTTCAATTTACTCTCTTCTTCAAAATTTAGTAGCTATATTGAAGCATGTCCTTGAGGACTGCAAATACCTTTAAAGAACTAGGTTCTTCCATTTGTTGCCCCCAACCACCACAACCACCAATGAAGCTACAAAAACCAGACTGCCTAAGGGTCAATGAGAAAGAACACAATTTCTTTTGTGTTTCACAAGGCTTTGTGAATTCCAGGGCACTTCACTAATGCTGGAGTCTATAGCAAAGGGTGTCAAAAGTCTTATCTTCATCTATTGCATATCTGATACACTGAAATTGAAAAACCTGGTGTTTGCCCAACACATCTGAAATCAACAATGAAATCTTGTATCTTACTGACAATGATAGGAAATATACTAAAAGGCAATATTACAAAATGCTAGGGTGTCCAAACCAGAGCATAGTTAGCATAAAAGATGACAGGCACATTCCCAATTGCTGACAAAATATCTAAACCCCCATTTTCTTCATGTACGTCACTGCTAGCTTGGCAGCTCTTTATCTTCTAGTTAGAGTAGCACAGCCACTTCAGAAAGAAACCAGCTTTGATTTACGGACTAATCCACAGCTTCACCAAAGGACCAAAGATTCAAAATGCACATCTACACTAGAACGTTAACAGCATTGTAATTTCAACTGATGCTACCCTTCCAAGCAAGTGGAAGGACCTGTATTTTCATGCTATTGCTCCCCGGTAAAGTTTGAGAACAACCACCATCCTACCAAATTCACCTAGTAAAAACGATGAAAAACCTTAGCATGGGCCGTCACTTCAAGCCTTTTGTAAATGGGTCAAGCCCACTGTATATCAGAGAAGCCGCCTTTATCAACCAACTAGTAACTTTTCTAGGTAAGTTCCTTCCATTACCAAAAAGCTAGGAATGACCAAAGAACCCACCCTACCTCTTTCTTCCCATATTAAAGGAAAAGTCAAGCTGTTAGCCAAGGAGCAGAGGATACTCCAACTTAAGTCCACCCCCTGTATTTTGTGAGGCTGACACCCCCTGAGGATTAGATGCATCTGGGTAACTGGAGAGAAATGCTGGATGGACAGGACTGCTCAGAGGTTGCTCTTGGATGTCCAGCTTCATCACCCTAAGCCTCCACACATGAAAGCCACTTGTAAATCTACCCAGAACAGAGCTCTAAGTAGCACATCTGCAGCCACATGTTGCCCAGTTCCTATCTTTGCTCCTTCAAACTGTCGCTCACAAGTTATACTGCTGGACCACTCTTCACACCTGGTCAGAAGATAAAGAATATTGCTCCTTACTGAGCGGGGACCATGCATACTTGCCAGGGGAATTTTTCACCCTCTGCAAATTATCAGAAATCTACAGTATTTCTGCTGCAAATTCAGTCCGTGGTATGTTAACAAAGTAAACTGTTTACTTCTGGGGACTCCTACTGCTTGAGCAGAATGAGGCAAAACGTGCTCTAAGTGCTCCCCTGAAGTCCTTCCTTCTCCCTGAAGCTCTTTTACAGTCCTGCTATTACTGATGGGAAACTTTATCCCACACAAGTGGTCACCAAAATAGCTGCATATTTTTAAACCACAATTCCTTTGAAGTACTGCCTATGAAAATACTCTGGGATGAATGTTTCTCAGTACTTTGGGGTTCCAGGTCGGGTCACTTTGTGGGACTGGAGCAGTTGGCAAGGTCTCATGAGTGGTTTGTAATTATTTATGAAAAGTTAAATTAGATGAGGATATAAATCTTGATGAGATAAGCATGGCAGCCATACTATGATTCAAAGAGGAGAAAACATATGCGCTGCTTCTCAACATTTGACATGATTAAAAACCTGAGGGAGAGAACGGAGAGAAAGAAAACCAGATATTTAGTTGATATTCTAAAAAAAAAATTAAAATAACAACCTGCTGTGTTTGAGGATTCAAGAAATACATCTAACAACGTATCACAAATGATTAATGTATTTATGTCTTTTCCCTTCCCTCCTTGCCTTTTTTTTTTTTTTTAATGTAATCTAGCTTAATGCTTAGGAAAACAGAGATGGCTCAGATTTGCCACAGGACTAGTATAATGCAAGCAGCTAATGGTTTGTATTTCACTGGCATCTCTAGGGTGGTACAAACTGTCTGCATGTGCATGTATACACACAAATACACCCAAAAATCACTTACATCTTTTCCAAATGTCACTGCATCAGGTCTTATAAAGGCAAAAAATCAGAATGGGCATAGGAGAAAAAGGCCCTATACGCACTTTTTATTTGCGCAAATGCACACTTATCTAACTCAACTACTCTCTAACTTTATCCCTTACTCTGTGGCCATTTTCTCAAGGAAAAGGTAAAAGGCCTAAAGGTAAGATATGAAGCAGAAGAGGACACTGGCTTTACAGCTGAGATAGCAGAAGGCATTCTTTTCATGAGGCAAGCAGTAGACAAAACAGGCAATGACCGATGTGAGGGAAGTGGACATGTGAGATCAAGACAAGCATTTGCCAGGAAACAACATGGTGAAAAGACTTGTAATTACCAAGTCATTTCATCCAGGCACACACTAGCTACTAGGTGTGTAGTAGCCCTTTTTCCCCAACTGAAAAGCAAAGGCACCAACTGTCTTCGTGTCCTTTATGGGGGCCAGCCACTAGATGGTGACACTATCACAAATCTCACCTTCCGTTAACGAGAGGGCAGTAGTACACGCAGAAGCTAACACCAGGAACCCCAATTGTATGCCCAACTGCACCATGAGAACCAGATGCTTTCATGCAAGTGGGCTGGTTGTCATCCATAAACAGCATTTTAAGTGGAGACACACACCCCTTAGAGACCAGGATTTGCTCCAAACCCATTTCCCTTGTGACCAATTATCATGAATGGCTCAGGAGAGTAATAAATGCTACACTTCTCATTATTGTTTCAAGGATTTATTTTATTGGTTTGCAATATGAGTATTTTTAAGTGAGAGGTTTGGCTGAGATGCATGCTCACTGCATTTAAGTAAGTGAAGGATGTGGAGGATTCATGTTGTTTACTAATGGAGACACGGGGGACAAGTTATTCTCCCAGTCCATTCTCTGACATGCCAATAGAGGCAAAATAAAATATATGGGGAACAGCAACGTGACCAGGAGGCTGAAGAAAAGCTCCTTCTATCCTGAGGCCACTGACTACACCAGGACCTTCTATCTTGAGGTCACTGACTACACCAGGAACTGGACAGCAAAACCAACCCCCAACAGAATGGTGCACTTGGAAATGCTGCCTTAACACTAGACACAGGACATGCCAAGGAGGATGGTTGCCACTTTATTCATACAAGGGCTCACTTCCAAGAGCAATTTACTGAGAACTTTTTACCAACTTTACTAGCAGCTCTCTCATTCAGCCTGTCTCACAAAAACTCCTTACTGTGCTGGTACATGCTAAAGGGCTCACATCATGCAGGGCTAAGGCAGCTGGTATGTTTTAAGACTGCTGAGCATACCTATGACACTACTGAGGTATTAGTTTATTCTGGCATTTATGGGAGTGTCTCCTAACCTGGTCAAGGCAGGATGCTTTTACACACAGACTTTCTAGCATTGGTGCTGCTGGTGCTGCTAAAAAGGCAGAATTGCTCTGTCTTGCTCACTCTCTCATGAGCTGCATTCCTTTTCCCACTCCCTTGGCTGATCTGTTAGCAATTATTACCAACACTCTTGGCCTCCCTAAAAACAGAGGACCGTAACTACAAGTGGATTGTGTCCTTTGGACTGGAAGTCTGGCCCAGCTATATGCAGCCTCTTGGGATGCTCTATTAAATTGCCCGGTGGCTGTAGCCTTATATGAGCAGCAAGTGGGTGGGACCTGCTTTGGAAGGAGGACAAGAAAGCAGCCTCTCACCCATTCCTCCACTTCCACAGCAAAGCAGAACGGAGAGGGAAATGCTGACAGGAATCCACTGACAGCAGGGGATTCATGAAGAGGGAAAAAAAACAGATAGAAGTCTCCAGTCTGTTTGATGATCTGTCTGTATTGAAAGTCACCTCCTCCTACATAACCAAAATAGAATTCTTTTACAAATCAGAGTATTGAATTCGAAGGCTTCTTGCAAAGTGCCAGAAGGCTGAAAAAATACAATAGAGAAGCTTCCTCTTGCCTCGTTCCATCATGACCTTCAGTCAAAGCCACAAGAGCAAAGCCAACCTCTTTTGCTTTGTCTTGGAAGAAGCCAAATCCATCTGTGCTGGTACACAGCATCACCAGAGAACCTCATCAAGAAAGCAAAAAAAGGTAGTGAAGTAAGAGGTTCACTGCTGGCTGCCTTCCTCTGATACTCCTCACCAACAAACTAGCTCCCATTACTGGCAGTCCAAATCTTGACCTCTTGCCTTTTCAAAGTGCTCTGAGGAACACTGAGAAAGAGCACCTTCTTGACAACAATCACCTCTACCAGTCAGACAGTTGTCACATAAATATCACATTGGAAAGGACTTGTGCTTACTTCAGCAAGCGCGTTGGAACATTTTGACTAACAGTAAAAGTCCAAATAAAAACAGGAAGGCAAGACACCCAGATATCTTTCCTTCCCATTTTCTAACCAGAACTATGACATTTACTTTTGGCCTTTGTTTTACAGATCCAAAAAACTTTCCCTGTCTGTGGCACAGCAAGGCTGTTTGAAGGCCACCCAAAAAAAGTGGAAGGCTATTAAATGACTTCACCCCGGCCCAAGCTCTGTCTAAAACTGATTACAATTGCACTTCCTAAGTATTAACCAGTTTTCCCATCCCTGCAGATTTCATTCCCACTGAGAGTCTGTTTGCACAACACGCTGTACTGCTTGATTTCCAATGCTGCAAAATAAGGAATGATACAACAGTTTCATACAAGACTATGATTGCATCAGACTTCCCATCAAAAGTTCAAAAAGTGTAAACTGCTCTAGAAGGGCTTTACTTGGGAGAAAGTTAATCCTCCCAACAAGACCACAAATTAAAGACGCAAGGTTGCATAAAACAAGCAGAACTTGGTTTGTGCTTGGCATTTCACCTGTAGCTTATTAATTGGATACAGTTTTTCTGATGGCAGCAGTAGCAAGCATTTTTTTCCCTCCCCATATGGTCCACCTCACCCTATGGAAGCCCAAGCTCCCTTTGAAATACATTAGAATCAGAGAAAAATGAGAGGTCTCTGTTAGATAAGAAACTGCAAATACTCTTCTAGACATTTCATTCAGGTTCCTATACGCAATTTGGTTGAAGACTCTTCAGCTGCCCAGCACTGTCCGTGCATCTAACCTCTGATGTTAGCTCCCTTGCTTTCCAATCATACGCACATAGTCTATTGGGAGGATGGAGGAAAGACTGAAAGGAGGAGGAAGAAAGGAGGGATCTAAAATGCATTTATATCCATTTACAAATAGAATCTTCTAGATCCATGTGTAGATGGTATGTTTCGTGCCAAGGGAAACTAGCTTCAGAACATACCTTGTGATAAACACAGAGAAGCTAAAGGAAGAAAAAAAGGAAAAAAAAATGCCTGTTGTTACTAGCTATTACACCTACTAAACTCAGGGAAGCCAGGCAGGCCCAAGAGATTAGCTAGGACAGGCACAGAGTGAGTTGAGTCACAGAAGTTACATCCATCGCTAAGTTAGTCTCACAGCTTGCATCAGCAAAACATTCTAGGTTTGCTGCGGCAGGCTTTTTTTTAACTTCCCACCTAAATATTTTTTAACTAGTTACTGAAAGCTGAATTCAGGCTAGAGGCAAAAGGCAGTAGGCAAGGATCAGAGTAAAGGAAGGGAAAGTGATGCAAGGGAGGGAGGGGAAGGGAGTGCCTCATGAACAAAGCACAGTAGAGAGGCACCTTGCACCTCTCTCCAGATGTTTTCAGCAGAGTGCATTTTGCCTCATTTTGTGCCACTGACAACTGCCAAAGAAAGAACTGCTTTCAGCCAAGGTTAGCAGTGTTGGAAAGATGGTTGTCAAAACCAACACACAAAAGCACTTCCAAAGCCAGCTTACAACAGTGGATAAAAATAACAAGCATATGACTCAAAGCTGGTCAGGCAGTGCTCAGCTCAAAACACCTTTTGCATTTTCTTTTGGTCTACATAAGGTTTGTGCAATAAGATTTAACTCAGTCCTCACTTCCAGATCAAGTACTTCTAGACGCAGTACTTACAGGACGCAGGGAAGCCAGGCTGAGACAGACAAGGCTCTGGTTTCTCATAGCTCTTTGGAATTGTTCGAAGGAGCCACAGGTCTAAGTGTTCCACTCAGAGAGTAAGGCAGAGCTGAAGTGAGACCAATTAGGGGCAAATGGAAACCATATGCGATTTTAATGAAACAAGGAGCTGGTGCACATGACTTACTGCTGCAGGAGCATTTACTGCCTGAAAGGAATGTGCATCTGGCATTGATCGTTTCCCAACCCATCAAGTAAGCAGTAACATGGAAAGCAAATTGGAGCATATGATGAGAGATGAATTGCCTAAAGAAGTACAGTTAGGGGAGCAGCCTCTGCAAGGAGAAAACATGTCCTTTGCCTGTGATTTACTGATACAATTGCAAGTGAGGCTGATCTTCCGTTTCCACACATCATGATAATAAACTACAAGAATGAGTGCTAGAGTGATTAAAATGGATCAAGTGGTTTTTTAAAGAACCTACTACTACAATCACAGAAATCCCATTCTGATTCACATGGGGCAGACTTTAACTCCCTTGAGGTCATGGGCACTGCTTAAACAATTAAGTACTGTTGATCCTAAGCAAGGGTAATATACAGTCCTCAAATGCGATGTCTGTTGCTGCAAGTATTCAAATGACATTGCTTTTACATGTACATCAAAATGAGTACACAGTGAGATTTGAGTCTGAAGAGGCAGTGTAGACGCACCTTTTTGTTCCATTTTTTCTTTTTGACTGCAATTTTTCCCAGGAAGTTTCAGTTCTGCTGAGAAATAAAAGTCCTCAGCTTGCAAAGCTGTAGATAAGCTGCTCTATTGGGATATGGTCATTCCTTCTGCAAGCTGTTGTGTTGCAGCTTGATATCTGGTTCTCAGAACAAAACCACTATCTTCGCCAAGCAGCCAAAAGACTGCTTGCACACATCACAAGAGAAAGGGGGGAAAGATGCTCTGATCCAGCACTCAACCATACATACAGTGAATGTCCAGGGCTTGAACCTGGTAGCTGCTACTTCGCATTTCATGTAATAGTGAGCCATCTGCAAAGCCAGATACCATAGAACTGGTATATCTTTGCTCCTTAGTGCTAGATTTCCTCTGTGGGATATCCAGAGTTAACAAGCGTAATAAATTCATCACTGTATTTTTCAAGGAGGCAACAGAAAATTCTTGAGCCAAATCTGCCTATTTATTACTCTTCCTTAACCCACCGCGCAATCCATGAACACACTGGGAGCTCACATCCAAATGGTCCAACAGAAGGAGGAGGAGGAAGGAGAGTCCTGCTAAAGAGAACATCTGAAAGCAGTTTTCTTCTGCACATCAGAAATAGGGCAGCTCTGACAGCCCATGTAAACCTTTCAAAACAGGGAGTATCAAAAGCCACAGGCCTGGACACTCCCTGCTTCAGCAACTTACTTCAGAGGACTCTCCTTGCTTCAGCACCTCGCCCAGCTGGGATGGGTGCCAGCATTCTGCGAGGAGGCTGCACTCCACTGATCACATGGTTTACACTCAATTTTGCACGTAGGAGCTAGAGAGGAAGAACTGTTTGGGAACATGTATAGATTTCAAGGGTACTGGGTGGGCCTGCAAATTCCTTCCTGCATTAGAAAACTGCATTAAACTGATAGGCTAAGCAGCTGTCCACGCCAAAGAGGTACACATATTTAACAGGGTCAGGCCTATATCTGCTGCTCTGCTGTTCCTATTTGCACTGGACCTGACAGGACCTAGTATTAGGCCTGCTGGACCCTGGAATTAAACCTGCATTCAAACCACTTCTTCTGTGACAAGCCAGTACCTTTGCCCACCATTCTTGAGCCATTATAAATTGTTCAGAAGCTGACAGCCTCTGCAGACTGTTCACAGACACTGGATGTGTCCATGACAGTTCTGGTTTATCATAATGCTTAAGGAATTTACTAATTGCCCATTTTATTAATGTCTATTATGTAACCACAGTCATTAATACTATGGAGCTGAGCTTAACCACATGATGAATTTTACCCTGGAGTCTGAGCACCATGTACAGACTTAGGTGTAGCACTCAGATCCTGATTCAGTGTCCATTAAAGCAAGTGGAAGATCTCCTCGAGTCCTGAATCAGCCTCACATACCACAATCCCCAGTCAGACTACAGGTCAAGGTCAGGACAATATCAGGGCAAACCTCACACTGACCAGTTTGCCCACCTATGCAGAACTTTCCAGGATCCCATGTAGTGCCCTGCCATAACTGTGTTCCAAAACATCATCCTTCATTTTGGACCTTCAAAGGTCAAAGAACTCAGAACCTTTGAAGGACAGAAGAACTCAGTGTTGATTTGTTGTGGGAGTGAGGTTAAAAAAAAAGGAGAATGATATGAGACATCTCATGAAAGAGGTAATGAGAACACCTGGAAGTCTAAGAACATCTATAAGCAATAACTGTTTACATGAGTAACACAAATACTGCACACTATACATTCTCTGGCTCTGAACGCACAGGATTTTCCCTGTGTAATGACACAGAGCACTGACAGCAGAAAGGGTAGGCAGACACTGGCCAGTTACCTTTGTACTTCAGTTTTCTCAGAAACTCCCTCACTGTTCTAGTGACAGACTGGCCAAAGTTGTCCCATAGAAACTGCAGTGGAGAGAGAAACAGTATAACCATCTCCTTTTATTACCCAAGCTTCCTTCATACAAACTTTTCATCAAAATTTCATGTTCATGAACAGCCCGATAGGCCATAATCAGAATAGATTTCCAGAAGCTGTGTGTCATTACTTGGATGCTCTTATGCATCCTGGTGCTCCCAATGAAATCTTAATGAGATACGACTCAGCTAGACTTCTGTAAGCACAGAGAACACACTGAATGGTTAACAGTGCCTGTCTACCACCAATTGCTGACTTTTTTTTGCACAACAGATATTTATACAAATCCAAGACTAACCCATACTGTTTTATTCCTAGTCAGTATTGCTAATTACTGGTTTTTATATGGAAATTCTTAAGTCTGACCATATGAATCTGATGGAGATTTACTTAAAGTGAACCTACCAGTCAGTTAGCTCATCTGCACTACTGGAGTTTGAGAGCATCATGAAGCATTCTTACCAAAAACCTTCACAAAATTCCAGTTTGGGGGAGGTAAGCCTGCATTCTGGTATCACTTCTTAGGTGTCCTTGTAACTTTTTAGAAAAAAAACCAAAAGGTCACAAGATATGGTTGGATAGTCATTTCACAGCTGCCCTGGCACAGCAATTGCAATTTCTGAATGCTCTAAGGCCCATTAACTGTTTGGGAGGCAGAAGTTCTCTGGACACTGCACTGCTGAACGTTTACAGATAAGGGTAATCATTTCCAGGGTATACACCGAGCCTGACTGCTTCCTGCCTGTCTAGGTCTCCTGAGACGTTGAGGTAACAGGACTATTTTGGCAAAGTAATGAACCACCCTCCCAAGAGCCAGCTTTTCAGGGCTCCACTTAAGCTCACACATGGAACACAGGTGTAAGCATGTTTAAACATTGACAGTGAGGGAACTAACAGAAACACAAGGGGAAATACCTCATCTCAGTCCACTGGCAGCAGCACAACCACAAACTTGTTTGTTCATTAATGCAGCAAACCCAAGGAGAGCTGCCCATTGCCAAGGACTGGAGCAAGCGAAGGGTATGTAGATTTGTGTTTTAAAGGGAATTCTCAGCATTCAGAAAAAGCTAACTATAAACCCCAGAGGACTAACAAACTGGAATCTCTCTCAGCTTGAGAGGTAGCATATAACCTGATCAAAATCAGCACTTCCAGAAGGGGAGGCTGTTACTGTTAAACCATCAGGGATAGGACTGGTAGAAATGTCTCTGGAAATGCTTTTTCCTGTCAAGAAACATGGTTTTACTTAAGTCACAAATTTCTAAGGTAAGCATCAACTTCAGCAAAATTGTTTTTTATTTTTCATCTCAGACAAACTGAGACCTATTTTCATTCTGAATCAGCATTTGTCTTCAACTGCACTTGAAGTCTAAAAGTTGATGTGAAATGGCACCTTCATTCAAAATGGACATTTTGAATTAACCCTTCAAAACATTAGATTCAGATACATCAGAATCACTTTTTCCAGAAAATTCCATGCTGAAGACTCTGATATTTTCATTTTCCCTCACATTTCAGATTGAATAAATTTCCACTATTTCAAAATTCTCTGTGGACCAGAAATTCTGATCCTCTCCAGCAAGTTTCTAGACTCCTCTTTCACTGTATAAATCAGAGGTGACAACAACAAGCTCTAATGACAGAAGCAAGAGTAAATTCCATTTTTCCCCTCATTTTTCAGAAGCAGCAAGTAAATTCATACCAATGAGAGCTGCAGGTGCTGAGAACTGGCATAATTTCAAGAAGTAAGCCATTATCCCCTATGATTTCAGAGAGTATCTAAACTAAAATAAGCATTCAACAACAGAGATCCGTCCTCTAATTCACTGTGCCAATAAAAGTCTGTCAACACTGCAGACTGTAAATGAACATAGACATACTAGAGCTATCTTTACAAAGCGACTTAGGATACCACAAACATACTAATTTAACCTGTTCCTCAAGTAAAACATTGGCCTGCTGAGTGCTTGCACTTTGAGATTGCAGGCAAGTCAGCAAGTCAACTCTGTGACAAATGTCTTCCTACTCTCTTTTTCCTTTCTAGCAGTTTCCAACATTTTGAAGCAGTATTGTTTGATTGCAGGCTGCTTCCTGAAGCTGCTTCCTTCAACTGCCTGTTGAACCCAGTGGGAATCTTTCCACTGATTTTAACTGGAGCGGGATCAGGCCCTGAATAAGTAGTGGTGGAACCCCTAGACTTACGAATTGAACAGCTGTCTCTGCCTTTCCAAAAGAAAGGAGGGAAAGTTATTCCTGCAGCTGTTTTTCCCTAAGTGTCTTCGCTCCAAACTGTAACAGGACTGGAGGGAAGGGGAGAAGGTGGAATTTTAATAACCCATTAAAAAGGAGTATGGGCCATTGCGCAGCAGCTCTTTCAGTCCTACTCAAGCAGGGTCACTGCTGCCAGGCTCAGACAGTCCTAAGGGCACGGGAAAAGTCATCGTCTTGTTTTCACATCTCATTCACAGAATGGATAACGAGGGGGAGAGAGGAATCAGCTTTTGGGTTAATTAGCACCATGAACAGACAGCTGCATTGTCATTAAAAGTTCAAGAAGTCATCAGGGTCATCACTGAACTGCAAGATGTACACACACGCACACGAGGCACACGTCTAAACCTGGATTTTTAGCAGCCTTGCTCGGCTATGATTTTCCACTACCCCAAGGGAAACACTTTGAGTCAAGAACACTGAACTGTTGTAGCTCTGAGGAGAAGACAGAAGCACAAAGGCAATCCCTCTGAATAGCAGTTGTTCGTCCTCTTGGACCTGCTTAATTTCACACTTAATATACCAACTAAGAATAGTTACACAGCTTTTTTCCCCCGAGAAAAATCAGGTGTGGCTTACCAATGTATAGTTTCATGTCCACTTCTAATATTCTGTGGGATAAGCAGAACCCCAGTTAAGAAACAGGCTATTGGTACACACTGTTTCCTTCCACAAGCAAGGAAGCTGAGGAAGTGCAAGTGCATATTAGCAAATCCAGAAATGAGCATGTATGAATAATAATGAAAAGATAAAACCTCTAAAATGACAAAGACTGCTATTAATAAGATTTGGAGCAGTGCTAGCCTCAGAAAGTCACAAGTTGGCTTAAAAACAAAAACAACAAATTGTCCAACTATGCAAAACAGCCACAGATTACATTTTCATTGCCACAGTTTGCAGTAACATTTTCTGGCAAGGGATTTTAGTGAAAATGCACCAAGACAAGTAAGGATTCCCCTGCCACCTTCCAAACAGGGCAGGGAAGAAATAAAACCTTCAATAGTTTGAAATATTACTGCCTCTACAGAAAAGAAGACTGGCATTGCCTGCTCCTGTCAGCTGTAGCTTTGCTGCCAATACATTCTAAAACCAAAATGGGGGTGAAACCACTATCATTATAGTGAAATCTCACCAAAATGTAGTTTTGCTTTTCTGGGTGAAAGGAACACAGATCCTGCTTGCTCTTGCTATTAAATTGGCAGGCAAACATGTAGCTAGCTTGTGAGTGTATAGTTCCATTCAGTGCTTGGTCTTTGCCAAGGGAAATTACTCTGGGAATACAGAAACAAGATTTTTTTATTTTAACCGTTATAGCTCTGTTGATTCCAGTGTACAGTGGTTGTCCACATTACTGAATTTCAGTACGTTTATGGCAATACGGCTGTTGCAGCAACTCTAAGTAGAGATGTTCTCATCAGGAAAAAATAGAATAAAGAGACATAGTCCAAACTTCAGTGGGGGAGACAACATGCATCAGCATTTTGGTTCTAATCGCCCAAGGTAAGATGGCTGCTGTGAGCTCTGATGAGTTTCATCAGAGAAGAAAGTCCAAGTGGGCTAAGCAGCAACTCTTAGAAAACTCCTCTGAATTCTTTCCCGCCCATTCAGGACTCTTGAGTATTTTTTGGAGCAAAAACTGCCTTTCCATATTTTTCTACAGTGTAACCTTGTGGTGCTGCCTCAAAGCACCACCACAATAATATTTCAATAACAACTTTGGTCGATCTTTCCTTGTTGGTCCACATATATATTGAGGAATATATGCTGGAAGGAACCCTGCCATGTGCTGACTGTATGATGGTTTGATGAACAAATATAGAGTCTGCACAAAGATAGGAACCCCCAGGTGTGCCAAGACAGCTATCTCCCTAGGATCCTGGTCTGTTTGCTCTTCTGCCCTTCTGTCAAAAAGGCAGCCTCGTCAGGATGCGTGTAGGAAATGTTGTCAAATTCAGAAGAGGGGAGCTTTGAACAGCACAAAGGACAAAGTTTACGTCAATGGCCCAAGCTGCCATACTGCATAAAAGAGAAACAGGAAAACAGTTTCTGAGACAGGAGGGAAAGAAAGACCCAGTGCTTTCCTTTACCCTACCTCTTCCAACAGCCATTAGTACTGGAGGAAATCGCTATGAGAGAAGGGAGTTCAGAAACAAACATGAGATCTTGCACTGACAGGAAGGAACCTATTGGCTTGAAAACTTTCCGGTACTAGTGAAAGCTTTGTCTCCCATCCAGCCACATACACAGGTGCTGTCTGCTTCGTTCAATCTACACTATTTCTTCAACCAATTTAAACATGGCATTGGAATAAAGGCCAGTAAGGACCCGCTTCCCACTTTGCTTGCTGGTTTTTTCAAAAGTGTCAGTTTATTGGAACGGACAAGGCTCCTTGAGATCAAGCTGGCAGTGCTCCTCCAGCAGGCTCCTGCTAAATCACACAACACAGAGGGATGTAGGGCTCTGTAACACAAGGATTTATTAGTCCTAGCTTTCTAGTACCGTAATTATTTGGCATCAGGGGAAACCTCAGAAAAAGAGCAAACCAGAACACAGTGGGAAACTCAAGAGATAGCTGCAATTTAGAATGCATGCGGGAGGTAGATTAGACATTCATACTGATAACAAAAATAGACTCCAGAGTTAAAATAACAAATGCTTCTGAAGAGTTTTGGAAGGAACTTAAAACTGCAGGATTTGAATCAGTCTCTTAACTACAAGGAATTAGGATGACAGCCACAGAAGGGGGCTATGGGAAAGTCAGACTACCCCACATCAGGCTTCTGGGAGGTATATTTTATCAGCATCAGAACTTCAGCCTAGCTGGATGATGCATATGACTCTCAGGTTCTGCTGCAGGGTGCTTGTTCCAAAGTAAAGGTGTAAAGGCAACATACTGATATGGGTCATTGGCTATTTGCCACCAGGTCTAGTTGAGCTTCTCTCTGAATGGATAATATTCCATTAAAACCTTCCTGTGATAATTTGAGGTCTCTTAAAGTGCCACCTAGGAGTGGAATATTGTGGAATCCTCTATTTCTGTGCTTCTCTGTAAAGCTGCAAACTGTTACACAGTGGGGGAAAAGCAGGACAGCTGCTTAATTCTATTGAAAATATACTGTCTGTAGAGAAGATAGAAACAGACTTATTGAAGTCTCCTTTTTATCTTGATCCTCTAAGGAAATAACCAACTAAATCCTTAATCCCCACCCCCTTGGGAAAAAAGAGAAAAGAAAAAAAAAAGAAAAAGAAAAGAAAAAAGGGACAGGTGCTGCTCTTCAGATTTAGAGAAGTGAAACAAAGGGCTTAAGAACTCATCCTGCCCTTAGCCCCAGCACAATCCTTTGCAATACTGAGGCTCTTGCACAGGAACTGCTGCTCTTGTCTTCCCACGCTTCTCTGGGTTTGTGATTTTTGCCCTGCGGGATGCTAAGGGAGGGCCCTGTATTTTGTGGCTATTGAAGTACTGTACATGATGGCTACTTAAGTGCCCCAGGGATCACTTTGCTGTTTTATTTCCTCTTGGACCAATCCTCTTCACCAATTCATTTAAGGTATTCATTATTGCAAGTACTATACTTTTCCATGCAGTGTGGTCCCACAACTAGTGTCTCCTGTTCCTTCTTAAACCTCTCTTTCCCACCCTCCCTTTTCCCAAATACCAGAAATTTTTCAGCTTTTAGCTCTGTACCGTATGTAGTATACTATTTATTGGAGGAAATTGTTTACTTAGAAACAGGCCCATGTATCCTAGTCCAGAGATGAGCATGATAAACAGGGAGACTGTTTCACTCTTAAAGGACTCCCTCCATTTTCCCAGGGAAATTTAAAGCAGGGGACCCAGCAACCTCACACTTTGCAAGAGCTGGTCTAAAGGCTGTTTCATACTGTCACCTCCATCCCCTTTAATCTGCAATGAGCATTTCTCTAGACCTATGAAAGCCAGGCGGGATATTTATAGCAGTGTCAGAAGAGGCAGGAAGTAGGAAACTGGGGTGGGTGTTCGGAAAGTGTATAAAGAGCTTGGAACAGTGGGGCCAGCCTGGAACTCCTTCCCCCAAAAGAACATGGAGCTGAAAGAGAAGCGTCTGGGGAATAGCTGGTTTTCTACAGATATCCTCTGGCTCTCTCCTCCTCTACCTGTTGCCTTTCCAACACCAGCCATTTCCTGTCTTTCAAAGTCAAGTGGAAGTTTTCCATTCTGTGGTTTTCCTGTCTTGGTACAAGCAAGCACATTTTTTCCCTTATATTTTAACTGTTTGGAGACCAACACCAAAACCTGCTCACTAGAGGAAGAGCTTCCTATTTACAGCTGATCCAAGAAATTTGAGAGGGCTGATTAAATGTCAGAGGAGTAAGATCTTTGCTTGTTCATGTATTCACTGAGCATGAGAGAGTGAATTTGTTGTCTGAACAAATGCTCCAGTGCTCTTCTATAGAAAATTAACAGACTAACATAATGCCAGCAGGCCTCCCTGCAGGCTGCACTGCAGTAACACCCAATACTGAGGGAAACATGGAGAAAAGGAAACAGATGTTGAAGTCCCCATACTGTAATTACAGTACAGCATGAGGGAGTTAAAATTCATGTCCTTCAGTCTAGGCCAGCAGGAGCTTGGGTCATTTTGAACATGGCCCTGTGGAATAGAAATACTCCTGTTTCCTATGTGCTGTTGTGGAATTTTTTTTAATTTTTTTTTTAGTGAACCACCAGGGAGCAAGAAGTAATAATGTGTTACCTTCATGCTGTTGCACCTGGTGTAGCCATTACTATCTGTGCAAGCACTGTACAAATTTGGTGCAATTTATACGTGCTTTGCTGAAATACCAGTGATCATGCAGGCCAGCAGAAACCTGGGCCTTTTCATATCAAAGTCAAGGAATTAAGAAGGGAAAAATCTACGGGGTCTCTTTTTCATCCTTGGGCCCTTTCACATACCTTTCTTTACCTCCCCAATAAACTAGTTCTAAGTTCTTAAGAACCAGCAGGATTACAATGCTCTGACACTTTAACAACACATGGGTAACTAAGGAAGACTGTGGATTTTTTTTTATTAGAGTGTGTATTTTTGTCCAGAATCAATAACAAATGTGTTGAACAATGATGGCTCTGTTTGCACGCTCTAGTTTTATCTCCTAACTGCAGTCAGTCAGGTTACTACATCATGTATGTCAAAAGTACCTTTAGACAACATGTTACATATGGCTTACTTTCATGTGCTTCTCCTGCTGAGCAATCTGCATCTTTTTCCAGCTAAGCTGTATTTTCCTTGCAACTCACCTGGCGAAAATAAAAGCCCTGCACACACACCCATGCAACTTGCACTTCTTGAAGGGCTATTTGAAGGAACTTTGCATTCATCTGAATGGAGGAAGGCAACAGCTTGGCTAGAGTCGAGATAAAGTGCATGTGCTCTGTCCATGGCCAGTCCACCCAGGCAGGTTTTTTCAAAGCGTAAGCCTTGATTGCCAGTCAGAAATGAACATGCTACAGGCTGTTAAAGATCAATCAGTAGAGCATCGGATTGTTTTATGTGGGTTCTCCTATTTGTGTGTTCCCTGAAGCCACAGTACCCATTCACTCTCCTGGATGGATTAGATCCACCTTGGGCATGCCCCACATCATTTTAGTTAGGGTGGCCTATCATGTGTCACAGCTTATGATGCTTCTTAGCTTGACCAGCCTGTATCTAGTTCTTCGTTAATGCTTTCACACAGCATCCCTCCCTTCTCCAGTAATCCTTCTCTCCTCCTTATACTCCGAGACTAGTCTTTGAAGGGCACTCCTACAGCTCCTAAATACCTTCTCCCATTACAAGTTTCCCACTGAGCCTATTGCTGTGATCATCCTCTTCCCCCAGCTGTAACAAATAAGTTTTCAGAGCAGAGCCCACTGACAGAGACCACTAGTTCCCCACTAGCACAACCCAAGACCTTATCCCCGAGCTGACAATGGCCTCCCCGACATTCTTCCCAAGCACTGCTCTCTGGGGTTCCTGGCGCATGTCTATCCCAGGAGGGACACCCAAAATCACCTCCTTTCTTCCTAAAATAAAAATGAGATTGTACGTCTCAGGCAAACCATAGCTGATATTTGATGAGATTTGATGTTATTTTTTGCATATGCGTCTCGCTGCTGTTTAACTTGAGTTTTATTGTCCATATACTGTTTCTAAGGGCTGAAATTGCCCTTTGGAAAGGTCTTATATAAACACTAGCAGGAATTTGGACTATTCATAGTCAACGTTTATTTTACCAGCACACAACTCAAGAGACTTCTATCTTGTTTCCAGAAGACTCCCAGAATCTTTTCTAGCTGGCAGCAATGTTGAATAAATAAAATAATCAGGGTTGTGTAAAACTACTTGCATTTTTATGTTATTAGACACTGTCAGTTAATGCACTAAATCTTCACTCTGGTCACTCAAGGGAACTACTTCACATTACAATACAAGGTTAACTTTTTTTTAACAATAGTTTTAACCTCTCTAGTGTTTGTAACATTCCTCGTAGAAACCTGAAACCATCAAGTCAAATCCAACTCTGATACAAGATGGTGAAATACTGCTGAGACCAGTGGCACTGCACCTGCTTTACACAACTTATGAGGCTGGTCCAGTATTTCCTTTCCATATTGATAACTGGGCCAGGTTTTAGATCTAGTATAAGAGGGCGTAAATCCATTTAACCCACCTTGGTCTCACTTACTTCAGGCCCAGCACCAGCCTAATACTTTCGAATAGCAGAAATTTGAAATTCACAGGTTAACATTCTTTTCTCATGTTATTCCAAAGCAAATCCAGTTTAACCCTAGTTTTAAATAAGGACCTAGCCCACTATGGGCAAATAACGTTGGTAGCAAAGTCACCAGTGGGCAGAGCACCGATATTTTTGGCGTGCTCTTTCAGGTATCTGCTCTAGGGGAAGAGCTCTGGGTTTTAATAAAGCCCCAGCAGTGTGCCTCCCTCCTCTGTGCCTCGAGTACTTAAGACACAGAGGGTTACCAAAGAGGTTGACCTTCAGCTCTGCTATTTGCAACAAGTGTTCAGTGCCACAAAGCTGAGGAAAAGTTAAGACAGTCTTCCAACAGTTCCAAATGTAGTCAGCTGCTCTGATCAACCTTGTCTCAGAGAGAGAAGTCTATGTAAGGTGTAGTTAGCTTAAAGACCAGTAACAATTCAATAAAGTTACACCAGTAAAATTTCAAGTGTCACATGTAGAGGTTCTTCAGAGGTTTAGATGAGCCACAATAAGCCTTTGAGTTTAATGAACTCTGCATTTGCTTAACTAATTGGCGCTTGAAGGCCCAATTTTCCTCTCTTATCTTTTACACTACTATCATTTCACCGGTATCATTTAAGTTGCTTCCAATTTATAACATCCTGTGAAAGACAGAATCACACCCTGAAAGTCTGGAGCAATAAGCAGTGCATCAGACCAAAAGCCTCTTCATCATGAGCCAAAAAAAAAAAAAAATCTCATAATTAAAAGGCAACTCAACGACATGCACTGCAGACATTATTAGGACTGAAATTAGTCCCTCAGCTTAGTCTGGTTCAGAGCTGGCAAGCACAGCGTGCCTGGCCTTGCCTGCTAACTCAAACCAAGCTGTCCTCTCAGGTTTACTAGCTCTTACAAACTTCCAGAGAGCATCCGGTGGAAGTTTCATTTAATGACAAGACCTCCTGCCCAGACCAAATGGGCTCCTTTCTTCAGTGATGCATGCTTGGCTGGGCTACATAAGAGCACCACATGGTATTGGAGCTGTGAGGAAAAAGAAATATGACCTCAGACAAGACTGTTACATTGAAAAACTAAGTTTTCATCTTAATAGATTTAACATACAATTAAGGCTAAGGTGACTCACTGAGGGCTCCTACTGAAGATTCTTGGTCCCACCCACCATGACTGTCAGTGGGATTATGCATGAGTACAGAGATCTATTTCATCAGATGCCAATCCAGCTGCCATATCTAAAAGACTCTGAAAGGGTAGGACTAACTGTATTTAGTGTCTTGGAAAATGTGAAGTCCACTGATGAAGCTAAGACTGAATGTATCACCTTGTGCCACTTCTCCTATGGTCAATCAAATCTGCTCAGCCTGAAAAACAGACATGAACAAAGCAGGCCATTCCCAACCCCAGATGAAAACTTGCTAAACTAAAAAATGCTAGTACTGCACATGGCTGTACATAACTATGTTCCCACCAGCCCATTTCTTCCCAGAAACATTAGAGGAGCAGTTGGCAGGTAGAGAGTTCTCAAGAACAGGTGGGAAATCAGTGAAAATAAGAATGAAAGAAATGTCTACATAAAGCAAGGAGCTCTAAGGCTCAAGGTTAGAACATCTGGCTCTGCACTGGCTCAGAGGTCTTGCTGGAGTTACTTCCTGCAGGAAATATGGAGTAAGCACATGCAATAGTAACAAGATACCAAAGGAGCCTTATATAACATTCTGCACTACATCTTCCAAACAGTAATTTCCACCACATTTTTTTTTAATACACACATTTGGAGAAGGGACAAACTTCAGATCCCACAAGGTGATCTCTCTACTCTGCTATGGACTTTAATTGCAAATAACCAACGAAAAACAACAAATAAGCAACTTCTATTTCCACTTCTATTAAATAGGACAATTCAGTTTAGAATGGCCATCTTTCTGCCAGAAGACATGACCAGGCACAAGGAACACCTTCTTTCACCACAGTGTTTACCATGGACCTTGGAATTCCATAAAAGTTAAACAAATCTCCTCAATTTCTTCCAATGTAAAATGGAATTCACAGGGGGTTTTGTTTTGTTTTAAAGCTTTACGGGACACTTCTCAGATTTCCTGCTTCTAAAATGCCTCGAAGGGAAGTCCAGTCTAAAAACGAAACCACATCATTACTTCCTGAACAAAAGTCTGATTCCAAAGTGGATACAACACTTTTGCAACCATTATCATGACATGTAACCCAAAAAAATTGTTTTAAATTCATCTCAACTCAAAAGATTGGTATAATAATTAATTGAAATTGGTTTACTTTAACTTTTAAATTAATGTAGCAGACCTTACTTAAGACAGCACATTTGACCTTACTACAGAGTTTATGTCAAAGCAAAGAATGAGCGTTCAAAATCTCATGTATGATCAAGTTCATCTGCTCTTTTAGCTTATTAGCGAGAAGGTGGAATGATCAATTCAAGGAAACCAGTGAAAGAAAATGGGCAGGTTTTCAATTAGGTGCTTAGACTTTGGGCCAAACAAATTCCTCCTCTGCTGTTTCTTGCTCTTCTCACACCACATTCTCAGTTCAAAGGAGGCTAGTCACTGCAGGTGTTGTGAACTCAGTGCTATGGGTATGGCAGGATGGAGAAATGAATGACTTCTTTAGTACTGAGGGACTCTAAGAGCTTACCTTCACCTCCCCAAAGCTTGCCAACTCCAACTCACCAAGAGTGAGGTTATTCAGAACAGAGAGGGGCACTACCCACCAGCATCCTTGCTGAAACAGGTATTTCTTCCCCCAACACAAACTATAGAAAGGAATGTTATTTTGAGCTCCTTTGAACTTAGGTGAGAGACAACGAGTAGTACCATAGCTCTTTTCTGAAGTATATGCATGAGATGAAAGTGAGATAGGTGTGGAGTGGACAAAGTACTTTATCGCTTGCAGACTGGTTTGTCAAAATCCAGACTGCAATTTCACATTTTTTTTTTTTTTTTTTTTTTTTGAAGGGGAGGTGGGGCAGAGGGGGCCAAGCAGGAGGTGTTTTTCCAAACCTGTGAATGCAACATTCAGCAGCCAAGCTCAAAAGTTCCTGCTGCTCCTGCAAAAAAAGGACAAACAAGCCCTTTTCATGTCAGCTATGTCCAGCTGGAAATGTCACAGCTTTGTCACAATGGAACAAAGCATGCCTGGTGTCTGTTCTTTCACAAGCTCTCTTAATTCAAACAAAAGAAAAATATTCACATCTGGAAGGGGTGGTAGGCAGGGGGCAGGAGTGGAGGAAGCAAAGTTCAGATGGCAAGTCATAGCAGTTGCTGTTTGTCTTGCTGTTGGTCTCATTATTGTACTGCCTATTCTGGCACTTACCAATCCAGTTAAAGAAAGAAAGCCAAGAGTTAAAACCACAATTTTATTATTGATTGAACTTGGAGGGCCAGATGAGACACACCTCTTCACTTTTGCTCCATTCATCATGCTGGAACACTCAGGCTGAGTGAAAAGACCTCTTGTGACCAGTCTGGCACTAGTTCCTCTTCCACCCCTCCCCGCTCTTTTTTTTTTAATTAAAAAAAATTATTGTTGTCTATGGAGTCCAAGCTTCCTTTAGAAGACCACAACCTTCACTTCCAAAGGATGTACATATTGAAATCCTGCCCTTTCCAATAGGTTTATTTGACCATCTGTTTCTGTAAAGATTAAAACCTTCTAATGACTGCAGAGTTGGGAGGCTGTATCAGAACTGAGCCACAGGACGATCAAAAATTAAATGTCTAGTGAGATCAGATTAAAGGAGAAGAGGAGAGTGGGACTTCACTGGCTAGGCATGAAAGACCAACAGTAAGGGTTTGCATTACACTCCTAAATTAAAAGTTTTCTCCTTCTTCAAAATTCAGTGCTTCTGGAGATGAAAAGCCTCTCCTAGGCTGCCACCTAGCTAGTTAATTTCTGCTATTGTTTTAGGAGCTGTTTTAAAAAGCTCTTTTGCTCCAGCTCTTACTGCATTGACTCCTCCCTTTTGAGCTGGTATTTTGTCAGGAGTTTCAAGAGCGATTAAAAACTTGCTGCCAAGTCCCTTTCTTCCCCACAATGTGTTTTATAACCCAGCGTGTAGTTTAGTCTGTCTAAACACTGCACTAGTACACTGCCATCAGTTTCCATGGAGATGATTAACTCCTCCAGAGCCAGAAAGCTTTAGTGCGCTTTTTGCCCTTTCAGCACATGAAGAACATGACAGCATTTACTAAAATCAGCCCGCAGAAACATCACATTTTCCAGACAGTTCTAGCAAATGTAAGGATTTACTTTTGCTTCAACCCATCACACAAAGTCTTAATCAAACTTGCATTTAAGTAATCTGCTAGAATGAGTTGCTCTTTCCCCTTGTGCTTCACATCCTTTGCATTGCTGTGATGTCTGAAGGCATGACAGCCCCAGACAACAACTTTTTGAATTACTATGTCTCAGAGCAAAGCCAAGGTGTGAGAAGTAACGAAAAGTCCAGAAGAGAGAAAGAAGAGATGAAGCAGATGACTTTGAACTCAACCAGAAATCAGAGCAGAAAACAGAAAAACTTTGTGCCCTGAAGTTTAGGAGCACTGTTATATGAAACTTTGTAGCTTACCATACTCCTAGTCACTTATGCATCTAGCAAAAACATACTGTCAGTGTGTATTCGTAACAAAAATTTATTCAACACCACTTTAAGAAGTTGAATTAAACTGAAAACTACCCTTAACCTAGTATAACATGACCTAATCAGAGCAAGAAAGTAGACCTTCTCCCAAAATGCAGCTAATGAAGGCCACATGCTGTCATCAGCTTTAGCTGTGGAAAAATGGTTTCCCAGTCTCACTTTCACAGAAAGGACAATCTCCCTGGCAGTTACCACCTAGGTGGCACACTTGATCCAAACTATGAAAATGGCAACAGAACTTTGAATACTGCAGTTTCCTGGAAGAATTCCCCAGTAGAAAACTATTTTATAAATATTTTCCAGGCTATCATCACTGAAGCAAACTGTAACCTTCCCAGCACTTTTAACATGTAATGTTTTTTTTGGCATTCAAGAGCAGATATACTATATAAACTAGACACAAATAACCAGGCATAACTGCAGTTTCTGTAGAAGAGTTAAAGGCAAGAGAGATTTTTTTTTTTTTTTGCCAGTAAGCTTGGCTAACTAGAAAGAGCCACTGGCAGAGTTCATAGCAATGGGTGTTCTGCTGCAGTG
This sequence comes from Harpia harpyja, assembly GCF_026419915.1. Classification (NCBI taxonomy): domain Eukaryota; kingdom Metazoa; phylum Chordata; class Aves; order Accipitriformes; family Accipitridae; genus Harpia; species Harpia harpyja. The sequence goes on along the minus strand of NC_068945.1, from coordinate 25,451,378 downwards.
AGAATTATTTTCTATTTGACTTCCAGAGCAGTTGCCAGAAGGATTTCTTTGCAGACTCCGCTTGGAGTCAGTACTGTGTGGGTACTGGCAGTGCAAAGTGCCCCAACACCTTTTACACTGTGCTACTAAGACAACCTACAGAGATGCAAGTAGACTTCACTCATGCAGTCCACTCATGACTGCTTAAGTGACAGCCTGTATTTACTGTTATGTGGACATGTGTCCAGTATTAACTCAAAGGACATCACTAAATGATTTCATATACTTTGTCACAGGACACTTACCAAGCAGCAACCGTATTTGGTTAATCACCCTTGGCTACAAACAAACCAAAGGACTTGAGACCAGAGTCTCCATTACCTCCTCCTCAGAGATTTTGGGTGTTCCCTTTGTCCCCTATCTAAAGTTAGTGTAGTGAAGACCCCTAGGGATGCTAAAGCCCGTAACAGAGAACATCAGCCAGGATCCCATAAAAGCATTTCAACTTTCCAAAAAGCATGCACGTTTGCATACCTCCTGCAGCTGCAAAGACCACAACGTAGCATGCAGAAAGCTTGGAGACACTTGTTACCTGCTTCTCCAGCCCTTCCTGAAGTTACCGGCGCAGCACCACAAGCCTATGTGAGCCGCACCTTCCAACACCAACCCCCACGGGCAGTTTCCCGGCTCGAGAGAACCCATCCTAATCCTGCCTCCTATTATTTGTCACCAGGTTGTGGAGGAAATTTTGGCTGCCCACACCTCCAGTTGTGTTTTCATCCTGCTGTAGGAAAACAAGCCACTCTTACAGTTACTGATTTCTTTGAAGTATCGCTCGGAGGGGCTGCCGCCGGTGCCGTGGGACTGGACCTGCTGCCGCAGCACGCCTCGCTCCCCGCCACCCCTCAGGAGGGCTGGGCGAGGGTCCGCCACCACACGCCTCTCCTCTTACTAAACCCAGGTGTAGGCAGCAGCTACGGAGCCATAACCTACCTTGAAAGGTCAGGTCACCCCTCACCGGCTTAAACCCCACCACCACCTCTCTTTTCACTGGGTGACTTGCAGGATGAAGGCTCACTTGTGGCGACAGCCCGACTGCCGCCCGCGCCCCCCCGAGGGTCCCGCAGAACTTTCTAGACACACGGGCTTCGCAGCAGCGGGGCAGGTGCCACCTCCTCAGGCGAGGAGCCTCGGCTCCCCCTCACCTCAGGAAGCCCTGGCAGCCCCGGCGGGGCCCGCCTCACCGCGGGGCGGCTGACGGACGAGGAGGCGCCGCCCGCCCGCGGCACTTACCGATGTCGGAGTTGCAGAAAGCGTCCTGCGGGTGGATGGGGACGCAAGTGCAAGCCTCCACCACCAAGTCCCGCAGGCTCCAGCTGCAGAGGAACACGACGAGGAAGCTCAGCCACGCCGTCATGTTGCCCCCGAGGTGCCTCCTCACTTCTGCGGAGCAGGAGGGCAGCCGCCGTTCCGTTCGCCGGACTTTTTATTCTCGCTTCCTAACAGCCCGCGCGCCGCCACTGCCTGCCTGCCTGCCTCCCTCCCTCCTCGCACTGCCGCCCCCCCCCCCCCCCCGTCTCTCTCTCTCTCTCTCTCTCTCTCTGGCCTCGGCAGCGCAGCCTTCGCTCGGCGGGCCGGTGCAAGCCTGAGGGCACGGCAGGTCCGCGGCTGCCAGCGGCGGGGGGATGCCGAGCGGTGCAGAGCTGCGCTGCGCCGCGGCGGGCCGGTGCGCGGAGTTATAGCCTCGATCGCGCCCTCTCGGGCTCCGGGGGCGCCACCGCCCCCGACCAATGGGAGGCCCGCATTACCTCATCAGCGGGAGAGGCCAGCGGGCCGGGGCGGGGCCGCGGCTTCAGCGCCTTATACGGAATAGTGCGGGGAGCGCCGGGCGGGCGGTTGGCGGTTGGGCAGGTAGCCGGCCGCTCTGAGAAGTCCCCGTCCCCAGCCTACGTCCCTTTCCCGCCGCCGGGAACGGGTTGAAACTCTTAAAAAACTAGTTGTACCTCCGAGGTATCGGCGCGTATCCGCCCGGTGGCCGTCAGTGCCCGGACGGGTCTGGCCCCGAGGAGTTTCCCCCCCCCGCCGCCCCCGGCCACCCCGGTCAGGACCTGCCTTCCCCTCAGCCGGCCCGCTCCGCACCTCAGGGCGCGAAGAGGCACCTGGAAAACAGACGCGGGGTTTGTTGTTCGCTTGGAAAGCTCGGGCTGTTTCCCTCGGAACCGTCTCGGCTGTCTGCAGGCTGGTTTTAAACTGGAGGCGGTGAAATAGCGTTCTAAAGGGCTTTCAGAAAACGCAAGAGGAGTGCAGCGTGTTGCTGCTTTTTCAGTAGGCAGTGGAAAGAGGACGGAGGAAAAGAAGGACGAGACCTAGCTGAACTGTAAACCAGGATTTCATCCTGCGTTTTTTTTAATCCTGCTCAAATGCTCCTTCTCCTGTCACACCACCACCCATCACTTCCCCTTCTCAGGGCTTTCGGTCAGAAAGGGGTCATAAACTGTAAAAACCGAGCCAGAAAAAGCAGTGTCGTATCTACCCAGGCACTCCCAACATTTAATCTCAAAGTATATTTTAGCAGAGCAGCTTTAGTGGATTTTATAGAAAAGTCCTGTTTGTTTTGTTTTTCCCTTATCCCCTTTTGGAACCGTAAATTTCTATCAGCTGTAGAAATGCAAATGTTATAGAAGAGCTGGGACTGTAAGGAAGAAGATTGCTAGCTGCAAGATACAGCCAGCCTTATTATCCTGCAAAGGGGACTGAGAGGTGATTAATCACAGTATCAAACCAGTGTATATAATGTCAGAGTACTTTCCACGGGGTTTACAAGACTTAAGCATGTCTAGTTATAAATTATGCTGGTATTAAAGGCCCAGGACCAGCTGTCCTAAATTTCTAAATAGTCAGCTAAGTCTTTAGATTTACAATTCTGCTCCATCTGGGTGAAGCACAGCCTGCCTACACCTTTTCTTTAATCACACCGTCCATATAAAATTAAAACCTCCAGTCTTATGGAAACACAGGCTTTTATTTGGAGCATCGGTACACAAAGGCTTCAAGATGGGTGTTGCTAGTAGAGATCAAGGTTACAGTGCTAACAGTGGGAAACGCAGGCTCCTACTCGTGCTGTGACACAGACAACCTGTGTGACAGCTTTGCCTCACCGTGCTTCCAATCTCAATCTGTGTAATGGGGATAATAGTGATGGGAACTTCGCAGGAATGTGTATTCGTGAACACACTGAAAAAAATAGATGGTGTTGAGGTGCTAACGGGTCATATAAGTACATATGAGGCAGGTTATTAAACAGGATATTCAATTTAGAGACGTAGCTGTCTGAATCGTTGGGCTCCAAATTGCAATATGAGAAACCCTATGCAAAAAACTCCTTAGGTACTTGGACTGCCTGCTCAAGGTACTACATCTGAAGTTGAATCCATCAGATTGGACTGTCATTTTAGTCTCACTGGGTGTAAACAAGGAACAACTCCACCAACCTCAGCAGAGTAACATGGAAGAAAAATGAGGTGTGTCTGGCACTTTCATTTTTTCTTTGTTGTTGTAAAAAGTTTGATATCACCAACATCATGATACACCTGGACTATCAACAACTCAGATCAGTGTCTGAGAGAAGTGGAGTTATTCCATAACCTGACACTGGTGTAAATGAGGGAGAGTTTGGCACATACACAACTAGATTATAATCACAGCTCCAGCACCACCTCCCTTCACTCTCTGGCCAAGTAACTCCTCTGAGTATGTTTCTTCATTTCTATAATAACACCTTTCCTGCATGTTCTGAGGACTAACAAGCTGAATGCTTTGTAATAAGCTTTAAAGATGTTGGGTGCTGTGTGAATGCTAAGACTGACTATAATAAACAGATGCAGGAGACATTCAGAGAAGACTGAAAAACAAACTCTTCAGTCATCTTCTCAATTTCTGAAAAGGGAGAGGAAGGGGGCTAGAAGTTACACAAGGCCCTCCAAAGCACAGAAGTAGCTCATTTACCAGGAGACTGACCAAGCTTGTTAAAGTAACACCAAGTTTGTGCCGATTACAGGAACTAGTTCGCTTTTCAGATATAACCCAGAGAAGTAATCTGCCATTACTTTTCAGGATGAAAAGGAGAGCCACAGCTTGATCCAATAGCAGGACACATCTGTTTGGAAGGGATGGTGTGCAAGCTGTGTGTGTGGCAAGGCTTACCACTATCTTCTATACCACTATTTGAGAGGTGATCCAGAAATTTTTTAATGCATGTGTTAACATTGCCTGGAGTGGTGGTACCTGTGTTTGGTCAGTTAGGGCTTAGGTGATTCAGCTGCGGTTTTGACGCTTAGATATTCTTTTTCAAAGAGATTAACTTCTCTGTAGTAGTAGAGATGCAGGTTTTTCAACCAGAACTGGATACTGTACAATAATAACTATTTATTTGCCACTTAAAAAATACATTTCATATACAGAAACCAGAGTGCTTTATTTTTGTAAATCAGAGGTCAATAATACTCAGGAAAGCTCAGTCTGGCCAGCAGCCTGCTGGGAGGCCTTGGTAAATCATTTAACCTGCCTGTACATTCACTTTATCATCTGTAAATAGAGATATTGTATATTATCCTCTAACAATATCTATTAGATATTTAATATTAGCCTCTCTCCTTTAAGACCTACCAGTAAAGTGCATTCTGGTAGAGCCAGGCAGGGGTTCTGACTTGATTTATATGAGAAAATTTTGATAATGGTGTCGAAGTAACACAGAACGTCAATGAAGGAACTGAAAGGAGAACTCTATCTGAATTCCCGCTCTATGCCCTGTCTGCGTGGGAGAAACTGCAAAGGGAAAAAATAAAATAAAACCTAGCATTCAGCTCTCCTTTGCCTAAATAAAACTTTAAGCCTTATATGGCCATAAAAAAATGTAGCAGAGAAAGGAGGAGAAAATAAAGACATTGATCTTCACATGAAAAAATTAGAGTTCACATTTGGTTAATGTCACCAAATAAAGAAATCTGTGTTATTCCAGTCCTCCACCAAGAACGCACTGTTGAACACAATTAAGGATCTCTCTGCTTTACCGGGCAGCCACACCACTTCATGCTGTGATCTTGTCGGATCCCACAGGCTAAGCATGACTGGGCTGTGTCAATAGTTGGTGTGAAAATTCCCAGGGAAAGCCATGTCCTGCAGGTGTTCTTGACTGAGCAAAGTGGCCTTCTTCCCTCCATCCTGCACGAATGTGCAGAGACGGTGCTAGGGGGCACTGTGCAGCAAGAGATGGCTGCATTTTTTTGCGGATGAAGCTATGCTCCTTGCCATCTCTAAAGAACCGACTCTGGAAAAGGAAAGGTGTTAAGCTGTGTGTCTTAATTAAATTTCAGGAGAGAGAACTACCTTCTGCTTCCATAGATACTCACGGCAGTTTACATCAGGAGCATATTAACAATATCATTTTCCTTCCACAAGTCCTGCTTGTGGCTGGAAAGGACCATCCCAGAGCTGGCTGCAGAGACTGAGTTAAAAGCACTTTGGGATATTCCTTCAAGAGGCATAAGGTGTTGCTGTAAATGAACTAAAGGCGTATTCACTTTCCTTCTGATCACATTTCATTGTGAGGGATGCCGGCTGCTTCAGAACTGACAAAAGCATCTGAATGTAAGTCGTACAGAAGGGCTTCATCAAACTACAGGAACTGCTGGCCAAAAAAACAGAGAAAGAAAGGCAGGAAGGGAGGGAGGAAGGGAGGATAAAAGAAATAAAGAGAGAAAGAGAGAGAGAGAAAGAAATACCCCCCACTACCACCACCACCAGAGGAAAAAAACCCTGATACATGTAGTGGCTGAAAACACTCCAGCTCATCACCAGACCTCAGCTGGCTTAAACTGATCATGGCGTGAATGAAGTCAGGAGACTTCAGCCTGCAGTCCAAACAGTCCTGCCACCTCCTTAACAATATATTGATTTTGAAAGCTTCTGAAGTATGGGCATTTTTCCATTTTAACTTTTCCACAGTAACTTGACTTGATTCATGAGCGTGGAGTCCTGCCATTAGCATTCTAAATTGTAAAGCTGCCAAGTTGCTCAAAAGCCTCCTCTCATACTAAAAACTTTTCTTGAAGTTGACGATCCTCATACCTTTTACACCAGCTCAGCATCACACCCTCTAGGAGATATCATTGTTATTCTGCTTTTATGCAGCAAGTGGGAAAGGATAGGTGTTTTCAGAGCCATCTGATGTCCTTTTTTACAGCACACTCACACCATCTCAAGGGCAGTAGAGAGTGGTCATGCATTGCATTAGAAAAAGATTCTCGTATTTCCTGATTATCTGTTTTTTTCTGACACTGTCCTTTGAGAAGGCTGTTTTGTTTAAAATGTTTGTATTTGCTACGATTTGTAAGCGTGAAAAAGGTTGAAAAAATTCCTCCTCTATTAATTCCGCCATTTTATCAGTGAACTTCATATGCTGCTTAAAATTAGAAGGTTCTTTCTTCAAAAATGTCTTTGATTCTGTAAATACGTATGAAAAAAATTAATTTGATCTCTTTCTCTGAGGTTGCAAAGGAATTATGTCACCTTCCTGTCTGCAAGCCAGACATAGGTAACACTCTATCCCATTCCCAAGCTTTTAATTAGAGGTACACCATTAAAACTTTATCACCTCTAATGGTTCTATACTGTGTTCAGTCTTCAAGGATCCTTTACAGATTGTGCTTACCGAGAGCGCCCAGCCTGGAAGCAGACCATAGGCACTATGTGTCGCCAGGAGTATTATGTTATAAAGGATTGTAGAATATGAAATCACCATCTCTGTAGTGCAGGGATCCTCCAGCCAGACTGTGATGTGGCATCAGCTGCAGAAGGGCAACCAGGAAATATCTTTTAACAGCCTTATCAAGCTAAAAATGTTTCCTGCACATGACTGCGCTCTTTGGCCCCAATCCAGCAAAACACTAAGGCACATGTTCAACTTTAAGCACACAAGATGCTCTGCTGAAGTCAACAGGACCATTTACATGCACGAAGTTAAATATAAGCTTAAGTGCATTTCTGGATCAGGGCCAAAGGGCTCAGTACCATGCAGGGTTCAAGCCAGGAGGCTGCGATTAGATGGTCTGACAGAGTCTGGGGAGGGAGGACACAACGTGATTTGCTTGGATCTACCTGCCTGTGCCTTATTCCAAGCAATTAATTTTCTCTCATTTTTGTTTATAATAAGTTTTTCCATTTCTCTTGCTTTGCTTTCATGCTGCTGTAGCCATTTCCAAATTGAAGTTTTGTTTTTCTTTTTTAAGCCCTTCTAAACTGCATCAATAGCTTTAAGTGACTGAACAAAGAGATTTCAAATAGATGAAGTGCTTCAAATGGTAGGTAATAAGAGCTGGTGTTCCCAGAGCTTTGGAGGCTTGCACTAAGCAGAGAAGAGAGTGAGAGCGATTGAAAATCACTTTTCTGTTGTTCCTTTGTATGAACTGGTTTCTGGCTTATGCAATGCACAGTAATTAAAATGACTGGAATGCCTCACATTTTTAAGAGAGCTTTAAGGCAGCTCTGTGGCATTGTGGCCAGCAGAGTTCATGAGCAGATTCATGGCTGCAATCGAGCTTTGACGTTTCTATCAGCATAACTTGAAGAAGACAATATCTCTGTGGAGGCCTTGAAAGGGAGTTTGAGGAAGAAGGGGTCAATGCAGAAAAGCAGTAACGTCTGCTCCATGCATCAGTTCCATGAGCAGCTATGGGGCAAGCCTTCCTTTTGGTGAGACGAAAGCCTAAAGGTTGGTGTGGTCATCAGAGATATCATTGCTTTCTTTCACTATAGCCTTCATGTCCTGCCCAAATTCAAGTGTGGGACAGCACTTGCTTACACCTTCTCTCTCTCACTGTAATATCAGTTACTCATAGTGCCTCCTCCTAGGTACTGTACAGGAAATGTCTCTTTCTGTGAGAGAGGGTTTGCATTTGCGTACTGGCCACTGCAGTTGCTGGGCGTATTTGGGGGGGTCCAAATAGCTCCCCGATGTTTAGCAGAGAGAGAGCCTGGCAGACTGGCAAGTCTCCCTGCTCACAGCGGGTTGCTCTTCCTGTGATAAGGTTTACTCTGCTCAGCAGTGGTAAGGGAGTGTATTGCTGCTTTTCATTCCTCCTGGCACAGTCCAGAATTTCATTTTCCTATTTCCCATTTTTGTCACTGAACGTGGCTGGCCACTGCATCCCTGGTCTTCTCTCAAGAGTCAGCCTGGCTTCTCACAGTGAAGAACAGCCACAGAGGAGCAGGAGACCTGAATACAGCCTCTCTCTGGAGGGGAGATGACTGGCCTGAGGATATGACCTTTTTGCCATGTTGAGCAACCAGCTCCTTCTCCCCTCACCTTGCTCCCTCTCACCAGCCTTCTGAGGACGCGGACTGAGCCCACTTCCTCATCTCCCAGCATAATCTTTCTCCCCTTCTCCTACACATCAGAGGGCACTGTCAGGATACAGTGGTCTCCACAACGCTGTGTGAGTGTAGGGAGGTAGAGAAAGATCCCAGGCAGGAGACAATAACCCTGTATCTCTAAGACCATCCTGAGGCTAGCAGAGCTACAGTCCCTCCATATGCAGTAGGCCAGCCAGTCCATATGATGTGCCACTGGTTTTAAAGCATGTTGGAATCCTCTGAAATCACCATACTTGTGAAAAGCACAAAGAGCAGCACCAGGGGGCTGGCATTCCTCTTTTTGTTACATTAATGAGCCTGGAGACAGCATCAGGCTGTCAGGTCTGAAGGAAGGGTCTTCTCTTTACCTGCAGAACAGGTGCAGCTGCAGGAAAAGTTGGTCTCTTGCCTCTCTCTGCACAACCTGCAAAAGCTTCCTACAAGACTAAGCCAGTCACTTCATCCCCATAGTCCAGCTGTTACTAGTTTCTCACCTGAAACTACAAATAAAGGTGTGAGTTACAAGAACAGTCTCTAATGATGAGGATAGTGTCCCAGCAGGGAATGAACTCAGCAATTCCTGTCATGCATGTCAGCACATGGGTGTCAAAAGTGAGAAGCAGTTCCTCCGTGTGGAGACCCCAACAGAGATCGTTGCCTTGGCACAGGATTTTTTTTAAATCCAAATTGACTTTTTCAATGCTTTTATTCCTGTGTTCCCAAATCAATGCTGTATTCTAAACAGCAGCTGACTGCTCACTTACGGCAGGGCCTTCCCACACAGACTCAAGGTCCCAGCCAGTAGAAGCTGGGGATTTCTCATGTGAGACTTCAAGGACAGATCTCTTTCTTCTCAGGAGCAAAAGGCAGCACTTCTGTTTCCTCACTCTTTTGGAATTTTTCCCATAAATCTTGGTGTACAGTGTGAGACAAAAGATGAGGAGATGGTAGATCTGCAGGCTGGAGCAAGGACTCAGTCATTTGTTTATTGTCTTGCTCTTCCTGAGTGAACAGCAATGCATTCATCAAAGGACCTTTTCAGGTTGGCAGTGTGATTTCCACACCTAATGTATTAATGTCAGGAGTGAAAAGATCAGTGTTTGATTTAGCACAGATGTGCAAAAATAGTATTCTTTCTCCACTGAAGACAGAGGTAACAATCTACAGCCCCTCTTCCCCTTTCCCTTATTCTGATGGCCCTGATTTCCTTTAATCTGATGGCTTCTGTTGCTTAGTTGTGCCTTTCTGTGTGCTTCTGAGGGATGTTTCAGTGGGGGACGGAGAAGTATGGAAAGACATCACAGTGTAATTACAGAACCTTTCTGTTCATTTAGCAAAGTAGCCTGGGTTTCCATTTCATTGTGAGTGATAACAGGTATTGTGAAGCAAGAGTTAATCTGTAACCAGATGCAGTATGGCTGAAGGTGAAGCCAAGAAAGAGGAACAGAGCAAAGGTGCTCTGTTTTTCCTTTGCACTGAATGAAGTATCTTTACCAGGGACTGTAGGGCTAGGATTATGATCCCATGCTTTACTAGCAGAAGCTTAAAAAAACGGTGTCCTGTATTGACAGACTTCAACTCCTTTTGATTTTAACTCGGTTTGTAGTAAGAGCAACATGGTAGCTCACAGTGGGGATGCTCTTCTGAAGGGGAGGCACACTGTGTGGGTAAATGTGCTTGCATCCCACTGGTACTACCCTGAAAGGACTTCCAATGCAATGAGAACTACCCAGAGCCAGCAGGAAGCAGAAAGGTGTTGAATGTTATCTACAGATTACATACCAGGAGTTGAGCTATGAAGGTACCAAAGCTTGAACATGTGCCCTGAGCAAGAAAACACCTCTCTGTAGCTCTACGCTTAGTAACAGTGCCACCAAATTCTGCACAGAGTGTTGGCCAGGGGTTCTGTGTTAGCCCAGGTGCCCTGCTGTGGGAGCCTGGACTGCTCCAGGTTCATCACGAGTGCTAAGAGGCTGGAGAGGTACTGAACATTTTTAGTGGTAGCAAGTGTCCAATACTAGTTTAGTACAACACATTCTCCTGTCTCCTCTCCTCTCCTCTTGTGACTCTTGTGCTTATGGCTGACAGTCGGCTGAGGGGCTGCTCCACAGCATAGCTTCTGTTCTTGCAATCTCCCAGTATCTGCAGCAGTGATTTTAAGCAATGCTTAAAGCTAACTGCAAGAAGAGATTGAGCTCTCACCACACAAGCCAGGGAGGCAGGAGAGCTCTCCCTAGACACCTAGCTGAGGTCAGTGAGGAACGTGGTCTCAGTGTAAAAGTTCTGCAATGCACAGGAGGGAACTACAGTTTTACTCATGGGATAATTCATGGAAAACAACCAAGAAAGAGTCTGAGCAACAGCAGTGTCTACCAACAGAGAAGTGGCTTTCCAGCAGACTTTCCCCAGCACCCAACAGTATGAAAGAGAGTAGATAGACGAGCATTTTATGTATTTTCATTTAAGCCATGTCTTCATGTTCTGTAGATTACAACCAAGCATTTTTTAACCAAAATCTTGTTTCCTTTTCTCTCAGTTGAAGTTCAGCAGAACCACCACAACCTCAATGAGTGGAAAGGGAAGGGAGGGATGGGGGTCTGCTCAATGCAGACAAATCCTTAGCACAGCTAGAATAGAAGTCACTAATCTGGTCTCCCTCATCCCTTCCGAAGGCATTGCAATTCTCTCTCCCACTGTTCAGATTAAATGATCTACTGCTGGAGAAAACCTTCTTCCACTGATATTTACATGAAGTCACTTTTGTTTCAAGGAATTTATTGTGCCAAAGAAGGAGGATCATCAAAAAGAGCACAGCCTGCCTCATGGAAGGAGAATGAGCAGGCTAGGAAGGGAATTTTTTTACTTCATTTTAAATTGGTTTCCCCATCTGGAATAAACCTTCACCTCTGAACATCATATATAATGGCAACTTAGCCTAGAGGGGCTAGTATAGCATTAGCTGTGCATGGCTGTAAGCAAAGAGCACCACAGAGAGCTGGCTGGAGGAAGCAAAAACTTATTCCCAGTGAATGCAAGAGCATTTCCTTCTCCTTGCGGAGACAGAACCTAGGTCCTTAACTTAGACAATGCCTCCAACTCCCCTAAGGTGTTTCCACAAGTATCAATGTGATTACTTTAAACAATCTTCCCCCCCACTCCCCCAAAATTATAATCTGAAGGACAGGCAGATATAGCCATTCAGTTTTACTTTGAGAAAAGGCTTTTGAGAATAGGAAGGAGAAAAGAAGAGAAGCTGGTGCAGCAAAAAAAACCCCTTATTCTGTCAGGCATTTCTGGGAAAGAGGAGGGAGGGCAGCTTTTAAAGCCATGCCTATGGCTGCATGTAAGGGATAGTTCTCAAAGGATTCCCTTAATCAGATTCTGCAGAAGATAGGCTGTCTCTCTGTAATTCACTCCATGTCTTATTCTAAGGCCATATGCTCTGGTCACGTGAAGATTTACAGTCTCAAATTTACTGGCCTCGGAGAATCTAAAAGAATTATGCAAGAAAACATGTTCCATGATAACTGAGGCCTCACACAGCCGTGCTTTCTAAAGACTGCTTCTAACTCGATATACGGCCCCTCCAGGGCTTTGTGAGCCCTTCTGGGGAACAGGGAAGGGGAGAAAAGGGGGGAGCTGCTGATCATTGCCATATGTGAGAATCATCCCTGTCTGCACGTGGGTGTGACGTCCATGTTGTCAGAGAGGCTGAGCTCTGCAGAGCCCCCGTTTCCCGTTTCCAGTCAGCAACTTGCTGCTGGAGCAGGAATCCCATATCACTCTGTACTGGTGTTACAAAAGAGGAAAATGATGGCCAGTGGAGGGGGAAGGGGTGGGGGAAATCCTCTTAAATAGCCATGTAGGATGTCTGGGCAGGGATGTGAGCCAAGAGTCCTCAGAAGCAGTAGAATAAGTGGGAGTTCAGCAAACAACCATTTTCTTTCTTTAACTAGTGTTCCTCAGAGACCTCAGCACTCCAGTTCTCAGAGCTAATTTTAGCTATTTGTGGTTGGCCTGTTCCTAATGTCCCTTTCCTATCTCTCACACACACTGAACCTTGGGATACTCTCTGTGGGCTGGCAGATGACGTGAAAACCTCTAATCTGCAGGTCAAATATCAAAAATGAAGTGGGATCAGGAAACTGGAAGCATGATTTGCTTTTGTCCAAATAAGGGAGATGATAGATACATTCATATTAGAAGTTCTTAGCATACCAAGTTTGTGACAGTTTTTTAAAGTATATGAGGCAAATGACTTATTCTTGAAAATGTTATGGTAACCATCAAAGATGTTATGATCCCATGGACACTGCCTTCCCTATGCAGACTATGACTGACATGCTTTCATTATTTATTGGCACTGCTCTTCTGTAGGAAAACCAAAACCACATTGTCCCAAACACTGTACTGATACGTATCAGGCAGAGCGAGTCCCTGCCAAAAGGCACAGAGTACATATTAGAGAGCGTTCAAAACGAACACAGTGGCAATAAAGCTGTGATGCCAGGAGTAAAGGAGCTTGCAGCATGTGGCATTCATACTGCAGATGCCATGTTCATGGAAGTCTAGTTTTACCTGCTTTACACTCTTGTGGTGATTTGATGTCAATGCTTTATCTTCCACAAAATTTGCTATAGAGTCTGTGATGAATCTGATGTCCAGAGGCACCACAGGGTACAAAAGGAAGGTAAAGGGTTTAGGATGACTCCTATTTCAACCACATTTTTCCAGAAACATGAGCAACAGGTGGCACTTTTTCTTCCCCTAAATTTCTTGTGGATTGCTGCTCCTGATCTCCCCTCCTTTCCACATACAAATCTGTAGAAGATGCTCTGCGGGCCCAAAGTGTGTGCTCGGAATGTCGTATGTGTGGGACTGGGGACAGTAAAAGGGCATATGGACCTTTAAGGGATCTGGAAGAGACACTGGCTCCGCTCTGTAAGAAAACTAAGTGCAGGGCCTGGGAATTAGATCAGTAACCTTATTTTCACTTGATAGATTTAAGAAGTCTTTGAGTCAAGTGAGGAATCCTGGGAAGCTGTTTTGGAGGAGAAAAAGGTAGTTACTATGTCCCTCAAGGATGGAGAACGCTATTCCTTGAGCTGACAGAGGCCAGATTTATGTTATTAATAGGGCTGACAGCCCTGCTTTTGTGTTGGACCGGACATAAAAGACTGACTAGGATATCTTGGACAAAACCGCCTGTAGCATTCTGCTCTGGCTGGCAGGAAGCAGTCGGTCTGCATATAAAACAAACCTAATGAGCTGCCCATCACTCTTCTTCGTTCCCTACAGGTGTTTCCCAGGTGCAGGTGTTTCGCAGCTCCTATGCTGCACAGGGAGCTATTTTCCACTCTGCAGAGACCCAGCCAGGACACTGTAGTCAGCATCACTGTTAGCAGAGGCATAGAAAGGCTGCTTGCAGTAGGGAGAAGCCCAGCAGTGAGCAGAGCACGTGTGGGGGCTCAGGGGCCATCTCATGTTGGCTCCAGCTTCCCACAGATTCCTGGAAGCTCTGCTGATTGCTGAAGATCCCCTTCAATTTTAAGAGCAGTGTTGGCAGCGTGTTTCACTGTCAGACAGAGATAAGTCCTGTCCAAACCGAAGGAATGGATGGGGGGAACCTCCCACACACACATACCATCTACAGGTTTTCCTAATAATCCCTGGGCAGATGGACACAGTCATGTGAGTCCTTGAAACTCTATCGGCTTTGGAGGAGTAGCGGGTGTGGTGCCGTGGACATGGCCAGATACACGTGTTGCCCTTCACAGAGAAGCTCACTGTCCTCCAAAGACTGAGTATCAACAAAATCCTTCCTGTGGGGACTTCCAGCTTTGCGTGAGCCAGCTGTAAATTCCTTTGAGGCTGAGACTAAGAAAACTGGAATCCTGGGAGGACCTTGGTACAGTCCCAAAACCATTTCCACTGAACCTTCCCAAAAATACGGTTTCTCTGACCCAGGAATGTGAGCTCTGTAACAATGGCAAAGCTGAAGTCTTAGACCATTGGCATTAACTATTATTAGCTCATTACTTCTTTGCGCTCCGTCTGTCTCATCTAATATGAAAATAGTTGTCTCTCTGGGAGACAGACTGTCTTTTTGTTCCATTTTTGTGTAGCACCTGGCACAGTGGGGATGCTAGTATTTGAGTGGGGTGCTATGTCCATATAAACAAATAAAAAAATTAGTGGGACTCCTAGTTTCTCTGTTTACCGCTTTCTTTTTGAGTTGATTATTTTGGAGTGAATAATCATAAAGCATCTGAGTTAGTACGGCAAAGCTAACAGCTGCTTCAGCCAGGAAATTGCTGAGAAGCGGAGAAAACAGAGACTGGCATATAAATTGCCATAGCACAGTGGGACAGAAGCCATGAAATGGTATTGAGTGGCTGAAGCAGGACATAGCAGAAAGGCAGCTACATACACCAAGAGCTCCTCAGCTGGTCCCAACAAAGCTGGAAGAAAACTAAATTTGCTCTAAGGCAGGTGAAGGTACAGTCCTTCAGACCCAGGACGTCTGACCATCCTGACTACAGGACCTACCAGCTGCCTCCTTGCTTGCCAGACCTCATGTTTTTGCACTCTGTCCCTCACCATCTGTTTGTCCTTTTTATGGGAGTGGTGCCTACCAGTTGTCACCCTGTGCATGCACCGGTTGAAAAGTTTGGCTCCCCTACTGTCCCAAGTTTCCCGCACATTTTTTGTGCTTCCTTACATGATACAACTTCTTTTCTCAACATTTGCAGACTTCCCCTTTTAAATGCAGAGGTTCTGGAGGGATGTAACACCTCTTGAAGCAAATGCACTCCCCAAAAGCCTTCCCCATGATTTTGTGGCCCCAATTATTAACACTCTTCCCTCCAAGGATGGAGAATGCAATCCAGGCCTCCCTCCCCTGCCTGTGGTGTGTCTGAAGCAGTAAAGTCTCCAGCAAGCAGCCAGCCAGAATAGCCACCAGCATGCTGGGAAGGGCATGTCAAGGGTGGGAAGGAAGAGTGGCTGCACTACATTGTGTTCCAGGCACATTTAGTTGGCAGATGGTCCCTAAGGGACTATCGGGTGCTGGCGTATGTTTAGGGCAGCTTCTGGGCTACTTGCACTCACGCTGATAGAGGTAAGGCAAAAGGATGCAGCTGCAGCCAGCTCCTAGGGGCTCTCTTCCTTCCCACTGCTTGGGAGCAAAGTCTGAGCAGAGCAGAGAGCCTTGCCCCACATCACACCACTTATACACACTAACTTCTCTGCCTCTTCCTACCTGCCAAAGTAGGAGGGTGGGTGTTTCAGTGAAATCTTCCCTCCAACGTGAGGAAAAAGGCAGATAAAGAACAGCCAAGTGGTGTGCTGTGCTCACACTCTTCCTTGCATCCCAAACTAGACCCACAGACTGACATGAATGATCTTACTCACTTGTGCTCACATGAAATACACACAAGCACTGAAGGGGGGGAGGGCTGTCAGGGCTGTTCCCAGCTCTAAAGCAGCCCTTTGACAGGACTGGACTTCTTTTTTTTCTTTTTTTTTTTTTCCCCCAGATGAGAGGCTGGTCAACACCACCCCTAAACTCACCTCCACCCCCAAACAGCTGTTTTGCCAAAGGGTGGAGAAGCAGACCTCCTGATTGAGGGTGGAGCAGTTTGAAGGGGAGGAAAGCAGTGACTTCACTTTTTATTAAGTAACAGCAGAGCAGGGTGTGCGTCACTTTGAAAAATAAGACTTTGGGTGGGGGCAAAGGCTCTCTGCAGCGTCTTATGCATGGAGCCTTCCCCTTTGTGGGAAATAAGCAGAACACACCATTCTGAAGAGGGAATTCAGAAAGTCGAAGATGCAGTAGGTTAGACACCTTATAATCTCATTTAAGGGGATCCAAGAAGAGCACCAAGGTGAAAGGGCACATAATGGCAAAGGTGGTTTGGGCTACACATTAGGAAGCACTTTCCTCTAGCAGGGATAGAGGAACATGGGAATAGATCAAGTCCATGTGAATGGAATAGCATGGGAATAGATTCAAGTCCATGTGAATAAAATGGGAGTGAAAGAGTGGGCTGGACACAGCGCTGCATCCAGCCCTTGGCCAGGGCGAGGCAGGGCAGGGCAGCATCAGGGAAAGGACTGCTGTCTGCTTACTCTGGAACCTGGTCAGCCTTGGCTGGAGCACCAGTACCACCGCAGTTCAAAATGCCCTGCAGCCTTCTCTTACTCATGTTGTTGGCCCGGTCTCTGTAAGAAATCTGAAACTCTTGGAGTGTATCTGGCTTGTCCTTTCCATGGTGCCAACACACCATTTACTATGCAAACGGGGCAGCTCTGACAACTTTTACACCGGGGAGGATTCTTGCCCTGGCAAGGGAATTCTTTGTAGACAGAATGGAGCTTCTCAAGCAGCACACAGGGGTCAGCTTCCATGGGAGCAGATGGCACTGTACATGTACATGTACACTGTACATGTACAAATACCATGGGAGACAATGGCAGAATAGACAAAGGTGTCTTTCACAGAGAGTTAGCTGCAAGGAGACTGCTGTTCTCAGGTTGGCAACAGCCTCTTCTCAGCCTTGTGTTAGTGAACGAGTATTGTAAGATCTGGATCTATCTCCCCAAATAATCCTTTTCCTGCAGCTGACTCCTGCAGGGCTGTATGGGCAGCCTAAGGCCAGTCTGTAGCTGCATTCCCTTCTCCCTGATTCAGTTGGCTTCTGCCAGTCCTGACTACTACTGAAACAGTCTCTCAGGCTCGAGAGCAGTCTGGTATGCTAGAGATCATTCCAGGCTGTTCTCACCATCATAAGAGTTAAAAGCAGTCTTAGACTCCAAAGGCTGCGAATGTAACAAATATTTTTATACTGCTTATACTGTCTATACTGCTCTGAAAGCACAGTCTGCAGAGTGGCCATCAGAACAGAAGCTGTTTCACAGATGGCCATGGGCTGGCTGTAAAAAGCCTTCCCAATGGCTCTGGGCAATGCTGATGGCATGATCACAGTGTACCTCTGGCTCCACTTACAGTGGGGACATGACTAAAGCCACTTCTTTCCTCTCCTAGTCCTCCCAGGTGAAACTCAGAACACCTTGACACCATCCTTCAGAGACATGACAGCGTGGGGGCACACCTACCTAGCATTGCTCTAGCTAGCACAGGTACTGAAGTGTAGTGCATTAGTGCTGGCATGTGCTTCACTTGTTGGATATTTACCCAGGATCTTGCCTGGGCATGTTTGACCTGTCTTGAAGTCCAGGCTGTTGCGTTAAACTTGTGCTACCAATCAAATGACTTATTTTATATCTGGTTCCTACACACCTTTGCATACTGCAACTACACGTGGTGAGCATCTCAGATGCAGTCAAGAATTCAGGCTCTGCTTAGCAGAGGTGTAAAAAACTGCTAGGCTGTCAAGTATTCAGGCCCTTTATCTATCTTTTTCCTATACATAAACTGAAATGCCAGTTTTGTGGTACCAAGCTCCCAACAGCTCCTCATGCAGACTTTCCCTAGAGACTCACCAAGTCTGCAGAGAACTCAGACACAAGCAATAAGCCGTTTTCCTCACTCCTGCCTCAAGTATATGAGAGGGGAAAGATAAAAAATGAAGGAAGCAATAAATGTACCCTTTCTGCCAGACTGATTGGCAGGTGCAAGGGCAGTTCAATTTCTAAGGGTCACTAATAAAGAGAATTTTGTGTTCCCACTCATAACCTGAGAAAATTAAATTAACTGAGTGTTCAGAGAGCTCTACTTCCTTGCTCACAAATCATAAATGGCTTAGCAGAACAGCACTGTTTTGGAGATAAAGAAGAAAAGGACAAAGGAACATACAAAAAATAACAAGCAGCCACCAACTCCCCCAGCGTTACTTGCCAAAGTCTTCTCTCATTTCTTGCTGATGCAACTGCTACAGCAGACCATTGCTTCCCCCTGCTCTAGAAATGCTCCGCTCACAGCAACAGTTTCGGGGTACTGCCACTCATGTGCTGGGTAGCAAAGGCTTCTTCAGAGCTGGAGCTGAGCCGGGGTGGGAACCCCTGACCAGTCCCTCTGGCTTGCTGCTTCTTGTAGCCATTCTAACTCTGTTAGCAGCTCCTCTTAGTGGCTCCAGCTAAGCATCCCCCATCGCCTGCAGTTCCTGCTAGCCACTCTTAATCCTCAGTGGGTCCTGGTTTTTTGTTGCTCAAAGACAACTGCTTAAACAAACTTTCCCGTCCCTCTAGTTTGCTGTATTTTTACGTCCCAAGACTGCAAATGATTACGTGAAGCTAAGGGTGGTCATCTACTAAGGGCACAGCTAGTCCCACCTTTTCACACTTACTAGAATTCTATTATCCTCATTTTTATGATGAGATTATTGTTGTTTTCTTACACAAATCCTCCCACATGTGCTAGCATAGAAAAATCAGAATGTATAGGTATTAGACCTGCCTCTAGGCTTTTTCAGCTCCTTTCCTCTCTAACTGAGGCCAGCAGAGCAGTCCTGCCCTTCTAGCACTCTCCATCCTTCTGGGCCTCCTTGCTGGCAGGCCAGCAAAACATAAAGGAAAACACAGCATCCAAGTTAGTTCTTTGTGTCTTGCGGTCAGCCTGAGCATCTCATCAGGATTCACCAAAAGATAATATTTGTCCTATATAAGCCTCAAGACAATGCTCTGTTTATAACCATGTAAGAGCCTACTGTTGTATCTGTGCCACAGACAAATGAACTCAGAAAGGCTAAGAGATGCTAATGAGTTTGTGACCAGTTCCAATGCTTTTCCACCCTTTCCCTGTTTTCTTAGAGTAGGCAATATTCCCTTTTCAAACCAGGGAATTAGTAACACTAATGACTGGATGTGTCACCCCTGCATGCTGAGCGTGACTCACAAAGTCAATATGGCCCTAGCAGCTGAGAGGAGCAATGCGTTGTGTTCTCAGTTACTCTTTTTGGCTACGCCATCGCTGGAGCCCAGAACAAGGGCAATGATGTCATGGTCATAGGCTTAATGTGTAAGTACACAACACTACAAGCTCTCTGTGATCTATTACTTCCACATTAATGTAACTTGGGGCATATATACACAGTTAGTTGCCAGAGCCAAGAATAAGTCATTTGGAACAGAATATTTTATTTCAGGGTTTTAACAAGAATACTTCTTGGTCCCAACAGGCTAGTTCTGGAGAGGTAGTACCTAGCTCAACATTGAGCTATATAATTTAGTCAAGACCTCAGCTATAAAGACAAAAGTTTGGAATGTAGAAATGGGCAGACAAGAATCCCACTAAGAAATAGCTTACATTTTTCTGACAATTAGCCATTGTTGCAAGTATTTACATAAAAAAAGAGTAAGAAAAAGCTCTGAGGCAAAGAAATAAATTATTCCCAGCCATTTTCAAGAAAATTACTTTGAAGCCTTTGGTGCACTTGTATTTGAACAAGGCTTTTCTCCATTAGCCTCTGAGTGGAGGGGGGGTGGTTCTTTCCTTTCAAAAATGTGTTATGTGTATTTAGTGGTAGGTCAAAGGAGCCAGCGCAGGAGGGGGCGTAGAGGCTAAGCATACAGCGACATTGTAATCAGAGGCCAGCCAGTGGGTCACGCAGACAAGCTCGTACTAGCTTTCAACTATCTGGTGTCTGAGCTGATAACCGTAGCCGTGGAGTTCACAGCGAAGCTATTAGCAAGCCTATTCCCCCAGGGAACTGGCAGGTTTTGCAGCCTGCACTGAGCTCTGAGCTGCTACAGCTATACTGCTATTAGCACCCAGCTCAGGTAGCCTGAACTTAGCGTGGATGGGACTACATGAACGACTGTCCGCTGCCTGCATGGATGGCTGTGCCACGGGTGACAGTTCCCTGCTTTATAAAACTCTTCCCTAATGTACTGCCAGGTGGCTTGCGGGTACCTCAGGTGACAAGGCCTGCCTGTGTCCTATATTATGGGCCCCTTTCATCATTTGCTGGGTTAAGCCAGGATTCCTCTGCCCAGCAAAACAGGGGAAGCCCTGAGAATTCATAACACGAAATCTTATCTCAAGGGAAAAAAACAGAGGCTTGTGTGTAGAGGCTTGTTGAACTACACATTCCTGTAATAGTTTCCCAACGTTGAGTACCAATGGGACAGTCACACACTTTGCTGCATGTTCCCAACAGGCTGGAACCTTTATCTGCTGGGCAGGCTCAGGCTGGAGCACTGCCAGTCTCCCTGGAGACCAGCTGTGGCCCCCCAGGTTCCTGTGCCTCTGCACTGGGCAGTAGATTGGCGGAAGCTGGTGCAAAGCTGCCTGTCTGATTAAATTTGTTATTTTGCAAAAGGATTTAGCTTTGTTTGCTGGTTATTACTGAAGAAAAATCCTAAGCTGCTGCTTTAACCTGTGTTAAACCTTTCACGGGGTGAAAGAATCTGGTTTCTTGTCTTCCAAGTTGTAAACAAGGAGCAGAAACCCAAGAGAAGGTAGAGAAAGCAAAAAATTTTAAAATATTATTTTCATTACGTTCTTTGTATTTTCCAGTAAAAAAATACTTTTAAATTTCCTGTGCTAAAAGGCTGCCACATCAGAAGTGTTGCTGAACTTAGCTTCTGAAAAAATTCTGACAATAGGTCATCAGCCACCATCTCAGACATACTCCAGCTCCCACACATACCTGCTGTCTCTTCAGGGATGTGCTGGTAAGCCCATCCAGAAGGGTCTGTAGAATATAAAACTGATGAGAGATGTTCACATATTTCATGATTTTTTCCTGTACAAACAAATCAAAGGAAGCCAAATCAAATAAACCACTTTTACTCCAAAAACAAGCTTTCTATATACAAGATTTGCTCTGGTTTAATTGAGCTTGTGGCTGACTAATAGTTAAAACAATAAAATGTTATGTGTTGAGAAACTTTTAGGTCGGCAGGGGCTGATAGGCTACAAAAGAAGATGACTGTAAATGTATAGTTTGAGCACAAAAAAACCGCTCAAATACTATTATAGTTGCAAAGCCAGGAAGTGCCATTACAAGGGTTGCCGCTGAAGTTTTAATTTCCCTTCTCTGAGCCCTGCAATGTAGACAATTTCTTTGACAGGATTCCTGCCACAGAATTTCTGCAATTAAAAAAATTAATATTTCATACTTAGCTTTATCCTTCTGCTCAGTGGATGGACCTGGATCTTCTCTAGTACACAGGATTTAAACCATGTTCTGAGAGCAGAACAACTAAAACCCCTTTTTAGTTCATGGCATTCAGCAAGATATCATATCTAACTGCTTCAGAAACATCAACAAATTTGTTTTGACAGCACTACAGTGGATATTATGTATTTTATAGATGAGAGGCTGCCTGCTGAAAGTGCAGAGTCAAAAGATTTTGTGTACCTGATGATAGAGAATGGCAAGGACTTGGATTTTCACAGTTTCTAGCACGCTGCAGCACTTTACATGCAAAGCACAAAGCCCAGATGCAGTTGCAAGCGTTCAGTCCCTTTTGCAAGTTGGCTGTGGTTCAACCATTCAGGGACTCTGGCTGCAATGCCAGCTTCAATAGCTTGCACCCTTGTCACCAGAGTCTATGCCTTCCCACCCTTGCTCTACAGCGAATCAAGCCCCCACAACACACACACACAGAGCTGTTTGTGGGCCTGTTCTGCAAATAGGCTCAGGGAATCAATTCATATTAAAAATAACCCTTTGGAGCCTCAGTGAACAGTCTGGGACTGGAGGGTATGTCAGGCATCCAGAAAGTAAGAGATAGCCATGTCACGATCACTCAAGGGAAATGTGGCACAAAGTAACTTGCCCAGCATCACACTGGAGCTGTGTGGCACTGTCAGGGACACCGGCCAGCTCTGCAGGGCAGCACACCATTGCTTCAGTCCCATGATGACTCTTGCTCCTTCTGCAGTCCCATGCCTCTTCCAGTGACCACTGCCATCTACTTTCCACAACACATGAGGCAGGGATTACTGCAGAGAACAGCTGTGAGTAGCCCTCAGAGCAGTTCCCTCCTGCCCATGGAGCAAGGGAGTGTCCGGAGAAACAATAGTCTGTGCGCTTTGAAATGAAGACAGCATCATAACCCATCTGCACAAATGTTGCCCAGGTAACTTTAATCCTGGATTTCCTAACTTTCTAAGCACTTGACTCCATAACCATTACAAAGTTTTTATGCAGGCTTTTTGTGTGCAATATGTGTCGTCATGTAAACTAACGTGAAGTACAAGAATGAGTAAGGGAGGAGAGAGCTACCTGGGCAATGCCAAAGATTGGAACAAACGCTTTCTCCTTGCTCTTTATGCTAAATTATTTGGAGATAAAGGAATTTGGAATGATTGCCAGCAAAGGCTCCCCACTCTCAGAAGCTGATTGTTGTAAACTGCAGTTGAACTAGGTGTTGGTTACTCATAGAAAAGCTTCCCCATGCGAAGTGCTGTTGTCTATTGGGAGTGAGATGGTTGTTGTGATGTTCAGCACAGGCTCCTTCCTAACCCATGACCACTACAAATATGGGAATCAATGACTCCATTGGACATGCAGGGCATGCATGACAGGCTCTGCTCCATATCACTGCCTAGCAAAATCCTTTTTTTTTTCTCTCTTGTAAGCAGAAATATGTAAAAGAGGTGACAGTTCCTCTTCAAGTATTCTCATCACTAGGATGGTCTGGGAGATGCCATTACTGACCTCTACACAGGTCTGTCTAGCTCCCTGCAGTAGGATCCAGTCCCGGACATAAGCTAGAGAAGTCTCAAGGCCTTTCTGACAGCTGCATGATACATGGAATATCCTCGCATCTCCTGTTTCCTTACCTGAGACCATTTCAGCAGAGGATGGGACAGCGGTGTCATCCACTTTATATCCGCTTACATTCCTGTGCACTGAGATAGCTCTTCACCAGCTCATTATATCAGCTTTAGTGAAGATTCATGTAACTAGAGTGGCACAGAGGGCCCCAACTATCAGAGGGGCCAAAATCTGGCACAGAAAGACTAGCTATTGTGAAGTTCAGTAAAATAACAGACTTAAACTCCAGCTGGGTCATCCTTAAAATCATCTTTTCTAGCTTCCTTCTTTCATTGCATCAGATCCAAGCTCCTCGTTCTCAATTTTTAGGCTCTGAATATCTGGGCCTTCCTGCTCCCAGTACTACCCCAGTCTACTTTTGTTTCCTCAGAAGTACCTTCTGAGGCTTACACTTTTCTCTTTGTGCTGTGCTGCTTCCCCCTCTCCCACTCCACAATCCATGGGACAGACTCAGCTGCAGCCAACTAGCTATCCTAAGGGTCTCATGCAGTGGAAAGTCACTGTGGGGCACACTCTATTGAGGCAAAGTGACAGCAACCCACTTTCTGGAAGATAATCTGCAGTTAGCAAAGAGGGTGCATATCCAGGCTAATCCAGCAACATACCAATCCCACTTATTCTGAGCCATGCCACTTCTTGTAAAAAAAAATCCTATCGGGTGGCAGCTGCATCATTAAAGATTATCATACATAGGAGATTTTTCATACTTTTTCTACCTGAAACAGGCAGCTCTTATTTCCCATACAATATGCAGCCTTCTCACTCTCTTTCCTGAAGCTCCTTAAAAGCTCTGACCAACAGTTTTCCACAGTTTGATATGCCATACTCTTAGCCCAGGTTTTCTTGTTAATGTATCTGTCATTACAGTCTGCAAGATACTGAAAGGCAAGCTTGATACTTGGGGTTTCTGTAATGACCTCTCCATACTTATTTCTGTATTAGTGATAATAATAACAACCATAAAGATAATAATGCAAATAGCAGGAATAATGATAACTATAAGGTGAGTGGTAGAATTACTCTTGAAATCAGCCTTAAATTTGAACAAAATGTAGTAATACCCCTTCTGGAGAAGCCAGAAGCACTCTCCTCTTGCAGGATGAAAGGAGCTGAGGAATGTGCTGGCTGGCACTGAATCCCTGTCCTCTTGGGCCTTTAATGGGTTTCCTGCTCCTGTAGGTTCAAAGAGCAATTACAGTCTCCAGCAAAAGTACAGCAAATGGAAAACAGATTCTTTGGCTCTCACTAAAATGCCAAGAGAATAAGTAACCAAAAGATGGAGGACTTGAAGTCACTTCACTGCAGCAGACTGTTGAGCTGAAGGGAAATTTCCCTCCCTTCACCCCAAGGCCAGAGGAAGTCCACACCATGGGAGGTGGGTGGTGGGAACCCAGTGACAAAGCTGTTGTGTTCACACCCATCTCCCTGGAAGGACTTATATTAGAGGAGAGAGGTGATACCAGGCTGCTGGAAACTGCCTCTGGGGTCCAGCTCCGTCACCTCTTTGTCGAGGGGGTTATTTTGTGCCTCTGAATTGGCCATCAGAGAGGACCAAAAGCAAGGTCTGGGGACATGGGAGGGCAGCAAAGGCAGGGCAGCTTCCTTCCCTACAGCAAAGGTATATCATCATATAGGGTATATCATCATAAGGGTATATGGAGGTATATATCCAGTACAAGGCAGCTGGATAAACAGAGATAGGGGCTAACTGAGGAACCAGCCTTGGGTCTCACCAGCCTGACAGTGGCAATGCTTGCTAGCTCATCCAGGGAAAACAGTCACATGCCCTGCGCAGAGGAGGAAAGTTGTGAAGACAAGTGATGGAATATGGAGGGAAAAGGCCCTCAGACCCAGGACAATCCTTCCAGAGAGCTGCTGGATGGATGTAGCACAGGAGGTTAATACACCGAGAGAGGCTAGTGGGCATGAGTGCTGAGCTGCATACTAGTCTCTTGTGAAGATCTGCGTAGGCCACACAAGACGGCCTCCAAAAGGGCAGCACCGCCCAAGCGTTTCCTCAGGGGTCTGTGCAGTCAAGCGCTTAAGGTTAAAAATTAAATCCACAGGTACAGCAGGACTAGATTTAGGACCAGAAGAGCACACATTTTTTTCAGATCAGGGCTTTGATATAATAAAAAAAAAATGTATAGACCAGGGTTGATTAACAGACAGTAGTATAAGTGCATTATCTGCATAAAAGGCAGCCTTGCATAGTTCTTCTCTCTTATGCCTGGCTCTAGGAAATGCATTCCTGTGATCAGAAACACCTGCGGTACTAACACACCACAGCACTGGTGTGTTTTGAGAGAGGCTTCTCTTCCCTCCCTGAGAAGAGCTATTGCTTTACCAGTAGGTTTCTGATGTGGTACTCAGTAAACCATGCCATACAGGGGAAACTAAATAAGCCTGTCTGAAGTGAAAAGTCCTTCAAGTTGCTTTGCATCATGTTTCATTTCCACCTCAGATTACTTGAGATTAAATACTATCACAGATGGCAGAGAGAAATAACTAGTAAGTCTGAGCATCAGCAATAATACCAACTTTGTGTTCAAACAAGGATGCTCAGTATCCAGTGTCAGTACAAGTAGGTCACCCAGCCGGCTTAGCAACCAGAGAAACTTCTCCGTTAGAACTTACTTCTGGCACTGTTCAGTCATACCGCACACGTATGGGATGTAGCTCAACCCTGCAGTTTCTCAGGTGTAGAGAGGAAACTGTATCCTCATAATTACACAGTTGTGATGTAATAATTGCTAAGAATTTCTTTGGTCATCTTATATTACAAATTGATGCTTCCTCTAGTTTTCCTTACTGTCCACAGAGGAAGAAGGAATCCATTCTCTCCTTACCATATGGATGTGTAATTCCCCCTAACCTAACAGGAACCAAAAAGAAATTGAACGCTAAAGAGAAGTGGTGAGGAAGAGATGAATGAATAAAAGGCCCCCTTATAAAAGCTCTGACCTGGATGTGTGAGGTGGTTTTCATCTCTGACCTCCTGCTAACAGACATGGACTACAGGCATAGAGTTTGGATATGAAATATCTGAATCCAGAGCCATGCATATTTGGACATGGAATGTTTTTGGTTTGGCCCCATCTTTTTACACCAGGAAGAAGGACTTGCAGCCAAAGCAAAATTAAAGATGGATCAATTTAATTTGTTCACCTTTTGAAACTCTTCCAATCTATCTGGGGTGGGGGGAGGATGCTGTTGTAATTAAATATTATGACAGAATGCCAAGTAATTTTTTCCTAGAAGAGGATGTTTTGAGTTAACAGGTTTGGACAACATAAGGTGAAAGTGGCTTTTTCCCACTACAGTTTGTTTGGGTCTGTAGACGCTAGCTACCAGTATAAGCTTCACTGTTTCTCTACCCCAGGCCTCATCCATTCTCCTTAAACTGCACAATCAACGTAAATCTCAGTTTCTGTAGGTAAGGAAAGAAGCAAAATCAGAATGGGAAGGGAAAAGTAACAGTTTTGGAGCTTCCAGTACAACAGAGCCACCCTGTCTTCCATGAATGCCTAATTCCTGTCTGAACATGGTCTTTCTTTTATCAACCCCATACTGTCGCATACAGTCTTTCTGATGAATCGATATGAATGAATTTAGGAAACAATTCCCCCAGTGCTGCTTTAGAAATGTCTAGTAAGGGTAAAGCTCTGCTACCTTCTGGGCTCTTCAGTGCCAAGTTTGGAAGAAAGGACTTCTAGGTGGGTTGAAAATCAGCTGGACCCCAAGACTGAAAGGATAACAACGATCAAAGGCTTAGCATCTGCTCACAGCCAGTAACAAATGGTGTAGTCCAGAGGTTGATTCTGTGGTCCATATACTTCAATCTTCAACAACCTGAATAACACAGAAGTGTACCCTCAGCATATCTGCAGAAGGTGCAAAATTATGACAGCTGACTGACACAATGAATGACATCTTCAACTGAGAGGGACCTCAAACACCTAAGGATTGTACCAACAGAAACCTCATGAAGTCCAGTAGAGAGAAATGTAATGTTCTGCACCTAAGTTGGAATGACTCCCTGCATCCCTACGTGCTGGGAGCAAACTGGCTCAGTAGCAGCACTGCTGAGAAGTATCAGGAGGTTACAGTGGGTGTCAGACTGAATGAGCTGATAGTGCGTTGTCACTGTAAGGCAGATGTGTTCTGCACTACGTTAGGAGGAGCATGGCTGGCAGATCTAGGAAAGTTATTTTCCCCGCTGCCTGACACTGGTGAGGCTGCATATGACATACTGTCCAGTCTGGAGCTTCTCCACTGCAGAGGGCTGTGAAGAAACTGGAGAGTGTCCAGCAAAAGGCTACCACAATGGTCAGAGGCCTGGAGCAGATGATCAGCAAGGGTATGTTGAGGCATCTTGGCTTGTTTAGGCAGGTGAAAGTAAGGCTAATCTAATAGCCTGCAACTACCTGAAGGGTAATTACAAACATAACAAATCCACATTCTCCTCAGTAGCGTCACTTGATACAACATAAAACAAGAGCCACAAATTGGGACCTGGGACATTGAGCTGGACATTAAGAAAACATTTCCTATAAGGGTAGTGCAGCATTGGAACAGATAGCCCACAGAGGTCATAGAATATCCAATTTAGGCAGTTTTCAGGACTCAGCTGTTCAAAGTTAGGGCTGACCTAATGATGTGCTGGCAATAGTACTTCAGTGAATAAGTGGGTGAACTAGATGACTTCTACAGCTGTTTCAATCACGGTATCTATTGTTCTGTGATTCTTTACAGTCACTAGTCAGTGGATTTGACAAGGGGATTTCCCAAAGTTCACTGCCCAGATAGATTCATGTCCTAGCACAGACTTGCATCATTGCATGCCTGACAGCCATTTTTCCTCTAAAATAAAGTGAGCAGCATTATAGTTAGATTTCCTCATGCCCAGCAATATGAGTCTCATTTATTTTGCTGGCTATAGGTTGGCCATTGATTGTACTTAGGTAGAACTTGAGTTTGAGATGTGTGCTTATTGGGAGTAATATTGGGATCAGCTGCACAATCAACCTCTTTTCTCTAATTGGTCCTTAGTCAGAGAGTGCCTCACCAGGATTTTAAAAGCTTACACTTAAGCCAGGTCTTGAGACCAAGCTCAGACCCATTCTTGATGGTCAGAGACAGCTTTTGGGTTTTCTCCTTGGTCCTGAGAAGCTATAAAGACATTTTCAGAGGTGTCCAGCCACAATGAAGAGATGTTGCCCCAAAAATCCTGAAGCAAAAGGCCAATTGGCTTCAAATAATGTTTTGTCACCTAAAACATCTGAAAGCCTATGCCTATGTCCCAGATGTATATACCATATCTGTGAGACAAAATGCACTTATTCAGGTGACAGGAATACAAGAATCATTCCTTTGCTCTGACAGCTAAAATGCTAATGCTATGTCCTTTTTTTACCAGTCTAGTCTCTTTGTCACAGAGTGAGAATCCTGGCCATGTACACAGAACAATGACAAACAGCCAACTATCTCTAAATCTGGTAACAGCCAGATCACAGCCCACACATCAGTGAATGACCCTTTAGCTGAAAAGGCTGAGTGGTACCAAGGAAAAACCCAAACCCAAAGTGTTGCATTTTTACAAAGAATGCAATAGTTTTACTCCACTGTTTATGACTAAT
This sequence comes from Harpia harpyja, assembly GCF_026419915.1. Taxonomy (NCBI): domain Eukaryota; kingdom Metazoa; phylum Chordata; class Aves; order Accipitriformes; family Accipitridae; genus Harpia; species Harpia harpyja. The sequence continues at coordinate 25,422,601 of NC_068945.1, read as the reverse complement.
GAAACACAAGGACTCAGAGAACCACTAGTTAATTTGTAATAATATTTGTGAATCAGAAGAGGGACAGTCTTGTGGTTAAGGCTGGACTGACATTCAGGATGTCTGGGTCCAATTCCTAGTCTAGCATAGCTTTTCCTTTGTAAGCATTGGCAGGCTGCTTAATCTCCCATCCTCAGTTCCTTGCCTATAAATTTTTTCCTTTCTTTGACTTTTTGGCTGTCTGACCTGTTTTAGTTCTGAAGTATTTCTGTAGTTTCTGACATCCAGGAAAGTACAGAATAACGTGTATGATGTAACAAATTGTGCTTTGAGCTGCAAATATGTCTAAAACAGCCCACAGGCTGAATGTGTTCACTTCAGCCAGCTAACAAACATATATTTGAAGAAACCAGCCCAAACAATTGAATGGTTAGCAAACACAGAGACTACATTCAAAAGTAATTGTTTATAATGAATTCTCTTAAATGCCTGCTGCTACAATTACCATTGAAACCAGTACGAGCACAGACATCTTTACTATTATTTCATGCAATCCCATTTTAAGTGATGGTACAGGTTTCCATTGGTATTTATATCACCTGCACTGTAGCAAAAAAAAAAAAAAAAAGTATTTGGTTTTTTTCTGACCACCAAATATGAAACAGGAATTTTATGTTTGACATTTTAAAATACTCTTTACAAATTGCAACATTCAAATGCTTATCGGTGATGTGTCCCAGGGCTGATACCTCCAACTTTCAACATAGAAAAAAATAGTTTTAAAATTGAGCCTACTACTGATTAGGTTGCTTTCTAGCCTGAAATTTTCAGAGGTTGATTGAAATGTCAAGAAGAGATAAAAACAAATGTGGACATAATTATCTCTATCTTACTGCCTAATTTCAGAAGAACTCTCTTGGCACCAGTAGGTCTAGATTGAAAGAAATAAAATCAAGTATAAGCAAGTAACATTTTATTCACTTGGCTCTTTGGACCCTAGACTGGAAACACATGGATCCCAGGGTATTAGAACTAAAAAATTATTTTTTCTTCTACCAGCAGAGTTCTACATCCTTACAGACATGTTAAAAGCTGTCCCCAAAAAGTAAAACACAAATACAAATACACAAAGGGAATTTCATTCATAAATAATTCCAGACTCGTGTGTGCCTGAAATCAAAGAAAGAAGGTGGATATCTACAGAAGTGGGTACAAAGATGCCAAGAGAAAAAAAACTAACAAACAAAGGCTTCTGATTTCCTATCAGAAATGCTATGATCGGGGTAAAATCCATGATACAGGGCATATGAGTTTTCACATTAAGCAAGAAAAGACAGCATCCACTAAGTCCAGCAATGCAGTCAGGTGAACCTGCTTTTTCCCTCATTGAAAACAATCTTTGTGCAAGCCAGGTAGGTTGGAGTTAGCGGGACAGTGTCTGCTCTGGGAAACAGCACGAGCTGGAAAGGTCTTGAACAGTACAAAAGGCCAGCGGGACCAGAGAACCCAGTGGAGCTTTGCCCTCTACAGAAGATAATAATGACTAAGTGGAAAATAGCTGCATATGCATTAGCTCTGCCTGCAACACTGAGAACAATACTGTGCTGTGCGCTTGTTCTAACACTGGTCATTGTGCCCAGCGAATTGCAGCTCTTCATTATATTCAACTCTGAATGAAGTACTGCTACCAAATTCAGGAGTCTGCTTTTCATGTAGCTCTGCCTGTGTAGTTACAAGCCACAAATCCCAAAGGACAAAGGAGCAAGCCCCTAGGGAAGTTTTTTCAAAATTAGTGGTAGGAGGTGATGGACTCAATGAGTTTCCTAAGACTTGCTGTAGGGGGGTAAGGAAGGCTTATGGAGCCTTTGGCCAAGCATGCTGAACTCTGAAAAAAGCCTAGGGAAAACAGAGCCTCTGCAAATTTCCAAAATTTACTAAAATCTATGAGGTCCTATCAGTTGGCCACTCTTCTACATCTTATGAGCTGATGAGGACTTTTACCCCTGAAGTCTCTGGAAGCCATTAAGAAGGTAAATATTCCTTGAAAGTACCGTTTTCCCCCTTGTTTACTTATATTCAGAAATGAAGCAGATTCTTGGAGCAAAGAAGCTAAGGTTGTATAACCCTCCTGCATGATTCTGGGCTGGCAGCAAAATGGTACAGCTCAATTTCTAAGGCTCTAACAAACACCAGCTGAATCTCCCACCTCAAAACATGGGAAAGCAAGAACTGATGGGCTCATCGGAGAGCTCAGCCTCCCTGCTGCCATATGGCGAATCTAATGACTTACCAAAACAGCACACTGTTGAAGAAAGGGAAGACAGTAAAAATAAACAAAGTACCGTAAGAACAATATAGTGTAAGGGCTAGAGTAATCAATTCGCCCTTTCCTATAACACAACCACCGTTTCAAGCCCTCTCAGGTTTTGGTGAAGCAGCTGCTAGTGCTGCTTTAGAGACACCTGCTTCCAGTTTCTGCTGGCCTGTGCCTGAGACTGTCACAGCTGGGGAGCAAGGCCTGACCCCGGCTTCAGCAGACCACACAGCACGTCCAAGCCGCTTCTACCAGTCACTCTTAGCCCATTAAGCATCCCTACAGGTTACTGCAGCTGGCCACCTGCATTGACTTTGACAGCCACTTCTATTCTTCAGTAACACCTGTGTTTTAACAAGAACATGCACAGCTTAGAGACACATACATACTCCATTCTGTCCAAAGAAAGGTTTTTTAGACAACATATTCTAATCCATCTTTTAGACTGGATTTTCACTGCCCAAGAATACCAGCTATTGCCCAAGATGAGGGTGTTCCAACTCTTCCTGTGCACATTTAGGCACCACTGGTTTGCCCAGCTTATCACACATAATTAAAAGCTATAATATCCCTCCCCTTTATATTAGAACCTTTTTTTTTTTTTTTTTAACTTAACTACTCTCATGATAAAACCTAATGTGCCAACTGAACAGACTCAAGCCTACCAATTAGTCCCTTTCAGTCGCTTCCCAAGATGGTGAGAGGCGACACTGCCCCCACCAGACCCCCCTCTCCTCAGCGGATGGGTCACCATCCCCTTCAAACTTTAGGTATTTGGTTTACAAATGAAAGCCTGCTTCAGTAGTTTAAAGCTGGCTGTTGTTGTTATTAATTACAATGTATGTAAAATAAAGTAAACTCCTTCCTGTTAATCTCCATCGTGGAAGATAATGACAGCAGTTACATTACGTGACACTTACTTGCTGGGAAACGGCCAGAGGACACGCAGTGCTTTTCACAAGGCTTATACACAGCTTCTGTGCTTGTACCAGCTTTCAGAAACCACTCGCCAAGGCTGGCTTCAAGCACGAGACCTTACTCCTGTCATTCCTAGGCTGGCCATTTTTGTTCCCCACTTGATTTTAAGCCTGATTCCTCAGATATCCAAATGTCACAGAAGATAAATAGATACAGTAGAGAGCCGAGACAGGCAACAGCCTCACCCACCTAATGACCAGCCATCAGAAATTAGCCTCTGTCAAAGCAGTATTGTTTTGACTCAGACTCTGAAGTATATCTGTGGCAGTTTGGTCAGGGGCAGGCCCTCATCCTGCCTTGAATGTAAACATGCACGAGGCTTCTTTTACCACATGTTCGGGGAAGCGTCAACAGCTCTTGGCAAGCAAGAGGAAAGAGATGACTGAGAGGCTGCTGGCATGCTGCTTGAGCTGATGTCATCTTACAGCCCGACTAGAGCTCTGGGTGCACACACTTAGTCACACATACACGCAGCTACCAAACTTTTGTTATGGCTAAAAAATTAAATTAGTTATTTTTGGCTGGAGAGTTCTCCCTCCCTCTCAGACTTGCTATGTTGCTTTCTGGCTCCAGCTGGCAAGGCAGCCGCTTTCTCCGGAGCATCCGACATCCAAACACCAGGATAAATCTGTCAGGGAGCAGCAAGAGCAGGGCTCCTTCAAGGGAGGTGAGCCATGAGCCAAGTGGGAGCCTTGCCAGCCAGGTCTCAGTCCCACAGTGCCAGAGAGAGGTGAGCAGGACAGACCCAGAAGTGATGGCCAGGTCCAACCAAAAACTCACATCAAAATGCAGTATAATGGTGATGAGAGGTCTGAGGTCAAGCCAGGAAGTCAATCAGTAGGTCAGGAATAGGATAAGGTCCAGTGATCATCAGGCAGGTCCACAGTAACAAAAATCAAGCCAGGAAGCTAATCCATAGGTTGCGGTCCAGCTCAATGGGCTTCATAGCCAGGCAGGGGCCTGGCTGTGGCTCTACAGCAGACCAGCACTCCTCCAGTATAGCTCAAGCAAGCAGTGAGTGCCCAGGGCTGAGCTTAAATAGAGTTCCTGGGCCCATGGGTGTGGGCCCCAGGTAAGGCATCAGGGTCATTAGGGCCATTAATGAGCTCAGGGCTTTGACAAAACCAGAGGCTCCATGTAGTCTGGGATCATTTTGTATTTACATACTGCCTTCCAGGTGTTGAATCCTTACCCACACGGTAACTGACATCTCTCCTTCAACATGATCCATCCTTCTTCTAGTCATACCTCCCTCCCATCCCTCACTGGGATGATTTTTCCTCTCCAAATCCGGTTGTAGAGATCCCATTGGCTTCACTGTCCACCACTTTCCAGCCTTTCTTTGTGACTCACATTAGATTTGCAAATGCTCAGGAATAAGTTGCTGGTTTGTGTAACTGAGACAGGTTTCTCCCTAGTGTAGGCTCAAAGGAGATACACCTGAATTTATGTCATGCAGCAGTTATATATTTCACTATATTACATTTTCTTTTGTGTGTCCTATGGAGGATGTATCAGCTAATAAACTGAGGAGCAGGATCAGGCTGAAAACTCTAGGTTTCTTTGGAAATGCCAGAATCGGGGTTGATTGTGCAACTTTATTTGCTTCCCTTATGCTTATGCATATATGTGCCAGACCTTGATTACTGGATCACTTACTGTTGGTTTTGGTTTTTTTTTTTCCCACAAGTCTTCTGCATCATTTAATACCTGGTTCTGACTGAATGAGCTGTTAACCTCCTCATAATTTTTTGTCCACTATTCTCACACTATTCAAATGCTGTCCTGAGGTGAGAATTATTCTTTTACCCATGGGCATTTCAGTGGTTCTCATCGCTGAAGTTTCACAAATTATAATCGGTGCACATTCAAAACATCTCTTCCAGCTAAGGGGGTGTTATCAGCCCCATTTTATAGATGTAAAATCAAGCTAGTAAGAGATTAAGTTCAAAAGTATGTACTATATTTGAGTGTCTTAAGTGAGATACCTTAGACCTTTTTTTTTTCTATCTGTGTAGCACTATTTAGCATTTTTATAATCACAGAGAAGTTTCCACTGACTTCATCTGCAACCATGACTGCCTGGCACTTGGATTAGTAAAGATAAGGGCTGTTAGGTCACAGAGTCTGACTTTCTGTGTTTTACAGACCTATATATACATTTCACTCAGTTATCCCTGTAATTAGTCCAATAATTCAGGATAATCCAAAGCATAAAGCAAGTAGTCTAGGAAGGCAGCTAGTCTTGATTTGAAGACTTCAAGAGATAAAGAGTTGATGATTTGCTTGGGTTGATTTTTGAGGGGTGATTAATTACTCTCACTGTTAAAGCTTTATGCCAAATTCCTCATCTGAATCTGCCTAGCTTCAGCTCACAGACATAGGTTCTTACTTTACTTTTCTCCACTGGATTAAAGATTCTTTTTACAGCTGGTATTTACTCCTCAGGAACATATTTGTAACCTGTATTCAAGGCACATGTCAAAAAGTTTGGTAGGCAACTCACTGATAGACATGTTCTTCAGCTCTTAAATAATTTCAGCTGCTCTTTTCCATGCCAATTTTTAAGTCTTTCTCCTTTTTTTATATGTAAACACCAGTCCAAGATGTCATTCTCAGGAGTTAATTGCAGCAGGATTGAAAAATTTTCAAGTCAGTTTGCAGTGTTTCAAACTAAGGCAGCCAAAAATTGAGGGACACAACATTAATTCCTACAGAGAAGTGTGATTTAAAGGATTTTCTCAGAATTTCATTTGGACTTTCTGGCACAGTTAGGGACAGAATCCAATTCACTAAGATGCTTTTCAGCTGCCTTAATCATCAAAGTGCCCTTTCTTTTTCTGCTACTCCCTGACTCATAATCTATGCATTTTCCAACTGTTGGAAGAAATGAAGCAGGGGTTCTGCAAACAACTCCTCCTTAAGTCCAGATCTAGCCTCAGAGCAGGTCTACCTGGTGGACCCTTCTGAAGGGGACCTGTGGAAAAAATAACTCACAGTCATGTAATTAAAGACTGATTCATAATGCTTATGTACAAGGAAGGAAAATGAAGGTTGTGTTTCCTCAAGTTTGGGTGCTTAACTTTTTGACCTTAATAATGTCCTTTTCACATGATATACAGGCATGATGGTTCCTAGGCTTACCACAAAGCAAATTGGAAAAAAAAAATTCCCTCTGGCAGCCATATATTGGCACATGCATGACTCACCAAGGTTGGCACTTTGACCTGCACTTCATGAAGAGCAGGCATGTGTTCGCATTCATCACCTGTGGCCGTATGGATGTCTTTGCAAATATTTTCTGTTAGGAGAGAACTGGTAATACTCAGGACATTTAAAATCCACTCTGGGCTCTGAAGGGAAAAGGTCACAGTGGACACAGGCTGTCCTTCCCCGTTCCCTCCAGTTTATCTGTACCTTCATGCTGGGTCTGTCCTATCCTGGCTCCTTAGGCAAGTCCCATTCTCCTCATGTAGTTGGTTTTCATATCTGTCCTATTCTTCCTTGTCCTAAACATCTTGCCCACTGAGTCCCATTGTTCACCACCAGTGCTACTGGCCTTGGCTGACCCGTCCGGTGCCTTTATCCCTGGGTCTGTCCATGCTCTCTCCCCTCCCTGCCAATACTCTGCCTTCCTGCTTATTTCTTCTCTCAGACTCCCTCCCCAGACACCTGGTTCATTCACAGTGTACCCCTTTATTTCAGACTCTCTCTCCAGCCCATCCCAGCTCTCTGTTTGCACCTTGATCCCTGTGAGATATCTGTCTTCCATAAGATACTTGTCCACACCCTGCTCTTCCTTGGTCCATAGTTCCTTGCCCAGCCACTTCTTGCCTTCCTCACTCCTGCACATCAGATTGCATCTGTGCTGTTCCTCCACACAGACTGTTTGTCCCACTGGTCCCTATACATTCTGCTCTTGGCTCCCATCCTTATTCTTACCCAGCCAGATCTTTACTTCTAGTTTCTCTCTTCCATAGCAGTCTTCAATCCCAGTGTCATCACCTGACTGTCCATTGCTCCCTGTCCAAATCCACTCCTTCCCAGGGCTGGTTTTTGTTTTTTCTATGTTTGAACCATAGCTTTCACATGCAGTGCTGTAGCCCTGACACTGACCCAGCACAGGGAGTGTGGTACATGTGCGGAAAGGGACAGATACGCAAAAATGTCACCATGCAGTAGCACATCCCGTCAGCTTTTGATGACCATAAACAGGTATCTGTCTGCGTGACAACTCTTACCATGCTGTAAATGTAAAGCAGTTTATTTGCCTTTTATTGAAGGTTAGATTGCCACGAATAATTGCTGCATATCAGTTCACACAAAGTAATTTGCTTCCCTATATTTGTTTGTTCATGTTTCCACACCCACAGACTCCCTTATTTCAGTTCAGTACCTATAGCACCTGAGACTTGCAACTGCAGGGGAAGATCTCAGTGAGCCTTGCACTTCAGCAACCTGCTCAGTGCAGACAGGTGCTTTGATAGGCTTGGGGTAGATCTTTGGCAAGACTGCGCTTAGCAGGTGCTAACTGCAGGTACCAGAAGTTTGAAACTTGACAAAATTTGGTCAAATTTTCATAAGGATCAAGAAACTGAAGGGCTGCTACACTTCATTGGCTTTTTTCATAGCTGGAGCTGTCAGTTTCCCAAAGAAGCAGTCACGGATGCTCTTCACTATGGGCAAACCAACAACTCTTCCTTTGCTTGTGTGTGAGTGTATATGCGTAAGGGTATTTAGCCTCCTGGTTTACCTGAAATTCTCCATATATTCTTCTTAAGGGAGGCACTCAGGGTGGAATATTCCAGCCTGAATGGTCACCAGAAGGCAATTTTTTCAAAAGGTAAACCAGTATCTTACAATAAGTTATAGGCAGCCTGAATATCACCACTCCTCTGACAATGCTGCAGTGTTGCAGACCACCATTATCAGCCACAGAGACCTGATGGCGTGTCTGCATGGACATGCTCATAGAAGGTATTGTTAAACATATGTATCATTCAAAATATATATATTTATATAGTGCAGTCTGCTGGAAGCAAAGAACAAATTGTAATTGCATCCATACAATCGCCAACAGCAACACTTGTGATCTAAATACTAATACTAATAATAGTATGCCTGAGCATGAAACATTCTACATATATGCTGGCCCAAGACTGTTTTCAAGCATGCACTTAAACAGACTAATATATATTAGCCTAGCATAAAGCTGGGCTGAGTGATAGGAAACACATGTTTCTTGGTACTTGTGGTTGCACAATGGTATAAAAAGAGTCCTGACATTCTATAGGTCTCTGGACAATTCTGCTATTGATGTGTTGTGAGTCACTGCAAACAGACCATCGTATGTTTCTGAATCACTTCCTGCTCAAGGGGTTCCTCCATTTCTTCCAGAGATTGTATGCTGGGGAGAAATTCAGTGGGCTAAAGCTCTGGAGACCCCTTCTAAATGCTTTCCCTTTCCCTTCCTTTCTGTGTAGCTGAATGACTCAGAGAGGGGATGACACCTTGAACCGATGTCACTATTCCCTTGTCGGGATAGGAGAACCCTATGGGGAATCCAGAAGGAAATTTAATTTCATGTTTTATTTTAAGGAGATCCCTTTTGTTTTGCTTTGCTTTATTTTTTGCTGTTGGCATTTTGAGGTTTATAGAGTTTGGGGGGGAAGGGGGTTGGAAGTTAGAAGCTATGCCGTAATAAAATAAAGGATGTTTCAGCTATTTTCAATACAATTGCAATGCTTTGTCTCTCTGCCCCAAAAGTATTAAGGCCCAGACCACAGAAATGGTCATTAGGTGCATAAGTACCTCTGAGGCCTAATTAACTTTACAATTATTAATGCTTGTTACTAGCTGCATTGAGATTCCTGAAACATTCATAGGCGCTTCTCTTAGATCTGCAGTTGATTTGTTGGTATTCTGATAACACAAAAGACTGCCATCCTATGAGAAGATAGCAGGTAGGCCATTACAAAATTAAAAGTCTTGCATGATTTGGAATGTCCCTATAGTACTGCTTTGCATAAGAAGTAATGTCAATAGACTGTTTTAATGTATTTTCATGGGGAAAAAAACCTGCATTTAAGGGAAATTAAATCTTCTCCTACTATTTAACATGCTCCTGCTTTCATTTGACATTTCCACTAGAAAATGCTGTCTTGATGACATTTTTTCACAAAAAGATAAGCCGTTGTGAATTGCAGAAACCTTGCATTTCAAGTACTTTTTGGGTTGTTTTTCCCAAGTTATACTGGACTGATACGTGATCTTTTGGCAAATCAGTATTGTGATGAAAGTACAATCAGTTTCTGAGTAATTGCAAAATTATTTTGACTTCCAGAGATGCTTATCCTTAATGCCAGCTGATGCAGTACTTTCTCACTAAACGGCAGTAAACAGTATTCCTGAATGAGCTGCGCCTGTTGTTCAGAAATCATTTAGAGTGATCATATCTGAAGGAGGTGCACGTCACTGGGGCCTGATCTTGTCCTGCCCATCAATGCATAACATGGGCCTGTAATTAAGGCAGTTGCTGCTGCCACTTGCTTTCGGAAAGCCTCTTAAAAGTATAATTCTCCATGTGCATCTTTGCCAGCAAAAACCATAATATAGAATGCCAGATACATGTATGCAGCGTAGTAACTAATATTGTCTGTTCTTGAGGTACCCTGTAGAGTTGCATGGACCTTCCCAAAATCCCCATCGGTGCAAAAACACCAGCACAGTTACTGACGAGCACCTCTGAGTTTGTTCATTCTTATTATGCCATAATCTAGGATGCAGCTGCCTCAGCCAGCTCCGATCATGCCCTGCTTGAGACCTTCCTGAGCAAAATAACTGACCTTGTGATCATCTCTCTATCACTTCCAAAAAATGGAGGTCACCTACGTTTTTAGAGACCAAATGTCCATTTGTTACGACAACCTCATGAATTCAAGGCTACCATTTCAGATCTCACTACTGCTTGCAACTGGGTTTTTTTTTTTTTGCATAGATCATCTGCTTTGCTTTCATGTAGGAGTGGATGGTTCCAAGGCCTCGGTTCTTGAAGGTTTGTTTTACCTCATCTGTTTCTTTGTAGATGCGCCAGGCTTTGGTGTCATCAGTTTCTAACACTGTAGGCATTCTTAATTCTTCAGATTTTTGCTCAAGGAAATCTTTGTAGCTGACAAACCACTCATCTTCTGTACAATCCCGTAATTTAACAATGCTAAATGCAGGTCACAGTCAACCTCCTTACTCTTTTCCAGTGGGTGGTTTCTTATTTTGATATTGCTTTCCACCAACCTGTTGTACTGAGTATAAATTTGGACTAGTAATAAAATGTCTCATACTGTGTTCACCACAGACTGCTTAAACTCAGATCCACTGAACTGCAGTGCTGTGTTAGCCATTAACTATGCCAGGCAACTAGATCTAGCAAAAATGGTATGATCACCTTTACGACTGTCTAGTAAGGCTGCCTCTGAAATAAATACCTCATTTCTCTGACATAAAGGAATTTATGCCAGACTGCATCAGCTGACCAACTGTTCCCATGCCATGGGAGTTTTCACTTGACTGGCCTGTGCTTTCAGTATATGTGACAAGCCTTAACAGGTTCCCTTTCCCTTGGAAGATATCCTCAAACTTTTTTTCAATTGTTTTGATCTTCTGCCTCTTTGGTGAGTTACCTTTTTAATGAGATGAAGGGAGTGGCATGTTTTTATTCGTGGATAATTTTTTTTCCTTTGGTGTGATTATAAACTGTACTTCCAATTTGCTAACTGCCCATGAGTTTAGTCACAACTCTAATAGGAATTAGCTCGCCACAGTAAGTCCTGAGCTTCACCTATTTATGGTCAATTGCCTATGGTTTTGCTTTCCATGCTAACATGCCCATTCCTGGCAACGCTTCAGCTTGCACCACCATCCACATTCAAGGCACAGGCATTTCATTTGCTTTCGAGATGATAGTGCTTTAAACCTCTGCAGCACTGCTCACCGGTCCCATGAAAGGTCATCTGAGGACATGGTGCTATTGTCCTCTTTGTCCATCCTGGGGAAGCGCTTGGAAACTGATAGAAATTACTGTGGTTCTTGAAGGTTTTTCCAAATACCAGCCATTGTCCTGACTGGTTTGTATATCTGTGTGCTGCTTTATGAGGATGGCAGCTCCATGCTCAAGGTACCATTCTGCTGCCTGTCTCTTGTCTTGTAACAGCCTACATCCTCTGCGGCATGATAGCACTGTCTATCTTATGTAGGTTTTAGTCTGAATTAGGTAACTTCCTTTGGCTGGTAAATTTTCATGGCATTTCCAAAAAATAACTCTGGCTCCTCCGGTAGACTTTGACTGCTTTTTCTCAGGTTCCAGCCATGTTTGCTCTCTTCCTAGAGACTCAGCTCCTCAAAATCAAGGAGCTTGCCTCTTCAACCCCTTGACAACCACAAACTCTGTTGCATTTTTGCCTGGTTATTGTACTGTTTAATGACATATGGTTCACATGTTTCATTTTTTGTGGAAGCCAGTATTCTTCAAATTCCTGTGATAGAGCATCTTGGTGAGCCTCAGATGTGAGGCTTAATTCAAAACTATTAGAACCAGCCAGTACTTCAGCACCAGCTATTGTCAAAAATAAAGCCACCTCCGACTGTTGTAGAAGCATTCAGCTGAAGAGTCACTTAGCATCATTTCCCACAATCACTGAGGGCCACATAGTAGCAGTGGAGGGCAGAAGGACACAGGGTGTCCACACATCCACACACAATCACTGCAAACCACTGCCCAGCACCTTAGAGCAAACCAGGCTCCTCCTTTTCCTTGGCCCCCAGTATCTGCTGATAGACTACAAAGCCCTGCTTAAAATTCCTCCAGTTATCCTCCATACTCCCAAAGAGCATCAGCTCCTGTAAGGTGAGAGTTTCAGTGACTCCATTCTCCCAGTCAGAGCATTTTCTTAGCTTTTTTTACCTATGGGCAGCAGGGTGTTGCTCAAAATCAACTTCATTCAAGGTCTAGGATTCACCTAACCAAATGCAGACCTGTATCCTGTAGACACGTATTACGCAGGAGTGTATATTTGACCGGGTCGCCAGCACTGTCTTTGTCATCAGTAGGGAGAAACAAAGATATTACTGGGGAGCAGCTATTCTCAGCCTGAGGCACATGTCTCGAATAGTTTGGGCAAATCATGCCCTGAAACCTCCAATTTCTCTCCACTGATTGTAAAGTGTGTCCAGACTGGCTGCTACAGATGTAAAAATGAGATTCATAGGTGTCTAATGTTAGGTGAGAAGTATCTCACTGAAGGAGTGTGACAGAGGCGTGCTTTATTCAGTCTTTCATTCCCAGCTCTTCAGCAGCAAGTAACATAAACCTGGGCACAGCAGTGGGATCTATCTAGACCTTATAAAGGTCTTCAAGCTTTGATCATGGAAGACAAGCAGAGTGCAACAGGAGCAGTTTCTCCTCAAAAGGATGCAGTGGCTGGAAGGATGCAGCCACCACGTTCCAGTTTGCCAAGTTTCTGCCTCAAAGTGCAATCTTAGACATAATGCTGGATGCATCAAATAGTGCTGATGTTTTCCTGACATTCCTCACAGACAAAAAAGTGCATAAAATTGTCCCAGTGAAAACCATAGCAGGGTTTGTGTCATACTGGTAGCAATGTCACAGGAAGAGAGTGTTGTGCCTTTTCAGGTCTGTAGACAAAAGCCAGGGGTCTGCCAAATTTTCTAGTTTCCCTTTAACTGTGGGAAAAGAGTTGCAGAAGAGACCCCAAGATAGTAAAGTTTGATCTACATACAAAACACGCACCGGGCGGACTTGTGGTTGTTCAGCATGTGCTCTAGGCTGACTGGGAGATGCATAAGCCTTCTAGCAGAGCGCCGAGCTCCAGCTGATACATTCTCCTCTGCAGGGGTAGTTGCTCCAGGCTCAGTACTCTGTTGTCAGGGGTGGTGATGTTACTGTGATCTGGGAGGGGTGTAGTGTGCAAACATGCGGCTGTGCTTGCAGCATGTGTTGCAAGTGCGGTTACCACAAGAGCTGTTGCCTTTTGACCTTCCCCGTGAATCTGTGCTGACCAGGGCTACGTGGCCCTCGGCTGGTATGCAGCCCCTGCAAAATAATCTCTTGTTTGCCTGTGAACGCCATCCCCATTGATCAGTTTCCAGCTGGCTTATATTGATTTGTCTTAATTCAATGCAAGTGTTTTGCATGTAGAAAAGGCTCCGTGAATGTTCCCATGAGGTCTAAATCAGTTCTTCTGTCTCTCTTGCTCTTTAAATCCTATTGTCACTCATGTGTAGCTTTCCTACACTCAGTACATGCCTATTCCTGGGGGGAGCAATTGCCAGGGTCTTAATTTTAGAGAGGAATGCTCACCCTGCTGTCTGGGAATGAAGCCTGGCGTAGCCAACTTCAAAGAATAGACAGATTTGTTGTTGAGCTTAAAAGACATCTTCCCCTTGACAGGGATTTGCTATTGTATCTCTTTTGCTCTCATCTTCCCTTTCAGCGCATGGGAGGGCTCAGGTGCTTTCCAGACTCCTTCCATTTTTGGACCCTTTCAAATGCACATATTAGGTGCAAGCAAATTCTCAGCTCTGCCTCTTGCCCACTGAACATCGCTGAGCTGACTGAGGATGTGGTGGATTTAACAGGATCTGCGCTTAAAGAATCCATCATTTGGCTCTTCTGTTTGCACAGAGCCCTGGCACTCAGACAGCACAGACCTAAAAGAAGGGTTATTTTTAATTCTAATAAACTAGCACAGAAGGAGATAGTTCTTTGCCTTCTTCCTTCACTTCACAGCACAATTTTAGTCCTAACGAAGGACTTCACACCAAATATAATAAAAGAATGAACTATTTTTCCTGTGTGCCTGTTGTTTTTCTGACAGACATATGTGTTTATTTTTAGATTATAAAATGCAATTATCGTGTTCTCTGAAGTACACATGTGAAATTAAAAACATGTTGAGTCAACTTGCTGCTTAATTTATGTTAATTAAACTATTCAATGGGAAGGATGTTCCTGGTTAGGTTGCTTCAGTGGGATCTGGATTTTATTCTTGGCTCTGCCACAGATTGCCTGTTTGATTCATGGCAAGTCACTTAATCTCCCAGTGTTTCAGCTCTTCATTCCCAAAATGAAGATAATTCTCCTTCACCTTGTCTGGTTTGACTGTAAACGCTTGAAGCAGGGTATATTGTGCACAGCATTCAGCATAGTATACTCTAAGTTTGATTTATAATTGTATATACTGATAATAGGTCATCTTGTCTCCAAGAAAAAAACCACCTCTGCAAGTCCTTCCCAATGCATGGATTTGCAAACAAATATACTTTCCACCACACCCAGACAGGCAATAAGTCAGAGCTCTGTCAGATCATGCTCAAAACTGAGTTTTCATCAGTGGAAATATGCTGATCTCAGGTTTCCAAACCCTGGGCTTTTATTCTGGAAGTCAAGAACTCATCTTCAAGAAGAGCTTAGCTCTTTCATTGCATCCTTAAACTTCATCTAAGCTAAGGAGTGTGTGAAATCTCATCAGGAGTTTTACTACAGATCACGTCCAGGCCTGTGGGTTAGGTAAGACAGAAACTCTGGCTTGAGCGCACTTGGCCGGCATGCCTGGAAAAACTCAGTGTCGTGTGAATGGCTGAAGGACCTGCTTTGCTGTGACGGTTTCTCACATCTCCGTCTGTGAAATAATCGGTCTCAGAATAGGCTACACAGGGCTAGCAGGATCTACCCCTGACTAGCCTGGTATCTACTTAGGAGCAGCAATGATTTGCAGTCACAACTTGATGTAAACTCATTTGTGCTGACCATCTTCCTGCTACACCTGTGCATGTCTTCTTTCCTGTTTATTCACCAGTTGTGTTTTGCCTGGATGTTTGCCTTACAGTTTTGTACGATGCCTAGTACATTGAAAACCTCAGCCCTAAGCTGGCAGCACTGGAGTAGGAGCTACCAGAGGAGGTGCCCTCTGTTTTCAGTCAGTGCTGGCTTTAGCTGAATCATTTTCTCAAACCGATCAGCTTTATTGAACCCTAGATCTAAGGCCTTCCTTCTTCAATTCTGGGAACTCAGGCTATATTTGCAGTAAAGAGGGTGAGCAGGAGCTAATGCATGATGGGATTACGCTGTTACTTTATTACCTGACAGCACTTAGACAGAGTGCTTTTCAATGTCATCCATGGTCAGTATAAGCCCCTCATTATAAAAGACCACAGTATCTGTGGGGCTTCCTCCCTTCCTGCTGCCTGTGTCTGCCCCAGAGCAGTGTAAAGGCCAGGTCAGCCCTACAATTTTTCTACCTGCACAAAGTCCAACGTAGGCAAACTGCCATCAGCCTAAAACTCCTTTCTTCACTTGATGTACATTGTACCATCCTTTGCAAATGTAACTGAGACACATCTAACATGAGGTTCGCTATGTGAGCTCATGGTGCCCATCCTTTGACTGCCTGGCCAGCTGGGCTTGGGCTGTCATGTCACAGAAGGAGAAGAGTCCCAGCCTTGTACTGCTGCCAACACACATACAGTTTGGGGCCCCATACTCCAAATGGACTTCCACTAAATGACACACTTCCCATAGCCAACCTGGCAGCAAGGCCCATGCCCCAAGCACGACCCAAAGGGCCAAAGTACCCGTTCCCCACTGGCTTGTCTGATCATGTTCACAGAGAGGAATTGGCAGGATAGCAGCAGCACTAAGCTTTCTTAATGTCATCTGGAGTCCGTATAAACCCCACTCATTATAAAAATTTCATGCACAGTTTAAATCTGCCCTGCTCATTGCTGGATACATTTGCCCAACAGCATTGTAAACTGCATGATGCAACTCACCCCGCTCATGAACAACGTGGTCATGCAATAGACCTCTCTTGTTGGCTATCCCTTGGGAGAGAAGTTCTGGCCACCAGCTGACACTCCCAAGACAGATCAGACTAACGAGCCTGAAACAGAGGTCACTGAAGTTCAGAGCTGGTTCAATTTGCACCTGGGTATTTAATTCTTCACATCTCTGGTTCACATCAATAAGCTGTAAGCAAAGGAGAGTGGTAGGAACCAAGGATCAGGATGTCCGTGGGCATCTGCCTCCCATAACACTCACACTGAATTAAAGCAAATAGCCTCTGCTTCACCGCATTTAGCCAGCTCACTTTCAATTCACACCTATCCCATACAGCTATTTCTGTTTTCATTTCTTCCTCCCGATTCACTGAAAAATTCTCCCTCACTCTTTCCGTAAACTCTGCATCCTGTCTTCTGTTGAAATTACAAGTCAGATGTTAGCTTAGCCAGTGATTAATACAGCTCTTGAAAAGGTCAGCTTTGAATCTCACTGCCAAGTTCACCCACCTCTCTGGGCAACTCCTTATACCTCTTCTCTTCCCTTCATAACATATTTGCAATTGAAAATAATTAAAACTGATATGCTACTTTATATCTTGAAAGCACATTAATTGTAATCTTGCTCTTGGGTGTTGGGAAATGTTTTGAGGCTGTGCTTGGAGAAGAAGGACCTGTTTAATCCACGTCTCGCACAGATTGCTTGCAGCTCTGAAAATCTGTTCTCTGGCTGTCTATCTAGTCCTGTGTACCACCTAACCACATCTTGAAACAGCCCGGTGGATCTGAGGAAGTGAATTCAATATAATTACTGTCATCTATTGGTGGGGACAACAACAGGTCACATCAAATTTTACGAACAAACTAAAGGGTTCTCATTCTCCCTCACTCCCAAGCCAGGGCAGTCTTTGTAAGCTTGGACAAGTAGTCTCACCACATTAAAGATTAAAGCTGGGTTTGTCACATTCTGCACAGCTTAGCTTGTCCTGGTTCTGTCTGGGCTTCTACATCTGCAGCGTCACCAAGGAAGAAGCTCTGCTCTGCATCAACAAATGCAAAGTAACCCTTTTGATAGGTAATATTTTAGGGAATTTGATCTTGGAGCCTCTCACATGGAGAAATACAGTTAGGAGCAAGCAGATTTTGCCTGTGAGTGGTTTTGTTTTCTTACTCTTTTGAAGTAAAAGAGGAAATGTGGGAACCATTTCTAAATTACCCATGCACCAGAGTGACAGAAGAAACCCAGAAACAGATAAAGACCAACAGCTGGAACATATTGTGGTACAAGGAAGCAATTAGCTTATGGCATAAAAGAATGAAATCACATATAGAAATGATTTGTGTCTCCTGGAGTTACCTTGGCAACCTGGAAACTTTGGGGCAAACGAGGCCCGTGGTCCCAGGCCAGCACTGGTGTGGTGCGGAGATGTGCCACCCTAGAGGGAAGAGACCCAGCTCTTCCTTTAATGGTCTTGTCTGAGACCTCGCAGATGTGTGGGAAGAGATGAGAGGGAAGAAGGGGTCAGCCGCTTCCCCTCTCTCCGAGCTTTCCCAGCACTGCTCCGAGTTCCCGGAAGAGCTTGCTTCTCCCTGCCGCCTGGATGCCTGGAGGCAGCTTTGGTCCATGTCCCCCTGGGACCTTGCTTCATAAGCTGGGTGACCGACCGCAGCCTCTCGGCTGCCCTCCTACTCTCAGTTGGCCTCAACTTTGGGCACAAAACGCCATCCTCGCAGGATTGCTTAAAAGTTGCATCATCAAGCAATAAAACAGTGAAAATGCCTCAGGGTGGGAGAGGAATCTGAGATAAACATTCTTTACCAGACATTGCAAAAGAAACCATAGCCTCACTGAAATGAATGAGCTAACTCCCATTGCCTTCAGTGCGGCCAGGGCTTCAGTCTTTACGTGTGAGGTGCCATGCTGCCATAGTGATGAGTTCAGCACAGCATTAGCCGCATGAAGTCAGACAGCTGGATTGGTGGATGTAATCAAATTTCCTGCCCCGGTTACAGTTTTACCATCCAAAGCCTCAATTTAATCAGCGGTCGTACTCATAGTGGGATTTGTTTCAGGAGGGACCCCATTTACCACTCCCAGTTTCTGAGAGCTGGTTAATCCTTTCATGGTGCAGGGTTCGCATATCATGCCTCATAAACTCCCTACATGAGGGTTTAGGAAGAAAGAACAGGATTTGTCATAAGTGCTCTGCGAGCGTGTCTTCATGGCAGGCACAGAGATGCCCAACCAGATGGCTTCACCCCATTAACTTCTCACAGGTGGAGACCAAGGTCCAAAAAGACACAGCGGCCAGATCCATGAATGCTGACCCCCCTCTCCCTCCCTAGAAAGGTCTGGGAACAGAAACGCCCGAGCTGTCCCTGCATAAGCCATCTACATGTGACTTTTTTGCCACATTCATCCAGCTCTACATTTCCCAGCTCCAAACTGGTGAGCCTGCATCATGATGTGCTTCAGGAGCCTATCGGCCCAGAGGACCTCCACGCAGTGTCCCGCTGTGTGGAGCGGACGTGCCAGCTCCCATCCCACTGAGGTTACAGAAAAATTCACTGCATACAAAGGGTCACAGCAGCATTCGTGCTTTTGGGAACCTCTCCCACCAAGGACTATCGCTAGCCCTGTGTGGTGCAGGATCAGTTTAAAATAACTTCACTTAGAGTGCTCCATGGAAATCCCCTGCCAGTCACCCTCCTCACGTGCTTTTTGTTCTGAGAATCAACAGGCCTCAAAGAGCAGTCTCAGAAGAGGCCACATCTGTACAGAGTTTGCTTTCATCCCCACAAGGGCTCCCAAACAATGCCAGTGCCAGCCGGAGGTTTGCTGAATGGTATGAGAACAGAACCAAAGGCTTTCTTTGCTTTCTGTTCATCCATTAAAACCTTGTGAGTCAAAATTAAGAGGACAGGAGTGGGAGCTTTTGGAGGCTGTGGTTTCTCACAAATGCCTAAAGCTAAGTACTAATGAGAAAGTTAAAAAAAAAAAAAAGTCTGCAACCCATCACCACAGCAATGCCACAATTAGAGACAAATCCAGTGTGCGCTGCTTTACATTTATGATGCAGACGAACTAATTTAGCTAATTAGGGCTGTCTACAAAACGCATATGAAATAGTACTCTGTCCTCAAGGTCCAGTATCAGAGGTTCTTGCTACTGAAGTCCAAAAGTGCACAGACACACAGCCCAGACACCTGCTACTCTCGGAGCATGGAATTAGCTGAGCCACATCTGCACGGGAAGTTTTGAGTCTTTTCTTCATTGTCCCACCTACAACTGATGGGTGAAAACCCATCAGTTGAGAAGCCCACAAGGACAAGTGTATATAAAACTCTCTTTGATTTCAGAATTTAAGAAACGCAACCAAGAAAAAGTGAAAAGCCCAGCTGGCTTCTCCCACTTGAGACTAAGTTTTATCTTACAGGTTTTGAGTAGTCCTAAACAGATTAAGGTATGATTTAGCTTCTTTGAGAGAGTAAACATTTTTTCTTTGTCAGTGCAAAGATTTTGTTGTTGTCATTGTTTAAAAGGAGCTCCCACTCCCCTGAAGTTTGGTCTATAAATTTTGATAGCAACTGTTTGTGCAGCACAGAAGCTCAGCAGAGAAGTTCAGCTGCTGCATTTCTGAGGTGCTGGCACTACCTCCATGAGAAAGCAAGCCAGGACCATTCTAAAAGATTTCACCAACCAGTTTTGGGAAATAATTTAATGGCATGAAGTCTGATGGGAAGAAAAGAGATAGAATTGTAGTAAGGAAACAAGTACCCATCTTTCCAGACTAGTTTCAGACTTTGCCTGTGAACGAGCACAGTGCTCGTGCAGTGATGGAAGGACAGCGCATTCGGTGACAACAGGTTCCTCTGCTCCTCTTGCCTCACCCCCTGTGCCTGGTACTGCCTCCAGCCAGACTGCCAGACATGAGTTCGCCTGGTGAGCCCAATGCCCTTCTTTCGGGCACATGCCCATTTACCTCCATGCGGGTTTCTGCCCACATTCCAAAATCCTACCTGGATCCCATGACAGCCTCAGTAATGTGCCTGGGAAAGAAACAAATACCTTCCTGTACTGGGTGTGGACCAGCTCACTCACATTTGGCTCATTTATCCCAGAGAAGTGGAGATATTGCCTCACAGATGAAATCAGCTCAGGTCTCCACCTCTTTTTCCAGTAAAGGGCGAACCCCTTCTCTCTAGGCAAAACAGAAGGAGTGGGCTCACAGAGACCACAGCATCCTTTGCCGCTCCAGGCTTGCCCAAGCTAAAGAAGAGGGTCTATGTGTTACTCCAAAAGGAATTTCTCTGCTTCCTGCTGCTTGCCATTCCTGGCCGCTGCAGCCTGCGATACATCAATGTGTGTGCTCAGCAGGGGAAAAATGCCGCTGACCGAGGTGGTGGTTGCGAGATGAAACAGGCTGATCCACACAGTGGTTTCTTCTGTCCTCCTCTGAATGCATTCACTTCAGGAGCCCCTTTCTCGTTACAGCTGGAAAAGATGTAAACAGAAGCCAGTCCCAGCTGAAAATAATTCTGCCTATGTCTTGTGTGGAGCCTGCTCGACTCCCCTACTGGTATTGGCTCCTGATGGCGAACTAGGTTGTCGCTCAGCACTGAGATCGCAGGCAACGTTTGCATATAGGATAGTCACACAGGACACCCACTGAATGCATTTCTTCCACTTCATTGGAAGCTCTAATGGCTTTAGCAAACAGGTGGAGCAGGATTGTATCTTATCTCATGGAATAAGCCACGAGAGGGAGACAAATACCCATGTGGTGCCATTGTGGGCTCATGCCCTTAAAGCCTAGGTGGGAAAATGTTTTCTCAGCTCTTGAGAGGTTTCAAGGGTTCAGATTAGTTTCCTAACCCAAAGTCAAAATCTCAAAAAGCCTCAAGAATGAAACATGGAGAAATAAAATACATGTCAGAAAAACTTCCCTTTTACGGTTTGAAAGCATTTCATTTCCCCTTTGGATTAAAAAAAAAAAGTTAATTAGTGCTCATTCACAGAATCATTGAAACATGACACTTTCAACTTTGAAAATACGAAGTTTGCACTTTGGGACCACATTTTCTTCCCCAAGCAACTGCTGAATTTGGAGAGATGGTGAAATCAAGCCCTTCCTACAGTTTTTGGCTCCTACCAAAAATATGTAATTTGAAAGTTCCTAAGAAATCTCAAGAGACACAGAGCTAATTCAATCATAGGATACAATGGCTGCCTTTCATGTCCTCAGTGTCTCTGACATGAGTGAAAAATTAGCCTGGATAAACATAGAAGATTTTTATCTGGAGAAAGAAACTTGAAACTGTGAAGCACAAGAATGAGGAGGTAGGAAGAACAAGGCTCATACGTGACCCCCACCTGCTCTAGGTGCCTACAAAAGATGCCACAACAACTTCAGGGTTCAGAAGAGCTGCTGACAGTGTTCAACTCCATGTGCAGCCCATGGAGGAGTTAGCTCTGTGGAATAGGGCTGTAGAGACACTTACTCCCCACATTTATGTCCCAAAGCACAAAAAGTACAGGTTGTGTATCTCACTGCCAGGCCACATTAGTGATGTATTTAAATTCCTGCATGAGCCTCAGGGCTCAAAATGCTGAAAATAAGATCTGGCTGTAAAACAGGACAAACTGGGCCCATAGCATAAACATTTCTCATGTGAGGTAATACCTGACTTTTCAGGTCAGTGGACAAAAGAAATGTAGTGTAAATATCTGTGGCTGTGGGTGAAAAATTCACCCACTATGAATTCAGTCTGAAAAAGGTAGTCAGTGGAAATTATCGTATGGGAATGGCTGAATGTGAGACACCATTCGTCTGTACAACCAAAATAAAACATTAATGTGAGAGCACACAAAGATAGGGCATAATGTGAGATAAAAACTCCTCTCCCGCTCAACCCTGTGAGGCAGACCGAGGTTACATTAATAGTAGCAAACCATACAGTGCCAGGCCCATTCTGTGGCAACTCTGGCATGGTCCAACCCCAGCCGTGCTATCAAACTCTCTTAGCCTCCAGAGTTTCCATATGGCATGGAAACTTTTGCTGGTTTCCATGTTGTGCTTGGGAGAAGGCTATTTGGCTTGAGCCAGAATATGCCAGAGATCAGTCTAACAATTTAACAACACAGGCAGTTAGTTCAGGGCCATTGTCCTTGCTATGTCATTGCTCTATTTACTAGTATAGATGTAGCCTCATATGCCAGCTACAGGGTCACACTTCCCGTGTTCCTCGTTCTTCTTTATGTCCAAAGTCCCTTATGCTCTGGAGCATTAATCAGGATTACTAGCTGTGCTTTTAAAAAAGTATAAAAATAAACCCGGGATCTTTCAAAAAAGTCCAGCTGTGACTGCCTGGTTCTCTGTGCTGCTATTTCTATAGCTCTGAGTGCTGAAGAATGGCAAGAAGGAAGGAGGCGGTGATCCAGTGCCCAACAGCTTTCAGGAGCCTAGAGGGTATTTCAAATGTTCCAGTGGACCATGGTATTCTGTTCCCTGTACAAGGCAGCATTCATGGCTCATCATTGCTTGTGGCCCTCTTCCTGCCAGCATCTGACATGGCAATGTCAGCCAAGGCTGCACAGGGTCATTGGCACAGTTACAACAGCACGAGACTTACAACAAAACATCAGAGCCATTTCTGTCAGGCAGAGCACTTCTCGATGAATGTACTAATAAGCCCAGGGCCCGCTTCTCATTTTACACTGACATAACTGCACCACTCTCAAACGTGCTACAGAAGGTTGTGAAATCACGACCAAGCCCTTGGAGTCGTGTGCGATTCTCCCAAGCTTTGCAGTCAGGGCACGCATCTTCGCTTTGTGTAAAAGCTGGGGTGAGAACTTTGCCCTTTGGAGACAGGAAAGCACCTGCAGCAGACTGCACGGTGAGGTTAGAGACCAGCAGTAACAGGGCAAAGATCAGCTGCAGTGAGACCTAATTACTCTTACGGTGCTTGTTGCTGGAGATTGTTCTCCACTGTGAAGGTCAGGGAAGTTTTGTTCTCTCCAAAGAAACCCCATGCTGCTCATTTTGAAATCAGTGAGAATTCAGAGTTTGTCCCAAAAGAGGGACAGTCAAGCCTTCTGAGTGAAGAGAGAGCTCTGTTGGCCGGCATCCTGTGAACCTTAGGGGTTGTTGGAAGAGAGATGTCTTTAAAGACCCCACCATAACTTCATAAAGCACTTTTTTTCCCCTCTGTCTCCTTCCTGTATCTTCTACTACAGCTTAGGTGCTACACTTTTTCTGAAGGTAACCCATCAAAAGAAAATTCCTAGAGAGTTCCCCACCCTGTCAACAACTGGTGTTCAGAATCTCTCCCTCTGCAATGTGTTTATGTGGGGAATGGAATTTTCTAACTAGAGAAAAACACAGCAAAAGGTACCCAATTCAGGTTGGGGGAAGAGGAAACTCAAGAGGTTCTCCTTCTCTTCCACTGCATCCCACAAAAAATATTTAAACAGTTTTTCAAGATAAGGAGTTGGGGGAATGTATTCACTCTCCTAGCAAACAAGGAAAGACAAGAGGCTTCCCTGAAGGCTACACTGCAAAATACTGGCTAAGTGAACACCACGCAGTAAGAAATTAAACTTTTCTATGTGCTCATAACAACCTTTAAAAAACCTGCCTGTATGTTAAGATGTGGTAATGGGGATTTATTGACCAGGACTGCTAGATGTGTGTGAATACAAGCACGCGCATGTGCATACACACACATACTATATTATTTTTTTGCTGAGCATCTGCTCGTCTGGGTATGTTCATATAATTCTCACACTTGAAGCTCCAAGGGGATGAGAATAATATCAAATGCTCACGCTCTTATCCTCCAAATGCTGAGGGGGACTACTGGGAACCCAAAAGCATCCTGTCTCAAGTAAAGGAGAAGTTAAGTAACATTAGAGGTGGAATTAATGACAAAAAGTTCCATTTCATGCTTAACCCTTTCCACTCACTTCTGTGACCTTTTCTAACCACAGCAAGTGTTAGGAGCCCTGAAACATTGGTTTGTGGTTTGTTTACTCGAGGATGTGGGGACTAAGTCATGTTGATGTTGGGTTTTCTTTCTTTCTGTCTTTCTTTTTTTGTGTGTGTGTGTTGTGCTTTTTAGAAGCACTGATAGAAGAATCCTTATCAAAGGATAATTTTTTACCACCCTGAAGGATCTCCGCAACCTAAGGCATTGCTGACTTCAGTTAGTAGCACAAATTGATTTATGTGATATCTCCATCTAGTTACTCACTATGTTCATTCCTATTTGAAGCTGGAGGTCTCAGCTCCAGTGCTAAATGAAATGAAAAGTCCATCCATCTAAAGCATCTTAAATCTAACCCTTTGCTTTGCACTCATTCCTGGTCCTCCCGTTGCTCTCACAGATATCCAGACCTCCAGCAGTGATGTCCCCTTCAAATTATTGAATGTTTTCTCTCCCCCCAAACCCTGTAATTAGCAGCCTCATTCTTGCCTCTTCTTTGCGCCACCTCCAAAACTAGTTTGCTTGCTAAAACTTTGGCCTCTGTCCTCACCGTGCTTTGCATCAAGTGTGTTAGTTTATTCCCATTTGATTTTACAAGCCTCCCTTACAAACTACTAAAACTACCGTGGACTAAATCATCCACCTTGTCCACAGCAGTGATTTCATTGCCCCAGCTCAGTAAAGCTCTGTAAAACTTAACCCATCCTAAAATGATACGCTGTCTCCTCTTTTGCTAGAAGGAGCACTGTTGTATTCCAGCTGCCATCCCATCTATCAATCCCCATACTGCTTCAGGTCCTACCTCGTACAATGCTGTCTTGATCCAGCTGTTATTGAACTCCTCCTGTCACAAGTATCTCATCACTTTTCTCATCATAACCCCTATCTCCTCCTTCTCCCACAGACCCTTGAGGATACCTACTCTTCCTCAGGATTTACTTCAGCTGGCTTGGAAGCATAGGCCCTCTTTCTGCAACTAATTATTTTTTCTTCATTGTGCTATAATTAAGACAGTAATGAATACACACGTGTGTGTTTTAAAGGAATCCATATCCCATGTCTTTAATAGAGCACAGATGTTAATGCTGGCAACTCTTATTGTTCAACATATTCTCCCATCATTGCTTGTTGTTTCTTATACTATTTCTGATCTGATAAACAGCAGAGGGGAACAACTTGTCTATCATAGTCACTGGTCAGCACAAACCTCCATGGGGCCTTAATACAACAGTATTAAGCCACTGAGTGAGCCATGCTGCATGCAGTTGGTGATTACATTGACTTGTGAGTAAGTGAATAATAGGGAGCACTACTGCTTCTCCTCCATATTTCACTATACAGCCCTGACTTTGCCATGCCTGGCAAGGCTGGCATGCAACCAGTGCTGATCTTCAGCTCAGATTTTCAGTAAGATAGTTCCATAAACACAATGACATCATGTCATGACATCATTACTTTCCTGTAGGTTTGAATCAGCTTGCTTGCTTTTACAGGAAATTATATATATTCACTGCTCCTCCAACTTAATTGACACCAGGGAAGTGCCACACACATTACTTTCAACATTTCGCCCTCAAGTGCATGAACAACATTCCCATGATCCATTAGGTACCCACCCAGAACAGACTTTGTCATCATACAAGTAAAGGCAGCTAAATAAACAGAAAGGTCAGGTTTAGAGTATAAAAGCTTGAAAAATTCACAGTATTATTTCTGGGGGAAGGGTGAAGCAAAAATTACAATACCTTGTGCTATGGGGGCTTCTGGCCTGATTGAAAACACTAGCCGCTATGGTAATACAATACTGGTGCCAAGAGACCAAAGTTTTACTGTCTCCCTCTCCCCATATCCTTCCTAATATTATCCATGATGTCATTGCACCCTGGACTATTCATTTTAGCGTTGACTGGAAAGGCTTTGCAGAAGAAAGAATAATTCTGAAAACTGGAAGTGCATTGTATGAGATGAGACGGATAATGTGAACTAATGCACAAAACTAAACATGGCAGAAGGAAATCAAAAGAGACATTCTGCATTGTTTATGGACTACAGGACAGTACACAAAATCACACACCTAAGATCAGCATCTCTCTCGAGGGCCTCAGTGAAACAAAAGGTGGAGAGCATTGTATTTATGGGACAGATCAGGTTTCACCTAAGATTCCTCCCTTCAGATCAATTTAGATCCAACTCTGTTCTCCTGCTCCACCAGCAATAAACACAGAAAACATTCATATATTTACAAGTGTTGAAAACCTCATTATTTGTTGGAAAGGAGGGGCAGAGGGTAAAGGGGAAAGTGTCATAGTTTACAGCCATGTGTTTTCAAATAGAGGCTAACGTATGCATACTGGCACTCGCTTTTTACACACCAGTGCCAAAATACTGATTAACTGCAAAGTGATCTTTGCCGTGACACTACACACAGAGCAGAGCCCTTAAAATCAGGGGCTAAAATGACATACTTTGGGCCACCAGTGTTGTAAGTTGGAAATAACTTCATGACTCTCCCTTCCCTCCTAGCAAAGATGGCTTTGCTGAGCTCCTAGTTCAGGACAGAAACTCCTGCTTGACTCTAAACAGGCATCTTCATACACCAAGTTCTAGACACATATGTAAACCTTGCCATCTCAAGGCTTTTGCGTGACAACATCTGGGAATACATTTATAGGATTTTAATTCAAAGGGTTGAGTTACGCATATGAACTAACAGCCTGCGTCTGATCGCTGAGCAAGCTGCAGCGCTACAGTCCCATCCCAAAACCTGCAGACATCATCTATACCAGCCCTGTCAACAGTTCATGCACATTTTAAGAGCATCAAAGTGTTTTTCCCCATTTTCTAAGAAAAAAGAGCCCTTACAACACATAAACAAACACATAGAAAGACACAGACATACTTCTTTGCATGATTTCAGTAAAAACATGCTTTTCTTATTAAACTCTGGTGCTATCCTTTGAATATAAGCATCTTCTTTCCCAGGAAATCTATGGCTAAGTATGTGTGAATACTCATCTCAAGGGTCTGCCCTTGTGGCAGCTGTGGCCACCCCCAGAACTTCTCACCATGTATGTGTGTGAATTGCCTCATAGTTGCGTGTATTCCTCCCTTCCTTCGGCTTCCCTAGCCATCTGGGTGCTTGCCAAGTATGCTGGTTGGTCACCTTATTAGCAACAGAAGTGGGACTTGAGTCCCAATGAGACTCTGGTGGAAGCTGGAAGTATCCCTGTTGACTGCAGTGGAGTTTAGCCCGCTTCCACTACTTCAGCAAGGGCTTCCTAGTTCCATTATCGGATGGTTGTGGACTCTGGTTGCTTTAGTCCTGTGGACTATTGAGAGCTTTTGATTCCACCTAACTTCAGCACAGACTAAAGGCACTCCATTGGCACTACATAAACCCATTATAAACTGCAGCTAAGTGTATGTGCCACTCTCTCTCACTGGTTCCTCCATAAGGCAGGTTCACGTACGTGGAAATTTGGCGGGGTTTCAGTGGCAGAAGCAGATTCCTGACAAACCATGCTCCAGCGTTTCCCTGGAGCTGCAGCTTCCCCAGCGAGGCTGCCACGCATTCGGAGTCTGGATCTGTGTTTCACCCCAAGCCCCACGCACCATGGCCAGGCCAAGCGGCTGGTGACTCCAGCATGGTCTGGCACCAGCCGGTCACCCCTACACGGGATGAGGCTGAGCTTTACCAAGAAAGCTGAGCTCATATTTCCAAGAAGCAAAGAGAAAGGGAGAGGTTTGAGCAGAGTGTTGTCATTGCCAGTGGTTTCTTCCAGGCTGGCAGTAAACTTGGGTTGTTTATTGGATCCCAAACTTTCTTTGCATGTACACAGGAAAACAGATGCTTCCCGCTCCCAGGCCCCGTGCTCGAGCCAGGCTCCCTCCGCAAAGCTCGCAGGTAGGGTACACAAACGGGGCAGCAGAGACATCGCTTCCTGCCTCTGGCTGCTTTGAGCTGGGGATATAACATTATCTATCCCGCACATTTCTTTGGCCTCCTTGCCAGGGTATCAGGCCGGCTCACAGCGTGCAGCTTGCTTTTCCTGTGCGGTAGGAACAGCTGCTGCCTCCGCTCACAAACAGGGAACAGAGGCCGGGGCTTGCGAGCGCTTTGGCTCGAACAGTGTGCGTGGGGCATGGATGACAGAGCTGGGAAGCGAGCCAGGTATCCCAGAGCCTGAGCAGGTGGGTGCCCTCACTACTAGGTTACCTTTCATCTTCCAGCATTAAAGGCCTGGCACGGTCCATCCATAGCTCTATCTTCAGTAAGCCTCAGGTGCAGCCCTCCATTTGATTCATTTATGCCAGCAGCAAATTAAATTTCAGGCTCTTACAATGAATTAGAGAAGTGAAGGGGAAATAGAGCACAAACTCATGTGCCTGGACATATGCTTAACTACGGGGCTTCAGGATGGCCACCTATCACAGTCTCTTGCCTATTCTTCTGAAAGAGTGGGTGCTGGTCCCTGCCTGTGCCAGGACTGTGATTTATTGCAGCTGTGTGCCCTTCTGTGGTCCAGAGAGGATCCTTCAGCTTTCTGCCCAAAGAAGGTCCTCACAAGTGACACAGGTTGTTTGAGAACATGATGCACTCACTGTTACCCTCTCCTGTGACATTTCTTTACATAAGCAGCTGAATAGCAAAACATATCAGTGTTCATTGCTAATTTTGTTATTTATACTGAACTGCCACAGATGGAGACTGCAGCACCATTCTATCTTTAGGGCGTAGCGCCTGCCTGTCCATACAGACAATTGGTAATTAGCACAAGAACAATTTGTTTATCTATTCTCAAACTTAAATAAATAGGAGAGCCAATTTTCTGTCAAAATTCAACTTCCTCCCATTGCCAGATCCCCAGGTTAACTGCTTAATGAATAGAGCTCATCGCTTCAGGCATTTAGGTAAAGACAAAGGTGTCTTTTAAAAGAATTCCCATTAAAGAAGATGAAATATGCAGTAAAAAATAACAGGTTATGTACTGAAGGGATAGCATTTAGACCACTAGAATCAGGAGCACAGGACAAGATGAAGATCACAGGGATGTCAAACAGAGGCGTAGAAAGGGACCAACTGGTACGTAGGGGAGGTGTGGTGTATATATCCTGGTTACTCCTGGCATGTGCACTTCCTACCAGTCCAGCGAAGGCACTTCTCCAAGTAAAATCCCACGTGTGCACTAAGATGCACTTGCATGGCTCGGACGGCAGGACCCGGCCCAAGGTAAACACCACACAAGCCAGGGAGAAGACATGGCATAATTGTTTCTATTCTTATTGCTCATTCCAAGCCTTCTTTGTTTTTTTATTCCCTATACCTACCTCTGAACTTAGAGAAGAGAGGAAGAGGCTTTATGAATAGATGGACTCTGTGAGTTGGACAGGGTTGGCCCCTGTTCCCTCTCTCCTTGCCCCCACCACTGCTGACAGGAGGGGAATGGGAGCTGCTGAAGGACTGCTCACGCTCACTTTAAAGGCCAAAGCAGTCTGTGTGGAAAAAAACAAACAAACAACCTTTGTCTTTCTCACAATTCAGATGTTTTCAGCATCTGAAAGTGTTCACTTAGTCAAGGTTGCAGGTGCAGCTTTTTTTACATGCATATGAGTGTACACACATCCATACGTTACAAGGTGGGAAAAGCAACAGGAAAAAATAAGAAAGTTTTAGAGGTTATTGCTATCAGGCAGCAAAAGTGGGTCAGATCTGAGGAATTCTGCCTGGCCTCCATTTCTGATCATATGGGTCCCAGTGATGAGCTATTTGCTTATTGTCCTACCACTTGGACAATCTTTATTTGACCTTTTTATCCTCCCATCAACATCCAGGAAGGGGATAAAAGCTACTAAATAGAAGTAAACTATTTCAAATACAATGGCTGGAAAGAAATAACTAATGAGGAGGTCTTTCTTTTGTCTTTCAGCTCACAACTCCAAATTTCCCTGTAGTGGTCAAGCTGGGACATGCTCATGCTGGAATGGGAAAGGTAAGTAAAAAAAAATATGGATAGTTCAGGAAACAGATGATGTTTGGCACAGCATAGATAAATGTGGCACAGCATTCTTGCGATCGTACATGGCATGTGGCCAGCCAGCGAAGGGGTTAAACCTCCCCACAGCCTATCTGGGTTGCACTGGCTGTTCCTGTGGGAGAAAAGGCCTTTTTCCTCTGTCACGCACTCGGAGACAGGCAGTGGTATCGGGCTGGAGGCTGTCTGGGATGCGGGAAGGGGGGTTGTGAAGAGGGGGGGAAAAGCTGGCTGGGCTGAAGTCATTAGGCTTGTCTTTTATATATTTTCTCCTCTCCTGAAAGTGGTAATGTTGTTTATTCAAGCACCTGTAATGTGCAGCTACACCCCATAGCTCTCACAATGAGAAGCAGTGGCACTGGTCTTTTTGAGCACATTATGATGACCTTATTCAAGAAAACGGGAGCCCTTCAGTTATTTTTTTCTTCCTTGCAAGGAAGAACAAGACCTTACAAAGCAGAGTGGCTGTTTGCCTGCCAAGGAATCCTGAAAAACAGTTCACTCCCCAGAAGGACCTGTTTGTTTTTCCCAGGCTCTCTGGGATCTTTATTCCCTCAGTGAATTAGCAGCTCCTGTTTCTTGGGGTGACTGGGCTCCCCTTTCAGTGAGGCATCGCCGGTACATGCCTGCTGCATTTTAGCCTCCTCTTTCTTGCATATACCTTTTAAAAAAGCATCCCCTATCTGTCTAAAACTTGATTTGTTCAGAAGCAGGAAATTCTGATGCATCATCTCTGAATCCAAATGAGTGGTACATGAACTTCATAACTGATACCCCTGTCACAGTGCTTCCCTAGAGCAGACACTCCTCCCAGCCTCACACTTTGCCTGAAAATTATATATAGGTACACCAAACTTAAACTTGGTGCAGCTTGTTTGCTTGCACTCTGGAAACAGAAGCCCTTTCTGGCTTTCTGGATTGCACATGGAAGCTCTCATAATCTTTCTTGCTTTGGTTGCAATGGTCCCCTGTCTGGATGGTAGCTGCTGGAGAGAAAGTGGGCTCAGATCCCTGGGCCAGTGGTGGAGTTGGCTTTCAGCATCAAAGCACAGACATTTAAATAAGCAGGAAATGTTTGTTAAAATATTGGTGCTGCCTATGTTAAACAGGCAGAGGTGTCATTGAATTAAGAGTACATGTGGACAGCCTATAGCTGCTCGTAGAGTGAGCCACTGAATGTGTCCCTGTGAAAGATTTCACTAGCAAAATCCAACCAGGACAAACCAGGAGGAAGAAAGCTCTCCCTGAGGAAAGGTTTCAAGTTCCTTGAGACCCTGCAATACTGGATCTCTTTGACTGCTCTGCAATTTCACCTGTAATGTAGGGAGGGCTTCATGTGTGTCCCTCATGCACAAAAGACCCTCGGTGGCTACAGAAATGAGGGTAGAATCAGAGAAAAGAACCCCAGTCTTAACAGTGTTTCCAGACAAAACTCTCAGCAGAATATTTAGCTATTGTCTTCTGCACCAGACACCAGATTTCTTCCACCACTCACTTTCCCTCCCATTTTATTCTTTAATGATGTTGATTTTTGCTGTCATAAGTTATAGAGGAAGAAAGTTTCTATTCAAACTCCAGGCACAATTGTACGCAGTGGTACAAGGGGCATATCTAGGAAGTCGTTCCAGGTGGAGATAGGCTGACAGCCAGCATCTTAGAAGAAAGAATTAGTCTAAGGCCAAGTTTACTTTAGTCCATTATGAAATCAGGGACTACTAGCAAAGGGTGGATGTGGATTTGGGCACAGAGTTTCAACAGTGCTCTGTTCAGTAGATGGGGAAGGTGCAGGAAGGAAGGGTTGTTGACCTTATGGTTTTAGTTAGGGCTCTTCTCCAGCCACAAGCAGCCTGAAGGGAAGTTGAGACTGATTAAATTAGTCTTCTTGAAGTCCCACTGCATTTCATTACATAGAGCAAAAAGAGAACAGAGAAAGTGAAAATAAAATAAAGAACAAGTCGGTTGGTTTAAAAGACAAGTAACAGGAATTTGTTTCATGTTGAAGACAATAGGGTTCAATTCCAAGTGGGACTGACAGAAATAAACCACAGAAAATGTCATGAGAAATACAGATAAGCAGAACTATGGGTATACTAGGAAAGTAACACCTATAGGTAAAAAAAAAAATCAAATCTCCAATTAAGTAATTCAGAAGAGGAAAGTTTCCAGGAGACATAATGGTTTGTTTTAACCATTTACATTATGATGGTGGTTTTAACCATCATAATGTAAAAGCAGTAACCAATGATGATAAGGAGATTACAAAGAGCTAAAGGATTTCTTTGCATTGGTCTTCAGAAGTAGAGATGATAGCAGGAAATAGCAGGTCTTTAGCTGTAAAATATACGTAATATGAAGAGAGAGAGGTTTGCTTTTGGTTTAGATGAGTGTAAGAAAGTAAATGTTAATAAAGCACCTGCATCAGGTCATGTTTTGTATAAAAGCAGTGACTGAAGAAACAAAGGATAAAATAACCAACCTATTAGCCAAAGTACACATGTGAGTATTAAAAATAGTACTTACTGCAATAAACAATGCCAAGATAGCGAGCCATGTATTTGTACCTGCAAGGGGTGCTTCAAAGGATGGGAGCGTTCAGATTACAATCTCATTATCAGCAGAAATTGTCAAGGAAGTACTTACATTTTTCTTGTTATTAATGATAAAATCACATGAAATGGGATGCACCAGGACTTAGAAGAAAGAGCAAAGATGGGAAGTCCAGACACTGCTATTCTTTATTTGAACTGAGGCAGTGGCCAGGAGCCAGAAAAACTCTGGACATAGAAAAGGCCTCTTCCCCAAAGAGCTCCACCATTGACTTGCAGGGAGATTTGTGTCATTTCACAGTTCTTCTTCAGTTTCTCTGTGTTACAGACCAGAGGGATTATAATGATTATCTGATACTTATTGCTAATTCATGTTCATAATGCTCTTGGCACTATAAGAAGTGCTGAGTGTTTGTTATTTTGCAAAAATGGCTAGAAACAGCATAATTATAATAGACTTTCATTTTCACATATTGTTTGTTTTCACAACATTTTCACAAAATTCACTCACCACATTTTTTAATCAGAGAATTGAACAGAGAATTCTCAAAGCTAAAATGAAAAATAACTGTGTTAGGAATTGTAAGAAACAGGCTCTATTGACTGTCTTTAGCTTGGAAGAGGAACAGTTAGTATTCAAGGTCAGAACCAAAAGGAGTGGCAGTATACCATTAGTGATAGACATGCTCTTGCCAAGTGATGCATGCATGTAAGTTGCAGGTGGAGATGAAAAAAACAAATTTACAATAAAAGGCATCTTTTGAAATTTCCATTGAGAAATCCAGAAACAGCAGCCTCTCTACTGACTTGAACAGAGACAGCAGGAATAGCCTTCACCCAGAGAGACAAAGGGGCCCCAGACAATCTTCTCATCTAAAACCAGGATATATGCCCCACAGCCCCTCCCATGACCATCATTATCCCCCTTCCAAAATTAGGAGTCACTTCATATTTTGCTGGCACTGGAAGATCATAACAAGTGCTCTGTGTGCTGCTGGTCCAACACAGTATCAATACAAATAAAATATCTGTAGAAATACTGCTTAGATAATGGAGTCAGCAGAGAATGACCTTTCTCATGTTGTATTTAAGTTGCCCAGGCTCATGGGGTCAACAGCACTCAAGGACTCTTCCAGGGAAGCCATGGATGGACAGTGAGAAGAGATGTCCTTCCCTGTGCAGAACCGAACTATGGTTCACCCAGCAGTTCCTAAGAGGTCAAGGCATTTTTAAGCATTGTGCAGCTTGAGCCTACCTACCCCAGAAGTGACTGGGGGTCTCTGTTGAATAGGGTGAGCACTACAGTGAGAAAGGAATAACACTTCTTCCTGACTCCGGATCTCATAATGCCAGAGCCCATGGAAAAGAATAAAGCTCTGAGTGTGTTAATATCTGCCATTTGTGTGCTAACATGACCCTAAAGTGCCCTAGGAGCAGAGCCCAGCACTGCAAATACACTCAAAGAGCCTCTTCACCTCTTCCTGATCAGATCATGAGAAGGAAACAACTGCCAGATCTGCAAAGAGAGGAAAAACAGTATCTGTTCATGTAGCTTTATATATATTTATATTAATTTAATAAATATATATATATATTGCTACTCTTACTTTTTTTTTAGACCTCTCTAATTAGGCCAGTTTAAGAGTCACCTCCTGTCCCCTCCTGCCCCATAATTATGAAAACACCTCCCCAGTACAAATCCTGGCTCAGATGAATTTATTACATTGTAGAAGAAAAACTTGTTGTTCATAATAACATGGTCAGAGTTATTTTCTCTCTTACTGGATGGGAAAGACTTCTCTACTTTTTTTTTTTCCCCTGGTATAAATATAGCACAAACTAAACAGACCCACTCTGTAATGTAAAAATACTGCAAGCTTTTTATCAGGAAGGACAGCTCGTCACCTTGTCTCTCTCGGGACTGGAAATAGAATGTTCCAAAAGTGAGAGCTTTGAAAAATCCAGCATGCTAAAGAGGAAAGGGGAAAGGGCTGCCTTGGCTTGTCAAGGAGTAAATATTTTCTTTTACAGAGGACAAATAATGACTTGACATGTAACATTCACAACAGAGCAGCCCAATCACTGCGTTCCCACTGACTCATGAGCGAGGAGGTACCACCCATCTTGAAAATAGCAAAAGCATCCCCATTTCTTGCACATCAGTCTGGAAGCTTTTGCTGGACACAGAAAATGGTGACTGATCCGGGGGATCCCCACCAGGGACCAAAGCTGCCAAGACCTGGGGCTGAGAAAAGCTCTTAGGAAGTTAGTAGGGATTATAAGGTTTAATGCATTAAAGGCAGCGTAACATCTGGAGAACTTCAGTGCGAGGATAAGGAAATGCAGACTCTGTTGTGTCTTTATTATTTTGAGGTGTGTCAAAGTTAGGCCTAAACTGAATGTGTGTTGGTTGGATTGGGTATTTTTTGAGGAGAGGAGTATAATTTGGGTAGAAGGAAGGGGAGACTCAGGAAACCCTCTGTGCAGAGTCATTCCTGAAGACCTGCTGTCCCAAAATGGTAAAGTCACTACAGAAAGGCTAAGTGCAGGTCGAGATGGACAAAAAATCACAAGTTTTATGTGGCCACACCAGTTCCTCTGGCAGAAAGTACCCAGACTGTGCATTTTCACAAGCCTACCAAGACTCAGTTAAACACGACGTTGCCAAGCCCGGCCCTGGCTCAGCCTCGGACACTTACCTTCCAGCTGAACCTGCCTCTAACCCCAGTTTGGACACAGAAACTGCTTCTGCAAGCCATCTACAAAGTGGTGTGGGTTTAACCTGTAAGGCAGAGTTAACTCTGGATGACACTCAGAGAGGCAAGGCAAGGGCAGCCCTAGCAGATTACTATAATTATGCCACTTTTTGGCTGGCTGACTATTTTTTCATGTGGCCATGTAACTAATGAAAGCAAAAGGGGACTGTGAGGCAATACCTTGCAGTGCTTAGGCTAAAGATGAGAGAGGAGTGCCGCAGCCCTGGGACCCCAGTGTCCAGGAATATCTGGGATATACAAGAGGCAGTAGATTCAGGAATAATGAGAAAGAAGCAGCAGAAATCTCTACCCAGGTCCCTCACTGCAGGAACCTGTTCTCACGCAGATCTCAGGGGTGGCTCAGACTGCCCGGGAAGTATCCATGGTGGGTTTTTAACAATGCCAGGACACACCGTCCAAAATCCTGTCTTGCAGGAAGGCCTCATAAGAAGGTCCACAGCAGGGATTGGGCAGAAGAGTTTCTTCCTGATCTGTCCCTCGGACTGCTCTCCTGCCAAGGGCAGGAAGATCAGTGCCTCTTGGGCAGGCTGAGGATGAGAACGGGCACCAGCTGCAGGTCATGTAGTATCAGCCTCTGAGATGCCACCAGGGCAAAGGGACGGTCACATCTGTGTGGGCATGTCCCCAGGGATCCAGCCAGACTCCCCTCTCCAATGCAGCAACAGGGACCGTGCTAGGGCATGGCTGGTACCTGAGTTAGAGAGCCAGAAAGAAAGCAGGGACCATCCCAGAGAGCTTTCTTACTCAGAAAAGGCATTTGTCAATACACTGGCCCAAACTCTTCACAACAGGTCACTAAACTGCTACAGCAAACAGCAGCTGATGCCTCCAGAATGAGTCTATTGCTGCTCAAACAGCCAGTACAGCTAAGCAAACAGGCCACCAGGGCAGGGGCTGTGTTTGCACTCGCTGTTTGCACTCCTCTGTGCAGCTAATGGGATATTGCATTTATCCTAAGAAGGTTGGGAAAAAAAAATTTTTGAGAGAGAGAGAGAAAAATGGCTTCCTGTTGAGGTTGGGGGGGGGGGGAATTGAGAGAGAGAGAGAATTGGCTTCCTGTTGATTTCTTTCCAACTTGTTTTCTCAGTTTCACACATTGGCCAACCTGCCATTTTAGAAGACAGATTTATTCTTTATTAGGTAAATTGGTAACTGTTCACTCTAGAATGGTTTTTAATAGCCCCTTCTTGAATAATGCCCTCTGTTGTCACACTACATCCACCCTGTCTTTGGTTATCTCTAGGTTTTTTTCTCCTGTTAGGAGAATGGATATTTTATTGACATGTAAAAGGGTTACAAGGCAGGAGGAAATGAATTATACAAAATTTAAAAGTAGAAAGTTAATAAAATGGTGGACTTGATAGATAAGGCAGGAAAATAAATCTAATTTGACTGTAACTCTAGTGCTTCCTGTTTCTGAAGTAATAATCATACCCTGGGCTAAACCAGCGTTAACCCAGGACACGGCTGTTATTTTGTCAAACTTGGCCAGCTCTAACAATTAACAAACAGTGGCTCAGATTTCAGCTTTGGTAATTGTTTTGATGCCTGGTAGGAAATAAGGCCATGATCTCCTAAAAGGGGACCTCTGTGAGTTGCTTTCTCTGAAAAGTCCATGGGAAGGGCTCTGGCACAGGCCAGGTAAGATGGCAGAGCTGTTTCCTGAGGACTGTGCAGTGCTGTAGCACTGTGGGAGTCATCTTCTTTGTTTTTCATCTCTTACTTTGTGTCCTCAGTGAGTCCCCCCCTCTTTATTTACCCAGCCAAAAATCCTCAGGCCCATTGGAAAAAAACACCTTCAAGTGCTTTCTCTCTCTCCCCCATAGGGAGGGGGGCGATGGAGAGGAGGAAGAAATGGACCCTTCCTTTCCATAGCATGCTGTATTTTTGAGGAAAAATCCCATTTAACGAGACGAGCATACAACTCCTTTCTAGCAATAACAATACGGTCTAATTCCAATCTGGAGAGGGAAGCAGCATCCCTTCATCTGTCTCCAGGACAAATGTTCCTGGGCTGGGAATACAAACGTTTCAGCCGGGGCCCAAAGACATCTGTTGCACAAGCACAGCACTTTGTTTCAGATCCCACAAACGTCCTTGTTCCAAGTAGGTCATTATATAATGGCTATTGTCTTTTCCCATTGCCAAAAGGGTCCGGGAGAATATGTCATAACACTGTGCGTCGCCTGCCCGTGCAGTCCCTCCTGCGATCATCTCATCTGGGTGGGATGCTCTCACTTGATGTCATTCAGCCCAGCACAGCTCTTATCTGTGCAACAAAAGTACCCAGCCCTGACAAAGCCCGCATTGTTCCCCCTGGTATTTTGCAAGCCGTGCCCAGGCTGGGGGCTCCCCCCATGTGAGATGCTCCCCTCTCCTGCTCCCCCCTGCTGCCTCCGGGGCATTCCTACCACTTCACCCTGCCCTGCCACACCAGGAGCAGCCAGCACGGCACGCAGCCCCACTCAGACATAGAGGGGAACAACACAGCCCAGAGCAAGGCTGCTCCTCCTGGATGATGTGCAATGGTTGCCTTTATATTTCCCCTTTGTGTTTGTTATTTCCTTTTTTTTTTCCTACCCTCCCACCCCACAGACAACTGTCTCTTCCTCTGCTCCTTTTCTCAGCGGTCCCTGAATAGCGAGAACACAGCCCTCACCATAGCAAAAGGGAGGAGGACTAGGGATATTTGGTATTCGGCAAAAGGAGAAGCAAAGACTAGGTCTTTTTTCTTATTATTCAGGCATCTAGAAATGGTCATGGGTCAAACTAGTTGCACTTTTCATCTTCCCCACAACCTGTCCAGTTCTCAAGAGCTTTTCTGCATCAGGATGTGGCTGCATCTTTGGCTTATGTTGCGGCTGGTGCTTACAGAAAACCATCTAAACAGAGTAAAACAGGTTAGCGACAAGCTTGTCCTCTGTTCTCTAGTGAAGATGGCTCCTGCCCTCTCATGGTTGAAGGCAGATATGTAAAACCACTTGTTTGTTCTTTGCAAAGAAACACCAAATACCATTGTACACATTTCCTTCAGCTGGCTCCACGTAGTCTGGCATCACCCTCCTTTAACACACACAGTGACGCAACTGGGAAGCTCTTCTAGGGCAGAGACTGACCGGTTGTCACGAGCGAGTAGACACTTAGCAAAGCAGGATTACAATCCCCAACTGTGGTCTCGAAGTGTTACCAAACTACAAAGTGTAGGTAATACGTAAAGAAAGTCACTCACTCGCTCACCCTTTTCACACAGTGTTGGTCTTTTTTCCACCAATTAACCCACCCTTCCTGCATCCGTCCGGCTCTAAGGAACAAGACTTGCACGGGTTTCTCTGATGCACCAAAAAAGTTTTTGCCAATAGACTAAAGGCTGTGGTTGATAGTTTGAATGAGGTGAAGTTGTCCGCTATGTTCTCGTTACCTGCTTGTTCAGTTTTCCCCTTCCAAATCAATGAGCTTTTGTAGAGGTTTGATCATATCATTAGAGTTTCTACTGTTTTGGTCCTGTTTTCTTCCTTTTTTTTTTCTCTTTTTTTTGGATAAGATACAGAGCATTTCTCATAACTGAATACAAATTTGTGAAAAGCCAGCTTCTCAGAAAAACTCCAGTTCATAGGCCACTGCCCTCTCCCCCGCACATTTCCAAGTGCGACTCAAGTCTAACACCCAACCAGCTGTCCCGCACACATGCCCATGGCATCATGCTCACACAAATCTCCCCGAAAATCACAGGCTCCCTCAGAGACATCCTTTTCCTTCAGAGCTTGCTTCCAGCCAGGAGACCTGCACCGCTTCTCAAAGAAAGTCTGGAGGGGGCTAACATGAAATGCCAGGGAACTGAAGCCTAGAGGTGGCAGACAACCAGCTCTCTTGTTGATTTCCTGGCATTGGTTTCTATTTCCTGACCACCCAAAATACTCGGTTTTCATCCATCCCAATATGGGAAATAGCAGTTCCAATGTTGGAATGAAGTAATTCCCCTTAAGAGATCAAATACTTTTCTGAAGCATCATAAAAGCAATGAGTATTAGCAAGAGCCATCTGGGCAAAGGTCTAGCTGCCTCCCTGGTGCCAGGTTTACCAGGGCTTGTGCATGAGGAAGGAGAAAGGGTTGATCTGTTCTGGGTTGGGTTGGTCTGGGGAACTTCTGTCTTTGAATCACACAATCCCTGCTCTGTACTCAGCTCCGTCTGTGTGGGTTTTAACTGACATTGTGCTCTTCAGGCGCGGAGATGATTTCTGCTCACAAAGTATTCCTGTTCTTGTTGCTCTTGTCACTTTTGCACTGGATTTTGGCAATCAAGGTCAAAGTTGAGAACCAGCACGACTTCCGGGACATGGCCAGCATAGTAGCCATGGCAAAAACCTATGCCACCGCCGAGCCGTTCATTGACTCCAAGTACGACATCCGAATCCAGAAAATCGGCAGCAACTACAAGGCTTACATGTGAGTGCGTGGCTATGCCGGAGTGAGACGGGGGGAGACAGTGCTGTGGATGTGATTCAGTCGGCGTCTGCTCTGGGCAGGAGTAGGAAGCTGACTTAATTTCCTTGAAGAATAGCCCTTCTGTTCTCCTCCCACCTCTGAACCCAGATCCCTCATCCACTGGTCATCTTCTCCATTACTCACCATCAGCTCATTGTTTCTGGAAGGTAAATCTCTCTCTACCTGTTTCTGAGATTCAGTTAGTTCCCGCTGTAACAACTGTGCTCTGCCATCACCTATCACCTCTCCCTCCTGTTGTCAAAGGGCTCATCTTTCCCAGCAAAATCCTCCAGCTCCCCATACTCTCTAGTGGGAACTGAATCCACCCCTTCCCACCTGCGGGAAACAATAAAAAAGATTGAGCCAGCTGCAACTCATGGAATCCTACCGTGTCCAACCCATAGCAACACCCCATCCTCTCCCCAGCTGGAGATCACGGCACCGCAAGCACATGAGGCCAGGAGGAGTGCACAGCACCGGGTATGAACGGCCTCAGCCTGGCCAGCATGCAGGGTTTCTGGGGGCATTTTGCATGTGTGCTCCTAGAAGCGTACAAAGGAGGGAAAGGAGAAGGAAAGACATTTCTGTGGGTGCCCCAAAGCTCCTCCCCGCCCCGTGGGGTAGTGAGAGAGGTGGCATGAAGACAACCCTCAACACTGGTATGTTTAAAAATATTAAAAAGCATTCAGCCAAACTTCAGTAGTCGTCAAGCTCAATTAAAGATGTAACCACATGAATCAGAAAGACACCTGTTTCTTCTTACTGCAAACCAGTAGATGAGAAAAGCCAAATAGCATGGCTTATCCAGAAGCTTCTTATCCAGCCACAAAATTCTGCATAAGTAGACAGCTCCAGCAGTACATTCTTCAGGTCGCCAGATAAATTTCATATGTTACCTAACACCCACAACACTGTGAGTTTTGGGTCCATGTTTACAAACCCCCAGGCCACAGTTCTGGCGAAACATAGTTAAATAAGATAATCAAATGTACACCATCACATATTTTTCAGCTATAGCCGCCTAAAATTCCCAGTTGGATTCCTAACACAGAGGTATTTAAGTAAACTAGATAATGACTGGTCACATTCTTCATGGGAAGGACTTGTGGGACACTCGGCTACTTCATGTGAACCCAATGAGAGAAAATTTGTTTTAAATCTGATCAGGTCAACAATAGCACAGTTGCCTAATATTACATTAACATCTCAGGGAGTCTGGCTCAAATTGGCCAAAGCAAGGAAGGTTTAAAATATCAATTAAAATTCCCTATTCCTGCCAACCTACCCAGCCTTGGCTCCAGAGCCTGCTCCCAGCCTGCCTCTAAGTGAAACAAAGGCCCTGTTAGCCTGACCATATCCTTTCCCCGTTTATTATTCACACTCATCCAGACAGGGATCAGAAATAATACCAGATGATTGAGGAAAGAAAGCAGTCGCACTAAGAGCTAATCCCACTTGGGAATATAGAATCATAGAATCATAGAATCATAGAATCATTTCGGTTGGAAAAGACCTTCAAGATCATCAAGTCCAACCATTAACCATGCCCCCTAAACCATGCCCTGGAGTACCCTATCCACTCGCTTTTTGAATACCTCCAGGGATGGTGACTCAACCACTTCCCTGGGCAGCCCATTCCAATGTTTGACAACCCTCTCAGTAAAAAAATTTTTCCTAATATCTAACCTAAATCTCCCTTGCCTCAACTTGAGGCCATTTCCTCTTGTCCTATCTCCAGACACCTGACAGAAGAGACCAACACCCTCCTCACTACAACCCCCTTTCAGGTAGTTGTAGAGAGCGATAAGGTCTCCCCTCAGCCTCCTCTTTTCTAGACTGAACAACCCCAGATCCCTCAGCCGCTCCTCATAAGACTTGTGCTCAAGGCCCCTCACCAACTGTGAGGTTTGCTAAATGAAAAATGTTTTCACATGAAAACAGCCATGAATGGGAAACACCTTAATGAGAAATGAAGTTTATTAGCGAAGAAAGCAAACAGCAAAATTCACCCAGCGACTTGCTAACCCAGAAGGTTGACTTCTATTGAGAGAGCCATTTATGGATGTGAGCTTGGGAGAGCAGTATAGTCAGTCCCATCGGGGGCTGTTCCTTTCTCCCAGCATCAGACAGAACAGAAGGTTATTTCTATGTTATAAATAAGTCCCTACTGTGTCCAAGGACAGAGGTAAAAGCACCCAAAATATCAGAGCTCTCACTGGTGTCTCAAATAGAAGACTCAAAATCATTAGTCATGCTAGCAAATCTCAGCCTCAAAGGCAATTACAGCATCTGCAGTAGTGTCATACTAAGTGAATTGCTTTGATCTGTGAGCCATGGAATCTACCCAGTGTTTTTATACCTTCACCCACACATATAGATTTTACAAGCCCCCTTCTTTCTGAGAAAAGACTGTACCGAAATTCTCCAGAACATGTTTACTTTGCACCAAGCATCTGCCAGAGGGAGGATGCTGCAGGGTGACTCATGCATTCCTCCCCACCCCAGATGTTCAATGCACTTCCTTCCAGCCCATGACCCAAGGCTTGAGTTCAGTTTCCCATTGACTTCAGTGCAGTGACTCCAGATTTACACTACTAACAAACACCTACTTAGCCCATGCCTTGGGCCAGTCTCAAAACAGCAGATAAGCAGCATGTGATACATGCCTTAAATTCCACCAAAGGTATTTGACTGTCATTGTAATACTGGTGAAGAGAAAACACGAATACTGCTCATGCGGCAGGGGAAATTGGCACAGAAATTACGTTTCCACCCTCACCCAAACTGCGGGCAAACAGAGGGATTATTTCCAGTTAAGACTCGTGAAATATTGTTCACTTTGAATGAAGCCAGCAGCTGCTGACTTTCAGGGGTGGGATATTCCTTGCCACCAGCTCTTAGTAAGAGGGTGATATCCGTTCCTTTCTAGTTTCATGAGCGTGACTTCTGATCTTGTCACCTCAAATGCAGTTCAATATGCTCTGCAGGGGATAGAACACCAACTGTGTCTAAACTAGAGCTACTTTTAGACTGAAATGGCCCAGCGTGGAGATGGTGAGTATAGGACACCAACAGCCCATGATCTGCTAGTCTATCCACTTATCCTAAGCAATGCTGAAGGTGTCTTGGTCACAGATCTGCTTCATCAACTGATCCCTAAAAGCCTGGGGCCCTTTCCTTTAAGGTACTGACTGTACACTGTTGTGGCACCCTGATGTTTAGGATGATTGCAAGCGCTTTGACTTTCATTCCCTGAGAGAAATGGGGTTTGAGGCAGAGCATCCTTAGGGAAAGATTTTTGTCTTCAGTCTCCTTTCTGTATTCAGGTTGAATACAAAAAGGAAAAGAAAAAAGAAGAAGAAGAATAATTTTCTGGCACACTTGACACATGAACTACTCAGACATGCTTGGGAGGGAGTGATCTTGACAGAGGCTGGGGTGTAGGAATTTGGTCACTGGTCCGGTGGGCTTCAAACGAAGCTTTTCTATTTTAAGCAGGAAAGTTCCCTAACAGGAAAGTTAAGGATACAGCTGAGAGAAATATTTTATATCTTATGCCCAGCATTTGCTGGAGATGGCTAGGCATAAAAAAGTCAAACCAATCAGCCCAACAGCTAGAGCAGAGTTCTAATTTTGGGAGCTTTCCCACATCAATTTTCCTTGTAAAACCGTATAGCTGTGGTTTGGTTTTCTTAGGGACAACACAGCTGCTTACATTTGGTATGCCAGGCACATTTTCTAAACACTGATATCCAATCATCTTGCCACTAATCAGACT
This sequence comes from Harpia harpyja, assembly GCF_026419915.1. Lineage (NCBI taxonomy): Eukaryota > Metazoa > Chordata > Aves > Accipitriformes > Accipitridae > Harpia > Harpia harpyja. The sequence goes on along the minus strand of NC_068945.1, from coordinate 25,378,876 downwards.
CCAGGAGTTCTCATCAGTACTAATGGGATTCTGGATGCCATCTGCCACTGCAGGGCAATTTTCTGAACCTAAATGTTAATAAAGAGTGGTTCTTCCCATTGCAGAACTGAAAAACATAATCCTAAGAATCCCATGTCAAAAGAAAAAGAGAGGCTGAGGGTTGAACACTGACCTTACAGGCCATCAAAGCAGTCATAACAGTCAAAGCTTGAGGAGGAATCCATTCTTTTGCTTAGGAAGTAGGGCAGGAAGATGGACGTTGGGTGAAGGGAACAAGGGACAAGAGTCAACTATATGGAAACACAGTTATTCAACACAGTAATCATGCTCCTTTGGCCCCCCTCCCACTCCTTTAAATATGGTTACAAAGACCATTTAAATTTCACAGGAACTATACATACCACTTTAGAAGAGAAATGGAAAAAGGACTGCAGGCTGTCCCTCACCGGAGTAAAGGGGAATCTTAGGTAGTCAACTATAACGATCCAGGTTTATAGTCTAGCAGGACATCAGTATTACCACTGCTTCACATAGTTTTGCAAGTTCAGAGTCTCTTTTCCACATCATGTTGAAAAGGTGAGAGAACTGGCAGCGAGGGTTCCCAAAACCTCATGTTGAAGTGTTGGATCACACTTCATACTCGCCTCATAAATCTCTACCTAAATCTTCTTTGGCAAGGAGACTCTCCCTGGATGTATCCTGTCAGCTTGTTGACTTGTGCTAGCTTGTACACTATGCCAGGGTTATCTGCACAGTATTGTCACAGCAGGCTGTCCAAGGTCTGCCTTGTGCCCAGGGTCAAGAAAAGGAAAATTTTCACCCCTTGATGGATGATGGTGAAATCCAGGATTTGCCAGCAACAGTACCTTTTTTGGAAATTAACCATCAGTTGTGGCTAACGAGACTCCAACAATTTTGCAATTATACATTTTCCAAGTCCAGACATATTGAGCCACAGACAGGTCAATGAAAAGTCAGTGAAAAGAGGGTATAATCATATATTCTATGATACCAGTATGATTGAAATCAAAGTTAAGGAGACCCAGAATGTCAGAGCTGACATTTGTGAAGCTGCTCAGGCAGATGTTTGCCTGGAGAGTCGCTCTTCCATGGACGGAGGATGCTACCCATTGCAGAACACAAAGGTGATTATCCCAGAGATCTTCTACAGACATTTCAGCTCTCCTGGGCCTGATGTATAAAAAAAGTAAGTACTCACAGAGCTTGATGTGTACTCAAGATTCCTTGGAGATTTCCCTGTCTAACTCCTCATTCAGTTTTTCATGAGTCTGAACAACATATCCTGTATGGAGTGTTGTTGAGGCATGATTTGCAAAGGCTTCTGTGAGGAAGAAACCTCGCCTCATCCCCTCCTGTACAAGGACTGAGTCAAGAATAAGGACTACAGTATGAGGGAGGATGGGGCAGGAGTGTATTTTCATGTTCCGGTTATGTTTTTGGTTTGTTTTCCTAGGAGGACGTCCATCTCTGGAAACTGGAAGGCAAACACAGGTTCTGCGATGCTAGAACAGATCGCAATGACAGAGAGGTAAGGAAGAGGGTTTCAAGACAGTATTAGCTATTCTTGGGTTAGAAGGGAGGAATTGTGTTTCAGACTTTGGTTAATTGAGGGAAATGGTAAGTGAGGTCTCCCGGGAGGCTGGATAAAGGAGTTTAAAAGACCGAGTGTTTCCTTAAAAAAAATACTAAGGGCACAAAGGCAAACTGTCCTATTTTGGAGAACAGACTGGAAGTACAGCTAGAGACCAACATTGCTAAATCATTAGATCTTTAGTGAATGTAGCCACAGGAAACAAGACCAGCATGCTAAGGTCAAGCACATGAGCACAAACATGTACGGATAAAATCAGAAAGGTCACAGCACAAAACAAGAAGTAACAAGAAGTTATTCTAAGTACATTACTAATGAGAGGCAGACACAGAAAAGTGTTTTTCTTCTGCTCAACAGAGGGAAAAATCTGTCAGCTGAAGTGTTGAAAGCACTTTTTTGCACTAGTATCCCCAAAGTGGACACTGTTTTAGCTAAGGTCTTCGCACTGCTGAACACAGCAGAAAGAATTGCCTCAAGCATTTTACAGACTAAAATTTGCAGATTGTACTTCCGTATATTCAAATCACTGTGATATTTGCTAATACTGCAACTGCATGACATTGTTGACGTGGTAACTTAAGTTTTGCTGTAACTCCCAACTGTATTCTGCAGAACTGCTATCAAGTCACTTCTTCTCCATCCTATTTAAGTAGATTATTCATAGATTTATAGAATCCATAGATCACATGTAGGCACTCACCCCTAGTGAATCTAAGATTTTTTCAGATTATACCTCCAATTTGCCAGGATCACGATTAATTCTGACTCTGTCCAGGTTTGGGCACCACATCTGAAGAGAGATAGCAAGGAGCTGCAGAAAGCCCAAAGGACAATAAAGGGAACACTCAAAGAAAACATAATCAGCCTATGAGAAAAGCATGCAAAAATTGCAAACAATTGAAAAATTTTTCCACCTTTTTCAGCTAGCAGACCACTGATATTTTTCCAGTAGAGGTGTAAACTCATGCATAATGAATCTACGCCTGGAGTGCAGAGGTTCACTTTACTTCATTAGCTGTCACAGAGCTGGAAGAAGTTGTCCACAAGCTGAGCACCACTTCAATCCAAAGATGAAAAAACTTACAGGGCACAAGCTCTTCAAATATGTAAAAGGCTACTAATAGGGCATTACTCACTCCTTATATTACTAGTACAGTAGTGTAAGAAATAATGGGCTTAAATTATAGCAGAAAAGGTTCATTTGAACATTTCCTGTATTTCCTAATGGTAAGGATTGCATAGCACAGAAATGGATTGCCTGGAGGAGATGGGGAATCTCTGCACTCTTCTGGACCAGATTAAAGAAATGTCTCCTCTTTGGGGTACAAGAGTTGTGCAAGTGATCATCTAAGGTCCCTTCTGCACCTTTACTTCTGTGAAACAGGGAAGCCAAGCCAAACCCCAAATCAGATGCTGAAGGTGACTCTGCAAGACCCTAATAGGACTGTGGGAACTGCACATTATTATGCATCCCAGTTGTTTTTAACACAGCTAAAGCTAGAGAGACGAAGGGTAGACATTCCCTCATTGTAGTGTTGTAGGACTAAAACCCAGGTTCCTGCCAGCCTGGCACGCTGCATTTTGAAGGTTCATTTTATAACTGTAGCACCACAATTCACCACTCTAGCCTTATCCAGCCATAAATGCAACAAATCCCGTTGAAATCCATGAGCCGTCAGTGCATGCAACAAGGCAGGAGCGTGCAGAAATGTTCTGATGAGTAGGAGCAACCTGAAGTACCTACTGTACTGAATGGTAGCCCAAAGGATAGACAAGTTCAGGTAATACTAGGCAAAATGGCAGTAAATACTCTGCAAATGCTACCCCGATGCATATGCATAAATATGCTCTTCTGTCCACCCCAGCAGCCTTGCCGCCTCCCAGTGCTCACCTAGGGCCAGCAACGTTGAAGACGTAGCTATCAGGGTCTCTGGCATGGGCAACAATTCCCTGAGCTTGGCTGCTGAACCCAGACACGTAGAGACATCCCTCAGGAAGAGAGGTGGTTCCCACCACGGTGTCCCAGGGTGTGGGGCCACAGCAGTGCACGAGGGGGGCTCGTCATGCCTCTTGCCTGGCTCGTGGGGTCCATAGTTCTCCTCCTCCTTATGCTAGTGACTCCTCTTCGGGTTCTGTTTTCCTCAGGGGGACTGGGGCCTATGTGCTTGGTCTCCTCATTAGGGATAAGAGAGCACCGGTAGTCATATAAGCCATATTCTTGTTTCTTCCCACAGACATTGTGTTCGCACAAGTTGATCATTATATTGTCAAGCTACGGGGACTCTGCCTGGCTTCAAGGACGTAAGCTTGTTCTTTGGCCAGAACAGCTCTTTTCCCAGTCCCTGTAGGGTCTGCAAAATGTCAGTGTTTTCATGAGACCGTGGCCTTCCCTCCCCTCTCCGCATCTTGTCATAGTCCTGCTTACAGATCTGCTGTTCTGAGATTATTTTTATTGAAATGGTCAGGACTGCGGCACAGCTGCACAGGAAATAAAACCAGGCCACCTCATTCCCTCCTCGTTTCCACAGCGGGGGGATGCGGTCCCCCCATAATACACCTCTTGTCATTCTCTCTCCTCCTCTGGCGTCGGGATAGCTAAGGGGGTACCAGCTCACGTTCCCATCCTGGGACAGCTAGAGAAAAGGGCTGCAGCCTGTAGCTCTCCCTCTAACAAAACAGTGCCTGGTCCACATGATGGGACTGCCTGGCTAGAAGCAATGTCCAGGGGATAGAAGGGAGGCAGGAGACTGTTAAAGGATGAAATTGAAAGAGTAAATTGTAAAAAAGCAGGAGCTGCTGGGTTACAGATCAGGGAGGGGATGGCTACTCCTTGCTAAATTCTGCACTCGCTTTCCGATCTTATTCCATCCCCAATGTGCAGGATGTCTTATCAGGAGAAAGCTGCCTGCATAATGGAGGGCTTTCAGGCAAAGCCAATAAAAACGCTAAGGGGCGAACACTACTGGGAGATTAAATGAGCTAAATATTTATAGCTTGGCTAAATGACAACCAACTGGAGATCTGATGTAAACACCAAGGAAGGAAAGAAACATTTTAAGGTGGCTTTGAGGGCAGGATTGAAACAATCTGAAATGAAGGGAAGCTTTAGGCAAGATTCTTTTTTTTGCTCCATCTCCCTTGCAAGAGAGGGAGGCAATGACGCAGCAAAGCATATGAAATATGCCTTGTGATAAAAAGGGCTCCCGAATCTCTTTGTGCTCCTGTGGGCACTGGGACAGGTGGCTATATTTGGTGGATTACCTAATGACAGCTAATCCTAGGCCATGCTTCTGTGGTTTCTGCAGGTACAGACTCTGGGCGGACGCCTGCGCGGAAATGTTTGGAGGTCTTGACATCTGCGCTGTCAAAGCTGTCCACAGCAAAGATGGAAAAGACTATATCATTGAGGTGAGAGCATGGGGAACCTGAATGCAAGTCTCTTTTGGGAAGTGTATCTGCAAACACGCTCCCTCAGAGTTCACATGCACCAATGTGCTCGCTTGTCCCTGGGTGCGTGGTCCAGCAGTCACTGCTCCTCCGTGCCCACCTGTATCCTCCAAGTTGTGGCCCGCCGATACGCAAGAAACTGATTTAGAGTCCCAGCTAAACTGGCAGATATGCAGCAAAGTGTCAGGACTGAAGTGCCTTCATTTCTCAATGTCGACTGTGAAAGGAAATGGAGAGCCACAGACTGCTTGGCCACCCCAGCTTTCCAGCTGATAAATCCCCACAGTGCAGAATGCTACCAGCATGTGACAGATGCCTTCTTATCAAGCACAGAACAGCCTGCAAGTGCTGCTGGCAGCTTCCATAGTTTGGTATGTCTCTGCACCAGTGCCCCAGAACCATCCTTCCTAGGCTAAGCACTCGCAAAGCCGGTGCATCTCATAGCTGCTAGTAGGGATCAACAGCATCATGAACGAACATGCTCATATTCAGCCCAACCTGAATTCAGGCACCAGATGATGCTAGCATGTTAGTCATGTTAACCTTCCCCAATTATCTACACAGAGGTCCGGCAGGTGATTCAGTCCATTAAAAATCTCAGTTTCTCTCTGAATGAACCTGTCATTCTCCAATCACTTTAAAGGGAAATTCAGTAACAAAAATCCTAGCTGCATCTAATTTAAAAGAGTAAAATAAATGAGTGTAGCAAAAAGGTCCATAAGTATCAGGAACAATTTAATTTAAAGAACAGGTGTATTTTCTAAAATCTTTTGCCCGGACAGCATTCACTACAATAACAGACCAGCAAGACAAAGCAGCACAGTGTTACTATGGGCAGTGTGGACTACAAACTTTCGTGTTCAGAGCTAGACAGACTGTGGCTCTAAGAGCTAAAGTTCAACGTGCTCCTTGCCAGGCCAGGCGGCAGATGTGGGAGTGGGGTAAATAGCACGTTCGGGTCATCCTAACAGGGCAGAGAAGGAAAAGATGGCCAGAAAATCAAAGTGGAAACTTAAGAGACACTCTGGGGGAGAGAAAATCTGGCAAGTAAGCAAGTGCCTCTGTCACTATGTGACTCAAGAAGGCACAGCATCTGACCTGCTGTAAACTCCACCAACACAGGCCAGCTGAGGAAGATGAGCAGAGCCAGCCTATGGCTTCATGCAGGGGTGCTGACACACTGGAAAGCTATGTGTGGGAGAGCAGTCCCACCCGCTGAGGGTTGGGATGCTGATGAGAACCACATGAGCCCTCCAGCAACTGTGCATTCCTGCATTATGTATCCGCTCTCCGGGGAGCAGTGACCTGTCAAAGGCCATGTGATATAAGCGTGCTGCCAGCAACCAAACGCTGGCGAGCCTCCGTCTTTCCCGAAGTGATGGGGCCACGGCTGATGGGTCTGCTCCTGTATGTAATTCATCAGCATCCCCCAGAGCAGACCGTCTCCTTGCCGTGCACTTTTATATCTCTATGCACATGTAGCTAAGAAAGGAAGAGCAAGAAAGCAGTCTTGCTAGAGATGACTGCAAGGACATGTGGACTGTGTCCATACATGTTCAGATGTGAGATGTGGTTTTCATATCGCTGCATCGGTTCTTGCACATAAGCCCATGTACGTGCACACATGGCTAATTCTGTGCTTAAGGGTTATATGCCTCTGTCTGGGTATACCTCTGGGTTTTCACATCTGCCCCCGTGTGTGACAGACTGGATGAAAAGCACATCCGTACGCTAACAGCCATCATCAGCTTGCACACAGAGAGAAATGCACGCTAATACTCCACTCTCTGAGACCAAGGTAAAAAGCAATAGATCTAATATGACACAAATCAGAAGAAACATATCAACTTCAGATGGGTCATGCTGAATTATCCCAGCAGAGAACCTGATTGAGCAGACCTGATGTACCAATATCTAGCAGGCATTCAGACGCCAGGCTGATGGACGTTGTCGGGAACGGAGTAGAGCAGTGCAATACAAAGAGCAGAACAAAGCCAAATAGGCACCTTTTCTACTTTATGCAGATCTGAGGGCAATGCTGACAAGTAATTAATTGCCTCCAGCCTACACTCTGGGGTACTTTTCTTGGTCTGAAACTGATCCTTTATTTTGCTTTTTTCTTTTGATAGTGGGAGAAAAAAGTTATTTGACAGTGCGACAGTTATATTTTTCTTGGTGAGAAGAAACAGTGTGCTGTGACATTTTACAAGAAAGCACGCCTAAACGGGCTGAACAAATAAGGAATTTGCACAATGCAATTGCAGGCAGTAATTAATTTTCACAGTGCAAAGCAGTTCTCTAGGAAAGATTCACAGAGGTAGTGATGGGCAGTTCTATGAACTGAGATTTATCACAGTGGTTTGTTGCAAACAGAATCATCAGATTAAGACAGATGAGTTATCAACCCAGCACAAGAGTAATCTTGCACCCATGGTATTTGCTGTTACTTGAACTTCACCTTCTTTTCTTTTCCCATGGCAAACAGCAGAATCTAGTACGTTTCTGCCCTTTCAAAGCACTAGCACACTTATGTACCATTTTCATGGCTCGTATTGAAAACTTTGAAGAAATCAATAGATTTCTTTAAAGTTTCATTCTATTAAAACAGCTGTGAATTTAATGGTAAATGCTGGTACTTCTTTTCCTTCTGCTTTAATGAACTTTGTCACTTTAAGGAAATATTCAGCATGAATAGTCAGCACTTGATCAGAAGGCCAGATCCTCAAAACGGTGCAAGTTCAGTACCACTGTTAGCAGCCAGATTCTCAAAAGAGCTCAGCAGCATGTATGGTTTAATAATCTCCCCCCGCCCTTTTTTTTGGTAATCTAACCCTTTTCCACATGTCTGTTACGCTGACAAATATGGAGCAAGTAGAGGGCAAGAAAAATGATCCATGTGATTTATTCTTCCTCGTGCATCAGCTAAGCCCTACCTGCCATACAGCTAAGCTGTGTTACTAGACCTACGCCTTGCTGCCCTGCAAGAAGCCCTGCCTGTCCCTTTAGCACTGCCATATAATTTCTTTTGATATGTCTAATCATCTGTTTCCTTCCTTCCTTCCCGAAAAATCACCTAACACTCCGCTCTTGCACATCAGAGCATGGAATAACAAGTCCAGCCTTCAGGCCTCAGTGTCAGATAGGCGCAGGGGGAGGACCGGGACAGGGTTTTCCTGAGTCTCTTCTCTGCCCAGCTGCTTTCCGCTCCCCCCTCGTACACCTTATCAGGCAACAGCAGCTGCATCAGGAGCAGCTACTGACCTTGGGCAGCTACAAAGGCCAGGTCCATATGTGCCAACATCTTCTTGTCTTGCCCAGCTGTTCTGTGATCTCCCCAGGAAGAGATAAGTGCAATCTGTCTGTGATTCATGTACCCCTCTCAGCCGTTTGATTTATTTCAGCATTAGCATTCACATCTGCCCAGTTCCCAGAGGACAGACAAGGTGACATCTCATGCTCCTTTTCAGTTCAGTGGCAACCAGCTGCGTCATCTTGCCCACAGAAATCACTGCCGTTTTCAAAGGCCTTCCCTTATGCATGTGATTGTTCATTCCCGTATTTGCAGTCTCCCACAGCTCACGTTCCCCTGCCAGACACTACACAGCAGGACAGCAGACACCATCATCCCTGGTGTACCTTCACTGGTCCGGGTGGGACCTGCTCAAGGGTGTATTGCCCCTGGTGCCTTTGTTTCATGAAACAGCATCTTCCCCTTCCTCTCAAGCCACTGCTGCCACTGAAATAGGGGAAAGCAGTCCTTAAGATGGGGAAATGAGGGGTTTGGGGTGTTTGGACCAGAGCTGTATCTCAGTTACTCACAGAGAGGGTTAGGGAGTCGGGAGCTAGGCTTGGCTGGCCAGCTTGTTAGCAGAGTAATGGCATCATCTGGTGGTCAGACAGGTCCCTCGCACGGCGCCTCGCAGGGAGCTGGGAGACCTCTTTTCTCACGCATGGACTGGAATTGCCAAATGAAATGGGAATGCTTTTAAGGTGGGAGTGGAAGGGAGAGAAACCTGCGCAGGAACCTGCTGGAGGGCCCTCAGGAGCCACTGGCTAGTGAGACACAGATGGGAACTGGCCGTTCCCTGCCACTGCTAGGAAACATCGCCTTTCCCCACCTCATTTTTTAACAGAGAAACAGTGAAGTGGACAGTGGAATGAAAAGCCACTTTGTGTATTTAGCTGAGCACTGCCATCTAATTTTCTAACCTCCTCCTTTCACTCCCTGGGTCAAGTGGGCCATGGATACAAACACCAACTCACTCTTCATGCAAACCCCAGTTAAACCTTCCTACGCCGCTTCTCTTGTGCTCATACGACACACCTACAGAAAAGAATCCAAATTAATAGTTATTCTGCAAGAAGAGACTAGAATACAAACTCGATGAACTCACCTCACTGATTTCCCTTATTTTAAATCTGAAAAAAAAAAGGGTGCAAAACTTTCCATTTCACTCCAAGAGTGGACTCTTGCAGCCTTGCCAGGGTGGAGTACACTTCCGATTGTTATCTGAGCATGAGTCAGTCCTTTTCTTGAGCAATGCAACCTTTAACTCTGCATTTCCAGGGTTTTTAATGTTTGGTTTAAAAATAAAAGCAAAATAAAATAAACTTTTCCAACCCTGATATTTTGGTACAATTATATTTACTCCAGCTGAATCTTAACTTCATCATAGTGCAGTTCTTCCTGTGGGATTTAGCTAATGTTTGCAAAGCACTTGATTTATGATGAACTGTTGAAAATTATGTTTAGCACTGCTATACAGCTGAGGGTCTGCTGTGCATTCGTTATTATTGTTGTTGTCAGACCATTTCTTACCTCAAAGACCCTTTGACAGTTCTCCTTTCCCCATCCTCACAGTCTTGCTTCCCAGCTTTCCCCAGCACAGTTGTAGTACTTGCTTGGGAAGCGGTCGTATCGCAACAATATCAAGAAGACAAGCATAAGTTTACTTTTCTGCATTGGGTGCTGTTGTTTGGGTGAAGTCCTATTCATTACACATCTGTGGTGTTTATTTCCCCTCTCAGGGTGCAGTGCTTTGCATTGATTAATTCCAAATGTCTTCTGGTTTCCTCCAGACCCTGTTGCTCTCTTCTCCTTCGGTACATGTTATTTCCCTTCTCCTGTGGCCTCTTCTGTTGCAATGTCACCCCCAAATACTGTGGTGCAATGCCAGAGAGACCTCATCCATCAGAGGCATCTCCTCAGGACGTGTGAAGAAGCACATTTGTGTTCAGTTGTTTTAGAAAGCCTCCAGCCACCAGAAGTCTTGGCTTGGCTTCCAAGTTGTGAAGTGAAGGAAGATGGGGAGTAGGGGGAAGTACATGCCATTTCCAAAAAAAACTAAGTGATATCCCACACCTAGGAAAGTCAAGCATGTTTCAGCATGGAGGGGAGTGGTGACTAGAGGTGTTGGCAAGGCCGTGGAGACACAAAGCAGGTTGGTGTGAGAGGTGAGTTGAAACAGGCAGAAGCCACCAGGAAACCTCCTTACTAACTGTTGTTTTTCCCTCCTGTGGCAGGTGATGGACAGCTCAATGCCCCTGATTGGGGAACATGTGGAAGAGGACAGACAGCTTATAGCCGATCTGGTTGTTTCCAAAATGACTCAGCTTGTCATCACTGCTGGATCTACGCCATCACCGCTGAGGCCTTGGGTATGAGTGAATAGAGACCTTATGGCCAAGTTGTTTTACTGAACTTTTTTTTCTCTTTCTCCTCCCTGTGGGTGTCAGGTAGTCAGACATGTCAGTGAGTTGAACAGTCCCATATGGGAGTGTACTGGATAGATTGACTCCTGCTCCTCCAAAGAAGTCTTACATAGACTCTTTGAAGTGGGTGCCCCAAGAAACACCTCTCTCCCCCTTTCCCTCCTTCCATATAACTGTGGCATCACACTGGTAGTGTGGGCCATGCATCTAGACATACTGGCTTGCTAAATTCATAGATTCATATTGAAGCCAGCCATTTTTAGAGGTGCTTGTAATGCCCAACTCCATCTCCATCTAACACCATCCTTCAGAATAGGTTTCATTCCAGTTTTTGCATCCCTGATGAAAATCTGTGCTTCCCAGAATGGAAAGTGGGAATCTCCACCAAGAGTTGTTCCATTCCTTACTGCAGCCTTTCTTCTTTGGGGATGCCCTTCACTCCCTTCATCGGGGGGAGGCCTGACTAATGCTGAATTCATATAAGAACCTGTCATTTTTGCATTTAAACTGACCCCTTAATGCTTCTTGTGTACATTCATTTTGAGCATCAAATGCATCTAACCTTAGTGCCACATTTCCCAGTGGCAGTTCTGTATAAATGAAACACACCAGAACATAATCTGTGTCTCCAGGTGTATGTGCTACACCTCTTCCAGTATCTAGCAGGGACCCAAGAACGAAGGTTTGAGGACAACAAATCTATACAAAAGAAAGGACAGGAGAGTAAACAGGCTGAGGGATAACAATGACTGCAATGCACTGGAGCAGTTTCCCTTTCCACTTGAGACAAAAAATGGGAGAAAGCACTTTATGGCTCTCTGCCTTTGTCCTATGACAGCCCACTCCTGCTAAACCAGATCCCCAGCATGAAGAGTATTCAGGGTAACTCCAAACCAAGTTTTAGCTAGAGTGAGGGTGTAAACATTTAATAGACACTAAAAATGCTTTGAGGCAGGGAAGGGGATACAGAAGGGATAGGATTTACTCTGGCCAAAGTGAAATCAACAACTGCCATCTGAAATAACCAAGATATAGAGTGTATAAACTAAGAGCAAAGGGGAAGCCAACAGAAACTGAGAACTTGGACAGATGCATCTGTTTCCTATGTCTGTAATACACTGGTACAGGATTGGATTGGATTACAACAGACCTAAAATAGGGTCAAAATAAGAACCAAAAAAATGGTCTTGGAGGGATAGGCTGTCAAATGGAAGAGTTAAATAAGAAAAGGGTCTTCATCAAGAATACAACCTACAAATATCTGTATACAAAATCACGAAAATCAAAACCATAAACATGTTAACTAGAGTGTTTTGCTATAGAGAAAGACCTCAGTACAACGAACAATGCAGAAACTGCACAAGCTACTATTACTGACATAATGCTATAACACATAGTTACAAATGTGCAGAGAGAAGTAATTACATGTGACACTGGTGAGATGCAGAGCTAAAGCTACAGGTGAAGACTTCCACAGAACAAAGAAAAATAACAATTCTGAATACAAGGACAGCAATACTGAATACATTGAAATATGAACCCTTGGATATCCTATGGGTATGCACAGAATATCTATAGATTTTATTGGAGCTGTCTATACTAGTCTCTGGATCAAGAAAAACTGAGAAATCATGAAACTGAGTGCACAGCATTGACAGAGATGGAAGAAGCAACAAGTCATAATAATGTGACACTGCAGCTATCAAGAAGCAAGTCAAATAGCACAGTGGGACAGCAATTCAGAGGGAGTTCCCCATCTCTGTAGGTGTCTGCTTCCTGGAACTGCAAAATTCAAGCACGATAGGAAACAACACCCTGAACTAGCCTTAAGAAACACCCAGGTACAAATTCAGAAAGTGAATATGTACCATTAGGTTTGATGTCCAAGGGACAGATGTGATATCAAAAAGTAACAGTATGACACAAGCAGTTAGAAAAGATAATTTTAATAAAAAAAGAAAATTAATCAACTACCTGGCATTAAAATTGTACGGATGTTATTTGAGAGACCGTTGTTTTCCAGAATGCGTATATACATTTCTGATCTGCTCCTGAACCAGGTATGCAAGAAATAAACTTCTAGAGTTAAGTGGCAAAGTGATAGAGGACATTCAAGACAAGCAAAAAAAAAAAAAATTTCCAAATTTGGAAATCTGACATTTAAGAAGACCTTTATGCACCATCATGCAAATAATAAAAGGGAACGTAAAAAGGATGGAAATTGATTTTGAAGAGCAGATAGAGGCAAGAATGAAACAAATACTTTGAGTTCATCAGAAGATGGAACTGCACCAAGAATTGGTGGGCTCTATGGATCATCCAAAGTTAAGGGAGAAAAGGAAGACAACAGGGACAGTGTTGTGACTCTAGTAAATTTAATTGCTGGAAGTGGGGAACTTCTTAAACTAGGTATAGTTTTTCCTGATCGGAAAGACAGAGGAGAGAACAAAAACAGTGATTAAATCAGTGATGACTGATACCTTTAAAAACTATTAAGCCCTCAGACCCAGATGGCTACATCCAACGAACCGAATTTAGGAAGTGACCAGGCTGCCAAGAAAAAATGTGCCATTTCACTAGAAACAGTTATTGCTCCAGAGGACTGGTGTAGAACAAATACAAAATATACTTTTAAAAAGTTGTAAGAGTAACGTAGAAAAATGTAGACGAGTCATGGACCTTACGAATTATCTCAGACAATAATTTAAAGAATAACACAGAAGACTAATAAACGAACAGAAGCACGGCTTAAGACCATCTACGACATTATTTTTTTTGTGAAGAAAAATGTCCCATTAATTTCCTTTTGATTCTTTTCCCCTCATTTCTTTGAGAATTCTTTCATAAAGTGGTAGATAACAGGCAATCAGTCAAAATAATGTAGCTAGACTGCCAAAAAGCCTTAGGCAAGGTAACAAACAAGAGCTACTAAAGAAAGCAAGCAGGGAGGGGCTAAAAGGCAAAGTTTCATTGTGGAGCAGAAGCTGGCCTCAGATAAAGACATAGATATGAGAGATGTTAATTCTTGCAAAGTTAGCAGAGAGAATATTTAAAGGACGCTAAGCCTGGTCGTGTTGATAATTGGGTTGGTTGAGCCCAGGACAGGATAAGATGTTAGTGACAACCTGGTTTCATGGTTACAGCTGCGGTTCTCTCCTCACCTCTCTGCTTCACCTCCATCCTTTCCCCTCACTGTTTCCCTTCCAAAGGCAGACCTTGGGCTGGCCCTCACCCCTTCATGTCTGAGCCTCAAAATCCTGTTTTGCCTTCATCTCTGAGAAGCCTTGGGTTGCCTGTAGGCAAAGGCTGTAGAGGTGAATATGAGATCCAATTCCCCTTCTTTGGCTGGTCTAATCAGGATGTCTTACAGCATTAGGAAAGTAAATTTCCACCAACACCAAGGTTTAGTGTCCCAAGCTATGTAGGACTAGAAGCCATGAATGGAAAATTCCCAGATTTTCCTCCCTGTCCATTTGCAAGTCCCAGATAAATACTGTAAAATATGGGCCAGCAACCTCATCACATTTATGTTAGTCACTTGAAACTCATTTCAATGCTTCCAACTATGAAATATTTCTTCCCATTTCCAGAATCACTTAGCTCATTCTCCTGGTCTTCCAGGAGCCTTGAAGACCCTTTTTTCATTGTGTTCTCCATGTAAATAATCCAGCATGTACCAGCCTATCTGTCTCCATCTTCCCCTGCTTTCATAAACAATTTTGTGCAATAGGCTTACTCAGACTTTTGTTAACTTTGGACCGGCCTTTGTGCAACAGTTCTGTGTTGCTTAATCTGTTTATTAAAATATCTGTCAAAAAGAGTAAACAGTGAGAGAGAAGAAAGTGCAGATGGCACCAACTTATTTGCATTAGTCAGGACCAGGGATGGCAGTGAAGAATATCTGACGGAGCTATGTATGTTAAGTCACCACAACAGCAAGTGAAACTCCCTATGGAAGATTGAAAGGTAAGCTAAGCTGGGGGGAGAGAGAGAGAACATAAACAATCCGTAGACCTTGCAAGTGGCACTAGCCATTCCCCTTGAGGAAGACTTTGTCGCATACAGGCTAATGAAAACCATTGCTACGCCTATGGTTGTGTTGACAAGGGAGAAGCAGGAAATGAGGATGCAGGAGAAATGAGCTGGTGATGTATACAGAGAACCCAGATACTGCTTCATCTGGAATAATGTAAGCAGACCTGCCTCTGGCATCTGCAGAAGGAATCACAAAGCTGGAAAGAGAAGTGGGTGATGAAAACAATTAGGGGCCTGGAAACATTCCCATGGAAGGACCGAAGGGATTCAGTCTCTTGGCTTTAGAAATGAGGTGAATGAGAGAGAGGGCAGTAAAGGTTTGCAAGCAAAATAATGACTGGCCTAGCAAGGGCAGGTTGTGAGAACTATTCCCAAAACTCAGAACAAAGCAAAGGAGTTAGCAAATGGGAAAGGCAGTGAGGCTGAGAGCTGAGCAAGACTCAAAGGGTCTGGGTGTAAATATCAAAACAAAATATCTGGAACTGATGCAAAGATTTTGTGGAGCAGATAATAAGCTTCATGTTTCAGGGTTGAAGCTGGCCCTTGCTTATTAGCAATCAAGAGGAGACCCCTTAGGGTAAAGAGCTGATTGCTCCATAGATGTTTCCATGGTTCATCCCTCCTTCCTTCGGAACATCTGGTGCTGGCAACTGTCCAAAATGGGAGATGGGACTAAGAGACCCCCTTGGGCCTGACACATTTGGTAATTCTTGATTGCCTAAAAACCATTCTAAACTGTAACTTCATTGTTATTCCCTGTGAGCAAACAACTCCTGTGCTCTTTATTACTCAGCTCTCCATTTTAGTCCCATGAGATTTTACCAGCCAGATGCAGCGTGTGTGTGTATGTGTGTTTAAGGAACACTTCATGACTCTGCAGTTCCTGTACTACCTCAGGGCTTCTCTTTGGGGACTCTGTATTAACTGGAATGGCTTTTTTTCCTCCAGCCTCCACAAGTTCAGCCTGCGTCAATGAAATCTCAGACTGGACCTCAGCTTGGACAACTGTCCCAACCACGGCCTCCTCCCCAAGGTACAGTTTTTTGGGTCCCATGACAGTGCGGACTGTGAAACCTAACAGTTTGCCTTCTAAATAAAAGCTATCAGGATAAAGGTTTCACTCCTTGTTCCAATTCACTGACAAGCAGGCAGCAAATTCAGTGTGCTGTCAAAGCAGCTTCTGCCATATTCCACAGCAGCTCAGAAAGTGGGATGAAAATTTGATACAGATCCAGTTGATACTGCGGTAGGATTTGGCTCAGCAAAACGAGGCCACATGAACTGGCGCAGGATTCCGGGCACAGAGTGTATTTGTGTTTGCATAAAGCTGTAGTGGCTACAGGTGTTAAGAAGTGATGGGAAGATGTTAGTGCCTGGAACAGACACCAAGGTAATGATGCCAGGATCCTTGATCCATCTGTCCAGGTGTTCCCCTGTCAGCAAGAGCACACCCCCAGCTCCTCCTGACAGCAGAAGCAGGTTTGACTCATGTGGCTTGGTCAGAACAACAGGTTTGCTTTATTGTCCCAATTTACGCTGAGGTGATGAGGCACAGGGCTGCCCACTGGGTACCCAGACCACACCAACCACTCAATTCATATAACCGATTAGACCCTACTTCTTGCTACCTTTGCCCCTTCCTTTCTCCACCCCAACCTCCTACCAAATTAACACCCACCTCTAATTACCTGTGACCTCATCAGTCGCAGTTTTGGTGTATCCAAAAATTTAGTATTTATGATACCAAATGCATCTATGTAATCTTGGTGTTACGTGGTATTACTGATATGAATTGTTGGCCTTGCAGGATACTACTCCCCATCTGTCTCCAGTACTCCCCTCCAATTCTCTGTGAAGTTTTTTCTCACATAACTCCCCCTTGACCAACTGTGAAATCCAGCCAGCCCTCACAACGCTATCTGTAATTTTTGTCAGCTTCTCACACTGTTATCTGTCATGTCCAGCAATTTCTCATGTCACTTCCAACTGTTTTCCACATCCTCTTCAGTCCTGAGAGTCTGCTACCAACATGGCTGAAGCTACCTGCTGACAATGCTGGAACAGGTGTATGGATAGCGATAGGGTACGCAGTCTCACATCAAACTGCTGGGCCCATGAAGGGACCACTGACCCAAACCAGCAGATTCAGCTTTCATCTCCTGCAGAGAGTTGGTTCTCCACCAACTCTTCCTTCCCAGTGCAGGAAGGGCTTGCCAAGGACAAGAAATATTAGTCACATGGAAGAGTACAGCACGTTGAAGTGACTCCCTTTGGGGAGAGTGGCAGAGCTTCTTTAGTGAAGGAGGTAGAGAAATGGACAACAACTCTAGAGACATGGGCATGACGCCAGTTTTAGGCCTACAAGAGAAGTTTTCCCTTATCCTTCTGCATGAAGCTACTCTGAAGAGTCTCTCCCCTTAGGAAAACCCATTCTTCCACATAGATGCTCCTTGCTTGTTGTCCACCACATGCAATTCCTCATGTTTTTGTCTACATCTCCCTTTCAGGCGGACCACGCCAGCCTCAGGCATCTCAGCCTCCACGGACAAACGCACCTCCACAGCAGCGGCTCTCTCCTCAAGGACAGCAGCCCCAGAGTCCCCAGTCCACTTCACCTCAGCAGCAAAGGTCACCTGGATCTCCACAGCAAGTCCGATCGGCAACTGGGTCCTCTCCAGTCCAGCCTTCCAAGGCAGGTGTGTTCCCTCCACAGCAGCCTAGACCTCCTGCTCAAGGCCGGGCTCCTAGCCAGCCAAGCCCCACCGAAACGTCCAAGCAGCAAGCCACCCCACACCCGCATCTGAAGTAGGTGCTCTGTTAAACTGCTAATATCTGTAGATAGTAGAATAAGGCTGTCAAAAAAGTACCCTGAGCTGACATGAAGAACGTATCACCTGTTGTCAGGCAGTAGTCCCCAGGGACAAAGGCCTGGACAACTGCGAGTGACTTCAGAGGTATATAAGCCTGGGCATAGCAGGCCACCATTGACATGCTGTCAGGAAGAACAAGTTGTACTCGACATCTCCACGATTTCACATTCTTCCTCTTGTTCATGTGCTCGTTGTTAATCGTGTTCTCTACCCCAGCCATATCAACACATCTACTACCTTCCCAGCAGGGTGTACACTCCTTAAAGGCTGTAATCAGCACATTATGGGCCAGAAAGCTCAACAAGAGTCATGCCTTCGCTATTCCCTGGATGCAGAGCCACACAAGGTTCTTCACCAGGCAATTGTTTGCAATTGGCAGCAAAAAGGCAGGGGGGGCAGGGGGAAGTGGAAGTGGTACTACTTACATATATAAAATTCCAGACGGTGACTGTATGTTTAAGCGCTCTTCTGGAGCAGAGCACACCACTGAATTATTGTGGATCTTTGGTAGCAGCCTTTGCTCCCACCCTTCATGGAGCATATCTGGCTGGCACTGTGGTAGGAAAGACTGGCAAAAAAATGTTTGGCGTCGACAAAAAGTTGACACAAGAGCAAATTGGTATGAACAGGCCAGAACAAAATATAGGCTAGGAATGAGAAGACAGTTTCTAGGCAGCAGAGGAGTGATGTTCTGGAACAGGCTTTCAGTGATGATGTCTACATAAGCAAGGCAAACCAAGAGCAGTGTAGTTAAGGATCAAAATGTTGGTGCTAAGGATGCAGTCGCCACACTATACATGTTTCAGGTACTTTAGTTCAGAGTCTTGTCTTGTGCTGAATGCCTATTACTGACAGGAGAAACCACACAGTGACAAAGCATGGTAGTGGGGAAAATCGGGATACACACCCAGCAGGAGCAGTGTGGCCACCATAAGATCTGCATAACACAGCTGACAGTCAGAGCAGACGTGCCAGGGAGAGCAGGCAACAGCACACGTTGCAGGGGACATGGCTACCAACTTGCTGAACCTCTCATGCTCTCACATCTGAAAGGACAGGACCATCATTCATGGTACGGCTGATGAGAGACAGGTGACCCTCAGTACGAATCCAGTCTTCTGTATTAGTAGCAAAAGGACTTAACTGTTCCTCACAACAGTCGCACCAAACGGCAACTGCATACTTTTAGTCAGATGTTTTCATAAACACTTACTAGTCTGGACGGTGATATTGGAGCCACCTGCCCGTGTCCCATCCTCTTCCACCCCCCCCCACCTCCGCCATTCCTAGATGTCTTAGCATATGGAGATTCTTCTTGCTAACCTTTCCTTTTATCCTTGAATTTGTCTGTGTGATGGAACACAAAGCATCAGTAACCAGCTTTGAACTACCACCTTGTCCTGCTGAGTCTGAATTCTGTTTTCCATTTCAGCAAATCACAGTCCCTGACAAACACCTTCAGCATATCTGAATCATCTCAGCGGGGAAATGCCAATGAAGACGAAGCAAAAGCTGAGACCATCCGCAACCTGAGGAAATCATTTGCTAGCCTGTTTTCCGATTAATAGCCCTGCAGCTGGATCTGTGCTTTTGTCAGCCCTTACTCTTCATATCAGCGTACCTGACATCATCCTGAAATACACTCAATGGTACCCAGTGATTTACAACTAACACCTGGGTAAAGGGAATTTAGGAAGCTATAGTTGTTTTAATACAAAGAAAATATTCTAATAACAGTCTGAAAAGTGACTATATAAACGTGGCACTATTTCATTGGTTTTTGTGCATCAGAATCACATCTATTCAAATGACTGAGTTGTAAAGCAAATTTTACTCTTGCTAACCCCTGTGGAGTCAACAGAGTTATAACAGTGCAAACTAGATTTTATTTCTATTTGTATATAGTCAATACAATTGCTAACTTCCAATTACTGAATCCTTTTTGAGGCTGAGCTAAAAAAAAATATAGGCTTATTTCAGAAACAGATGTGCAAAGACAGAGTCAAGAATAAGTATTCGTTGACTGATAAAGTGAGCATGCTTGAGAATAGAAACACAGTGAACTGTGGAACTTCATGATACCAACTTTATAAAAAGTCACTTTTCAGAGCAAAACTACATTCAAGTTAAATATGGTACCAGGCATCAGTAAGCGCCAAAGCTCACATGAGCAGGTCATCCAGATGGACTGCTGGTTTGTTGCAGATCACTCTGCTCATAGCAGATAAAACATCTCTGTTTCATGCCTTGCATTTATGTTCCCTGCACGTGATTCCTGAGTTCTGAGAGAAAAATGTCCTGTTTTAACCCTGTAGCCTTAGCTCAAAAATAACCTGAGAAATGGGCCTTCCACACGAAAACCAACTTCTTCCCCTGCCCCTGGAAACACGAGAGTTCATGTTCACAGTTCACACAAATTCCAGACAAAACCCAGCTAAACTCCCAGCACTTTGGTGACTTGGTCACATCTGGCTAAGTATGTCCCCCAGGAATATGCTTAATTAATAGCAGAGCTGATGAAGTGCACATACTGGTGTGCTGAGTGTTCCATAATACCGAATGGGCAGAGAGATGGAGTGAAATCCTGTCTCCCTCCTTGAACTCCCATTGACTTCACTGGGGTGAGTGCAAAATGAATGCAAGGTGACAAACCTGCAATAGAACAGGAAAACTATCCTTTACAACAAAACTCCTTTACAACCAAGATGAGCTGGGGTCCATCCAGAGACACCAAGCCATGGGAGGACATGTATGGGATTGCCCCAAGCAGGTAATGATCAGTATTAGTCCTCCCCGACCACCCCCAAGAATTATTCTTCCAGAGAAGACAGAGATGGATCTTTGCCAGACGTGCTTTTCGTCTAAGCCTGCAACACAGAATGAAGCTGTGTATGAGCACATACATTAGAACTGGGACACGGCAAAAAACAGGAATGACACAAGCTACATTCATGATTGAAAAAACTGCCCTGGGTAAATCAATGTATCTATGGCTGTTTCTACCAGCTGAGAACCTACTCATTGCACCATGCTAGTTCTGTTTATAACACACCTAATGCCAGTCCCCATCCCACCTCCTCGACTTGACTTCACGTTTTGTCAAGTACTTTAGTCACAAACCGTGCATACAGCTTCAAGGCCAGACTTTTGGCTTTGTGCTTCCCTTAGCAACTTCACCCTGATGACACTTAGAAATGCCCAGGGAACCAGGGAGGTCAGTAAATTAAAAACATTTGAGCCAACGGCAGAGATCTTTGCTGTCACTTAAACAGGGAGATCTCCAAAGCAGCAAGAGCAACAGCAGCATTTGCCATCTTGGATCTTACATTCACTGGTGGGAATAAACTCAAACAAGCAACTCCTTCCCGCATAGCACCTGTAATGAACATCTAAATCCAATGCAGTCATCTGGACCTTGTACGACCTACCCCTGAGCAGGCCTTTACACATATAATGGCTTTCGTGACCTGTGCACTTTCAGGCAAGTAACAGCATAGCTTTTCCAGTTTGGAAGGCTCTCAAGAGACTCATCTGGATCAATGATTTATACCTCAAGTTCAGTATTATAGAACCACCCTATTCCCTGATGATTTATCTTTTTTTTTCTTTTCTTCCCAGTTCTGTGTTATCCTTCCAGGTTTGCTAAGCAGTTTACAATATAGCATCATAATTACATGTCATTGTCTGAGAAAAAAAACAGACCCTGCTGTTTTGCAGTCTCCAGGAGCAATAAAAGAGTGACAAATGGCCTTGAGCAAGCACTGTCCCACTGGCAAGAACAATAGCAGATTAACAGGCTCTACTACATGGAGAGGAGGTAATACAACTCTGGTGGGAGAGAATTTCCTTCTATAACACTTCCTTCAGCATGGTTTATGCCCTTCCCTACTAAACGGTCACCAGAGATGCAAAGACAGAAATAAAAGTTTACTGCCAGAATCCTCAATTGCTCTATCCCCTGAATCTTTTTATGTCTCTCTTACCAGTACAACCTATACAAAAAATAAGTAACTAGTGACTAGTATGGCATGGCCCCATAAATCGACCCCAGTTCATCACTGAAACCACAACGGTTGGATCATTTGCTGATGCTGCATTTGAACACAGCAGGGCTGTCCTCCAATGGACCACAGTAACAGGATAGCACTGTTGACTAGATACCCAGCAGTGACTCAGATCTCTCCATTTGCCTACAGCTCCCAGCTGTCATCTTTCAAGGGACAAGCAAACAGAATGGCATCTCCCCTCCTCCTAGCTCCAGCTTGCAAAAACAACTAAAAGCAACAGGCACTCTCAGCTTAACTTGGTTAATCCTACAGTTCCTGAAAAGCATCTTCAGTTCTATGCACAGAAGCGCTTTAATGAAAACACCGCGTTGACTTCCTAGGTTAATGATGAATCATAGAACCATAGAATGGCTTGGGTTGGAAGGAACCTTAAAAGATCATCTAGTTCCAACCCCCCTGCCATGGGCAGGGACACCTTCCACTAGACCAGGTTGCTCAAAGCCCCATCCAGCCTGGCCTTGAACACTGCCAGGGATGGGGCATCCACAACCTCTCTGGGCAGAACCTCTGCTCCAGTGCCTCACCACCCTCACTGTAAAGAACTTCTTCCTTGTATCTAATCTAAATCTACCCTCTTTCCGTTTAAAGGCATTACCCCTTGTCCTGTCACTACTGCCCTTGTAAAAAGTCCCTCTCCAGCTTTCTTGTAGGCTCCCCTCTAGGTACTGGAAGGCTGCTAGAAGGTGTCCCCGGAGCCTTCTCTTCTCCAGGCTGAACAACCCCAACTCTCTCAGCCTGTCTTCATAGGAGAGGTGCTCCAGCCCTCTGATCATCTTCATGGCCCTCCTCTGGGCTCGCTCCAACAGGTCCATGTCCTTCTTATGTTGGGGGCCCCAGAGCTGAACGCAGTACTCCAGGTGGGGTCTCACCAGAATGGAGTAAAGGGGGAGAATCCCCTCCCTCGACCAGCTGGTCACACTTCTTGTGATGCAGCCCAGAATACAGTTGGCTTTCTGGGCTGTAAGGATACATGGCTGGGTCATGTTGAGCTTCTTGTCAATCAACACCCCCAAGTCCTCATCCACAGGGCTGCTCTCAATCCACTCATTGCTCAGCCTGTGTTTGTGCTTGGGATTGCCCTGACCCATGTGCAGCACCTTGCACTAGGCCCTGTTGCACTTCATGAGGTTCACATGGGCCCACCTCTGAAGCCTGTCAAGGTCCCTCTGGATGGCATCCCCTCCCTCCAGCATGTCAACTGCACCACACAGCTTGGTGAAACTCTATACTGTGTCCTATAAATGTTCCAACAGTACACTTCAATCTACAACTATGATGCTCACACACTAGATGTTGTGGCTAGCAGGAGAGTCACAAATGCATCATCGTGTATTCAGATTATCACCTTTGATGTAGGGTTTCTATTCCAAAATCCCTACAATCTAACAAAGCAAGAGAGAGAGGGAATACAAGGGGTATATTCTCCATTTTTATGAATGGGGAACTAAGGTAGATCCAAGAGGTATGTAGGTACCTAAATATAACAGCTGGAGTTAGGGGCAGTAAGAAGGCAACAGAAAAGTTGGTGAATAAAAGTTACTTTTAAATCACAGGGCAGACATGCCCCAGAGCATGCCTTGGGATCTTTCTCACACAGCTGTGAAAATTGAGCACCTGGTCAGAGCTTCCCTTTTGTCCTGCATGATTTAATTTTCTTCACATGGAAGCCAGGAAACATGAATAGATTTGTGTGTTTGGATCCAGCCCAAGAAAGAGCTGGGACACAGCTATGACACCCACTCATATCCACCACCTGGAAAATTAGTTTACATTTTGCTGTTTAGATACAGACTGAGAAACACCTTGACTTTCTTGTAGTATCTAGGTGGGGTATTTCAAGAGAAATGTCACTTATGTTCCCATGCAACTAAGAGTCTTGTATAAAGCTAAGGTTCAGAAGAATAGCAGTCCTGCTCATATCTGCAGCGGTATTTTCTTCTCTTTCACTAATCACAGGCAGGTACACAAGACCTTACACCTTCCACATGACCCAGTTACTTCTGAAGCATTTCTGCAGCACTCATCACAAGGACAAAATGGTGCAAGACCAACGCAGTGTAGATTTCCCTTTTCGTTTTTATAGTCAGTGGAATATAAAGAATCACTGTAAGCTCTAAGAGGCCTGACTATACACTTCACTTAACTGAAAATTCTGTTCGAACAAGGCAATTCAACCACTGCAGGCAAATGTCAAAAATTAAGGCTAATCTTGGTATTGAAGTGAAACCACTGTCCCTAAATACATACTCTTAGGTGTTTAATTATGGGAGGATTTGCACTGGT
Organism: Harpia harpyja; assembly: GCF_026419915.1. Classification (NCBI taxonomy): domain Eukaryota; kingdom Metazoa; phylum Chordata; class Aves; order Accipitriformes; family Accipitridae; genus Harpia; species Harpia harpyja. Next base: position 25,354,850 of record NC_068945.1, on the reverse strand, counting down.
ATGCCATTGCTGTGAAGTAGAAAAGGGAAGAAAGAAGCAATACACCTTTTGACAGCAAAATAAAGTATTATATTTTACTTCCACCGGAGTTAATGGCAAAACTTCCTGACCCTACTGAAGTCAGCTGACTTTATACAAAACAAGAAGATGAATCACTGAAATATCACCTGAAAAAGCACATAAGTATTATGGACTAAATAGCTTGTATTCAACAGAAAATGTCATTCCATTTCCACTGCTGGAATTTCAAAAAGATTTTAGAAAATAGTATCAGCTGTCACAACAGTCATCAGTACCATTTACATTTATAGAAACACTGAGATCAATCCATCTTAAAAAAATATGTAAGAAATGAAAAGTTCTAGCAAAGTTTAGTCATTCCGGTCTTCCTTTAATTGAGCTCCAGCATCAGCCTGCAGGTATCGTCAGACTTTAACAGTGGTCTTGTTAGTTGCTCAGTAGTTAATACAGAAACACTTGAAAGGTGCTCATAACATGCTATAACACATTTCCTCTTGGCAAGATATATTTTGATACTTAAGTAATGGAATTAAATGGAATTTACTGCAGTAAAGTGAGAATTCATTCTGCTTCTCCTGCTGTGATCCCATTTCCACTGCAACCAGATCAACTTATTTAATTCCTTAAGTAAGTTAGGCAGGAGGAAAGATTTATTTTTGCACCAGTTTTAGTTCACATACAGTAAATGCAGCCATGTACTACAGCTCCTTATTTGTAAAGTCAAGGAGAAAGACAAAAGTTTTGCTGCTGGTTCTTTGTAAAATTGCTCTGCTTCTGTTCAGACTTCTGAGTTGCACTGTAGCATGACTTTACTCAGTTGTTTGTAAAACGAATTGATTTGTGTTCTAATATTTCCATTGTAAAGAAAATCCCTTCCCTGTATTCTTTGTGTATTAAGTAACAATACAAAAATGCTTTTTACCTAATAAAACATTAAAGGAAAAAGGAAATATCATCTTTGAAAATTTCCATGAACGCACATCTAACAGTGGTAGTATCCTGTTCTATGTGGTAGATGTTTTTGTCAATAGAGATTATTAGCCAGGCAGATTTTAAACATCATCATTTTTCCTGGCAATTTAATAAAACTTTTCAAATAAGACAGACAAGTATAGGCTTTGTATTTAAAGTGCTCTTTATCTGATGCAGCAAATATTTGGCTGGTATCCTTCTGGTCTCTAAGTAGCACTTCACAGATGATTAAGGGCAAGGTTCTAAGTTGTAGCTCTTCATGAAACAGACCTTAGTGCCAGATGGTACAGTACTACCAGAGCATAAAACAAACCCAGCCTTTGTGGTTGAAACATTACCATGCACACATGTTCTTGCCACAATCTGAAGAGAAGGCAGATGTTAGTGCCTGGGATTTGCAATCTCCTGCAGTTAGAAAGCAAGCTCAGGGACTAGAAAACTCACTGAAGGAAAAAGCAGCAATCAAATGAACGCACGGCGAATGTCCATGGGGCGGCCCCGGCTGGGTCTAGGTGGAAACCTGTCATTGGGACCAGCTCGTCCTGGAAGTGTAGGGTTTGCTCCAGGCAAGGAACCAATTGGGTCAAAATGTGGTCTGAAAGGAGGAAACTGGCCTGGTGCTTCTCCTGGGCCAGGAATGAGTGAGTTAATTGGGTCTCCAACATACGGAAGTGTTGGTCTCTCATCATATTCTCCACCAATGATCATTGGGGGATAGATTGGGTTTGATGGGAACGGGTTGGGAGGAAAGGGATTAGGATAGAATGGGTTGGGATGAAAGGGGATTGGATGAGGTGTAGGGGGCAGAAACATCATGTGCCTCCATCTCAGGGCCTCCTTCTTCTGTTTCAACTTTTTCTTGTACAGCTGCAGACAGAAACAAAGGCATTTTAAAGCTCTGTAAATGCTTTGTGTTCCACCTTCAGCAATTGCATTCAGTTCTGCAGCACTTCTCAGAAAAGCACTCCTCGCCAGTCTGAAAACCCAGAATAGCAACTCCCCTGACTGCCAAAGACCAAACACAGCATCTCTGGAAGACCTCTAACCCAGGATTTGGGCATGCACCACGTAACTTGTTGATGTTGTTTTCTCCTACTCCGACCAAACTCAACAGGTGTACACAGAACACCACACTTTTAAACCAAAATTTAACTCAAAGTTACTGCCTCCCAACGTCTATGCTTTATTCTCAAACTAGCCCATGGAGACTAATCTCACTGAGATTACATAAAAAAAAGCCACCTACTTCTTTCCAGTCTGTGTCACGAGGCCTTGCAATAGGATCTACAAAGAGAAGCATAAAATTAAGAAGAGCAACCTATTTTACCTTTAAGTAGCGTTCATGCCACAGATGCCCACAGTTTTGTCAGAACTTGCAGAAGAACAGAGATGAAAAAACACTTTGGGTCAATACATTTTTCATTAAGATAATGCATCTTAAAAAATATAATGCTCCAGGACCAATCAATAGGTAATCTGCTTGCATACGCATTCTATGTAAAGCATCATCTCCAGAAGTTACTGAATAAATAGAGAAATCCCAGAAACACTGTCCCCATCTTTCACTTCTGACAGCACCTCCCTTGATCACCTTATTCCTTCAATCTCTTGTGAGAAATTATAGCAGGAATATCTCTTCCCTTCACTTCCCAATATCTGCAATAGCCAAAACACCAAGGTAGCCAGGGAAACAGATGAAAACAAGGAAAGTCTGCACCACACAACGGGAAGAACTATGTAGTCCATCAGTAATGGCTCAGCAGACTGTCACCAGTTTTCCTGGCAGAAAACCACGCATCCACCTGAATTACACCTGACCAACTGTACTGGTCAGCATCACAAATGACTGCATTTACTCACAGTGTTTAAAAAATCAGAACTGGTTGCCTGAGGAGCCTCTTAATAAAATCTGTCAGACCTAATCCCTCTGTTCACGTGAGAATGTAATTAGAAAAACATGTCTCAACATTACCTCGGAAATCTCGCAGATACATAAACCTCCATAGAAGCTGGTCATTTGAAGCTGTGTAAAGATCATGGCAAACAGCAGAAAGAGAGATGAGTGAACGGACATCCAGAAGTCTGAAAATCCGAAGCTTGAGCTCAAGAGGGAGGACCACTAACCCAAATACATCTGGCAAGTTCAGAGCTACAAAGTGGAGAAAATAGAAGCATTACCTAAATGGTGCAGAGTTTACTCTATCTCTAAAGACCCTAAAAGAAAGAAAGGACATTATAATCTTTCCCTTAAATCATTTCCCTTTGATGCCTGAGTTACACCACTTTTCTCAGAAAGTACTGTGACATGATTTCTTATAAAACAGATCTCTTGCAACTCTTAAGTACATTTATGGAGTGCACAAAATAGGGCAAATGGCACTTCATACTGACCGCTATTGGCCACTAAGCCTAAGAAACATTCCACACACCTAACTATGTTTATAGGCTACAGAACAAAGGAATAGGTAAAAGAAAAAAAACCTGTCCAATTTCATGAGCCCACAAAAAACACATCAAATATAGAGCACATGCTTCACATAAAACCTTTCCGCACTGAAGTCTAGAGGGAATTCCATTGAATAGTCTTCAGGATACAAAGCTGAGACCTTTTATGGCAATACCTATGCAGAGAAAGCCTGGCTTCCTACTGCTGCACAAACACCAGCTTGAGTTACTTCCTACCAACCTTTCCAAGCCCTCAATGACCAGTTACTGAGAAGATCATTCCTGGGGTTAGACTTCCAAATATAAATATATATATATATATATAAATTTTTCTGCTTTGACAAAGAAATGGATTAAAACTACAGAACTGCTGCCACGAAATTATTGTGGTATGATTTTCTTATCACCAAGTGTGGATAACAGCCACTCCCCTTCAGTCTCTTAAATGTAACTAGAGCAATCAGAAAAAAAACCCCAGGAAATAATCAATATATTAACATTTGCTGAGATACAAAGATTAATATAATTTCTTTAGACTGTATAAATGACTTTATGCTTACTCTTTATATACCCATCGCTGAGCAGCTGTTTCTAACACTGTTCCTTCAGATAGACCCGCTCCCTTTCATCCTCAAAAATGAAGTACCATCTCTAATTGTAAACATTTTCTCTCACCTTGTCGGGCAGCAGCCAGAAGAGAGTAAACCAGCTGGTCTTTAAAGAGACGGGATAATTTCTGAAGGTCTTTGTAAACACCTGCAACCTTTTCTATCAAAGAAGAGAGGTAAAAAGCTTAACTTCAGGAGGTTATAATGCAAAAATTACATAAGACCAGAAGAATTATGGGTTTCTTATAAGCAGAACTGTAATCTGCTTGTCATCTTGATGGGAGCAACTCTGCAGCTCGAGTGTAACAATCATGCAATAAGTAATTCACTGACAAACTACAGACCAGTTCCATGGTCACGCTAGGCTTTCCTTTGGCCTTACACCATTAAGAGAAATACTTGAGTTCTTCAGAAACAAACTGACTCTCAAGCTGTCAGGGCTTCCTCTGTCAGATTTCAGAGCTCATGTGTAACATGCACCTACGTTGTAAATGCCTGCAATATTCATTTTTCTGACAGGAATGTTTTTCCCGTCTGTTCTCTGAAGACAGAGGAGCCAGAAGACTACCGTTATATCAGACACATTTCAGTGCTCAGTTAATTCTTCCAAAGCCTGTCGACTGGACTTGTACATCAGCAACTGGGGCTACCCAGGACACGGTGCAGGACACTGAGTGAGCCTCAACTGCCAACAAAGCAGTTCATATACTTCAGAGAACAAAAAGGCTAGTCAGGTCTGTGCTCACAAGGATCTGTATCTACCCGCCCTTCTCTCCTCCCCCGCCTCCTTACTGTTCCCTCTAATTTTGGCATTCTGGAGGGAGCTATGTAGTCAGCACATGTTTTCTGACAAAAAGAATGTAACAATTACAGTGCCACAACAAGAGTGTAGGTACCATCAGCCTCTGAAGTCCTGAACTGCCAGGCAGAAAAGGGATATAATCCAGCATTGCTGCCCCAGAGATTCACACATATGCTTAAGACCTCAAAAATAACAGGCATATGGGTCAAAGGATGACCTGGGCTTTGCAAGGTTCTTTCTTTACACTGTTAATCCAAGAAATTCAAATTAACAACAAAATGTGAGTAAATGGCTACACTCCGAATTCCTTTTACCACAGAGCTATGACTAACCTAAATTGTAACCACATTTTTGTTCTTTTTTGCTATTCTGTACCTATTCGGACCTCTGCTGAAGTATATCCTTATTCACTGTGTCACTTCTTTACTTTCAGTTTACTACTATGAGTATCACAGCTCAATCATACCTGGCTCCTGAAAGCAAACAAAGGATGCTGGCAATAGCTGTATTCTCTTAACACCTTTAATCTCTTTGTTGATTTTTAATGTTGCTGCAAACGTAAGAAAAAAAGACATTTCAAAATTTAAAACACATTGAGAGATGACAAAGACAACTTCATTACTGCCTTACCCTCTGGAGGTGTTTTACTTTCCTCCCTTACCAGATCCCCTCAAGGAAAATACCTAACTATAGCAAGCAGCTAGACAAATAAAAATTTCAGAAAAATAAAATGGGACTTAAAATAGCAGGGAATAAACAAAGTTCTTGGTGACAGAAACCAAGCATTGCCTTCCACAGTTGTGTCACGTGGAAAGAGATGTAACACAGCTAAAAGAGGTACACAGTGAGCCATTATTATAACCCAGTCATTAAAGAAATATCAACTAGAGAAAGATTCAACAAGCTTACTATATGAACACTATATGCATGGTAGTTATTACACTGTCCTAAATCTAACCTTAACCTGACTTGGTCAAAACATTTGATCAAAATGTGTACACGTTCTGAGAAAACATATGTGCTTATACAAATTGGCATAATCAGTTACAAGTTTTACACATAAACATAAAAATTTGAATCAATGGTATCTTGAAATTACAATCAAGACCCAATTTAGTGTTGGTTCTGTAAAAATGTGGAATTGCTCGAATGCTAAATAAAATATGAAAAAGAATGAAAAACCAAACAAATGAACAAACAAAACTAAAAAAACCCCACCAAGTGATACGGAAGTTGCCTCAAAAAATTAGACTTCCCTAAATTTTCTGGACTGAATAGCTTAAACTAAATACAATTTTTGAGACCACAGTTAAACTGTTGGCATGCTACAAGAAAGATTATACATTAAAGCTAAAGAATACATAGTCTGGAATTTGTTTATAAGTCCTGCAAAGAACATGAGACAAGACAAAATATTGTAGCTGGAGCAAATCTACCTCTTTTAATGTTTGGCAATGTATACAAAAGTTCCAATGAAATGAGACAAGAAACAGATTTCTACAACATTGCAATGAAAAGGCCAGCTGAATCCTCTAAGGATTGATCTGTTACGATGAGAGGGAGAGAAACAGTTAACAGGAAGACAGGAAATGCCAAGAATATTAAGCATCAGGAAGTAGCATGTCTTGCACCTCAGCAACCTGGATAATCAAGGTGCAGTTCTAAACAGAGTGCACAAAAGCACATTTAAGTCTTCTCTTGCTAAACAATGGTGATATTTAGCAATGTACATCCAGGATAAAAACTTGACTAACTTACCATTAACAGCAACAAGATCTCCCAAAGGCACACAAGTCAAACCAGCAGAACCTTCTTCACAAAGAGGATGAGTGTACTGTAGCTTATAAACACCATTCCCTCTCCATTTCTCTGGCATAGACACTGCCTTGGCTTCTGTCCCCTAAAAATACACACAGATAACACTGCCATACTTTAGCAACGTACCAAGACTAAGGGGTGAAAAAAGAGAATTAAAAGTTAGGAACTGGCAGAATGCTGCCTGCAATTCAAATCTTGGTTTAGTCCCAATGCACATTATGACACAGACTACAATTGCATGATTGTATACTATTTTCCCCAAGACTATCAGAAAATCTAAGGAGAAGTTTAGTAATTTTTTATCCTGTCCCAGTGTGTGACAGGGGAGGCTGTTCAGTGAACAGACTCACACCTATTTCTTTGAGACATGTACTTCATTCTGTCATTTGTTCCAGCATTCTGACAACTCCTGCATGTATGTTAATTTACTGCATGAAAAACATGTCATCATACCTTTTCTGTGAACTTATGAGGTCTGACAGGGCTTGAAGAATCATAGCTTGAAATACATTCAAAAATCTGAGTGGACTAACAGTTTTTCCCTTCAATTTCAGCATGAAAAGGCTCAGATGGAATCCCAGAGGGGGACACAACATAATCACAACTACAAGTAGACTCTCTCTCTTTCCTCTTCAATCTGCGCAGCAATCATCTTCCCTACTTCCAAGCCTACTGACTGACATAAACAAACTTTCCTCCCAGTGGCAAATGTATTCTTCAGATAGCATTTCAGGCTATAGAAATGCAATTACCTTAGCAGATTTATTAAACTGGTATTGGTCAACCCGAAACCTAAACTGACCTCCTACATGTGCTCAGTTAACCTCACCGCAAGAAAAAACATGAGAATTTAAACACCTTCCCTGAGGGCAAATCTTTGTTTTGCATGTTCAGCCACATATTAGTAAACATACAATGTAACTCTGAAAATCTAAAGGGAAAAGGTGAATTCATACATCATACAGAGGTATTGTCGTAGATGCTCGACTACGAGTTAGATACCTCTGTAGGTGAGCGGAACCAAAGCATAACTGAACTCAGCTGAAGTGAATACGGAACTGGAGACACCATTTCGTCAGATCTAGGCCTTGTTAACCACCATTTGAACAGGATACCATTGAGATGATACTGATGCTTAAGGCAGCGCTTCAAAGAAGTGCTACAATCTAAGCACATCTACACAAGCTCAAATGTATAAAGCAGAAACAGGAGGTTGTCAGCTGGGTCCCAGTGAGGCTGAGGACTGAAAGAAACACAGGGACAGGCGGCTTCTCTCACACCTAAAAGGTGCTCTAGTCTTTAGCCTTAATGCTTACTGGTCAGGCAAATTAGAGAAGCTGATACTTCAGCAGCCCCGGCTGCTGACTGACATATACAAAGCCAGAAGTGGATCTTCAGATGCATCTTGTCCCACATTCCCACAATATTCCACAGCTTTCTCATACTGACCAAGGAATTTCCTGATTGGTTGTGCACGTACCTGAGGTACATAGCCTGTCTCCATCATGAGAAGATGTACTAGAACAATCAAGGCATCAGCGGCACTGGTACACTCAGCAGAAAAGTAGAGCATCTCTAAGGAATGTGGTATTTCACCATCAGCAGCTTCACTGCACAGCATGGGTTCGGAGGGATAGGAACCTGTACCTTCTTCCAGGTCAACATCTTCTGGGACTAATCCAGAAGGAAACTCTAGACTGGATCCTGCCTTCAAGGGAAAGCAAAACACACCTTCAGTCAGAAAATTACACCTCTATATACATCAATATTGTTCATCTGCTTATTCCAGTCCTCACAGGCACCAAGTCTGCTCTACTGATTTCTCATGCAAGTTGCACAGACTCATTACATCTCCATTTTCTAGCATCCCAGATGGAGACTGGGATTATACACATAGCCTCTGTATTTTTTAATATTTATGATGCAAGCCCTTCATAAAAGGATCTCTCATTTTATTGCATATACTACTTGAAGACAAAGTGATAATAATAAATTAAACCATCATCAGAATTTTTGCAACATACTATAGTGAGTAAATTATTCTTGTGTATCACCATTTATTTAAATTTAGCCAACATGCATGGCAAGTAACCAAAATGGTAACTCAGGCTGCTTAGAAACACAATAGGCCTAAATAGCTGGGGGAAAAAAAAAAAACCATCAATGGAGTGTATCTGCTGCCACTTGAGGAGGACTGTGGGTTTATTGTGGCTTCCTTTCTTCTACCAAAATCACAGCATATTATTACGTAATTTATAAAACCACCCACAGATACATTACAAAAAAAAGTAGCGAATGGAAACTTTAAGCAGATTTATCTAAGGGAAGGGTGAGGAAAGGGAAAAAAGAGTCTAAAGGAGCTGTAGGTACTTCTCCCCCACATCTATGCTCAATGGCCCAAGACACCCTTATGTTTGTATGAGGCTGGCATGGCCATCCACCCGTGGAACTTCCCTTCTCTCACTAACAGCAATAGATGTAGCCTCAGTTAAACATAGTTTTTTAGACTTCTAGAGCTCTTCTATAATGACACTTAGTTGCTTAGAAATTTTCCTGCCACCTTTCACCACAATTTTGGAGGAAGATGTGAGAATCCTTCACCTTGCCTTCAAATATTAAATAAATATGAAACAGATACTTCTGCACAGCTTTACTATGGTCTGACTGACAGACATAAGGAGCTTGCACGCCCACAGCACCATGTAAGGGTTATTGCTCCCGACAAGAATCAATGGGACAATGGTCCAACTACATTTACTTTCATTATTTTACAATTCTTTTTATCCTAAATCTTAATTTTCATATGTTAAAATTTAAAAGACCTCATACAAAGGTTGTATTAAGGGACATTTTGTATTTGAAATTCATTCCAAAACAAAAAAAAAAACTTGCTTTGAAAGAATGTTGGAAGACAATTTCCTCCCAGCTTCTCAAGCTCCTGCCTAAAACAGACAGGATTGTGTAATGAGACAGACCATGGCACTAGGCTGTACCTGCAGAGTCTCCTTTAGGAAGGCCATTAACCACAGGACCCAGCAGCTGGTGGGAGCTGTTATCTGCTTAACTATCATATGTACTGTCACACAGGAAACAAACCAATGAGTAATACAAAAAAATGTGCCTATTATTTGCATGAAGCATTCGGGGTCATACAGATGTACGCCTACGAAGCATGAGGCAGGAGCTATCTCAGCAACACTACCTCCATGCACAAGACAGACAGGTCTCGCACTACAGCAGGCCGTCTGAATCACAGGGAACTGTTATAACCCATGAGAAAGGAATCGTGCACTCATCTTGCCAGTGGTGTTTCCGACAAGCAGTGCCTGTCACGTTTGTTCAGTACCTAGAATCAGTTTCCTTGAGAAGACAGCACTGAGGCAGGTAAGAAGCACACTCCTAACTACCTTACGGAAAGTGCATGTTCCAGCAAAAACATTAAATCCTGTAAAAATGTCAGACCTGAAACATCTCAGGGACTCTGAACTAGCTTGTGTGTCACAGCTAATAAACAAAGAATAGAGACAAATTTCCATGCAAGTAACTGGCTATATATCAGACAAGTATAAGGAGCCAGTTATTCTGAAAAGATTCTCTACTATATAGTACAGCAACTGACACAAGATACCTTGTTTTTTGCCTTGTGTTGTGCAGGGCAATTCTCATGTACTTACCCTCTCGTCAGTCTTTTGAACTTCCACTTGAGCTTTCTGGTTTTCAGATTGCTCATTCTGCCCTTCTTCGTTTGGACTGTTGGCCTGACTTTTGTTGGGGATCAAGGTGGACGGCTCATGACCATTCTCAAGTTGGGGAGGAGCAGAAGGAGGAGGAGGTAGGTTGGGTTGTCCATCTGCTTCTTCTAGTAATAAGCATATCAAATCACCAGAAACAATCCCATATGACGCTAAGGTCTTCTGATCTTCTGTGAGAGCATCTTTTCTGTTCAATGTTATTGAAAACTCAGTATCAGAACTGCAAAATAGAAAAAAAAAACAAAAAAGGAAGCATGGTTGGCTGCACCTGGGTAACTGCACACAGAGGTATAGTTAGAAATGCATACTGCATACTACAATAGTACTATGCTGCCGGTTTTAATCCATTATTAAAGGAAGAGTGAGGAAAAAAAAATGGTATGAAATTACTTCCCCCATGTTTCTCTCCAAGTACATTTTAAGTAGCCATAGCTGCTTCATAGGTATAATTTCATTTACAGTAATTGTTCATAAAACAGTTACAAAGGAAAGCAAACAAGTGCCCTCCAAATTAGAAGACATCACACCTAGCAAAATAAGCTTTAAATAAACTACTGGCTGAGATTATTTAAAAACAAGATATTCTTGCAGACTCAACCATCTTGCTTTCTGATTAAGCAAAACATTCATTTCAAAAGGTCAGCAGCTGCCCTACAGCATGCTAATTGCAAATGAGGGTAATAAGAAAAGATGCTTCAGTGCAAGCACTTACCAAAAAAAAAAACCAAACAGAAATGCAGCTGGGTAGCACAGAAGCAGCTACCCAGCATCAGCTATAAAACACACCCACTGTGGCAAGACAAGCAGCAACTTCAGATTTCTCCTGCCCACACTGCTATGCAGCAGAGTGCAGTGCTATCAAACGTACGTGTCACCAGTAGAACATCAGTACGTCGCACCTAATTAAAAGTTTGGCAATACAAACCCTTTAGCCACCGTCAGAAAATAAGCCCCTTGCCTAGGTATTTCTTAAATCGATTTTGCAGACTTTACTCTCTTATAAAGGCTGCCACGAGTTCTTCACAGATAAAACGCTGACGAAATTTAAACCTCAGAGGCTCTCTAAGAAGACAGCAAAACTATAAAACGGACAACCTACAAGAATTTTAGTGACGTAAAACCCACGGGGAAATTTAAGTCAGCTCTGCCCAAGCCGCAACCCTTATTTCACGGCTCAGCGTTTCCCAAAGTAAGTTTTACTTTCCCGTTCCGCAGCGAACAGCCGGGGAAGCAAAATCTCCTCAGAAGCTGCCGTGACCGGCCGCGGTGCCCCCCGCCCCGCCCCGGGGTACCGCACACGGGCCTACCAACCCAACCACCGCCCCTTCACGCCGCGGGCCTCACCCCGGAGCCCTCGGTGCCTCTCGACCCCGGTCGCTCTGCCTCCCCTCCTCCTCCTCCTCCTCCCGGTCGGCCAAAGGAGGAACCGTCTGCCCCACGGCCCCGGGGGGCCGCCAGCGCCCGCCGCCCCTTCCCGCTCCCCCCACACCGCGGCAGCGCCGGCACCGCCCGCCCTGCAGGGGGCAGCAGAGCCACCGTGGGGCGGGCGGAAGAGGGGGGGGGGAAGCGAGATGGGCCGGACCGCCCCGCCCCTCCCCCCGCACCGCGTGGTAGGGCGCCGCCGGCCCAAGCTTGCGCGCGCGGCCACCCCCCTACACACACACACACACCCCCCACACCCCGCGATGGTTCGTTCCGCACGCTACCTGTACCCCCAGGCGGGCAGCAGGGCCTGGCGCAGCTGCGCGCGCAGCTCCCCCAGCGTTGGCTCCGCCCCCTGCACCTCCAACGGCGCCGTTCGCTTCTGCACCCGCACCCGGAGCTTCATGGCGGCGGCGGGTGTCCGCGCCCGCCTTCACGCCCCCGAAGCGGGGCCCTCCGGGTGGCGGCGATGGTGATGGTGGCGGGAGGGGAGCGGGCGCAAGGGCTGCCGGGGCGTGTCGTTGTTTTGGTTGGCGCGGCACCGCCTCAGACCGCCCGGCCACGCCCCCTCCCCGGTCGGCCCCGCCCCCGGGGCCTGAGGCGTTTCCTAACGCGCCGCCGGCCGCTCGCCCGATCGGTGCGCTCGGCGTGCCGCGCGGCGGCGATCGATGATTGGGGCGTTCGGGCTGTGTCCGCACATGCGCCGGAAGGAGTTAGCCGACCCCGGGGTGGCGGCCATGGCGGGCCTGGTTCTTGTTCGCCTCCGTTATTGAGGTTGTTTTGCTGCTGTTGTTCAGCGGTGGCCTGTGCACCTCGGCGGTTTATTCCCGCCGTGCCTGGAAGGAGGAAGGCCCCTGGCGGGAGTGATCTCTGCGCGCTGGCTGTCTGCCGTGTGGAGGGGTTTGGTTGGGCCGCTTTTTTCTCCTCCCTCCTCTTCAGTGTATGTACCGGTTTAGATGGTCTAATACCAAAAACGTCGAGGAGAGCGTGAACTCTCTTGGCGAAGTTCATGGAAACAGGTGCTAGGGGAAGGGTAGAAGGAGGATACTGTCCCCAAAAGTACTTAAGTTTTGTAAAGGAACATGGTTTTTTTATAAGGCAGAGTTGTCTCAGAGGTAATGTTTTGACACCAGCAGTCAAATGATCTCACCAAAAATACAAAGTGTCACAAGCTTGACTTTACTGGCTTTAGTTCCCCTTCATCTGTCGTACTGGGAAAAAGGTTCTTCCCCACACCTTAGACCTTATGAAATAGTATACTCAACTTCTAGAAATACACATGTTGTAGAAGTATAATGTTCATGGAAAAATGTAAAAGGCACAATTCAGGTTTTTACTTTGTTTAATGAATTACATTAAATTTCAGAGAAAGTGAATTCAGAGGTAACTTGGAACAGTGCTTATTCCCAGATTATCTTGTTTTTCCTTCTAATGATACAATTTAATTACCTAGCCTTTCTCCACCCAAGGAATAATATGAGAAATACAAGGTGCAGGAAAAATGGAGTGCTTACTAGGAATATAATACTAAAATAACAGTAGGCAAAGTGAACTTGAAAGGCCTAGCTTGTACCACCAAGTATAACTGCTTATTTTGGCACTATTCAGATTGCTTAACCCTACATTCATAGGAACAGCCCTATCTGTGTCCTTTTGGCACTCAGGGGGGTGGTCAGAAAAAGAAGACGAAACTTCAAAAATTCTGTCCTGGGCTACGGGCAAAATCTCCTTTATGCCATCCAAACATGGTCATCCAACCCAGGTAAATGTGGTTGCTAAATTTCACTTCACTTCATAGTTTGCTGTCAAATACATCTCAAACTGAAGGGCAGCCATCGTCTGTTTTCAACATGTCAGTAAATTCCTCGGTGGAAAGGAGAGGCTTGTATTGATGAAGGTGATGAAAGGCAAAGAGACTACTGAAATGGAGTACTACTCATTGAACAATGAAAGAGCTGATGCTCATGACAATCAGGCGAGTGTTAAAACAAGTGATTTCCTGAGAAGCGTGCTGTGCCCTTTGCCACTGCCCCAGTTGGAGAAGTGCTTATGCAGTCGTCATCAAATGGGGTCACCTCCTGGACAAATCCGGAAGAGTAGGTTTCTGTGGCAGAGGGGGATGAGAGTGGAAGTGGCTAAGGCAGGGACAAAGATGATAGGAAGGAGGAGAACACATGCGGAGGGATCAAGAGCACCATGCCTGTCAGAAACTCTGCTTTCCTCTTGAACAGGGTTGAATCCAAGGTGAGTCATGCTGCTGCCTCAACGTCATGACCATTTTCCATTGGCCATGGACATCCTGGTCTGGTTTGTCCTTCAGTGTTGTCCCTGTCCTGGCCACCTCCTGTGTTCCCACTGGCTCCAGGGCAGCTTAGTCTGCGCTCTTTAGGAAGGGTGGAGGAGGCTTCCCTAGCATGAGAAATGTTCATGGCTACAGTTGTGATGCTTCTAGCAGAAGCACCATTTCACTAGCTTGCACAAGCTAAAATAATTGTGTGAAATAAAATGGTTCAGTTTCTCAGGAGCTGGCTATAGTAGTCATTGTTAGGTAACCAGCTATGCCAGTTACAAGCGAGCATTTCTGCTGGCATTCTGCTAATTTTTCTTTTGAATTTTATGAGTCATGCCACAATGTAAGGTTTAGACACATTCTCCACACAGCGGTAAGTATTAAACAGGAAAACCTCTTAAGAACCAATCATGATGAAAGGCTAAAACATTTTCCACAGCTTTCAGGTTTGCCTGTGCAAATTTCAGATGACCCAAAACCACCATCATTTTTTATCCCCTCACACATCTTTCTAAAAGGGCTGTTATTTGATGAGTAATATTTTTTTCTCCACCATTTTCATTTTGTCTCGGTCTGCAGGCAGGAGACTTCCAATGGCCACATATGAAGTTGAGCTCAGGCTGGGAAGGGCACTGTGTCAAAATAGTACAGGAAACCTGTGTGCTTACAAACTTGAAGAAGTGGTTGTATGCAGAAGAATTTTGGCTTTCAGTATAGTTCACCCTTATCAGAAATGGTGAATTTTTTAAAAGTCTAATTCATTAAAATAATATACAGTATGGTGACAAAAGAAAGCTCTTTATCAGTAGCTCAGAATGGTTGTTAAAGGCAATGTGGTTTCTCAACTCAAAGTACTTTATTGAGGTTTTTTCTCCCCCACATGGTCAGCATAAAACACAAGCAACAGAACCCGTTCCACCAAAGAAGTAAAACCTTATTGATAGCCCTAGTGGTTTCTCTTGAGAAATTTGAAGCTTAATATAGCTGTAGTCCTGCTGACCGGCAGTCAACTTCCCATGGCAGAGGAGAACTATAAAAAGTAAAGGTCTCTCTGGTTCAGTTACATACCTCATGGAATTACTATTTTTTTTCCTGAAAGCCGAGTGTAGCAATAAAGCTGTGAGCCAGTGGACCTTTTCCATTATTTTTCTTTCTGTATTTGCCACCACAAAGAGTGTATTTTATAATATCTATAAATAAATATATATGTGTATATGTTAACCCTTATGATACTGATATTTTGAATGACTAGGGTCACACTGAAAGATGTGAGAGACGGTAGAATGAGAAGGAGAAGGGTATGAAGGCTGGAGTATCATCAGGAGATCTGTGGAAGTCTGAAGTACCATTTTAAGTGTGCCAGTGGGGGAGGAGGTTCAAATCAAAGCCAGTAGAAAAACCTCCTAACTTCTTGCAGCTTGATGGTGGTCAACTTTACTCCTAAAAGGTATTTTAAAGCCCTTTATGCTAGTGCTCTATAGCTAATACATTTAGTGGAGCTCTGCTTTACACCATCTCAGGTTGGCTATCCACAGATGACCCTTAAGCAGTGTCTGAAGCTTGCTCACGTGGCTCTTAACTTCTCTGTTTCTGATGAAAATCTTTGGCATATGCAGCAAAGCACCTTTCAGTGGGTTTTCTGGGGTTTGCCAGTTTGCTTTATACCTTTTTAGCTACCACCATGTTTTCTTGGATTTATATATTTCTTTACAGTATTGAATTGCTGAGTTGTGTGCGGAGCAAAAGTCTTTGAAGTGGCACATCAAAGACAAGAGTTTGATCTTTAAAATCACATTTTTCTGGGTAGAAAAAAGAGGCTCCAGCCATGGAGGAAGATTCTCAGAGGAGATTTCCTGTGTCTTGTGATGAACCAAAGGGGTCAGGTTTTTCTTAGTGAGATTACTGAACCCACCTTCTAGGAATCTGTGGTGACTTCTTGCAGGACTGCAATTTATGCAAAACCACGGTAGGGGCTGCATAGGTTGAGAGAGTGCCTTATGCTGCTGTCAGCTCCATGAAAGTAACTGAATGGTTGTAGAAGAGACTAATGAGTGAGCTAAACAACTGGAAGAAAAGCAGAGAAGAAAGCTTAGAGCAGACCTACGCAAATGATGGACTCATCTGAATCTGGGCAGATCCCAGACAATGCCCACTGCATTCCTGTTGAAGGTCTCAGTATTTCTTACTCTTCCCCCTGGGAACCAGCTTAAGAGCACCCTTACAATTCTTAGCTGTGAGGGCAGTGTGCAGTGCAGAGCTAGAACAAGAACGCTGATTTTTTTTTTTTTTTGCTAGGTGTACTTTGGTAAAAATGAACCTAGTAGTCCTGGTTCATGTGTTAGGATAGGGCAGTTATAGAGGTCAGCAACATGAACTCAATGGGTCTAAACAGTGGAAAGTGTTTTTTTCCATCACCTCATCAGACACCTGCCTCTCAACACAGTTATCTATTGTTAATGGACTCTATGTAGGCATTGCAGCTATGTTATTTATTTTGCAGCCTGGCACAGATTAATAGTTCTCTGGCAACTCTTCTCCAAGGCTTTGAAAGCCTTTATGAAGGGCATCAGTAGGCAAGCCATGCTCAGGAAAAGCTGTGGTAACACAGTGCCTTTGCAAAGCCTCTGAAAGATTGGAGGGGGGGTCCCAGACCTACTCACAAATAAAACCTGTGCGGGCTGGGGTGGCCGTTGCCTCCTATGGATTCTGTTTGAAGATTTCATTGAGCTAGATCATCTGCTGCCTCAGAAGTTGGGAAGTGGATAGCATTGCTTTTCACACTGAATTGAGGAAACCATGATCAGGAACTTACTGGAGTTTTTCTTTTCCTGTGGGTATTTCCAGTGGTTGTGGACAGGTGGAGATCACCTGCTTTTATGTCATTTAGCAAACTGCTTTCTGTATCATTTGGTGGTTTCTTTAAGTGTTCCTGCCAATATCTCTTTCCTATCAACCGTATAAATTTTTTATTCCTTTTCCCTCAGAGGTGATTTTTCATATGAAATATCAGTGTATAGGAAGGGTTAAAATCTTGAAGCTCTTGAGTCCTTTTTGATCTGACATTGTTGAGTAAGCTGCAGAAAGCCTACCTGTTCTTGAGCATGCTGCAGAGTAACTAGAAACAATGGAGCAAAGGAGCAACTGAAAAATCCAGTCCCAGTTCTGTGATAACAGCAGAGATATTTGTGAAATTGAAGTGCTCTCTCTGGACTTCAGGTTGGGTAGACACTATATTTGCTATCATGTTTGAGAACTGTTTGTCTTGTGTTTGTTAACTATTGAGGTTTCTTTTTTGAATTTTTGGAAGTGAAAGAAAGTCTTCTGTGGGCTGCAAGTGGAGAGTTTTGTGCAGGACCAAGGCAAGTCAAGGACAAAATTCTTTTTCAGAGATATTCTATTCTATTTCTGAAGTTGGTCAGTTTAAGGTAGTGTGTTTTTATGGCTGTGTTAAAGACAATGATAGTGACTTTTTTTTTTTTCATCAGAAGCTTTCTTAGTTCTTAGGCAGATTTTAGCTGTAATCTTTATTGCAAGTTTTATTTAAAGTTTTTGCAGACTGTTCACTAAATGTGGTATCTACAGATTGGTGAGTAGAGTACTTCATTAGGGTGAGACAGGTACACAGACTGAAACAAAGGAGTTTTTCATCTTTTCCTCTACTTAAAGTACTTGAATATGCTATCTCTGAGAAGACAAAAGAATTAAGAGAATGATTTACATAAAGGAATTGGTCGATGGGGCCTCAGTTACTGAAGATAAGAATCAGAGCAATTTGTCTGACATCTATTGTCATTGACAATGCAATTGGCAGCTCTGATTTAGACTATCAGGCAGCTGACAAGTTCCTTCTCCTTAGCTCTGTCTGTCTCAGTCATCTGACTAATCTTGTACAATCAATCCTAGCATCTGACAGAGGCTTGGGGCTTTGATGAAACCAAGAATATCAGCCTTCGAGTGCAAAAGTAAAGCTTGTTGGTTTGAGAAAGCAATATGAAATGATACCGTCTTTTATTGCCATGGCAGTTCAGTTGTTTGTTCTTTCAGCTTCTCACCTGGCATACATTTAAGATCCAAGCAAGAACGTATTAGCTACAAAGCACAGTAGTGACTAAGATTGCTGTTTCGCGTTTCTCAATGGGAATGAAATTCAATGATAATGAGGTACCTCACCTGCATTAATGCTTCTAGCAATCCTGCTAGATAAATATCTAGTAAATATCTATGTACTTTAATGATAGAAAAATCTGTCTTTCTGGGTTTATATTGATTTTTAATTGACCCCTAATAATCAGGATAGAAAGTGGCATGTTTGCAGGAAAAGCTAGGACACTTTTTGGAAAAAGTTTAAGATTTGTGACTCCCACTGGCTGTTCTGCATAATATAACATTGCTGCCTTAAAGTAATTATTTATTTTGAGTTGCTTAAAATAGAGAAAACCAAAAAGGCCTAAGAACTAGAGATGGAATGGCCAATTAAAGGGGGGATTTTCAAAATTTGTCACAATGTGGATTATGTTTTCAGAATGTTTTTTCCCTGAAACCACTTTTTCTTCCATAGTGTCTTGGAGTAACTTTGTAAGAATTCCTTAGAGAACTGCTATCAGATAATGCATTTTGTCTGTCTTATAATTCAGAAATGCACTGAAGAGCAGTATTTTATAAGGTTCTGGGTGGATCTTGGATTTGCAACCATTTAGAGTCTGACCTAATAATATTAATTCTAACACAGAAGTAAGACTACCAAAGGGTGGTGGGGTTTGGGGTTTTTTTGGTGGAGGAGAGGGTCTGTGGGTTTTTTAAATGCACTTATATTTTTTCTCGTAGATCATGGAATAAATTGTCCAAGACAATATGGTACTTATTAGAAATCCAGGAATGACCTTATAGGCTGGAATACTTGGGAAACTAGCAAGACCTTTTTGCTACTTATTAATTAGCGTGGTTTTGTACATAGACAGGTACCATGATCACAGTGAGACATGTTAGAAGAGGATGTGCCACTCCCCTCAGTGGTAAGGCCAGAGTAAAGTTACCATAGGTCCCTAATAAACAATTTCCTAATGCAGCACTGAGAGGACTTGAAGTTGTCTTGAGAAACAGTATTGTTATTTCTAGAAAACTGAGCAGTGGCTGTCAGTGGTAGTGAAAATCAGGATGAATGCAAGAATTTTGAACAAAGAAACCTTACTTCTGTACTAGGAATGTGTAACAAAGAAATTATTTGTCACAGCTTTTGTGAAGCTGTGTCATGTGGTTATGTCGCACCACGCAGTGGCTCACAGTCTCGCTTTGCACTCAAAGACACCGTGCTGCAGGCTCATGCTGGGACACTTTTCTCTGTTCCTGTGTTATCACCATGTAATTCTCACATTCACTTTGAATTTACCTTTCTCTCGTGACCCGATTTAGTCAATATCTCATGTATCAGTGTTTGGACTAAGTCAGAGGTTTGTGTGTAACAGGGAGGCAAGTTTTGTAGGGAGGCCTAGTGTATTTTATTAGACCAGCTGATTTAGTTGAAAAACTTTTGGACTCGCAAATCCAGTATATCCTAGGAGGTGTGTATGTGAAAAGGGTGTTGTTCTGTAGGAGGACAGACCTGCTCCTCCTTGGCTGGGATCGCTCTGTCATGTTCACTCTGCAGGAGGTAGGAGAGATGGTAAAATAAACTAGCCAAGAAATGGGTGTAGGGAAAGCATCAAGTAGTGGAGCAGAACCACTCAGTCTCACCAACAGCTAATGCCTGCCAAAGTGCTATCCAAGTAATCAGAAATCTGTGTCTTCTCCCACACTGACTGCTTCGTGCAGTAAAATCATTGGCTAAACCTCTCTTGGCTATCTACCCTTGTCCCAGTTTCACTGAGGGAAGTGATGGATATGGATAAGATTTTTTGCAACTCATGGTATGCATCATTTATGATCATGTTTGCATCATAAATGTTGTTAACAGGTCCCTGTGACAAAGGTGAGAAGATGCTAAAGACATGGTATTCTTTCCTGCTGTGTTGTCTGTCCTTGCGGCTTGAGGCTAATCCTGGTCTTAAAGTGAGGATTACTCAGAAGGGGCTGGACTATGGTATGTCTAACATCGCCAGAAGTTAACTCATGATAAATACTCTACGCACAGAATATAGTTCCTTAATAAAGGTGCAATGTAGAAACAAGCTCCTTAAATATTGAAATAGAATAAACTCCTTTTGTCATCTCACACCAGGAACACCCTTTGTCTCTTCTCTCAATTATTTCCTTCCTTTCTGTGCACCCCAGATGTGAATTTATCCTTGCGTTGGTGACTGCATTCTCCTACAGTCCAACAGTGTTTCTACTACATTCCTCATATTGATCTACTTTCTTAGAACCAAAATGAGATAGTCATATAATTGGTCCTTTTTTAAAAGTGTCAAAAACCTGATTGAAAGTGCAATATTTAATTGAAGATAATAAAACATAATTGGGAAAAAGTTTACAATTTTGGTAGCTGCACACCTTTACTCTCATTCCTCCATTTGGCATGGGATAGCATCTGCATGTGCCATTCTTTCAAAAAAATCTAGTAACTGTCTGCCATAATTCTGCCCCTTAACAGAATATCAGCAATTTCCACAATGTATTTTCCTTACTCTTTCTATTCATGCTAACTTTCACTGTCTCTTAGCTAAGACTTACTCCACGGGCGTGGAGGGCACGCAGTATGATTTCAGTTGTTTACAGAATTAATAATAATGATAAAGGTTAACAAGGCACAAATTCAACAAAGGCTGGGTCATGCTAAGGATTAATCGTCATTTATGTACTGAACATGCTGACAGGTAAACAATGGACTTGTGAGATGCCTTTGAGATGAAAGCAAGGATCAGGTCCACTTACTTCTCTGTATGAGCATTGTTTTAAAGGCTTCTGAGGAGTTGAGAAGTGCAGGGCAAACATCAGTCACCCAAAACAGAACTGATCTCCATATCTTTTTATGACACACAGGAGAAATCGCTCCCTAGGGGTCTCTCATGCCTTTAGAAATAAGAATTCAGCCTGCTATTTCTCAGTGATTTCTTTTTGTGACATTCAGCATGGCCTTCAAGTGCTGAACGAACAGACTAAGTTTGCACACCCCTGCATTAGTAGTAAGAACAGACATTTAACAGTGCGCCTCCCAAAGGTATTTCTCGTATTTGAAGAGCACGGTGCCTGTCATGTCTTTTCCCTTAATGTAAGATATGAAGGCTGAGGCAATAGATCCTGCCTGCACGCTCCTTCCCTGCTGCAGGAACCTTGAGAGAAATTCCACCGCGGATCACTGGCTGCCTTTACTGACAGTTGTAAGAGTGCTTTAAGTTATTACAGTCAGAGCCCATATTTTGCTTTGGAGGCAGGAATTCCCAGGGAATCATAATTTACCTCTCCTTCATAAAAGATGCATTTTATTAAAAGGTATTCCAGTGTTGAGTTACCGTTGATTTCAATGCTTTACTTTTTTAATACACTGAAGTCTGGGTGAGAAAAATTAGATGTTTTGTATTCGGTAACTGCGAGGCCAAAAGCTAAAGAAACTTATGCTAAAAATATCTGAAAGTGGTACATCATTCAGTATTAAAGTTTTAGCAGTGTCTTCATCAAAGATGAGCAAAAAGAAGGAAGACACAAGGAATGTGGGGTTTAAAGATCTTCTGTTTTTTGATGATAGGGTCTGTGTGTATTATCAATGCACAAGTAACATTGAAGCATTCAAGAAAGTAGGGATTCCTTAAAGCAAGGAGAGAAGGTAAGGAAATACGTCAGAGATCTGCAGCATGCTGTAATGGATAAGGTGCAGTGGTAAAACATATGTACTCTGAAAGAAACGGAAAGAAAACATTTTAAAGGATTGTCTTTAAACCACAAACAACTTCCTGTACACAAGCAACAATCCATATAGTTCTGCATGTGACATACCAGCACTTCAGGTGCATATATCACACTTCTTCCATAAGTAAACACTACATATAGAAGTCATCTTGCTACTTCTTAACTGGCTTTTTCATCCAACAAGTATGAGACAATCTGAGGTAAAGGTGATGACCAAGTGTTTCCCAAGGCTGTCCACATTGTGAATGAAGTTAAGAAAGTATAACAGTTTCAGAAACCTGACAAGAGTTCTAGAATATAAAATACAACTCACGGACGAAATGATCCTAACGTGTGATCTTGATCTTGGGTTAAATGATTTGTACGTGAGGCTAATAGAAGTTACAAATGGGCATATAAGTAGTTGGAAGGAGGTCTAGGTAAGGATCATAGAATCAGTGTTTCAAGAACTATGTTAAAAGTGATGATTAAATTATTTAGCAGTATATCAGGAACTTTGGGTGCCTGAATCCGATCTGCAAGGCATGTGCTTTCCTCTGTCCCCTTGTAGGCAGCAGGATTGGGATGGAGCTCCTGAAGCAAGCAGTATTGAAAGAGACCTTCCCAAGCTGGAGTGGGCAGGAGAGTTTCTCGGTTGTTAAGGTCAACTATGTCATTTCAAGGTAAGTAAAGGAAATACATTTTAAAGTTTTAGGATGAAAAAGCAATTTATTACCACATAGTAATAATAATGGAGTCATTGGTTTTTTCAGTGTAAAATTTTAATGGTTCATCTAACTCTGTTCCCACTGCCCAAGCACTGACAGGTTTTATAAGTACTTCCTCCTACCACACTCAGAGACGAGCTTTAGAAAGCTTCTGAAGGAGCATGTTGGCTGTTTTTTTAGTTGGTTTGTATCAGAGTTTGGGGCAAGACAGGTGTAAGCATGGCTATGATATAGCAGGGGAAATGGGTGGGAAAGAGGGCAGAATTGGTGTTATTAACAGTCTGCTACTATGAAGGACCTGTAGCAGTGAAAATAACTTGTGTTTGATGAGAAAAAGCCGACAAAGGGATAAAATGAAAATGTGTGCAGAGGAACGGTGTATCTGGACTAACACGGCAGGAAGATGACTTTTGCAGAATCTTTTTGGATGGATTTACAGTGGTAAATCAGCATTTTGATTGGATAGGGCTTGACACCTATTTCCTGCTGAGGAAAATCATTGTACCAAGAGCAGCCAGTAGAAAAACAGTTTTATAGCGTTTCCTACAATTTCTCCAAATACGGAGACTAATATAAAAGCAGGTTTTTCTACAGCCTTCACTCCCATCTTTCAATAGGGTATAAACAGAAAAACAGAAACTTCTGGTCTTTTAATATTACTATCAAGACAAACTCTGCTGCTCAGTAGCATTTTACTTCCTTTTCTTAACAAATTACCCAGAGCAAGAAATACCAATCTGGGAGACTTCATGTACTTTCTGCTGGATAGGGCCTGCATCCTTTATCTATACTTGATATTTTCCTAATAGCCTGCTTTCCATCAGGCTTCATTGTATTATACGATCCTTGTGACCTTAATCCCTGCGCATCTGAGAGAGCTGTGTTTGGACAGGCTGGAGAAGAACAGACTATGGGGGTGGAGATGCATGTGTGTCTTATTGCACGTCTTCCACTGTCTGCCGAGTGGTGATTATAGAGTATATGCAGCCAGATTCTTCCTGGAGGTACACAGTGAAATGATGATGGGAAACAGACATAAGTTACATCAATAAAAGTTCTGATTAGAAGTTAGGAAAAAATGCTAGGGAACACCAGAACAAGGGCCCAAAGAGGTTGGGGAGTCACCGTCCTTGGAGGTGTTCAAGATGCAGGTAGGCAGGGCCCCTGAGTTGGCCCAGCTTTGAGTAGCGGATTGAACCAGAAAATCTACTGGGGTCCCATTCCAACCTAAATTATTATATGATCTTCAAAGCCCCAGTTCATTCTCCTAACCATAGTTTTTGAAATTGGCCATCTTCCTGGTGGATAGTCTGATTTTAGCTCACTGCAAACAAGATTACTTGAGGCAGCCTTACTGCTGCCCAAGATGTTATTGGAGAATTATAGTAATTTTAACTAAAAGTAGCTGGTGCCTTCTGCACCGGGGAAAGTAGATTAAAGGCAGTTGTTTCAGAGATCTCTGCCAGATATCAGGAAACAATGAGGAAGGTATACTACATGATAAGATTACAGCTGATATCTTTACAATGTTCAGCTCAATTCAACACACCCATTTGCAAGACAATATCCTTGAGTATCAGAAACATTTGTTTTGGCAGGGAAATCTTCAAGTAAGATTTTGGTTAGAAAAATGGATCCTCTCCAGAGCCCTTTGCTGAGGCAAGGGAGAGGATACAGAATGGGGAAAGAGAAACTTTGATGTTCTTCAGCAAATGCTAGCATTCAGACAACCTGGATTTATTTATAGATGTAGCCACTGGGTTAACACACAGACTTATTTTCCCCCAGCAAGGACATTTTACTTTAAGGAGTTTGTTTTTCTCCCAAGGGGAGGTTTGTGTTTTGGCCAGGCATCCTTTTTTCCCTGGCCAGATATCAAGGATTCTTTTTCCAAGGATGCTACTAAGTGTAATGGTACAAGTGTCTTTCTTTCCTAAAATATACAAGGGTCAGTCATTTCTGAAAAATTCTTTTACCGAAGCATAGACTTTGCTTTTTATAGCAGAAGGGGTTTCAGTGGAGTCCTTCTTACTCTTCTGACGTGCAGTCTAATATCCCCCTTTCTGTATTCTGTAGGCTCAGAATTAATGCTGTAGATTTCCCAGAAACTTCTGCTTCCTTTATTCCTGGCACTGGCATTAGTCTGTCAGTGGCACGTGCTTCTGCTACGATCAGTGCAGACTGGAGAATGAACACGTGGCTGCTGTAAGTATTGTACAGTGGATACAGGTACGCGGGACAGTTCTGGGAGAAGGGTTGCAAATGAAATTCAGAAATCTAGTTGGTAATTATTTTTCAGGTCAGATACGCTTTATCATTTAACAACAATCTATTTGAATAAACTTCCTAAGAAGGCAACATCCCCTGCCAACTAATTTTTTTTTCTTTTTTTTTAATTATTCTACCCCACAGATTGTCTCTTTGGGAATTATGAGGTCAGACATTTGTTAGCATGCTCAGTTTGTCCAGACTGTATATTACATGGTATTACATGAATATTCAGGACCACAGAGTTTGCAATGGCCACATTTGTTACTTTCTTTGTGCAGTATAACTGGAAGGTTGACTCTATAGCTAATTATCTATTTGCTGGTACAGTGTATATTGTCTTCCAAAGTGCTCCTATTAGAGGAAGGGCACTGTCACAATGCCAAACATTCAGAACTTTGGAAATTCCAGAATTCGGGTCGCTGTGGAAAACTGACTTAGCTTCATGACCCTGTGCATTATGAGATTGTCTTTAATGGCATGATTGCATACTGGTTTTTCCTCAGCATTTTTGCTATAGAATTTTAATATAATAGTCTAGATTTTCTTGGGGGCAGGGGTAGGGCTAAAACTTCCGGGATATCAGAAAAGTTTGCAAGGTGCTGATCTCTACAATTTGGGTTAATGGAGTAACTGGTAACAGCAGCAGGCGTTGCTCTGTTTGCAACCCAGATAGTACAGCAAAATGGATCACCAGGCTGCAAGTTTCCCATTCAGTCTCAGTACTGGTGGCTGGAAACTGCTGTCACTGTGCCCCCAACCTGTCTGTTGTCCCTTCTGCCATACCAGTATTGTGAGGAAAAGGATACTGTGTTCAGCAGGGCAAAACAGCTCTTCCCAAACATGAAGCCACCTCTCCCTCTTGCTGAAGGATAAGGACCTGGGCAAAATCTGGAGAGACCCCGAATGTATAAAACCCCAAAGACTTCACAGATGGCAAGAAAGGCAGGGAGCTGGTATGCAGGATTTGGCAGAGCAGATCATGGTGGAGGTGGTGAAAGCCAGCTTTGGTTGAGTTTAGGGGGTGAAGAGTTTTTCTTGCCTTTTTGAGGGCCAGAAGGAACAACCTGTGCTGCTCTGTTCAGTATGATGTTTTGTGAATGGCTGTAGGTTTAGACATATCCAGAATATGCCCTATTCTTCATCCCCTCTGTTCCCTAGTCCTACATGTTGCTTTCAGCATAGCAGACTAAGAGGGGCAGCTGAAAATGAGCTTTCCAAGGGAGACCGTTGACAACCCACCCCTCCTGGGCTGTTCCCAGGGTCTTCTCACAACTTTTTAGTTGTAATAGTGTTATCCCTGCATTTCCAGCCCTCCTCTCCACCATGTCCCAGAGCACTCTCCTGGCAGGCCCTTTGTTCCTGGAAGCCTGTAGCTGAGACTCTGCTCAGAGAATCAGGATTCCTCCTGAAGAAGAGCAGATATAAGGGTGCAGGAACAGAGAACCTAAGTAGCTGGGATTCTCCCCATCTCCCAAGCAGCCCTAAAAAAGGAGGAGGAGGGCTGAGATCCTTTTGCGGTGGTCCCTGTCACTGAAGTATGGGTAAGGCTAGGTTGGAAGGATCTCTGGAAGTCATTTTGTCCAGCCTCCTGCTCAAAACAGAGCAGTCACTGGACTAGATCAGGTCAGCTGTCTGTTGGTGGTGTTCAGCCAAGGATGGTGATGCCACAACCTCGCCAAGTAATCTGTCCCAGTGCTGCACCATCCTTCTTGGGGAAGTGTTTTTCCTAATGGCTTGTGGGATGGGGGTTTGGTTAGGGTCTAGAAAATGAGGGTCTGAAGAGTGGTGCTTCCTCCAGATAGCCACTTAATGCACATAGACGGACTGAAAGGTGGGGTTGAAAATGGCAGTGGTGGTAGGAGGGACATTGTGACTGGCAATACTACTCACTGGTTTGGCCAGGTATAGTCTATGGTTTGGGGCTGGATTATGATTAATCTTTCAGGATTACAACCTCCTTCCCCAGGTTTTTGCTTAGCCGGAAAAATAAAGAGGAAAGCTGAGGCAGTCATGGTTTGAGCTTCATATTGGGCTGGGCTCTTTCTCTATAGTGTGGTGCAGCCACTGTAGTAATGCCTGGGAAAAGAAAACCTGGTTAATCAGGATGAAGGGGTGAAAACTGATGCTTTCAGTGCAAATTCTGTTATGGTAAATGAGGTTTTTATAAGGCTATTCTAACATCCATTCAGCTCTCTGTATGCTGCTCGGTTGGTCAACAGCTTCTACAACTCCTAACCATAGTCCTAATACCTAAATTTGCTGGAATTTTGCTGGAAATAAGGATATTTTTGTTGGGGTCTTAGAAGGGATTTTTACAGAAAGGAGACAGAATGAATGGGTTTGGGGCAGGACAAAGAATGGAGGAATGTATACATTTTAAAGGGTTATTGAAAATTGTTACAGGAAAGAGGAAAGTAGAACAATTGCAAAGTTGAGAACCACTGGGTTATATATTCATTAGCTAACTGGCTTCTACTGCTGCAGTCCCAGAAGCCTTCAGGGTGATCTGTCATGAAGGACTGGAATGTCTTGTGTTGCTGTGAAATTGTCACGTTTTTGCAAACTTGTCAAATCCTGCACAACACTGGAAAATTCATGTCCTGGAAACTCATGCATATAATCTTTTTTTGAATACCATGCATGTCCCTAATCTACTTTAATCCCTAGAAAACCCATTCTTCATTCTAGATGATAGAAGGAAAAAGTCCTTTCAGACTTGATTTACGTGTAGTTTCTTAAATTGTTCCCTTAAAGCAGATGTTTCCTTGACCGAGTTTGTTTTTTTTCTCCAAGCAGCAAAGACCAAGGAGGAATTACTGTGTCCATCTCAGGACTGTTCATTGCAGTTATCTTCAAAGTGTCAAGGGATAGCACAGGCCGCTTGTCCATGTTGCTACACAATTGCCAGCTGAGCATTAATAGTTTAAAAGTCAAGTTAAATGGAGCATCTAGGTATGTACAGTAGATTTTCTAATTACTCTGTGGGAGTGTCGTGGTTTAACCCCAGCCAGCAACTAAACACCACGCAGCCGCTCACTCACTCCCCCCCACTCAGTGGGATGGGGGAGAAAATCGGGAAAAGAAGCAAAACCCGTGGGTTGAGATAAGAACGGTTTAATAGAACAGAAAAGAAGAAACTAATAATGATAATGATAACACTAATAAAATGACAACAGCAATAATGAAAGGATTGGAATGTACAAATGATGCACAGTGCAATTGCTCACCACCCGCCGACCGACACCCAGCCAGTCCCCGAGCGGTGAATCCCTGCCCCCCCCCACTTCCCCGTTCCTAAACTGGATGGGACGTCACATGGTATGGAATACACCGTTGGCCAGTTTGGGTCAGGTGCCCTGGCTGTGTCCTGTGCCAACTTCTTGTGCCCCTCCAGCTTTCTCACTGGCTGGGCATGAGAAGCTGAAAAATCCTTGACATTAGTCTAAACACTACTGAGCAAAAACTGAAAACATCAGTGTTATCAACATTCTTCACATACTGAACTCAAAACATAGCACTGTACCAGCTACTAGGAAGACAGTTAACTCTATCCCAGCTGAAACCAGGACAGGGAGGTAGCAGACTTTGTAGCATAAGTGCCATTTTTCAAATTTTGACTGTTAGGGATCCAGTTACAGCATATAACTAACTATTGAAGGCTGTGAGAATAGATTTTTAAAGGTCTGTTTTCAAAACCAGGCTCCTTTGCTGAGTGTGTGAAGTACAGTTAATCTACACTTCTTTGTGCACGTGCCAACAAATGAGCTGACTACACATACTGCGTATGAAAAAAATGCCATTTGGGCATATTAAATATGACAAGACTGCAAATGGAGGTTTGCAGATATGAAGGTGGTCCAGACTGATTATGCCTTTTGACAAGCTGACCTACAATTTCAGAATAAAATTTTCAAAAGAGAATATGAAAGAATGCTTGTAGTTCTCCTCATTTTGATTTCCTAGAAAATTTTTTTGTCTTACTGGAAGACAAAACCTGGCTAATTGAGTATTGTTTATCAAAACATTAATATGAACTTTAACTACTTTGCAGATTGCCTTCTAAATAGCTCTTATGAGACTGAGAACCCCTAGCATTTGTCTGAGACTCACAAATTAACAAAAAAAGTCAACTGCACAGTCTACCAATATCACTGTGATCACATCTCATTAATATAAATGACATTGACGTCCCAGTCTGCCAGGTTTTATATTTCAAAGATTTCAATCCATGGTAAAAAGTCATTGTGTTCATTTCTTTTCCTCCAGCTGGATCTACAGCTTTCTGTCTGGTTATCTTGAGAAGCCCATTCACGCCAAATTGGATAAAAATGTAAGTTTGCAAATATGGTTTCAGCTAGTGAAGGGAAGAGTTCAAATACAGCCTTTACATTACTGACTTGTCTCTCTTTTCATATAGCTATGCCTAAACATCAAATACAAAGTCCAACTGATGGATGCACAGCTAAAAAAGTATAAGGGTGAGTTGTTGATAACAGCTTTTTGTTAAGTAATTTTCATAGTGCTCAAATTGTAGCCTTTTTTATTAGATGCCAAACCTTTCCTGTGTTCACAGTACAAAAAAAGTGAAGGAAGAAAAATACAGCCATTGTTCTATGCCTTTACCTATTACAGAGTCTACCCTAGAAATCTCTTGCATGCACCTTATATACATTCAGATTTCTTCGGTGTCCATAGCAGGTCACCTGTAATCTTTCAGTCTGTTGTAGCTGACCTGTGTTATTTCCTTAGATTTTTGAGATGAACATTTTCATGCTGATCCTTTATGCTCTTGGTACTGTGGACATGAGAAAACCTGAGTTACCAGTAATCCACTAAAGAGCTAGCAAACATACCTGTAAGGTCTCGTAAACTTAGCACATCTTGTTCTGAACTTGAGTTCAGTGAGATAACAAGATACTGCAGGAAAGCAGTGTCACACTACACACTAAGCATGCTTCTCTTCACACCAATAACAATTCCTGTGTCACTCTTGCATAGACATGAAGACAATAGATATCTGTGTCCAAAAAGCATATATATATATACACATAAGATTTTCACTTCTATAATAAATCCTACAGCTTTTCTTTTTTTTTCTTTTTTTTGTTGTTTTTTTCCAAGACTAATAATATTTGTAGTTTTTGCCAATTCACATTCGTTTAATTCACTCAAGTCATATAATTCAGGTCAGAGAGTTTGTTCCCACTCTGCACTTTGCATTGTGGATATTTCTACTATCTGCTCTGCTATTCAGAAGCAGAGTAAGTAGACTTGTATTTTTCCTAAAATGGCCCAGACCTGCCATGTGCCAAGCAGTGGCAAATATTACTAAAAATCATGGTCATCAAGAACATTTTCTTATGCAGCACATACCTAAACACTTCAGGCACAAGGGCACTCCAAGCTGTGCTGTCATATGAGGAGCTCATAATCTCTGTGTGAATTCACCAATTCTCTTTAAACCCCTCTTATTTTTGTACAGTATGAACAGACCTTACAGTCCAATCAAAAATAACAATCAGACTGAAGTTGCATGTGAGCACCTCTCAGAAAAATTCTTCAATCATACTGTCTGATAAAGTGCCCTCTATTGTTGTGAACAAACATCCCTTGTCTTCAACACTGATATGCATAAAAATGTGCTAATGTAATCTTCCAAAGTATTTATTAGTATTTACCAGGATTTCACTAATCATATAGGAGAATTTAGTTCTCTTGTGCAAACACATAACAAAAAAGGGGACTCTGCCCCAGATACTCCTTCTTTCACTGCATGGGAGAAATTTCTGAGTGTATTCAGTTGTGAACAACAGGAGAACAAGGCCTAAACCAGGAGGAATTGATGACTTTCCCCGTTCCCCAGAGGGAATACTCTCACTTTTTCCCTTATAACAAGGTTTTTTTATTTTCTTCTTCCTTCTCCCATCATTATTCTTCTTCAGATTCATCATTTCTATAATGCCTTTGCCTTTAACTAAACAATAACCGTTTGTGATGTGTCTTTGTAATAACGGCTGTTTTGTTTTTGTCCATCATTCTTCTAGTCTTAAGCCAGATTGATGCCTTTGCACAAATAGACTATTCCCTAGTTAGTTCTCCAGCAGTCTTCAAATCACACATTAACTTGGATTTGAAGGTAATTTGTCTTTAATATTAGTGTGCGTTCTAAGACTTTTCTGATTCCCTCTTGTGTTGATTCGTTTTCTTTCACTACAGTCTTACTCAGCCTCTCCAATATTTAATTAGAAAAGCACTGAGACATTTGGACATTTTGGTCAAGAGCTATTTTGGAAACCAGATATGACTGTTTATTTAATAAATTAACTGCATTCATTAATTAACCAAAGCTATTGTTTAGAATTAAATTATTTCAGAGTTGAAACCCTTCAGAGGTGCTTTATAAACAGCATAAAAGTATTCTTTAGGTACACAGCTCTTCCACTGCTGCTTGGTCTTCGCCTGTTACTGTTGATATGTACCAATGTGATTGCAATCCACAGCATTTGTTTTGAGATGACTCAGCATCTTGTATATGTACAGGTCACACCCCAACAAAAGACTTCTTACAGACAGTCCTTGAGCAGCACGCAGCAGTTCCTTTCTTATCTATTTTTCACCTTTGTCAGCAAGAGATATCTCAGCAACGCCCAGCTTTTCCAGCAGCTTCAACAGTCCTTGCAATTCAGAGCATCCCCATGGCTCTCAGAACTGACTTCAGTTAAGAAAAGTGTGCTAGAGCTATGGTTGAAACTCTGCCTCTTGGTTATTTTGTTCAAGCAACTTCTACCATCCACAAAAAACACTCTGCAAGGAGGATATACATAGCTTAAAAGTACTAAGCAATTATTTATCAGCTACTATAGCTAACTAGAACTTACAGGCTAAGCTTTAACATGCTGACGCCACGATGGTATACTGGATGAGTCTTTGTAAGTCAGTTATTAATCAGTTAAGGAAGTTACTGGTCTTCAGTGCTCCTTCGAACAGGCTGGTTCTGGATGGTTATGAGTTGCCATCTTCCAACTCTCAACTTTTTTCTTCGGCTTTTATACCTTTCATGTCAGTATTTTTCCTGTTGAATCTTTCAGCTACTAACCGTTACAGTGTCAGTAATTACACTACTTACTGTCTGTTCTTACTTTTCTTGTCTTACATGGCCTCAGCTCACATACCTTCTCACATTTTAAGAACTAATTTCTTAGTATAACTGAACCAAGGTCCCACACCTGTGCAGCACTCAAACTAGGTCTTGGAGGACTGGCAGCTGGACCAGGGCTAAGAGTTAGGTGGTATAAAAGGCTCCTTTGTGTCCCTGTCCTGAGCAACTTCCAGTGCTTTTGGGGTTTGCCTGAAGGTTTTCTTGAAATGTTGCCCTTAGAATTAAATTAACAAACGTGTCTTTGCCACAAGAGAAAGCAAGCTGTGGTCCAGAGGATTTTTTTGTGTCTCATAGCTACAGTTCAGATTACTCACTTGAATGCTCAAATTCAAACTTTGAAAGGATGGAGGCCAGATTTTCTCTGTGATTCCTGTATTTTTCCAGAAGAGCCTGAATTTGTTGATTTTCAGGGCATATCACAGACTTATTTGCTTACTTCAGGTTTTCTTTAATGTCAAGCTTTTCTTCATGTTAGGAAGAATTCTTTCTGTTCAACCACTGCTAATGCATTCTGACAGATACAAATATTTACAACTAGAAATACTTGATAATGACTCTTTGCAGGGCACAGTCTATCCAGTAGGAAATCACACAGAACCTCCCTTTGTGCCAGCTCCATTTGGTCTCCCAAACCAGGGTGATTCCATGCTCTACCTGGGAGTCTCAAGTTATTTTATTAAGTCTGCTTCACTGGCTTACTACAGAGCAGGGGTCTTTAACATCACCATCTCCAAAGAGGTAAGTGTAATTTGCATGTAATAGATTTACAAATATCAGCAGTATGGCTGGTCAGCAAAGGAGACACATAATGTTTGTCATTTCACACAGATTTGGGTCACACTTCCACCACTTGTAGGAGGGATCCATGACATTCATTCTATATGTCATCATTTAAAATAGTCAAAGTCTCCCTCAGACCCAAGTCTGAACTTCTTGGAAGCTCTAGGCAAGGAATGACAGGTACGAAAGTCACAGAGTCAGTGTGCAAGGGGTGGCAGAAAGAACCAAAGAAAGCTTTTTTCTGCATGGATTCCACATAGGAGAGGAATGGACAAGACAGGAAAAAGTATACTGAAGTCACAGTCTGCTGCATAGAGGCCCACAAGAAATGTATCATCGGCTGTATTGAGAGCTGGAATAAACCCTCAGACTTAACAGAGCAGCAGAACAAGGCAAGAAGCAGGTACAAGGACACGAAGCTTTCAGCTGTGGGTGAAGAACATACAAGACTTCTCTCAGAAGTGGTTTCCACACTGACATTAGTAGTCAGAGTTTCCAAGAAGTTTTGCTAACTGAAAGAGTGCTAAGAGCATCTTTATAAAAATTGGTGACACAAATGGCACCAACAAACATCATCACAGTGGTCAGCAGCAAAAGGGCAAATGAGATTTTTGAGTCCTGCCTCCGACAGATTCAGTATATTTCATCTAAGAAAGTCCCAAAGGCAGGAAGTAAGCAGGATGCCAGGTCTGTTCTTTCAAAGAATAATGCTTGTTCGCTGGTACGTGCTTCTGAAACATGTCCATGAGAAATCTGTCTCTCTTCTGTTCCAGAGAGCACTGTGGCTTCCCTAGGAATCATTCTGGGGCAAGGGAATACTAAATCAAAACATAGATTATCTAGAACTAAAGTAGACAGAATATGTTTTTTTTCACCAAGGGAAAAAAAAATTCCCATTTTCAAGCTGATATAATATCTAATTTATTTCATTTGTTTACAGCTTGCCACTACTTTTAACCTAAATACCGCCTTATTCAAAGATTTTGTTCCTGAGGTGGGTACTTTTACTTGTATGGGCTTTTTAAGAGAGAGCAGTAGCTAATGTTTCTTACAGGTACTGTCTGTGTACTAGCTCATTTGCAAAACTTTGGAGGAAACAAGGAAACTGAGCTGGTTTATGATTAGTGGACATATATGTCCACCCATCATAACTCCATGTTCTTCCTAACTGTATCAAATTACTCATTAGTCATTCGTTTCCCTGCTAAGTGCTAGATTTGCTCTCAGTCTCTGAAACAGTTATAAAGACTAAGTGGCAGACAGCTTTGGTGACATCAGTTTCATTTTATTCCTATTTGAGGTGATGGCATCTCTGCTACTGGTAGCCTGACTCCTCTATGCAAATATACCTGATTTATGGCTGCTGGAGATTATATACAATGGGAAGTAATAGTCATGAGGAGCTAAGTTTATAAATGTGACGCAAGAAATTAAGATACTATGAGATGTTTTAAAAATCTCTGATATGGCAACATTTACTATAAAATTACGAGATTTGGCATCTGTGGCATTGCAAACTAAAGTTTTGTCCTCTAGGAGTTTCTCTGTTTTTCAGAAGATTGGCTTTTTGGAAGGCTGCCTCTTTTCCATATTTTTTATATTGTCAGGCTCATTAATTTTTTTTGGCATTAATCACTCATGTCCCTCATTTCTTTAACATGCGGTGCCAATCCTCTCTTCTTGAAATACGGTTTTCAGGAACAACCCTTAAATATTTCTCCACATATGTTCAATATCAGTGGGTCTAAAGCTTCATCATTTGTCTCTGAAACTGAAGAGTATATGCAATGCTAATTTCGTCATTTCAGTTGGTGTAATTAAAGTGAAGTATTTTTAATATAGGTTAATTAACAAGAGGATTGGTATATAGCACCTGATTATGATTCAGCCACAGAAACTATAGCTTAAGAAAAACTTAACTCTGCAGTCAACTTTTTTTCCTCTGAAATTCCACAGATTGCTCTAAGTTATGTAACAGCATGCCCAGTGCTGCTGAAGCTGATGGCTACATCACCACCCGCGGTCAGTTTAAACACAGACAGATGCATCTTACAGATCACTGGCTGTGTAGAAGTGTTTGCTGTTCTGCCAAATTCAACCACCCAGTACATCTTTACAGGGAATCTAGTAAGTAACATAAGGTAGAAGATAACATTCAGTGCTAGGGCTGAACAAATCACACAGTAATCTTCCAGATCCTTTGAAAATCATAGAGATCAGCATAAAATAGCATATACTGGTCTGCCACAAATATGCATAATGTTTTGATGCATTTCACAGGGAGGAAACATGCACCACATACTGTACAATTTAATAGGCAGGTGCAGAGAGCTACTTACGAAAGCCCTTTTTTCCATGTGGGAGTTGAGTGATTATTCAAGAATAAATTGTAATATATAAATATGTGATTATCTGATGCCCAGTCTTCCTGACTTGTTTGTTATAAAATAGTTCAGTGTGTCCCCAGACATCTTTTCATTAAATTGAAAGTGAGTTCATTATGTCAGCCATGCAAGGACTTAAATGATCCTAACGATAAGGAGGCAATCAGGCCAGTATTATCACTTTGCTCACGCAATCTCGGTTGCTGGCAGAAAGCAGCAAATTCACAAATGATTTCACTATCTACATGTATTGACCAAATAAAAAGTTTAGACATTGTGTTTCCAAACACAAAAGCAATTGCATTTGTGCCTGTATCTAAGACAGTATCTATCTGTGTATACAGTCTCAGAAGACTCTTCTGGTTTTTTCCCTGCAGACAGCCAGTACCAGAGGCAATTTGACAATAACCAAACAGAAGTTGATTATCTCATTACTTCTGAAGAGGTAACCAAAGGAAATTCAGAAAGCAACGTTAACGATCTCAACATTAGGACACAGCAGAAATTCATTGTGTCAGCCTGATAGTCCTTGTTTCACCATGAGAAAAAGAAAATTAATTACCTTCTTTCTCACAGGGGCTCTAAGATACTTTTGACTGGTTGATCTAAATCTTGCAGATGAAATATAATAATATTGTGGAACAACCATGTCTCTTGTGCAACGTGGTATTATCCCTTTCTGTAGGTTAAATACCTTTCCAGATGACAATGTTCAATTTATTGGTTATCTTAAAGGCCTCTGTTTTAGTCTGTGCTGATGTTGGAGAATGAAGTTCAGTAGTTTATTTGAAACCCTCTAAATATCGCTGTCATGCCGTGTCTGAGCATCATAAACAGAACTACCAGAGTGCAAACACTGCACTGGACCACTGTAACTAGCTCTCTGTATGCCTTCCCATGAGGGGAAGGGAAAAGTGAGACTACATAATACAGACTGCAGCAGACACCATGCCATCAAACAAATGAGACTAGAAAGGTGTCTGTAGTTCGAAGCAAAGCTCAGAGCTTTTTAGATTTTGCTTAGACCTTGCTGGTTTTGTGGTTACCTACAGTTATGGGTGTTCTCAGCTGCCTTACGACAAATTTTATTCATACTTCAAGCTGGGCTTTGTTTACAGCTCCCTTCTCCCTAAATGCACCAGGTGGGTAGAAGCACAGACTTTCAGGCAAGTAGCCCACATTGGTGTTTCTTCTTGTTGGTTCTGTACTCCAGGTTGGGGCAGAATTCCAGAATATATAATATTTTTTAATGTATTACATTTTTGTTAAAGAAAAATGTGAGCAGCCTTTTCTTAGTTTTGGTCACTGGACCTTTTTAACAGGAAAAGAGGACTTAGAGTGATCAGAGCCTGTCAGTATAAGTTTAAGAAGTAATGGTGCCACTCACTTAGAGCTTTTGACACAAGAATGTGTTCTTCTGTTCTTCAAAATGTTGTTTTTCCCCAGGATTATGTTTACAGTGATCTGAGAATGCATTACAGGCATCAGTGGGAAAAGTTAGAAAATAATAATGGTTAGGAATGGAGATGAGTTTATTCAAATCATAATGAACATTTGAGGAATGTGTAGTTCAGCCATTGCAGGAAGTGGCAGTTCCAGAAAAATTTGATTTCCCAAGTCTTATAGTCAAAGCCCAGGACTACACTTGACTGTAGGAGGAGATTAGTATCAGAAAGATCCCAGTGATTCTAGAACTCATTTGTAGTTGTGCCAGTTTTGATTAAAAGCCGTTGGGAATCAAGGAGCCTTTGGCAAAATTAAATGTGCAAATCAGCATGAAATCAGTATGAAATTCCACAAATGAATCTTCACGCAGTATGCATAACTTGTGCCTTCATCCTTTCTAGTGAATCCTCTTCTTTTACATCTTTTCCTCAGGCTCCGGTTCTCCCTGCTGCACTCCATTCTTGGCTTCCCTGAGGTAAGCTGATGGTTTCAGTGCCTGGGAAAGGTAGCTGAGCCCTTCAGGGAGAAAAGAAATTCATCTGAACTTGTTGCTGGACAATTCTTAGTCTGTCTTAGGGATATCATCTGCCACTGCTCTTTCTGTTTTGAAATAGTATATTCTCTGCTTTTCTTTTTCTTTCCAGTAAGAGGAAATACCTCTTGGAGTGTTGTTTGGTTTGGGTTTTTTTTTTTCCTCATTAGAGTCTCCAAATGTTACGGAGTTATTACTGTGTAACATTAATTGAAACAAAGAGAAATGTCTGCCTGGGTCTGCATGACCTAGCAAGCCGTCACAGTTGATTCTGCTCACTTCTGTATCCAGCAGCACAAAGGCAGGCATGGGGCTAGCACCTCTTCTACTTGTTCCTGACAGCCAGCCTGAATTCACAGCTGGATTGAGTAGGTGCAGCAGTTGGAGTGAATACAAAGTCAGGCTTAAGCTCAGTTTCAGGAATTATCTTGAATCACTTAAACCAAATACCATAAAAATGGGAGTCAAAAATAGGGGATAAAAGGAACACCATGCCACTGCTTTGATCATTCACTGTAGACTGAGAAATGGTCAGTGTGACTCTGTAGCAGCTCAGCCCAACCTACATCTTTAAGTGAAGGGAGGAGGACACTAATTGCATTGGCATAAGGCAGAGCACAAGGACAGGGCAGTTCTTGCCACCTAGAGAACAGTTCACTTCTGAGAAGTGAGTCCTGGCAGCTGAAATGGGCTTGAACAGATTTCATTCCTAAAGTTAAGGTTCAACCCAGATACTTAACATACAGAAAAAAAAGCCCTTCAATTTAACTTACTGCAAGAAAAATGTGACACCTCTTTGCCAGTATATTTTACATTGTTCAGCTGCATCTTAAACCAAAAGAAGATCTTTTTCACCTGAGATTTTCTCTGCTAAGCTCTGTTCCAATCTTTTTGCATGTCACTCCAGTTCTAACCCTCCATCTCCCCTGTCAAGCTGCAATCCCATAGGCATCAGGCAATAATCACCAAATGTGTTTGCCCCCTCACAGCAGATTTCACTGGTGGAGAATTTTCTGTCTTATGCTTTACGGAGTGCAGTGATCCCAGTAATCAATGGTAAGGATTGCGGCCAGTTCCTGAGCACAGTTGGTGGGAAAGCAAGACTGAAACCATAAAAGGGAGTGCCCAGCTTTGAAGACTGTGGTATGGGAGGTTCTCTGACTGTTTGGCTACACCTGGACAGGTCTGCTCTGCGCTGGACTTCAGTCCTGGTCCCTCAGTCACCTGGATCAGGGGCTGGGACAGAGCAAGTCTTGGCTCCCTTCCGAACAGCGGGCTTGGGTTTCCTTTTCACTGGATGCAGCGTGGCAGCAGAGCTGACACATAAGCTTGAGTCTTGTCCTGACGCAGAGTCAAGCCATGACCGGAGAATGGCCCAGACTGGGGAAATGCAGAAGCACACTTACTTCTTGGGGCTTCAGGGTGACATCTCTAACTTTATCACCTCCCTCTGCCTTTGTGCTTCACCTGCTGCCACAGGCAGGACAAAGTAGAAAATCGGTTCAGTGGGATGCAGAGAGTGAGGGATGATGAAGAAAGAGGTGAAGGTGGAAAGAAGCAAGTGGAAGAGGACAGAAGGTGCCTGTGAGGTAAACAGAGGTGAGGAGACTGCTGAGGAAGGAAGTGAGCTATTGATGAGGAGAAAGGAAAGAGAATGAAAGGGAGGGATGCAAAAGTCAGATATTTGGAAAAGCAAATAGGAATAGAGCTGACGCTTGATCCAGGAAGGTAGTCATAGATGAGAATAAGAGGGACAGACAGGATTAGAGGATCAGGTAGAGAAGAAAATGAAAGGAAGACGGAGAATAAGTCATAGCGGGAAACAGCAGAACTCAGATCTTGTGGGGCAGATATCTGGAGAGGAGCAAAGGCAGTCAAATCCCAGTGTCAGAGAGCTGAGAGACTGTTAAGAGGTTTGTATGCAACTTTTTCACAGGATTTTTTGCTTTTTAGCACATATGAGTCATAGCTCCCTTGAGAGGCACAAGGACAGCTGATTAAAGGGAAATGGCAAAACAAATCAAGTTCCTTGAGAAAGATACTTCTGAAGTGCATTTTATTATTACATTCAAATGTATTTATATTTGTCCTTTCCAAAGATAAACTAGGAAAAGGATTTCCTCTTCTTAACTTGGCCCACACTACCCTGACTAGACCTGTAATAAGAATGAATCAGGTGAGAAGCCCAATTTCTTGTTAAAGAATATTGCTTCTTTTTCAGGCCTGACACATTTGTGTGTGTTCCTGTGTTGGGTAGATCTAAATGTTGCTAATAGTAAAGCTTTAACTGTACACTAGATACAAAATCCAAACTCTGGATCAAAAATGAGCCCTCTACCCCAGCAGTTGTAGGTTATAAAGGGTCCACCAGCCCTTTGGGATATGCCAGCATGGGGTATGCCGGCAGGGCTTAGGAGCATTGAGTGCATGAGTCCTCACTACTCTGACCGTTCTCTACTAAGGCTCATAGGCAACCTGAGTGTCTCAGTGGTGTTACTCAGCCTTCTGGAGGGTTTTATTAACTTACATCAGAGCCCATTCCTACCCTAAAGCTAACAAAAGTTCAGGAGGCATAAAGCCACTCTTGTCTCCTGCCCTGCTGAGGGGCTTACCATGGGATCTTGTCCCAGAATACTGATCCTGAATATGTCCGACTGAAATTTAAGGTAATTTTGCATGTTCTTCTTTCCTC
This sequence comes from Harpia harpyja, assembly GCF_026419915.1. NCBI lineage: Eukaryota > Metazoa > Chordata > Aves > Accipitriformes > Accipitridae > Harpia > Harpia harpyja. The sequence goes on along the minus strand of NC_068945.1, from coordinate 25,314,910 downwards.
AGGGTCATCTGGTGATTTCCACTGATGTTCACTACAAACGTGAGGAAGGGGGAGATGAGGACCTTCACAGTCACTCCTAATGTCCCTTTACTTTTAAACAACAAGAGAAAAATGTAGTCTCCCTTCTGCTGGCTTGTAGGGAGTAGATGCTATAACACTAGAAGCATGGCTTTTTGTCACTATTTTTAATGTTCTAGTAAAACTTCTTAATCACTTTTCACAAACTAAATCTGTTGGTTTTTAGTACAGTGAGCGTAGCTGAGTGTTACTGATGCTGTAGAAAACTTGTTGCAGCCTGATGAGAAGGGGTGACTGGTTCTTTTCACTACTTATAGACACCACATTTCATTAATTTTAGGAACCAGTTCTTGCATTATTCAATTTATCTCCATTAGTGTTAGCAAAACTTTGTGTATGCAGTGAGACCTTATTCTTCGCAAGAATTTCGCTATTTGTCCCTTTGTAACTGGATACCAAGAGTGGGAACAGGTTTATAAAATCCAGTGAATTACCATAGAATTATAGAAACATATCATCTAGTCCAGACACTGGCTCAAAACAGGACTAATTAGATCAGGTCGCTGAGGGCTGTGTCCAGTTGAGTCTTGAACCCCTCCAAGGATGGACATTCCACCAACCTCTCTGGGCAACCTGTTCCACTATTTAACTACCTTCAGAATAAAATTTTTTTTCCTAATATCTAATCAGTATTTTCTATGTTCCAACCTGTTCTGTTGCCTTTTGTCCTATTACCGCACACTTCCAAGAAGAGTCTGGCTCCATTTTCTCTGTATTCTCTGATCAAAAAGTTGTAGACACCAAAAAGCTCTTTCAAGCCCTCTCTTCTCCAGGCTGAACAGGCCTGATCTCTCAGACTCTCCTTGTAGGTCATGTTCTCCAGCCCCCTTGGTGGCACCTGCTGGACTTGATCCAGGATGTTGACATCCTTCTTGTACTGGGGAGCCCAAACTGGACACAGTACTCCAAATGCAAGTGTCAAACAGAGGGGAAGGATCACTTACCTGGACCTGCAGACTTATGTTCGACTTGTTGTCCACCAGGACTCCCAGATCCTTTTCTGCAGAGCTGCTTTCTAAACAGCCACCAGCTTGTACTGCTGCAGGGAGTTATTTCTTCCCAGATGCAAGACTTCACACTTGCTTTTGTTAACTTTATGTGGTTCCTGTCAGCTCACTTCTCCAGTTTGTCCAGGTTTCTCTGAATAGAAGCCCTGCCCTCCAGCATGTTGACTGCTCTCCCCAATTTGGTGTCATTCACAAACTTGCCGAGAGTGGACCCTGTCCCATCATCCAGCTGACATTAAACAGTATTGGTCACAGTACTGTTTCCTGTGGGACCTCACCTAGTTACTGGTCAACAGCTGGATTTTGCTGGTCAAAGCTCTTTGATTCTGGCAGTCCAGCCAATTTTCCACCTACCTTCTCCAGCCCATATGTCACCAACTTGGTGATGAGACTAAGGGAGACTGTCAAAGGCCTTGCGAAAATCAAGGTATAGAACATCCACTGCCCTCCACTTGTCCACAGTCCCAGTCAGCTCATCACTGAAAGCAATGAGGTTGGTCCGGAATGGTCTGCCCTTGGAAAACCCATGCTGGCTGCTCCCAGTCACCTTCTTATTCTTCATGTGCTTCAGAAATGGCTTCTAAGACATTTTGCTCTATAACCTTCCCAGGGACTGAGGTGAGACTGACTTCTCTGGATCATCCTCCTTGACCTTCTTGAAGACAGGTGTGACATCTGCCTTCTTCCAGTCATGAGGAACCCCTCTCAAGTGCCACAACTTTTTGAAGGTGATAGATAGACAGCAGCTTCACAATGAGATCAGCCGGGCAGAACCTTCAGCACCTCCAGATGCATCCTGCTTGGTCCCATGGATTTGTGTATGTCCAGCTGGGTTAAGTGAGCGTGAAGTCTGTCTTCCTCCACTGTGGGTGCTGCCCACAGACTCTGCTAGGAGCTCAGCGACCTGGGAGGCCAGAGAACAAGTCTTGCTAGTGAAAACGGCCTTTTCTGTGTCTCTTGTCACTAGTGTCCCGGCCCACTGAGCAATAAGCCCACATTCTCCTTAGCCTTCCTTCTACTATCGATGTACTTACAGAAACCTTTCCTGTTGCCCTTCACCTCCCAAACTAATTTCAGCTCCAACTGAACTTTGGCTTTTCTGACTTCATTCCTACATGTGCAAGCAATATCTTTGTGTTCCTTCCAAGTAGCTGGTCTCAGTTTCCATCTTCTGTATGCTTCCTTTTTGTGTTTGAGTTCACTCAGGAGCTCCATGTTCATCCATGCTGGCCTTCTGCCACAGTTGCTCAACTGTCTGAACATTGTAATGGACCGTTCTTATGCTCTGAGGCGGCTGCCCTTGAAGATTAGCCAGCTTTTCTGGGCCTCTGCTCTCCAGGGCAATTTCCCACAGATCCTGCCAAGCAGGTCCCTGAAATCTGCTCATCTCAAGTCTGTGGTTGTAATTCTGTTCTTTGTCTCGCTCGCTCCTCCCAGGATCTGAAACTCCACAGTCTCACGCTCACTGCAGCCAAGGCTGCCCTTGGCCTTTACATCATCCAGCAGTTCTTCCTTGTTTGCGAGTAGCTGCAGCTCTTCGAGGGTATCAATCTCCAAGTAATTCTGTACCGCTTGCATTTGTAAAATGGAGCTGGAAGATTTCTTTTGTCTTATGTCAGTGTCACCAGAGACATTCAACCAGGAGATAGTAAAAGTGTATGGAAAGGAAAACTAGTCTACAAATGTCACGCTACAGAAAGTTCAGTTCCAACGTGGGACAGAAATGTGGCTTGCATTTGATTTTTAGCTGAATCAGTTTATTTATCTAGCTGGCTGCTACAGTTTTTTACTAAAAAAAGCATCCTGAAACCCAACAGCAGTAAATCACAACAGGGCTTCCAGTTCATTGTGTTCTGTGGTAGGTGAAGAGTGACTAGAAAAAGAACAGAAAAAGAAGAACTCAAAAGAAATGGAGATTTTTAAATAGTTTGGTGTCCCTCATTGGTAACACTTCAGGCACTTTCTTCTGCCTATTTGGGGAAGAATTCATGAGATGGGGAAAAAGAGAACTAAAGCCCTGGTGCCCATCTCTCTTCCAATGGTGCTTCAGGACCGACGGACGAGTGTCATGGCCAGGTGGACCTTTTCAAACCAGAGCCGTGGCTTAGCACAACACTGCCCCTTAAGCTCTAGTCCTCTGGCTGTTGTTCACAAACAAAGAAATTGTTTCTCCTAGGACTAAAGAGGATGCTGTATACGCCAACAGTTCCCCTGTATCATCCTATACTTACCTACTGGTCAGTATACCATTTTGGATCTGGTATTGTTTCCTGATTGACAGAACCATGGAAGCAATGCATGTCCCTCAGTGTGCCGCAGACTAGAGCGCATGGAGAAAGGGGACAATTGGGGAGGCAGAGAATTGGGGATGTGCAGAAAGGGGACCGCTGGAGCACTGAGCCAGAGGCAACAACTGGACTCATGCAAAGCCAAAATGATCTGCAGAGATGCAGTACCAAGTCTCCATTGATTGCCATACTGATAAGCTCATTTGGTTTCTTGTATATTGGGTAAAAAGGATTGCAATCTATATCCCCTTCAGCATATAAATTGAAGCAAATTCTTGGTGGCTCAACAGAGAAAATGAAAAAAATAATTCCTTTTAGAGGTTCTTTGTAACACCTTGAAAGGTGAAAAGTTTGGGTGTAGAAACTATTTATAGCATATTTGAATGTGTTATCTGAATGTGTCTGCAAGCAGATATTTCGCTTTTACTGCTGTATTTGTGGAAAGAAATGATGAAACTGTTCTGAAAGCCTTAGTCCGTCTTTGTTAACTTTTGCTGAAAGTTTTATCTAAGCTGGGTGGTACTCCATTAGAAAAACCATAAAATGTTAAAAGGATATGATGAGGATAAGCTGAGATAGTTTTCAGACAATTCAGTTGTTTGTAAATCTTGGAGATCTATATGGATGGAAACAGTGGTGCTTTTCCCTTGCTGTGAAGGAACTGCAGAACTTGCGCAAAAAATTTAAAGGAGAGGTTTATGTAACTGAGGGTGTGATTTTTATTCATCCTCAGTTGCCAGAGATATAAATAATGAAATTATTATGCATGTGACTCCCTGTGGTGAACGTTAAATCTGTGTAAAGTATGAGTATTTGTTGACTGACTGACAAATGACTCTACCCTTTTCTATTCATGGATTGCACAATGAAGTGACTCAGATTGTCCAGCAAAGTGCTCCATGCCTGAGGGAATTTCCTTGGTTTACATGCAAGCTAATTGATTAAATCACCTTTTTGACAAGCCAAGTAGTACTGGTTAGCTAAAGTTAACTGCATAAGCAAGCAGAAGAAATAGAAAATATTGACTGCAAGGACTTGATACTATATATTTGCACCACATATATACACTATAATATATATATGCTAGAATACAGATACTGTATGTTTTATGGTTTTCTGTATCCTGAGCAATTTCGGAACAGATGGGCCTAGACAGTTGTTTTCCATCTGTTCTTCCTAGCAATGGCAAATTCATTTATTTCTTTCACAATATAGACCTGGCTATGAGTATCAGTCCTGTGGAACTACTGGAAGAGGCCCTCCACTGGGGTTTCCTCTCAGGTCCATCTGAAAAGTCAGTGCCGAAACGGTATGCCACAAAGGCAGCATGTCACCCTGAGCTCAGCATCCCAGCGCCTGAGCACCCCCACCCAACAGTTTACACTGCCCTCTGCTTAGTCCCTAAATGAAATTAGAGTGATAGATTTAACCTGGAACACCCAAAATAGTTTGGGACTTGACTGGAGAGGCCACTCCCTGTGTGATACTGCTGAAGATGGCAGTAATTGGCTCTCTTCAAGCTCACAGCTCTTTCCTTTAAGAGATGGGGTCGTGGCTACAGAGGGTTTTTCCTGCAGAATCCTCAGCCCCGTGGTCTGGCACAGCAAGGGTCTTCTCTTCGGCCTTCGGAGGAGCGGTATGGTAACAAATACATTGTGATTACTCTTTGTTGTGGAGTGGCTTTGTTGGGAAGAGATAGATGTAGCTAAATCTGGCTAAATTTTGAGATTTTAAGTTATGAGAACTATGCCTATGCCAAAGATGCATTTCCTTCCAGTACTTTGTTTTTGTTCTACACGTGAAGTGTGTTTCTTTCACGTCTCAGTTTCTGTCAGTTAAAATTAAAAAGAAATTAGTCTTACTAAAAGGCAAAGGTGTTCTGTGGGCTTACTTGGAACTGTTACACAAAAATGAAGTCAATGTTATCTCATAATTTTACAGTTTGCTTAAGTTGTGATCGTGACTGAAAATATTTTAGAGGTTCGAGGTATGTTATTACCTCTGATAATGAAACAGCTAGCGAAAGATGCAGCAACATCAAAACAATTTTTCAGGTATTAGGAGAGAGGCAATTGTGTGTTTCTAGATGGTTTCATCCCAGCTGTCCAACAGCCCTGTGGTAACTAAAGAAATTTTTTACATAAATGTAATGCTAGAAAAGACACTGTCATGTATTTTCAGCTGTCCATAATGCAGTGTAGTAGCTGGGAATAAGGAGAACCGTAATAATGTGACCTGTTTGCTATTCACACTATCATCAACCTCAGATGACAGATAACTCCACAGAGAACTGCTCCCAGCTCTGGGGGAAAAAAATCCCTCAAAACTGTTCTCTGATTTTGTCCAGTTTGGTTTTAAACTTCTCCATCAAGCTGGCTTCTCCCGCTCTCCCCGGGAGACCTTGCTGGCAGCAACAGCTTCTGACTTTCACACTACATGCAGCCTGTGGTTCAGCATAGCTCCATCTCGATTTAAATCCAGTCACAGAAGTCCCTGGGATGGGAATTTGCTTCACTTATTCACTACCCGTATGGTAAATCCTGTAGAGCCACCGAGGACTGCAGTGTGACATGCATGAGAAGGTAGGGAGAGCCAAGTGACCATCCACTGCATAGCCGGTCAGTGGTGCCACCCCTACCTTTTCTTTATTGTGGGTTTCTGCTTGGTTTTTGGGGGGTTGGGGTTTTGGGGGGGAGGTAGGGGGTGTGCGTGCTGTTGGGTTTTTTTTCATGCCATCAAAGGGAGTGACAGGTCTCGCTCACGGTATTATAGAAAAGCTGCCATTAGCAGAACTTACTGTCAGAAAGTAAATTGTCTCTAGTTATTGACAAGTTACTTGTTGGCATTGTCCAGAAGATGGGTGTCTTTCAGAAGGTATCTGTGTCTTTGGGAGCATGTTCTCTAGTGAAGAATGACCAGGTGGTGTGGGGGCTCCCCATTAATTGAAGGATCACCCCACAACCATACAGTGATTGGTCACCACTAGCACATTATATATATATAATAGTATAGGTAGCATTATATATATATATATATATAGTATAGATTTTATATATATATATCTGGTATAGGTTCAGCTTACCTACCTTGACCCATCTCAGAGGTAGACATTGAATCCTGTAGTTACAGGAGGAAGATAAGCAGCACTCCCCATAGGGCAATTTGTTTTAAGGTAGGTGGGATGTATCCCTCCCCACTGTAATGATGACTGTCTTAGATGAGAGACCTAACTTTTGAATGGCTCTAATTAAATAAAAACAGTCCCACACAAGTATATTGGGGAAGGGCAAGCTTCTCTGAATAATAAATGATTTTTTTTTTTTTTTTGTCCTGGACATTAAGTCACTGTCCCAGGCTATGAGTATCGCCTTAAAACTTTTGAAAGGAAATTATAAAAGAGCAGAGTCTGTTGCTGATGGGCACAAACAAGTTAAGGGAAACAAGAGACGAGTAATAATACATAAATTATTAGTAAAGGCACTTATGTTGCCTTTATTAATTTGTTCAGTGTTCAAAATATTTTATAAGAAGTCCCTATCTGTGAATGGACAACAAGGCTGTGGTTCTCCATGGGCAAAAAAGTGGTTTAATGGGAATGAAAAAAGCAAAAATAAATGTCCATTTGACCATGAAGTTTGCAAGGAGAGGTTTTGGATAAAACTTAATATATTTATTAAAATGCAGACTAGGGGATATGAAAACATTGTCTGCTGGCACAAAATTATTTTCTTTTGTTGACTGTTGGGAGGGAACATAAAGGGCTTCTCAAAGTTGTGGCTAAGATCTTAATATGTGGTTCCTAAGGTGTGCTTATCTATGTTTATAAGTAAATGACCTGATCAGGTTTTCCAAAGTGCAAAGTCCCAGTAACAGTTGAATCACCAGGAGTCACTGAGAGCTCCAGACATTTGGGGAAAAATAAGCTACTTATTTCACTAACTAGAAGGAGAAAAAATTACAGCTTAAAAATTCAGTGCCACTTCCCTTTCAACAGGGTTTGTCCAGGAGGATGTATCCCAAGTGCTTTCTCCACTCCCTATGACAGTGAATAGGCTGACTTTTCTCCTCTACCCCAAGGAGTTCCATTTTGCTAACAGTCTGTGCAGAACAGGTCCTCTCTTCCACTGTTGCTGGGCTTTCCACTTTATCCATTCTGGAGGGAAAGCTGGTGTCCGAACAGCTCACTCCAGGGAGGGAAAATGGAGTACAGCCGCCATGTGACAGCATGAACAACTTCTGCTATCATTATAAGTATTTATTAACAGGTCCTGTAAAAACCAAGGAAGATGGTGAAGATTTGCTGTTCTCTCCTCCTCTTAAGTTTGCTCAGTGGGCAACTCAACGCCAACCCCGGACTCAAAGTGAGGATCACCCAGAAGGGGTTGGAATATGGTATGTGTGATGTTTTCACGACCTGGTGGTGGTATTGCATTGAATCCTGGTATGACAGACATCTTGGGAAGCAATGGCAGCGGAAAGAAATGACCTGATCACAGGCTATAAAGAAAAGGAAAGTTTAAAAGCACAATATAGCAGATACAGTAAGCTGCCTGACAGCATTGTACATCATATTGAGGTTCATTTGATCTCAGATAATGAATCAGTAAGTCCAACTCTTGCCATGACTAGAAGTGAGATCTGAAATACCACTGCTGGGTCTCAAATGAGATACCCTCTTCTTTCTGACTCTGTGTCTATCCCATCTAAGCCAGAAGCATAAAAACTATAAACTCCCAGGCAGTAACAAAGGCAACTGAACTGATTGCTGTTTTCCTGTAGCCAAGGAGGTTGGGCTGGAAATCCTGAAGCAGAATATGGAGAAGGACCATTTCCCCGATTTGAGTGGCTATGAGAAATTTGGGCTTGGTAATGTCAAATACAACATCTCACGGTAAGTATTCTCTCCGGGGGCAATTTGTGTTTAACTGAAATTTGAATCTTGTTTTGCGTTCACCCTGACTTGTGAAATATAAACTTTTCCTTTTCTTTTCTCCCCCTTATCTCCTTCATTCTCTAGAATACACATCACTGCTGTTGAATTCCCCAGTGCTTCCATCTCCCTCATACCTGGGACTGGGATAAAACTGGTGATTGGAAATGCTTCTCTAACCATCGATATGAACTGGAACATAAGGACCTGGATGTTGTACGTACAGCTTCATGTGTGCTGGGATTTTTCTTGATGGAGAATACAAAGATAAAAATGCAAAGTTTAGTTTTTCTTGTGACCTCTTCATGGGAAAGGTGCTCTTTAACAGCTAGTATCAGTAACCCAGGAGTACAGACTGGTCTTTCTCTACAGGTCTGCTGGTGGGAGACAGCCCCCGCCCCCTCAGCCATGAGCGCTGATAAAAACCCATGGCTGAGAAGCCCCTCTGTGAATAGTAAAGGATTGATGCTCTAGCTGAATGCTGTTGTTGTCCAGCCTGCCAGCTAATGACACATTTAGAAAAATTGTAGTATGGTGGATCACGGTCTGGTATAATAAACCCTCCCAGTGCAGCTACACTGTTAGAAACCCTGTGCTATGCCTCCAAGAGATACAGTTCAAAAGCTGATGGAAAATGGACAACCAAGTGGCAATATCCTTAGAGCAGGCTCCACACCTTCCTAGTCCCAGGCTGTTTCAGAGGAAATAAACCCCTCTTCCTCTTCCCCTGACTCCCATTACCTATTTGCTAAACTGACTGAATTACAGCAGTCTCTGATCTGCACTTCTGGGCTTCTGCTGTCAGGGACAGCGAGGACTGGCTGCTTGCAAGGGGAGGGAACCCTGGAGCTGAGGGTGATGGCATGGCAGGAGGCAAGTACCCAAGACTGGCAAGCAGAGCAGGTTAGTGGCAGTGACTAGGAACTGCCACCAGTCCAGATTGCTGGGCAAGTCAATAATGAAGGGGCAGAATGAGGCAAAGCCAGGAAGTCAAGCCAGCAAAGCACTGTCAAAATTGACTAAGTACATGGTCACACATAGGTGTACCTACGACATAGCTTGAGCAAAGACCTGAGCTCCAATGCAGCTCACAAACCAAGGGTAGAGACCCCCAATGAGGCTTTTCACAGCTGTTTCTCACAACCAAGTTATGAACAACTTGATCCAAAATAACACAGCTTCGCTGTACTGGAGCTGGTCTTGAGCATGGGCTGCCAAACCCTTGGGAGGGGTGGGGAAGGGGGCACAGAGCCCATTGGGGCACTCCAGGCTCTGAATTGGGTTTGTATGGACCCTCTTCAAACACCAATAGATTAGATCCCAGTACAGCTCTCTTGCCCTATCTTATATCAGGCTTATCCCAGTTCCCTCTGCTGTGGGCACAGGTCTTGTAAATCGTACAAAATACTTTAAAAAAAGTGAATTATTTACTTTCCCAAATCCACCATTTTCCAAAACTTCTAGCTGGAAATCTGTGTAGAATACTTGATTCTTTGCAGATCCTATTAAAATCCATTTTCATTATAAACAATGCAATAAAAAGTATTCAGGTAACTTCATCTTCAGTGAACAGAAAAGAGTCTGTTTGAGAGTTACTCTTGAACATTCATTAAAAATAGGTTGTTTATATATTTTTACTTTATGCAGCAAAGACAGTGGAAGAAGCACAGTCTACATTTCAAAGGTGTTTGTTACTGCAATCTTTTCAACACCCCTGGATAATACAGGTCATACATCAATAGCACTTACCAGCTGCCGGACAACTTCTGGTGATATAGACATCAAGCTGAGTGGAAAGAGTGGGTAAGTGGAAGAGATCTGTATATGCTGTGGGAGAAAATAACTGTCAATGAATGGCACAAAGATAACTTCACAAAATAGGGCACCCAGAATTGCTTTTAGGAGTCTATGTGCACCACAGATGAGAATCAGGGCCCTAATCCAGTGTTCAAATGGCCAAATTTGACCTTTGTCCTTGTATTTGTGCACACTGTAGCTTGAGTAGAGGATAAAGACAGCATCAAACAATCCCTTGTACTTCTTGAGCACTCAGTTCTTTCCAATTACTGCTCTAATCTTCAACACTAGGTAGAAGTTACAGGCTTGTACTATGTTTTAAATGCTCTTAGTCACAGTTCTATAAAAACTGAACAGAACCAGACTGCTCTCTGTTGGGCCTCTGTTTACAACCCTGTGTAACATTATTTCATTGTTTTCTTGTACTTCTCTCACTGTCTGAATACAACTCTTGTCACCTGGTTTGGGGTTTTTTGTTTGTTTGTTTGTTTATTTTTACTTGTATTGGAAGTTGCTAGTGCAGAGGCTACTTATTTTTTCTGTTTGTACATACATGATGGTGGTAATATGAAGAATTCCTTATTCATAAAAATGAATCTACCCAGGCTAATTGCTGAGATGCCTACTGGTGAAATTATCTCCTTTGAGAGGGTGGCTCTCTGATAGTTGTTACATTTCAGAAAGCTCCTTTGTGTTCTAGAATATCACACTCAGAGGCCATTAAATTCATGTTCTGAAGAGATACCAGATTTCCTGTTAATGGCTGTCATACTTGACCCATGAATTGCTTTCTTCCTCTCCTCTAGCTTCCTGCGTAACTTCTTTATCAAGTATCTGAAGAAACCTATTCACAGGAGCCTGGTCACTAATGTAAGCCTTTCAAATTGTGTAGGGGAGGGGTTTAAGGAGTATGACTTTCACAAGTCAGTGCTGTGAACTTGGCAAAGGACAAACTAGAAAAATAATATAGTTCTATTCTGGTCTGATCAGCAGAGTCACCATTTTACCAACCAGAAATGCTTCCAGATAAAGTGCCCAGTTCATGGCCAAAATATTGACTAGTCCACAGCTAGGTTCAACCAAGGCAACAGGAGGGCTGGAAAAGCCAGTACAGAATAAGTCTCTGCCCGTGTACCTACAGGTATCCTGGGTTTGGGGTAATTTTTATACTCAGCAGACAAAACATGCATTGGATGATGCATAGAGATGTTGTAGTACCTGACCTGATAGTACGACATATTTAAACTTCATCATATCAAAGAGGTGCATAGTTCTGATGACAACCTGCCCAGGGCCTCTGAGAGGAACCAGAGCTTGAGATGGCTGTGATTCTGCCCCAGGACAGGGATCTTTTCTCCTGTGAGACCAATGTGAGATCTCTGTCTCCTCCTTGTGCTATTAAGGCTGTGGTTTTGTCACCCCCATCAGGCTGCCTTTGACAACTCTTCACTTTGCTGCCTAAAGGCAGCTCTGACATAGGATGTGTTTACATTGCATCAGGTAGAAACCTTGGGGACCCAGTTAGCTGCAGAAAAGCTAGTTTAGGCGTTTTGACAAACAAATGCTGCAGTGTGTGTCACATAAGCAGAAAGATTTGCTGGCACACAGGTAAGAGGCGCTTACAGGTCCATGCTAATCCGGCCATAACTTGAGTATGATTTTATACAGTCATGTCCCAACATCAGATCTGGGATCCAGTTGATAGATGAAGACCTCCGATCACTGAATGGTGAGTCACTAGTGACATCTTTTCCTTCTGCTTTCTCTCTCCAGTTCAGTGGTATCAGACCCTCCGATCTGTCTGCTCCCTTGCTTACAGGACCACAGTTAAATAAAGGGAGTGGTACTTGGACAAGAAAAGGATATTTCTGAGAAGCCAAGGACTTGGGAGTGATTCTCAACTTGCAAATGTGGCAGTGTGCACTTCTGTTGTCAGAAATGCCACTTAAAGGCCACACAGCACTGATGCTAAGGCAGTTTTCCCTTCCCTCCCATGCTCTGAGTCCTCCTGCACGCGTAGCAATTCACAAGCTGAAGCCTGCTCTCCTAGCCTGCCTGGAACTTTAAGTTTTACTTGCCTATTTATCAGATTTGCCAAAAGCAAAATGAAAAAGCTCCTTTGTAAAAAAGCTTCTCGCTTTAACCATTTTGGGTTAGATTTGCAGGCGTTTAAGACCCCCAAAGTGTTGGGAAGATACCATGTACAAAACACAAGTACCTAAGCAGATCAGGCACTCACCTTTCTGGGAAAGTACTTGCAAGTTAGATGCACTCTGGATACTCTCAGAACTGCTTGACAAGAAATCCCAACACCACATTATGCCCTGAAGCACTGGTATGGCCATTTCCTTTTTTTGGTTAGACCAAATTTACTTTTCCACAATGAGAAAACATTAGACAAACTAAAGAAGGTGCTTCAAAGAAGGTGCCACTAGAAACATCAAGCCTTAGGTCAGAATGCATGTTAGGAGGTCCCTGGTTGTGTTTCTCCCTACTCTTTGGAAGAACTTGTGTCATTCTCCTTCAGGAACTGGCTTAGTTTTAAGTATAAATAAAATTGTATACTTTACAATTGTAAAATTGTATCTGTGCTTTTTATAATATTGGGTATTTTGTCTTATCTACCACCCTTACAGTCCTAATGCCGATTGATGATTTGGCTGAAGTAGACTACTCCTTAAATAGCTTGCCAGCAGTATTCCAACCATTCATTGACCTGGACTTAAAGGTAATTGCCTGTAGTGCTATTTGCCAAGATTGCTATGGGTTTTGTTATTGTATGATCCACTTTCTAAGATGAACATGATTGCTGTTCTGAACATTAAGACTTAGTATCTGAGAAGACAGACATTTCAAAGCACTATTGCATTTGGTATTGTAATAATTTTTAACAATCCTGTTGTAAAATTAATTATTTAAAAGCCACATCCTTTTTTTTAATTGCTGTTGGATTGGTTATAGCACATAGAGAGCAGTAAAAGTTGACTAAGCAAGTTAGAAGAAAAAGAGAAAGGAGAGAAAAAAGGTATTCAATTTCATCCTTCTCTCACTGTTGATTAATATCTGGGACTTCTTTGTTCAGTCAGTCAGGGGAAGATCTCTACACCTTGCACTAACTAGATGTCTCTGCTGTCAGATGAGAGAGGAAAAGAAAGAGCAAGACTATAGGAGCAAGAATTAAGCCTCTGGCATCTTGAATGGGAAGACAGAAGACCCTTGAAAAAGCATGGGAGCCCAAGGAGTGCTGCTGAGTTCAAAGGCTTCAAAGTTTCTTTCAAATAAAGGAAAAAATCTCCTTACGTATTAAAACTAAAATCAGACTAGTTCCTAATTCTAGAATGGCTTGATTGCCATTCTGTGTAAGGTGATTTGGTTGAGGGTAGTTATCATCATCATAGTATCTAAGTTCCTTAATTAACTTTAAGATGCCTTGCACTAGGTGCTCTACAAAGGGAGAACAAAAAGACAGTCTTGTCACAAAAATCTTATAAATTAAGTATAAACAAGAGACAACCGGGAAACAAGAGAGGCAGGAACACAAAGGAACAATAAGCCAGCATCAGTCGGTATGGTAGACACTGGTCTCGGCACACCAGAACTGCGGCTGCTGTCAAGCTCTTCTGGGTATTGTAGCAACTAGATTTTAAGCAGGGATTTGAGGTAGACTAGAGAGGTAATTGTCATGGCTGTTTACAAGGCTACTCTCCCCCATAAGATGCAACATGGGGGAAAAATACAAAGCGAGTGACTGTTAAATCCAGCAAGTGAGGATTGAACGGTGAGGTCATGGGCAAAGCAACTCAGCACTTTGTAAGCGTTTTGATAGTCCTTAAAAGGCAACACAAAATTTAGATGTAGACGGGGAGGAGCTGAGAAAATAAAGACACACAGAATACATTTGAGATGAAACAGAAAAGGGGAACTAATAAAAGGGATATAAAAAAATCTTAATCTCCAAGTGCCTTCCTCACTTTAAATCAGTTTTTTCTTTTTGTTTCATCTGGGGTGCGTTTGGAAGTATTAGATCTGCAAGCCTTGGCTCATACCATGGGTAGTGCAAAAGACAACATAGGTGTTTTTAGGATTGTCTGACATAACTCTCCTTTCTCTCTCATAGGCATTCTTTTGTCTGCACAAGTTACCAACTTGCTTCTGGGTAGAATAAGGTGCTGATTCTGACCTAGAAAGACCTCTGGTTTTAGAGATCCATCTTGTAACTGAGGCCATTGGATAGCTCTAGGTGGCAGTTCTCAGATTTAAATTTCTACAGATGGGGAAAGGAGAAAGTAAAGCTTTTCAATAAGGAGGAGCCTTAGTCATGCTCTTCATGCGATGTGTAGACCCTTAATTTAGAGGCTTTGTTTTCTGAGGTGGTAGACTGTCTTCAGTAGCTGATCAGCATCTCAAAATATAGATCTCAGGTGTCATCTGTGAAAGTGTCAAATCTCTGGAATTCATCTTCACCATCTGCTTGAAAGCACCAAGGCTTCAGGATGTACTACAAAGGCTATGTACCCACTTATACACCAAATTAATAGCTTAAGCAAGGGAAAGGAAAGTGGCATTAATTGTCTGCAGTCACTTTAAAGGTGTATTTTCACTCTGATTTTTTTTATCTCTGCCAATACCTCTCAGGGGATAGTCTACCCAGCTGGAAACTACACTGGCCCTCCCTATGTGGCAGCTCCCTTCACCATCCCAGACCAAAGCGACTCCATGCTCCACCTTGCCTTCTCTGAGTATTTCTTTCAGACCTCCTCATTTGCTTACTACACCGCAGGGGCCTTCAGCATCACCATTGCAGAGGAGGTGAGTAGGACGCAGAAGAATGGGGTCAGAGTGGCTCGGGTCAGCCAAGATGGGGCTTTGGCCTGCCAGTTGTCAGTACGTGGTAGTATAAAGCTGCTAATTGGCCTGTGAAGTCCTAAGACAGTAGATCAGAAACACTGGGGTACTGTTACGCTCTTTTATTATGCTCTATACAGATGCCTCAGGCCATAGCCAGGGTGCCTAGTTCCACTAAGCAAGGTACCAAATACTGGCAGTTTTACTACAAAAAAGAAGGGTTCTGTAGACCTGAGGCATAGACTTTTCTGAGATGGACAGAGGATTTACTCTGGGGAATTTAGCAGCCTCAGTGGCTGTTTTCTGAGGGGTCCTTACAGACTGAAAGTACTACAGGGGCCATGGAAGCAAAGCATATGTCAAAGCACAATAGCTGTGGCTTGGAGGCTAGCAGACTTGGCTAGCCTGTCTCCAGGAGGTTCAGTAAGTCCCAAAGCCTATAGATTGCAGCCCAAACTATAATGATATTAAGCGTTTGCTCTCCCAGGAAGTATTTTGGCATATATTATTGGGAATCAGCTTTAAGTATAATGAGTCCCTTAAGAATATTTCTGAGAGGTACAAAATCAAAGATTCATTGAAATGACAGTAATAATGCATTTAGAGAAAAGCTGACCACAAAGGTCAAATCTGGTAAACTCATTTGTTTTCTTATAATTTTTTTTTTTCTCCAGACTTGCAGCTATTTTAATATAAGCACCGAGATATTTGGCAGTATCATCCCTGAGGTGAGTATCATTACTTCCACAAACTCTTAGGGAACCACCCAGTGTGGGTGTCAGACACCTCACTGCCGGTGTATCCCAAAGGCTTGCAGAGCCAGCGGGGCTCTTGCACTGGAGAAGTGGGCCCATGTATGCCTCATAACAGCAGAGCAGATGGGACTTGTCACCTCCCAACCCCACAATGAGTTGAATGACTTGCACTCTTACCAAACTTGGCCCATAACCTTGCACATCAATCTTTACTCTGGGCACTGTGCCCAAGCCACAGCTGTTCCCACCTAAAACCAGCTCTAGGCAGGAAAAAGCTTTCAGTCATGAGTCCTGCTTTGAGAGACTTCTGAGAGGGCCTCAGCTCAGAAATAACACCTTTCTCCTGCCCAGATCTGCATAATTGTCTTTGCTTCACTGCTAGCCTGTGACTGACTAGCAGAAAGGAATCCAGTAAAGACCTGGGAAGGGGCTGTAGTGGCCATGTGCAGGAAACCGAGCTAACAGATGGGCAGGAAACATTACATCTGTAGAACAGACAAGGCAGATGCACAGGATTTCCATTTATTTTAGGTGGAGGAGATGAATATAACAGGACAGAGAATATGAGCATGCAAGGCTTCCACCAGCCTTCTCAGACAGATGGAGAAACCAAAAATGACTGTAAGAGACCCTAGGCCATGAATGCCAAGGTTGAATGAAATTAGACTCATGGTTCAAAGAACTTCACATCCTTGTTTGCTTCCTGGTTGATATTAAGTTCCTCCCTCAGAAATCTAAGAATGCTCCACGGGCAGTCATCGTATGGTCTTCTCTGTAAAATGCCATGAGCGTTGATGCTAGTATTCTACCCCCTCTGTTCTAAGTAAAGAACTTGGTGAGCCTACTTGCTCTCCAGGCAATGGACAGAGTAAGGTTCCTCTGAGGACAGTCCAGAGCAGGAACCTGTCTCATGAAATGGGTGAATCTCAAAGGGAATGACTCATGAGCTCTTTTATTGTGTGACTTAAACGTCACATTCATGTTCCATTCCTTTCTTATGTTCACAAACAAGTATTTAATTTCTCTCAAAGTGATACAGAAGAAATCATATTCCTAGAGTGGAAGGAACTTTCCACTGCATTCCTGATGTGGCCAAGACTCTTAATTTATCACCACAGAAAACTTCTACTTTCTGCTTGCTTGAAAGACTCTTACGTTAGCAGCTGTCCTTAACTTTATCTTAAGGAACTACTTCAAAATGATTGCTTCAAGAATGAGAAAATGCAGTATTATCATCTGTTCTCCAAGAAAAGCTTTTTTCTGTCTTTTTTTTTTTTTGTCTTGGAACCTTACAGGTAGCGAAATATTCAGTTACACCCTACCCAGTGATGTTGAAGCTAACAGCTACTGAAATACCTATCATCAGCTTAGAGCAGGATTCCTTCACGGTAGAGATTTGGGGCTCCATGGAGGTGTTTGCTGTTCTGCCAGACTCAGCCACCCAGTCGTTGTTCACAATGAACATAGTAAGTACAGTGAAAAAGGTGACATTTAACTCAGGGTTAAATATGTTTGTTCCTTCCTTCTGTTAAAACTCTGTACAAGAAACAAAGTGCCAGATTTCTAGTCCTTAAACATGCAAATGCCCCTTAGTCACAAGTGGTGCCTGTGTGGCCTCACTTAACCTATAGGGTATTTCTATGGTGAAGAACATTTTCCTATAGATGGACAAAAATCCAAACATATAGCAACTCTGATTAACCAAAGTTTTGTTCTCTGGAATGACAGTTCTGCAGGCATGAGTCATGCCTCTTGGCAACTTGTTCATTTCACTAATCAAAGGCATTTTCAGTCAAATCTCATTACCCACATTTCAGCTCTTGTCGGTGCCATTCAGATAAGCAGACATTTACTGTGTGCAGCCTTGCATGGACCATGGGCTAGGGAGAAAGTTGCATCTACATGAAACAGCTTCCATACATAACTGGAAGATGGTATTTCTGTATTTGTGACTAATTCACAGCAAGGGTCCTCGGTTTTTGTGTCTGGTAACCCATGGCTTCTTTCTTCTGCAGGCAGCCAACACCAGCATTGCTCTGAATATATTTGACCAGAAATTGATGGGCTCACTATGTTTGAACAGGTAATTCAAGCTGGGATGGAAAGGATTTCCAGCCATCTGGAAGTGTTAGCAATCCCAACATTAGCAGTTTAGGCACACATGATAAGATAACCATAATTTAATGAATGTGTTTCCCTGGTGAGTTCATCTGCATTAGATTCTCTAATTCTTTATGTGGCTGTACCTGTACAGTTAGTTTAGAGGAGTCACAGAGAAGCTTCCTGACAACTGCCACAGTCCCCGAGGGATTGCCCACCAGCTGTGGATTGCTGCAGGGCAGTGGTCTCATTGGACTTTTCTGTTCCTGACATCTACGCTCCCCTCTGGGCTAGCTCAATGAAGTGTGCAGGGCAGTTGTGATGACCATAAATCATTTGAGAGCTTCCCTCATCCCTTTCCAGCTGGCAAGATGCAACTGCTTTCTAGCCCACCTGTGTCACTAGGAAAGTGCAGAGGAGTCCAGGATGTGGAAAAGGATCTGGACCCCGCAGTTCCCCTGCGCTGATATTCTTATAGCAAAGATTCTCCAGCTAAGACACTGCAACTCCCAAGGGTCAGAAAGCTGGAGACCAGAGGCTTGGGCATTTAGACATCTAAAATGTCACGTTTTATAGAGAGAAGCTCTGTATACCAGGACCTCACAGCTGGGAATTGGGACCTTGATTTCACAAAAGTCCCTTGGGAAGACAGAGGGTTAAGAACATGCAGAGTTCATCAGGGCACAGAGATCTTAGGAATTTAAGGAGGATAGTGCTGTTAGCATTTTTTGCAGGAACATTCAGAGTGAAAAATCTAGACCATGCTAAGAGCTGGGACTCTGGTTCTGTGGAAACTCACAAATCATGTTTTGAACACATGTTTGGATACTTGAATATGTACTGAATAAGTATTTGAATTTGGAAACAGAGACATTACCAACACAGCCATCAGCAGCATTACCATACGATGAACAGAATTTCTCTTCCCACCCCGGTAAGGCTCACATCAAAGCATTATGTAGATATATACCAAAACCCTTGCAAAATATCTGAGAGCCTGCAAATCCTTGATGCTAGCCCTGGTAAAATCAATTGTCAGTAGGATTTCCAAAAAGAGCACAGAGGGAGAAGCGCACTCACATTGCTGGCTACAGCCCTTCTAGCATATTCTTTTGCATGCATGCTTAGCAATGCCCTAAGAAAACCACCTCTTCCTCTATGAGGCAGTATGCATTGTGTAAAATATATTGCTTCCAAAGTCTCTTCACAGATGTTTCTTAAGGCCTGGAGCTCTACAGCAGTGACTGCACATGACTAGAATAACGTGTGTTTATCCTTTCTAGTGATTCATCTTGTTTCGCTTCTTTCCCTCAGGCTCCAGTTCTCGCTAGCCCACTCCAATGTTGGCTTTTTCGAGGTAAGCGGATAGTTTAAGCACATAGGAAATGCAAACCAGGAATATCAGTGATATCAAGGCTAAAGAGTAAGCAGCTAAATTTTATTTGTATTTCTAAATCATTTGGCTTCATTCCTGGGTAGCTCTTTTCCCATCTTCTGGCAGCCACCTCTCTGCTGTTGACTTAAAAGTATATTCTTTGGGGCAAGTTAGTGCTCTGAAGATGAGATATTCTGTAGTTTCCCTGACTGGTGTATCATATTTCGTCAGTAAGCAGGGAGATCTCTCGAACCATAACAGTGAAACGCACAGTAGTAATCTGAACTGTAGCAGCAGACAGAGCGGTGTGCTAAGTGATCACATGCACTACTGAGGCAGAGGCACTCCATGTGGTGCTCATCACAGATGCTTGGAATTACAGCAGGGAATGGGAGCCAAAATACTGGTCTCAGATGCCCGGAATAGTGCAGTTGTAGCCTTGCATGGGAACACCCTGCCTCCTCAGAGAGTCATGTAATTCTGAGTATAATCACTAAGTTCTGAGTAGCTGAGGAGAAAGGATTAAAACTGTTCTGGTCCTGCTTTGCTATTGGTGATAAATTATCTCACAAATAAAGGAAATAGACTGCTTTAAATGAAAATGTTGTCCAAGCATGACCAGAGCCATTTGCATTTTGCATCTCACTTCCTTTGCATCATTCCAAAGACTTAAGATCCAACAGTCACTTTAGATTATGACTCTTTTGGGCCAAATGAGAACTAAAAGTCAAACGTGAGCCTACTAACTCCATCCAGGATTAGGGCATGACAGTTCTACCGCTATCAAGAAGTGATGGCTAACTCAGTTTTCTTGTCTGTGGCAGATCTCGCTTCTGGAGAACATCCTGTCTTACGTTTTACAGACTGAAGTCATTCCATCAGCTAATGGTAAGGCTCTATTTCAAAGCATCAGTTAAAAGCATCCAGCAGAGTGGATGATTCTAGGAACTTCTACTGACTTTCTGCTTAAGTTTCCAGTTCCCATTAACTTGAGTGGAAAATGACCATCAGCCAGTAAGCAGTGGAAGGGGAAGATTGATTTGTAGGGGTGTAAGTATGCCCTCTCACTGGCACTGTTCTGCAAAAAGGGCTTGGAAATTCGTAATTCATTGGCCTTTGCCTCGCTCAAGGTGGCCTTGATGCATCAGTGAGAAGCATGTCTCTAGTCTGCACACCTGCCTGAGGCCACAGTGTGTGAAATGTATTCCTCTTTATTAGACCAGCACAGGGCTTTTGCCTCTCATAAATCTTATTTAAGGCCCTGGAGGGAGACACAGCTTTGTGCCAGCCCTCTGTACTGGGATGAACTTTGCCTTCCTTAATTAATAGAGACAAATGAGAACAGGTCCTAATGACACTAGAGCTGTATTAACAATCCCCCAGGTCACTAGGGACAAATCAACATGAAATGCCTTGGTTTGGCTGCAACACTCTGCCAAGAGAAAAGCATCTGTAATTCTTTTTTCCCATTGGTAAATGAGCATCGTGTCTACCTCCCAGGGCTGCTTGTGAGACTAAGAGGTTAATTGTTGTAAATGACCTAGAAATCTCTGGACAAACAGGGTTGTTGAAGGGCAGGTATTTATATCTTTCCAATGCATACCTAAATCATTGTGTTTGTCTATTTTTTAAGCTAAACTGTCAAAAGGATTCCCTCTTCCCAATCTGGCCAATGTTACTTTGACGAGACCTCACATTACAATTGTACAGGTGAGATTTTGACACTCTCATGAAAAGGATTTTTTTTTTTTTGTCTAGGCATTTATTCACCTTCTGTCTGTACAAGAAACTTGCTGGATTTGAGCTAGTTAAGCAGTAAAAAGCCACGGGTTTAAAACGAGATCTGTAACAGTGGTAAAATTCTATTAGAAGCAAATTTATCTTTCTTTGAGAGGAAAAGCTAGAACTGCATTAAATACATAACCATGGAGTGATCAAATGCACAGCTTGCTCAGCCTTTCCAGCTGCAATTGGGTGTGAAAACAGGTTTACCTTTAACATTTCATTCAAGTTTGGCCAATCAAATTAAATTAGTTATCACTATCCATGCTGTCCTGATGAATTTAACAGGAATAGTTGAAATATAAGAGGGAGGTGAATTCAATTTTATGTACCTAGAATGACTGCATTTTGTTAATAACTGGTGATAACGGCTGAGGCTATTGGTCAGTAGTAGTTAGTGAGCTCTCAGAAAATATTCTTTGCCTTCTGGTTATTCTTCTCCAAATCACGCCGTATTCTGTGCCTCTCGCAACACTCTCTAGCCCTTAGTTTGAACATACAGAATGTTGCTAGGCAATCAACCAGTACAAGGGCATTGCTGACAAATGAACTCCCAGAAAATGGGTAAGCCACTTACATTTCTCCACTTGTTTACCCACTTCTCAGTGATTTTCAGCTCTTGCAGAGACAGTCTCGAATCCTTGTTTGTGGTTAAGCACAAAGCACAACTCAGGAAAGAAACACAAAGGGGTTTTTTAATCTTTCTTTGCATTCCACATACCTGGCAGCAGCCAGCTATTCAGTCCCTACAAAATATAATTGCTTGGAGACTACTTTCAGTGGCACTAGTTGCCAACAACCTTGTAGGCTAATTATGAGCGAAGGATATTAGTGGTTCTGTGGGGCCCATTCCTCACCTCACTTTAATCAGTCTCCTCATGAGCAACTAGGAATGAGAGAGGGCACAGGAGAATTGCTGCACTCTATCAATGTGAATGGGATTCCTATTGAAAAGCTAATTCTAGTCTCCACTTCCAGTCCCAGTCTGTTGGCTATGGTCAATAGGAAGAAAGACAATTCTTCCCACTTTTCATAGATAACCACATTAGACTGTGATGGGCTGCTCTCTGCAGGTTCATTGCTCTCTATGCACTGACAATGGGGGAAACTTTAAGGACAAGTTTAGGTTAGATGGCTAATTCCTAGGTGGCTCAAATTAGGTAAAAAATAATCCCACCTTGTGATGATTGCCTAGTTGCCTCAAGGCTCAGATGAACTTTCCTGTGTAGGCTGTATGATCTTTAGATGTCCCTTCTGTTGCTAGCATGGTACAAAGGGATAGCACCCATGGAAAGATGGGACTCTTTTGCAAAGTTCAAAGGACAGAGTTTAACAAAACTTGTTACTTCCAAGGCTGAGCTGTTTTCAGTAGGTTTTCTGACCTTTAACACCAGGATTGAGTTGAAATTAAAAAAAAAAAAAAAAAAGCCCACAACAAAACCAACCAAAGAACCACTTTCACTTTGTAATTCATAGCACTTCAGTGACTGTTGTTCTCCCCACAGGGATACCTGTTGATTTCTACTGATGTCCACTACAAACACTAAAGGAGAAGAGAGACCATTTGTTAAGCATGAACTTCAAAACAATAGTGTGACTTTGAAGGCTAAAAACTGTCCAGTTCCGCTGAAATGTGTAACTTGAGCTCTGACAAGGGCGATGTTATCCGGGTTGGGACAAGGGGGGATGCGGGGAGGCAAAGAAAGCTGATGGAATGGTTAGGCTGTACAGTGGAGGAGAACATATGACACATGCTTGACATTATTTATTCTGGAGTTTAACCGCTGCAAAAATGTTTTTAAGATTAATGCCTCTCTTGAAATACAGTCTTGTCTATACACTTCCAGAAAGGTGCTGCAATCTCTCGAAGGAAAAGTACGTTGTCAAAATGCTGCTAGGGCAAGCATGCCTGCTAATCTGTTTCTACTGTAACTATCTTAAATAACTTCCTTCTGAACACAATGCACTAAGTATGAAGTGAGCCCTCTCCACAACTACAACAGACTGGGAAGTGTCCCAATTACAATGGGAACAAAATCTTAGCAGTGTCTTAACTAAACTGTTAACATAAATCTTAACAAAGACACAGAAGCAGTCCAGGAAGTGAGACAAAAGTGGCACTGCTACTGCCTTTGATAGTCCCTCTGCCCCTGTGACACTTCAAATCCTTGTGTCTGTCATGTCCCCTGTTATTGCTTAGCCAGGTTAGATACACTTAACTCCTTGAATGTTTCTGTGCAAGTCTAATCCTCCAACATCTTTGTCAGCATTTCTCTAGATTGAAATAGTTACAAATACTTTACTTCTTACTTCATTTTGGTATGTTGTCTTACCTTCTTTCTTTCTCTCCCTTCAATACTTTATTAGCATGCAAATCTGAACACAGTTCTGCAGAGGGCTGTACTGGCCCAGCAATGCTTAGGTGCTTGTATTTGGGCCAAGCCTGAATGGAAAGCAGGCTCAGGCCTCCCAAACTAGCACCAGCAGAGGAGAAACAAAGGCTGTAATGCCAAGTCCCACTCTGTTTTGCTGCTTTTGTGAGCCCTAAACCACCCCTACACAAAGCCCCATCAGCCTGGCGTGATGCCCAAACCCTAGCCATCCCCGCACCTCTCACTCCTCGACAGGAGCCCTTTTCAAGCCAAGACTGTACAGCAAAAAGCTCTTTTCCTCATGCTGAGAAACACAGTTGACGATGGGGTGCAAGCAGCTCTTGCCCGACTGTTGTAACTGAGCAAACTCCCCCGTCCACCCGCAGTGGAGTGGTACCTAAACACCCTATGGGCCGAAACCGCCCTGCCCCAGGGAGATGGCACACACAGACACACAGCTTTTGTTAGCCACAGGCACGTGAAATACCACTTGTTTCTTCCACAAAGCCAGCCCAGAAGTCGTATGTCGTGTGAGGGAGGAGGCTGCCAGGCACAAACCCAATTTCCTTCACCCTAGCACGGCCTAGGCCTGCGCTTGCCTTCATATGCCCTCGCCCCAAGGGGACCGGCTGCCCCAGCCGCTCCAGTGCTGAGGCAGACGGCTGTGGCACATGGGGACTCGACCCCTCTCTCCGCTAGGCTGGAGCATCTCCAGCCCTCACGGCGTTGCACCCTGCCCGTCCTGAGGTAGGGGTGAGGGAGCGACAGGGCGTAAGCAAGCCGGCTGACCAGATTGAGCCTCCGACCAGCCTCGGAGGTGAAGGAAGCCACCGGCCTCCCCTCAGGCGAGGGCGCGGGGCGCCGGCTGGCTGCGGCAGCGCTCTCCTGGGCGGGACGCCAGGGGGCGCTAGCAGCCGCCAGCTCGCTGCCCCCCTCCCCCCCGCAGCACTCCGCCCCCCCCCCCCCCGGAGGAAGTTTGACCCTCGGAGGCTCCTGTCCGCCGCCCGCCGCGGTTGAGGCGGCGTGACCCTCGGCGGCCGCCGTCGGTTCCTGCCGTTGACCGGGTGAGGTGCTGACCGGGAGCGCCGCCGCCATGAGCCGCAGCTACAACGATGAGCTGCAGTACCTGGACAAGATCGATAAGAACTGCTGGCGGATCAAGAAGGGCTTCGTGCCGAACATGCATGTGCGTGAGAGGGGGTTGGGGGGCGGCCCACCCGCGGAAAAGGGGGCGGGGGGGGGGGGGGCTCGGCCCGGTGCCGGCCGCAGCCCCGGCCCGGTGCCGGCCGCCCTGACAGCTGTCCCCGCAGGTGGAGGGCGTTTTCTACGTGAACGACCCCCTGGAGAAGCTGATGTTCGAGGAGCTGCGCAACGCCTGCCGCGGCGGAGGTGTGTCCGGCGGGGGGGAGGGGGAGGGGGGGGGGGGGGGTCCGTCCTCAGACGCTCCTTGCCGTGGCCTCGAAGGCCTCACTGAGCGCCTGGGTTCAAACCACGCTGTTCCTTGGGCTCTGAAGGCACCAGGCTGTAGCAGAGACGGCGGGGACAGGCCCGGTGCGTGTCCCGGCTGGCGGGTCTGGAGAGGCAGCAAACAGGAACGAGTTCTCTCACCTTGCCAGCCACTGGGGCCCGTTGAGCATGTCCTGTGCCCAGATCGGCTGCCTTCTGTGCTCTAGAACATTCCCTGAATGCCTGCTGTTAGAGTTTGCTTTGGTGGGGGTTATAGGCCAGGCCTGTTTTTATTGTGTGGGGCTGGAGCACAGGGCTGGAGCCAGGTCTGACAGCTGGGCTGGTGGTAGCACGCTTCTGTTGTTGGCGCAGATCGCTCTGCGTTGGTACTAACACAGCAGAGGGAGGATTTTAGAATAATGCCTCATTTAATGAAACTGCAGATCATGCATAATGCTAGGTGCTTCTCACCAGATTAGAATACTTGGTGGTGGCCAACTTCTGACTTGCCAGTGTTTTGAGCAAGCTCTTTAGAAAATGCTTTATCACAATTACAAAAGTAAATTATTAGATTCTTTACATTATCTTTTTTGTTTTTTCAGGTGCAGGTGGTTTTTTGCCTGCAATGAAACAGATTGGGAATGTGGCTGCATTACCTGGCATTGTTCATGTGAGTAACTCCTGTAAAGTATTGCTCTTTTTTTCTTTCTATTTGCCAGTGATTATTGCCTTCCAAATGGAAACTCTGTTGTGAGAAGGGGTGTGGACCAAAGTTCTCTTCAGGACAGTCTGTGTGTTAGGAACCTTTTTCTGAGTAAGGAGTGCTTGCAAGGGCAGGGTATAAAACTAAGTTGTCAGAAAGGGAAGTATCCACTTACTTCATTGACTGCCTTTTGACATGAAGTTTTTTTAGCATTGTTTTATCCTGTTTCAATTTGCCTGAGCCACCTTTCCCCCACTGCTCATATTGTCTGTTGTTTTTGAGTTGTCTCTGCTGACCTGGAACGCATGGAGAAGTGAGGAGAGGCGATATTATTGTCTGTATTATTGTTGCTGCCCTAATGTTGGTAGTGAGCCTTCCCATGCACTCCTTTCCCTCGCCCCATGCGTTTTTGGAAGCAAAGCATCAGATATGATGATGCAGGAGGAAGATACTAGGCTGGGTCACTTTTCAAGAAGTGCTAAGTACACTGTGAAAATGATCTTTTTCATGTTCAATATTGCATATATTAGTAAGTAAAAAATAATAGAATTTTCTTTTTTTAATTGTTTCTCTTGGTGACTTGGCAAAAGTTTTGAATTGCTGGCTGTAATAAAAGGCAGCCCATCATGCTGTTAAAATGCCTTAGTGGTCAACCAAAAAGGGAGTCAGGTAGAATAGTAACAGCCTGTTAAAATGGGAATTTTGGCTGGTAGTTCGTAGGGGACATGTTACGATCACCTGTCTATTCAAATCTTTACCTTTTATTTCCAAACCAAGAGAGTTCGTGGTGATGGCAAGGGGAGGCAGAAGCAGCACATAATCCCACTGAAAAGTACTGTTCTTTTTAATGTATGGTAACAGTTCAACACACATTGAAAAGTTCCAATTTCTGATAGTTTTCTGGGCGTTTGAGGCTTTTGTTTGTTTGTTTGCTTAAATAGATGTGGAGTGCTGTTTGTGATGTCCTAATCTAAACTTGCCAGGCTGGACACACTTTGGACTTGTGGAGCTCTGTAGAAGCATGCTCTTACTTTCTTTAATTAGTAGTAATATGAAAAGGTTCAATAAAAAGAACTCTTTCATAAATTAAAATGACACAGCTCCTATCTCTAGCCATATTCAGTCCATGTTTTGCCCGTTACTTCTCTCAATTACTATCCTTGTCTCGAATTCCTCATGTTCCTTGGTTTCGGCACCAAAAAGACTGTGGTAGGTTGACCCTGGCTGGACACCAGGTGCCCACCAAAGCTGCTCTATCCCCCCCACCCCCCAGCAGGACAGGGGAGAGAAAATATAACAAAGGGCTCATGCCCTTTATCATGTCAAGATAAGGACAGGGAGAGATCACTCAACCGATTACCATCACGGGCAAAACAGACTCGACTTAGGGGAAATTAACTTAATATATTGCCAATCAACCAGAGCAGGGTAATGAGAAATAAAACCAAATCTTAAAACACCTTCCCCCCACCCCTCCCTTCTTCCCAGGCACAGCTTCACTCCCAAATTCTCTACCTAACCCTCCCAGCGGCGCAGGGGGACAGGGAATGGGGGTTACGATCAGTTCATCACACGTTGTCTCTGCCGCTTCATCCTTTTCAGGGGCAGGACTCCTCACACTCTTCCCCTGCTCCAGCGTGGGCTTCCCACGGGGTCACAGCCTCCTTCAGGCATCCCCCTACTCTGGCGTGTGGTCCTCCACGGGCTGCAGGGGGATATTTGCTCTGGCGTCGACCTCCCTGGGCTGCAGGGGGACAGCCTGCCTCACCATGGTCTTCCCCACGGGCTGCAGGGGAATCTCTGCTCTGGCGCCTGGAGCACCTCCTCCCCCTCCTTCTTCACTGACCTTGGTGTCTGCAGGGTTGTTTCTCTTACATGTTCTCACTCCTCTCTCCGGCTGCCGTATCTGTGCCTGCCGCAACTTTTTTTTCCCGTCTTAAATATGTTATCCCAGGGGCTCTACCACCATCGCTGATGGGCTCGCCCTTGGCCAGCAGCGGGTCCGTCTTGGAGCCGGCTGGCATTGGCTGTATTGGACATAGGGGAAGCTTCTAGCAACTTCTTACAGAAGCCACCCCTGTAACCCCACCCCCCCCCCCCCCCCGCTACCAAAAGCTTGCCACACAAACCCAATACACTATCTTATCAGGATATCATCCTAAAAGGATGACTTTTTCCTGCCTACAGGGTGCAGTATTTGGTCAGTGTTCAATGACACAGCTAAGAAGAGAAATTGCTGACTGTTTTATGATTCCACTCCATAGCACTGAACTCTTCCCTTGTTACATTTACAGTATTTAAATATTGCAGATGTCCCTAGATGGAACTTGGTAAAGACAAACTGATCTTCACTCTTGTGTTTCTGCTTTATGCTACTCATAAGCTATTGCCTACCTAAGTTTTGAATGCAAGGACTCTTGAGTCCAAGAAAAAGCTAGGTTAGAATTCAGTTTGAGATCACAATTCCTACAGTTAGATGTTTCAGCTTCTCTTAAGTTTTCTTGAGATCTGGTCAATGGAGCCTAGGGGGCTTCTCAGCTGACTAGCCACTGGGTGTTTGCTTCAGGGTGAGATCTGCTCTCTGCTTTCTTTGACTGTCTCTGCCATAACTGCAGGAGTTTAGATACTTACCTGAACTGATGTGTTTACTCCGTCTTCATCTGAACATCCAGTCTCTTTTTGGTATATTTGTTTGCAAATGTGACAACCACTGCCACAAGGCAAAGCATAACCAAGGTGACTCTGTGCAGCATAGAGTTTCATAAAACTTTAAAATTTCCTTCATTCTCTTTCAGAGATCAATAGGCCTTCCAGATGTCCATTCTGGCTATGGGTTTGCCATTGGCAACATGGCCGCCTTTGATATGAATGATCCTGAAGCAGTGGTTTCACCAGGTAAGGATACACTGACTTAACCTGCACTGAGAAGTATCTGGGATTTCAAAATACTTTTTGAAATGGCAGGTCATTACAGTACTTTATATGCAGAACCAAAGCAAAAAATACTTGAATTGTAGGGAGTTAAAAGGTGCTTAATTCATGCACTCAGAACCGTTACTCTTTATGGAGCAGGTGGTTACACTGAAAACATCTAAACAGTCCAGAGAGAATTGCCCTTGTGTTTTTGGCTTGGGCTTGTGATACCTCCTAGTTTTGAAGGGAGAGCACAAGACTTTGAACTTGGGTTTTGCCAGGTTGGTAAAGAACTGACGCTTTTCTTTGAACAATGTTTGAAAACATCTTTTGAGAATATTTCTACACTTTATTAAAAATGTGACCTTAAAATATGTCTGTCTTTTTAATAAGCACCTGGGTCTTTAATTACTGATGGTCTGGAGATGCTTTTGTGGTTGTCATGAAACATGATGTTCGTGTTTCAGGTTTGCTTGAGGCAGTTCTGGTGTTCCTGATTGACTCAAACCCAAGATCTCTTAGTCTGGTATCCCCCCTGTGACACTAGTTAATACGAGAACATTCATAGGAAAGATGGCATGATTGATCTTTCACATTTGGCCTTGCCCTGCAGTATTTATTTTTATTGAATAGTAAGAGTTAAGCAAAACACTAAGAACTGAAGTTTAATGTTCCTTGTAAGTATTTATCACTTATTATAACTAGTTATTATTTATTCCCGTGAAGTTTCAAAAATGACCTGCTTTCAGGGACTTGCTTTCGAGAACATCTTACACCAGGGAGCCATGCTAAGATCCGTCACTTTTCTTCTGACTGTAGGCAGAAGAACAGGAACATCCTCTCTACTTTCTGTGGGCAGTATATGTTATAGTTGTGTCTCCTTCTCTTTGTCTACTTGCTGGAGCAACTTTGTAAACAGAGACCTCTGTAGGCAATTGTACATCTATGTCTGTAGAGCATGTGCTTGAGACTGAAAAACTGTTTGGGGTTTTTTTTTAGAGTTTTCAAGTTTTTCTCTGCAAGACTACATTTTTAGCTGTCTTGAAATCTGAGGCTTCGTGTAAATCTATTAAAATGAAGCTTAATGCAGTTCTGCTTTTTCCCCAGTATTGTGTCAGAAAGAAGGTGTAAGATCACAGGAGTCAGTATGTAGTCCCTGTCAGCAGGGACACTGATTTAAGATGAATATTCAGCAAGTGCTCACCATCAACACACTTTCTTTAATAACTCCATGGCTTTTTCTACACTTGTAGGTGGTGTCGGATTTGACATCAACTGTGGTGTCCGCTTACTACGTACAAATTTGGATGAAAGTGATGTGCAGCCTGTGAAGGAGCAGCTCGCCCAGGCTATGTTTGACCACATTCCTGTTGGTGTCGGCTCCAAAGGTGTCATCCCCATGAATGCCAAGTAAGAGAATGACTTTGTGCGCACATCACTAGAGGGGACATCTCTCCTGTTTATTTTGATGAAAGATTCATCAGTGGGAGAACTTAAGAAGGAAAAAGTAATTCTAAACCTCTTTCCATTCTTTCTGCATATGTGCTTCACCAGGAGGTCTGGCATAATCATCAGTACACAAAGTCAGCTGTTTCTTCCCCCATTTAAAATGCCGAAATAACTGAAAGTTCTTGAAAGGTCCTCATTTCTTCTGACAGAAAACCTCCATGAATGTAAAGGTTTTTTTTTTAAAGGGATGTGAGAGAAAATAGGATATTCCACACACAACAAAGAGGAAAAAGTAATGACCTATCTAAAGTTAATACATTTGTAGAGCTTGATTTTCAGGAAGTATTAAGAAGTTGGAATTCTTGTTAGGGGAGTTGGGCGCTGAACATAAAATCATAGAATAGTTTAGGTTGGATGGGATCTCTTGAAGTCATCTCATCCAACTCCTTGCACAAAGGAGGGCTAACTCTGAAGGTAGGTCCAACACCAAAGTTACATCAGGTTGCTGAGGGCCATATCCAGTGGAGTTTTGAGCATATCCAAGGATAACCACCTTATGTAGGTGTTTGATAATTGCAGGGATTTGGAAGAGGCACTAGAGATGGGTGTGGACTGGTCTCTCCGGGAAGGCTATGCCTGGGCAGAGGACAAGGAGCACTGTGAGGAATATGGAAGAATGCTTCAGGCTGACCCCAACAAGGTTTCTTCAAGAGCAAAGAAGAGGGGCCTGCCGCAGGTAACGTTATGTTTCAGGAGGGCTGTGAGTGCTCCCAGGGTTCAAATATAAAGGTTAGCAAGTCGTTCTCTAATTTTGTGTCTTTTCTTGAAACTCTGCCTAGCATTTCTGGGCAGGGAGAAAGGTGAGATGGTGGGGCTGTTTCTGAATAATTCTTGACAGACCTGTAGTGGAGGGAAACAATACTGGGCCTGCCCAAGGTCCCCGGGGCCATCAGTTTTTCCTCAGTTAACAGCTGGTACTGGAATTCATGTCTGGTGGCATTTCCCCATCCAGATGTAGTTTTGTTTTTAAGAGACAGGCAGCTTATCCTGCAACTTTTCTCCTTGTTTGCTCAGTAAGTTAATAGCAGCACAGTCTGTAGATCCTGGTCCTTTTGTATAATCGCAGTCTTGTTCCAACAGTAAAAACAGTTATAAATCTGAACAAAGGGGACAGTGATGATGCTACTATGTTCTACTTCCTTTCAGTTTATATGCGGATTTTTTTTTTCCTGGAAAAACTTCTCTAAAACCAAAACCTAGCTGTAGCAATTTGCCCTATTGCCCATATTCTCATAGCTCTCCTCTGTGCTCCAAGAGGCTGCTTTACTAGCACTGTCTGATCAGTGTGTTGTGATTGGCAGCTGGGGACCCTGGGAGCGGGAAATCATTACGCCGAGATCCAGGTTGTGGATGACATTTACAACGAATATGCTGCCAGGAAGATGGGCATCGACCACAAAGGGCAGGTGTGCGTGATGATCCACAGTGGCAGCAGAGGTCTGGGCCACCAGGTTGCCACAGGTACGATCTGACTGTCGTAGGTACCTGGAGTGAAGCAAACTCCTCAGTATGGTCTTGTCATCGACAGTAAATTGCAGCACGAAATAGCATTTCGTACAGTGTAATTGCTGAGTCTGTTCTGAGTTGCCTTGACAGGGCTTGCCTTGAATTTTGTCTGCTTGATCTTGCATGTGTTTTCAAGCCTTTTAGCAATGATAAGTTTAAAACCAATGTGTTAATTGTCTTCGGTCATGCAGAGTATTGATCTTGCTATTATGTGTCCATGCGATGATAGGATAAGAGATGGCAGACTCATGCTGGAACATGGGAAATTCCAATTAGATACTAGAATTTTTATTTATTTTTTTAACCATTAAAGTGGTCAAATGCTGGAACAGGTTGCTTAGAGAGGTTGTAGAACCAGCATCCTTGGAGGTACTGAAAACTTGACTGAATAAGACCCTGAGCAACCTGATCTAGCTGGAGCTGCTTTGAGCAAGTGACAGGACTACACAACTTCCAGAATTCCCTTCCAAACTAAATTGTTCTATAATGAAGAGAGTATGGAGATTTTCACTGAATCCTCTGTCTGGTTGAGGGGCTGTCTTGATACGTATTTGCTTAGGACAGTGAGTCCATAATCTCTGGTGTAACAGAGGCAGGCATTTCCGCAGCAGAAAAAGAAAGACTAAATTCTTGGGTCACAAAAAAGTGTTGCGTCTGCGTTTATTGTTTTGAACCCAAATGAAGTGCTCACATTATTAGAATTTATCACTAGATTGAACCGCTTTTTTCAAAGCGGAGAATTCTTTCTGGTACACCTGAGCCTCTCAACTTTTGTTTCTAAATACAGTCTTGGGGAATGCTGTTCGCAAACAATTGATGATGTTCTGCCACAGATTTGCTTTTGCATTTGAGAAGCCATAGGTTTGACCATCGGGCAGATGTGTTCAGTTTTAGAATATAAATTATAGACAGCCATGTTAATCTCACACATTGAAACAAAATTAAGAAGTCACTTAGTCTTACTGTGTTTATTTCCCAGATGCGTTGGTGGCTATGGAAAAAGCTATGAAGCGGGACAAAATCATAGTGAATGATCGCCAGCTGGCGTGTGCCAGGATTGCCTCCACAGAGGGACAGGATTACTTGAAGGGAATGGCAGCTGCTGGAAACTATGCATGGGTCAACCGCTCTTCTATGACTTTTCTAACAAGACAGGTAGGGGCAGAGTTGTCTCTGATGCAAATGTTATGGTACAAATCTCCTGCTTTATCCCAGACATACGGAAAACGCAGTAGCTGCAGTATTTAAAGTAATTTTCTTTTTTGTGCTTTTTTAACTGTGTTTTCTGGAGAGACTTACACAAAGCTGCAGTCATGGCAATCCATCCAAAACCTCTCAGCATCACTGGATTGTATTTGCAGAAGCCACTTAGACAATATTTTTGAAAATGCCTCAAACTGGAAGAGGATACAAGAAAATTGTTTTTACACTGCTGAAGCCATCTTTTCGGAGTTGCAAGAATTTGTCTAGCTGATATCTGATTGAATTCCAGTATTAAAACTGCCAGTGGGCAGATAAACAATCTAGACAGTCCAGTTCTGTCACACTTAGCACTGTTGTATTCAATTCTGTTGTGGCTGAATTTGACTGAAGTTTCTTACCTGCCTTGCCAGGTGGTCATTGACTTATCAGTGAGAAACACTTTCAAGCGGATTTGTTGCTTTTGATTCCTAAAAAGACTGTAAATCTTCCACATGTACACAGCAATTTTCTTCTTGTATTTCAAGTCCTGGTTTGCTTTCTTTTTAGGCCTTTGCCAAAGTCTTCAACACAACCCCAGATGACCTCGATATGCATGTTATCTATGATGTGTCTCACAACATTGCCAAAGTGGAGCAACATGTAGTGGATGGAAAGGAGCGGACTCTGCTGGTGCACAGAAAAGGATCAACCAGGGCCTTCCCTCCTCACCATCCTCTTATTGCTGTCGATTATCAAGTAAGTTTAGTTGTGGGAGAAGGAAATCAGAAGAGAATTCTGGATTAATGAGACAGTTTTAGGGTCCTTAACAGAGATCCAAATGCTGTGAGTTCCCTTTTTGAGCTAAAAGCGCTAGAACCCTAGTGGGGTTGTTCTGCTTGTCTGTGTGTTAGATCTTTGGGGCACTGAGCTCCCTCTTCTGCTCCACACCCACAATGGTTGGAAGATCACGAAGGGAAAGAAGCGCTTCATACCTAGGGCAGGCTTCAGTGATATGCCTTGTCTCTCTGTTGGACACAAGTCTCTAGATCTGCTGCTCTGCATCTTTCAGTGCAGTTAGTTCTCCAGAATCCTTGATACCAGGCACCCAAGGCAAGCAGGGATGCTCTGAGGGAATGTGAACCTGCCCTCCTTTTCTGGAGATAAGGTTCCTCTCAGACTTTTATTAAGAATGAGGTTTTTAGGCTTTTTCTTGTGAATTAATACTTTGCACCCACAGCTGACTGGACAGCCTGTTTTGATTGGCGGGACTATGGGCACCTGTAGCTATGTTCTTACTGGCACAGAGCAAGGCATGACCGAGACCTTTGGAACTACTTGCCATGGAGCTGTAAGTCAAAAAGTTATTTCAGGAAGGGATTGGAATGGGACTGTCATCCAGAGAACAGGGTTGTTCAAGGTGTGATTCATTTTTTGGTCATACAAGTAGAGAGTAGCCTTGCTACAGTAATCCTAGCCCAGAAGGACTGCAGGCTAGAAGTCCTCTTTGCCCCTTACTGAGTAGTTTTGACTACTGCTGCAGAAAATTTAGAGGCTGCTGCTTTATACAAGGCAAATGTTAGGATGAAGATGTGGAGAATGAGCTCCTTTTACCAAATTCTGGTATCTGAGTTAACAAGAAGGATTAACTGTGCTGAGGCTGTCCATACAAAACTCCTCAGTAGTTAGAAGAAGGTATTTCCTCCCCTGTTATTTACGGTGTGAGACAGGATGATTGAGGAAGATAAATAGCTTCCAGTATCCTGAACACTGTCTGACAGTGGTTTGCATAAAAAGACACTTGCAGACAAGCATGTTATTGCACACATGGAACTTTCCTAGCCGTTGTACGAGATGTGGGATTTTGCAGGAGCCCATCACCTAAGTCTAAATTCATTTCCCATTTTGTGGCTTGTTGTGGTCTGTGCTCACAGCCATTCGGTGTTTACTTATAATGTAATAATGTTTTTCATTAATAAGAAAGAGTTCTGTTTTTCCAAAACACTACAAAAAATAGAACTAACAAAACTGCTGTCTAGGGTCGTGCACTGTCTCGAGCCAAATCTCGACGTAACTTGGACTTCCAGGATGTATTGGACAAGCTGGCTGACATGGGCATTGCCATCCGTGTTGCTTCTCCCAAACTGGTCATGGAAGAAGTGAGTTTAATACTTTGTTATCTGAGAGGGAAAAGGGAGTCTTGCTCCTTGGCTGAATGACCCTCCCTGACTTGATTCTTCGCAGTGCTAAGTGATCCCTCGTACTCTAAATATACAGCTTGTGTGATTCCCAATAGAGCTATCCAGTTTTTTGGAAAATAATGTGAAGTCTTCCCTGTCCCTAAAATCCTGCTGAAAGGGGAGATGCCTGTTTTGACAGGTTTTGGGGGGTGTGGTTTTTTTCCTCTTCTGCCTAGCAATAGGGATAATTACTATTAACCTTGAGAAGTCTTTGTGTGAGCATCACAAAAGTAGTTACATTTTATGGATTCTCTTCTTGAATGATGTTCTCCCAGCTTTAAACTTACTTTACACTGCAGCTGTCATGTAGATTATTAGCAGTGTATGACAGCTTCGCCCCTTTTAAGATGAATTCCTCTATTTGCTCAAGAAGAAGAGAACTCTGAATGGCTAGAAAACTTTGAATATTAGGACTCCCAGTTCCTCTGCATTAACATGATAGAATATCTTTTCTGTTCCCAACCTCACTCATAGAAGCGTGTTGATCATTTGGAGCTATGCTGTTATGGGTGTTGGTGTTGTACAAACATGTTGATCGCATTAAAATCTCTATTTAAGAGCAGCTTCCTTGTCAGAATGCTGGAGGGGGAAGCTCTAGAGTTCAACCCTGATTCCTGTCACTAAGGGGCAGTAAAGATAAATCTTAAAGGCTATCTGTAAGGAGGAAGTTAGAGTGACTTCCTGCCAGGTAATGAAGCTTGACATTCTCACATGGACTGGACTATTTGAGAATATAGGGAAAACTGAACCAAAATAGCTAGTATTTTATCTGAAGTGTGGTGAAAGCTTATTTGGAAAGCTAAGTGTCTTATACATTTCTTAGATATGTAAGGTGGCCAGATTCTCAATGTGTTCACCCACTTCTACACCCTCAATTCATATGATTCTATTTTCACAAAGAGAAAAGGGGGTATCAAAAGCCTATATCTAACTTCCTGTGACTTCAGGTTGTTTATAGTTTTGTCATCTTTTTCTTCTCTCTCCCCACTCCAGGCACCAGAGTCTTATAAGAACGTGACAGATGTAGTTAACACCTGCCATGCAGCTGGCATCAGCAAGAAAGCCATTAAACTGAGACCTATTGCTGTTATAAAAGGCTAGGAACTGATGAGGCAGCAGAAACGCACCGACATCTCCAGGCCTTAAACAAAACTGACTAGAACCATCATCTTCCCACACCTCTTGGACTCTGTAGGATGCTCAGATATCACATCCTTGTTCTGGAAACACAGCAGTTGAGCATACCCCTACTTTTAACCACTCCTAGGCATAATTAATGCCCCCCCTGTCCTTGTTCTATGGTGTTCTTTTCTTGTGAGGAAAGGGCAAAGAAATAAGTAAGTCTTGGTTTTTATATGCAGTCCCTCCCTCGTTTGCCTGATGATTCCACAGGCAGGACTTCAGACTTGCCTGAGTTGTCACTAATTGCTGTGCTGCAAGACCACCTTCATCAGCGAAGATGGCGTATGAACCAGGCCTGCTGTCTCCACACCTGAGTGCCTGGAACTCTTTCTGCATATAGAAGTACTCTGATAGGGTATAGTGCTTCTGGGCAGGGAGAGGTTGCTCCGTTTGCAGATACCTTTATGCGTAGTCTATATTGTTGCATGTTTTGTGGCAATTGGGTAAGAAATCTGGAGTTGGGAGTGGTCTCTTGCTTGGGTTGAGAGGGAGTAGCTAGGCTTGAGGCACAGTCCTCCCCTCTTCCCCACACTCTCTCATTTAACACAGCAGCTGGTGTACTTGGCTCAGTACAAGTAGGTGTTTCACAGTCTTCTGGAAATGCTGGTAGGACTGAGTATGTTGCTTTGAGGGGATTTGTTTGCCCAGTAAAAGTTGTGACTTAACAACTTATAGATGTGCTAATCCAACATTTTGCAAAGTCCTAAGCATGTAAAAGTTGGATTGGATAATATTGCTCGCTGTGTCCTGCAGCTCTGATTGAAGTGAGTCCAATTGCAGGGCCAGGCCCAGTATGATGTGACTTCTGATGTTTCTTCTACATTCATTAACCAAGACTGGAGAGGAAGCTGAGCATCCCCACTAGATCATTTTGGGGATTACAAATAAAATGGGAAGATGGGCACTGCAATGTGTCTGTGTCATGTTTATTCTATGGCTAAAATGTCTGTTGTCCACTTTTAAGTACGTAGGTGAGCTTGAAACCCATCACATTTTGTGACTTCAGCTGATGGATCTTGCAAAGAAATGTGCAGATGGCAGAATTTCTTGCAGGAGACGAGAAGGGCAATGCAGTGCTCTTTCTTTGTCATAACCAAGTTAAGAGTGTGATAGCCACGATTTGTCTTTCTCAGGGCCTGCTGGGTCTGCCTCCCTGGATAGGGAGTGGAGCTTGCCTGTAAGCCTGTATGCAGACACAAGGGGGCAGCTGGAGGAAAATAAAACCTCAAAAGCAAGAGTGGAGCCCTGCCAGGGACTCATGTAAAAGGTGCAGACAGTGATTGATGGACTCGAGTGCCTTTTGATGAAACATCCCTTTAAGTTTAGGATCTTAGCTGAAACCTGTTATCTCAGGAGGCATAATGGCACTTTACTGACTTAATCACTTTGTGCTTATTGGTTTCTTAAGTTCAAATACCATATTTGCTGCAGGTTCAGGAGCGGCACATGCAGTAATAGTCACTGCTGTGAGTCCTTGTGGGTCTGACTTTACAGACAGTTTCTTGTTTTCCCCTGCTTCCTCCGGTGGAATTGTTCCAGATTGCCATTTCTGAGGTCTGAGACAGTTGCTGAATTTAAAACAAAAATCATTTCACTTAGAAAGGTGAATTAGCCTCCAGTGACTGAAAGACAAATTGTTGCTCTCAAATCTTCTGCAGAAGTGCGTGTTCCATGCAGAAGTTTCTGTCTATGAATATTTCAGACTCTCTGATGTGGAATATAAGGGAGCCCTTAGAACGTTCATATTTAAAAACAAAGAAGCATTTCTCAAACACAGTTCTCCTTTCAACTTTCAGCTACCGTTGCCATTAAGAGACAAATTTCAGGTTTTTACAACAAGCAGAAATTGTGTGTACCATGGAGGTGCTCTCATATGTATGCCTCAAGTCTCCTGATGATCAGCGTTTATGCATTAGCACTCAAGAATGCAAGAAGTGCTGTCAATTTTGGTTTCCTGTTGCAAAGCCAGTACTAGTTTTGGTTATATGTTGTGCTGCATGGAGGAGAGTGCTGGTTTCCTAACCACCTAAAAAAGTAAGAGTAAAAATGTAAGATGTCTCCCAGTGCTTTGTTTAAACCTGGATGTTTTCCTAATTCAAGTCTGTCTTTTCTCCAAATAGGGCTGTCCACTAGCTTTTTTTAATCTGCATTTTAAAAAATAAATTTAAAAAATTGGTAGGTAGGGAAGGCACACAGTATTAAAATTCATGTGCTGAAATACAGGTGGATCTGCAGAAACATTTTGGCAACACCAAAGAGCCAATGTGGTTATCGAACCATCTCTTTCCACAGAAGGTTACTGAGAACTCGGAAATACCTGTTAACGTATGATGTGCTTCCCTCCCTTCCCCAAAAGACTGAAAAAGCTTTGGTGAATGATTGTTAGGGTCTTTTTTTCTTCTTTTTTTGGTGGGAAACTGCAGGTAGGAGGTCCACATCTACACCACACCCCTGGAGCTGTTGCACACCTTTGTCCGACCTCAGGCTCTCGTCTATTCCCTGCTTAAGTGTAGTTGATTCAGTTGTCTGTTTGGTGACCTGCAGCAGGTTTGCTAGCCTTGGAGCTTGCACAGGGTGTCTGCACTAAGTCTGCCTTCAGCCAGTGCAATAAAACCAGTCCTTGGATGCAGGCTGCTTTTTAGTGAGAACAGATAGCTCGCTGCATTTATCTTAGACTCTGCTTGAGACCAAGATGGTTTAACTTACAGACTGGACCTGCCAAAACAGAGCTACTGCCTCTGGGAAGTGGAAGGTATCGTCTCTGGTGGTGGCTTTAATGGCACCTTCCTTCTCTCTGTGCTCACAGGGCTTGCTGCAGGGACTGGTGCTGTGCAGCGACAGCGAGCACGGGCGAGCGCTTCCTCTCTTGCCAGGAGCTGGCTGTTTGCTGTGCGCTCAGGGGCTTCTGCAGGTGCTGTTCCCATCTCTGTTAGCATAGCATTAAATAGCGAACAGAAAAGCACTTCAGGTTTTTGTTGCTGGTGGGTGACTCTTTCAGAAAGTCCTCTAAATGCATTTGGGGGTGCCGTTTGCTGGGGTGGGGTGCGAGGCAGAAGGGGCAGCGCTCAGCCCCCAGGAAGGCAGTTCCTTCCAGCAGCGCTGCAAACGGGGACCCGTGTTTCATTTGCCATAATGGATGGGAGAGCTGGGGTGCAGCTGATGGCCTCCTTCTCTGTGACTTGGTTAAACTTTGTGTACTCCAGGGCTCCCAAACTCAGCCTCCCCTGAGGGAAACCAGGACTCAGCAAGGTACGCGCTTGCAGTGCTATCTGCTGTGGTATATTTGCGCTGTATCGCACGCCCCACTGGTTGGGAGCCCGCTGTCTAGCCTGTGTCATGTTTATCACCATCCTAAGTCTCTTGGGAGTTTTTTTTGTTTTCCCCTGCTCTAAACACGGCTCCGCACCCACCGCTTCCTCCTCCGCTGGTGGTCCCAGGCTGGTGTTCTGGCCCAGGAGAAACAAGTGATCTCTAACACATCTCTGGCGCTCTCTCCTCCGCTCTCCTTTGTTCCTCTCAAACATAAACACACTTAACTGGCCTCTTCTCTTCTCCCTCCGCCCCCCAGTCTTCAAAGGGATCAGACAAAGCAATATCCCTCCAGCAGCATGTGCCAACACGCTCCCCTGCTTGCAGAAGGAAGGCTTCAATTAAGCAGCGGGCCCTGCCTGTACCTGGCATTTGCTTTGCTCTCTTGAGCCCTGTCCTAGCGTGAGGGGTTTTGATCACCCCTGGTTATCACGCCTCTGTTTTTCTGCCTGGAGAGGTGGCAGTGGGAGGCGTACGGCGGAAAAGCAAGGAGCTCAGGAGCTCCCCGAAGCAGGTGCCTTGTTCCCTGCACCATGGGAGGGAGAGGAAGATGGTAACCTCCTGGCACCCACAAAACACCAATAATTACGCGGTTTCTGGTGGGGTTTTGGGGGGTTTTGTTTTTTAATTGCAATATGTAACAGGAGGGTGGAGGTCATTCCCTGCAGCGCGGGGAGTGCTGAGCGGTGCGTGAGGTGGGAGAGCGGAGGGCACAGAAAAGCCTCCAATCTCCCCAGGCAGGTACCACTCGGCCTCCTCGGGCACCGACCAAGCAATCCCCAGCCTCAGCCGCTGCTGCTGGCTTTCATGGTGCTGAGCACATCCCCATTGTACTTGTGCCCTCGTTCCCAGAGCTCAGCAGACTGCTTTGGGTCACATTGTATATAAAGTTCAGAAACCAAAATAATCACTAGTCTTAATTGCAGAGATTACGACCAGGAAAGGGAAATGGAGTCATCTGCCAGTACTTAATCTAACATTTACTAGTTTAGCAAAAGATACGCAGGGGCTGGGCTGCTCTTCCTTAGACACGGAGGTGTTGAAGTCAGCCTTGTGATGGAGCCTGTTCCTAAAAAGAGGTGCCAGGGGCAGCCTGGATATTGCTATTCCCCCACCCCAGCTGAGCTACAGCCAGCACCCTGCTTTCTGCTTGGGCTCAGCTTTGCCGGCAGGCGGTTGGAAGGGAGAAAAATGTTTTCCTCCTTTCTCTGCTCCCTCAGTGCCTGAAGAAACTGAGGCACCAACCCCTTTTTTCCCCCTGTGCAAGTTGTGCCTCGCACCGGGGAGGCGAGGTGGGAGCCCAGGCTCTTCCGCGCTCCGTTTTCAGCCGCGGCGAGCCAGCATGGGATGGGAAGTCAGGTAGGTCGGGCTTGCTTTCTGCTCTTCCCTGTGAAGTGCGAACCCAGGGAACCTGTTCCCCTGCCGT
Organism: Harpia harpyja; assembly: GCF_026419915.1. Taxonomy (NCBI): domain Eukaryota; kingdom Metazoa; phylum Chordata; class Aves; order Accipitriformes; family Accipitridae; genus Harpia; species Harpia harpyja. Next base: position 25,274,168 of record NC_068945.1, on the reverse strand, counting down.
GAGTTAGAAGGGGAAGAAGAAATAGATGGGGAGGGGGCCCCCACGGGCACCCAAGGGGAAGGAGGGGTGCACGTCCCCCAGGGGAAGATGCGGCGGTGGGGGTGTGTGTGATAAGGTCCAAACCCTGATGCATTAGAGCATTATTACCTGAGTCAATTAAGCAGGAGATTATCAAACCTGAGCGCCCTCACAGGGAAGAGCCACCCAGGGAGAACAGCAGCCAGCCGGTGGTTGTAAATATACACACTTGAGGACAAAATATTAGGGTTTTATGATAAAATTTAAGGGGGAAAGGAGGGAGATGCAAAGCAAGCAAATACAAAACAAGCAAATACAGTACTTGAAATAATGGAGGAGGGTCTGGATCTCTGAACCCTGCCTGGCCTGCCGTGTACGAGGGATTGCGTACAGCATATGGGGGATTGCGTACAGCTTGGCCTTAGCTCTTCTATGTCGGCACGAGCACCCAAGCGTACTTCTGCCCCAAATTGTTGCTCTTCACCCCCCAGGGCAGAGGGAAGGACATAGACCAGCCACCGAAACCTCCCCAGGCCCTGTGGGCAGCAGCATCACCCTCTGGCAAGCAACCATGAGTTGCTTTGGGTTACAGCAGTCAGGTCTCCAGGTACCAGCGATGTGTTTCGTTTCTGTTTCAGTCCCCAGGTAGCAGGCTCCAGGTTGTTTGGCCAAAAAATAATAAAATTCAATAACTTTTTGTTACCCTTTTTGCAGTTCCAGGCAGAAGGAAAAGGTGGGTTTCCCAGCTGGTGGAATGCCTTGCTGATAAATCACCTGGTTACCCAGTTCTTGGCTTCATAATTGTAACCTGTTTGCACTTTTAATCTGAAAAAAAAAAAGGAAGCTGTTGTTTTATTTTTGACTAATGCTTATTATTGTTGGGCTATAAATTTGTGGCATTCACAGACAAGTTATCAAGCTTTAAAATCATAGGTAGGCTGATCAGTTCCTCCACTGTTTCCCTGCCAAATCCTTCACCACTTCTTGGACGAGGAAGAAAAAAGTATCACTGTAAACTATTTTTTCCCTGGAGGGTATTTATACTGTAGCTGTTCCTAAAGGGATTTTCTCCATTCACCTCTAATAGGAGTGGTTTTTATTAGGCAGATACAGAAAGGACTGTGACGAACACTTTCTTCTCCATTTTGAGTATTTTGAGTATTTTCTTCTCCATTTTGAGTATTTTGAGTATCTTTGTATTATGAGTCTAGCCCAGAAAGGACTTTCTCCACCTCCTTCCCAACATAAGCCTGTGTATGTCTGCAGGACCGAAGCCCTTCCTTGGTGGGGGGGCCGAGCCCTGGGGTGGAGGGGAAACCTCTCCACCCATGGAAACCTCTTTACCCAGCCCGAGACATGGGGCTGTGCTGGCAGGAGGGTGCCTTTGGGTGCAGGCAGGGCTGTGCAGGCAGCGCTGGGTGCTCTCCTCCCCCAGGAACCTGCAAAGTGGGTGGGAACCTCCATAGTGCAGAACCCCCCCCCAGGGAAGGGGTCTTGGGGTGGGGAGAGCTGCAGCATCTGTAGGGCAGCCAGCCAGGCCATGGAAGGCGAGCAGAGAGGGAGAGAGATCCGTGTTCACAGGCACGTGGCGTGCCAGGAGCTGCACGCTGCTCTGGAGAGGGCTCGTCCCTCCTGTTCCTCCCGTCCCTCCCTGTCCCAGTTCCAGGGCTGCAGATGACCTGGGGCAAGTCCTCCAAAAATCCCGTTAGTTCAGGAGACGCGCAGGCTTCTGGCTGCTCTTCCTGCCAGACCCCGTGAGTAGTTCCATTAGTGGTCAGTGGATAAGGCAGAAGTTTTATCTTGATCGAGAAACATGAAGCCTTGTTTGTGAGACAAATATTCCTTTCCTTGTCTCTCGGATAGGAATTTGAACTATTTGATGATTATCAATAGCAGCCAAGAGCACCATTGCTGTCTCCTTTCCTCCCTGTTCCTCTGGCAGAAAGTGAACTCTCTGTCACAGACCGGTTCCTGGAGAGAAAAGTTTGGTGTACGGCTGAGGCATTTGGGTACATCTCCAGAGAGCAGTTTTCAGTGCTCTTATCCACCACGGACTTGTCCAGCCTGTACCAAGTCCCTTCATTTTCCTATGTCTCAGTGCCCTATCTGCAAATGGGGATAAATATCGCTTCCTTTACTCTCACTTTTTACTAGTCTTTCCTATTTAAATACCACGTTCTGATTCAGAGACCATCTCCTTCTGCACCTGAGTGCTGCTGAGCACCGCAGTACCTCTCTGCAGAGGGTGACCCTGGCTGTCCCGTGCTCAGTGCCACACGTGCAGCAGCCCTGCGTGCCCCTCTTCTGCAGCATCTGGCACTGCTGGAGGAATGGGTTCATTCCTGTCATGATCTAAACCGAAAGCAGAAGAGCTTGTAAATTGTTCAGAATTTCAAGTAGTCACTGCAAAACTTTTCTAAGTTTTTTGTAGTCCTCAGGCTACAAAGCAGAGCCTCTGAGCCAGATCCTCACCTTGAGTTCAGTGCCAGTATAAGGTGCCTAAATTCCTCTGTGCTCTGAGGATACAGGACCCAGACTTGTGTGAAGTGCTAAACATGCCACCTCGCTTTTGCTACCTGCATGTGTTCCTGTGCTAAGGGACAGAATCTGAGAGAGCATCAGGTTGCTCAAGGGGATGTTTGGATCCCACTGCCTCCATCGCAAAGAGGATGAAGACACAGCTTCTCGTTCCTGGCATGCAAAACCCCACTGAGTGGCTCTATAGATGCAGCCTTGACTTCTCTTTGCAAGAGGAGATGACAGCACGAGAGCAGGCTGAAGCTAGCAGAGAGGTGTGACGTGGACAAGGAGTGCTGGGAGGGCAGCCTGGGAGACCAGAATTGCCCTCTGCAACCTGCAGTGCGCCCCACGCAATGCCCAGGAGCTGACCAAGATGCTGGGGAAAGGAATTGCCCTGCTGAGCATCCAGGCAGTGCTGCTGCCCAAAAAACCAGCCATGAGGTAAGTCAATCAGCGAGGGAGAAATGGGAGCTCATAACTGAGTTAGTCCTGATATTAATGCCCACCGCAGAGGCAGGGAAGTCTTCTAAGGATCTTCCCACCATATTTCTACAAGCCTGTCTCAGCAGAGACCAGTGTTGCTTGGAGCAGCAGATTCAGGAAAGGGGGCTGGGACAGTCCTGGAGGATTTGAGTCCTCCTCTATCTAGACTCTGGACACGTTCTGGGTGTGAAGCAACTTAACAAAGCTTTCGGACTTCTTCAGTTGTGCAGACAGCCAGCAAAGGCTCTTGGAGGACTTCTCCTGAATGTCCCAGTGTTAGGGCAGAACTACCCCCGTCTGCCTGACTCGCAAGGCTCATGTCTGGTGTGGAGGAGTGGTGGCTGGGCTGGATGCTGAGGTGTAAAATCATAAACTGATGCAATAAAAAAACATGCACTGTAAGAGAAAATAATCCAGTGCAGCTTCTGGCTGGCTCCTGTTCTGTCTGCCCAAAGGGATTAAAGCTGTACACAGGGCAGCCTTAAGCAGAGACGTTTCCACCAGTGGCCTAAACCAGCTCCCTCTGGCTACCCTCCCAGTGAAGGCAGTTTTCCAGGGCAAGCTGGGGTGTCATGGGGTGGTTTTCCTTCAGCAGATTTTTTTTTTTGCTGGTAAAGCATATTTGACTTATCTAGACTTCACGTCAAATTCATCAGGGGGTTTAGTTGGGAAGGTGGGAAAGGGACAGTGTTTGACTGACATTTTCAGCGGGAAACATTTCAGCAATGTGTGACAGCATGCGGGGTTTCGTTTCGCTTTACTTTGTGAAGGACTTCAAAAAATCCGGAGATCAAACTAAAACGCTGCACTTTGGGGAACAAAACATTTAAGGGAGGCCTTCGGTTCCAGCAGGAAAACAAAACAAAACAAAACGAAAACCCTTGTGGATCAACCGGAAATGATTTTCTCCTTCAGCTACTCGTGTTCGCCAGGGAAATGAGAAATTAAAATTGTGCCGTAAGTAGCGAGAAGAGCCCCAAGGCCTCCCCAGCCCCGAGTCAGCCGCCGCGCGAGGGCAAGGAGCCGCCTCCGCCATCTCTGCGGCACGCCGGGCCCCCGGCGCCCATGTCCCCTTAGCTCTGCCCTCGCCTCCTGCGTCCGCCTTCCTCCCGGCGCAGGGGAAGGCCCGGCCGCCATGGCACCGCCGGGGATGAAAGGCTGGGTTCAGTTTGTTTTGTGTTCAACCCGCCTTTCACAATGCCCGGCGGACCCGCCTCCCCCCTCCCCATCTTTGGTGACTCAGCCAAAGAATTTTAATCTCCGTGGTCTGTCTGTAGTTGTAAAATATAATACCAATGGAGTTGGGCTTGTTTATCCCGAAGCCATGAAACTGTTGTCAGAAGAAATTGATACACACTACTGAGGGGAAAAAAGCGCTGCTGCTGGGGAGGATTTGACTCAAGACGGCACTTCAAATGGAAATTTCCCTGTTTGAAGTGGATACATTTTTCTTCTCTACGCCTTTCATTTCTTTTACACTGCAGGAGCGAGGACTCGCGCGGTCTGTTTGCGGGAGGATTAGCTCCGCTCGTCTGCAGAAGGTTTCCACCACCGGTGCCCTCACCGCTCGTGGGAGCCCTGGAGAAATGGTGGCTTGGGGTGAAGGGGCTTGTGAGGCTCGGCTTGGGAAGCACCTCAGCCTCTGCCCTCCTGCCCCACGTCTGCAAGGCAGGAGCCCTCCCCGTCTGGCCGGCACTGGGCACAGGGGATCTGCCCACGTAAACACCGAGCGTATTCGAAGTACTCCACATCAAATCACAGGGTCTTCCCCTTCCTTCAAAGATATCTGAAGCCTAAAAGGAGCAGATCAAACATGTAAATCTGAACTGAGATTAATTATACATTTGCAACTGGAGGGGAAAAAAAAAAAAAAAAAGCCATTAAGGTTTGTCTGCACTAACTACGCCCGTGGGGGTGTCTCTTTGTCTTTGCATGCGATGATACTTCATGAGATACCGGGTCTGGTTCCACCAGATCTCTGGAAAAGCCTTAGAGGCTTCAGAAACTCTGCAAACGCGTTTCGGCAGGAGGCAGACGAGGAGAAGGGAAGTGTCGGCACCGCTTCCTTGGAGCACTAGAGCAGCCTTTGTTGAGTGGCTGGAGGCTACTTCTTGACTCCCAGATTTCAAACAGGAATAATTATCACTTGGATAGGGTTCAGGACTCGGAGGGAGCTGCCAGATCTTTCATGAGGGGGTGACTTTGTCCCACTGGATCTAGGATAAAAAACAAGAAAGAAAGGAGGGATATGAGTTAACCATATAGGTGTTGTCTCACATCCATAATGTGCCAGGTAGAATATACTCCTAGTGCTGTCCGATAGCCTGGCTTATACACGCTTTCCCTTTGGGGCATCTGTGTTGTAATATTTTTACATATATAACCCAGCTGAAACAAAGAGGTACTTGAAATTTCTCTATAAAACCTATTCTCCAAAGAGCTCCATCCCAAGGAGTCTCAGAAAAAATAGCATCTGATCTGCCAGGGATCTCACTGACTCTCCAGAGCTTTTGAGCTTTTTTTACTCTGCCTTACTTCTTGGGCAAAAAACCCCTGAGACTGTGAATGTGCTCTTAGTGCCACCTTCCCAGTAGGCCCATGTGGATGAAACCGTGGGATCCTTTCCCAACATGTCAACAGGCATCTCCTTTAACTCACTCTAAACTCTTTTCTTCCAACCGTTCCTGTCCAGCTGCTCTCTGCAAATGACTGCTCCACACGATGCCACGCTGGCTCTATTGCTCTCACCTAATCCTCACTCTGCACAACCATCTCCTGCTCAGGCACAGCTTCTGATACCCATCACTCCACATATGCAATAACTTTATTAGGTTTTGTGGTGTTTACTAGGTGATGAAATGACCTAAACTGTGACTTTTTCACCAAAGATGCAAATGTCAAATGTGCTCTTTAAGACAATGACCTCAGTAAAATTCCAGTAAAGTTTGCAGAAAATAACCAATGCTAAAAAAGTTTTACCAAAATCAAATTTTAAAATGTTTAAATGCAACATTTTTTTGAATCGCAAAGCCAGCATATTTCATTCATCTCTGAAAACGCTGACCACTCCTACTACAGAGTAATTCAGCCATTGTGGGATGGCATTGCTGGTGTTTTTCTTGTCCTTTCAGCATAAGCTCCTCCAACACATGCAGCTACAACTTGGCTCCCTCATGAAACTCGCTTTTAGTAAAAATCGAACCAGCTGGTAACTGAATGAATGTTTCAGACAGGGTACTATAAACAACATTTAATAACCTCATGCTTTATGGGCTTGTTAAGGTAAATGGAACTTTTGAAGCTTTCATAGCGCTGCAAAATGCAAAGCTACAGAGCACGCCGCACATAAACAGAGGCAAATGCCTTGCGTTTGTAGGTGCTCAGCTTTGATCTGTCCTAACAGGCCCCTCGGGATGTGCCACCACCACTTGCATGGGGCATCGCCCCTGTGAACCGGGGGTGCAGCGTTACCCAGCCGTGTTGGGAGCGTATTGCTGGGGCCGGGACGCTGAGGGAGGCGATAGTGGAACTGGGCAGGGCTTTTTATGGCTTTTTGCCTGGCTTCAGCAATGGTTTGCGTTAGTCAGCAGTAGCGTGGTGATGGCAAGGAGGATGATGGTGGCATCATTGGCATGACAGACTGGCAGAGACATTTCTTTGTCCCTGCCACCCTCTCTATACCTGTAATACATGGGAATAGAATAGAATAGACTAGAATAGACTAGAATAGAATAGAATAGATGCAGATGCCAGCTCTGCAATACCAGAGCTGGGTAATATGCAAGGGCAGATTTATCGATGAGCGCAGGGGACTGACGTGCTTCCACTCACGCAGGGGACAAGCAGCCCAGCGAGCTCGTGGCTGTGCCTTGGCTGCAACCAGCTCCTGGTAAAGTGGTACAGGGGCAGCCCTGTGATATTTTCCAGTGAGATGGGGCAGGATCTACTGGTGTTCCCAGCACAGAGGCAAGAGGAGGGCCATGCTGTTGTTGAAACAGAGGGAAAACCCAGAGCTGAAGTAATCTGGGTTTATCACTCGGCTCCTGATGGCAGGCAGGCTGAGCGCTGTAATCATCCCCTCCGCTCCCCAGCTAGAGGACAGCCTGCTCACAACTGCCTAGCACTTTTTGATAAGAAATATGCTTGGAGGTATTTTGCAATGATGAACAAGAAAAGACGAACGAGAAGCAATGGTACGCAGATAAACGTGGTGTGCCTGAGGTGCAGGCAGACAGACTCACTGTCATGCAAATGCTGTGGTCTCAGCCGTTTTTGCACAATGGCTGGTGGTAAAATCGTATTGCTGCTTCTTTTCTGATAGGGGTTGGACTTTTTTTTCTTTATTTAAATTTTGCTTATTAAGCGGCTCCCTGCCCACCTCCAGCCCAGCTGCTGTGAGGCACACCCGTCTTCATCAAGGGCCACACGTAGTGTAATCAGCAGAGAGGTGTTAGCAAGAAGGAATACTAAAATCAGGCTGTTGTATGAGAAGGACACAAAATACACAGCCAGGACATGCCCTATACCCTTGCTTCTATAGCAATAGCCAGGCCTACAGGGGCAGACGGGAGAGAAGAGAGGAAAACGATGGGGATTGATGGCAAATGGCAAAATATAAAGAAAGTGGGCATTATCATCATGTTATAAGCCTACATCCACTCTCTGAAAAACACTAGCAGCAGGGAACAGCCCTTCCTATAGTCCTCAGCTCGGCAAGGCTTTCCATCATGACCAGCGGAGCATGCCTAGCCTACAGCTCTCTGATTCTTCTAACGGATATGTTACTGCGTTGCTTGGACATTCACGCTACAGACTTTGCCCCGTCCCCTCACCCCCATCCACAGAGCCAGTGCTCTGCCGTTCCCCTGTGATGCCCAGCACAATGTCCCAAGAAGTATTCCAGCAGCACTCACTCCTCTCTCCCAGCGTGAGGGATGGAGGAGGAGGGAGGCAGAGCAGTGCCAGTGATGCAACTCCTCATTTAAGAGAGACACCACCTGTGTTTGGCTTTTGTCCATGCTCCAGACTCCTCGTCCCAGCTTTCATTGTGGTGCTGGGCTCCTCTTACTCTCCCCACTATTCGTTTTGCTCCTTCAGGATTAAGGACCACCCTGTAGTTCAGCCCCAGCCTGCCCCACCTCTCATTTCTGCCTCGTGACAGAGACAGCAGATGCAGCCGATCGTGGCCAAGCTTGCGAGGGATGCCTGAAGTGAGCAAAGCCTCAAGAGGCAGAGCTGAGTCCTCCCTAAACTCATGGCACCTCTGGGCTAAAAATGCAAAGCCAGCCCTTGGGGAGGGGCAGGAGCACTCCTCCCTCCCAGTAGAGGAGGAAAAGTATGGCGAGGGAAGGAGGAAAGCACTTTAAATGGTGGAAAACACCCACACTGGCTGGTGGTGGGGCCAGGGAGGGAGTCGTGCCCCTCTCCAGCCCTGCCTATGGCTCCCTGTAAGTCCTGGTCCACGAGTCACTGCTTTGCTTGCTCTAATTAGCATTTCTGCTATGCAAATTCTCATAGCCTTTTTATATCTCCACAGCATTTGCCTGCAAATATACTATCTTTAAGTCTTTTTTTTTTGCAGGAATTAGTCCTCCCTGAAGGTGTCATATCTAATTTGTTCCTGTTTCAGCCACGCAGCTGATCTGATATCATGCAGTGTGCCACACTTCAAAACCACTTTCTTTTCTCCCCCCTCTCTGCCATCCTTCCTGCTTTTCCCATGCACAAACACCACAACACACACTCCTGTGTTTGTACATCTGGCTTATTTCATTTATACATTACACAGTTTATTATCAGTTTCATTCATTAAGCACCAGTGAGCTTTAACACCTCTGGCTGTGGAGACGCACATATCACCTCCGTATGAGTGTTCTCTGGGATAAAACCTGTGCAGCTGAGCCTGGGACTTCTTCGGTGCTTAAATTTGAAAAGCTACATCTAGAGAGCAGCCTAATATAGTGTAATGCTGGCAGTAAAGCAAATACATAAAAAGATGTGAAAATTCCATTTATTTGTAACTACTTGTTCTCTTTGTGATCTCGGTGCAGATGGAAGAGATTGGTTAGGATTTAGTGCCGACAGCTGACAGCCCTGGAACACAAAAATCTGCTATATACGCCCAGAACCACACCACGTCAAAATAAAATCATGGGGACAAGCAAGGCGCTTTTTGAGCAGCACAGCAAATGCAGCTTGGTTTGGATTTGTGTTATACGCTCCCAGGCTTCGCTGCCCACTACCTTCCCCACATTTTCAACCCGTCAGCCTCTCACAGTCCATTCATTCAGCTTCCCCCTCCCAAATCCAAAACTCCCTGAAAATACTCATATTTTCATCCCCTGGCCCCATTAGAACAGGCAAGAGGCAGCATGTTATACTAGCACAAAGCACACATGCCTGCTGATGGCTGGCTGACCATCAAGTGGGTCAAACCAAAAAGGAAGTTTAGTGTTAGCTTTCCCCTTTGTAAGGACTCTAATTTGGCATGTCTTTCTATTCCAATGCCACCAGTGTTCATGGATTGTGTAGGAATTTCTTGTCTTTGAGACCTCTATCTCCAGTCACATCTGAAGTGAGCTGAGGGATCTCCAAAATTTTCAAGGGGGAAACTGGCAGAGGGCTGTAGGGACTCCTAAGCTACTTTTAGCCTGGCTAAAAACCATGATCCATACCAATATATCTTTTCATTTCCTGCACCTGCAAAAACATAATCGATAAAACTGGAGGTCCACAGTAACATGGACTTTACTCCTCGTGCTTCAGCAAATGCAGGATCATTCCCAAATGACGCTGAGACCCACAAGCCTGGCTTCAAAGCTTTTGAAAAAGAGTGAGGGAACTCAGAGTGAAATACAGGCTTGCTGGCTGCTCCCCACCCCTGTAACCCACAGTTTTGGGGGTATTGGCCCCTTTAGACATATCTAAAGACAGTGGTGGTAATAGAATCAGAGTCTTCAGCCACCCAGCTTCGCAGGTGGGTGTTTTGACCTTGACAAATCCCCTCAGTTTACATGAATACACCAAGTTATGACTGGAGGTGGCTAAAGAGCAGATGCACTGCCTGTTTTCTGTGTCTGCCCCAGGGGCTGTGGCCTCCAGCAGTTGAGTGGCACAAGAATCTGACCCAGTATGAAGCACCACAGCTCATCACCCAGAGCCATAAGCCCTAAGCTGGGCTCCCCACCTCTGCCCAATTTAAAAAAAAAATTTAAACAATCAAGAAATTCGATTTGCATTGTGAGACTCTTCTCATGGGGGTTGGCTGAAAATCAGTCAGAGGTTCAGAAACTTTTGGAGACGGGACATCTCACACACAGGGCATAGTCTAAGCTTTGTTTCCATTAGAAAGCAGACAAAAAACCTCTAAAGGGCTTTGTCTTGGATTTGCAAGGTGTGAGACTGCATAAAGCTCCTGGTCTCCCCAGGGAAAGCACAGCAGCAGAGCTCTGCTGCAGGGCTGGGTCGTGGGTACCCCGGCCTTTCCAGCTTGTACACACACAGCTACCGTGTTTCTTAGGGAAGAACGGTTCTTGTGTAAGCCGTGACAAATAAAGGGACGCCAATTAAACAACCTTTTCTTGTGCTTTTCCTCTGAAGTGTATCCATTAAACCCAGCCTCTGCACATACCCACACTATCCATTTCTGAGTTGGGTTTTAGTTGTTGTTCACTTCATTTTTCAACTCAGTTTGCAACTGGGCAAAGGTTTTTTCTTCCGAGGCTGTACCTCACTGCCAGGCTAGAGCTCTGAATCTTTATTCTCAGCCCAGACCTGGTAGAGGCACCTATCCACGTCCTTCATATATACTCAAGTAGCAGCTGTGGTGCTGGTTGCACCCTGCGTGCATGCTGCATGCTTAGGCCATGGAGGGAAAAGTTCTAACAAGGGTGATAACCAAGCACAGGTGTGACTCCAGGTGACTTTCACACAGGGCTTTATCCAGTGGATAAAGCTCATTCGAATTCAGTGACAGACTTGCTCCTTTAAAGCCCTTGTGGTAAGGTCCCCTGTCTTTTCCCAGGCCTGCTTTTTGACTTGGCTTTTTAAATGAGAATTTTTTGAGCGATGCAAGACATCAAGGCTACTGAAGTGTGAATGCTAAAACAGGACCCGTTGAATCCCACTCTTAGAGAGCGGTAGCTCCCATCTCACCCCCCATCTCCTTCCCAGAGTGAAGTAACAGCCCTTCTCCCACCCTGCCATCATCTGCCTCCCCAGAACCCCACTGCCACCCAAGCACATCTGGGTGCTGGGTCCCCAACCCACCGACTAGCTGTGTCTGCTATACCGATCAGACCTCAGGGTCGGAAGAATAATCTCGCAATGTGGATATGAGTGGGTGGGGGAAAGGACACTCTGATGGCAAAAAAAGGTGGCCCTTTCACTTCTGAAAAACACTACCAGCCTCTTGCACAGCATACTAAATGAACATGCTGGGGGTCCTATTGAGTTTCCAGGGTCTTGGCTCAGTCATAACATTTTCAGCCAGCTCTGGGGCATCTTCTGAGCAGTGCCACCTTGTCAGACTGCTGTAAATTCCAAACAAATGTTCTTGTCACTCTGTGCTCATTTCACCAGCATCCTAGCCTGGCCTCTCTCTGTATTTGATCTACCATTGACTGTATGGAGATCCACTGAGATAAGAAGAGAGACATCTACCTTTGGAAACACCTTCACTCCTCTAGTTTGTTCTCCCTGCAAGGGCAACTTGGAGAACTTTTCCATTGCTCTGTCAGTGGACATATTCACAGTGAGGTAGAAAAAATGTGTAAAAATTATGTGGGAAATACATGAGTGAGCATTTATAGCAGAGTCTTACGTACAAGCACACCTTCAGGTTGATGGAGAATGTTGCTCACCTTGTGTTTACTTGAAGAGCTTCTAGATCTACAGCTGGACAGCCTTGTGGAAAAGCCAGGTGCAGCCGCAGTCTTACCATTTTGCTGCTCCCCATTTGTCTAGAACAAATTTACCTCTTACTCTGTAGCCGTTTATCTATATGCTGAGGATTACTAGTGATGAGCACCCGCTGAAGTTATATTTGCTTAGACTCTATTTTGGAGAGACTCACTAAGACCTTGCTCGGCTATAGTGATTGACCTCAGCTAACTTCAGCAGGACTCCCCTGTTGGTACCACTTGAGAGTCTCTCTTCAAAATGTTTTGGATCTTTTTTTGCGTCCTTCCCAAGTATGCTGGTGACAAATGTTTTCAAAGATTCTTTATATTCGTGTGGATGTTCCCTGTTCATTTATTCCAGTGAGATAAATTGGCCCTGATTGCTTTACTATCTGAACATGACTTCTCTATAGTGCTTTCTGGTTTTCTTTGGCCATGTTATTGACACTGGGTAATATAACATGAAAGGAGTGTGGATGGGCTTTTACAAAGAAATCAGCTAAATAGCTATTAGAGGATTAAAAGCAATCCCATGGCCAGGATTACACATCTTTAAAATGCTGATAATATCAAGGAGCAAATGGATTTGTAATTTAATGGCAGAAGAGGGAAGACTTCAGATGTGTGTTTTTTTCACATTTGATAGAGAGATTAAAGTGTCTGCATTTGGTGTGCAGGAGTTTGATAAAGCTGCAGCATGGTTGCCTATGGATATCAGTGTTCACCTTTCTTGTAAATAGCAATTGTGCCACATGGAGAGAATTCTTCTGGTCAACATTTTTATTAAAACTTTAATTCTCATAGTGACAAGCTGGATCATTGTCTGCTTTCAAGGTCTGATAATGATACACTTCAGAAGCTTTGAAGAAAACCTTCGTCTAGACAAAAACATCTTAAGAAAGCTTTTGAAATGTAGCATTCACTTTAAACCTTTATTGATGCCTGTAGCACTGATCCATATTTGGGAAATCTTGAGCTGTTTTCTACTTCCTTGTGCTAAAAGTGTGCAAGAGGTTTGCATGACAACAGGAACTGTGAGAAATAAAAATGTACAACTTTCCTAAGGAGAGTGGTTCAACCTGTGACAGATTTTTCACACAGAAAGAATTACCTTTTTATCCAGAAATAAATTTTCCTTTAAAATTAAATTAAGCTACCTGTGACATTCTGGCTTTTGCACCTTCAGCATTGAGGTTGGATTGGGAGGTATTCTAAGGACATCTCCAGAGCTGTTAAAGATGTATAATCTAAAAAAAAAAAGTAGCTACAGTTTTATTGAAATGTAGACTTTTAACCAGTCTCCTCGACTTGAGGTCCAGAGGCCTCTTCCAGAATATTGTTTCACCAAATCCAGGTTTGGTTCTGACTGCAGAGTATTAAGGATATGCAACAAATAAACCAGTCCCATCTAGATGTGCAGCAGAGCAGCCTGTGTCTCACATGGGAAGAGACACCGTACAGCGATGACGGCCAAGCACAGGCCCAGGGTGTGATGCTTTCCACTCGGTTAGACTCCCATTGAGGAACATCCCACATGAGATGAAGCTGAAAGTGGGCAGAGCCACAACCTAGTCCACTTCGGCCAAGCTAACTAGCTGGTTGTGGAGAAGGTGGCACGCTGCACCATCTCTCTAGAGTTTGGAAATCAGAGGATTATGGCTCCTGGATATATGTCTGTAGTGGTGAAACCTCTGCGATAACTATCTGACCTAAAAATGTATTTGGGGCATTATCTGATGTGTCCTGCCCAGGAAGTAATGGTCATTCTGGTAATTTTTATTTTTAGTCATTCGGTTTGATTTGGCTATTTATTGTCATTATATGTATAGTAACTGCTTTTCATCTTCAGAGTGCTTTACAAACAATTACATGTTTCACAGAATTTGTCTCAGGTACTCTAAGGAAGTGTATGTTTTTCATAGATAACAAAGATTTAATCTCTGCTTTGAGGGAGAAATGCACTTCAGGCTTACTGACAGAGTTACCAGCAGCACTACCATATTTCCAGAAACCTCAAAACTGAGGCAGAGGGAGAGAGGTTGAATCTTGCCAGAAACCTCAAAGGAAAGAAAAAAAGCCAAAAAATAATGGATCCCAATCAGACATTCAGACCACTACCTTGCCCTCCTCCCCTTTCTTGGAAAACAAATGCAAACACACACCCAGAAATGAGTGCTTTGGCTCTGGATCTGAACTGTCCAGGTAACTAGAGCTCTACTCTTTGGGTCTGGGAAACAGACCCTGCAAAAGTTACAGCCCTTAGAAAAACAAAATAGTCATTAGAAAACAAAACTGGCTACCACGTAAAGAATAAAGAATGAAGCCTATGACTGCCATGGACACAAGAGCTAAAAGGGTACAAACGTTCAGGGGAGTCTGCTAGAAATCAGCAGAGTATTTTTATACCCAATATTTTTTATTAGATGCCCATGGTACAAACCCACTCCTTACCTAGATTTAAAAATCTAGATTAAAAATTTAGTTTCATAGGTAGCAGTTCATATTTACTTCCTATCCATTTTCTTTATTCTTTCCTGAAAATTCACTACTCCTGTGAACAGTGCTGTCCTGTTTGTTATCAATTGAATGTGAAAAAAACCCACAGCCAGGACTAATTCAATTGTTTATTTAAATGAAATTTATGGACATGTTTTGAGGTATTTGATCAGTATTTGTTCTTATTTATACACAAGTATTTTTTCAGGTGTTCAGTCAGCATGATATGAAGGAAAGACAAAAAGATACAAAACCATTTCACCAACATGAGGCCAAAAAAGCAAAGTTTGAAAGGTCTGTAGAAAGTGTATGGGTAAGAAGGAGTTTACCCCATATTGAGAATGGGATTTAAGCACATAGCTAAATGTCATTTAAATCTGGCCTTGGAGAAAGGGAGATTTTAGAGCAATTTGGAGACAAATTTTCATTTTAAGTAGACATGGTCCAAATGAAAGATATTCCATAGAATTTGAGATATTAATTTTAAAAGGTGTATTCTTTGAAAAAGTAACACAATATTCTAAACAAAAGGAGAAATATCTACATTTTCATGCAGATGTGAACTGATATGTTCAATGTTGCCCTTTTTGTACATACCAGTATCTAACCACTACAGGAACATATTGCTAAGCATAGAATCTCTGACCTGCCAAGAAGACACAATCAAGACTATTTTGTCCACAAACTCAATTTTTAGAAAAGCAGGAAAAAGGCTGGAAACATTTTTTCAGTATCATGAGTGGACCTTTGCTTTTGAAGGTGCAGTTTTACAGAACTCTGTTTCCCTCTTCCTAGCATTGATTAGAATGAAAGTGTCAGATTTTCTTTTCCTGAAAATTATCCTTCAAATAATCACCAAACAGCCAGTGTCCAACGTATGAGTTGCTTCGTTCACTTTAGAAGATGCTATAAAAGAAATTAATTCCCAAATATAGCCTTATTTATATTCTAAAAATTGTCTTTTCAGAAATTGAAGTATTTCTGTGAGTTTTCTAAAAATTTTAGGTAAAGACATTTTATCTAAATCTTACCTTTCCCAGAGCAAGTGTTTGCAACCCACTGCATCTCAGGTTAGCAGTCAGGAAAAAGAGACAATAAAACTTACAGGAGGAAGCAGGAGAAAGGGGGGGGGAAATTCCTGAAATAGATTTATCTGGTTTTGCTGTCTCATGGAGTAAAAGGCAGAAGAAAATAGACAAACAGAATAAAAGCTGAATGAAAAGTAGAATGCAAACGTTGCTTCAGTTTTAACAATCCAGACGAAGTTTAGTAACACAGCTGAAGCAACCTGAGAGATATCTGTTTGCTAACAAATCATCTTTAGGTTTTGTACAGACAACTTTTAAAGTCCTTTGACAGATTGAAAATACCTTTTTTTTTCCCTAGCTGTTTTTCCTTTTCCTGGTATTCATTTTCATCTGTAGAAAAATCCCCAGGGTTTTAGATTTGGCTTTCAGCTGAACTCGAAGCTTTCTGTCTCCAGAGAGGCCGTTACCTAGCTGCCTGTCTCCTCAAATTCACTGTAGGGGGATGAAGCTGAAGAGGTTTTAGATTCTCCATCACTGTTGCACTCCCGCAGGGGACCAGGACTGGGAGCTTCTGGGAGCTCCTTTGCAGAGAGCGTTTCCTTACTGTTAGACCCTAAGGGGTGGCAGTCCAGCAAGCTCTGCAGGTGTTTGATGTAGCTTATTGCAGCTCTCAGGGTCTCCACTTTGCTGAGGCGCTTGTCAGCAAATTCCTTGGGCAGGTGCTCTCTCAGGCGTGTGTAGCCCTCGTTCACGCAGCGCACCCGCTGCCTTTCCCTCTCATTCCTCTTTCGGATGAAGGCAGGCTCAAAGGAATAGTCATAGATGCCCATGTAGCCAGGGAATGGGATGTAGGAGATGCGACCTGTGTGCCCGCGGTAGGCTTGCTCCCAGTAAGACGGGTCCAGATGGAAGGGAACCCCAAAGGGCTCTCTCAGGGGAACTCCATGAGGATGCACATGGCTGTTAGCCAGGGACATAGCTCCTGGAAATGCAATACGGTTCAATAGTCCATCATCATCTTTATTGCTGTCCATGCTTCCTTTTTTTCCTCACCGGTAGAATGTCAATTCCCGAATTTGGCTTCCAAATCTTGTATCAGTCCAAGCAAGGAGGAAACATTTGTATAGGTACTCTGCCCCGCAGGCTGCAATTTCCTCCTGCGGTGTATAAAAAGTCAGATCTCAAAGCACTGCTAACAACTCATGAAGTCCACTCTGTGCCTGGAAATCAGCTCTAAACGTTGTTGTTTTTATAGATGTAGGATGCCAGCTAACTTACAGACAGGTTTTGAGGACCATCACTCCACACTTTAAACCATTCTTTTCCTCTGATCTTCATATTTCAAAAGATAATAAGAGGGTTCCTGTGTATTCCTTTTCTCTCCGCTTGAAATTATGACCATAAGAGTTAATGCCAAACATAAATAATCTTCCAGGCTCTAAACACTTCTCATGTATTGTAATCCACGATATCGTTTGATATAATTGTCTCCAAAAGATGGGTAATTTGCAAAGTTTACAGGAATCTTCAAAGTTTTGGCAGAACTCCTCCCTTTCAGGAACCAAGGATCTTCTGTCATCTGAAAACTACCCAAAGGCTTTTCACAAAGAAATCCAAAAGACAACTGCAAGCTTTGTTGTTTCGGCTGCTCTGGTCTAACTGAAACAGCTCACAAGCAGTTTTCAAAACTTGTATGGCATGTCTCTAGCTTTCTGGGGAAGCTGAGAAATCTTCAAAGGAAAGAGTGCTCTCTTGTGGTTGCAAGTCATGTCAGATCAAGAATGCATACCTGCAAGCATAAGAGGAAAACTGCTTGCTTTGCCCAAAGAGAGGCTTTTTCAAGAAGCGTGAGTTTCACAAACTGAACATGAGCATTTTCAAAAAATCTTCAACATTTTGCATGTTTCTGCTCATTGCAGAAATGTTCTGGCCGTCACTATAAGCATCTGCCTCAGATAAACAAATGCAAAGGTGATGCCCTGATTTCCCCCTGTGTAGCTATCACTAGATGTTTACACAGATAGTGGCTTACCTGATAGACCCTACACACTGCTTTAATTGGGGAGCTGAAAATCCCTCTTGACTGTGCCAGATCTGTGCTGCATCCTTCAGTTTGCCTGCAGCTTGCCAAGGAGAAGACGTGGACAAAATACAAGGACTTTTGGCAGTATAAGGGCATAATGTCCTCATCCGTGCCTTTCCTCTAAGATACCCTGTTGTGTTAGGATCTTCTTCTGCAGCAACTGGAGGGTCTTTGACTTTTCTCACGTTGTTGTTGTTCAAGAGCTCCATAGTTATAATTTTTTCTGAAAACACATTTTCACAGTTAACTGCATTTCCTTTTTTTGCCACCAACAGTTTGGGGAGTTGAACATTTGGTCTGGGACAGTTGTGGGAAGGGATGGACGTGAAAAGGTACAGGCATGTAGGCGCTACTAAAACTGTTCTTTTGCTCAAAGTGAAAGTTTCCGCCCTGTTCAGTCTTTCATGCCAAACTGCCTCAGAAGTGTGAGTAACTGAAACAACATCCTCCACTCCGAGTAACACGTCTATGTCTCTGCTGAGTCAGAAACCAGCAGCAATGACGTCAGCGTGCACTTTCAAGTCAGCTTTGTATCTTTGCTGGCCTATTCTGCAGCTTCAAAAAACAATGGTAATCTTCAAAGTATGACGAAATTACAGGCAGACCATTCCAGACAGACATGAGTGAGAACGACTCTGGACTCTGATTTATGCCAGGGGCAGGATCAGCACCAAAATGGCTCAAAATCCAGGGCAACTATCCACCTACTTTTGCCTCCGTCACTAACATTGCCTAGCAAGAGCTGATGTTTGAAGCTGAAGGTTTTGTAGCATTACCTAATGCATTTCATGAGGGGTTGAGATCTTTTCCAGTCACAACTAAATGTCTTTCTACAATATGTGCCATAGCTCAGATGGAAGGTATGGGTGTGAGGCAAGAATTACTGGGGAACACCCCAGGTATGTACAACTCATTTCAGATCAAATAATCAAGAGAGCCTTCAGCCTTTTAAAAAATCTTTGGAAACATTGAACAGTATGGGCTTTTCAATATCACTTGCACTACAAACTCTGTTGTCCAGTAAAAATGTTTTCAGAAATGAATGCTTAAATGAAAATAGCTCATTCACTGTAGCACTCAGGTAGGCCAGGACTTAACATTTTCTTAAAACAAAGAGGACGTTGGCCTCTAAGCAAATACCTGAAGGACATTTGATTTGTGTCACCATTAGATTTAAAACACTGCTCTCTGGCAGTATTCCTGTAAGGAAATGGAAGCGTGCTTCTGGGGGGGGGCCTCTCAAGTGCCAGAATGTTTCACAGCTCTCCGTGACCTTGCCAGAAGTCTAGCCATGTTCAAAAGGCAGGGTTATGTTTCAGTTCTGTCATGCAGATGCACTATTCCCTGCTGCCAGACCTCTTTTCTATGTTTACTGTAAATGCAGGTCACCAGCAATTCCCAGGGTGTCTGAATTGCACCTGTCCTAAACAGACATCCGCTCTTCCTACAGAAGAATCCACACTGTTAATCCTTTAGAGACATACATGAAGAAAAATTTCAGGTAAATGTCATTTGTTAATCTGAATGATTGAAGCTGATCTTATATCAAATGGACCCTGCAGTCTCACTTTGTTTGTGTGCAAGAGAAATAAGAAAATACGCCATGGGCTTTTGTTGAACGTTGTATCTTGTTGACAGTCTAACGTCACTTACTCGGAAAGGGATTTGCCCCTGGGCAGGGAGCCAGCACAAGGCCAACGCACCTTACATCCCACTGAAGGTCCTTGTTGAGCGTGAGCAGGATTAAAGCAATGTATCGTTCTCCTACCAACCTCTGCACAAAACAGGCCCTTCTCAACAAGTCTGCACATGCAGACTCGGTGAAAGTAGCAGGACTGGCCCACCAAAGCTAAAGGCTAATACATTCTTTTTAATTTTAAGAGTAGGTTAAGACTACATGGATAATGTTCCTCTTCTAAGACAAGCCTTTGATCTTCTTTCTTACGCTGTTTCTCCAGTTAACTCCTTTTCACACGTCTGGATGATGCTTTGACTCCAGAATGCAATATCCTCCACGCTGATACGAAGCCGATGGCCTGGATTGCTTTCCAGGTGGTACAAATCAGGTGTTATCCACTGCTCTACAACGGCAGGAGTTATACTCTTTCTATTTCTATTGTATGTTATGCTTTGGTTTGTTTGGGGTTTTTGTTTTGGTTTGGTTTTTGTTGTTGTTGTTGTTTTTCAATACAAAATTTAAATGGGGATGCTGGGAGATTCCTTACATACTCCATTGACTGTGGCATTCGAACAGTTTCCCTTCCTTCTCTCCTTCCTTTTACTTCACCATACGCACTTAATTACCCAGGCAAAATGAATAGAAAATATTTCCGACATACCTAAAAATAAAACATTGAGGCATCTTCCTTCCAGATCTAACTTAGTTGTGGTTTTAATTGCATATATCCTAACACAATATCTATAAGAATGTAATCTTTGCACAAAAGAACCCTCAACACCTTCACACTCCCACAAGAATAATTAATAACACTACTGACATTACACAGTGGTTGCTTTGAATTACTTTGAATTACTCAAAGCAACAGATTCTCCCTGACACCATGTCCCTCTGTGTCTGAAAAGAAAGTAATCAGTGGAAATACTGTAGCAGAAACACAAGAGTCAGCTGAACACATGCAAGTCCACCTATTTCCCAACAGATGATGTCAACTATTTTATCTGTGAACATATTACTGAGAAGGAAGAAGAAGAAGACACCTCAGGAGTTTAAAAGGAAACCCTCACAACATTGTGCATTTGTTATATTTTACTGTGCTATAATTATACTAAATTCTAGTAGTTATTATACATATCATAGTTTGTCTGGGCTGCTGCAATTTATTAACAGATATAAAATTGTGAAATTACCAGTTTCTCTTGTTAACTGCATACCACAGAATTACAGTAATAACTGCAATGTAGACTAAGATCCAGGAATACATGATTGAATAGTTTTGTGCCTCTCTAATCCTGTTTTATCCTTAAGCGTGGGCCATCTCTTTCCAGCTCTATAGCTAGAAGTGAGAGCTGCAACTATACTACCCAGGTTTCATACTGTGACCACCACCAAAATACAGGCCTGCAAAGTGCTGTCAAGCCAATAAAAGGTGCTGAGAAATTTGGATTTTTGATGTTAAAACGGCGTAATTCTGCTCACTCTGAGAAAGAAACCAAGGGCAGGTTTGCAACAGGAGAAGAGAACTGATGATGCTGAGATGTGGGCACGGTCCAGCAGGGACTTCCACTCATGCTACAGAGAAGGACTGAAGCGTGCTTACTGCATCTCTTTCCCCCGTGGTTTCATGAATCTCCCTTATCTTTCAGTACGTCTCCACGATCTGAAGACAACTTGAAAAATAGCTCTGCAATTTGTTCCCCACGCAGTAAGTAGCGCTATAAATGTCAATAAACTAAGCTTTCAGGGGACATAGTGCAGTTGTCTTATCAAAACACTTCACATATAGTAAAAGTGTTTGGTATATATAAAAAAAATCTTCCCTTGCAGAAGAAACAGCTCTCAAATGTGTTTTATCACAATACCTTGGGCATGCCGAGTACATCTCTGTAGACAGAGATTAATTTCTCATTCGGTGACACTTCATATTATCGCTGGCTTCCTTTGATATGTGTGCTTTAAACTGGTAGTTAAGATATCACTCGTTCAAGGGAGTAAAATGACTACAAAAAAAGCTGGAATCTCAGAGGACTCATGTTTGACAGCAGGAAAAAACACTCTTATCTATGCATGTGACTACATCCAGTCTAGCTCATAGGCTCAAAGTACTACCTTCAGCTCAGATAGTTGAAATAGCGTGAGGATTTCAGCGCCAGGGCAGTTCTGCGGCAGAATTACACTATTGTAATTGCCATTAGGACAAGCTGAGGGTTTGGGATAACCTAGTGTTTCAGGACAGAACTGAGATGTACTGAGTATAACTGTGAAGTTGTAAAGATGACAACTGAAAACGGAAGGTCTTCAGTCATCTCCTATGTATTAGGGAATGCAATGTGAAGAGAGAGACTTCTGGGCTTGTAACTGTTTGCTGGAGTTTCTAAGAAAGATGTGAAGTATTAGCACCAACCATGTGAATACGTGGTACTACACTCGTAAAAATGAAGTACAGATAAACCCCTCATCACAAGCTCAGCAGCCCCTGGAAACCTGAGGACTTGATGAGTTCTTTCTTGACTTGATATAATGTTTGTGCGCCAATTCAGATACACTCAGTCATGGTTAGAGTAAGGATTATCTGGCTTAGTGGAGAACAGGAGAGGTTGTGGTATATGTGGTAAACTAAATGAGGTCATTCTTTTGGTCACGAATGACAGAGACCTGGATTTACTTTGCCTAAATGTAGTCCTCTAGAAGTTATATATTTAGACTAAACTAATTACACAGGTCCCAGTAACAGGCCATAGACACAGAGAGGCAGCTCTAAAGGGAATTCTTCTCGCACATCTCAGACATCTACCTCAGGGTGGGATGAAGCACTCTCTGCAGCAGCCTATTTCTCTCCTTCAGCTACAGAGCGAGCTTGAATAACTAGTGTATACAGGGCACCTAACTTTCTGACAGCTAAAGCCAAATGAGGAGGGCATGTTTCCACCCCTAGAAGAACCGATGGGTTTGTACTGAACTGGAATGGCCCTTCCAGATCCTACATTTAGCCTCTCTAGATCAAAAGGTAGCAGGCAGAAAAATACCTTAAGCTTCCTCCTGTGCAGACATCCTATCAAGAGATGTCTCATTTAACGAGGCATCGTTTTAAGTGTCAGGCATGATGAAATTACAGGACCACACTCTGGTGTTTCAGGAAACAGCTGTTCGCCCCGGCACTTAAGGAACTCGTAGACTAATTTGAGCAGCGTATGTGATGAACATTGACGTGTCACAGGCAAAAGCGAGCTACAAAACTACTTGCACACATCGAGAGATTCCTTTGCAACGTAGCCTTAGCCGGCACTGTACACACGAGCCATAAATCATAGATAACTGAACAACAGTCGATGTCCAGGAGGTAGCTGGGGACGTACGGGCCGATGGTACCGGTGGACACGAAACACAACCCTCTAATGACAGCAGATACCAGGGCGTAATGAGAAAGCAGTGGGATAGCTGGGACCATTGTGTGGAAAACCAGAGGAAGTGTCAGAACCTTCTGCAAAGAGGTGGCACGTGAAACCACGGGCAAGGGTTTTCGGTCCGCCGACCCAGCCGGGGATGCCGCCTTACGAGATGCTCCTCCGAAAAGGGCGTACCGGGTCGGCTCCCGGGCCCGCTCTCCCGCCCCGGTGTCACCCACAGTGCTGGAAATAATCTGGAAGTAAGGCGGGAAGGTGGCGGTGAAAGGAGCTGCCGGGAGGTCAGGGACGGCCCGGCCCGACACGGAACCGGGAGGGCCCCACACCACCGGCCGGGCCCCTCCGCGCCAGCGCGGCGGAGACGGCCGGGCCCGTCCCGGCCGGCGGCGGCGGGCGGGAAACGGCCGAGCCTCGGGGCGGTGGCGCCGCTTCCTGGATGTGGCGAGCGGCGGCGGAAGCGGCCCCCGTCCCCGTCCCCCTCCCCCTCCCGCCGCCGCCATCACCGCCTCCCTCTCCCGCCTCCGCCTCCGCCTCCTCCTCCTCCTCCTCCTCCGCGTTCCCCCGCCCGCGGCCGGGCCAGCGCCGCTCGGGGCCCCGCCTATGAGGCGGCGGCGGCGGCGGTGGTGGTGGTTGCGGCCAGGCCGTGGCTGGGGCCGGGGGCAGGCGCCTGCCCGAGGGGCGGCGGCGGCGGGTGGCCGGGCTTGAGGGCCCTGATGCGGCTGCGGCCGCTCCGCCGCCGGGAGAGGTCCCGCCCCGGCGCCGGGCCCCATGCACCCCAGGTGAGCCGCCCTGGCGTCCGCCGAGGTCGGGGGGCCGGGGCGGGGGAGGCGAGCGGGACCGCGGCCGGGCCGGGCGGGGAACGGGGCGGTGGGGGGGAGCAGCTCGGGCCTTGCGATGGCGGCGCGCACCCTGGCCGAGGGGACGAGGACCCTAAAGCGTTCAGCGGTTCCCGCAGGCCCCGAGGCTTGGCCCCGGTGCTTCGGCAGCCCTCGGTCCCGGGGGCGCGGAGGGGAGTGGATGCCTTCCCCGGGTATCGCCAGCGTTTGGGCCGGGGTGGGGGCCGGGGGTATCCCCAGCCCCGCCGGGTAGCCGGACCCCTCGGCAGCGTCCCTTGCAATGCCGTCCCTGGAGGCAAGCGGGGCGGTTGACAAGGGTGCGAGAGCGCACGATGCGAAAACTGGGTAGAAGCGAGATGAAAGTCATCGACTCCGTTTGTGCGGCTCAGACCTTCGGGTTAACTTGAGTGAGTTTGGTGTATTTGGCCTGTATTTTCCAGGGAGAGCGGTACTTTTCCTGACTGGAGTGGCAATCCAAGCTCCAGCTCTCCGTCGGTACTCCAAAGCTTGGGCCTGCTGCCTGTAAAGGGCATGCGGGAGGCTTGGGTCAGCATGGAGGCTGCTCCGTCTTGTTGCCAGGGTTGTAACCACTGTGGGGGCAGCCGGTCTTTCTGGCCCTGCAAAGAGCTGGTGTGTGGGCAAGAGTGCCAGAGTGGGCAGAGCTAAGGCCAGGCAGAGCTTGCAGAGTTGTTGAGAAGAGGGAGGTGACGGTGCCTCCTTGGTGTCCCCATCCCCACGGACTGGTTCAGGCTGCATCTGCAACTTGAGACCCCAGAGGATGGATGTGCCCTGAGCTGGCTTGGTTTCTCCCAAGGCTGGGGATTTGGGTTGTGCGGCAGCCCGGTGGTGTGCGCCCGCTTGAGTAGCTTGAGAGGTGCAGGCACTCAAGAGCCACTGGATGATCGCTTTGAAATAACATGTCATCCACAGTGCCAGTTTTTAATGTGATGCATGTGCCATGTCTGCAGAACCAGACTGAGGCAGCCTGTTAAAACTCTATAAAATGGCTATGCTGCAGAGGTGACTCTTGTCACTGTTGGCCTGGTTCGAACGGATAGTGAATTAGAGGTTTTGTGTTCATTACCAGTTTTAAGTCATCTCTCCTCGTCCTCTCCTCTGATTTTTGCTTTTGAACATGAATGTGGTGTCCAGAAGTCACAAAATATAAATCAGATGCCATTGTTCAAGTAATTTTGACTGCAATTGCAGACAAAATTGCAAACTGATCTGTTTTCACAATACTTTAATCACGGTGTCTTTGATTACAAGGAATGAGACTTTGTTTTCTGGATGGCGAGGAAAAAGCTATGGTCTGATTTGTCTTTTTGAACTGGCTCTTTAATCCTGGTTATTGCTATCCAATATGATCGGTATGTATTGATCATGATGTGATCACAGTGTGAGTGGCTGATGTGCTTTATTCTTAGCTTTGTAAGGCAGAGTTTTTACGTGTCGATATGTGATTTTGAGTTGTTTGCTCAGCTCTTCCTCACCACGGTACAGTCAGTAATCAGGAATGTTCTTGCTTCTGTTTCTCTTTCTTTTTCCCCTCCTCTCTCTGTTCCCTGGCCCCAGAATGAATGAAATGAACTTGAGTCCTGTCGGGATGGACCAGCTGACCTCATCCTCTGTGAGCAATGCCTTGCCGGTCTCAGGGAGTCACTTGGGATTGGCAGCATCACCCACTCACAACGCCATACCAGCACCAGGTAATGGGGAATGCTCCCACAAAGGGTATTGCAGCTCATGCTCTGTGTTTTACTGTCACAGGAATGTTCATAGCTGGGTAGCAGTGCTTGCTCTGATAGCAAGTCATGTCTTTAGCAGGTAATGAGGTGATGTAGCATTGAGGAAGGGCAGACCATAAACCATTGCTTATGTGGGCAAAGCAAAAGGGATGTGTGTACCAGGCTTATGCCTTAATGGGAGTCTCATTTTGTTCTAATGGGGTGGTTTGCACGGTGGGTGGGTGGTAGCAGAATCCTTTGAAATACGAACTGCAGCTGCAGATCTGGCTCCATCTATGTCTGTCTTCACTCAGGTGAAAATAATGATTTTTCACCTGTAAAGCAAAACTGTTTTCCTAGCTCTTTTTATCAGAGGGCTACACAGACAAAAGTCCATTACAATTGGGAAGTAGAAGCAGGCCCTACATAATGTATCCAAAAAAGACCTAGCCACATTCAGGCATGCCTCTCAGTGCTGTGATAACTGTGATCCTTTCTTTGAAGCTTGCCACCTTACTTTGACAGTACCATATTGTACTTCCATGGGGAGCTCCTGAGGAATTAGTAACCTCTTTGTTAGCTTGTGTGTTCATAAGCTCAGGTAGTTCCATTGAGTTTAAATGGGCATTTTCTTTTGCAGGCTTGCCTGTTGCAATTCCAAACTTGGGCCCCTCCTTGAGTTCCTTGCCCTCTGCTCTGTCTCTGATGCTCCCAATGGGTATTGGGGATCGAGGAGTGATGTGTGGTATACCAGAGAGAAACTACACCCTACCTCCGCCACCATACCCTCACCTGGAGAGCAGCTATTTCAGACACATTCTACCTGGTAAGTGGTCTGGAGCTGATGAATGGGAACAGAGAGAGAAATTGTTTTCAGAGCCACCTGTTTCTGTCCTGAAGCAGGCAAGACTGACTGTTTTGCAGAGCTGTAAATTCCCTGAGTTTGTCTGGGATCTGTTGTGTCATTTACACACCTTTATTTTTCAGGTCTCTATTGCTATACATGTGTATGAAGAGAATTGCAGGGCATTTTCTACTTATACTGAACCTCTGATCGCTCCTCCTGCTGCTTTGTTTTCAAGATTAATAGAAAACACAGCATGCCTGGTTTCTATCTGAAATGGCCTGTAGTTTAAAAGCTGCTGCTTTTTTTTTTTTCCTGTAGTCTGAAGCAGTACTTAATATGTGCGTAACAGTAGGTTACAGTAGTTCAAAGCTCAAAAAGAGCAAGCCATCAGCTGAGGAGTTTGGGCTCTTTCCCACCTGTTTAGCCCATGGCATAGTTTTTCTTCATTCTTGTTCAAGGTTGATTTCCAAAGGCCTAACGTACTGATTTCTATCTTGATTCCTCTCTCGTATGTGTTTTAAAGTATAAATTTAGAAGTTTACATGTTAGTATATGAAGACACAGAAATTCAAGCTTTAAACGTAGTCCTTGCAGGGTGGAATGGCGTAGATAAAATTCTTCAAGGTCACCCAGTGAGTGTTGTTGGTTCAACCTAGGTTAGGAAAAGAAATACAGCACCCCAGATCTCATCCAACTACCTGTTGACTACTGGCTGAACTTGCCAACTGCTTAGGAGTAACCTTTCCTACTGCATTACATGCCTGCCCATTTTGTGGGCAAAGAGTAGAGGAGGAGACAGTGTATTTCCCATTTTTCTGAGCTGGAATAATTTATGCAGAAATGTATTTTTTTTTTCTTTCTAGTCTGTGTGAAGTTTACTCTGATGTTTCATAGGGCTCTTCCGTCAGTCATCTTACTGCCTTCAAGGATCTTCCTTGTTCAAGCCACAAGGCAGCATTGCATGCAGAAATATTTGATGCAGCTGGTTAAATTAAACTGTCCGTTTCTCGGCTTAGCCATTTTTAATGGGGTTATGCTGCAGAAAGAGTATCCGCGCTTGCATCCTTGTAATAACGGACATGTTTGAGTGGAAAACTTTTACAGAACAAATGGCTCACAGGGTTCAAGGCCAAAAAGAAACATACTGCCTCAGATCTTGCAGAATCTGCAAAATCTGTCTCTGCTGGAAGTACTGTTTACTTGAATGTGCTGATGTATTTCCTCCAAAGATTTTTTTTTTTAGTTTTGTCCAACAAGAGAAGTTGGTAGTATGTAAATACAGGTTAGTGTTTCTTTGTATCTTAAGTTCCAAGGTTGTTTGATGTTGAGAAGCTTTCCAGAACTACCAGAAAAGATGTTAGGGTTTCTTATTTAAATTTAACTGGGATATTGTTTTAGGAGAAACAACATACTTTTCATGTAAGGAAAGCAAGCAGATGACTCACGATACTTTTGAGAGACCTTATCTTGGTCCTTCAGAATTGCAGTTGATGATCTTCGAGATGGACAGTTGTGTCACGTAGTCTTAGAAGAAGGAAGTAGTCATTGTTAAAACTTAAATACCTAAGCGAAAAGGATGTACCCTGGAGAACTGTTTCTACTTCTCCTAGCAAAGATGAACCAGGGATTATCAAATGTTAGATTCCACTAGCAGTCCTTCATCCTTTGTGAGCTATTTCTTGCGAACGAAAAATTGTGCCTAAAACGTGAAGAACCTCTTTCTGATACAGTCTTGTACTGAGGAGCCTAGGTTAAATGCTGCCAGAAACTTGGCTGTTCAGAGTTTGACAAGTAACTAGAGACTTGCTCTGTTGGGTGAAAGCTCTGTATTTGTTGTTAAATGATACTTTGACAAGAGTGTTGTGTTGGCATATATTTGTGAGCATGTTTTAGAATTAGTGGGTTTTAACTGGATGTAATGTAAAGAGCATGTCTTCAAGGGTCTAGGTCCTAATGTACTCTGCTGCGATGATGGGGTATTTTTGTTCAAGGTTTGAAAACTGGTGTCCTCTCACTCTCTTCTCCTTCCCCCTCTCATTCTATTAGGTATCTTATCTTACTTGGCTGACAGACCTCCACCTCAGTACATCCATCCCAACACTATAAATGTTGATAGCAATCCGGCATTGTCAGTCTCCAGCAATCCCTCGGCCCTAGATCCCTACCAGCCCAGTGGAACCGTGGGGCTGGAACCAGGGATTGTCTCCATGGACTCCCGCACAGTGAACACGCATGGTGCTCAAAATCTGCATCCTAGTGACAGCCACGAGGTAGCGCTGGATACTACGATCACTATGGAGAGCGTTTCGAGGGTAACCAGCCCCATCTCTACAGATGGGATGACAGAGGAGCTTACGATGGATGACGTAGCCGGGGATCATTCACAGATCCCAAATGGCTCCCGGAGCCATGAACCTTTAGCCGTAGACACGGTGGGGAGTAACTTGACATCGGACACTGTGGGACATGGCGGTGTCATTCCCATTCACGGTAGCACTTTGGAACTCCCTGTCGTCATGGAGCCTGACCACATCGCCGGGCGGGTGACAGGAATATCGGATAGCACACTAAATGACTCCATTCATACTGTGGCCATGAGCACCAACTCCGTGAGTGTGGCGCTCTCTACCTCACACAACCTAGCTTCCCTGGACTCGGTAGCCTTGCACGAAGTGGGCCTCAGCCTCGAGCCGGTGGCGGTGTCTTCCATAAATCAGGAAGTAGCCATGGGGCCAAGTCACGTGGATGTGTCTGCAGACAATCTTGCCTTCGTACCATCCTCTCTGCAAATGGAAGACTCCAATTCGAACAAGGAGAACATGGCAACCTTGTTTACTATATGTGAGTGGGCATTTCCTCCTTTCTTGGGGTAGGGTTTGTTATGTAGCTGTTGTCTGGTGGGATGACAGGACTCTTGTTGCTAGTCTTACAGATTTCTGGTGAAAGAAACTTAGTTATTTAACAAGTCCGTGGGAGTTGGAACATCTGCAGTGGCAGATTAACCACACTGAAACAACACTAGTTGGAAGTAGACATAATAGGATGTTTTAGCGTCATTCTCTTTGTATCCATCTCCCATGTTGCCTTGAGGTTGGAAGCTGAGTTCTTCATGAACCTCTTGCCTTTTGTGGATATGCTGATATTATCCTGTGCAATGAGACTTTTGTTTTTTGAAGTCACATCACAAATGACTCTTCTTGCTCTGTTAAAAAAAAACACAACAACCACCACAAGCCATACGTTTCATCAAGTGGGTATAGTTGTGGAGTATGACGTTATGTGATTTTGCAAGTTTTTATTAAACCATGAACAGTCATCAAGAAAATGTTGTTCTCAACAGGACGTGCTGGAAAAAAGAGCAGAGAGGGAGGGAAGTTTTTAATATTTCTCATTATTCTCATCAAAAGACTTCAGTCCAGAGGCTAGTTGGTCTCCTAGGAAGAGAGGAGTGCTGGATATTGCACTTTCTCAATCCTGTCATCGTTCAAGGAGTGGTGTTTGAGAACTGTGAAGTTCTCGTTTGGTGGGACGGAGATTTGAACTTCTACCCACAGCATGTCTGGCTTCCTGCCACTGAAGTGTAAGGCCAGCTTTTATATTCAGTTTTATTAGTTGAGGTAGCACTACTGAGTGCTGCTCTTGCAAGCAATCTGGCCCTACAACTGCCAGAGCCTTATGACAAGCTTTGCCTGCAGAACATTTTTTAAGAAATGGAAATGAACTAGTGCCTTGGTTAGCAATGGGAGAGGTGCAGTTTAGTGCAAAGTGTCTAGTCGGACATTTGAATTAAAACTTTTATTCTGTGGGATAAAATATAACTTAAAATCAGGTGGGTGTAGAACTATGATGAATTTACAACTCCTAGAGGAAGAGTTTTACAGTTGATACACTCAGAAGTTCTTACAAGTGTCTGTTGCATGTTGAAAAAATAATGATCAAAATACTATGATATCCAACATGCTCATAGTGAAATCACTTCTCTTATTTGAGATTTGATGTGCCAGCTTATTGTCACTATACTTAAAATAGTCCTAAGCTGTTTCCCAGGTGATGCTCCCCATTGGTGGGATGTTCTAATGGCTATTGCATGCCTAGTGCTTTCACGCGATTTGCAAAATAGATCGTTGACTTGGGAAGGTTTAAATTTTAACTTTTTGTTGTTGTTTTTAAACTTCTTCTGAATAAAACATGAATTTGTGTCCAGACAGGTGACAGCAAGGAGGAGGAGTTGTTTTAGAGCCTCTTGGTGGTTTTTGCTCACTGAGAAGGCAGGAGTCGGGGCCTTTTTCAGAAAACTTTTTACAGTGTTCCTAAGCAGGAAGAAAAAGCCGTGCCTTTGCTACAGTCCTAAATGCTTGTGAAACTTCCAAGTAGCCCTTTTTTTGGTCATCTTTGTTTACAGTTCTGGGTACCCAAATCAGAGAAGTAATCACTGTGATTATTTTTTTTTTTTTTTTCATTATTTGGCAAGGACAGAAATGGAAAGGAAACGGTATATTTCGCTTCCTGTAGAATGTAGGATTTCTTTTTTTTTTTTCAACTTCTTAAATACGTATGAATCCCTAAACCTTTCCAAGTGGAAGTGTTACATGCCTAGAACTTGCTTTTCTTCCTCTTTGCCTCTCCTTGGGGTTAGTCCACAGACGCGTAGTGGTGTGTGCTAGGCAATGCCTAAAAACATGTGTTTCAAATAGTGTTTCTCATTACTCAGATCTGGTTGTTGTCATTGCTGTACTCCTACATGTCATCTGTGCACATGAAGCAATGCTTATATAGGCTCTACCTAATAATTTTCTGAGTACCTTTCTATCTGATTGTGTAGTTGCTCAAACTGTACTTTGCATGGGGTCAGTTTCTGGTACCCTGATGTATGAAGGCAGTGTCCCAAAAATCTCTTTAAACAAGTAATAATGGAGCTGCTGTTTATGCCTGCTGAAGACTACTTCTGTGGTAGGTCTTTTATACTGGGGTTGGGCCATCCAGGGGCCAAAGAAGGTCTTTGTGGACATCCTGCTTAATTAGCTGAGCATCTTTCTTCAGAAGAAGAATGATTTATCAGGAGGGTGGTTGCTGAGTAGGTGTTGGTTGCTCCATTCATAGAGAATTGAAATGACGTAGTTTTTCTAAATGAGAGCGTTCTATGCTCTACTTTTTCCCAGATTTATTGGACTAGGGACTTTCAGTGGTTTATTTTTCAGCAGTACTTATGCTGAATGACAGATTGGTAAAGTGATGCTACTGATTTGTCTTGGGCTTTTGTTTTTGTTCCATTCAGAGGCATTGCATAGAGATGTACTTTATGAGTTTATTGCAGGGGGTCCTACAAAAGCAGCAGGGAGGTCAGGTTTTTGCTGCCGTGATTTGCATGTTGTCTGAATTTAAATAGAGATAAGGGGATTTGTGGGTTCGAATTAGAAAAATTTTAGAAAGAAGACCTTACTGTCCCTTCGCATGAATATCCTTGAGGTTCTACATGCAAAAAACCTCTTCTGGTAAATTCCAAAAACATAATGAGTTAGAAAGTGTTTGATTTGGTATGGCTTGGATTTTTCTGCCAATAAAGGTCATTTCACTTGTGATCAGAGAGAAAATGGCTCTTCCATCATCAGCATTACTGCCAGCTCTAGGAGACTACCATCCGTTTTGCAGTAGTTTTGATGAAGAGTGGACTCTGTCCCATTGCTAGATTGCCCCTGTAGGGATAGTCTAGAGTCTAGGTGATTAATTTACCGTCAGGAAGGCAGGCGGAGATCCTCACGTTTGATCTGAATTGGATAGGAACAGTGACATGTACGTCAGTGCCCATCTGACTGTAGTAACATGGTTCATATTCTTCTGAGTAAAAGCAGTAAAGCAGACAGGTTAAACCAGAGAGAAGCAGCCTTTGGCAGGAGCTGAGCTGAAGCATATTGGTAGGGAGCTGATTGCACCGTGGGGGCTGTTGCATCTTTTTAATCGCTGTTGTCCCTTCCCCTCTCTGCAGGGTGCACACTGTGTGACAAGGCATATCCATCAGACTGCCCAGATCATGGGCCCGTGACCTTTGTCCCTGACACCCCAATAGAGAGCCGAGCCAGGCTTTCTCTCCCTAAACAGCTTGTCCTCCGGCAGTCCATCATGGGAGCTGAAGCGGGTAAGAATCAGATTACTATATATCTCTATGCAGCGGTTTAAAATACACTCACTGCCTGAAATCCAAAACCATAGGGATTTTAACGTGGGAAAGAAACACTGTGATAGAGAGGTGGTTCCCTCTTCTGTAATAACCCTGACGTACGTTGTGCAAGAGCTTCTTGTCCTCTGGTTACTGCTTAGACTTCAACTAGACTCTAGGGGTGCTGCCACAGAGTGTTGCTGAAACACTTCATAAGGTCAAGCACAAGCAAGGTATGGTGTTTATTTTTATCATGTGCTAAACAACTCAGGCACAGCTTTGATAAGAAAACATTGCAGCAATTGCAGTTTGGGTGAAGATAATAATTAGAAATAATGGAGGAGATTTCTGTCTGCTTGTTCATCAGCTTGGTTTGCTACCTGTGGCCTTCTGGATGCTCTCATTGGAGTATTGATCATGAGTGCCTCTTTTTTTCCCTCCCCTCATTTACATTTGGCATGTAGACTGTGACCTTGTCATTGGATGTGGACCTTGTTACTGTATTTCACGCCACTGTCACCTGGAAATCGAAGAGTACAGTGCAATACCCTAAGGATCTGAAGGCTAGAGAAGAATGTGATTATTGGCTTGCTTAGTGCTCCTGCTTGTTGAGAGTAGCTTACATCTGTTCTTTTCAAGCTGCACTAGTTTCCAGTTTATTCCTAAAAGCTATTTAGTGTATTCATGTAGACCTATATATATAAATGTTTAATAATAAACAATATACACGCAGGAATCCCTCTGCCCATGACAGAAATACACCTGCCTCTGGGGAGAAATGCAGAAGCTGCTTAACAATGCCCAGCAACAATTCTGGAAATTCCTGGGGATTAGGTAGGCGAAATGTAGTTACTGAAACTAGTATTTTCTGCTTCTGCAGAAAGTGCCATGAAAGCTTTAATTGGTGCAAGTGGCTAGGATCTTAGTTTTATAGCTTACTGAAAAGTAAATTACTTGCTTTTGACAAACAAAACACATATTTGTAATTACAACAAAGCGGCTCCCAGTAGTGTCATGTGGTGGTGGTGGTTCTTGTCTCTGCCTTAGGTGTGTTTTACATGTGAAGTAGAAGCTTTGATGATCTTATGCCTAGATATTACCCCTGGAGCATTATCTCATAAACCTCCCATCTCTTTATTATGCATGATTAGTTGTTTAAATAATTGATTTCTGCAGATTTTGGTCTTCTACTGATAGGTGTGTGGACACGAGAAACCATTCCTGTAAGGACTTGTTTTGGACCTTTGATCGGGCAGCAGAGCCATTCTCTGGAGGTGGCTGACTGGACAGACAAAGCAGCTAGTCACATCTGGAAGGTCAGTGGATGTTATGGCTCACAGAGTCTGCAGGCATGCCTTTATCTGGTGAAAGCCACCACATGACACAGAAGCTTTAATATTATCATCCTTGCCAAAAATCAAAATTAATGCAGTTTGATTGTTTAATACTTAGTATCAGCATAACAGAGCTGTACACCATGTAATATGCTGGTAATCAATCCTGAAGTACAACAGATTTCTTTAATGCCTTTTCTTTTAAAGGGCTATATGTAGGTTTCCAGTATTTGGAGTTGCAGCAGAGATTGTATGTGAATTACTAGGCAGCACTTGTTTGTTTGTTTTGTATCATTGTTTATTGAAAGTTCCTCCAGGTAATGAATGATTTGTTTTAGGAAAGCTGCTTTAAAGCTTTCTTTTTCACATCATTTCATGTTCAGTAAGTAAAATTGATCTGTATAAATAAAACGTACTGTTTGCCCAGATATTGTTATTCACAAGACTTTGCTTGTAAGAAAAGCAGCCAAATGCATTTCTGCTGGGAGCTAAAGGTGGTGTGTGGGAAAGATGCTGATAAACAGTTTTTCTAGCCTCCTGGGTAGCAGAGAGGTCAAGATTCCTGTGTAAAGGGGAAAGTAAGAAGTAAGAACAGGGCTGTGGTCTTGGCAATGGCAATGGAGACCTCCTGGCTTGTTCTAGGTAAACATATCCTCTCTTAAAGAAAGAAGCTGGCTTTCACTGCATTTGTTGCTGTGTTTTGTCCTAAGATTGCATTTGTTTTTCCTGGTAGATCTATCACAATGGTGTCCTGGAGTTCTGCATCATTACAACTGATGAAAATGAATGTAACTGGATGATGTTTGTACGCAAAGCCAGGTGAGAACCGCCTGTACTGTGCTATGTAGCTTGGAGTCTGAGCTGCAGGCTCATAGAAGGCTGTGCTGGAGAATGTGCACTGCTGCACTGACTGCCCAGATGGGTAATGAGCTCAGGACCAAGGGACCTTCAGGAGCTGTCTAGGCATCTTGGACCGGTGGGGAGAATGAAACAGAGCACCCAGCAGAGAATGTTACGGGGGAATCAGTACACACACTGTAGTAAACCAGCCCCAAACCTGCCCACATACTTTGTTTCCTTTGTTCTAAAGGTTTAAACCAGGTTCTTTTTATATTAGCTTACTGTGTATTAGCTTGTTATTTCCTTCACTCTCTCCCATTCCTTTTGGATGCATCTGTGAAGATGACTTTGATTGATTGTCTTTTTTATTTTAATAGTTTATTAGCAAAGTGTCCCTGGGTGCTTTTGGCCAAGTTCCAAGCTCTTACAGCGTGCCAGAGCTGTCCTTTTCAGTCTTTCTAGAGCCTGTGATGAAAACTATCAAAACTGGCTTCAGTATTGCTCCATACATGGTCCACTGAGAAGGCTGAACCTTTCCCATTGCTCTGTGACACAAAGTACGTTTCCCCTGCAATTCATTTCATTGCTCCCATATGCAGGAGGCAAGAAGTTAATGCTTGATCTCCCACTGCAGTGGGGCAGAGCTTTTGCTGGTTTCAGATACTGGGAACAAACATATGCAAGATGCAGCTTGAGAAGATGAGTTATCCCATCTTGGAAATGCTTTTCAAGAGTTATTTTTTGAAGATAATTTTACTTTAAGGCTTTACTGATATTTATTTCTCCCTCGTGTTCTCTATTTCTTAAGGGAGTTAATATGAAAAATATATATATTTCTGTAGTTTCTTAAGAGGTCATAAACTCTCTTCTCTCAGCCCACTCCAATGTTTATTAATAATTTTCTCAGCAAGATATCGCAGTGGTGTGAAAAATGTATCATTTGGTGGAGCAGATTGGCTCTCAAGGTCCAGCTTTCCTTTACTTTCCTTTAATAAAGGACAGAAGTGACAGACAGGAATGTTTTTTGTATTGTGCTGCCAAGCATTGAGGTTCTCTCATTACCTATTTATAGGAATTTCCTTCTTTTTTTTCTCTCTCAAAAAGTCATTATTTCTGGAGGGCTTTTTTTTAGAACTCTCATTATTGCTATAGGAACCGGGAAGAGCAGAACCTCGTAGCTTATCCTCATGATGGAAAAATTTACTTTTGCACCTCTCGGGACATCCCACCTGAACATGAGCTTCTCTTTTATTACAGTCGGGACTATGCACGACAGCTTGGTAAGTAAGCGCTCGTCTTTGTTGGCTTTGCAGGGAGTACTCAGCTTGAATCCCCTTTTAGTGCCATCTCTGGGCACTGTGACTTGGGAGTGCATTATGTTCCTTCTCAGTTCCTAGTGATGCATGTCATAGTTTCGTTTTACACTTCATGACTATAGGAGTGCAGTCGTTGGAAAGAAACATTTCACTAATTCCACTGATCAGGAGTAAAAGATCGCAGTTTCAGAGAAAAAGGGTTGTTTTTCTTCTGTTCATCCATGTGGTGCTAAGGGAGTTTTGCTAGCTGAAGATGATCCTATCCTCCCCCACCTTTGGTTGTGACAATTTAGGTTTGGTGGAGCTGTGCTCAAAATCACTGCAAAGTTTGGCCTCCCAAAACATTTGAAATGGCCTACCTGAAAGAGCTGAAAAGCAAGCACCGGAGCTGAAAGGAACAGGGGTGAAAATCTCTGCAGCTGGCTTTGCTACCACAGACAAAGTGTTAACATGGATCAGGCTCACGCTCTGTTAGGCCTTGCTATGCCTCATTAAAAGTGATGCTTTTGTGCCCAAAGGTGTCCCTGAACATCCGGACGTGCACATCTGCCACTGTGGAAAGGAATGCGCTTCCTATGCGGACTTCAAGGCCCATTTGAGCAGCCATATTCACAACCATCTCCCCAGCCAGGGGCACAGCAGCAGCCATGGGCCAGGCCACAGCAAGGAAAGGAAATGGAAGTGCTCCATGTGCCCCCAGGCTTTCATCTCCCCTTCCAAGCTCCACGTCCACTTCATGGGGCACATGGGCATGAAGCCGCACAAATGCGATTTCTGTAGCAAAGCTTTCAGTGATCCTAGCAACTTACGGACACACCTCAAGATACACACAGGTAAGGGCTGAGGATTTCATTGAGGTGCCAGTGCTAGTAAAACACTGGAGCAGGACCTGTTCTTTCTGATCCCTTGGCCAGTTGGCAGGGCATAGCTTGTGTCCATAAATCTAAGCTCTTAGAAACATAGAATTGTAGAATGTTTTGTGTTGGAAGGGACCTTTAAAAATCATCTGGTCCCCCCCTCCCCTGTTGTGCGCAGGGACATCTTTCACTAGATCAGGTCACTCAAAGCCCCATCCAACCTGGCCTTGAACACTTCCAGGGATGGGGCATCCACAACCTCTCCGGGCAATCTGTTCCAGTGTCTCACCACCCTCATTGTAAAAAATTTCTTCTTTATGACCAATCTAAATCTACCCTCTTTCAGTTTAAAGCCATTGCCCCTTGTCCTGTCACTACAGGCCTCGGTAAAAAGTCTCTCTCCGACTTTCCTGTAGGCCCCTTTTAAGTACTGAAAGGCCACAGTAAGGTCTCCCTGGAGCCTTTTCTTCTCCAGGCTGAACAACCCCAACTCTTTCAGCCTTCATAGGAGAGGTGCTCCAGCCCTCTGATCATCTTTGTGGCCCTCCCCTGGACTCGCTCCAATAGCTCCATGCCTTTCTTCTACTGGGGACCCTAGAATGCAGTACTCCGGGTGGGGTCTCACAAGAGCAGAGTATAGGGGGGAGAATCACCTCCCTCGACCTTCCTCTCTAAGAATGGCAGCATCCTGGCTGTCTACAGGAATGATCTGTAGTCCATGGTGACCCCAACTAATGCCTGGGCACTGCCTGAGAGAGTGCTGGTTGGCGTGGGATAGGACTGTGCTGGCTTCAGTGGTGTGGGTGCTTATAGAACAGTATGTAGACCTGTGTTCTGGCTGTCTGTGCCATGTCTAAAAGCATTTGATGAGCTGAAGTTGATTACAGTTGGGAAGAAGTGTCGGCCTTCGTCTGGGAGACAGAAACCCTTTGTTCCCACACAGCAGATCCAGTGCTGGCAGCTATGATAAAACAAGGGTTTCCTTCTGCTCATGAGAAAAAGCCAGCTGGGTTTGAGAGCTTGTGATGTGGACAGTTGTCCACTTAAATATGGGGCTGAGATCTTTCTCCTCTTTCCTCTGGAATTGTTTTTCATCTTAAGGAAATGCACAAGACTGAAACTGGTGACTGCGGGGTCAGACTGATGTGGGTAAGGCTCAGCTCTGTCACTCATCAAAACTTAAGTCTGGACAGGCTGTTGACTTCTGTGGGCATTTGGATATGACTAGAGGCTTTGAGGATAAAGGGACAATTGCGAGCAGATTAGTGAATGAATGCTAAAAGAGGAAAACAAAATAGTGAAAGATTTTTCAGCTGTGTAAGAAGAGAGGAAATAAATACAAAAAGGCATGGATTTAACAGAGAGTGAGAATAGGGTAGAGGGTGAAGGTCAAGTACAGGCCAGCAATAGTGTGGATATTTGCCTCTTTTTTTTCAGTAAGGTTGAAATAGCTATTGGGAATCATGGAATGCAAATCACAAAGCTGGAAAGGAAATAAACCTGGGAGTTCAGTGCACGTGAGTCCAGCATAGGAAGCTGTGGGCTCCGTAGTGAGGAGTTTTAATAAATTGATCAATACACGATGTGTATACACGACCACAGAATACTCAGTGGGGTAGGGATTCAAGTGGTATTCAAACTTAGTCTGAATTCAGTGGTGTGCAGGGGTTTTGAGCTATTTCTGGCAAAGAATAATGGAAGAACTACAGATGATAAGTGGGAAAACGGGATAAAACATGGAAGTTACCAAAGAGCCAGTGAGCTTTGTACCTGTGTGTTTGTTAGGTAAGAGAATTTGTTTTTCTAGACAAAGGCAATGCAGTGCATCAAATGTGGTTGGGCTGCAGGAAGGCATCAGATACAGTTCCTGTGGGAAATTAGTGGAGATGGGGAGGTACTAATGTACAGTAACTAGATGGCTGCCGTGGTTACGATTAAAAAGGAGGCTATCATTATTTTTACTCAAGAATTCACCTTGGGTAAGCCTAGTCTTGTTAAATGTTTGCCTGAATGGAAATGTTTTTCTGCTGGAAAATTTACAAGTCTGCTGGTGATGTTTTGATATGCAGAACAG
This sequence comes from Harpia harpyja, assembly GCF_026419915.1. Taxonomy (NCBI): domain Eukaryota; kingdom Metazoa; phylum Chordata; class Aves; order Accipitriformes; family Accipitridae; genus Harpia; species Harpia harpyja. Next base: position 25,235,573 of record NC_068945.1, on the reverse strand, counting down.
GGAGGCACAGTTGTTGGTGTAGACAAGAAGCAGAAAGTCTGTCTTACAGGAAAGGCTGACTGGAGGAGGAGGAGGAATCAGTGGTGTTTAGGACAAAGTGCAGAACCGTGCATCGCATGAAGGGCTCAGGGGTTTGAAGCAGTAGCATGAAGTGGGTTTTTTTGGCTGGGGGGCATGGGGCAGGGTACGAAAAGCTTTGGGAATGATGAAGTGAAGTCACATACCTGGTTTTTGCATAGCTAAATCTAGACTGTAACTAGGTAGTCCTTTATGCTGAGTCTGAAGGAACTGCAGGAAGAAAACAGGTCCTGTTCACAAAGAATCTGCCTTTCTTCAGGGTAAAAATTTATTTTTCAGAAGTAGTCAGGCTTGTTTGCTTACTGTGTTTCTTGGGACACTGACTGTCAATTTGTGGCTGTACGTATGTAATCCTAGGTCAGAAGAATTATCGCTGTACCCTCTGCGACAAATCGTTTACCCAGAAGGCTCACCTGGAATCGCACATGGTCATCCACACGGGGGAGAAGAATCTGAAGTGCGATTACTGTGAAAAGCTATTCATGCGGAGGCAGGACCTCAAGCAGCATGTACTCACTCACACGCAGTAAGTGATCTCACAGGGTGTGTTGGACTGGCCAGTGTAATAAATAATGAAGCTCAACAGCCCAAGAGAGAATCTCCAGTTTGCAAATGGTTTGGCCTAGGGAGTATAGGTCCATCCTCTAAAATGACAGTCAATCTATCTGGACAAATTCCTTGTTACTGGCTGAAGTTGTCCTATTCTAGTGTTTGCAGTATTTTAATGACACAGTAAATTCCAGGAGTGCACCTTGTCTAGTGAAATGGCATTCTGGAGCGTTCATCATTTTGAAGAGAGAGGGGGGTTGGCTGGTTTACATTTAGTTGTCTGCTGAGAACTGTTTCCATGTCCCAGCATGACCACGAAAAATCATAAACTCCTCAATGCTATTCTCACCAACTAGCTTGTTAGTGAAGCCTCTCTCTCTGTTTGCACCAGGGGGAGGGTGCTGCCATTCCCAGCTCTTGCCTACCCCCAGTCTCATTCATGCACTTGGGCATCTCCCCACAGGTGGAGCAGGAGACTATGGTCAGGGCAGATCCCCACCCCCAGGTCCTCCTCCAGTTAGCCACAGGTCTCTCCCAACCCCTCGGCTTTCTGCCAGGCCAGATCTTTCCTTTTGCTGTGAGAATCTCTCCATCCTGTTTAGTTACTCCCAATCCAAGATCCTCCCTTAAAGGCTGCTTGCCCAAAGCTAGTCCCTCTGCTTATTTTGTTTTCAGCAGCTGGTTCTTATACTCTCTTGGAATCAATTGCTGCTTCTGTCATGCTGCCTAGGAGACAGCATAGTGCAGCTAGCATGAGCAAGAGAGAGGCAGGCAGACAGACAGACTGGCTTTGCTGCTTGTTCTTGCGGCCAGAGCCAGGAGGACTACTGTGGGGAGGTGTTTTGCACAGTCATCTATAGAATTTGACTGTTGTGGTCTGGTAAGCCTCTGCTTAGTATTTACAGACTGAGGGTTGTTAACACTCAGCAGCTTTGTTTTCTTTTTTGTTCTTTTTTTCCCCCTATTTATGCAGGGTGGGAAGGAGGGAGATGAACCTTTTCACCATGGCAACATCTCTGCCCTAGCCAAAACATGGAGCTTAACCAGAGTTTGGCCTTACTTAAAAATAAACAACCAACCCCCTTGTAGAACTCTTTCTTCTTTATCATCATGAAAGAAAAACAGTTGGCTATAAGCTAGCATTAATCCAAAAAGCCTGACTTCTGCCAATGATGGGGATGGGGGGGAGCAGAGAAGAGGGGCTTTGTGTATGTACTGTGTGAAAGAAAACTGAGCAGTATTTACACTTTAGTGCTGTTATTTCTGGACTGCTTCTCCTTCAGGTATATTGGAAGTAAGATTTAGGAGTAAGACTGACCCCTTCACCCTTCCTGTCACCACCACTCCACTATTTAATACAGTGTCAGCTTTGTGGCAGGAGCAAACTGTAACTTTTTCATGTCTTGCAGAGAACGGCAGATCAAGTGCCCCAAGTGTGACAAGCTGTTTTTGAGGACAAATCACCTGAAGAAGCACCTCAATTCACATGAAGGAAAGAGGGACTATGTCTGTGAAAAATGCTCCAAGGCTTATCTAACCAAGTATCACCTCACTCGCCACTTAAAAATATGTAAAGGCCCCACATCCAGCCTGTCAGCCCCAGAGGAGGAAGAGGAGGAAGATTCAGAGGAGGAATTAATAGACTCTATGAGGACTGAAAACTGTAGGATTAACAATGGAGTCTATTCAACAGGCGATGCCCTCTCTGGACACAAATGAAGAGAAAAGAGAGGGAAATTTTCTTGGATGTTAAAAGTGGGGAACGAAAAAACCCACTCTTCCTTATTTTCCCAGTCAACAGTGTATGTCAAATGAGTTTTCCTCCTGTTTTGGTCGCCACACTACACCGCTTAATAAACTCTATAGCCAAAATGCTGAATGAGAATGGATCGCGCATGTGGAAGTGAAGAGTTGCTAAGAAGGAAACATGAGGCAAGGAGACTTTTTCACACACACTGTGCATACTTCTTTTCCAAATCACTCAGATTAATCCAACCAGTGCTGGGATACATGACACATCTTGCATAGCCCTTTGAGTAAAGAGCCACAAACCAGAAATGTAGTCAAGTGATTGCAGTGACCTGTAAGCCAACTGTCCTTAACTGCCAAAGCCACAACAGTAAGAAAAACAAGCAAAAAACCAGTGGTGGCAGTTGATGCCTTTTTCTTTTTAATATTTTTAAACTGAAGGCTGTAGTTTGGCACAGAACAAAGACTGTCAATGCTCAGGTTTCCTTCTAAAAAATAAGAAAAGCAGCTTTGTGTTAAAAAAAAAAAAAAGCCAGTAAAATCAGCATTTGCAGACAAAGCAATTACCCCACTACAGAAAATCAAACATTGGCTTTCGGAGAACAGTTATTTCCTCTTCTCACTCTAGTTCACTAGAACATGTAAGCAAGTGAAGAGGTAAAGACTGTATAGACTCAGTAAGGAAGAGGCTTACAGATGATCAGGCAGTGTTTACAGTATATATTACTACTTGTGCTGTAAACCTTTTACCACCTAGAGTGATGGGACAGTTTGCTGCTATTATTATTTATGGAATGAAGATGTATTTCATTTGCTTGTTTTCATTTAAAAAAATTTAAAATGTGGCTCTTTTCTAATGTTCTTTTTTAATATTAACTCTTTCTGAAAAAGAGTTTCCTATTTCTGATAATGATGCTAAGAGAAGTAACACCACTTTTTCATCATCTGTCTCTCCCAAGCTTTCCTGGGACAAGGTATGGGTAGGGGCACCTCCATGAAGCGGTACAGCTAAGAACTTGTTTTTAAACCTTGTAAATTTGCTGTGTGGCTCCTCTGGCAGTGCTGTAAAAGAACAGTAAGCTGAGCTCTGCTCTCTGATGAGGTAGTTGGAGGTTCCCTCGTGAAAGAGGCTCCAGCTCCAGTTCTTGCCCTAAACAGCCGAAGTTCATCTGTGCCTCTCCCTGTACACTGTATTTCCTAGAGAGCTCCCTGGGTTCTTCAAGCCTGAAAATGCCTAACGCTTGTCCTCTGAGATCAGTATGTGAATAAAAAGCTCCAGAAAGACAGGTTGAGGGATTTTGCTAAGTCAAGGGAAAGATGTGTTGCTTGCAGTAACACAATTTCTTCCTAAAACAAAAAGCGACTTCTAGAGCTACTGTGCCAGTTAATACCAGAAGTAGAGATAACATATTCTAGGTTCCTGCAGAGCCATGCTAAACACCTGTCACCAGACTAGAAACAGCTGAATGGGATTTAGAAGCAGCAACCTAACTTCAAGGAATGGGAAGGAAATCTACAGCCCTGCCTTTCCCCCATCTGCCCTTTGTACTGATACAATTTATCTGCTTTACCTCACCAGAATGAGTTACAACAAGCTAGGGTGGAAAGCAGCAGTAAGATCTTGTCAGCTACATGCACTGACACTATAATACCAGTTGCTTTAATACCCAGGGCATTTTTGCAGCAGCAGCACTTTAACAGACACCTTCTAGTGTGTGGAGAGGGAAGCACTTCACAAGAGGATAAGAGTATCATTTAACTTCTGGCCTGGGCTAAGGCATTTGGGTGTTCCTTTTAAATGTGAGGAAATTGTTTGACTTGCATTCCTTGATTAGGTTCCTGATGCTATAAACAAAGCATTTAAGTCAGGGGGTTAGGCTGATACTCAAAATGTTCCTCTGTGCCTTCACGTTTCAGGCCGAAATGCCTGGGAGGAGTTAAGAACCTAAGTACATAGACAGCTTTCACAAGTGACAGTGACCAGCTGAGATTCCTACCCTTCTTTGTGTCCTGACAGCCTCCCACCCTCTTCTGCATAGTAGCTGCTTATTTCAGTTCAAATTCTCTTTATAGATACTACATGTGGAGCTTGAAGAAAAACCCAATACACATGGCAACATCAATACGCTTCAGGTGCTGTGGAATCAGGGAAAAGAAACCCTCCATCTTGATGGGATAGAGCTGGGATTTCTGGTCTGATAATGGTGATCTGAGGTGCTACAAATACATTTCAGGATTGTAGTCAGGTACTCCAACTTAAGGCCCAAGAAATACTCTTAAAAAAGTTACATAGAACTTTCAAAATCTGTATTAGAAATCTGTACATCTAGCCTCAAATTAAGGATAAATTATCTATTTACACTTGTCGTTTCATTCAGCTTTTGTTTGTTTATTATACAACTGCTGTCTGAAGTCTTTTTCCTTATGCCCTTAGAAGGTATTTACCTTCTCTGCAGTATTCAACAAACTTCTAGTAGCAGCAGAATGCTTTTTTAGTGACTGTTTCATTTTGATATATCAACTTTACACATAGTAGCCCTGTTTCAGGGATCATAATCTCAGGCAAAAGCAAGTGATTTAATCTTTCAAAGCCAGTAATAGAGGCAGGAACTTAGGACTGCTGACTTAGAGCTTAGCCACACTGCGTTTCTTCATCTGAGATGAAGAAGCCTGCAGACTGCATGCCATTCAAGTAATTTCTATGAACTCTCACCAAATGGGGATTTGTAGAATACACGTTAGTCATAGTCCCATTAATTACTTTGATTTTTTGATGGTCCATCACGATTCCATTGCTGTCTCCACATCGTTGCTGCTACTGCCGGCCACGGAGCTGTAAGCCACAGAATTGGCACTAGCCAGAACATGTCTCTCTCTGTTTCCAAAAACTTCATTCACTGCAACACAGATAGGGGATTGCTTACACGTTTCTCTCCCAGAGACAAGTACAGCAGGTATAGCATGGTAAGCATCATGGAGTGGAATGGAAATCCTGTCCTGGTGCGCTTTGAGAGCTTTTCCCCTTTTCCCTGAGTAGGGAGTTGAAGCTTACATGTCAGAACAATATCTCCCACATATGATACTTAAATTACAAGTCCTGTTATTTCTCCACCAGAGCATCTCTAGAGGTTTCCCTGTGTGTAATTCCTGTACCTAAGTACTGTGAAATGGATGAGTTTTGTAGAGCAAAACATTAAGTTTAAATAATTTATTTCTGGTTTTAGTCTCTCTGGTTTCCACCAAGCTCCTAAAAGCCTTCTCCAAAAATTCATGCCATTTAGTTACATGTAGCTACAACAACCGATCAAAAGAGTCCTCACTTTTATTCCTACAAGTACTCAAGAATGCAATACTTGATTACACCAGGAACATTAAGTAAAACATAGGTATTATAAGAAATCAGGTATTACACTTCAGCTACAAGAAAATAAATCATGTGGCAAACAGAGTTCTCCAATTTAGAAAAAAACCCACATTTTTTGAAGCTGAAAATGTGAACACATACCCAGTCTTGGGGTATTTAAAAATATTAACCTACAGTTTATCTCAGAGCCACAATACATTACTGAATATACAAATACACCCTGAGGGCAAGGGGAGAACCACAAGATTGAAAGAAATGAGAATGTTACCTGCAGAAATCTTGCTTATATCCCAAACACGCAGCCCTTCTCGCTCTCCTCCAAAGGCAAAAACAAATGGGAAGTCAGGGCAGCAAGCTGCACAGAAGAGAACACCCTGGGAGGGTAGGAGGAAGAAAGAGAATGATTTTTTTTAAAGTATCATCCTAAAACAAATTTGTCATCTAAAAATACTTTCTCCAAGCAAGTTTTAACAAATGTAAGCTCTCTGAGTTTCCTGAAATGTATTTTGTAAAGACAGAAAGTTGAAGTCAAGAGCTGCTAATTACAAACAGTAAATCACATCTTTGTCTTGAACCTGGCAGATACACGTTGGAGCACCTACAGTTCTACCCAAAACATTGTATCTGGTGTTCAGGTCTGAGGCTTTGAAGCAGTCTGCCCATTACATGTTGAATTGAATACTGCACTGTAATGAGAATGATTTACCCAGAATACACAGATGTGATTTTTTTGTTTGTTTCCTAAAGATGTTATGTTAGGTAAAACAAGATTCAAGCTAGGCAAAAAACAATTAAGCAGACATAGTTTATATATAAACCTTCTTGGAGTAAAGAAATGAATATTACTCTACCATTTTCATGTCCCTGGAATGGATTAAACTTGGTCTGTCTCCCAGGATATCCCAAATTTTCACGTATTTGTCAGCAGATGATGTCACGAGGCACCCTTTAATCTGACTGCTTAGTTGTAGCCCTGGAAGATTAAGAGTGCAGCAGTGTGAGAGCACCAGGTAATCACTATTTCACAGAGATGAGGATACACTGATGAGGACCAGATTCCATAGATTTTGTTCTTCCTCACCCCCAAAAAAAGTGTGTCCCCCCCAAGTGAATAGATCTGTTTTGACATGCTTATTCATGACGTCCACCGAGAAAGGTTCACTGTTGTTAAAGTACTTTGCTTACAGTGGCGACTCAGAAGAGATTTGTTTCACACGCCAGCCAGCCACGATTAGTATGCACAACTCTCATTTGGTAAGCAAGGAATCACCACCACCTCAGTCATATCAGTTAAAGACATCTTCCAGACGTGCCGCTCCACTGGGGACAAACACAACACACAGACAATTTACCTGACACCTCTTCATCGTGAGCTTTCAGAGTAAACAGTGGCTTATCAGAACGAGCATCCAGACAGTACACAAAGCCATCCTCTGTGCTTGCCTAAGGAAATCACAACATTTTGAAAACAAACAGCTGTAGTCACTCATTTGGAAAAAAGCTCCTATGAAATAATGCCCACCCACTAGTAAGTCTCTGTGATTTGAGACAGACTAACACTACTTCTTGGCAGGGCATGTTACACAGTGTACGCAGGTCTGCATCCCCAAAGTCAGACTCCATCCAGCTGGTGCCTTAGCTATTTGACATCCCTGAACTATGCTGCAGGGACTTACATAGAAGTCTTAATCCTATACACATTTCTTGAACTGTATTTTGAAGATGGTTGCACTACTAAGCTTGGCTTTCTTGTTAGGCAATGAAATACAAAGCCTTTAGCCTCTTAAGTGTCGGTTCAAACTTTTTGGAGCCATCCAGTGGCTGCATAATAGCCCTGTGCAAAGCTAAGTGTGATTATACCAAGAAAGATCTACATCATAAACCCAACATAACTGAGCAACTGCTTTTGTTGACTGTATACACAAAGCAACAGAGAACTAGACAGCCATTGAGATAATAAAAAAGATTCGTTTTAAAATCCTGTTTAAAAGTTTTATTGTAAAAATCTCGACAAAACCAAGGTATTTTTGTCCAGACAGGACAAACCAGACAGGAGGACAGTGCCCTCTAGCGCTGATGTGAAACGCTGAATTAATATTCAGGATCTTAGTTACTTCTCAGCTGCAATTGCCTCATTACATGAAACACAACAGCAACTATGCAAAGCAAAATATATCCCAGCCACTGAACACTGTAACGACATGGCAAAGATGCCACCTCTGGAGCAAAAATGCATCAGCATCCATTGCTTTTCCACTGTCATAATGAAAAGAAGATACCTGTAAGTAACTGACCTTGATACACTTGTTGAAAAAACTACCTAAAACCATCCTCCACCACACTGCATTTTTAAAATAAGCAACGCCAACAGTCCAACTGTCCATCACGTCCACTATATGATTCAGAAACATTATGAACACAAAAATACAGGTTAAATGAAATGGCAACACTCAACAGACCAAGAATAGAAGAGCATGTACTCACTAAGAAATTACAAGGTGAAAAATGATTCCAGGTTACTCTTTCAACCTGACCACTAAACCGCCACATTCGATGGTTATCTTGTGGGTTTCTGCAATCATACAGAACAGCTGATCTGTGGGAAAAAGGGATAGTAAATTAAGAAAAAAAAAAAAATCATGGCAGAATACTTTATGAAGTTTGTTTTACCACTAGCATATATAGAAGGTCCATGCAAACACAATTCAAAAATTAAAATGGAAACAACTTCACTACTTAGTCTTCCAACTCAGTAACAGATGAAAATTTCTCAGATAAGCACAAGCTTTTTCCATATGCTTCAAAGTTTCATCCTGGTTACAAACAGCCATGCTATTTAATCAAACAGAGCTCGGATTTGCTCAATACATAAGATACTTATCATACAGGAGACCATAATTATGCAAATATATCACTTAATTATGAACAGACTTCAATAAAGTAATGACTGTTCAAAATAATACACTAATTAGGAAATCAATTTGCAATATGTATACAAACATTTTCAAATATGCTTTAATAAAAAAATTAATCTTTACAAGTGGTTAGGGAAATGCTACTACAAAAAGGAGAAAAAGCGGATGGGAGTTAGTGGGTCCTCTGGGATTCTTTACAGGCTTGTGCTCAGCCCAGTGGAAGCAGAATCTGTCCCAAATCAAAAAGCTCCTGGATGCAAATGCAAGAAAGGAGCAATGATGTCACTCTCACAACATCTCACCACAATTTACATCCGCAATGTAACCCACTCCCATTCTATCCTATAATTAAAGGCAAAGAAAGGTGATCTAGATTTCTCAGCTCTTCTACCAGGCATTTTACAACAACAATTTTAGTACATATGCAATTTTTAATGGTCTGACTTTCAGGTTAGGAAGGCATCTGACCACATTCATTGAATAGCATGTGGTCCCAGAAAGCTTTACAGGAAAAATCCACAAAGGCAGTCTACTAGTTTATAGACAGTACGCTGGTTTATAGGTGTCTATGGGATCAAAGGGCTGGCTAAAAAGGGATCAAGAAGCTGGTCTCAGTGTTTGGACTTTTTTCATATTTTTACAGAAGGAAGCCTTGGGGGAGGAAAGCGGACAGAAGCAGGTTCCTAACAACAATAAAGGGGTTTTCTCCTATAGTTTCACTTAAGCAGATGTAGCAAGAGCATAATCAAAACCAGAGTACATAAAGGCTTGGCTGAAGATTGACAATTCTATAAATATTTTAACGCAAGGACAAAGTCTTAAAAGCTGAATAAAAAAATCAATATAAGAAAATTGCAGTTATAGAGCAAAATTAAAAAGTTGCCCCTGTGAGATGGGAGAACAGAGGGGAAATTTTTTGGATGGCAGGGCTTAAAACAACTGGCTGCTACAGAGCTAGTCCAAGTGTGCAGACACAAACCATTTCAGAGCATCTCCAGGTTGCAATCACAGGAGATAGCCTGTTAAACTTTGGTTATGGCATGCCTATCAATAGAGGCTGTAGGGAGTGGACTGGGATTTGAGGGTCCCTCATGCCCCTACTCTGGTCTTACAGTTTGGCAAAACCTGGACAAGTTTTCACAGGGGTGAGCAATGACACATTCCCAATGCAGAAAATGCCATAAGGCCAAATTAAGAAATAAATTCAGTTTGGCGCAGATACCCGGCACAGAAAACGTCAGTCCAGATGGTTAAAGGATTTGGCTAGTCCTGAGAAAAGAGGTAAGGAAAACTAGATCTTGGCCACATACAAACCTGGCTACCTTGCTGGAAAAAAATAATGGCATTACTCAAATTTGGCACAGTTATAAGCAAATGAAAAAGAAAACGTGAGGCAACTTAACAGGCTTAATTCAATACCAATACCCTCCCTAGGTGTAACATTTGAAAATATTACCCTGACATACTTATCATAAGATCCAGAAATAAGGGTCTGAGTTTCAAACGGATGAAACTGCAATGTCTGGACCTAGATAACAGAAGATTTCATTTTTAAAGATAAGCAATGAGATGTAACACACACACACAGGAACTTTCTTTGAACAAACAGAGCATAACCCCACCCTCCCCAAACCCAGCACATTTCCCCCCCAAAACCCCCCCTGTTAAGCTTGTTGATACTCAGATTTCTCATAAAACAGGGCAAGAGATCACTTTATTTTTATTTCAAACACCCCCACCCAGTGGAAACAAGATATTTTCCAATATAATTTAACTGAACAGAACCACATGCCCCCTTTCTGCCCTAGATATTAAAAAAAAATAAGCTGGAGGAGGTAAAAGAATATCTGCTTCCAGTTTGGGGAAAAATGCAGATGCTAGCAAAAAATGAAAATCAGGAATTTGCCAAGGGCAGTGACTTTGTTAACACCAAAATAAGGTTACAGCTATTAATAACTAACTTTCACATTTTAATTACTAGGAGATTATTTCTGAAGTACCCATCACTATGGTATTTTAGTATCATCTATTTTAAACCTTTCTTACCTAGAACAAACTGTAACCGACACTCATTGTTTCCTTAGAGAGAGTTAGTTTGACCTACGCTCAGAGATCTATTTTTTGTAGCTTATACCAGCACTATTAGATTCCCAACCATCAGGGCTTTCACACAAAAGGCATTTTAAAAACTGCTGTAAATCTTCACAAACTTTCTAAAGGATAAGTTAAATAACATTTTAAAAAGCGAACAGAGTGTCGTTCACAAAAGCAACTAATTCAGAAATTTAAAGAATTCTGCAGAGTTGTTAGAAAATTACAGAATTGTTGTTCTAAGGATTCACTACCAAGCAGCTAATGAAAAAATGCAGTTTTTTTTTTCCTCTGTATTTTACAGTGGAAGAAACATAGCAATTATTACATACCTTGTCTGTATGTAGCATCAGGCTGGCTGCTGGCTTACCCACAGACATATCCCACAAAATTACAGTATTGTCAGCAGACGCACTTGCTAAAACATTCCTGATAGTGGATCAAAAGACAAGTTTTGAAAATCTTTATACAGATATGAACAAATAATGGTCAAAAATCCAAAATACATACAGAGCCTGATTCTGAGATCAAGTACATGCTGGTCTATAGACTATGTGTCTCAAACCTGAGGGATAACTCCCTGAAGGTAATTCTAAGTTACAAGGAAGGACTACAAACATACTAATATAATGTAATATAGTCTAACACTTACAATAACAACATTGACAGTTTTGCTTCTATTTCCCCCCTGACACCACTTAAAATATCATTTACTGGAAAATTTCTCAAACAAAACAAAGCAAGAAAGGCTTTGAAGCACTTCCTTTCGTTAAGATACTATTTTTAAACATTACCTATGCAACTTAGTTCTGTTTGCATACACATACAGCCAAGAGCCAGACAAACCTGGTTTTAAAATATTTTGCTCTCTGAGTATTTATATAACTACTGAAGACCCAACACTACACCCTTCATAGAATACTGAAAGGAACCACTAACATTTTAGTTAGTTTACAGACACCACATTTCAACTTAAATTTGACTGATTGTGTTAAGAGCGATAAACACACAGTTTAGAAGTTTAATCAGAAAAAACTCAAAACTTTCCCAAAGGCCTGTCAAATACACAGTACAATTGCTACCATTGCTCTTAAAATCAGATCTATTACCTCAACATGTTGTTTCTGATTGAAACTGCTCCCCCCTCACCTTTTTCTTTTTATAGTAACCAAGTGTTTCTGACTGACAGAGCTAACATTCTCCTGGAAACACTGTTCTTCCAAACAACGTTACAAGGGAAATTTAAGAAAATGCATAGTGAAGGCTATGAGAACATTTTACAGTAACACCATTATGACCTACAGGCATAAAGTTATTTATAGAGAGCTGTCACAGCATGTCTTGCTTAAAAAATCCAAACAAACAACAACAAAACATTTAAATATAAGCTGCTTCAAGGTGTTCCTTGTTTTACCCATAAGCTTCCCACTTCAAGGCTGGTTTTATTTCCTGAAAGATCTACCAGTATCAATGAGTTTGTAACTCAGCATATTACAGAATTATGCATTCCAGACACTTAACTACTGTAGCCATAATTTTTGTGACTTGTCTCTATATTCTCACCATACAACCATTTCTAGGTACAAGAAAGCTACTCTTTTGTACGACTGATGGAATGATCACTATCACGCTCTGTGCATGTATGTATAATTTAAGAACAATAGACAGCATACTTTAAATTAAAAGTGCAATTTATGTACATTTACTGTGTGTCTATGTGGGTGTTTCCTTCTTCAGCATGTAGGTAAGAAAGCATTACAAGTGAAGGCTTACACCTGCTCATCAGGACTATGTGGAGTTGACTGTGTATCTTCAGAGGCATTTATGACAGCAGGAAAGAAAAAAAAGAAAAATAATCGCCTGTGTCTGACTGGAACAGTTTCAAGGCCCATGCTGAGGGGGCATGACAGCTGAACTGTTAACAACCACCTAAGTAATAAAAGCCAGCAGCATCTTTACTTCAGTCAACACATTGTCCTTGACCTCTCCCTCAAGGTGGGCCAGCTTTGTGTTGCTTCAATAGCAGCTTCATTCAGGCAACAGGGAATTCTCTGCCTAGGATAACCTGAGGGTCAGAGGCGTTTCTCTAACTGTGCTATTAGGGCTTTTACACTCTCTTTTCTGTGCACAGCTCTGGGGCAAAAGCCAGAGGAAAAAAAAAAAAACCAGCATAGCAAGGACTTTCTTCTATAAATCTACTTCTATCTGTTGAAATGGTGTTTTAGGTCATTGGCAGATCGGCACAGATCAGGACAGCCCTTCTGCTTCTCCAATTTGTGCATCTGACTTAAATGTAGCCGATTTATCAAATGGCTTAGACCCACCTTAGCCCTGCCCTCATCTGGACAACTTGCAAATAAAAAGTGATCTGTAGCAAAATATAGGTTTTCAAATAAATAAATCAAGACTTCTAGTTAAAAAAAAAAAGGGGGGGTGTTTTTGAGAATTGATTCATTTCAGCACTGCTTTCAAGTTCAATGTTATACTACACAAGATTTTGGATTTATGTGAAAAATGGATGCCTAATTAAGTATGCAAATTTGTAACCATTCATTGTTATTCAAGTATTCTTTTACCTGCTTTGTTTATTCCATGAAAGATCAAGCACAGCATCAGTATGTCCTTTCACCGTCCCTTCTGAAGATAAACTCTGTGTATGCAGATACAACATAAACAGACTTTTGAAAACTACAGCTTCAATGGAAATCAAGCATTACAACACATTAGCATGAAATCCTTAATGTCTTCACAAACAACTTCATGTTTTAAATTATTCTCACTTGCTGCCACAAGGTTTTTGACAGAACTGTCTCTGCAGTACCCACACCTCGCCTCCTACCCCAGGTCTCAGATTGCTCCATTCACAGCTGGTGGGCTTACAGAACTGGTTACTCCCTTCAGGCTAGTAGAAGAAATTTCATTGTCTCCAGCTAATGTGCAGCTTCTTCAGCTTCTTTCTAAACACTCCTGGCAGTTCCCTCTTTCTCCTCCCAATTAACTGAGCTTTACCTCCTTGTAAATGCCAGCTCCTACAAATTCTAATTTAAAATGGTTAAGCTTCAAAGTTTGCTGCGACAGCAATTGGAAACCACCCATAAGCCACCCCATTCTTCTTCTGTTCTTAATTCCAGGTTTTAATTATCCATACAGAGAACAATTAGCATTTCAAATTGAGGTAACATTTATGAATGGTATCTTCAACAGCAATTCTGATAACTCAGTGATTTTCAGAAGCAAGTTTCACAGAACAAATTCCCCTTCCAAGGGTATTTTTTCTATTGTTTTTAAAACCAGAAGGTCTGAGAGCTCAAGAAGGAAACGCCCTTCACAATTACACAGTGGTTCTTTAGCTGACTAACATTGCAGTGCTCCTTTCTTTGGGAAACCAACATTAGCTATATACCCAGTGTTCACTATTTACTCTAGGGAGTCTTTAAGCACTTCCTGAAGCATCTACTATATGCAAAATCTAGAAAATTTAAGTTACATTATCTTCCATACTTTCTTTACATACCAAAGAATTTGGACAATTCGTAACAACACATTGAGGCATCCAATGATGGTCAGATTCATCTCACATATCTTAGCATCCAGTCTAAACCTCAGTCTTCCTCTTCAGTAGTTAAGGTTTTCTCTGCAGTCCACTGAAAGAAACTCAGCCATTCTCTGGGTGTGTCTCTATGCATTCACCTTAGACAATCTCAACTAGCTTAAAATATGCTTAAATTTTAGATAGATAAAGCTAACAGAGGTGAATCCTGAGTAAGTGTATTTTACTAGTATCAGCCTTGTCCTTTACTGCTCAATGCCTTTTCAACTCTCCAACTCACAGGAAAATACCAATTTCAACCTATCACAGACAACCATGATATCTTCTGTAACCTCTCTAAACACCATCTTTCAACATGACAGATGGAATTAAACCAGATTATCTATGATTTTTTCATTGTAGGAAAGAAAGTAATAACAACAGTATCCTTGCTCTAAGTTTCCTCCATCCAACCAGATAAACGATTTTGCAATACTTACTTTCTTTACTTTCTTTTTCTTCTTTTTCTCTTTCTTGCTTCCAAGAGAAAAGACTGGTTCTAAGGATTCTACTATATCAAGGTCCCAAATGTCAATAACCGGGGTCATGTTACCCACTGCAACATAATTTCCTACAAGCAGAAACCCAAATGCAACCACATTTATTTAGAGTTACGAAACAGCGTACTTGGCAATCCAGCTGTTGCTTGTTTCTTTGATTAAGTAAAACTTACACTTATGTGCCAGAATCTTCTATTTGAACATTTGATGTTTATAACTAACAAGGAGCAATTTAAAAATATCAACTGACAGCAGATGTTGCCAGAAGAAAATTTACTTGCTCTCCAATACACTTCCCCTTCAGTACAAGTAACCGTTCAAAGAAGCTGTAAAAAAGTTCCACGATTTGTTTTTTAACAAAAAAAAAAAAAAAAAAAAAAAACAACCAAACCCCCCCCCAGAAAACCAAAGCAAAACCACGTTCCCTGTGCTATGGAAAAAAGAAAATAATCTGTAAAACACAGGAAAAAGGTTACTAAATACATAAATATACATAAATTTTGCTGTGTTTTACAGTTAATCAGCTGCATTGGCCATAATGAGTTTGAACAAAAGCAACGTTTCATTTGCAAATGGAAAACAAAGCAGATTAGAGAAGAGCTTGCTCTGGTCTGCTAATTGACAGTAACTTAATTATTTGTAATAAAACCAGTGTTTTAGTCAAATCACTTGTTATGGCAGCATCACTAAGATGACTGTATCACCAAACCAAAAAACCTGATATTCAGTTTTTCCATCTTAGTATCTTGGTCTTATTTCTGTTCATACCACTGGAGGAAATTATTTAGTGACAACATTACATTTATATACTTTTCAAATAAAAATTATTTAACTGGACATTTACAGTATCCTTTGTAATTTACCTAGTGATTCATCAGGACTAGGATCAAAATTCAACCACTCCAGACTTAGAGGGTAAGCAGGCAAGATAATATCATGATGTACATAAAATGAGTTCTCTTCATGATTATAAACTGAAAAAGAATTAAAGATATACAAAACATCAGTGAAGAGGAAAAGCAAGCAAGTATAAACAGTTCATTTCTGCAAAAGGCAGATGTGGCAAACACTAAATTGTCAAGGAGATCTAGAATGAAAATTCGCAGTGTGTTCAGAGTTCTAGTGTAGAGGCCAGAGCCTCCAAGTACTAATGTTATGCCTCACTGAATTACACAAAACAAACAACATTCTCCTGTGTACTTTAAATAAAGAAGTGACAAGTTCAGCAAAGCTTAGACACTTTATTCCTAGCATACTACACTACTTTGTTTGTAAGATCACTTCAAAATAGATGCTCCGTATCCACCACTTTCTACATCAGGATACATTAATGAAGGTTTAGACAGGTGTAATCAAAGGGGAAATGAAGGTAAAAGACAAACAGTTTTCAAATCAGAGGAAGCTGAAGTCAGTTGAAGTTACCTTCAGCAGGTTAACCGAGATACAGGAAGAGTTTTGGTAAAGCAACCATATACTAAACACTGCATTCCCTTTAGCCAGCTATTTTTCTCCTTATAATAAAAGAATTTACTAACTGGATAGCAGAGAAAACCCATTAATTATTTTAATAACACGGTATCATCACACACACAAAATCACTGTGCCGTTTTTAAGCACGTGCTAGATGTTCAGATACTAACTAAAGTCTTCAGTTAACTAAGTAGTCTTAGTAGTTAACTAAGACAGGGCTACCCAATGTTATAAACTGCAGAAGCCTGTGCTATTGTTTTATAAGTTTATATTGGGAAAATAACACAGTTAATAAAATTTGTAAACACCTCCAGCTAGAGAAAATGCCAGATGCTGGTATCTGAAGAGATGCCTTCAAACACTTTGGTCTTGCTGTTTTCTTAAAACAGAATACTTTGCTTGCAGAAATATGTACCATAGCAGAAGTAGCCAGAAACATTCCCCAAAAGAACCACCCTAAGAAAAGATGGTAACTTCAGCACACTCAGTAGTACTCCTTGCTGCAACAGAGAAATTTTTTTACACAGTAAAACTAAACCCATCCATAGAACAAGTGGTATTCAGACCTTATTAAGGATCATCTCTTCTAAAACTAAGATGATAAAGGCGCTGATTCTTCTACTCCTAGCAGTGGAAAGCCCATTTAAAGAAGCAAGGACAAAGCTGAAAGAAAAAAAGCCCCAAAACAACAAACCACTAGAGGAAGCTTGCACGATATGGAAAGTAAGACTGTTTGGAAGAAAGATCGTATGTTCAGAGAATAAAAATGCCATAGTATTTTCTAAGTGTCATTAGAAATGAAATAAGGAAAGGAAATGCTATACAGCCTGAAAAAGGCACATTACCCTCTAAACAACGATAACTCCACATGAAATATTCCAGTTCTGGAAAGTGGCTAAAGCACCATGACATAAGGAAAAAGGACAAAACACACAGGGCAGATGGGGAGAAAAAAACCTTTCAAAACCCAATCCTCTCCCCCTTCTACACAGCCATATGGAACAGGCTAGGCAAGACATATTCCCTGGATTCACTGTAAGGAACAAATCCTGGTTTACTTACCATGGACCTCCAAACTACAGTAGTCTTTATCAGCTCTGCCACAAAGGACAAGATTGTCACTGGGCTTAATCAAAAAGTCCTCCTCTTCATATTGATCCTGAACAGCAAAAAAGAGAGGACAACAGATGTTCAGCAAAGCACATAAGTACACAAAACTACACGTTCAAAAGGCTGAATCGGTAATAATTTTTAACCATACTCGAAAACACTCAAAACCCAACACCCTGCTGCCCACCTGCCTAAAACCATCTTACGGTGGTAAACAGAGAAAGGCAGGAACTGGACTCAATCATAGGGAGACTGTATAGTTATTACATAGATTGAAGGACTGTTTATGTGGACATAGGTGGATTTAGAGAGATGTTTAATTACCAAATATGAAACCATATTTTGAGGCTACCACGATGCAGCCCATTGCTAAAAAGAAAATCACCACCCGGAGCCCACATACATAGCTTATTTCCCTTGTGCTCTCATGCCTTCAGCATTTACATAGCGTAACAACATTTTACACAATAAGCATACTGTAACTGCTCCTCACATCCAGGAAGCAATTCCAAGAACATTAAAGCATTGTCTACTTTCTGGAAAATATTTCCAGAAAAGTACTGCCTACAGCTATACTGGGCATTCAGCTGTACCAGAACAGATGTAACTTCTCATCTAATTTTCATTGTTACTGAGGAATTGAAGGCATTCAGGGAATTTTTGTTAGTGGAAAACTAAGAACTGTACATAAAAGTCAATAGTCTTACACAAACAGAGTACCATCCTTCAAATATACAACACATACAAGACTTCTTGGACTTCTTGTTGCAAGCTTTTTTTTTTTTTTTATTCACTTCAAGCATCTTTTCAATATTTGAATTCTATCAAGTACTGCAATTCTGCGAGTTAATCAACTTGATGTTACACAATACTTAGTCTTCAACAGTACTAATAGTAAATACCAAAAGACAACATAAAATGCATGTTGAAGAACTAAAAAGTACTCTCTCAGAATTTGAGGAAAGGACTTGAGCCTAGGAAGAAAAGCCTGAGAAAAAGGTGTTCACTTTTCCTGTGTCTGGAAGAAAGTTAGCTTTTTTGACACAGAATAAACGCAGCTCATATTGTCTCTAAATCCCTGTGTGAATACCTCTGAATATAAAAATCACTTTTAAAGCATTTCTCACCTCTACTGGTACACAGGAGCAAGAAAAATCATCAGTCAGTCAGTGGAACACAGAGAAAACATACAGTGCCCCAAAGTGCACATAGCAAGTGAACTCATTTTAAAGATAAGATGTATGCCTTCCTCCTTGAGCTTTGTTACAGTATGTGAAGTCACCATAACAATTCCTTGTCTGAGACCACATGTTTGACAAAGTCCCCTGACACACAAACTAGATGTTGTGGTAGAAGCCTACAGCTACTCTTTTTCTTTCAATCTCACTAGCTTTGTAAAGAATCCAAAACAGTATAGAAAGGACAGCACCCAGAAAAATCTCAGAATCTTTATGCTTGGAAGAGGTCAAAAAAATTCATCTACTCCATCACCCTGCCCCAGATGATCATAGTCTCTTCTGGTTGCTCTCTAGATTACATTGTCTCTTCTCACGCAACCTCACCTTGTAACTGATTTCTGTAATCTCTACATGTAAATTAAGTCAATCACAAATTGCAATCTATCCTTCTGAACTAAACTGTGGGATATTCTCTGGAATCTCTCTGTATCTTTTCTGAAGAGGCACCCAATATTCTAGCCAAGGCAATACTGATGTTAAGTAGAGTAGAAGGATTACCTCATGTCTTGCATGCTGCATCCCTGTTCACCAGAAAAAGACAAACAGGCAGCATAACAGGACAGCACTGTTGACACAGTTAGCTTGTGCTAGACTACAGCCAGAGACTTCTTCACCCCCTGCAGAGCTCCAACAAAGCCGGCTCCTGTAAAGATGCTCCCCATCTGATACTTGATGGAAACTAATCCAGGCAGAAGCAGTCAACTCCACAGTATGCTGTGCATATATGCTTAACAGGGACATACTTCTTCATGCCATACCCCTAATTTGACAAGTAGCCTGAGTCCACCTCAGCTTGGTTTCTTCCACAAACTGGTGGAAGGTGTAAGAGTCCTGCAATCTGGGAAGTTTTCTAACTTGGGTCATTAGTGGCCTGAGATTTGTTATTTCTTCAAGCATTTTCTGTGTCCTAGTAGATAGGTGACAAACCACTCCACATACAGAAGCACGTGGTTTAAATAATGAGCCAGTTCCCTTTAACATCTGACTTAAAAGTAAAAAGCACACGTACAAGGACTGCACAAAGCAACCTTAAAAGGAAAGGGTTCCGTCTGACCAAAAATCTGGCACACCTTTAGAAAAGGACTGCAAGCACTGTTCATTTTTAAGTTCATGCTGTTTAAGATAAATTTAACATTTTTATAGTACTTACAGTGGTTTTTAGAGTGATGTAAGGATCATGATCATTACTCCCATATACTGCCAGAGTAGCCAAAGAGTCTCCAAGTTTTAGATCACCTAGATGGGAATTTCAGAACATTTTTTATCTGTCAATGACAGATGAAGTCAGAAACTCCTGTACCAATACCTGTATTACCTGTATTGCAAAATATCAGGAGTGGGCTAAATGAACTTCCAAGTTCCAAACATAAGAACCTCAGTAAGCTTAATTGCTTAGTGCTTTCAGGGACTTCTGCTGCTCTGCTTCAGCACTACAGCAGGGGGAGTGACAGCCTTTCCAACATGCTCTCAGTTCTATTGTCAGGGAGGGGGACACTAAATGACTTCCGAAACTGGGGCAAGCAGATAATTAAAAATGTGAATTTCCAGCATTTGAAACACAGCACTGTGTAGTTTTAGGATACTAATGTCTTAAGTACAACAAGAAGCAAAAATGTTCTTCACTTACACCGCATATCTGACATTTAAGTTTTTCTTACCTGTGTGTTCCTCTTCATCATAATTTTCCAAATCATATTCATCCAGTTCATCACCAGACAGGTCTTCATTGTTATGAGAAGACTTAGCTCTGCCGGGAATGGCTACATTCGTGCCATGTTCCATCTGGCCTTCATCACTACCATCAGCGTCATCCCTGTTTAAAGATACACATCCCTGAGAAACTGCAACACACATTTAGAATGCTTCCAAGTAATTGCTTAGGGGAGTGCTAACAAGATTTCAGCACAGAGTCCTGGCTGTTCACACGAGTTTCAAGTCTTTACGCCAATAATTTGGAAATCCATTCACTCCTTTCCTATCTTTTCCCAAAGTACAAGGTACCATTATTCTCAGGCTTCCAGAGGAAGTTTTTCCTTGAAAGTTTTCATGACAAAATGTGGCACAAATTTTGCTTGACAGAACTAAACAGTGTGCCTAAATCCCTTTCTCTTACCCTTTTTTTTGTGGATACAATGCTCTCAACCTCACCTCTGTGCATTTGCACGTGTCCAGCTCATTCCTTCCTTTTTTTTTTTTCCCTGTCATGTGTGATGAGTCTTGCATTTCTTCAAGATTTTTAAGACTTCATTTCCTCATACTTCCCATACTTACATTAGAAGAAAACACAACATAAAATTCACTAGGTAGGAACATATTGCAGATGATTACTTCTTATAGGGTAAACTATGCAACATCCAGAAAACTCAGAACTTTCGTAGTAGCAGTTCCATACGCAAGGAATTCAGTAGAAGGAAGCGTACATTAAACATTGGCTGAGGACCTAACAGACATCTGAGATGTATCAATGGAACGTGCCCCATAGGAACTCATCCCTGCTGAATACACTGTATTTCTGTCCTTCTGCATGCAAAATTCCCAGGCATCAACGAGCCAAGATAGTTCTCATAGAAAATTATTTCTAAATTAAATATCAGAAACCTGTTTTTATAAACTGTTCAGTAATATAAGCACTTCACATTACCAGTTTTTTCCTTATAACAAGATAGAGACTCTAAATCTGAGTCCGATTTGTGATCTTTGCACTGCAAAAAAAAGTGACTTAAGTTGTAACAAATTGTACAATGTACCAGATGTTATAAAGAGATTATAACACCTTTGGCTGTTACAGGCAGGCTTTAAATTTCCATCCTGAAGTTTAACAGAATGCATAACAGAGAACACCTCAAATCCTTCCATGTTTTTGAAATTGCGAGAGAAAGGAATCCACTCAAAAAACCCCAGAAGCTCACATGCATAAAGGAGAAACAAGTAACACCACAGATAACAGAAACATTAAACACAATTGGTTAAGAAATTAACATAAAGTAAGAATCTTCCAAACATTTAAGATGATTGCGGAACCATTAAAAAACAAGAACAGAACAAAACGCATTCTGGGACAAAACAATCTGTTCACCAATAAAGTCACAGATCCATCTAATAGAAATTGGGTGGATAATATTCACCCAACTGTAAAAGCTTTTACTGCTACCTACTGCATCTGTTCAATCATACATACTGTGGTATAACCACACACCCTACATAGCTGAAACAGAATCAGAAGCCTAAATCTATGAAGAGATCTAACTAAAAAAGACCAGAAAATGGAATAAGATCTCAATCTCTCATCCTTTTCTAGACAAGAGAGCCCTTTCTTTATTGTCTTCCATAGATGTTTCATAAATCTGTCACTTCTGTTATTCTTTTCATAAGTTTATTTACATTCTTCTTAAAAGCAGAGCAGCAAAACCTAACACACCTAACACAACTCCACAACTAAGGACTTTCAGTGCTGAGTGGAGAGTTTTGATGTCTCCAGTCTCATATGTGAACCATAAATACACCCCTGAGTGATGTTTTGCCTTTTTTGCCAAAGCGTAAATACCACGTCATTCTGAGCTCCGCTGCGGCCTCCAGACTCGCTTTGGTCATAACATCTCACCCTCAGTATCCACTTTTTCACGGTCGGTTTGGGACTTCCGACTTGGTTTGCCACATCTCCAAAGCACCCATGGTTACAAACCCAACTTCTTACTTCTCACTCGAGGCGGGAAAGCCAACTCCAGCCAGGACCGGGCACCAGGCAGGTCTCTGCGGACTTCACCTGAAACGCTCATCCAGTCTAACAGCACACGCTCGACAACGGCAGAACCGCAGGGGAACACAACCCTGTTGGCGTATCCGCGACGAAGGCAGGATATATGCTCCATCCCACGTTTCTCCTTTGGCTCTCCGGACGAAGGACCTTCCCGGGCTCACTGGACGCAGCCTCTTCAGGAAGAAACTCGGTGCTGGCTGGTGCCCATCTCCATGCCTCGCTGCCTCTCCCCAAGCCGGGCCTTCAGCGAGCCCCCCCCCCCCCCCTCGGGTTCTACGGTGCGGGCCGGTGCCCGCGCTCTCCCGGAGCCCGGAGGAACCCCCTCCCCTCCCCTCCGTAGACTCTGTCAGCGCCGAGGCCCGGCCCGTCCCGCCCCCCCCCCCCGCCTCACCCCAGCCTGTCCTGGGCCTCCTCGATGAGACGTTTCAGCTCCTCCTCGCTGAGCTGCACCTGCGGGGCGGACACAGAGCGGGCTGAGGGGGGCGGCGGGGGGCGGCAGGGGCTGGCGGGGAGTTGGGGGGGGGGGGGGTCCCCCTCAGCCCGGCCCCCCCGCCCTCACCTTGTCCGGCGTTTCCTTGGCAACGCCGCACCGCACCCAGGCGGCGCACGTCACGGGGCAGCTCATGGCGGCGGCAGACACAGAGCGCTGCGGGACGGCACGTGCGAGCGGCTCCAGCGCGCCCCGAGTGACGTAGATGGGGGGGGGGAGCGGCTCCGCTTGTCCCAGCGAAGAAAAACGGAAGGGGCGGAGACGGAGCCGCGTGAGGTCATCTCTGAGCGCCGGGAAAACCCGGAAGGAGGGGTGGGCAGTGGCTACAGAGGGGAGGCCGTTGGCCTGCGGCGGGGGGCGGTGCCTGCGCGGCGGTTGAAGGGGCGGCGCGCGGGCGACCGTTATCTCCTCAGACCCCGGCTGGGCTGCCCCTGGGCCAAGGGGTGACAAACGCTCGGTTTCTGACTGAATTTGGTGGGAGACCGATCGCCTTCAGCAGCAGTTGCTCTGGTTTTCATAAAATTAGCTGCAGAAGGGTGTGTAGTTGCTTCTCTTAATTAGCCCAGGCTGTCACACTTGGTACCCCTGCCATCTTTAGCTGGAGCTGGGACCAGCTGGAGCTCCAAGACCCAATTCGTACCAGAAATTAACACTTTGCCATATAATAGGCCCTTGCACAACCGCTCCTCCTGGGTGCTCAGGTAAAGCAACGAGCTGCCCCGTTTCCAGGCTCTTCAAGTCCTTTGCTTCCCAGACCAGATCACAGCTTCCCCCGCTTGTGGAGAAAGACCTGCCCCGCTGATGTTTGCATCCCTTTTGGCTCCGAAATATCACAGCAGCGATCCACCAAATTTAAAGGCTTAGAAAAACCTTTTTGTTACTGGCCTCTAAAATTTGTCCAAGGAAAAGAAACCGGTGCAGAGAGAGTCAACAGCGAGAGGGAGTTGCAGGAAGTTGTGAGGGACTGGCATCCTCACAGGAGGTGCTGCTTTTTGCCCTCCCAAATGTCAGCATTCTGTACGAGCTAACTCATTAAAACAGAGAAAATGGATAAAATGCCAGCTAGAATATACAGGAAGGTAGTCTTTTACTAACAAACACGCAGAAATCACTGCTGTTTCCACCACTGAAATCTTAATTCAGGGGATAACTGCAAATTACATAGATGGGAAGCTGAGGTTAGGGGAAGGAGCATTTCTCATGGTGAAGCTCAAGGACTTGGCAACCAAACTTCAGCTTGGCAGATAGGATGGCTACGTTAGTTCATCCACATGCCACTAGACAGCACCACTGTAGCATTTTCATTATTTCATTATCTTGATTCTTCTGTGGTTCTGGAGTGAGAGAGAAATAAATATTTATCAAAATATTACTACCTCTTCACTACCCTGTTCATTTCACCTGTTTGCTGCATTTTGTCTTAATGTAGACACAAACATACCAAGGCAAAAGCTGTATCTTTCTAGCTATTCCTTGTAGTACCCTGTAGCACAGGCATCCTAGTCCTACCTGGGGTCTAAATAATTACCAATCTTGCATTTTGGTATGCTTACCTTTTTGCTGGGCTGTTATTATTTTCTTTGCTGGTCACCTTCTTTTACAGTGTCCAAAAAAATCCTTTTTGTCCTCCCACGCACGAGTTGGCTACAGTTTGACTGTCAGTCTTTCTCTGGATTCGGAGGAAAGTTTTGTGTAAGTGGATGCTATTCCCAACAGACAGGCAGAGGGGAGCATTATGCAGCCAAGAGGAGGAAAGCAAGGTTACTTTCCAGTGGCTGTGGTTCCTGGATATGTTTTTTTGCAGATACATACATTTACAGCGTCGAGGTTTGCACAAGAAACACTTGAGCTAGACTTGGTTTTACTGAAGCAATACCCAGAGGGGGCACACATGCTCTACCTTCCCTCCCACCGTGTACATAATCACAAAATAGCAGTGTACTGCGGTGAGGCTCAACAACAGAAGTACCAAAAAAAGAGACTTGGAGAAGGAGGAAGGAGGGAAAACAGGTAGCAAATGTGCATCTGGATATCACAGCTGAGAGAACTGCAGTTAGTAGTAATAATTTTTCTTCTCTTTTGAGACCCAGTCCATAAATGCTGAGTGATTCCAATACTTCTCTCCATCATACACTTGCTGGGGATGTGGACCTGGGTCTCAGGGTCTTCTTAAGGAAAGAAAGACTGTTCTATTAAATATATTACTGCTCCACAGTGCCTTGGCAATCGCAGAAATGGGATTGAAAGAGTAGTGCCCCAGGCAGGATGCTCCCTGCAGACACCTGAGATGATAGTAACTGACAGTAACTGAAATCCAGTACAGCCCACTCACCCCAAGGAACCCGCCAGGACAACTCATAGGTCATAACACACCAGTAAAAAATGGTCTTCTTGGTATTTAGTGTCCAAAGATGACTCAGCCACAGAGGTGTGAGGATTAGGAAAGAAAGCAGATGTTCATTTCTTAATTTGGATGGAATTCTGACACAAACATTGGAGGAATTTTGGGATGAACCCAAAGACCTGTCCTAATAGGGAATGAGGCTGTAGAGCTGCCAGAAGTCTCTCTGAATCTCTGCTAGGTGGAAGAAATGGCCATGAAGAAAGATATGTGCAACAGGAGACAAGGACTCAAATGGCTGTCCCAGGAAAGGTGCGAGGACCAAGTTCAGATCCTGTGGAAATAAAAGGTTTCTCACCAGAAGAACTGTCATCAAACATTCTCATGCCATAGTCTGGTCTAGACTGGCCTTGGGCCTTTCCTCAAAATGAGCTTCTAAAACTTAAAGACTTAATTTCCCCCCACCCCCCTGGCCTCCCCATCATCAGAGATAATCAGACACAGCAGTATTTCTCCTCCAGAGCTCGTTTGAGCCTGGAATCTCTATTAGACCCATTTCTTATCCTCTGATGAGCAGAGCTGAGTTTCTTTTTATCCCGATGGACCTCCGCAAAGTAAGGCAAGACTTGACAGTAGTGATTTTCATTGTTTCAGTTTAGTCACCAATTCTGGTGTCAGAAACTTCTGCCTGTCTGAAGTGAAAAGCATGAAAACATTGCCCCTGTTTCTGGATCCGCATTTGACCTATCCTGACCTACTGCTTTTCACCTGAGGATGCAAGGGCTGGATAGTTCTCATCAACAGAAGCTTGTGCCTGTCTCTTGTTCAAGGTGTCATCACAAACATTCAGAAAGGTTCAGCTGGATTAAGTTACCTAGCTAAGCAGAGTGGATTTACCAGGTCAAGAAAAGTCAATGGCTCCTCCAAAGGGGAGGTCCAGCTTCTTTTTTAGAGGATGTCTCAAGGTGCTCAGAGAGCTATGGTATTCCTTTTCACACTAAGTAAGGAGAGAAGAGAGCTGGTTGATGAAGGAGTGATGTTGAAGCAGCTGATGCCAGTAGGCTCTCCAATAACTAGTTGAAAACTTGAAGAGCTCCAGTGTCCAAGACTCTGCAGGGACTTTGATATACCTTGAATCATGAAACTGGCAGAGCGCTGTAAACATTTCTAGTATGACAGCTAGAAGGTACTACAAGGCCATGAAAAGGTTCATACTGTAAATCATACAGGCTGTAAGCAAGAAAACAAAGGGAATTTTATGTGTTCTGAGAGGAGTTGTGCTGTAGGCTTATGGCTGTGGTTCAGCTGACCTCTTCAGATGAGAAGGGAAAGGGATTGATACACTAGCATGGCATCTCACTCAAAAAATTTTTTCTGTTTTCTCAAGTGAGCTGCAAAATATTAGTCTTGCAGTCCCAAAGATGCTGAACAGCTAAAAGCGAAGTCACAACATCAAGAAGTCCTCTAACTTAGAAAAGAAAGAAAGGAGTACTTAAGAGTGGCTTTGAAACACCAAGGGCAGCCATAAAAGTCCTCAAGGTTACCTTTTGATTCTCTATTTGCATTCCCTGTGTATTTCTGTGAAATACAGAGCATGAATAGCGGGAGGAAACCAAAGATCAGATCTCAGTAGGGCAGCATCTTGTCAAGGGAGACTACATACCCTGTTTGCACACAGCAGCATAGCCTGGAGGGAGGAACTCTTGAACTGATAGCTAGGCATAAAGTTAAGTTTTCAGGCAGTTGAAACAAGGCTGCTTTGGTTTTATTTCATCCATGATCTCCTTAAGGAGTTCTCAGGGAGAGCACCAACCTCCTCACTTTAAACGATAAAACATTCTTGCACTAAGGCTTATAAGGCTTATTCTCCCAGATCTTAGGTATTGCTTTTGGTGCTCTTTGCTTAACTTTATGGAATAAACTAGGTCTCTCACTTATCTTTTAACTATGCCTAGTAGTAAGTGTGATCTCAATGTGAACCAGATACACCTTAAAGGCATTAAATCCTTATTGGGATACAGTGAATGTATTATCAGGGCAGAGAGGCATGCTTACAGAGCATCTGTTTCCCCAAATGTGTGCTGAGAGCTTGGGAGTGAGAATCCCATCATCCCTGCAATGACTGCTGTCAGATAGTGCTGGAACCAACATAAAGGATGGGAAAGAAATATCATCAGTGCCCTCTCAGCAAGCTGGAGAAAAGATGGCTGGATATGGAGAATAGTCACGTTTGCCACATAAAGCCAATAGAGAAAAATAACTTCAAATGCATTGGACTACCAGGATCCAGGAGTAGAGAGTTGAGAGGAAAAGAGGCATGCGGGAGGGGAAGAATCAAGATGCACCTGAAGGTAGGACACAGTCAAGGACCTAGCAAGCTGTTCTTGGCCAACTTAGAGAAAAATTAAGTTGAAAAGAAGTGTAGAATGATACAATATGCTAAGGATTTACTAGTAAAGGAAAGTCAGTAAACATATGGGTATGGGAAAAAAAACAACTGGCAGTGCTCCACATGCTGGGACTCAGCCAAGTTATGCGAGTTCTGCCCCGTAACGCTTGTTCTCACAGCAGGCGGGAAGTGCAGTCTGTGTGCATTGCCCAGACAATGCTATGGCCTCTAGCTCCAGGCTTTGCCAACCAGAGGTCCACAGTGTCAGCATACACTTGGGTGAGCACTGGGAGAAGTGGCACGTGTGCGTGTGGCAGGGCTACATCACGCCTCTGAGGGCAGATGGACACATCAAAATACCCGAGGACTCTCACTCCTCCAGCACCATGGGAGCAATGGGAGACATTAGGGACAGTGTTTGTCTCAGTGGTGGCACATCTTTATTTCTTCCATGTCTAAGTATGTTGGTCAGTACTGGTTGCTTCAAATATTCGTTATTCCAGGAGGAGACCCCAACTTCTTACACAAGCCACTGGGCTTGTAGAGCAGCAGGGCTGATAAGCTCTAGGAAGGTAGCCAGGCAGTAGGGTGGTGCTGGGTATGGCAGCCTGCCAGGATATGTGCCCAGGTTCACAGACATCATTTACCTTGTAGTCCTACATCTTCATAGCAAAGCTTAGCGATACCCAGCCCACACACCTACTCTGGAACAACATTTTCCTTGAAACACTCATTAGACAAAATTAAAGCCACTGCAGATGTGTTTGTTAAAATATAAGGTTCTGTTGACATGGAAAAATTTGGCTGATGCTGCTACACACCTAGAAATAGGCCTGTATAAGCCACTATCCAGATTTTTTAAAAATATTACTGAGTGGTTTAAATGTTACTGTTACTTTCTAAGTAGTCAAACTGAGACACACAATGATCTTTTTTGTTACACAGATGTCTCCACTACTGATTCCATCAGCAGACCTACATCAAGCACTTCTGACAGTGCTTTTGCCTCAGGACAAAACCTGAGTGTTGTGGACACATATTTAGCTAACGGTCGCAAAAGTATTCCAGACGCCTTTAGAAGGCCTTGAACAGAATAAACAAGAAGACAAAAAAGGAAAGATGCCAATTAGAAGAACACAGGTGCACATTCCAAGATAAAGGGAACTTGGCACGAAGAACCTCAATTCGGCAGTTTATCTTAACCAATTAGGCTGAGACAAGTTTCGCATGTTTTAGTTATTATAACCAATTGTGTCCTATGTTTAGGCGCATGTACAGAGTTATTATAACCAATTGCGTCCTATGTTTATGCGCGTGGACAGAGATAGTATAACCAATTATATTTTAGCTTTTGGCGCGTGGACAGCTGATGTTTAGCTTGACAAGGTATATAAGCACGCTATTTGGGCAATAAAGGGAGAACAACTTTAACCGTATCGGTGTCCGGTTGTTACTTGGCTCACGTCTCCAGATGGTTCCCTGCTACACCTGAGGCTCCTCTAGGCGAGCCCTAGTACGTAGCAGTGGTAGTTTAGCCATTGCTGCCCATTTCTGCCCCATAGAGGAGAAAACACAGCAGTGGACAAGACTGTCCTAAACCTTAATTAGCTCAGTGAACATGTGCCATAGCCCTCAATCTCTACACGTTAAGATTGTCCAGAAAACCTCAAAAAATGTGAACTGAATGTAGCGAAACCATAGATGACTTTATGGAGAACCCAGAGGAATGGTTAACAATTATAGCTGAACTTCCCTATTTTTCTCAGTGAAGAGTTAACTCAGATGCCCAGAAATAATGTTTTTAAATTGTTCCGGTATC
The DNA here is from genome assembly GCF_026419915.1 of Harpia harpyja. Classification (NCBI taxonomy): domain Eukaryota; kingdom Metazoa; phylum Chordata; class Aves; order Accipitriformes; family Accipitridae; genus Harpia; species Harpia harpyja. The sequence goes on along the minus strand of NC_068945.1, from coordinate 25,206,124 downwards.
ACTGGTTGGGAAAGGAGACAGATTATCCCAGTTTGCTACATGTGAAGCTTGCTTTGTTTTTTTCCAGATACTGGGGAGGCAGGCAAGGGGACCTAAATCTCTCACCAAATTTTGACAAGTGTAGGGTTTCCTGTGAGCTGCTTTTCAAGGATTCGAGGATTCAACAGAGCCTCGATCCTGGTCTGGACAGTCACCCAGTCTGGTGTGAGCCGTGTGTCACTCCCACAACTCACATATAGGCCATACTTGAAAAGATGTTACCACCTTTTGCCTCCTGGACCAACCTGTTTCTTAATAATCTAGTACTTTATGAAGAAAGGACTCAACCCCAAATCCAGTAAAACATAAAAGACAGAAAACATTGTAAATTAATTAAAAAAATTTAAAAAACCCTAAAATAAAAATATTTTTCAAAGCCTGATTTTTATGCTCATGCCAAAGTTAATCAGTTCCGTTTACTTCCGGCTTCTCTTTGAGATACCCACTTGCAACTTATTTGTATGCACTTGCAGCAACGTTGTGCAATGAAGCAGACTTCCAGGCTTTTGGGTCTTCATGCATCCAAACTGTCTGGCTATGATGCATTTGCAGATGCTTAATTTTAAGCACCACGGAGCTCCATTCCCTGGTCTTACATGCCCATTTTTTGCCAGATCAGGGCTCAGAGAGAAGTTTTGGGAACAGACTTTTTGTCACTTCTTCACACGCACAGCAACCATGCTGACAGCACTGTATGGGGGAAAACAGCACCAGGACTTCCAGATGTAAAATCCTGAATGTGTGTGGTTTCTGGGAGATGGTTCCTGGGAGAAGCCCAGTCCTGCTGCTGTCTGAAGTACATTGAGAAACACCTGAAGAGGAGAAGAAACAACAAAAACACTCACAGCAGCCACTTCCTAGGCTAGAAAACAATGGAATTTTTATTGAACAGAGATGGCTCATAAACACGCTCAAAGGAGTTCCACCTACTGTTCAGCAATGTTCATTGCCATCTGATAATAACCTATGGGGGCAGCTGTATAAAATAGGAATAAAATACCAAATTGCTATATTCATTAATAACTTTGCCTTCCCAATACAGAACCGTATGTTATTTAAAGTCTGAAAATAGACCACAATTGTTAGCATTTAAACCAAACCTTTATGATAACAAATATACAAAAAAGGCAGTCAATATATTAAACATTTAAATCAATAGCATACATTTCTCAGAGGTAAACATTGAGCAAACAAAGCCACCAATGATGTTCAGAAATCAGGTAAAAGTTTCAAGGTCAAGCTCCAAACACTGTAGCTTTCCTAAAGCCATAGTGGTATTACACTTTTATCTAGCCCCTAAATTGAAAACTATGTAGCATGAACATCTGAAAATATAACATTGGCTATCCGGCAGGAAATTGGAAGTTTCTTAAGTCCTCACTGTATTTATATTGAAGCACCTGCAGAGACAGAGGGCAGTAGGAGTTAAGCACTTTGTTTTGCAAGGTTGGGGTTTTAGTTCTGTTATAAATGAGGGCAACAGCATCCTCATACCAAACACGAATTCCAGCACTGACAAAAGAGAAGTATTGGCCTGATAAACTGCATGAAGAATCAGCCTTGCAACTTGTGTTAAACAGAATGGGACTCGCATACCTGCCTATTTACTGAAAGCCTGGGCTATTTCTACTGCACAGAAAAAGTCTCCTTCAGTAGTTGATCTAATGCCTGAGTTTGAAAGCTTGGGATACATACATACGCTCAAAAATAATGTGACAAATTTACTATCAATAAAAACATGTTTTAATGCCAACAACTAATAAAAGTTCATATGCAATATTGCTCACAACATAAATGTACAATTTGCACAAAACATGGCTCTTCAACATGAATATTTTGCAAGCTACAATATATATATATAATATGTATAATTTCTCTTCTTAAAGAATTATATGCCAGAGTGCATGCAAAGAACTTCAAAGCAGTAACACAACAGGAGCAATCACTTGTTTACAGATTACTGAAACCATTCAATACAGAAACACTGGGCTATTAGATAACAGACAGACAGATAGGTAGATGTATATACACACTGCTTTTTTGTGGACCTTCCCATGTTACACCAGCAGTGTGGATTCCTTATAAGCTCAGACCCCTATGAAAGACTGATCCAAGTAGGGCTCTGAATGTTCTCCACACTCTTTGACCATAAATCACTTCTGTTGGAGACGACAGCAAAGGAGGCACTTGTCCTTTAGCCAGGAGTGGAGGCAAGCAATCTTCTCCATAGCCAACATCTGTTCCAATTCCTGCTCCTTCATTTCTAAGCAGTGGGTGGTGAGCATCTATCCATCCTATGTTTTGGCTGGTCCCAAGCAGCCTCCTGCAGCCTTTACAGTTGGAAACCCAAGACTGGACAATCTGGATCTCCTAAACAGCAGTGCACAGCACTGCCACCGTTCTAGTCAGATATGTACAAGGAATGACACGTATCCTCTGGTTTAAAATTTACATAGAGTATATACATATAAAGCTATTCTATCAAGGTGCAAGTTTATTATTCTCTGGTGTGTTCCAACGAAGATTTCTTAAAAACCTTTATACACACCCACCAGGAGAGTTTACAGAAAGTTGACATTTTGTCATAGTTCATTACGTAGGCTTCGTTCTGCAAACTCCGTAATGGAAACTCCCATTACTTTCCCTTGGAGTTCTGCCTATGCACAGGACGGGAATTGGTAGACTACAGTCATGTCTAATATAATTTCCTTGACTTCAGTACATTTTTAACTGGGGTGAATTGGCACCATGTGGGGTTTTTTTCCAGGAAGTCATCAATCTCTACGAAGCAAGGCAGGACATGTAACTGGACATCAAGGGGTTTGCAGTTCATGTGCCCAGTCCAGCTTTCCTTGCTTTTGATGGGACTGTGGTATGTGAAGCTAGCACAGTTTGGCTCTAAGGGTATGTCTGGAAGTCCTTGGCACTATTTTACACTAGCTGATGGCAGGCAAAGCCCTCAAGGAAACTTAAAAAAAAAAGACTAAATGTAATTTACTAAGCAGTAAACATCATACTGATCCACTAAACAGACGGATATGGAATGCAACTTGTCTAAAATTAGAATGGTTGATGTTTTCTTAGGCAGGTCTAAACTCATAAAAATCTTTCCCACCCCATGCAGGCCTCATTCTGCAGCATGTAAATATATGATGCTTCTAATAAAGTCATTGGAAACGCGAAGCCTGTGATCAATGAGCAGAAGGAAAGCCTACCCTCTCCCATTTCTCTTCAGCAAAAACCTCAAAATTGTGCAACTAACTCATGTAACATAAGTACATGTTTACGATCCCTGCTGAAGTAGGGCTGCTGTGTGCAATGACAGCAGGATTTGGCTTTCAGCCTTTATGGTGTACCAACCACAACTGTGCAGATGACTGGATGGGAAATTATATCTGCTAGTGCATTAAAAAACCATACAGCCTTGCAGTAACTCCCATTAAAGATTCCCACAGACTTCATGAGAGAGAGAGAGCAGACTTTAACAAGTGCATGTTCTGCACCACTGGAGCTAAGTTTCTCAAAGATCCTTTCCTAATACCATTTTCTTCCATTTTGTAACTTGATTATAATGAGGCATTCAAAGCAGAGGATTTGCACATGTCCTCTCAAGCTAAAGAGAGTATTTCACACTAGAAACAAAGATCTGGTTAGTCTTTCTCTTTTTCAGAGTAATACAACAATAAAAAACCAACTTGCTGGTTTCACATGCTGCCCTGCCTTTGTACAGTGTTAACAAAACGACATCTAGCAACGACAAATGAATCATAATCTCACTGGAGATTTTAAAAGGATCAGCATCAGACAGAATGGGGTTTAAGATAGCCTAAAGTGCGCTTCGAGAAGATGCTTTCAGAGTTTTCCCAACCTTTATGCTAAAGACCTGATTATGTGACAGAACACGTAAAGGTTTCTGATCTTGCTCACTGAATACATTATACTCCAGGGAAACTTATGTTCATTTTAAAAACAGTAATTAAAAAAAATCAAAAGAATTTAAATACAAACACACATTTTAAAATAAAGTTCACGTGGTGGACACAGTGGACAAAAGCTGCTGCTTCAAATTATGGCTGAGCTCCATAAATACATTCCCTTCTACCTCGTTTCAGAGCAGTGTCTTCGGTGGAATGGTTTGCTCTGGAACATTAACAGCATGAAACAGGCAATTTTCAAAAGCATCTAACAGACTTGAGAGACTGACATCTTCGAACAAGCTGCAGATGTCTATCTGTCTTTTTGAGGAAAAATATTTGGTTCCAGAAACATTTGTATTTCTTAGCTATACTCTATTGAAAAACATGTGCCATCCTATTGTCTATACTCTGACTCTCTGCTATTTTATTTTTATCCATCATAAATGGATAAGCAAAGGGGAAGAAAGTTTCACCTGTGTTGTTAATTGTAGATGACCTCAAACATGCCTGTGAAGCCACAAACCAGCATTTAAGCTACAGCTGTGGGATGGAGGACAATATCTCTGTGTTTGCTGATGATTACTGTTGGGTTGTGTGATCTTTCATTTGTTTCTCAATAAAAATGAAGTGAAACCTTCCCATACAACCCCAACAATGGACAGCAGCAAACAAAACTACTCTGCTAGAAAAAAACCCAAACCCAAATTCATAACAATTGTAACAAATGCAATTAGGAGTCTGCCTAAAACCTGCAAAAACCCAAGATTACACTTGATGGTTCTGCACTGTTCTAGAAACCATCTTATTTCTAGCATATCCTTTCCTCTTGTTTTCATTTTTCTTTTCTAGCTTTAAGTCCAAAGACATCTCAGGGACAAGTGGGAGTGGATGTGAAGAGGGAGGAAGGAAGCAAAGAGTTTTCCCACAGACAGTGCTAGCTCTTCGTCTTTTCAGGATGCTCGCACTGGGATTTCCCCATTCAGCTGTTGTTTTCAATGGTAAACATAAAGATACAAAACCAGCCCTTCAGAAGTGGATGACAGAGGAAGGATTGCTTCCCCATGTAAAGATCAAGATTGTGCTTTCTAATTACAACTATGCATTCGGCTTGGAAAGTGCGAGATGTGCAAAGACTTCAAAGGTGACATAGTATGAAAGAGAGATGGAAAACAGACCTAATCCACAGACTAGAAAAATCAATAAAAAGGCTTCCAGCGATTTTAATGGGGCAAACTTCATCATGCTTTCATGTTTGGTTTGTGAAAGATGTTATAGTAGCATCTTAACTTGTATTTTTCCTAGAACATTCATATATCTTTCATTTAACATGTAAATTACTTCTTGAACTTTGTATCAAATATTTATAAATGCTAAACTAGGTACAAAATGAAACCCAGTTGGGAAAGTGGAGCAGAGGGAGGTTTAGCTGCACTAATGGATACTGCATTAATGCCTAGCATCAAGGAAGGCTGACTGTCATTAACAAGAAAACTCACTACAAACATGATTTCATGCCTCGTAACATATCCCGTAGATCTATTTACTGTTTGTCTCTCTCTCTCCCTCTCTCTCACACATACGAACACACAGATAACTATGGACAGAAAATCCAAAGCATTACATATGCTTAACCTTTTCTTCCCTAAAAAAACCCCAAACCAACCAACACAACACCAAAACCCACAAAGAAGCAGAAAATCCACGGCTCGGATGATACAGAACAAATTATTTTACAATGCCACTTCTGTCCTGAATGACTTGAGATGCTTTCCAGACTTCAACCTAACCAAAAGCCTGCTCTGAGGATAACTAATGCACAAATGGCATTACAACAAGCTTACAGGTGAGCGGGACTCAAGGACACTCTAGTAGCCCACCTGTTACTGGGTGTGTGTATGTGTGTGTGAGAGAGTGTTGTATTTCCTGTGGTTTTTTTCTACTGGTCTTCACTATGATTCAAAAAACGCAGGATCCGGATCCCTCTGCTGTGTGGTAAGCTGGCAGAGTGAAGAGAGAGTGGGGAAAGAGAGCATTGATCTTATCTTGGGGCTTTAAACACCAGAGATGCATTATTCAACCTTCCACATAATGCTGAGGAGATCAGTAAAAGGAATGTCCTGCATTGCAGAGAGTGGGATTTACTTATTTACTGTATGCATAATGCTCAGGCACCATTACTCCCCACTGGTACAGCACATATGGCTGTACAGCAGCTGCAACACTCAGAGAAATACGGACCGGAAGCAACATACTGGTCAAAATGTACTGATGGGACCTAAAATAGGTCAAGTTTTTCTAGTATTAATTGGAAGTTAGCCAGGAACATGAGGTCAAGAAGCTCTCAGATACTTCCCTTTAGTCCTTGTATTCTTCAATGGATAGACATAAACTCACAACTCAAGGAAGACTGCACATTTTACCACGTCCCCAAATGGCACAATTAGTCACTGGCTCAATAACTGCAAGGCAAAAATCGGTCCCCAAGGTATTAAACTGACTGTCCCAAATTTGTCTATCAGTGGTCTACCCAGGCTTGAGCAGGTGAAGCAGGGTATTTGATCAAGTGAATGCTTGGATGCTGGGGAAGCAGCTTTCACTCTGATGAGGCTCCAGGGGCTTCCTGTGCTCCTTCCTACCTTCTGCCCCAGTGAGGCGCAGCCAGCGCTGGGGCGCAGGGGCTTTCAACCATGCTCAGGAGCAAATCTCAGCCCGCAGATGTGCTGTGAGCTCTTTAAAAGCTATGCAGAACAGGGAGAACCAGACTTTGGAAAGGCTCATTTGAAAGCCTCTCACGTAGTAAGCTATAGGATAGTCAATTTATCCACTGCTGGGAAGGGGAAAGGGTAAGGCTGGACTCTTCTTGAACCTGTGGCTTGAACAAGTCCAGATGTTCTGAACCATGTTAATCCATCCCTGCCAGAACATATGAGGTGTTAAGGCTTTGACCTTAATTAATTAAAATGACCTCCTAACACACTGGCTTTTTCTAAAGTGGCTTTCTTTTTTGTGTGTGTCTGAGCATCTCCATTTTCTAATGTGGCTTATTTTAAACCATGAATGATTTCTGATTGGGTATTTCAGAGAGTTTTTTTCCCTGTCTTTGTTTGCTTTAGAAAGGCAATAAGAAACAAGATTGCCTCACTGTGCTGGGCAAAGCCGAGTAATGGAAGTTTTAATGAAAACACAGCAGCAGAGATGATGGGAAGTGGAAAGACCAAAGTTAACCACACAAAGGGGTTCAGGCAAATTTGATCTTGCAGCTGCAGCACTGGAGATATTTATAAGGACAAAGAAAAACTACCAATTGCTAGTGCTCCATGGCCATATCTGAGCAGTGGGACCAAGCAAACCCTCTGTGTGAGCTCTGAAGAGACCAGAGCCAACTGGGCTGGTTGGGGATGCCAAGCAGGGGCTGGGAGATGGGGCTGCTTCCTCCTCTCCTGCCTTCTGCCCTCCCCTCCGATTTCATGGAAGCTCTGAGTTGGGAGAACAAATGAAGCAGGAAAAGGGGAACACTATACCTCTGGAATCCAAGGCAAAGATCTGGGATTAGACATTCAAATTCTTGTACCTAATCCTCTTCCCTTACCGAGACCTCTTCATTAGCGTGCCATCCAACACAGACAGAAAACTGTGCCTAATCTAAGCATGCCCATTTACACAGTGTCATCACCTCTTCAGGATGAAAGAGCAAAACTGTAAGCCTGAAGAAGGATGAAAAATGCCTCTCCAAAGGAAAACAAACACCAAAATTGCTGTTCTGGTACATTACATACAATCAGGTGGACAGATTTAGTCAGCTAAACAACATAGCTTGCAAAACACGAGATGTTTGTAGAATTTAACCTATCCAGCCAATGCAACCTCTCTTGTAAGTTGCTGCCATGTCTCCTGGGTGTTTTAGTGACAAGCAGTCCAAGCAAAGCACAAAAAGCATCGTGTACTGAGACTACTGACTTGAGAACGTGAGATACCACATTTTGAGCCCTCTGCACGCACCTAAGATAAACACACACTAGGCCATCCGTGGCTGTTCCATGCAAGGAACCTTGAACCAAGCCGAAAGAATGACAGTTTAATGGCAACAAAAAGAAATTGAATACCCCCCTCCTATCCACACTGAGCTTGCTTCCCCAGTTCTCAGGCTCAGTGAAGGCAGCTGACAAATGCCCATTAGCTTCTGCGGGTTTCCAGATTTTCCTTCCGCTTTGGGCATTGCATTTGTAATGTTTTCAGCAGCGGTCTCACTGAACTCACGGATCATTGACTCACAGCTGAAGACTCAGCTTTGCTATTTTTTGCCCTTGGAGGCCAGTTATAAATGGTAGGTCAGGTGCAATTCTACTGAAAATGTGATAATCTGGTCAGTGGGCAGCCTCAGTTTTCACCTACTGCAGGTAACGGTCCCTACCTCAAAATAAATAAGTTAAAAAACTAACAAAACATTAATTTTGTTATAAATGTATGGAAGATATGATTGGAAGTGCTGTGAGTTAGAGATATAAATGTTGTGCTTGTAGGCAGACATCTAAAATTAGTGATGTGCTCATCTATGGGGGTTTCAGATATTATTTGACTGCTATTTCAAGGCTAACTTTCTGCAAGCTGGTGTATTAAATATTAGGACAAATCCTAAGCAGCTTTTTAAATGCATATCTATTTCAACATCTCTGGGCCAGAGGACGAAAGCAACATCAGGCCCTTCATTTCTGTAAAGCGCTTGCAGAGCCTCACATGAAAGACACTTTGTCAAACAAACTACCTTCAAGTCTTTGACTTTAGGTAACTCTCTTCAAAAAAAAAAAAAATTCATCCACTAACTTCAGAGGCAGCTTTACTGAATGCAGGCTTCAGGATGTCATCTTGCAGCAATATTTTTAAGACAGTCAGCTCCTGAGGGACACCAAATACCTGCAACTGACTTCGACAAGTTCTGCAGGTTCTCAGCTTCTCCTAGGATTTAACCCACAGACAAAGAGTCCTAGGAGTGGCTTTTTCTCTAGGATGGCCTGAGCCTTGCCTTGAGTATGTGGATGTGTGAACTTCAACACCACCTGTATTTTTCCTGAACACAAAACCCCCACTTAAACAGGGTCCTGTATGCCTGAGTCTTCACAGACCTAGAGTTGCACTGCATGCCATTACAGAACCCTCCTCTGATTTTAGACAGGTACAAGGGGGGAAGAAGAGATGCTCTTTCTTTTTTTTCACTGCACCACCTCAGAGCACTTCATTTCAGTACAAACTGAGGAATTCCCTTTTTTCTTTTAATCTTCAAAGAGCAGCACATTGTGCTACACTCTGAAACAAAACTAGAATTTCCGAAAGCCCCGAGCACACCACACACTGCAGCCCATCCAGGACTTGTGCAATGTTTGGTATGAAGCCAGTGGATATTCAATACGAAAAGGCTCAGTGTCAAAAGCAGCATGCAGAGGATTCAGCAAGCAGCTTTCATTGGTGCCAATAGAAGCCTGGCTACTAAGCCTTCACACCTCTTTAAAGATGTTTCCTCTGTCTTTAACAGACATTTGCACAAATCTACTCCGAAGCTGAGACCAAGCAGGCAAAGTTTTAGCTGGGGAAAAAAAAGTCTTAGCCATTAAGAAAGCTGGCCCTTTTCCAGAATGGAGAGCATCTGGCCACCAGCTGTGTTTAGAGGACAGCAGGCGTAAGGAATATATCAGGGGAAAATCTGAGAAACAAGTAGACAGTGCTGAAATTTGTCGTGAAAAGAATACCAGCCCTTCTCTGTGATGTCTAAAACCTCTGCCCTCCTACATTCCCCATCCTTTTCTCTTCCCAGCTCTCAAGACAATTACTGGAAAATCGCCCATTCAGGAGGACACAGATACCCTTTCTGGGCTTGGGAAGGGATCCAGCAGGGCTCTAGAGTAAAAAAACTGGGAAGTGTGGAAACTGGCAGCACGTGAGGCAAAGTGAAAATGTGAGGAAATTCTGGAAACTAAGGGAGGACACTTGTAGAGAGGCAGAAAGAAAGATTTGCAGTGAGGCAGGGGCAGGATGCCTGTAAGTCCTCAAATATTACAGAAGTGGATTAGTATAAAAAAGACAGATTGAAAGGAACCGAAACAGCCCTCCACACATTACAGGCTGGAAAGTTACGATTAAAAAAAACAAAAAAAGAAAGAAAGAAAGAAAGAAAGAAAGAAAGAAAGAAAAAGAAAATCACAAGTTTTTCTAATGATGTTGTATTTTTTTCCATTTCACCTAGATTGGAGGCAATATTTTCCCTCAAAATTCGTAAATTATTGCAACTCATACAAAGACTAAAGAAGTAGAAGGCTTTTTATTTTCTAAGATGGTAACAACATCTCTCTAAAAAATGCTAATAAAATGCTCTGCTGGAAAGAGCCTTATCTGATAGTGATGGTATTCACGGGCACCCGCCGAAACTCACACTGCTTTTTAGATTAAATTGACAACAGAGCCCTTCCCCCTCAGCCCCAGATTAATGGAATGAAAAATCCACGCAGGAAGCCACATACAATAAAGTTTGGAGATTATGAAACAGGCTAGAAGACAGGATCAGAATTGCAATTGATCTTGATGAAGTGGGGAAATTGCCCCAATTAAAGCAGAACAAATGCACTAAAGACAAGTTGAAAGTGTTATACTTTGGAAGGTATAGTAAACAAATGCACAAATAAAAATGCAAAGTTCTGGGAAAGCAGCAGTGAATTACCCAGGAATTATAACAGAAGACAGACTAGCTCAAAGTCAGCCATGGGATGTTCTTGTAGAAAATATTGCAGGATATATTTTCTGATATGCTTTACATAAACCACAGGAGACAGTTACTCTGCTTTGCTTGTTACTGTATAAAACCCCTGTGGGAGTACTGCATTTTGGGGAAATTGGGGAGTCATGAAGGGAATGCCAGCAAAAATCAGAGACCTAGAAAATACTAGCAAAGGAACTAGGAAAGTAGGATAATTCCTCTCATACATAGAATAATCTTGTAAGAAGATCTTGTAAGAGCATCTGTTCCTCCTGTCAATCAGGGCTTGAAGGAAAAGTGGCTCAATTTGCAGTAAAAAAATTCCAAATAGTCTCTTAAGAAAACCTTCTGATTACGAGGTTGGTGAAGATCATGGATGCTCGTCGCTGGACGTTTCAAAAGTCTGCAAGCTGCACACTGTCTGGTGTGGTTCAGCTAGACCTCACCCAGCCTCACAGCAGGCGAGGTGGACTAAAATCGCAGTTTTCAAACTCTGGTCTGTGGATCCACAAAGGTCTGCTGACTACTTCCAGGAGAAATAAATGCCAGGGTTACACGGGGGCTGGCTCTTCTGCTGGCAAAAGTGATGGGGGTCACAGGTCGAATAAGAATTGAAAGTCATGATTCTTTTTTTTTAAGGTTCCTTTCAGCTATACATCTATGACTTTGGGATTACCAGTGTTCTGAAGGGCAAAAGTTATTCCCTTATAAATCAAGAGCCGCAATCTCTTCCTGTAACAGCTTTGAACAATAGCTTCTTGGGGCTTGTTCTCTCCTACCATTTGCTAGACACCAGCAAAGCAGATCTCGCGGCAGCAGCGGGTGCCACGCTTTCTGTTGTGCTCAGCCATTCGATTCACAAGCCTCCGAAGGAGCAACGGGACACACGAATGCACGGGCTGATGCAGCTCTGCTGGCAGACTTGCGCAGCGCGTGTTCGGAGGCAGCTGCGCTCTGTCCCTAGAGCCTTTGGCTCATGTTTGCCTTTGAGTGCCCAAACACACTGACCACTCCGTTCACGTACCACCATCGAAGGACATATTAAGCCCTTTACCTCTGAAAGAAAAGCAGCAGATGTTACCACAGATACTCTCAACTCATCAGAAGAACAACTAGCACAGTTACCAGCGTTTCCTTCCTAATGAGTCCAGGCAGGTTCCTACAAAATGCTCACAAGACGTCACCTTCCAGGGGCAGCCTGTGCACACAGGACTCTACATCCCCTTACCAAAGCGCAGTTAGTATTTGAGCTAGAAACAGGGGCACAACACCCGTGGCTATCATTATAGCATTAGATGCCAGACTATCCACAAGCATACTTGTGGGCATGTTTCCCAGAAAAAGCTATTTTGCCTATAGATATATGCGTATGCAACTCCCGATGACTTCGTTGGGCACTACGCATGTACCCAAGGGAAGAATTTTAGTATCATGATTATTGTTTGAAAAAATTTGCTATTTTAAACCATGAAGCTGTGGGGTGAGGTCTGCTCCTATCTAGTTATCATTGACATGGAAGGATGGGTTTCCATGGATGAGGACCTCACCAAATGACACAAGCACCCCTGCGTGTTGCTATTGCATCAACCATGGTCTCACTTCTCTAAGATCACAACATTCACATAGAAGTTGCCATTACCTATATGTTCCAGACAACATCTTGTGTGAACATCTACTATGCAGAAAACAAAAGTCTAATTGACTGACACACTGTGTCTCTGCGACATTAATGACAGTTTAGACATTTTTGTAATTTGTTGCAGGAACTGTAGAGGCTTTAAAAGACCAAGCACACAGGAGGATTTACACCTCAGAGTCATAAAACAGCTTCCTACCATGTTGATTACTAAAGCCAAAACTGTGTTCTCTGAGCATGCCAAAAGCTATCGGCATGGAAGAGCACCTGACATAGATACTTCAACAAAAGAACAAGAGGTTAACATGCACTGTCAAAATAAAACTTCTAAAGTCTATGAACTGGGCACAGTTTCTGAACAGCATGCTAGAAAATAAATATATTAACGTCTCTCTGCCATGGAGAAGGCAACATCTTTGCCTACTTCTTGCTGTGGTTTTCAGAGACAGAGCATCAGGAATGTTGTGGCACGTAGCCGATTTGTCTTGCTAACAATAAGCTGCAAAAGAAACGAAGCTTTGACATTAAATCACATCCCCCATCCCAACCCACCCAAACCCTGCATTGTAGATAACCTATACATTCTCAGGATACAGTGAGAAATCATTCTATAGTACATATTTAATTATAATTTAAAAAAGTCTAACTTGGACACAATCTCTGGCCAGTAGCAAAGTATCAACACATTACTGAAGTAAAGATCTGTTATTATCCCTTCACTGTAACAAACAGAAATCAGCATCTCGAGAAGGGTCTCCAGGGGTATCATATCACAACCAATCGCACCAAATAAAAAAATATGCTAATTTCACAAATGAAGTTTGACAAGAAGTAACATTGCATTTGTCTTGGCGAAACAAAGCACAAACATAACATTTCACAGGTACAGTTACCATGCAAATGCATGTTGAGTTTGTCATTGTTTTTAACCCCAAATCACGAGTAGCATGCAGTTCTCCTGCCCCCCCAACTACTGTATTAGAGATAGTCTGGGTAATGTACCTCTTTGGTGTAACCATAGCCTGTTAGGCAGGATTATACCACCCTAGGAAAGAATACAAGCAAAACTTGATCATATATATGTTTACACAATGTACATTTTACCATTTAAAAAAACAAAACATGTTACATAGATTCTCAAACACAGCTCTGTCAAAAATGAAATTTTAAGCTTAAGAAATAGTTTTTAAACTACAAGGCCACCCCATTATTTTTTATGAACAATTTAAAAAGTTCCCACTCTTAAAAATCTGCCAGTATATTTCCTCAGCTGTAACAGTCTTACCCACTCTCTAATACAGTTGATCTTTGCTCGACAGCAATAACAGTTCTTACATTTCTTAAATGCATGAGATAATGGACTCCAGGATAGATATAGTTCTTAAATGTGTAACACTGGAACAAATCCACCTTAAACGATTAACCGGTCAATTCAGGCGTTTCCCTGCACCACTGCTCAGGCAGGGGCTTCTGCTGTTCACTGATGTGAGTTCTGGCTTTTGTTGGCATCGAGCTCCATGACGACGCGCGTGTGTTCAGAATTTGAGTACAACAGCGATTCACTGGATACTCTTATACCCCGTTTGCTCAAAAACACGGAGGAGCTTTGTTTTCTATATTCCCTCATCCAAACAGAGCTGCAGTCCCAGCACAGCACCTTTGGCCAAAACAGAACTATTTGGATGCGAAGTAGAATTTTTAAATTTTTTTTTTTTTGTAGTCATTTAAGCAACCGCAACGGGATTAAGCAACTGCAACAGCAGACTTAACTTGCAGGGTCTTTATTAGAGGGTTACCGTCTTCCTCAGCTTTACACAATGGAGCCCTTTGAAGAAGACAAATGAATTGACTGAATCCTTGTGGCCAACGTCCTCTGTAAGTCCTGTAGTACATTTTGACCAGACGTTTCTCCATTCTTGTCATACAACAGCTGTTTGAAAGCTTCGTTTTCAATGAGGACCATCATATTTTTTAGAAAGTAGCCTTCACAATAGGAAGAAAGTTCTGTCACTCCGAGAAACTACAAGAAGTGAAATTAGAGAAAGATAACCATTCTGATAAAACCCACTCAGCAAATACAGTGCATAAGAGCTGCACACAAACAAATACACAAAGTAAGCCTTTCAGACAGGCACAGTAACACTTATGGATATATATGCGTGGAGGGGAAGGAGTTAATCAAACAGTATTTTATGCTGATGATTCTGATAACAATTCCATGTTATAAAGCCCTTGTTGTTCAGGAAACAAACTTCCAGGGGCTGAAGCTTTGCTCCCTTGGACATTGGTGGGATTTTTGCCACAGAGTTCAGCAGACCCATGATTTCATGCTTGAAGTTACACCCTAAAACTACAGGTTTGGGAAAACATACTACAGACCAAGTTTCACAAATGCCATCCTTAGCAAGGATGGCACATATGACTGCAGAAACCTGTCATGCAAAGTTTCATGCTTTGAGGAGAAATGGAGGTTTGTAGAGCACGTGGTTTGGGGCGGTCAGTATCTCCCTTACATTGGACACTATGTCAGGGTAATAGGCAGGGATACTGTAATGTGTGAGCAAACCTCAAATGTGCGAGTGAAAATGTATGAGCAAACCTTAAATGACCCATACTGGTCATTTGATGGGTGACCCGTACCGGTCATCACCCACTGGCTAGATCCTGTGGTCATATAAAGAGTATAGCCGTGATATTCCACTCTAGGTGTAATGATAAGCCATGCAAGTGTAGAGAGCAGTGCTCAGCCCATCCTCCTGCCCAGGTCAGCTCCTGCCAGCTCCAAGCTCTGAGTAAAGCAGGAACCTTTGGCTGCGAGGTGCAGCCTGAAGGGCCAGAACTGCTGGGGCATTGCATAGCTTTGGGTCCAGACTGGAACAACTACACAGCAGTGTTGCCCACTACCACCTTATCACGTTCAGAACTAAGAATGGAAATTGCTAAAAAATGAAAAAAAAGGGAAAAAAAGAAAATACAGATTAGGGCTATGTAGGACCTGTCTTCCCAAGGAGAATGAATGAATTTAACTTGATTTCCAACATGCAAGTTTTCATCAACTTATGAGTGCATTATTTTGCACCTGGATGTGACAGCATGTGTGTGAATCTGTATTCTTCTCTGAAATACCATTCATCCCTATTCATTACTTCAATATATTTATGAGATTGAGGAAATAATGTACTTTTTTTTTCTTTTTCAGATTTGTTCTGAGGCCCAGATTGCAATCTGTGCAAGTGCTGAGTGTTTTAGGCATGTATTTGACACTCCAAATGATTTTGTTGGGAGTTTGGGGGCATTCATATAAAACACAACTGGTATCTAGTGGTAACTAATCAATCACCATTATAAATCCAATTTGCCCAGTTACTTCATTTCTTTCTGGGAGTAAAGAACAGTGACAAAGGCTTTGAAAAATGAAACCCTTAAAGTGATACTTGTCAAATGAATGCCTTTGCAGATGTTGGGCCCAACGCTGTTTAATATCTTCATAATTGATCTGGGTGATGGGATCAAGTGTACCCTGATGAAGTTTGCTGATGATACCAAACTGAGTGGGGAAGCGGACACTTTGGAAGGGAGAGCCACCCTGCAGGATGGGCTGGAAGAGTGGGCTAACAAGACCCTTACGAAGTTCAACAAAGACAAGTGTAAGGTCTTGCACCTGGGAAAACATAATCCAGGAGTGCGGCACAGGCTGGGATCTACCCAGCTGGGGAGCAGCTCTGTGGAAAGGGACCTGGGGATCCTGGTGGACAACAAGCTCAGTATGAGTGAACAGTTTGCTGCTGCGGCAAAGAAAGCCACAGGATGCTGGGTTGCATCAGCAAGAGCATCACCAGCAGAGATAAAGTCATTATCCCACTCTACTCAGCGCTTGTCAGGCCACACCTGGAATACTGTGTACAGTTTTGGTTCCCACTATGCAAAAAAGCTGTGGACAGGCTGGAGAGGGTCCAGAGAAGGGCCACAAAGATGATCAAAGGACTGGGAAGCCTGCCACATGAGGAAAAGCTGAGAGAACTGGGTTTGTTCAGCCTTGAGAAAAGAAGGCTTAGGGGAGACCTTATCACCATGTTCCAGTATTTAAAGGGTGGCTACAAAGAAAATGGAGGCTCCCTTTTTACAAGGAGTCACATGGAAAAGACGAGGGGTAATGGGTACAAGTTACTCCTGGGGAAATTCTGACTGGACACGATGAAAATTTTGCAGTGAGAACAATCAGCCATTGGAATAATCTCCCCAGGGAAGTGGTGGATTCCCCAACACTGGACACTTTCAAGATTCAGCTGGACAGGGTGCTGGGCCAACTTGTCTGCACTGTGCTTTTGCCAAGAAAGATTGGACCAGATGATCCTTGAGATCCCTTCCAACCTGGTATTCTACGTTCCTATGTTGCCATTTTAAGAACGGAAAGCCCATAAGGATTTTAATACTCTCAGTTCAGCTTTCAAATTGCAAATGTGACCAAATCCACATTGTCTCACCTTCCTACCGGTACTTCACTTCTTTAACCGAGGGTCTCAATCTCTTGTTCCTACAGCTCCTTTTACACAGCTCACCACCCTGCTAAACACTGTTCTACAACCTAGGCCCCCACCACAGCTTTCCAAATCTATTCTCACTTCATGCTATGCTTCCACCAAATCATACCTTTCTCTCAATCACGATGACAAAGACCGTGCTCCATGTGTCTCTGGGCCAACCTGCTCGCACTTCTCCATTTGGAAAGGCAGGTCTCAGCATCGCCTGAGTTCCTGCAGGTACAGCTGAGCTTGCAAAATAGCAAGGACTAGAAATGGTACCTGCAATGGGAGCAAGGTACTCAAAACCTGCTCCTGGCTGATGTGGTGGTTCCTGGCTTCGGTACCTGCTCACTTTATTCCCATCCTCACAGCGGTCTAACATGAGCTTTTTCCACACTTCAAAGAGCAACATGGCAAAGCAGACAGTTGGCTGGCAAGCTGCGCTTGAACCGCTTGTGAGCTCCCCTGGCTCATCAGGACCATCTGGCCTCTTCCGCCACATAGCGTTATCTCGTATTCACATAACAAACAAATGAAGCTACTGTGTGACAGGAGCACTCCAGGCAGAACGATCTGTGCTCAGATTAATCACCTGCACATCACACAGACTGGGAGCAAAAAGATGAAGCGTCTTCTCTGCTCTGCAGACAGCGTAATAGAGAGGCATCTGAACTAGCTTTAAATGTGTGAGTTCAGGTCCTGGAAACCTTCTAGCTGTAGCAGTATGAAGCTTAGCCCTGGTAATTTACTGGAAGCGGGGTAAATTAGCCCACGCAGACAGAGCTCTAGGATGATGTGGCTTAACTAATTCCAGAAGTTAAGATTTCATTCACAGCTAGCTTGGCTATCTCTGCAATGCACTACCCACGTCAGTGCAAACACAACCCTGGCCGTAAAAGCCTCTCAAGTATACCATTTCCACTGCCTCCACTGGGAGATGCAGGCAAAAAACTTGCAGGCTGGGGCCCTTACAGGCAAACGAGGAGCTGGATTTAGTCACTGGGTTTGTTCAGTCCCAGCATCAGCAGTGTACAAGTCCCTCAGACAGGTCTAAAGCTCCGTGTAAGAATTTTCTTCCATCAGGATGTAAATAACAAGCCACGTTTCACAACTCAAAGAAAACGTGATTTTAAAACAACATTATTCGTTTTACTTTTAGTAACAGTAATACAAATCGAGAAGTTCCCACATGAGCTAGGAGAGAAATGAAATATTTTTCAAAAGATTCCTGCATTGCTGGGTTTTTTTTTCCTATTACAATAAATGGAACTGCAGATACACCTCATTTCTTATTCATTTTATAGGTGGAACTTTATGCTATTTCAAACACTGATTGCACGTTATCTGTACATCAAGACCTAACATTACTACTCTCTGTAGGAAATACCTGATGATGGGAATGGAGGTCAGATCTGCAGGGGTTTGGAGCAATCTGCAGGATTACTCTGTTCAATCAAACCTCCATGTCATGCTGCACCATTTTATCTTTTGTATAGACCATGTAAGTTACAGAAAAAAAACCATCTAAGGAATACTTTAAAAATATGTCATTGCAACTATTTGTGTGTCATTTCCATCTTCCAACTGAAAGTCTAACGACTAAGCACACAAGAGGAGGAGAAAAACTGAAACTGATCAATGTGGATACCACCTCCATCAATGAGCGAAAATAGGTTTTCTGGGTCAAAAAATGCCATGCTTTTATGCCTAATGACTTAGGCCCCCTCACAAGCTAAGTAAGTAATTTGATTCCAATAAGAAGCTGTGAATCTCTCCTCTCCAAGACATAAAATTCTCATTACTATCCTTGCACGGCTCAGAGACATTGCACTTTGGCAATGTGGCATTTTTATATATTGACAAGCTGTCACCAGCATTGAGTATATCACCCCAGTGGGCTTCAGGCAGGAGAAAACAGGGAATTGTAATGGGAAAATGCAGCTTGGAAGGTGAAAGAGAGGTGTCTTATTCAGTTAGGTGATTCCTGTTGAATAACTCAGCAGTTTGGGTTGCCATGATAAGGGATAGGTCTGCCACATGCTGGTACACGCAAATTGAGTTTGAAGCACTTGGAGAAGGGAGTGAGCAGTTGCCATGGCTGCTCTTACACTACATGGTTTAGGACTGTCACTATGCTAGGTACCTACTAGCCGCTCAGTCCCAGTAAATGACAAATCTTAAAAAAATAACAAACTATCACTATTTATCATAAAACTGACCTATGAGTATGACAACAGACACGTAACATAAAAGCATATGTGGTTATTTTTACCTTCGCATGATTATAAATATCCACGCAGTTTTCTGTATTAATGCTTTTTGCACAAATGATCTCACAGTGTCGTTGTAAAGCTTCAAGCTGGAAAAATTTAGCAGCAGAGAGAAGCTAAAAAAAAAAAAAAGCAAGGAAGAAAATAGTCAAAACTCCTGAGCGTACAGAATCGGAGCTTGCTTCTTTACTGTTTTGTTATTTTTTTTTCTCTGCCCCTGCTTCAGTTTTCACGAAAATACTGACAAACAGTCAGAATGAGAAGGTCGCTTGGTTGCTTCAACCCTTTGCAGTCCCCTCTAGATCACACCGTGGAAAGCTGTATATGGAGAGACCACCACAGGTTGTTCAGGTCCATGACTTTGGGGTGGGAGGAGAGAGAAAAAGGAAATGGCAGCTTGGAGAGTCTTTGGTCACTTTGCAAACATGACTCTGCAAGGAGGGATCTGCAATTACATTCCAGGAAAAAAGTGTTTGGGTTCAACTGTTCCACAGGCTCTGGCTGAAACAGAGCACCTGGGCTGGATGTGGGGATGTCAGCAGAAGTGCCGGGACCAAGAGTACAGAGGAATTCAAACCAGATGATGATAACCATGCTGGGCAGTCTTAAAAATCTAGACGGGCAATAAACGTCAAATCTGTCACCTCAGCAGGCTCAAGGAAATGGAGTCAGGTCTCCGTATGCTCCTTGCTCTAGCTTGCGAGCAGCGGCAAGCTCACATCTAGGCCACAGGCACTGGAACACTCTCTGGCTCCATGACCCCAAGGAGTGGGTACACAGCAGGATAGAATGCAAACGTGGGAACCGGCTTAGTGCAAGGCACTGCCTAGTTAACACTCATGTTAGTGTCATGTGCCTGTATCGCTGCACTACCGCGGCTCTCCTGCCATCAGGACTCCGGCTGACCTCCCTCTTCGGTGCTGTATCCACCCCATGGATATGCTACCTGCACTGCCACTGCACACTGTGGGCATCACCTGAAGCCTGTGGGGTGAAAATGGCTTAAATTTTGAGTTCTCCAACTGATTTCAGTAGTGCTAAGATTTCGCCTATTGCTCCCTTTCTGTTCTTTTACAGCAGGGAAAAGGGATTTCACTTTCTGTCTTTCCGTGGTAGGTCATTGCCTCTGGCTCTCTGCTCTGGCTTGGGAAGCCAGGTTGGAGTTCTTCATTGCTTGACACCTTGCCCTAACCCAGCCAGGTCTCTTAGCCAAGGTGTTCATTTATACGACCCTTATCATCTAGGACTGCATGACAAAAAGCTATCCTGTGAATCCCAAAAAGATTCTCATGCTGCTAGGTAAGAGCGTTGGGGAACAAAACCCTGAAACTTCCATGACATTATTCTGACTTCTCCTATGCAGTCCGCTCAAGCTCTGCTTTAATCCCATAAATAAATCCAAGTGCTGGAAATCTGCAGTGCTGATGTGATAGCAGCCAGCTGGCCCCAATTATGAATTGCAGCAAAGATTTCTGTGGAGTATTTCTGGTGCTTCTTGTTATCATATTTGTAATAAGGCAAGTTGCTAAATGCAGTTTTGAAAGATAAAGCCAAATCCTATTCCAGCTGCCTCTGTGGCTCAAGCAGTCACATGCTGGTTTGTAATTACTTTAAACTGTGAGGAACCGTGGCCAGATCTGTTATCAACAGATCAATCAATCAGTCATACATTCTTGAGGCACAGAAGTTTTGAGATGTCACAAAAGTAGAGCAAGCAGCCAGCTGAACTGCAGCACAAGTTTTTTAACAGCCTAGGTGATAACACACACATCTCTATAAAGCCACTGCACTGCCTAGTCTGAGTCCTTATTTCAGAAAGGGTTAGAAATTCAGGAGCTTCTTTCAAAACTATGAGTGAAATAGAGAATCAGTGACCTTTTCCTATAAAGCTCGCAAAGTCAGTGCAGGTATGCTTAGTTAAAAATCCACTGCCTGTGTTGGAGAGGGATGATTTCAGTCCTGAGCAGTTCCATCCTCTGGCTGCCAGCAGGGTTGCTGCAGATGTCCCTGTACCCATCAGAATTGTTTCACCCTGGCCACTCGTACCCCAAAGAAGAGTCTCTCCCAATTTCTGCTTAGCAGTATTTTGGTAAAAGCCAAGCCTTGCATGGATGCCCCAGGCAGTATTGTCATAGGGACAGACTAACTAATGTAGGCAACAATAAAACATCACGGTGGCAGACTATATAATCTGTACGCTGATGATTACCAGCTCTTTAGAGTAGCTCTGATTTTAGTATTTACTGTCCCATATTCTTTTTGGCTGCCATAATTTGGTGACTGTCAACAGCAAAACTCCCTGAATGACTCCCTGAATTGAGAATTTGCTCAAATATCTCTTACTTCTATACAGTTGGAGTCGTTAGGCTGATCATAGCTGGCATCATAGCATACAGTATTGGGAAGAGGATGACTTAACATCCATACAGATTATGGATGTGTGGCTACACTGAAGGCTCAGTCAGCTCCAGTTGGCTTGGTTTGGCTTTCGCAGATGGGCACAACGGCACTGGATGTTTTACATGTAGTGAGAAAGGGGCAATGGAGTCTCTGTATCTCAGGGAGCAGCTTAAGGTTTTATTCAGAAAATTTGACAGTCACATGCTTGAAATTGAACTGAACTGTGACTCCGGTGGGATTTCTCCCATGGTTAAAGCCAGGTACATGCCCAAGAATTCTCCCGAGTGAGGAACCAAACTGGATGCTTTTATGCTGCTGAAATAGCTCTGGACACGTAAGCCTGAGCTAATAAAACCAAAGTAAGAGTGTGGCAGAGAGCAGCTGACTGGCCCAGCTGGAGCAGAGCACCTCACTTACCAGGCTGAGAGAGAGAGAGGATGGTACACTACTCTGCTGGGAGTTCCTTCCAGATTTTGGTAACACCAGCTTTGCATTTCCTTGAAAGAGCCTCTCAAAGCATCTAACCAGATATTTTTACTTCAGAGACTTTGTTTGCTTGATGGCCATAATTTTTCTACTCTTTCTTCTCTGACAGTCAACTTCATAGTGGGAAAAGTTACCATAAAGGGCGACCGGCAGAGAAGGAGACTGAGTGTCTCCTGCAGGACTGCAGATAGCCTGGGCACTCCGGGTGAGGCACTGCTGGCTCTTACAGGAGTGCTCACGCCTTGCCCAATGGCCACGTGCCCTTGGGTGAACGGTACACAGATCACTTAGCATTGCTCCCACTGCAATTAAGATAAATGTCTCTTACCTCCATAATTTCATTATTTTTAATCAGGAGTGACTCTGCACCTCCATAATAAAGATACTGCATAACCAGCTGTAATAAAACAAAGGGAGTGTTTATAAAAAGCAATCCAAGACATCAGGGAACAGGGGGTGATGTAAAGACTGCAGGCAATACCTGAGGCTCTCCAACACCACCAAGGATTTGTAGACAAAACTGGCCCAAACCTCCTGATTTCAAGATATATTTGGTTACTCTCTCTCTCTGCACAGTTCCTTCTCACAGGTGGTCTAATGTCTCAACCCTCACCAGCCACATTGTCCAGACTTTCTGGTGAGCGCCAAACAGTCTGCAGGAAGCTGATTAATTCATTCGGAATTTTCAGTGTATTTCCCAGTACGTTCAGTACCTTATTGATTCAGGAAAATATAGCATATGTAATGGTGGTTCCCTTATTCCTTCCCTGGCAATGGCACCCCCACCTTCACCCAGCTGTGTGCGGGCACGCATGGATGATGAGAAAAAGTGGCGGAGGCTTTGCACTGTAATACGAGCCAGCTAAGATCCCTCTGCAGCCGGCTTCCAGCAAGCCTGAAGTTATTGTAGGCAGCTGGGAATTATCTGCAGCAGTAACAGTCGATACATGGAACTGTCTGAGCTCTGACTCAAATAAAGGGAAGCATATACACGTATACGCTACAAATACAGAAAGCAAGCTCTGTATTTTCACGGCAAAAAATTGACGGAACAATACTGCTAAGGAAGGGAATGAACTGTGTCTCTTCCAAGCCTGTCCATTAAATACAGAAAGAGCCAACAAGAGAAAAAAGAATCAAGTGCTTTACCTTGACATGCACTGCTTTGTCTGCATAGCCCATGTAAGTGAAATGCATGCTACTGTATCTGGTCGGGCACGACATTTGCAATCAATAGCACTCTGCAGCTTAGTGTATGAACAGAGGTGAAGCCTGTGCTCATGAAACCACTACTCTGAGCTACGTGTTTATCAAATACATACGTACTAATTTGGACAGGGCATGTACGATGTTCCTATTATATGTTCCATTCAAATTCAATGTGAGAACTGACTTTACCTGAAAGATGGGGTACTTCACATAGTTGATCTCAATACAAGTACTATCAGATGAGGGCTTGCTAGACAGCAATGCTTTAAACCTAAATAAAAAGGAGCGAGATTGAAATACCAGCCCAATTATCTCTGTGAAAAAAAGTACAGCAAAGTGGAAGGACAGCACCAGCTCTTGCAAAAACAGTACACTGAAATGAATGGATTTGTCACCGAAAAGCATCAAGATTTAGACACTGACATAAAATAAAGTTCAAACCGAAAGGAAGAAGCCTCTCTTTTAGGAGATTTCAATTTGAACTTTTGGAAAAATACATCTAATATCACAAGAGAATAAAATGTACATAGGAAATTCAGATACTGTAATGATGCATATTACAAAAACAAAATTTTTTTTTCTTTTTTTTTTTTCTTACAGGCAACATGATCTTTTAGGAAGACCTGCAACATTTAAAAACTGCACACCTTTTTTGAAGGAGATAAATTTTGGCCTATGTCCATTGTGCTGCTTAAAAAAAATGTTTTGGAACAAAATATTAAACCAACTACACTAAGACTTTTAATGCTTCTATGCAGGCTCAATAAAATTTCATAAAAAGAGGCAGGACAGAAAACTGGATAGGTTGCTGTTCTCTGATTATCAAAACCTGAAATTCAGACACAAGTTTCAGAAAAAAACCCAACATTTTAAGTTAATAATTGCAGATTTATGTGAGACATATGCATATGTAGCAATCTGTTTCTCAAAACCAGGTATTCCCATTTGATCAGAAGGCGAAAATGGGGAATCCACTGCCAGAAACATCTGCCCTTGTACTTCCTCTTTTTGATAATTCATCTGACCTTCTAGCGGTAGTGAAAAGCTTGGCTTATCTATCAAGACCAGCATTTGCTGGATGGTAACCTTTTCCATATCACGACTGCATCTTGTTAATTAAAATACGGATAACAATTGATTTGCTTTTACTAGTGTCAAACTCTATTATGAACACAATTTAGTAGGTTTAAAGTTGGAGTTTGGAATGTGCTTGTACCTCTACCAATATGCTCTAAACCAAAATACCCATTTCTTAATTGAAGGCAGGGTCAGATACTGCAGTTGCTTTATGCAAATCTCTTTGCTCTGTGCTCTGGGTTGGCAGCACATCTAGCACCAATTCCCACATTGCTCAAACTACCCAAACTCAGTGGCTTGTCCTTGCCGCGTCTTGAAATAAGCCTTTATGGAGGGCCAGCTATGTTTATTTAAAAGCACACCTTTAATTATAAAGCTGCATACAAATAAGGTTTGTGAGCAAATTTGAGGTTGGGTTGAGCTGGATAACCCACGTCCAGCCTTCTGAGCACAGGGAAAAGACTATAAATACTACCTTTAGATACAGTATGATACATTTCGTAGATATTTTATTTTATTTAAAAAATGTCAAATGCTGGCAATGAATTGTGTCATAGTAGCTTGTTTTTCCTGGAGACTGCCTACACCAATACAAGGCAGGATTTAGCCAGTCACAGGATAAATGATTATTAAGAATCAAAATATTAAGACTCCTCTACGATTAAGAGCTGGATGCAGCAACGAGCTCCATGCAAATGCGCCTCAGTGGAATGAAGTCAGATGCATGGCCAGAAGCATGCATCATTTACTGGGTAGGAATCTAGTGATGGGAGCAGTTGTTAAACATACCGCAGATCAACTAGAATCAAGTTGTTGAGATGTTCTGCTTAGGAAAAACTTGGAGATTGGGCCACTAGCCCTCAAAGAATCTTAACAGCAGCAAACAAAAAAAAGGAAAAAAGCAAAACCACAACATCAAATTCTATTTTTGTTAAAACCCAGAAATGTCTCTATATTTTACCTTGGGGATGCAGTAAATAGCAACACTCTGTGTGCATAAAATGGTCTTCCTTCCACCAGAAATGTAACATCTGACATCTCTTTGTTGTTAAGAAAATGGGGATCTAGAGTCACAAAAAGAAGAAAAAAAAAAGCCAATAACTTCAGTTTGGAAGAGGTCATAAACGTACAGAATATTTTCCTGTTTTGACAAAAGACGACAATAGCGTAAAAGGATATTGTTTTTAATGAGTAAAGCCCATAAAGCTATTTCGGACAGCCTGAGACAGAAGCCCCCCAGACAGCCACGTGGAGTTCAGACGAAGGGAATTCAAAGCTTTGAAGTTCGTGACGACCTTTGCTGAGATGACAGCCAGCCATCCCCGCCGTGCGGAGCTGGCACAGCCTCCCAGCTCTGCTACCCAAAGCAAACTGCAGCTGAACGGATGCTGGAGGGCCCTATGCTCATCTATACCCTGTCACGTCCCCCTCCCTGTGCGGGGAAGTCTTCGTGCCAAAGGGGAAGAGGGTCCTGGAAAATTGCTCGGGTCTTCTCTCGGTCGCATTAAAGCAACCCGGGCTCTGTCAGCAGGGCTGGGAGGGCTGTGCCGCCGCAGCATCACCCACAGCCAGCCTCGGCAGTTTGAGATGCGGACAGACGTTTGGCTCTGGGCCCCAGGCTGAGATCCCAGCCTAATTAGCAACACAGACAAATCTTTGCAGATTTACGGTCCCACTCTAACGCACCTGATGACCCTCCCGATTTCAGCAGGTGTTTCAGGTCAGGCTGAGTTTGGGGCCCTTCCTTTTTCTAGTTCTGCCTTTCAAATTCAGGTTTTTCTCCACCTTGTCCCCCCCAAGCACCCGGCCAACGATGCAGACTTCCCACAACTCTCCTTGGAGAACCAACGAGTATCTTCAAGTCACACTTACCTAGGCGAGAGGTCTGCTTGCGCTTAATTTCAACGAGCTTTGGAATAGGGTAGGGTCCATAGCAATGAGTGAAAATGACAGAGAGCTGCTGGCTGATCACTTCGTTCTAAGCAAAAGAAAACAAATATATGCAATGTAGCTTAGTATGCAAGGTGAGATCAGTATGCAACAGAGATGTTATGTTGTTCTCAAGAGTTGCCTGTTTTGAAGCTGAAGAACGTGATTGCTGAAGCTTTATTAAAAATCAGAGCTTAGGATTATCACTGTTTGTTAGAAACTGCAATTCTCATTTCCTTGATTGCTATGTCTCCTGCAGGAATTAGTTAAAATGAAAAGTCCTCTCCTTGGATCAGAGGTCTTCTTTTCCTAACAAACTCCATAGCCCCCATCCCCTCCATAGAAACAAAGCTCCTTTACAATAGCAATTTCATTTCATTTGCAGACTTACTGTACTGGAAAATGACTTTTTGTCGCTGTTTAGAAAACGGTCGTCGGTCACGTTTTAGAAAACCAGAGCTACAAACAGATACAGCTGCGCAGCCTGAATGCAACAGTCTCACAAACAGACCCTCCCTTACAGAGTGACTGAAGCATCACAGTCTGCCACTGAATCTCCTCATTCAATCCCAAATGTTTCATTAACGTGCTTTTACACCACTGGCACTGGCCTGGGCACCCCTGTCCTGTGGAAGCCACCAGACCTTCACAGAACCAGGTCTGGTCCCTGGCCTTACCCATTTCTGCCCAGACCCCGGGGGCAAGGCACCAGCAGGACACTTTCCTAAGTGCCTAAGCAACTTGAGTATTCGTATGCCTAAGCTGCAAGGGTAGTGAAATGGATTTAGTGCTTAACTACCTAAGTCACAGCTGAAAGCAGGATTTAAAAGCTTTGGCAAATTTTATCCTGTGCTTTGCTGATAACCGGAGCAGGTCTAGCCAAGTTCAACTGTGCCACATGGCTAATTCATGATGACATCTTTTAAATACCCTGTTGGTTCGTGACCCTCTTCCACACCAGGAAACTGTGAAAAGGCGAGGCACTTAAATATAAGAGGGTCCAAGGCCAAGGAAATAAGCAGGTGAGGGACAAAAAAAGAAAAAAATCTTAATATAAAAATTTGAGGAGTGTAGTTGTTATACTAGAAATATCTCCAGGCTTATAGAGCAGAAATTGAAGCTTTCCTTTCTCCGAGCACATTTCAGCTCAGTTCTAACAGCAGTGCTCCTTAAATCCCACAAGGGACGAGGAGGAGTGGCAGAGATCCTGTAATGACTCCCTTACTGAATCTAATCAAATGGGGTGGGAAAGGGTAGAGCTGTGCCCTCACAGGCACACGCGGATGTCAAAGGAAATTACATGCGCTCGCCCACAGGCAGGAGTTGGCTCCTAGTACTACGTCAGATGTAGCGTTGAAAGAAACGCTAAGATAAGAGAAATACTGATATGAAGAGACACCATTTAGCACAACGCAGGGACCAGCCCTTGGAGAGGGGCTCACCGCTGTGGCTCTGAGACAAGGAGGACGTCTCACACCGGCAGCGTCTCTCTGTTCAACATCTTCCAGCCGGAGCTCTGCAAAGCACTTCACAAAGGGAGTGAATCACAGAGCAAAGAGAAAAGGAAGATTTAAGGCCAGATTTAAAGAAGGAAGTGACTCAGCTGCCGGGAGGGCTTGGGGGGAGAGCTCTAGACAGACAGGGCAGAAAGAGCAATTGCTTCTCTGCTCGGAAGGGCTGTGCCGAAGCACGGCGGCCGACTGAGTCAGCCAGGGAGGAGTGTGTCCGGGGGGATGCCGATTACCAGCAGGGCAGCTCCCAGTTGGATCCGGCAGATGCTAAGAAGTCAGTAAATGCAACAGAGGATGGGGATAATTCTGTGGTTCAGAGCAGAGGGAAGCTTCTGGAGAGGAGAGGCATAATTGGAAGAGCAATGCTCACCTTTACCCGCAGTGAATAAAAGCAGAGTAACTGCACTAAAGAGGATAGCTACTGGCAGCTCCCTCTCAAATCTGCTGGGTTGCACAGGTCCTGTCTGTGCCGCTGAGGTTTTAGTGGGTCCACGAACTCACCAGTCCCAGCTACAGCTGTGCCAGGCAATAGCTTTTTAAAAACACACATATACATCAATAAAGACGGTGCATCTCCTCCTTCTGGGCTGGCTATGGCAATGCACTGATGGAAGATCTGGGTATTGATCTCCCAGTGCCTCATTAGGAGCTGGAGGTCTCACTCACCAGTCCGAGCCACAGCACCGCGTACCAGGATGTCCAGGTGCACCGAGACTGGGGAATAACGGGCCAAACCCAGTCACGCAGGTGGGAGAGGATGATCCTTGCTCCTAACTCCAACAACGTGATGAACGGGTCGCGAATGCGGACAACCCCATGGGAGCCTGCCTACGCACGCGAGGTGCTGCCAGCTCCCTGGGTCACCAACGGGGCACGAACCCTGTGGTGTGCAGACACAAGCCCATTATAAAGCCACCTTGCTACTGACTGCCCACAAGCCTGTGAAAAACCTGGTGTAAACTAAGCTCTAATTAGCTCAAGATGTGATACATTCTCATGAGAGATACTTAAAAACCCTGAGACACAGAACAGAGATGGGACAAAGAGAAAAGAGACCTTAGGATCAGCACATCAAAGAAAGCAGGGCCATCAGACAGACAGTGGCTCGATGCATTGCGGAGCTCAGACCTCCAGTGCAGGACACCGATCTCATTTGGCAGAGAGGAGGTTGGAGACCTTTGGCTTCTGTCGATAACATTAAATACTTAGAACGCATGCCACCGAAAGGCCAAAAAATGTGCTCAGCTAGAAAGGTGAAGCATGTGCTCATTTAGAGTCATTGCTAACAAAGAGCAGCAAGTTTTCTCCCCGAGACACCGGGAGGGGAGCGGTGAGCTAGTACAGCAGAGCAAGCTCGCTTCCCGCCCCACCCCACACACAGCCAAGCTTACATGGCTGTGGCCCTGGATCTGCTCCCCGCAGAGCCTCTGCTGGCTTTTACCAAGAAACCAGGCAGAAAGAGGCAGCAAAGAGGAGAGAGAAAAGGGATGCTTTGCCTGCGACTGGGTGGCTGGGGAAAAAATTGACTTTTTAAAGCCAAATCCTACTCTTGGAGCAGGCTGAGCTGGGCTGCCTGTGAAGTAACTGGGAACAACTGCAAGAGTCCACAACCTGGGGCACCAGCATTGCTCTGGCAGAGAGGAGGACATGTCCAGCCTATCCAACCTTCCCCTTCGCACAGTGCCCACACTGGGAAGCTCAGAAGCTGTCCTGGTTACCACATCCATCCCAAATGGGATAATTCTTCCCCATTTATCCTATCACCCTACCAGCTGACTGTGAAATAAGAGCTGTAAGAGCTCGCTGCAGCAGTTGTGGGCAACAATACTAACACTTGAGGAGCAAACCGAAGTTTGTTTTCTTGCTATAGTTTGATGTTGAAAAACATTGTGCCAGGATGTGCGAGGCCAGCTTCCTTTCAGACATGGGCGTTCATTCACAGTCAAAGGGAGCTGATGCGCATCTTCTACTGTGGGAGGGGGAAGAAAGCTTGGCATAGGATATAATAAAAATATTTACCTAGCTATGGGGTAGTTTACAGATAGGCAAGAGGGAACAGGGAACAACAGTGAATCTTCTGAGGGAGACGGTGCTTCCAGCAGAGTTGGTTGGTGAGCAAGCAACTTTGCTTTGTAGATACAAGCGGTCTCCTGACTTAAAAGCATTCTTCAGCAGAGATCTAAAGGAATTCCCCACTCCTGGTGAATGCACTTGAGCTGCGAGGGGAATTAATAAATTCTTTTGAAGCAAAGCTGAAGGTTTTCAAGTTGCTGGAGCAGAGGTGACTAGCCAATTGATCTGAAAAGAGGTGAAGACCTGGGTGGAGAGTGCAGGATTATTTTTTCCTGAATGTCAGTCTGATGACTGTCTGTGGCAGGACTCAGGAAAGGCTCCTCCAGACTTTGGCACATACCCTGGGAGAGCTTGCTCCATTCCAGCTTACCCAGTTCAACCCAGTCTAGCCATTCTGGGACATGGTCCTACAAGGTACTGGACATAGCTGGGAAATACACAGCCAGTTCTCTCCAGTACTTGTGGAAGATATGTGTCATCTTGGCGGCTATGCTCCAAACTCTCAAGGGGAAAACTCGGGTTGGATTCAGCAGTTAGGCTAAAGCTTTGTTCTTCTCTGACCACACTTTGCTTCAGCTGCCTCTTCTTCACAGGCTCCCCCATTCCCACACCACATCTCTGGACTGCTCAAAACCCACTCCTTAGTTCTCCTCACTGGCCTATAGATATCCCACCACCTCCCCGTGGCTGCCCTCTACAGTGGTAACAAGTTAGGCTGCTTTTCTTTGCCTCTCAAATCCCAAGCACTACTTTGGGGTTTCCCTCTATTGATGTCATTCTCACCAGTTCAGCCCCATTAATGCCAGTTTAACCTAAGCGTGCCAGGCCCTCAAATTCCTCTACCACAAAGCTCCAAAGCCAAAAGCTCATTATGTTAAGCAGAAAAATCACACTTACTCTTTTGGGCTCAGTGTCTGCCTGTCAATACACATCTCTCCCCCCTCAAGCAGAGAAACCATGCTGCTCAGGGAATGGGGGTGCTGGCAAAAGTATCTTTTCTCTCTCTGGTCCTGAGGATGCCGGAATGACCCAGCTCTCTGCTAAACGCAGAGCAGCAGAAGCGCCGCTTCCAGTCACCCATTTCACATGTGGTCCCCGGCAGCTGTTCCAGCAGTGGTGGAGTCTCAGGATACCCCAAGCCCATTGAGGACTCATCCATGAACTTCCTTCCACGATACACTGGGATGTTCTTGAATTATTTCTCTGTTTATGCTCCCTTCTTCCGAGAAAGAGCCGATAAAGAGTGAAGCAAGAGAGGGGGCTTTTTGCAGAACCCCATCCCTGAGCACCCAAACTCTACGAGACTTTCTTCGCCCTCTCTCTGAACCTTTTCCATCCTTGCCTAGGTGTTTCCACTACGGTCCTCTAGCATAATTCACTTTTGCCAGCTGCCTCAAAACTGATTAAATGCCACTTTAAAGGGTCACTCCTAGATGATTAAACAGCATACACATAATTAATATTAGTCAACAGCTGCAAAGGTAGGGAAGCCCCAGAGGTTGGAGATACAGTTAGAGGCAGTGAACTGCGTAACAAAATGGGTTTTGTTAGTGGCGGGCTCAAGTCCTTCCACTGCAAATACAAACAGAAAAGAATTAATCACAGGTAAGGCACAAATGGACCCTTCAGTTAGCTTCTGGGAAAGCTGCCAAGCCTCCCTTTCAAAAGGCTCTTTATATCACAGCTGTGCATTGTATGTAAAAAGCTCGGATCCCCAGGCACAGTCTAATCCCTGGGTGAGAGCCCAGAAAAGGGCAGGTGTCACATCCATGGCATTTATTTATTGTAAATGAAGAAATGGCTCCTGCCTCTGGCAGGGAAACATTTTAGAAGGCAGACAGAGGGTAGAAAAAAAATCAAACCTGTGTTAGTACAAAGCTGAATCTGCGTTACGAAAACACGAGACAGAATTAACAGTCTGTTATTAACATGCCGCTCGGTACCTGGCGTTCCCATCTCACATGGAGAATGCACGACGTACATGTGTGGATAACTTGCGTCCTGGTTACTCTGAACTGTTCAGACACAGAATTACTACAAATGATAATGGGCAACGTTACAGATTGCTGCAATTACTTGAGAACAGTGAAACCCGCCTTATGAAATCACTCAAAGTCCCAGCCAAAAGATCAATCACCAAGCGCAGGCTGGGCACTAGCTGACACACAGAAGGGCATTAACCACTCACAGAACCTGTAAGCGGGCACTTTAGCATCCTGGAGGTCTTCAGTGTTATTTTTAGTGCAGGTTTTGGTGTGTCTGTCTCCTCTGCAGAAAGTCCACATTTTTCTTCACTTAAAGTATTTCAGTCATCAGCCAAAATATTCCATTTTCAGGTGTTAATTTTTTCAAGAAAGGCAAAATATTATGTGGAGAACAAATATTCTAATGAAACCTGTCATTATAGTAAAACCTCAATTTTCTGTTGAAAAGCAGTTTAATAAGGAAGTAAAATCTCACCCAGCAAAGAGGGGTCTTTCCTGATCTGTCTCCAGGCAAGAGAAACACGCACAGCACTCTCCCAAGGGAGGGCTTTCCTCTAGGAGCCGAGCGCCGCAGAGGGTTCACCTCTCCCCTCTCCCCTAAGCCCTTCCTGCAGAACAGGGTAGTCTGGCTTCATACAGCAAAACACGGTTTCACTCAAGCTCATCTTAAATATTCATTTCAGCCCATCATGAAGCAAGGGACAAAAAGGGGAATTTTCTAGCAGTGCCACTTTCTAGGTCACGTGCAGACCTTGGGGGAAAGCTGATGTTTGCGACCACCGTGCCCGGACTTTGTAGAACAGACGCACGAGCTGAGTCTGTTGACATTCTCTGAGGAACCTCTCCCGACATTTGTTTTAGAGGAATTAAATCCAGAAAGACCATAGCAATAAAGAAACAGGATGCCCATCTCAAGCTTCAGCTTCTGAACATTTTGCCGCAACAGAGCAGGCAGGTGTTTCAGCCATTCCTGCTGCTTTCTCTTTGTTGGAGATGTGAAATTTTTTTGTCAGTAGTTACTGCATCTGTGACAGAGGCTACATGCTGCTATTTCTGAAAAGATGTATTAAAAAAAAACCTCCAGACTTTACTTTCTAAGAGATTTTGGATTCCAAGTTGCTGAGTTACTGCTGAAAGAGTGCTTTAGCTTTTAAACTGTATAGGCTAGGTTTCTCAAGATACCCACATGCCTTAATCCTTTTGGAATTTTAAAAACTGGTTATTGTTTTGAATTGTTATTTGTTCTCAATAACTGTCAACACCAGACTGATGGCTGTTACTCAAAAAGCTCAGCCTTCCAAAACAGCCTCTGCACTCCTGCAGGTTTCTTCAGCTGTCTATAGGTGCATTTGTAGAGGTTGGGAAACTCTGTAGGAATTTTAAATTCTGAGGAAACATCTTTGCAAAGTAGTTTCCTGCACCTTTCAACAAGCCTGGCTGAACAGTGTGATCGACACCTCGCTAATGGGCTAAATTTTAAAATAAATGACCTTGTCACTGACAGAAACTGATGGGAAGGATGAAGAGAAAGCTGCAGAACACAACTGAGGAATGGGAATGAAGGGCCCCTCCCATGACTTTTCAAGCTGATTTTGTCTTGGACAATACACTAGCAGGAATACTCGTAGTCCTAAGCCAAGTTTTCCTGGTGTGAAGCACCTCTGGTGTCAGATGGAGCTTCAGACAACGGTTCAGCACGTGCGCTCAATGCACGTGTGGACTAACACGCAATTCAGTGATGTGTGCCCACAAAGGATCCAAAGTAATGGCAAATAGCAGCTCCTTGCCCATACTGCGAGGGGAAGGGAGAAAGCTGTAAGAGAGATTATTTGGAATTAAAAGATTGTGTTTTTCCTCAAAACACTAGGCCAAGGACAATCTGATGTCAATTGCTGTACGCAGAAACAGCAGTGGATGAAACTGGCTCATAACCTCGTACTACCAGCAACAGTGCTGGCTCATCTGCATGGATGGAGCTGGGTGATTTTAATGACAATTCAAGCTCACGCTGAGCTCCAGAGTGGAAATCTAAAACCAGCCTCCTCCAAAGGCCAGATGTGTTTAACTTCCAAGGCTGTGGTTTTGAGTCTCTCTCTTTTCAGGTTGTGGAAATGTCAAGATCAAACTGAAACAGCTCCAGGATTTTCATAGACAGAGGACAGAGAAGCATCCTGCACGTTCAGCACGTTATCCTCAAGAGAACCTCCCTGCAAAAATGGAAGAGCTGACCTGCAAGCCCCACCTCGGGCACTACAAGACCGCAGATCTAGGTGCAGCCTCCACGCAGCTCTTTTAAAACTCGCTATTTGGCGCGGAGGGGGGCAATCTCTGAGCTGTGGGCAGCCCTCAAGCATATCCACTCCTCAGGCAAATATGGTCCTCTGACATGGGGCAGGAGGGGAATCCAGCTCAGAGCCAAGCTCAGGCAAAGCAAACGTCAAGCTCGTCTGGAGGCAAAGGAGAGCTCCCAGTGAGAAGTTCGGGGGTTTCCCCAGGCCACAAAGAGCACAACACAGATTCCAACAGGCAGAAATTCAGCTGCATCCTCCTATCCTTCTTCTGTAACAAGATCTCCCCTGTCATCTTAGCTTTGAGGGACTCAACTCTGCTCTACGCAGCAGCTCAAGTTTAGCTCAGGGCTACTTGCTCCCAGAAGTGTCTCTCCGGCTTTTCTCACGCAGCCTTGTCCAAACCACTTCTAGCAGGCTATGTTTGCATGCTTGTCTGCCACAGAGATTCAATCCATCCCGAAATGGCAGCGCCTTTCCTCCTCATCTGGTGGCCCAAATCCACCACCACGTCGTTGACATTTTTAGCGTCGGAGCTTTCCTGGTTTGAGTTTTGCTTGCTCTTTGGAAAGTGCCTTAAACCGAGCTCTCCGTGTCCTTTCCACTGATGCTGCTTTCTCCAGAGCACCTTATCTCTGGTCTTTGGTTTGGTAATGACCCAAGCACACTACATGACAGCAGGAACCGCGGGGGGAGCAAGTGCAGAGTGATTCTCTGCCTGTTCTCGCAGCTCTGCCTCGCCAGCATGGAAATACTGCCACTTCTCCACTCGCCATCCAATTCTCAATGGTGTAGCTGATAAAGACATTTAAAGGCATGAAAGGAAATGAAAGCGCCCCGTCCCACTGGAAGATGCCAGGAGCTGGGTATTGAACCTTCATTTGTGCTTTTGGAAGTCTTCCTCCAGGGCTTTAGTGCAGCAGCGAACAACCGACGTGCAATCTACTCACTGTTCTTCCCCGCTTATTTCACAGCTTGAAGAGGGGCAATAAAACTAGGGACTTCAGCTCTGCAGTTTTGCCTGGTTTGCCAATTTTTGTTGCCGTTCTGTGTTCCAGCATCAGAACTTCTGCAAATTTTATTTTTATTTCTACTGTCCAGTGTCCCAGCACATAAACAGGAGTGGAGTGCCACCCTGATGGACACCAGTGCTGGCTGGTGGCAGAGCTCCCACATAAACCCTCACATCTGGACCTTTTAGGAACAGGCATTTTAAAAAACATCTGTAAGACAAAAGGGACTCCTTATATCTGATGGTGTTCTTGTACGGGTATTGGTTATTTTTTCTTTAATCTTTTCATTTTTGTAGTATCTGGCCTTTCTGCATGGCCTGGGAACCTGCAAGAACATTTTGTCCGACAGTGCAAAGTAGAAGGTTGGGGCAGAAGGTGTGCTTTCTACTTTGAGACCTGCCCTATGTTTCTATGCGATTTTTGGAGAGTCTCTCCGGCCAAATTACTCAAATTACAAATTGCAGTCTGGCTTATCCAGGTTGTCACAGCTTCTGAGGCTGAGACTGTCACTCTACGAGGCACTGAAAATCTGTCTCTTTAATTACCTCAGTTTCCCTGTTCGTAAAGGGAGGATAAGATCTTATTCCGTGTCTCAACTCATTAAAATTTGTAAATTGTTCTGAGACTATGGGATAGTTGGAACTTTTTATAGGAATGCAAAATACCATTTCTATTAGGTGCAAGTTGCCATGCAATTACATTATACTGAGCATCACAATATGCAGCAAATGGGACATCTTGTTTTACATCAGCTAAGAAACGCTAAGTGGCTCTGTGCTTCCTAGTTGCTTATTTTATACTTTTTGCCCTGAAAAACTCATTAAGGAAATGTACTGGGCCAGACTGTGAGGTTTAGCAAGAGCCGTAATCTCTCTCGAAGTTCCCAGCCCACAGGGAAAAGGATGTCTGTGTGGGCAAATCAAGCTCCTCTCCCCACAGCTCTACAAAATGCAGAGCTTCACAATTTGCTGTCGAAAGAGAAGGATGTGAACCACAGTTACGGCCCTTCTGCACCTCTTAAAGGGGATTTCCATTCTGTGGGTATACATAAAGAATGGTCTCAGCCCTCAGCCCTTCCAGAGAAGGGGAACAGAAGATCCTTTGAATCTCAGCTTTCCTCGGCTGCCTTCTACAGAGGGACCAAGGAGAACTTTTATTGGCTCATTCTCCTACAAATGAATTTATTTTGATTCCTTCCAAAGGGTTGCATAGAGTGTGTCCTCATTTCTGTCTGGGAGGGCTTTGTGAGAGGCCGTTTGGACAAGACCGCTGCAATAATTCATGCCATTTGCGGACAATTTGTAAACCCTTACAGTGTCCCAGAATGATTCATTATTTTTCTCAGAATATGAAGCAGTGTATGTGTGTGTTATTTGTGAATATGCATGCTCATGAAGAGTGAAGACAGGCAGCTCCCCTAGGCCCAGAGGCAGGAATAAAGATCAGCACAGATTTCTTCTTTGTTGTGTAGGGGTTTTTGTCATGCTACAGTCCTTTCACCCCTCCACTTTTTAGGTTTTAAGTGAACCCAAAGCAGAAGGTAGCAGTCTTACTTGTTTCCAGGTCTCCTACCACAGACTCTGGAAGACCCAGTCTAACATGTCCCAAAGGTATAATCCTACGTAAATGACTTCTACTAACAATGATCACTGGCCTTGGCTTCAGCCACCCTGGAGAAGAGCAATTAAAGCCATCCCTCATCCTAGATTACGAGGCCTAAACTTAATCTCTGTTAAGTTTTCAATATGATTAGTTTTTTATCAGCTTTCAAACCAAACAGCACCTTGCTGGTAGTTACTGGGTGAACATACATTAACCTAAGCAAGTTCAGAACAAGGAATCTACAAATCCTAGGATTTGGAATGACTTCCTAAAAGCTATCTCAAATATTCTCCATAAATACCCACCCAGTACAAACTAATCCCAAAGGGAAGGCTTGCGGGAGCAAAAATCAGAACAATTGCTGGAACAAGTGTTCAGGATCTGCTCGGGACTGTAGTCCAAGGCCTCTTTTGCAGCAGGATGCAAGAAATAAATCCATGTAGGCTTTCATTAGCTATTCTAAGTCTGGAACCTTTTAGTATTGAGCGCCCGCACCAGAACCTCTCCCCTTTTCACATTATTCAGGCTATTGCTGCAGGTGCTAAAAATTATTTGCTCCTTGCTGTTACACATACAGTTGGGTGAGAAATGTCACTTACTTCCCAGTTAAACAATTAGAAGACCACACCAACATGTATTGTGTTGCATGAGAAAAAGAATAGCAATCAAATCCTTTTGATGCTTTTCATCACTAAAATGATTTTCTGGTAACAGTAAAGTTGACTGGGCATTCCTTGGGAGCAACTGACTGTCAGAGGGACCAGTAGAGAAGAGACTGTTGGTTATAACATGTTTTAAAAGAAAGTATCCATCCTTCACTAGGTAAGACATTTTCCTCTCCTTGCCTCCCCCATGATCATCCCCTTTGCTATTATACTTGCATACCCAATGGTACCTCCCTCAAAAGGTTTTGTTAGTCTGATTTGTCTGGCTAAGAAAATGTCAGCTGAAGGAATAAATCTGGGGAGGCTGCAAGTACAAACACTCACAAAGAAGATTTTAAAAAAATTATCCTGTTCTGTGCTTGTAGAAACCAGTCTCCCCACAAGTTTAAGAGTCCAAATCCCACATGAAGGGAAAAGAAAGTCATGTGAGATGTTAAAGAAATCCAAAGCAAACACGAACATTAGCTTTGTTTTACGGTCCTGTAAAACAAGCTGGGTAAAGTTACTCTTTGGGTCGCTTTGGTTATCAACATCTCTTGCCATACTGCAGTGACCCTTTTGACTTTAATTTCACCACTATGCATCAGCTTCTGTTGTCCCTCCAGCTTACTGTTAGCATCAGTATTAAGCTGTTCTAGCAGGAGATGTGATTAGCTTGTGTGTTTTTAACCCATGCCTCCACAGTGGAAAAAAACCTGAGGTACATAATACAAATAATAATAATCCTATACAGTCTAAACAAGCTTTGGGACAGCTGCGCAAAAATGGTATCACAAGCTTTGTGTCTTATGGGATGGGAATGAGGCTGATTTCTTTAAAACACGTAATTTATCCTACCTTGCTGGCTTTCAGTATCTCAAACATCAGAGGCAGCCCTTGTGTGATGAGCTCCTCTGTGTACTCTTCTTCCTGAATGGACTTGAATTCCTTTAGCAAGCACTGGATGAGGGGTCGTCTGTGCTGCTGGAAGGACGTGCGCAAGGACTCCAGCCACGTGTGCAGTGTCCAGGGAACACCTATGGACAGAGGACAGAGCTCATATTCCCAGCTTCAGAGAAGAATGTGCCCTTCTGCTTTTTTACCTGTACTTAAGTTAAGATTTTAAGCAAAAGCTGCCAAATAACCCTAGAAATCAAATTCCTATTTATCCCCAATTGAGAAGGCTGGTGGTTATCAGGACATCCCAGACCTAATGCACAGAGGCTTTCCTCCAAATACTAAGAGAAGACTGTGGTCTCTCTGCTCATCTAGCCTTCAGCTTCTCTGCTGAGACTGCCAATTTGTGGTAATTGCTGTGGTGCTCTGTGATGCAAAAGCCTTTTGGAAACTAGATTTACACTAGCTCATTTGTTTGAATGCGGCCCTGGAGAGCCATTAAATGGTAAAAAACAGGATTTTGGTCACTACCCACCTGGATACAAACTGGTGGTCTTCAGCTTAAAACTTTCTTTAAGTGCTACCCCACGTCCTCTCCTGATCATTACTGTTTTCCCTAAACAGCACTGGGCAAGTTAAGCATATCAGCCTTTCCAAGTAGTTTGTTGTGGCAGAACCACTCTCCAGGAACTTAAAGGGAACTGCTTCCATGCACTGAGCGAGAAAGCACATGGAGCTAATGTACCTCTGCAGGCATTAGGCTGGATGTGACCTAGTTTCTGCTCTTGCAGAATGGAGTGGGAGGAAATGCAAGCCTGGTGTTTGGCTACAAAAGGTTTTTCCTTCCATTTCAGCAAATGCCTAGTGCCTGGAGAACAGCCCCGTCGCTCTCCTCTCATTCGTCGCCAGGTCTTCGCCTGCTCAGCCCACCCGCTAAGCCACCGCTCAGACCACTGCAGACCTTGACCCACACCACGTGTCCCCAGGGCTGGAGCACCGCAGCGGGCAGAGGTGTGCCGGGCACTCGGGTCTCTCTCACTGAATGCAAATCAATGGGGATGGTAAATACCACACTGATTCCCCTCCAACCTACCCAAACACCCTCCCCATGGGCAGAAGCGGCTTCCCAGCAGGCTGGTATGATGTTCAAGCCCTGCATTGGCAGAGTTGGCACACCAAGAAGCCAGTTCCCTGCTCCTGCCCTCAGAGGCTCACAAACCTCAGAAAATAAAAGGTGTTTTTAACAGTGGACTGCTTTACTGCAGAGTTCAAAAGAGGAGCTGTTGGAGGTGGCCCACGGCAGCCGAACACCGCCCCAGAGCCTTACCTGGGGCACTTCCAGGTTAAGATTTGGACTCTTAAACTCTGCCACGCAGCAGTGAAGATGGCTGCTGGTGGAAACCACTGTCCTGCAGAAAAGTGCCAGCGGCCCCTGAATGGGGTTGCGCTGTGGAGCTGAAATGGGCCAGGAACCTGCCAGATCCCCCGTCACCTTCTGCTTCCACGAGAGCTGAGGAAGGTGCAACTGCGGTCGGTTTAAGCAACAGCCCGTCAAAAGAGATGTGTTCCTGACAGCGGTCCCTCCCCGGAGGGAGAGGAGAGAGGGTGCCGGGACTGACCTATGCTCCGAATGTCAATGGTCACATCCACGTAGCCGTGCTCGGCGCTGTGGTACATGGCCTCCTTCAGGGCTTTCAGCTTGGCCTTGCTGTTGCGGCTGGCACAGAGCGGAGCTGCCGCCGAGTCGGGCAAGTCCGTCCCCTCAGCCAGAATCTCCTCCAGCGACAGAATATCGCTCTTCTC
This sequence comes from Harpia harpyja, assembly GCF_026419915.1. Taxonomy (NCBI): domain Eukaryota; kingdom Metazoa; phylum Chordata; class Aves; order Accipitriformes; family Accipitridae; genus Harpia; species Harpia harpyja. The sequence continues at coordinate 25,166,080 of NC_068945.1, read as the reverse complement.
CTTCTCCGGCTGAGCAAGCAGCTTACGAAAGACGTTCCTGTCAATCACAGCACGACAGAGAGAGGGAGGGGGAAAGAGAGGGTGGGAGAGCAGAGTCAGCGGCTTGGCTTTCTTTGTGCCCGGGATACTTGCTGCGATGTGGCAAGTTAGGACACCTATCCAGGAAATTACTCCAATTAATGGCAGGACCGGCTGAGAGCAGTCCCGAGGCAAGCACCGCTCCTGCTAGCCCACCTGCATCGCCTGGGCCACGTCTGCAAGACGCTGCTGTCGTGACAGGAACAGTACAGATGTCGCATGAGTAGCGGCATCTCGTGGGAACAGAGACCCACGAGCCAAACGTGACTCAGGACTTCTTCCCACAATCTGGGAAGGCCGAGGTGCCTCTGGACAAGCTCTCAGGACTTTCACCATGGAGGTCACTTGAGAAGGGAGCTGCCTGGAGCTACCAAAAGCACCACCACTTGATTAACACTCAAAGCGGTCTGGGAAAGCTGGAGCAGCTAGACATTCAACGAGGACAGTCAGGGCAGGTTCGAGCACATCTGGGACTACTCTGCAAAGCCACTGATCCATCACTGGGCCATCAAATAGCAAAGCCCAAACTCAGAGACTCGATGCCCTGAGGTTCGTACCAGCGTAACCTCATCAACCTCAACAGAGTCGCTCTCGGTTTCACAGCTGTGAGAAGAGAAACCAGGCTGGCCCCCGTCCCACCTCCCTCGTACTCCGACGTCCTCCCTGCCCTGCTCAGACCCCGGCGCGGGGTGGCAGCGGGGCATGGCGTGTCCCAAAGAAATCTGCAGCAGAGAGGGAAGGAGGAAGGAGTGTGCGTGAGCGGCCTACAGGTAGAAACATAAGAGCCATGGCCCTCAACATGCACGGCCAGCAGCCAAGCCGAGGAGAGCCCCGGGTCCTCGTCAGGCACACAGCTTCCACTCACGCCAGCTGGCAGCAAGGCCGGAGCAGCGAACGCGAGACTCCGATAACCAAACTGTCCGCTCTGTCCCAGGGATCCCTCGCAGGCTCCAGATGGGCAGCGTTGCGCGAACCTGCCCTGACATGCCGTTAGCATGTTGTTAGACTGGCAGCTTGTCTCTAAGCAAACAGACGGTAGGTACTGTCTCTAACCTGTATCTATGTTCCTCTGGATGGCTACAATCAGAAAAGTAGGAACGTGAAGATCATAATACTAATCCATTACACTGCAGTCAACTCCTGAGCGTTGCAAGTTCATGCATGCCAGGTGCTCATTTCATTACTTTTTTTTTTTAATTTGCAGCATACATACAACATTAAGACATACAGGACTTTACAGTAAACACAGACGCAGAAACTCTATTCAAAGAAAATTAAGGCTGCAGCAGTACAGACACGATTCACTCAAATCTGAGAAATACGTCAAGAAATTCAGAAGGAATGTCTTTGGCATTCCTTTCTGCCGTCACATCAGCTGCCATTTAACAACCACTGCATTGCAACACACCACGAGGAGTCACCTTCTTTTTTTTTTTTTTAAATCAGATATCAAAAAGCAGCTTGTACCACCAACTGGTTAAATTCACATGCTAGCAAAAAGCCTTACGTCTCTGCTCAGTTGGTGGCATGTTCAATCGTTCATGCAGAACTTTCACCCATCTGCTCAAACCGGACACCCAAGCAAAAAATAAGCACTTGAAGGATGCCACTAGACTTGTTCCCACTCTACCTGTGTCCATGTGCAGCAGCCTGACTGAAAGAGTTCATGTCACCTTGTGGAGTCATGGAAATGCCGTTCCTGTACATTGTTCCTATCATGGGGTCAGCTCCTCGCTCCAACAGCAAACTGACCAGTTCAAAATTTCCTGCAAGTCAAGAGATGCATTTTTACTTCTTTTAAAATCCAGTATTTGCTCACCTAAACCACAGATCCCGACTGAAGAATTTATTACAGTGGGAGGAGAAAGTCCTTACCAGCAGCTGCTGCCAACTGTAAAGGAGTTTCAGAGTAATTTTCCTCTCCATGCTCCAAGGAACCTTCTACCTTTGCTCCAGCATCCAGCAACAGCTAGAAAGAAAATTCACCATTTAGAGCAACTGGGAGTATCACAGTCTTCAGAGTTCATGAACAGTGACGGATGGGAGTCTAATGCTTCTTGTTAGCTGCAAACCAGGTACAATGGAGACAAGTGACATGCAAATTCTGCCCATTGTTTCACAGAGGCAAACCGATTCCTTTTTTTGCTCATTTTATGCTGCCAGACACCAGGAGCACTAGTGTCCAACTTCAGAGCCAAAAAAGTGTAACCCAGTGCTTCTGAATGGGAAATGGGGCAAGGTCAGTGTTAGGAAGTAATGCGCTGAAGATGGAAGTACTGAAAATTAGCCCGACAAGCATCCTTCCTTCATGGTCTTCTAGAAGCCCAGCACAATCCTAAAATGGATCAGATTTCAATTGCCTCCATCTTTTATATAAAGACATGGCCAAAAGAAAGGCAATTCTTAAGAACCAATTGCAGCAGTGAGTCCAAAAGCTGTGATCTCCATCGCGGACACTTCCACGTAAATAACAACAACACTGAAAACAAAAGTGGCCAAGGAGAGCAGAATGGAGCCTGCGCTCCAGCCCCCACTTGGCCATTTCTGTCTTGAGGCCTTCACAGTTTTGGCGCTTCATTAAGCGTGCCATAGACACTGCTGTTTTGAAGAATAAACCTTGTCAACTTTTGAGATGCCAAAGCACAGAACCAGCACATCCCACGCGACACCTCGATGGGGGAAGGAGAAGGAGTGCTTCTCCCGCTTTGGAGCAGCACAAGGGGTGTTGTCCACCTCTCCCCCCCCCAAGGCAGCTGTTTCGTGTTTGCTAGAATATTCTAGTGTAAGAAAGTGTAATGAATGGATAAGCAAACATATAAAACAAGTGGTCAGGAAGGAGCACAAGGAGTTGTCAGACTTTCTTTGGTGCAACTTTGCTTTGAAATTGTCCTATTTAAACCTCATATTGGTTAAGGTTTGAACACCGTATTTGCTATATAATAGGTCTATTATATATCAGTACACTCTAGAAGAAGCAGAAGTAACCAATATGAGTATGACAAGAGGATACTGGTTTGAGATGGATGTAATTAGAACTGAAGAGGAGAAACAAAAGAATGAGATGCAGGTAGGGAAATACAATAATACCTGAACTACAGGAATATGTCCATGCAACACAGCAAATGTCAGAGCTGTCCAATGGCGGGTCTCAGGGTGGACGGATGGGTATTTATGAGCAGTACTGACAACCTACAAACAAATTAAAGTTATTTTTTTAAAGAGCTATACGTAATAAAATTCAACCTGCCTGAGAGCCAGGCATGTGAGGGAGTAAGTGAAACAGAAAACCTGGGAAAGGTGCTTTATAAAATGTTTGGCTTCATTTTTTTCCTGCAAAAATTTTCTCAATATTAAAACTGTTCATGCCGATTTTACAGCTTGAATAGAGTTCATACCAAATGAAGTCTTTTTACCAACTACTGTAGCTCCACCTAAACCACTGGCCACCAGATACTTTTGCACAAGGTCAAAACATCCACAGCTGGTTACAGCAGCACACACTGGGGAAGCAGGGACGGATCAGGACGCTTACAGCTAAGGACCGCTCCCACTGACTTCTCCAGACCATGTATCAACAGCCCCGGGTCTTGGGATTGCTCGAGGCCCAAAGAAATTCTTTCCACATAAATCAGTATGACTTTTGTCACTGCTGTCATGAAAGACACATCACAAGCCCTACCCTAGAGTTCACAGGCGTGCTTGCAGGCTCCTCCTCTCCCACCGGAGGAAAAAAGACAGCTGAGAAGTGATGGGGCAGAGTGGCACTTCACAAAATGTTTTAAGAAAACTCCTTTTACTGCCTTCTCCTGTCTGAGTTGAGTTAAAAAAGCAGGGTGGTGACAGTTAAAAGGAATGCAAACTATATCCTTAGAAAACAAAATGGTATTTTTCACATTGCTCCTTCCATTTTCTACGCCTTAGTGCCTGGTGCCTCTAATGTAGACATTGAGGAAGATGAATAACCACTCTTTGCTTCAGTTTCCCCGTCTTAAAGATGGGAGTATTAATATTGATGAGGTTCACAGAGATGGTAAAATCTAATGAACAATTGCAATCCGAGACTGCACACTCAGATGGAGTGTGACACTAAAATTCAAAATCTTATTATTGATCTTCAGAGGAGGACTAAAATCAGAGTAAAAGATGCACCATCTCTGTCTCATCAGCCAGCTAAGCTTTCACTACGTTGTCTGAAGTACTTTTATCCATGTAGCGGAGCAGGGCCAGTTATTAAATGCTCGGTTGCGTTAGCAGCTCGCATTTCCAAGCGCCACATGCAGTGTTTTGCTAGAAGCACACGACCAGGCCCTCAGTCCCAAGGACAGGGATGAGGGCAAAATCTGAAGAGCCCATGCAGATCCTGCGGCTTGCCAGAGAAGCGGATCTGCACCAGCGCCTGGCTGTTATCGCCCAGATTTGCCAAAGAAAGAGCTCAAAGTGCAACAGGAGAAGTGTGCTGGCCTCTGAGCAAAGGCACGGGGCTTCTTTGGGTCTGGGTTTGCTCAGAAGGAAGAGGATTGAGCAGCTCGAGCCTTGGGGTTTAGGCTGGGGAGCAAGAGCAGCAGAGGGTGAGGACGGGCAGGATCACGGTTCAGTGAACGCATCCAGCTCCTCCTCAAGCACGGATTCCCACCACTGTTCGGGGCAGCCCACGGCAAGCGGCAAAGAAAATGAAGTCGTTTTAACTCCTTTGCTCCTTTTTTTTTGGTGTTTGCAAAAGACCTGCGGTTGACGGGGCGTCTAAGGCCTCAGTTGAGATTTGCTGAGCAGCTACAGGTCCCACTGACTCCAGAGTGAATTGCAGCTTCTCAGCACATCTGGAAATGAGTCCATTTGAAGCTACTTTTGGAAACATATATATATAACTGATTTGCAAAGTGAAAGGGGGAAAATGATGCAGGCACCTGACAGAGTATTTATTTTTGTTCATGGTTGATTTGCCTTTTTTTTGCTGTAATTGCCCACTTTGCACAGTTGGTTGTGGTGTGCACAAATCATCTTATAATTGCACACCATAATTATTCACAGTTCTTGTCCCAAAGTGTTTTCATTTGATTTTAGAGCAAACACTCTACAGAAATGAATCAAGGAGGTTCACATTCTTCACTGGAGCTGTTCTCTCAGATGTCAGCAGTTTCAGGAAGACAAAACTGTTTAAATTTGGATTTGGTTCAAGTCTGGAAGATTACTGGAGCAACTGGGAGCACTGCTCCTAATGAAAACTTGTCCTAGGAACCAAATAATGCCATCTCACCTCTGAGCCACAGGCAGGGTTAAAGGAGAGGTGAGTCTCCATGCCCATCTAGTCTTTGGTGTGCCTATCAAGAGCACTAACAAGGGTTCAAATATTCAATTATTGCCAGCTCTTGAGGGTGGTGTGCTTGAATTTGGGGAACTGAAATCATCAGCTGATTTCACAGGAGCCACCAAACAGCAATCAGATAGTAACGACTATCAGTCTCTTAGAGGTGACATCCATTTCTACTTTTAAATTAGATTTTTTTAAAAGTGCAAAACGTCTGGCTGAAAGCAGTGACTACAATTTATCAGCTCACTCAAGTCCAAACAGAACAGATGGAACACAGATAAGTGAAGCAGACAGCTTAATTTACTCATGACCTCAACAAATTGAAACTGGAATCATTAACAAATAGTTCTTCCATGGATTTTCAAACAGCTCTTTAAAAATGTACATACCTGCATTGCACAGAGTTGGACAACAATCTGTTTGGTGGACAGATTGTGTAAGTTTGTGATGTGCATTCATCAAAGAGATGTTTATATTCTGGAAGCTTCAAGCTCCTCATCCAACAGTTTTAGCCCAAGGCACTTTGTAAAATAAAACAGTGGAACCTACATTGCACTTGTGTGCTGGGGGTGCTTAGCTGGAACGTCCCAATGCATAGAAATGCTTGAGCTTTGGCAGGTTATCACACGGGTATTTCTTTTACCCTCTTCATTTTAACTCAGCTGAGATTCAGAGAGTCCTTCCAGTATCATTAGAGCTGTGCTCCATGCTACTGCTAATGCCTGTATTCATTGCAGTGTGCAAACACAACTAAATCAATATTACCTGTGGGGTAAGTCCGATGACTTGACCCCTTCTGTGCAGTGAATCCCAATATTAACCTAATGCAGTTTGATTTCACTATTCATTTCAAGTGGTGCCATCCAGGATAAGACAAATTTATTTTCTTTTTAATTCTTGGGGTTCTCCCTCTGCTACAGTTTCAGGGGGTAGTTTAAGATGTAAACAAATAACAGAACAAAGATATAACCAACAAAAAGTCCTCACCTCAGCATTCAGATCTGCTCCAGCATCTAGCAGCATCTGCACCATAGCCTCATCACCCCTGACACAAGCATACATCAGTGGAGTCATGCCCTAGTCATTTTTTGGAGTTAAAAAACAAAGGAATTGACAAATTTAACACAGAACACTCTTTGATTCTTTAAACAATTATTAAAGTATATATCATCAAGACTAACAGTATGTATTTAACAAAAGCCATTACCTCTGTTAGAGACGTGCCCCTCAGACTAGCAAAAGCCAAGCATTTTTGTAAAATCTCCATTTTTGTTGTCACTTGTGTTGACTGTTTTTTTTTTTCCATGTTATCCTCAGCTTCCTCAGCATGGTGAGTGAAACTAGGCTTGTCAGCCTCACCTCCATCTTCATATACTAAACTGAGCATCTTTGTCTTTGGGGCCCCAGCAGAGAAATATTTTTATCAAAGCAACCGTATTTCCACAGGTATTTTAAAAAGACAATAATTCTATTCAGTTTTCTGTGATCATATTTGCATAAAATCTAACTTTTTAATTACTGAAAGAGCCTCTAAACACATCTCAAGCTCCTCTTAAGATAGGTTAGATTCAAGCACAGCTTTTTCAACATGGATACTGTAAGAGGCTGGAAATGTAAAGGCTTTGTACAGCACTCCCTAGCAAACAAGGACTTAATTTTAAATGAAATGCCAGACAGCATTGTTGCAAGTTGCTGGCTCTAGGAAAACATGGTCCTGTTTGGAGCAAAAGTAGATTAAGTGACCCTTCACTACAGAACCACCACAATACAATTTGTATTAATCCGAAATACCTGCTGCGGCTGATCACCGTTTCCCTTAAGATAAGTATTACTCTGGCTGTGGTAATGACTCCAGATGAAACCATGAAAAAATCATTAAATCTACCGTAAATTATACCAGAAAAAGCTGCTTATTAAATACAGTAGGGGGTGTTGATCAACAGCCACCAGTTGTTTTGCAGTAAATCTATCGCAGCACACAGCTACCTCTGATGCATGTTTATAGCCTACCTCGAGGTCCCCTGGTAAATTTGCTGTCAGATGATAGCCCGTTTGCTGTTTAACGTGAGTGCTGCCATGAAGTGAAGTTATTTTCAGAGAAACTGGAGGTGCCTAGCATGGCCAGACACAGACCCATGACACCGCTTTTCCTAGCAAGAGTCCAGCACCATGATTTTTGCTGAACTACCCCATTTTTCCTGTTTGCATGCAGGGCTAAAGGTAGTGGGTGCTGATGTATGGAAGGGCTGCTCTTGCAGAGAAAATATAAATTAAGGTTTGTCCCTGCAAGGTACTTAGATCCCTCCTGAAACACACTGAGCATTTCACAGGATCAAATCTGCAGTGTACTTATGGAGATAAAGAGTTAAGCGAATAGGCATTTGGGTCCTCATGCCATTATGAAGAAAAAACAAGTTCACCTCAGGCAAGGAGAGTTCTTGGGTGACTTGAAGTTACTTGCAAAGAGAATTTGAAACTACTTCAGCTACAGTCAGTGGCAACACATTTCCTTTGGCAGTCAATAAACACTACAGGAACAAACAGGACCATGAGAATTACAAAAAATTGTGTTTGGGCCTTGAAACACGAGGACGGGATGGCAGCTTAAAATTCAATACGTGTTCCTTCAACTATTTTTTCAATTTCTGTAAGTGGCATCATTCGATAATTAAATCAAGGGTTTAGCACAAGGGGTCTAATCACATCTGAAGAAAAGAATTTGAAAACGGGGTGCCCGGGCTCCGCCCTGCAAGATGCAGCACGTGGGCAGCTGCGGCAAAGAACCCCACAGCAACGCCTGGAGCTAAGGGTCTGCCTGGGGACCACACGGGATATTTTGGCCCTGTTGAAGCTGAAGAAGTACTTACCACTGACTAAAAGGGGCCTGGAATGTCATGCTGCAGTATCAGGGTTTTAAAGCATTAATGAGGTTTCTAACCTCCCCTTCCCTTGCACTGCTGTCCCTGCTGCTTTTGTTTCTGCCAGTCCCCCCCAAGGCTTGCTCTGCAGCTCAGTCTTGCACTGCAGCATTGCTCAGCCCCCCTCTCTTTGCACATGGGAGGAATGGATTTTTAATGAGCCCATCGTTTAGTGTTCGACGCACACACAGGAACACGGTAACAACATGTACAATCAACGCAAAGGACATTTGGCTTTTGGCAAAATAAAAAATTACTCTTTCTTTCAGCCTTGTATCACTTAGGGCTCTGTCCTGCAGGATGTGGGATCCTGCAAGATGTGGGATGCTTGATCCAGCAAAGCATTTAAGCGCAGGCTTAACTTTCACTCAAATAGGATGTAAGCATGTGTTCAGAGTTAAGCATATGATTAGGTACTTCAGTGAATCAAGCCAGAGTGTTCCCAGGTTTCAGCCTGGAGGACAGAGGAAATACGCTGTTAAAACTTTCCAGGTTCAGACTAACTTGAAATAATAATAATTTTAAAATGTATAATGTATGAACCTTGGAATGAGCAGTCTGATACTATTTTTTTTCAGGGAGTACTGCCCTCTTCTAAAGCTTTTCTCAGATGAATCCACAATATCGACTCAGACAGAAGCTACTGAACAGCAACATAACTCACATTCCTGGAGCAGCTTTCATCTCAGAAGACCTAAACCAACTAATGGTCCAGCTCCTGTTCCAAGCAACCACCTCAGGGGCGGCAGCCATCTGCCTCCTGCCAAAGAGGATGCCACAGCTCCGGGAACATGCAGTGACACTTTCATCAGGAGCACCAGCAAATTCAGGGGCCTCTATTTCAAAAGGAAACAGTAGTATCCATGGCTATTGTTTCCCTCTGGGAACGGGGAACCACCTCAGTGAACATCACAATCCAAGAGACTGCTGCCTGTCGGTAGCTGCAGAGGCAGGTTTATCCCCGGACACAACCACCAGCCTCAGGGAGACATAAATCCAGGGAAATTTAGGCTCCTCAATTGGAGGATGTTGGCCACAATGACCAACGGAGAGGTAATACCGCAGAGGTACTTTCACATCTGGAAGGTCAGTTCAAACTGGGTTGAACTCAATTAAAGAGCACCAGCAATTAATCCTTTCCTGCCGGGGGTTCGGTGGTGCACATGAAATGCGTTGCAGATCCCAGGGCAGTGTTCAGTGGAAGGATGTCCACCTCACAAAGCCCTGCCCCACACCACTGTTCATGGCATTGAAGCAGTTTTAAGTATTCAGATCAACGCTAAGCTCTCTTGGGATCTCCTTCTGGCTTCAGTTCACTGTTAAGAAAATTTCAGGGAATGCATTCGCCTTCATGCTGAGTTACCTCAGTACCACTCGAAAAGACCAAACTTAACATAGATGTTCACCTGGCAGTGCTTTAAACTCAATGCTAAGTAATGCCGGGAAAGCACTACGGTCCTGTCTATGTTTAGCTGAAAGCTGGGGCTCGTTTTCTATGATAAGCAGACAAAACTCTCACATTTCACAGTTGCTTCTTTATGTTTCTATCTCATTACCTGTTCACTCATGCTGTTAATCCCATCCGGCCCCAGCAAGGATATGGCTTGTTTAACCAGATCTGTTCGGCCACAGTTGAGCATCCGGAAACCCAGGTCTTGCTTGAACTTCGCTTCAGTGGCAACTGCATCCAGTTTCCGAGATGCACAAAAACAGTCGTCGATTCTGTGGACGTGAGAAATAAAGTCCCTCAGAGGACAATCAGAGGACAGACCTCGCTGTCCCTAGGAAAATAATACTTTGCCCTATCTCTGAAAGATGTAGGTCATGCACGCATTCATTCTCATTTGACCTGTATGTTCGAGGGAAGTGCTGAATCGGAAATGCTAATGCAAGCTAATGGAGATTGCCCTTGGTCTATCTTTTGTGGGACAAGTTATACATTTTATAAAAAATTGGGCAAAAAAAGCACAGCTTTCATTTGATTTTGTTTCCCTGTTTAAGCAATGCACAAAACATTCTCACTGCAAGTTTTCTCTCTGCATGGCGAGGTTATCCGGTCCCCCTAATCTCTGAAAAGTTTCGGGGGCTTCAGTCAGCTTTGAAACTACATCAAATGGATGTATAATCATTGACAATACAACAAAGAGAAAATAATGTCGCTCCAAACGCCTTCAAGGATCTTACCTGCACAGCCCCAGTAACAGGGAAGCCTTTTTGGAGCAGAAAGTGGAAGTTGCAGAATGCCAGACTGGCGGAGGTTGGAAGGGACCTCTGGAAGTCGTCTGGTCCAACCCCCCTGCTCAAGCAGGGCCACCTGTAGATCAGGGCACCGTGCGATCAGGGAGAAGGCAATCTTGCCAGGTAATCATGGCAAAACACCACAAATCCACGCTGGCTGTGTCTAACAGGTGTCATTCTTTTAAGGTCTTATTCAAAAGATCTCCAAACCGTAAACTGCTCAAGGTAGCCATTTCAAATGGAAGAAGGGCTAGGAGTTATTTAGCCAAGATGTGAATCTACAGCTCCAGAGAGAGCCAAGCGATTCAAATCTAATGTTTATCCAACTCAGTTACATCTTATTAAAAGACAAGATTTGCTTTTCTTTCATGCTGAGGAGTGTCTGGGGCAGAGGGTGGAGTCCAAATCCACAGTGGTTTTGGTGTGAACTTGGATAAAGGACTGTTTGGAAAAACATCACTTTCATTCTCCAAAAATGCTAGGTTAGAAAATGAGGGGCTACTTATGAATGAAAAACAAAATAAAGATCAAAAGTCAAACATACTTCCAATATTTCTTTTCTATTTCATATGTGAAAAAAATGCAGCAAACCAAAAGAAAAATATACACAGCACATCATTATCATTTAAATTTCTTCTTCAAAGTGCTTTATCAGAGCTTTATAAAATATATAACACTGCTTAATATTTAACAGCAATATGCAATGAATATGCTGTTTATATAGAAGCAGTGGTATGTAGTAATAGCTACCGCTCTTCCTCTTTCAACAGAGGAAGGAAAGTGAGATGGAAAATACAAAGTATTTTGATCAAAGCTTCTGCAGTACTTAGTACTGAAACTGGCATCTGAGCTCAAGCTTGCTTTCTGCTGTGCTGGGCCACGACCCGTCTGGAAGACAACAGATATTTTGTTGCTGTTCATTCTATGTGCCCAGTTTGGGTTTTGACTGCTAAAAAGTTGATGTCCTAAGAATGCAAACAAGGTATGCTTGGAGTATCATTACTCAGGGGAACAAGGATGATGCTTCATCACAACAGTTTGCTGCAAGATTAATGCACAACACTCGGTCACAATAAATACACCATAACAGCAATAACAGATTCTGCACCAGTAATATGCCTAAAACAGAGATGAAGAAAGCAACCCATAGCAAGGCTGGGTTTTCTGCAGTAGTTTCTGAGCGAGTTTAAGGAAAAGGCAAAACCAGCACAGACAAGGAAGGGCTGAGCTCAATGACACCAGTATCCACAGGAGCAATTGTGGCTTAACACGTTCACACCATATGGCACATTTCTGACACAAGAGCTACAGCAACATTTGGTACTTGTTACCCCCATAGCATGAGATGCTAGAGATCATCTGTGCCCTCCTTTAACGTATGGCAAAGATAAAGCACACTCAGAAGTTAGGTCATGGGGGTTTTTGGGCATGGAGAGTCTGGTTCTCCCAGCTGCAGCTGGCCATTTCCAGATGATTCTGGGCTGAAAATGAGGTGGTTCCTCGGCAAAGTGCAGCTACAGAAAGATCTAGACATCCTCTGAGGACTGCAGAGGTGTCTGCCACTATGAATCACTGCCTGCGTTAAGTCACTGCTTCATCATTTGTACTGAGGTATATAACATACACTCTGAATAAAATGGGTCAAACTCAGTGCTGGCAGAAACAGGCAGAGCTTCGCTGACGTCAGCCCAGCTCGGTGCATGCAAAACAATAGTTGATGATCTCCTCTTTAAAAAAAGCCAGATTTTGACCTGGGTTGCACACTCACACAAGGAGGAAGGAGGAACAAGGACCTATCTCACCTATCCTGTACAGGCTGCCCAGATCTCTGCTCTGGCAGGCGTTCAGAAATTACTTCTCCATAAGTAACTCCTCCATGAGTTGGCTCTGGTCCCCTAAAAGCACATCAGTTCACCTGCTTACTATACCCGAGGAAGGAGATTCATTAATTACCGCAGATATTGGGTTATCAGTGAATTAGTACTCCTCAGTCAGCTGGGGAGATAAGGGTCTTGGTCGGAGGGCTCCGGGATGCTACAGCTGTACAAACACTGCAACAATAACACGGATGCAGAGGAGTGCCTGGGACACCAGCGCTGACAAAATGTGATCTAGACCAAGTACCACAAAACAAGAAACCACTCGGTACAACTCAGGACGACTACCAGTGGCCCACTGCCTTTTTACACCCAAAAAGGACTCATCATGAGTGAGTTATAGACCCAATTTATGGGACACAGCAAAGGGAACTATATGGCAAAATTTGACATAGATCATTGTGGATAAAGCAGATAGTGATCAAACTGGGGAGTTTAATAAAACAAGAGCATGATGCAAGGGAAAGGAACAGGAGGATGCTTCAGAAGAGAAAGCATAGGAACATCTCGAAAAGCCAGAGAGATGAATGAGTTAAGGAAAAGGAGATTTAACACGTACAGATAAAAAGCAGTGAAGAGACAGATCAAAAATGATCAGGAACTACAAGTACAGAATAGGAGAACACAGCATCACTTTTAACACTGGAGAAAGCCAACTGGGAAGATGGTACAGCAGACAGATGGAGCAGTTGCATTTCAAAATGAAAACTGAAAAATCAAAAAAACCCCACCCCAAATCCATCAAAAATCAACGCTAAGCCACCACAACACTGCATTTGCTCCTCCTCCTTCACACCATTAACTGCATAATGTTGATTCCAACAGGAGCAGAGGGTCTCTGCTCCATATTACACTGTATAAGGGGATGCTGCTCCATCACGGATACCATCCACAATCACAAACATTAAAGGATGCAAGATAAAAAAGGAGGAAGGGAACAGGCACCCAGGCTTGACTCACTCAAGACTTCTTCACTTTGGACTGCAACGAATACACTGACAAGATATGAAGAGGTGGGAAAGGGATGGGAAGAAGCTTGAAAAAGAAGGTTGACAAGGAACAGTTAAGTCAGCTATATATATAGGGTCACTTTTCAGAGTTGTGAAACTGTGCCTGCAAAGGAAGGGAAGCCAGCGTAAGCGCAAACAGAGCTGGAAACCTCCCCAGCAGTTCACGGCCCTTTTGCCAAAAAGTCTTTGTGATCTTTCCAAGCACACAGGAGGCTGACACTGGCCTGACCGTGGGACGTCCCCTCCAAGGCCACCTTGGTTCGTTGCCAGATTCCACCGGCTGCCAGCACTCGCATGGGTTGTCCTTTCCCCAAGACCTCATCCTGCAGAAAAGGCGCTTTTTCATTGAAGGGGCAGGGAAGGCTGACGGGAGGAGCAGAAGACCACGGGGGGCCAAAGCTCTTCTCCCCCTCTTCTCCCTAGGGACAGCCTCAGGATGGCAGGACATCACCACCCTGGATGCTGGCTGCGTCAAGGGAACTTTGAGGTCCCCCCGAGGTGACACAGTGACGAAGGCAGGACTGACCTGCATCCTTGGAGGGTGATATCCTCTCTCAAAAGCCTGAGCCCATTCTGGATTTCCCCATTTAGTAACCTGTGGGGCTGGGCACCACCACCGCTGTACACATGCTCCCCCTCCCAGAACTGAGAAGTAATATGCTTGAATTAATAACATACACTGACCATAGTCCTTGTGCTCAACAGCAAATCCACCCCTCTAATTCAGGGGTTCAATCACACAGCCTGCAAACTGCCTACCTGGTCCCTCCCTACCATGAATCAAGCAAACAATTGCCTTTATAAGTAAAAGGAAAATCAGAAACATTTTAGAAAATTTTCTTTAGAAATCTTCTTGATTTTACATTTGTAGCAAAGCTGTGACCACATTTTTTAACTTACAATGCAATACAATTTTCTCCAAGTCCTCTTTTAATTCCTCACAGATATTGCTTCTACAGCGTTATCTTCAAGATCATTAGTGTTGCCACTGCACATAATTAACTTCACTGTGGCTTTATATGGGTAATGCCATGGTAAAATTAATTATTTGCAAATGGTCACTGTCAAATGCTGCATGGTGACCATGACACTCTATCGTACTCCAAAATACTCAAACCTCTGAAAGGAGTCAAAGATAATCTTCTTCATTTATAATGGGTCCTAGCAGCACAGCAAATTATTTTTATCTTTTCCCAAACTCACATTACGAAAACATAATGCAGCACTTCTACAGCATCGGTTTAAATGCAAGGGTTTTTTTTTCGTGTTCGCTCAGACTGACTAAGATAGGGTCTGTGTGGATCGTTAGTAAGTTACTCATAGATTGAATACATTTGGGAAAATGGATGATTCAAAGGCAAAGTGTGTCCATCATAACTAGTAGATGCAGCAGCTCTCTTATTACATAGCTTTTTAATTATTTGTTCTTTGGGAGGGGATTATTGCCACAGTCAGTAGTGAACAATAAAAAAAAAAAAAAAAAAAAAAAAGAAAAGCAATGCTCTGTAAATGTTACCAGAAAAGAAATAGGAACATCTTAATCATGTCCTAAGCTATACATGCCAGCATAGCATGCTAGTAGTTGATTTAAAAGAAATGGAATGCAGACTGTGATGAGCAGCAGGACAAATGTTCCCCTCCGCTGAAATGAACAGATCATCATCCTGATAGCCAAGCACCAAAACTTTGTTTGTCCACCTGGGACTCAATCACCAGTCCTTTCAATTAAAAGAATGATAATCAATTAATTAAATCCAGCTTTTTAGCTCTGTGGAGTTTATTCAGTCTGTCTCTGCCCTAAATATGAATGAGGACTCGAGTCAGAAATTATAGTTCAGCTGGTTGGAAGTCTGGAAGGAGTCATATTTTAGCCAGCAATATACATGCATTTACAATGCTGAATTTCCTGGGGTCAGGGATCACAGTTTTGATCTGGCTATGCACAGCCTGTAGCACAAAAGGGTCCTGTTCCTTGCCTGGGGCTCTTCAATGAGACTACAGACACAAACGGCAATAGCAGGAGCGGCAGACGATTTGATTTAAATTTGTGAGCACTCTTTTTTCCAATGTGGTCGTTTAAAAGGGAGTATAATGCTGATATTAATAGGACTGCAATATAAATGCTATATTGAGACAATTATTTGCATTTTCAGTTTTGGAGAGAGGGAAACATAAGCACAAACATGTTGATCAAAGTGACGAACAGCACTACTTTTTAATGCAGACATAACATATCTCCATTTACTTTAATCAGGAGCCAAATTAAGACAAGAAAATAAAAATACTCCAGATATTTATTAGCCAGCCTCTTATTCTTGTCAAAGGCCTGAGAATAAATTGGTTACAGATACTGGAAAATACATTAAAAAAAGCCATGTGACTATCAAATGAAGACCCAAATCTATATTTCAAAACACTCTTAATATTACAGTCCCATGTATATAGGCCAGGAACAGTGTTCAAAATTGAATCTGACTTCAGATTTTGAACAAGACCAACATATCATTTGGGAAAATTTGGGTAGAGATTCATCTTTCACATAAATAGATAGCACAAGTCTTCACTAATGAGTGGAAGACAATATGTTATCTGTATCCTAATTATTATATTCAGGAATGGGTATGGAGACAGAGCATACGAAACAGTAATGAACTTGCTTGCAATGGGAAAAACCCAAGAAGGCTGGATCCTAAAGCTCGTAAAAATACAAGCGTGTTCTGCCCTAAAAGTGAAGGAGAACATGAGGACATGGTCCTCCCCTTCAATGATTTGTTTTATTACTGCTGTCTTCAAGCAGCCGGTTGGCAGGGGAGGTTGAGATTCACCTCGGGAAACCCGTGCTTTAACTTTTAAGTAATAAAATCTCCTTCATCCACTGGCACCATCTGCCCCAAGGGACTGCTGGATTTTGTCAAGTAGCTTCTTTGCTACCGTTCACTGGTTTGGCATTTTTGTATCTAATTACGGCAATGGCCATGGCTGGTGTTAAAGGATTAGTGAAAATTTGTGGGAAGAACAAGGACATTCAAGGAGCTAGGCAAACACCAACCATCCCTACTTAAAAGCGGCTGTATCTAATTAAATAGCAGAATTTCTCAGCAATTTTCCACTCGCTCTCCCTCTCCAGAAACTCAGCCCCTTACCCAGTGCATTTTAAGAGAGAGCGAAGAGCAGTGGAAATATTTTTTCTGCCTTCAAATCTCTATTTATTAAAGTCTATTTATATTTCCGTGCTCTAGTACAAGCACAGGATTTCCATAAATAAAACATTAAATGCAACTCTTCCTCTTTCACTTTCTAGTTAGAATTGCATATGTGTGGTATAGTATTAAGATGACACGGCAAATGGTATAGACTGCTCTGAAAGAACAAAATAACACATCTTGTCTTTACGTTGCTGTATTTTTTCCTTTCCACAGTCTTAAGAACACTCTCTAGAATGAGCCAAGAATGCTCTCATGTTAAATAAGCTTCACTCTTGAGGCTGATAATGCTATTTTCCTAGAGAGCCTTCATTAAAAGGGATAGTCCCAGACAGAAAAGCAGACTTACGTATTCTCAGGCCAAGGCTAATTGGAAACTAGGACTGATTTTCAACTGAAGACAGGTCTTCAAAGGCACTCAGACACTGCATTTGCCCAGAGACCTTTCTGGATCAGAGCTGTAAATGCAACTCGGAGCCCTGGGTGAGGCGGCGACAGGGCAGCGGCTGCGGGAGCATACGGGACTGGAGGGTTAATAAACCCAGTCCTATGCTGCAGCAAGGCTTGGATCCATCTACACTTTCAGTTTGAACTTACTCGTGACTTGTTAATATTCACATATTTCTGTGTCCGCACTGCCCTTTAAATAGTATATTTTTCCTCCCGCAGTGTTTACTCCTGATGTATTTCTAGAGAAGAGTCACATGTTCCCTCAGCACCTGCTTTGCTCAGCTGAATGAGCCCCTTTCTTCTAGTCTTCCTCCACAAGAACATTTTGTCAAAACTCAAACCACCCCAGCCCATTTCTCTCTACCTGGTCCAAGGTGAATATTTTTTTGACCCGGACGCAGGATTTGCGATTCCACATCACTTCCTACCACTTTCACGTACAGAGGCACCAATATTTTCCTGCTTCTATTGGAAATACCTCTCCCGATGCATCCTCAAAATGCATTTGCTTTTTTCATGGCTGAGGAAAAATCCACTTTTGTGCTTTACAATCATTCCAAGATGAAATACTGCTCTACAGTCTTTACCACCGCCTTTCAATACTCAGCTCCCAATGTAGCATATATTAAACTGCATATATAGTGTGTATGTTACATATAGACTGCAGTATGTATTTTTCTAATTAATCTCCACATGGTTGCCTTCCATTTGTGGAAAACTGCATTTCACCCCATTTCTTTTGTCCCAGCCCTCAAGGTCATCCACTTTTTCCTGGATGATTTCCCAAACTTCCTCTGTCAAGTCAGGACAATGCCTCTCAGCACCGTGGCATCAGCAAATTTTAACTTCATGAGCACACCGCTAAGATTTGTGCCAAAACCCTTTCTGAAAATTAAAAAAGACCAGTTCTTAAGACTGAGAGCCGAAGATCTCTGCTTGTAACCCCATCACTGCCAACCCAGCCCTTGTCACCTCTCTTGAAGCCATCCCCTGCTCACTTTCCAATTCCTTTACTAACCCCCATCTTCTCTGCCTTAACTAATAGCTCCCTGCACGGGCTGCATCAAATCATTCACTCAAGTCCAAATAGATGAAATCTACTGAATTTCCTTGGGGCAGAAAATCAGTTATCTTATCAAAAAGTTATTAGATTAGTCTGGCAAGATCTATCTTTAGAAAATCTGTGTCACATTTTATCCCACTTTTCCCTCAACAACGTGTCTTTAATCAGTCTTTGCTTGAAAAAACATTCGAAGGCCTTGCACCAACAGCCTGGAATTTTCCTCGGATCGTTTTTCATCATTTTCAAACGTTGGGCATTACTATTATTAATCCTTAGAGTTATGGCACCACTCTGGGCTTTGTTAAAAATATTTCTCTCTGACCCTCTGATTTTGTGAGGCAGCTTTCTCATTGCTGGCATTGAGATTATCTGGTCACCCCAATTTGAGTGCATTAAGCTGCATGATTTGCTCTCCTTTTGATTACTGTTTTTCCGTTTTCATTACCTTGTTGCTATTATTTATTCTTCCTTTCCCCCCAGGATTTTCTTCCTGAAAACAGAGGCAAAGTATTCACTTAAGTTCTTGGGTGATGGCCTCTGTTGGCACTGATGCACACCTCTCACAGGTGTTTCCTCAAGGCCAGCACTGATAGATACCAATTTCACCTCTGCCTCCCAGGAAAAGAGGAGAAAAACGTGCATGCCCGTAGTCAGGAGCAGAGATAAGACCCAGACACACAGCCAGGCAGAGGAGAAAAGGGATATTTGCTGCGTTCACTATACGTGAGGCCCAGCACCCTTGGGGAACTCAGCCGTAACTCCAAAATGCTGCTGAAGTGTGTGAGCAAGCGATTAAAAGGGATCAAGTTATGGCTTTCCATCTGTGCTCTGGCACAAGCTCTGTCACGCCAGCTCCTGCTCTTGCCAGCTCTGCCTTGACCGGCAGCGATGCTGCCACCTCCAACTAAATTTAACTGGACGTAACAGGGGGGTTCTGACCGCACCAGCGGGGTTGGCATGCAAACCCTGCTGACTAGCTCTGTCCTCCAGCATCCCTCCAACCAGGGGCTGCAAACAAGGGACTGCGATGCTTCTCATGGGCATCCTGGTGGTACCAGAGCCCGAGGGGTCTCCACGGGTTGTATGTCAACATGGGACGGGGCAAGAAGAAGACAGACCCCTGTGGGACTCTACTCGTGAGGAGGCTGACAGCAAAAATGCCATTTCCCATCACTGCCCTTTGGGTACAGCTGCCAAAAAGGACTTCAGACCTCTTTACAGAATTGTCCCAGGCTCCTCCTGCCACAGTGTGGCATCTGCCTCCAGCGTGTGGCCATGGTGGACAGTAATGAATGCCACAGGGAGCAACCTCGCTTCTCCACCGTACAAGAGAAAGGCGCGAGCCTTTTCACCTATGGATAAGAAGAAACCATTCCTCAAGACGACTAAACTCTGCTTTTCCTCCAAATCCCAGCCAGGAGCTTCACAGCCTGCTGGGCAAGGGGTCAGGGGACTCCAAAGCATGAGAGGGCTTCCAGACACCCCCATGGCTGCAGAGAAATGCTCAGCCTCATGGGAAATGCTTCTGGAGGATCTTGGTGCCATGGGGACACATTCGGTGTCCCTCTTCATTCAGACACCAGGAAGGTCCCTTGTTGTGGGCTAGGTCAGCAACTCTGCAGGGCATTCCTTCCCCAGCCAAGCTGGTGATCAGATGTCCAGCTGCGATGTTTGGGGTTCGGGAGCCAGAATCCCACCCTCGGACAGTGTAAGCTGGGATCTCCTGAAATGCCTCCTCCTGCATCACTGCAAATAGCAGGAGTGAAGACGCTGCCCACCCGATTCCCTTCAGCAGAGCACAGAGCCCTTCTCGGGCCCAGAAACACCCAGGTAAAGCAGCTTTCCCAGATAAACCAGGTAGGGGATGACCTGGAATCAAAGAGGTCTGAGGCAATGCCGAGGGTAGAAGAAAATACTTCAAATAACACACGGGAATTGCCCTTTGAAGAGGAGAATTGCACTCACATCTCCGAGACTGTGGATTTTTTTTCAATTTTTGCTGCTTCTGGCTATCAGGACGAATATGCGCACGCATGCACACGCTCGCACGCTAGACTATAACCTTCTTTTAACCTCTGACTGGCCAGAAAATAGCCCTTTATCCAGTCAGGTGCAGAAGTGACGAAGTAACAGTCCCCAGCATGACATTACCACCTCTCTCGGGTCAGTTTGTTCCAGCACCTTTACATCCTCCAGGATTGCCATGATATATTGCAACCAGAAATGAAGCCACTGACCCTGATAAAAAGCACGGCAGCCTTTGTGCTGAGCAATACAGGATGCTCCTCCCTTGCTCTGTTTCTCTGCCGTCAGCCTCCAGTTCCCAGATGTAGTCATCCATTAGCAATCCTCCCCACCACATGTCTACCACATTGGGGTTTTTTTTGTTTTAAACAGACATCCCACAGAACAGAGGAAGGAAAGACATGCAAAGAGCTTCTTGTGTTTAGGTGGAGCAAGGGGAAAGGTACCCCTTGCAGATGTGATGACGAGGAGCAGCCAAAACCAGGCATCTGTTTGCAGCCAGCCAGACCCAGTACAGACTGAGAAGTGACGCTACCTTATCGTAGCAGAAAAGCAGGTCAACGCAGTTTTTACCACCGTGCCCCTTTTTGGCAACAAATTACCTTCCTCCCTGATGCCTTCATTAATAAAAGGTCTAGAGCAGGGAGCAGAGCACCCACCTTCACCAGATTTATGCCAGCAGAGAGCTACTTTGCACATGGTTTTCTACTGACTACATCCAGCTGCCCCAGGTGGCCCAACAGGGCCTGGGTACAGGTGAGGCTTTATTTAAGTCTGGTCTCCCACTATGACAAAGAATATTTTGGACACAACTTGGGCTTCCGTCCCAGCTAGCTGTTATGCATCCAGCAGTCAATCCATCTGTGAAACCTACCTCCTTGCAAAAGGTGGAGACAACTGGTCTATCTAAAGCTTCCACTCCCGGGGGAAGGTGAGTATTTATATCCCTGCTCATGTCCCAAGGCTGGGGAAAGGGAAGAAACTTTCTGGCACGTCCGCTGCTGTAAAACGAAAAGAGATCAAGGAGACAGGCAGCTCCTGCCTGATTCCAGCTTCCCTCGCTCCTCTACCCAGAGCAAGAGGAGCTCCTCTTTCAGGAGAAGAAAACATTGCAAGAAATTAAGATGATGGATTTTTAAAAAAGGATCAGAAGAGGGGAGAAAGAAAGGAAGTACCAGAATGAAAGGCAGGAAGAAAGCAGAGATGATTTACAAAGCCACATATTGGGAACCTTACTGCTGGAGTATGTCATTGTGCAGGGAAGTGTCAACATGAATCTGCTGGGAGACCTCCACGCTGTGGTTCAGATAAGAAACTGAACATTTGGGTTTTAACCAAACTGATCTTGAACTTCATAGCCTTTGAGATCCTGCCCATCTCTCCCTCTCCCCGTAAGCATGTTTTTCCAGTGCAGAAGCTGATTTTGCTTTATACGTTTGCAATGACAGGTTGTGAATCAACACCGTGGAATGATGCAATATCACATGGGACCACGGGAACTTTTGGGTTCAGGTCTCTATATTTTAGGTACTAAAGACGACTGCTAAGAAAAGCCTAGAAATTGAACCAGTTTCAAGGTTCTACTTATTAAGCCACTTCTGTAAAAGTCACAAAATATATCAAGCTAACTGCATTCAAAATTCTTCAGCTGTCATCCATCACACAGATTATTTGAAAAGCCATCCCCTGCAAAGTTGTTGTATTTTTCCTCCCCTCCCAGTGTTTGCATTTATGGAATTGATGCTTGCCGAGGAGTTGATAGTTGGATACACTCCCTCCCTAACGGGGAGGCATGAAGGGCTGGCGCTTGGCTTAGTGGAAATGAGAAGTGCCGAGGGTCTGCACTGAATACAAATAAAAAATTACAAGCTGCAACGTTTCAAATTAACATCCTGATGGCTCACATTATTCTTCAGAAAAGCTCAGTCCTTCCTTTGATCTCAGGATCACAGGCAGCCGGGGTCTGATTTGTAGCTATGCAAAGAACCTGCTGCATTACGCCAGCAGTAGGCACAGACCTTAAAATAAACCCCAAACTACGCAGACACTCATCTACAGACCCCTGCTAGCACAGTAGAGGGAGATTGTCATTTTGGGACATCAGTGGGTGAATCAGGCCCCTGCAGTCAAATAAGGGCACATTGCAAAGTTTGGTCTCTCTAAAATCCAGAATTTGTCTCAGGAATGATTTCTCTTTTCATTCCCAACTGACTAATCCCAGGCTGCGCTCTTCAGGCTCATTCCCACTTGCAAGACAAGCAGGACAACAGCAATCACTTCTATTCGTTATGAAATTAATTCTTGGTGGCAACTTTAAACTGACTGCTGACTTGTTCCCCATAATTAATAAATTCTTCTGCAGCATAATACAACTCTCCCCAACTTCAAATGATTTTTGAAACTCCTGGAAAATTGTCTAACAGTTGATGGCATTTTCTATATAGAGAGAGGCACTGAGAAAATACAATTTTAAGAATGGTATATTGTGGGGTTTTAATCCACAGATATTTAACTGTATCTACCTTTATTTTTAAGACAGAGGATGTAGAGTAGAAACATTATTGCCTTATTTGCAATCCTACCTAAATACTGGAAGAGGTATTAAATTAATTATGCCTTTTCAAAACCAAGTGCTAGGTCTTCAGAAAGTGCGTAGTACCTATAAGTCCTGACATTTCAGTAGGGACGCAGAACGCTGCACTTCTGGAAATGAGGGCCACGATGGTCACACCAAAGGGAAGCAATTACAGGCAAGATTTGAAATCTGAAATGCTCAAGATTTCGCTTTTGAAATTCAACGTATTTCTTCAATTAAATATTGAATAGCTGAGCAGATTGAAAAGCCTATGCAGATCTCAAAGTAAAGTATTATATTCTCTGGTGAAAAAGCATGTCAAGGCCAGAGTCAATAGAAGGCAGCTGCTCCGATGCAGGTTGTCACAGCTAATCATGTAGATCACTCCTCTGCTTTCTATGTTGCAGTAAAGAATGCACCTACTGCTGTATGAAGAGGCAGACTACTGAGAATTGGGGTTTATGTACAAATTTGTGAAGCAATAGCAGTGAGTAATTTCTACTTTGGCAGATTCAGATTGCCTTTTCATATGAAAATCAAAACCAAATATATTCTTGACTCCAGAACAGCCCTAGATCATGCTTTTATACATGTACATAATAATACAGCAAAACAGACACTAAAAACGTATCCTGGCAATAGATACTTTAAGACTTCATTAGAAAACCAAAAGGTCACATCTGATACACGAAAAACTCAAATTATCTAGGCTGACATTTACAGCTAATTTGAACCGACATTAGCATGAAAAATACAATTTTACTGCAAGAGGTAGTCTTACCTAGAAGTTTAAATGTGCCCTTTAAGCATTAATGCTGAAAACAAAGCCCAGAAAAATATCTGCAGCCCTGCCAATTACATTTCGGTATTTTATAGCAAAGCAATGTGAAGCAGACAATTAGCAGAAGATTTCAGCCCCTCATTAGCAAGCAGAACCTAATAGTAAGAGAAAAAAAAACACCACCATATGAGCTCTGACTAGCAGATTACGGGCTCGATCCAGCTGTGAGATATTCAGGCACCCATTACCATGCAACCAGCTTATCCACGGATGTGAGCAAATACCAGGAGCCGATTCTGCAACGCACACAGCAACGAGCCCGAGCATCCCTGCACCTCTCAAGGCAATAACAGAGCCCTCTGCCTGCCTGCTCGCTCGCTCTCACTAGGAAAGAGAGACACGTTTTGCACAAAGCAGCCGATTTTTTGTGTGGACTTACTTTAACTGTCGAGGTTCGCAGTCAACTCCCGGCAGTAAGAGCCTCGCCGCCTGCCGTACGTCATCGCTGTCCACCGAGAAACTGCGACGGTGCCCCGCGTGAGCCACGGCAACTCGTATCCACTCCATCAGGGGAGGCAGCACAATGAACGGCCTGGGAAAGCACACAGACATGAATGCTACAGTACACTAGCGTCAGAAATAACAGGTATACAGAGACAGAGGGCAGGGGGGTGTGCGTGTGCATGTGTATGTATGTGTGAGGATATATATTATACAGAGAGAGAGAAGGGAACAAGCAAAACAAAAGCTTGGGAGAGCAAACTGGCTCAGCTAATTTCAAGCAGGTCTAAATCAAGATGCCTCACCCTGTCTCCAGAGCAGGAGTATTTGAAGAGTGAGATTTATGAGCCACGCTCATTTATGGGGCGCCTCTGAGGTCAGTGCACCCGCCGGGCAAGCCCTCCCTCCCCGCCGCATCCTTCCCACAGTATATCCCGAAAAGAGGGCAGGAGCCTGGCAGAGGACCACGTCCTATTCTGGCTGACGTGCCGGGCTGGGTACGCTCCCCAGCCGCTTTGCAAGAGGGATGGGAGAACGAACCAGGGCAAAGAGAGGGGATGCCCCCCCCCAAGATGCCAAGATGTACTGTGTAGGTTATCCGTGAGCAGTGTCAGAACTCAGACTGTTTCGTTTCACTTTTAGCGGTATCAAAGCGCTACACCTTTGGGTACCAGCTGTTCTGCCACTTGAGCAAAAATACACAAAAGTGCCTGCCCAAAGTGGATGGTGGGACTCTGGGCCACAGCCCCAACTTGAGCAAAGTGTGGATGCTATCGGAGACACGGTCCTTCACTCCACAAGACCCGGACAGCCCCATGTCCTAGCAAGAGCTGCCCAAACCTTAGACGAAGCTTACAGTTTTCCCCATCTATGCTAAAAATTATTTGGGGACCAAGAGATAAATGCCAAACCTTTAATGAGAATCATAGCTCCAAGTCCTAGTTTGGAGATAAAAATAATAAAATATCTGCAGCTGAACAGCTTGGAAGGTCACTGCCTGTTAGATCAAGGTAGACAAAATCCGCAGAGCAATGCAAGCTGCAGCAACTGCCCTCCTGTCCTCAACAGGTCTTTGCGGCTGCTTCATCACCTAGCTGCCGTGTCCAAAATGGTGTCTCCTCCGCAGCTGTACACAGGAGACAAAGTCTGTGTGGGGAAGGGATGAGGAAGGGTAGAAGAAATCCCTCTTTATAAAACTATACTACAAAATTCTAAAAATTGCAAAATCATTAAAAAATAATAAATCTGTCCAAGAGCTACTTGAAAACTGTGCCGAAAGTCCTGTGTCTAAACAGGACTGCTGAAAACTATTTAGACAGAGTGAGGCTGTTTCATCCACACTGTAAAGTAAATACCATGGCTACAGGATGTTAACAGAGATTGCTATAATATTAACAACCAAAAAAAAAAAAAAAAAAAAAAAAGAGAAACTTGTAAATGACTACTGTCCTCAAGGAATATCTGTAACTAACCTGCTCTTACCTTCTTCTGCTGAACCTTTTTCTTTTGTCTCATTTCCTATGTGGCTCCTTTTCCCCTCCTCTTTAACTGTATATTCCCTCCATTTATTACCTCAGTATAACATTCTAATATTGGAAAGATTCCTATTGCTGCAGCATCATCCCCTGCTTTTGCTCCCTCCTCTTCTCCTGTTCCTTTTCATTCAATATTGCTTTCCATTACTTGCCTTTCCTTCTGCAGTCCCTCTTCATGGAGGGGGGGAGTCTGGATTAGGTGCCCAGTAGGCAAGTACTTTACATTTTAAACATGTAACTTTATCCCAGAAGGATCTAGCCTGAGAAAAATTATTTAAGATGATGTTGATTCTGGAATATCCTTTTCCTATTTATAGCTCTTTATGCCATTTATTTCTCTTTTGAAGACTTGACTTTACATAGCTCTGATATTAATATTCTCGAGGAGGGATGAGATATTTCAAAAGTGCCGAAGGACAGAGAAGCCCTGAGGCCACCAACCTTCCCTAGGACGCTGGGTTCCCAAATCTCACGGGCGCTTAAATGAACAACGTCTTTTTGAAGTATGACATCTTTGGCCGACTTGCCACTTTCATCATTATTCTATTCAACCACATCGCTGTCACCTCAAGACCAGGCTGCATTTGTTTCCAAGGCTTTTTGCTCTCCCCAGACCTGCCGTGGCCACCCAAGGAGCCAGATAAGGACAGAAAATCTCCCGCAGCTTCTGTAAAACGATTTCCATAATCCAGCTCATTTGTCGTGATGGTGGCAGCAGTCAGAGGAGGGAGAGGGGAAAAGCAAGAGTGTGTCTGCTCCTGGAAGGTGACCTGCTTCCCAGGTCACCTGCGACACGTGTCCTCGGAGCAGAAGGGACCCTCTCTCGCAGCGTTAAGGAGCTGGGGACAAGTGATCGGTGGGAGTTGTTTTCAACACTTGCTGAGCAAACAGCGGAAAGGGCGCCGCAAATCACACTGGAAGTGTGGAGATGCATATAGTTACCCACAAAACTTGGTGCTAGGAAAACAATTCAAGGGAAACTCAGTTCTAGGTTATGGTTTGCATGAGAGAATGTGGTCTGGACCACAGAAATGAAGATAGGCTTGTACGGAGCCTTCCTATAACATCTGCTGGGTGAACAGATAAGCAGAGGACCATGGCTCAACAGGGGACTCAGGGGTTCATGCTTTCTCCTCTTCTTGTGCAGGTCAGAAACTCAGCCAGCACAAAATCTGCCCCACCACAATAGGGAGCAGAGCAAATAAAATTATTTACAGGAACTGTGATAATTGCACTATAAAATTGCTTTTTTTTTTACTTTCCTGGTCTTGCAAACTTCAACAGAGAAATAGAAATGAACGTGGCTATTTGGTGCAATAAATCCCCAAGGGGAAGAGAATCAGTGTTCTGCAGAAGCAGTGGGATTTTCTCTAAAGACCAATTTCAGTCCCTACATCAGGACATTGGAGTTCGCTCACAATGTATTACATTCCTTTTTCCAAGGCAAAAGAAATCATCACTGTGTATCTAAGCATGTCAGGGAATTTGTATTTTGAGAAGAGAACCAAATATGGCTGCGTGCAATAGGTTAAAAATACCCTTCAAGAGTCTATGCACCACGTGAAGGGGATTTTTTTTATTTTAAATACTGTTTGTGTGCCAAAAAAGAAAGCGGAACACAAAGTTATAGGGGTGTGACAACCCACAAGACAATGTGACATCAGCAAGAAATATTTCACTTTTTAAATGACACCGTGCAAAAACAGGTTAGGCGAATGCATTATGTCACTGGCATATTTATCTCTGGCACAAAGGCAGGTAACAACTAGGAGAGTTCGGTACTTTTGTGTTCCAGAGCAGACACGTAGCAGATAAGTCACCTAGCTCTATGCTTTGGAAGCACACGCCTTAAATTAATCTAACCATGGTAGGAATGTGCTGGGCTTGACTGGAAGGAGATGGAAAGTCAGGAGCAGCATGACGGCTGCAGAAGCACCTTACCGGGGTGCAGGTCAGTGAGTGCTCTGACCTCCCCCTCCAGCCCATGTCTGTACCTGTGCTTAACATTAAACGCGTGCTCCCATCCTCTTTAATTCACTGCGGTTCAAAGTTAAGCACGAGCTTAAGTAATGTCCCCCAAAAAGGTGGTTTTCAGCACAGGCTTGTATTTTCCTGAACTGTCATCTAAGGGGAAAAACATCTCAGATCAAGAGGCAGGGAGAGGTTTCTGCACAGAGCCATCGCCGTTCCACGCAAAAGAGCCGGGAGGTGGGGAAGGAATAGGGGAGGACAACAAAAAGCAGATCCCCAAAGGGTTGGACCCTTGTGGGCACTGTCCCCCGGTCACGCTCCTCTTGGAGCATGCCCTCCCCGGGTCCCTACTTGAACAGAAAAGGGAATTATCACCGCCCCACAAACCCTCACATCCCCGATTCCTCCTTCCGCACAGCATCCCTCCCCATTCGCTCCTGCCGCCCCACTCCCCTCTCACAGCTATTTTGGGACTGCTCGGGGACCCACAAGCTCCTGTGCCTTGCAGACATCTGCAGGCAACACCCAGCCGGCATCCCCCCGCGAGGGACGACCGCTCGCCTTCCTCTCCCGTCCTGGATATCACACGTCCTTCTCTGCATCGTCCCCAGACGTGGCAGCTCCCCGCCAGCACCCACCCACACCTCTCCCCAGCACCTTCCCTACCGGAGCGGGGCTGACGACCCCTCCGCACCCAATCAGACCTCAAACCTCTCTTGGTTTTTGCAGGGTTGATGTCTCTGGGGCGCTTTGAATTACAAACTGGCTCATCAGGAAAGCAAATGTTATTGGGGGGGCCTAAATGTAAGGTATGGCCTGCTCCAATTGTGCCACTTTTTGCCCCAAACCCACACTCCACCCGAGACATGCGCAGCAGTCCTGGGCTGCCCACCATTTCCCTCCTCGGCTTGCTGGCACACAGAGATATTAAAAGTCCCATCACGCATCTGCAATAGCTCAGGATTCTTCATTATTATTAGTATTAGTATTGTTATCAGTGGCAGTATACTTATATATAAACAGGAGGAATCACTGGATGGAAGAGCATGAGAAATGTGCACTGTAAAACACAATAGGA
Organism: Harpia harpyja; assembly: GCF_026419915.1. Taxonomy (NCBI): domain Eukaryota; kingdom Metazoa; phylum Chordata; class Aves; order Accipitriformes; family Accipitridae; genus Harpia; species Harpia harpyja. The sequence continues at coordinate 25,137,469 of NC_068945.1, read as the reverse complement.
TGCTGCATTATTTTTGCGTAGGTCTGCGAGAAGACCGATGAAGCTCCTTTTTGGACACCGTCTGCTGCAATGCTGGAATTGCAAAGCACTAGGGCCAGCACTCCTACAAATCCCAGCTCCCAATAACCCCTTGCCCTGGTTTTCCTCTGTCCCTACCACCTTTGTAGGGTGCAGACCCCCGCTGCCCACCGACCATGACGTCACGGTCCACCTTGCTGCCCAGACCTTCAAGAGGAGGGCTGCCACACACACCCGCTCTCTTCTTGATTTCTCAGCAGCTTAAGCAGTCCTTCCTCTCCCCAGTCGCTCCCTCTCCCTTGCAGAGAGTAATCCATCTTTTTGGCAGCACCCCCCTGCCAGGAAAGCGGTGTCATGTCTCACTCTCTCCTCCCAGTTCCCACCATTGGGGTGATGTCGTGGTTTAACCTCAGCCGGCAACTAAGCACCACGCAGCCGCTCGCTCACTTCCAGTGGAATGGGGGAGAGAATCAGGGGGGAAAAAAAAAGTAAAACTCATGGGTTGAGATAAGAACAGTTCAATAGAACAGAAAGGAAGAAACTAATACCAATAATAATAACAATAATAAAATGACAATAATAACAATAAAAGGATTGGAATATACAAGTGATACACAATGCAACAGCTCACCACTTGCCGACCGATGCCCAGTTAGTTCCCGAGCAGTGATCCCCCCAGGCCAACTCCCCCCAGTTTATGTACTGGGCATGATGTCACATGGTATGGAATATCCCTTCGGCCAGTCTGGATCAGCTGTCCTGGCTGTGTCCCCTCCCAACTCCTTGTGGCCCTCCAGCCTTCTTGCTGGCTGGGCATGAGAAGCTGAAAAATCCCTGACTTAGTCTAAACACTACTTAGCAACAACTGAAAACATCAGTGTGTTATCAACATTCTTCTCCTACTGAACCCAAAACATAACACTATACCACCTACTAGAAAGAAAATTAACTCCATCCCAGCTGAAACCAGGACAGGGGACTCTTCCCAAGCTCTCCTCCGGCAGCTGACTCCCTAATCATTTTTGCCAGGTGATGAGAGTCCCAAACAAGGGCTTCTCGCCTGTCACCTCCTCTGGCGTGCAGACTTAAACCACCTTCCTGACAGCACGCTCATCACCTTTGCTCCTTACCCCGGCTCAGCCCTCCTCCGCCGCTGTGGCTCATGAAGCCCGGACAGGCCACCAGCCCCTTGTTCATAGCAGAGCCTGCGGTGTGCTCCAGGTCGAGGAGCTCATCAAGTGCGCATAAGAGATTTCCCCTAATAATCACAGTCCTCAAAGAAAAAATGGTTGTTTCAAGTGCAGCACAGCAGCCTCTCTATTTCCAGGGGCACTTCACATTGCTCTTCTGATGCCGAGCCCTTGCCCCACCACACGAACACTCTCGCTGTATGTATTAAAATCAACTGCTACGGAGAGGACTGCCTTGATGGTCTGCGTCATGATGGGAATGGAGAAATTCCCGAGGACTCATCCCATTCGGGTGTGAATTCCCACAGCCGCCTCGTGCTGTCCCTCCCTCAGTTTTACCAGCTGTGAAGTGTGCACAGCTGTATAGAACTGACCTTGCGTTAACTTAAACGCCTTTTGTATTGTTCAATTATTGGATGATTTCTTTGCAGGATCCTTTAACTCTTGCAGAGGACGCTGTTGCAGTAGGTGTTTAGTTTCTTCGCTCACTCCAGCAAAGGAGTGGTGACTGCAAACCTGCGTGGCAACACCAGCCAAAGTGCTACACCCAGGTCACTGCTGTTTTACTGACTGCTTTTGCAATTTTAGAGTTAACAGCACTTCTGAGCCGTACTTTTGCAAGGAAAAGCCTATCTAGACACAGGTAGGGAGAAGTTTCTGCTTGCAGATATGAGTCAGCAACTTTAACATTATGAAAAGGTCTTTTCATTTGTTTGGGTTTATGTTTAGGTTTTCATGGGTGGTTTTTAAAGAAAATCCCTATATACAAACTGAAAAACATTCTCAGTTCTGACAGTTTTCATTCAGAATGTATGATGAATCCATATATGCAATGCTAGTCCATTTTTAGTGTTATTGGGATAGAAAAGCATGTTTTTTCCTACATTTAGCATACTTTTCGGATGGGTTTTCAAGCTGAAAAACTCCTATTTTATATTTACATCATAAACTACTTGCCTTCAGTGCCAGGAAATACTTTCTGATGCCTTCAGAAGGCTGCCAGCTCCGCTCCTGCCCAGGGACCCAGCAATGCCGACTGATGCCCCACGCGAGTCCACGCAGCTATCCCACGCTAGGCAGCTCCCCCAACACCCCAGAAGCCCAGCTAAGGGTGACCCAAGTAACCAGCCTCTGAAAAAGCCAATTCTGCATTTTGTTCAGGCTGAAGGATCAATAATTCTCCTTGCTCTCACACAAGTCTCAGCAAGACCCGCTTCGGCAGAGGGAGGGTTTACCTTTATGCTTTTGTGTACCAAGACATCCGTGCTCCAGAGTCCACACAAGGGTATCTGCAAGTCATGTTTTTTAAATTTGCATCCAGTGTTTGAATGCATCATCCCCGTTGCCTCTCCTGCATTAAAAACATTAACGGCCGAGACTTGAAAGGCAACCGAGTCAAAGCAGTGATTCGGCCAGCAACCACAACAGGGAAATACTTCACAGGCAGTTTTGACATCAGATTTGACATGACTGGCTGTGGCATAAATCCCTGAAGAGACGCCAGCGTTGGGAGAGCGGCGCAGAACAGCCTGGGTAACATGCTGTTCTCGCAGGGCTGCACGTAATTTTCTCTATTTAAAAAAATCCTATAGCCATCCCACGGACAGCATAAGGCTAGCTTGATGAATTAGGTGTAGAATACAGCTCCAGCCCAGCAAGGATATACCGTCTGACAGCCGAGCTACAAATACTGCCTGAACTATTTCTTGTAACATGGGCAATCTCACATGCTGCAGGCAGCTGCCAATACCATTTCTGAAGGGATTTTTAAAAAGTGGGAGGTTTGATATTTAAGATGCAAATCTAGAGGATTTATGTAAGGATGGATCTGGATTTCTTTTCAGTGGTTCCCAGTCAAATCAACCCTGGTGCTGAACTTTGAGTTCAGGAAGGCCACAGTTTTACCATGTGAGGTTTTCAGCTGAATAGTGGATAAAAATATATAGGGTTATACAGGACTATGCCATACTGGCACATCAAGCATGTGTAATCCCTTCTTCAGATATACGGTGCAAGATTCATTCCGGTTTCCCAGCAGGACTTCCACACTCCCAGTGCTAGCACTTTACCTCTTCATCAGCTTTCCCCATCATTCCCTCCTCCACTCTCTGCTGGCCTTTGCTGGAGACTGCCCTACCCGTGCAGTTGGTACCACATAATAAATTAAATCAGGGACACATTTCCCTAGTTATCTTCTTACTGAAATTGTTCTACGGGTATAATCTGTACTACAGTCATGGCTTTACCAGTTACGAAAGTGCTTTGAAAGACTTCAAGTTATTTTATAGCAGTGGAACACTCCTCTCATTAAGGGGGCTGCACCACGTTAATTAGCCAGGTACACTAATAACTATCCGAAGCATGAAGCAAAATTCAGATGATAACCCAAACCCTTTCTATTAATCACGAACAACTACAGGCAACAATTTGCATGTGTGTGCACGTGCAGGGGACGTGTATATTTTTGTGTGTGCGTCCACACACGCGTGAAAGGCAGGCAGAAAAATAAAACGTGAGCGATAGCCCATGGGAGTTTCCTAAGGGATTGCTCCACACACAGGGAAAAGCAGTGAAGGAAAAGTGAAAAGAAGGTTAAAACCAGACACGTATCCACCAACTCAATTACGACTCGAGGGAAAAGCTAAAGGCTGCTGGGTGGTACAGGGAGTTAATGCTCCTCCAAGGCGGAGCAGCAGAGGAAGCGCTGGAGAAGGAATTTTGCTGCCTGTGAGCAGAATTAATGGGTGGTTCTGGATGGGCTGAGCTGCTGAGCCGCAGCTTCTCAATGAGTTGCTAATGGGGAACATGGAGAGTTAGGAAGTAATGAGGACTTTGTCAAGACAGCTGTGAATAAAAGTGGGTAAGGAACCACTTAAGGAAAAAACCATCACACAAATCTGCAACTACAGATTCTGCGCTTTCCGGTGCTTAAGAAATTACTTGCAATAATTTTGGAAGTGTTATAGAGGCTGAGAAGCAAAACAGAACCACAGGAGAGATCCTTTTCTTAAACCAGAAGCAGCAAGCAAGAAAGAAATCTTGGTAACAGTGGCCTCATCTACAATTTCTTCGCTTTTTTTTTTTTTTAATTCCTGGGAAAGCAAAAGAATGAACAAACCTAAATAATCCACAGCCACCCGCAGGTGGAGGCACCGGAGGAGCACTGCTTTCGCAGGCAACACCCGGTACAAGACAAATGTCTCCATCATGTCCCGGCTGGGTGTATTACGGAAGGGGGATCCCACAAACAGGTCCACCCCACTCCCTCCCAGTACATCCACGCCTGCCAAAATAGCTGCCTACATGGCACCCGGGGTCATTAGGTAACCCACCCCAGCAGGACTGGCTTGTGTTGGTGCCAACAAGACAGCCAAAAAATCTGAGTGACCAGACTGAAAGCAGAATATGAATTTGGGGTGGGAGGGGGTCACACATCCATCTTACGGTTGGGTTTGTTGGCATTTAGGAAGTGGGGAATCTTTTCCAGGTTTTCTGAGCAATCCTGGCCACTTTCCACCTCCTTCCCTTCCCATGAAAGCAGCCCTCCCCAGCAAAAGCTTCGCTGTATAATAATTTTTTCCCTTTTATTTTACATAAAGGCAAACACTATTAAAAACACACCGCATTCTCGTTTCTTTACCTCCATGAAGAGCAAACACAGAGAAACACTCCTTAGAAACGAAGCACCGGATTTATTCAAAGGTAAATATCCCATTTTACGCATCCCCCAAGACTTTGAGGGAGGTACACTTTCTGTGCTGGAAAGTGCTAAGTCAGGCAGGACCGCCACCGTCCCGGCTTCCCTCCCATATCCAGCCCCTGCAGCTCCCTAACTCAAGCTGGTTCAAAGCCAAAATGCAGGTGGGCTGGAGACGGGAGGAAAGGACGGGAGCAGCTCTCACGGGGCCACCAAGCCCTGCAAGTGCCGGGGGAACTCACTGGCAGCATCCCACAACCCTCTGCACCCTGGGCGTGCACTGTCAGGGAGGTGGGGGCCAAGACAGTAGCCAAGTTGGCTTTACATGAGCCAAGGACAACCCTGGTTTCATGGAAATACTGCCTACAGCCAGATCCACATAGGTCCTGCCTTCTCTGCACCAGCAGGGACTCGGAGAGGCCAAAGATGGGGAAAGACGCCTGGACCTCCTTGCTTCCTCCTGGGCTTCTTCCAACATAAAAGCAATTGCCACAGCTGGAGAAGAAGAGAGGCAATATGGCACGTAGATACGGCACAAAGTTTGCAAACATTCTGCATATAAAAACGTCATGTTTAACAAACCCACTCCCCCACAACGCACAAAAACCCATCGTGGAAACTGAAACCACCAGAAATAAATCATGGACCACAAAGCATGCTTGCATGTAAAAAAAAAAAAAAGATGGGAAATAGGTAGAAATGCTCCTCAGAGGACTAAGGAGAAGTCAGCTTCACGGATCTCTTCTCCGGGCAGCACAAGATGGTTGAATCCAGCTGATGAAGCTTCAGAGCACAACTCCATGGAAATATCTGGGCTCACGCTTACCCTCGCATCACTCCCACTCCAGCAGCAAGTACTAACGCATGGTTGATTAGGCAACAGGAGGAGTATCTGCTCCTTCCAAAAGTGACCACAAGCTCTTGGCAATAACACCGAGTACTTGCTCTGGCCCTAACCACACACCGCAGTTGTTAAACTGCCCTGCCAGAGGAAGACATCTTGCCAGACAGAATATTCAAAATAAAGCAAAGAAGAACAATTGCTTTAAATAATCAGCGTTTCAAGTGCTCTAACGAAGAGAACATGTATTAAGGTGACCTCAGAGAAAGAAAAACCTATTAAAGCAAATGCTAAAAGTGATTTTTCAAATATTCCTGCCCTCTTCACTTTCCACAGGGAAGCCTGCAGAAATCTTACAAAACCAGAGCCTCAGCATTATCCACTTTTATACTCCCACTGGTTCCAGTGGCATTACTCCCACAGATGGGGACTACAGATCAGGCGAGGGTATCTTCTAATTTTGGTTATTTTTTTGTGCATACTAAACACTCTTGGACACAAGTTAGGCCTTCCGCAATAACAAGGCTGGTTGACAAATCATGAGATTAAAAATAACTTAGAAAAATTAGAAAATTCTGCATTCTTGTCGTTTCCCTTCTGGGTTTTTTCATACTTTGGAAACAATAGCGCAAAAAGCGACAAACATGCTCACGGAGCGACCCAAACTTGAAAAGAAACAAAATGCCATCCAAAAGCAAATGGCAAAATTCCCAGTAACATCTTTAATGCCAGAGTTTTATCTTGTATGCTTTTCTGTGAATCAATATAAAAGTAATTCAATGAAGATATCATATTATATACCATTTACTATTACACATACGATGAGACTCTCAAATGCTGCTTTTGAGATGCAGAACTTATACTGAAACAATAACCAAGCCCCGTATGCGCGGCTCTCGGGGCACATGTGCAGACGAGTTTGGCTCACACGTACAGCGCAACACAGACATTGGGATGTAAATGTGGAGCCCAGCTTGAAAAAGCAGCTTGCATTTGCATCACCACGATACCCATCCTAAAAATGAATACCCAGCATTTTCCAAGCACCAGCCACTCCTCTCGTCTCCGTACTGGGGAAGCCTGGTTTAGGGCTGGTGAGAAGCGAAGCAGGGAAATAGCACAGTGTGCATTAGCACACAAGTGGAGGCTTGTGTTACTAGCGGGTTTGCTGGGCTTTTGACAGGAGATGACTTTATTTTCTTGGCCAGCAAGCTGTCCCGGTTGCTTTCTGCAGTGCCCGGGTGCAGAGCTGCCCTGCGTTGAGCACCCTGCCTGCCTGCTGGCATTTGGTAACCCCATCGTCGGCTTCAGGGACGTCTCCTTCTCGCCTTACGGCAGATCCTGAGTCAGGATGGGTCCTCAGGCGTGTGTCCCCTGCCCTGGCCATCCCCGGAGCGGGGACAACGGCAGCTCAGCTGGAGCCTGCCACGTCCCCGGCCAGGGCAGCCCCGAGGTTACTCCTGCACCCGGGTACTCGGCACGGCTGGAGCCCAGCGTCTTTAACGATCTCTCCTTTCTACACACTACTCTATTCATTTTCCACTTCCCCAATCACAGCTGTCGAGCCCTATTAATGCGCAGAAAAAACACATTTAAACCCAAACCTGCTAGGCCAGAAATAGAAGTTCTCATTTTCTTTTCCAAAACACAGAATAGCTGAGCAACAACAAAAGGAAAAGGAAATCTCTCCCAAGTGCACATCTGGAACCAATTTGCTGTATGTAGCCACTGGGTGTCACTTTTGATATATATTGGGTCAGCCACGCAGCGCTTCGGTGAGAGAAACGCATTTCAAAGAGGTGATCCTAAACCAAACCAGACTGCTCCACAGCCTCTCACGCGCAAGCTGTAATTAGCAATTAGCCAGCCAGGCTGATTTATTAACGAAACATCTTCGCCACAACTTTAAGCACCGTGCAGCGGCTCTTACCTCTCGGTCTGCAGCGTGACTTTTGATGGCTCCACATTGGGGTTTTCCCACTCCATCTGCGGACAGTGCATGAAGTAGCAGAGGGTGTACAGAGCCTCCGGCTCCCAGTAGAGCGATCCCTGCTTCTGGTGCATCGGCGTCCCGTTCCCGTGCTGCTTGGCATTGAGGGGCTGGAGGTGGTGCATCGCTCGAGACACCAGGTCGCCTGGAAAAAAGCAAAAGCTGGGTGAATGCCAGGCTTTTCAGCTGCCTCTCCCCTGAGTTTTCCAACCGAAAGACACGCTGCGTTGATTTTCCCTTCCATTTAACCTCACATATGCAAACGGTAAAGGGTAGAACAGGATCCTGTGCATTGCTCATCACCAGGCTGGACTTTGCCTGGGGGTTTACGTGGCGTGGTGTGACATACCCAGGCTGCAGACAAGCCCCTGAACACCTGCAGGAAACTTATTTCTGCAAATATGGTGTGTATTTCTGAAAATATGGTTTCTGCAGTGTCAGGCTGGCCCATCTCAGCACCATAAGAAGAGCCAGTATGCCAGGGCCAGGCTCACAGCTACCTACAGACAGTCTTTGGAGGCTGCCACAACCCCACAGCCCCCAAAAATGACCAGCAGGGACGATGCAGAGTGGCACCAAAAGCTGCATGCCCCTGGTTAGAGAGTGGCAGGGAAATCCAGCCCCTTGCAAGGAGGAAGGAGGCAGTCAGATAACACACAGAGCTCTGCAGGAGCAGGGAAAGGGACACACAGGGGAAGAAAAAAGGGAAAAAAAAATTGCTAAAAGACAATATCAGAAACGTGCAACCAAAATTACAGTTTGTAAGCCCAGGCTGGGCCTGGAAAACTTCATGTCAGCAGAAGAAGAAAACCTGTGAAGTAGGCTCACCCAGCCCCTCAGGTTTCCAAAGCACAGAGAACGGCCCAAGAGAAGGATGCTCGTCGTCTCCCCTGTGCCGACGTGGTTCTGGGCGCTTCCTCGCAGGGCAGGTAGGGGAAACCAGCTGCAATATGCAGACTGGGATCAGCAAAGCCAGCAAGCGAGATTAGCAGGCAAATATACAGGCAAGCAGCATTGAGTCTCTTAGCACGGTACTGATTGTAACTAATTAACTAAAGCATCTCCCTCCGAGGCAGTGAATTTTACGTTTGTTGACTAGTGACCACTCTATCAAAGGCAGGGAAACAATTGTGGTTATAAACTGCCTGTTTTCACATGTTCAAATCACTCTGAGAGTGCTTTGGGGGGAAATAATGATCTTGGATCAAATCAGATGGTTTGTTTTAAATGAAAATCTGAGCAAGAGCCCTTTGGGTCATTCTTAAGCTATACAAAAGCGAGTGACGGGGAAAAGAGGACATAATTTTCCAGTGTTAAGAAGAGCTTTTCCCAAGTGACCACGGAGCACTGAAACTTGGAAGGAAAAGTTGGAAATATACACCTAGGTAGGAACGTAAAACCAAATCAGGGCAGGGGGGAGAAGGCTGAATAATGAACTCCTGAGCAAACTTAAGGGAGAACCATTTTGACTGTGTGCGAGGCAGAGCTACAGGTTTTTTCTGCGAAGTCCCACCCCTGTGAACACATCACAGCACATCACCTCTCTCCAGCCTGACTCGCACAGAAAATGATGCTGCTGCTGCGATAATGTGCACCAGGGAGAACAGAAACGTCTCATTGAAAAATGCTCAGCCCAGTCCTCCAAAAACACAGCCTTAAAACCATGAAGAGAAGAAAACCGCTGGCATGAGAAAACTGCCGAGTCCATGATTTCAGGGTTTTGACACAATTTTTTGCTGCACTCTGCAATATTCCTCTGATTCAAAGCTTTCATTTAAAAGTAGTTTCTGTCTTTTCCCTCTGCCAGGAAATTGTCATGATAGGACCAATCTTGCAGCCCTGCATGCTCATAATTTCCAAGAGAAGCCGTGCATGCAGAAAGCCTATAGGATCAGGTCCACAGCAGAAACAGATGTGCCTCTGAGATGACTCCCCAGTCCTGCACAAAATTATCTGCAGGCAACCAGAAGCAGCAGGAAAGTTTGGGACCCCCTTCACTCAGCCCACTCTGTCACAGCAGACATGCAAAGCCAAGCCTAGCATGGGTCAATTTAACTGATAGCACCCTTGCTGATAGCAAAAGTAAATTCCTCTCTCTTCCTCCAAAAGGCAAAAAAAAAATGCGTAGAAATGCTGGCAGCAACATCCAGCTTTAACAATAATACCAAAAGCAGAGAAAAAGGAGTTGCACTAAATTCAGCCTTTTCAGACCCAAGCCACTACAGCACTAAAGCACGTGGTTAAAGTTAAGCACCTGACTAAGTCTTATTTCAGCAGATTGAGACAGCAGGCACCAGAGATCGCCTCTGACTTCTGTACCCAACGATGAATAAAAATCAGGATGCAATTCAGGCCCAGATTCAGGCAGCAGCATTACTTCATTCCCATTCCTCCCTGAGCGCTGGGGCGATGCGACTTCGATGACACATCCAGCACCAGAGGAAGCTGCACGGTGAGTAAGGAGGAAAAGCAGCAGCAAGAATGACGTAGGCAGGGCGGGAGGCTCAGCATCGCTGCTGATGCAAGGCTGGAGGAACTCGAGCCTCACTGAAATCAATGGCAAAGCTCCCATCCATTGCAATATGGCCAGGAGTTCACCCTTTTATTCTGTATTTCCTCAACTGCTTCTTAAGAAACCCAAACCAATTCATGCCATTAAAGCTGAATTAATGGTTTTTTTTATGTTTAAGCCTCATTTAATTACATTATACCAAGAATTGATTGGCTTAGATCTTGCTTTTGCCTTTGCTGGGTTATCTCTGGTTACATTTCAAATAATTTCTGTATTAACAATTATTATAACATTCCTCTATCAGGGACAACTCAAAGCTGAAATAATCAATACCTATAAATCATCGAGCTTCACAGAGGACAGTAAGTAAGCATAAAAAACTGCATTATGACCTTGGTACCCAACAGGCAGAGCACTGGGGGCAGGACGGGAATCGCTGCTTTTTATTTTATCCCACAGTGTAACCTCGGACAATCCACTGCATGCCCTGGTGCCCTTTTCCTCCTCCAGCCGCATCCAGTTACAGTGCAAATTATTCAGGGTAGAGACTGCGCCTTGGTGTATCTGTGCACCAGGGTCAGTGCCAAGAAGGGACGAGGGAGCTGACAGGCGCACGCACACGCCGCATGGTAGTACTTACGCATACTCTGTAAAACGTAGCGTAGTGTAACATCTGGTTCAAGACGCGTGTGTGTCGTTTTCAATCCCTACCACGTTTTGTTGCTTCTGTTCTTCCTTGCTAATAAGCTTTTGCTTCTCCATTTTCTTCCAAAGAATATACCAAGAGTTGAAACTCTCTTTGATCCTGGCCAGAGCACCCCAAAGCCCATGGATGTGAAACCAGCTCCACAATGGGACTCACTGGTCTGGTCTCCAGCAGTCAACCAACTCAAGTCTCATCTGGGAAACCCAACCTAAATATACTCTTCTTACCAGCTGTAAAAGCCATGGTATATCTGAACACTGAGTGCAACCTTGAATTTGTGACCAAGCACAGAGAGGCAAGCTCCCCTTATCAGTTTGTATTAGCCGTCTCTGTGCTTCAGAGTGGTGTTCAGCACAGCAACACTCTGCAAGGGGGGGTTACCTGCTCGTAGCATTGCTGGCTCTTCTGCATCTTTTTTAGCCCTGAAAATGTCTCAGATATATCAACTGAGCACATCTGAAAGGCCAATAACTATCCTGAGTCCATCATTTCCAAAAAAACCCATAAAAAATAAAAATCCCAGCAGCTGAGTCGATCTCGTAACTCCACGGACACAGCTCCTGAGAGCTGTGGCATCACGGCATGAAGGGGCTCGGTGGGGATCCCTGTCTCACTGTCCCCTGCGCTTATTCTCGCCCCGGTACCACCGCCTGCAACCCATCTGAGGAACAGACTGGGAAGCCAATCTGCCTGACAAAAGACCTTGCCAATTTTATTTTGTTTTTAATTTAAACCAAATAAACACTTCCACAATTTATGCAACGTAAGCCAAGCAAGCTGACGCACAAACTGCTCTGCTGGCAAAGCCAGAGAAAGGAAGACATCATGTTGTGCGGGGTAGACACACACACACACACAAAAAAAGAACAGTGAGGTGGAGGGATATTTGAGGATATTTTTGTTACTGAAGCTGAGAAGCCAGAACTGGAGGGCAGGCTCTCAGAGGGCAGCAAAGGCAGCGGCAAGCCCCATGCTGGAACTGCCTTGCAGCCCTGGATCGGGATGGGGAAGAGCTCCGGCAACGCAGCTCCACGCTGGAGCTTGTCAGCCCACAGGAGCAACGCCGTGCCTCACACGCCGGCTAGCAAAGGACCCACGAAACCATCACCGTGCCGCAGTGTGTAGAGAGCTGCCGCTGTAGCTACCAGCATTTCATCCTTTCCATGACTAAAGCAGGACTTGCCCATTGCTGCTGCTGGCAGTTCAGCACGGTTTATCAACGCAAGGTCCACATACATTTGATTTAAAGATTGAAAATATTATGTAATGTGCATGTTGTGACACGGGCCTGGTTTAAGGCAATACTGAATATTTAAGGAACAGCTTCACTGACTTCAAGCCAAAGATGTGATGTGACAGGGAAAGTTAAGCTGCTCCAGCCTGTATGGGGGTGGTATACAACATACAACAATAATGTACAGCACACAAACGGATGGCTTGAGCCCTCTCCACAGGGACCAGTAAAGCCTTTTTTTTTTTTTTTTACTGTGTTTGGCTTCAGTAAAAGCTATTATCACTGCTTTTACTATTTTAGAGCCCAATGCTTAAAAAGTAACATATCCGTTTCTAATTTTGTAACAGAGGAGGGAGGAAAAAGAAGAAAAGCAAAAAGAGGAGGAAGAAAGAGGAAATGATAGATGCCCGATGCCCACCTCTGAGAAGCTTCCTGCGGCATTTTATGATCTGTCGTGATGGACCCGATCTTGCACTCATGCCTGCGTAGGAGCAGGCTCAGTTCTTTCAGAGGGATAAACTTCCACAGCCTAAAACATTCAGCTGGGCGTGTGTCTGCACAACCACGACCCCGAGGTGAACGACACTGGACCGATGCTTACATGGCCACTCCCTATGACACCTACCTCGAGTTTTTCTTGTTCCAAAAACATGTCCTAAAACCACAAGAATAACTTAACGATGATATTTTTGCACACTGAAAACAAGCCACACACAGTTCTTTGGCCTGTGTCTTTCCTTCAAAGCCCAGGGGAGAGAGGAGGATCTCTGTTTCCACCACAGCCCTCTTCCCACGTGATGCCCTGTCAGGGGACCCTGCGAAGCAGCAGCAGGCCATGTTTCTAGCATGACCGCATCCTGCAGGCAGCACCCATCAGTTTGATAATGCCGGTCTGATCATCCTTCCAGCTGTCCACGACTTGAATGTGTGTAGTCTGCTCTCGGGAATCATGCCCCGCGGTGGGGCATGTTGACAGCAGCAGTGTTACTGCTTTGCTGTGCTACCTGGGTGAACATTTTCTCCTGCAAAGAGGGGGCCGGAGCCACAGACTGGAGTCATGTCTGTCCTTCAGAGCCCTTAACGTCCTCTTGTGTCCTGGCCAGACCATGAAAAGGAGGAGTACCAGTCAGGGAGCTGCGCTCCAGACACCAACTTGATGTCATGGCCAGTAGTTTCCAAAGTTTGCCCCCTTACAAGCATGTAAGCCAGGTGCAAAACTCACTTTCTTGACCTGGATTCATTTCACACCTCAGTATAAAAGTCTTGGATCTACGGTTTTGCTCACGACCAGCTCCAGGGAGACTGTGTTGAAAACATGAATTATAACCCTGATAATAAACCATGGTCTGTTCCATCAGAGTGCTACCTGGTAGCCACAGCCATCCTGCATCCTTCCCCAACTATAGCTAAGTCTCTCTCCCTTTCTACCTCCCTGTTGCCTCTGGTTTCTGCATCAAAGTGATGCATTGCTACAGCTCACCCCAGCATATGCCTGTAAGCGCATGAATGCAGGTGAATACGAGTAGTTGACTGTGTCTCCTGCACCATGGCAGACTGCCTCCAGCCATCAGTCAGCCACCCGAGCCATCCTTACACTCTTGATTTCAGCTTTGCTGTTCTTCCATGTTTGCTCTGCCTCCAGTGTTGCATCAATCTCTACGTTTCAAAAGTCAGCTGAGCAAAAATTGCTCGAGAGAAGCCTTTCTTCAAATGATTTATTGGAGGACTTTCTACTGTTAACTCAAGATGACCCATCTATACCAGGAAAGAAGTGTGCAGAGAGCTAGGGTGGGTGCATACTAGAAAGTGTTTAGTATGTATTTCACTGTGCACATGCTCTTAGCACAAAGTATCTCCAAACATAAAGCTATGCTATTCTTGGCACAGAGTACATTCCAGATTCAAGAGCCAGCTGCCTCAGGCTGTGGGTGCATTTGGGGTGCCGTAACCCACAGTCAGTGGAGCATCCCACGTGCAACAGATTCACCATCGAGCTCACCTTGCAAAAACCTCCCCATCTCTGCCATTTCCACATGCCCACGTCGTACCCCTGTGTGAATTTGCTACCCCAGGCAACCTTTTCTTCTCCTAACAGGCATTCATGTCTCCCACAGAAGAGCAAATGAAGGAGCTGTGGTTCCAAACTCTGAATTCAGCACCAAAAGACAGGACCGGGATACAAGCAGCCCATTTCCTGACAGTGGCTTCCCTGTGGCCTCCCACAGATTGTTTAAACTTTTGTCTCCACTTATCCCACCATCACAAGAAGCTTCTATTTATATTACAGAGTAAGTGTTTGTGTGCGATTTAGTGTTTGCAAAGCCTTTGAAGACTGAGAAATTAGGGATTGGATATATCCCATTAAAAAGCCACAATAATAATTAAACCGTCTCAAGTTCACATACCTATTATAACAACACTATCACCTTCGAAATCTCCAACCAACGTGGCAAGCATGATGTTTATGTTTGACTCCCCTTAAACCACATCAACTCCAAACAAAACAAGCTTTGACTTGGATAAGCTATTCATCTGCCGACCTAATGCAGAGCCTTTCTTCTGCAGACCGCCACTGCCTTACGGACCACTGTTCCTGGATTTTCTTCGGCCTTATGTAGACCCAGGTCCTCAAACTCTGAATTTAAGAGCCTCCCATGGCTGAAGAGTGCTCACCCTGGCCTGACCGACTGCCTGTGCTCTGCCCAGCAGGGATGGGAAGGACTGCAAACCTAAGGAAAGGAAAATGCTGTTTTAACCCCGAGAGTGCTCTGATGCCCAGGAGTTCAGGGGTGATAGCAGTCTGCACCTCAAGGGTGATGTACGTGGGGGAGTCCTGAGCCGATACATCACTATACTGGGGAAAGGCGGTGGAGGGTTGGAGCTCCAGCATCCCCCAGTCACCAATGTGACGCCTCTTGCCTCTAATCATAAAACTTAAGTGGGCTTCAGAGCATGAGGTAGAAGCCCCGGAGGAACAAAACCACCTGTGCAGGGACAGACCCCGGCTCGGCTCCCAGGAAGGCGAAGGGAGATGATTCGCACCCACGGGGGAGCCAGGGAGCCCCCAAAGGATTGCTGACAGCAGACAGGGACCCAGGCGAGCGATAAGTGCCTCTGTTCAGCCCCTGTAACCCAAGAGAGAAATCTACCCCCCTAGTCAGCAGGGCAGTGAGAGGGAAGGTAAAGCCTTAGCAGCGTGTAGCCTGGTGTTTTCAAATTAACCTCCCTCCTGCTTTGTTTCCACTGATAAATAAATGTATTGCTTTATGGTTTTTGATAATGGGTATCTCAGGGGGGAAGGGAAGAAAAGCAGGAGGTTGTTTGGGGCTATTAAGTAACCCATAATCCTTCTTGTGCACAGATGCAGACAGCAAATGGAGGCTCGGGTCCATCACTCGGAGGGGGCTGCAAGGGGATGGAGTAGCAGCTAGGGGAGCCTGCAACCAGCTAGCACTTAATGGGGGCAAGAAACTACCTAGCATTTAAGCACTGCATTGATCTGTCTTGTATTCTCTGCCAGGGGATGAAGGGGCACCTCAACAACTTCTCTTTTCAGCTTGTGCACACAGAGTGGACGACATGTGGATCGCAGCAAGGAGGAACCACAAACAAGAGGCCCAGAAAGCGGTGGGAGAGCGAGGACGTAGAGATCTTGTGCCATAACCCAGCGGAGGGCCCTCAAAACTAGGAAAAGTATCACCACCTCTGGAGAGTGCCCACACAGGCTGCCAGTCTATGGCCAAACTCTACGCTGAAGGCAGCAGTACCGTCTGAATTGCAGGTTTCGGCTAGTACCTCCGCTTAGCTCAGCACTGCGCTGCATGAACCAAACTGTTCACAGGGAATAAGCTTTGGCCTTTCTCTACGGTGCTGTTTAGTCTGAGAAAAATATCTGACAAACAGGGCTTTTGTTCTGGCAGTAAATAAGCAGAGCACTTGCAACAACCCTCCTTCAGATGCCACCCTTCCAGCAAGCACCTTTACCCTGGCATTTGCTTCTAAGCTTAGGTTTAACCTCTTATTTACAGGACATGAATCAATTTGTACGGCTCCTGCAGTGCTCTTTCCTGGTGGTTGCAGAGGATTGAGATTAGATGAAAAGGCAAGGGAGGGGATGCTGAGTTTCATCATCTCCTTGGCTAGGGCTGCGAGGAGAAATGAAATGAAAAACAGTATTGGTATGTGCAATCACATTCCTACTTACACTTGCACAGTAACCCTTCCTTTCATCCCTAAAAGCGTGCAAAGATCTACTGGGAGGCTGTTATTTTGGAAATACATACATTCAGCACTGTGGAAACAAAGAGAGGATGATGGGGAAGGGTGGCATTTTTCCAAGGGCAAAAAGGAAAACCTTGCTGAGACCTGAGGGGTGACGCGGAGGAAATACCAGCCTGAACATCACATCTGGGAGCTGCTCTATGTTAAACACCATTCAAAGGCTAAAAAACTCTGAGATCAGCAGTGTTAAGTCCCCTCCACATCTTCAGATTATCATAGTTTAAAATAAAAATGCCTACTTGTTGTGGTTAACACTCAGACTAATAACCATCACCACTGGTCACCGTGGTTTGCACAAGACTGGGTGGCAAACTTCTCACCCAGGAAAGCCATAGCGGACTGGCCATCTTTGGACTCAAAGCAAACCCCAAAGAGTTTTCTGCTCTAACCTGAAGACAAGCGTGGAGACACCGTTTGGGTGACATCCTAAGCCACAGTTTATCCCTCTGTGCAGCTCGAGAGACACAACCCTTCCACAGCCCTGCACATGTGCCTCAGCATGGGGTGGTTGTCCCAGCTCGCCCGTACACTAACGCCTTATGGTCTTCACCCCAAGGCAGCGAGGGAGGAATATTTCTTGGTGCCAGGATTGGTGCCCAGCACACCCTAAGGCTCTGCTCTTCCTTGTCACCACCTACGTGCCCAGGCAAGACAAAGACGGTCCTCCTTCATCCAGCAAAACACCAGCGACCTCCAGTTGTGCACCTCATCCCTTCTGCATCTGGTCTCCAAGCCTGCAGCGGTATTTTTAGGTAGGTGATGAATAGGTGTGTTGGAGTGTTATGCAGTTAAATATAACGTAAATGTCTGTGGATTGCAAACATGCATATAAAGAAGTAAGGAAAAATATTCAAAGGTCAAAATGCAGTGTCATGGGATCTCTCGACAGCCAAAACTTTTCCTAATATTCCTCTCTCTTTCTATTCAATCTACTTATTTTTCCCTGTCTGAAGGGGGAGGAAGTAAAAGAGAAGAACTAGAAATCTAGAAGAATCCCCAAAACTTTCTGAAAAAAACCCAAACAGATCTATTCCCCTTCTCCTCTAGGTCTGGTCTGGGAATACAGGAAACCTTAGGAAAAACTGAAAAGAAAAAGAATTTTTGAAAGAAAAAAGTCTTGTGAAATATTTTCTCTATGGTTAATCAGTGAAATACTGTCAGGCTACTGTTTAAAATCCTATTATTTTTGCTGTGCTTCAGTTCTTCCCAATGTTCTCTATATAATAAGCATTTCAAATGAAATTACATTATTTTAAAACACACTGTAGTAGGCAATTACAATTCCTGAATACTAAATGCCAATATAACATAGGCCAGATTTATTGTTGTTCCTTAACTTTGTGCCATGTTCGTTATATTTTAATGAATAAGGTTTCACATTAATTTTTCAAGCCTTTTCCTTGGAATCACACATTACCACTGTAATTGTGGTGCAGAATTAGGTCTCTATTTACATTCTCCTCATAAGTCCTGGAGACGAAACCCTTCCTTTGATCCCCCCCCCCCCCAAGTCAGCAACATCACCTCTTCTTCCTATTTTCGGGAGAGTGCCCCAGGGCCGCTGGTGTTCCCTCGCCGCCGCCGCCGCAGGGCAGGGCAGTGCCGTCCCAGTGACGACCAGTGCCCGCTGCCTGCTAAGCTCGAGAGACAAGAGCGGAACCACCAGGCAAACTGGGTTTGGGGGAGACCGGAGCAGCATCTGCAAGTCTGGTTGCACCTGCCTGGCCACGAAAAGCCATCAATGCTGGCCTGCGCTGACCTCCTCCTCCGCAGCATTCCCAGAGGGTGCTGCCATTCCTTGACCCAATCCCACCTTTCCCCATTTTCTCTCGCCTCTGTCACCCCCTCCGGGGAGACACAGCTCACCTAAACGGTCTTTTTTTAATATGCCGACAGCATAAATGAAAAACTGAAGTGAGCAGACAAATGAGGCCCATCACGTGTAGGGCAAGGTGAAGGTACCACGAGACACACGGCTTTTCACCTTGTGAATCTATTTTCCTCCTCGGACAGCCTGTGAAGAAACTAAGAAGATCTGAGCTGAAATACAGGTGCTGGGCAGTAAACGGGCCCCGTTTGCCAGCTGTCGTCTTCCAGGGGACACGTTTGATTTCCCAGTCTCAAAGCCTCCAGCAGCCGGCCGTGCCACTGCGCGCAAGGATGCTGGGCAGAACTGAGCATAGGGGAAGCCTTTCCTCCGCATGCCGGCGTTTGTTAATTCCAGTTATTCTGCGTACTTGTTATGCTTTAATTATTAATGTCGATAAACTCTAGGAAATCTCATTCAATTAGAATTGCCTTTTTTCTTCCTCCCCCCCCCCCCCCGGATAAAATTAAAATGCTTTATTGCAAGATCACTCTTTACCCTTGTTTTTTGTGCTCTTTTGAAGAGAACAGGAATAAAGTCCTGGCTCCTGGGATATTGCAAGCTGGTGGGACATTGCGGACACATGCCGGGGGACGGTCCGCTCTGTTGGTCCAGCAGGCCAAGCTTCTGTCCTTGCCACTCCTGGTTGCCATCTCCTCCTCCTCCTCTTCACAAGCGCTATCCTCTTAATTCCCTCCTATCCAGAGAGTCTCCCTCATCACCTTTATTCATCCCCACAAGAGCAGGGGCTTTTATGTACCTAACCTTTCCCGCATATGCCACCTTCCCCATGCCAGAGCTTTGCCATATCCTCTTTCCTTTCCGCAACGCCACTTCTAAAGCTTTCCATCCCCCTCACACCACCGGGGCAACAATGAATCCTCCTTCGCCTACTCCGTCCCTGCCAACGTGCTCTGATCCCCAGGTGTTCCCCGCTGGCTTCTCCCCACTGCTCAGCGCTTCTGCCCCCACGCTGCCGTTCCCCAGCCTCTCTCCGCGGCAGAGGCTTCGCTGTAACCTCCGGGTCACAGCCTCTGCTGATGCCAGAGACAGACACACCAAGCACTGAACAAAGAGCAAACCCCCTTGTACCCCTCACCCCTCCATTTTCCTTCCGTTTCACAATTTTCCCCCAAATTCACAGGTTTTTGCCCACCGACGTGCCGCACCTCCCTCCATGTTTCACAGCTCAGTTTTGAACTCCGCACCGGCGCTGCTCCACGGCAAAGATTTCTACCCAACTCAGCACCGAGCCTTGCGAGCTTTGCCAATTACTGCTCCTCCTACTGCTTCTTCCCCGACATGCATCTGCTTGCAGGGGCCAGGGAGGTACCCTCGATGGTTGTCCAGAGGGCTTTCTGGAGGGCTACCAGCGTGCTGGAGGTGCCAGCCTCTCTGACAGCTGCATCTAACTCCCACTGCTGCACTCTTTTCCTCCAGCTGGCCACCCTGAAGAGTGTTCTGCCTGTGTTTGCAGTCAACAGACAGAGAGAAAGCAAACCCTATCGTTTGAATCTAAGGTAGGGCTACTTAGAGATGATAGATTTCTCGAAATCAAATTTAAAAAGGGGGGGGTGGTAATTAAGGAGTCTGGCTTTTGGGTTGCGTACAGAGGTTCAAAAAAATCCAGAATGAAAAAAAACCAACCCTGCAATATGCAGAGATTACTTATTTATTAAAACACAACCATATGCGCTTTAAGAAAGAGAGCTGTATCATGCATAATTTAGTTGGCGTACAGACACTACTGTTGTGTTTCATGCACATGAAATAAATAAGCATAAATTACTTAATTTGAATAACACCAAACACCTGATTCCAGAGACGGAGCAACACTTCACGCTAAGGCATGTAAGTGCTCTTGGCTTGTTGACGTTTCACCAGAGCAGAGAAAAATTAGCAAGCTGGAAACAGAAATTCATATTGTGGCTTCTAGACAGTACATCCACAGGGCTCATGAACAGCACGTAAACTGAGCCCTGATGATACATATGATGCAGCTGCAGAGAAGACTCCCATTGCTACAGAAAATGCCAGGAAAATGAACATGAGATATCTATACATGTTCTTTACGATGTTGGTAACACAGAATTCAGTAATAAGAACAACAGTAAGCTGGGCAGCCTGTATCTTCATAGATTTGAGTCTTTTCAATTTCTCCCCAAAATTTCATAACAGACCTCAGGAAAAAAAACCCCACGTTTTTTGCCTGAATGTTTCTGTTTTCCCACCCATAGCTTCATATCTCTAACTATACCATAAACATGTGATTGGAAGGCTTCTATTTTAATAAAAATAAAAATTTTAAAAAGGCACTTCTGGTAACTTTATCTCCATGTCACATAAGGATTCACATGGCATTTGCCTCCTACAATTTATTTGTGCTGAAACCAAAGCTTTCAGATTTTGACAGATATCATAGATTCTCACATTTCTTAAAAAGTGTTTTGATTAACAGCAAATAATTTATCTTCCAGGCACTAATTCCTCTGGTGCAAGTTTGAGTTGTGGTTCGTTCCTTCTTACTGGAGAAGGAAAGGCAGGGTGAAGGACCCTCTTTAACACAGGTCAAACTAGCTCTGCTTTAAATCTGTGACAATATTTCCTTCACTTACCGCAACCTTCAGCTTTTTGCCTGCCCATCTCAAAATAGGCATGCCAGTGAAATGAGACAGGACCTCAATACAACAGACATTGGCAAGTCTGGCCAAGCTGTGAGGTGCTCTCAAATGCAACGTAAGGAAGATGAAATAAAGCATCTTTCACCTTTAAAAACGAGAGCAGTGTATGCAAACAAGTCATAGGCATTGCTGTGAGACTGCACGAGACTTATCTCCTATGGCTTCAGCTTCAGCTTTCAAACTGGCCATGGAGCATAAGCATGGCTAGATTAGACCCAACGTCTCCTTCAACATTACACGTGCCCCCACATCTCTCCTCTGCGAGCAGCTTTGCTTTACTCCAAGAAACCCAAACATGATCAACAACCTTGTACTTACTGAGTTCAGCAATGCTCCCCACGCGCGTAGCAAGTAAAGACTGCTCGATGGTCCTTAGCTCTGACTGGCTGAACATCTGCACTTCTCCAGGCTTGTTTGACCTTTGCTGGTCTTTGTGAAGGTTCAAGCTGTCCGGCAGGCAGAGAACACCTACAGTGGATAAAAAGAAAGGAGAAGACCAATGTAATTTCAGCCAGTGTGGATGACTTTGCTGCCACCACCACACCATTTTGGGGACATTCCAAGATGAAGCCTGTGTGTGCAGAGCTCAAAGACAATCAACATCTGTAACTCAATGTCACAGATGACTCATGCTCTCAGAAGTGGCCCTCATTAGCTCTTCTGAATATCCTCAAGTCACTTACAATGTCACCTAGAGATAATTCTTACAGAAAACCCTAGAGAATTGCCAAAGGAGGAGGTCAAGAGGGTTCAGAAGAAGCCTGCTTTTTACTCCAAACCCATACAAATTTATTAGAAAATGGTATCTCAGCAACAGAATTCTTAAAGATCGGCTTTAAAATTATATATGAGACAGACTATATATTTACAGGATTTTCCTATAAAGGGAATTCCACCGACAATTGCCAAAATAACGGACAGCGTCAAGATGCTCGCAGTGTCATTGAAGGGCTTATTGAATTTCTTTTGTAAATACGACTCCTGGCATTTGAACTGCTTGGGCTTCAAAAGCCCATTATGCAGAAGCCCTTGCAGCTGTGAATTTTTGTGGGGCAGGACATAAGTAAAGCTACTGACATAAAATAATTTACATACACATTCATTCAGGCACAAAAGTCACTTTCTGCCATGACATCTAAACCCTCAGGCGTAGATAGAGGGCACACATTTATTAATCAAAATCACTGTCATGCTAAAAAACAGAACTTATTTACAAGAGCAAATGCTGCATTATCATCCTTGGGTAACAGACGCATGGAAGTCCAACTTGGAGAGCAAGCCCTCCTCCCTTCCTGTGGTCTACAAACAGCCAGCTATGGCCATGTTCTCCACAGCATCACCTTCCCAGTCCCGCTGGGACACACACAGGTGGAGACCCGCTGAAGACAGTGGAATTGTACGTCTTTACGATGACTAAATTTCATCTTATCTCTGATTGTGTGATATGCAACAATTACCTTTGAAAAGAAGCCAGAGTAGGAAATGTGTTTTTTCCATTAGCTTTTACTATTCCTTTAAGTACAGGGGAGAGGTTCTGCCCTTAGGGGCCAAGCAGACTTTACAAAATACATTAAGGAAGAGGTACATATTTAGTGTTTTTCTTCAGGGGGAAGAACTTGCCTAGTTTCCCAGCTCTGTAAATATATGGCATCTAACTCTACTGATCAATAATTCTACCAATAGGTATAACATTGGAGGTCCCAGGCAGAATGGTCACCTTAATCCCCATTTACTTCAGTTATGAAACAGCCCCACAAACATCACTGCACTGGAGCATCACAAGATCAGGTAACGTGCCTGAGGGGATGCTTCTCAGCCACCTTGTTAGCTCCACCAAACTGCTTTCAATTCCCTCCTCACATCCATCTCCTCCCTGCAAAGAGGTTAGTCTAAAAGTTGTATTTGTAGCACGGACCTAAAACCACCCATCCTGGGAGGAGCGAGACAACGCAGGTTCGGTGAGCACGTTCAAAACAAAAAGCAGGGATACATGGGAAAACCAGGACTAAAGGTCTTGTCCAGCGGGGCTGGAAGACAGCAACCTAAACCAGGATCACCCTCCGCACGCAACAGCTACACCAGAACCGACTCACTAATAGCCTGTTTGAACACTGGAGATAGAGGAGCAGGAGCAGCCTTAATCCCAGCCCTGGCTCCGGTCCCGGGGTTGTAACAACTACAGTAAAACCGTATGCACGTGTGGAAGGTTGTAAGAGAGGAACACAGCTCGCGAGGAAGCACCCTGGAGAGAAAGAGCAGGACAGCTGACACAGCAACGGAGGAGGAAAGAATTAAAAGCAGAGAGGTAAGGGATAAAAAGCACCAACAGCTTATCAAACAAGCTCTCCAAATTCTCCTGCCATCGCTCAGTGGCTGATTCGCATAAACACGCGGCGCACTGATCAACATTTATATTCTGGGGATGTACAGACCTCGAGAAGTACACCACCTGGATTTAAAATGCAGACTTGCCTGCATATTTTAATAAGTATTCTCTCTTGGAAATGTTTCTCATTTATTTAGGTTATTCTTTACAATTTTAATGGGTAGAAATTAAGGCAAAATTGGAAGTCTTCCCAGCAGAAAACAGATGTATAACTGATCTAATACTCGAAGAGGTTTCTAAAAACAATAGAGCACAAACAGCTTTATGGCATCTTTAAAAAATGAATATCCAACAAGAAAATCTTTTTGAGTGAAAACACACCTTAAGTGTGCAAAAAATACTGGTTTAAGA
This sequence comes from Harpia harpyja, assembly GCF_026419915.1. Classification (NCBI taxonomy): domain Eukaryota; kingdom Metazoa; phylum Chordata; class Aves; order Accipitriformes; family Accipitridae; genus Harpia; species Harpia harpyja. Next base: position 25,113,715 of record NC_068945.1, on the reverse strand, counting down.
TACCTTTACAAATAAGATTCAAATGATTTAAAATTGTAATATGTACAGGAGCTATTTCTCCAAGTGATTAAAGCAGTGGGATATAGACAATTTATCCTCTACTTTGTCTATGTCTCCGTTCCCACAGCCAGGCCTTTTCCTTACAAACAGCCCTGATTAATTACTCTGTTCTTTAGAGACGGGAGCATATTCTTAGGTTCTTGGATGAAAAGTGCAAATGAAATGCAAAAATGCACCATTATTCAAAAACTTAGCAAATTATAGCATATGTCACACCAAAGGGTTTTACTTGGGTTGGAGATTAGTAAAGACATGCAATAGCCAAACATCTGATACTTATATGCCAGCTTCAAAACTATAATTGACCACAGCGGGTGACCAGTGGGGTGATGGAAGATTTGTTTATAACTCTCATAATTTTGCTGGATCAGATCTGGTTTTCACCAGTATGGAGAAAGTGAATTCTATGGCTCAGGCATGCAACTCTGCCAATTTTCTAGCTTCAACTGTTTTCCCCCAAAATGATTAAAGAAAGGTGAATAAAATGCTTTTTAGAAGAAAAACCGGCTCTCTTGTTATCAGCTTTTGATGTAAAGCTCAAATTTGGATGAACGGCTATGGCAGGGAATTGCTCCCCGCCATGAAGAGAGCATGCCAAATCAAAGAGGGCAGGGAAAAAGGTAAAAACTTCATGATTATAAATATCTTTTTTATAAATAGAAACATTTAAATAGCCACCACCAGCTTTCACTGGTTTGGCTAGAGGTCAACTTCCTTACTTTAATTCTCTGCCGATCGGTATTACACACTCGCTTTTTCAGCCGCATCTGCGCCTGTACTGTGTTGAACTTGACAAACAGGTGAGGACCTCAAGTTTCCAATGGCCTGAAAAACAGTACTTTTTCCCTTGCTTTTCTGGCTGTCACTGCCAATGATATCTGTCATTCCACACCAAAGATTTCTGTGCAGTATCTTCAGAAATGAATGGCAGTATCTGTCTTTTCTCTCGACCGGCACTGTTCAGTGTCCTTCCTTTCTGCTCCGTTACTCAACCCTGTGCACTTCTTTGCTCATTATTTTATCCCTCTTCTTCCCTCCGATTCACTAGAGTGGAAATTAAGCAGTCAGTTTTTGCCTGATGAATACGGGGCCAGACTCACTCAATATGCCCCTGGCTGCTCTGTGCCATCCAGCAATGTACAGCAGCCATACATTGCATCTATGACTGCTATGAACCACTGGAGCAAGGCAAGACAACCAAAGCCCTCAAGTCTACTTGGATTTTGTCACCTCTTTCGGTGCTGCCCCTTGTCTGTATCCTCCTTGGGGCAGGGATCTGTCTAGGACTTGTCTGCAAGGAGATATATCCAGAACAGGCTATATCGAAAATTGCTTTATTCACTTTGCCCGTGGCCTCAGGGTACCCTGCAGTCTGTAGGTAAAGGACTGAAGAGAAAGGTAGAGAATACATTTTAAAATCAGCAGGATGCCAAAAAAAAAAAAAAAAAAAAAAATCATAGTGACAAGCTCCTAATGCTTCTCCTCCCAGATCTCTAGAGAAAAAACAACATCACAGGGAAATCTGATGTACGATTAATACACTCCACATATTTCCTGCCCTCTGGGCTCACATGAAACACAAGCCAGAGCTCAATCCCCAAGGACTTAAAAATCCCAAACCAAAGAAGTATTGCACAAAATGACAAAGCGAAGATTGAAGATGCCCAAACTTATAAAAGAAGTAGTTATTTTAAACCTTCGTGCAAAGTCATCCAAAGCCAGGGGTACCTGGTAACTCTGTTCCAGTTTCCCCATGCACAATCCCACCTCTTGGGCTTGGTTGATGCACCACCCTCCATTGCAAGGCAGATTTTGGCACAAATATACATACATTGCTGCGTACTCAGCTGCCTGCGCTGTCCTTGCAGCACGACAGAAGTGTGCGTGCATCATGCAAACATCCCACACTCAGCACCCGGCAGCAGCCCTGGCAGAGCTCGTCCCTGCTGCTCAGTGCCTCCCCAGCGAAACAGCCCCAAGGACCTGATGGCCAAGAGCAACTCCAACACCAGACACAGCACCAGTGTGTGACCGCTTCGGCTTTCAGAGCAGCAGAAATAGAGGATTTGGAGCCCAAATCTCACCTAAATACAGAAGAATCATTAAAAAATCCAAGCCCCCTCCACTGTTCCTCTATTTAGACAGATATCTGCATTTATTTCTATACCAGCCGTTGCAAAACATTTGATTCCTGAAGCGCTGGCACCTTCGGTGCCCATACTCCAGGACTGGCAGTCAGACTTCACTTTCTCCCAGGCACAGGAGGCTGCTTGCTTTCCACGGACCATGTATTGCTCTTGACGCCACACAGCTATTGGTATTATGCAAAGGCAGATCAAAGGGCAAAACAGCAAAAAGTAAGACAAGCAGTCTTTTGTATACCACTGTGAATGACTGCACAATGTGGAAAGCAGTAAAATGGCAAATCTGTTTATTTGGAATGGGCAGTAAAGTTTGGGGCAAGGCTGCGTTGCATGCTCAAACATCCCACAGTTTGGTCCCAAAGCAGCTTTGCCACCCAAAGTAGCATTTTCAACTGTGAGTCCATTTCAGGAGAAAGAGAATGAGAGAGACAGAGCCTAAACTTTCAGTTCCAGTTACTGCAGGTCTGAAGTTACTGCTCCAACCTTCTTCTTCTCACCTATTGTAAACATGCTTCAGTACCATACACCTCCTATATTTGAAGCTTTTATTTGTATTTCAAAGAGTTTGAAGACATTTAATCAAGCTATTGCTTGAGCAATCAGCAAATTCACCAAGACCAAATGGTATCTCAACTGTTACTGAATTCAGTTTTTTATATGTATCTGTATACAAAGTGACAGGCCAAGGCAAGCAAGGAGAAGTCTGCACTGCCTACTTTCATGGGTCTGCAATACCTCATGTTATCCATGTTTCGAATTCTTTGCCTCCTCTCTCTCCTTCAGTATTTAAATCCCATGCTCTAAACCAAAAACAAATTTCCAATGACGTTAAATTAATAAAAATGCCCACTGGACAATGTGATTCAAATGATCTGTGCTGAGGCATCTAGCAGAAACCCAACACAAATGTGTTTGTTTTGACTAAAAACGTAAGTGCTGTAAAGACTATAAAATAACATTTCACCATTCGTTCCTTTGGAAAGAGTGCCAGATTTCTTTATATATATTAATTTAGTGTCCGGATAGAAGCATGAAGGTTTTGCTGCTCTCTTATTATTTTTCTTTCATTAACTGCTCCTACTTTCAAGAGAAAATAAATCAAAGTATCTTTGACCTCCCTCTTTATCTCTCTGTTACATCTTAAGCAAATGTACATATCTGGAAAACAGCTCATACTCCCACTACAAGGAATACCTGGATCTTACTAAGAGTTTATAGAAATTAAGTGTGCAGGACAGATATCAGGCAAATTGCTGTACAAAATAAGCCTGAAAATGGTAGTTAACCCTGAACAGTCCCCAAAACGTGGTGTTGCATGTTACACTGCTCAAGTAAATGCCAACCTTACCTAGGAGGACTACATTTAGGAGTAGGAAATCTACTCAATCGTCATCATTTTCTTATTTTTTACACAGGAACATGGGACTAGAAGGTCTTTGAGTCCAGTCTCCTGCTCTCGTAAAGAATCATGTGAAGTTCAAGAGCTCACAAAACATCTAATCAAAAAAGATACCTTTTCTTCCACAGATTCATGTACCAAAATATTCCCCAGCACCAGAGAACATTCTTGACATCTACAACATAAAGGCCTATGGGAAAGAAATAAAAGGGACAAAAGTATTACCAGCTGCCATTGCAATAGCAAAACACTTCACTAGGTGCAAACCCACATGGTTGGTATTCCGACGTGCAGAAAAACTCTCCGGACCCCACATTTTCCAATCGTGGGAACCATGAGTTTGTGAGGATGATGCACCGTCCAGGTACAGAGCAGATTTTGAAGCACGGCGTGGGAGCACCAGCACCATGAGCTCAGCATCCCGACACCAATGCATAGGAGCTGGTGAATACAAAGTGACAAAAACCACCACGTAGAAGCTCAAACTTGGAAAGAAACCCTACAGTCTCTGTTGTTTGAAGCAACCTGCGCCATGATTCCTTAGCTCAGCCTGTCAACCTGACCAGCAAGGCAGATGGAAAACATCTTGACTTCTCCTCATAGAAATGAGACTACGGGGAAAACCTTAAAGCTAATTGTATCAGCCAGTGCTTTCAGTTAACGGAAGAGCTGGAAAGCGTTCAAGGCAAGGAGTGCAGTGTCTTCTTTCCACACATTCCAGCCCGGTTAAATAACAGGGAGTGGCTTTGCATGGAGAAAATGCAAAGCGCTTGGGAAAGCTAGGTGGTGATATAAAGTTTCCAGAATCGGAGCCTTAGAGTAGGCAGAGCAGCCCAAATGAGCAAGGGTGGAACAGGCCCAGGAATCGGATGCAAGAGACTAAAGGGACACTACTTTGTGTGTCTTTAACACCTACTACCCAAAGACATTAATAAGCATTACCAGCTTTACACTTAGCCTCAAGACACTGGCATTAAGCAGGTAAGGTAATATTCACGGACAATTTATAGATGAAGTGAAAGCAAAGCATTAGAGAGCTTAATAACTAATTCAAGGTGAAATAAGAAATGTCAGAGAAAACGAGGAAAAGAGCATAAGGCCTCTAGTTATGCAGTTTAACCACAAGAGATCACCCTTTCTCTCCTGGAAAAATCAGTAGAAGAGCAAATGAATAATGCTTAAAAATGAAAGAACTGAGAGCCTAACCAAATCTGCCAAAAAATGATCAACGGCAGCAACCACTGATAAGTGACAAACAGAAGTTGCACAAACTCTGCAGATTTTGCGTTCTCACCAGCAGGAACTTCACTTCCAGAACAACTGTGAAGAACGAACCTGAGGTAAGCAAGGGCAACTTTTTTTTTTTTATTTCATCTGGCCAAGTTTGGAGGTTTTGTCTGAGCAGTTTTGTCTCTGGCTCCTTACCATTGGAAATTTTAGTAACTGCATATCTGCAGAGCAGTTTTTTCCAAAGACGTGTGATCGTTTTCAGGGCAGTATCCCAGCTGAGTTGGCTTTGATTTCATCAAAAGCCGGAATGGATGATCATCATCCAAAGCAGAGAGTACCTCTGTGAGATATTAGAGCAGATGTTATAGGAAGATGAGATAATAGAATTATATTACAACACGCGACTGTGACATCTTTTCTTGTAAGGAGTTTCTTAGCACAACACATTCTGCTTAATTGGGATGTCCTCCTTATTAGGATCCTTCTAAAGGCAATCGTTTTCACCTAATGATAATGAGTGGCAATCACTGCTGCTTAAAATGTTATAGAAGTAACAACAATTCAACTAAATTAGGATATATTCTGCTAGCACCAAGCAGTTAAGTGGTGCACAACCAAGTGGAACGCAGGATGGATTTGATTGTTTAGGCTCTATATTACAAAAAAAAGAAGAATCAGAGGATTAGATCCCACTAAACATAGAAACTAAGCTCCCAAATCACCAGCTACAGCTTTACATTTATTTTTATCAGGATACAGAGGAAACAAAATCTTGGTCCTGCCAAAATCAATTGCAAAACTTCAAAAGCGTCAAAACCACCACCAGAAAAAAAAAAAAAAAAAAAAAACAACCCCCAAAACAGTGAACATGAAGCAAGCCAGTCCACAACCAAGAGAAGAAACGGAGATCCATCTCCTCATGCTTATCCCAAGGTCTCTCCCAGTTCCTTGAAGTGGTCTTTGGTGGTACTGCCATTGGGCAAGCAGCAGCAGATGCTGCTTACCAGTGTGCATCCATGGGCTGGACAGACGACACGTGTGCTGATGGCACGGCAAGCTGCAGCTGATGCAATAGCTGTATCATCCCTCTCCCCTTCTCTAGTGAGGGGACTGATGTGCACCGCACGCCTTCACCTACCTACGAATTTCACCACCGCTTTCCCTGTTGGCCACGAAGGGCCATTTTATCGACTTCGCAACAGGAAAATTGCACAACAGCATGCTCTGCTCAGCCACGCTATTCCACTGTCACAGTGGCCATAAAAGTTCCAGTGCGAGTTGTGATTTTTTTGGCAGAGAGATGTTAGAGCTGACACAGTGCATTTATTTCACGCCGAGTACTCATCAGCTTGAGATTACCCTGATCTAAGCTATGCTGCCCTGGAACTAGCGCTGTGGAAGAGAAAGGTTTTCTATCACACTCTTTTGACAGGAGGCATCCAGATCCAGAAAACGGAATTAAAAAATGCCAGTATCATCTTCCTTCTCTGCTACATGCAAATAAATATAATACATGCAGCTCTCAGTGTCTCAATACAAGCAAGAATTTGAGAGGTCATGGGGAATTCGATAGAAGAAAAGAGCAAGATGAATGCGTTGGCAGTGCTGGCTGGTGAGGAATCTTGAAGAAATGTGGATTTGATGGTACCCAGTCTAACCACGAGATGCCTCTTACAGCTACTGGCAAGTACTCAAGATGGCAGACACATACTCCAGGGGGGAAAGGATGTGCACTGGTACAAACATGGACTCTGGACATGCACAGGAGTACTAACTCATGCAAAAATAGGTTTGGCTAAAAACAGGCACAATCTCCTATTAGGCTGAGAGTTCGCAGAAGGTCTAAGCCTTTGAGTCACTGAAAATGATGAAGAACACATTAATGGGTTTTATTTCACGGAAAAAGGCCTGTCTGCCGATAGCAGTAGAACAAGAGGATTTGGTGATTCATAGCTTAATATGCTTTCCCAGAGCCTGTAATTTCCTTCATTCATTACCGTCAGCCCCCCAAAATGCCCAGCCGTGACAGAAGACTTACCTTCAGCACCCATCATGCGGGCATGGCCCGAAAGCCCAACGGTGCTGATACGGCATCTCTCCTAACCCAGTCCAGTTTCCTCCAGCATTTGATAAACAGAACACCCGCAGCTAATTAAGCACTATCATACAGTATATGAGTAGGGAGTTTCTTGTACCGATCCTGTTTTGGACTTCTTGAGAAGAGAGACTTAGTATTTCAACTGCAAACGAATAACCCCATGAAAGCACATAATCCCCCATTTTTGCAAGACCTACTATCCAAACAGGCTCCTGTACCAGGTACTGCAGCTTTAGTAAAGTGGTACAAAATGCTTGATCCAAAAGAGCATTTTTTCTGCTGCTTTCTCTGTGCGCCACCGTTCCTTTGGCATAGGCACTATGCATCGGATGCCTTCGAGGGTCAGACATATCATTTCAAAAACACCAATGCGCTTACATTTCTGAGCGGTTGCACTGAATACTATACAATACACTTTGCAAGAATATTTTGAATACCTTAAAAAACACCTCCTCCATTTGTTCCACTATTTGCAAAGATTAGTATGCTTTTTACAGGAGAAGGAATTGGTTTGCCAAAATTCCTCCTTTCGCTTTGGAAAACCATCAGCTTGTACAAAACCCTATGAATAATACATAGCGGAGCAGACACTTGCTGCTGAGACTGAGCACGGGGCATTCCTATCACAGTTACCAACTGCACCCTTTGAATTTCACAGGCAGACACGGTGGCAGCAGCTGGAAACGGGATTGAGGGGAGCGGGACGAGGCGCCTGTGGTCTATGGAGCAATCGCCTCCTTGCGCTTGGGAGCCAGTTATGTATGCAAAAGCTTATGCAAACCATACGTACAGTAATAAGGATGGTTTGCAATTCAAACTGGTGAAACACCTGACCTTACAAGGGTGGGGTGACTGGTTGATGGGAGAATGACACCCCTTTCTGCAGAGCTGGGTGCTTGCTTTTTGCTTTGTAAGTCACCTTCCATGAGTGCCAAAGCCTTGGGCTCTGCCCCAGGCAATGCTACCGTAATATCAAAAAGCAGCTAAAACCATCACTGTCCTTCAACTTTGAACAACTAAATCATCAGCCCCAAAGGTTTCTGGGAAGGCACTAGGGTATGTGATTGAATAAAATAAATAAAAAATAAATAACATTACTAAAGTCCGCAGTCAGTAGGGCATTAAGCCCAAAAACACATGACATGTAGGGGCTACAACGAAGCCCCTGAGCCTATGGACACATGAACAAAACTGCACTGCTGCCGCATGTTGACGTGCTTCGGTGGGGAAATGCAGGTGGCTCTGGCAGAACTCTTACTGACTTTCTAAGGGTCGGGATTTTACCCCCGAGCAATAAGTTTTGGGTAGACTGGAGCGTGCGGGGCGCGCAGTAAAGGTTAAGTAATTAGAATTTGCTTTCAACTGCTTGCACAGATGAATATCAAATTAGCCACTCCACCCTCACCATGAAAGCCCACGCTTAATGAAAGTAAAGAATGGTAAGATGTTTTAGAAACACGAGCTGCCATTTACTGGCTTTAGGGCAGTATCCCATCACCCTGAGCATTTACTACACTCCCTCCCACCCTGCTACGGATGGCACTGAGCAAACAGATTATCACAGCAGGATAAAAAACGCCTACCCTTGAAGGTACATGGTACAGAACTATAGCCATGTCCTGAACTGTCGACAATCCCAGAGCAGAACGTGTCCTGCATCCCCCCCTAACCAGGTCTGCTGCATCATTTTGGGTATCCCTAGCAGGTGAGATGTTCTCACCTGCAAACACCTGAGCTCAGGTACCGATGGCTGTGACCTGCATGGGACCAAGGTACCCGGCTCCCACCCTCACTAAGGGAGTAACCTCTGCCTTCAGCATGTGCTTCAGTGGGGTTTTGCCACGTATTTAAAGCCAAATATTCACCTAAAAATTTCACTGACTGGAAACCCTGGATGCCAGCCAGTTGACAGTCATTTCTAAAAGTAACATTTACGTTCTTCAAAAATACCACTTGGCTTACTAAATAGAAATGGCTTGTTAATAGCACATATTTCACCATCCAGACCTTTGACATAGACACCTACAACAATAAATCAGCTCTGATCAGTAAAGGTTAAGCTATATACATTTACATATAGTAAAATAATTTACAAGAAGAGACATTAGACTATGTCGCTAGCATACTTTTATGACCACTTGCCCTATGGATTGGCTGGCTGAACCCATTTCAAGTAATTCAGTTTTTACAGAGCTGATGGACACCCTCTTCCCCACCCAGCTATATATAATACAAACTAACTGTGTTCAGGTGTGTGAGCTCATTACATGGCTACCAGTTTAACTGAAAAAGACTTTTAAAAATTACTTTACAGAGGTTGAATACTTTTTTTCATCCCTGCAGAGTATCCATTTGTAAATTCTGAATTTTATGATATCAAGATGCACAGTTTTATTCCTAAAACATCCGATTCATTTTTTGAAAATGATGCCCTCTATTACTTTTTCCAGACAGAAATGGCTGCACGTTTATTCTCAGAGCGGTTAAAGGTCAAACCCAGTTTTCATTTACACATAATCTTCAGATGTGAACCTCTGCATTATTAATCTCCGCCACTGTTTTACCTAGACATTCACACACAGATTGACAAACACCAAAAACCCTACAGTAAAGGAATATGATCATTTCTATGTCAGACCCTTCTCCAGTGCACTGAACAGACAGTAGTTAATGAATAAACAGACGCTCGCTATTTTATCTTTCTGATTCAGTCTTTGGCATGACTTTGACACGACCGCATCTTATCCATCCTTTGCTTCGAGTAAAGCACGATGCTGGTCCCCATGGGCTCACCTTTTCCCACGGGTGCCCTCGCAGGGCCAGAGACGCATCCCTAGCAGTGCCTCGGCCGCCCCACGGAGCTGCTTCACCTCCAAGCACAGCTTCACCAGCCCTTCCCCAATACTCAAGCAGCAAAATTACGGTGGGGAACAAACTGTGGGGCAGTTTTTCCCCCACAGCCTTGGTCTTGGAAATGGCTGAGCCAACACAGCTGAAATTCAAAAAAAAAAAAAAAAAAAAGTATTTTTAAATCATTTTGGGGGAAGTGACTGCCCTAGAAAAAGCTAAATGCTACTGGAACATATCAGAAGCAACTGAAATCGAGGACGTATAATGATCGTCAGCAGGTAGCTGTAACAGTAGGCCATGCTAACTGCTTCACCAGCTACAACTCATCTGCTGATTTTATTTAGCCCTTTCTCTTTTAAGCAGACTGAAAGAAACCAAATGGTATTTGGAAACTTCCAGATACGGCTTCAGTGGGTCCGGATTACATAACTGAGAAGCTGACTGAGCAGCAATATATGCTATGAAGGACACAGGAATCAAATATAAATCTTGGAAACGGATTCAAGTCAAAAGCCCTGATAGAAAAGAACCTCCAAATAATAAACCAATACAAAGTAAACTCTTCATCGTACTCCATTTTCCCAACAGTCAAAAAACCTCCATTTCCATCACTCGGGTACAGTCCCCGAACAGCCGCCTGTTCATGACGTCATCTCATCTCACTTGCATACAGACCTCCACTTCATTCTTCACCAGCTGTGCTCATGACAGCTACCTGTTCTCAGCATCTTCTCCAGGGCTACAACAGAGAGACGCCCAGTCCTTTTCCTGCGAACATCATCTTATACCTGCAACAAACCAGCCCCACAGTTCAGCCTGGAAGTCCTCGCTGGAGGTGGTTACAACTCCTAAACTAAGTAAAGTTGTACTCATTCTGATCACATTCTCTTTGGATAAGCACAACAAAACGCTCCCTGTTTTAGATTTCTTAATATTAATGATGATATGAACCACAGGGAATTAAAAGAGAATTATGAAGTTCATAATATTTGGAAAAATCATGGATTCAAGAAGATCTACTATTTTGTAGCATAAAAGCACACCATGAAATGTTAATTGCAATGCACAACACTGCAAGACGTACAGGAATTACAAGCGAGTTTTCATCATCTCAGCTGTACATCATGAGGAGAACGAACAAAAATAGACTAAATTTCTAGTTCGAAAATAAAATAAATTTGTAATTAGTTATTTTAATTCTATTTTAGTGAAAAGGCAGAACTCTGCAATTTAAATCATTTCTAGATTCATGGCCTCCAGCCATGAGCGGACAACACACTACCATTGACCCTAGCCACAGGGACTGCTACAGCAGGCCAAGAGTGATCTATGAGCTTCATTAAGAAATTTAAATAGAGTTCATATATATATGTATATACACGCACAATGTGAAATTAAAGTAGGCACTTGCATGCACCAGACTTCCCAGAGAGTCCCCTCTCCTGGAGAACTGTCGCTTGGAGCGCGTTTGCCCAGAAATATGTAATCAAGAAAGTAATTCTTAAGTTGCTGCTAAGAGTTTGAATATGCGTTGGACTTGGCTGTGCAGAGAGACGCCTGCAGGGCCATCTCCACATATAGCCCTCTTGGTGGATGTTTGGTGGAGCCGACAGACAACACGCAAAAAATGAGTTACGATGCCTGTCCCGTTTATCCATGCATTCATTTCACCTCCAGAGTTAACAGGTAATCAAACCTGACTCTTCTCCTGAAAGCACCTGTTTTCCTGCAAGGGGTAAGCCACAGCACAGTGCTGAGGGTGCTGCCGTGCAGGCATCTGACAGCTCCTGAACATAGCGCACAGAGCACCACATCATCAGCAAGAAAATACCGTATTAAGTAAATCAATGCGATTTCTGTCATTGCTGTGGTCTTTTAAATGAAGTTTTAGTGCACTCAGAGACAAAAATGTACTAACTACAGACTATTCATAGGCAGAGCTAAACTCTTCATTTAAATGGGAATCAATATCATTTTCTCTTGCACTGATATATCTATGTCACACAGACACAACACTTCAAAGACACGTCGCATGTGGGTCGTCTTTTCTGACATCAGATTTGCGTAATCAAGACAGACAGCTCTTCTGGCCCAAATTCCTCATGTTAGTCATGTCTCTAGGTGACTAACAATGGATTTGGTGGATGCTCAAAATGGTTTGTTGAGTAAGAAAGTTGCTTCTTACCCTGGCAGAGGTGAAAGGAACCTCCCTTCTCCCCATCTCCTGCAGTGGAAGGGTATGGGTACGGTAATGGCAATATTCCAAAATATGCAGGTCACCATGAACACAGCTGCGGTGGGCAAAGCCTTCAGTATGAGAACTGAAAGACCATATTTAATGAAGAGGAATTTTGACAGAAGAGGTGAGCTTTTTTTTTTTTGCATGTGGAAATTGTTATTCTTGGTATTTCCAGAGCGCAACAAAGTACTGAAAATTTTCCATTTAATGTATCTGTTAAGCTCCTTCCTCAGACAGTTTCATCTTTGTTCAGCACTCAGGTGGTATTCTTTGTCCACTAAACATAGCTGGGGAATCTGACACATTTTTATTTAGTTTCCAAAATCAATTGTGTGTGTATGCGTCACCGGTACTGATTTATCATATGATCATGAGCTCTTTCCCCACCTCTGCTTAAACAGCCACTACTTGAAACTGAATTCACAATGAACTTTAGTGTCAACTGACAGAAAAAAAAAAAGTCTCCAACTCAAATGGTTTAAAGGGATGAGTATAACAATCACGGCAAAAGCAGTGACAATGTGACAATCTGAAAGCCTTTGAGACAAGTTCTCAAAATTACAAAGATAGGGAATTCAGGTTTTACCCTACATTCAACCCCATAAATGTTAAAAATTCTACCAGTTCACATTTAAGGTTCCCCAAGCAACCCTGACTTCGCGCTGACCATGAAACAAAGGGGAAAACTGGAAATTTTGAGACAAGGTTTTCTTCTTCAGATAGAGCTGGAAAGAGGAACTAGAAACTGTCCTTCAGTTTTGGTGATGGACTGATCATAAGGCTGCCACTTGCAAAGTCCACCCACTGAAGTTTTTAAGCAAAAAAAAATGTTTCAGAAGGGATCTGATTCAGAAAGGGCAAGTCCAGCAGCATGGCTTTCCCCAGCACACTCTGAGATAGGGAAACAAGATGCAGATGCAGACACAGACTGCCCTGAACTGGTTTCTCAGGATCCATAGCCTTGATCTTCACATACTTTTGAAAAATCCAGTCTGAATTGTTCGTACTCAAAAAATACATTCTGGGGTCTGCACATCATGGTGGGAGGTGAAGAAAAATATGACTGCTGGAGACAGTGCTTGCAACTCTAAGGAGAAAAATAGTAAAATATTTTTGGGGTGGCTTCAGAATCATGGGAAATATGCAGGATGAAGCAATGGCTTTCATGTGCAAGTGGAAGTATGATTAAAATGTCCTTAGGCACATAACTCAAGAGTCAGCACAGACTAATATGACGTAGACAAGAGAGATAAGGAGCTTCTGAACTGCGGCTTATCGACAGGACATACAAGATTAATGCAAACAGCTATAGAGAAGGAAAACAATAAAAACATAAATGATGGAAAATAATCCTCACACTAAGCCACTCTGCATGCTTTTGGGGAATGAACTGACAACTGAGCGTGCGATAACATTCATGTGCTCTACCATCCTCTTACTTTTTACGAGTTAATAGTAACTGACTGGTGTACATAGCAGCAACATATGAGGACAGCTCTGTTGAAGCGAACATCAGTTTACACTTAATTTTACCTGCACAGCTAACCTTAATTTAGGTGCTTCAAAAGCAGACTGACCAAGAAATGACTCTGAAGAAAACCAAAGAGAGGCATTCAAGATACGTAATACTAACGCAAAGTTACGCATCTTGGGGGCAGTGAGAACATGCAGGTCTTCATCTGAAGAAGATAACGTCCAGAACAACAACCAAGACCAGACTTGCCCAAAGACAAGAAATGTATTATTAGAGATGAACCCAGACTAGGTGGAAACAAACACATTTTTGTCACCTCTCAGCTGGATAAGGGCAGTTCATCTACTGATCGTGAAGCCTTCAGGCCCTGGCAAGCCCCAACTCGTGCAGCACATCGTCTCAGCCATGCAGGTTCCTGCAAGCACCTAAGCCACCACGCTTTCCCCAGAACTAACAGCCCCAGGGTGTCCCACCACCTTGCAGTCCAGGTGCAAGGTACTTGGTTAATAACAACTACTTATTTGGCTAATATCCTGTTTGGATATCAAATCCAGAGGCCCGCGGGACAGGCTGGAAAAGCTGCTGCTAAGCTGAGTAGACTGGGGATGTTTGGATGTGGAAGGTGACTCCCGTAGGCATGCAAAATGCCTGCTGTGCCGGGGCTCGGCTGGTGGCAAACATCAACGAGCTGGCCGCCCGTGGAAATCCCATTCCAGCAACAGCTCCCCGCCAGTACATCTGTGCACGTGTCAATACCCGCTCTTTATTCAATTCCCTCCGCTGGTGTTTTTTTTTTTTGGCCGCCGATGAAATCTCCGCGTTTCGTAGCCTACAACCGGGAACCTGCGAGGACGGTGGGGGAACAGCAACAGGGATTGATGGCACAGCCGCACCGCTGCCGGCCCGAAAACGGGGAAACCAGCACCGCTGGGCTGGCTCCTCATCGCTTCAGGAGGGCTCTGCAACCGCAGCCTGTGAGAACGGAGTGACCTCCTTCATCCCACCGAGGGATGTACGTGACATCTGTAGGTGCTGTGGTTCACAGGCTGTGGTTGTAGGCAGGCAGGCACGGAAACCGGCTTGGCTTTTTGCTCGCGTAGCTGTGCATGCCAGTGAGCATCCTCTGGCTTTCAAGAGCTATCAGCGCAAACCAGCCCTGCGCCGGTGGGGGTTTGTAAAGCGCAATGCTGGGTTTGCTTTATCACCACCGACTAAATGCTACTGCAGATGACTCCCATAAAACGAGATACATTGCTGTAATAAAGGAAACAACATTTACCAAGATACTTTGAACTTTATTTTCAATATATATCTTCAAAGCAATTAACTAATATTAGGGCACTAATTTTCCTCAGACCTCTGCCACTCGGGCGGGTATGGTTAGGCCTCTTTTAGTTTATACTATTAAGGTGTAATGCTTCAAATCTGTTGCCTTGAATGGGAGCAGAGATACCAGTACCTGTGATGAAACTAGAGCTCAGAGGTCTTAATCCGTCAGCCCAACCCCTCTTCTTTATAAAGAGTTGGCAGCAGGGTAAAACAGGGTGCAAGACGCAACCTGGGCGAAGCCAGCAAGGCAAGGCTCGCTGCCACAACCGCCGAGAGCACGCAGCATGAACAATGCACCCAGTACGCATTCTAACACGTAGACCCAATAAAGGTTCATTAAAGAAGCAACGTTCTAGCTTGATGCCACACAAAGTGGCTTCACCTCAGTGTACGTACACTGACACTAGGGGCACTGCCCCTTATTTACACCACTGGTGGTCCCAAATCAGCCCTAACTACGAGCCCAAAACGCTCATCATGATGAAGAATGAGAGATATCCAGTGGAGCATCCTGCACAGGAGCAGCAGCATGGGAAGAGAACCTTTGCTCCGATGGGGAACATATGCCTTGTCCAGGTCTGAGGATCTTCTATAGCAAGCGCAAGCCCCTCCACAGCACACCTCCAGAATGAGCTGGGAGCCAAGACGCCCACCTCCAGTTGCAGTCTGCCACGGATGCCTCCTTGGCTTCCAACAAGCCCACAGACCTAGGCATGCCCCAATTCATCCCTCCGTAAAACTGGTGATGCCATGGAGGCTTGTTTCAGTAACATTTGGAAAGCACCTTGAGAAGCACTACGCTACATGAACAGCTCCCCCAGTAGGTTTATCAATAAACCAATTCTCAAAAGAAACAGTGAAAACGGAAAATAGGAGCTTCATGGTGGCTTAAACACAGGTGGACGACTCAGCCTTGGTAGCAGAAGGGCGCACGCTCTTCTCCTTGGGTGCATTTCAAAGACAACTCCGCTACGCAGAGGTGAAAATGAAGTGCTCTTAAAAAAAATACTCCCCTCACCCAACGCTGTGGACTTTAATAAATCCAGATGTCAAATATTTCAATTCTTAAAACCATGCCTTGTGAAAAAAAAAAAAGGTCAAAAGAAAAATGCAAGGAGGAAAGCACACTTTATATTCATTAAAGAGCTCAGAGAACTTCACAATCTACCTGGGAGAGTCGCAGGAAAGGGAAAAAAAAAAAAATACGAAGTACAGACATTTCAAATCATACAGAGCAAATATTCAAGGGCAGTGAAATGTTATGAAGTAGCTTAGTAGAACTGTTTAACAGTCTCAAAGATACTTTTAAACATTTCATTATCGGGAAATCCAAATGTCAAAAAATCCTGAAATTGGCTTAAAAATAAATACATTTTTATGAGTAAAACTGGAGTTCTTTCATTCGCTGCTTTATTTCCACAGCTCTCAGCACACACTCTGCTCTAGTCATGTTGTCAAACTTATCTCTTCAAACAAGAAAAACAGAAATTACATTTTCCTGCATGTCAGAGGAAAAGTTCTCAAGAAAACCCAGCAACCCAAGAGCTGGGGCTTTAGGAAAACCATCAAACAGGCAGAGACCTCTACTGACCACATCAGCCATGGTTCTCAACTAGATCCTCACCGGTATCTCAGCCATTCAGTCTGAAATTTTTAGTAGCACCTTTCATAGATTTACAGGCAATAAATCTATCAAAGCCTTCTGCTTTTCTTTCATCTTTTGTAGAAAAAAAAATTATAAAGAAGAATGCCAAAGAAAAGCTCATGCCGTTTGCAAGGGAAAGGGAAGACAGTGAAAATAATTCAGCGCTAGGAAAAGAATGTGTAGAGTTGGTAAAAATATGAAATAGTACAAATGTATTTCATGCAACAGTCCCAGGACAAGAGATCTTTTTCTGTAAGCTATCCTTCTGACCTTATTATTATTTCTTAAATAGCTCCAACACTTTGAGCTTTGCCGGTATTAACACAGAGAAAACCCTGCAGGTCTGGGAACAGAGGTACAGCCAGTGGGGCTGTGGGCCAAGGGCTGGAGCACGGTCCCACCACCCCTCGCTGCTGGAGCTGGCTGGTGGGACTGGCGAGCCCAAGCACTTTGCAGAATGAAGTAACCCCTATCAAGGTCACACTTTGAATGCAAACATGCTGCAAGGAACCTAACAGAAATTAATGACTGTGTAAAACATGGTAATTTTAAATTTAATATGAAGCATTGCAATTTGAAAATTTGGGCTTGGATGTCACAGCATTTCCTTGGTTTCAGCTTTTTCTAAAGATGTAAATGCACTACCCTCTTGTTCTTAAGAAAAAGTTTAATGAAAATGCCAAGGGACAGTGATAAATGACTTGAACCTGACCACTGATTTAGCAGAATATTCTTAACCAGATGAAGTCCATAGGAAACAGGTTTCAGACAAGGCAAAACTCATACTGATTTTATCATCAGCACAATAAAGATCAAAGATGGCAGGACTTTTTTATTTGCCAACTCATCTGCTTTTTGTTTTTTTAAATCCTACCATAAAAATAATGTACCACATCAAGCTCTCCAACACTACAGTGAAAAATGAGGAGTAACGCCAATAGAGTCACTGAGACTACCACTGAGCAGAACACTCAGGAAAATCAAGTCCCCTCTCTCTTTCTTTTTTGGGTATAACTAGATCTCATCAGCAGCTTGCTAATCGCTCACTTCCAAAATCCCAACGGGAAGCAGCGGATGCCAAGGGAGCCGTCCGGAAGATGCGCAGCCCATCCAAACAAGCCTCTTGCTCTACGGCAGAACACACTTATCTCGGCAAAGCCTTTGTTTAACCACCCCAGCTGAAAACACGGGCAGATGACAAGCATTTACAAGTAATTTAACCTAAAAGTCGTCGTGGGGTTTGTTAGTCTTTACTGGAAACAACATTTGGCAGCCATACCCAGCCTCTGCAGCCTCAGCGACGGACAGTCCCGATAACACAAAACGGAGGCTGGCAACATTTTCCGTGGCAAGCTTTAATGCAATTTGCCTGAAATTTTTTCAGAGGCGCTTTCCTCTGTCGTTTCATGTAAACTTTACATCAAGTTCAGGAAACTTTTGTTTAGTGAACTCAAGGAACTCATTTCAGTAAAAAACATGAAAGAAAAATATCCATGAAAATCTGAAAGAGGAAGCGAGTGAATAATTTGACCTGAAAGCTCATGTGTTGACCAGATTTTTACTGTAAGACTAATCACTGAAGAAAGCACCGAATGGCAAAATTCACTCATCATAAACTTCAGAGATTTCAAGAAAGCACTTGACAGACTCCATCACTATTCACTCTGGAACATCTTGAAGTGTTAGGCTTGCCAACAAAAATAATTACATCATCAAGCCTTTATACCAAGCTGCAGCTTGAATACTTAAAGCAAATGCAGATTTAAGTACAGGGTTCAACATAAAGGCTGGTATCAGATCAGCAAAAATTTGCTCACTTCTATAGCTGGACACTGCAATCGACTTCACTGGGAAAACAAACATAAATGTAACAATATAGGGTTTAACAACAGTCCCCTTCAAAATCCAGCCATTGCTGATGTCCCCAAGTCTCCCTAGTGTATCCTACGCAACATGCAAGACTGATAAAGGCCAACAGTTGGATCCAACACTGGAATAAGATAGGATTAGCAGCCTGCTACAGAGGAAGAAATGTAATTAAAACACAGCTTCCATCTTAGAAGAAGTGACGCAGTTCATATAATTGTCCGTAATTCACAGTCAACTGGGATAATTTCACCAACTGAAAAGAGGGTATTTGTGCTTAGCATCTTAAATAGGATTCACCCATTAAAAAAATTATCTATGGCTCAAACTCTTGACAACTACAAGTCTTCAACGCAAAATGTTATTTCTGCCTTGATATACAGACAAGAAAGCTGAAAATCCATGAAGGGTACAGACTGACAAACGCTGTTAGAAGCAAATGTATCAGAAAATCCTGGGTATAACATAAAATGAATTGGTAAGAGATGCAAGGATTTACTCCGAGGCTGTCATGAGGGTTGTCTTTAGGGTTACCCAGAAAAGGGGGTGGAAACATTTGGCAAGCATGACAGGGATGCAACTTGAACAGAAGAAGGTATGGGGGAAAAACCCTGGGAAAAGTGGAAATGACACTGGAAGTTTTGCAAGCACAGGTGGCTTTTTGGACTAGTTCCTCCTCGTCTTCAGCTACACAGGCAGATAAAAAGCTGCATCATTAGATCCTGGCCGCAGCAACACAGACACCAAAAAGCAGTCATTTTGCTCATGTAACAGCATCTAGACTCTGGGCTTTTTGCCGGTTGGGCTTTGCCAGCCAGAGGCGGTAATTCCTTGTTGACAGCCATGCCAGCAGGACTCAGCAGCACCGACACGGCCTCAGCCTGTGCTACGCCTCGTCCCCAGCAATCACGGGCTGCCGCTGCGCTCGCGCACGTGCAAAAATACAGCCCCATCTTGCACCCTTGGAAACGGTATTCACAGCAAAATTGCCCACAAGCAAGCACACGGGGGAACAGCCATAAATCTGTCCCCTCATATAACTGATTTTTGCTCAAGTAAAGGTTTTATAGAGCTGTGCTACAGAACTGGGGGATACTTAAAAGTCATTGCTAAATAGACGAGGAGCTTACCAACTAGAAATGAGATGTGACGTGAAGAGATTCCTTCTTTCTGTTCTTACAATTTTAATGTTTCTATAAATGTTTTATGTACACTTACTATCTGTCTTTAACATAAGGTTGTAAACTATGAAGGCTAATTTTGAAAAAGAGTGAATGTTTAAAGCGATGTAAATGCCCCTAAATGACAAAGGCAGTCTATACCTTATAATATACTGCATCTACTAGCAATCCACTAGAGTTTAAGCGACCAGTGTGAGCATGACCTGGATTAAAATTAAACTTCACAGCCCAGTATTACATGGCTGACAAAAATTGCACTATTTTAACATATGCACTAAATAAAAAACAAAGAATCCTAAAAACTCAAAAAACCCACACACATGCAGGAAAATGATTGTACTCATCAATCTATAGGTAACAAAATATAGAGACAAATTAATACTTTTGGGCTGGTAATTCACTTAAGTTACAACATATTCCACACACGACTCAATCAAAAAACGTAATTTTTTGGAACAACTTAGTTAACTGTATGCCCAAACCACACCAAAGGAAAGTTAGAGTCACAAAGTCAAGTATTCTAAAATTAGGAATTGCCAGATTAAATTTACTACTGTGATCCTAAGTTTGTTCTCTTGTGCACCCGCACTACCACACATGGTTTTATTCCACTGCTAGCTTTTTCACAAAAGTGACAGAGACCTGCAAGAACTACTAGAAAGTTGGAAGGAAAGCAGAAATGATGGAAGATTATAGTGATTAGTCCCTGATTCTAGAGAAAAACAATAACAAAGCAAGAAAAAGAAACCCAAACACCCACTGTGTTTCCTTGTCCTCGTGTCACTGAGATAGATAGCTTCACACTGACGTGTTTCCAACGTACAGTTAGCCACGTTTTCTCTGGCTGAACATCTACAGAGTTGTCCCTTCTAATGGGAGGAAAAAAGCCCCAAATTTTCCATCTGTACCAGGTAATATTCCAGGGCATATGGAAACACAGGACAAATCTGCTTTTGTGAAATACTGCTCTGCGATGCCAGAGTTTTGTTCACCTTAAGTAGGACAGTCAAACACCCAGTAAAACCCCCAAAAAGGAAGCATCTGAAACTACATCTCACCCTTTATTTGCTCGGCTTTAAAATGATAACCCCTCATTAGAGGAACATCTCATTAAATAGCCCATCTGGGTCATTGTGCGGGTTCTCCGCTCTAACAGGCGGCACAAAACCCCAGAGAACTCTGGGACAGTTGATGTCCAAGAGCTTTTTCTTTGCTGCACTGAGCAAAGATTTGCCTGGTGTCTCTAAGGACCCTGACAGCAAGAAGGTTGGGAGCCTTCAGTTTGTTCTCGCCATCATTAAATCTCCAAGGGAAAGCGCTGTCTTTCATTATCACCATCATTAGCACTTCCTGGCGACTATGAATTCGGTTCCTTGAATCACCTGTCCCAGCTCTGCTGCTAAAATCCTCTGGCGGAGCTTGCTGACTCCTCCTAATCCCAGGTAAAAATGTTTGCATTATTACAAGTTATTTAAGAGGACCTTTACAAAGCACGAAGAGCACACGTTTCAAGGGCGAGGTTCACCAACAGCATAGGGTGATGAGCATTACGGCATGGCTGCAGTCATTTTTTTAACACCTAAAGAACCGCCTGCGGGTCCATACATCCCAAATCTCATGTTTATTTGAGGTCAGAAGCAGGGTTGACTGAATCTAGACTGGCGTTTGTGTCCTCAATAGCAATTCTTCAGTTGTTTAATGATCCTCTCTGACCTTCCCACACAATCAGTAGCATAAACTTCACCTCAGTGAAACAACTGAAGAACAAATCAAGAAAATCTGAGAAGGTGCTAGACAAGAAGCAAAATGTCCTAATGGCATTTCTTTCCCTGAATGCCACTAACACAGAAAACAGGGCCCCACTTGTACTCCCAAAAGCAACAGATATTAAACTGCCCTTCTGATCATCTTCCACATATTTCCATGTGTAGTTGCAAGCTCAGGCACTCTCAGCTAATACCAAAACCAGACCGAGTGAAAACTTAAGGCTTCATAACCTTAAGATGGTAAATGCTTCCAGGCCAAAATGAGATAGACTGAAGACTGCTTACACCACAACAGACCCTTACGGATGTGTTTGGAGCATGCATGTAGTAAACAAACAGCGTAAATGTCAGAAAAACTGTTGATTTAAGGCCTGGAGTAAAAAGAGCGTGCAGTTTCCTGGCGGAACGGCAGCCGGATGCTGCTGCAATGTTGGCACGTGTGGATCTGGACATCAAAAAAGCCAAACCTGACACCAACAGCTTTGAAAGTAGGAACAAAACAACACCTTGCTTAAGTAGACAGGGAAGCATAACTTAAATTCCAGCTTGAGATTCAAAGCATCTTAATAAAGCAGCACGCACACATGAAAGAGCAAAATGTTTTAAACCTTAGAAAGCACCTCTTTGAAAACTCTTTATTTTGTTTTCTAGAAGATGCACTTTGACCCTCGTGTTTTATGCCACCTTACTTTCTTTTGCTGTTTTCTCTTTCTTTCAGAGAGAACAAAAAGGAACACAAGCGGTGCAGACTGGGAAAGAATTACCCACATCGCTGGTCTTTTTGCACCTTCAATGGTGTGCAAGAGCAAATACTCCAGATGTTTTCCATCGCTCCCTCCGGCTGAGACCAGCGAGATGCACGTCCTCTCCCGGCTCCAGCTGTGCCCCCAACAACCCGACCGCGCCAGCCTGTCTCCATCAGCTCGCGGCAGCTCCCCGGCTGGAGACGGGGTCTCCCCGTCAGCTGCCGGCTGAACCCCCACCGAGTCGCCCAGCTGTGCAAACAGGCAGGCTCGGCAACCCGAGCAGTCCCGGGAAGCGGGCAGACGAGCCGGGCGATCCATAGCTCTGCAAGGGGCTGTCATTTTTGGCAAGGTGCTGTGAAAGCACCAGGGCAGCCGGCGCAGGGAAAGGACCTCTGCCGATGGCTTGACCCTCTCGATAGGTAGGTAGCCACCACCTCGGCTTTTCCTCCTGACCGCACACGGCATTACACCAGGGGTGCGGTTGGCCCGTGGTACCCACGCTTCGTGAACATCCAAAGCAAGAGCTATCCAGAAGTGCAAAATGTCGGGAGTCAGGCCGAATCCTCCAAGTTGAGTGGTGTTTTTTCTCGGCTCAGAAGACTGAGGAGGCCATTCATTAGTCGCAGCCTTTACCCATTAGCTTTGTAATCTGCAAAGGCAAAATACTGCTGAGTGCTCACATTAGCAGGAAGCCTTAATGAGGGTAAATCCTGGGAGCGTGCCTCAAGAAAACCAATTTCCTCACTTGATTTGGACAAGGTGAACCTGACAAGAAGATACTGCAGTTCTACTTACTCCGTCATACAAACTCAGGGCAGGTGGAGGCTGCTGGCTTCAAACTTGGGGCTACTTCTTTTACAAGGAGCCCACTCCAGGACACCTCACCCTTTTTTCTGCAGATTAGGCTTATCCGTCCCTGATCAGGGAAAGGCGAGGTGTGCTACAAGGGACAATCCCCTGCCAGACACACACCTAGAGCAGGTACGCGATGGGAGCATCTTCCTAGTACACAGCTAGACAAGCAGCTTACAGAAGCGGCCTTTTCCTAACACTTAGACTATCTCAACCGACTAAAGAACGATGTTACAATTCAACCTCTCTTTTTTTCACCTTGTCCACCTTAAGCAAAATAATTACGCTGACAACAGACATAATTTGCCTTTACATCCGCACTTATGCACTGGGCTTCTGCTGGCACAGATATCCCAGCCAGAGGTAACACAAAGTTTAAGGATCTGGTAATTTTAGCATAAAAAAGCAGCTGGTGCAAGACTAGGCGATAGTGGTGCAGGATTTTGAGAAATATGGTCCTGAATGTCTAAGCACTAGCTGTCACACTTATTTCCACCATCCCTTGTTTCTTCTTCATGTAAAGCAAAACAAATTATCAGGAAACCTGTTTTCCATGCAAACACAAGGCAGATTCACTCATTTAATGAAGAATGGCTTTTGGAGTATTCTGGCTATCGAGAGGCATAGACTATATTCTCAACTTGAATAAACCCTAAACTTCCAAAATTACCTCAGGAGGAACACAGAGGCTTCCACCCTGCAAACATATGCATATGTATATCTTTGCTTAATTAAACTGTTACTCATACATATAGATGTTTGCAGAGCTGGGGCCTCTACCTCTTTGTATTCAAGTTGCTTGACAAGTAAAATGCAAATGAGGTAATGTGCTGCAAATGCAAATTATGTATTATTGATAAAAAGTTACAATTCAGCATGGAGGATTTAAAGATAAAATATTGAGGCCTATACTGAAAGAAAGGAGTGGGAAAATTACGGATTTTTTAAAAAATGCTTTACATTTTCTATTTATTCTATTTATTTCCATCTATTAAACATTTTTCTATTTATTATCCCTCAAAATGGAGCCCTTCGTCTTGTTTGCCAGCTTCAGACTGCATATAGATGCTGAGACATTATTCTGCCTATCGAGACATGGTTTTTGCTACTTTAAATTAAAAAATTCCCACAGAAGGCACCAAAACGAGGCAACGGCGAGAAGGTGAGAGAGGCAAGAGAGACTGCTGTGCTGAAAAGCTCTGTTGTGTTCGGCCACATATTTTTCTCATTTGTTTAGTCTGAAATTCCTCCTTCAGTGACTCTGGATTTGTTACCTTTTCAGAAGGCACCAGGAACATCTGGACTCCATATGGCTCGTACCTACTCCATGCCAAATGAAGCTATATTCTGTTTTCTAAACCCTTTATTTCTCCCAGCATTGCCACCGACAAGGTTTTAAATATCTCCACAACGGACTGCAACATAACCTCAGAATCACTAAGTTTGTTGACACAAATTCCATGGCGGTGCATTAACTGTGGCTGGGTTAGCCAGCTTTTTTTGCCTCTTCTTCATTTTTTTCTTTTTTTTTTCAAGACTATGATAATACAAAGAAATATATACTGAGCAGGCAGTTCAGCAGTAATGTCATCTGCACTCAAGAAAGCTGCCCCACCAAGGTAAAGGATGGAAACAGGTCATCCTAATGGTTCTTGCCCGAAGAATTACACTTCTAGATAGAGTTAAAATTTTCCTTTGGTCTCCTAATTTCCCAGCTCTTGATGGAGCTACTTTGAGTTTTCTTCCAAGAGACTAACAATCTTTGAAACTCAAATACTGGGGAAAGTGGCATAACCTTCTAAAAGTATTTCCCTCTCCCTTAGCCAAAAAAGAAGAAATACAGTTCTTATTTGCCCCCTCCCTGCTAGACACTTCTGCATCACAGCATCTCCCACAGGTCTCTCTCATATCCACTGCTGCTGGAACTGCAGCTACTGGAGAGACAACGGGCTGAACTGAGGTTTCTGCCAGCCAAACCCACTGACGCAGAGCTTTGTACCATCTTGAACCTCGACAAGAATGTTGTTTCGCTATTCCTCACTCTCCCGGGGGGATGCAGAGACCCAGAAACACTCCACTAATTATTTGGGTACTGTTCCAAATCCAAGTGGGCTTTGAAATACTGTCTCCATTCTAGAATAATTGGCAATCTGTATATTTTTTTCCTGCTGTACACCAGGTTGGTTTGGAGGTGTTAATCGTGGCAAGGAACCCACTCAGGTTCTTTATACTCAAGGGAACATCAAGCCCTGGATCACTACAACCATTACATTACATCTGTCAGTGTTAGGGATGTCATGCTTTTCCCTGAGTCATGATGTTTTGCTTTGTCATTAACAAATCTCATCTCGGTATTCAGGCACTAGTGTGAAATGGGAAAGACTGGGGTCCACTTCTACAAACTCCTAAAGGGGCCCTGGACAAGACAAGGCATCTGTGTGAACCTCCATCTCCAATCTTCTCCCACCCCTCATCTGCCCACAAGATACTGGGCTTGCAGGGAGAGGAGCTAGTCTTTCTCAGTGCAAAAAATGTGCCCACCATAATGCAACCAGCAGCAGCAGGACCTTCTGGATAATATTATAATAAAATCAGCAATAGTCACAGTAGCACCTAGGTTCAGCTGGCAGATGGGCTATTTTCAGTGTTATTTCCCAGGTACAAGTCAAAACCACAGCAGTTTATCCCCGCATCCCAAATGCTGATGGTTCAAGCAAAACCCACCTGTGCCCCACGTGTGAATTTGCTAAGGCAAATCTTCCTCTTCACAAATATATCTCTGTCACTAAGGTCATATTTAAATTCTGCACTGATCTTTGCATGAATTTACCAATGTATAGAAGACTGCACCTTCCTTTTCCTTCAGGCCAAGCACCTTCAGTGCTACTAGCCTCCTTGCCAATTAAGGCTAACAGCGCTTAAAGAGGTGTTTGTACACAAGACCGCGTATTTACACCGAGTTGTCTGCACACACGTGTAGCTGTTACACTGTGCAGCACAGCACAAGTGCTGGCATCCCCCCCCAGCCATTGCACAGCCCTTCACGTGGTCTGCAGCAATGTTAGTTCAGCCTTCACAATGTGATGGGGAGGTCACCCCACCACCTCGACGGTGAACCTGGAGGGTAATGCGCGCCGTCACTGTCACAGCAACGCTCCTGCTTGTCACCAGAGCAAAAGCTCGCCCCGGCTGGGATGGTTTTGGCAGCTTTACTCTCCCCTTCCCAGCTCTGCCGCACACCAGGCATGGGAGCCAGGCTGCGCTGCCGCGGGACCATGCTGCGTGGTCGGGTGCGTGAGCAAGCGGGGAGGCGTGGGGAGCACAGGGACTGTGCTCCCCCTCCACTGCAGGCTCCTCCTGCCCCAGTCCCATCCAACGAGCAGTCCGACAGGCTCCAGCGGAGCTGCCCGCAACATTAAACATCTACAGGGTGGAGCCCTTGCTCCGAGTGTCCGCTGACCCCTCGCCACATTTACTGCTGGCTAGAGGCTGTACAAGAAACGTTGTACGAGAAACGCTGCTTCACCTCCACTGCTTTCAGCACTCACAGATCTCTTCACCTCCGCTCCCACAGTTTGGACCCGAAAGGTGCTGAGTAATCGGGCTGTCGTCCAGGAAGGCACTTAAGGTGTCTCCTTGAACCCTCCGGCACTATTAGCACCTTACGAGCTTAAAGGCTTTGCTAGGTCAACGCTGCAACTCTGACAGCAGATACACCTCTTTGCCACCATCCGTGCACACACAAGCAACGTGCACTTCTCTCTCGCTCACGTGCACGCGCGCATCCCTGTCCTTCCAAAACACAAAGCAAAACAAAGAGCTGCCCGCGTGCAAACATCCCCAAGAGGAGGAACCACATGTGGCAGATGCTACTGCATTGCTTAATGCATCATTTAAAGCCTTTCAGGGACTGTACCGCTGTGATGAGTAATTTGGCTGGAATATTGTCCAGAGACCGTACTGTGTGGATTTGGGCACTCTGAAGGTCACTAGCTGGGTCAAAAGCAAGAAAGCCCTGCTAAAACCAAAGCTTACCATCAGCATAGACCTTGCAATGAGAATGAGAGCAGAAATGGGCTCTGCGACGCCAAAACATGTATTTTTTTCACTACCGAGCTTCCTTGTCTATAGCCTATGTACAAAACATGCTACAGATCTGTCTGTCGGAAAGCAGAGGCTGGCAGCGTGCTGTCTGTTCGCATCCGTGTCCAACCCCGGCTTCAACTGCTCTGCCAGCTGGGCTGGGTGCAAATTCAAATGCAAGGAGGTTAGCAATCACAAACCACGTCTCTACCACGAGCACCTTCTCCCTGCCCCACAGTGATGCAAACGTCACATCTGAAAATGAGATGAGACAATCTTAACTCGTCGTTAACAGAAAGAGGCTCAGGTCAGCAGGGACGGCGACTGCTCAAGTGCCACCTTGATTTACACAGCTGTAAACTCTGACCATATATGAACCCAGGCAGAAAGGCAAGTTCATGAATTATGAACAAATACGGCGTGCCAAAACACATCAATCATCATCAGTCACGGACAAGCGAAGCGCCGTCAATTCGTAATGTTGACATTTGCACAAAACTTATACAAACAATCAATCGGATCACATGGCTGACTGGAAAAGGAGATGTCGGGTTTATGTCATTTAACACTGGACTTTTCACTGAATGCGAAATGCTGGAAGACTTTAAAATAAAATTGACAGAGAGCCAGTGCTCTAGTCAAAAGTCAGAAAAATGGCCTTTGCCCACTAGAGCAAATAGATTAAATTACCTGTTAATTCTTTTCTTCAGTGCTGCTGGTTAAAGCCAGGCCAGCAGCCGCCTCCCTAAACACGTGAAAACCTCAAAGTTTGTTTCACTCAGCAGAAAACCTGCACTCTTCTCCCAAGGAAAAGCATGAGAGAAAAACCTATGAATATGAATGTTTTTAACTAGGTAACGAATGTTTTAAATTGATACGACAAGCCTGTATGAATGACACAAGGAGCCTGAAATTGCAGGCTGGCATTCCTAAAAGTAGCAGGTTTTAATGAGTTATTTTAGAGAAAAACTTGCTTATTGGCATGTCTTCATTAAATTACTGTTATCACCTACTCAACAGTATTTAGCCTTCTAATTTCCTTCATTTTAGGTCTACTGATGATTGCATTAGGACAGCTTGCAAAATGATCTAGCCTCACGCGTTTTGTGCCACGGCTATGAACTGCAGAGCTTCCAGCACTCTCCTTTCTCAGGCAGAACAAGTATTTCCTGAAATCGTGTTTTGGGCAGAGTGCATTGAAAGAAGAGGAAACTTCTGTGGTTTTCTTTCTCAACTGCCACACAAAAAAGGACTTCCTTGCATTTGAAATGAAAAGGGAAGACATACCTTCCGGACAGCGGAGCAGCCTTTGCTATAAACACAAGGTGAATACAGCTCTTGTTCTACAGGCTATATGGTTACCGATAACAGTTTTTCTTGAAGGCTTTTAAAAGAAAGAATGCTGCCATTCATTTGCTGGAATGCTTTTGCCCCATGCCTCAGATCTGTCCACCAGAGCACATGCCAGTGCAAAAGCAAAAGCAAACCGTTTCTGCGAGCACAGGAGGTGGAACAGGCGACCACCTCGGCGAGGTGCGTGATTCCCACCACCCAGCAGAGCATCCCAAAACCACCCCCTGACCCTCAGCAGGGTGATGTGCCGCTGTCAGAGCCACCCGGCCGTGTGGGTGTAAGGCAGGTGTACCCAAGTTGGTGTGAGCACACGGATGTAAAGGTCTCGATGAGATGAGAGCACCTGTAATATTTGATCGTCAGCCAGCACTCTTCTCCTCTTCTGCTACATCCATTTAGAATTGGGTGCTGATTCAGCCAAGCACAAAAGCACACACTTAAATTTCAGATGTTAAATACTGATTATAGGCACACTACAAGTATTATTGTTGTTTTTAAGGGGAGGCACAGGATTAAATGCAAGCGCTGGCTGTATTGAATCGATGTCTTGATCTCTTTTTACTTGTATCTGATCCTACGTCTGAGCCAGACCATGAGCCCCTGAGCGCAGAGAGAAAAAGCACCCTTCTGCGACCTGAAGGTACGCCACGCACAAAAACAGGCTTCTGAGAGAAGGGTTAACTATTTGCGTAACATTGGGTACAACCTCAGGTTTCACTTCACAGTTGAGTGAGATTCAGACCAACTCTAAAAAAAACAAAACAAAACAAAACCCAAAACTGTCAGATATTCTCCCCCTCTCTGGGAAAAATAAAACAAAAAAGGTGGGAGTGGGGGAAAGGTGAGGGACATGCATATGCTGGTCAGAACTGCGCGATGGGGTGGTGTTTCTGAGGTCAGGGTGAAGCCCTGGGACACCCCCCCCCCCCCCAGTTTTCCAGTGCCACTTTGCGGCGGCCGTGGGACCAGCCCGGCCCCACTTGCCAACCTCCAGCCCTGGCTCTAGGTTCTGCCAGGACTCTTCTCTCGGGGGGCTGCTCCTTCCAGCATCCCCTGCCGGGTTTGCACAGCAAATGGGAGATGCCGACAGCATCTCCCAAGATTTTCCTTTTCCCTGGGATGTGGGACCTGGCGATGCCAATGCCTGTGAAAGCAGAGCCTGCCCTTCCTCTGCCATGGTGCTGATTACCAAAAGAAGGGCTCCAGAGTCAGAATCTTTCAAAAAAATCTTATCTGAAGGGGCAGAAAAACTTTGCTGTTTGAGCAGTTAAACCACAGGCATCCCCAGCTGCTGCACGGAGCTGGGAGAAGGAAGAGAGCTCTGCAGGACGTGGAGAGCGGCTCTTTCCTTCACCCAGCTCTGGGCAGCAAGTAATTAGTGTGTTTTGAGGTCGATATGCTGCGATTGATTTTCCTCTCACTTACCAATGTAAACTGGGAATAATTCCATCACAGTTGATGTAAACATAAGTGTAAAATTGGTTTAAGTCAGAAAAGCGCTGGGTTGACTGTGTTACTGTATCAGAAAGCCTGTTTCAAAAGAACAGTCTTTATTTCCTCGTAACTACGTCTACACCAATAAAACTGCCATAATTATCTTTATTTGTTCTAATGCCGTTGCTCAGGTTCACACTGTAAAAGAAAGTGCTTTCAAGTCACAATCCAAAAGCCCACAAAAATCCACAAGCTTCCTTCTCATGTGCCACAAGCTTTTTTCTGCAGAATACCCAGGGTGAAGGCATCACCAGCTGTAACATATCCAGCACCTTGAGCGATCCCCAGGCACGAACACCATCTTCTCCACCCTCATGCTCCTCCCTCAACAGAAGTGGAAGTGCTCCTCTTGTCTTCCGTAAGGATAGTCAGAGAGACTCTCCTTTTGTGCATGAAAGAGGACTTCTTTCTGCTTAAGGTGCAGCCTTGCCAACACTGATGTCCCATAAAGCAAGAGCTGGTGTTTCCTACTAGCTATAAGGAAAGTACAGATTCTTTGCCACACTCAAAAAATTGCTGGCTTAAATCTTATATATGAAAGGTGACTCACAACCCAGGACTCAACCCTTGCCTTTTGCTGTGTGCTCGCATGGGATACCCCAAAGCTGTGCTCAGATAAGCTCAGAGCCATGCCGGGGTCCCGCAGCGTGGGATGCAGAGGGGCACTTGGACAGGGACCGCGGCAGCAGGTCACCCTGCGGAACTGACAGAGGATTTGACAAAGCCTGGGTTTAACAGACAGCCCTCACCCCCAAAGCAGGAGAGGAATTTTCTAAAACACCCCAGAATAAAATGAGAAAAACTTCTTGCCGTACTTTGCAAAGGAGATAGCAGATTTTCCTGCCTACCGCTGAGCAGAGACGGAGCATCTCTGCGGTGTGATGCCCAAAGCGAGGGGCTGCCTGCTCTGTGCAAACAACATCCTGCCTCCCACAGCTCAGATTTATCCTCCTGGAAATTTACCCGCAGGTGCTGCTGTCAAAAGTTTAAGTCCACAGTTGCCGTCAGAAAGAGCTTTGTTCTCCAAAGTTTTCTAAAGCTAGCTGCTATTTTCTCCAAAATTATAGACAATAGATAATGATGATGATGCTTATTATTATTAGCATTATCATTATTGTTTAAGTAAACCTGTCCAATGCCAGTCCTGAAGAAGACAGAACACAAAGCTTGAGCTCTCTATTTGGGTCAAGTTTCTCTCAGTTTAAACAAAGTACGTAGAAGCATAACAATGCTATCAAACACAGATACGAAGCTTAGCAAAACATTAGATTCTCCCACCAATTATTCTCTCTCAGTAAGCTGACATCTGTGGGATCACTCCTGGGCCTTTTAATTTAGCATGTCTTCTAATTAAAGAAAGATTAACTGTACTTCCAACAATTGCTCCTCCTTCCTCTGTCAGGCTCAGGCTTCTCTCTTCTGAGCCCCCAGGGAGGGTGGGCTAACCAAAAACTTGGCTACCACAGCCTCTCTCCCACCCGTGGGCAAAGCCCCAAGGCACCAGCTCCGCCACAGCCCTGGCTCTCCTGGAGAATGTCTTCTTCTAAACGTCTTTAGCTGAGTCCTGAGCAGGACGACGGCTGGAAGAGCGTATTTGTTTTCCACACGTTCTTCTCCCTGAAAGCCAGGGGAAGAGACCTGGAGGCCTGGCTTCTTCTTGCAGAACCAGTGGTGGGAAATTTCCTTCCTCCTTCCAAAGCTTTGGTCAGGTGCCTGAACTTAAATGGGATGAATCTTGACATTTACACCAAAAATCACGTAGGCATTCTTGGATGACCCCATAACCACCTACTCTAGCCCAACCCTATCCCTTATCCAAAGGGACCTGCCATCTGACTCTCCTCATCCACGGTGCTTCCCTGCAACTCCCCGGAGGCTTCCCCAGCACCCCCCAACCTGCAGCTCAGTTTCCAGCCAGATATTTCAGGCACCAAGTTCCCATTACAGGCACTGGGGGGGTTACACGCCTACATTAGTTTGGCCCCTGAACCTCAGATCAGAAAGCCTGTCTAAAAACTGGTCCTAAGTGAGTTCCAGGGGTGGCAAGGAGTCCAACCCTCCTATGGCCCTGGCACAAATCCCACCGCTGCTAATTTCCCATGGCAATGGATTTCCTTTCACCTCCCCAACACGCCATCCCTCAAATACAACTGCCGGGGGGCAGTTGGAGCCGACAGCGACCAGCCAAGAGAGCATCTACTGAAACTTCCACTTGCGGAAACATCGTACAGAAGAAGAATCCCTTTGATAGACACATTAGGGGGAGAGAATAAAACACACCAAACCACCTCCTCCCACAAAGTGTAAATATTCAAGATTTATCCGACTGCCAGCACAGTCTCTCAAAGATGGTGTGTACAATTGGAGGAGAACCGCTACGCTTGAGGGATGAGGGTTCACTGTCCATGTCTGTAGCACGGAGGTGGAAGACAGACAGGCTGCACAGGCAGGGCTGGATTACACCTCCCCGCAGTGCCAGCACACGGCGGCTCCGGTAGGTGCTCTGCTTATTTATTTTTTTATCTCGTGTTTGGGAAAGGTTTTACTGTACACAGCTCTGGCTTCAACCAGTGTTAAGAGCTACTCATTTGGTGCATTTAAGAGTGTTATTAAGAGAAATTCAAAGAACACCCCAAAAGAAATACTTATGAAGACGGGGCTTTCGATTTACCAGGTCCCGAAGCACAGCCCTGGACTCCCCAAATCCTCCCCCCTCAGCACCCCCATATGCACCAGCCTCAGCGGCTGCAGACAATACCTGCCCATCTGCTCCTTGTCATAGACAAGTAGGGGTTTTTTCCCCCTCCCCATGCTGTCAAAGGGCCATGAGCACATCTGCTAGGCTCAACCTGCACCCATGCAGCTTTTTGGCAGCTCTCCATCCCACTCGGTTGCCCCCCCAGTTCACAGATTTACTTCCGTGCCGGGAAGGACACGGAGCTGGGGAGGATCCGGCAAGGGAGGGTTGGGAAACCTCCTAACTACAGAAGGAGTCGGAGCCTGGATGCTGGGAGCAGCTGCGTGCCCGGCCAGGCGTTCCTGCTCACGCAGTGTAAGTGCAGCGGCTACAACGGCTGCACAACGCAGGGTTTTAGCAGGCTCGCTCCTACCCAAACAAGCTGCGCTCTAACCCGCAGGCCAACGTCCAGGCTGGGCTCAGCCTGGGGCGATGCACGGTCCCAGCATGGGCATCCCCTCGCTGCGGAGGCACTGGGGTTTCCTCGGACCCAAGGTATGAGCTGGTCCCCGACTACCTCCCCATCACCAGCGGTCCCCCAAGCTCACAGCCACTCTACCTCCACCACTGCCAAACTCTGCAGAGTGTATCATTTTCTGATACAAGCAATAATAAGCCAAAATCAAAATATATTCAAAACTTTTTCTTCATATGGCTTACCACCAAAATGGTGGCTAATCAGCCCAGGAATACTAATTCTCCCAGTAGAAGGGATGTGAGCAAGTCACCCTATGCTCTGCCATATCAAGTCTGAGATCCATAATGATCACTCACTACACTGAGAGCAACAGAACAAAGGCTTATTCTCAGGAAAGCTCATCAAAATGAGCGATACGCCCGTTCCAAACACTCAAGAGAATTTGATATTGGACAATTTTTTAATTTCTCCATAAAATAAACTCTTGCTTACTCTCTTTTTTCCAGACTCCTTTTGCAGAAGGCAGAGGAGGTTCACATCAGGATCTGCTGCAGATTTTGAGTGTGACACTGGTGTGCTCACTGGTCGTGGGTGTCACATTTGCAGCCCCATGAAGTGCCATCTTCTCCCTGCCACCCACCAGTCTCCTTCCCTTCCCATCTGAAGTGAAGCAGTTTGATATAGTGACTTCACCTCACGTCTGCGTGCTGCAAACCTAGCGTCACATACCTCCTGGGCAAGGCAAGTGCTAAGTCACAGCAATAACAAAGGTAGGCTGTGAATCATTTCTGTCCTATGTGGAACAAGACTTTATTCCTCCTTTTTTTCCTCCTCCACCCATCGTTGCAAAAGCAACTTCCAGTGTAAGGCACGAGGTTCAGCACAGCTCTGCTGCTGGCAGGGCCAGTCCTCCAGCACAAATTACCTTTGCTCGCAGGTGATGCTCTGCAAAGAGAAGTTTCTCCACAGAGTTTAAAATCTGTCTTTCCAGGCGGTCTCCCTGCGAAGCTGAAGCACAAGCCCTTTGCATGTGGGAAAACAGCACTCCTTGTATGCAGATTGCTCCTAAATATGGCATTTTAATTAAGGGCTGAATCATGTTCCAGCTTGTGTAGTAACAGCGTGTAAAATAATCCCTTTAAACACTCACTTGCGGTACCTACCCCAGCGCAGCAGCAGGATGGGGAGAGAGAGGCTCCGCACCGCCGCAGCTCCCCGCCACCGACCCCTTCTCCTGCATCACCCTGCCGAAAAGGAGGGGTGCGCGGGGCAGGGCTGGGAGCAGGCAGGGGGTCAGCCCTGTCCCCCAGGGACCCATCGCTTCATGTATCACCCCAGGGAATGCCCTGCGCTACCGTGGCCTCCTTGGGCGAAGGGAAGACCCCGGGAACCTGCTCCTCTTCCTTCACCTCCGCCACAGTCCTCCTGGCAGCTTCAGCCCTGCTCTGGGCGTGGGGATGGGTGGGGAGCAGACACCCTCCCCCCAAAAAAGCTGCTGCACAGAGCTAGCTGCCTTGCTCCTGACAAGAAGGGGAGCCGGTCAGGTTGCTCCCAGCCCCACCAGCAACACCACACGGCTCTCCGTGACTTAAATGGGATGTCTGGGTGCCTGATAGCTCTGCAGGCCCACGTTTCTAACAGTCATCTCAGGTCCCCACTCTGCAGGGACTGATAAACCTCTTCTTAAAACAAACAAACAAAAAAAACCCCAACAAAACATCATTCCTCTTTTTAAAAAAAAAAAAAAGAAAAAAGAAAAAAAGAAAAAATATATTAGCAAGGAATGGAGCTTTTTCTCTCTTGCTTTTTTTTTTTTTAAACCAGAAATATAGTGCCCTCATTGTGCAATGCCAGGTGTGAATATCACATTTAACATTTACGAAATCTGAGATTGTTTAAAGGGAAGAGAGTCTGTTTTACCCTACAGGCATGGAATTCAGAAGGGCAGGCAAGCCAGCTTCAACCTGCACCAGAGTAAGTCTGGCTGTGAACAGCATCACCTGCGCCCAGGGCATCCCCTGCAGCAGTGCTGGCCAATCCTGAGGTCAGTACCTTACCTATTTTTTGAAAGAGGGGAGGAAAAAAAAAAAAAAAAAAAAAGAAAAAAAGAAAAAAAATAAAGGCTCCTCTTACCTTGTGACTACAGCCACAGAGCTTGGGGCCTTCATCACACACACGTTAAAGTCAGTGAATTCATATTTACAGGGCAATTTTCATCTTACTCTGCTCAAAGCAGAATGACTCCTCCTCTCTATCCCTTAGCGACTCCTACTCCCCAAGACCTAAATCAACCTGATTTTTCTTTCTCTCTTCTTTTTCTTTTCCCCAGTCTTGCAAGTTTGGACGAAAAGACAAAAGGAAACAGTTGACAGAAGAACTAAATATGGAAATGTGCAACCTCGTTAATCAATGTGAAGAGCTCTCAGACATGAAAAAATTCTGACAAGGGAACTCGAACAGACTCCAGCGTACTGCTTCAGACATCCTATGTGTATGTGTATCTCCCTGAACGGTCTCAGGGGTGCACACCCCACATGCCTGAATTTGAACTCAGAGGTGCCGATTCTGGCCGTGCCTCCTTGCCTCTCCCACCGCCAGACCACCCCGACAGCACATCACCCCCGGCACTGCAGCGACGACCAGGAGAAAATGTGGCGACCCCGACCACTGCCTATTCCTCTACACAGCCTTTTTTACCTATTTGAACTTGCAATTCAGGGGAAAAAGACAGATTATGAAGCTTTACAGTGGAATTCCATCCCTGAATTGTGGTAATCTCCCTCTGTTCTGCCTTACTTGCCCTTACCCATAGCCTGACCAAAACACAGCCATATAAAGACCCAAAATCCTAAAACAGGACAAGGGCAAAGGCCTTTACAAAGGCTTCAACGAAGCTGAGCTAAACGCAACCTTTTATTCTGTGTTATAACATTGCTTTGTCATTCCCCGGCAGCCAGGAACGATGCTGCTGCTTCCCTCAGAAACTTGCTCCGGTCTGAAAATTGTAAAATTGCAAAATCCTTTCTGTTCTAACCCGCCTGAATACAGCCACGTTTGACTGTGAGGTTCAATCCATTAGCTGATTAAAAGCTATAGATCACGCCGTCTTGGACACATTCAGGCCATTATGAATAAGACCTGTCAGAAAAGCTTCCAGCACAACTGGTATCTTTGAAATTGCTAGGGCTACAGTTAATAAAACTTCGCGTTCAATCATTCTTCAAGCCCGCAATACCAACAGGCAAAGAAATTTATGGTATTCTTTGAAATTACATATTTAGAAGTGAGTTACAGGTACAGCAGCTTTAATTCCCAAACAACATCAAAAAAGTTATCCCAAAAGAATACCAAAGCCGTTGTTGCATGCCAGTGACAGTCTGCTTATGAGAAATGCACAAAAAAAAAAAAAAATCACTGATTAATTCCAGCTCCAATTTGCAGATTTGCTTCCTACAGACTAAGCAAAACTTTGAAGTTTCTCTATAGACAACTTCCTTCGTACACATCTGTTTACTCCCATCACTCCTAAAAAACATTAAAGAAAACATGCCTGTAACCAATGCATTTAACTCTTATTGACTGCTCTCGAAAGCCATCAGTTTACCAAGAGCAGGATTCAAAACAAGAAAAATCAGAATAAATGACGGAGTTTTTCAGGGCTTGCAAATAAATGCTGACTGCTAAACAGCAGCCGCTGTTTTTCAGCATTGCTACAAGAGCTCTTTCCAAGTCACCTCCCCATATGGCAGGACTGCCAGTCCCCGGTATTCAGCAAGGCACTTCCCTCATGCTTAAAATTCAGCTGAGCCACCAAGGGTGGGGTGGGAACCTGCACGCGCCTGGGTGCTAGCACCAAAATACCACTAGTTGTAGCTAAATTAGGCAAGTAAATTAGGAGAATGCAACTGGTTCTTGAACATCCCTAAGCTTACTCGACTGTCTCCTCTTACATCAGTTCTGTCTTGACAGGGAGACAAGAAGAAAACCACCGGGTCTCCTCTGCCCAAGTAAATCCCCCCTCATTTCTGCCAACTGAAATCTCAGTCCTCATAAAAGCACTCTATAAAAGCACCTGGATATGTCGCTGTC
Source organism: Harpia harpyja (assembly GCF_026419915.1). NCBI lineage: Eukaryota > Metazoa > Chordata > Aves > Accipitriformes > Accipitridae > Harpia > Harpia harpyja. Next base: position 25,076,662 of record NC_068945.1, on the reverse strand, counting down.
TTTTTATTAGCGTCACGGCAAGCCCCCATTACAGGAGATTTACAAGACTTCCTAGAGGCTCAGCAAACCTTCTCACTCTTTCAAACTTCGTATGATAAATAAGTCAAGATTTTTCATCTGCACATTACAAAGATATTTAAGCACTTGCCTTTTAGAGCAGCAAAACCTAAATCTTGTCAAATTGCTAGATGCACATCATTTACTTAAATAATTTATCCTTATATGCTTCAAATGATCTTCAAAGCGGCTGTAAAGGTTCCCAGCGTATTCAGCATTCATGACCATGAAACAAATCATTTATGCAAATATTTTTAGCTCAGTTTTCATTTGCCAGCTAGTTACCATGTCCCGATCCCAAGCTCACCCAAGGCAAAGTAAAGACTCTGTAATTATTTATGACTCCTTCTTCACCTGCCATTCTGCATGAATGGTACCCTGTATTTGCAAATGTTCTGTGACCTTGTGAATTATTTTATTGTAGGATGTAGAAAAGCAGCTTTTCAAAGTGACAGGGAGTCATTTACAACCTGCATAGTCTGGCAAATGACTTAAGTGCAACTCCACGCACATATTAGTGTTCTTCACTGGTATTATTTAAAAACATATGCTTATTGTTAAAACATCCTCCACTTTCAGAGAAGCAAAAAAAATATGGGGCGGGGGGGTATTTGTAATCATAGCTACATATGCTCTCAAAAAAATCTTATCCTACAAAATATTCTTGGTCTTAACTACCCTGTTTAATAAACAGGTAACAATAAAGGTTACCAGATCTTGTCCGTTTTGAACATCAAAGAACTTAAATAACAGTAATTATCCCAACTGATAGATCACAATCCAAATATCTAAAACTGGTTTTTTTCTGCTGAAACTCTGAGGCTGAAGAGAAGTGCTTCTCCAGGAAAGGGGCTTAGAGCTGAGCTACAGAATATGAACAGCTACAGAATATGAACAGCATTTATTTACTTTAGAAAAGGGAGGGACTTTGGGGAGAACAGGAAGGAGGGTTTTAACCCTTTTTCACTGTTCAGTTCCTAAAAGCTTTCCAGTGGCACTGCGGATGCACAGTTCAGTTAAATGCCAATAAGCTTGCTTTTTTTAAACCTATTTTTGCAGAGACCTCATAGGTAATCCATTGTAAACTCCCAAACAGAGGTTGAAAATTATTGCACAAAAGGGCTGGGAAGCAAAGCAGCCATAGAAGCAAATCCCACGGGGAACAGGTCAGATAATGTCCAACTACCACAGACATTAAAGGAGAATCCAGAGTTTACCTGAACGTGTGATTTTTTGACATTTAGACTTTCCCCCCCCGTACGCGTGATTTCTATGCATGTACTCTGTTATGCCCTTGCTGATCAACTGCTGCCATCTGAAACGGGAAAGAGAACACAGCATTTATCTCAAAAGGAAACAAAACAAGTGATCACCAATACTCCTAGAAGCCTCAATCTTCAAAAATAAGAACTTGATTTCTTAGGGCAGCAAGACTGTGAAATAAGAAATTAATAGAATGGCAACTTGCCAGATAGTACCAAGTCTATAAAAGAAAGTTTTCAAGGCTCATGAGCTACTTCAGCCAACCAAACATGCTCCTTAGTTGAACTCATATATATCTAACAAACTAGTGTTACCAAAAAAACCCAAATCTGTGCCATCTGCACTTGGAACAAAAAATTCGGATAACTGAAGGAAATACTTTGATGAGGACAAGAATAATCAAAGGTCTGGACCTGTGAGAGAAGAGTGAAGTGATCAGATTTGCTCTGATGTCAGCAAACACATCAAAGGTTGCTGCAAATAGAAACGAACTGATTTGTTCTCTGCAATGACAGTGCACAGAACAGGAACTTACAGGCTCAAACTGCAGCATGGAAGATCTAATTTAGGCATTAGGGAAGGCTTTTTTCCAATATAGAGATAACCCTGGGCAGGTTTGCTGATGGAGCCTGTGGAATTTCCCATGTTGAAGACTTTTACAAACTGAATAGGCAAACTCTGCCAAAAATGGCGAGGATATCCTACTGGGTGTAAGGGGGTGGGCTCCTGAAATAATTCCCAGAGCTATTCTTATGAGTGTATGATAGACTCCTGGACTGAGAGATGGTAAACGCCACTATCAAGAACAGAGATTAGGAGTTTCTCCTGTTTGTGGGTGAGGACAGGAGGAAGGACAATGCTGACGGAAGGGTGGAAGGACACCATTTGCTTTCAGAATTCTCGTTGGCTGGTATTGCTCAGGCTGAAGATGGTAAACTAATGACTCTGTTATTACATAAACAGTTAGCCACAATACATGCATTGCTTGTTTAGTGCTAAACACAGACATGTTACAGGTGAAAGAACATGAACAAGGTTTTGAAAAATACGCAGACAACAATGTGTAGATCATTCTGTCTCAGGACCTTAAAGCACTTCAACCAGGCTCCCACCGCGGGTGCTGACATCCCCACTTTACAGAGAGGTGAGACAGACAGAGTTTGGTGTTCTGCCTGCAGCTAGGTTGTGGTGATGGGAGGTATGGATGCTCCAGACAAAGTGTTCACGATCTTCCCATCCTCCCAGCACCCAGCACTATTTTAACTGCCATGAGATCACCAGCTGATATAAATCCACTGACTTCTTGATGACTACCTGAGGTTGCAGAGCATCTTCCCTAAATGGCAGGGACTCTACAGGATTAAGCAGCAACTCACTGGGGGAAAAAATGGGTCTGAAATCATCTGACAGAAGACCTGAGGTGGCTGCCAGGAGCTTGGCAGGCTCTGGAACTGCATTAGCTTCCAGATCTGTATGTCTGTGTCTTGGGTTTTTCCACTACAAATGGGGATTTAGAAGACTAGAAAGCTACAATTGATGAACATGAGAACCCAGGATATAAGCAATGCTTCAGCCACCTCTGTCTGCCCTCTCTTTTGTATTAGAGGACATTTATTTTTTAAAAAAATTAAGAAAAATAAAAAAGAATTTGCCGTGTGGGTGTATTTATAAACAAGTCAAGTAACATTTCCACCCAAATCTAATCCTAAAATTACAAGTACACTTCCAGCTGAAAAGAATGACAGCGCAGTTACCTTTGCAGTAGCATCTGCTCCAAGAACTTGCTCGCATGTTTGCTGTCCCCAGCGAACAAGACAATACTGCTCTGGTGCAAACGGAGGCTTGGGAAAGTAGATAATGCCCCAAACCGTCATTTCTCAGGCTCACCGAAGAGCTGGTACAGATTCGATAAACAAACTATTGAAACTCTCTGACAGCGGTCAAAAGGGAAATTTATTCCTTGAGTCTCATTTCCAAGTTTATGAAATATGTTGGACTAAAAATCACTCATTGCACATTAGCAACACTTTAGAAAAAGACCTTTTGAAAGCCAGTCACCGTAAGTAGCTGGGGTCACTCAGTGCCAGCCACGGCTTCCTGCTCATGAGGACTTTTCAGATGACTCCAAGGCATGAGCCTCATCACCAGAAGTTTTATTTACACTGTGCTGAAGAAACACCAAACCAATATATTGGGTTTGTCAAAGGGACAAAGACTTGGCAACACGCAATGCATGCCTTGTGCAATGATGTTCAGCTCCAGGCTTTTCCTAGAAGACATCACTTGCTTACACTGGGTACCACTTTCCTACACAGATTTGAACACAGGTTTTGGCAGGACCCTGAGAACTGGGATAACAAAGGTGCCCAATGTGCCTGTCCACGAACAAACACTTATCCAGCCACTCCATCCAGGTATCTGCATGCAATGTGACCACCGTCCTTGCAGGCATCCAGCTTTCAGGTCCAGCCTTCCTCGGCACCACCTTTCAGCAGCAGGCTCTCAAACAAGGACAGATTGCAGCCCTGTTTTTATCCCTGGAGGTTTAGCCTCTGATGTCTTACCTTATAAGCATGCATGCTACATCTTCAGATGAGCTGTCTGAAGACATCTTAATACGTTTCAATCACTAGATTGCCCACAGAGCTGTTATCTTCCTCCCTATTTTAGCTGCTGGAGTAATCTGACAACATACTTTATCTAAAACCTCCTCCAACCTAGTAAGATTTTACTGTGTGCTGCATTTGGTACGATATAGCCACAAAACATGTATTTCCCTTAGATATTAACATCAGCTCTTCCTACCCAAGGGATCACTCCTGCCAATGTGGTAAAAGACATTTTCCTGTCAAACCTCTGAACATGGAGACATCAATACTATCCTTCAGGGCAGGCCCCAAAGTTTCCGAGCTGCCTAAGAAGGAGCAGCTGCTCATTAGAGATTTTTTCCCCCAAGACAAAAAACTTTTTTGAGCTGAGAATTAAATTTAGTTTACCTTTTAGAGATCTCTCTGTGCCTGGTAAGTGGGAAGCTTTACAGGCACAACTAGTAGCAGGGAAACTCACTATGGGACACAACAAACTGAACAGGACAGATTTTCTATTTCTCTCCCCTTTCCCTCCCTTCCTCACCCCAACACACCTCTTACCACCTGGGGTGGTAGATGATGAGGGGGTCCATCCTGAATCTCAGAATCTAACAACCCCCCCCGAAATCCAAACATCTCAGCAAAATGGCTCAGCTTCAGCAAAACTGCGTTGTTAATTATTTAGAGGAAAAGTGCCAAAAATATTCCAATTAGACTCAGTCCTATTATCCTCTTGCAGCTGCTTTTGCTGCAGAACTTCCAGAGCTCTTTACCCTGTGTACCTGAGATCTTAAAAAAGGAAAATGAATAACAAAAAGCACCTGAGTGCCTGTCTGAAAACTGCAGCTCTGGACCACCTACAAAGATGTGGCACTTTGTGCCCTGTGGCCTAAGGCTTCCTCTCAGCTGCAAGTATACACTGAATCCAAGAAATTTATGTATAAGTTTGTGTTTTCCATCATTTTTGCTCATCTTCTCAAGGATGCTGCTGTTATATGTGCTGGTTTTGGACATCAACTCAACATTTTAAAAAAAAAAAAATAAGCTGACAGCTAATTTAGTTTGCTTTCATCGCCTGCCCGGAAGGATGGGATCAGGTCTCCAAGTCTGACTTGCAGTACAGGATGTGATGCTTCCTGAACCTATTCCTACATCCATAAAGGCCATATTATAATTGTGGCAACATTAATACTGAGCCTACTGTACCTACTGAAAACTAAAGGCAATACTACTGAAGAAAGCATCCATGAACTACAGGATATGATATAATCATCTCGGCATTTTTCTGAATGATAATTCAATTGTCTCCATCCTAGAGATACGCAAGCTTTACTCAGGTCAATCAGCCCGTTATCAAACATAATACAGCTATTTGGAGTTCCAATTAGCAATGAAGATTAGGTGAACATCAGTTTAACATTTTATGTATTTACATGTAATTAATTTTCATGCAAAATGCTACTGGATAAAAAGATAGTCTATATGAATGCCTCTTTTTGATTGCCTTGCATAGCACTGCACCTTGCTTTTCACTCATCTAATAGAGCTTTACTGAGTGCTTATGCAACCATTTGCTTATTCTGAATGCAATGAAAATTACTTCTAACTATTCATGTTAAATGTCCATTTGAAGATGTCTCCTACCAAACCTCTAGACCTGAAGTAGGTCAACTAAAGTACAGATTAGAGTCAGATGGCACCAATTTTTCAAGGGCTTTGCTCAGTGATTTTCTTGGCTATCCTCTCAAAACCAAAAATACCACCCAACATGGACAACGAGATTTCAGACCCTATCAAATCGTAGCTATGCAATGGGTTTTATATGAAGTAGCTGCAAACCCAAAAGCAGGCCAAAAGAAAATCACTACTGTCATTTATTAAATCAACAGCATAAGCTATTTGGAGAGGGTCTGTGTTGTGAATTACATCTGTACTGGACCTTACGTAACTGCACCTCAATTTCAACAGGCTTTCTCTGCAATGCCACACACTAAACCACCACCAGCAAGAGACTGGTAACACGACCCATGGCACATCTTACTGCTACTGCTGCGGTCTAGAGAATACTATCCATCCTCAAAACCTTTAACTGCAGTAAGATATTGCCAGGTACTTCAACAGTAGCTAACTTCTTGAAAAGCACAGCTAACGTCGGCATTCTCTAAAGCTCTTCCCTTCAGACATCATCTACTTATACACACTTAGGCATTGACTCTAGAAAGTAAACTACAAGCTTCTGCTTGCCGGGGGGGGGGGGGGGGGGGGGGGGGGGGAAGAAAGAGATGAGTGGAATGCATGCTCTAATTTGAAATCCTGTATTTTCCTGTTGGAGGAGAAAGACAAGCTTCTCCACTCAACTCTCCCAGCCCCATTGGCACATCCATCCTGCCCATGTTCCCATGTCCCACAGCTGGGGCACCCCAGCTCCTGCCCCATGGGGTGCCCAGCCAGGATGGCTCCATTCCCTGCACCAGCCTGTGGGCAGGACCCTCCTGAGCCGAGCACCGTCATTCCTGACCAGGTCTCTCTTGTTAGGTCCCAGGCTATCAATTGCCTCTTGCGAGAAAAAGCTTTTCCAAGCTCCTCCAGCTGGGGTAAAGGCCTTTGGGACCAGTTCTTTGGCTACGCACCACAGCAGCTCCCCTTTGTACCTCAGCCCCGCGATGTGTGCCAGAAAAGCTGTCCCCACAGACTCTTGTATAAGAGCAAACGATGACTCACTGAATTAAAGCACCCTTAGTCCTCGTGGCTACAAATTTAGCACAGAACTGCAAAGTTTTCTGCTGAGCTTCAGCCTGCCCCTGATTTCCACCCAGCCTTGCAGAGAAGCATCCCAACCCCATGGAAGAAGGATGCTTCACCCTGCGTCACCTTTGTAGGCGAGCAATGGGGAGAGCAATGGGAGGAGGCTCCACGCAACCCCCGTGGCTTGGCACGGAGGCTGGCCAGGCCCCCAGGGGAAAGAAACAAAACAAAATCCCCTCACCTTGTTCACCAGCTGGGTCCCCAGGGCTGCTTGCAGTCACGAAAACCGCTGCTCTGCCCCCGCAGCCTCAGCCCTGGAAGTGGCGTGGGGACAAGCGCCCTCGAAGCCCTTCACCACCACCGATGGAGGACCCACAGACAGAGGCAGTACCCTCTGGCAGGGTCTCCTGCGCCCATTGCCCCTGGGTCTCCGCCACGGCACTCAGCTGCTCTTCTCCTCCAGGCAAACATTTCCATTGCCTCATCACACCCCAATCTCCTCTGTGGTCACTTCCCCAGCAAATTCGATTAGAGCTACACATTTTCTCACATCCTCTAAATAAACAGTGGGTTATTCACATCCACAGTCGCTCTCCTATACATTTGTTTATCCAACTATTTACATTGGCAAGCAGTCACCCCTGTAACCATTCCAAACTAACCATTGGCGAGACCAAACCAGCGTGCTGTCCTGCAAACGGCCACGGCCCGCTAGACCTGCTGCAATAACCGGGTTTTTGCACATACTCATTTAAGCTGACATCTCTGCCGAGCAGTTTCATTATCCGGGCTGTCAGCCAGCGAATCCATCCCCCCTTGGGAAAACTCTGCCTTCTTGATTGCCTCGTTCCTTTGACCCGTGGCAGGTCTGGTCCTGTTTGCATTCAGCCTCCCCCGGGTCATGTAAAACTAAGGAGGGAGCGGGGGGAACCCTACAAGAGGTGCAGGCTTTATTTTAGTCCCACATTAGCACTTGACGGCTGACGGGCAGCACAGTGCAGGCAGGATTGCTGCAGGGCAAATTCGGGGCAGGAGCAGGTGCGCGGGGCCCAGAGGCATGTGTGCACCTCGCTAATGGTCTTCAGACAGGACATTCCAGCACCTCCGAGGTGACCCATTAACGACTTGCAGGATGCGGTAATGAATATAGAGCAAATAAGGCAGCGCACGCCCGGCAAGGCAGGCTATTGAGCCCACAGTTCAAAGGGAAACCTCAGAAATTAGACCTTTGCTGTGTTAAAAGTATGGGCAACGGTACATAAATGTGTTTTTATACATTTATAGACACTTCCCTCACCACTACCACCAACTGTGCCTGAATTTCCTCAACTAAACTACAGAAAACACTACTGATACGACTGTTTGAAGCCTATGAGGAACTCAATGTGTGGTGGGTTTTAAACAACACCCACTCCATGCTATTTGTTAAATTACTGGGGTGCTTTTCCAAAGACCAATTTTGCCGGTCTTGCTCTTTGCTTCAGCAGTGCTCCAATCAATTGAGAAATCAAGACAGTCATCTCTGGGATCAAAGAATTACTTAGGCAAACAGAAAACTGGAAAAGGACCTGAGAATCAACCAGAAAAAAGGACCTGAAATTCTCCCATAATCACTCCTTTGATACTATGATGATAAGAGGCTTATTTGTACCTTGGAACACTGAATTTTTCTCATCCCTTTTGAGAAGGAAAGCAAAAGCAGCAAAACAAAGAGTATCAAAACCAGGTATGAAATGCCACCATGAAAATACAGCACAGTTATGCACAGATAAGCAAAAAGAAAATACCAGTGATAACAGGTGTGTTTGGCAGGGAAGGGACTGTTTTTGCACTGCAGAGAAAAGCAGTTAACTATCTAATATCCCAACCACTTTCAAAGGGCTGGTTTGTTTGATATTTATTTTCTTTTAAAACAGTGGCAGGGCTGAGACAAATTTTGCCAACATAACACTTTCCCACTGGAAACAGAGGGCTGGTTGCTCTCCATCGACACGTATCCAGCGAGTCCCTACCAACACATGCAGCACCTGCGATGCATCTCTCTCTCACCCAGAGAAGAGGCGAGAGATTTTTTTTTTCCCCTAGATAATCTGAGGCTTCCTGGGGAAGCCCATGTATTATTCACTAAAAATTTCTAACACCCATTAAAATTATTGCTAAAGGTCAACATTTAAGATTCCCCATGAGAACAGATGTGTTTTGTTGCCCTTCAGAGTAAACGTTTGTGGTAACATTTACTCTAAGCGCAGGTCACCCCTCCGAAGAGGAAGAGCGAGCCAGCTGGGGAAGGGAACTGCCCTCCCCACTATTTTCCACCATCAGCTTTAATTTTACTGTTTTAACTCAGTCCTCAGCGCCAGCAGTCATAAAGAAAGTCCTTGACACGACATAGCTATAGTGACACTGGCTGGGGCACTCTGAGTTTACTTTTCTTCAGAGGGGAAGGGGGACACCTCTTAAATGTCAAAGAAAGGTTGGGGAACACCAGCTTTCAGCCCGAATTAACCGATGGAGTGAGTCATCTCCCCAGTTTCACATCCGCCATCACAGCTTTGAGGTCAGCAATGCTGCAGATTTTACACGCAACGATGAGAAACGCCTCGGGGTTGGACTTGCGTGGGGGACAGAGCCTGCTCCTGCTCTATACTCTCTACGGGGCCAGCAGCTATAGCACCCTATGGAAGGGCAGCCTAGACCTGGGCAGTTTCTGCTCCCCAGACCTGTGGCTACAGGAGACGTGTCCAAGCAGTGCTGCACACATGTCCCTCCACCTCTTTTTTACCTCCTCATGCTGCCAAACTGAAGACTTTCAGCTACATGGGTCTTCTTAGGATCTCTTCTCCTTTTCTTATTTTGTGGAGAGCATGGAGATTTAGCATCCTTGCCCTAAGCGCTCCTTCCAAAGGAGCGGCAGAAGAAATACGTGTATCTCCCAGGGGAAGGAATTAAGCTACTATCTCGCTGCAAGCATCCTTCAAGGTGATGCTGACAATAGTGTCTGCCGTTAATGCAGCTGCAATAGCTTATATATATCAGCACGGGTACTCAGCTGGAAACATTCAGAAGCATCGATCCCAAACTCCCCAACACTGGCACTAAAATTTACGGCCAGACTACCTCCTGATCATCAGCGTGCACATGTTGCCCGGCTGAGATATGAATATTTGCCATCACCCCCCCCGTCAACTACTCTTGCTCCCACAGAAGTAGTTCATTTAAAGTCAGTGGGATCTATGAAGCAAATTTTCAGTATCTATTCCACCCTGTTGATAATGTCTATAAATTACTTGGAGAAACCAGCTGTAAAATTGCTAAATTGCTGGTGACATGACACTGAAGGGAGTAGTAAATACAAAGCAACCATAAGAGAGATCCAGAGGGATTCGGATCACTTATGTAACTAGGCCAGTACACTAAATTAAATTTACTGCAGAGCAAACGTAAACTATTGCTCAGTTATTGGAAAACTGCAGAAGCGAATATCCTGCACTTCTGAACTGAAGCACAAGAGAACAGGACCATGAAATAGCAGCAGACACCTATCAAAAATCTCTCCTGAAGGAAGAAAAGTAACCCAGCAGAGCCGCTGCTGTGATGGGATCCGCGGTAGCTGGGAACGGCATCGCCCTGGCAAGGGGCTGAGCGATTTGCTGATCGCACTCCACCCGGAGACTATAGGGCAGGTATGAGAGCTGTCGTGGTTTAACCCCAGCCAGCAACTAAACACCACGCAGCCGCTCACTCACTTCCCCCCCACCCAGTGGGATGGGGGAGAAAATCGGGAAAAGAAGCAAAACCCGTGGGTTGAGATAAGAACGGTTTAATAGAACAGAAAAGAAGAAACTAATAATGATAATGATAACACTAATAAAATGACAACAGCAATAATGAAAGGATTGGAATGTACAAATGATACGCAGTGCAATTGCTCACCACCCGCCGACCGACACCCAGCCAGTCCCCCGAGCGGCGAATCCCTGCCCCCCACTTCCCCGTTTCTGTACTGGATGGGACGTCACATGGTATGGAATACACCGTTGGCCAGTTTGGGTCAGGTGCCCTGGCTGTGTCCTGTGCCAACTTCTTGTGCCCCTCCAGCTTTCTCACTGGCTGGGCATGAGAAGCTGAAAAATCCTTGACATTAGTCTAAACACTACTGAGCAACAACTGAAAACATCAGTGTTATCAACATTCTTCGCTCTGAACTCAAAACATAGCACTGTACCAGCTACTAGGAAGACAGTTAACTCTATCCCCGCTGAAACCAGGACAAGAGCAAGCTGCACGAGGAGGCTGCCAACAGAAAACATCCTTTCTTAGCAGGCAGAATTGCTGTTTGATCGCGAGCCCTGCTGAGGACAAAGCGAGCTGCTTGGGGACGGGACGAGAAGCTCCCGGACCCGCTGGCCATGCCTGCGGCAGCCGGAGGGGAACCCCAGGCACCTGAGCCCAATGAAAGCTCTGAACTGAGAAATGCACTGAGGCAAGGAAATGCATGAAGGAGTTGTGGATATAAATAAACAGCTTCCCAGATTATCTAAGTAAGGACTAGTTTGTCTCAAAAAGGCATGCAAAATCACCTGTACGTTACTTCATATACCTGATAAACCCACGAGAACCCAGAGGCTGGAGTTCAGGGAGAACGGGAGCACGACACAGCAGCCTGGTAATCCCATCAAGAGCAGCTCCACCATAGCTGTGACACTGCCCAGGCAATGCCACGACACCGACACCGACAGCCAAGGGAGCAAGGCAAGGGTACCCACCTGCCCCAGGGACCACGAGCCCGGCAGCAAGGGCTGCCCCGGCAGGGATGGCCACTGCACAAGCAGAGGGGAAGAAAGGGGGATGCTGATGGGGGGAAAAGCCAGCAGCCAAAACTGGTCTTTTCCCAGCATGACGTTTTTCCAAGGCTTTACACTTCACCTACTTTGTGCAGATCCTCATGAGGACAGGGAGGAGGCGTGCCTGCCACTGGGCAGCTTCTCTGCCAGACCCCAAATCCCTGCTCCCAAAAATATCTCACCTGGGCCACGCAACGTATTTCCCCTTAATCTCTCTCTTGGAAATACCTGAGGTATTTTGGTTGAAATTCCCTCCCACTTCAAAATTAAAATAAAATATGCAAAACTATCAGTTTTGCTGACCTTCTTGGGAAATTTTAGCACAGGGATTTACAATTTGGCAACATGACAAACAGCCGATAAAGTCCCGAAGGGCAAGAAGTCACTCAAAGAACTTGATCTGCAGAAATTGTTAACCACATTGCATATTGCACAGACATTTTAAAACTACAGAAGCAGAGACAGGATCCCCACTGTAAAACATGTAAGAACTGTCTAGCAGCTACAGAGAAGTATGTGCTTTGCTTTAATGTAACAGATCACCGGGTTGATGTTACTGCCTCCAGCAGCGAGCAATACCTGACAACTACAGCAAAAGGTGAAAGTCTTCAGGTTTCAGTGCTGCCAGGTCCTGAGCAATCCTGTAAGGTGCTGGGTGCCCCCACCTCCCCCAGCCTTCACAGGGTGCCCAAAGATGCTCAACGCTTCCCTGGCCACTTGTGGAACCAAGGCACCCACCCAAGCGACTGTGCGATGGGGTAAACCATCTCTCCTCATCTCTGGAGAAGCAGGTATATCCTGAAGCATGAAATTTGTTTAGCTCTATTTTCATACGCATAATAGAGTATCTGCCATAAAATTATATAATCCTTAAAAAAAAAAAAAAAAGGGCAGAGATGACTACCACAAATAAATCATTTCATTTTGATACTTGACTCAATGGCATCTAACAAGCATGAGGGAAGAAAGGAAATTTAAGGAAAAGATTAATTTTTAAGTGGAAAACACAGAATGGCCTCAAAAAGTAAAACCATTACGATAACGAACAATATTGAAAAGGTAATTAAAAATGTTATTAGACATAATTTCAGGAGAATAGAAAATGAAAAAATAATCAGCGTTGATAAGCCACATCTCCCACTCTTAGATGTTCTTTCACATGTGAAATTTTATTGTCTATAAATCTGTACCACGTTTTGCAATACAGAACAGAAAAGCTCAGGGTTTTTTCATTTTCCATTTTCTTTTCAGAAACGTAATACGGTTAGCTGACTGCATTAGCTTAATCATTGCCTCTTGATCCAAACGGGAATTTCCCAAACATCTTTCCCCTTCTTTACCCAAGCTGTGCCCCTCCGCGGCAGCCTGCTCTCCCAGGGCTCATGTCTCCCAGGTCCCCTGGGGTCCCTTTTCAACCCATGGCCACCCTCAGCCCCGTTTGAGGGAGAGAACGAGGTTTCCAAAATGTTGAGTCTCTCCAAAATGAATGAAAATTGACAATGAGACACAGGGTCAGAAGGAGCCAGCGGGCACACTGCCTCTTGCCTGCCTGCAGTGCAGAGGACAGGAGGGGGCTGGAAGGAGCCTGGGGACACGGGGACAAACTGGGGACACTGGGAGCCTGGCAAGGAGGGATTTGGGATTTCCGTGCTTGGGTGACACAGGCATACATAAATCCATTGAGAAAGCTACTTTTAACAGCTAATCACAAATTGCTCGCTTTCCATCTGAGGTTCCACCGTTTTTTTTCCTTTCTGCCTGAGTTTAGCTCCTAATTCCACCACGCACCAAGACTTCTGCTCTAGGACCCCGCTGAATCACAGTGCTAAATTGGGAAGTCTCCCGAAACGCGTTTTGCCTTGCAGTGCCTATTGCGGGATTTCTACCAGCAGCACCCAGTGGAGATAAACAAGCAAATAAAGAAACTGATGGGTTTGGGGTGTTGGTTTTTTTTTTCTCTTCCCCCCTCCTGATGAGATTTCAAAACAGACATTAGTTCATGAATAAAGAAAAGGTTGTTTTGGTTTTGTTCCTAAGATAAAGAAGTTTTGTATATTTTTAGTGCCAAGGAAAACAGATACAGAAGAAAAGGAATGAAAGCAGCATGGATGCTAAAATTTCAATTTTCCTGAGCTCTATTGCCTCTTGGCTATTGCTGTGTCTTCCCACGTCCTCACAAAAGGAACGACTGGGTCTTCCTGGGTGTCAACACACGTGATGCTGAAGTCCGTGGGACAAAGGCACATGCTTAAATGCTAAGTTTGAACAGCTCAGAGTCTGAAGGACCTTCACTCAGCCAAGGGCCTCCTTTCGGAGGAAAAAAAGTCAAAAGCGAAGGATTATCACAGGACCACGAGTTCTCCCACACTGCCACAGCAGCTGATGGGGATTTAAAGGATCTGCAGAGGAGGAATAAAAAGACAGTAGGAGAGGGTTAAATAAGAAAGGCTTGAAATGTGGCAATCAGAATAACTGCATTTGGATGAGAAATGCTAAAGATTAGGAGCTTCGCCTTCTACAGCAGCAGTGTTTGCATTGCGTGCAATACGCAGGTAATTGAGTCTCGGTTCTTTGCAGCTTACAATGAAACCGAAGAAAAAGGTGAGATGGATGGTAATTGCCACAGGTAAGAAGTCTGGGTGTAGCTGTGAACATACTGTGTCAATACTGATAAAAACACCAATCTGTATGGTTTCTGGCACGAGGCGCTCTACTCTTGTGTTTGCTGAAGCTGAATTACTACCATCTCTCACTCATTTGTTCTCTCCCCAGAAGGAGCAGCGTGCAGGAGGACACTTTTGTCTGAGCAGGGCTGGTTTAATCAAACACACATGGCTACGCATTCGTGCCGGGGCAGCTAAAGACATGCTCTTCATGAAAGCTCCAAATTGACCCCACAGCACAGGACAAGCTCACAACTCTTCCACAAGCAGACTGTGCTTTTAGCGTGGCAGGTACCAACAAAATAGAAAGCCTACCCCGACAAGCAAATTCGTGTTTAGGATGATAGCTAACACCTTTTCAAGTCGGATGTCTACTCAAAAACTGTCTTGACCAAAGGCCTGACCTTACCAGAGCTGAGTGCATCCAGCTTCAAGTGAAGTCAACACCTACCTTGTTGGCAACTTTAGTTTAGCAGCATTAAATGTCCTTTTGTTTCCTCAACGAAGAGGCAAGAGCCCTGTGGGAAGAGCTGGTGGACAGGTTTCTGAGGGAGCAACATTCATTTCTATAAGTAGACTGCACTTCCAAAAAAATAACACCAAAATAATCTGTGTGCGCGTTTGCATGGAACATGGCTCCCACCTCTGGTCCCAAGCCCATAAAGACCTCTTTAGCTCTTTCAGATGATGGCATGTCAGTGGGAGCCATGCTTACAGAGGAAAAAGAAACGCTCAAACAGTATAAATGGAACCATTAATTTCTCTCTGCCACTACCATTTTCCTCACCACCGACCAAGTCAACGTCTCAGTAACTATTTATTTACACCCACGGCACCCAAGGATTCATTCCAGAGACATGAGAAACAACTTCCAACCCCTTCCAAACAACTCATGCTCCTCCACTGACTACCAGGTCACCCCAGCTTGAGCGTCTTTAAAGACACAGATCCTAACCTGGAACTAACGGCTCAAGCTCCAGCTTCAGCTGCCACTGGAAATGTCTCCTTCAGTGCTCTGGGTTCACTTTAATATCTAAAAACTCACTTTGAAATGATCTAAACTTCCAAAAGTGAAAGAGTTACATTTTTGGAGGAATGTCACTTGGGCTGTGACTCAGGAAAGCAGGGACCAAGCTCCTGCTGCCACCACCGGGACTCCAGCACACACCTCAAACCCTGCAGATGCTCAAGTGTTTCCTTGATAATGGGACCTGGGCTTAAAATCATTTCTGGCCACTGAGCCACCCATGGTGGTGCCCACCAGGGCACGATGACCCCACAAAAAGGAGTCCCAGCTGCCAGAAGCCTGCAGCATCTACAATGGAGGCCCCATGGCCCTTCCCGAAGCGATCTTCATCTTTTTCCGAAAGAGATCTTCATTTTTTTCCCATTAATTCCACCTATTTTTTTCCCTGCTGCTGCATTCATCACTATTTATGTCCCAACTGACTGCAGATAATTGATCCCTGCCTGCTCTGAAACTGTTCTTATGTATTTGTAGATATTGTGTCCCTCCTCAGTCATCTGTCTCTTTGCACAGAGCTCATCCTCAGCCTTTTCTATTACAAGCCTTCTGCTTCCAAACCTTTTCTTCTTTTTGTTTGTTATTTTTTGTTGATCCCCTCTGACTATTTTCTAGTATATCCATTTAAATTAACAATGGTACCCAAAAGTAAATAACAGCACAGGAAGCAGTAATGGCAGCAGAGCATAATAAATTACCTTGCTTTGCACCCGACATGCTTGCGACTCACTAGCAACCAGTGACTTTGGATGCCAACTCCAAGGGAACTGGGAGAGGCTTGGTTTTCAAAAAGCACGATACATCACCTCTTTGAAGTACAGGGGTTTTTTTCCACAAGCACTACCCAGTATCAAGGATCACTTCTGAAATAAAAACCAAAAAAACCCCAGCTGGTTATTTTAAGCAGACTTCCCACAGCTGGAGATAGAGGTTCAAACCTCAGTCCTCTCTGAGGACCACACCACAGGAACACTCAGGTAACACATCCCGAGCCCCTAACTCTTCTGTGGGCCACAAACTCTATACTTAACATGCCTTCATACTCTGTATATTTAAATATTCCTGCCTGCCTGAATCATGCTATTTCTTTGCTCAGCCTTTTTCACCAGCATGAGCTATTTGTCCAATCACTCCATAACAGACTTCATTTTAAACAAAATCAATGAGCACCTTTTTAATTTATAAAGCACATTTTGTAGCATACAGGCCCCTTCCAGGGCTGCCCACATAACCCAGAGATAACTCACAATTTTGCATGGACTTAAGTCCGTCCTCATTCAATGAAGTTTTTCTCCACTTTGAAGTCCAAGGACTCCCTTACCCTCAATGAGCACAGTGTGGACAAATTGACAAGCCAATGCACAGCCCAGTAAATGGGGAGGGGAAATCCATGCCTATGCTTTTTATTTGACTTACAACCAGAGCTCCTAACTGCCAGTAATATTAAACCAAAATGGAAGCAAAAATAACCTGTTGTGGGTTTTTTCCCCCCCAGGTCAACCTCTTTGAGAGGAAATGAAATATTCCCCTCTCCATCACCTGCTTTCACCAAATTGCACACTCCTGCAGAAGCAGTACTACACTGCCCAAGCGCAGCGAGTCCCACGCTCCTGGGAAGCTCTGAGCATGCTGTACACCCACACCTCTGAACGGTCCACACTTGAGCTAGACATCCAATGGCCATAGACATGCAGTACAACACACGTGTACTCTATATCGTACGTGTCCACTGTAACTTCACTGCATGCGCTACAGAGATGGTCTCAGCATGCACAAGAGATGTTTCCAAGCACCAGGACATGCCCAGGAGTGTCAGGAACAAGGACGGATTTACAGTTCTCAAATCCAACACGAATCCAGAAAAAAGGAACACATCTGGGAAAATCTGAATTTAAAGTGACCCCTCACTAGTGTTGATAGAAGAATGTCATAGTGGGATGGGCCAAGAGCCTTCCAGAAAGACAGAAAGGCCAAAAATAGTACCTTTTCCCTGTAGGCTTGAGGCAAAGAAACACACCTACTAAGAAGCGCCAGCGCATCTCCAAAATCGCAACACAAACTGTGGATGATATGTGCTTCCAAAACAGAAAGCATCATGCTAAGGACCACGTTCTCTTGGAGTAAATCAACAGATGCTGTACATATGTGCCACACAGACCTACTACAGCAGTGAGATTCTGGAGGACTCAACACTACGCAAAACCTTGAACCACAAGTACTAGAGAGCCCCTCCATGTGCCAACAGGAGGTAGGACCTCTTTGTCCACCCAGATGAGACCCTACCAGTGGATAATCCACACAGGCTCAACCAAAAAGTTGCATTCACATGCCTCCCCCAAACCAATGCCACCGTATCCACCTTCAATCAATAAATCCCAAGAAGTGGTGCTTCTGCTGGCTAATCCCACAGGGCTGCCAGCTGAGCTTGAAAGCCCTAGCACTCGGGACCGCTGGCATCACAAGGCTGTTATGACATTATGCTCAGACACAAGATGGAGAACAGCCTGACCCAGACACGGCAGGCAATGCCAACGCCATCTCAGAGCAACCCTGCGACTTGCCAAAGTTTGTTCTGAATATTCAAGATGCCTAGATGAACTGCAGTCCAGAAAGGTTTATCAGGGTACATTTTCCATCACTGAGTCTCCTCCTTAAATGAACACTGTAGATAAACTACAATTTTCTACAGAACCTTTATTGCCTGAAATGCACGTTTCCCACAACTAACTTTGTGTATTTTTAGCAATCATGACAGGTACAAAACGCTCACCTCCTTTGGCAGACTCGTCTCCGTCATTTATACCACCAGCAGCCCTGTTTGTTTTAAATAAGGACAAGCCCCAGGTAAAAGCACTTAATTATAGTGCTGTATGGTCTCCTGGCATCTCGTAAGATTCCTGTATTTGCAGACTCAAGACATCGGTTTGTATAGCAGGTTGTTAGTCTTCAGATAATAGATGTATTTCATGTCTTTGATTACCAGCTACTGCCGCTTCTGCCTCAATAAGGATTTGGGAGAAAAAGGGAGTCCATGACAAATGCACCCATATACACCAAGAACATCAAGCTGTGTTTTGATATTTCAAATAACAGTTTAAATGGTACATGAATCCTTCTGTCGGCTGTCTCCACAAGCATGAATTTATTGCTGGCTTACAAGGGGGTAATGGGGATCCGCTTCTTCGGGTGACGTGGTGAAAAAGAGCTTCTGCACAGGTCTGGTCCTGACCCTGCCCAAGTCAGCCAGGTCTCGACAGCCTCTCCAGGCTGAGACCAACCTAAAATCCACTCAGCAGTCACAGCACAAGCAGAAAAGCCCTGCCATATCCCTTCATATATTTTCTCCATGACCTGGAAGACCTGCTTGAATAAACTAGATGATACTCCAGGACATCTTTGATCAGTTAATCCTTGGGCAAAGCTTATGTTTTAGAGGCAACTGTGGCAACAGCATTGGGATGCTAAGGCAAATTATTTAAATAAAAGACTGTTTGAACTGCATTTCTAGCAAAATGTGAAATTCATGTTTAGTATGTTCTCCATTACCTTTCCCAACGTGCTGCACTTGCCTGGCCAAAGCTCCTCTGACATGCGTAACCAGTACCTGGGGTCAGGAGCTAAGATCAGCCGACCACAAGGGTTTAAAATTCTGTCTGCCAGCCGCCCTCTTCCCCCCTAATGCGCAACTGACTGAAAAAGCCCAATGTATATAATTTCAAACCATAATTCTTTTTATTTGCTATCAGGTTTCTGAGCCTCTGGAGCACACATGCTTCCTATTTTTGAGCATTTTTGCACAGCCATGGCATGTAAAAACTGATGTGTGTGGTGGGGGTGGATTTTGAGGAAAGGAGGAAAATTAAATGAACGCAGCAATTCTTCTGAAATCCCACTGTAGTAGCTGGGGCTCTATAGGGAGTAAGGAAATAGTCCCTGAAACACCAGCAATAAAATCAAAGAAGCTGGCAATAGTATCGTTATTCGAGATGCATGAAAGCACCAGCATCCGGACCCCAGTAAACTGGAGGTCTACAATCATCATCACCAAATAGCACTGAAAAAGAAAAAAACCTGTAGGTTATATGCCAACAGCAGCATGCTTTTAAAGCTGCTTCCTCTGCCAAAAACGAAAGCAGGTTTAAAATCCACAAAGATGGACTTTGTGGTCACGTTTTCAACCACACCAGTTCTGTCCCCAGCACCGCACGAGCTGATGTGAACCAGAACAATGTCAAACTCTTCCATTTGTCGTGCTACTTCTTCTTACCCGGAATTTCCAAACCCTCCCTCAAGAGGCCAGGAATAACTGGTTAATCAAAAAGACCCTGTGGTTTGGGATAAAAAAAAAAATGCTAACAGCAATTTTTTTTTTTTTTTTTTTTTTATGAATCTAGCATTCCTGCTTGCAATCCACAATAACCCCACTTCAGTTACATGATGGTATTGCTCTGCTTCGGGTGGATGAAGAACTCATATTTTCCTGTTTACATTCAAGTTAGCAGCTGATATTCTTGAAATAAAAAAAGTATTTAAATCCTTCCTACCCAATTCTTTTAAACCACCACTATATTAAAACTTACATCATTAAATAAACAGTTCCCATGGCCCCAACTAACCAATGCTTTCCACTGAAAAATTCTGCTTCTTTTAGTTTTGTTTTTGAAGGCAAGTATTTAACTATTAGCTCCTTGGTTTATCCTTGCTTTTGAGAAAAGTTGTTCTGAGTAATCAGATAAATAATGTTGCAGCTCTAACTCTAATTGTCATGGGAAAATGATTTACATGCTTCCATTGTTGAAGACAGGTGGAAGATGTGAACCAACCTCTCTTTCAGAGCTGCTGAATATGCAGAACCTCAACAGAACTGGTCTACTTGATTATATATCAATTTATGTTTATGCAAAACTTAATATGAGTGTATCTTTGCCTTAAAGGCAATAATCCGTTCCCCACATACATACTTCATTCTGTTACTGTTCTGTTAATGAATAATTGCAATAATTAGTTTTTATAAAAATGTTCTGGAAAACTCTCAGGCCATTTTTAACCAGAGAATTTTGCCATTACATTTGCCACATACAAATGCCGCAAAGAGAAATACTGTTCAGTTTTTCAAATTGCTACTAAATGCTTTGTAAAGCAATGAAGCGGCTAACTCCTTGCCCACCCCTTTGGGCAATGTATTTCTGTAATCTCCACAACCTTTACTCAAGAGAAAGCAAACTATTCCTGCAAGAGGAAAAACAGGGAATTCTATACAGGATTCTCCTTACTTTGAGAGTCTCCATCCATTCAACATCCATGAAAACCTTATTATTTATGATTTCTCCTTCAAGGAAAGACCTTTCTGAAAATGTAATAATATCCTGAAGTACTGTTTTAGAGGAAAAACAACAAATAGAATATTCAAGACCAGTAAAGTAGCTTTACACACAAAACTCACATTGATTTTATTACGTTACAACCCAAGGAAATTCCTGTGTTGGGGAAGAACCCAACAACGACACAAGTGCTACTGACAGCCAGATGTGCAGTAGCTAATTTTTGGAAAAGAACAGATCCTCCAGAAGTAGCAGCATGGAAAAATAAAGTACGGGAAATCCTTTCTTAAGGGAAAATAAAAAATGAAGAATTGACAGACAGATGTAAAGCTGAATCTAGGTGATTTTCATAATGTACGGTTTAAAATATTTTTACAGAATGTGAACAAAATACACATGCAGTAGAAAATATTGACTGAAATTATACTTTTTAAGGTAGCAAAAGCTGATTATTACAAATAAAAAAAAAAGTTAGGAGCTTAAATTAAAATTTCCCATGAGCTACGAATGTTCTAGCCCAAACTTTCAAGATGCCTCCTTTTTTTTTTGGCTTTCTGACAAATTCTTTTATTCTTTCTCCTCATCAAGCCATGGTTTTCCTTCTATCTCCTTGCTTGAGACACACCTCACAGAGCTAATGTGTAAGTGGCAGCCAACGTCCTTTCACGTGGGTCACTCTTGACATAAATGAGCAAGAAGATATTCAGTCCTGCACCATCATTCCCTCTTCCTTTTTGCCTTCCTTTGGCCTGCCTTCTCATCCCTCTTCTCTGTGCTCCAAACTTCTCCTTCCATCTGTCCTCACCGTACCATCAGCCACTTGTTGTAACTCCATCATCGTATCTTGAAAGCTGACAACCAAACGGGACAGATTCAAGCTATCACTCTGTCTTCTGCCTCTCAACGAAGCCTGAAGGGCAAACGGGGAAATGAAGACAAGCCCAGCAGGCAGCCACATAGGATTAGCTTTAAGCACTGCCCACCTGCAGGTCTTCCCATGCAATACCGAGGAGAGTGCCGGGTTCCTGAGCTCTGCTTCTGTACAGCACATCCTAACAACAGCTCCCTCCTTCAAAAGGTTGTTTTGCAGCTGAGAGTAACACCTTCCACGATGAAAAGCACTAAGGGCTTGCAAAAGGTCAATGTCACTGTGCCCATGGTGAAACGAGCTACTTGCATGACCTTCCTCCAAAGCACCGTCAACACAATGACTACTTGGGGTTTTGCAGGTGTGACAGCTGACTTAGACATCATATGTTAAACTCCAGCACTACCACGCAGGCATTACTTTTCCTGGGCTCCACAAACAAGACAGAGTACCTGTTTGGCACATGGATCTCTGAACCCATTCCTGGTCCCCGCAAGCCAGCAGAAGGCCACCTCAGGCAGAGAAGTGACTTGTGTCAGCAGAGCTGTGCTTGCATCTGCAATGCTAGTAATAGGTGTGGAAAATGAGGCACATGTTTATTTTGAGGTGGCACAGGCTACTCTGTACATGTTACAAACACTGGCAGGACTGCAGTTTTGGCCAGAGGTGGCTCAAGCCATTCCTCCCCTCTGCACACACCGAGCAAATCCCAGCTGCCACCCTGCAACACCACCACCACCACTCACGCATTCCTCTTCAAGGTGCTTCCCACACACTCACCCATTAATCCTGCCAGCACTTCTGAGAAGCAGACACTTCTGTTATCCCCAAATTACTGACTGGGAAGCCAAGGGAGGGAGCTGGAGGCTTGAATATTGAAGGAGACCGCGAGGCATTAAAGGCAGCATTCAGCTGCCCTAAGTTCCCAGGTCCCTGTACCTGGACACCAATGGCCCCGGAGGTTTCTGGAGGGCAGCTGAGAAGGGGTGAGTGAAGGCTAGGGCAGCTGCAGGCACCTCAGTGAAATTAAACATCAACATGGTCCTCAATGTCCAATTCCCACCCTGCTTTTGGCCTTCCCCTTAGGCTCCTTTGAAAACCCCAATGCTGGAGATGTCCTCACAGGGATGCAAGGACCAAACTTCTGAACGAGAAGCCCCCAATCTCAGCCTTGCACTCAAGACCGTGCAGCCATCCCCTTTCTGCACCATCACGCTACAAAAAATAACACGAACCCAGGCCTCCACGGGACAGACACAGTAATGCACCAACATCAAACAACCAGGTGAGCAGACACCTGTATGAACTCATACCAGTAAATACAGGTTGCACATCTTCAGAATTTTAACCAAAGCAAGAATATGAAAGCTCTTCCCATGGCCTGAACAATCCACCTACACTGGCCAAAACAGGTAAATTAAACATTTATTTGCGGGGCAGGAACACAGGTTCTTTTTCTTACTCTGTTTAACACCCTCAACCAGCCAGCCCCTGAGCAAAGTGACCTAACTTTGAAGTTACTTTTGCCTCCCGCGAGGTGTTGGACTAGATGCTCTCCAGCAGTCTGCTCCAACCTCAATTCTTCTCTGACTCTCTGCCCACAGCACTGGGGTGCTTTTGGCACCGGTGATTTGCAAGGCTCAGAGAGCAACGCTACTAACCGTGCACCCGTCCACAGCCCACTCGACCCTTCGTGCTCCTTTCCAGTCTTGAGCTGTTGAGCCCGTGTTCCCCTTAAGCTGCTATAGGGAACCGCTCGTTCAGGTAACTCTGCGCCAAGGGATCCATATCTGAAAGCAATCCAACCCTTCTGAGGGTTGTCTTAAATCACCATTAGGTGAAATGCTAGTAAAATGATGTATTTTGGAGAACAAAAGCACACGTGCCACAAACCCAGGGAGCTGGAGTAGCTTCAGGCGATGTGGCTCACAAGCAGGCAGCAGGCTGAAGAGCACACAGCTAGGAGGAAGGCAAAAGGAGCCAGTGCAGAGAAGGGGGGACAACAAGAAGACAAAAGGAGAGAGAAGAGAATGAAGGAAGCTGCAGAGAAGAGCAAGGATTTTCCTTGGTCACTAAACAGAATAAGCCAGATTGTCAACTGGTGCAAACTGGTCAGACTCGTCTCCATCTACAGAGCTGGCCATGCTGGGGATGGATGAAACACAGCCGTCGGTGATGTGGCTTTAGGAAGGAAAGCCATTGGAGTGACTGGTGTTTTGCCAGGACACGCACCCAGATGCTGACAACACTGACTGCGGAACATCCAGTACCATTTTTTCCCCATTCTTATTTAAAGCGTTTCTACAAGTATATAAGCTCCTGCACCCGGTGTTCAGAAGTTTCAGCGACGAGCATAATACACAAGTTTTTACAGCAAAGAAAGAAAAAACAAGATTTATCATCTTCTCTGGTCTAACCTTTCCCTCAGGCTGCACTCATCAGTGCCAGCACATACAAAATCCAGTGCAGGTGAGGCTAGACCTGCTGCAACAAGGTTTCTCTAGTCCACCACTAGTTTAGTATTTCCAAGCAGTCTCTGTGTCTAGTGATGCGCAGAGTATTTGTCTTCTCATATCACACATAACACGGCAGGCAGCCACTCCTTAGAACAGTGTACTTAAATACAGCTGATGTGGAACAATTACTATCCTGTAAAACGTTATAATGGAAGAACTACCAGAGCCTTTTAGTACAATTCCAGAAATGATACAGCTCCTTCTGCCTTCATACACTAATTGCACTGAAATTGCATCCAATGAGTCCATGCATATTTAATCAGGTCTGGGGCTGCTGAACACACTGCTATTGCATGGGGTGCTATCAGCCCAAACCATAAATTATTAACTTTGCCAACTAAACTTCTGCTGAATAATTTTAGGTTGGTGGTACATTGTTTGACTGAGGCAAAGCTTGCTTTGTGTATCCCTTTATCATTAATATTCTTCCTGGGTTTCCTACGGCACCAAAGTGCTGGGAAGGGTCACTGCTCAGTTCAAGACGAGGCCTCCGGGGAGGATGTGGTGCCTCAGACAGACTGCATTATATGCCATCGCTGAATATTTTCCTAAGCAAAGCATCTCCTTTTGGGTCATGTCTAATCTCATCACTAATTATACCTCTTTGTTAAGGCCAAAGAACATATCTGGCAGTCATCTTTATTAGGCAAAGATTAATAAATAGACATGATCCTGCTTTTCAGCCTTCCAGGTAACATGTAAAGCGCAGCTAAGCGCTGGGAAAAAAACACAGGGAACAGATCCAATAAATGAATCTGTGCCTTCACAAGGCGTTGCTCATTAAATAAAACGAGGCTATGACAGCTCTGCTTTGCTGCGGGTACTCTTCACCAAGCTCACAACCAGCAGCCCGTGGCAGGCGGGTGGCTGACCACCCCAGCTTTGTCCCTGCTGCAGCAGGCAGCGCTGGGCTCGATCACCACTTCCACCACTGGCTTCCCGAGCTGCTCCCCCCCCCGCCATCGCACCCCACTTGCTTCTGTCCCTCTCACTGCCGTCCCACCGAACAGCACCCGACTTCTGCAGGCAGCCAGCAGGCATTCACAAGCAGGGTGCAGGCACCAGCTGCTGGCAGGGTACACACCGGGGCAGCTTCTGCGGAGTGGGGCTGCTCAGGGCTGCAATCGCCTCCTGCTTACACTTTGCTCCACGGGGAGCATAATGGATCTCTGCTGATGCTCCCAAGAGCTATTATAAAATATACATATGTAACAAGATACACAACAAGCAGCCCTGTGTAGGTAGGAGGGGTGCTACCAGAAGTTGCTGCACAAGTGATGAGGAATGGAGTTGTCAAGCTCTTATTTCCAGCTTTCCCACACTTTTCATTAGGGAACAGCGGGGTTAAAGCCATCAACCCCAGCTGCATCAAGATTTATTCCAGGCTGCTAGCCCACAACTACATCCATTTTGAGATTCTCAAAATAAATGCGTTGTAGAGGTACAAACTATCTCTATCCAACATTAATTATTATTAATGCTAATTACTCACTAACATGAAACACTCCCCAAGGAAGATGCAAAACATGTATCTTTAGCTGTCGGCCTGCACAACAGCTGGTGGAGCTGAGTACAGCAGGCATCTGCTTACCAGAGGGTCTTCCTGACAGGCAGGCAGCATTACAGTGAGGGTCTCACACCTAGCATTACAAATCAGTAGACCTTGGGGAGAAAAATGGCAATTTTGAACAATGGAACAAAGCGCAGATTGTATGCAGACCAGTATTTGTTATTTATCGAGCAAAGCTGTATGTATCAGCTCATAGTTGCTGTACCTCCCTCTAAACAGGCACTCTTTACCAAAAAGTGAAGGCAATCAGTGTTATCAGCACTGTTAAGTACCATACAAAAGCCGTGACCAACCTACTGCTTGGTGAACTGAACTCGGTGGAAATCCCATGGAAATCGGCACCCTGCACAGTAATCCCCCATGTGCATTCCCATCACAAGGTTTACATGTAATTTGTGTCCTAATTCAAGGAAACCAGTAAAAGGAACCACCCTAGCTCAGCTGACGCAAATCTCCTGGCCCAGGCAGCCCTCAGTCAGCCCAGGAACATTTACATGCAAATTTAACTGATTTGAAGTCACACTTTCAGTTAAACAGATGTAACTTGGGGTAGAACCAGCTCCCACCCCTGTATCCAAGTGATTCCGCTGACCTCAGTGGAAATCCCACACAGAAGCCCACCAGCCCAACCGCGGCCCTGGGGAAGTCCCACGTACGCGGCTGCTTCCAGCTAAGCTACTGCTACACCAACCCACCCAGCCTGCAGGTCGCAGCAGAGGCTGAGTATGCAGCAAGAGCAGAAAACCACATTTCTGGCACCTGGCAGCCTACAGAACTGGATCCCATGGATTAGCACTGTCATCCAGGCTCACACGACCATCTCTTTTTCTCTCAATGGCAGCAAACACACCATTCACCAGCTCTCCCAAAAGTCAAAGAAGAAAACTCATCTTATTTGTGAGCCACAAGCCATATAGGATCAAAGAGGCAAAGGATGCTGCCAGAGCAATTTAGGTGCATGGTGGTGGAGATGCCCAAAGGGGCAGCAGGCTGACAGCCAAGTGCCCCAAGCTAGGGGACAACTCAGGGACAGCACCAGAGGCTGGGGCAAACAGGGCTTTCGGCTCTGTTCGGCAAGGAGGGAGGATTCTTGGAGGCCGGTGGTGGTCCGGTGGCACGACAGCTGCCCCCCATGCTGCGTGTGGTGGCCACAGAGCCCCAGGGCTGTCCAAGGGACAGGACAGAGGAAGGAAGGAGGACACAGAACGTGGGAAGGGTGACACAGCAGCACGGTACACCTGCCCGAGAGTGGCACAGCAGGATCCCAGGGGAAGAGGGTGCGTTCCCTTCTCCTGTCCCTCTCTGCAGCAATTTGGGTTGCAAATGAGGTCTGATGGGCCATGAGAAGAAAAGGTACTGAAGGAGGAGACACCAAGCAGCAAACTGCTGCAGGGTCTCACCAACCAACCCCACCGCCATCCTGAAGCTTGCACAGATGAAGACCACCAGTGCCAGCTGCAACATTTCTCCAGCTGTTTCCTGCATCTGGGATGTCACCCCACTTTGAGCTAAGTTGTGACATGGCACCTCAACAACTGCTTTGAAACAAATGGACCTACCTACCACGGGACCCGGTTGACAGCCCTGTGTCCTTGCTGGCAGCCGCTGTTCATGCTCTCCTCCGTGTGCGGTGCCAAGAGCTGCGTGTCCCTTAATACCCACACACTGTGACACAAGAGCGCATATGCTCAAGTACTGCTGCACCAGATGTCGGATTTCACAAGGTCATCACCGAACACAGATTGAGTAATTTGCACCACTAGCTAGTGCCATATTTTGCATACAGATAAAATGCATTCACAAACTCCCAGCCAAAACAAAAATCAGCATTTTCGGAAGAGGAAAGCGAGGAGGCTGAAGGCCAAAGGTGGGGCAATGGGAAGGTGTTTAACTGGAAGCACAGGGAGGACAGAAGGAGGGCTCAGCAAGGAAGCCAAGAGGGGCCATCACAGCAGAAAATGCTACACCAAGAGAAGACAGTAGCTGAAGACACATGCTGTACAGGTTTGGGTCCTAATACCGAACACAGCACATGTTCAAGTCACTCTCGGATGGAAGAAGGGGAGGGTTTGAGGCGACCACAAGTAAGGAGAAGTGCAAAAATTGAATTTAGTTTTCAAATACAACCATACAATCAAAGCGCCTCCCAGCTGGGGCATGTGGTGAGAAGCCAAGCCCGCTCATGTGGTTCATGAGGTCACCAGAAGCCCCAGCACAATTACATCCTTCTATCAGAGCTACTTATTACTGTAACACACCACATCTTCTTTTCTCTTGGCTCCCAAGTACCAGGATTTTAAAAGGCCCACAACCATGCTGCTACTTTGACAGCTTTCGAGAACCAAAAAAACAGGAGAGAGAGAGAGAGAGAGAGAGAGAAGGACAATCACCTACCTAACAAGCTTGTCTCCAAAACGCAGGTTTATGCACAGAGCCCAGTTTCTGCCTTGACACGCGTCTGTGCTCTTACACAGATTTCTTTGGAGTACCATGGCATAGAAGTGATGATTTACCTCACAGCGTTACACTTTTATATAGAGGCTGTCCTCTCCCCATTTTTTAAGAGAAGGGTCTGCTGCTTCAGTGGCCAAAGGCTAAGCCAGATAAACGCAACGTCGTAAGTCCTGAATTAAAGATACTGGACAGACAGGACATTAGGTACCCAGGGGAGGCACCAAGACAGACCCTCATGGTCACATACAAAGGCAGCCGTGAGGATCCAACCAAAAGCCTTCGCGATAGAAAAAAGAAAGCACTAGGAGGCAAAGATGAATGTTTGGTTCAAAGCATGACCGCTGCCTCAAAGGGAAGGGTTAAACTCACATACATAATATCACCAAGGCCAGCAGCTCCAGCGCTGGCACCATCTGCAGTGGAGCACTCCAGCACGGTGCGCAGGGGTCTTCCCAAACCGAGGGAACCTCAGGGGGAGCCGAGAGAGCCACCGGGAGCCCGCAGCTCGCCCAACAGCAGCTGATGGGACCAGGGCCAGGAGCAACAGCGGCCAAGCCCCCCCCCCACGTATAAAAGAAGCCCTTAGGGAGCACCAGCGACCAGGACGTGGTGCGGCAGTTTGCGTGGCAGGACATGTAGGAAGGGCGCTGAAGCTCTGCCAGCTCCACGAGGGAGCGATGGTATCCACCCGGTAGAAAGCCATGGCCTCTCCAAGCTCTGCACCCACCACGACTGACGCAGCCGCCCAGGCAGAGGTCCGGTGGGAAGAGGCTGCCGCCCCGGTGCCAGGCTGCGGGCCGTGCCCTGCTCTTACGCCAGGACCGGGCGGCAGCAGCGAGCTCACCGTGGGAGGTGTGCCCAGCTCCGGGAGGAGGTGAGCGGATTGAGGAGTATCAGGGAGTGAAGAGAGAGATAGACTACTGGAATCGCACCCTACCTTCCCTGCGACGAGTCCGTCAGGCAGACAGGACGCACGACACAGAGGATTCCCCGTCCTCTCTCTGCCTGGCTGAACACAGTGACTTAAGGGACGGGGGGCAATGGCGACGAGCTCCCGCCTGGCGCAGCAGGCCCGTCTCCTCTGAGACTGCTCCACCTTCCCAGGTGCCTTTGCCTAACAGGTATGAGGCTCTGCAAGCGGAACCGAACAATGACGAGGACGATGGTTCATCTAGCTTGGAGGTGTCGCCGAAGATTAAGTCAACCTACGCCCTGTGTCAAAACTGCTTCCTTAAAGAAAAAAAAACAGGTCATTGTCATAGGAGACTCTCCTGAGGGGAACAGAAGGCCCAATACGCAGACCGGACCCACTTCTTAGGGAAGTCTGCTGCCTCCCTGGGACCTGGGTTAAAGATGCAAAGAGAAAGCTTCCTACCCTGGTACGGCCTTCAGGTCATTATCCATTATTGGTTTTTCAGGTAGGTAGCGATGAAGTTGCAACAAGAAGTCTGAGGCCAATCAAGAGAGACTTCAGGGCCTTGGGATGACTGGTTAAGGGATCAGAAGCACAGGTGGTGGTGGTGTCCTCTATCCCTTCAGTTGCAGAGAATGATGAGGGAAGAAACAGGAAGAGCCAGCAGATTAACACCTCGCTCCGAGCCTGGTGTCACCAGCAGAATTTTGGGTTCTTTGATCATGGGTAGGTTTACACGACACCAGGCCTGCTGGCAACAGACAGGGTACATCTGTCTCAAAGGGGATCTTTGCACAGAGGGGATCGAGTGCACCCTCAGCAAGTTTGCAGACAACACCAAGGTGGGCGGGAGTGTTGATCTGCTGGAGGGTAGGAAGGCTCTACAGAGGGATCTGGACAGGCTGGATCGATGGGCTGAGGCAAACTGTATGAGATTCAACAAGGCCAAGTGCCAGGTCCTGCACTTGGGTCACAACAACCCCATGCAGCGCTACAGGCTTGGGGAAGAGTGGCTGGAAAGCTGCCTGGTGGAAAAGGACCTGGGGGTGTTGGTCAACAGCCGGCTGAATGTGAGCCAGCAGTGTGCCCAGGTGGTCAAGGCGGCCAACAGCATCCTGGCCTGTATCAGAAATAGTGTGGCCAGCAGGAGCAGGGCAGTGATCGTCCCCCTGTACTCGGCACTGGTGAGGCCACACCTCGAATACCATGTCCAGTTTTGGGCCCCTCACTACAAGAAAGACATTGAGGTGCTGCAGCATGTCCAGAGAAGGGCAACGAAGCTGGTGAAGGGCCTGGAGCACAAGTCTTATGAAGAGCAACTGAGGGAACTGGGGTTGTTTAGCCTGGAGAAAAGAAAGCTCAGGGGAGACCTTATCGCTCTCTACAACTGCCTGACAGGAGGTTGCAGTGAGGTGGGTGTCCATCTCTTCTCTCAAGTAACAAGCAATAGGACAAGAGGAAACGGCCTCAAGTTGCCCTGGGGGATGTTGAGATTGGATATTAGGAAAAATTTCTTCACCGAAAGGGTTGTCAAGCATTGGAACAGGCTGCCCAGGGAAGTAGTTGAGTCACCATCCCTAGAGGTTTTTAAAAGACACCAAGATGTGGCACTTAGGGACATGGCTTAGTGGTGGACTTGGCAGTGCTAGGTTAATGGTTGGACTCGATGATCTTAAAGGTCTTTTCCAACCTAAACAATTCTATGATTCTATAATGAGCTTACCCTGCAAAAACCTTACCCTGAGGTTTTTATTCAGGCAAACGCCTATTGATTTCATCATCAGTGCAAACTTCATGATCTGGCCAAAAGACGGCTTATGAAGAGATTACAAGGTTTGATTTGAGAGCATATGAATGACAGCATGGGTTGAGCTTACTCCATTTAGGAGAACAGGAGCAAGCCCACCCCCACAAGACTAAAAGGCTGAAACCCAAAAACCTATACAGGAAAATGTGCTGCAACTGGTAAGGACATGGGAAAAAAGCAGAGAAATCATTTATGGTTACTTGGGATATGTGCAACTATTTCCCACTACTGCCGAAGGGCTGTGAAACCACAGGAGGGGAAAGCCAGCTGGATAGGTGGGGCAAAACCATGCTCAGAAGAGCATGCAAGTTCGTCGTACAAGCTGCAGCAGAACAACATGCCTCTTAAGCTGCTGCTTTGTTTTCCAATAAGTATTTACCTCTGCTAAGCACAATACAATGATATGTGGCTTCCCCAAAAAGAGTAAGTGGGAGGATGGGGGAGCAGAGAGGTGGATTTCTTTATTATGGCTGAGAAAGGGGACAGAGAGAAGGTGGACTGACAGTGACAACAAAAAGCTGCACAAACATACACAAATAGCTCCTTTTTCAAAAATTTATGTGCTTTGCTTATGGCCACGAAAAGCACTGCGCTCAGCATATTTATGGTCTGTGTGTTAGTTTTCCACATTAAGATGACTTCCAGTGCCTTCCAGGGCTCTGAAAACTTAAACTCTCACTGGAACACAGCTTCTGCTGATTTATGTTTGCATCATCTAACCTCTGTGAACCTACACTGGTATCAATGACTAAACCGCTCTGATATAGGATTATATCATTTCTAGCATGAGCAATGTGTGTAAATATTGGACTTAAGTTTCCAGAGCAGTCCAGCCAGAAAAACTAACCCTGCATTCAAACAGTTGGAAGTAACATGCAATTTTTTTTAATAATGCATAGAATTTACTGTCACAATTTGGTAAATTTACACAAATACACATGTTTCTGTACACATTTGTATGCATGCATGTGTATTTACTGTATCTTTATGTAAGAACATTAGGGATGCTTATGTCTACCTGTACCTGCATTTTCAGAACGCTTGCAATGCCCCCAGTCATCTCATACAAAAGCCAACTTACGCCAAATACAAAAAAGAAAAAAATCAAATCACAACAGCCTCATCTTTCAGTGAAAAAAAATTTTGTTTGTAATCCGATTTCAAGCATATCAGCCTGTTGGATCTACACCTGTATAAAATTCATTTTTTGGAAATAAAAGTATTATCTAGCTCCTGCAATAGCTCTCGATCTAATGATTGTTCTTTGTTCTGCAAGGAGGAAGAGTTTGCCAATGGCCACAGCACACTCCTGGGAGATTAGACCTCTGGGGTTCACCTGATTCATTGCCCGACTTCTGCCAAGCCGTGTCTTCTCTGTGTGCCCAACAAAAACCACTTCACTGGCCCAGAGGACTTGCCTGCAGAGCTGCAGTATGGCATATACTCTCAACTCTTCATACGTGGGTCCTTCTCTCTTGACCTCTAATTGACTTTTCCAATGGAGCATGGCTGCGCTCATCTCCAGAGCCATCACATTTCACATCGGGATGGAGAGAGCAGTTGGTTGCGTACCTTCCACTCTTGTGCTATTTTGGTAACCTTGCCGGGACACTTATCTATCAAGCAGAGAGGGCACTATATATGGGAGCATCTACCAATGCATTCAAGTGTTCCAGCCCCTAAGAAGCAATGTGATCCCCACCCCACGGCATGAGCAGCCAGTAAATGTATGTAACTCCTGTTACAACAGCTGACAGACTAAAGCAGAAGCAACAGCACACCCCGCAACAGGATCCCCAGCAGATGCTTTCCTCGGGCAGTTGTTGCACGAAGGGCAGGAATGTTTCCCTGGCCTTGGTCCACTGCCGGTGAGAAAATACTTCCCATCACCCTCAGGAATGAAGCATGCAGCACGGCTTTGCATGTCAAGCTAAAATAGTTCATTTCAGCATAGAGTTATTAGGTCCTGTCCCTACAGCATCTTGAAGCGTGGGGCCCAAGCCAGCTCCAAATGAAGTCAACAAGAGCTTCTCCAGTGACATACCCAGGAGCTGGCTCGGACCACAGGTGACTATGAATGCTGTCCCGAGAGGCTGGAGGAGTAGGTGGACATTTGGTGGTCAGTCATGACCATCCAGGACCAAGCACTAACTAAATATAGACACCCTTCTATACATATGCAAAATGTGCTTCACCTATTTTGACAACTGCAGTTCGGTTTCAGTTACTGGTAACAAGCAGGTAAATGTAACACAGCATATTAAGTAAAAATAAAACCATCTTTTCTTCAGCTCCCCTCTTGGTAAATTTTTTCCTGCAAAGTGGAAGGAGGCTAATTTTCGCTTCATGTGGGAATTATAAAGGCATGCAGATTAACACTTTTACTCTATTTTCTTGCAAAAGCTGCCATTTCTCATAAGCTGTATTAAACCCTAGGCTCCGAGTTTGAGAAGATGGTGCTGCTCAACGCTGTGAAAACAATAAGACTGTGTGTATGGCTGTGCAGCATCCCCTGCCCTGCTGGAGCTAAGTAAATTATAACCTTCACTTCTTTCAGAGGAATAGTCCCAGCTGCAGAGAAATGATTCTTTCAAATGACAATATAAAATGATACAGTCAAGCTGCCCGACTTCATTCCCGGAGAGATTTTCTCTCGGGATGCAATCTGGTTCGAGTGGAGGGAGTTATCCGAACACTGCATCAGAATACAGAGGGTAGAGCTGTCAGCAGTGGTTTCAACCTCTTGCAGAGAGCATTCCTCAATATATGTGGAAACATGCACAATTATTGAAAAGGAAGAGAGTCGCCCTAAATGTTTTTCTATGTTCCTGAAGGGCTCCTGAATTAATAAACATTCATTCATTATGTTTCAGCTGTTGCCACTGCAACAGGCTCCGAGGGCAGGATTTAAACTTGGGGCTGGGGGAGGAAGGAGGAGAGCACCCCACCACAAGGAAAATAAAATGTAATTGCCAGTGGACAGTATTTGGGCCCTGAGGAACTCAAGGTGGTTCCTCCATCACCACAATGGCCTGCAAGATGTGGTCCCCAAGCCCGGTCTCAGTATCATAGAAAAGTCCTCATGTTTGGGTGCTACAAAAACCTTCAGTCTAGCTGGGATGCCACATCCTGGGCTTAACTTGGAGATTAAGATCAAGGAGCTCAGAAAGATCATAACAGATGGAAACATTCATTGCAATTGGAGAAAATGCATGGGAAGCAAGGTAATGTGGAGACTGTGGCTGAAGGAGCACAGACCCCAGCACCAGGCTAACTCAAAACAGTTTCAAGGTACCGGACAAAAGCTGCAAGGAAGTCCATCTTGAAGAGAAAAAACCCCCACACATGGTTTGAAGAAATAAGTTCTGCTGCTATTGCTGGGGGGTTTTGTTTGTTTTGTTCTGGGGGGAGGTGCGGGGATGGTCAAAGGAGACCAAGCAAAAAAGACATTCTCAGTAGCTGGTTGAGGGAGAGAAAAGACAGAGGGGAAAAAAAGAAAAAGAAAAATTACATCTTAGGATTTCTATGCCCACATGTTTTTACCCTCAGTGTAGACTACCTCTCATCAGGAAGATGATGTTTCCTATTTCTACGAACAAAGACCACTCTCCTCCATACACAGGTTTGCCCTGACTCTTCTACACCACCACAAATACTGTGTCCATCCGTCTCCGCAGGTCAGCAATCACCCATCCCACCAGCAGCAGCCACGCTTCACCAGGCACCACAGCAGACAGGAGGTACTTCGGCCATCTTGAGGACACAAGGACTGGGTGTGCATATTGCACAGGCTGCTTTGAGCACATCCCAGCTGGGATGTTCAGTTTTAGGAGGCACAAGGAAAGGGAACCACCACTAGCTGCCTCACACAGCTGAAGGTGATGCTGTACCTGGTGGTTCTACCAAGGAGAAAGCAATGGTCCCCCCTGGCCCTATGCACTAGCAAATTCCCTGGTATCACAGCCCACGGGCTGGCCAGGGCTCACGGAGGGCAACACTGGTGAGATGGGCTGATTGCAGAGAAGAATACAAGTCAAATAGCTGATCACGTCTTGCGCGCTCACTACTTGCATATACACTTTCATCAAACCACTTTTGAGTCAAGAACCTCCTTCCAACCAGTGAGTTTGCTCTTGCAAAAGCAGGAGGGTAATTGCAAAACAACAAAGCAACAATGTTACAGGCATTTAGTAATACCTTCACTGACATTCACATAAAACATTTTGCAGTATCATAGAGGAATGAGGAAAAAAAAAAAACCACACAATCAGCCTGTATTTATGGGAGCCTCTTAGAAGCACAGCTGACTTCTAGTTTCCAGTATAAGACATGAACCAGCACCCCAGGGACGGGGCTGCTGTACAGTGTGAATAAAACCAGGGTAAACCTACCTGTTCAGCACGTGTGAGAAGGTAGATACTACCAGGTCCAAATCAGAAGCCTACAAACTCTGTTAATCCATGCTTATCTTGAGTTAGCCTGCTGGAAATGACTAACTGGCCTTGGGCTAACTCTCTTCCAAGAAGAACTCACTCATCACTTAACCTTTACCAGCTGTGAACTCCCAGAAACAGGGGATGTGACCTTTACAGAATACAAGCACACAGGAATGACTGAAGGTGCCATAGGGCACACATTATGAGCAAATGCACCTGAAATATGAGGTAGTTTGAAAAGAGAACAGCAAGTCTTTGCTGGCACCCTGGCCACAACCCTCAAAAGCTCTACCTTCTGTGCTTAGCACTTGTCTCTCAATGCTGTTGATGAGCAGACAGAGGACCTTTTAGGGTTTTTGCCATGTTAGCAAAGCAGGGGAAAAAAGCAGCAAAGCTTCCCTTGCCGGGCCATTCATGCAATGCAGGCAGCAAGAATTAACCCATGACCGCGGTGTGAATGGCTTGAGAAGGGTCTGTTAAGGCTGGGAACACACCCAGGATCAGCCAGGTGCCCCCTCAGTCAAGAAACAGAGACATCTAACATAATTTCCCTTTCCACTTTCCCAGAGCCTTTGAAAAATGACATAAAATGAAGAAAAATACCATTGCCAAAGTGATTTCAGTTTTAAGCTGCTTGCATGACAGAAGAACATACAGTAAGTTTAAGTGTGACTTCCAGACAGAGCTAGTTCCCACTGGCATAACCAACATCAAGAAAGAAATCCAGGTCCTTTCTCATGCTGCCTCAAGTACAAACCAGCTTATTTTACCCCAGTGCACAGGAATGCTAAGCAGGTCCACTTAAGAATGCATTATTTGCTCTTGGACATATTCTCTTGTAGTCCTGGAAGGCAAATAACATTTGCTTTCTGCAACACATCAAACTGAATACTCGCATTTGATTAGCTAGTTATGTGAGGTATCCTCAGGCTTTCTCTGCTCCTCTGCATTTTAATAATCTCTTTTTTATTTCTGGCTGATAGTATTTTCACCCCAAGTGTATTAGTTTTTCCACACACCTATACTAATTCCAACACCACAAGCAGCTGCCCATTCTTCTTTACTCTCTGGTCTTCCTATACCTTCTGTCTCACAGCTGCTGCCACTATGTGAAAAGCATGCACAATTTGCCATCTTCAGGTAACTGGGTATTACACACCTTACTCCTTTGTCCAGGCCACTTGTTAATGCATAGAAAACTTCACAGAGACAGCATCAATATTCTTTCACACTATACAGCCACATCTCAAGATTTTTCATAGCTTGAGCATAGATCTGCTCGAACTATGTAATCAATCCATTAGTGCCATATGAAAACCATTTTTTAAATCTTATTTTTCTGCAGAATGAAAAATATAATAATGCTAAGTTTGAAATAAAATTATGACTTGTACTTTAATTTTTTAAGTATGTGAGTATTTTTCCAGATTTTGCTTTAAGCCCCCGCTGATGCCTGCGATTCCTTGAAGCATTCTTACACTACACCACATTAAAATAAACTGCATTTATCCCCTGCAGAGTCAATCTGCGCACCAACAATAAACACCCTAAGCCTGCCTCTTTTAATAGGCGAAACTCTGACCTCAGATGCATACGCAAGGTTGCCGCTGACTTTAATGAAGACAGGAAAGTATATTTAAGGGCAAAATTGGGAATACAGTCTGGTTTTCCTCAATATTTCATATAAGCACTCCATCAGATTCCTAAGGGCCTTTTTACCCAGGCCTCTGTAATGAGCTTTTGTGAGCTACACCTTCTAGTAAACCCCCTTCCCCCTTGACTCCAAATTTCAGAAACCTTAATTTAACTCAGAATATAAATAGCAACTCCAGAGACCATTTCTAATCCCATGTATTCTTGTGATGCCGCTTCGTAGCACGTTGCTCTTTCATAGCCTCTGCTCATCCATTTGCTGCAGCACGCTGAAAAAACAACCCCAGCCGGGTGTTCAGCTCCCCCAGGGTCAGGCACATAGGGGAGCTTTGGGGCACATGCCAAAACCGTAGGTAAACCAAGGATTTAGGGCAGCAGCATGCGATACAGCTCTTGGAAGATGACTGAAATCCTCGGCTCGGGTGACGTACCCGTCTCCCAAGCCCAGCTCACTGGATGGGGCTCGCCTAGATGGTAACGTCGCTCTAGGACCTTGCCACCAGCTGGCAGACGTTTGCTAGTATAGTGCCTAATGTATGGGAATAACTTCACAGATGCTGGATTTTGAGAAAGAATAAAGCAAACAAACTAAAACACTCAGCCTAATGCAGCGAAGTCGCTTTCCAAAAGGGGCTCCTCCGCAAGCGGCACTGCTAGATTTACATTCCTTCATAAACCAAATCTACGTTAGCCCTTACAGAGTCCAATTCTACCTGTGCCGAATAACCCATTTAAACAATGAAACCCAGCACAAGCCAAGGATAATTAACACAATGCAGAGTTTCCTCTCAAAGGCGTTACGCCCAGGGCTGATGAAGGCAGAAATCACTGCTGTGGGACAGCAGCCCCCCCAGTGGGGTTCACCTCCCTGCCAGCACCCTCGGGGGTGGGGGGACAAGGCTATGGTTACCCAGGGGAAACTGGGGTGCATCCCCACCTCTCCTTGCTTCAGAGAGGTCTGGTCTGTGGCACAAACCCTTAAAATTCACCAGCTACCCACTTTCTGCCTCCTCCCTTGCTTGCTGCAGCCACCCAGGGCGATTCTCCCAGATGGCAGCTTCAGTCCCTGGTCCTCTTCCAAGCTCACAGGGACCACAGTCTCCCAGGGCATCCACCTACATCCTACTCCTCCCCTGGCCCCCCCAAAAACATTCCCCTCCTTCCATAACACAGGAATAACAAAGCTTCACTGGCTCACAGGGCAATGGCAAGAAGGCAGGATGGGTTGCCCCCAGCAGCAGGGACCGGGGGGAGCCCCTGGACATGTCCCAGGCATGGGTGGCCACACACAGGTTCAGCTCCTGGGTGCGGGCGCAGCGCTCGCTTTAGGAGGGATTTCAGGTTTTGCAGATGCCTGCTGCTGAGAAAGCATTTCTATTGTGCAGAAGGGTGGGACGGTGAGTAAGAGCCCTTCATCACCCAGCACGGCTTTGCACTGCTTCCCTGTTTTCTGGGTGGAAGGCCAACTAGAGATAAACTGGGCTTCATTACATTCTAAGTTATGATAGTAACATCGCAGAAAAAGAAACTAGTTTTGTTTCCTCCAGCTCCCTGCTGTAGTTTCCATTAGACACAGAAAAATTCAGATAGCACAACCATTTCCAATTCAGATGCTCCTGCTGTGCCCTCATCAGGACAACTCCCCAGGGAGAAGCTGCTATTGCCAGTGCCTGATAATGAAAGAGTAAACACCATACTACCCCACTTTCAGGTGTTCGGCCAGATGGTTACCTGAAAATAAAAAGCAAACAACATTCAAAACTCCACCATCTTTTTCCAAAATGGTTGCAACCTCTGCATCTGATTTTGCACGTGCTCTTTGAGATGAAGGTTATTTGAAAGACTTGCATTCCAGGAATGGTTGCAAAGTGTACAGGTTATCTACGGTGCTGCTTGCACGGGTTAAAAATAGCAGCTGATAACATGATACAACACTTCTGCCCGGTTCTCAAAAACCAGAAGTGACAGGCAAGGTGAGAAAAGATTAAGAAAGTGCAACAGGATTTCACATTTTATTTCATCAGGAAGAACAAATCAAAATCTTACATTCAAATCCTAGGAACCATCCGAACACCAAACTGTCATCACAGCCTCAATGCACTCACTGCCCACTTGCATCTGACATGGACATCGCCTCGAACTCCCCTTGCATAAAGGGGCTTCCACAAAAGGTTGAGCATTGTGCCCGCTGAAGCACAATTTCCACTCACAGACTGGGACTCCCCCCACCCACCCATGGGTGAAGTGGATGAGATGACAAAAAGAGGTCACTTAAACTAAATAACAATTCACTACTCAACTACTTACACCTTTTTTTTCAGCAGGTTGGAGCCTCTGACGACAGCATCAGTGATTGCATTTCAACTCCCAACAGCAGCCACCTGCAGAAAATGGTGCTGGAACTCCCTGCACTGAAACCAGGTGGATGTCCTCGGTGCAGCTACAACACAAACCTGCTTGTTTTCATCGCCAAAAAAAGTGGATAGAAAATAAACTTCCAGCGCCAAGCACCTCTTCTGGCTTCAGGGTGGTGACAAATGCAAGCCATGCAAAGAAGGACGAGCTTTGAAAATAACAATTTAACTCTCTCTTAAATAAACGAGCACACCAGGGACGACTCAAAACCATACAAGAGGCATAAACCAGATGGATTTCAGGAAATATCTCACCCGGCATTCAGCAGCCTGCTGGACTGAACAGCGGCCATGCCAGGATGGCTCTTGGTCCTCAAATCTCATCCCAACCCTCAATAATGACATCTTGTGCTGGCCTCTGGCATGTCACTTCATCTGCTTTCCTGAGCTTTTCCATCTATAAAATGGGAATAATCACATTTAATTTCCTTGCAGAGCTGTTATTAGGGTTAATTAGCTAATGTTTGTACACTGCTTTGAAAAATGTAGGGAGTGCTCGCTCTCTCCTTCTCTCTCACTTTCTCTGTATATACATATATGATGTCCTATTATCATAACCATCTGTGCCAGTGGGAAATTTTAACTGCTGAGCTAGCTCTTGGGAAAAACCTGCCATTCTGTAATATATAGGTCAGAAGACTTTGTGAACTGTGAAGGTAACGATAACACATTTCAACAGGGAATGCAATGAGACATGAGGTAATGCTAAATTTGGTGCTAGGAGGGAGGTGTTTACC
The DNA here is from genome assembly GCF_026419915.1 of Harpia harpyja. Lineage (NCBI taxonomy): Eukaryota > Metazoa > Chordata > Aves > Accipitriformes > Accipitridae > Harpia > Harpia harpyja. Next base: position 25,036,789 of record NC_068945.1, on the reverse strand, counting down.
AAAAACCTAGAAGAAAAATATTGGTGGCCCTTCTGCACGAACCAAGTACAAAGGAAGGGACTTACAATCGCTCTTCAGGAAAACAAATTTATCTTCAAGTAAAAAAACCTGACAAAACAGTGACCTGCATTTCAAAATGCAAAGGATGGGATATCCTAAAGGCTAACCTGGAAGAAATACATGTGAAAGCAGTTTCATAGCTAGAGAGAAACAAGTGGGTCAAAATACATGGCTCCTCTGGCTCTTGGCATGAAGTGAGCTCATTTCTTAAATGAGAAAAGAAATGAAAGAGGAAAGAAAAGAAGTTATGAAGTCTGAATATATGCTGGAGGTAAAATATTATAAGGCATAAAGTTAATGGGACAAACAGTAGGGTTTTTGTTTTGCTTTTAGCTTGAAAGAGTAATGGGAAACAAGTATATGTTTTTATAAATATAACCAAGGAAAATACAGGGCAGAGAATGGGTCTATTGTTGAACAAGGCAGGGGATCACATAACAAGAATCCAGACGGATGAAGCACTCAATAGTTATTTCCCTATGTGTTCTGTACAAAGGACACATAAGTATTAAGCAGGAGATAAAATTCGTGATCTAGATAAGCCTGGGGAAAAAAAAAATGAAGAAGAAATGTGAAAGTATATCTGTTTAATCAATGTGCCAAATTCTTTCTATAGCAAACATCTACTGAAGTCAATGGAGTTAAACAAGGGATAAATTTAGCCTACCATTTTACAACTCAGTAAGACCAAATGACATGCACAGAAGGGATCTAAAGAAACCAAATATACACTGAGACCATAAAACTGCTGTTGAGCAGTCTTGAAGCTCATATGGAACTAGCAAGATACAAGCAGTCTGGAGATAAACAGTTTGTAGAAAAGAGGTATGACATGGGCATGGGGTAAGACAGAGTTAGGAAATTCCAATCAACTCTTTTATTAGAAGAAATAAAATACAACATAAAACAGCATGATGAGTAAAAGAAAAGTTCAATAAAGAACGATTCTGCACAGAGAAACCTGAATGTCTTCTAAACACAGAATTGTCTTGGAGGGAATGAATCCTAGATTAACTAAGCAGTCTTTACCACTTATTCCTATGGGATTGCAAACATACATGGAAGAGTATGATTTCAACAATAACTCCATGAAAACAGAGGGAATGGGAAAATCCTAGGTCATAGCCTATGCTCATCTATGCCCATGTAACCTGGATAACATTCACCAGCTGCCGTGGATTTAGCTCAGTGGGGTTGGAAGCCAAGGCTGGACCAGCCTTGGACCCAATCCCTTCACAGTGTGAACTAATGCTCTTAGGAAAGGTGCTAACTTAGCACGCAGGGATAACGATGTTCTCAGCTCGTCCTGGAAAGTAAACTGCCGCTCATGCCAGAGGAACCATAAATAAATCAGCAAGCGTGGTCAGACCTCAAGCTGCCAGACTGAGGAGACAGTTATGAAGACTGATTCGGATGAATGCAAAACCAAATTCAGATCACTGACTCTCTCCGCTGGAGACCAGCGTTACCAGTGGGAACACGCCTGGAGATTTTCAGTCACCTACGTAAATCACAGATCCATGTCTTCTGTTCATGTGCTTACTGTGAGTTTAAATTACCCACATTTCTGATATATCTGGGTTAACTAGCCAGTTGGCAATTTAGAACATTTATATATTTTCACAATATATTAATGCAAAATTTTGCCTATTTACAACACTGGCAGAGGAGGAAGAAGTTCTTATAGCACCCACAACCTTTACGCAGAACCACTAGATCTCCAAACGCTATCACATGAATAACACTGATACAGGGAGCTTTTACAAAAAATGACTTCAAGACCAGAAATATCAAGCAAATTTCATGATCAAACCACATTTACGAATGGTAATGAACAGTACCTGATGACAGGAAGAGGGCTGATGCGCATCTGCTCCAGCCCTTCTCTTACAGTCTGGTAAGAAAACCCATTTCACTGTGACGAGCGCTGAGGAGGGCACCAGGTGATGGAGAACCACCAACACAGGCGAAGACCGAGTGAAACCACGCAACGAGCCCGCACGCCGGGGAGATGCGCACATTCATGAAGGATAAGCCTTCGTTCAGCCAAAAGGCACAATTTTGTGTCAAAGGCTGCAGGTTTGGGGGTGGGGAGGGGAAGGCACAGCTGGGGAGATGCCACCAAGAGGATCAGCAGGTTTAGGAGGCACGGGGGCTTTGAGGAAATTTGTTTATAGTTCAGGGAGACAAGAGGAAGTGGAGACAATTTACGCATAATTGAAAAATAGCAATATATAGCAGCAAGGGGATGGATAACGTACAATAGATGGAAAAGTCACAAGGAGCTTGAAAGAAAGATTTCTATAGGTTACCGTAAAACTGTATCAGACCAAGCTGCCAGGGTGCAGGCTTCCTGGCGCTTACCCAAACAGCTCCTCCGCTGGCACCGTACCTCAAAATTGCTTTTATTTGACATTATCTGCCCTGCCCACGGAGGTACTTTGTAAGTAAACCATCCCTAATAACACACCAGCAAGCAACAGCTCCCCGCAACATTACAAGTTGCCCACTTCAGGGAACTCCCCATCACACCCAACTCATCCCTCTGCCTCCCAGCTGGCACTTAACACACGCGGGAGGAGACCGGACCTCCACACCATCGTGCCCTTGGCTTTGAAGGGACGCACTGACCACAAGTCCAACGCCTGACGTTTGCCACGGCTTCTGCGCAACCTGCTCGATAGCTCCAGCAAGCTACAGGGGATTTCAAAGCCAGGCCAAGGGCTGCTGCAGCAGCTGTCGATCAAAAGGCTCACAACACAGTCATTTCTGTTTCTTGGAGGAGTCACTACAAGTGCCTGTTGTGCACTTTGTGTTTTTTAAAGGTGGCTTACCTTGTTGAGACAGGAATGGGAAAACAAGTTTATTCAGGCTCACTCATTCTTTATGGAGTTCATGGCCCTTGTGAAAATTCCTTTTTTTTTTTTTTTTTTTTTATCCCCCTCTTGCTGCTTGGAGATGACAAGCATTCCCAGAGTGAAGGCTGAAGGGGTGGATTTGCGGGACATCTACCCTTAACCCGGCTTCTCGGGAAGTCCCGGGCCTTGCAGAGAGGCTATTTTCAACTGTTGTATCAGCAACTCAGGGGATAAGCCTGGTGCCGGGTGGCTTAGTCAGGGATTATCAAAAGCTGGGCTGCTCCCCACATCTCTTTTTAGCTGCCTTTCTCCGCTCTCAATGAAGTTCCTGAGACTCCTTCTGCTTCTCCAAGAGCAAGCATCAAGCATCCTTCCCAGAAAGCCAGGTGATGCAGGCTTAGAGACGATGCCAGGTGATGCATCAGGAGACACCAGCCACATGCTACTAAGAAATCTCTGCATAATGGTGCCAAAAGCCCAGTCCTTCAGTGGCACTGAGCCTCAGCACTGGCTGTCCTACCAGCAGCATCGCCAAATGAGCTGCGGGAGGAGGGCACCCCCTCCCCATCAGCCTTGACCTCCTTCATCTTTGCAATTTTCCGGGTCTCTGGTCAACAGCAGGGGCTCTTGCAGGCCACAGGGCAGGGAAAGCAGAGAGCTAAGAGGAAGGGAAAGTCTTTGGAAATATGGTTTTAATAACTTTGGGCCTGTATCAGCATGTATCTTCCAGTGACAGTACATGGACTTATTCAAGACGGTCACAGTGCGTTTCCTTCTAACCAGCTGCACGGTGTGATGATGTTTTGAAGTAACTTGGTGCATGACACATATTCAGCAACCGTTTAGGAAGCACAGAAGTGGAAGAGGAGACAAAAACGCTCATCCTAGACTATTTGCACATCCTCCACTGGTGCTGCGGTAGTGATTTGCTTTACCCCTTAGCTTCCCAAGCTAGTTGGGTATTATACACATTAAAAGTTTACATCTAACCCACACAACCATGCTCAGTAGATCCAATTTAACAGAATAAGTTTTGTGGTCCCAGTTAGGGAAGAACTTTAGTGGCTCCTCCACTGTCCCTGCACAACACAAGTTTCAGCCCAGCTGAAGGATGAGACAGAAGAGATAGCGAGAGAAAACAGAGGCGACTCGACCATCAGAAGCCAAACTGCAAAAGCTAAAAGCTGCAAAATGCTACAGACACATTTCATGTCATCCCAAAGCAGCAGAACCAAGAGCATCTAAAGTGCAAACTATTTTCAGCAGCACTGATAGGAACTCAGAAATTAAAATACCAGACTACAGAGTGCATCCACTTGGTTTGCCGGCCCATATGGCTGAGGCAATTATCTCTACTCGTTTCACCTCTCCACTCACTGGAAAAAGGACGGATTTGGAAAGAAGGATGGAAAAATACTGCTTAAAAAGAGCAACAGTTTTTCACAATCTCTAAAAACATTTCCGTATATATTATCTCAAAAGGATATAAAAAAGTGTGATCATAGGCCATGCTAAGCTGTGCCATCTCATAATATGCAATCACCACCGCGCAGAACCTGTATGGGGTAGATCAATCACCCAGCAGGGTACCAGGGACATCAGAGCATTCTGGGGCACCGCAGCACAGCGGGGACAGCCTGCTGCTGCAGTTTCGGAGAACTTCAGAGGTTTTTAAAAAATAATAAAATAAAAAAGTATGTGACTAAATGCTCCCTTTCCTGTTGCTGTTTGCATATTGTTAAAGGGACAACTCCATTTTTAAAGCACTTTACAGGTCACCTTCAAGAATTCACCATGTATACCCACGCTTACTTTCTATTTCTATTTCCTAACCATCCCTTAATTCTTGATAGGATTGTACCGCACAGCCTGGTGTTCCCAACTTTCCTTTGCATCAGCTTCTGATTCACAACAAAAGTGGCTACCTGTAATTCTCCACAGCTATGCTTGTAGGTATTTCACATTTTTCAAGCCAGGGAAGTCTGAAACTTTGAGGGAATAGCAGGAGGGGGGAAATGGCTGCTTAGCTCTAGTTTGAAGTAAACACCACCTTCTGGCAGATGCCTACCCTACAGACGATAAGTGGGGAGCACCAGAGACCACCAGCAGCACGATGACTCCTAATTAGTAACAAACGGAAACGAGAATGTATGGAATGGGCCTGCCTCCATCCGTGTGCAATAATTAGTAACACGCTGCACCACGCATGGTATGTGACATTGTCACTCCAGCAACCTCCCGTTTGGTGAAAGGGGAACGAGGTTAGACCTCCCAGCCCAACATGTGGTTTTGGTTTTAACAATTTATTTGAAGGATGCATCACAGTGACGGTCGAGGAACATCCAAGCTGGATGTTACGCCTCAGGCGAAAACCGCAAATCGTCCCCGCCACTTCCTGCAGCCTTTGGATTTTACATGAAACCTCACGATCCAAATTCAGAAGTGAAGCAGAAACCTTGTGAAGAAGCCACTCCCTGGGAGAGCCTGGGAGTGCTGGACATCGTCAGGAAGGTGTCTAGCATCACAGGCCACGTCGCAGCGTGCTTCGGAGGAATGACGGCAGAAGGGACACTGCTACGGGCATGCTAGGAGAGACGGCTGCTGCTGTCGCTTCCAGTCAAATGCACTGCACCATCAAGCAGAGGAGAGCACTTATATATGTCATCTTCACCCACTGGTAGCTTTGACACCGCTTTCACCTCCACTATTTACACATTGAAGAAAGAGAGGGGTGCTGGGAAGACAATTCACTCAGAAATGCCTGCTTTTTAAGAACTCACCCTTCCTATTTTCCTGCAGCATACACATGGCTAAAAAGAGGCAACCGGCCTCAATAGCTGGTGAACCTCTCAAACACTGAAGCTCAGTCGGTGCAAAGTCACAACGGAGGAGGGGAAGGAGCCTCCAGAGCTCACTCCACACATGAATTCAGCAAGCACTTTTGTCACAGGAACATTATTCACTCCTCCTTGCTTCCCTTTTATTTTCTTACAAGTCACAAACCAATTTTTGTGATCAATTTTTTTATGCAATTAGGGGCACGTCACTGAAATACCACAAGGACAGAATTACTCTGGATTCACGGTACACCCTCACCACTTGCTGACGATTATATTTACTACAGGCCTGACCCTGTTCCCATTGAAGCCGTACCAGCAGGCACCCCGCAAGGCAGTGGAGCAGCACCGTGCCTCGGGTACCATCAACACCTTGCAAACCATGGAGGCGGATGCTGAGCCAGGTTTTCAGATGTGGGCAGCACAATATCATTAGCCAAACCTGTGCAACTAACAACTCCCTGTTTTTCTTTGAGGCATATTAACAGCTGGCCCTACTGAAGACATGATCTAAGACATCTGCTACCCACATTTTGAGGGGGTCCTGAGCTGAGCAGGTATGGAAGCTACTCACTGCGGTGTTCCTGAGCAACCAAAACTGAAATTCCATTTAGTTGGTCAATCAGATCTCTTGATTTCCACAATGCTCCTGGCTAGATGCATTTTCTCTTCCACACGCACGTGCAGTTCCAGCTGCTTGGCCTCACAGGAGACAGCAAGCAATCAAATGCAAATGCGGACATTTAATCTCAGGCAAATTCAGATCCATGCCATGCAAACACATGTACCTTACAGGCACAAGTGCTTTCCAGAAACTTAATGATTCATTGCAAGGGAAGAGTCTGTTTGCTTGTTTGTTTTGCTTCAGGAACAGGTATTGATCCTGACACCCAAATGGCATCATCTCAGGAGAGCAAAGTTATCCCCCCTTGTCTATGTCTTTTTTTTCTGGATAGATGTCTTTGCCTGAAATTCTATACTGACTCCAGGTCTTTAGAGGTTCAGTGCACACGTGCAAGAACAGAAGGGGCAACATCCCATGTTCCCACAGCACAGTAACTGCTACTCCTGCAGGGACCTGCCCTTCTTTGCCACTTTTCTTAACTCTTACTTTCTCTCAAGGAATCACTCAGGTACCTGCAGGACAGCAGATGACACATAAATCTCCACTCAGTTTCCACTGAGTTTAGACATTCACTTTGCACAAGTCAGAAAACGTATTTGGCTTTTTATTATTTTTATTTAAAGGCCTACAGAACAACATAAATCCCTCCTTCCTTTTCTGGAGGAGCCAACAGGACTCGTTAAGCCTTCTGGTTCCCTCTGCTGCCATAAAAAGGTGCAGAGTTTCTGAATGCGATCAGCTGCTGTGCAAAGGCCCTGCTGCAGTCTCGGAAAAAATTCCGAGTTCACGTACCTCCCGACAGAGCATCCCACAGGACCGTGCCAGCCTCCCAGCACCACCAAGCCGAGGCAGGAGCTGGAGCTGCCAGTGAAGGTCACCTCCAAGCAGAAAAGCTTCCAGAGACCCTCCTCTTTGGCTCCAGGTCTTTGGAAACAGCTAGGCTTTAGAAGTGACTGTCTACTCAATGCGTGGGACTGAAAGGAGCAGTCTGTCTCTGCAAGGAAGATCAAGAAGTCAAAGCACTTCAGCTTTTGCTTTCTACTAGGCTTCCAAGATACTGTCCTTGAAGACATTAAAGCCGGGTGTCGTGCTAACAAAGACAGAAAGGTAGACGCCAACCAGAGCATCTCCTTACAGGCCCATCAGCCTCCCCCGGCAAACTCGCAGCTAAGAAAAAGAGGAGCACAGAGACACCGAGTACCCAGACGCTCTGCATGGTTTCCACCTGGCAGAGCCCAGAGCTGGAACAGGGCGCTGAGCCAGGCCAGGCATGCCAGGAGACGTGCCATTTCCACATGTGAAGGCAGTACCCACCCCTGCTTTACATCCCTTCCAGCTTCCCAAGAGTCAGGGAAAAGAGCTCCCACAGTCAGGCAGCTGGTGTTATGCCAAAACGAGAGGCATCAAATTGACTACCACCATAAGTAGCTACAGCTGTACCTACCCGCTGGTGCTCTCCTGCACTAACAGCGAGGTGACGGCAAACCTCAACATCCCCACACTAAAATACGTGCACAAAATAAACGATTTGTGCATTCTCAAGGGAGGTGGTGCTTCCCAACGCTCCATTTACACATGTAAACCAGAGGCAAATTGTCGACTAGCTGACAGCTTATCCAGCACCCCGAGGCAGCCAGACTGCCTGAAACGACTCCCTGTCGGAGAATCGCTCGCGTTCACCGGGAGAAGGCATCGGGCAACCTGATGGCGAGAGGCTGTGGCATATTTGCTAGATCTGGATAGTATCCCTTAAGCTGCCCTCGCGAATGGGTGGCATGCCAAAGCCGTGACATACTACGTGCTAATGTCCCCGTCGGTCATTCATTTTGAGGTATTTCAAGTGTGCATGTTGTAAGAACAGCTTCCATCAACATTGCGGCGCTTCAAACACAAAGGCTGGTATCACTGAAAATTGTCTAAGGAGGGAAGTGCTATATGAAAGTTCAAATATAAGAGATGTTTTTCTCTGACAAGCATGCTCCAGGAATAGAAATCACAGTAAAACACGGTGATTAATAGAAGGATGTACGTAGAAGTCACAGACTCATTTGGTGGGTTGTTTTTTTCTTTTTTTTTTTTTAATAAACACAGCTATATTGACTTCAGTGGAACTTTTCCATTCTTCAGCCGCTAGATCTGCCTCTTAATATATCTGACCTAAATGGAACTGAAGTTGCTTTATCTCACAATAACAATAAGCCTAAGAAAGATCATTGCAGCATGTCCTCATCAGATATTAGGAAGCAGAAATTTAGGAAAGGTTTACAGCAAGACTTGAAGCCATGAACCTAAATTCTGCTTTCATTACCAGCTGCTGAGTTTTAGGCTTGGACCTGCAGCTCGGAGTCTATGGACTGAGTAAGGGAAAAATCAGCCAGTATTTCCACGCTTCTCTGTAATTTGAAACCACCGAGACATATCTCAGGGTATAAATCACACAGCTCTATAAATAAAATAAATTATGATTTTGTACTCTTTGGAAGAAAGCTGACACCAAATCCATGTAGCGAATGTAAGAAAAAATAAGCCTGGCCTGTGGCCCAAGCACATAAGAAGCTCGCCCTTGTTCCCGGGGAGGAAGCTCTACCACCATCATTAGTTGGCTGTGCCCTTGGGGGCTTAAGGCTACAGGTAGTCTACAATTCACTAAACATCTGTCTGTACATAGCATCTTCAGGTAATGAGGTAAATGTTTATTAACGGAAAGCGCTACCAGCAAAATTCCAGCAAATTCCCATGAAAAGGTGAGCTCCTCTTCTCGGGTAATTAAATGGTGAATCTTCCCAGCAAGTCCCAGTCCCACATTCACATCACACAGATATCTACGACTGCTTCTCTATGCTACATAAAGTGTCCCATTTTTTAAAGGCTCACTGTCACTTCCGTGAACTGCAGCATGACCTCTCCCTGGCACAGTCTTTTTAAAACAAAGCTGCTACATATATGTGAAGAAGCAAGTAACCCACTACCAGAAAATACTTAGTTTTGTATAAACCAATTATCCTCTGCGGCAAAAAGATCAGATAAATACAGTTTTGAAAGTGTGTGGTTATGAAATGATTGAATGTATCATTTTGGCTCTTTTATAACAAATTAAAAGATAAAACTGAAGAATTCTTTCATTTCATAACAGGAAAGAAATCTTCTAACAGACAACTGTCACTTAAAATCCCTTAATAAACATCTTGTTCAGTTTCAAAGTGGGGGACAAAGGTGCATTATAAAGTGCTTTAAGAAACGTATTCCCTCCTATTCTGGACACCCCCACTCGATAATACATAGCAAAAAGCAGGACGCATCTTGGAGCCCAATGATACAAAACCAGTGAGAGCTTTGCCTGCCGAAGATATCAGGATCCTCGGGGGTGCCTATAAACCACCGTGTTTGGAGGCCGAGCTGCAATTCCTGTAAGTCTCTGTCTGTTGTATGTGACACGAGCGTGACTGTTCAGTGAGTTTACAAGAAATATGAATGAGCACATGCAGACCCATTTCTCAAAATCTTTCCAAAGTGGGAAGTTGCATTTCTTACCTAGTTTCTAAGGAAATGAGATTTAAGTGGTTGCATGTGCCTGACAGTCCCTCCACTGCTCCCCACCAACCTTCCAGCTCACGGGTAGATTTCAACCAACTCTGGCCAAGGACTACAGCACAAGGGATGGTCACTGACAACTGCGATTCTGCGAGTGTTATGGAAACAAAAGATCTAGGAGAGACTATACTATCTTCCCCCACGACAGGGAAGGCTGGCAGCAAGCTGAACCTTTGTCGGGCATTGCAGAAGTGACACAGGAGCGTGCTGAATGATGCAAAAAACAAAAAAGCTTTCTCAACCCAACCCAAGCACAAAGCCCTCCTCATCCCTCCACCCCTGGGGTTTGGCCACGATAACGAATAACTCAACAACTGAATAAAGCATGGAATCTACTCGCTGTCTTGGCAGCCCATCCTGCCTCACAGCTTGCTCAGCCCTCCCCAGGGCCTCGTCCCCACACCATCCTTGGGTACCACACAAGGGGCCACCAGCTGCCTTTCTCGGTGAGATCAAACCCTTCCCAGAGGGTACAGCGCTCAGGTAAGCACCGCCAGCCTCTCGGACAAATTCAGTGCTGTTAGAAAGATGACAGACCTCCACCAAGACCTTGGTCCTTTCCCATGGGAAAAGACAGGGCGGCAAAGCCTTGAAGTCCACAGCCCCTCCACGGCACTTCTCCCCCCAGCCAGTCCCCATGGTTATTGGAGAGGCACAAAACACAGGCCTGAGAAAGCAGAGCACCAGCCTCTCACACGCCACTGGACAACAAACAGAGAAATCCACTCCCATCATCTTCAATTGACGAGCCCGTTTTTATTTTTCTGTGGATTGTCCCAAGGGAATGGGGTAAGGCTACCGGCCTCCTTGCAGGGAGGAGGTTAAGCTCAAATGCCCTGCATCCACTTTTAACAGAAATTGTTTGCAGCACTTAATTCCAAGAAAGCCACAATTAATTGTGCTACGGTATCAGTAAACACACTGGTTACACCATTAGAGCCCATTATTTTCCCTCCAAGACATTACGTTACTACATTATTGATGCAACAGTCCGGTGTAATGAAACAGTGCTTTGCATCCTTCTTTCTACTGAACACTAAGTTCACAGTGCTATAGCACTGATGCCAGATTTGGAGGGGGGGGGGGGGGGTCAGTAGGTCAAAAATTCCAGTTAACAACCCAAAAAACAGCTGCGCAAAAAGTTAAACACCTGTCCTTAATCAAATGCAAATGCTTGGTTTTCTACTTGATACAACTCAAAATTACAGCTATTTCTAAATACTCTGCTTTGACAGCGAGTATTTTTACCTCATCTGGACAGACTATTTTCAGAAAGGCATTCGAGAGATTAAGCCAGAACGCAGTAAATTAGCAAGCAGCTTACGTAAATACTGAACTTCTTTGAAGTTAAGGGGGAAAAAAAGCAGCTATATCTAGAGGGTCACCACTCCTAACGTGGAGAGTACATATGAAAGCCAGGGAAGGAAGATTTGCCTGTGTCAAAATTGCATTAGGAAACCTAGAGAAGTTATCACGAAAGGAGCTCAGAACAGCAGATCATTCGGTCCTGTGGCTCTTACTCACTCACAGGACTACTGAAAGGAATGAAGTTTATTCGTGTGAACAATACTGCAGGAAGGAACCTCTGTTTGCAGAGCGCCCAGTCAGCAGCAATGGTTCTGCAGCGCAGAGAAAGGCCAGGAACACCCGCCACGTCTTGTGCAATGCCTGGGAAGGCTGTCCAAGAGAAGCTTGGGCTAAAATATGAAACAGTACTTCCTCTGCAATTATTAATATAAAACAGAATATTAATATAATCTTTAGAAACAGTCTCCTTCATGTGCATAACCCCAGCACATTGTTTCCCAGTCACTCCCTGCAGTATTCAGCTCCACAAACCCCCAGTACATTGCAAAAAGGAAAGGGCTCTTCAGAGTTATTTTAAATTTACTCTCTTTCGGTTTCATTTAATCTTCTTGCATCCTGGCTGTCTGCAAAAAAATTAGGCGGCTGATCAGTTCCCGCTTTGCCTCTCACTCTCTTGCACAGTGCAATCCCAGCTTCCCCTGGGTGCCTTCCTTCTGGACCAAATAACGCCACTCCAGTTGACTATCGCCGTACCAAAATATTCCCCTTGGGCCCCCCGACTTTCATTATCTTTTCTGCTATTTGCTCTATTCTTTCTCTTTCTGGAAATGAGGCTACTGAAACTGAACTAATTACTCCAGGGTCAGAGGATGTTTTATGGGGGTGCTGAATTGTTCTCATTTTTCCTTATGCCACAGCCAACACTCATGTGTTTAAATATCGACAACTATTTCAGTCTATCAGTGCAATGCCAGCAGCACTGCGAGCCTTCACGGGGAACAAGATCAGAACTTGTCCCTGTGATGCTCCTCAAGCCACAGTCAAGGGGAGAAGTAAACTAAGAAGTCCTCGTTTTCTCAACATCTCTTCCCTTAAACGCTGTCCTTACCCCCCAAAATGGATGTTTTCCCAGGGGCGCATCCAACTCGAGACCCTACCAGACCACAAACGGTGTGAATCCCACCCCTAAAGACCCCAGTGTGCCCACAACACTTTCTCACTCCAGCCAGGGATGTCTCAGCAGCACTGTCGGGAGTATGCAACACGGATTGCACAAGCTGCCCGTGGGCCTCGCAGCTCCTTTCGACAGTACAGGTCTAACTCTGCTCAGCAACTAGCTTTGTAGCCAGTTTTGTAGTTTGGGTGTGTTTGCACTGTTTGCATGAGAAGCAGCTATTAAGCAGGCAGCAGCATTCCAGGTAAACTCCCAGGGAGTCCCAAAGCATAGCCCTAGGTTGGGCAAATCACAGCCATCTAATCTCCAGGTGACAAAGGCAGGGGTAAGGGTGGTAGGGTCCCTTCCAAACGAAAACCCTGCCACGGCTGCGCCTCCTCGCTCGGAATGAAAGAGGAGTCACCCACGATAGCGGCCAACGCCTGAGCATCCAGTGCCAGCCCAAAACCTTAGAAAACGCTTTGTGACTCACCAGCTCCAGCCTCACACCGACACAGTCTGTAATTAAAGGTGTCTCGATAGAACCTCACCAGCCCTGATAAGGCGGTGTTTTCCCACCCATCTGATAACTGACGAGTCTCTCCACAAGCCCAAGCTCCGTCTTGAGCCCTTCTCTCCCCGTGACACCCCTGGTCAACGGAGAGGAGGCAGAGCCAGCAGACATCAGCATCCCCATCTGCTATGGCGGTTTGATGGCTCTCATCACCACAGGTCTCCTTATAAAACCTGCCAATTATCCCACGCATACGCAGTTTCTATGTGCTGAAGAGAGGTGACAGCCCATATCTTTCCTGAAAATCAATTAGATTATCTGTATGCTTAAGGGGGAATAAGCTTTGGCTAGGGTATCTTTCTCTCGTTGTATTTAATCTTGCTTTAGAAGCATTCAGCCACCACAGTTTAACTGCTGATGTATGTCAGACAGCGTCGCCGACTTACCTACCTTGGCTCCCAGCTTTCAGCTGCAAGAACATTGCTACATAAGTTCAGCAACCTTTGCATTAGACAGGTGTTTATCTCATTCCTACATTTAAACCTGTAAAATAGTTGAAATTACTCCTGCTTGTCTTACCCGTGGTTCACCAAACATACTCTTTAAGATGGAAGGCAAGGCATCACATGCATTCACACAGGTGGGAATTTTTCATTAAAAATAGTCTGCACGTTGCTGGTGTCTACCCCTGCATTCACTCAGCTCGCAAACTGTTTTCACTATCTGATGCACAAGGCAATTTTTTTGTGAGCACGGTGGCATAATGAAGAACTATTTAATAGGTAAAGCACAATAACAAAGCAGCAGCAGGTCCTAACTACTGAGAGACGGCTTGTTTGGGGTTGGAGGTTTTTTCCATGTTAAAGGAATTGCATATTTTGAAACACCTCCTCCTTACTGAGAGCATGCCAGATAATTAAACTGAAACTCTTATTTTAAAAATCTAATTTACTTTTGAAAACATACGCTTCTGGACTATTTTTAGGATTTTTCTTATGTGGGCCAGCGAAAATAGGCTAGCCAGTTAGCATGAGGGCTTACAGGCTGCACTGAGGGGTCTTTAAGCTGAACGCCATGAATCAGTAAAACAATGAAAAGAAAAAAAACTTTCAACTTAGGAATAAATACCTGCAGTGAGGTACTGATACTGACCTCTAGTTTTGAAAAAGCTTATTTTTAGCAAAACTAAATCTGGGCCTACAGCTTTGACTGAGGAGTTTCTTTAATTTGTTGCCAAATGCGAGAGCTCGTCCTGGTGTTTGACGGGCTGCCCTTGCCACCAAAATCAGTGGGAATGTTGCCCAAGCAAGGACTACAGGATTGGGTTTAGCAATACATTTGGAACACCTTGTATCATACATCGCTCCACACAAAAGGTACACTAGAGAAGTGAAATAACATCAGTACCACAAGGATAATTTTTCTGAAGTATTGAGTTTTGCGACCCTTATTTTATAAACATCACAGCATCAGAGGTACCTGCATCTAGCTCCTAGCAATTTTGTTCACTATACTGCAACCCAGAGCAAAATAATCTACCTACCCAGACTTCCAGTGAATGATTCAGTGAAACTAACTTTTGTGATATGCTGGCATGCAAAAAAAAATGCCCCTGTATTACAAAAAAATCTTCTCAGCATCCTCCACAAAAAGCCTCTCAGTGGGTACCCAAAATGACTCCAACCCCTGCAATCTCTCTCCTTTCTGTTGGCAGCACTTCCCACCAAAGGGCTGGGAGTCCAGCATCAGTCCCAGGGCAGCTGGCCCACCTCGCCGGTGGCAGCTTCCCTTGCTACCGGCTACGTCCTCTGCTTTCAGGTGACAGAGAAGCGAAGGTTCTTCTCCTGGGGTGAAGGACCTGCAGCCTGGGGAGTGGATACAGCCCACAGCCCCACAACCTCTATTTTTCCAAATCCCCGCTGGATAACATCCCGGAGAGGGGCTTGCAAGGCTCGCTCAGCCCTCTGCAAGGAAAAAATGACCTTCCCCAACTTTAGCTCCTCGTTCACAGCCAAACACAATATATTAGCAAAGGCACTACAGCCCAGCAGTGTTTATCCAAGACTACCATGGGGCCACAGAAACTGCGAAACGCTGCAGGATGCAAAGTTTCCTCCAATAATCTGACTGCCTTGAAAATGCAAATGCATTCACCATACCTCTGCTGCAACCCCAGCCCTGTTCAATTCCCCCACCTGGGAGCAATATTTCATAGCAGTGCAATTTAAAAGCAGGGTGTTTTTATTAATTTTAAAGCCTCAGACTCTCACAGGTCCAGGTGCTACTCCACAGCACTCGAGGACAGAAATCCGGTCCTTGAAGAGGCCTCTTCTCTAATCTTCTCGGGGGTTCCTGTTCGCCTGCTCACTCACGAGCCTGTCCCAGGACCTTAACAGCCGTGTGAAGCCCACGAGCTGTTCACATGAGCAAGATCTATCCACGTAAGGGCTCTGGGAGCACACTGCAAATTTGCTGACCCAAAGGTATTACCCATCCCTCCCAGCTCGGCTGCAACGCCTCCATGCACTTCTATCTCCTGGTGAGCATCCCGCCTCCCACGCATCCCGCAGCACTGATCCCTCCCTGCACTTTCGCTTTCAGCTGCCTTACAACACCGCGGAAAAAGAGCTTATACCCATCTCTTGTGCTTCCACGTATCTTTTGAAAGATCCCAGTATCAACATCCATTACTGCCTTAAGCGCAACGGTAGGAAAAGCCCCGTCCCCAAGCGTCACGCCAGCAAAGTTCCCACCAAGCGGATCTGTTATGCTCACGGACAGTCAGCCACGCACCACCACGCACGTAGATTTACACCAGGTCTGCGTGACAGCCGCCCAGACCACAATCTTTCAACAAGTAGGATGCCACTTAACACAGTGCTTTTAAATGGCCTGGAACCGACCAGGGTGAACAAGTCCTTCCTCACCTCTGCCAGCTCAGTTCAGCAGGGGCATAATCACCTGTCCTGAGGACTGTTGGTACGAGTGGTCTAATTTTCTCCCTGTTCCCTATTACCAATCTGGTATCGTTTAAATCAAGTCAAAGCCGATTTTTTTTCCCTATCAGTGATGAGCCAAGAGAAACCCTGTGGTAAAATGCAAGTGTCCCAAGCACCTCCTCAGGCCCCAAGCTGGTCCATGTATTTACCACAGGACACCAACAGCCCTCTTACAGTACCATATTATAAAACTGCCTGGAACAATTGTTTCCAGGAACAATTACACCAAAAAAAGGTACTGCTTACTATGAACTGAGTGTAGGAATCAAGGAAGAGAATAAAATACCATCAAGATGACAGGCACCACTTGAACGGAGCCCAAGAAAATGGTCTCGTCCCATAAGCCACGGTGTGCAACTTCTTCCTCACCCACAAACTGCCATGGTAAGGGAGTGTGATGATTCAAAAGCATCCATTCAGTGTAACAGGTTAAATTAATTAAAATAACCGAGACAAGCCTCTGCAGCCTCAGCAAGGCATCGGCATAAGTGCCTGTGCCCCATCCATGCTGCTGAACTGATCCACATCGACAACGTCTCCTTGTTCTTCAGCTGCTCCCAGAAACATTACCCCTCACTCCTGCTATCAAAACGAGCCTACAGCTGCCTTCTTACCCACTCATTTCACCTGATCAGTGGCCTCCTCTCTTCTGTTTTTACAGGAGAGAGATGTAGCTTTATGGAAAAGGATGACTGACCACCAGATTATATCTCCTCACAGCCTACAACAGCAGGATTGCTGTATTACCTTCTGGGAAAATGGGAAGCTTACGTGCTGACAGACAAATGTGGCCACGCTGAGCCCACTGATAGAAACCCTTTGTTGTAGGAAATCCCTGAAAGCGAGGACAGATCAAGAGCCACATTTGGCTGGCACAGTCCTCTAAAGTCTGTGTTTTTTTTCAGGCTGTCCAACTGAACACCTCTGGCAAAGTAACCAGAGGTTAAGCTGGCCACAAAAGCTCTGGGAAAATTTTGACTCCATCTGTATGTCCTTTAAAATCTTTAAAATACTTAGCAGGTACATAACAATTATAATTACAGATTTATATGGAGCTGGTGCAGTTAAGTTGCTTTTGGTCAGGAAGAAAACAAGGACAAGAGCAGAGGAAGAAAAAAGTCCCTAATTTTCCTTACACCTTACTGAAGCCTCCTATGCCTGGGGCAAAGGAAAACACCCTGCAGACAGAGCCACGGGTGGGAGCGCTGGGACAGAGGGACTGGCAGGACGGCACCACTGCCAGGGCTGAACGACAGCCCAGCCTGGGAGACTGAGAGAGGCAGCAGCAAAGTCTTGAAACTGGGAGGAGACTGGAAAAGCGAGCAGGCAATGATGCACGCCATGAAGACCATACAGGAGATTTGGGAGACGAAAGCATTGGAAAAAAAAATCAGCCCACGATGCCGAGCAGCTGCTCATTTCTCTGCCCAGCAGCTAATGCTAATAGTTCATGTTAAAGGAGATAACGGGAGCAGTCCTCCGTCCACCGGGCTCCAAGCATCTGCCTCGGCCCCTGCGAGCGCGCAGAAAGCCAACCTGCTCGGGGACGCAAACGGTGGCAGCGCTGCTGCTCCTCATCCCCGCAGCGAGAGCGCACGTCCTGGCGATGAACTCCCTCATCCATCCCCTCCTTGGTTTTTCTGTACAGCCTCTACTGGGCCAGCAGCAGAGCTATTTTGGGTGGAAGCTGCTAGTTTCGGTGAGGCGTCTGAAAGGAGCCCCTGCTCTTTTTGCACTACGTGTTGGCCAGAGGAAATCACTCCGGGCGGATGATTTAATTCCCGGCACCCACACGTTCCAGGAAACTGCTCTCTTCTCTGGTGTCATCTAATGGAGCACGGCTTTCTCCTTTCACACCTTCACTGGGGGTAAGGTGGGGGGAAGACCATAAAGCTTTCCTCTAACTTCTGAGAGAGGAGAACTTGGTCCCTGTCCAGGACAAGGGAGAAAAGGCTCAGGCTGCAGGTGTCCCCAGCCGGTGCACCACTGGGTATTTACCCCAGACAACGTGGAAGATTTCTGACTGATAACCAACAGCTTGGTTTGATACGCACTGCACAAACGCCAACACGTTAACCATGCTGCCTTTTTCACTCAAAGTAACTTTGGGCAGCTACGGAAGAGAGATCACCTGCTGTAGCATTAGGGAAAGGCGCAAAGTTGTCCCTAATGCTCACCTGCACCTTGTGTCAGCTCACAGGAGGGTTGAAAGACTACATGAAGCCTGTTGGCGTTCAGCAAAAAAGTCAGGAACCCAATATACTGCTATAATTATGCTGTTATTCCCCTAACATGCTCCCTGTATATACAATCGTATTTCCCAATCATCCTTCCAAAGCCTCGTTTACATCAGGAACTAAGCG
Organism: Harpia harpyja; assembly: GCF_026419915.1. NCBI lineage: Eukaryota > Metazoa > Chordata > Aves > Accipitriformes > Accipitridae > Harpia > Harpia harpyja. Next base: position 25,018,481 of record NC_068945.1, on the reverse strand, counting down.
GTATAGCTGCACCCCTAAAACTCCCTAGCGTGGCCATGGCTGTAACTGCTATTAAGGTACTTTCCAACATGACAAAGGGAATAATCATATTGGCAAACATCAGCTTTATGATTATTCTGGTATTTCTGGGATTTTTTTTTTCATTATACTCATAACTGAAACAAATTATATGAATAAAAATGTCCAGGGGGAAACAAACCTTCATCAGCCAGCCAGTCAAACCACAACCTTCTACTGGGTCTCTACTTCCCAGACCCACCATTGCTCTTTCTCAACCCTCACAAGGCAATGGAGGTCTGCAACCTGCACACACACGTGGAGCGTCCATCTGTCCCACTCCTGCCAACACCAGGTATTGAAGCAACCCACCCCATTCCAGGGAAGGAGCACGGTTTCCCCATTGCCATCCCAGCTCCCACCAGCCACGATCAAGCACAACCTTCTGCCTTTTGGGCAGGCGACTCTCCCTCCCATTCAGAGAGGGGACAAATTCACAACTTGTTCAGAGAGGCTGTGGAATTTTGCTTGGGAGGTTGTCAGGTAAGAGAATTGGGCAAAAATACACATCATTTGTTGCACCGGTACTCATGTCAACCTCCAGGCAAGGGACTCAAGCGCCCAGGAGCAGATGGGAAAAAACCTAACAGCAAAGACCTCCAAGTATAACATACAGGTGCAACTTCAAACTGTAATTTGAAATTTTTTTTTACTAGTGAAAAATACGATTGAAATATAATGGGGGCGGGGAAAGGATGTTCTTGAAACTGCAGTTAAAAAAAGCCCAGGAAAAAGGCATGAAATTCCATTTTGTGCCCAAATATTCCTCGATCATCCTAGCTGAAATAAGTTTTAGATTGATTTTTATGTTGCTCCTAAAGCTGTAACAGCATCTTGAATGGTTCAATTCCCATAGAAAGCAGAGAAGTAACAAACAGATAACAGTATGCTCGCCAGTAAAGGAAGGGTATGGGCTCTATATACACACATGTATATATACATATTTATCAGAACTTAAAAGCATTAACTGATTTGGTTAAGCTGTGCTAATATATTGGTAGTGCTCATTTGCTTGGAGTCCCTCTAGTTTGCCTGGATTAGGAGAAGAGGCTGAGGTTAAACTGAGGTTAGCTGACACGTGTCAGCCAAGCCTGACCTAATCCTGGGTTTCTTCCTAGTTGTTGTGTCTTCCTCTCTAAATAATATTAAGAACAGGAAGAAACCACAGGGACACAGTTGGGTTCCAAATAACTATTTTTAGTAGCTGCACACAAATAGACAAGGCAGAGTTGTGCACGCCGGCTGCTCCGCAGAAACCTCCTCTCCACGATCCCCGGCTCCCTGGCTGTCTCCCTCGTGGCCTCTGCCCTTCCCACCGTGAGTCCTGCCACGTAAGATAAGGAGACCCCCCCCCCAGACTGAAACAGGAAAAACCCATTTCCTAAACTCTTGATTAATCTAAGTGTTGTCCAATTCCTCCACCTGGTAAAAGAGAACCTTTATAATACAGCATAGGTGACTTTGAGCTCCTTGGACCTGCCATCCAGGCATCCCCTGTGAAAATGGAATACGTGGACTTAATCCTATGATTTGCGCTGGATCCAAGACCTGGGGAAACTTCCCAGTCATCTCAAAGCAGCTCTCAGATCTGGCCTAAAAGTAGGGGTTTGATGAGCAATAAAGAAACGAAAATAATATCACTTAAACCACAGAGGTGCCAGCTTTTACTGCCTTTCATTGAGTACACAATATTTTGCTCCCACTATTTCAAGGGAAATAACACTCGGTGCAACTGTTATAGGATGTAAAATGTGTACTGTGCTGTTCAGACGGAGCTCGTAATTGAAACATTTGAGCGCCAATGAAATCCCAAACGTAAAGTTTTTAATTTTCATTCAACCATGACATTAAAATTCTGGTTGTGCGGGGGGGGGGGGGGGGGGGGAATTGACTACCTCAGAGTGCTTTTAAGGTCTGTTCTTTCTGATATAGTAACTGGGATAAGCTCAGCCAAGATGCCAGCAGCTGCTGGCATACTCCAGCAACTTGCTCCCGACGCCACTGCCTGCTGCTCCTTTGTCATCCCTATCCCTGTCCCACACAAGGGGTTATTAAAAGGCTTATCAAGGAGATGTGCGTTGCAGGCAGCAGGCCACGAAGGACTGCCACCGCCTTCATCCACATGCCTTCAACCCCGCACGACGAATGAGCGGGCACCTGTTGGAGAGCGGGGCTCCTGTCGAGGCAGCTCTCCGAGTTCGGGCCAGACGTACCCGAGACAAGCCCAGCAGGCTGAAGCGCCCACCGAAAGAACCGGCTCAGACACCTTTTGTCTGAAGGCACATGACCATCATTTATAGGAAGGAGAAGGTTATCTTGCAATACTGATCTTATTCAGCAGCTTCCAAGATGACTGGGTATGACACCAGGCTAAAAAAACCTCAGCTGAAACCACTAAACGCTCTGCACAGCTGACGGAGAAGCCCTGAAAGGCTGGTTTGTGTCTTGCAGATCCTCAGACCATCTTCCCCAACACTCGTGTTCACAAACGATATTAGAGCAAACTCGGACTACATCACGCACAAACTCATGTTCCTCGCATACTTGCATCCCATGATCTTCACGGGTTGCCTGTTTCACTGTCCAGATAGAATTTAAGGTGTTGAATTTAGCCTGGAAAATTTTTAAAGGTGTGGCATTTTGCCTGCCAGAGAGACACCATCTCTCACCCCCAAAAAACTGCCTGCAGTTGAGGTACTGCTAGGGGGTCTGCTTTTGCACTGCTTTCCTTTCTCTCTGCTTCACTCAAATCATATTGCCATGGTACCTCCAGAAAGGACCCCGCCACCGCTGCTCATCCACATCTGATGGACCAAACCCTCCGATTTCAGTGCCTGTGTGTCCACGTGCCACCCAGCTGGGGAATGGCACCCCTATTTATCAAAACTCCAGACTACAAGACCTGTCTCTTCTCCTGGAGTAGTGCAGAGAGATGTGAGGAGAAGTCTGCTACCTATTAAGTTGCTTTATCACAGTGTTCCAAGCACTGAGTGCAGAGGAAGGATGAACTTGTGGTTATGCCACTACATAGAGACGTAGCTTCCAGCAGTCCTAGCCTACCACAGATTGCCCAAATAGTTTCGAGCACGTCAAATAATCTCTCACATCAGATCTCCCCACCTTTTAAGTGCCTGAGAAGGAAACATTTGCAACCAACCATGGAGCACTCAGACATCAAAATGGTGAGGACTATATAAACAGATACATATCTCACTGGTGAAGAAACAGGCTGATGTGTTTAATGGTTTATAATGGCTGTTTTAGTTGCCATGAAAGTACTTAAGAGCATGCAACGCGTCCAGGGATTAAATCTAAATAAACGTAAACAGCAATAAAAAATGGCTTTTATTACAAGAAGGCCTGACTCTTGTTTGCACCTGTAACTCTGAATATATATAACAGGATGCCAAACTACGTATTACAAGATGCTAAAAAGCAAACCAACATTACAGTCGTTTGTATAGAAAGCATAATGACACAGGGAGAGAGGCAAAACAAAATGGACAACTTGCTAGGGTCTGATTCGAACATCTTAGAAAAATGCCATTTGCTCGAGTCAGGAGTGAGCTACCAAGGAGATTTGCGCCAGGTAAAGCTATAACAAAATGGAGACGAACACTCTGAATCATGTCCCTGGAAAGGAGATAAATGAGGGTCAGAATGAAGTTCATTTAAATCCCCCAAGCTGATACAGAGGGAGTTAGGAGAGAGCCGCAAAACAAAATGAAAGGCTCAGTAGGAGCCTGCACAGCCAGTGCTGCAATGTCAGAAACGCAACACAGTGCCATCTGAAACCTACAGGCACAGTACCAGGACTCGAGGAAAAAAACAACGGTGGCACTCCTGGGGAAGACATGCCTGCCTGCAACAGCGCTAGAATAAAGCGCAAGGGTCCTGCAACACATGCCCCGACAGCAGATGCATTTCGAGGGGAGATTCAGCGGAGCCTCTGGGGAGGACATCCATGGCTGGAGCAAAACCGCCAGAGGAACAGAACGGAGCCGCATCTATTTACACCGGGGAGGAGGATTTGCCCCTTTCTTTTGCTCCTGCTTGGCATCCTCCTTTGGGTCTCTTATGGGAGAGAAGGTGTCTTAACACAATAGATAATTAGCTGTAATGCATCCTCTGTGGCTATAACAACTTAACAGAGCTTATCTGTAGACCTGATCTAGGCTTCCAGTTATCCTTGTTCTCCCAGTTCCCCCCCCCACCCCCCCAATATTTGCATCTCAGCTTGACAGGTATTTTGTATGTAAGCTTAATAAAAGTGTTCGCATGTGCCTGTGCACGCTTAGAAGAAGGCAGGAGAAAACCACCCGATTGCAACTCCGACTCCCCGAGACGCGGCTTGTTCCATTTTCCCTTCCCTGGCAAACAGAGGGAGCTGAAAGAAGAAACGTCAACTTTGGGATCCTGCTGTACTCATTAAAAATATTGGACTCTTCGTTTAAAAAAGCAAGGAAGAAAAAAAAATAACAATCCCCAGGAAGTTGATGCATCACCGTGTTGCATCTGTGTCAAGCTCTGGGTAAACAAGCAGCAACATGAATGAAATCTGTCCAGAAAGACTGCATTTCAGCGCCAACCACGCAATCTCTGGCCAAACCACTGCATATGTAACAAAGTTTGCTCTCGCTTGCGAGCGCTTCAGCTGCGCTTCTGCCATTTCCTGTGGAAAACTGAAGCTCTGAACGCCGTCTATCACCCAGCCCTCGCCGACACCCCTGCACCCCCCCAGGGCAGAGCCAGCCGGGGATGCTCGGCAGCTCCCTCCCCGCTCTCCGGGCCGGGCACCGCCGGGAAGGGGCAAACCCCCGCCCCTGCCCCCTCCTCCCTCCCCGGCGGCAGGTGCCGCGGCCCGGCCGGCGCCCGGGGGGAAGGACGGACGGCCGGACGGACGGGGGGGGGGGGGTCCCCGCCCCGGCGCAACAGGTGGTCAGCGGCCGTACTCACCGCTGGCGTTCTTGCCGCAGATGAGGTGCTGGTAGGGCTGGAGCAAACCCCAGAGCTCGGGGTCGTTGTTGACCGTCTGCTCCAACGCCTCCAGAGTGAAGCGGGGCGCCTCGCCGCCTTCCTTCTCCTTCTCGGCCGGGCCGGCGGCGGCGGTCGGGGGGCGGCCGGGCGGCGGGAGCGGGGCGGCGGGGCCGGCCAGCACCCGGGCGTGGATGTCGCGGAAAAGGCTCTCGGTGCCGGCGGTGAGGTAGATGGCGGCGTGCTCGTGGATGCGCAGGGCCACGCGGCTGTCCACCATCCAGCGGTAGAACTTGCCCACGGAGAAGGCCAGCCCGCAGCGTGCCGATTTGCCGCGGCTGAAGCGGTCGCCGCCGCTGCCGCTCATGTTGTAGAGGGAGAGGGCGCCGAGGGCGGCCGCCGTGCAGCGGGCCGCCAGCGTCCAGCCCAGGACGATCTCCATGGCGCTCCTCACCTCGTGCTTGGTGCACTTGGCGAAGCGGAGGCTCAGCCGCTGCGCTTCCCGGGCGATGCGCACCAGCGCCCGGCTCACCAGCGTCGAGAGCCGCGCCGCCGCATCCCGGCTCCCGGGGCTGGCGGCGGCGGCGGTGCCGACGGTGCCCGGCGCCCGCGGCTCCCGGCGCGGCGGCGGCGGCGGCAACAGCAGCGCCTCCACCTCTTCCAGGCTCCAGGGGACCTCCTCAAGGTCGGGCAGGAGCCGGGAGCACTGCTGCCCCGCGCAGTCCAGCACCTCGGAGTCTTCCGCTAGGACGGTGTTGACGGTGTCGAAGCTGTTGTGCCGACTGTGCATGGAGTCAGTTAGGTGCGGCCAGCAGCTTCCTCCATAGGGGTACGCGGGGTGCGAATCCGAGCAGCACAGCGACAAGTTGGAGGAGCGCACCGAGTCCGCCGCGCCACCATACCCGGAGTCCAGCGTCAGGTCTTCCAGCGTCCTCACCGCCGTCTTACCTCTCCGGGCCATCGCTGCACTTCATGCTGCACCCGCGGGACCCGGGCGGGGGGAGGGAGAGAACAGCGAGGGGGCGCGGCGAGACCCGCCGGCCGCAGACTGCTGCTGCTGCCGCCGCCGCCGCCGCCCCGCTCCGCCAGACGCCAGCGAAGCGGCGGTGCTGCCCGCGGCGGTGCTGCCCGCGGCCGCGCTCCCGGTCCGGCTCCGGCTCCTGCACTGCGCCGCGCCGCCGGCCCGACACCGCACCGCAGCGCAGGCCAGGCGGCGCGGGGAGGGAGGGAGGGAAGGGCGGGGCTATGCAAAGCACCTCCGTCTCGCGTCCAATGGAGCTGCGCGGGAGGGGCGGAGATATGCAAAGCGCCGCGGCCGGCGGCCAATGGGGCGGCGCTCTGCGACTGGCGGCACCGCCCCTCCCTCGCCTCCGCGGGGCGCGGAGCGCAGCACCGCACCGCGCAGCCGAGGGGCGGGAGGGGGGAGCGGTCCCGCCCCGCGCTGCTCCGCGGCCGCCGTTCCGGCCTGTCCCGGTCCCGCGGGGTCGCGTCCCGTGTCCCCCCGCCCCGGGCGGGACCCCGCCGTCCGGTCCCGAAGGCGCGGATTTTGCGCGCTGCAAGACGAAGACGCGTTAATCCGGCGCTGGCCCAGCGGTACCGCTGGCGGGCGGGTGCGGGGCGAGGCTCGGGGAGGAGTGGGGCCTACCGTGTCCCCTGTCCCTCCCGGCTGAGGAACGGCAAGGTGTGAAGGCTGTCTCTGTGACATCCGCCACCAGTGTTCCATGCACTGGAGTCCCGCTCCGGCCCTCACTGGTTTCTTTGCACCAGCGGTTTCCTGATGTTGCTGTAAACAGATGAGAGAGAGCGCAGGCACACACACAAAGAGCATGAGGCAGTCAAGATGTTTTTGAAACCGAGCAGAAACTGCCACCCAAGAATACGAGGCATCACTCGAGTCAGGAAGAGCAGCTTCCAAATGATTAAAACAAGTACAATAAAGCCCTCGGACGTTCTTGAAATTAACACCCTAACTATCACGAAGGCTTTGCCAAGCAAGACTGGTATTGGGCTTACGGTGCGTTTCCTATGCACATTAAGATTTCTTGTGCGATATACAGACAATTTATCCCCAACTAATGTATTTTAATCTTACATTGCTAGGCTTTAGCATTATTAGGAGTTGCCCGGCTAATATCCCAGGCAACAGGCTGAGAATGTATGTGCTTGTGCGTTCTGGTTTTGAAGAAATGTTATATCCTTTTAAGTGTAAAATACCAGCAAAATTCTATCCCTTTAAGGATAAAAGCCTAGCAAACACATTTCTCTATCATGCCAACAGAGGCGGCCAAAATTCTTGAGCAGACAAGGCGAGTCATGTAAGAGATTTCCCTGTCCAAGCGAGCGAAGCCTGGCGATCCTTCAACATAAACTTCCTACAGGAAAGGCACGAACGCAACTACAGGTAGGATCATTTGTCAAACAGGTTGGGGAAAACTATGACACCACTGAAAACACGGAGAGGGGGTTGCCTTCCAAATGAAGTCAAGTGCTGTCAGAAACTGGTTTCTCAGCATAGCCTTGATCCATCCACAAGTCGCACTATGCACAACAGGTTTCCACAGAAATCCTAAACGCCACCATATCCTGATAAAAAATAGCAGAGCTGAGGACAGGAGGAACCTGAACTAGAGCCACTGTCATGCTGCAAGTAAGAAGGTGAGGGCACGCTGCCGGCAGGAGCTAGTCTTTGGGCGGGGGGATCATCAAAAATGAGAGCGTATCTTGAGAGCAAAATCCTATGGACTTTGTGGCGATCCAGCTGTACGTCTCACAACAGAGCCCTCTGGTGTCTTCAGCACTTCAGTGCAGAGGCTGTTTGAAATTCACATTTCCATTTGGTATAAGGAAGGCACCACTAGGACTGAACTCCTCGGGACAGTTATTTTTCTAACAAACTCCATTCACCTAACTCTGTCTCTACGCTTTCACAAAGTGCCACAACTGCTTGCGCTGAGCACAGGTGACAGCAGGTCAAACTCAGGGAAAGTCCAAGTTTGGGAGGTTTTCTAGTAAACGGTTTGTTGGGCTTCACGGAGACACAAGGTGGGCGTCCAGGGAGGATGGAACAAGTGAACTGGGTGGTTCATTCACCAGCCTTTGTAAAAAATGGTGCTTCAGAGGTCAACACCAGCCTTAGGTGTTACATCATTTCTAGGCTACAGCATTAATCATGGATTGAGATGAACAGGAGAAATGAGAAGTGGACGGTTCTCTCAGGCTGCGCACAGACTCAGGCATTCATATTGCTGACTCAGAGCTCAGAGCCAGTTTGTACTTCAAAAGGGGGGGGGGGGTAATTCGGAAAGCAAAATCTTGGGCCTTACTAGAGATTTTGCAGTCATGATGAGATGTGCATCACTTCACACATGGCCATTTGATTCCCAGTCACGGTGCCAGTTCGGAAGACGTTGCGACACTTAGACACACCAAAGGCATGTCAGCAGCACCGGGCTGGTTTAAACTTTCGAAAGTGGCAGCGAGAGCTTTTGACTCATTTCTTCAGAAGACTAATTACCTTCTCATTGAAAGGGCTGGAAGTTCAAATCAGTACAGAATGGCCATTCTGGATCTCCGGTGATCTTTCTGCACCTGAAGGATCTTGCCTGTCCAGGTGCAGGTATCCCGGCTGTTGCATCCCAAAGCAAGCTTCAGTGTGATTTGGAAGGACATCTGAAAGTTCTCCTGAGACAGGGTGACTTCGTTCTTGAAACCACCTGGGAAAAGTCAGGATCAAACAGCTCGGATGGAAACACACCCCTGCAACATGTCCGGTGCCTGCATGGGGTGAGCTCTGGCGACAGTCCTCAGCTTTAATCCAGAAAGGGTACCACACCTCCTCTGCCCTGGGCTGAAAGGCAGGTATCTGCAGCTGTACCCCACTCTGCAGGCCTTACAGCCGGGGTCATTTGCCTATTAGACAAAAACATCCACTGCAGAAAACAAAGTGCCTTTATATGTCAAAGGCTGGGGGGGGGGATGACAATTTTCAGCTTGTTGGAGACATGGACATCAATTTTCCTTACAGAGAATTCAGACAGGGCCTGATTAAGTACCATTCCAGGATGATAAGTGCCAGCAAAAACTCTGAAAGAGGGGAAATTGAACCACATTTTTAAAAGGTGCTCAGGGCAAATTTAAGTGAATGGGAAGTTGGCATTTGTATGGGGAGAGCAGTAAGTGCCGCAATTTGCAATTCTTTCCTTCCCCACCCAGTCAACTGCCTGCAAACGGCATCTTCTTGAGAGCTGTAGGGAAAAACATGACAGCAAACAGGCTGCGGGACAGAACAGGAATGTACCTAGGATCAGGCCACTCCGTGCAATTTCTGTATTCCAAATTCAATGTGCCCCACTGCAATAACAGCTCAGATCAAAAGCAGCATTTGCAGGATCTCCCAGTGCTATCTCCGACTGCTAGGAACAAGCAGTGAGCCTTATGAGGGCCTTGCTTATATTGCTGGGGAAGTTGGAGTGCTAATGTTTCTAATCACAGGGGGTTAATTTACAAAGCAATGCTGTAATCCTGTACCTGTAAAGCAGGTGTGAAATGCATGTCCCTGGCAGAGGAGCCTTTGGGGCTGCAGCATGTGTACAGTCTGCTGTGAAGAAGACGTCCATCAAAGAAGGAACCAACCGAGTGCTAGTATCAGGTAGCATCATCCCTGCAGGGCCACTGGGCCACTGCTGCCAACTGTTTAGACAAGCAGGCTCAGGAGATGACTCTGGTGTTGCTCTTCGAACACGTACAACACCGAAAGGAGTGGGGATGAGTGATGCAGTGAGGCCACCGGCTCACTAGCTGGAAGGGGGGCACTGGTGGTGCCTCCAGGAAGGACACACGACGGCCGGATGCCACACCACGTCTTTTTTTACCCGATCAGCCCCATCCTGCTGCTTTCAGCATCTAGCTGCATTAGGACCCTCAGCAGGAGCTATTGCCCCAAAGAGAGGCAAGGTTCAGCGGCTCAGCTGCTCTTCTTGCAGACACTAAGGAAAAGGGCTGCCCCTGAATTCCAGCCAGCTATTGCTTAGCCAGGGGCAGCCGCCCAGCTGTACTCCTCCGCTGTGCAAAAGCAGCAGCTCCTGCCTCCCACTGAGCTCAAAACCCTTCCCGACTTTCTTCCTGCAGTCCCCATGCGCTGAGAGTGGAGGTCTGTTAGAGACGTGTAGACTCGTGCCTGGCGTGGAGGGGAGCGATTACCTGGCATTTCTCAGAAGTCACAAACTGGGGATGGTCAGAGAAACTGCCAGCCAAAACCAAATCTCACCACATATAACGAAGCTGTGGAGCCCATGGCCATGGTACAGTTTGGAAGCCAAGAGCATAAACGATTTCAGAAAGAGATCTGACAAATTCCTGGAGGCTAAGGCCACTGGTAACTATTAAATATAATGATGTACATACAATCTTCATCTCAGAAAGTTTCTCAACAGCTGTTTGCCAGAAATGGGGAGGTTATACCAGGGGAAGGAGCACGTTGTAGTCGCTCAGTTCCTTGTGGCTCTGTTGTTGGCGGCTGTGCGAGACGAGATACGGGACCAGAGCCCCCAGGGCAGTCCTTTGGCCAAGGACATTACCACCAGTTCGCAAGTGCAGCTTGATTCAGAGGTCTGCACAGCCAAAGCAGCAGTACTTACTGTCTTTACAAGATGTTGGATCTTGTCCTTTGTTCTAAGGAAGGATCAACTGCAACCTCTACATGAATCCTGACAGGTTTTAATCTCTTCTTTTCTTAAAACCATCCATGATGAAGATTCTACAACTTCCCTGGATGCTCTGTTTCTGAGTCCAAGTAATCTTACTGCTTGAAACAGCCTTCCTAACATCTAAACTTTTCTTTGCTACAAATGTAAAGAATAAAAAGATGCTCCCAAACCTTTTTTAGTGGACTGGACTGGCATCTCTGTCTCATTTTATCTTTGGCATTACTAAAAGCGTATCTAGAGCCAAGCAGAATACATATACAGGTAGCCCCCAGCCAGCAGATGTAGGTGCTTCTCACAATTCGCTATACCACTCCAAAAAGCATAAGAGCGTTTGCATGCTTTCCGTGCAGTGAGATAATACATACATACTACGTTTTGATCAGAACTAAAAGAAACAGGAATAGCAGGCTTCCCGGAGGACAAAGGAAAGACTCTGTTCAGCCAGTGGTAATTTCCATTCTCACCCAAGACACAACAAACCTGCGTAAGGGATATATGCATGGGTATATGAGAAAACAATGTAAAGGTGAAATCTAAAGCGACAAACGTGCTTGATATCACCGGTGGCTGTCGAGTTAGCCAGCCCTTTACTCTTCGCTTAGGAGGATGTCCAGCATAAAAATGGTTTAAGTTACTCTACCGTTTAAGGTAATTGCTTCTCTCTATCACCACTGAAATCCTCTTCCTACTTGGTGGTTTGGCAATGACGGTTTTGCCTCCTCAAGGAATGGAGCGCTCAAAGAGTTGTTGGCTGTTTGCGGGGTCTCAGCCCCACAGTTAGGCAGCCGTGCTTGCTGCATCCTGATGCTGCGAGGAGGTGAAAAGCTGGGTCTGGCGCTCACTTGGACCCTGGCGTGCCACGCAGTGCGTCTGCTCTCTCCTGGGGGGGGTTGTATTTGTCAGTCCTTGTTTGCAATTTAAGAGTCAGTCCTGGTTTTAAAAGAAAAGAATTATTTGGGGGCTTTAAATATGATTCTTCATGGTATTGTAGTCCACACATAGTTTTACATGCAATTTTAGGTGGTACAGGTTCTACAGTATGACCTTTCTCTCTGGCAAACCTGCAAAGGGAAGGGTGGGAGAAGGACGTGAGCCATGCTCTCCACTTTCCCCACTCATGGGGATTTCCTTTAAAAAGGGAGGGGAAAAAAAGGACTACAGAAGGTTATCTCAAAATCCATTCACACCTCTGCTTCTTGCCAGTACTTAAGGCTTACTTACATTTCTGCTATTAAAAAAGCATGATGTCAGTTAAGCCTATTCCCACATGGCGCTACTTGACAAGGAAGAAAAGTCCCAGGTAAAGACTTTCTCAATTTCCCCATCTAATGCTTTTTTTTTTTTTTTTTTAGAGGGGGCATTTGCAGACGAATGACCTTGCCATCCATGTGGGAGACCTCTTCCGTACCACAAGCTCCCAGCCCCACCATGCACGCTGCCACAGCCGAGGTCCTGCTCCCAGCATCTCCTATAGCCTCCCTCGCTTTGCAGAGCTCACTCGGTACCACACCGACTCGTGGGTGGGTGGGCAGCGGAACGAGGAGCCCCCAGGCTGCGGGGTCAGCCGGTGCCATCTTTGCAGGGAGCAGCTCTTCCACCACCACCTTCCAGCCCACTTCCAGGAGAAAGGGCTTTGCATACAAGTTCCCAACCTCACTCCTTTCTCATTTAAGCAGGCAAGGATTTTTTCCCCTTCCCCCCCACAATAATTGGGGAAGGCATTAGTGAGCCGCTGGCCTACACAATTGCAAAGCATAATTAAGATAAGAGACTAATACAATTCCCTGATATTAAGTAAGAACATTCTATTTGTAGGCAAACCACTAGAAAAGCACACAAAAGAAGTAATTTTAATATGAAGGGCTTTTTTTCCTCCAATAATTTATCCCTTAAAAATAAGAAAACAAGAAAATAGACATTTTGGCACAAGATAACATTTAAGGAACTGAGCAGTCTTGTGCCGTTCCCTTTCCTTTGTCCCAGCACTTGCAACTTCTTTTGCAAGTTTTCCTCGCAGTTCCCTTCAAAAACTGATCAAAGCTCCATTTTTTTTTAACATTACAGCATTCTGTTCATTCCTTGACTGACCAGAAGAATTGCTGAAATGCCCATAAATAAATTAGCAAAAAAAACCAAACCTCGCCTCAAACCTAATAAGAACTAACTCCAGAAAAACTCATATTGCTGTCAGCGCTTTTCTTTGCAGAGATATTACATCACTGTAGTCTACCAGGTTCAACAACAAACTATATCTTGATACATGGGAGACACAAGGGAGCATTCTTGCTAGAAGTTTATATTAAAAAAAAAAAAAATAAAGAAATTAAACTGTAAATAATACAAACCTCTTTTTTTTTTTTTTAAGATTCATAGTAATTTTTTTCAGATTAACAGTAGAGCGCACCGGGCAATGAGAACTGACATTTCCCAACTCCATCACGAGGTGTGTTTCATCACCTGTTTCGTCATCCCATGGGGCCCTGACATGGCACAGCACAGTCCAGCATAGGAACCCTGGTGACTTGGAAATGGAGGGTGCAGCAAGCTGGGAAAGGAAAGGCCAGCTATTCACTTTGGGGAATGTGGTTACACAAGGTTACGATCGGTTTAATAAAATTGAGGACTCGCCCTGCAAGGGCCGTGGGCTCCATGCGGGAGCAGACATCTCCTGTGAACCCGCCGCAGCTTTTGAATTGAGTGACTGTGTTTTCAGGAATTAGAAAGTTATTATAGACCCCTGATTTCACACACGGTGAAGGCGTGAGCAAATGATAAAATATTTGGGGGAAATCTCTCCCCCTAATCGATCCATAATCCCCACTTTCTCCACCCTCTCCTCCTCTTTCTCTGCCATTGCTCGGAGTAGACACACTATTTATGGTCTGCACGGGGATTATGCTTTACCCACTTTATCCAGCCAGCAACCTACTGGAGTTTCACGTACATTAAGAAATATGAGCTACCAAATTGCCTCTTCCAATTTTTGTAGTTTCAAGTATTTCTTGCATTTGCAGATGCCTAAAGGCTCGGGAAGCAAGCACTACAGAAGCAGGGGGAAGGGCTGGGAGCCATTTCTGCTTCACATTGCAAGCTCTCAAACGACCTGTATTTCATTTAGAAATCTGCCAAAACACCTTTCCAAACAAGCAACTTTTTCTCTTTTCAGAGTCCCCTGTTGGATATCTTAATATACCTTGATGCCAGGCATACGCTGATGCCAGCTGCAAAGGGAAAATAACATTTCCAGTACCCAAAGCAGGGGCTGGGACGTGCTCGCACTTGACAGCTGCTGGATGCTGAAGGAGGATGTAAATACAGGACAGGAGTCCACCCCAGGCCTGGGAGGAGGTGTGGGTTAAGAACACACATCGTTTTATCCTGTAGTTGCAAGGACTGTGGAAGGGAAAAGCTAATGACACACTTAGCCCCTGCTTCTGTCTCCTGTGGACAGGGCTTGTGTGCAGGAAAGTGCCCATAAGTAGCCGTTCAGCGTATGCCGCCAACATAGGCATGAGCTGGTGGGGCCCAGTTTGTAAGCACAGATGGTTTAGGCCCTATTAAAGACTAATTTTGTGATTTTTTTTCAACGGAGTTTAAGGCAGTAAGATAAGCTTCTCCACAGACTCCCAATGTGCAAAGTCTGTTACCCCCAAGCACAGAAGCTCTGTGATGTTGGCGACAGCCCACCGCCTTTGTCCGGGTTCAGATCTTAATTTCATCTCAGTGTTAGGAAGCCCCGGTATTCTCGCACCTCGTCACGGAGCTGCGGATGGGCTGGGAGGGATGGAGTTGTCACAGGTGGCCATGCCAGGCTCCCCAAACCCCCTTGGACTTGATGAGAGAGGGGGTGAGGAAGGACGAGACCCATTTCCTTGGGCCACCGGAGAAAGCGGCTGCAGGAGAGGTGAAACTGCAGTGAGTCAGTGGAGAAAGGAGCTGCCAGGGCAGATATCCCAGACCTCAGTAAGGCTCCAGTCAAATCTCAGTGATGGGATTTCCCAAAGAGAAAAGACAACTGGCAGGGGGAAGACACAGACACTTCCCTTTTGCACCCACCTCCGCGTCGTTGTTGCGGTGACCAAAGGAAAGAGAAATTGTTTTTTTGGAAAACCACATGGTCTGTATCCTTCAGCAGCCATGTGCTTTTGGGCAGGTACCCCCTCCCAGGGCATGGGTCTCCGGGGTGGGCACTGATCCCAGAGCCACAGCGGGCTGACCCTGCACAGTCCTATCTGAGTGGAAAAGAGAAGGCTCATTTTAGTGGCGGGGCCAGGACATGCCAGCCAGAGTCCTGCTCTGGGCCTCCAGGGACCCAAATTCTCTCCCTAGTCCCATCACTGCTGTGGAGCTTAACAGACCTGGACAAATCACTTCATGTCTCTGTGCCTTTATTTCCCAGCTGTAAAATGGAGATAATTATATTGACCTTCTTCATAAAATGCCTTGCAAATGCTAGACAACAGCTAAGTACTATCATGATTATTGTATAAAATAATCCATTATAGCCTCTGGATGCTGGAGAAGAAATGAATGATGGCTGGAATCCACATAAACACTGCGTTAGATCAATGCAGGCACTATTACAATGTTGATCTGGTCTCCTAGTGCGCGTTCCCACAAATCCACATGGGGATGAAAAATCCAAACATATCTCTTGGCTGACAACTGACTGAAGCTATGTTACAGGGAAGAAGAAAAATCTAACCTCATTGCACAAACCAAACTACATAGTTCCTGCTTTGATCACAGAAGGAAGAAAGTTTTTTTGGCCGAGTTTTCTGCATATGAAAAGAATTGTTTTCAGTTTGGTTTTGGGGTTATTTTTGCAGATGAGCCATCTGAGTTTGATATGAAGAAGGCACCCTACCGGTGCATTTAAATGTTTAACACTATGTCAAAGTGAGGCACTCATCAGCTTTAAAAATTAAAAGCTGTCTGGGAAAAAAAGCACTGTCCCATTTGCTAACAATGGGAAAGAAACATCCCAAACTAACCTCCACGCAAGCTCAAACATCTCCTGTACTCCATCTAGCAAAGAGGCAAACGAGAACGATTTCAAGGTTTTTCTAGGAAAGCTTCAGAAGAAACCAGCTTAAATCTATGCTGCACTAAAAGCCAGCCCAAAGCCACTTGCTACTTTGTGGTTGAGAAACCGTCCGCTTCCAGCTCTTCCTCTGCACCCTGGTCGTCACCAGTCAATGCCAATTAAGGCGTTAGAAGAGCTACCCACAAAAGCAAAATACACTTAACCATACTCAAACAGAAATGCATTGATTTCTTTCTTACAGTGCCACAAGCCGTGTGTTTTTAACAAGGGTGTGCGGCAGAGGTGCTTTACCCGCTGGTGAGCAGAGAGCAGTTGCATGCCGCAGGCTTGTGCCAGGTGGTGGGTACCAGCATCTGCTGTGGGTACCCGCATCTGCAGTGGCCCCACACCGCCCAGCTCCCATCCCAGCAGGCACAGAGCTGCAGGATGGTAGGCGCTACTCTGTGTTTTCCAAAGTCCTACAGTGAGGAAGGAGAGGAATAGGTTTTCTTCTAAAAAGAGACCAGCGGAGAAGCTGGCTCCGCAGCCTCAGCAGTCGCAGGATGCTGCGCTCACTGCACAGCACCACTGGCTCGAGCATCCGGATCGGCATGTAGGAGATGGACTCCCTGGGGTCAGCATCTGTACACTACATCTGTGGTAACCTCACCAAGCACAGCAAGGTCGGCGTGGTAGCTCTCTTGAAGGACAAGCTCATCAGGGTTCACATGACATGTCACTTCAGGGAACACACGCAGCTTGCCACAGCCTGGTTCCTAAGTACCAAGGTGGCTATTACAGTCCTTCCCAGGGCATTTCAGCTGCTGCCTATGGCTTTTCCAGAGTTGCAGAGCACAGCACTTAACTAATCTCCTAATTACAAACAGAAGGCTTCATTTTAACGTGATACCTTCCTTTGTTGTACACTACGTTTTAAGCCTCATAATGCATTTCTTGAGGAGACCTGTTGTTCCTGGTATATTCTCATCCTGCAAAGGAAAAATACCCCAATGACATACCAGCAGATAGAAGGACTATGTATCTCAGTGAGGCTTTTGATCGCAATAACCCATCACCTTATACAAAACAGCCTATAGCCCAATCATCCCCCAGAACAACAGGTTTGGGGGGGGGGGGGAAGTCCAGGATTCACATTTTCAGTCATGTGGCCCAAAATCAGAAGCTCAGCCTGAGATTTTGTAAAGATTTCTTTTCCCCCTCAGACATCACTTATTCCCCTTGGTCTCAGCTGCTGCTTTAAAAAGCCAATTCATCCAAGGTGGGGTGGGAACCATGCACAATATTGGACAGTTAAAATCTGCCACATTAAAAATATTGGGGTGCTTTGTCTGCATACATCCAAGCATCTCTGCCCAGTGAAGGCACCGAGTTCCTGCTCCGGATGTGTAGAACTCATTTATACAGTGAAATACTTCTCCTGCCATAGTCCAAGTTTCTTATTCGAAAAAGAGATGACATTTATTCAGTTGGTAAAATAAGCCGGCAGCATATATTGTGGCCCTTTCACAGCTTCTGGAAGAAAGCTCAATATACACGTTCTTACTGATATAAAAGCTTTTCTGCAGTCACTGGCAGAAGTATTTGGAAAGGCTTTCAAAATACCCGTATCGGCAAGATGCATATGCCCGATTTCTGTTTGCATGGCTCAGACTGTAGAAAGCAGCCGTCACATAAAGGAGCAGTAAAAAGGCCTTTAGTTACATGTTAGAAAACAAAGTGATTGCAACAAGATTTTAAAGTGGCTTTGCTAATGGGAGCCAGGCAGCTAATGTCAGTCCTTTCAGTTGTTTGACAATACCTAAACCAAGAAATTCAGATCCAAAGGCAAATAAAATAACCCGTGCTTCACACATCCAATCACTGGCACAGAAAATCTTCTGTTCCCTTGGGTGAGTTCCTGCCCCAGCCCAGTAATCCCAGCCATGCCAGGGCACCAGCTGCACCACAAATGGCACCAGGGAGCTGAGCTGGTGGGAAAAATAACGTGGAGAAAGCAAAAGGGGAAGGGGGAGGGCATGAGCCCCGCTCTGTGACATGGGTCGGTGCTAGAACAGCCCTACGCGTGGACACAGCCAGCTTAGGAGAAGGGTAGAGAGGCAGCAAAGGCATAAACCTGCACCGTCAAAGACAACATTCAAAGCCATAGCACTAGCACAGCCGCTTCTTGGAAAGCCATAGCCAGAGTGCAACTTCTTCTTGCAAGGCTATCTTCTCAGTACAGCCAATTTTGGTCCCTCCTGTGATTTCCCAGGGTCAGGCTCGATCACGGTTGGAGGCTGGAAAAGAAGAGCGCTCAAGGGAAACATCACACATGCATCCAGCCTCGTGGCCATCCTCTCAGATCCTACCTTTACACACGTGCAAGTGACTTTGTTGCCGATGTAAAAAATTTCTCTCCGTAATCATTTAATCCCAGCTGTTCCCACAGCAGCAATTTTTTCATGAAGAGGTACCCTTGCCATACCGGCTTGAAGTATGAGACTGTTTAATTGAATATCTGATTTCTGGCAGTGGCTGATCTCGGCTTCTTCTGAAGAAATCTTAAATATGCTCTGTGACACATGCTACTGGGCAGCAATATGTTGTGGAGGAAGATTTTATTTCAAAGATGACTAGGGCTCAACATGTTTTTGAGTAGATAGGATAAACAGTGTAATTGCGCATCTATTTTTTCTATGCAAGTGCCTCGACCTGACATTTCCAAAATTTAAATGCTCTAAGCACTGACCTTGGGGCAGCTAGGAAAAGCTAGATTTTTACAATTTTCTCAACATCAAACATCTTTTGGCTGGCACCTCTAAAAATGAATGCACATGGAAACCTAGAGGCAAGTAGTTTAACAAATTTGAAAATAGCTGAGTAACCTCCCCCCACCCTGCTAATGCTGCAGAATTATTTCTATTTCTGTGAAGTGAACTGGAATATTTTTAACTCTCATCCTTCATTGAGGCTTTGCCCCTCCTTGATTTTGTATTAAGGCAGAGAGTACTCAGTCTTTTCTCATTGTCCACTGTTTGATATCTTCCTGCCCTAATTCTAGATTTCACAGGCTCCAATTTTCATCTTCTACCAAATTCTACAACACATTTTGTCTGATATACAAATACATATACATATAAATATATATCACATTTTTGCATTATCCTTCTCATGAGGAAACCAAGATAAATGCCATATTCAAAGCAGTGCTGATTCTCCAAGTAATATTAGGTTTCTCTGCCCTGTATTGTGACCAAGGGATTTGTTTCCTTTTTGCTTTAACACAACTGCACACTGGGTTTCCACCACTGACATACCTGCCTTCTTCCCAGGAGGCTGCCGCTAATTCCATCACAGCCAGAGAAGAGAGCAGTGAATATTGTTCCTGACAGGGTTATTACTTTGTGCTTAGGATGCTGAAATATTTAGAAAAATTATTCCAATTTTGGTGTTTATTCATATGGTATGATATTACTGTTCACCTTTACTTACTTTGCCTCCACAAGCGACACCACACTCTGCCATTAATCCTGTGTGACAGGGCTGCTCTGCTGCCCATGTTGATAGCATCTGTACGAAAGGAGGAACAGATGATCAAACCACACATAAACAGACTCCAGGGCTAAAATTAAGAATAGTCCTTCCAATGAAATGATAAAGGTTTGGAAAGAGTTGACACTTTTATAATGTACTGCTGATAAGACAAAAATCCCACAAAAGCTTCTCGGCTGAAGAGTATATGGAGGAATGCTGAAAGTCATAATACACCACTCTTTTAGAGCATCTATAAAGGATCCAGCTGCTGAGAGCTGTGGTACTAATGAAGAACTTTTTCTGCTTAAAAGCTTTTCAGTTTAGCAAGTTCTGCCTCCAACTTACCCAGATGCTGTAGGCAACCAGAGAAGGGCAAATAATAGAATTCCAGTTTGATCCCAGTTCTGAGGAAAAAAAAAAAAAAAAAAAAGGAAAATAATAGTTTGTGGGTGAAGCAAACATTTTATACAGTCTGAACATTTCAGCTTTGAGCCTTTCAAACTTCCAAACTGAACCTGAAGGATTTTGAAATAAAGTGTGGCAAATCATGTTGAAAGGACTGGTTCAGCTGCTTTGAAGTTTGGGTGCTCATTTCTCCCTCCTTTTGTGCATATGAACAATTTGACTAAACTGACATTTCAGTCTCCAAAGTGACATTTTCTTTCCAAGAAAACTTTTGGCCAACAAAATGTCATCTTTTCATGTAGCAAACAGATAGAAAGAGAAAGCCCTCCAATTTGTATCCCTTTGTCTCCAACA
The DNA here is from genome assembly GCF_026419915.1 of Harpia harpyja. NCBI lineage: Eukaryota > Metazoa > Chordata > Aves > Accipitriformes > Accipitridae > Harpia > Harpia harpyja. The sequence continues at coordinate 24,998,426 of NC_068945.1, read as the reverse complement.
CATCCTCAAAAGTAAAAATGAGATGTGAAACCCAAAACCCATCACTTTGGTCAACGTGAAGTACATAAAGCCAAAGCAAAGTAATGATGTTACAGCTTTATGTTTACAGTAACTTCTGACTACTGGTATATCTACTTGCTAAGCTGAGGTGGAAAACCCCCACGCTCCAGAAGGTAAATTCAATATAAAGCTCTTCTTTAAATATTAATTCATATAGATCCTCCCTCCTGTGTAAGAAGCTTCCTGTTGTGAAGTCCTCAGTGAAGAGCTGGGCAGAACAACTGTTGCAAACACCATCCCCACCCCATCCTATCCTTCTCATTGCATGGCATCCTGCACCCCGGAACAGCTGGGGGTGCAAGGACAGGCTAGTGTAGCCGTCCCCCTCGCTGAGGAATGAGAAAATCAGGAAAGTCCCCAATGGGGAGAGCCCCCTGAGACCCATATAACTCTAGGGACCATGTCCCTCCTGGCCAGATGTGGGCAGAGGTGAGATGCAGCCCCGGGCGGGCACACTGCTGCTCAGTGCACCCTGAATAACTCTTCCACCGCTGCTGCGCTTCACTGGTGACATCCACTGCAGCACCTGTCTCAAATGTAACAGGCCTGAAAGCAGCCAAGTGGCTCTATTTAAAGCTAAAGAGGAAAGTGCAAAGCTTTGAAGTCAGAAGGCATATAATGAATTCAGTAAAACTTTGTATTTCAAAGCCAGTTCTATTTGCAGAAGCCTTCTGCCCAGAGAAAAGCTCGAACATGCACCTCTGACAGGAGTCAAAAGAGTTGAGGGAAACAGATCTCGCTGAGGATGTTTCACATCATCCGTTCCCACAATATCTGAAATGTCACTTTGTAGTGGAGCGGCTTCCGTCCTTATATCAATTACAACATTTACATCCAGCGCCCCCGGGGTTGCTGGCATTTGAAGCGACTGTCCAGTCCAGTAGCTCCCAGCAATTTCTAATGAGATATGCCAATAAGACATCACTGCTTGTCCCTCCTAATGGTAACTATGAGCTCTCTGGATCTTTCCCTTAAGCCACTGTCTTACTTATCCCCTTATTGAGGATTATTGATCTTCCTCTCTCCCCTTGCCAGCACGCAGCTTTTAAGCCACAAATCCAGAGATGGCTCCATCCAGGAGGACAAGGGGTGGTGTGATGTGTGGCCCTTTCACAGGCCCGTGAGCCAGGTTATCGTCGCAGGCAGCAAATGCAAACCCACCCCTTGGGCAGAACCAGCAACAGAGGCAGCTTCTCCCAGCACCATCTCCCCAGAGCATCCATCAGCCGAACTGGTTTGCAGCACGCAACTAGGGCTTATATTTCTGCAGCAAGGCAAAAAAAGACATCATGTAAAGCTCGGAACAAGACTGTTTAAGAATTCCCTCTGATATCGCTAGTCTTTCACACAGCCCGTAAGAGCCATTAAAATTCCGTCTGATAACTGGCTTCCCGAGAGCATGAGAGCCAGGCGAGACCACGCCAGCCACAGACTCTACCAGTATTTCTCCTGGCTTAAAACAGACCCTAAAATAAGCCTGGAAGTCATCTGTGAAACCAGCCTATGTCACAGACTTTGAAGACTAGTCTGCATCACACGGAAGCCAAGAAAAGCAGAGGTCATTCCCCTGGGAAAAGGGTGAAAACCATCACTGGAAGCTTCTACCAGCCAGCTGCCGGGGCAGCCGGAGGGTCATTGGCCATGACCACCAGCCCTAGCAGAGCCTGGAGCTGTGTGAATGCTGACTGTCCAGGGGCAGCATTTCCCCAGGTTTCTCCCCAGGTGCACTGCTGGTGTTTACAGACCTGGTGGGATCATCGCTGCCTTTGATAGCTGACAGTGACCCTAATGGAGGCAAAAGTTATTGAGGGGAAGAGGGAGGGTACAAGCAGGCAGAGAGAGACAGATAACATGACTGTGTAAGCCTTATTTTATTAGAAATCAGCTTAAAAACCATTTCCTCTTATTCCTGAAATAATGAATTTCCTGTAAAGTTCACTGGATACAGCCCATTGCAAACGTACACAGTTCCCACTGCTACAGTATTTCACCTCATCGCAATCTTTAGTGTATTTTGCTTTAAGACATTCCTGCTGAATAGTTATTTCTTCATCCATGCTGGTTTGGTTAAGATGTATCAGCCTTTTCTCACCTGCATTCACGTTTATGCCTGTGGCATCGGGTGGGAAACCAGCCCCAGTGCCCTGCTGCAGCATGTCACAAAGCCCTTCTAGGAAAGGCTCTGTAGCACATGGAGGAAGTAAAGTGCAATATTTTTCCTTGATGGCCTTGAAACAGAAGCTTTTAGCTTCTGCAGTTTTGTCAGTCCAAGAGACTGATTGTTTTTCTGTGGCTGTAGCTGTGGATGAGTGCGGGGATAGAGATCCTCCACACTGTGACAGCAATTTAGAGAGGTGCTCCAGAGCCCCTGGGCCACACAGATACATGCAAAGGTCCAAAGCACATTTACAGCCCTGTAACTGAAATTAGGTTGCAGGCACTGGCACACAGTCCCACCTCTGATCTTACTGTGATTCCAGGAGAGAAAGAAACTCCACACTTACACATAGCCGCTCTGACTTCAGCCGGGCTCTGTCTGCACAAAGCTCTCCTTGGGTAAGGACCTCATCAGTGCCTGCACACCCAAAGGAGTGCATCTTCCAAGTCAACTTTCTGGTAGTCTTAGAATAGCTGCTGTAAAGGAAAGAGCAGACTCTCTCAATGACAATTCTAATAATAATAAAAAAATAATAAACCCATTGATATTCACAGAAAGAAATTCTAACTGGATCCTGCCATTAATACTGCCTGAATTAGCACAGCTTCCCAACAGGATGGCAGACCCCACCTGAGCCACATGGCACCTTCTCCAGCTGATGTCTGCCAGGACAAACCCGCACAGGGACAATCCCCTCTAAAAGGCTGAGGGTCAGGTGCTTCTCACTGCCTCGCAGTCTCCACGTCCATCCTGCTGGAGCACCTCCAAGGAGCTGGTAGAAAACTTGCTCTGTTGCTACTGATGCCTAGTGCTAATTGCAAACAGAAGAGGCTGCTTAACATAATGTAATCCTGTCCCTTTTAAATTCTGGTTTTGGACAGTGCAATTTCTTTCTTGTTGTTTTTAGGGGCTAATTTATTATCTGTACACCTTCACTCAGCAGGTTACCTCCTTCCCACTTTCAGCCCAGCTGCCATCTTCAGAGGCACTGGGCAGCCAGATGGACTGAGGGATGCACACATCTATTCATCGGCACTGCTTTTCGTGAAGGGTAAGAGAAGGATATGGCTAATACCAGTGGCTGAGTTTTTCCATCTTTCTTTTTAAAATGGCAATCTCATACATGTCATGGGGTTATTCCAAACTGAGCGGTTTTTTGCTTTTTCCTTCTCAGATACAAATTGAATTGGCAGGCTGAGCAAGCTGCTGCATAAGTTGTCATTGCTAGCGGTTAATGCATTGCTAGGTTTGAATGCATAGAGGTAGGCACTGGACACTACCTAGAAATAGATGCTTTTTGGCCCCCAAAGCTTCTATGGAGGGATGGGAGAGGGAACAGGAGCATCAAAAGCTGAAACAATTTCTGAAGGTGGACAACAGTGGCAACCCCTGGTTCAATACTCTGACCACAGACCACGGCTGTAGGGGCAGAGGACACCCTCTCCCAGGGTGAAGCTGCCTCACCATGGAGCCCAAAATGTTGGATTTGGAATCCAGGGTACTTGCTTCCAAAACTTTTTAAGCATATACACCAAGGAGTCAAGCAAGTAAAACAACAAAATTATTTGCATTCCAGCAATATACAACTGAAGTGCTAATACCTACCAGCTGTACCTACACGTCAGCTTTTTGAAACTAAGATCAATTCTTTGTTGTACCAAGAGGAGAAGAAGGTCAGCAAAGACGCACTTAGTCCAGGCTCTGCACTGATAAGAGGGCTAGTGCAGGCTCTTAGTTCTTCCCTGCTTCAGAAGGTCTGAGAAAGCAGGAGCCGGGCTCTGCTTCAGCACAACCTGGCATTAAAACAGCATTCTTAAAAAAGCGCCTGCGATAAAATAGCATCTTCTTACTGAGAAGATGTGCTCCCAGCAAGGATCAGGGTCATATCTGCTGATTTTAATGACAGAAAATGAGCTTGTGACATATTACTTGTGCTATCATTGCAGAGTTAACTTGGCCAAGAGATAATTAATGGAAGATGTGTGGTTGAGTCCCCTGTGCTGCTCTGAAAGTCTCGGGCTGTAATTAGTACCATTGTCTCTTGTAAAATAAATTGTACTCCTGATCCAGCTCAGAAATCAAAAGATGGCACTCCGAAAGAAATGCTTTACTTTTGGAAGTGGCCTTCTAACAAAGTGATTTTAAACCTCAGAGTCTTCTGGACAAGTTTCTGGCTTCCAGTGCTGTTACTCTCCTCAGTGTTGTGCTATATACTCTCTGATTTCCCTGCCATGGCTCCGTGCTTTATGTAGCTGGTGACTCTTGATGACGCATTTTGATGCATTCAGAACAACCACACACTAGCATGAAGCAGAGATCACCATATTTCTGGCTGTGGAGCTAGAGTAAACATGGACCTGTGCCCAGACAGTGTTGGCGGTGGCTGGAAAACCAAGACTGAGAATCTAACAAGAGAACTGGGAAAAAATCTGCTCCACTGAAAACATGGTGCTGGAGCAAATCTGTCATCGTTCAGTGTACTGAGGGCTTTCAGGCAGCCTGGTTTTGGTGTCAGGAGCAGGCACTACTCTTCCCATTTGCCTGGCTCCTTCCCACTCTTCACAGTCACTCAGGAGCCATTTCCCCATATCCTACCTAGGTACACGTATCAGGCAGAGCTGATAAGGAAGGAGAGGAGGGTCTGATAGCCGAGCAGCTCTGCTGCTGTCTCCCTGTGTGGCCTCATCACGCCATGGCTCAGTTTCTCCCCATAAAATGACTAACAGCAATTCCTTATCTCCCGGGAGGGGGGGGTGTTGTGAGGATAAAAACAGTGACAGCCACAAAGTACAAAGTTATTACAACCATCCGCCCGGAGAGACTGTCAGCTTTAGCACGTTGGCTGCTATCAGACACGGTGCTGCGAGCATTCCCAGCGGCTGCCCTGTTGGATGGAGCACATGGCACACTCCTCTGCGTAGGTGCCTCTGGGCTTGGAGGGTTGAACGTCATACGAACCATTTTCTGCCTCAGAGAGAGAAAGTAAACCTCTTCCACCAGGTTGCTCCTTTTCTTCCAGGAGAAGGCAGCAAAAGTAACCTCTGCCACCTTGGGCATGCTGGGGGAAATGGAGGAGCAGCTCGCACCCTGCTCTGCAACAGGGAAGAAGCCAAGAAGCCACACTGGGAGCCATAGTGGGAGCCTCTGCTCCTCCCTCCTCCACAAAAGCAACAAGTAGGTGTGGAAAGACGCTGTCAAACCCTGCACCACATCAGTTCTTGCCACAAGTGCTCCCTTGCCTCTAACCACCCTGAAAGGAAGCACAGCCTAAACCGACTAGTAAGATCTATTCCAGACGCCTGCTGTGGTGCATCAGGAGATTAACATATTAACTCTGAAAAGCTCACTAATTTTAAGGAGGACTCTGTACTTAAACTGGAAGAAGTTTTGCAGAGATCAGCAGAGCTCGTCTGATGCTAGGGAACCAGGGAAACCTGTTAACAGCAGACTCTGGATAATTGAGAAAATTATTCAGTGCTGCTTTTAATGGACTTTGGATTACAATATTGCCTGGGTTGGTAATACATCGCTCCTAATCTTTTCACATACACATTTGCAATGGTTTGTTTATCGCTAGCTTTTGCCTCGCAATCAGACAAACACTGGCTTTGCCCCTGCTGGAGCTCCAGTTAAGCAGAGTAAGCCAGGTCAGACATTGCAAGAAAGACTATGGACAAATACGTCTATCTGGTGCAGGAATTTTGTTTTGTTGGGGGGGGGGGGGTGGTTCTTGGACATAGTGTATTACATACAATCAGGCATTGAAGTATTACTTGCTAAAAAACAGGACAAGAAACCAACAGCTCAGAATGATACAGGCTAAACTACAGGACCTGATACGCATACCAAGGCAGCCCACAGGGCAGGGAGAAGAGGGGATGTGAGTACACGAGGGAGCTCAGCACAGCGGGTGGGAAGGATAAACCTGCCGAAAGAAACGGGACTGGCACCGCTCCTGACATATGCATCCCAGGGCCTGGCAGACTTCCCCTAAAAACAAGTTTCACGGGCGAAGCTCCGTCAGTCAGACTGTCCTGCCGCCACGGCTGATTGACGAGAGCAGCCTGCCTATGGCCGGCTGCATCTTCTAGGCAAAGGGGAGCAAGAGGCACGCGTTACACCTCTTACACCACAATTTATTTGTTCACGTGGCTTCAGCCATGCTACGGGCATACGCTTACTGAGCTCTACAGAAATCAGCAGTAACACCAAATACACTTTCACAGCCAGCTGCTCCCATGCCTCCTTCACTTGGCCAGATACACAACGTATACCTCTTTTTTACTATCAAGGAGCAGTCACAAACAAATGCTGTGAAAATCTGGCCCTGAAACAGCACGCAGAGCAAAAATTAGCCCTGGAGCAATTGGATGTTTGGGTGTGTTTCCCACTTTTTCATCCAGACATACTAAGCAGCAAGAAAGCTGGTGAAACCGGAGAGCTGGGAACTCCCCTTGGTGGGGCAGAGACCCGGCTGCCGGGGGTCTGCAGTGGTTGCTCTGGAGCAGCCTCTCCGTGCTCCAGGGCAGGCAGTGTGGCTGGAGAAAAAAGGGACACATCCAGGGCATGCTAGGCTGCCAGGGAGCTGCAGCAAGGACAGCACGACGTGGCTCGCAGACACCAGAGTCCTAGCTCACCCCAGAAACCACGTCCTCGTCCCTGGTGTGTGTCTGCCCTCTCCTCATTCCTGAGCAGCACCACATAAAGTGCCCACCTGGGACAATCACCTTGATTTAAAAAAACCAAAAACCAAACCAGCCAACAATTCAGGAGCCCAGAGCTCCTGTCTTTCCTCAGGGTGGATTTCTTTTGAAGCCAGCTATTCTTATTTCCCCCCCAATCTTGTCAGCAATGGTCCAGGAGCAAGCTGTTTGGTTAAGGTGGGCTGTTGCCCCAGTTTTTTCCCGTCCCTATCTTTCACCTTTACTTCACATGAAGAAGATGCATATTCCATTTCACATAAGCCCAGGCGTATGCGAGTGATTATGTGTGACCAGCTACATATAATTATCTTCGATGTAGGCCTATAAATGATTCATTAAGATCTGTATCAGCTGGTTATTTAATGTGTCCTGCTAATTAAAACTTTGTGATAAAGACAACTACAGCTTTCTGTAATTATGCCTCTGGACAGTGCGATGCACTTCCAACTAGTATTTGCAATCCTGGGTGTATGTTGACACTTAGGGTAGAAAAATATAGGTTAACTGCTGCTCTTAATTGCTCTTCGCTACTAAGATTATTGTAGAATTTCATTGTACAACACCCTGGGACTCTTCTGCATAGTGCATATTACAGGCACCGTTAGGTGATGGTGCTGTACACTGCATTATCCTTCTGTATACCCAAGAAGCCTGTGAACAACAACAAAAAAAGACTATTTCACCTAGAAGGAATGTGTCTGGCTTGGCTCATCTGGGGGGGAAAAAGTAGTGAACCAAAGACATGTTTGAGGAAATGCAGCAAGTTTTACACTACAGGATCAAATTCGGTATTTCTTGCTCAAGCTAGAGGTCCTGCTAGACTTGGTGTAAACTTCTCCTGAGTAAGGTCCACAGATCTGCAGTCACCATACGCTGGATCCAGCTTCCATCAGTGCCGATAGGAAGAAACACAACAACTCAGCAAGCACATTAGATCCTGTTGCATTGGTCAAAAAGGGAGCTACACTAAGTTTATGTCAGTGTAACTAAGTAGGTCTAACTGTTTGTCTCCAGTCTTGTTCTTTCAAGTATGTTTGGCATCGAAGGGAATATGCCTATGTATGAAACAGGTAGGGACTTTAAAACATTTTCTTGGGATGGCTATCAATGTAATAAAACATCAGTAACAAGTGATAAATACTAGGTAAAAGAAGCTTTTCCTAAGCAGCTTATGCTAAGAATATAAATCTTGCCCCACTACCAAAGACTACATTAAGTGTTGTACTTCTAATCTCGTCAGCAGCCTGATATCACCGCTAGGATAAATGTAAGATCAATTGCCTCAGTGTCTCTTCCACGGCAAGTTCTGCTTGGTTAATCACAATGGGAGACGACTACCCTTGTGTCGACACTTGGTGTCTCCTGGGAGGATGCTCAGCTCGCTCCTGTCATCATCAGAGCAGGGCATGTTTCACCCAGGGGAATGACTCAGGTAAAACTTGTTGGCTCTTGTTAGCCACAGAGCATTGCCTAAACCCTAAAGTCTGCATCCCATGGGAGCGATGCACTAATCTAATCTGTGGTTAGTTTCTACAAACAGTAATTTGTGAAGACAAAACGAAAACTATAGAAGATAGAAGATACATCTATCAAATGCATTTGAGTCCCCAAAGGTGGCCGGCCTGGTATAGCTCATACCACTGTGGCCAGCACCAGTAACTCACCAGGGTAGGAGAAGCATGAAGTAAACTCCACACCAACCCTAAATGTCTTTCTTCTCCCCACTGTCTCTTTCCAGCTTCTCATATCTAGCCTCATTCACATGGTACCACATCCTCAAAAGGTACTGCAGGACAGAGCTGGAATGGAACAGGTAAAGAAAGTCTTTAAAGATAACTTGGCTTTAGTTAACAAAGTTAACTAAGAAAGTTAGTTTTTACTGACTAACCGTGTGCCTATAATAGCATAAAAATAGTATCTAAAAACCTTGGCCATATCAAACAGGCCATCCCTCGTACAAGAAAATTAATGAAGCCCAGTTTCCTACAGACCTGTGTCTCAGACCACCTTATGGTGGCTCCTCTATTTACTTTTCAGTTACTCTCACAATATAGAGAACACAATTAGTCCTTAGTCACTCTTGCCTCAACTGTTCTTTGGCGTGTGTTGAGGTCCGAGTTTCAAGTTAAGCTCTTCAGTGCCCTGTGATATCAGCCATTGCTGATAGCAGCCTCTGGCAATTACTCAGGGGAGCACTTACGGTGTAGCTTTCTCCTTAATGGGAGCATTTCACAGGGTTTCTCTATCCAGTGATCTACTTTAATTAAACTGGTAGGAACTCAACTATGTTTGAGACTCCTACTGATAGTTTATCGAAAGTGATTCAGACTGGTCAGTCTCAAATAAGGAGGCACAGACCAAGTGAGTGGTTTAAGTTGCAAATCTCCCACGAGACAAAAAATTCACAAAACAGGATAGCCCTGCGTGTGCCAGCTCCAGCCTGCCATGGCTGTGATGCCAGCACATTGTTATTAGCTTCTAGAGAAGGGATCTGGGCTTAGTAAAGAGGGAGATGAAGCTGAAGCTGTTCAGGAGCTCCTCAGCAAGCACCACCTTTGCTCCTGTCTTAGAGGGATGTGGGATGCAGCATTAGAATGACCAGACTTTTAAACTGAATTTAAGCTCTGCTCCATTTGCCTTCAGCATAAAAACAAGGACACAGGTATCTCAAAGGACTTATGGCTGTGATGAGCATGGTTTTTACTATCCATGTCACCTTTATGTCTCAGACATCTTCGTTCTCCTTTAGGAGCATCTTGCACCATGGCCCCACTGAGCAGCACTTTTCCCAGCAAGGGAAATGGGGCAGCAGGCAACCCCCAAAGGGCTCATCTGGACGTGGCTCAACCCCATTTTTCCAAGCTATTGGTATGGCCACCTCAGTAAAGCGCCCAGGACAGACAAGAAGAGGTACCATTTCTATGGGGAGATAAAATCCAGTCAAGCTCACCCTGACCTGAAACAGCATGGAAAGACAGCTTGTCCCTGTCAAGGTTCACACTTGAGCAGTATCGTAGGGCAGTAGCTGGCAGTGAGTGAACGGCAGGTGTAGACAAGGCTCCAGGTTAACTGTAGACATGGACGTGTGGCCGTGGCAGCGAAGAGATGGAGTACAAACAAGGTGTGATGGTAGCTGGACCCAGCAAGCTTTCTTTTGGCATGAAACTGGAATAACAGCAGCAGGAACGTCCACAGCCTGAAAGGAGGAGAAGGAGGACGACGGTCTGCCTGCTACCCCACATGGGCCCCACATTAGGATGGGAGCCATGTGCAGTGCAGAGAGGGGAGAAGGAAGACTCTAAAGCCACTTACTGTGCCCCTGGCTCAGCAAGCGACTTCACGGCTGCAAACAGCGTTGGTGCAACTCAAGACTTGCTGCGTTTTTCACCTTCCGTATTCTTCAGGTGCCCTTCAGCACTGCTGGAAAGGGCACAAATTCCCATTGCAAAACCTACTTCATTGAATAGCAGAGGTACTCGAGCAGAGGAACTGCTATTTCCCACTTGCACTGCAGTATTTCCCTGTGGCCTTTGGGTGACATCATCCTGGCATTCTCCTCCAAAAGCAGGTTGTTCCAAGCATTGATTGATGGTAGGAAATGAATTATCGTCTCCCACGAAAAGATATGGAAACAGAGCAGGATTAGATGTCTTACCCAAGGGCCACTAGGAGAAATGGGGTCAAATGCAGAATTAGAGCGAAGGTGCTCTAACAATAAGCTACAAGCTATAGGTTTGCACACTGTCTAGCACAATGTGGCCGTAATCCTGCTGAGGCCTCCAGGCAGCACTGTAATATGCATCATCATAATAATGAGTTTCTAATCCCAGTCAAATGCCCAACCCAGTAGGCACTGCCTGACTCACAGAAAGGATTAGCTGACAGATTGTAAACAATAGTTGCGGGAGTCACTGGGCCCATTATGCAATCCTTTTATGCTGAATATACAGAAATAGCTGAGAAAATTAGGAGCTTTTCCTGAGAACATAAGTAACTGAGATTTTCAAATATAACTAATGGGTATTCTCATTCTGCAGCCCTGGGGATAACCCATCAATATTATTGCACACCATTCCTAACTCTTGAATCAACCAGATTAACAAGGACGGCAACTCATGTTCGTACCATGAGACAATAAAGACAAGCTACTTACAAAATGATCCTCTGAAGCATCCAGACTGTGCCGGCCTCTTCCCATAAAGAGGTGCTACTTTCTTTCATCACAAAAGTGCCTCTGTCACAAGCCAGAACGTGTGGGAGAAGCAGGGGGTGCATGGGAAAAAATCAACAGAAATTAGAGAAATTAACATTTCTTTACGAGAATGAAAAAATTGGAGATCAAATAGATGTTTTTCTATTAAAACGCATGCTACTAGCCTAGAATTTAATTCCAGGAATAGCTGAGAGCTGGCATCTAGATGACAGAATTGCTTGAGTTACCGTAACTCAAGAGGAACTTGTCTGAGGACAGACAGCTTGGCTCGGCCACCAACAGCCATATTACAGACCACACTCAGTCTAATCACTGCGCGGTTTCACTGGGCTTGGGCTTCATCGTTCACCTCCCAGCAGAGCTGCTTAAACCATCCTCCAACTCAAGCTAGAGGGTGGATGTATCAGATAGGAGTCAGTTAGGGATGGTCTTCAGGTTACACTTTAAGTTAATGATGAAGAAAAAAAAATAGGTTTTTTTTATTAATTTTCCTCAGTATCCAGCCTTTATAATTTATGATGTTTTCATGTAATTTGTTTCTAATTTCACCACCCTCTCCATAAGAAAAACAATCATAAATCAGACCTAGCACTTGCCAATCTGAATTCTTTTGTAGAGGAGACAAAACAAGCTCTCAGAAAGAACGGTTGTTGCTAACCTTATCAGCAGGCATAAAGAAAATCAAGGGGAATTATGTGTGCTAATTTTGTTATCTTTCTAATGCTTGTGATCTCAAAAATCCTCAGGGATTTTTTGAGATGCTCCTTCTCTGTCAGTTCCAAATAGGAAGCGTGTTCCATGCGCGTTCCTCAGATGAACAGCAATTAGGAGTGAAATAACAGTTATAACAAATTATGTACAATAATAAAATAACAATGGAAGGAGCAGCAGCTCCTGCCTTTTCACTTGCCTTTTATGCACCATCGCAGCTAACTCCTCTTTTTTTGGCCAGGCAGGACATGTACTCCAGCACAACTGAAGGCAAAGGACTTTTGCTATTGATTTCAGCAGCAGAAGGACAGGGGCAAAGCAGAGCTAAATGAAAGGGATTTCAGTGCGATCGGCTGGGGCCTGTCAAAGAGCCCTTTAAGCTTTGCACGCCGGGTGGTGGTGGAGCCGACAGCAGCAATGAGCACTTTGTTGGTCACGTAGTTGGGGTCATGCCTGCTGGATGCATGCGGGGGTTATTGCCTCGCATGAGCATCCTCAGCAGCCTCTGATCCATGGGGCGGCCCATGAACAATGAGGAAGATCTTAAACCAGATGTGCACTGCCAAGGCAATAGAGGGAAGGGAGGACAGCAGTGCCCTGTCTGGGAAAACTCCCCTGGCACCCCTCAGAATGGACCAGTTTAACTATAACTAATGGAATTAGGTATTAAACTGCAAACATTGCTTACAGTTACAACATGCTGAAGTGAATATCCCTTTTGGAGGAATGATTCGATTTGCCCTTCTCTTTGAGCTCCAATTTTCAGTTTGCTCACGTGCTCACAAGACAACCTTCACGCAGCTGTCTAGTCTTGATGGGTTTCAAATCCTGGGGGTCAAACATGACAGAGGTGTATACTAAGCCAGGGACTATTATTTAAAATAAGCTTACCTTTTGCAGAACAGAGAAAACAGCTAGAGAAACATCAGATCAAGTAGTTGTTATTGGATCTAGTTGTTGTCTCTACTTGACCCAAGTTAAAGCTTGCTCTCTGTGAGTCCAGCGCAAAGTCTCCTGTTGGCTTCAAGCAAAGCTGAAGTACACACAGGTTACCAAGATCACCAAAAGAAAGCACTGGGGCTGACCATAAAGATCTGGAAGTAACGTGCCTGAAATAACAAGACTAATCAAGTGTGCTGTAAGTATCTACCAGACCTACAGACCATTTTCATAAACATAACAGAAAGGGAATAATAAAGGAATTTTGCCATTAACTGTGAGGTTTTGCAATTACTTCCTTTGCTTCATACTAGGCCTGCCAATGATCTAGTCACACATGAAAGCAGAGAGGTTGCTCCTTACAGGTAGTGCTGCCCCGATACAACATGTGCTTTGACCATACTTCTGCATGCTGCAGCATCCTGCAATCCATTTGTTTTCTAGAGAGTGGAGTTGAAGGCTGTAACTGACTGAGCAGCTTATTATTCCCTTTGCCCTCTTCCTTTCCCTGCATCTTATTTCCAGGTGGGCAATAATCTGGATTATTTTTGTGATTGCTAGAGTACCTTTGTAATGCAGAAAAATCAGATCCATCCATACCTGTTTGGTAAAGCAGAGGAAATCTTTAGAAACAGAACAGGGCCCAGTGATGGGAAAAGGCGAATGTTCGGCTCTGATCACAAGGCTGCAGAAAGTCAAAGAATGTGAAATAAGACTCCAAAAAATGGTCCTTGAGCAATGCATGAGAACAAGACAAACCCCAAGGCTTTGCCAATTCACCACATGAGGAAATTCCTTCCTATCCCAAACATAGCCAGAGATTCAGCAGCGCGTCTGGGAGCAAATATCATTAGGGCTGATCTAGCTTGTTTTTATGCAGGCATGACACTGGCACTCAAAAGATGATGTTGGGTTTTGATCTCGCCTTTCAATAATTACACAAGGAATCTCCCATGGCAAAAAATTCCAAATAGTGATTAACCTTTTAGGGCAAAAGCCAGACTTTCCATGTGTTTGATCTAAATTCAGTTATTTTTTAATTTCCAGGAGTGGGTTTTTTTTCTTCCTCTTGCTGCTTAGTTCACATAGATTCCTGTGCAGGTCCTGAAGATCTCCTGAAGACATGTCAAATCCTACATAGAGACCTGAGGTCTGGTAGGGGTTAATGCATTTAAGCTGTGAAAACATGTTTCTGTAAGTGGCAGCACAGCTATGTAGAAATCTTGAATATGAAGTAATTTCACATACAAGGAATGTCTTGCGGTTCTCAATGGAGTCAGGTTGCTCTTTTAATTTCCATCCTTGGGGTGGTAGAGGCTGCTCTCTGGGAGGGAGGGCAGCATGGGGCCGTTACCAGATGAACCTCCTGGGAAGGTGCCGAGCATGTTGGATTTCAAGGAGTGCAACTGGAGTTGAGGATATTCAGCACTACAAAGGATCTGACCTTTCAAATGCTTTTCACTGTTGCAGGCCAAAATAATTAAAAAATCGGGGGATATCTTGTTTATGTAATGATGTCTCCTATGTCCAGGCACTTTATGATAAATCCTTACAATGGTCATATAAACTTCTCCTAATCTGATTTGGCAAGCTGGCCCAATGATTCCTGCTTCTGATTAGAAGTGTTTCCTTCTTCCCTTGCTGAGTGAAGGCTTAACTCCAGTTAAGCCATCGCACTGAAGTGATGAACAGCAGACCCAATAGATCATTTATAGATACCGAACCAGGTCGTTTAGTGGTATGTGGCACAAACCAACTTCACTGGCAGCAGCCGTCTGCTGCCTACCTCTCTTGATCACCTTTGAAAGATAGAGACTTTCTGGAAGCACCAGGTGTCCCAGGAGGGTGGGAGCAGCTAGCCGGGTCAGGAATTCAGCCTCCCTAATCATGAGGCAAAAAACTGGGCTCAGTTCTAATAAATTAAGCAACAAAGCAACAACCCCAGAGAAAAATAAGCAGCATTTTTCAGTCTTCTTGCAGTTTATTATGCAGCCTGGCAGCGCTGTTCTGCGTAACGCAGCTTTTCCCAAACCAAAGCTGTGCTAAGGTATAATTGAAGGGAGACAGTCCAAAACAGCATTTTGGGGTAAAAGACTACAGACATTGCAATAATCCAAAATCTAAGCATTAGACAATCAGCATGAAAGATGCATTGAGAAATAACACGAGCATGGAAATAAATAGTTACTGCAGTCAAACTATCTTGCCTCTGTTTCAAGGTGATTCAATATCATGACCATGAAACTAAACTAAAACTACAGGCATGTAAGTGTGATCAGATGTTATAGTCTGATTATCTTACAAAAATTTAAGGTTTAAGATGTAAAAACGATAAATGCAGAGTCTGAACTTCAGCCGGTAGGACAAAATAACAAAACCCTACAATATATTTGTAACATGCTTTGACAGGCCTCTTCCCCCTTCCCTTGTTCTATTGCCTGAGCTAGTGCATAAATGTTTTTCTAATTAAAGAATAAGATATCCTGGTGCAAGGTGGGGAGAGATTGGATTCTGATTAAGTCCTTAGGAGACCAAAAAAGGGGATGGGTGGAAGAGCAAGTCTGCTTCCCTATATCTTTTATTCTATTCTTGATCACAAATTTAAGATTGGAAACATATAACTATCTGATCCCTCATCATATGAGCTATCTAAACAACACCATCAGTGGAAAGCACAGAGCAAACCCAAGCCCCTGCATTTTACTTTAGGAGCAACTCCCCTCCATGGAGTTGTCTGGAAGCTGTTAGCAAAGAGGTGTCCCTGGGAAAACACACCCCCCTCCCCGTGATGTGTGGGCACCGTGGGCAGCAGCAGTGTGGGGAGAGGAAGGAGAGGGAAACATCAGTACCTGAACTGCAAGAGCGCATGTAATGCTGTTTCTTCTGAAATCCTCAGTGCATCCTGCAGCAGTACCTCCTTAGAACCAGACATGCTGAAAGAGCCACAGCTCCCTCGCTCTTTTTGCTTCAGTGCCTTCTAGCCAAACTCCTACATGCATTGAGCTTCTGCACACACTGAGCTTCTGTCCTTCCCAATGCATTTGCTCGTCATCAAACCTGCCAAAAAGGAACTCGATGGCAAAAAACGCTGATCAGACAGCTGTAACAACATGGTTGACATCGGTGATGCTGAATCTGCTTTCTGCATACCCACTTAGCCTCCTCCGAGACCTCCATGTCACATTTAGGACACTGCTCAATTTCAGCTTAACTTCTTTGTTTTCACTGTGCAGAGCAGTGGATTTTAAGATCTGGGAATACTGCAAACCACTGCAAAAAGCATCCAGCATCTTTCTGCATCACCATACCCCTGGAGTTCAGACATAGGACAAATCCTTCCCAACCTATGGATTTCTCCAATCATTTTTCCCTCTTCAGACAGGGAAACAAACAGACCTGAGTGTTTCATTATATGCAAAGACAGAAAGTAAAATAAATTATATTTACTTAATCTGTGCTCAAGGATTCATGCATTCCTCTTTACTCCCATGCTGTCCTTAGGAGTCAGCCTGCCTTGTTCCTTGCAAGGCTGTGAGCACTGTTCAGATCCTGTATGTAATCGTGTTTTCTTTGTACATGTTTCCTGCCTGGCATCATCTGAGGCAGGACCTTCAGACTGCCCAAGGTGCAAAGTCCTTAGATGTTTGTATGCCATTTAACCATCCAGGAAACAACCAGGGAGGATTGCAAGGACTTTTAAAAAACCTCTTCCTAAACAAAACCTCTTCTTAAACAAAACCAAGTTGCTTATAGATTACAGCAAGGAGGTACACAGCCATGGAAAAGCAGACACCTGAGCACATCTCCCTCCCCCCCAGGTACCCGTGCTGCTAACAGGTCCCTGGTATTTGCAGGAAACCTAGAGACTTCAGGTCTCCTGCCTCTTGTTCCAGAGAGTGCCTGTTTCTTGGCAGAGGGCATTTCTCTTTAAAACAGTGAGCCTGTGGCACCTCTGCCCATTTGCCCTGTACTAGGATTTTCCATGCGCTAGTCCTCAAGCAGAAATGCTGACAGAGCTATTTCGAGTCAACGACTACCAGTTGCTGCCAGGGCTCTGCCAGAGTGGGGTTTCTCAAGGTTGATGTGCCTTGCTTCAGTGTCTAAGGCTGAGCGGGTTTCCTGCTGCTGTAAACCTCACAATATTCACCAGAACAAAAACGAATTCATAGGCTGCCACTGACGCTCTCAAAACCCTCGCTGTCTTTCCAACTTAGGAAATGGAAAATAGAGGAGTTCTCAGAATCTGCCTTTCCTACATAGGGTAGGCAGTGTACAAATTGTACCTTACTGGTCTGGGCTTTAAAACCTTTATTCTTCTAAGTTAAAACCACAGCATGGTTTTCTACGTGTACCATATGGGAGCAGCTCTTGATCAAAGATGCATTCCCACTAGACTCTCCCCGTACTTGCTGTGGGTACCCAGGGTGAGACGCATCTGCAGAGCGTGCGCACTGCAAGTACAAAACAGTGGAAAAACGCTGTGAAGGAAAAGTTAGTCTCCTGTTCATATTTACAGCTAGTATTTCATGTAAGCTGTGATGTTACAAAGTCAGGCGTGTATAGTATTATAAAGACATTTCTCCTTGCCCCTTTGTACCTAGCTTGACAGAAGCAAGAGAAAGTCTCTGACAGATGCTGCTGAAATGAGATATCTGGTTACAGAGCTGAAATATTTGGAAAGGACACAAGCAAGAGCAGAATTTATTGCCTTTGTGAAAAGGGGATTTAATTTCTAAACTATCCACACGTGGCAATGAACAACCTTGTCTCTGCCCTCTGGTGACAGCCTGCAGGCACCGTGCAGTTATAATTAAAGCCTTTTATTGTTTTTGTCCCAGATTAGATTAAGTTGGTATTTAAAGATACAATTTTCTCATTGCACTGTCACACCAACACAGAGATATGGTTGTCTGTTCACTTTTACTGAGCAGCAAAAGAAGAAATCTTAATGCTTTGAGGTAAACATGGCTGGCAAGACTCCTAACTTCCAGGAAGAGCAGGAGAAGAAATTACAATGCTTCTAGATTATTAGTATTATTGATATTAATTCTTAGTTTTCAGTTTAACTGGGAAAACAGTTTGGATGAGTTCACACAGCCACTAAAGAAAAGGCAGGGAAGAGAAGGTCACTGTGCTGCCTACAGCAGAGCTCCTCTCCCTCCCTGGCCACAGCAAGGTCAGCATCCCTGCTCCCAAAGTCAAGGCCAGCTCTGCACACAGCCATGCCAGTCGCCTCCTCACGCTGCAGGATTGGGACATTTCTCAAGAATAAATCTTAGCATGCAGCACCTAAAGCTCTGAGAGACTTACAGATCAATTTACACAGCAAGACCTATGGTTGGATCAGATGATGACCTACACAAGGATCATTGAGTTATGCACCCTTCATCACATAAAACAATATCTCAACTATTGTTGTTAACGTTATTATGATTTTACACAAACGGTAGCTCACCTGATGGCTACAACAACAACATACACAGATACACAATGCAAACCAGAGTGGCTCAGCGACACAGCAAGTGACCCATTGGTACAGAGCCATCACCTTTCTGGCCAGCAGCATCTCCACATGACAATGTGATCTCTGGCCTAGGCTTCGCATGGGGTCTCCAAATCATTCCTCATTTATCTTGTGATAGTTTTATCCAATCAACATCTGTCTCTGGCAAGCCTTGCCTTTTTGCTGCTGATTTCAACCCACCATTTTAAAGGTCAACATTAATTTGTCTTACAAACTAATTTTACTAATCTTCTTACATGTCACACCAATCACCTTAGAGCAACAGTTTGCACATTCGTCTCTGGCATCCCTCAGGCATCAAGGGAAGGCCGTGTGAACTCCAATGCAAGAGCAGCAATGGCTGTCCCTTTTTACCTGATATTGCTGTCCTTCAGAGGACACCTTTTGTGGATGGGAGTGGTCTCAATGCCATCCCCAGCCCCTGGGAGCTGAGCACACAGCTTCCCAGCAGGCTGAGCTCCTCCATCACCTCTTGAAGCTGCACCCCTCTGCACGGAAACCCTTTACATTCCTCAAGCCAGTGACAGCACAGAAATGGGGCTCCAGCCCTTGTTTCTGTGAATACTTGATATGAAATATGTAACCACCTGCAGGAACAGGGACTGAAACCAACAACCCCAGCCCACTTTGCCTTGGATGGAAGAACATCTTAATCCTCAGACTAGGAACTTGGTTTTTTTCCTGTGGGTCACAGGGAATATGGCAGTATTTGTGTAAAGCCAGACAAGTTTGGCTGGAGGACTAGCTTTCAGCAGGGTAAGGAAGAGTCCCATCTTGGAAGTGGGACATGGGAATTCAGTTGCTCAGAGGTGGAGGAGAAAATAGAGTCCAAGTCTTGCACAGTCCAGGAAAGCACCTTCAGGGATGACCATCAAGAAAAGCCCAACCCAATGGTAGCCACAAGCTATGAATGTGAAGCAGAAGTGCCTCTGGCAGCCTGATTGGGTACCCAACTACCTACCCACAGCCCTGTCTGCGCATGGTGTGACGGCTGTCTTGCAACCTCTCCATTCAGGGCTTTGGGGCAGCCCTCCTCGGGCACCTAATGCTTTGCTCAGCCCCTGCTGTGGTGTCCCTGGCCATGGGGTACCAATGCACGAGCAGGGCTGAGGGTAAGTCCCCTTGCCCATGCCAGTGTGCAGCCACAAAGCTTCCCAGAGCAACAGGGCTGTCTCACATAATCTGCCACACAGCCCTGGGTGCAAGGGTCCCTGCTTGCCCACAGATTCTCCTCGTTACAGAGGTTTGAATCGTGTCACACCAATTAGCTGTACAGGCGGGATGGCAGGAGGTGACTTTAGTTTTGACATCTCAGATGGCGTCACTTAAGACTTATCTAAGATGCTGACTTGACCGTATTTAACCTGCTTAATTACAGTAATTAAATGCAATTGTTAATAATTAGGATATTTACAACCTAATATTTTTCAGTGTTACCTGGGCCCAAGATTTCATTTTTATTATACAGAGAGTGTGAGGTATCTGTGCTACTCTGATACCAAGAGTACTCATAGTGAAATATTTGACACAAGTATTATCTTACTTAAAGGGACAAACCTAGAACTAATTTTAACTCCAAGCTAATTAAAGGATATACTTGCAAATTCTCAAAAAAGTCCTGTTTCTACTCAGTGAGTAAATGTTGCAAAGTTTATATAGGACAAATTGTATTTTTCATACAAAAATATTATGAAGCCCAGCCTTGTGTACAAACTAGAACCCAATTATAACTATAGCATCATGACTATTAGGTCAAAAATTAGAGTAGGAGTGGTAAAAATAAATAATAATGGCTTACAACAGTTTGGATAAAAATCATACTGCTTATTACCTGTATTCAAGTATTACAAAGCAGATGATTCTAAGTGTGAGACAAACCTAAGAAATGCCATCAGAGTGAGGAAAAGATGAGAAGGAGCAATGCATGAGTACTTGAAAGTATTTAACATTCCCAATTTTAAGAAAGAGGACCAAAGGTGACAACAAATAGCTAATTGCCCAAACAATTGCAGAGATACAGGTATGAAGAAAAGAAGAAACAAACAAGTAAGGAGGTTGAGATGGCATGACAGGAGCACCAGCTTGGAAATGGAAGTGCAAAGGAGACATTTTCATGAACCCCATTTAAATCCCCCTTCCTATTCCAAGAGGTAGTAGATGGCTCAGAAGCATTTCTGCAGCCAACCGCTTGCCAAGTAAGGCCCAAGGGACTCTGACTGTATTCTGTCTTACAGCACTTTTACCGTGGGAGTTTCCTACACTTTGTACAGGAAGAAGACTCCCAATTTGTTTCAGGAGTTGTGGACAATCAACTCCCAGATTTTTTTCTTCCTGTGTGGATGCAGAAAGGTGCCTAAGAATTGAAAATCACACCTTTTTACCATGAAAGCGCATGGAAGAATAGCAGTCGGGTTTCAGTACGTCATTTATCAAAGTCAGCAAGAGCTCTGCCAGCAGTCACAATGGTGCCACATAATGATGCCAGCACGTGCTCATCCAGCAAATGGGAGACCAGAGGAGCCACAGGCTTGCTGTGTATGGGACCAGAAGCACCAAAGGGTCTTATATCAAAACAGCTTTTCCTGACATGACAGGTTTGCTCTGCCTTGCACGGCCTGTTGCTTTCAATCCTTTGGGATTGACTGCGATGCTTCCCACACACATTACTTTAACCCACCAAAACGTGCCCGCGGAGTCTCACATCAGGCTTTATGGCAAGATATCAAATGCAGTGCAGCACAGGCAGCACCTGCACAACCGATTGGATTCACTGCCTGCTTGCCCAACCTGTGCAGCTCTACAGCAATATCACTGCCTGGACAACATTACACTCAAGGGTTAACTTCAGCTGCACTGGCAGCATAGCAGTGCCCCAAATGTGGAGCTGGCCTGGATAGCAGTGTCTTCTGCAGCACGCTATGCTGCAGGCAGCAAAATCCCTCCAGGGCCTGATTACTTCTAATTATAACGCCTGGCAGATGTGCAATGTTTTGGCAGAGTTTGGCACGGTATTTTATGTTGCTTTGGATTGACTGAGGGAAGCAAGCACCATCGGCTGAGCAGCTCCCGAGACGCATTCATCAGCAAAAGCCACACTCTCCAATTAGCAAGTCGGCCCCTTCTTCCTGAGCACCGAAGCGCTGCAGAAAGAACAACTTTCCACCAGCAAGGGGCTGAGCAAGAGCTCCTGCATCTGCCACCACTGGCTGAACTACACTGAGACAGGGGGCTCTGCAGGAGGGCAACGCTAGCAAAGACATTGGGCTGGGACTCAGGAAATCCCTGCTGCTATCCCTGCCTCCGGTACCCAGGCCCACCAGCTACATGATGGGCCCTTCCTTCCCTCCCTCATCCTTCACCTCTCATGTTTATGGGAGAAGTTTCTCAAGGCAGAGGGTACTTTTAATATGAGGCTGTGCAGTAGTGCACCCAAGGGAGCCCAATCTCAAATGTGCTGCTACACAAACAATTATGAACGATCCCAACTTAAAGTGATGCGGGAAAAGACCTGCATTCCTGGTGGAAAATTACAGCTCAGATCTCTCCGTTTTAAAGCCACTGTGTGTCTGATAGTCCACATTGCAGCTCGCAGCTGTAAATGAGCTAGCTGGAGTGCCGGTAACAGCCTTCCCACCAGAGCACAGAGCCCAGCAGCTGCTCATTCATCCTGCTGGGACCATCACTCTCTTGTGAGCAGGCACCTCAATACCCATCTCAAAGAGCCAAATGGGTTCCCTATCCTGTTCTGCAGCCTATAGTCTAGGCATAGCTGAATGGCCTGCATTTGCAGGAGCAGGACATATTTACTTGTTTAAAAAAAGTAAAGAACAAACATTTTATTGACCCCTTCAATGGCATGTCTCAAACTGATTTAGGAAGTGGGTTTGTGCCATTTTTAAATAGAAAATACCTGAGCTGCTCATGAGATGCAAGGAGTTGTATAACATATGCAGAAAATCTATCAAGTCCCCATAGAAAAGATGACTAAGTGTGGCTCTGTGGTTTTTTTTTTTAAATGCACTTGAGAACAAGACTTCATAACAAGCATTGCTGAGAACCTGCAACTGTCACAAAAGGGAGTGGAAATATAAGTACTATCTTAGAAGGGCCTCTCTGATATGCTTAAGAAATAAAGTCACAACAGCCCCTTCAGAGTAATCCCTCTGAAAAAATCTAGCTGGAGAGATCTATTTCATACATGGGCAGAACATTCAGCTTCTCTCCCTTCCTGGGCTCTGGAAAAGCTTTCTTTTGACCTGAGATTTTCATTCTACTTCTTCAGCTTTTACCTGATAAGCTCCTGCTCACGTAGTCCTATTCACATGGTTGGCCACCCTGAGCTCTAGCTGGGCCCCTCTAATTATTTTTTAACAATTTAGCAAAAGATCTGATAGTAAAGAAAGTGGCTTCTGAATAAGAACATCCAGAGGCTTAGCACACTTAAGCATACTAATTTCATAGCTCTAGTGGATTTGTCCTAATAATCACAAGCATCCTAGTAATGACTGCTCTTCCCCCTTCTCCCCCACCCTCATTTACAAAGCAGTGAAATTAATGGAGCCTGTGTTTCTACAGATTTGCATCTGTTCCCCAACAACTCTCACCATCCCGGCAATAACAAGCTCCTACCCTCTGCTTCTGGTGACATACGCATGGGCAAGATGCTGGACCAGCATCGGCTGGACCAAGCTACAAGCGTGGTCCCCTTGGTGGACCCCTGTCTGGGCCCACCTCCTTGATTGAATGAGCCTCTTCATAAATCTGCTGAGAATATATAATTAACTTTGAGGCTCCTGAGTTTCTCTCAAAGTCTGCTGGATTTGGCCAGTGGGATCAAAACTTAACGGTGGTGACAAGCAGCCAAGTCCCACTGCCCTGACACAGGGGGCTGGAAAAAGCATCCACTCCACAAGTGGGGGCAAAATCCTCCACTCTTCCGTGGTGCCCACCACCCTTCATCTCCTTCCACTACCTCTCCCCATGCAGTGGGTTAAACCGCCGCTGCAATGGCATGTTTGTGTGAGGCGAGGAAGACTCTGGGCAAGGCTGAGATTTATGTCCCCACGCTGCACAGTCCCTTTGAGGGGACGGCTGCCCACGAGCAAGGTGGCAGCAGGGCTCTTTTTTGGGATGCTATTCCCAGCCAGCACGCCTTTCCCTCTCACACCCTCTGTGAGCCTCCAAGCCCATTTTTTTAGTCTCCTGACTTAATTGGCCGTGCTCCAGATGGCAGACACCTGCATGCACCCCCACTAATTATGCTGCATGAATAAATGCATCATCCAGAGAAAATAAAGGAGGAAGAAATTAACTCATCCCCCTCCCCGGGTGTATTACCAGGGTGTTTTACAAACACAGCATCCCTGGCAATGCTTCCAAGCTTCAGGAGAGACACCCAATAAAGTCAGCTGTGTATGACCTGGAGGCTACACAGCTGCTGGCAGGAGGCCCCAAGCAGCTCCTTGGGATGCTCCAAGCTTTCTAAGTGGAAAGCTGTCCTCCTCAGCTTCAGCTAGAAGAGCTTCCTCCATGGGAAGAAAATCCAGGGTGAGGAGGGGCTGTGAACAACTGGCATCAGAGCTGGCCCTCCAGGATGACCTCCATGCTCCCTAGGTTGTCTGATTGATACCCCCACACCTTGATATTTAAGAGACACCTCCCAGGGTTGCTAGTGGCTTGCTTTACTCTTGAAAAAGCAAACCCAGCTGCTCCTACCAGAGCTAGCACACAAAGCTGCCAGCATTTGAAAAGCATTACAGGAAAGAGTCCACACCATAAAGCTGGGTGGCCCCAGCGCCAGCCTGCTTTGTGTCCATCCTGGGGGAACATGGCCTCTTTCCCTGCCTTCTTCTCTAGGCACAGAGCTTCCAAATCCAGCACAGACAGTAATATTAATATAACGAGTCCTCTGAAGAGCTACAGAGAAAGAGGCTTTTGGAGGAGGAAGAACAGTACAGGGGAAATGTGACACAATGAACCAAGTTTTGCAATATAAAAATTCTCACTTTGGTTCTCCAACTTACTCTATGAAAAATAAAGAAATAAAACTTTGCTTTCTGAGGGGGGAAAAGAAATGTGTAGTTTCAGACGTTGCCTATCCCCACCCAGGATGAGGTCAGGCCCATCCAAAGTTCTTGAGGCATTCGGGAGAACAAGCAAAAGCCTTACCTGGGTGTGGAGTTTGGAGGGCGAAATCATGGTCTGCATGATACAGGTTAGGGCTGAGCACTCTTGCCACTGGTCACTCTGAAGCAAATAGTTGCTGAAACAGGCAAATGTCTGCAAAGAGTTTCAGTGAATCAGCATTTTACAGCAATATAGGTTACAGAGGGTAGATGAACTCTAGGCTGCCAGAGCTCGCTAGTGGTCATGGCCCACGGTTGCTGTCCTCACCCCACACCTCACAGTCCTCAAAGGGCTCCCAGGAGCCACCCCTGATCTCAGATCTCAAAATAGAGCCCAAAAACTGCTGCACAAGCTGCTGCATCTGCAAGCTGCCTCTGCCAGCTGCACTTGACAAGTGGGTCCAGGGACCTTGGGCTCCTCAGACCTGCAAAGGGGTGGGCTAGGACCAGGACTGCAGCCCCATTAACAAGAGCTTCAGTCACCCAGGGATGCTCAGATGTCCGAGAGGCACCTGAATACACGCTGCTTGTTTCTGCACAAATCTGCCTGAATGCACAAACCTGGTTGTTTTCTCCCAGCAACAAGCAAAGAAAACTCAAAGCAGCCAGATCAGCTACAGGGAAGGATGGAAACAAAACCCCGGAGCGCAACACCCACCCTTGCTGGATGAAAGCCCTGAGATAGTCACCTGCCTGGGCACAGCGTGTGCTGCACATATTGGAAACCTGGTTTTGAAGAACCAGGACAGTGATTCTGGCATAAGCTCAGGCATTTCTCCTTTCCAAGGGCACCTGCTTGGGAAGCAGTATCCAACTGGTAACCTAAGGGAGATAAAATAAGAGCAAAAGTGAGAAAAAAACCACACAATACTTGCAGGTGTAGAGACAAAGCATAGTTATGCATGCACAGACTTTAATTATTTCATACTCTTAAAATGGAAAAAGGCTTCACTCAAAAAGATAAATTCCTTTAAAAAATTTAAGCATTATTTATTGTGGTTTTCCCCCTATATTTCAAGGATGCTCTTTAAAGGTTCCAGTATTGTAAAAGAGTCTTTGACTTTTCTATCTCTCTCTGTCTTTGCCTTCCACAGCTGGGAGAAAAATCTAAGGGCCTTAAATAAGTTTAAGTATGAAAGTCAAAAAAAGGCTTTGAAAATAATCTGTGAAGGAACACTCTGTATTTGAACTCCACAAAGACAATTAAAATCAAGGGAAAGCATAGAGCTGAAACTGTAATACATCAAATTTTTATACGTATTTATATATATTTCAATCAGAGGACTCAATGTCTTGCTGTTTTCAATGGGACTTTTGTTTGCGTAAAGATGGAAGAACAGAGCTCTGTTTCACCACTGCTCTGTGCTTTGTCTGCTATCCCCTGTCCCCAGATTTTTTACTCCAAACCAGGGTAGGACACCCGCCTCCAAGAGCAACTGAGCTCCTGTAAGATAGGAGCGTGTACCATCAGTGCCGAAATCCCAGCTCTGCTGAAATCAGTGGCAAAACTGCCCGGCTCCAACAGAACTGGCTTTCCACTGCTGGGCATGTGTGGTCGCCTCGCTGCCTCCCCCAGCACCCTGCCACCCCACGGGGCCCCCATCACACAAAACCAGTTGTGCTTGTGCCCCCAAGGACTTTACCTTGGTGGGTTTCTCACCAAGGGATGAGACCGCTCTTGCCACAGCCCAAGCTGCCATCGGGCTGGTCCCAGTCACCTGCAGCATCCCCAAAACCAGACTGGAGGGAGGCAGGGCCAAAGGCTGTGTGGACACCAACCCGTGTTGGGCACCATCCTCAAATGACTGCTTTTTCCTCATCAGGGCTTGCCGCTGATGGTCGCATGAAGGTCTCTGTGGGAGGTTCATCATCCGTTCACGGTTCTGCCACACCAAGGTGAGTCTTTCCTAGCAAAATCTAATGAATGACCCCCCCACCCATGCCCCATGTCCTTCAGCACAAAGTGCATCATCCCACAGCAGGGAAGCACTCCCCCACAAACGGCCCCAACTCAGCTAGGAACAGCAGATGTATTCTGCAGGTTTTCTTACACATATGCATAGCCTGCTCCTTCTATCCACCGAGTCTTAAAATATGGCCCATCACTATACCATCTAAGCATGAGACTGTATGTGGTGCACACTGCAGCCCCAGTGAAGTGTCCCCCTTTGGTGTCGAGGAAAATAATTTATTGGCAACAAAAGACTGGACAGTAATTCAAGGGAACAGATAAAGTTTGCTCGTAACTCAAAGGCAGAGGAAGGCAATTCCTGCCACTTTTACTATTGTGGTTTGTAGGAGCAATGAGGAGGATGGCTGGAAAGAGTCTATTTTAACAACAGTACTCACTTACCAGCCAGATAGGAGAGAAAATTGTTAGAGCTTCAATCAGTGTCTCGCAGCTTCCTCAGCACCATGCACAGGGCTCCAGGGGACAGAGCTGCGAGTGTGGCATCACAAAATGTCCTTTTCTCCCTGTTTCTACTCCAGAATCTCTCCAGCCTTGAAGAAACCTCTCACCTCCGTGCCATGGCTTTGCCCCCAGGAACAAATGCAGTACCCACCTGCATGAGCCACTATGGACTTGTCTGCTCACCCGCACTGCATGGATGCTAAGTGCTTAATTGCAGTGGTTTTTTTTCCTCTCCTGTAAAGGCAATTCTTGTTCTATCCAGGTTAACTTTCAGAGGGAGTGAGAGACCTGCTTTTCATCCTCATCTGTGTCTCTTCCAGTCACAGAGAGACCGTGGCAGTGCCTTTTGCTTTTGATTAAAAGAACTTTTGGTATCAATTAAAGTGCACCGACCCAGCTTTTATCTTCTGGCCCCACCGGTACAGCTCTCTTTTAAGAGGCAGGATCCCTCAGTGGAGCTATTACAGCAGCCTTACAGCCTCGCGTCACCAGAGAGAATAATTCTCCAGAATAAAAGCTAAATGATGGAGGGAGACAGAGTGGGTGACTGTGTACATAAACATTAGACTTTGTTTGCTAATGCAAACAGCTCTCAGGGTGAGAGGGGAATAGCAGAAATATTCAGTTAAAACATTTAGCTCACCGGGTTTACATACAGTGACATACACAGAGGTGGTGTTTGCACGGCTGACACTATTGGCAGTGTTGGATTTTTTAGGGGTGCTTTCCCAGAGCATTTTTCTTGCCAGGAGAATCTTTAGTGAAATTGTGCAAGTGTAACAGATCCATCATTCACACACAGAGCTGTGCGATTTTTCTTCCTTCTAAAGAACAGCTTGTTCCTCTTTTTACAAGGTTTTAATATAGGAGGACCTATTCCTGACGCTTAGATACAGCTTCTCAGGTTTCCCACATGGGTTCAGATCTCAGCTGATATAAGTCAGCATATTTATACAAAGGGAAAAGCAAGCCTGTGGTGGTTTTTCAGTGTTGATTTTCCTGTGCCTTTGTGGCTGGGCTTTTCTGTGATAGCAAAATGTAAATGCAGGAAGCTTTTTCTGTTCTTGGGTTAAAAATGCACAATCATAGAAAGATAGCGTCTCCAAGTACTTACATTTTATATAGTACCCGTGGTTATCAAGGGGTTTATCAGGAATGCCAAAAGACACTGCTCAGCTCCTGAAGGCTAGAAGGTTCATTGCTGGAGATTAGGCCCTAGTGTAAAGCAAACACAGTGAGGTCAGCGTGTAAAATTGGAGGGAAGTCAGCAGGTTAAGATCCTTTTCTTTAAGCAATAAAAATGTTTCTTTTATATATATATATATATAAATATTCCCCTAGAAAAGTAAACCCCAAAGCCAAGGAATCCCTCAGAGCACTTGCTGCTGCTATTACAGCACTGCACTAAAGGATGCAGATGGGACCCTTAAATTAACCAGAAGCTCTGCAGAAGAAAGTGAAACTTGAGTTTTACTTTTCTCAGCCAAACTGAGATGTAAATTACATAAATAACGCAATTACCAAAAAGCTGAGCAGGATCCCCAAAGATGTTCTTGTAGACACAATGTTTTGCCCAAACAGTCCCTGGAGTAGGATACTCCAAGGAAGTTAGGTCCCATGTCAGCCACGTGCTTGAGGATGATACATTTCGGGTGTGCACTTGACTGCCGATCACCTGTGTAAGTCACCTGCATAACTGACCTTACAGCCCTGAACAACAGGGCCTGATCCTGCTGCAGCATAACCAACCTCTGGCCTCTCAAAATCATGAGGCAAGGACTCAAAAAAGCACACATGAGATAGGTTTACTATGCCAACCTGAGATGCCTTTACTTACCTTCTCATGCCCGAGTCCTAGGGGTCCCCTTTTTCAATCTCATCCCCAATTAGAGGTAGAAACTTTTCCCCTCTTTTTTCTGAAAAGGACAACTGAAATGTGACAGGAGTCTCACGACTCCAGGAGCTGCAGCCGTAAAAATAAAAGCACAAACACCTGAGTGCACACATTGAATCTGTGAGGCGGTTGTGAGAAGTGCCATTTTTTCTGGTCCAACTGCAATTAATTGGAGCATTGCTACTGTTCCCAGGGCCAGCAGGACTGCCTTTTCCTGCCTGCTGAGCTCTGTGGCAGGTGAGTTTCAAAGGGATGAATTCCAATTTAATTAAGGGAAAACAATTTTCTTTAAAAAAAAAAAAAAAAGCCCAGCCAACAAACTGTTCTTAAATTTCTCTCAAAGTGAACACATACATCATACGAAACCCAGAAGGTAACACAGAGAAACTTGACTGCCTTCCACTCCTAGGAGAAGCTGGAAACCCATTCGATCTGTGTTTTAAAATACCATTTTTACTAGCACTGGATACCTTAGTTGGAGGACCCCATGATGGATGGATTTGTTTTCCTCTGTGAAAAGCTTCCATTTCTTCACTTAGGCCACAAATGTAAATATAGAAATAGATCATTCTGAATTGGTCTGTTTACGATGATTTATTTAATGTCTAACCACAGTGTCTCGAGCTACTGATACATAATTTAAATATGTCACACAAATACAGCACTTTGTTTTCAATTCATTCTCTGTACGTATTCAATAAATTGAGCATGTGAAAATAATAAAGAAAGCGAGGCCTTGGTTATCAATTCTGACAGGGTTCACGGTCCTTCTAAATGTGTCTTTAAGTCATTTTAGCTTGCATTTGAACATAACGCTCGTGACAGGCATGGCTTAAACTGAGCCAACAGAGCTTTAAAATAAATACTGGAAGCTGCTTGCTGAAAGCTGATGCAAGGTCTAAGTCGCAATCCAGCAAACATCCCTGTTTCCCTCAGCAGCCCCCATGTTTCCCTGGCATGGCCTCGGCAGGCTGAGGATTCCCAGGACCACTTTGCTAGCTGGGGTGAGGATCACCAGAGACCACTGCAGGAAAGAAACCCCCAGTCTTGAAATTCAGCTTTTGGCATCCCTCACTTCTTCCAAAGACGATCTGGATTTGGGGGCCTATTGGCTTTTTGCACAGGAGTGAACATCCCCACTGTGCTCCCCAGAGGTCCAGAGCAATCCTCAGGGATGGTGAAACAATCCAGGGTGGATGGCTTTCTGCTGAAGTCCTGCAGGACCATTTGTGTAGCATGCTGTTCTGCATACTTTCAGTACTCCTATTAAAGCTTTTTGCCTGTGAAAGCATTGCAGCCCACACTTCATACTTACACTCATTTTGGCTTTACCATTGGATCCATTTCATATTGCAATTAAAAGCTACTCTAGCATGCAGCATTTTAAGAAAGATGCACCTTTAACATTTAAGGATACCCTATATTGCTTCAGGAAGTCAGATCTTCAATGAAATCTAGTCTGCTTTGATTAATAATTGATGACATTTTTGCATAGGAAAGTCAAAAAAAGAGACACTCTTTCTATTGATCTGAGGGACTCAAGTAAATGAAACAGATGAACATTTTTGCCTGCATTTGTTAACTATTGATACAATGGCAATACTGAGCAGAGGCTACTTAGCGATATGTACAAATTTAAGGCTGGAAATAGAGAAAGTCTTAAACTGCATCACGTTCAATTTCTTTGAAAACTTAATTTGATGTTGAACAGCCAGAGAACCTTTGTATATTGACAGTTCAAGGTTATGCATATCTTCCCTGAGTGTTGCAATGTTGTTAACATACGAGAAGTAGTGGAGATTGTGCAGGCACTTAAACGACTGAAAGAGTTTTAAAGACTTGGGGATAGATCTTGAGCTGGGGAAGAAAATAATTTAGAAAGTACAGTTCATTAATCTGACCTCTATCACGTACAACTTTTTAAAACAGATATTGGAGGAAAAAATAATCAAGATGCAGAAATGAAAGGAGACAAAAATGCAATGTGATTTTAGGAAAGACAGATCACGTCAGACTAAACTTGTTTGGATATCTGCTTGTCTTGATCAGGGAAAAGTGGTAGATCTAATCTACGTGGACGTTGGTTACATTTGACCTAGGCCCACATGGAAAGTTATCAGTGGAGTTGGAGAAGCCATGTGGGTTGTTTTTGTTTGTGGGTTTTTCTTTTAATTAAATGCCATTGCTCCAGTTCACACCAACAGGAGATTGGTCCTCTTCCAATTTCAACACCTTTCACTGGGTTTCCAGGTTGACAGTCTGAGCACTGATGAAGACAGAGGGTCTTCTCCAAGCAGAAGCTGCTGTGGCTTCCCCACAGCTGACAGCAGACCCAGCGGACCCACGCAGGACCCAGTGGCCAGCACCCCAGGGGCACAATGTCACCCTCCACAAGCCCGGGGAGCTGGTGGAAGATTTGCCTGGGTAAGGAGCAGCAGTTTGCCGCATTCGATCTGCAGGAGAGGTTTCAGAGCCAAGGTGAGGGGATTATAACTAACCAGCGAGGACGCACTGGGAGGGCATTTCCAAGCAATAAATATTTAATTAGAAGAGCTGAGAAGCAGAGGCAGTCCATAAAATAAGGCTGATGAGTCACTGACTGTCAGTCTGTGCCTTCCCGGTGCATCAATATTTCTATTGGAAGTTCACAAAATTAAAATATTACTGGGTCAGATTTGGGTCCAGAAGTTTTGAAAAAAGGTAAGAAGAGTAGAATTATTTCCATGAGATCATTTTCTCTTACCAGCTACATTTAGCTAGTGGCAAGTACTGCTGTGCTCCAATGTTTCTGGTCCTGTCGCTTCTTCCCAAGCTCAAACTCCCCTTTCAGACCAAAAGCCCTGTGTTTGAGAACGGCTGATTTAGTGAACATGAACATTTGTAAACATGCCCTCCTAAAAAAATGCCATTGCACACAGTTCTCCCTAACAGGAACACAAAAAGGAATGAGTCTCATGTGAGAGACGTTGGGTACTGCCAGGGGGAGGGCAAGTCAATACCATCAAGATGAAGAACAACGACAACAAATCAAACTAGCCAGAAGCACCAGTCCCTTCGAGGCTTTCGTTTCTTGTATTTCTATGTCATGCTCATATCTACTGCAACACATCAATGGTAGAAAGCAAAATAGAAAGCAGGTTTAAATATATAAAATGAGTTTGGTATATGAAAAGCAGTTAAAGTTGACATTGGTCAAATGAGAAGTGAATACATTCAGATAACTTACATTTACCTTTGACTCCAGCACTGCACAGGCCAGAGCTGGGGGAAAAAAGCAATAGTTTCCTTTCCCTTGAGAGATCAGTGGAAATGGCAGGTATCCGCCCCAGTAACTGATAAGTTAGGCGTCCACAGATTGTCATGTTTTGACACACAATGGTTTTTTTTTTTTTTATGTTGGATGGTTTTAGCCTGCAGTTTTATACCCAAGAAGTGATTCTGGGCAGAGATGCCTGGGCGTGCACAGGTCACTCTTAGAAAGACCAATAACGTGAGAGCTCCCAGGCTGTGCTTTGATTTCATGGAGTTGGTAAGTCAGTATCTAGTGATTTCCCACATGATTATGGCTAAGGATGTCAAACTAGATTCTGTATCTATGCCTATGCCAGAGCAGGTATAAGCTAGGCATGTTTCACGGTCCTCACCTCCCTGCGAAAGTAGTTACAACTAATGAGTTAATGCAGTGCCACCAAAATCCACGAGTATTGTGTATTGACTTTAGTACAGGCAGGATCAGACTCTACATCATTTTACTGCCTATAATCTACCTTACAAGATGAAGAATTAAAAAAAAAAAAAAAATCAATGACAAAACCCCCATTGACTCTGGAGGCATAGGAACAAGCCTGTGGTGTGAAAGGCAGCAGGATGCTTTCTGGCTAGGAAGAGCTAAGCAGAATTGCTTTTCACTCAATAAGCAGTAGAAAAGCAGGACTCCACTGTGGCTACTGGATGGCCTCTTACAAGCTGAATGTACAATGGAATCAATACTTAGAGTTTTACACTCTTATACATGCAGTGGGGAAAAAAGTCTGTAGTCTGAACATATTAGCTGGTGGCTCAACAACAAAGACCACTGAAACAAAAAGAAAAAAAGAGGCTTTTCAAAATTCATTGGGTGACAGTGGGTACCTTGCCTTTAGGTAGGAAATGCTTCTACTAAAGTGACTTTAGCAAAATTAATTAGGTCATCATAAAGGTTTGCAAGGTACATTCACTGAGGCAGGAATTTGCACAAAGCAATCTCTTATAAAGACAAATAATTTGCTGGGTGTATCCCTTGCAGATTAAATAGCCTTGGTAGAAGGAGAAGCATTTCTAAAATTTGAATCAGTCTTCTTGTTAACAGTGAATGAGGAAAAATCCTCTCTAGCCACATCACCAAGTTTAAGCACGTGCAGAAGCTCTGTTTAGGTCGGTGAGAAGCAAGTCTGACCCAAGTCCTGCCCTTTGAGTGGATCAAGCCTTTCAGGGAACAAGGCTTCCAGTGACACCAGGGTTTGCCCTCTGGAGGCAGGTAACCTGGGTACCCACACCACCTCGGGCTCCATGTGGAGGATAGGAGGCTGTGGCACACTTGGACTGCTGCAGACTGTGGTGTGGGACTCAGCTTACAGCCAGCCCAGTGCTAGTGAGCCAAAAATGGGGGGGGGGGGGGGTTACCTTGTTTATCCTATATTCTGTGCAACTAAGACTGGTGTCTCTCCAGCTGCATGTCTGCTGGTGACCGAGAGGTTACAGCAGGGACCCAGCAGTGCACTTAAGCACATGCTTAGATTTCTCTCTAGTAAATCTGACCCTCGAGTGTGCTGCTGAACCCTACACCCTGGTTTGCATTTCTTTGCAAACCTATCTGCCAGGTGAATGAGCTCCTTTTTGTTAGGAGCACTGGATTCAGAAGCAATGGTTTGAACTGGACTGCTACTCCTGTGGGCTCTCAGAGAGAAGGACCAGGAGGAGTCACCTCAGAGGAGCTGGGAGCAAAGCAGAAAGTAAATACTGTATGAAAGAGCAAAAGGGATGGTGCACCTTCTTCAAGGAGTGTGACAAAAGAGCATCTTGGGGCCCTATGTGACACCACTTCATGATGTCCCACGGCCTTACAAGGCACAAATATGCTTACCTTTCCTTATTTTCTAAGGCATAGCCCATTTTCAAAATTGACTTGCAGTGAAAGGCTTCTACAGTAGCTATGTAATTTTTGAGGATGTTGTCTGAGGTTTCCTTCAAAATTTCTGAAAATTTTATATGGACTAAATTGCTCTTGAGTATGCGAATGTGAGAAACTGGACACAGCTCCCCTGAGATGCAGGTTAGTGCCTTACGTGGGCACAAGCACAGGGATTGAGTTCCACACTCAGAAAGGTGCTGCCCACCCCAACAATGAACTTTTGCAGTTTGAAGAATGTCTGGCTTGGCTACAATGAGCAAAACGTGCAATGCTTTAGTGCCTGAAACTGTTTGCAGAGTATCCAGCAGACCCTAGCGTTTCACAGCAGCCGAGAGCTCATCTCAGGGAGCAAGCGACTCCAGTGATCCCAATGCTTGAGTTATTTCTAGGAAAATAACTTTTTTTTAAAACACTGATTAAAAGCAGACTTGTGTTCCTAAAACTAACTCATCCTAAAGATCAGGAAAAAAACAACTGCCATAGATAGAAAACTCTGACAATGCTGTTGCAGAACAAAGCGAGAGTGCATGAGCAATTAAATGATCATTATTTCAGTTACTGGCTTTCCCTCCTGATAAGCATGGGAAGCAGCACTATCTGCCCCATACAGTGCTGTGCTGCACAACATAGAAATGCCTTCAGCAGAAGTGCACAGTGATTTTTACTGAGTGTGTACCCATGTACTGCAGTAAATTAAATACTGAGTAGCAGAAAGGGAAAGCTGATGAATTCTTTTATATTACCACCTTGCCCCATACATATTTTTCCCTTTAGAACGTGCTGTTGCTGGTCAGGGCTGGCTTGGAGAGCCCATGTTACATGAAGTTCATTTCCTTAGTTGAGTCCATGGGCAAGATGCCACGTGGCTTTGCAGCCCCTACCTCAGGTTCGTGTGTGAGAGTGTCTCCTCTTGAGTCTGTTTGTCTGCAATGCGTGCAGTTGTGAGCCAGAGGTGCTCTGAACTGCCAGCAGAGACATTCATCTTTGTAGTCCTGGCGGGGAGGAAGGCAGCCCTCTGCACCCCACGCTCCTCTCGTAGAGGAGCTGCAACTCTCTGGGGGAGTCTTTGCAGCCACCATGCACATCATCAGCCTTGCGGCTGGTCCCACACTCCCACAGCTCCCTGGAGAACAGCTCCGACACGCCTGCGAGCCCTGAGAACAAGGCTCTCCGCAGAAGCTCCTCCAGGACAAGATACCAGGACCCACGTTCATCATAGCAGGCGGACAGTAGTTGTAGGAGGAATGTGCCCTCTGAATCATAGAATCGTTTAGGTTGGAAAAGACCTTTAAGATTATTGAGTCCAACCATCAACCCAACACCACCATGCCCACTAAACCACATGAAGACCTGCCCTGTGTTCAGAGGACATGGAGAGCTGTGGATCTTCCAAGGTCCACACCGATATTAGGAAGGGCTGCAATCTGCAGAGTGACCCCGGGTATCCACTTTACTTCCAGGCCCACGGGTTCCCCAAAACCCTCCTACCATGCAACCTCTCTCCAGGTGGTGTCCCCTGGCTTTCCCAAAAAGTGGCAAAGCTCCTTGGGCGAGTCGGTATGTGGTCGGAAATACGTTGCTTCAGGATTCGGTGCTGAAATTCACTATGTGCCACCGCTTCTTCCATCTGTGTGGTTCACCTGTAGCAGAGCCCAAGGACATTTAACACCAGCGATGGTGACTTAACCCTTAGCTAAGGAGTTCGTGTAAGTGCTCTCTGCAGCAGCTGCTCCCGGTAATAGTTACCGTACCCTTAGGGATCAGGGCCTGTCCATAGCCAATGCCTTGGCCATTTGCATTACAACCAGCAGCGCACACAAGCTGTCCCAGAAGCCCAGGGATGCTGGGCAGCCTGGAGCAAGCACCTTTCCCCAGCTGCTTTTAGGGCTGGAGCACACGATTTTCAGTTTGCCTGGCACCGCCTTACATTTTTGGTGAAGTTTTCTTCACTGTGCCACAGAGCTTCACACTGCAGCAGAAAGGAAAAAAAGACCCACGGTTTTACAGCCACTGCAGGGAGAAGGCCACTTGGTTCTCCTCCGCTGTGCCCTACTCTGGCGTGCTGACTCGACACGATGGAAGAAGGAAAGGCAGGACAGCAGATGGGATTCAGTGCCGCATAGCGGATACAGCTAATGGAGAGAAAACGACTCTCCAAACGAGAAAGGCTGAGACAATTATAGGACTTGGAATGTGCAAAGAAAAGTGGCAACAAGAGGGGATAGTGGGATGGAAGCAGAGAAAGAGGTAGTAACCAGGACATAAAATGCTGTGGGATTGGACAAAGGCTTTTAGTTACAGGAGTAGAGAGAAAAGGTGACACATCAGAGCTGTGCTGGAAGAAACCGTAAGCTCTGGAGCCAGGTGGAAATTCCAACAGGACTGTGTGGCAGTCCTCATGGACTGGTGGTGCCACACTGCTAGATGCTCCACAAACTCATCATAAGGCAAGGACTGCCCTAAAGACCACCTGCTGCTCCAAGGGGGGACAGCAAGTTTTCTTTGGTTACCCCTCAATACCACTTGCTCCACAGCTTGGCATCTCTCCCTGCGCTGCAGCAGAGAAGAGGTGCTCGCCCTCCAGCCCAGGCAGAGAAGACCTTAGAGAAGAACCAACATTTCCCTCCACGGTGAAGAGAAATGGGCATTGCGCTAGCGGATACTGGCGTTGTGATCCACTCAAAGACAAAACCTCTCGGTGCAGTGCAGTAGGGTTGCTGGAGGAGTCTGAGTGAAGAGATGAGACTGGTTTTGGTGTGGGACCCTGGGCAGTGGGTTGCTTTGGAGAGGCAGCAGTGAGGTGCCAAACAATCACTGCTCCTCTTTCCAGATGCTGGGGCTGGGGGGGGGGGTGGGAAGCCTTTGAGCAAAGAGTTAATTATAGGGACTGTATTCCATTTCCTACAATTAAGGGAATCCATCTGTAGAGATTTTAATTAATGGAGATCTTATGGGGAGTTTCAGTTTGGCTGGAGGGTCTTACTGTCTCTTTGGTGTTTTCTGTAGTTGTGTGGTCATTAGCATTTGGCATTAAAGACAGTGTTAGATGGCAATAAATAAGGAATGGACAATACAATGATTTTCATACAGAGCAGATGTATGTATTTGCCTCTTCCCCTGTCTCTCACCATCTTTCCCAAATTAATACAACTGCTAGCTACAAAAGTCTTTTTTTTTTTTTTTTTTAAAAAAAAGGGTGGATGGTACAATTCATGTGCATTAAGCCATTTTTTAAAAATGAAATGAGGACATTTCACCCCATAGAATATATCAAATATAAACAGGCATAGGGTGAATATTAATAAGAATGATCCAAATAAACCCCTTTTCTATCTAAAGCATTTTCATTCCATTGTTGTTCTATGTGTTACAATTAAAACTTATCAACATTTCTGCTGATCTGTCTGGTTTTTCCCAGCTTCCTTTAGACATAACCCCTCTTCTGGTATAGGCTATTTTTTTTCTCAGTTTAACCTATGGAGTTTCTCCTAAAAGCACCTCAAAACTAGCAGTCCCAGGAGAAACAAAAAGTAGCTTAAATCACATATGTCACGTTTAGTATGTGCACTGAAGTTTGTGCAGCCATGAGGAGTGCATAGCCAAAAGCTCAAATCACTGGGCACCTTCTCTTGCCATCAGGGGACTTTGGATCTGACCTATACTCATTCCTTCATTCACGAACTGACCGAGAGGTCCCACACCGCTAGCTCCTGCTGTAGACTGCTTAGGTTTTGCTTGATCTGAACTAATGATTCCTTATGCCCTGGTTCCCCAGACACAGCTGAACACCCTTGCAGCTGGCTGAGGGCTGGGAGCTGCCAGGCTTACCGGCCAGGCAGGGCTAGTAAAGCCTTGGTGTGAGCGGGGAGACTGAGCCCTCCTGGCCCACTCTGCCTGCAAAACAAAGCCCTAACGTAAAGCCCAAGGAAGCTGACCGACTCATCAGGTCAACAAGGCATGACTGACTACGGTCTGCAAGACTTCATCAGGCTCTGCCTCCAGCTTCATCCTGTCTGATCTTACAACAGCAATGAGGGTCCAGGAGTGAAACCCCTGGAAAGCAAAGGAGCCAGCAGCTCCATGGTTTCTAGGCCCTGCCTGTTGAATGCTACGGCAAGTGTTCGGCTGTGTTGCAGCCCAATCCGGACATCCCTCCTGGGCCCAGGTCTCAGCCGTGTGGATGAGGCTGCTCTTACAGGGAGGGCCATGGTGCTGTGAGCTGAAGGCAACTGCATAAATCTATTTGGGGCCGTGAGATGGTCGCACAGACGCAGCTGGAGTAGCGTCTTCACTTACATGTAGGTGCTTTGAATTTCCTGCTGCCTGGATTTCACTTCAGTTCCTTCTATTTTTTTCCCATTTTCAGAGACCATTTTTCATTCACTGTCTTTAATGAGACATTCAGTTCCACAGCAATATCCAACTCATCAATCTTTTCCCTTCAAAAGTGCTGCCGCTTTTATTGATCCTCTATTCCTTTTATTATATATAAGGCTATACACAGACACTCCTATCTATGTCTGTATACAGCAGATACCTTTCCTTTTGTCTGTCTTTTTGTGCTTTGCTGTATTTAGGTTGTTTATAACATTCTTCTAATTACATGGCCATTGATTACCTTATTGATTTATTGAGCCCTGAATGATCTCTCCTCTTCTGTTGCAGCTGCTTGAATTGTCCTGGTTGCTCCTAACACCCTCTCTTCTCATAGATATCCCTCATGAAGTCTATTAACCATCTTTCCTGTCATTCCCTTTCTTGTGCCTTTCCTGCTCACTAGCTGTCCGGTGGGATCTACCCATGCATGCAGTTTTCTGGTGAAATGTGCTCTGCAGCAGTGAAGTATATCTATCCTGACCTTTGGAGAGTCAGTCTGAGTCAAAGTTGAATTCGTACTAACCTCAGATTACCGTTTAAGAGGTTTTATAACATCCATCCTCCTAACAAGGTCTGCGATGTTGCTCAGAGCCCCGGCAGACAGCTCTGCTTCCTCACCTCTTCGTGCTCATTCAGCTCCCAGGGCAATCATTCCCAGATTTTCAAAGCCAAAAAAGCTTTACATATTGTCTATTCTCTATCTCAATGCCTGGAACAAGCCATGGTCGCCTTTACTGAAAGTCAAGTGTTACTGAAAATGTGGTAGATAGATAATATGCTATGCAAACCAGCAGGTCTTTGGGGGTTTGAGGCATGGAGTAATGCAACTTCTCCTGTGGGAGTGGTGCAGAAAAACAAACCAGCTGTCTGGACTGAAATCTTGAGCAATTAACAGCAGTTTCAATTACTCAGAACAGAACTTTATAAATATTTGCAAATTACAGCCTACCTATTTTCACATGAAGCGTGGCAACCCATGAGAGAAATCTCCCTAGATCAGAGGGACATCAACTGAGGGAATCCTGAAGGTCAAGGGTTCAAGAGATATTTCAAAATTATCTTCTTAATTAGAAGCAGCACAGCCTACTCTGCTGTGTGCAGAAGGGCACCAGAACTATGGATAGAAATTAGAGAGGGAGACAGGAGGGAAACTCTGCCAGCGGGTTCTCCTCGCAAGGGACGGCACAGCAGGGATCCCAGCGGGAAGAGATCCCACCCCTGCCTGCCTCCAGCATCCAGCGGAGACGCCACAATCATCAGACTGCAGTTATCACTGGAGAAAAAAGGACCCATTCATCTATACTTGTCCTGGGAGAAGAGACTGGTTTGGAAATGAGTGCCCTTGCAGACAAGAAAGATTTCTTTGGGTGGGGGTGGGATCTGGGTTTCCTTTTTGCGGCACTGGAGGCCGAAAGACACTTACAGATTGTAATCATTGCCATGTTAAAATCTATCATGTCATGATAGCTGTAGAGACAGAAACCCACCCCAGATCGTCTGATAAAAATAGCTAAGATACATGGGGAATGGAATCCACCACCAACTCGGTGAAGCCGCAGGAATCTCTTTCCATTGTAAATACGCTCCATAAGACGATGCCAGCTCTTGCAGGAGTGATAGTAAAACATAAATCACGCTAACTAGTAACAGGACCCACCAAACAATGCAAAATGCCTAGAAGTTGAGGCTTGGCTCCACATGCAGAGAACTGTGTCTAAACTTGGAACATTTGCTAGGGTGGCTGGAGGGGAGACTCAAGGCTCTGCTCAGATCACAGGGAGGAGGACTTAAATGTGGGACACAGTCTACACAGATAAACCCACACATCTGCCTATTTTGTTGCTAGCTCGCTTATGGGGAGATTATAGGTGCTCGCCGTGTCTAACAGCCAAGGCCCAGGTAAAAGAGTACTAGTTTGAATTTGGTCATGAGCTAAAGACCCATGGTACCTGTATGAAAGGGGATACGTGCCTATCAGTTTCAGATGAGAAATAATATGCTCAAAACTGAGACTCTGACTACATTTTGCTGTCATTAATTATTTAGAAACCATCTAAATCTGGATTTGGATCCTGAGGTTGGATATGCAAATTTGAAAGTCTTGGCATACAAAACATCTCCCAAGGCTTCACTTTTGTCACAATTTTCCACATACATTAATGAGAGCAGAAAGAGGAGAGCGACTTCTCTCGCCAATGCATACTCTACCTGCCCACTGATTCCAAGGGACGTGCACACACAGCCTGAAAATAAGCCCAGGATTTTCTGTTGGCAGTAGTAAACTGGAAATTAAATGAGGGTTCATCAAGCAGTGCTGTTCTGGTTTCAAAATTGCATTATTCTTTATCTGGATCCACAAATACACATTTGATTAGGGCTGTAAGCACATAAAATGCCTTGCAGTGCAAATGCTACACAGTCATAAAGATAACATTTCAATAATTTTTCTTCTATCTACAGACTTCATTACTTTGGGTGACGTTTTGTGGCATGGAGCATAAAACTGTAATAAGTCTTTCAGATACTACCTTCAAACACGCACTAAGGTAATTTTTCCTTTACCAATTGTGAGTTGATTTTTTTTACATGTCTACTCAACACTTTTGTCCTTAAACCAGAAGATTAAACCAGCGCTTTCCAAAGTGTGACCATTTACAGGGTCTAAGTCTTGTCTGGAGCCCGCAAAGAGCCCTGTTAATGGCAGCTGCCCCCCCGCGAGCCAGCTGTTTACTCGGGCCCAGGCAGCTACAAGGAATTAAGGAATGGTCCTGAATTCTCTCTGCAGTGACTTGGACTACAGCAGTGCAGGCCAGGCAACTCTGCCCAACTGCAAGGTGTGTGCTGCCCTGCAAATGGCTTTTGTTGCACAGCCCCTCAGCTCGATGCTCCCCGTGTTACCCAAGAGCCAAGCTGGATGACGTAGCTATCGAGCTTTACTGAAACATTTGGTAAGGACCCAACACCATAGCCTCGTTAAGCACCTAAAATCACAGCTTGTTCAGCCTCGACACAAGTGCGGCACAGAGAAAAAGCCTCTCGTGAGCTCCATCTTCTCAGGCAGAAGTCTAGCAACAGGAGCCATGGCAGAGGAGGGGTCCCCTCATCAGTAAGCGCTGTAATTAGTAGCATTTGATGTCACAAACAAAATCAAGGCCCAGCTGCGCTAACTGCAAAAAAATACACGCATGCAAATACTTTGCACAAGGTGAGCCGCTTTCTTAGGCGCCCGGCCATGCTTTGCCGAGCTGGCTGAGCACATGAGGGGGATGCTGAAGCACCTGGTGCTACCCTATAATGCTCTTCCCTGGAGGGGCTGATAGTAGGACTGGGACCAAAACCATCACAATCCCCAAACACTTGGAAACCAAAGCCATATGCACTGTAAACATTTCAGAAAATTGTAATGTTGTGTAATACCTAAAATACCTGCAAAGGATCATTTCTTCCCCTTCTCGCCCCCGCAAAAAAGGCTTATGTTATTAAAGGACTAATTATCCAGTTAGTCAAGACACAATAGATGCTAAATTTATCCATGCACCCTCATCTGCCAATGCACTTCCACTTCTTACCTGATTTTTTGCTTCTTTCCTTCAGCTGGCTACTTACCTTACACCGTCCATTTAATTTTCCTTCTTCCCTCTCTAAGGTTTCTGTAAAATCCTTCCTTACTTCCACCATCTTTCTTCCATCCATTTGCCAAGCTTCCCTGAAATCCCCTGCTCTTGTGTGCACAGCAGTCACCCCGAGGTCTGAATGCAACATTAATGACGTTTGCCGGGGCAAGCTGTTCCTCAGAGCAGTGCTCTCTGTTTCTACCTGCCACCAGGTAAAGATGACTTTGCTTAAAAATATTCCTAGTTTGGATGGGGTAAAAGGCACTTGAGAAACACGTATAACCCAGGTAATTAAAGACCTTGCCATGACCACATGGTCTGAAGCTCTAGAAAGCCAAACAGACCTGAAGAAAACCCTCCCTCTCTGTAATTGCTGCCTATAAATTGCTCTTTTATTAATTATTTATGTGTTTACCAGCTATTCCCAGTTATAATCACAGCTAACAAGATTATTATCTTGTGCTAAGTGTAATTAGCAGAGATAAGAAAATCAGAGAAAAATATAATTTACCTGGCATTAGGTGCACAAGCTTCCACTAACCACAGGTCCTCAGATGTGATCCCGCACATTAGCTGCACTTCAGCATTTTGCAGCTCTTTTGTAAGAGTTTCAGATTGTGAAATTTGCACTAAGACCTCTTGCAAGCAAGCAAAGCAACAGCATCCCGAAGAGAGAAGCTGCTTCTGGGTATCTTTTCCATTTTCTTTTCTGCACCTTCCATCTTTCTGTTCTGCAGGAGATTTTGTAAAAAATACTGAAATCAACTCTATTTGCATTTTTTAATTTAATATTGAATTAATTTTGCATTTGCGGTGCACACAATTCAAAACCCGGAGCTTAGGTCCCCTGAAATCAACGTTAAAATTATCTCTCTACGTCTGCTTAAGATTTCCCTGGGCTTTTTGGATCAATGTAAATTTCCCCTCTACCCAGAAACATTCACCACCTTTGAAATTTTGAATTTCTGGAAAAAAACTGCAATAAACAACTGAGCTGAAAGCTGACGTAATGGCTTAAGTGTGAGAATTTTGTTTGTTTGGTCCTTTAAGGGAGGGAATTCTTGCCCAAACACCATTTTTCTATTGGAAATAAGGAGCACAAACAAGAGAGAGGAGGGTCTCTTTCTATCCTCCTTCTTCTAATCTCATCTCATCTAATCTAATCTAAAACAAAGCAGAAGAACAAGGCTACCAAGCAAGGGCTTGTGCACGGAGGCCTCAGGAATGGGCAGAGACTTACCTGAGGCTGCTTGGCAGGTCTGTGATAGAGCAGAGGCAAGAACCCAAATTTCAGGGGCCCCTGTGCTCTGTCACAGGGCTCCGTGCTCTGGTCACAAGGGTCCCTGGGGGACAGAGACAGCCCAGGAAATGTTTCGGGTAGGTAAAAGCTTGACTACGTTTTCAAAAGCCAGTTTTTAAGTAATCTCTAGGCAAAGCGTATTTAAAAAGAGACTGTATGTTTCTGCAGGCAAGCACACGGGGCAGCGCTCCCAAAAAGCAACTTTTAGAGTAATAGATTCGGTTTGTGATTTGGAAACACAGGGTAGCTCTACAGCAATTTCTACTCATCTCTCCTTCCCCAGCTGCAGGCAGAATATCTTGCATGACCAAAGAGCCGGTTTTTCCCTTCTCAAAACCAAAGTTCTCGCTCAAGGGCAGGCTTAAACTCCCGTGAGAAGATGACCTTGTACTTTTGGGTGGTTTTTTTTTTCTCCACAGGCCCTCCTCCGCTCCCTGCCCGGGGGCGGGAAGGCTGCGCCCCGGCGAACCGCCTCCCCCCCTCCCCGGCTCCCGGCCCCGCTCTCACAGCACCATCTACAGACCGAGAGCGAGAGAGCGGCGGGGAAAGCCGGGCGAGCCGGGAGCGGGAACGGGCGGGGAGAGGGGCCTTCCTCCCGCTGCTCCCCACGGCAGGGAAAGGGAGGCCGCGCTGTGAGGGCAGGGCGGGAAACGCCTCAGCCGGTCGGGACGCTGTGAGGGCAGCTGAGGCCGGACGCACGTCGTGTCACTGTGCTGAAGGGCTGCAGGCAGGGAACACGCGTGCTTCTCCGGGCGCCTAACCTCCTTATGGGTTGTCTTTTTTCCTGCCATCTCATACCCAAAAAAGCGACTGAGCTCAAACTACCTGTAAATACAGGGGGTGCGATTCTCCAGGCGTTTGTGGACAGCTGCAGCAAGCGGTGCCGTGCTGGAAGCCAGGCTTCAAACCAGCACCCAAGGGAGCAGCACGGGCACCCAGCTTCGTCTGCAAACTGACTTTTCCTGACAAGGTGGAGAAGCGGTGAACAGGTGCCGGTATCGCCACTCGCTGCTGCTCTGTGCTCCCACCAAGTACAGACAGGATTTCTAAGTTACAGGAAGGTTCTTGCAAATGTCACTTTTCTTCAACAGAAACCAGTCAACTACGTCGCTAAGCCCAGCATAAAACTAATTTCTGATTTTGAACTGACAGGTGCTTCTCCGCATTCCAAGTTACCCCAGGATACCCTCTGCCAGCCCTTCGCAGGTTTGCTCTCAGCATGACCCCTTCCGCTCCCCTCCTCTCAGAAGGTACCACCAGTACAAGACAGCCTGTGCAAGCTCCTTTGGAAACACTCAGTTCCTGAAGGCTTAAAAGACACTTGAAGTTATTTTTTGTCAAAAATAATCAACTACAGTTGTCCCTCGGCACTTCCAGAACACATTTTCCTGGGGTTTGGTTTCCAAAAAGCCTGAGTCTGCAACACTCCTCTGCCCATCCCCTACCAGCTCAGGGAAGGGCCAGCTAAATCCCTCGGGAACGGAGCTTTCTCAAGGAATACTTTAAGCTCCATTTCTGGAGGAGAGGTCTAATAAGAAACAATATCCTGGCCCTTATCCATACTGGGTTTATAACACACATCTGACTCCTCTCTGAAAAATCACAAG
This sequence comes from Harpia harpyja, assembly GCF_026419915.1. Classification (NCBI taxonomy): domain Eukaryota; kingdom Metazoa; phylum Chordata; class Aves; order Accipitriformes; family Accipitridae; genus Harpia; species Harpia harpyja. The sequence continues at coordinate 24,953,618 of NC_068945.1, read as the reverse complement.
GGGGTAGCGGGGGCGGGTGGAGAAAACCTCTGCATGTTACAAGAATTTTGGTCAACTTTTCTGTGCACCCAAAGACTCAGCCTTTTTTGTTTTTGTGGTCAGAGGAAGTACTAGTCGGAGGGAAGAATATGAAGCAAAGGACTTTTATAAACCTACTGCTACTCAGAAGGCAACTTCTCCCCTCTCTCACACTAACCTACTTACAGACCATTTCTTCTACTGCAGTCCTGACACCAAAACCCATTCAAGCCAGCACACAAGTGAAACAGCATCTTCATCACATTTTCCTTTGCTAACCAAAGGACTTGCCTACACCAAGACGACAAAATCCTCCTTTTTGCATTTAAGGAGGGGGGAATTAACTTACCATAGAAATTAACTCCTTGGGAAATTTCTTTTTTCAACTATTGAACTTCCAGACTGGTTGGGGGAAAGGGGGTATTTAAGCACACGTTCTTACCTTGATGAAGTTTCTCTGTGGGAGTTTCATAGCCTATTCATTCAAAAAAGCTAGGTGGAGTGTTTCATTTAGATGGTATGATTTCTTTTTAGTGGAAGTCACCATAAAAAAAACCCAGTATGATCTTGTCTTGACAGAATAAAACACCTCCTAAGACAGTGTAGGCCTATAGTCCATGTGTGGCCCTAGGAAACATCTCCATTCTACTTGGACTGACCTGTGAAAAATACTTAGCATCTGCTTCTCCATTCTCACCGTTGAGATTTTTTCTTCAAGATCAGTCAAAGATTCTCTGCCTCAGGACAGTAAGCTTGCCTATACTTTCCCAGAAGTACTTCTGATTTTGCTGTTGTATCCAAATCTGTATGCAGAAATATTTACATTAACTATTATCTAAAATCTAGGAACAGGCAAAACCACAGTTTATTCTGCAGCAAGTGCCCTGCTGCTTATGTTGCCAACCCATAAATCTAGTCTGAATTTTAAACTGACACACAGAAGTGCCCCATGACTGGAAGTCACTCATGATACTAAGAACAAGATAATAATTAACTCCTCCCACATGAGAACTGATTTGCACACACACTCAAGTAGGTAACTGACCTAGTTATATGTAAATGGAGTAATTCAGACTGCTTCTTCAGAGATCTTAATGGTCTGAAAAAACATTTACATACAACTTATCTAAACATTTGAGACAGTATTGACTGAGTAGTCAGCAAACCCGACCTGTTTTTAGAAATCAACATCCTCCAAGAGCAGCAAATTAGCTGCAGTACAGGAAAGACTACCAGGCTATCAGGCAAGTTGGAATTGCAGCAAAAAAATACCCCCTAGATTTTGAAGAAACACTTAATACATTGGTGAAAGACATTTGATGGTAAGAATACATACATGCATGCATGCGATTTCAACAAAAAGACCTGAATAATTTGGGTAGCGTTTTGCTTCAGTATCATGAAACTTGCAGTGAAAGGTAATATAGTTCACTGTTTGTTGCTTCCAGATCAAGTCCAAAAATTGTATTTCCCCTTTTTCCTGAAACAGTTTTGTTTGGAAATACGTACCAGAGCAATAGCGTACATAAAAGACAGACATACGTATCTATATATACAATTTTCTTTTATTAACAAGGTATGTCATTACTGAACAAGGCAACTGGGAAATACAAGGACTGGACATACACATGAAAATTTTACAGCTTGACAAAAAATTGGCATATGACTTATATACAGATGTGATTAATAAAGGTTACAACTCTACTGTATTTGATTAGACACAGTCCTAAGCACTTATAATATGAAAATATGAAGTTGATCATACAGAGGTCAAGTTCTGGAATCTAAAAATAATAACAATTTTAAAACTTCAAAACCTTCTATGTCCATCCATTTTACAGAACATCACTACAGCTTTTCCTACTACCATATACATGAAAGATTATCAAAAATATATCGATGGGTCTATCACTAACCATGAATGTTTGTATTTACATTAAGTTAGCAAATTCTTCACCAAATACTTTATATACAAAACTCAATTTGCCTTTGTGAAAGAGTCATTAAAAAGTTAAAAACCATAGAAATGCCAGTTAGAAATAATGCATTCCAAAAATTGGACTTGTTTCAACAACTGAGAAAAATTTGAAAATAATTTATGAAAAAGTACATCATTTAAGTACATGTACTCTCACAACACTTTAGTTCCAATACAGAGTAGCACGAATTTTGTCCTGTGTGTTGAGTGGTATCTTCTCTTCCAATAGCGCTGCAAGAAAAAAGAAAACAAATTATTCCTAAGCAGTTTGTCCTGAGTCTTTGAAGAAGGCGGCAGAAATAATCAAGGGACCAATATTCTTTTCCCCCTTCTCAGTGCAGGAAGCCCTGACCCCATTTGTATTGGCCCAAATACTCAGAATTCTTATTTCTTACTCCTTAGAGGCTAAAAGGGGAAGGAAGAAAAAAAAAAAAAAAAGGAAAAAAAAAAAAAAAGAGAGAAACCCAACAGCCTCCATACTTTAGTACTATTCAGAAGGTGCACATCCTTTTGCCAGCAGTGTTTTTGAGTATGATCTTGACTGATTTTTGTATTTGACTATAATGCTCTTGCAGCATGTTTTGAACACCCCTAACAAAATCAGTCTTCTCTGCCAAACTAGAAACCCCTCCAACCTGTCTCTCAATTGAAAAAGAGCTTAGACAGGAACCAGACGTTCGCTCTGCAGGCACTTCTTCTACACAGACACGAGCACCTAAGGAATTCTGCAATACAAAACATGGATGCTGAATGAATCTACACATACTAAGGATTAGACAGCTACTGAAACATGGACTCTCTTGGAATTACGTTCCACTCAGGCCCATCCGAGTACCAGAAATCAGTTTGAGAATACAGAAGCACAGTTTACAGTGCTTCCAGTACGTGAGAAAATAGCAGATGGATCAATCGCTAAGGTCTCAGCTCACTTCAAGTGACAGGCATTATGGAAACAATGCTGTGGTTCTTCACCGAATCAAATCAGTACAACACAATTGTTCATAATGCACCACAATAACTTTGTCAAAGTGCTGACACCACATAATAAGCAAAATTAGATCTTGTTGTCAAATCCAAATGAAGTGGATTGAATTTCCCTTTTTATCTCTAGAGATGCTGAATGCATCTTCTATGCTTGCTGTATGAATCTCCATCTTCCAATTCCTTCAAAGTCTTTCCATGTGCTATTATCTCGCCTGTGTGCTATTCTTACTTACTCTTCAAACTCCATGAGGACCAACTCTTAATTTGTTTTTTGTAAAAGATAAGGATGGAATGACATCTCAATTGCCTTTAATCTATGCAGCTACACTCCTAGTCTTGAAATCTTGTCCCCTCTTGTTTCAGACAGCCCTCTATTCCTTGGCTTTCCTCCTAAGTAATTACTCTTGTCTTTCAAGTCATCTTCCTTATTCCTTTCAAATCAAGCTCACTGGGGGAAGGGATATAACATCTTTGGCCTTCTCTTTTCTCTACCCTGTTCCTAAGTAACTTTATCCAAAACACAAAATCCAGTTACCTTCTCTATTTTGATGATTTCACACACATCAAACTCTTTCTTCAATTTACTGCTTCTCTCTACACATCTTCACACCTGTTCATGTATACCTATCTAGCAATGCCTCCTTCTCCAAATTCAAGTACTTTTCACCACAGCTTTTCTTGACAAACTTCAGCAATCTGAGCATCCTGCTTCGGTTACAGACCAATGACAAACGCTCAAGTCTTCAAACTTTTCTTGTCCCTACATCTTTACATGCAATTAACTACATCAGCATTTTGCAGGTTTTCTGCAGTCTCTCTCTAAAACATGTTCTGCTTAGTCCACTTGTATGTCTATAACTCTAATCCAGGCCCTGAGCCTTTCCTTTTAAGTTGTGTTAGTCGTCTGATTCAGATCACCATACATTCACACAAACAGTGCTGCTGGCACAACTTAAGATGAGATGTGGGAGCAGAGAGTAACTGAAGCTACATAAGCAGCTCTGCTAATGTAAGTGAAATGACAGTTCATCTGTCTCCCTTTCATTAATGCCTTGATCTCTGTCTGATAATCTTCAGTCTGGTTCTATTTTTATAACTACTTCGTATCTCATACTTTGTAAACTCTCTAGAGCCAGGATTTTGTATTGTTTGTACAGTACCTGGAACTGAAATATTTACAGCAATAATTCAGGATCTTTCGCATTGCAGTCATGTGAATGTTATCATAGACAAAATCTGTACAGGAATTTACTCATTAACAGGGTAACTTTAAGGTGTCTCAGATCTTACCAGTTTAATTTGTGCTCTGTCGCTGGACTTTTGGTCCAACGCTCTGAGTTTCTTCTTCTGGATTTGGGCGTTTCCCTGCACTAATGCCAGTACCAAGGGCTGTTCTTCCTGATAATTTAAAACCAGTATTTACATTAAGATTCTATTGCACCTTTATATATTCAGGAAAAGCTTTTCAGTTTTTTTGTTGTTCTTTAAATTACCTGCTTGCAATAAGTGTGATTGCTGATTGTCTCCATGAGCATAGTGTAAGATACTACTTGCTTGACAGTAACCTGTTCAGATACAGTAGATATTTATTAAATAAAATTTAGAACTGCAAGCAAGTGTACAACTACATTCTTTACAACAACAAAAAGGAGCCAATTGAATTATTTTCCATCATCAAGAAAAATCCTGCCAGAAACCATACTGAACACAGAAGAGTTCTTATGCAAAAAAAAAAAAAAAAAAAGGCTTCATGGCAGTCTACAGCAGTTAAATATATATGCACTTACCCACGCACAGTGAACAATATTAAGTGCATACATATTTATGCATTATATTTGCAACAAGCAGAATGTTTGTATATCCAAACACTTTAATTCCAAGTTGTTATAAATTTTAACATTTGTTCTGCCAAGTCTCCTCATCCTTTTTATTATTCTGTTATAGCAATACTAGCGAATCCTTGGCGTAACTAAGCTGTGAAAAAAAAAAAAGCAAGTAAAAGAAAGATGCAGACTATTTTCTGGTTCATGTAAACTATCCACCTTGACACTGAGCACCCTGCATGAATAGTGCAAATTAGCAAAAGCAGTTGCAAGGTTTCTTTTTCTGGACAGTTATGTTATGTTCTGGATGCTTAAATAAAACTCAGATTACAGTCTTTCATGATCAGTAAACACACAACCTCTGTTAGCACTGCACAGAAACTATCAGTTGTGCTAAATTTGATTGCAACTTTGATCTATCACAAACCACAGCTTAAGTTTCTGTATAGTTACAGTAACAAAAATTTGCCTCCACAATATGAGAATATCCACACAAAACTGTGGAAATTGATTATATATGGAAAGAGTGATAGTGAAATCAGGGAAAAGATGACATGCAAGTTTTGCTATCAAATACACAAAGTGAACTTTTTTCTTTCAGTATCTTTCATTTAAAGTAACCTAGGAAAATGTTTATTAATTTTTGTTTAGTCACACTTGTGATCCCTCCCACTCAAAACATACAAATATCATTCTAGATGAGTATTTTAGAGATAAGTGACAAGACAAGCAAGTTCACTATAAAAAATAACTTTTATGTTTCAAGAACAGAAAAAAGGCCAGTTCATGTTGTAGACAACAGCTGTCATCAAAAATCTATCGATGTTATTTTGATGTTTTGTCTGTTTTTCCATAGTTGCAAGGATTTGGAGATCCTCTACAGACAGGCACTGCCATAATACCTTGCTGCTGAATTCCACTTGCTCCTGTATGAGTGTCTCCCAGGGCACATGGCTGAACAACTGTATGACCATCACCAGTTCCCAGCTGAGCTCCTGGAGAGGCAGGAAAAAGACTTAAACGTAACAGAAGATACAATTCCAGTTCTGGAATTTAAAATGTTGGGGTTTTTCCCCCCTCTTCAAGAGGGGAGCTTTGCCTGTGGTTTGCTTTTCCCCCACCGCCAAACCACCTCAGAACATGTCCAAAGCTCTAATGCTTTAGTCTTTCCAAATTCAGATGAATACACAGTAACCTTCTACAAAATGAATACATTCTTCATGTGAAAAGTGTAAGTACATGTATACACTTTTAAGTATTTATGTATACATTTTAAGGAGAAAAGAGTGCACATAACGTCAATTTTTTAAACTAAGCCCTTCCTGTCTTCTAAATCTCTGAACTTAAAAGAAATAAAAGCTCAAGCACCCAGGTTTAAGGGGTCTAGACTTTAATTCTTCGAGAGGAACTATACTGGCTGAGAATAAGGTCCATCTTCCTCCACAGTCTGCTTCTAACCTTAACTAAAGCCTAAGGAGAACACAAAACCAGTAAATTTCCAGTTCTGCTGTATCCTTTTACAATGAGGAATCCAAGATATATGTAGTATTTGAGAAGTTGATGCACTATGGATTTACACAATGTTAACACTGTTATTATTTTTCTCTTAGCAACTAGTTAATGCTAGTCTTTGTATGTTACAATAAGAATGTTAATAGTCTAATTTTCATCAAAACTGTATAAATTCTATATTAAATTCTTTCAGACACTGTCCACCATATTATTGTTGACATTATGGTAGAATTAAATTCCAGTAAGCAATCTAATGCCAGCATTAGAAAACTTTAAAAATTAACAGTTCTGACTTGAAAATTCACAAATCACTCATCACAAATATCAGGATGCTTGTAGACTTCAAGAAGAAAAGCACAATCAAATGCTTTTGAAATCAAACTGTTTGATACACGTTAATAAGTAATCTTCAGGGGGAAAAAAAAATGTTAAAAAATTCTTACACGTTTGAGATAAAAAAATATCTAAAGATACAAATACTACCAAACTTAGTGAATACATTTGAAAGCGTTTGTGACTTGCACTGAAAACTGTCTTGTGAAAACAGTTCTTTCTTATAATATGTAATGCTAAGGGCATTATAAAAAGTTCATGCAGTTCAGTTCCAATAATTCTATGTATTGAAAGAATTTGACTGACCTCCTGTACTACCACAACCAGAAATGCTTTCTCCTGGTGAATAGCCCATTAGGCCACCATTTCCATTTCCATTTGGATTAGAAGGCACTGTTGCAAGAAGACCTAAGCAAAGAAATAAAATATATAGCCACAAAAAAAAAAGACAGGGAAAAAAAAAGAAAAAAAAAAGATTTAAGTGTAGCATGCTTTTTTCCTCATGGTAGCCAATTCTCCACCCTCATCCCAACTGGTTTACGTTTATAACAGGAGAACATCTCTCTATCTTGCCTACTTCTGGGATCTTGCCAAGTAATTTTAGTTCACAATTATTTAACAAGCATTTTCTACATAACGTTCTGCATAACTTTTCCAATATTCATTAGTGACAGGTATTCGCTACATTCCATTGAAGTAGAACGCAATGATTCAATATCCAGTATCTGAACATACTGACTGCTTACACCTTCCTGAGCAATACAAGCACATGTAGTTTACCTCTTGGAGCAAAGGGGACGGTCTTTCCTAAATAGGAAGAATGCTACCAGAGGTTGCATTGGTCTCTCTTTGAGCAACAGCATTTGCAAATGCAAATACAGTATGATTTAAGATATGAACCACATTAATTTTCTAATCACTGGTAGTAAAATCTATCTGTACAAGAGTATCAGAACATACAGAAGACCCAGTTCAACAAAAAAACTTCCAAAAACCCACAGAAAAAATTTTCCAGGTAAGATTTGGAAAGAGGCACTCCACTCAACTCTTTCTTCCCTTTCTTGATTACATCTAATTTTTTCATTTATTTGGATACCCAACCCTGGTCACCACACTGAGCTCACACCTGATTATACCACTTCTATGGGACAAAATTACTAATTGCTAGAAGGTGAGAGAAGTTTTCAAATAAATAAAGCCAATAGCCTATAACCATACCCAGTCCTCTGTATCGTGAAAGCTGCTGGTAGATTTGTTTCATCCTCTCAATATTCAGACGGCTTGCCTCTGCATGATTTACCATTGGTTTGGGATAATTAACTCCTATCATACATTTTGCAGCCTTCTGGACGCTCTCTGGGGCATTCCACGGATCATAGATGTATTTTGCAGGGAAACCTCTAAGTACTGGCAAATAACGTCTTAAAAAAAAAATTAAAAGGTCATTTTGAGTATAAAGCCACTTGACAGTTTAAGCAACATCCAGGAATCACTGAAATTTCTGGATTGTGAGTTACCTGATATAATCCCCATTTGGGTCAGTTCTTCTGCCAAAACCCACTGGACAGTAGCAGTGAAAAAACTGCTGGAAGAAGGAACTACAGGATAGCCACATCCAGCTTCCAGCATTCACACTCCAGTCTGCGTCAAGTAAGAGCTCTTCAAAGACCTTAAGAAATTAAAGCAACAAGTTAGTCTGAACATGGCACACCTTCGAGACATCTACTTTTTCAGGAATTGTTCCAAGTTTCTGATTTCAGCAGCAGAAACACAGCTCTTCAACGTAGCAACACTCTTTCTTACCTGGCAACATTCACAGAATGCTCAGTATGCAATTGCAAATACTTACCTAAACGCCAAACTCAAGAACAAAAGTGTGATAGCCTGTCTGGCTTTTACCTTGTAAAAAACCTTGTAGACATCTCAAAGCTACAACCAAAAAGTTACACATTCTTGCATAAATACATCCTTAAAAAAAAATAAATCCCCAAAGGATGGCTGGAGCCTGACTGCTTGCAAGTGGCATTTGTTCCTTTCGAAGAGTTGCTTCATCACATTACAACTGAGTAAGTTTTGCAAACTTCCAGAAAACAGAGAACATAGAAAGCACATTTCAAACTCAAACTGTCGGTCTGAATATCTCAACTTGCGCAGCACCTTTCACTATGCAAGGAGTCCCACGAGGAGAATTCAAGACTTCAGGGTAGCAAAAACATTCAGAAGTTGTATTCTTGAAGGCCAACAGTTAATCTAGTAAATCACAGTTTGGAGGATGCACACTTAAATTCCTGGAGGTATATGAACCACCAAGCATGCTGAAGAACGGTGGGACAGATAATGAACTCTGGTCTGAAGACAAAAGTCTTCTCTGGTAATTGCTACCCCTATTATATAAAAAATAACCTATGAGGAAATTGAAGATTTATGAAGGTTTTACTTTAAATCTGGAGCTCAATAGTTGCAAAACATTAAAGTTGCCAGCATTGATTGTTTTTTCATTATTAACACAGACAATGCTAACTTGTATAAAAAGAAGTTTCTCTGCTCAGTCAGATCACTAGCAATACAGGCTAACAACAAATAAAGAGAAGCCTTATTCTTCGAAGGAGAACATTCAAGTACCTTTTATAAAAAGGGTGCACTGAGAAGTAGTTTTCAAAACAGATACTTAATACATATTTTTTAAAGTTCTGACTTTCCTTTCAAACTTGCATCGTCTCCAAATGTTCCAAAGAAACCATCACTTTTCTTCAAGCCAACACTAAAACTTAACATCTTACTACTGCCACCCATCTTCAACTAATATTATTTGAATATGAATTCTAAATAAGGTAATACCATTAAACAAGGATATCTCTCTACATATATTCAATAAGGCATTCATTCTACAGCATACACTGAATAAGTGTTATAAAAGTATCTTTGTCTAAATATCTGCAACTATTTGGAAAAAAAGAAAAGGCTGTTTTGAAAAAAATAAGATTTATCTTAAAACACTTTTAAAAAAACATTTTAAATAGAAGGTGACTAATAATGTTACAAGATCTTTAGATGATCTTTAAGTGTTAGCACACAACTTTTCCACTAGATGCTGCCATGTAATAAGACTTAGGAAAGAACAGCACCATGGAAGGCCAGATTAACTTTTGCTAGCTACGGATGTATAAATTAAACATGCTTCCACCACACAAGTCTGGGCCCTCCACATATCTGTGTTATTTCAAAAGTAAGAACAAGTTGGCATTTATCTGTAATATACAGCTTTGTTGTTTGGCTGAGTTACTTATGTATGTGCATCTTCAATGTCTATCTATGAACTGTAAAAGGAAAATTCCTAAAGCAGCTTATGTTGTTTTGTAACCAAGACTTTTTTTTTTTTAAAGGAAAGGTGTTTGCTTAGAACTGATTTGTTAAGAAAGGTGAAATTTTGTAAGATTATATACATATATAAATATGAGGTCACAATCCTGATAGCAAGTAAATTCTTTTTTAGATTTCAAAACTAAAAAACTATTTTTAATTAATTATGATTGCTCAGTAAAAGATGTGATACCCTTCTAAAAGTATAAAACTGATTCAAAGGCTGAGATTAAATTATTCCATTCTTTTCTTTAAAAGACTGAAATTTCTAATTTGATCTTCAGCATCTCTTGGATACTTGCATAGAAATGAATTGCACTGAAACTTCAGCCAAACCATGTTGTCCATACTCACACTTCTATCGTTGGATGAAAGGACAGAAATTGCTGAAAGGACATTCTCAGCTTTTACTTTTCTCCCTTTAATTTCTATGGTGCTTTCCCTTCGCAGGGAAGCAGATGCGAGATGTGAACAGAAACTGTTCACACAGTAGGACTGGAATGAAATTTCAATTACAAGAGTAATCCATGTTTATTTGCCAAAATTTAGGAAGAAATCTCAAATTTAGAAGAACTGCAGACCTATTTTGACTACAAGAAACTCTAATATTCCAATAAAAGGGGGCATTGCACAGGCAAAACTTCAGCACCACGGGTTTATCAGAAGCGATTTCATTTTCATTTAAGGTTTAAAATTCAACTTACACCACACAGTAACAATTCTAGAATGACTAATTGAAACTTTAACAGGCACTTTAAGAAATTCAAGAGTAAGAAACAATACCTTCATTCCTTCTTCCCAGCTAATCCAGAGGTCACCTCGAGTCAAAAAGCATGCTACAGCATGCCGGGCTAAATGATGAATCCAACCTTCTTGACGAAGCTGCGTCATAATTGCATCAATCCAAGGAAAACCTGTCCTGCCTTCTGCCCATTTGGCCAAAGCCTCAGGATTCTTATCCCATGGAATTTGTACACAGATAGGATTCCCCTCCATTTTATCAAACCGTGGATTGTTAGTCGCTGCTGTGTAGAAAAATTCACGCCATAACAGCTGGCCATAGAGGGAGAGGGGAGGGGAGCTGTTCTTTTTTACCTGATCATTAAAGGAAAATATTTTATTAGGCGAAGAAGTAGGCAAAAATCATGGCATCTAAGATGTGTAGCTGACTACACAGAAATCATACCTTTTTGTACAGATCCGTTAACTTGAAATAAAAGAGACGACAGGACAAACAGCCAAAGCGGAGGTAGGGACTAAGCCCTGTAGGGCTTGCCAGAAGGGAATTTGCATTCATTCGTGGTCTTTCAAAGTTTGCTACCCAAGCCTTAAAAGAACAAAACCAAAAACAAACCACACAGCAATATCAGACTACAGGCTAGGTAGCAACATAAAGGGAGAAATCACTCACTGCCTATAACTGAATCCAGACATTGGACAGATGATCACGTTAGCTACGACATCTAGGGGTTCCTTTTGAATCAGCGGAATCTCTAGAAGGTGATTCATCTCAATGCAGAAGGCATGTACTGTCTTCTAGAACTACCTATCCCTTCCTTTTAAATACAGGGGAAACCTAGACAACTAGCAATATGTTAGCTTTTAGAGGAATTCCCCTTCAGAGTTCTAAAAAGTATGTTTCAAGTAGAATTACCTCCAAAGAAAAAACAATTACATTTTTTGGAGTAGAAAATACTATACTATTTTCTCTAAAGTATATAGACTAAAGTCTCTGAAGTAAAGACTCTAAAGTATATAGTATACAGACTTTCTCTAAAATTCAAATTAAAGACAACCTGCTATCTCCTTTTAAAAGTAAGAAACAGCAACTTGATTTTATATCATTTTATCAAGGCCCTGAGTTCAAGTTTGCATTTTTGATTATTTTTTTTTTTCTTTTAAATGACTTGCCCAATTTCTTTTACATTTCATTGCAAAGAGCAACTGTGTTTCCCAGATTTGTCAAACTTGCGAAGATTTGAAACATACCTTTCGTTCTAAATGTCTTTCCAATCGCGTGAGAGCTTCTGTTTCTCCCCCTGGCCATACTGCAGAAGGCAGACCATCTGTGTCAAAACCTGAAAAAACAAATTGAAACAAGGAAATTCCTTGTTTGCTTATACTGTAGGTCAACAAAATTCTAGCATGTTGATACTTGACTACATTTTATTGTATCTTGAGAATAACCCTAAGTTGGACACACAGCAAAAGTACAAGTTTTAAAACAGTATGCAACCAAGTCTTATCAAAGCACATTAAATACCTCTAACTTGCAGCAAAATCCACTTTTTACTTTTACATTTACATTAATTTACATTACAAGTTTTACATGCTGAGTGGTCTTACTTCAATTCCACTACTTCTGGTTTTTTTGCACAAAGTGACCTTTCTATCATTTTCCAAATTATTTTCAAGTTCTCAGCTCTATGTGGGCTATCCCAAAACCACAACTTTTTTTCTTTTTTTTAAATTACTACTAAGAAGCAACAATTGCTATTGTAATCTACAGAATGTCTAAAAACTTCTTCCATCAAGTTAAAAGCATGAGTGCCATCTTCAGAACATTCCTAGGTTTCATTAACCTTGACTTAAATAACAGATGGGCATTATTGTCAATCTGATGATAAACACATACTTAAGCTGCAAAAGAAAGATGAAAAGAAGGTAACAAGATTTCTTCTACACCCCCACACCTCCCCCAAGATTGTTCACCAGGTGCACAAGATAACATGTCTGCCTGTAGTTTAACCACTGTATGGAAAGATCTTCTCTTCTTAAGGCAGCTTTAAAAGCAAGGCCTGTTGTATGAAGAGTTCAAATGGACTAGACGGAGCAGCCAGAGGTTAGCCAAAATCTGTCCAGACCCTTTTGTTAGCAATTTGGAGGTCACACCACATTTGCTTGTATTTCATGGTGGGGGGAATAGGAAAGGGGGGGAGGGATTCACAGGACAATAACTTGATAGTATTTCTTAAAATTATAGAAACGTAAGACTTTTCTGGTCCCCCCCCAACCTAAGAAGCTTCTAAAATAATTATTTGCCTTATTATTATCTTTTTTTGGCATTGCAACACTACAGGGGGTTTTTTTATTAATTTGTAAAAATGACGGATTAATGACCTGAAGCACAAAGACACCAAATGCTTTTAATACAAAATGAAGTATCAAAGACTACTGATAGCTTAATGACTATTTGGTACCATGGGAAAATGGCTACGCTGTATTACAAGATGCCAAACAGTACTTAGTGTAGTTTGATCTGACCTCCCATTTAAAAGAAAACAACTAAAATTTACAGAGTTTATTATCCTTTTTTGTTCCTTTTGTATCTCATAATTGGCATCGGTTAAGCAATTAACCATAAGTAGAACCTCTCTCATGGTTATTTTAGAGTGTTATGCTTTTAGTGATAGATTACATCTTACTTGTTTCACAATGTCAAAGCAATCTTAGAACATACCTAGCTCTTCAAGTGATGGGACACCGTATTTCTCGTCATGGTCATCAGAAACTGGAGTAGTACATTTTTCCATTACTTCTGGGGTTATAGTCTCCACTGGCATCTCCAGTGGTTCCATTCTACTAATTAAGGTCTGGAATCGCTTGTAAGTAAGAGGAGGCTGTCCTCCATTTAATTCTATTATTCTGGATTGGAAAAAAAAAAAAAGAAAAAAAAAAGTAGTATGTCAGAGAAGAGTATATAATAATTATTTTTTTAAATAAAATATACACACGCACAAATATATTCTTACCTGCCTTTAGCATTTTATATAAAATCACAGATACACATAGTAATCCAGACAGTTTGAACTTTACTATTACTATCTTTTTTTTCCCCAGTAGGGAGACATAAATTAACTGTTTACAACCAAGTCAATTATTCTTCACTCCTGGGTTGAGGAAACTCCCTCAAGAATGAATAAGTAATGAATATGCACAGCTCAAGGCAAAGAAAAATACAGATCAGCAAAGCAGATGAGAGATCGTAGCTATGTATGAAGATACATCCAAGTCACCTACAAGACTATGCTATTGGCATTTAAAAAAAATAAAATCTATTTTTCTATTCTGGTATTGAGAACAGTAGTCAATATTACAACTGTCTTAACATGGGGAAAAACTAAGGTGTAGTTTATACACAATGACTGTTGTAAAAACACAGTTTCCATATTTTGTATTGTGATGTTAAATATATCTAGAATCTCGGAAACAGGAAAACTTCAAAGAAATAATTTACAAAATGGCAGATAGAACCAACTGTTCATTTGGGGGGGTGCTTGGGTGGGGATGGAAGAAAAGGTATTTTCAATTTAGGGTTAAAAAAAGAAAACAGGCATGGGTTTCAAAACAGTAAATAATTCCCTTTCCCTCCCATATGTCTAGCTGCCTCTCATACATTGGCTTGTAACAGAATAGAATAGGCATCTACCAAAATAAATACCCAATGTTAACAGAAGCCAAGTCATACTTCTGAATAGTTTGCAGATTATGTTTCTATAATACAGAGCTAATAGTAATCCATTTAAATAGATCTGTGGAAAAATATCAACAAGACATTAAGTAAGGGCAACAATCCCCAATTACTTATTGGATACATAACTGATAGGAAAGAGTTCTTGAAAAATAAAGGACTTTCTGCTAACTTGTGTACAGCAAGTGAAATAAGGACAAAACAATCTAACAAAACAACTAAACAACAACAGATCTTATATTTGGGAGAGGTTGCAGGCATGTTTGAGTAACTTCATTATAAAAGACAGATAATTAACATGACCACTATTTTCAAAAGAACCCCAAATCAACACTGTACTTCAGAAACAGTTGTGTATCATTTTCTGGAGTTGCAAAGTTCTACTCAGTATGTAATAAAATTTGGATGGATGGATAAAAGAGAAACATAAAACAGATCTGTAGTCTTCCTAACTATAAAGTGCTCTGCATAGAAAGTAGCACACAATATCTAACCAAATACTACATAAAATTGATACTTTTTTTTCTTTTTTTTTTCTTTTTAAAATCAGAGGTAATGGTAACTTACTTGTCTAGGTCATATAATGTATGGGAAATTCGAACAATGACCTCCACTCCAGCTTCACTAGCCAGCTTCTTAATTGCTGCATCTCTTTCCTTCCCAAATGGTTCAGAATCATATTCAATAGAAAGTTTTGCAATATTCCACTCCTGCAACACAAAACAAAAATGTGGTCCTTCAGCAACTCAGCTGCTTGATGGAGGGCAAGGGAAAGGAGAATGGGAAGGATAGGGACAAGATGGAACACCAGCTATTACCTGTGGATAGTTGCCAGAGATACACAAAGGCTCAAAATACATTCAGATACCCAGACTCACAAAAAAAAGAAGTCCAATGTTTTGGCATCTAAGTAGGAATCAGGCGTAAAAAAAGCCTCTGTCTCATTACTGTGGGAGCACACAGGAATGGGACAACTGTGCAAACTTTGAAAACTCAGCTCTAACTTTAGGATCCATATACCTTAAGAGACAACAGAAGGAAAAGATGACAGAGGCTATCTTCTGGGCATTGATCAGTAGCAGTATCTTGCTCTGCAGAAAAGCTTTTCATGTATGCCTGTCAACTTTAACAGCAGAACTGAAGTTTCAGGGGAGGGGACAGCAAAATACCCCAACCCAAACACCACACACTTTCCTTCCCTTTTCCAAATTCCTATCCCTCACCTACCAGAACGGACAATCTTCAAATTCTCAATTAAAAATAAATAAATAAATCTGTTTCCTAAAAAGAAGTCACCTTCAAGTCTAATATCCTTTATGTCACAGATGCTGCTATCAAGGCCAACAGTAACAGGTGGGGGAAAAGAAGTGAAGAAAGGGATCAACTAATGGCTAAGGCTTCTGCAACAGCAGGAAATTGGAAAGGCAAGGTACCCAGAGAATGATCCTAGAAAACCATCCTGCCAATCAAACTCAGACAAATACCTTTCTAATCCTTCAATCTTAATCAGTTGATTTAAATACACCAGCCAGACTATTTCAGAGAACTGGATTTACACCAAAGAGACAAGGGGCATTCTACGCTGTTCACCTAGGGTGCTGTTTCACTTCTGAACTCTAGCTCTCTCCTAGATGAAGCCCAGGTACACCAACCTTGAGGACAGGCGATTGGAAGGAGTACTTGCTCTTTGAAAGAAGGCTTGGCTCCTTCAATCAGTAAGTTTGCCAAGACTGACCCAGCAGGCCCTGCATCCTCAAGCAACCTCCTATGCATTCACACAACATTTATTTCCCATTTCATAATGTAAAACCATTGTCTGACAAGTTGCAGCAGATATTTTTCTAAATCTTTCTTTCCTCTGGCATATTAAAAAGAAAACCATAAAAAACGTGTCCAAGAGCCAGAGCCACGTCCCCAAGGGAGCCAAGGAACTCTGAGACAGGTGCTATGTGATGTGAATACACACAGATCACATGAGCATGAGCCAGGCACTTAGAAGAAGCATGGACACAAATAGCTTTGCACATACTGCTGGATGCTTTTAGCAACACTGATGCATTCAAAGAATTAGAGATTGTTCCAATTCTATTTTCTTTATGAAACCAGCCCTAAAGAGCTAGAGATACAGAGCAGAGCAGGACAAATTGAAGAGAACGAGGCAAGAACCAACCAAAACTTGACTGGTTCAAGTTAACCAACAGGCGCCAAGCAGGTGCCTGCTACTGGTGAAGTTGCATCTCTGCAGTCAGATGGAACCACCATCCTCCAGTTACTTAAAAAAATCCCAACCAAACAAAAAACAAACAAAAAACCTAAAAGAATTCTGCAAAGACCTGCAAAGTCTACTGATAAAAATATTCTGTTTCTATGCACTACTCCAGAGGATGACAGCAGCTGTCAGCAGCACTGTTAGCTAGTACTGCTGAAAACATGGGACACTGAATTCAGTGTCTTAAGGGAAGCAAAGCTGCTCTGAAGGACTGGAAAGAGGAAAGCAAACAAGTCATATATATGTATGACATATACATATAAATTATCTTATATATATACACACACAAATGAAAGAGCCTAAAGATCCTTGAGGCCTTTTGCAAGGATAAAGATAGACCAGCGCTCTGCCTTTTGAAGGAATTGTCCTTCAGCCTGTGAAAAGGAGAGCCCTACCAAGAAAGAGCTGTGAAACATTCATCCCCAGGAAATCCACAGATGCTGGCACCTGTGACAGGGCTCCTGACACAAGGCTCTACAGAAGTTCTACTATCTCCTACCATTACTTATCTTCTCCCAGCCAAAACACATCTACATGTGTTCTTCAGAGTTAGGATCATTGCTCACCTTTGAGACATTTAATGAGGATGATCTGAAAAGCTTGGTTCAGTGTTATATGCCCTTCACTGCACTGTAAGTGCCTGATGTACAGCTACCGCTCTGGCAAAAGAGGCTGTGAGGTTAATGATACGAGATAGATGCATGCTCCAGGTAGTGTTCAGCCAAAAGCTGAAGTCCTCAAGAGCTTCAACAATGTCTCTTATTTGTTCAAGGATAGAGGATGTCCTGAAAAGACCCTCAGTGAACAAATATACGATAAAGACACTTTTTGGTAATCTGAAGAACCAGAAGACAGACAGATGTGAATGTTCTTTTTTGACTGATGTACACTAAGTTATTTTCATTACCTTCTCAGCACTAAAATTAATATTCTGAAAATGTGGCACTCCAATGCTGTTAGGCATAGAAAGATCAGCCTAGTAACAAGATCTGAAAGAGGAGTTGTTGAAGTAGCCATTAAAGTGTTTAAGAAAATTTGTCACAGGTCACTCAAATCCAGAAGGCAACACACACGACAGCAAGATCTTTGCCCCTATTTAAATGCAATCAAACCAAATTTGGCAGGCAGGTATAACAAGTCTGAGTATCTGGGGAGTTGCAAGCAGCAACTAAGGCCACAGTGCTCCTGCAGGGAATTTTTCACTGAGGGGAAATCAAGCAAAGACCAGTCAAGAGTATCATCCAGTTACCATTTCACAATTAAAGCACAAGAATGAAGATGGAAAGGTGAGTTTTGCTTGAGTTTTCAGCTTGGTGTTGAAGACTTGGGGATAAAAATTTTGAACAGATGATCTCTTGGGAAAAACAGATATTTTTTTTTTCCCTGAGCAGTCTTGCTCACCTCAGTCACCTCAATCCAGTCATTCCGTAAAAACTTTTAAAATCAATCTACAAAGTGTTCATTTTTACTACCCTATTATAGTATTGTTACCTTAAATACATTATTATCCATGGAAGACAAAATCAGTATCAGTAACAATCCCTCACAGCTTTAATTTGCTCAATAAGACCCTTTCCCACAAAAAACTTAAACTTCTTTGACTAGAAATTGGTTTTTACCTGTACTATGCTTTTACCAAGTCTACTACTGGCAAAAAGCTTATTAGATCACTTTTAATGGCCAAAAAGCAACCACAGCAGATATTTGGCCTAAATAAAACATTACTTTTACAGGTCAGGCTTTGAACTTGGATTCATGTACACAGAATTATATTTCAGCATTTCAAAGGGAACCTGGAAAGAAAAATTTAGTAATATATAGTACCTACACTTAGCAAACCATTAGAAATCAGTTCAATTTCTGGAAATAAAGAAACCAAAACCTGTAAAGTCTAAGAGCAACTCAATTCAGTTGGTGACATGCACAGAGGCGGAAACCCCAAATCTAACAAAAACTACCTTAAAGACAAACTGCAAGGATAGTTATGTATTTGCATGGATAACAACCTGCACTGAAGTATATAGTACAAGAAATATTTCTAGTTGAAATTAGTTTGTCAGTCATATTTAAGGATAGAAACAACAACTGCAAGGTGGCATTTACCTTAAAAAGTCTGGGGAAAACATCTGCTGGCTGTCCACGAATAACAAACAAACGTGAATTCAGTTTCCGTAGATTGGCATCAAGATCCTCAAGACATTGAAGCAGGAATCTGCAAGGAATTGTAAAGAAATATTTATTTTCTGAGGCAAACCAGACAATTTTACAATAGAAAAAGGGAACCAAGAGGAACAATCCAACAAAGATTATCAGACCTTCAGTATTTGGCACATATTTTGGTGATGCATGGCTGTTCACATCCTAATTACACTTAGCTTACAGTAATTCAATATCATATAATATATTCAACAATACATAATTCAGAAAACCAAACTGCGCTGTCATTTAAGTTTTGACCTCAACACTATTCAGCTCTGGAGTGGACTAAAACATAATCAAGTCTTAACGAAAACTGGAAGCATCTTGTCACTCTAAAGAAAAAAGCACACCACAGAAAAAACAAACAAACAATCAGCTGTTGGCATACTGCTACTAAACTTAATCCAAGTCCTTCTTACAACACAGCAGCCTGAACTGTTACTAAAAACAGCATAGCAGAGGACTACATGGTCATAACTATCCCTTTGGCCTTCATTTATAAAAATAGCCCTCTATATAACAGTTTCATGCATCTTGGCTACAACCTCACTTGAATTCTTTAATGAGCAAATCAGCAAATAAGGGGGAAAAAAAAAAGGGGGGGGGGAATGGGGTGCTGCAAATCTGCACGTCTTCAAGAGAAACAGGTAGTTGCACAAAGGATGTTGAAGCAGGTTCACATGTGCAAAGATTTATTGGCAGGTACAGTAACTAAAAACAACTCCAATGGTGAAAGTTGTTTGGGGGAAGAAATAACAAAAGGAAGGAGAGGAAAAATGAAAACTCTCCCTTGCGACCGGCCAGAAACAGAGATGCTGGGGGTCTCCAGATGAGTGGCCTTCCCCTGGACTCCTCCAGCACAACAAGTGGCTCCTCCACAATATTTTTCCTCATAGTAACAATACAGTTTTCACCAGGAGCTGCTCAAACCCTGTTAGCTGTGCTTACTTACAATGCTGTTGGCACTCACCAAAGCACACATTGATCAGGGCAGCTGATGAGTCAGAGCCTGCCAGTCATTAGCCTCTGTGCACACGCATTATTGGATCCCCTGCCATAAATGAAAAGCTACACCCAAAGGGGGAAAAGAAAAAAGAGGAGATTCCCACACTGCAGGCCTTTATTCCTGAGAAAGGGAGCCTGCTGTAGCAAGGATAGCACCACAGGAGCAAGCACCCGAGACCAACGCAGAGAAAGCAGTGCCACAGAGGCCTGGAGACACTGCGCCTGCAGCCTGGGTGAAAAGGTGCAGAGCTACCAGGGAAGGGCAGGCTGCACCACTCCAAGTGCCCAGAGCATTACAAAGACAAAGGCACCAAGCAACCAGGTTTACTAAAATCAGGAGTTCATAACACACCTACGTTTTTAAGAATGAATCCTAAAAAATAACCAGTTACAATGAAAATGCTACACCTCCTAGGAGGGATATAGCGTACATGACTGTTGTAAAGCTACCAACATTTTTTATATTTTCTAGAGATTTAGCAATATGCAAGTGATGCCTGCCTAACACACAGTGCCTCCAACTTTATACGGAAAAGAATTATAAAAATCAACATATAGAAAGCTGGCAGGAAAACCCCCTAGCTGCTATTAAATGCGAAAAATGCATGGCTCACTTGACCTGAAAGGGTAACAGAAAGCAAGTCTGAGAGGAAGCCAGTGTACGAGAATACAACTGCTTCCTGGCTGGCAACTATGCTTATATGTTTAATGACTGGAACAAGCCAAAAATGTCTAATTCTCTCATTTTGCTAAATTTTTTTTGGAAAAAACAAAAAACAAAAAACCAACTCCGGAGTAGCAAGATCATGAAGGATATGCTGTATCTAAAAAGAAACTTGTGTATACTCATTTAGTTAGAAACCACACAGGAGTCATTTTAAGAATCAGATGAGAATCACATATGCTTCTATCAGAGAGAATTTGGGCCCCACATTCCCAGGCCACAGTCACTTCCAGATGGACTCTGAAAGGTACAGCTTCATTTTGTCTTTTTTTTTTTTTTTTTTGAAAGCTGGAATGACACACCTTATCACTAATCTTATCCACCTGAATCTTGCTTTCAAAGAGCGTGTGCCTTCATATATACTTCACAAAGAGCTATGAAGACAAACTGCAATAGCATCCTGGATGCCTTTGGAACAGTCCAGGAAAGTTTGGAGTTTTTTTGTTTGTTGGGGTTTTGTTGTGGTGGTTTTTTGGTTTTGTTTTTGTTTGTTTTTTAACTTTGTATCACAGAATATAGGGAAAGGGTACGAAGAGAAATTGGCGACATAAACTGCTCATAACTATTCAAAGTAAAAATCTGTCTTTCAGGAAATTGTTAGGTTTTTTTCCTATTTGCATCTCAGTTGCCTCTAATTTCTCAATAACATACAACCCTAACATACATACAACCCTAACATACATCTTATAGCCTGGACTTGGCACAAAATCCTATTCAAGAAGATTACATGCACTGACCCAGTCTTCAATTCACATCCAAGATCCCTAAACTTGCCCTTAATACTGTTTAATCTCTATTTTGTTGGTTCCCCAAATCCCCTCTATTATCTCTCTTAACTATCTCTTACCACACTCCTGCATTTCAATCTCTATAAAACTCTTTCATGTATTTAACAAACATAATGTTGTAGACACAAATTGTTAAATATATGTAGGAAGGCAGCAGTAGAGTGGCCATGAAGACACACATTCCCCCTGCCTGAACAAAAACAGATCAAATGAAAAACAGTCAAACCACAGTCTGAGTTGCAAGACTGTCACTGAAAGCATATTGTTCAAAAATAACTGACCAAATTAAACCCTAGTGACCCTGCAATATCTACAGTAACAGCAATGCAGAAGAATACTGCTTTTGACTTTCAGAACACAAATTCAGTTTACAAGTGGTTACTTGGAAGAAGCATGCACTTTATTAAGCATATTTGAATCTTTCAGTTGGACCAAATGTGTTTTAAAATGTGCTGCAAATAAGTACTCATCTATTTTGTTCTCACCAGCTATATTTATGCTATACTACATCTGAAGGCATTTTCTCATTAATGTGTTAATAAAATTTGTCAAAAAGCAGTGCCTTTACAGATTTGCCTTCCTCAATTAAAAATGAACCTTCCTAAATCTTTACTTCTAGATACAACCACTACCAAGAAGATTATAGTTGAATCAACTGCTTGTCATAACCAAAATTTTCACCTCCTCTTTTTCTCATGAGTACCTTCAGAATTTGCAGAAGCAAGACAGCATCTTTACTAAGGTTAAATACATGCTAATTAACACCTAGCTTCGGGTATATCCAGGTAAAAATTAGTCTGAATTTAAGGAAGGAAAATTCTACCTTTCAGAACTTCTGCATTCATCTAACGTGTTAACATATGCCTATGTGAATAGGCCTACATGAAAGGAAATTTTTTAATTGTACCAACTCCCTGGGACAACTTCTAATTCCAGCACTTTCTCTAATTTTGGCATGGCATTGTAATGCATTGCATTTATCACCTGTCCTAGCAAATTACCATTTCATCTATAACATATGCATGTCAGGGAAGAGTAATAACATGTCCACAACATGCACACCCCCCCACACATTAAGCATACTAATAGAAAAATAATAAAATTATTGTCAGCATCCAACACACTGTCACAGTGAATTATTACCGGATCTGGAAGAGAAGAGTTTTTAGTTTTCCAAGGTATCATTTTGACTGGTAACACCTGTTCGCAAGTGAAAATCTGAATGACTCTAACACCATGCATAGGCACTTACTGCAGCACAGGAACATACAGGTGTTTGCTCAGTGCAGACATTTAAACATAGTTAAGAGTAGCATTCTAGCACAGACAAGGCAAAATTATTTGAGCTTTCTCTCTGAAGATACACCAAAATGCTCACAAACACATTCCTTTCACAGTATAACACAAATGAAAATGAATGGTATATTAGTCTGTGAACTGAAACAAAGTATAAAACCTCCAAGTCATAAAAAGTAATTTCTTTTCAGTATACAAGCTCTTGAGGCAAAGTTTCTTCACAGCAGCTACAAAGTAAAAGCTACTAGGCTTGAACTCTATTACACTTTACATCAAAGAGTGGCAATTAGGAGCTATTTAAATCTCCCCCTACAGTAACAGGTCATGCTTCTGAGTCTGCGATCTAAAACTTTTTCCTCTCAATCTAACAGTCAATGGGAGAGCACTTTCTTTTTCACTTTGAATGAATATAAAAACTGCATGACGTGACTTCATTAAAAAGACACAAATAGGATGCATGGATATTTTTTATCAGATTAGAGCATCAGCCCAGGTTTCTGCATCTGGTCTTCAGCTTCCCTTGGACAAACCAGAGAAAGGAAAAGTTCACCATTAATTTCACAGTAGCAAACCATGTGAGGCACATACATGACTAAGGTGATGGAGGGAGGCAGAAAAGACCTACTTATTTTAATACAGGGAAGATGCCAATGCAAAGCATACCTGCCTTCTTAGAGGGCATTGCACACATTTTGCTCAGGGTCATCTAGTTATGATAGTCAGCATTTTCATGAAAGCTGCTGAAAACCACATTCTTTAAAAAGACATGCATGTAAAATCTTAGCTGTTTAATCCAAGAAACTCCACAGTTTTCCCTGCTGCCAATCACGCAGTCTGCTTGGGGTCTGAAATCTAAACTAAATGTTCTGCCCCCCTGCGTCTTAAGAGTGACTGCCAGAAACCGGTTTGCATAATACAGATCATAATTTTAGCTACCATGCAACTGAAATAAACTGGTACCATCAAGGCAGAAATTCAAAAAGTTAAATAGCTAATTGTTGACACAGTTAGCCATTAACAAAATGAACAAAACTAAGCACTATATCACGCAGCCTTCCTGACTCTGCACTATTAACATGATTAAAGACTTTCTCCAGGGAAGAAGTCAGGAGCAGTCTGTTTAAAAGGTAGCATTTTTATTTAGGAGATTTGCAAGAAGGATACTTACAGACACACTGTTTAAGGCTACTGTTAAGTCTTGTTTGGGGTTATTTTTAGGAGTAATAAACACCCTGAAACCATAATCACACAGAACCATCCCCGCCAGTATGAAATGAGGACAGTTGCTGGGAATTGAGGGGACTTAAAATGCAATGACTTCTCTTTCAGGCATCATTCACATCTGAAAATGGTGGTGCTAAGCCATTAAGAATCAAGAAACTTGAGTTTCAGGTTTTTTTCTGAACTGATCCAGATTCTGAATTTAACCATTAAGCAAGGCAGCAGTGTCAGACTGCACAGCCAGTACCACACAAAAGAAAGGAATCTAGTCAGGCTTCCTCATTCTGAGAAAGAAGTTTAAAAAGTTGAGTGAAAAAGAACAGTGCTAAAACCTGTTTCATTCCTAAGTTTAATTAATATTTTTACCTATGACTGATCAACTTCCAGCAATCCATCCAAACTTCTGTTTAACCAATCTTTCTAAATACCTTCTATCTACCCACTAGTCCTCATGCCAAGCCATTGATCACAATCTCTCCAGTGAAAGAAAAGCAGCACTGTCAAACAAGAGACTCGTGTCATAGATATTTGATTGCCACCCAGACTTTGCCTATCAGAATTATCTTAAACAGCCTAACATCTGCTGGTTTTATTTTCCCATTCAATTTTTTTTTCCCCAACATTGCTATCAGGTATTACTCCTTCGTCTTTCAGAGTTTAGTAGAGCTGGATTCAATAAAAAGAAAGAATTTTACATACTGTATGACATCAACTACATTTTTTTATTTTAGCTTACAGCATTAGACCCTGACTGTATTAATAAATTATGCAATATTTATTTCTCTTCATGGGAAGAGAGTGAGCCTTTCTTTCATATATGTCTGCTATTTTGCCATATGTTCGGTTAAGTCATTATGAAAGACCAGTACCATTTAGGTAAACATATTCCTCATACTGGCTTCTACAGGAATAATAAGGCAGATTTCATCCAATACCAGAACAGAGTATGAGACACTGAGAAGTATCTCAAATTTTATGTACCTATATACAAATATTTAATATTTTATCAGTATATTTTCCTGTTTGATTGCCACCAACCAGTGCATCTTAGAGTGAGCAGTATATTCTTACGAAACTTTAAGAAGATTAAGCTCAGACAGGATTTAAGTGTTATGTACACTCCACCGCATCCTTTGGCAGCAAGCCATAGTAATATTTTCCTATTACCAAATCAAGGTCACAGAGGCATGCCTTATCATATTACATTGTTTCAGCAAATACCACATACAACTTCCACATCCTAAAAAGGTATACAAAAATAAATTTCATAAAGGTATTATCCTTTAAGCGTATACACAAGAGCAGGAAAAAGTTCACGTTATTCAACTCTAGATACTGAAGTGAAGTGGCTGTGGGAGCTAGCTAATCTCCTGCAGGGTTGCTCTACAGTCAGTGGAGAAAAACCAGCTCCTTTAGAGTGCAATTCAGGACTTCAGCATCTTTCATAACTTAGTAAGAGCTGATCCACATGCAAAAACAAAACCAAACACAGACTATGAAGTGCGTCACTTGGCTTCTTTCCTCTAATATTTACTACTGTTATAATCTTCAAGCCAAAGCAGAGCTATTATGGGGGAAGAATGCAAGATACGCCCAAGCCCATATACAGCTGAAATATTCGTAACTGCTGTAAAAGAGTTTCTTAAAAAATAAATTGAATTCTTTGAAAAAGGATGAAAGAAAGGGCTTTGAACAATAATTGAGAGAAAGCAATGTTTAAAATTTAATCTCTCCAAGCTGAGTCCTTTTGGGTGCATCTTCTTTGAAGCTAAATAGTAAAGACCATTTCACATATAGAGTAGGACTAGAATACGAAGTACAGCAAGCAATACTGCTCTATTAAGAACAACAAAAGTATTTGAATTTAACTTCACTTACATTGGACATAAAGCTAGCATTTCCTTACGTATCATTCCTCATTAATTTCTTTCCAACTGAACTACCTTTTCAAGGGTAGCATTCCCCAAAGGAAGGAAACATACAAAATTTTTGTCCTATTCAAAAGACATTCATAAAATTCCCAAATAGCAATCTGTATTTGGTTCCTCTTTTGTGAGCCATACGTCACAGCAAATAGCGTATTTAGCTTCTGCAAAGATCTGGATCTTAACTTCACATTCAAAGGGCACCTATTATTCATCTAAACTATTTCCATATAACTAGCAACAAACATCTCAGATTACTTGCTTGTTACAAAGGTCAGCCTTCTGGTGATAGGAGACTAACAGGCTCACAGCTTCCTAAATCTCTCTCTCAGTGTCCTCCATTCTTTAATGTACATATTCTGCCTTTATTTTTCTCTAATCCTCTAATTCCAATCTGATAAATCAAAGTCCTTATTATTTAACCATAACTCCTTATGCCTACTCTTTCCAGAGAGAAACTAGTTGGATCCATAAAGGAAAACCCAAGAGCAAACAACAGTATTTGCAGTGGGGACAGCTGGGGAAATAGGACCTAGAATCAAATTACACAACTAAGTTACTTCAGAGTACAGACATGCTTGTATTTAAACAAATTTAAAACTCCTTATTCTCATGTACCCAAGTTCTCTTACTTAAATGGGCAGCTCATAAGGCTTGATGTAATTAAGCCAGACCTGGCCTGCTTTATAAAATAGTTCAGCCATGTTATTTTCAGCAATCTAAGCTGTCCATGAGAAAGTAACAGCTATGGCTCATTTCAAAAGAGCAAGTACAATAAGAGCACTATAACAAGATACAGTCTTGCAATCTGATTCTGAAGGACAAATTTTATACTGCCCCTTATTTACTTTAATAAGTAAATTTTTACTTTCCTTACATTAAAATGACCTTTTTAAGGTTATAATTACTACTAATAAGGTTTTGCACAGTTTTAAGTTTCCCAGAAATGAAACAATGTGTAAAATAAATATATTTCTCAACTATACTGTATAAATAGCAAGTCCTTAAGGTATAATTCCAACATCTCTGGCTTTCCATATCTGAAAAATCTATTAAACTAATAGAAGAGAATTAAGGACAGAGCTGAAATCTACTAGCAAGCACAGAAATTGGTAGAAAGTTTGGAAAACAGAAAAAAAAACCCTGAAGCTATTCCTGAATATCTTAATTAAAACTGACTGGATTTCATCTCTGTGGTGCTTGCATTATGGTGGTCAAACATTCAGCATTATCCTAACTTCCCATTGCTACTCTTATGAATCAAGAAGGCCAAAGTTTTCTGAACTGGTCTTTCAAAACTGAAATGAGTCATTTACATCTGAATACAAGGTAAACGTGAACAAAATGTGTTCAGGTTTTTTGAGTAATAATGATGTAGAAAGAATCAACATTTTTAGAAAACAAACAAACAACTAACTGAAACACAGCTTTGTTTTTAAGCTGCATAAATCCAGAAAAACTCTACTTTGTCCCAAACTTTCTTAGCATATGAGTAGACTACTGGAGCTAATGGTTTACTTCAAGCTGCAGAGGCCTTCCATCTCAAAGTCTAGAGCTGACAAAAAAGATGCACAGAGCTCAGTAACGTAAGCCCTGGTTAACAAAACAGAAATATAGCTCAAGATATAATACGTCAAAAAATCTAAATAACCTCCAGATAAACATGGTATCCTCATGTGCCACAACTGCAGCAGTTGACTGCAATACTGAAGGTCAGGACCAACAGAAGGTACCTCACTTGAAGTAGCTAAATTAATCTTGAAAAGTTACATAGTAGAGTTAAGTGGAATATTCTGATAACTAAAAGTGATATTCAATCATCTCTGCAGAAGTGATAGCAGTTCAGATGAAGAATTATTTTATGAAGAATGAAACCTTTATTAGAACAACTGTATTTTTATATTTTCCTTGTTTTCCCTGTCTACCCATTCCTTTCAGAACATGAGAATGAATTACCAAGATTCACCTCCTCAACACCAGTTACAGATTTTTTTTTTTTTAGTATTTTGTTGAAAGAATAAAGGTAGACAACTGGAAAATATCATCCTACATAGGATCACTTTATTTTTTCCAGTTTGCTTGTGCCAGGATCAGAATTAATAGCAATGTAGAAGGTGCAGACAGGAACACTGCCAATTTAAAGGGAAAAAAAAAAAAAAGAAGAAAAAAAGGGTGGGGGTGGCACAAAGCCCACCTTCCTGAAGGTGGATAAACTTTATTGGAGGCAAAGTGGTTAAAATAAGAGCAGCTGAATATCAAGACAAACTGTTAGCATTCCAGAAAAGAGACACTCCTAAAAAAGAAGATTTTTTTAATTTTTTTTTTTTAAAACTCCAAAGTTATTTCTATAGATAAAAATGATAGGGGAGCATTTGTAGGCCCTGAACTCTGGAAACTTAACCACCATTTGTAAGTATTATTGCTATGCAGAGCCTTCAAGCAAGAAGAGATGTTCCCCACTAGAGGTCAAACTGGAGAAAAACAAACCTTAATTGCTTTAATCCCCATACAACCAACATCAAGGGGCAAGACCAAAGCCGGGGGGGGGGGGGGGGGGGGGGGGGGGAGAAGGGGAGGGGGAGCCTACAAAGTCTGCAGCTTTCATTGCTACATGTCTCATAACCCGATCATTTCCTTCCACCATTTGTAAGAAGAACGTTTCAATATGAATCAACAAAAATAGTTTCCTAAAGTAGGTTGTTGCTGCAGCAACCAGGCGGCTGTTTGGACTACTCCCTGCCACAATGACCTACTTTTCCAGTTATACATAACCATTGTAGTAGGAGCCGAATTTCTGCTTCCCTTCCGAGCCGCTCCAAGAGGATTCCTGTACCATGGCCGAACTTTATTCCTAACCGGGACAGAGAAAGGCTTCGAGCAGGTACGGGCAGCGGGTCGGTTCTGCTCCTCTGTGTTGTATTTAGAAGTGTTAGCTGCTAAAGGTTAAGTGAAACCTAGTATGTGCTCAGAGTTCAAAAAGTACCAAGCCAATGTTCAAAACCGGAGGAGCTGATAAAAAAATAGAAGGGGAAGGTGTCAAAACGAACAGCAGCTCGTGAACAACGTGTCCCCTGCCAGGATCAACAGCTGGCAGCAAGCTTCAACACAAACAGACTGCTCCAGTGCTACCATCCAAGTACACGCTAACGGGCATAATCCTTTATTACAGGTGTAAGTAACATTAAATCTGCATAAAAGAAAAACCCTCGTGAATGACGTTTTTAAACCCTGTTTAACACTGCGTGGATGGTGGAGCGGGGACATAAAAAGGTACCACACAAACCCAGGAAGAAACGTTGACTATTAACTTAATTTCCTGTTTACCGTTGCTGTTAGTGACCATTAACCTCATGACAAAGGAAAAACGATCACCAGTGCAACTTTTCATTGAACTGTATCTTAACCTCATGAAGAAAATAAAGATTATCTCTGTAGAAATAAGCGTACAAGGCTTCAAACATCAAGCACAATGACTTGTGCATAGGTATTTTTTGATCAATTTATGCAAACACCATACTCAAAAGCTTTCATTCAGGGTGAAATTTAAGAAGCAAGCACAAGAGACTAACACTTCCAGGCGAAAGACAACTCATTCCAACAAAAGGCATGCTATGCATTACCATATAGTGCATCCTAATTAAAACTTGAATTAACAGAAAGATTCTGACAGATACAGCTCATACTATGAAAGCAGAAAAACAAAGTACATGCAGCAAAGCTTACTTTACCTTAAGTCTTCTTAAAACTTGTAAGTTCAGCAGGAAAAATACTGGAATCGATGACAATACGGTACTACAAGTTGAAAAGTTTTTGAAATTTCCCACACACTTTCACTTGGGAACAAATCATAATGAGATAATTACTCCTGCAAATCTCACACTCTTCAAACAGAACAGAAAAAAAAAAACCAACCCAAAAAACTATTTTTACTTTACCATTGCACTTGACAAGCCATAGAGAAGCAACTGCAAAGGTAGCATTCTTGAAGAAAGATGGACTAGCAGAAGAAAAAAAAATTGTAGAATTATGAAAAAAAAAATCAGAAAGGCTGCTGCTGCAAGAGCAACATCTGATCACTAGTAACACTTTTCAGTTTGAAAGCATGACCACCAGGGCCAAAAATGCAAGCTCCATTGTGCTGTCTTATACAGAAGTAGTAAAGAACTGGAGTAAAACTTACAGTAGACGTAGCACTGAAGAACTTTTCTTCAGCAAACTAACGCAATGTTTCAGAGTTATCATTGAAAAAGAGAGGTTGGTGGAGCTATATTTGAAAGAATGCAGAAAGCCAAAATCTAAAATGTAAAAATAGGAAGATCCACATTATCCCCACAAACCCATTATTTTCTTCATGGTTTAGAAGAATAACACACAACTGCTGAAATAAAGTACTTCTCACCAGTAAATTTATTGGCAACTGGCTCACAGAAAGGAAATTTCAATCAAATGAAAAAACCCTGCTCACTGAAAAACACCATGACTACATGATGAAAACTAACCTTTATACAGATCTCCTCAGATTATGAAAGCCTTGAAATGAAAGGGGAAAATATACCACAATTAAAGCTGAACTATCAATATCGCAGCAATTTACAACTTTTTCCTTTGTCATAAACTGAAAAAACTACACAGTAGTAGATGTTTCTAGGTCATACCTGTTGAAAAAGTCACTCATAACAAGTCATTTAAAGAAGCATTCACAGGATTTGGGATATACTGCATAATAGCAGTAAACAGCAAATGGCTACACTGTCTAAAAAGAAACACAGACAAAGCACAGTAAACTAGATCTTACTAAGCCTGTCATCTACTGAAAAGTAACTATGGAAAGTCACAGGAATTATCCCTAGGCTACCCAAATAAAACAAATAATTCAGATGACAACCTTTGCTTGATCACCCTCATTAAGACTTGGATAGTTTCAACTTCTTGAGTTCACTCATAGCAAGACTTACGAAAACAAAGAACAAAACCAAAATGCAACCTCCTCCCCATCAAAGACCCTTCTGAAACCTGGGTGGCAAAAAAATCACTCTGTAGAATATTTTATTTTAAATGCATATCTCAACTTTTACAGATGTAGAGTCATGCCACTCCCATGAGCAGGTAATAAGTGAAACAATAGTAGGCAATTGCTAAAAGCTGTATTGTTCTCTTTTTCTACTTTAGGACTCCTAGAAAAAAAGAGTTTGTTTATTCTCAAGAATGTGAAATATGAAGGAGAAAAAATAAAAAAAGAAAACCACTTGATGCCACAGAATTTACAGACAGAAAACTTCAACTCAGAGGAAACTCAAAAGAGAACATAGGAAAGAAAAATTGTACTCCATTCTTCAATTAATCCAATGTATTGGAGATCAAATCATTAACTATTTTTAATGCCAGTTGCTTTATAAAATGGAGTCTCACAATCCTCTGTACACTTCTCCAGTACCAGAACTGCACAGATGCAAAACAGAGATAAAGCTTGCCATGGTGTTCTGTATCTTTCGTGCATAGAAAAATTGTAACCACGCAGACCAGGATCATGTTTTATGGACTATACAAAGCATGAAGTAACAAGCAACCTACATGGAGTTACCCATTTACTCATCTTTCTGATGAAAATTGCCCTCCTATTTCTGTTCTCTCGATAATTATTTTGCCCCTCTTTCTCAATTGCAGCACAGTTTACCCTTTGCCAACGGGGTAAATAGAATATTGGCATTAAGGAAAAAAAAAATATATATCTGCAAGCACTGAACTCCACAGGTTCCTTACTATAAAAAGCGTTTCCTAAGTCATGGATTCCACGCTTTGGATAGATAACAGAGAAAAATCCAAGTTTTCCTTACAGGAGCTGTTCCTAAGTAGCCTGTGCTGTAGATATTTCATCTCCATCACTGAAGAATCAATAACAACATATATTCATACTTCACAACTTCCCCATCTGAGCTTAAACAGACTTTTTGCAACATTTCTGGTTTCCATTTTGAAAGGATAGGAGTTTATATTATGAAAGGAATCAACCTTACAGTGCAAGGATGTTGCAGCCTTTATTTTTCACGGCTGTGCAAGAGTCACAAACATACTAATAGGTGTTAAAAAAGGAATGCATGTGACTGAACAGGAAAGGAAATGCTTTCCTACAAATGAAGAAACACTGAGATAAAGTAAGTTTCAAAGGCAGGGCCAGAAAATTTCTCTAGTTTAGCTGCAGGAGGAAGCAACGCATAACACAAAAGCTCAGGTGTACATGACATCACATGCCTGCCAACACAGAAATTAGACTTGCATGATACATCCTGACCCACGTTCAACTGGAAGAAATCCCTTCCATCTCTGATAATCTGAACAGGTTCCATCCTATTGCAAGGAACTTGTTGCATTAGCACTTCTCAAAGAGATTACGAGCAACAGTTTGACACCTGAATTTACTTATGAAACCCTGAGTATTATCAAATTCTTATTTCCTACCCAGGTTTACCCATATAGACTTTGAGACCTTTCAAATACTAATGCAATTTAAAAAAAAAAGAAACAAAGCACAGAACTTAAGAAAAAAATGTGTATTTTAGGAAGCTCTGTTCACTGCAGCTCAGCTACTGTCTGAACTAATGATAACAAAGCTTATGTGTAAATTTTTATTCTCTCTCCATTACTAATTGGTATGCTCTCAGATTCATAACTGTTCCAAAAGTACAGATACACATGTAGACATTTGCCACAGCTGTTTCCATTTACACACTTGAAACAGAACGTAGCAATATTGACCTGTTTTCCCCAGTCCTTTCCAGTCTATCCTTCAGCTCCACTGAAGCTTTATTCCTGCATAAAGAAAAATTTACACACACAAAACTCCAAAGCAGTGAAAGCAAATGCTTAATGGTGACCTGAAAAATATATGGAGGCTTCGGGGTTAGAAGAACATGGCAATTATAGTTCACCTGTTGACCTACATTGCAAAGAACTTCAAAGCCAGAAGCATACAGAAGCACACAGAAGCACACAAACTAACCTTCATCCACATTTAAACTGGAGTTCTGAAAAATCTAAGTAAAATGTATTGCACCTAAATACCATGAAGTTCTTACCCTGGTAATCAAATCCAGTCCTTTCCTAGAGGTAACCAAAGGCACAGCTATTAAACCTGCGAAAATGTGATATGCAAATTACTAAGCCTATAAAACACAAAGCCGCATACTCCCACACTACTTACACAACCAATTCATGCTCAAGCTGACTTTTGCCTTTTTAGGTCACTATGGGAAGGCCACAAAACTCCCTAAAGCAAAGAGTTGCTTTCAATATACAAATTAATACATCACAGACTTTAGTATGACTTCGACACTGAAAAAACAGCCGACTTTGCTGGCAGCTTGACCTTCTTCCTACCACAGGTTATATAACTAACCTGAAAACCTGCCAGGCATTGAGAGAGTATGGAAAAGAATCACTTTCCTTGAAAATAAAGGCTCCCATGCTGTAGATAAACTGTCAGAAACCAAAAAGTTCAGGTGGTACAATGATAAACAGCTTTTACTGCAATATTTGCATAATGAAATATGTTTAAAGAGTAGCTGCCATTAGTAGCAATGAAGACATTTTCATAAACTGGAGGAAAATATACTTTATTGCATGAAAATGGCCAAAAGAGGAATATATTAAGTAATTTGCTTTGAAGAGCTGATGCAGATTCATTAACTCTGCCACACAGTGATCAGTTGGGGGGGGGGGGGAAATCTGTATTCTTGATTGCCTAAAAAAAGCTGCTTTCCTGTTCATCACAGATGGTGTTTGTTGGGGGCTATCACCTCTCCTTTTATCACCAGAGGAGGTAACATCACAAGCTGCAGACAGATTACCTTCCCCTGCTCAAATAAAGAATGTGATCTACTGATACTTAGGTAAAATAAAACAAAAATACATTTCTGGTACTGAGAGAAGGAAGACTGAAATAATCCTACGGAGCTGTTTCAATACTACGTTTGACCCTTGATACTCAAAAGTCCACATGCTACTCTTACATATCAAGAACACTCTGCCCAGTTCTTCTCTTGATATCCTCAAACCTGGAGATTAGTGATGTAAAACCAGGTCTCTAAAACCTCCAAACTTCTTAACCTGAGGAATTAGATTCCTTCAAGAACAATCTTGCAGTCAAAAAGCAAATTGTATAAATGCTCACTGGAATTTTTCTGGCCTATAACAACTGCAACTTGGAAAAAACAACTTATTGAACACTTCGTATAAAATTGAATTTGCAGTACTGCCTGCTCTCTCCAGACCAACCAGTGCAGACTTCTTGTCCAATTTAATAATAGTTACATTACAGAATCTGGGGATACAAGATCATCCACCGAAACAAGTAAACAAGCATAGCATAATTTCTCAGCTGGCAGGGTTATTTCTCATATTCTAACAGTTGGGCAAAAAAAAAAAAAAAAAAAAAATCAGGCCTTTCCCTTAACACAGTAAAAAGGCCCATACTTATTTTCGACAATATAACTTCAAAGGGTGTCAACAAATGGCAAGCCACAGAAGAAACCAATAATCACTTTCAAAAAACACCCAGTGGTTGCTACACACACAAGCAATGCAGGCTGCAGTTATATGGCCATTTTAATCTGGCTCAAAGTCATACTGCCACTGAAAGAAATAGTACCTGCCCTCTCTCGCCTCTTCACTACTACTATGTGACCTTTTTGCTGGCACAATCTACCACAGAGGTCACCCCACCAAAACTGGTAACTAATCTCTTTCGGACAGGTTGATGAGCTAACCTGGTTCACCACAGGACTGTGTGCTATCACAAAAGGGTGGAACCACCCCTTTCATTAACGCTGCAGGATTAAAACCATGAGGACATACGTCAGTGTGGTTCAGTGACGTACTTTGTAAATCATAGGACTAGATCATATAACACGATGAATTATAGAGGGAATAGCTGAACTGCAAGTAGGCAGGGCTTTTGGTGAAAGACGACGAGTGGGCAGTCTAGGTGTGCGGCACTGGAGGGTTTCTCCAATCTAACCGTCAGTACCACAGAACTCCCACCTGAACACATGGCTTCTGAAAACAAGTTACCACTCTTCGATAACAGATTTTGAAATTTACAGATTAATCACCCTCGATTTAGTGGGCTGGTTGGACAAAAGTGCTGCAAGTTGCAGGCTGCCCTGGAGTTGATCCCACTCATTAAAAGGTATGGCGGGTACGTCTAGAACACTGCACCGCAACACTGAAGCTCCCTTGCAGACCTGTTACACCCTGGCTGTAGCAGCGGAGTGCAGCACAGGCTACCTACCCTGTAAAAGAAACCCCGAAGTATCTACAGAACACATACAAAACTAATGTTACTCCCAAACCTGATCTATGTCTAGCTTCGTATATGAAACACCAAGAGCATCATCTCTGTATTTTCGAGAATTGGCTTGATGTTAAATATTTCATAAATCAAACAGATTTTCATCCTAAGTGCTACACCATGAAAACAAACTTAAAGGGATGTTTTTAGCAGGGAAGCCACAATGATTTTGGTGCACTCCTTTTTACATACCAAGCATGTAACCAAAATTAACAAAGTATAATACACAAATTTTGCCTGCCTGAATTACAGATATTATATCATTTAAAACTGAAATCATTCATAGAATAATTCCATTGACAAACTTTCTTCACCAATCTTTCTTTCTTCACCATTCCCATATCCAACAAACAGGTCTCTATAGGATAAATCATTACCTACATAACCTGAAACTATAAGCATATTTTTCAAAACCAGATGCATGGAATAGCAAAATTTGACAGATGCTACAGAAGGATGTCTAAGTATTAATTTTTTAAAACAAGCTCCCACTTCCATGAATTGCTGTGATTGTCCTGGAAATGAAACTTTTTTTTTTTTGCTCAGGTTTTTAATTTTTAATATGCTTTCAGGAATGATGTTAAAAATGTTATGTTAAAAAAAAAAAAATCACATCTTTTGTTTCTCCTAAACCAATAGGATTACCTGCCATAACAGCAACTAACTTTGCAGGACGTTGATCACATCAGTATTCTCACAAAATCTACTAGATAAACAAAACAAATTCTATTACTCTTATTTTAAAAGTGAAAGTTGTTCTCTTCAGGAATGACTAAAAAAAGAAATACAAGGATTGGCAAGATTAGACTATCCATCTTTTTAAAGTCAGTTGCTGCATGCCAGCCTTTCAACTAGCATATCAAAAACATACATACACACTCAAAAAGACAAACTAAAAAAGTAAATTATTACCCAAAGTAAATTCTCACACAGCAACTAACAGAATGTTTGCATTTCTTTTTAGGTATTGTGATCAATTGCCACTCTGTACTAAAACCAGAGCTAAATTAAACCCTCCCGTTAAGTGATATTGCCAAACATGAGATCCCATTCTCCTTAATATGGAAAAGTCTGTGAGCACATACAAACACATTTTTTCATAAGTAGGTAATGGTTACTTGTTGGAGTACGTAAGTTACATTCTTTGTCTACTCTGTTGACACAATTAGATGCACTCTAATTCTGGTGCCAAAAGTTTAAGGGCAATTGACAAAACTTTAAGAGAGTGTTAGAGCGATTTTCCATTTAGCATCTCCCTCCACCATTTCTCCATCACCTTTTACTGCACCAAAGAACCTCTCTCTCGCAAACCTTGATCTGTGAACGACACTGGAAAACTCATTATATGGAAAAAGCATGTCTCAGTGGAAGCACATCTTGATTTATTTGACAGCTTGAAAGAAGGAACAATAAGAAGAAACAGATCAGAACCAGAAAAAATGAAGTGAGTTGAGGAAGGCCCTGGCATTTGTTACGTAGGATTCATGATTTTAGAACAGGTAGGCTGAATGCCAGGAGAAAGGAGGTCAGTAAGACCATGTGACTGCTTAGTAATTAGACTTGCTCAATAGTGCAATTACACAAAAATATTAGTTCATGAGTGTTACATGACTGTTTAAAGAAAAAAGTTAATCAGAAAGCACCTATGTATTAAAGGCTGCTATTTGCCAGATTTAACACACATTTTTTAAAATGAACCGTAACTGGTGACTCTGCAGAGGAACAATATTACTTCTAACAAGAAACTAAGCCTCCTGGTTCCCCGTATTCTTGCACCATTTTTCCTTATATCCATTGTGTTAGTCATACTTTGAACTCTGACAGAAAAAAGTTTTGCCCAGGGCATTAGCACCATAAACTCACCAGACATAAACTCTCAGTGTCAACCAACTCAAACTAAGAAAGGACCACTGTAAATTCACACCAGAAGATCAAAGTTGACTCATGTTCCAAATGCTGAAGGGCTTCTCCTCCTAATCTCAAATAAGTATTTTTGACTAATTCAACACCCTACTCCTCAGGCATGTAAGCAAGGATCTTGCTTAGGGTCATCAAGTCACTAAGGAGATAAAATGCTTGACTATTAATTACAAGTGCCAAATGAGACTGGCAAACCAAAAACTGCATCATAAGTCTTGTGTATGCATACTGTGAATGTGTATGTTAAAAATAGCTCATTAAAACCACTGGAACCTAAAATGGATTCATTCCAAACTAGTAACTGTTCATTTACATAAAAATTTATTGAGATCACTCTAATAAACATAGAGCTCTAGCAGCCAGTTATTCTATAAAGTTACTGTACTTTTAAACTTGAAAAAAACGGAAGATCTCTCAAAACTGGGCTATGCAGGCAGTGAGATTTCGTACTCAAGTCCACGTGCAGCATGTGCCTTGAGGGTATTTGAGTCCCAGGAGATTGTTTGAAGTGCTTTGGATAGGGGAGCTATAATTTACCCTTCTTCTGGAAGATCTTCACTGGGGGGTGGGGGAAAGCAGCACACAAAAACAAAGAACTAACAGAAAAATGCTCCTTTTCATAAAATAAATAAATAAACCCACACCACCAAAAACTCAGCCCCTCTAACCAGCAACTAAAAAGAGATGGTTTTCTTCAAATGCAAAATGTCTTTTAGAACACTGAGAACACTGTTAAATTAAATCAGCTAGCAAATACATCACACACAAATGTACTCAAGGACTGTATTAGCTAACAATCATATTCAATAGTCATTGAAGAACCAGGGCAGTAGCACTGAAGACATGAACTTCTTTTGCTAGAATCAAAGTTCACGTTTGTCTATAATACACTAGCTCAGAGAATATAACCAAAAACAGTTTAGCATTTCAATTGCAAACCACATTAGAAACCTATGAAGTACTCTTAAGACATGTGATTTCCTTAACACTTAGACTCGTGCCAGTTGCCTGCATCCTTTTACAACTTTAGTTGTTCATGAATCATCCATATAACTAAGACCTCTGAGCCTTATCAAGTTAGGATTTGTTTTAAAAAAAACACAAAAACCAAAAAACAAACACACTTATCCCCTTCAAAACAAACCAGAAAGATTAAAAAGCCTCTATAAAAGAAATGTACATTATGAACCTCAGATAAGGGAAGTATCTAACAACTATTATTCTTAAGTGGTATGAACATTATTTTTGTCAGTGAAAATGGAATAACCATCAAGTTAAAGTCCACGGAAAGCATTCTGAGTATTTCTATCTTCTGAAAACCTCTCAAAATTTGAAAAAAACAAAAACTTCCAAAGGTAAGTTACCTTGCTGGTAAAGTACTCTAATGACCTGGGATAGAAATTATTAAATCTGAAAGAAATAATCCCTGAAGATAAGTAAACGGAACTGAAACCCAAAGTATCTCAACTTTGTCATTCTTCTGTGACGTGGTGTTAAGCCAAGTTTCATTGTGCTTGTTCCATAATTAGGCAACTCTTCTCAGCATTGTAGTCCAGGCAGGCTAAACCCACAAGTGTTTCAAGTTCCTGACATTGGATGGTCAGATGAAATAAGAGCTCTACTGCATTATGAACCCCTTTTAAAAGGGTAATAGCTTTCAGATCCCTAGTGATGTTTTAACTAATCTCACAAGATAAGTACGCACGCCCACCCCATTAACCTCTGCCGTATTACGGCACACATTTCGCATGGAAGTGTCAGTCACCACTCCACAGTAAAGTTCATTTTTGTATTAGGTAGGACCACACCTGACTTGAAGGTGTAGGAATAGATCTGCAGGCTCTGCAAAGGGACACTACCTACCCTTCTCTGCAGGAAAGCTAGTTTTGAAATTACTTTTGAACCAAGCAAGCAGCTTCACGGTGGT
Source organism: Harpia harpyja (assembly GCF_026419915.1). Classification (NCBI taxonomy): domain Eukaryota; kingdom Metazoa; phylum Chordata; class Aves; order Accipitriformes; family Accipitridae; genus Harpia; species Harpia harpyja. Next base: position 24,914,519 of record NC_068945.1, on the reverse strand, counting down.
TTTGTTTTTTGGGGTTTTTTTCCAGAATTAAGTCACCCTGGGCCGGCGCGGGGTTTCTAGCTGCCTAGAGGTCCTGAGATGAACGAAGCAAGTCCTCCGGGCTGCTCCTCCCGGGGCTTGCAGCCGGGCAGCAGCCCTACCCCGAGCTCCAGCGGGCACTGAACCGCCGCCCTCGGGAGCGGGAAAAAGACGACCCCCCCCGGCCCCCGCCCCGACTTTCCCCAGGAAACCACGGCCCCCCCCGCCCCGCCCGGGCCCGCACTCCGCCAGAGGTTTCCCCCGCTTCTTCCCCCCCTCCCCGCACCGCGGCAGCCGCAGCCGGGTCCGGCGCAGGGGCTGGATATGTAACACGGCCGCCGGAGCCGCGGGGAGGGAGGGAAGGAAGGAGGGAGGGCGAGGGAAGCCGGCGCTGGCGGCGGCCCAATGGGGCGGCGAAGGGAGGGGATGGCGGGGAGGCAGCGTGACCGCATACATAACGCGGGGATTAAGGGCCCCCGCCGCCCCGCACTCACCGCCACCTGTTGATGCCCACGTTGGACGAACCGGCGAACCAGGGGTCCAGGATGTAGACGCAGCGGACCGTGTCGGCGCCCTCGATGCACTCCCGCAGCGCCGGGTTGTCGTGGAGCCGCAGCCCCTTGCGGAACCAGTGCACGGCGTTCACCCCCATGCCGCCGGGCCGGGCCGGGCCGGGCCCGGGGGGGCTCGGTCGCTCAGCGGGAACCGCCGCCGCCCGCGGGGCCGCTCATGGCGCGGCGCCGCCGCTCGGCGCCCGGGCGAGCAACGGGGGGCGGGGGGGAAGGCCCGTGGGGCCTCGCCTCGGGCGGCTCTAGGATCCGGCGGAGACGGCGGGGGCGGCCGCCCGGCGGGGAAGCATCACCCCGCAGAGCCCCCGCGCCGGGGAGAGCAGGATCCGGAAGGAGGAAGAGCAGGATCCGGCGGTTCGCTACGGGACGACGGGCCCCTGCCTGCGGGAAGCGGCCGTCGGTACCGGCCGCGCACGCCTCCTGCCAGCCGGCGGCCGCTGCCTCGCCGCTCGCCCTGTGACTCTGCGCCGGGGCTCCGCCGGCCACCCCGCCCCGCCCCCCGCCGCCGATTGGTCGGCCCCTACCCCACGTGACCGCCGGCCCTCACGTTTCTGAAGTGTGTTTACTACCGGCGGAGCCGGGGGGGGGGGGGGTGGCGGCGAGGGGCCCGAGCGGTCCCGGTCCAGCTCCCGCGGCGGGGCTGTCGGCGGCCGAGGCAGCCCGCCATCTCGGCAGGAATCCCACCTGCCGGCGCGGAGCAGAAGCGACGGGCCGCGGCTGGGAGGGGCGCCGAGGGCGGAGACCACCGCCCTCCCCCCCCCGCGTCGCTCGGGTCGGCGGGACCCGGATGAGCACGGGGCTCCGAGCAGGCTCGTGAAGGCGCCGATTCCCCTCAGGAGGCGCACGCGCGCGAGAGCCGGGGGGGGGGGGTGCAGCTGCCGGCGCGTGCCCGCCGGCCTGTTATGTATAGCGCCCGCCGGGGGGGGGGGGCTGCGCATGCGCGGCGGCGCGCCTCTCCTCAGCCCCTGGCAGCGCCCGCGGCGGGACCGGGGTCGTCGTCGTGGTCGCCCGTGGGCCCATCCCGTCCCGCCCGATCCCACCGCTGCCCGTACGCCGCGGGGCAGAGGCGGGCCGCTTACGTAAGGGTGTGTGTAGGGAGCCCAGCCGGGTACCGGTCTGTGAGGGGCCCCCTGCCGAGGCGCGCCTGGGCCGGGCGGGCACGGGGACAGCGGGCCGCCCTCCTCTCCCCCTGTTTTAGGCCTCGCATGTCTCCCTCTGCCCACGCTGCCCTCCCCCCCCCCCCCCGTTAGTTTAAGATGAGTGCCGTTGCTTACGAAACGGAGCGTGTTTTTTTTGTCCGCTGCAGTCCCGAGGTGGTGTCAAAAGAGCTGGGGAAGAACCACTGAGCAAGAGGGAGTAGCTCGGCTGTGCAGTGCTGCAGAAAGCAAATACGCTTTCCACTGAGTTCTGAGCAGCAGAACGAGTTAAAATGGTCCCTCTAGCACTGTCAGTAAAGTCATTATTAGTAAATGGTGTATATCTAACGTCTTGTCTTTTAATTACAGAGCTCAAACCAGCCTCTGCCTGCTGCTGACACAGCAGGTTTCCTTACACCTTCTCTCGAGTTAGCCACTAGGCATGGCTAACCACTGAATGAGGCGTCATGCTGATAGGACTCAGTAGAGCAATTTTGAGTCGTAACAGGGCAGCTGTAGATGCAGATCTGAAAATAAACCTCCACCTGTGGATTGCAACTCAAATATACAACTTCCAGAGCGTTCATAGTCAACTGGGTAGCAACAGCAAGAGGGGTCTCACTAGAAATAACAGCTCTCAAGTAAAAGGCAGAGAGAGGACTCACATCAGCAGTACTGACCTTCCTTGACTTCCAGAATTCCAGATGTCATAAATGAGATTTTGTTACCCGGCTTTGGTTTAGCAGCAATTTAGGATTTATTAATATTTTTGAGATAGATCACAAGATCAGGTTGTATAATTTTAACAGTACTTAATCATCAGCCAATTTAACAGAGTGATTCAATGGAATTTGTTACAATCAAATTTGCAACTTAGTTGCTAAGATTCAAAAATGGCAAGGATCACCCCACACTTACAGCAGGGTTGCACACACACAGAGGTGTCATGGTTTAACCCCAGCCAGCAGCTAAGCACCACGCAGCCGCTCACTCACTTCCCCCCACACCCAGTGGGATGGGAGAGAGAATCGGGGAAAAAAAGTAAAATTCGTGGGGTGAGATAAAGACAGGTTAATAGAACGGAAAGGAAGAAAATAATAATAATGATAATAATAACAATAATAAAAGACAATAATAATAATAAAAGAATTGGAATATACAAAACAAGTGATGCACAATGCAATTGCTCACCACTCGCCAACCGATGCCCAGTTAGTTCCCAAGCAGTGATCCCCCCTGGCCAACTCCCCCCAGTTTATATACTGGGCATGATGTCACATGGTATGGAATACCCCTTTGGCCAGTTTGGGTCAGCTGTCCTGGCTGTGTTGCCTCCCGACTTCTTGTGCCCCTCCAGCCTTCTTGCTGGCTGGGCATGAGAAGCTGAAAAATTCTTCACTTAGTCTAAACACTACTTAGCAACAACGGAAAACATCAGTGTGTTATCAACATTCTTCTCCTACTGAACCCAAAACATAACACTATACCAGCTACTAGGAAGAAAAGTAACTCTATCCCAGCTGAAACCAGGACAGGAGGTTAAATCAAATCACAGATACAGACAGATAAAACAGTTCTGAACCACACAGACAGAGAAAATAGTTCTGAACCAAACTGCAAATACACACGCACAGATAAAACAGTTCTAAACTAAATTTTACACACACACACACACACACACAGAGGTTAACCTATGCTTAAGATTTCCCTTTCGTGAGTTTCATGAATTACTCACTTCTACGTGCTGGCATTCATCACCAGAGGGTCAGTGAACCTTGCGAAATCAGGCCTTTAAATCCTTGCAAAATCATTGACGGATGATCTTTCAATCTTCGCAAAATCTACCCTGAGAGGTGTCCCAGCTCAGGGGGAGACACTGGGTCACACAGCCCGCTGCGGTCCCGGAGAGCTCCAAAGGTCTCACCTTGGATCGCTATTTATAGGGTCTCGAGATGATTGGCTTTGGTCATTATTTTACATTCTGGCCACAATTCGTGCAGAGTTGTTCTGATAGAGAACTCAGGCAGCAGACAGCCCAGGTATGGCCAGGGGACGCCTGGCCACCCCAGCCCCAGGCTACTGGACTTGAACCAAGATAACAGTACAATGGGAGTTCTTCCCAAAGCATGCATGGCTTATCCTGAAATACCAGAGTGGCCCCGGGGGGGCTGCACCACTACACCACAGCAGGACAGTACTTTAAGAATTGTAGTTGCTCTTTCTACTAAAATATTTTTTTTCTGCTAAGATACACAGAAAGTAAAAGTCAACAAAAAGATACATGCATCATGTTTCCCTTCATGCTTTTCTTTCCTCGCTTTGAATGATGTAATAAAATGTCATTAATGATCAAGGCATGCTAGCAGCGAAGGCCCCAACCATGATTAGAATCCCTTTCTATTTGGTTTTATACAAAATTTCTTTCTAAAAAGTGTGGAGGCCGAACTGTTCTTAAGCACTGATTTAACAATAGCCTAAATTATTATGAGTTCTTCAATTATTACTTTGTCACCTGTGGAACATGATATTCCACAGCTCATTATTCTGGTCCAAGAAGAACATATGGGATCCTGTCATATACCCTTGCTGCAACTCAAATCTGGAGTAGTTGGGTCACTGTAAAGTAGAGCATTGTTTTCTCTATAAATACAAAGTACATTATTCCTTGCTTGTTTTTATTCTTAAGAAATGCCAAATATTTGGTGAATAATTTTCAAAGAAATAGAAAAAGAAATCTCGTGGTTAATGACCACTTTCCATCAAACTCCTTTTAATTCTCTAATTTTTGAGCACATTGAAGAAAATAGGTTCCTTATTTTCAAGGAAAGTCACCTCACAATATGTTTTTTATTTCAAACTTTTAAATGGCTTTTTCATTCTCCTTATGTTCCCCGCTAGCTCCTTACAAGGCTGCGACACTGAAGACGGCCCTGAATAAAGTCCAGCATCATCTGATCTGCCTTCTTGGGAATACTGAGGTGGTAGCAACCCTCCCTCACTAGACCTTATGGTTTCATGACCAAATTGCAACCATGAAAACCATCAGTCTCTAAGCTGTTTGTTGCTACAGGCTAAATAACAACTGTAGTATATCATTAGCATAGCATTATGTCAAAGCACCATTTGGCTCTAGCCATACCTTCCATGCTAGACGGTTTGTTCTTGATTTAGAAGTGGAAGGAAGGTAAGGAATATATTAATTAAAATGTCAAATCTCAAGGGAAGAGTCTCTCCAAGTATAGTAGAAAAAGAAAATAGAAGCACAGTTAATCAAGGAACTCGTACAAGTAAACCTCACTACTGTGTTCTCTTGTGGATAACTTTTAAAAAGAACATTATTGCTAATTTAGCTAATTTAGCCCAGACTGTGATCGCAAAAATCAAGAGAGTGGGAGGCATTCGAAAGGAAAAAAGATAACGTGAAGGCATGAAATGACAAAAACATAAAGAAGCAAGTATACAATACATTGTGTATTACAAATTAGAAGCATTTTTTAGATACATGTTTTTAACATCATTGTATGTCATTTATAGTCACAAACATTGTTAACTGTTCTTGAAACAGCAATTATGTAGGAGACCAAGCCTGAACTGCGTTCGTAAAGCACGGTTTCTTTCTATAGCAGTTCTCTTCTTCATTAGATCTTTTTCACAGATCTAGCACAGACCGTTGAAAACGTAGCTGACAAAAGAAGTGTTCCCAGAGGGAACAGGACTGATTTTCACTCTCTGAAGGATGTGATTGTGCAGACCCAGCGTTAGCTTAAAAAGTCGTAACATGCCTAGAAAAATCGTTCTGGACTAGAAATCATTTATGTCTCTGCTGATTTGTTACTGATCAGTTTAGAAGAGAAATAAAGTAGACACAGCTGAAAAAAAAATGATAGAGGAAGACGATTCTCACCATCACAGCTCATTTAACTTCTGAACTACCACCAGCAAAACACTGTAAATCCAATGACTACATATGTGAATTCTATTATTCTGTAGTAAGTGCAGTGATCATATGGAAGCAAATATACTGATGTAAGAAAAGCCTCCCATCCACACATCAGTGTCTCCTCTCATCCAAATTTGATCCTGAAGAGATTTTTCAGGGTACTGCTTTCAAAAAGAGTGGAAGTGTCTTTGCAGAGGTTAACACGTTTGGTATCAGGACCTTTAATTCCCGGCTGGCGTGTACAGTAACTGTTGTGTTGTACAGGGCGCAAGGCCTCACTAGCACCAGTATTTCAGATTCAGATCTGGATAAATCCAAGAAACAGACCATTTCTGTTACTGAATCAAAAGGATCGTTTGCCTCCCATCACAACACAGGCGCTCAAGTAGCCTGATTTTAAAATGTTAATTTCTTTGCCGTCATAATACTTCGAAATGATTGATTTTCAAATTATTTTGACTTTTATTTGCTACACTAATTCTCTCTTGAAAGTTGTTTAAATCCAACCACCCTTAACTATTTCTCATCATAACGAAGTCTATTTTAACAAGTGCCGGAACCTCAGGGAATTTCGCATGATGAAGAGACCGTGCAAGCTCATTTACCGCACTAATTTAGACCAGGGTGCACCCAGACAGGCCCTACAGCACGCTGGGTCACATCTCTAGGATGGCAAAGTCCCCGATTCCTGCAAACTCAGACTTAATAACTCTCCTTCATTGCCACCCGCCGCCGCCGCCACATGGTACATCCTCCCTCCGCCCGCCCCCCCCCCCCCCCCCGGGCGGTACAGGTGGTAGGGCCCGGCACAGCGGCGGCGAGCGAGGCAGGTCAGGCGCGGCGCGGGGGGGGAACGGGCCGGTGCCGGCCGGTCCCGACCGCCTCACACCGGCCGCGGGGCCGGGGCTGCCTCAGACGGCGGCCCGGCTGAGCGGCGGCCGGTGAGGGAAGCCTTGTAGCGGCCCTCAGGCGGGGCACCGCCGTTAGCGGCCCGGCTGACGTTAGGTTAGGGCCTCCCGTGCTTTGACGGCGGGGGGGGGCTCGGGGCTGGACAGGGAGAGCCCTGCCGGGCCTCCCACCCTCAGGTCCCGTGCTGGCTGAGGGAAAACAGCCTCCTCCGGACCCTCCACCGCGAAGCGGAGTCCGAAGGGAGGGAGAGGGGGATGCGGATGGGGATCGTCCGGGTGGCCGGGCTTACGCGGCCAGGCTGCGATGGAGAGCTTTCCGTTTTTTCTGCACTAAAAGCACCACTTAATGACCTTTGGTTTAAATAGTGCTATGCTTCCTTAAGCTTTTTTTTACATGTCTTTCCTTTCCTAGATGTGAGGAAAAGCTTTTCTTTCCCCCACGAGGACGGTCGAGCAGTAGAACAGCCGACGCGGGGAGGCTGGGTGGGCTCCATCCACAGAGGTTTCCAGGACTTGACGGGACAAAGCAGCCTGTCTTACCTCATAGGGGACCCTGCTTTGAGCTCGAGTTCCCTTCCAACCTGGATTATCTTAGGATCCTCTGTAGTTTTTTCTAGAAAGCTTTGTGTCAGTCTAGCGTATTTTTGTAATCCTTCTTTCCCTCATTTCCGCTACTGATGCAAAGCAGGGGTTCATTTTTTGTCTGTAAGCACAGAAGTGCGAATGCTTCTTCTACTATGCATTAATCTACAAAACTGCTGCCTATTCCCGGTCCAAGTTTCTCCACAAGCTATTCAAATCCTATCTACACTGCTCTCTTCTAGGTAGATACCTACTTTTCCTGGTTAATTCAAAGTTCAACGTAGGCATTTAATAGTTTTCGTTTAACTCTCTACAGCCTACTAAGACCTGGCTACAGTTTGCTGTAATAAGAATGGTAGTGACCAGCATACAGTAGTCATACTGTTGCTCTCTTTAGTGAAAGATTTTGTGAAAAATGCAACGTGAGCAAGAGGTTGGTTTGCTGATTTTCAAAAAGTGAGATTTGTGTCTCAAAATACACATTCAGAAATTTCTGAATAAAATGAAGGATGAATCGGCCAGTTAATCCTAGTGTCCACTTCCTATAGAAGATACACATAGGAATCTCATTAAATAATGAAACTTCTAACACCCATTTACTCTGTAGATACAGGTCACCACGAGTGTGCTAGCAAGCAGGATCACGGGTAACTTCCAGGCAGGCATTAGTTCACTTCCTTATTGCTGTTATGACACCTGGTGATACGAGGGTGCTGCTGGCAGTGAGAGCAAATGACTCGTCTAAGCTGGCTGGTTTTTTTCTTGATCTCTCAATCGATTTACAATCCCCACCGCAATATAAGTATGTAAAAAGTTACAGTGGGGTCCTGCATATTAGAACAGTAGTCCAGCATGAGCTTTAAGAGAACTCTGAACTCTTGGAATAGGTTACATACCCTGGAAATGTGATACTGTCATCTATGGACTCTGAAATACACCAAATCATAACTCTTAATCATTTTCTCAGTTTCTGTAGAACACCATGACATTAAAATCCACTCATCTTATTTTGCATGTTCTAGTTTGCTTAGTGCTTTACAAGGGCTCCTGAGTACCCCAGTCAGATGTGGTTCAGCAAATAAAGTTTTCTTTCCTTTTATAATATTCTGTGTTTCTGCATGGATGATCCTCACTAACAGGAAAAAAGTTGACTATGATGTCAAACATTTTCAGACAACATAAAGCTTCTTTTAAGCAAACATAACAATCCTTTCCATGTCAGATCTTGGAAATGCACAATTTATCAGATTTTTTTAAAAGCACTATAATAGATAAAATGACTGTATTTTAAGTGACTGCATTACTCACAAGGCAGTTTTGTTTAACAGCAGGATTACACACTGAAGTAAAAGTCATGGTTAGTTATTTTTCCAGTTCGTACTTTGGAAGTATCATGTGACATTCCAAACAATTTTAACAATACTTCATTTTGCCGGCAGCTTCCAGCTGAGCTGAAGCATTAATGAAGAAAGCCATGATGCTTCAGAGATTTACTTACTCTGACTGGACCCACTAAATTCAATAGAACTACTCAGAATACTCAGATGCAGGCGGTTGTGTCACTCCCTGTGGAGGAGAGGCTTCAGTTTGCAGTCCCCTTGAAACAGTCACTTTTTCAGGACAGGGAAAGGTCAGCACATGAAAAGTCTGTGACTTACCTACACTCACACTGCTTCCAGGGCTATTGGGAAAAAACACTTGTTTTGCGGTGGAGCTTGCTGGACAGCACTTCTCACATCACAAAGTTTATGAAGATAAAATCATTAGCCTTGGGGTTATGACACAAGCAGCTTCATTAGGCAATCAGATTTTGCCTTGGAGATTTGAAGTAATACTAAAAAACAAGTTACCGATAAACAGTTTCTGTTAATAACATAAGCTTGCATGTAGGAAATTATGTCTTACTCTGTTAGTTTATGATGTAGTAACATAACAAGAGTCCAGCTTTTAGAAGCTGAAAAACATCAACTTAAAGGTACACTTTCTTGAGATGAAGTATTTTACCCCTGGAAAATATTTAACCTTACCTGACAACTAGATGGAGGCTCTATCACTTGAGTTCTCTAAACAAACCATGTATTTTCTTAAAAGATGGGCTGTAAAGAAAATTCTAGGAGTCTTGCATAGCTGTTCCTGCAATAGGCTTCTTGGTCTGTTACGTAGATTAGACTGCATGATCATAACAGTCTTTTCTCTCCTAAAAAAAACCCACCTCAAAATAATTTAACTTAATGCTCACGTAGGTACTTTTTGAAGCATGCTATACTTTGGGAGAGGTGAAAGCAACTGTATAAATAGAATTGTCAAATGCACAAATTGTATTCTTTTTCTCGTTTTCAATTTGAGGAGTTCTAAGCGTGTTGCCAGCAGCAGCAATTTGTGCAAGTATTTCACAGACCAGCAATTCTCCCTTCCACACTGTGCTTCCAAAAGGTTGTTATGAAAACACCACCTAGGAAGTTAAAGATACACTTGACGATATCTTTGTTTGACTGCTGCAGCTCCTTTGGCCACTGCAGAGCAGGCGGCAGCGCATGTGCTATTGGTGATACCTGGCAGTCAGTTTGAGCAAAGGTGGGGTATGGGGTCACCCACAACTACCCTGTGGTTGCTGTGTGGACCCCAGCACAGCCACGCACCTATTCCACGGGGTGCGCAAGGACCCTTTGCCTACTGGGGGTGGCTGGCAATGACAGAAACAACCTGGAAACAGAAATAAGGCAAAACAGTGCAAAGGGCAGCTGTAGCAAAGTAGGTGCCGAAGAGGCAAGTGAAGGCCTGATGATGTTACAGTGTACTTGCTTCCTCCCTGAAAATACCAGTGTGCTTATTCAGAACCCAATTAACAGACTCAGCTCGTGGAAAAACACATACATAAAGGTTTTGATTTTTTTTCCTTAATTATAACGAGAATGATTTCACAATGCAGTTAGGCTGTGAACCGCTGCTGAAGGAGCACTGGAGGTGGGTCTCTGACACGTGAAGGAACAAGTCATGCTCCAAACAATGCTTGAGAAGTTAAGCAAATACATTCAGAAGAGTTAAGAAAGATATTTAGGCAGCTTTTTAAAAAATTCATTTAGTAGAATTAGTCAAATTAAATTGCATGAAACATTTTTCTAATATAGCGCCAGTGAGCTGTAATGTAACAATGTTAGCTGCAGGAAACAGCTGAGAGTTTGGTTTTTGTATGACTGCAAGCATGGACAGAGCGCTGCCCCCACATCAGGTCTGTTGCATCCACATGTTATTGTTCAGTGAGGCATCCGTCAGAACATTAACCTTTCAAAAGTCTTTCCTCCCTCCCCCTTCTGCATGAAAGCTGAATTTTGTGCTAGTAACAACAAAACACTGTTGAGAGTGGTTTCTCATGCCAGCTCAGTCTAAATATCAGTGCCTCTGAGAACATTACAAGGTATAATTTATGCCTTAAATGTGTTTTCTTGTAGTTGCTGTTCTCTCTGCATAGGGCTGCGTTCCATGATGTTGAGAGGAGTCGCTCACAGTGCAAAAGATACATTTACTCTTCTGTTAGCAAGATCTCAGTATCGTAACCCAGGATTGAATTTTCCCTCAGTATGGACTGAAGTAATGAAGAGAAGCTTCCTAATACATTCCACTTACACAACGGATACAAAATCAAGAGAGGAAAATAAAAAAACCATTGAGAGTCTGTACAGATTGTCAGTTGACATTAAGAAAATACGCAGACTAAAGGAATGGGTCCTTCTCCAGGATGTGGCCTATGTTAAAGAAATTGCTGATATCTTAAAAGAAATGGGAGCAGATGAGACCACGGTAGCCAACATTTTAGAACGCTGCCCAGAGGCAATTCTCCATATCCCTGCAGAGATAAACTCTCAAAGAACTCTATGGCAACTAGTATGCCAGAATGAAAATCAGTTAATTAAATTAATAGAGCAATTTCCAGAGTCTTTTTTTACTACTCAGTATCATGAGAATCAGAAGGCAAATATACTGTTTTTTCAAGAGTTGGGACTTAAGAATAATATAATCACCAGGTTCTTGACAAGCGCACCCAGCATATTCTGTAATCCTGTTGAGAAAAACAAAAACGTGATAGAGACATTACAAAGAAATTATTTAAGTTTAGGAGGTTCTGATGCAAATATGAAGATCTGGATACTGAAGCTATTGAGCCAAAATCCATTTATTTTATTAAATTCCTCCACCACAATCCAGGAGAACTTGGAATTTCTCCAGAAGAATGATTTCAGTGACCATGAAGTTCTACAGCTGCTGTCCAAACTTAAAGGTTTTATTTTTCAGCTTACTCCTACTACTATGCAGAAGAGTATGCTTAATTCCAAAAATGTCTTTAAGTGCAGTGATCAAGAATTAAGACAGCTAGTGCTGAAATGCCCAGCCCTTCTCTACTATTCTGTTCCAGTTTTGGAAGAAAGACTTGAAGGACTACTGAAGGAAGGAATTTCTGTAGCGCAGATTAGAGACACACCAATGGTGCTGGAGTTGACAACACAAATTGTTCAGTACCGAATTAAAAAACTCTCTGCTTTGGGATATGATATAAAGAGTGGAACTCTAGAAAGCTTGAATGGTACTAAGAAGGATTTTGAAGTCAATTATGGTAGGATACAATCAAAGAAGGAGAGACCAATTTTTAATCCTGTTGCTCCTGTACACATTGAAGAATAATTTGAATGCTGTACTTCAAATTACACAAAAGAAAATTATTAAAGAGAAAAGAGATGCTGGGTGGTTGAGAAGAGCCAAAAGAAATCTTGACCAAATTGTAGTCTTATACTGTACTTTGTCCCAGAGTGGGTCTTGGGCACAAATTCATTATACAGTTGTAGCTTTCTAATACTTTCAAATAATATCATAGAAGCTGGTTACGATAAAGGTTGCCTTTTTTCCCCAGGGAGTACCTCACATGTTTTTTTTGGTTCTGTTACATTTCCTTATCTAACAGGGCGTTAACTGCTTTGGATTTTCAGCTCTGTCACTGCACAGTCCAGCCTGGGGTAGTGATTAGCACAATCTTTATCTGAGAAAAGGAGGGTTATTTTTCCAGCAGTGTTCAACCCACTGGTTCACTGAATTTTGGAGGCTCTTTTGGAGTTGCATTCCTTATTGCTGCAATAAGTAGCTCTAGCTCCTGGATCCTGACCTGCAGCAGACCTGACTTCTTGGATAGGAAAACATAGGTAGAGCAGTCTGAGAACAGGGGCAGGACATAATATTTTTTTATTTAGTGACTGCTGCAGTGAGGCCCTAGTATGTTTGTGTGCAAACCACAATGCAAAGAAACTACAAGACAACCTCCTTTACATTTCTGAGACTTCAAAATTTACTCCTTTTTCAAAAGGTTTGGGGCAGGAGGAAATACATTTATTGCCATTGTCTAGTTCTTAATTTCTTTTCTAGCACAGCTTAGGGAGAGAAAAGGTTAGGGAGAGACTCAAGTGAGCCTCAAAAGGATTGTAGGAGAAAGGAAAAAGTCATGCTTTTATATTAGGTGTAACAAAACTCTAGTCTGTAAACCACTGGTGATTAAAAATGACTACCAGATTTGCAAACAGCTGCCAGTTTCTAAATATATGGGTGACACTGCTTCTCAGATAACACCATACAGTAATTGTTGACAAGTGCTGGCTTTCAAAAGAGTAACTATCTGACAGTGTTTAAGTTCTCAGGGGATTTTATTTATTTTCATTTACGGGCTGTGAATGAGAATATAAAATAGTAGCATCATTGACAATCATCTCAAGAGAATTAGCATCATCAGTGATTCTGTTTCTCAGAAAGACTTTGCTAAGCAACTATTCCATACACATTCCCTCTTGACAGCAGGAGAAAAAACAGTTACACACCCCCCTCGCTCCAGGCCATTCTTCAAGGTCATTTTTAACAGACATTTTGGCAGCAAGTCCAGGGTTCCTTTTCTTAAATAAAAGTTTTAAATTGCTGAGGAAAGCTGGTATTGAATTACTTGCTTAGATGGTGGGCTGCAAGGTTATATTTTATATAGCCTGCCACATTATCTGCTGTGAGCTTGGAAAAGGCTAGAAACATCTGGTTAGATCAGTGCCAAGATCTCAACAGCTGAAGGTCTTAAACTCACCACCATGCAGGCGAGTGTGGACATGATGGCAGCTTGTGGGGGTAACCACTGCTCTTCTAGGAGCATGTGTGACAGCGGTGAGAATTCAAGAAGGGGCACATATCACCAGCATATTAAAAGTCAGGCTGTGTTACTAAGCCATGTCTTTGCTGACTCTTCAAAACACATTATCGTTTTTTTAGGAGGAAACTGGGAAGAGCCATATTAAAAATTTACAGGAACTTGCCTTATCACTTTCTGACTGTCTGCTCAGCTATTAAGCATACCACAGTATTACTTGAATTTCAAAGCATCGTTCCCCTCAGACACAAGGGGACATTTCAGCTTTCTGAGGCTATTCATAATACAACCCATAATGCTGAACCACAGATCTGATGGATGGTTTAGGATGAAAAGGAAACCAAGATGTAGAACAGTGTTTTCCCTGACAATTTAGTTTCGGCATTTCTACAGGTATCTGTTTTCAAAGTTCCTGAAACAGCTTATTTCCATCACTTACAGTATTTCCAGTGGCAATGAACAAAATGGGAAAGTGACATATTTCCTTGAGTCACAGCCTGAGTTATCACAAACTCATTTTCCATTCTGACTGTTTCAATTTCTCCTCCTCCCCTTTCAAAACAAAAGCATAAACAGAAAGACTCCTTTTTTCTACCAGCAGACAGAAATTCATTCAATCCTTCATTCATAACTCTATGCCTGGGACCCACTTCTCTCTTCTTCACAGGATTCATTTATAATAAAGCCTCACAGAAGCTCCCAATTACCAAAATGTATTGCTGAAATCTGCTTCGTCTTCTCTTGCTGTTACTTGCAGTGAACATGAACCAGTTTAAACTGTTTAAGTCTGGCACATAAAAGCCTGTAGACCAACCTTTCATTACACAGCAGTCAGGCATACAAATAGTCTTCATAAACACTGCCCCTTTTGAAATGGGGGCTGGGAAATGGAGAGTAAAATAAAACTGCTACAAAAAAACAACCCCGAGACACAAGAACAATCTCACTTCCCCTGAAAATTTCAGGTCCGTATTCCATTCCGCTCACTACGATCTTAAAAGTGGGTATCCCCAAGCCTCAGTTCACGCAGGGGGGAGGAAAGGGTATGAGGGATTTTGTGTTGTGTCTAGGCACAGCCTACATAGTGAAGTTAGAGTTTTTGTTAAGAGCTGGTTGGTGCAGATAAAAGGTACTGGGGCATGACACTGTGGGAAGATTTATACCTAAGTATGCCTTTCTCCATAAATTAACTAAGGAAGCTTTCAAATGTCTGAAACAGCAACAATTTAATGTTTCACAAGTGTCAGGACAGAATCAGAACAAGTTTTTAAGATGAAGCAAGTTTCACAAGTGAATGGAAAATATGCAGGATATAGGACAAAGCTCTTTTCAAAAACTAAAACCATATGCCATGTTAAAGTGTTTCAGTTACAAGACTCAGAAGTAATAACTACAGGTTATGTTAATAACAAAACATAATGAAGTGTTGGCAGCTCTTTACAGATCTAACATTGCTTATCTCAGACCACACTTGTTTTGCAGCAAGTTTCGTAGTATAAAAATTGGAGAATATCATAGAAAAGGGGTATGACCAGTTCAACATTTATGCTTTCAGAAAACTATTAGGAAGGGTTTGGTTGAGTGTCACAAATGCCACTATGCTCCAAACAGGTGGCTCTTAAGGGTTCAGTGGTAGCCCTCTGGGGATATGTCTCCACTGGAAACTGCAGGGGAGCAGACCATACTAAATTATTTGCTGCAGCTAGATTGCCTCCGATATCCAAGCTAGCTCATTTCTAGAGCTAACTGGTATCCTTAAACTACACTATATTCTATGCAATTAGCTTTTGGCTATAAAAAAGTTAAAAGTCTTCCATTTGTTGCATAAACTTACCTCATCACACCCTTGCAGCAGATGGGAGCTAAGCAGCTGGTGAATCTAACAAAAGGAGCAGATAATGCCGTTTGCTGGGTTTTTGCTCTCCCCACCGCCCCAAATCCCCATGCTTACGAATATCGTACTACCAACATAAACAATTACTGATACCAAATAAAGTTGTTGCAGAGTGCAGTTGAAGTACCAATGGCTCAGAGGGACTAGGTGACTACTGTACCATAATTTACACATAGTGTACGTTCAACACCCATGAATACAGGACTAAGTTTTAGCCAAGCGATATGTTTTGATTTTTTTAAATTTCTAAAAAGTCTCCCTAAATATCCTTCTTGTACAACCATAGCCACTGAAAAAGTAAGCTTACATGCTTAGAAGTTCTCCATAGCAACACAAGCTTTTAGAAAATACTGCATACATAACATTCACAGCCTTCTATGGGCTTCCAAAGAGGTTACTTATTTTGCAAAGTCAGTACACAAAAAAAAAAAAAAAAAAAAAAAAAAAAAAAGAGATCACCAACAGCTTCTATTTTACGGCAACCTCAAGCTGTGTCATTACAAGTGCATTTTGCCTCACATGCTGTAGAGGACCTACAGATGTTGCCATCTGAGGTGTGTCAACGTTTGGAATCTGTCAGTGTACAATTTACTTGGATGATGCTTCTCTCTCTTTTTTTAATAAGGCCTCACCTACCTTTTTTGGTTTGTTTTTATATAAAAGTATTGCATTTTACTCAACAATCAAAATGCAAACTATGAGAGAAAGATGTAGTGAAAAATTCCTTGCCTTTGATTAAACAGAGCAAGAAGCTAACCTGGTGCATCATGGAGTTGAGACAACAGCTTTGCTAGTTCTTCAGTGGTTTCCAACTACACAAAGGAGTTTCTTTCAAGTCAGACAGTTGTGCTAGATGACCACAAACATCAGCCCAGTTTCCATTAAGCCATCATTTTTTCTAGTGTCTATAAGAAGTTTATTAGAAGCAAGTTTTCACTTGCAGGAGATAGATGCACATCATTAAATACACCTGAGATGGAGCAATCTTGTTTTCAGTAAAAACTGACAAGGTTTCAGATACCAGGATTTGTAAAGAGAGTCTAAAGCTCATTCTGTGCACTGCACTGAAACAACAGAACAGTTCTTTACACAGCTTCACCTAGTAAAAAGATATTTTTTCTAATAAGGCATTAAGTTAGTTTACTCTTTATGATCCCTTCTACCATGTTGTCAAACTTTCTCACTTCTATCTCCCACTCATTTCCAATTTCTGCACACCTCCAGTTCTATTTGCTCCAGTCCGCACTGGTAGAATGCAGTCACTGATAGTTTACAGGCTGCCTGCAAATGCAGTTTCATAACCAAAACTATTGGGGTACATCCAACAATGCTGTTAGACAGCTGAAGGATCCTTAGCAGGAGGATATGGAAACCACTGAGAACAGTAAATGGCATCTCATCGTATTGATGGTACAGCAGAGACTACCAAGTTTCTATGTTCACATTTTAGTCCAAAACTCCAAAAGACTTACAGTAAATGAATATTCAAATACGTATTATCCCTTCGGATACACTTACTTCTATAGTTATCAAGTGTAACATTTCACCAGATACAAAGCTTCAATCTAGGCTCTAATAAATCTTCATACGCTGTGCTAGCCAAGCTGCTTCTGTCCTTTTCAGATGAAATCGAGTTACTTGCACAACTCTTTAGAAGATAAAGTGTCTAAGACACATGGCTTCTCATGGTCCAAATCTTAGCAGATTTTAATGCCACTGATGTAATATTCTGAAGAATCGAGTACGTCTCAGTTTTGGTTTTAGTCAGACTTATCCTTTTTCTTTCCTGTTAAAGGCACTTTACTTGCAACAGCAGATCCTACAGCTGTAACACCTCCAGCTACAGCAGAAACACTTCCTTTGACTAGCCCCACTCCCATTGAAGGCACAGATGTGACCGCTGTTTTGGTAATTTCCAAGCTCTTCCCTCCAATCCAAGCAACACCCCCAATCGTGGCACCAACAGCTCCCTTTGTGACACTGAAGAGGCCACCAGTCACACGAGAAAGCATGCCAGGCTGCTGCTGCGGGTGGTCTTTTAATGAACCTAAGGGAGGAAACAACAAGCAAATCAATCACAGTGCTATGATTAAAGCATTTTCAAAAGAAAAAGTTGTTCATAAGTATTTCCTTTTCTAGCCTAATGGCCACTGCACACAGTATATACTTACCTTGCAGGCTGCTTTTCTTGGATGCTCATACATCACCATAGTTCCAAGTAAGAAAAGACACTTTGCTGCAGCAAGACACACCTCAACGCTGTTTTCTAAAATGTAAGTCAATACTGAGCCTACAAATATCAGGCATATAGCTCCCATACGGTCTTACGTGATAAACTTCTGTCCTCTGTACGCACCACTACTTTCCCAGACTCTGGGAAGTCTCATGGCCAAATTAGCCTCATTTCCGGACTTTATTAATGGGAGGGGACAACACACCCTCCTGTTTCCCCCATCCTAATATTAAGAGTTAACCCACAGAGGGGGGGGATCTCCAAAAGCAGCAGGACTACTTGCTGCTCAAATCTCTAAGGAAGGACTGGAAAAAGTTTCCTGGAGAAGCAGAGCCAAAGGTTTATTTAAAAAAAAAAAAAAAAAAAAAAAAAAGGTGTTCTTTGAAAAGACCTCACCTTGAGACAAAGTTGCTTCTTTCCTTAGTAATTACTGTTTTGAAGATGCTTACAGGGGTTGTGTGCAAAGGGTCAGGAAAGAAGGAAAGAAGGTTACAAACGAGCAATCAGAGGAGTCAAAAGAAGCATGAGAAGGGCAAAACTGGTGCCAACTCTTCACTGTAGCACTTCCTTTCTTCATCATGTACACAAACTTAATTTTCTTCCAAAAAGGCCTTTTCTGTAATTTGGATAGGGAAGCGGGGCAGGGACGGAAGTCCAATGGCCAAATAAGCTCATTAAATACCAAAAGTGGTCCCCACAGACATTAACAATAGCAAGAGTTACAGGCTCCCAACGGAAGTCCCAATATGGCGCACAAACCCAAATCTCAAACCATAGGATTTCTGCATATTATTGATGACGTTAATATGTTTTTTCTTTTTAATGTTATGTTTAACCTGCGTTTTGCAGTTTCTTCCTATATACTGTAGAAGTCAATTCCTATTCCATATTTATGATACAATTACATAGCCTCAACATAATAGAAACCTATTAGAGTAATAGAAAGACTCCCAGAATTAGCCACTTAGCCTTCCAATAGTTTACTAATTACTTTGCATTTCTAAATGTAGGCTTCAAAATCCTAGATACATGCACCTTGCCTCTAAAGGCAACTGAGACTGCAACTCCATGCCCTGCTACTGCATAAGCATCATCTAATCTTCAAAAAAGAAATAGGAAGATGAAACAGTACGTTAATGTTGTATTTAAGCACACAAGAAAATATCACCTACTGCACCTATAAACCAGTAGCCCCGACATGCCTGTCTACAAGGTATTTTCAGTGTGAACCTTGAGAAATCTCTGGTCTTCACAACAATTTACAGGTAAGCATTTTTCAGCTCCTGCCTTGTCAATTCCTCACCAACCCCAAACACTCCTTAAAAAAAGTTTCAGAGAGAACCATGGCAAGAGACAGCCAGTTAACACAAGTAGGGTAAGTCCCAGAGTTTTCGTATTTTCTAGCTAACTGTAGATAATGTATGGGATTATGGGATTTAACAGATACATTTCCCTTTCTTAGGGAAAAACAACAGGGGGAACCAAGAAAAGAGCAAGTGGAACCACAGTGGGCAGAGATAGGGAAGAAACAAACATGAAATAAAGAGGTGAGGGAGTCAGCAGCAGAAGGAAAATGCTTGGAAGAGGACAATGAGTCTAAAGAGCCAGGGGAAAAGAAAAATCAGATCTAGATCCTCCAGAGATCTCTATCTAGCCCCTGTCAACCCATTTGCTCTGCACTGCAGACATGCCTTAGGAGAACCAGCAGAACAGGTCTCTCTCTCCAGTGCCCTGACTGCTGACAACTCACATTCAGAGGACAGTTTCCAAGAGTCACCTCCCAGCACTCATCTACAAGATGAAAATGAGGGTGAACAACTTCCCATGCACCTCCAGTGAGTTTGTGATAATGCCAGGACTGACCCAGGACTCAGAATTTGTTAAAAAAGTGTCAAGTTTGGAGTTCCTATGTGCATGCCTGGAATAATTAAAACAAAAGATGTCATCTAAATGTGAGAATTTCTTACAAGTTTGACAAAAATTAAAAAAAAAAAAAGCATACAGAGGAACAGTGCAGCTCAAGGGAGCAAAAAAATACTAAAAATGCTTCCAGCTTACACTAGTCTCTCTTATTTGAGAAATTGATGTAGATAACAGAAAGTGTCATGGAAACTAGAAATGTGACAGCCTTTTACTTGAAGCCAAGTAATACCCTTGCTGGTTCATTCTAGGCCAGCAGCTTTCAACCTGGACATCTCCAGCAAAAACGCATTGCCAACACAAGCACACAGATATCAGAATTCCTATTCACACAAAGAAAGCCTAAAGAATCACACTCAGATAGGAGCATATACAGCCTGGTATAAAATCCACTGTCTAGGTATTATTCATTAGACAATTCTTGTGACCAGACTCACAGACCTTGTAAAAAATTTGGTTAGGAAGTGCTTCACTTCCACCTAACTGGATCACTATCATCAGGGTGAAAGGGAGTAGTTTTATCACACTGAATTTTAAGAGTTGATTTCAGTGAATTAGATCTGACATTAGCAAGAAAGGACCCATCATAGCTAACTTAAAAAAATAACAAAAGAGAAACAAACAAAAGTAATCTTGACATGCTTTTCCTCACATTACTTCAGGTAGCCAATCCTTCAGCAACGTACACTCTATTTCACAAGTATAAATACTGACTGTGACTTGGTGTATTAATAACTTCTGGTGATGGTTGACACATTCCCATTTCATTCCTGTTTGCACTGTCCATGAGATCTAGTAAACGCCTACAGCCGCAAAGAGTTTTTATTGCCGCTTGATTTCTATTCTAGGATACACATTCCTGGTCTCCTTGTTTCTAACCAGTATGAGAAAGAAGGTAAAACAGATCATTCCTAAATCTAGGGAGAAAATTACACAAGTTCCCTGTTCAGGGGTTGGCTCTACCATGCTACCTTGCAGCCAGCTTCCTGCTGAAAAGTGTCCAACAGCCAACAAGAGTTTGAATGAATGTAGGCTGCAAAGGTTGGCACCACTTGCAAAGCAGAAAATAAACCATTAGAATAGCAATACTTATAGAAAGCATGAGCACAAAAGCTTCTTCTACGTATGTATTTCTTTAAAGCCTTTGGGCACCAAGCTTGTCGAGTGTGATTTCGACAAACTGGAACTATTTATATCTTTATGAAAAACTGCAAATTGGTTTTGGAATCAAGCCTTTCCTCTAAGGATTTTTTTTGGCAGCCTGTTCAGAGAGCCTGTTCAGATCTTCTTGCCAACATTGAACTGGTAGCCTCCCATCCCCATTTGGCCACCCTTCTATGATGGTGTAAGCGTATCACATATGAAGGCCTTGTACGACATTTAAAACAGGGATGTTCTTCAAGGGTATTCCAACATTTTAACTGAAGTCATGAGGCTTGAAGAGTGCACGTGAAACAATCAAGAGGAAAAAGCCTCTTCAAGGATGGAGTTTCCATTAAGGCAAGCTGTGTTTCATTCTGCTCCCTCTAACTACACCAACTTTCTCCATCTATTTAGATTTCATATTCAAACTGGTTCTTGTCATACTGAAAGAAGATACTGTGCAGAAGAAAATCAGTCTTAAATGCTCACAAATTTTAAATAAAACCTTGCAATAACTAGTGATGATCAGACTCTGCTGTTATGCTTTGAATCCGGACAACCTACTGAGTATTCTAGGAAGATAAAAAATGCCCACTTGTTTCACTGCCTTCCTCAAGAAAGAATCAGTTGTAGTTTATCAGTCAGACCACTGTTCACTTTCTATATGCGAGGTTTAACATGAATAAAACACAATTCCATCTTTAAGGGGGGTGAGGGGGAAAGGCACCTTAAAAATTAGACTTGAAGATAACACACATTAGGGCATAGTTTCCAGCCTGGCATTTGCTTTCAGAAATGCTTCTGGGATCTTGACAACCCTGTAAGAGCTTAAAAAGAAAGATTTTTGTCCTCACACCAGGACACTGTAACAAGTTCAAGTATAGTAGAGCTTAAGAACCACTGTGCCATGAAAATCTATTTCTCCCTTTCTACTCTTCTTGTACTTGTGTTTCCTGCCTAACAGTTGTTAAGAATAGAGTGAGTTATTCCACTTCAAGCCCTTCTGCTACAGTTAGTGGATAATACTGTTGTTCAAGTGAAGTAAATTGTTCAGTCATACAACATACAAAAGCTGAGGAAAAAACCAAACAAACAAACAAACAGAGCTCAAAAGGGTCATCATAAATTGAAAAGCAATGAACCGAGAGGAATCAGCACTCACCAACCTCTACATCCAACACACTTGGTCTTAAAGCAAGAGAAGACAAAACACAGACAACCTGTGTGCCAAGAATGGCTTTTGATCTAGTATGCTTCCAGTCACATTAGGTAAACAGGACTCTTCACAGTCCTGCCGTTCCACAGCCCAGAAGGGAACTCTGCTCATTTGCAACTGCATTTCCTCTGCAGATTCAATAACCGATTTAAGATTCATTTGATTCAGGAGACCAAGAAGCCACTGCATTAATGAAGTCAAGCGTGTGTTTGTTTTTAGGAAACCATGAGATTAAGGCAATGGTTAGAACCACGGTTAATTGTATGATGGAAAAGGGTCTCCAAAAGTAGTAATAAAGTTCCATGTATTTTTTAAACACTTCTTGTTTAAAAGTCACAAGAACTATGAACTCAGCAAGGACTCCAAAAGTGAAGCTGGGCTCTTTCCATCTCGCATAATGAACAGCAGAAATAAATACCTATTGGACCAATTCACATCTCTGGAAACTAATCTGCAAATTATGTCCTTCAGTAACTGCCCATCTTCTCTATAATTTATCAGTACAGTTGTTCACTGAGTTATATTCAGTGGCCTTAGTGAAGAATAATCCAGGCCCATCCCATTCCAGGGCTGGCTTGCTTACTGTTACTTAAATGAAAGTTAAAGTGTTCAGCTTGCAGATTTTTTTTCTTTCTTTTTTTTTTTTTTCCCCCAAGAGATCTGAACTTCTGATGAAATTCTGTGAATATACTTGATATTATGAAAACTAATACATACCTTCTGGTGGTTCGTCATGAAGGTATGATGGGACTTCCTGTTGATTTTTGTCCGTTTGATTCATTATTGCCTAAAAAAGAAATTCACATATGCTGTACATCTTTTCTGGCAACGCATAAATGTAATCCATGAATCCAAAATGCACGTAGGTTAAGTTCCACAGAAAAGGAAGTTCTTTTTCATTACTAGATACACTAGCAGCTCCTGCCAAACTACTGCTATTTCATACTGCTAAAAAGCAATCGGGAAGAAAAACAGTATGAAAAACAAAACAGCCACTCTCATACAAGAGTTTATGTACTAAAAAAAAGCAAAGCCCAGTGATCATAGAGGTGGTGGGCACTAGAAAAACAACAGCAGCATGCCTGTAAGATCTGTTAGTACCTGGAAAGCAGCACTTCAAAGAAACAAGTCCTTGCAGCAGAATTTAAATAAATGCCATGAAAACAAGATGGAAGAAATGTAATGAAAACACTCCATTTATCTTGTAGCAGTACTGCATACACAGTGTGGTGATAGCAGCAGAACTAGACTGTTTTAACTCTACACAAACTTTCCAATGAAAACATTTCAGAAAGGAGATTTCTTTACATCAAAAGCTGTTTCCTTGAGCAGTTCTAGAGCAGCAGTCCCTGACAGTGAGGGGAAGCACAGGAGAAAGCTCAAATCAGCAGCTCTGCTTACTGCATTTCCCCTTTGGAGGGGAAGAAAGCACTATCTAGTCCAGGCTTCCCTCCTGCTTTCCTCCCCCACCAAAATGTGCCTCGGTGTTAAGTCCTGCCTCCTTCCCTGAGCCCCCCTGCCAATCCTGCTTTCCCTCCTCAGCAGGCACTGAGGTCAGGAAAAGAAAAACAAGTTGCACTAAGCATCCTTCTATCTTCCTGCCAGTGACCTCTTAGTTCCCTTCTCCCTGCACATATAGGCAAGCCTTTAAATCATTTAAATTTCTTCCAGGAGTCACTGACCACCGAAAAAAATAATTCCAGCTTGTCTTGCCATGCACAGATCTCTCTGTACCTCCTCTGGGTGAGGAAGGAGTGGCTGGGATCTGAAGAAGGGATGAGAAGGCAGAAGCAGAACTTGAGGGTGGGAAGACTCACCTGGAGAACAACAGCTAAAACCCTCGTAGTGTAATTATGAAGTCAAAACATCACAGTAAAAAACGGCACCCACACACTAAATGATAGATCCTTGGATGCGAAGCAAGCCTAAATTGAATATTAAAGAGTCCTCACAATCAGCACTAAGGGTATCAGTTCATGACTCAGAAAACATAAGTACTTTTACACAAGAAGCTGAACAAGAAAGCAAGCAAAAAAACCTACTACCAGGGTGGCTGATTTGATGGTAACACTGAACCATTACCTAACAAAAGCCAGAAACACAAACATGGAAGCTAAGAAATAGGAAAGTGAGTAGTAACACATCAAGATGGACGACCCGAAACATGAGGGCTAAGAGGCAATTTGAAAAAGTAACAATCATAGAATTCCTTGTTACTTTATTTAATCACAGGTCAGCAAGTCAAAAAAAAAAAAAAAAAAAAGGCAAGAGAGCCCAATTGATCATAGGGAGCAACCAAGGGCAGTCAGGTTCTGAGAAAGAACTGGATTCAGGTACTACATGACTTCTTTGCATTCATCTAATGCAAGCTGGAAGGAATACAAAGATTTGTCCTCACTATGTGAAGTTACATGTAGGTTGTTGCTTTTCCAACTTGAAACAAAAATATCAAGCACTATAAGAAAGAGAAGGCAGATGCTGTAACAAACTGAGAGGCCTGACATTATTTGATCAAAACATCTGTACAAAGATACGAATCAACTACGTTCCTACTTAACATGTGGCCATTTTGTTCGTTAAGATGATTACTCTATCAGGAATTTGGAAAGAGTTTATTCGCTGCATTAGGGAAGGTCCTAAAAAAAGTAAAATAAAAGTCACAACCTAGCAAGTCTTACATCAAGCAAAGGAATAAAAAAAGTGACCAGAACAGTTTTAAAGCAGACTCACGGGAGACACAAATGAGTTAAGCCAGAGATAAATTTATTTTTATAAAGAACTATCTCCGCTAATATATTTGTATCTAGCTGGCATGTAACTCCCAAAAGAAATTCAGATGAAATTGCTTGTTTGAGGTCCCAAAAAGTTTCTGCCAACAATTCCTCATAAGAGGCTCAGAAAAGTTATTTAATCAGACAAAATACTGTCACAGATTATCAGCAAGTTTAGAGGGGAATTGGAGCAAGTTACCAATTTTGAACGTGGCAGAACACTAGAAAGCATCACAAGGCTCCACACAAGTTTTAGTATTTTCTGCTATTAAGAAGGTATTGGACACAGCAGCACTGACAGCAGATACAGCCCTGATAAAGTACCGAGGATCTGTTGTGTTAGGCATCATACAAGTATTTAAGATGACACCTGTCCAATGGAAAGAGTCAGAGTAAGATTGGCAAACAGTGCAGGTAAAAGATGCTTTCATAACTCTCCGTAATCTAGTTTAGGCCACTGACAGATTTGCTTGCAGTTCCTGCAAAGCTAAATGAGCAAAGCAATGTATTGGCAGGGGAGTTTCACAGCAGAGTTTCTAGTTTAGTGATGAAGTATTTAAAACACAAGTGTAAAATCACAGCACTACCTAAAAGAAGTGGTAAGATCAGGCATTCCCTCCCCTGCTACCTTCCCTAGAACCTCAAGGTTACATAATTCTTGACCACAAGCTACTTTTTTTTAAAATGTAGACAGGAATATTACACAATATATCACTCACATGCAATGATATAACACAATTGCAACTCCTTCTAAACCACAGAAATACTTCACTCTCTTACAACTACATGGACCACAGTGGTCTATCTTCTACAGCCCAGGCACCTGCTGCTACCCGACCCCAGAAGTCAATGGAGTACTACACGGGCCTGAGAAGAGCAGCTAAGGGAAATAAGTCACTGTCGGTAGGACTGAATTTGTTCTACACAGAAGGGAGCCTTCAGGGGTCTGCAGAGCAGAAAGTTGAGAACTACTGTATGATGTGTAGTTCTACAGGTGCCTGGAAGCACCCTAGGAATGCTACAAAAGGTGTGCCTAACCAGCTTGTGCTAGGTTTTACTCACTGTTCTCCTACTACATCAATGCAAGTGAAAACAGAATCTCATCACTGTCAGAAAAGGCTCACAGCTTGACCAAAAACAGAACCTAGCACACAAGAGCTCACAAAGCGCAATTCAAGTCCTTTTGTTTTTCTGTAGAAGCTCTCCAGTGAATCACAGAATCAAGACCGAGATCCAACAAAGCACTTCAGCAGAAAACTTTCAGGTATCTAGGTTACAGCCTGCATCATGCATCCTTGTATCCAATTTAACATGTCAGGAGACTTAAGAGCCTCTGAAAAGATCCAAAATCCCATGTGCTAAACAGGGTGTAGCATATCTGGCAAACAGAAAATACTACACACAGGAGCATGTCTTAAACCTGGCTCTCCTCCAGAGATTAAGGTACTTCTATTGACTGGAGGTCAAAGGGCTGGAGGCCAAAGGCCTGGAACAACTGCTTGGTGGCAGGTGATTTCATCCAGTCTTCAGATGAAGAGGGCAGGAATATAGGTTTTTTTCTTCAAAAATTTGAGTTAGAAAAGCAGAAACCACTCGCTATCTTTTACGTAATACCATCAAGGTGAAAACACTCACCTACAATTCAATGCCTCCTTTGCCTATTAAGATCCAAGCTCTTAAGTCCCACTTTGCGACAGGGTCCCCGGTCACCAGACTGCAGTGTATCCTAAGGGAGGTTCCTCTTCACGCTCCCTGCTGAAGGTGTGTCCCCACAGAGAAGAAGAAAGCAAAATTCATGAGACCCAACAGAGATTACAGCTCAACTAACACTTAAGGCACCGATCCAGAGGTACAAGGGTAAGACTTTTGTGTAGAGAATTGGGTCATTCAGACATGGTATTGGTTAAGGAACTTTGAAAACTTAAGTTGGAAGCTGCAGATTCAAAGTCCCCTATGCACTGAATCATTAGTCACAATTATTACTGTTGTTGCAAGCACATGCAACAAGGCAAAGACTTATCAAAAGCCTGAACTTTGGAACTTCTCTGACATGTTTTTCAGAATCTTCTTCAAAGTATGCTAAGACTGGCCAAAAAAAAGGGAAAAAAGAAAGAAGGCAAATAGATCTTTCTTTGGCATTTTCATCCTGTGATGCCAAATTCACAGTGTCTTGCATCACTGGGGAAAAGCCTCCAGCTTCATTTAACACCTGCATTGTATGATCACACTGAACGAGGTAGGATCTCCATGAGTCCTGGCAGAACTCATACGGACATTCATGAAGCAGACATCTAGTATATCAGCAGCACTCTCCAGTTTCTTTCTTCATCTGTGCAGATGAATACATAAGCTTTGTGTTTTCTTATGTCAAGAAGTGGAAGCAAACCCAGATATTAAAAAAAGATTTCAAACAGGAACACATGTAAACTACTTTCTGGGGTTTTTTTCCTCTGTGCACTTATGAGGGTGCTAGTCATTCAAGAGATTAAGGGGTAACGTCTCATCTTTTT
The DNA here is from genome assembly GCF_026419915.1 of Harpia harpyja. Lineage (NCBI taxonomy): Eukaryota > Metazoa > Chordata > Aves > Accipitriformes > Accipitridae > Harpia > Harpia harpyja. The sequence continues at coordinate 24,887,513 of NC_068945.1, read as the reverse complement.
TTAACAACACATTAAAATATGTATCAACCTTCACACTAAAACAAAATAAAAGTGGAAGTCACTCTTTCAATTGGTTTTAAAGAGGAAAACACACTTTCATATTGTCAGAATATGAAATATACAGGAAGCTTCAAAGTTTTACACAGTTGTAAAGAAAGAAGTAGTTTAGAAGAGAATTTTTAATTCAAGAGCTATTTATAACATTAACACTGCTATAGGACCCTGAATGAAAGCTCTAGGAAGCTCTGGAGGTAATGGTACAGCCACACATACATTCACATCAAAGCTGATAAAAATAAAACTTTCTCACCAAATATATTCCTTCGTGAAGATTTCTAGTTAGTTGTTTCCACAAAAGTATTCTGCATACACCTACGAGAAAAGCAGAAGGTTAACAACATCTTATGGAACAGCGCTACTGTCACATACCTGCCCTGGGTGTACGGTGGGAATCATAAATACAAAGCCCCACGGTATCGGAGAAGCACACTCGGCATGGCCTTAAGATACCAAAATTTTGTGAGATTTCTCTCACCAAAACACAGATTCCTTCTGTGTTCTTGGGCAATGGAGGTAATTCTACTTGCTCCATATGCTGTCATGAGGATTACTACGAAGGGTGGTAATCAATGTTAAGACACAACCTCTCCTTAACGAGTCTGCAGTTCTCAGACAGCAATTTATGTAAAATTTTAGCCTTCCATTGAAAAGTGGGCTCTAACCATTACAGACGTGTGCACAGCTTCCCCAGCTTCAGATGATGCTCTTGTCTTTCTGACTTTACAGACAAAAAGCCCTACTGTTTCAGCATAGCAAACCTGGCCCAAGCAGCAGCCAGTAAAAACTGGCTGGTTTCAATGCCACTACTCAGATATTTGCAGGCAGCAATGAAACTACCCAAGGATGGGGCCAATTTCAGTTGGCAGCATAACGCTGCTCCAGAAGGCTGCAGCAGCAGCAGACAGTGCTGGAACTATTCACCTGACAGAACTGCAAACAAACCAATCGCCTCATCTTAGTCCACCACGAAAAAATTATCTTCCTTCTGCACACCAGCTATGCAGTTAGAAAGCTTGGCTACAGAGCTGATGGAAAACAAAACAATCCTTGCCACGTGCACAGCTCTCCTTCCCCTCTTTCAGCAGCTGCAGCAGATTTCAAAATGAACCTGATGTCTTTCACGTGCATGAAAAAAAATTATTTTTAGGGATGATACTTTAAGAAATGCATTTTGGAAAGAGTAACAGTGCTCTAGTCTCTAAATTAAACAAGGAAATAAGCACGAAGCCAAAAAGGTAATCCCACCCATGGCTGCTCTTCAGGGTACTGCTTCAAGCCGCACAAAGTGACCCCTGACTATTAGCTTCCCTGCTTTACACCTTGGACTAGGGCTTGTAACACGTTACAGGTAAGAGTGCTCAGTGCTGTTACTTCTCTCAGACATAACCCTCAGAGCATAGCCGATATGGAAATGTGTTTTTTCAGTTAGTTAATGCAAGGGAGACAGTTGACTGAGCTTCTGCAAGAAAAGTCAACGCTAACAGCGCTGAAGTAAAAAAACAAATCCAGGCACGTAGAAAGCATATAGCTAAAAACCAAGAGCATAGCTGACATTTCAACAAGCCTTCTATTTAAAAGCCAAGTTTCAAAATTCAGATTTATATACAAAGCAAGACTGGCTTGGAAGTGAGCATGCCTGTTTCAGAGGAAAAAAAGACACAGGTTTCAGGGAAAGACAACAAAAAGTTGATCAGATGATCAACCCAATGTTGGCAATCAAATTTTCTACAAAGCAAGGATTCGCAAGATACCAAATCAAAGGTGGCAGGAACCCGAATTCCCCTTTTCTAGTCCTCCAGAACTGGTTTCTAGAAATTAAATGGTAGATTCCAGTAAGGCAGAGGGCACAGCTTCAGAAAGGTCATAGAAGCTCCATTTTATCAGTTCTGTCACCCTCTACCTCCTGCTAGCTCAGCTTTCCAAAGCAGAGCCTTCCCCATTTCTTCTAATAGTTTCCGAATGCCTGAGCTCCACACCCGCCTCAGCTCTCTTTTTCCAGGAGACCTATAAAGACAAAACCTGACAGCGCCTAACAGCCAGGGCGATAAAGTAGCTGCGGAAAAAAAGTAGCTCGCCACCCCTGCTAATGGGCTTTTTCGCTAGCACCCATCACCTGTTTGTTGGCTCCTGTCTGACATTTAGACCTGTTCACTTCAAGGAACACTTTTGCGACACAGTCCATTTCTATACTGAGGAGGCAACACCAACTCTACTGAATGTTTAACCACACCTTAACAGAAACTTTTAAAAAAACCCATCTGGATAGTTTTTACTGAGAAGTCTTAAAATTGATGTGCATACAAACCAGTACTTGTGTACTAAATTAAGGTATCCTGTATGTACCCTTCCAATTATACAGACACGCCGCCCGAAGCAATGCTCTGGACACACTGAAGCAGACTACGTGCACTTGGTATTTATCTTCCTTACGGAGCGACATCCTGATTCAGCATTCGTGTTTTCAGCCCAGTTAAACGAGCAGAAGGAAGCATTTAATCGCGTCTGCAGAGGCTGCCTATGAGCTTCGCACAATGACCAGAACCAGCTGCACAGCTAAAATAACTTGGATTTATGTTCAGGCCACACCACATAAATGCCTAGGCTAGGCGAATGCTGAAAGCTAACCTGCTGCCAAACAGTTTGCCAAAAACTCTTCCAGATTCTGCTCCATCAAGCTGGACTTGAGAGAAACAGATGAAATAAGGCACAGCTCACTACAGACGACGTCTGAACAGAGCGAACTTTAAAAAGAAGAAAAGAAAACCCGAAACAAAGCTTCTCCCGGCACGCAGAACTTCATGGGGGAGAACGAGCCCAGCCAGGAGCGAGGCCGAGGCGAGCACGGCTTCCGCCGCTGCCCTCCCCGGTAGGCGGGAGGCGCCGCCGCGGAGGCGGGGAGCGCGGCGCCCGGCCCGGGGTGGCCGGCAGCGGCAGGACGCGGCAGCCGACCCCGGTCCCGGTCGCGGTCCCGCACCCGAGGAGGCGCCGACTCCGGCCCGTCGAGGCCCCACACCCCCCCGTCGCGGGGCGGCCCGAGGCCCCCCCCGCAGCCCCCTCCACGTCCTCCCCGCGCGACTACCCGCCTCCCCGGCGGAGCTGAGGCGGCGGCCCGGCAAGCGACCCCCCCAAGGGCCGGCCGCGGGCACCGCCGGGCACCTCGGCGCAGGGCGGCGGCACTGACGTGGCAGCCAAGGCCGCGGCGGAGCCGCTACGGCCGGCCCGGCCCGCCCCCCCTTCCCTCTCTCCCTCACGCCCCCCGGTGCGGCGGCAGAAGCACAAAGGCGGGCGGGCTGCGCGGAGGGAGGCGCCGGGGGCAGGTGGCGGCGGCGGCGGCCCCGCTCCCCCGGGCCCGCCTCTCCCGCCGGCGGCTCCGCCGGGACGCGCCGGGTTCCCTCCCGCCTCCTCCGCCAGAAGTTTCCCTTCCTCCGAGGGGAACGACAAGAGGGGAGGCAGGAAGGGCGCTCGGGCGGCTGCCCGCCCGCCGGGCTCCCCGGCTAACGGCGGAGTGGCAGCAAGCCGCTCAGCCCTCACTCACCACACGGCTCGGCCGGGTTCCGCCGCAGACTTTACTCCTGCGCCTTTCCCCGCTGCCGACGTGGCGCCCGCCCCGTCGGCGCCCGCAGACCCCGCCCCAGCGCCCGGCGCGGCGCGGCCCCCCTCGGCGGCCGGGGGGGGCGCGCAGGCGCCGCCGCTCCCGCCCCTTCTCCGCCCCGGGCCCCCCGCGGCGTGTCCCGTTCCCCCCCTCCATCCCCTCCCGCGGCCTCCTCCTCCGGCGCCACACGTCCCTGCCGACCCTCATGGCCCCCACAGGCCGCCTTCCTCTCCCGGGGAGCGGGGCAGGCCCAGTGTGGGTCCTGCGCTGAGCGAGGCCTCCGTGGCTGCGGGGTCGGGGTAGTGAGGTGGAGGAAGATGGCAGGGGGTGGCAGGGTAGAGGAGAAGAGGAAGGGGAGGACAGCGTTGCCATCGCTGACCGAGATGCTGTGGGGTGCTGGGGTTTGGCTTGCGGCGCTCGGTTGGGCTGACGAGCGCTTCGGCTGGGGTGAATAGACGTGCCCGTGGGGGGCCCTGGCCGTGCTGTCGGTAGAAAGGGGAGGCCGCAGAAGGTCCCTGTGGCCTGCAAGGAGCACCGCCCGGTGCGGTGCCAGCGGCGTGGTGTGAAGCCGCTAACGCTAAGCCAGAGGATCTGGGTTTGCATTCAGCAGCGTTGACATTACAGCCTTTATCCCAGATATTATGTGAGTGAGCGGAGCTACTCCCATGCAGCGTGTAGGGAATAAAGTTGTAGTCATGATGGTTTAAGGGCATGGCTTTCTAGGCAGCTACACTAACGGGGATAGTTGGGAATGACAAGTTTTCTGGCTCTCGCTGCCTCCTTTGGGACCGCTCCATGTGCATCTCTAAGGATCTTTGGGGATGAACAATGACTTTCAAGTTTCTTAGACAAGGAAGTGTTGGGCGGCCAAGGGAGAGAGGGGAGTCCCAGGTACTTTGTGAGTTTAGAAACAGAACTCTCAGCAGCACAGAAATACTAAATACCCCATGAAATGCTTCACAAGATTAAAAAACTTGCATAGGCAAAATACCACCCCCTGCTTCCTCCGCCTGGCTTCACGCTTGACTGCGCCCTTCTGCTCCACCCTCCTCTCTAAGAAGAGGTGTGTATTGAGACTAATCTTTCCTGGACGCCTCCAAAATCATTAATCCCTGTCTGAAGTGTGAACTCGGTTCTTACTTGGAAAATACAAAGGAGCACCCTGTTTCCACAGAGATCTGTCTAAAGAGGCCTTCTCCAGGCTCTTTATCAGCCCCAGCTTCAGCAGTTTACCTCTGGATTAGCACAGAGGGATGGAACACAGGTGTGAGATGAAGGGGAAAGAGATCTGTCCTCCTCAGAGTGTGCAGATCTAGTCAGACATCACTGGGCAGTTGCAGGAGCATCAATGTGACCCATCAGAGCAAACACTGTACGGGCCTCGGAGGGGTTTGCTGATAACAGGGACTCGGCATTCCTGACCTGCTGAACGAATACCAGCCAGCCATATTCTTTAGTTTGGCACTGAACGGGTGAAAGCATGAGTGCGGGAGAATCCAAGTGAAAAACCGAGGGCGGTGTCTGGTCGGGAGCACGCTTTGGGATCTTTCAGGACATGGGAGGCACACAGGGTGCACGAATTAGTCGTGTTCTTTGGAAATACTACGCAGGCACACAGGAGTCCTACGCCGGGGTCTTGATTTCCACCTGGGAGAACAGGTCTGTGGCTCTCCGAACAGAGTTTACCTCCCTGGTACTAACAGATGACACCTGCCACTGTTACCATCTTTTTGGTCTTCGAGATAAGGGGATTTTCCTATAGCTGCTATTCATCCCTTGCCCTAAGGCCCAGGCGTACACAGTGCTTTCATTACGTGCGGTGCTCTGCTTCAAACACAAGGCCTGTAGCTTCATGTTTCTGGTGGCAGCAGAAAGAGTTGCTGCTTGAGTATTTTCTCTAAGAGTTAATCAATCACCATAAACTTTACAGCATGAGGCATCAAAGAATGTTTTGCCTCCTAGTAACTGAAAATGAAAGGCATTGCAGAGATTAAAATCTTTTCTTTTTCAAACTCTGAAAGACTTAGGGTGGCACAGAAGGACTTGGGTTGGTGAAGTGGTTTGCTGAGCAAACGGAAAGAGCCAACTTCCTCGTAAAACCACAGCCATTGGCGGTGGAGTCTCACTGGCAGGTGTAACAACTGAAAAAACTTCAGGCTGATATCTCTGCAAACAACAGAAAACAAATGAGCGGCGTCCCTGTTACTTTGCTAAACCAACGCTGAAGCTGAGGAAAAGATTTTGGTTGCAGAGGTGTCGTCATTGTGACTATTTTTGCTCTCATTTCATTTTTCATGCATTGAATGTTTCCTTCATAGTCTCAGAGATGGTCCGCTGTTGGTATATGTAAGACTTCCTTAGTATTATTTAGTCTTTATGAGAAATAAATAACCTTCTTTCACTGGAAGTAGCATATAAGCAGCTTCTTAACAATTTTAAAATGGAAAAAATACAACATTCAGTCTTCCCCCATGGAGGAGTGGTTCCTTCATTTAGGTTATAGGTTTTTAGATTTTTGTCTGTGAATGCACTATGATTACAGATGCAGAAAATAATTGAAGTAAGGTCAAAATATATACATTTTGTGTTCCATTGTGATGATTGTGGTTACTTCTAGTGCTGCAGTAGCTGTGGGGAACTGCAGCCAGGGTTGGAGTGTCACTGTATTGGATTCAATGTAGACCTAGGAAACAGCTCTGAAAGGAGTCGTCCTCTTTCAGTGCAGAACTTCATTTAAAATGTGACGTGTGTCTCCTGAACTCCTAGGCCTCGCAGTTCCATTTTTCCCATTGTAGGTAGCCGTTGTGAAAAGTCAAAGCTGTGGGGAGAGCATCAGGCTCTTAAGTCTGGTGAAGTCAACAGGCATGTGACTGGACAGCAAACTCCAGCTCAACTGTTTGCTCAACAGGAGACCTGAACGAGGAGTGCAACGAGAAAGCATGTGAGATACTGCATGTGCTGTTTTATTTGGTTCCTTTCTAGAGATAATGAAGTAGAGGAGCCAAGGGTGAAGGCCAGAGATGGACCTTATGGGGTGCTGTTTCCTAACTTGTATGCCATGGATGTGAATACATCCCTATTGCAGATCCGTGCCTGTGGTGTAGTGGAGAGACATTAGGCAAGAACTGTGCTTTTGCAAATTAGAAATATAAATCTACCTTGGGGCTTACAAATGGGTTACCTGAGTAGATAACCTAGGTTAATAGTGTGCTGGAAGGAAGGAGGGAAGGAAGGAAGGGAGGAGGGAGGGAGATTAATATCCAACATTTGTTGGTAGTGAGGCCACTGGCCGATGTTACCTTACTAACAAAACCAGGTTGGAATGAAAGAGCAGCACAAGCCGCTCAAACGTATATAATGTCTTCATTACATATGGAGAGACATGCTTAATTAAGCGTGATGCCTTACCTGCAGACGCATCTCGTCTCATAGAAAATGAAACTGTCTGTCTGCTAGGAGTACTGGGTGACTGTAGCATACAAGGGAAGAAAGTCAGAGACATGAGTTGGTTGTACAACATTTTTGGCTGATGGTTCAGAAAGTAACAGATCAAACATACTACCGAAGTACCACTACAGTGCTGGGTACCAACAGAAAGACCAGAGTATCCTCATTCCTTTTTATAACACAGCTGACTGCAGTTATACCGAAACAAATTGGGAATAAGCAAGAATAGATTTTAAGTCTTAGGCTGTTAACTGTTTGGAGGTATCTTTTTTGTTAGATGTGCACACACAAGTTCAAGTCATTATCACAATATAATTATATACTTAAAAAAAAATTATCAAGAGCCGTGGTTTTGCAGATTGTACTGTCAGCTCATTACTGAGTCATTAAAAAACTGGTTCCAGCAGCAGAACTATTAATGAGCTTGTTTCAAGTAGCGTATGCTTTGTGCTTACTTGGTGCTCTGCCTCAGTTTAATTAAGATTTTAAATTTACGTACTGCTATTCAACCATATGTTGCACTAGTGTTTACAAAAGTGAATAGATTTTATTGTCCTCATTTTATAGGTCAGGACATGGTGTCATTTTGGGGTCAAGTGACAAGACTGAAGCCACCCAACCCGTGAAGCAGTCTGATCTGTTGTTCAACCTGCAGGGTGGCATTTCCTCTGTACAACTGAGAGGATGATTGGGTGGACATTGACAAACCTGGAACAAAATAATTACAGTAATATTATTCAGGAGAACTATAGTAGTTGGCTTAATGTATTCATTAAGATTTGTTGCAAAGATCACAGAAAAGCTTTCTGTCTGTGGAAGTGCAGTGGCCAATTTAAAAATGTACCTTTGACAGGAAAATGATCAAAATAATTGAAGTGATTTCTCAGAGTCTTAAAGAAAAACAGATAATCACATAGTAAGAAACAGTATTGTTCCTCCTATCATGCTTTCTTTACATTATCAGCAATTATTTGATGTTCCAATCCTGCAACTCTTATGAATATGAGCAGTCATGAGTAGCATGACCAAAGTTTGCGGAAACAAATGAGCCTGGAAAGGTCAGATCCCTGCCTTGAATAAATAGGTATAGATGATAATATTGTTGTTTGGTCTCCTAGGTGTGGCATGCTGCATAGAAGTGCAGCAACTCTTTTGTGACAGTTTGGTTTTTTATCCAGTTTTAAATAAAATGTCCTTCTTGCTGTTTCCCAGCTGTTTGCTCTACTTATTAGTGCATTTTCGTAAGCTTTTTGCTCTTTTTTATGAAGGTGGAAGGTTGACTGATTTACACGTGGGGTGTGTGTTCACCCACTTTCGTAGTGTCTAACCTCTGAAGAAAATTGTTGGCATGGGAACCTCCCCTAAGAGACTGACATTTAAAATAACAAGCTGTGCTAAGCATGAAGTCACTCCTCAAGTCTATCTCTACCATGCCTCCATTTTTGTTATGAAACAAAACATTAACATCAGATTTCCAGATCTACACAGCAAGACATCCTTCCATGTTTTTGAGGTTACAAACAAAGCGAAGGTAAAACCCAGGCCTGTAAGGGCACTGAGCACCTCTTTCCTTGCTTTTGTCTCCCAAGGGGTCTCTGCAGAGCTGAGTACATACCTTCCGTCAGTTTAATTAGACATTCAACTCCCTGCTCTGCTTCCTTATTCTTCCCAGTGGACTGATGAGACATCTAAGCATTTGGAAAATTAGGCTGGTGTCTCCATACTTTGTTACAGTTATTTAATTACTGGGTTATAGATAATCAAATGCTTTCATGTAATCTTGGTACCTTCCAAAGGTGACAGTGTAACAATAAAACACTCCACGATCTGTCTTAAGGTCTAGTAAATGGTCTGATCATTGCTAGCTGTTAATCAGGAGAGCCAACAGGTTACCAGTGGTACTCAAGGTGCGCATATTGCAGTAGTGACATGCCAGAGACTCTTTTTGCTGTTATTGTGTTCATTCCTACAAATGAAAAGACAAATACGAAACAAAGAGTTGTAAAACAGGTGTGGGAATACTCAGAAAAAGTACCTTCATTTCAATTTTGAACTAGAAATCAAATACCTTATTTGAAGTAATACTGACACTGCTAAGAAGTGAATACTTTACGACCTGTGCCTGATCTCTGCCTGATCGCTCCATACTTATAGTTGGCATATTGAGGGGATGAAAGGAACATTCAAAAGTAAAGGAAGCCACATGGTTTCATAAACCCTGGACCGAACCCTCTGAACACTGTCAAATACAATCCTGTAGACAACTAGATCTAAATTCTGCACAATGGTTTTGTACCCTTCTCCTCTATGTGGAGTATAGTTTCCTTCCTTCTCCCCATTTTTCCAACCAAACCCCATATTTCCTTTAATTCCTTTTTTTCTTCAAAAGGAAAGAATAAAAATAATAACAGTGATGATGAGGATGATGATGGTATAATTCATTACTTGCATTTTATGGCACTGACTCACTCCTGTAATGCAGTTAACAGTCTGTAGAAAGCACAGAACTCCTTTTTTGGAAAGAAGTGATGGGATTGCTGTCCTTGCTTGGGGGACATCCCAGTACATTTCTGACATCCTGTGGAGCAGGCAGAAGCTGGGTGTCAGAGGTGGCATGTGCAGTCAGCCTGAACCCTCGTGGTGGGAGCTGCAGCTTTGCAAGGTCCTGCCATGGGTGATTTGGAAATTCTTGTTGTGCTACCAGGAAGGGGAGTGGGACGGCGAAAAGGTGGCTGTAAGGCTTGGGGTTACAAGGACTTAGAGAGTTTTTATCTGCTGTGCGGTGCACTCAGTGACTTTGCAGTTCTGCAATCCTTTCCCCTTCATTAGTCATATCCCATCATTGACCCATCATTAACCACTTCCCATCATTAGCTACACTGTCGGCTCTGAACCCGCTTTAGAGTTCAGGCACTAAATAATGACAGCCTTCTCAGCTTGCTTGGCTGTGGGTCATTTCTGAACAACATGAAGTACCTAGAATAGAAAATTAAAGAAAAGAAGACATTTTTCTGAGTAGAACCGTGGAATGGGTAAAGCCTCACAAGACTGGATCTTTGGAGAAACATAGTGCATCATATTCACTGTGCATTATGGGGAGTATGAGGGAGAAGGTGCCATTTGTTAATACATAGACCCAATATAATTAATCAGACATGTAGAAAGGGAATGTTCTGACTACTTGTTGATTATAAAATTACAATATGATAATTTTGATTATAAACTGCAAAAACCCCTAATATTTCTAAGCAAAAACATGCAAATCAGTCCCATCTCTATACAGATAAAATCACACACCCTGGACAGTGCTGTTCCATCTGTGCTGACATCTTACGGTGTCCGGAGCAATGCTGTGGAGAGAGAATGAGTTGCCTGTAAATCTTAACAGCTCAGGAGCCAGAAGGCAAGTAAGGGCAAGTTAACCCATTTGATATGCGGTATTTTCTAGGTCCTGTGAATCTGGAGGTCTGTGTCAAATGTGGAAAGGTTGTGCCTTGCACTGCTGCAATAAAGGGCACTGTCTCTGGCTCTGATCTGGTGTTTCCTCAAAGAATTTGATGTGTGAACTGGAAAGTTCCTAAGCAGCAGCTGCTTCTCTGGTTTAGTCTCACAAAAAAGAAGGGAGAGGACAGGTTGGGTCTATCTCTTGCCAGCTTTTCTGCCAGACATGAGCAGGTCAGAAAAGGCAGGGCCCACACTCAGTTGGCTCTGCCGAAACCTAGGGTTGAGCCTAGCAAGGAACGGTTCTCCTCCCCACCTGGACTTTGAGTTCAGCCCAGGAGAGCAGGACAAGCCATGGTGAAGACCCATACTTAGTTTTTATTTCCTGATTCTTTGACCCATCACGGTAAGGGTAGATGGGTTATGGGTCTCTGCTAGCACTTATACAAGGTATGGGCTTGACCATATTCAGGAAGAGATTGCCTTTTAGCATCATACTCCAGGCTGAATTACCAGTTTCTGTAGGAGTGTGCTGAGAAGATAAACCCTAAAGTTCTCATGAAATATTTCTACAATTCATAATGGCTTAACCCCTGTAAATGATTGGACTGTAGTCTATGGTTTACTTTAAAAATACACGGGTTTTGCTGTTGTTTGTACTTTGAATCCTAAGGAAAAGTTCACAGAGGCTACAAGCTGCTGTAGAGATGTGAATTCCTCTGTGCTGGGTTGGCTTGCTCTATGTTTCACTCCCAGGCCCTCCTGGGCAGCTCATTCTCTCCAGAATCCCTTCTGGAGCCAGCCAGATTGTTGCCCTGAAAAGGAAAGCTGGTTACAAACCCAGAGAGGTGAAATCACCTGGGCTAAAGCTGGCTTTGCTGTGCAGAACCCTTTCCGTGCAGCACTGCAGAATAAAACAATAGCCTAATGGGTACAAATTTATATGAGGATTAGTACACCTAAACACGATATTCAGCAAAACTGCAAGCACAGATGCCTTTTCTTCCCAATCTAACTAAAGCCCAATGACATAAAGCATTAAACAAACCTAAAGCTCAAGCACAGACATACACGTTAAGGCAGTTTTGGCTTATATAGTCTCAGCTTGGTTCTTCTTCTAGTGACATGAGTTTAGATATGGAATAGCTGGCTCATGCCAATACGTGAAATGAGATCTGGCCCTCCACATCCACCTTCAAAGACAGCAGCAGCGGTTGCTGGAGGGTTGCTTTTAATCAAGCCAGCAGATGGCATTGGTACACTTCGGGCTTCCCTGCTCCACACCTTTTGCAGCAATGCAATATGTTTTCCCTTTATTGGGGAGCCCGAGTCCCTCACACGAGAATGTCTCCCAAATCGGTAAAGAACTTTGTTTTTATAAAGGTAGGAGTATTTCCTGTACATTGTCCAACCTGATAGATTACCGGACTGTGAGGATTAGATATGTTATCCCCGAGATTAACATTTAAATTAGATCTCACAGAAATAAAGTACTACATACAATCTGTCATTTCCAAAACACTTTGATGAAAGTTGGAAGGTTTCCAAGCAGCTGCTGTCTCTTACTCTTTCATATGACCTTTTCAAAGCTATTTCATTATTCTGAGTTCTTTGGATGGAGCAGAGCATACACATTATCTAGAAACCTAAAGATTTTACAAACTGAATAATTGCTTCATTTATTGAGTATTACCACAGCCAGTTTGCTCAGAGGAAAACAGCACAAAGGTGCATTAGAAGTAGTTTTTCAAGAGTGGATGTGAGACCAGAAAAGACACTGCTATGTTCCCAGTTTTTCAAGGTTCACAGAAAACAGTAGGAAATAGCTGAGGTTTGACTGTCCAGGTCATTTCAGTTTGCATAGCAATGAATCTCGACAGGAGGAATTAAGTATTAGAACAATTCTGACATGACAAGGAATGCTGGTACATACTAGAAAGCAAAATGATTGATGAGCCTCACAGAAACCAACCAAACGGGTAACAAAGGCCAAACTGAGGATTTGAAATACTCGTAAATGAAATAAGAGCATACATGTATTTCTGCCTTCTGTACATCTTCTAAAGGACACGGTAATGGGGGAGACCTAAGTTTTACAGTAATGTTGGACCTAAATTATTCCTGATGTCTTTGGGAGTGAAGATTTTATTAACTTTAGTGAGTTCGAGATTAGACTTTCTGTGAGCACAGCTCAGAGAGTCAACTGCCAGATTGGAAGAAGAGAAAAGCTCCCTCAAACTTCCAGAAGGTGCGTATTGGTAAACCCAGTATTATTGTAAAAGCTTTAAGTGGGAAACCTGTGATGGAAATAAAACTGAATAGTGCAATACTTGTGTGTATAGCTAGATGGCTGCAATGACACACTAAGAATATCCAGATTTGCTAATTCATTACGGATTCTACTTTTGGTTTATATTTTGCTTCATATAAAACAATCTTTTCTATCTTCATTTTCTTGACATTTTTATTATGTACAAACTCCATCTACTTTTGTCATCTGATTCTTCTAAATAAAGTTAATAGGCTTTAAGATTTGTATCAAAAGATTTTGGGCAATGACAATTTTAAGTGGAGATCGTATTTCAACTTTAAGTAAAATGCTCAGTCTTTATTTCCTCTGTGTAACGCTGCTTCAACTGCAGAAACACAGACAGACATTAAAAAAATTTTAAGGGAACTACATACGTTTAGAAAAAATATCTTTTTTAAAAGAAATTTCCTGGCAGGCAACCTGTTTTGACCATCATTTTATAACTTTGCAGAATGTTCTGTCTTAGGAACTCTCGCATTACCTTTAGGCAGTAAATTGGCACAAAAGAGAACTTAACAAAAAGATGAGAGAAGCGTTGGCAGGCGTGGGAGGGGGAACACATCTTAGTAGCTTACACAGGCATTTCAGAACTTTTTTGGGGGGTTCTGTAAGTGTGTTAGTTTAAAAGATTAAAGTTTGCAATCTGCACTGAGAGGAGAGTTCTAGCTAAAGTCTGTATACCAAAGCTGGCTGTGAATTGAAGAACTGTTGTAATTAGATTACTGTAAATACAATAAGAAACTCACTCCTGGTGGTCTGGGAAGGGGTGTCATAGGGCACTGGAGAATTGTGTTGGCAGGATTTGGGACAGTTTGACTGAAAGCAGAGGACACAATCTCAAAATCCTTTTAATCTTTTTCCCCCTGTAGTTCTTTGGGGATTTGTTTGTCATTAAGTAACAGTCAAAAGATTAAGGAAGTATAAAATGACATTAAAGCTCACAAGTACTTCTATAAAATTATCAGTGCTAGTGTAGTCTTCAGCAGGGATCACTTCTGCCAAGACTTTCTAGAGCCAGGCAAAATTAAAAGAAAAGAAGCACGCAGGCACAAAAGCAAACTCCGCGAACGTGGGCTGGAATACTGCTTTTCTGCTAGCGCTTCGAACACACTGTCTTCCAAAGTGCGGCAGCGGCTGTTGCTATGTGTCTGGGCTCAACAAGCTTAAACTTTGCATGGCCCATGCTAAACTAATTTGAGTCAATTTGTCTACATCATTTCAACAATCGTTCTGTGCATTTTGAATCGTACATACAACACTGCATGATAAAGGCCCACCGAGCAGATGCCGACTGCTCATTCTGCCGTGGTCTAGCTGTTGCTAGTTCTTCACCATGGTTTCTCCATATCCTAGTGACAATGTTAGTTTTTCGATGGTGAGGTTAAGTCTGTGCCTGGCTAGTTAAGACTTTTCTTTACAGGGGACAGCTCCTATAACAACTGCCAGCTCTAAGCATGACCTTTAAAAATGAAATGAGGGAGTGTTAACTGGAGTATTTTTTTTTTTTTAATCTCCCAAGTGAGTTCAAAGGAATACAAGGAGATTTTGCAAGTAAAGTTTTAAGCCTGCACAAGAAAGAGACACCAATATCAGAAGCTCTTATCACAAGAAAGCTGATCTCACCTGCTTACAGTTCAATAGTTTCAGTGTAATGGGTTTTGACTCATTTGTAAACATGCACTTTGTAAGACAATTTTATTTTGGAAACTGATATCAAACAAGAATAAAGAATTAAAGCAGCTCCACTCTGCACCTAGGTAATATAACGGGGCTGATCTGCAGCTGGTGCAAATCAGTATAGCTGCAGAGGGAATTAGCTGCATTATCCCATTTTCTACCAGCTAAGGATTTAGTCTTTGAGAGTGGAGCATCGTGTTTGGAAAACTCCAGTTTTTATGAGTAAAAGAGCAAGATGGAGCAGTAAAAAATATACCACATTCTCATTTATGCTAAATCCCTGCAAGAGGCATTAAAATCCATGTGTTCTGTAGGGAGAGAAAGCCTATAATTAACATTTTTATTATTCTTGGATTGGTTTGATAGTTTCTCTGCAAGCCTCTGCTGAAAAAGGATTACCTGGTGAGTCTTGCCAATTTGGAGCCCTGTATAACTCCAGGGACAGGCTGGCTGTTTTTCTTTCTCTCTGACAAACTATCGAGAATTTTTTGCTAGACCCACTAAATGTGGCAGCCATTTCTCTATAGCAAACTTTGAGATAACTTTCAGTTTTGACTGTGTTTGCAAAACAACAAAACTCTGCCCAAATTGCCAAAAACTGAGCTGACATTAAACCTCAGTGTTTTAGTTAATTTTTTCCCCAGTTTTTCCTTTTTTTATTCTTTTTTTTTTCTTTTTTTTAACCTAAGACAGTTAGGGTAGCCCATCTGTGTTAACCAAAATTTTATTTTGATGAAAAACAAGGCTATATTGCCTAAGGAGTCACTTTTTTCCTCTCACAGAAAAATGTCAGTGCAAATCTTTCAGTGAGGTCCAGGTTTTGGGAAATGTTTCAGTGCTGAGGCTTTTTTTTCAGTGTTTGGTCTCCAGATGATAAAACCAGAGAGATAGGAAACATGGGCAGCTCTGCTTACTATTGCTTAGTGGCTCTTTTTAAAATTCACATCCACCAGGCGTGTTTATCGCACTCTGATTTGAATTTTAGGGCTTAAAATAAAATTCAGTAGTTTATTCAAATTCAAATGAACTGTGCTACAGTCTGGCAGCCTCTAAGGATGTGGCAGGCCTGCAACCCCTCAGAAAGTAGAGAGTGTGGCAGAAGCTTACAGACTTGCTGCCCCAGTGCAAAGGTATTCTAAAACCTCTTTTTGGGGCAAGTTGAGCAGAGCGAAGGTATGCATGAAGACCTGAGCCAGTCCTTCCTGCAGTGCTACAGCTAATAAAGATGTACTCTTTCATGCGGCAGAGGGCTGCATGTTAGAAAAGGTGGGTCTGATTTTGGGCTTCCTTCTGATGGCGGTGCTGTGGGAGTGCTACAGCATTATGGCAGTTCCTCCTGAATTTTGGGGGGGTGGTGGTGGTGGACATGCTGGATGTAGATGCTGGGCCAGAGGACTGAGCTCTCCTATGAGATTCAGGGGAACAAAGTATCTGCCACTGTTGATACAGTCAGTCACTCAAATAAAAGCAAGTGGATTGCAGCGAGGTTTATCGAGGCTTTGAAAAGCAGGAATAAATCTGAATTTAAACAACATGGGTTTCTAAGGTAAATGTGGGAGATGGTGAGTGCCCAAAGCTAGAATAGGAGCTGGGTGCTGCAATGACACCTCCATCCGAAGCGCCACCTGCAGCTCTGGCCTGAGCCTCCATTCCCATTGTAAAGCCTCCAAGGGTGTTGGTTGAAGAACAGGAGTCACAAAAAATGGGGCTCTGCCTACATTTTTCAGCAGGGTAACTGAAGAGAGAAAGCTGTGTTAAATTCCACCTTCTCCTGGGCATAGGTGCCATGATAAGTGCAACTGGTCTCGTGGTACAGTGGCTTTACCTGAGGCCACTTTTGGCCCTATGTGTATGATGCAGTTCAGCACTGCCAGAACAAGTCTCCTTCCAGCCAAGTATTCTCCTAAAATAGGTGCTTTTCTTTTAAAATATTACTTAATAAACAAAACACTTCTCAGTAAGCACTCCCTTTCAAACAACTGATACCCCTGGAGTCAGTAAAACTGTTCATGTCAATAATTGGAAAAGTCATCTGGGCAACCTTCCCCTCCAAGAACTACCTGGGCATAATTTTTACCTTATCTATAGCACTCTTTCCCCCAATTTCACAGGTGGTAGACGCACAGAGAGGAGAGCAAAAGTAGATGAATGTAGCAGGAGTTAGTCATTAATTATCAACCCACAAATTATGCAACATCCATGAAACTTCTCGAGGGAAACATGTCTGGTCTTCAGTGCTCTGCTGGGAGCCTGTGGGACCTGACTCGTTCAGTCCTTGACTTACCCCTTTCTCATGTGGGAACAGTCACAAGCGTTAGACAGAAAAAGTGAAAGTTTGCCAGATTTTTCTCAGAAATGGAAGAGATCCCTGTAGGGAGCCATGGGCCGCCAAAGCCAGTCTCAAACGGCGCTTTGTTCAGGTGGCTCTGGAGAGAGCAGCCCTGTGTGAGAGCCAGGGCAGCGCTGGCCTTGCTCTCTGCTCTGGCGATTGGCCTCTTTGTCAGGCTGGGAATAAAAAATCTGACAGGGCAAATCTATCCCTAGTAAAGAAGGTAAAAGTAAGCAGCAAAACTTGCCAAGGTTAACGGGACAGGTTTTCAACTCTTAGTTTCCAAATAGAGATGCAGCTGATGGGACACCTAAAAGAGACCTTTCCAAGCATTTTCTGTGGACGTGGTGAGGGCAGCCGGGGCTGGGGCACACATGGACATGGGGCTCCTCAGCTTGATAAGTGACCTGAGGGGAGATGCAAGATCCCCAGGCCAAACTGCTTTGGATCTGGGGGAGCCCACCATGGCCTCTGGGATAGGGACATCAGACCTCATCCAAGGCACCGAGATGTTTGCCATGAGCAAAGATTTCAGCAGCGAGGCCTCCCTGTAGCCCAGCAAGGCTTAGCTTTATGCCGTAAGCAAGTTCTTGAAGTATTTTTCCTGCAGTGCCAGAGCCAGCTTGCTGCAGGCTAGGCTGCAATTTAGAGGGCACGGGGAGATCGGGAGCCAGGATGAGGGAGAGGGATGAGGGCAGCCCTAAGTCTCCAAACCACAGCCACCTTACCTCAGGGCTGACGTGTGAGCACCATTGTTGAGGTCTCCAGTGAGGAAGGTCTTCCTGGCCAGGAGAATGTGATCCATCTATTGGGCATTTCAGCTGCCTGCCATGTGGAGCAGGGGCAGGAGCCTCCTAGGAGCTTCTGGCACAGGTCTTCATGGGAGTGATGGTCTGGCACCAAAAGGAAATGGGACATCGTCCCTCGGACTGCTGTTCTTTGGAGGCATCATGGTCACAGGAGCAAGCAGACATGGTTCCTCTTTCTGCCAAAAAATGAAAATGTGATGAGCACCTATGAAAAGGGAATATGTTTTTACAGGATATTGCTCTTCTAAATGAAAATGCCCACTCTGAAACTCTCACAGAAAGTTGTTTTTTCATCCATTAAAGTTGTTCCCCTTACCCAACCTGGTACCCTCACTGTGACCGCCACAATAGTAGCAACTTGTTACATGAGCAGTACCACTGTCTCCACAGGCATAAGTCTGAAGAACAGATGGTGCTGTTTTGGGTAAATCAAGTTCCCAAAATCTGGTTTTATAAAACTTTGGACCAACAATTTAACTGCTTTGTAGCACTCCCTTTTTGTCATGCAATGAGCATAAACCCTTGCAGTTCTTGCATAACAAGGCTACACTGCTAAGATCTTCAATATTTTTAAGATACTTGGGCCTGAGCTAAATGTAACACTGCACCTGTACTGGGAAACGAAGCAGTCCTAACTCTTCCCAAGACTTGCATAGCAAATCTCTTGCATTGAAAGTCCCAGACTAACCAAAGAATCGCAGGTGTAGGTTTAGTGACAACCAAAGCCAAGAAACCAGTCAAGGTGGGAAGCTCCATCAACCCTGCCATGTTAACTGCTGAGGGGAAGAGGGAAGATGGGGGAAGGATCCTGGTGCTTCAAGGCTGCCGGAAGGGAAAGGAACACTATTTTGCCCTAAATGGTCAAAGCCTGGGGCTTTTACTGGCTACTGCCACTGCCTTGTCCTGGTCCGACAGTCTAAGGCAGTTTTTAGAAAAAACATATCTGTGAAATTTGAAATTCCCCTTGGCATCCCTTGCCCTCAATGCTAAGTTTTGGCAGGGTGCAATGCTGTGTTCCCAAGTGCTGGCCAGAGCATGTCCAGCATGCTACAGCAAATGTGTTTTCTGTGCTACATGCTGAGCACCAGTGCTGGTCTTATTAATGCACACAAGCCCTCATATTTGAACTGTGTAAACTGCTTCTAACAGCTCCTTTCCCCTCTTTGTTCAAACAAACAATGGCCTTTGGAAATTTATTTTAATGCTGCCGAGACCAAATTGTTATTTAATTTAACAAATGAATAATTCTCCCTTCCAAATCCCCTTTAGCTCCACATGTATATTACTTAATAGCTTATCTATATGCCTATCAAATTCTTGCTCCTCTGAAAGAATACAATGAGCGACTCTTTGCTTGTACAGCTGATGAGGAGAGGGAAAGAGGGATATGGCTTCTCTCTTCGTTCCCATCTTGCCATACAGAGAAAGAACATACTTTGGTTTTCTATGGACACGTTTGCCAGCTTTTTTGGCCATGAGCTATCAAATTTGGAACTGCCTCTGGGAAGACATTTGTGATAAGGAATGCAACACAGGAAACATATTTGCATCAATAACCCCTGCTGAAAGAATAAATTATAAAGATATTTTGTATCATTTAACTTAAAAGTTACGCCATTCTTTTTTTTTTACTTGTTTTATACATTTGGGATTCTTGTTCATGGGGATCCGTTAACACTCTAACAGCCCCCACACTGCAGCCTTTGCCTACCTGAGGAGATATGTAGGTAAGCTGTAGAAAACAGTGTGCTCAGGACCACCTCTTTCAGGAGCTGGGAGCTGACCTTAGCTCCTTCCACTGCATTGCACCCCACCACCCTCACCCAGAGCTTCATGTTTGCCCAGGGACCTCCCTCTCTCCTGCAGGTAAAGAGCAGCCCTGGCAGCACAAGCTGAACGTGAAAGCTGAGTGCTCAGCTCCCACAGAGAAAAGAAAAGCCACCTGTGCTGTCCCTGCAGCCCTTCCAGGTGCTATTAGGGCCCCCTCCCCAAGGAGCCATCGTGAAGAGCGTGCATAGGCAGACACCAGAGGAGAAGAGGAGGGCAGGGGCGCAGAGCACCTTCACGGGCATTAGACCGCCCTTGGCACAGACGGGAACACGTCGTCTCAGCCTCTTTGCAAACTTGGGCATCACAGCATGCACTACCGTGCGTCACATTTCCAGGGCTTTTTCAAAGCCAGCGATGGCACCTTCCCCTCACATCACTACGCTTTTTGAAGGCCCTTTACTTTTGTGATTTCTGCAAGAAATTTCTTGGCAGCTTTCTTCAGTAGTGAGCAGGGATAGCTTGTGTGTATATATATATGTATATTGTATATGTTATTATAGATACTAGGATTGTCAAAAACATTTTCACTGCAAACCAGAGAGGCGCAGGCTCTCCATGGCAATGAGTGTGGTGAGCTGCCAGATCTCACTGCGTGCTCTCTTTTGCCACGGCACCATGACTGCACGTCACCAGTGCAGGAGCACTTCTTTTCCCAGAGGACCAACGCGCTGCTTCACCCTCTGCCACCATGGCCAAGGTGGGTGCCCAGGCTGCAGTGAGGTTAACCTGGCCTCACCTAATGGGGCCTGATCAGATGCCCACGCTGGCCAGTGGGACTCCGTGGCCGTTGAGTTGGGCTCCTGTGGATGAAAGTAGGCAGGAGGGGATGGCAGTGTTGGCTGAGCTAAATAACCTCTCTGCTTGCCTGGAGGGAGGGGAAAAAAAAAAAAAAAAAAAAGGTTTTTCGGAAATTAATAGGGTGAAGGGAGAGGATGGGCAACCCAGCTCAGCTTGGTGAGAACTGGTTGCCTTGAATATGGACCCTGCATGGCTGCAGGGACTTCTCTTAGTGATGGGTCAGGAATCCTGCATCTTCCCTGGCTTTACAAAAATTACCTGTGGGGCTGAGGGCAGTGGAAAGCAGCAGCTGGTCTGCTCTGTGGGTATTTCAAGTATTATTAGCCTTGAGAGTGTGAAAAGGTATATACGTGGGAGCAGAGATTGGGCAGCATCGGGGGAGCCTGCTGGGTATGGACAGCACTTCAGCTGCTGAACTGCAGTTTTCCTTATCCTTTTTCTTTTGCCTCTCCAGCTTCTCTTCAGTCTCAGGCTGACTTCTGGATTCATTCAGCCTCATTCCCCAAATCCTCAGATCTACAGAAAACATTTTCCAAGGCTTCTGCCCTTTTACTTTGTAATTTTTAAAAGGGACTTTGGAATAAATAAAACCATGAAATAATACTAGAGGGCATACAGTAGGACCTACCATGTCAAATTATAAATAAACTGAAAACATTTGAGAACAAACACCCCCATCACCTCCCCCCCCTTCACCCTGCAAAAGGCAGCATTAGAAACATTCTTGTATTTAGGTTAAAATGTGAGGCCTAAGCAGTTAAAAGGCAATGTGCTCTAAAGCTTCCCTAATCTATTTTCCTCCAATTCTTTCCACCTCTAAGAAGCTTGTGGAGTTAGTTGCCGATTAACATTCAGGAAGATTGTACTCTGTCTCCAGTTCATTGCTCTCTTGTTGGCTTATTGTTATTCAGAGCCCATTTATTGTAGATGAGCCATTCATTTTCCTCTAATTGGATGGGATTGGATTTCACTTTCATTGTTGGATGCATTGAAAACCCGGGAGGGGCTGCGGGGATCAGCCCAGGGCTGGGGAGATTTAACTCAGCACAAAGTTTAGGTTGCAGCTGAAAGAAGCTGCAATTTTTTTTTTACGTGCAAATACCTCGTGGCTAGATTTGCAAGGTCTCCCTTGTGATCCCAAACACCTTATCGTGTAACTTTCGGTACTTTTGGTATTTTTATATAGTTCCTCACCAAAGCGCTCGTCACATGGGGATTGCTAGGAAGATTTCTGAGCATCAGAAACCCAGCAAGGGCTTTGCACCAATGTCCCTCCTGTCAGGATCTAACTGGCTTTCTGACACTCTCAAGTGTTTGGATTAAATCCTTTCACAGTGCCCAGATTGTGCACTGTAACATCCTTCCCTGCAAATCTGCTCAGATTCATTTGGGTTAATGCAAGTGTCTGCAAGCAGAAGGTAGTTTGGAGACTGTGCTCTGCAGTTATTCGCACCGCAAATTGCTCCAGTAGCTGCTGTGTCCCCACCTAAGGGCAAGCAGAAGGCTGAAGAGCCTGTCAGGCACTGAACCACAGCCCGATTTTGTGGTACACACACAAGCCTGGACCAAACCCATCTCTCCCAGCCATCTCATAACTCACTCTGAAATGTTGGCAGCAGAGCTGAAGATACACGTGGGCACCCACACATGGGTGTGCATGTCACTCAGCCGGCGAGTTGTCATACTGTGTGGGAGCCCCCTTCCCAGTCAGAAATACGGAATGGCTGTGGTCACAGTCTGGGCAAGGACAGCACAGCCACTCCAGGCTCCTGGGCTGTAGCATCTCGCACCTCACTAGACAGCTCAGGGACGGCAGGGAGATAAAACAGCCCTCCTTGTCCCCTCGGAAAACCACGTCTGCCTAGAGCAAGTCTCAGGATCTAACTGCCTGAATTAAAGGCAGTATTAAAATTAAACTCAAGGGTTTAACTGTCTGAAAAATAGGTGTCTGATCTGCTGCAGGTTGCTCTGGAGTCAGAGGAGAGACGGGCACCTCTGAAGGGCGAGTGACGCCTCCCGAGACAGGTTTCACAGGTGGGATGAGCTGCTCTCTGGAGCGGAGAATCAGGGAGATGCCTACCTTAGATGCAGCCCTGAGCAATAGCACATCCCCTAAAAGTCCCCTAAGCATCCCTAAACTCGCCTCTAAACATCAGCTGGCAAGGTAAACCCAGGGGCTGTCTTTCTGGGAGAGAAGGTGGAGGGAGAGGAAAAGGAGCAGGGAGGCAGTATGAGGCACTACAGCAAAACTACTGTGGTATGTTGGAAGGGTTAACATCTGGCCTGCTGCAGATGTGCGTCCGATGGGGACCTGGGGGCTGGCTGAGCTGGGGTATTTACATGGGAAATTCTCCAGCAAACTGCAAGGATGTACTGCAGCCTTTCCCTTGGCAGGGGCCCATTTTGCATCTCTCTTTTCTTCTAGAGCACAGATTTTCATTAAACACGTAGGAGTGTCACCTCTCTGACACCTTTACTGTGCTGACGGATACATCTGAAACTGGCCAGCAGGTTTAAAAGTTACTAGAGGGGACACAGGGAAAGGAGGGAAACACGTGTGTACCTACACACTGATAGCGTGACTGGAAAACGGGTTATTAGAAGGATGAAACAACTATCAAAGAAATTGTTGAGAAAGCCCCTCTGCTCATGCACACAAGAACCAGCGAAACCCATTTGCTGCGGATTTGTGCCCAGTTGCTGACAGCACCTAAGAAGGTGCCAGCTTGGCCCAAAATCTTACCTGCAGTAAGGTATTTATTAATTTCTTTTTCACATGGATCCTCTAGTGTTTTATAGAAGCTAAGTGCACACTTGAACCCCTCCCTCCCCTCTCCCTACCTCCTTTAGTTAAATTTTAGGTGACCCGATACCTCTGAGAAATGCACCCATCACCCACACTTGGTGCAAGGAGACCAGCAGAGACCACAAGAGCCTGGGAGGGAGGCAGAGGGACCTGTGCATCAGGCAGGTTGAAAACAAGACAATTAACACCAGCCCCAAAGACCAGGCTCTGACTGAGACACAAGATATTTAAGACATTAACCATTAAAACTGATAGACCAAGCAATGAAGACAATGTACAAAGGTGCCTGAAATTTAAAAAAATATTAAAAACAAGAGGTAAAATTTGACCTTGCTGAGAATTTTTTGTTTAAAAGGACTATGGGAGACACTATACCTAAAAGGCTTTGACATGAAGACCTGCATTACAAGTAACTGGTACAAAGCACAGATGTTTTGAGGGCCTGCAGCCCCACAATAGCACATGAAACACCAATGACAGCAGCAAGCCTGGCTGTCCAGATTCAAACGCGAGTCGACCAACCAAAGAGCTTCAGGTGACAGCAAGCCCACCAGACCTCACAGTCTGTTGCTTCAATGTCCAATTATGCACATAAAATATTATTCTGGGTTTTTTTCAGCTTCATTAAATAAATCAAAGTTTTACATACCTTCTTCCTACGGAGATATTCGGTGGTTGTCAGCCTCTGGCTCTTGGTGGTTCCTGAGGTCTCTGGGCCCTTATTAAACAGTCTGTGAATGGTAATTAAACAAAGCAAGTCTATGAGCTCAACAGCCACTATCCCGGGTTTGCACCTCCCCTGGAAAATTGTGGTGGTCTGCAAAACAGAAATTACAAAAACCATCTGCTTTGGCTCCCACACAGCCTCCACTTAGCCTTCCCCTGAGTGTGCTAAGCAGCACAATCGTAAATCATCTCACTGGGTTTTTCAGGCCTCTGCAGATACGTGGGATAGTGGCACTGAAACTGGCCATGGTTGTGGTCGCACTAGCACCGTATGGAGGGGATCAACTCCTTATGGCTAACAGCGCTTTTCCACATTCCCCACGCAGGGATTATGAAGCCTCTGCGTAACTCATCAGCTTTGACCATTACACACCATCTCTGTGCTACCTCCAGCATTTTCAGGTTGTTTTCCAAATCACGGATGCAGACACTGAGTCCCCCAGGGCCACAGGTCTTCCAGGAACCTGTTGGACATTTTCCTTTGGACAATGTTCTCCAGCAGCAGTTACAGCTCAGATCCTGCTGAGCTACTTACAGTCATGCTCTAGGCACTGCACCAGCTTTAGCATTACTTGTTCTCATAATGTTACTTCTTACTTAAGCAAGGACCATGCATTTCTACCTTTAACCCAGCTTCAGGAGAACCTTTATCTGTAAAATCATATCAACCCACATTGGTGAACATCTAAGTTGTACCATACACTCAGAGTTCAGGTATTTTTCTCCTGTTTTTCTCCTTTTTTTCCAACTATCAACTACAAAGAGGTAGCGGGCCTCGCACAGAATCATCATCACAGGCTAGGAAGTTTGCTTCCCAAAGTCAAAACAGGGCAGCGTCAGAGAAACCAATGTGCAGGCAGGGGACCTCTTACCTCTTCTGACCTTGGGAACAGCTACCTTCCAGTTTTTCCTCTCACACATCAGCCACACCAAACTCCACTCTTCTCTAAAGAAAAGCAAAGCCAAACTGCTCATCCCACAGACACAGAAACTCTGGGAGGTATTGACCTCTACTGATGCAAGGGATTTACCAAGCAAAATCTAGCAGAAATAGTAAAAATTATGGCCTTTTTAAACTCTTCCAAACAATTACAGAAGGAAATGAGAACTTTCTGTGCCACTTTAATGTCCTGCTGTTTTAGTAAAAAGTTGACATGACTTTTATTTCATTTCAGGATTTTTTCTGATTTTGCCTTGTCTTTGTTTACTTATTTTTCCTTTCTCCCAGTCTTAGAGAATTTGCAGAGGTTGAAAAGAACGTAAGCACACAGAAATTGGGAAACTAAGAAAACAGATAACGCTTTTTTCCACCTGACTACCTTTTCCAGATGTTTTTGAATGGGAACAATCAACCAGGCAAAAAAGGCCTTGAATGATAAATAATTTTTAAAAAAATGGTGGGGGTGGGGAATGACAGAAGTGGGAAGGTGAAAGAAAAGAGCAGATGGTTCCTAAAAGCAGGACATCCCACCCCAGACTGCACCTCCTCACCCTCCGACTGCAGAAGCAGAGGTTATTTGCAGGCTGACCAGCTCTCCTGGCCTTACCTGCTGCAAGCCTTTATTTCTCAGAAAGCCTCTTTCCAGGCCCAAAACAGGTAGCAGGAGCGTCTGGTTCTCACCGGGTGGATGTAGGAGCTATGGTGGCACTGACGCAGCCTTACCCGTACTCTTGGTGTGCCTCTGGGAAACACAAGACATACTCACAAAGGCATTTTGCCTTAGGCTGGGAAAAACTGTCCTCATCTTCCATAGTTGTCCAAGAAATGACAATGAATAAATGGCTCCCTGTCACTTGTTATTTTGTTATGGGTTTGCCTTCATGCGAACAAGCTGCATCATAACCTAGGGAATGAAAACTGCCTGATTCTTGCAGGTTTGCACCCAATATTGCCATTTCCTCACTGCAGCAATTCAAGATGCCCATCCCTACACCTCTTACAACCCTGTCACACCTCTCGCTGTGCCTCAAGAAGGGCCCCAAGCCTTTCCACGGTGTGCCCAGGTCCCTCATGGCCAGCCAGGCAGGACCTGTCACAGCCCCTCACGGGGACAGCCTGGGGGGTTTCTGCCTCTCAGCTGGCCATCTGAGGGGTCATTTCTATCTGAAGCATAGGGTAGGCCCTAACATACATTTGCTATGAATAAAAAAAGACAGGCCACTAGTTAACAAATAACAAAACCACCACAATCAAAGCATCTGCGTACATCCTCGGGGTGTATCATCTCCGGAGAGGACAAGCCTTGCCGTCAACTCAGCTGCAGCGCTGCCAGCGTGGGGAGGATGGGCCAGCCATTACCCGGGGGGAATTCCCGATGGCAATGGCTCTTCTCCCTCTGCCATCCCCAGCCTGCTGGGGAATGGTTCTCACTGGCTTTCCCCACCCCAGGGCTTGGGTAGAGCGGTCGGTCTCTGCCGGCCTCGTTTCTTCTTGCACAGGTGGGCCCGTGAAGGGCCGTGTCTGCCATGTTGTGTCTGCCGCCTGGGCCTGGCTCACCGCGGTTAACTGGCGGGAGGCCTTGCAGGGCTGCCGGGACACAAAATGGCGTTTCCTCCTATGGCTGCTGTCCCTAGGAAAGGCAAAAACATCACTGTCTTCCGCCATGCCTCCCAAAGGCCAGAGAGGCGCGTACCAGAGCAGCCCAGGGAAAAAAAAAACCCTTCAAGCGGGGCGTGCCGGGAGGGAGGCAGCAGGGCACTGCTGTGCCCGGCAGGAGCCACGGGGGCAGCCCGGCCCGGCTCCCCAGGGAGCGACGTTCACCAGCGTCCCGCTGGCCGTTTTGTCCTGGCCTTATTTATTTGTTATGAATAATTACAGCTCCCCTTTCCCCTCCCCTCTGGCCTGGGCACAAAGCAGCCCACTCCCCAAAAGGCAGCGGCATGTAAAAGTTTGTCGTCGCATCTCCATTAAACTGTACACTCTCCGCCCGCCGGCGATAATGCACTTCAGATAATTCGTTGACGCAATATATTTTCCAGGATAGGCTTTTGTTTTCTTTCTTGGCCGCTCACCCTCTTTCTGTGGTCAGTTTTGCTCATTTCTCTTGTAAGCTGTCTAGAGGCAGAGAAAAGGCTTTCAGTTTTAAGCAGTTTCCTTTTCAGTTCCCCTTTATTGAATTCCAACCTCCATTTTTTTTTTTTTTTTTAAGCATAGGGACATCATTTATCTTGGACTTTAAGTTGCAGGGGCCTTCAAGGGGCTTCTTTTTTTCTTTCCCAGCTGCATTTGTTGACACACAGTCAATCTGTTTTTTGCCTTCGTTCCCCCTCTTCCCCCCAGCAGGCCATAAAGTATCGACAGCTGTGCCCTTTATTAGCATAGCCATTTTAAGCACAACAAGGGGGAAGAGACTAAATATATTACAGCCATTACCTCTGTCAAAAAGTGACAATTTTAAAACATTTTAGCTTTTCACTGGGAAAGCCGGCAGCACAAAAGAAAGTGCTATAATTTTATTGTAAATGCTTTTTAAATATGGGTCACTTGGCCATAATCAATAGAAAGGATGGAAAAGTTCAAAGCTTGAGAACAGTTCAGGCAGATAGCAGAATTTTTTTTTTTTAAAAGGCTTGTCTTTAAAATATGCTAATTGGGGCAAAAATACAACAGTGAGAAGCATGCAAAATAAGATCTTGTTCCTGGCAGTTTTGTTTTCCGTACAGCTCTGTTCATGCTTTTCCCATCTACTTATAAGTGTGTTTTACAACTTGGATGGGAATTATTCCTCCCCAACAGGGTGTTATGAACATTTAGGGACGGAGAAAACAGGAGGGAATCCAGGCAGTCACTACTCTCTTCTCAAAAAAAAAAAAGCCAAACCCCCAAAACCAATACTGTTTTTTCAAATGCCTTTGGAAGCGTGATGTACCGCAGCACTGTGATTTACTAGGCAAGATCACTTCTTGAGCATAAAATAATCCTGGAGCCTTAGAATTCTGGTATTTTAGGTTCAGGTTTGGATTCTTACACTTTGTGGCTTTTATAGGACAGAAACTTGTGTTTTAAGCTTCCAGGATGAAGAATTGGCCTTCTTGATTAGATGAGGACTAACGCCCACAGTCAGCATCTGTTATGAGCTCTGAAAGGTAAAAGAGGGCTTACAGATGCCCTGAAGCCTGTGGATCTTGGCTGCTTTTGTTTTAATTTGTAATGGGTTCATCAGGCAAAGAGGAAGGGGCAATCTCAGCAGGGTTTATTTTGAATGGCTTCACCTTCCTCTCCATTTGTAACATCTGGAGAGAACTTGTAAGTCTTTCCTCTCTCTTATCTGTACCTCCCTAATTACAATTTTTGCTCAAGGTTTCACTTTGCTTTTTAAATTTCAGAACATATGTAAAACTGGGCTTATACCAAGGCAAGTTGTTAAACAGGCTCCCAGAAGCAAAGCTGCTTTAAAGGATCTATTTAAGCAAAAGTCCATGGAATCCTACACACAATATTATACAGTATGTATCAACTGTTGCAATGCAGCATCTGTCTTGTAGTGGTTCCTGGGGACCTGTAGGCCACTGCGCTAAGCGCACTCCGAATTTGCAGGAGAGAGCAAGCGAGCATCCTGCTCTGGGAAGAGTGAGATCCATGGTGAAGGGGAAACGGGAAGGAATTCTCACCACCCATCTTTTGGCAACCAATTTAGCAGTTAAATGTAACCAGCTGGTCTCCCCAGGCTCCCTCTGTAGTCGAGGGAGGGAAAGCAAAGCTCCTGCAGAGGGTCATTCAGTGCACCCAAATTAGCCTTACTCTGAATTGTCCTCTCTCTCATCCGTGACTGGAGAAGGAGTTTGAAGAGACTACCCGGGTAATTTAGCCAGCTGAGATGGGTGGTCTGAATAATTCCTTCCCCACCAACCTCTAAAAGCCTGCCTAGGTACCCCACAGAGATTGGCATGCCGTCGGAGGGATCAATTCCCAAGCATGTCAGCAGTTCAGTAATCTGTGCTCACGCTCGCTCTAGAGAAAGCTGGGATGCTCAAGGAGCTTACTTGATCCTGTTGGACCCTGTAGCTCCCAGCCAGGGCAGGGAGCTGAGCTGAGCCACGCGCTGTCAGATGATGCTGTTGGACCCGTTGTGGCGATGGTCAGGTTTGGGGGATTTTTTTTTTCCCTACCTGTCAAACTGCATCTGCTATCCTCAAGCCTGGCCAGAGGCCACTGAGATAGGATTAGCTGCAGGACAGCCTGACCCTCAGAGGTGTCTCATGGTGGAGTTGAAAGTGGCTCCTGTGCCGCATACACAGAAGACATGGCTGCTCCTACCTCCTTCCCAACAAACGAGTTTGGTCCCTTCTCGTGGGACTCCCTCTTCCTCATCCTTGCTTGTACAGAGCGAGGAAGGGGGGCTCATTCTCAAGAAGGAAAGCAAGTCACAGAGGTATGGCACACCTCCAAAATGAGGGACAGACATGCAACAGCCAAAGCATTACCAATCCTTGCAATAAAAGGCAATACCCTAACGAAGGCACAGCCTTCCATGGGGCCAAGTAACAGGTAAAAGCAGAGGATTCACCAGACTCACCTGCAGAAGACAGTGTTGCTGGTGGCAAGAGGAGGAGCTCTGGAAAACACTCAGCTTCACTGCAAGTAGGCAAGTACCACCATTTTCCATGCCACGTAGCCACCTGTGTCTCCCCCATCTGCCTGGCCGCCCTACAGCCCTGAGCCTGCCCTGGTTACCCACAGGCAGTAGGAGATGGGCAGGGTGACCTCCCAGGTCCCACGTCCACCAGGCAGGGCCTCGGTGGCCCTCAGGTCACCCCCAGGCAGCTGGCTGGCAGCGGAGCTCAGGAAGGAGTTACGGCATACCTTTCCAGGCTCTTCAGCCAGTGCCGAGAGAGCTGCTTCCGCATTCCCAGGCACACTCAGCTGGAGGATACATGGCAAAGCTAAAAGGACATCACTTCCCCCCAAAATTCTTGGTCTAGATATTGCATCACCAGAGTGAGAACATGTATTTTGGAGAGAACCAACTTCAGGATGAGCAACAGCTTTTGCACGAAGAAACCAGGAACGTTCCCTATCACTTTTCATGACAGCCAGAGCCATCCAAGTAACTAAGATGTTAAAGCAACAAAGATTTTTATTTGCGGGATTAAATTGTGCTCACTCTCTTTTTTTTTGTCTGAAAGTCAGCTGCATCTTTGCACTATCACTAAATCATCATTTTTCCATGCTTGACCAGAAAAGAATCTGACCTGGGCAGCTGTTTAACTCGCTGCTCATCAAAGACCAGCAAAGTCTGGCTCTCAACTATTTGAACAGTGGAACAGTCTTTTTACAGCCAGCCTTATTAAAGCACAGGATTTTATTAGCTGTTTTGTGGTAATAAGGTGAAGGACAATGTTGTGGAATGCTCCTTCAGGAGATTTGGGATCTTGTATACTTTGGGGTTTACTTTCCTCCTTCGGACTAGGATGCTTAGCAACCAACTAATACGACAGCTTCATTGTAATGTTCTCTTCCTTAAAGCCACCTTTGACAACCAATTTTTCACCCAGGTAGGGGAAAATTATTGCTTGAAGAACTATAAGAGAAATATACTATGGCCCAGTTGTTCTCTGTCTCTCTTTTTTTTTTAAGCCATTACAGACTTTCAGGTACTTGGAAAAACTCCAGATACAGGGTGAAAAATCTACTTTGGCCACACGCATATACAGCAATGTTGTATATTCAAAACATTGAAGCTAATGTGGTTTTCCTCTTTGGCAAATTTCTTTAAAGTTCTGGTAATTTTCTCACAACAACATTTTTAACAGATTGTAAATGTCCCTTTTTCCTGAAAACCACTTTTGGGGCACATAAAGTTTCAATTAGTATTTAAGAATACCAGCCAGGAAGTTTTCATGAACATTTAAACAAATACGTCTGCATTATTTTGCAAAAGAACAAAGTATTCTGACAAATTTCAGCAATTTCCCATCATCTTTTGTTTCATAACTCTAATGGGAAACAAAGAAAAGCAAAGCTTCCAAATCATTGACGAGCTTTAATGAGAACTGTGTTACTTCAGACGGTTGATGCCAAAATAAAGATCGAAACACAAGTTTTTGTATTTGGGACTGACCGTGAAAGGCTTTTTGGGAATGAAAGGTAGAGATCTCTGAAACCCGCTGGCTAACACCTTTAGTCACCACCAGAAGATCTATTGACTTTTTACTCAGACTTCCTTTTTCCAATTACAGTATTTTCTGTGTCAACTACGCTCAAATGTTTTGGAGGAAAAATGAAAGCATGTATTTATATAATCAAATATCATTATTTCATATAATACAGAGTAGCTCGTACCGTATGGAATGAAACGCGCTAGTCAAATATGTATATACTGACTCTATCAGAGCTACTGCTAGCACAAGCAACAAACCTTTCATTGCTCTCCAGGCTTCAGACTACCAGGTATTAAAACATTGCAGGTTGCAGCAGATTCTCATGGTCGCGTCTGAACGGGAACTTCAGACTCTTGTTCAAATGCAGATGCAGCACCTCTGTGCTCTGTTGGGGAGAAAGGAGAGAGCATTCCCCAAACTGGTCAGGCTCACTGACCAGTTTGCCAGTCTAAATAAGGTTCAGTTGCCCAAGCTTCCAATTTTGGAGGCTCAGCTTTGAAAAGAAACTCAGGAGCAAATCCTAATTACACAGTAAACAAAGAATTCCAGGGAGCTTTTTTTTTTTTTTAACAACGAAATACTTTACTTTTCTCCAGACTCCCAATCCAAGAGAAATCTTAACACATGCATGGTTACTTTGAAGAGAAAAAATCATACAGCACACAAGGAAGCAGATGCACTGTTGTGTTGGAGGAACTTTGTCCCAAGATTTTCCCACATCTCCAGCCGGTGCAGCTAAGGATAGACCTATGTTACATTTCAAAGTTAAGTCAAAAATCTTGCAGCACCCCTTCCACAAACTATCATCTTGGAACAAGAGATGCTTTGGGATACTGCACTAGTGGAAGTTATTAATTTATCTAGATCAACCTGCACTACAGGCAACGCAATTATGAAAATCACCCAAACTAGAGGATTCAGGCAGAACCTTCTATACCTGGTCTCCATTTTTTTTTCTTTTTAATTGAAGCAGCATCTCCTGTCTGTAAAACCTAATTCAAGCATGTGTTTTCCATGATAAACTAAACAGAAGAACTCTGTTTATTGCGGCTATTTTTGCCCTGTTGCAATTGGCAGGAGCCAGACGACAAAAGCCTCATGCTATACCATTTTTAACAAGGTCCCTGGACCCATTATTATTAATCTCTTTAGCCAGCTAATGGTAGGAGCATATTCTACAACTTTTAAAGCAACAAATTGAGATTTTGCTTTTTTTTCATGCTCTGTAATCATCTCTCTATAGCAACCCACATAGAAGCCTATTACTGAAATAACTGCTTCTCCAGCCCCAAGAAACAGCCTCAGCTGATACCAAGACAGGACTCAGATCCTCATTAACAGAGCTAGTTAAGTTTTGCTCCTCAGGGAGGGTTCATAAATTCTTTGCACCTGCAGTGCACATAATACTTGCCTGGGCTGGGCTCATAGTCATCAGTGGATGATGCTAAAGCCAGAATTACATTTTTGAGACCTAGCTTCGATGCAGCTAAGCATACTTCTTGCTCCTGGACAACCCCTCCCTCCCCCTTTTGGATTCATACATAATAGGTATGATTACAGTATTATAAATACATTGATGGGTTTTGCTTTAGCTATTGCTATGTGGGAACAGTACCTGGCTTCCTTTTCCCCCTATGCAAATTGTGATGCTCTGTGTGGATGCAGCAGACAATATAGCCCAAATCAAGTCATAACCCAAAGCATCAATATTTTTAACATTCAGAAAGGTCCCAGCATACAGAAATGTATACAATTAATGTCGCTAAGTTCCCTTGTTTTGTTTTTTTTTAAAAAAAGGGCGTTGCTATGGCTGGGCAGTATCCTTTCGGAAAACAAACTTAACAGCTAGGAAGACAGCAGTGCATTATTTCTTTTTAGTCCTTTCGGAAGGCTAAGGAGATCTGTGGAAGCTCCTCACATGGGAAACCACAGCATGATTTCATACCAAGTCCTCCCTTTACAAGGTCTTTGAACACCACCTTCCTTAGTTCAGGGAACCAGTGTCAAGTCATAGGAAACAAACTTGAGAACCTTCACCAACCCCTGAAAGGTTCACAAGAATGGCATGTGTATGCTTCCGAGAAAAAAAAAAAAAATTACAAACTAGGACATGAATTATTCTTCATGTAATTCATGCTGGGAGAAACACACGGAGAAAGAAAACCAAGCAGGCAAAGAGGCAACAACAGCAGTGCAGCACGCCTAAAACTTTAATCTTTGTTTTTAAAGAGTACAGAGTTGAAAGTGACACTTTCTTCTCCTTCCCACTCCACCCCATCGCTTCCTAAGTTCTCCCTAAAAGGAAATATTTCTTTGTTGATTAGTTTGACTTCCCTTCAAGTGAGGCATACCCGTTAATCTCCAAAAGTAGGCCCCAATTCAGTAAAAACACTTGCACATGCACTTCACTTCAGTCCACTCCCATTCATGGCAACATTTAAGTGTACATACTTGAATGCTGTTTTGAATAGGGATGTTTTTACTTAACCAAAGATGGGGGGGGGTGTATATTTGTGTGGTCTTAATGGGGGAGGGGGGGGTGGAGGACATACAACATACATCATCTTGTTCCCAATTTAAAGGTAATTTTTGCAGCAGTCAGTGACTGACACATAGGTAAAATCTTAAGCAGCAGCTTAACCACGGAAGTGTGTAGCAGTAACAAACCCAATGAGATTTTAAAAATGGTAGCTCTGAAATCACTGCTGAGTGCCAGTTAAAGCAGCTTCACAAGGTCAGTCAGACTTCTAAGTTTAAACACCCTCTGCTCCTAATGCCATTAAGCAAACACACTTCTTTAATTACAATTATATAAAGGGAGAGACTGGCAAGACAATACAAAAAAATAAAATATCAAGAATGGGAAAACCTACAGACTTCAGAAAACAGGATTCTGGAAAATTAAAGTGTTTGTATTTTATTTTACATTTTAGGCTTTCACTTTTTATCCCTTTGAAATACATTTAGTTTTAAATTAATAAAGATCATAAACTAATAAATTGATATGTTCTTTAAACAGACAATAAAAATTCAGACATTACACCACAGGACCCATCATTTAAATATTCCAATAATAGAACAGTTAAAGTGATGCTGGCTAATGTGAGGATAAAATGCCTAGATAAAAGATGTCATGGCTCTAAGGAAAAGTTTGGATTAGAGGAGAATTGGGAGTGAAGCAGGTGATGCTTTAGTCTGAATCTGAACTGTCTTGCTTGTTGGTATGGTACTGGCTGACTGCTTCTTCCAAAGGAGCCATTGTACCATCCGGCCGCACTCCCATTGGTTTTATAAGCTCATCTCTGTAAGAGATTTAAAAAAAGAATATATATTAGCATATGCACACATATCAATTCACATGTGTATAATACAGTCACATACAGTATATGCTTTAGTACATAATGAGCCTTTAAAAGGAAGTTATTTCTGCTAAAGCCCTCTGTTTTGAAGAAAGAGGAACAAAAAACCTTCCAAAATAGGTGGGAGGGAAAGAGCAGGACAGATAAAGACTTCATTCATGTAGGCCAAACCTACTTAGCCAATTAAAGACACCATGAAAAGTCAGTGCCTAATAGGCTCAAGACAAGGAGCAGGTTCACCGTTTTAGATACACAAACTAGCTTTTCTCCTAAGAGTTCTCCGACAGCCATTTCTTCCTAAAATTTCACCTGCCATTCTGGCCAATATATGTCCAGGCAATTAAAACAATGATTTGATACATATTTACCTTGTTGAAGGAAATAAATCAGTTACGAGAACAGACTCTGCCTACCCCACTACTAGGGGTGTGTAAGTACTTGTTGATTCATTTAAAAAAAGCTGACTGATTCTAATACTATTGCTTTTGTTTGTGGCAGTTTAATTACAGGATTGACAGCCATTTTAATCTCTTCAAAGCTCCAAAGGCCTCTCAGCAGCTAATCCAATTATATCTACTCCACAAGCTACAGCCTCATCTAAGAGATGATTAATTATTGATTAAGCCAATCAAAAAGTATTAGCAAAGATTTATTTAATCCTTACTTTTTATCACCTCATTTATATGTGGATTATGGCAAAAGCTGTAAGAGCAAAGATAACATTTTGATTTTCTGCTGAAAAAAAAAAATGGAAAATACCTCTAAATATTCAGGAGTCACCTTAAATAAAGGAGTGGAGGCTTGATGTCAATTTACCCCTTGCTTGAAAGGCAGCCCAATAAAACTGCCAATTTAACGTACATATACCACCCTCCCAAGCCACAGACAATAAAACTCCATCACTCAATGGGGAAGCAAAGGCATTTCACCAGCTCTCTGCCTGGTCTGCACTACTACCTTGGCTGAAAAAAGGGACAAAAATTGCTTGTACACAGCTGGCAGTCTAACCTTAACACAACCGTAGGAACAGCAAGAAAGACATCATCTGAATTACATGGCATGCATACACTAGATATTGTACAGTTGAGCAGCAGTTAAATTAAGCCTCCAAGAGTCTTTTTTGCTCAGGAAGAGCAGAGACCAGCAAGAGAAATGCAGCTCTTTGCACAGATGTGGCAATCAGATACTACGGTGATAAGCTCATGAATCCCACTGCCTGCGGCATTTCAAAACATGAGAAACTGGTCCTGGAGACACTGCTGTGGTTTGGCTAACCAGGTCTGGGTGGGAAGCTGGGGGCCAGGGAAGGAGGTTTGTAATGAACATACTCAAAAAGCACAGGCTGGACTCTTCCTCTTTGTGTGTGTGTAAGAGTAGGATCTATCTTTAAACAGACTGGAGATAGTTTGCCATACTTGAGGACTGACAGCAAGTCCTCTTCCTTCAGGCAATGCCATCTATTGTATGCAGATTCTGCCCAAACAAAATACTGTTTTCAAGTATCTGCTAGAGATGTGTGCAAGAAGAGATCAAAAGAATACTTGAAACTAGATTCGAAAGGGCTCAAAAAATGCAGACTGCAGATCTAGTGTCCAAACAGGACCAGAACCCTGCCTGCCTGCTGCAAGAGTCCCCCCAAAGGCAAAGCTGTAGTGCTTTTGAGTTGCATCTAATAGCAAAGCCTTTTTTCACAGGAAAAAACCCTATACATCTAATGCCTTTTTGGCTTTTAAACTTTAAACACCACAATACAAAACACTTGCCCTTTGAAATCTATAATCAATCTTGCAACAATTCTTCAGCACCACTTACTCAAGTCAAGCCTCAGTGGTTATCTATTACACTTATTTTTGGAGAAGAATAACCTGAAGAGTAAGTCCTTGCTCATATTTTTTAAGTCCTAAAAGTAAAAAGATAGCCACAAAGAATGAAATCACCTTTGATTGCCCTCTAAGCTGAGAGGATCCTAGATTTTTGTTTTAAAAGCCACAATGCATACTCTTAGGTTGCAACTTTAACACTGCAGCCAGGAGTCATAGAATCACATCATTTACTAGTCATTTACAATTTATTATTGGTAATAAATAAATTATAATGGCTAGTAAAGGATAAAGAAACAGTTCAAGAAAAAGGAAAGAGAAACATGGGAAAACAAGGTCCCAAGGTCCCCTTATGTGGGGACCTCCCTCTCCTCACATAAGGATACTTATATCTGTAAATACTGTCAAGAAGTCCAATCTCATCATCTGTCAAATATAAAGACATAGCTCTTTCTCTGCAACTCTACTTTCATGCTTCACTTTTACATCCTGCTACACACACTCAGAACTTGATACAAACATTTTCTCTCCCAGTGACACATCCATATGCACAAATCTTGGTCTGTGGTTTTTGTGGGAGGGGGTTGGGGATAAATGCACCGAGTTTTGCATGACAATGTAATGCAGAAGTCTGAGTCACTGACGTGCATTTGTGTCTTCTTTCGCAATGCTCAAAAGCCTGTTTCTCAGCTCACTGTACTCGTTTCAAAGTGCACCATTACGAACTGTGCTGTATTGCATTTGAGGTTCATTCCCAATGCATTTCCTCCTCTCCAGGCTTTAGCTATGAGCTCGGATGAGCTCACATTTCATACAATAACAGCGTGTTTATCAATTACCTTTATATTCTTGCACGAGCTTCCTGCTTTGCAAGTCCTTGAGCAGTATGAAAGATGGTTGTTACAAGTTTGCTGTTCTCTCTGCATTAGGAGTCTGAACTCCATATATCCTTCCTCACACAAATGCTACCCAGTAAAACGGAACTGTATGAAGACAGAAATATTGTAGGCCACCAAAAGAAGAAGGAGGAAGAGAAGCAGGGATCAGCCTATTTTTTTCCTAACCATAATTTAGTCCTAAAACGGTGTAAAACATGGCATCCTTTCACTGTGAAAACTTAACTGCAAGCTCTAATACCACACAAGCTTACTCCTGTTTTTCAAAGGGGAAGAATACAGAGGGAGACAAACAGATGAAAAGATCTGGGCTGCCTACAAAGCTAGCTTCAGAAGTTTGGAACAACTAACTATCTGCTAAATCACAGAATTTTGGGTAGGATTGCAAGAGGCATCACTCAGCTAACTTCAGTACCACACAAGAGCCCACAGAGCTGATCCTTACCTGGTACGAATGGTCTCAGCTCTGCCAGCCTCAGCAATTTGCCCATTTAGCACTGGCTGCCTAGAGACCTCAACTGAGCTTTGACAACTTGGGCTAGCTGAGAATGTGCTTACTGTTTAAGGTGAAATACAAGGTGGCAAGGGAAGCACCAGAAACTGGCACATAAAGCCTCAGAAGACAGTTCACTATCCAGAAACTGGATGTTTATAGTACATCTATAGGGCAGAAGACAGATCGCTTTGGCCCAGTAGGTGGCAGTGGGAATACTTCTGTATCCATGAAGATATATAGAAGTACACAGTGTGCATATTTATACATATTTGAACATCCGTATGTGACCTCCCATATACTCAAATACACCTTCTTGCAGCATTCATTTTTCTAATGCAAACAAAGCATTCTATTCAAGTGTACTTAGAAACACACCATAATTAAACAGTTGGTAAAACGCATTCTCTTCTTCCACTTCCAGATATCCCAAGAGTCCCTTCAAATGTATCTATACAAGTTCTAGCTTCCTGCTTGCCATTTAGCTTGATAACGACTCAAAAATCATTCCCTTGTTTTGAAGGGTAACTCTTTCTTGTCTGCTCTATGTGCTACAGGGCAGTATTGACACATGGAATTAATGACGGTGTCTGTAATGAAACAGCCATCATGTAAACATCAGTCTGCTCCTTTGATAAAATGGCATGTTAGGGACCTATTCACCTCCTTATAATTGAGTACTACATAATAGTTCCGATCCTTTCATGTAACATTATTTTGTTCTATGATTAGAAAGGGGAGGAAAAGAAAAAAAATCTATGTAACATTGCCTTCTTCATTCATCCTATGATTAATTTTGTGTTTTTAATGAGTATGGTTGCTTATTTAGACAGGTTCTCTTACATACTCGTTTTGTTGACTTCTGTTCAATGTACAACAAAACCCAAGCTGTGATAATTGGAGACCATTTCATCAGCAAAAGGATTCTTGCTATTAATACAAGGTTGGCTTGGAAAAAGCATCCTGACATTTTAAATTAGTCAATTAATATACAATTCTACCTACCATTAATAATAGAAAAAATGTTAGCATTTTTTCCAGACATTTTAATTAATGCACAGTATTTCCAATAAACTATGATATAAACAGACAGAATATCATACAACACTGATTCAAGGTGGCTAACTTGATGTTTTGCAAAAAAGAAAGGTTGAGTTAAATCTTTTTGCAGATCTGGGAAGTTTTTCAAAGCCCAAAGATGTGCATCACATACAGAAGACACTGATTTACAGTCACCAAACAATTCTCAATGAATCAACAAGATAGTATCGACCCTTACTGCAGACAAAAACCATAGAGTTACTTCAAGGCCAAGTTCAGGCATCCAGCAAACTACCTAAGTAACATCTACATCTCTCAAGAGCTGCAGTAATCAAGATTTTTCACCTTCATTTACACTTATACTTTATATATATTTAACGATTTTAAAAAGTAATCTCATCCAGCCAAATTTGAGCAAAATATTAATTTCTACAAAAGCTTTTATAGAACCCAAGTCTATGTTAAAATATTGGGGCAGGGGAAATGGGTTCACAAACAATATTCAGCTTTCCTCCATACATTTTGATAAAACAAAACTGGGTGATAAATTTTAATTTAGCCATGTCGATGGTCAATTACCCCATGAACAGGCCTAAACACCAACAACCTAAGAGAAAAGAAAAACTTTGGAAGTAAGACCTAAAATGACCAAAAGCATGGATCAGCTTTACTTCACTTCAAAGCAGTTTCAATTCTTTGATGCCAATGT
The DNA here is from genome assembly GCF_026419915.1 of Harpia harpyja. Lineage (NCBI taxonomy): Eukaryota > Metazoa > Chordata > Aves > Accipitriformes > Accipitridae > Harpia > Harpia harpyja. The sequence continues at coordinate 24,848,268 of NC_068945.1, read as the reverse complement.
TGAAAATAAAGAGAAACCTGGAGAGCAAAAATCCACTGGCATTTTACGGAACAAGGGAGAAAATGCCACTTTATTATTTATAGTTTCAAAAAATCTGTACAAAGGGTAAAGTGTAAACAGTTAGCAGCCATTAATGAAGGCTATAACTTTTCAATGAAGTAGTACTGTTTTGCAAATTTGTTTTCTGAGTTCAATCTGTCATCAGGTAACTTTTAAAAAATGATACAGAGTCAGTCTGTCGTGGTTTAACCCCAGCCAGCAACTAAACACCACGCAGCCGCTCACTCACTCCCCCCCACCCAGTGGGATGGGGGAGAAAATTGGGAAAAGAAGCAAAACCCGTGGGTTGAGATAAGAACGGTTTAATAGAACAGAGAAAGAAGAAACTAATAATGATAATGATAACACTAATAAAATGACAACAGCAATAATGAAAGGATTGGAATGTACAAATGATACGCAGTGCAATTGCTCACCACCCGCCGACCGACACCCCGCCAGTCCCCCGAGCGGCGAATCCCTGCCCCCCACTTCCCCGTTCCTATACTGGATGGGACGTCACATGGTATGGAATACACCGTTGGCCAGTTTGGGTCAGGTGCCCTGGCTGTGTCCTGTGCCAACTTCTTGTGCCCCTCCAGCTTTCTCACTGGCTGGGCATGAGAAGCTGAAAAATCCTTGACATTAGTCTAAACACTACTGAGCAACAACTGAAAACATCAGTGTTACCAACATTCTTCGCTCTGAACTCAAAACATAGCACTGTACCAGCTACTAGGAAGACAGTTAACTCTATCCCAGCTGAAACCAGGACACAGTCAAAGCCAAATCTAGAACACCCCAGTGACAGCCTGGCCTGATTATCCTCATCGGTCAGGAAGGGAAGCAAGTCTGTCACCCCTTCAACTTTTTTTTTTTCCCCATACCTTTCTCCAGTAAAAGCATGCTAGCTCTTTAAAGCTTAGCTTCTATTACTGGGACAATACAAGCGTACTAGGCAAACCAGTTTTGCAGTACATCACTCTAAGCTCTTGTCCAAGTTACATACACTCGTTCAAGATTAGAAGAAGGAGCTGTTCATTCCCTGTCAAACTTCCTCCCCTCTTATAAGCAAAGCACTGCACCAAACTGAAACTGCTCACAGTTCATGGTATATGTCCCCTCCTATGATGACAACAACAAAGACCAGCAGAAGTAGGAAACCTGCCACCAGCAGTCTGCCTCAAAGCAAGATTCAAAACCCAGAATCAACTGAAGACTCCTATCAAAGCAACCTTAGGTTTAAATTTGTAGGTTGCAAACCAAGGGAAAAATAGTGCATTCCAGTGGTAGATTTAAGTCTCTGAAAACGCCCAGCACTGAAGGGCTCAAGCTGGAAGCAGAAGTGTTCAATTCCAAAAACATGAAGGGACTCCCACTACTATCAGCATGTTACCAACGCTTTCTGCCAAGACTGGCAGCTTCCCTTTTGATTTAACATCTGCAAACCCCACAATTGCACTCAATTACATTAATTAAAAACATCCCACAGCCTCCCAAAACCAGGTCTTACTTTCTTTTTCCTTCCTGCCAGCATTTTCCCCCCTCCCCCAATTTTCAGTAAAACAAAAAGGGTGGGAAGAACAGTCAAGTGATTTTATTCATGTTATCGCAGCACCTAAAGGGGTCACATCAACAACACTGTCCCACAGTAATCACTATACTAAAAAGCAAACAAGCAAAAGCCTTCCAACAAAAAGAGTCCCAGCCCTGAAGAGTCTGCAGTCTAAGTACTATAGAAGAAACTGCAGGTGGATGTAACTGACACAGAAAGCCCAAGGTGAAAGTAATACCACTGGCCAAGAGGATCAGTAGTGACACAGGGCACCAGCTGCTTAGTTATTGTCAGTTCGGAGCAGGCAACACAGCAGGTGCCTCCAGTCCTCCAGACTGAAAAGGCTCTTATGCTACAGTAAGGCCATTTGGACTTTTTGTGTAACTGCTATAGCGCTAGCAACTGACTTGTCTTCAGTCTCAGTTTATCTCCGGTCTCAATCTTCCCTTAAAAAAAGTTTTAGACCATTTAGTCATTTTATTGTGGTACCCTTAATGCTCAGCATCTTAATTCTCTAGCTTCTATAGCAATCATTACAGCAGTTCAATTAAGATTACATGTGCATTGCATTTTCTTCTCTTTATTAAAAAGACTGTAACACACTACGCTTGCTTTCCATGCAAATAATGTGAAAGTATCCAATTGCTTCACTGACAGTCTCAGATCAGTTGTTCCAAGACCCTTCCCTGCTTATAATTCAGTCTTTATCAGCTAATATAAAATCCAGATTCTCCCATATCTTTTGCTGTATTCCTAATCTTTAACAGAGATGTAAAAATACTTGGTTTGCTGAATTTCTCTCAATAGATATTGTTATTTGAATATCTACACACTCTCACAAAACACAAACGCATTTGTAGCTGCTGAGTTTTCCCATGTTTGAAGAATGATCCACTTGCATATTTACCTAAACTCCTACAGATCAGTTCAATGGTACATTAGTATTACATTAAGTGTTCCTCAAGAATGTAAAACTCTGCTTACGCAGAAAACAAACGACAAGCAATCACTCCAATATGGCCACAAGTATGGGGGAAGAAAACCCAGCAAATTCCAGGATTATTGAGTCAAAGAGAAAAAAAGCTATAGCCAACAGCACAGGTCTGTTCCCTTTTTGTGTGTAGAAAGTTATAAAATAAAAATCAACTTTCTGAATTAATAATATACACCTTTATGTCACATTAAGTACTTTTTTATTTTATGGCATTACCCCAGTCATTTAAAACAAATTATAAAGGCTCATTTGTAATCCAGTCCACACTTATTCTCATAAATCCACAGTAATTCTTAATTGTAAATTCCCTTTTAATTGCTCCATTATATAATTTATTGCTTCTGGTGACAACTATTTTCACACTGTATTTGTTCTCCATATAAGCAGCAGACATAAGTAGTTACCACGAGATGCTGCTCATTGACTTGGGGAAAATGAGTACACTTGCCTTGGGCTTGGATTGTGTCCCATATTTTAAAAGGAGAAATTCTTTTCATTATTATCAGCCTATCCACTTAGGAGGCAGGTCCCCTCACCACCAGATCTTCCTGATTCTGTCCAATCCTCTCCGAAAGAGGTTTCCTCTGAAGTCCTGTTACATATCACTCTTTTCTTTGAAGTGCTAAACATTTTTCTCTGCAGTTAAAGTGGTCCTAATCCTGCAAAGAAGTTGATTATAGCACTATTTTGAAGCACTAGACCTTAGTAAAGAGCCAGGATATGAGCTGCCTCCCTCAAAAGCAGCTATAATACAATACCTGGAAAGTTTATCAAACATGTTGACAAGCTTCATAGCTTCATATTCTTTTTGTTCTTCTGTCATTTCATCCATCGGATTGGGCATTGGTTCTTCTAAGTGACCAGTGATAAGGTTAATGCTGGAGGTGGAAAAACAATACAGTTTACGTTTCTATCGAAATATGTAAATTTTCTATCTTCTTGATATGAGGAGAGAGGAACACACTAACAGAAACCACCAAGACTAAAACTGTCTGAACTGCACATGAAAGGTTTTACTATAAATAGCCAACTTTCATGTTTGTAGCCTTTTCTCGTGAATCATGATACTATCTTCGTGTTGATTCACTGTATTAATTTCTTGTTAGCTACTCAGAAATACACAGTCCAGTAGTGCTTGTTATGTTATAACCCCTACACAAGCAGTTTGAAAGCAGGGGAGTAATGATAGTAATAATGACAATGTCATTAGTAATAATGACACAGATGGGGAACAGAATGGCAGATACATGTTTGAAACTAATCCTGTGCAGGTTTAATTTAAAAAAGATAGACAGGTTCCAGTTACATTTTCTTATTCATGAAGAACCTCTGAATTAGTTTACTATTCCCTTCCCATGATAATTTTTGCTCAAACCAAATTAAGGTTACTTTGAGAATTTACAATGCCAGTTTTATTTTCACTGTTAAAACAAGCGAACGGCAATACAGAAATGGTAACAAAAGCAGAGAAGTAGTTTTCAAGAACACTTACAGGGTAAATTGTCTTTTCAAGCAGTTTGATCACAAACATTTAACAGCAATACAGAAAATCAGATGCATAAATCAACTGACAGTTGTCTTGAATGTTTCATTTCAGTGTCAGCTTTTAACTAAATAGATGTTATAGTTTTACTTATATGCATATAACTCGATGTTAGGCTTTTGAAAGAAGACCATAGAGAAAAGAGCAAGAAGAAAAAAATCCTGAAGTACAGAAACAAAAAGAAACCTCCTGTTTTAGAGTTCATTTCTTAGCATAGAAGCAATAATTCCTGTAACTTCTCATACATTTAATCCTGCCTTTCATTCACGTTCCTTAGTAAGAATCTTTCAGTAAGCCACAACCTGCCGTCATATACCTAATCATGACTGTGTAATTCAAGGAAAACGGAGTAAAATGGAAAAATAACATGCTTCAGATGCCCACTATCAACAATTTCAGAACCTACTTAAAATGGCATTAAATCATAGATGTAACACGACAAACTGAAACCTCTAACACCAAATCAATTACAATTAATAAAAATGAACAGAGAGCGCTTCTATATGATCATTGAATCCTTCATACAAATATATTGGATTCGTGATGCATGCCTTCTACAGAAGTTATTTTGCTCCTTCCATATTTACCTATGTGACCTACTCAATTATTTAGGAAAATTTTAGTACCAGGCAATCTGACTGGCTGAAACTAGACCTACTGGTTTGTTCCTTTTTTACAAAGTCCCACTTAAAACCTTAAGCCACATTTGACACCTTTATGTTCTCTGTTGCAGAGATATACCCCAGAAACAATAGTGAGTTGTTTGGCAACTTCATGTGAGTTCCTGGAAAACCTGGGGCAAAAGCCATCCTTGCTAAGTTTGTTACTATAATTTTTTTCTAAAATTTGCTCAAAAATCTCTTCTCACACCTGTATTTTAAATAGATATTCAGACTGAAGTTAAATCATTCTCATAGTGAATTTTTTTCTTTCCCCTGGTGCCATCTGACTATATGATGGTCACCATTAGAGGCTGGTTTCTCAATAATTAGACCATGAAGTCAACAGGAGACAGTAGTTAATACAAGCATGTGTAATTCCAAAACTGGCCTCTCTGGAGAATGTGAAACAAAAACATTATGTTAAAACATCTAAATTGCAACAGGATGTGCAGAACTGAAAACAATACTATACTTTGGCTTTGCAGATTTGTATTCTTCTGTATCTGTATCTTCATCATCTGAGTACCAATGATCTCCTCTTCCTCCTGCTAACAGGCCCCTTGCTGCCAGCAATCCTGCTGCATTACCATAGCCCGTATATTTTAACAAGCTGTCAACTGCAAAGAAAGATACAGGAAAATTATTCAGCTATGTTCAGCTATAAAACAAAAAACAGCATAGTGTTAAAAGAATCGAGAGTTGCAGCAAGAGGCAAGTATACTAATTACAGCAGGACCTTATATAAAAGGGAGAAAAAAAAGTAATTTTTACCTCTCTCTTTACAAAGAACAAAAAGAAATTCTGCTGCAATTTGCTTTACTCCAAGGTCAACATGTGTCATAAGGCGCACAAGCTTGTTTCTCACTGTTGTACCAACTTCTGGACGGTTTGATACATCTCTTAATGGAGGCAGTACCTAGCAGCACAAAAAAAGGAAAACCAGCATAGAACGCATGGCAATACCCATCCAATCCTTGCAGAAACACACACAGTCAACAGAATGTGAAAATACTGTAAGCTTTGCTCCTTCAAAAAAAGGAATAAAATCAACCTAACTATGCTCACATGCACTAGCAATGACTCTTGCTTCTTAACATATTCAGGCCTTCTGGTCTGCCATCCTGGACAGAAGAGTACTCAGTCCCAAACACAGACTTATTTAAAAAAACAACAACAACAACAACAACAAAAAAAGCAAAAGACAACCATTAGGTGTTTAAAAGCACAAATGAGTGTCCCAAAATAGTTGGCCCAGAGGCAGCAGTAGCTTCGTGTTCTTTGTTTCTTCTGTTTTGCTCAAATATCTGGCAAAAGCACTAAAAATACCAGCTTAAGGCAGCATACAATATTAACATGATGTGTAATTTATACAGAACAATGAATATACTTATAGTGAAAAAGCAGGAAAATAAAGTCACATTGCAAGTTCTACTACCATGAATTTAAAAAATTGGCTCTACATGTATAGAGGAAACGCATACTTCTCCCAGAAAACACACTTTTAAAAGCTGAAGCTAAGTTTCAAAAAGATTTTGGAGAAAACACTATTTAACATTTCCTCAAACACACTATTTTCTCATTAAATGTCATTAATATTGTTAACTTCAGCCCTCAAGAAAAGCAAGAGGTGCCTGAAATATGGCTGCTTTTGCAACCTAACTTCTGCCTCCTTGTGCATATGCTTTCGGACTCAAAACCTACATTAATTTTTTCACATTCACAGGATATGAAATGATCTGCAAACAAATCTGGGACGTAATATGAAATATTTAATGGTCTGAAGACTCCTGCAAGAATTCTGGATCTTCAACGTTTTACTAGGGAATGAAACCAAAGATGTCACTAATTGCCATAAGAAACTGCAGGTCCTTTGTCTTCTATGTGTCTAACGTAAAAATGTCATGTTCTGTGCAAAATTATTGCTCAATTACTACTGAAATCAGACTCACAGGGAACTGAGACTTAAACAAATGAATATTACAGTATTGACTGCTTTGAAAAAAACAGACCCCGTCTTTTTCAAACTAAGTATTCAAACAATTAACAAAAACATTTTACTTTGTCCCTACTTACTTTCCCCAATGGGGATAGTACCATGACTGCCATTTCACAGAGTGTTGTAAGAATGAATTAATGTTTTTAGAATACTCTAACACTAATACAGTGATGAGTGCCATAGGACAGTCCATGAGAAAATTAATCATTCTGTCTTCAGATCAGAATTTGAATAGTGCACAACAAATAAAGCCTAAGGCCAACACTTAACAATGAGGGTAATTCAAAATATCAAACATCCGGTCAGGCAGTTAGCAGCACCCATCTATTCTGTGCACTATATGAGGCAGTGGTCCTGTGGTAAGAGACAGCATGCAATTATATCCTGACATCTAGACACCGAGATGTCGTAAAAACGTGCAGACAACTTCATTTTCTAACTTCTGAACATTTGGCTCTGCAACTTTTTTTTTTTTTACTTAACAGATCAGAAGAGTATCCTCGGAAAGAATTGCTGTGAACAAAACCAAACAGCAAGAACAAGTTTCTTAAATTCCTCAAAACCACTTTTCTGGTATAGGTGAAAGAGGCAGAAAATATATGCTCTTTTACATTATAAACTCCATGTATGAATTCAGGTGCACCTTTGATCTGGGAGTGGCATCTATGATGCAACCTGAAAAATCACCGTAGCTTAGGAAAAAGAACATTTCTCAGCTGGTTTCAGTTGTCCCTCCCTTGCTCATCTTTTAACTTCTCTCCTCTCGAATTCAGGAAAAGCAGCAAAACAAACAGAAAACACCACACCCAAGCACCAAGCCACAGAGATCCTTTAGTTCTTTAACCATGGCATGTAAATCTTTTTTCCTTTTTCTCCTACCCACAGCCTGTACTGTATTAAATAGCTGTTTTAAGAGACCAAGTGATGAAGTTTGCCTCTGTCCAGGGACAGTTCTGCTCTGACAGAACAGCTGATACGCAAGTTTCAATTCCAATGACTCCTGCCTGCTGAAGTCAAACTAAAGCTCAAGCAGAACCCATGAAGACACCCGTAGCCTCACTGGCTACCACACAGCTTTGCAAAGTTTTATTAACTGCACTGAAAATCGTTTTGATATGCTGGATGTAAGGGGACAAACCTCAGCAAGTTCTTTGCCTCTATGTCACATGATCCACGGTGACCCACATTAACACAGCTTTACAACATCTCTAACGTTATTATTTAACAGCTCTACAAAATGTATCGTGGAACTTAAGCCATAACATCTATTCATTTACATGACTGAAAAAGTATTTCTATAGCTGACAGTTGTCAGACCTAACAGAAAAAAAATACTGTAGGGAACTTTGTGGGTAATTCAATATGAAACCATTCATACTTTTAAAATATCAGTGTCTTGCACTGATGTACAAACCTCAAAAAGTTTATCACTAGCTTCATATTCAAATTTTGATGAATATTTTACTTACCTGAGCTTTGATAAACTTCCTGATATTCCTGTGAGTTCGGCAGCATTCAGTTAATAAACTGAGAACTGGAGTCAGACCTTCTCTATAGCTGCTTCCCTAAAATAAAACCAAATACAAATAAAACATTTTTAAAAGCAAATTTTCCTTTTCAAATCCTATGAACCCTTCAATGAATTCCTATATGACAGCCAAAACATGAATTTTACATAGATATAAACAAAGAGCCAAATGTTCATCCTCACACACACACAAGCAAGTATGCTTCACATATTCACAGAAATTTGTTCTCGGTTTTGAGGCGTTTCACAATCTAGAAGCAAGGACATCCATATTTGTGCTAAATACTATCCGAAAGGTTTGCAAGAAGCTTTACTTATGTGCAATTTTGCTGTCATGAAAGATGCCCCTTTTGTGAAGAATCTTTGCAGCCCATACCTTGTCTATTCTCTTCTCCATGAAATCCAGTAAAATTTGAATTGCTCCCATATTCATACCATTGTATTTTATATCTGTTTCCTCTTGGGATGATGGACTAATAAGAACATCCAAGCAAGAAACGGGAACATTGCTTAAGAGGTTGACTGCATTGCTGAAACAGATTTTAAAAATTCATTATTCATTTGAAAGAAAGAATTAAAAACAGAGTACAACTCACCATAAACTGTTTGTACAACTGCAACCAAAAAGAGGCCCAGCAACTCAAACAATGCATTATTTTCCACTCTCTGGGTTTTAAAGAAGGTGGCATGCATTATCGCCTGAGTGCTGGCTCTTGGAACAAACAAGGAAAAAGAAAGACAAAAGCTCCAAAAGCTATACTGTAGTAGTGCACTATTACTTCCAGCCTCCACAGTACCCTATCCCACAGATAAGGCACAGCTTCCAGCAGTGTGTTACAGCAGCTGATCTTGCAGGACAGCAGGGGGAACTCTCACATTGATTTGCAGTGGTCAGAGTTTTTTCCTCCTTGAAACGTAAAACATTTTACAACACATCCATATTACCATCATTAATGTGACAAAGTACACCATAGAAAACATCTCCTCCTCATATAACAGTGGGGCGTGGTGGCAATTTTTCAGGTCCCCTGAAATATTTTCGCTTTTACTTAGCTTGTAGTGTATAGGAAATACAGAATGCTTTCAACACATTAAAAAAAGATTCAGGTTTATTTATCAGCACTACCTTTCAGTAACGGGCAGTCTTTGCATTCTACAAAAAGGAGCACTTCCCAAATATCCATTAAGTGATTAAAATTAGACCACAGGGTCCCTCCCTCCTCTTTAATGGAGCAAGAAGGAACTTACTTTGCAAGGGTCTCTTGTATGGTACACATCCCTTGAGTTTGCTATCTATCCTGTCCTCATTACACAGACTTGTGTTCATACTCTTCCTGAATATGGGGCTAAATTACACAGTTGCTGCAAAAATTAGAATTTTGTCATTATTTACTTGCTGATACCGAACTAAATTTATAAATGGATATAGTCAGAAATACTACAGAACTATTTAGGCTTACATAAGCAGACTTCAAAGCTATCACAGAAACTATGGGCACTGATATTTCAAGGATTGGCGAAGTGTTCCAAGAATAGACAAACTTTTCAAACAACTTCATTTAACACTTTTAATAATCTACTTAGAAGCTGCCCTCAGTTTTTATGTTATTAATACAATTTTAACAAAGAATTAGTTAAAGAGAAAGCAAATCATGGCAATCAGACATAACAGGATTTCTAACAAATGTGCTGGTTTTGGTCTGATCAGACTGGGTGGCTGTTCCACACTGTGCCATCTCTCTTTTGCTCTTTTAGCAATTGACATTCAGACAACTTCTACGTTTTGGAAAGCTTGCTCTCTTTGTTTTGTTTCTAATTCCTGTTTAAGATACGTCTTTTATATCATGGAAGTTATTCCTCTCCAATAATTCAGGAATAGTCAGGAACAAAACAGACTGAAATTCAACAAATATTTGGTGGCTTCAGGCCTTTCATCAAAAGTTCTCTTTTTACCAGTTTCTTATTAAACAACCAAGTTCCCAAACACCTACAAAATTAATTTTCTGGATCACTGTGTCTGAGCTATTCTTTTCAATAAATGAAGCTCGGCTTTCTGATCTTTGTCACTCCACTGACAGTTTTATTTGTGGTAGAGGAGTGTATGAAATTCTCCAGCTACCAGGAAGTCAGTGACTATGCACAGATCTGCACAATAGTGTTTGCATTCCTACTCCAGGGGGTAGAAATACTGCGTATATTACTCTCCCCTTTTCGGCTTCCTAGAGATCATTAATCACTGGGACATGACATCCACCCACTCATGCTCCCAGCCCCCTCCTGATATGCAAATTCAGAAGCAAAGGCCTATTTAGAGCTGCTGAATGCCTTGATTAAAACCTTGTTAGTGGGCAAAAATGGCACTCACTCTAATATGTGGTGCTTTAAGCTGTTCATATTCAAATGTTAAGTAATGACATGACAGAACCACAATAATGACAATACCAGGTACTAAATTAGTTAAGATATTTTTATAGGTAATTCTGCTTATTTATTAGAAATAGAGTCACGCTGACTATCAGTACATCACAGCTCAGGGCATGTATCCAACACCTGATGCTCACATAAAATAAATCCTCAACTTACACATTCAGAGCACAAGCATTCATACAATGTGCTTTTAACAGGCTGCCCAAACCCTTCATTTAAGCACCTTACATTCTGCAGATTTACAAACTTAGAGAAGTGCAAGTAATCAGCAACTCTAAGAAATATACTTATGCCTCCCTGATGCTTCATAAAGTTTATTCTGCATTCAACACTGCTTATATTTTATTCCATTTTTAACATTATTTTCGTAATTGCCTTACTGATAGGCTCCAGGTGGAAAGCAGAGTGAGAAGTTGCACTCTGCTCTCCAACTCACACCTCATCTCTAGCAATAAAGATTGCACGGTCAGAATCCAGCATACTGAACAGCCAAAACGATGACGCAGCCTCATTTTTCTAGCTATGCTATGTTAGCTATAGACTGCTAACACAAGTTTACTCATTCATTACTGAAGCTCCTATCAGGAATGGAAGTTTGCTTCACCAAATATATCAGGGGACTGAAGTGGGGCCCTCTGATCCATGCCTCTGATCCCTCTGAGGATTTGCAGGGTCATTACTTCTGACTGTACCTTTTCTATTCCAGAGCTGCCCTGTGATGAATAGTCTTGGTGGAAAAGCATATTAAATTATTCAGCTTTTATTGCATCCTGTAGCATTCAAAGACAAAACTCAGGTTCTGCAAATGGGCTGAAATACTTGAATCACAAAAGTCAAAACCTGTGCAGTGCTCTTCTAGCATGTTAAAAAACCCCCCGAATATGACATAAATCAAGATTGAGTACTACATGCAGCAATACTATACTTGCATTCCTTCTTCTATCAACTTGAGCTAAACAAACTAGCTACAGTTAGCTAACAGAGGGAGAAAGTTGTTTTCCCAGCATAACAGAAAGACTGATGCAGTGCTATACTGAGTCTGATGGAGAAGGGGAAACAACTGAAGTGACACAAGGCAGCGATAGCCATCCTCATTTCTGTTCTGCTTCCCCCACTCAGAATTACGGAGAATCCTTGCCTTGACTTGGTGTCTCCCTAAGGCCCATGTGGGCAACGTCTCTACACAAAATACGCCTTCTGACTGAAAAAAGCAAGGACAGAAATCATACCAATACTACATATTCACCACAGCTGCCTACTTATATAAAGCCCCTTTTGGATCTCACCTGCAAGTGACTGCAAAAGCTAAAACCAAAAGGACCTGCATAACATGCATCCTTTTGCAATAGCACAAGATAATTAAATTTTACAGGGTGATATATTTTACAGGGTGATTAGACTAGTCAGATTCCTGGATAAGGAAACAGAACACGTTTTCACAGGAAGAGCATCAGCTGTATAATAATTCACAAGAATATCAGGCAGTCTTGCTGACTATGTACAAGCTTAAATGCTAAAGGATGATCTCTGTCTTCTTATAGTTGTTGAATTTATCCAAATCTGTTCAATTTTCCCAGCAGTGGGGAACTTATTCCCACCAGTCCCTCCCTTAAACAAGGATGAGAGCACAAAACACCAACCATAAGCAGGAGCACAGAGAAAACACTGACTGCCTTTTAGGACACACTCAGCACTAACTTTAGTCATGGCAACTACTGCAGCGGTATCCTAAATTATTCCAAACTAGTCTGCATCAACTGAGAAGGGCTCTGATGTAGGATTTCAGTGGTCACCTACTAAGACTGTTGATCTCTAGGAGCTTTCCTAGATTTTAATCAAGTTCATTTAACACTTTTAAGATTGCTGGGTGTGAAAAGCTATATCCTTCTTCCTGGAGACTGCTAGTTCAGAAGATCTTCAAAAGATCCTACACTTAGATATATGGACATCTCTGAACAAGAAAATGGCAACACTAACTTTCATTGCGAAGAGATAACATGGGATAGTGTTTGAAGCTACCGTACTGTCAGGCCCTATGAACAGCTGACCTACTTGGATAAAAATAAGGGTTTCACAGAAAAAAAATCCAGTAACACTGTGTCGTGGTTTAACCCCAGCCAGCAACTAAACACCACGCAGCCGCTCACTCACTCCCCCCCACCCAGTGGGATGGGGGAGAAAATCAGGAAAAGAAGCAAAACCCGTGGGTTGAGATAAGAACGGTTTAATAGAACAGAGAAAGAAGAAACTAATAATGATAATGATAACACTAATAAAATGACAACAGCAATAATGAAAGGATTGGAATGTACAAATGATGCGCAGTGCAATTGCTCACCACCCGCCGACCGACACCCCGCCAGTCCCCCGAGCGGCGAATCCCTGCCCCCCACTTCCCCGTTTCTGTACTGGATGGGACGTCACATGGTATGGAATACACCGTTGGCCAGTTTGGATCAGGTGCCCTGGCTGTGTCCTGTGCCAACTTCTTGTGCCCCTCCAGCTTTCTCACTGGCTGGGCATGAGAAGCTGAAAAATCCTTGACATTAGTCTAAACACTACTGAGCAACAACTGAAAACATCAGTGTTATCAACATTCTTCGCATACTGAACTCAAAACATAGCACTGTACCAGCTACTAGGAAGACAGTTAACTCTATCCCAGCTGAAACCAGGACAACTGAACAGAGAACCACCACCTCACAAAAAAAGACTCTGAATTTTTATTGAATTATTGGCTGCAAGTACATAACAAACAGTTGGGTGCAGGACTGAGGAAAATAACCCAATGCACCTAAAACTGCAAGATGATTCACTCATCTTTGAAAGAAAATAAAGATTATTACCAGGGAACTGATATTTGTACTTTTAATAAAGCAGCCTATAACTATCAGAGATAAAATATCAACTTGTTACCTCCATCCCAATCCATCAGAATTTCAAAAGTTACACACAAAAATCTCAAAATGCAGTTTTTCCATCAGCTTCTGTGCAAAACAGAAGTTGCATTCCACTTCAATTTGCACTATCCCTACAACTTCCGTATGTATTTTCATCCTCAGTTACACACACACACACACAAAATTATTTCAAAAAGGTCAGCTTCATTATTATTGATCAAAAATAACTATCTTGCCAGCCACTTTCTCTCTAGAATAGTGGACATGCTTAACTATATTTCAGGCAAACAGCTTTTATCAAAAAGATTAATAATATTTTACTCAAAATTAATATTTTCATTGTTTCTCAGATTTCTACTTTAGTCAAAGTAATTTTTTAAAAAAAAAGTAAATAACCTTTTAAAATAGATTGGCTCTGCAATTCTACCAACCTGTGCAACTCTTCAGTTTTATCTTCGGTAGGGCCCGTGGTTAATAAGCAGTGTCGAAGGATGGCAGCCATGTAACGAAATTGATGAGATTCATTCTATATAAATATAAATTATGAAGATATTTTTTCATTTTGAAGATTGCAAGTGGGGGTTTCAGGTCACTAGAATAATAAAAATTAAAGATGGAAAATACCTATTAGATCATAACATCCATCCCTATCAATAAAAGGACTGTACCTTAGAGTTCACTGAATGCTTAATGCAATGTAACTGTTGCCTGCTGGCCTTTTAACTAGGCCTTGTAAAAGCCGCTGGGGACTTTTTTCCAGTCAAATGAGCCTTCACTACTAGAAAACCCTGTTACAAGCATTTACTCAATTTCATACCACTATTCCTAATGTACCACTACTATCTTCCTTCCTGTATTTACACCCGGTCGCCTCTTCATCCATTTAGATTACATATGTTCTTCATTTAATTTGCCTCCTCCTCATTTTGACCTTTTGCTGCCAACAGTTTGATTCCCCCACCCAGTCTGCTTCTTTTTCTAATTCACTTGCTTCTGTTCCCTTGATACCTTTTTTCCACTTCCTTAATAAGTTCTCTACTCTCAGCAACCCTATTTGCCCTACTTCTGCTCTCTCCAAGCAATTCCCCCTTCCACTCTCCCACCAGACAGCAGCCGCACAAAAGTACACCGGTAACTGCAATCATTTAACTGTGTATATCATTGTTCTCGTCCTTTTTCATTAGCTCTTCTTGGCATCCGTCATATGTTCTGGTGTGTTTGACCTAGCACAAAGCGTCCCAATGCATCTTTTGTAACGTCAGCATCCAAACCTGCCAACTGTACCACCTGCGGCTCTTGTCTGGCTTTGCTACTTTGAAATCATCTCCAGTCATTAAATACTGGTGTTTCAAATGGTTCTCTCCCCATTAGGATGGATCTCATTTAGTTTTCTACCCACATGCCTAACCTCTCTGCTCTCCTTTTATTTTCCATCCCATCTACTGTTTGCAATCTCTTCAAATTCTGCATCTTCAGCCCACTTAATTAACATGTTGTTTACTCTTCTTACAGATCATTAATATTTCCACAGGGATACTTGCTAAGCAGAGTGTCATCTAACATATCTGGCTAACAGTTTACAACTATTAAAGAGCTCTTTAATTTAAAGGTTCCTTGCTTTTAGGAACTTTTAGTAAAGAGTTATTACATAAGCTTTATCTCAAAACACAAAATAAGCTTCTCCCACCCTAGAATGTCTTAAACTCTCATTCAAATAAATAAATAAATAAATAAGGTTACTAACACCAGAATTTCCTCCAATCTGAAGGAAATTTTGCTGACAGCTGCATGCTTGGGCTCCTTAGGGAGGAAAAGTTTTGTGGGACAAAACCTCCCACATTGCGCAGACAGCAGCCACACAAAACCTCATCAGGTAACACCACAGCTGTCTGCCATTCTGCAGTAAACTGGGCTTTTCATCTCTCAAGATTCCCAGTATTTTGTAAGAGTACACCAACTTCAAGATTCAGATTTCAAGAGCTTACTTCTCAAGAGGTAAACATGTACCATAGCTTCATTTTCCAACTTAACACCTGACATTATTTCCTCCACACAGAAAAACTTAATCACAAAGATGACACTTCTCAAACTCTGAACTAGCAAACATTCATGCTTGACTTTGGGTAATTTTTCTCCACTCAAGTTTCTACCTCCAAAACAATCACTTGCCTATACAAAGAACCTTCTCTGACAAAGTTAAAGATATTTTTCACAAAGGTCTAAGTCAGGAATATAAACAAGAGAAAAGTCCCTCACTTTCTTTATATTTCCTTGAAATTTGAAGTATTAGCTTCTCTGATTTCCACCCCACCCAATCTTAAATTTCAGGCTTTCTTATTCAGCATATCCTTGAGACATTAAAGCAAAGAATAAGCTTCAGACTCTTCCCAAGTTTTACATTCCTTAATGTTATGATTAATGTTTTATTTGCTGTTTAGTCCAATGCACTAAAGAGAACAATTACTTGTCAATTTTAACTACTGTAAAGTTCTTCTTAGCTTTATATGCTGCATATTTACAATGCCAGTGAAAAGTTAACAACATTGTTTTAGAGACAATACGATGTGGACTAAAAAGAAAGATTCCCTATATAATTCTATTACTGTAGCACAGACTTAGGTTATTCAACAAAAACAGTTATCGTCTCTGTTTATAAATTTAGGGATGCAACACATAGGAAGCATATTTGTCTAAGAAAAAAATAGATCTGATGTTATAATGAAAAAAACAAGATAAATCTTATTCATAAGACATAACAATGAAAGTGCGTTTGGTTCTCGTACTTGACCTCATCTTAAAAGATCACATTTAAGTCCAAACCTGGTGTTGGAAGGATGGGAGATAAAGATACTAAAAACAGTACCACTCTTTCTTCAGTTATTTGTTAAAAATTAGAGTTGATGTGCTTATCATCATGCCCAGAAAAACAGAAGAAAACTAGGAAGACTTCTCAGCTCTAATTATTACGCTATTGCTATAGTCCACAATCTCCAGAACTGTAACCCTCTGATACACTTAAATTAAAAAGTTTTTCCTAGCCAGCTAATGATTAGTGAACAGCATTTATTTTCTTCTGGAAATCTAACATTCTTATAAAATAGTCTTCTTTGCATTTGTTATTTGAAAACATAGAGTTCTAATTTGCATTATATAATCCAGGTTATTCTCCCATTACACAGAAAATGTATGGATTAGATTTTTTGTCTAAGTAGTAACAAGAATAAAAAAGTTATTTTGGTATTCAAAGCAATGAGCATTAAAGACTCAACACCTCTTGAAAGTCCAAGATCATCAATACATGACACAATCAGAATTCAGAATTCAAATTTTCTCAGACTGATTTTGCACACAGAGAGAAATTATGATGCAAAATTTCAAGACTACCTTAGCTGCTATTCTGAAAAATGCAATCGTATTCCATCAAAATCACAGTAACAAAAGTTAAGTATTAAAATCCTTGCCCTGGGGCTTGGACAACAACTGCCTTTTGAGTATCTGCCTGCTGATTCTGGCTCTTGCAGGCTAAACAAAACCAATGTAAAAAACACTTCAGCCAAGCCTTACCTCACTGTGGACATTCCAACTGTCAAGTGTTACATTAAAAAGAGCCTTTAGTGCCTCAATGGCACAATCTGTCTCTTGCAAAGATAGTGGAGGCCTGTCACGATCTTCCGCTGCTTTATATTTTTCCGTCCACCTTACACTCAGGGAACTTTCCAAAGCCTGAGTCAAAACTTGCACCCCTTGTAGTTCCTGACGCAACTGCGATCTAATATCTGTGTGCAGAAGCGACAAGAGGAAGAGGAGACGCAAATCAAAGCATTTAATGTCATCAACGAACTGTTGGTCCTTGCACTTTTCCAGAAGATTGCAGAGCATAGCTGCAAGATTCAGTTCCAAACTGAGCTTCTGTGCAACAGCACTATTAAAAATTATGTTACAGAGGCATTTTAAAGCTTCTACGATAACAGGAAATTCAGACACTCTCTCCAAAGGATCTTCCACAATGTCCAGCTTTGCTAGCCTCATAAGGATCTGCATGTTCCTCTTCGTGGTTACAGGCACTAAAACCTTCTTGTCCCTGGAGAGAATCCGGAGGGCCTCCAGGCAGGCAACTTGACAGGACGTTTTTGTGTCTTTTTCAAGGATGTTTAGAATTCCCTCACACAGTTTCTACGCAAACACAAACAAACAAAAAAAGGAACAGTTTTAGCATCAAAATATTGGTGGCAATAGGAAACTACTTTTGCTAAGCTTCCATATAACTTTTGAGTTTTCAGCTGACTTGACCTGAGAAACTAGGTATTCTGTATTAGCTCTTCAAAAGATAAACTACTGCAAAAGACCTCCAAAGATCATCAAAAGCAGTTTTCCTCATGGATACAATCCAAATACATCAACACTGGCAAAAGCATTAAGCCAAAATGGCAGATGCTATCCACCATTGCCAGTTAGGATGTTTTCTCAGCATCAAGACTAAAAACTAGAGTAGCCAGAGTAACAAGGCTAGAAAGAAGTGAAAGGTTTCAAAAACACGTCAAGGTAGAACAGTCACACCTACAGTACCTGCAACATCGTAAGCTGAGGTTGTTTCAGTGAAGAGGCTGGGAGAAAAGAAACCAAACCAAAATAACTGCTGCTCAATATACAAATGTTAGTACTCCATGTTTGGTAACAGCTATAATTTGTGTTGCCACTTCAACCTAATCTACGGACTTCTCCCGTCTTAAGTGAGATTCTTAGAAGCACTACCTCTGAGACAGAAACATAATGCAGTTTTATTGGAAGACTTAGGCTGTAGCTCTTTTACCAAACCAGCAAAACTGCTGCTCTGTCAACACAGCTTGTTCTTGAAGTTGAAATACTTCACTGATACTTTATACTGACGTGACTGCAGGGGTAAACATTAATCGTATAAATGCAGCATGAGAAAATACAACACTCCAAGAATCTGCAGGTCAGAATGATAACATCTGAATTACAGAAGAATTACCTTTTATAAGACAGAAACGGACAATCGGATGATCCATCAAAAGCAAGAAAAGACAGGACAGAAGAGACTGCTTGATGGGAAGGACTCCATAGGGTTTTCACGCCTTAAGCTCAGGAGAACACTACTACTCATGGGTACCAGAGCCAGAAGTATAGTTACAAAGAAGGTGCCAGATAAGCGGCAATACAAACTGCATTGTACCTCACAGGACACAGTTCCTCCCTGCTTCTCACCCCCCGAGCTTTGTGTCTTGACCACTGAAACTAATAAATTACCAAAGAAGCCAGAGTAGCAACTGAGTTGAATAGCCCTAGTGCAGAAGTCCACTTAGGATCTGAAATTCACATTGTGATCTCAGGCAGTATGTCAATAAGAAAGTGATAAAAAAAGCATGGGAATACTAGTAAAGTGAAAAATAGTTCTTCAGGAATGGTCTCTGGAACTGCACTTTTTTCACCACCACCACAACAAAAAGGCAGGGAGCACAGCCGCCCACCACCCTGACCCAAAGTTCAAAACAAAAGTTCCACTTGGGACATCCAAGCAAGTTTTGTTACTGTGATCGCTTACAATTAAAGCCAAAACAACAACAACAACAAAGGTTAAGTCTAAAGCAAATCTAGAACAGACACTCCAGAAGAATAAGGGAGAAAACAACACAAGTCTTCAACAATGTTAAAAGACAATCTGTAAACAAAGTCAGACAGTAGGAACTCACAATATGATTTCTAGTATGCTTGTCCTGGGGTGAAGCCCACCCAAAAGCACCACCCAGACAACCAAGACCTTGTCTACATCTCCACAGCCCTGACTAGATTAATCCAGTAAGAGTTTGAAAACAAGTGAGCTCCACTTCTTATTATCACACAGGCAACATGAGAAACCTTCATCAGAATATTATAGACTCTGCAACAGTATAAAAATCCATATTTGACCACCTGTACAGGCATATAGGTACTTACCATGGGAATTTCACAGACAAGTACCTGGAAAACGATACTCAAGTACAGAGTTTTCAGAGTTCTTCAACATTAACCTAACACTGCTCCCACCAATCTGTACACCCCCTGACTTGAGCTAGTACGCTAGACATGCACGAAATGTTTCTGAACGTGGCATCTTTGAAGCATTTTTAAAAAAATGCCTAGGAAACAAAAAATGACCAGTCTACATCCACAGCCAAATTACCTGGTTGCAGCTCAACTTCTTACAAGAATTTTGTTTCTATTGTTAAGAGTTTTCCATACAATTAACTTTGCTTTGCAAGCTGAAGCAACGGTCACGAAGCCTGTTTGGTTTTAAGGAGCAGCACAGAATTGAATGGACAGTTCAGAGAACTCCAGAAAAAGGCTAGTGTATTCTGTTCCCTGTTTAAGCACATTTCTGTTAGATTTAGCGTTTAAGTCTTCCTTGTTGACATCAGCTGCTACAACATGGCCTGTAATAATTTACCTGAATTCAACAGCTGGTTCACCAACTGGACTCTCCCCTCTCTTCAGGAACTGTGTAATGGTACCATACTAACACCACAAGAAGCCAAGTTACCAGCCTTGCCCAAACCAAGATGCTGAACGAACACTTCAAAGACACAGTGGGCCAGACAGACTGCCTTATCAGTAAATAAATGCAGCACAAAAACCTATCTGATTTTTCATTAACTGTTTCATAACAACATAGTGCTGAAGGATTCTTCTAGGACTTTGAATACCAAGCATCACTTCATAAGTTATGTGATCTGATCAATACCCACTGAAATTAAGGGGAGTTTCCACTCATTTTTGTTAGCAGCAGAGCCTATACACATCTTGCATCTGGCGCTCTGGTCTTTAATCTCAGTCAGATAAAACCTGAACACTCATTTGACTACAAAGAGACCAATCCTCCCAAATTGAGACTGATTCCCCCCGCTCCCCCCCCCAAGTTGCACCCACCTGCTGCCATGGAAGTGTCACTGCAACGTGTCAAAAGCACTGCAGGGGAGATCCCAAAGGGCACCAAACTCCCACTGACTTGCCATGGGAGGTGGAAGCCTAACCCTCCCTCCATACATTCGAAGACTATCCCTGCAATTTAATTAAAGATTATAAGAACCGTCATCTCATGGCTTCAAATCTTAGTGAAAAGCAGCAACAGAAGATTCTTAACTCTGAACAGCTGTACTAAAGATAGATACTAAATAGAACACAAGCATTTTTTTTGAGATTTAGCAACATACTTACAACTTAAAAAAACCAAACCATCCCTGTGCTTGTAAGGTGCTTCATTTCCTACATATTCCTGAAGCCTTGGCTGTATAAAAGATTTCACAATACAAGCAAGGCTAAAGTTTATTTTTAAGAGCATTAATTATAGTGTTATGCATCCTATATTAACAACTAAGCCATCACACACTTAAGAACAGGTTACTAAGCTTCCTAGCCATTACAGCAAAATACAGGTGTTTTTTTTTTTTAAGATATAAGACTCACATAAGTGAAAAACACATAGGAACTGCTGACAAAGTTCTCTGGAGTTAGACCCTGGTGAGCCATCAAGAGTGATTTTTAAAGGAACCAGCATTCAGTTATGAAACCGCCACTTGCAATACTGCCGATATCCGTGACAGTGAACGACTGCTGGCTGATCTCAAGTGCCAACAGGAGCTTAGGAAAAAATAGAGCATCTGATTATAGTTGAAGAGTTATCCATGGAAAGTTTTGAAGCAAGGAAACAAAATTCATCCTATTAGGAAATTGCCTTGGAGACAACTAAAACCAAATGCTATACAGCACATTTTCTGCTTTCTCCTTGACAGTGCGAGGGAAGTGATGCACAGACAGAAGAGAAACAGGAAAGGATGTGACCACAAAAGTATTATTATCCTTTTCATTTTCTTTAGGTGGTGCTTTTTCTACCACCCTGTAGGCCATTAGCATGGCATAAACTAAGGGGCACAGATGTTATTTGGCTGGAAATGAAAGCAAGTGAAAGAACTCAGACAGCAAGGTACCTCCCCTTTCACAAAATACATGGTGATTGTCCTAGTTCCAGGGTTTTATTGCTATCCCCTAAATTACTGTATGACTTTAATATTTCTTTTTTTGAGTTCTATCCTTTCAACATTTAGAAGGGAGTTTGACTTTCATCAGTCATGCTACAGCAAGAAGTGTTTTTTCATACACTTTTCCACAGAATCAAGGCAGTTTCTAGTCTTTTTAAAAATTTTTTTTAATTGTAAAATACATTCACTTCTCTGAAATTCAAGAATTCTCAGCTTTCATGCTAATAGTAAGGTTAAGACAGAGCAATACACACCGTTCCTTTTGTCTGTGCTGTAGTGTGAGTAATGGTAAAACATTTTAAAATTTTATTGTGTGTTAAAAGCAGGAAGCTCAGAAACACCCATTTGTCATCTTGTCTCGATGAGTAAAATATTAATCTATTTTGGTCCTTTATCCCGATAGCATAAATGCTTGATGCTAAGAAGCAACACAGTCCTATAGAAAAAGCAATATCCTGAGATACAAGAGACCTGCGTTTTCTTCCTTACTCAGCCACACACCTATTGTGTGGCTTTAGGCAAAAAGGTATAATCTCTTTACTTCCAATTTTCTTTCACCTTCTTTATTTACTGGCTTATATTTTCCAGGCTCAACCTCAGCTGGGGATACTAGGTGCTTGTGCAAAACAGGGTACTTCACGATCTTGCTCTTTGGTCCTCGGGTGTCTGCATGTGAGGTCCTCTTCTACCTCCTCTCTTTGTGTTTGAAGATGTTTAGAAAGCACACTTGACCTATATTCACTTTTTTCAATTCACAGACCACTAAACTTTGGCTACATTACATCAGCTGAATTTACTGTAGCTTCTCAACACCAGAGTAATAAATGTCTTGGTGAGAAAAGGAGACAATTTCCCTTTATTTGCTTCTTCCTCTTTGGCAAATCATTCTCTTTACTTATACAGGCCTTTGGACTAGAGGAGGAACAAGAAAATACAGTCTCCATTCTGCAAGTATTCAAATCCAAGCAAACACCACTGCTTGCTTAAATACAGCATTTAATTTAGACACAGATTATTCAGTGCTAGAGAAGCTGCAATTCAAAGGTGAACAACAAAAGTTCTGCTAAACATTACAGAAACAGAATGCCTACTTTATCTCTTCTTTTCTGCACCTTTATTTCTGAATTATGCCATAGATGCCATAAGTACCAGGAGAGGTACGCTTCTTAGCAATCAATTTTAAACTAAAACAAGGGAAAAAACCCCAAACTGTTGTCAAATTGACTTGGAAATACAAGTTGCTACCACGTTGCTCCCATTTTCTATCTTCCTCAGTGACAGAGCATATTAGTAACAAAATTGCCAGAAAAGTCCATCAGGAACAGAAATTCTACAACAGCAGAACACAGGAGGTGTGCTTGGTTTTGTATTGCTTCACTCATTTCTCAAGATCAATGTTCTTAAGACTTCTCTGTATACTTCAAGGCATAAATACACCCCTCTTGATGGAACAGCAAGTGATATTAGCACACAGGGAGCAATACAAGTACATCAGACTTAACGAAATTCTTACCGCACTTGTTAGGCTTAACTTAAACAAAACCCAAGCTTTGTAAAGAACCATCCACAAAAATCAAATGTGTCCTTCCCACTCTTCTTTAATAGCTAGGAAAGAAAAGTCATAGGCCTAACAGTGAGCGCTTGCTCACTCTTTTAGCATGGGTGAACCAGAAACCACCATATCTTTGGCCTCATCAAGTATTACATGCCAGAGCACATAATTTATTTAGGAGAATGAGAACATCATAAGTGGTACTAGGTCATGCTTTCCTTCTCCTGCACTGGCTTAAGTCCATCTAGTTCACTTTGTCTTCTGACCCATGTTTTTCAACATTTTCAAATTTCAATTTTAATTAAATTGTCTCTAGTGGTTCAAGAGAAGTACGTTCTTAATTCAATTCAGCCTAATTCTGCAGCCGTTCAGTGGTGAGAATGGTTAATGAAATCAGCGGTACTGTCAAACACAAAGTTCACAAGGAACTGTATTTCCCCAACAGGTCATATAGGTCTGCTATTGTCTACCCCATCTGTATTATTACCTATTCCCCAAACTTACCTTACACTTCACTGCAAACATGAAGATTCATATCAGACTCTACCCAATTTTCAGGTAGATGAAAGGAATGTTAGCAGTAACCACAATGAACTGCACATCAATTTTTACAACTCTTAAGTTTCCGTGGACCTCAAAGTTATTCAGAAGCTTCTCTTAAAACATAAGTCCCTCTCCATCTCATATAAGGCAAAATTAAGCATTTTACATGTTTCTTGTATTTTCAGTAGACTGTGCAAATCAGCGTTGCAGAAAACGAAAGAGAAGCTATGTTTTTGGCAAGTCAGAGATAAGAGATTCCAGGAGCAAAGAGACATAACTTAGAAATGCTGAATAAGAATGTTGGCTGATAGTTTCTGCTAACAGGAGCAGCATTAAAAGAACAAAATAATTGTTTTATTCTGCTATTAGGTTTCAGAGTTAAGCATCCAAGGCATTAAGAAAGTAAGCCCAAGAGTATTTGAAATGTTAGTTCAAGATTTCATTTTCTCTGGAAGTCAAGACAACATTTATGTAACACTTATTATCAACTGTGCTGAATAATGGGACAATTAGATAACCTCCTATGAAAAGGCCATGCCCAATTTTTGCCTAGTCTTTCTGGACAGATGTGGGCAGGGAGGGAAGGTGCATGCCTATATTCCTGGAGGATTCAGTCTGCTTCAGTTCAGAACTTCATTGTTCAGCCCGTATCGACAGCAGGAGGTTGGCCTGTTTGGCAGGAACCTGCCAGCTCTGACGTGGCAGAGTTCCAAGTCGCAGGTTTGAACGTGTGAGAGCTTAGGCTAGACGGCACTCCGCAGGTAAGGTGAGGAGCACGCACAGTAACCCATGTCAGAACCGGTGGGATAAACACCTGGTTCAGAGTCACAGAAAGGTGAAATTCTGCATAGCTGCACTCTCAGCAGCCCTCGTTGCCCTCCCCACTGAACAGGGAGAGGGAAAACCCTTTATAACCTCTATAACCCAGTGGTGAAAGAAGTGGTTTAAAAGGAAAGATGGGTTTCACTGGCTTGACATAAACCTTAAGAGATGTAAAAACTGAAAATGCTGGATTGGAGTGGGCAGGACCAGAGGGAATTAGAACAAATGCTTAGTATTAATGAAGGACACTCAGTAACTTTTCTTCTCTTACAGACTGGTACTCCCTTAAGGGGCTTCAGTAAAGTCAGAACAATAACAACAACAATTAATACTAAGATACCACACAGTGAGCCCACAGGAGCGCTTGAGCTTAGTATTTTTATAGGACATTCACTAAAAGACTTTACAAGCTTGCAACGAAGTCACTGGGAGGAGAAAAGTTCTGTGCCTTTGTGGCTGCAGAAACCTTCAGACCTCCCAGAAGTGTCACAGTGTCAACAGCACCATCTAATAACGAGGTTCTTCTGAGATTTAGAGCATGACAGCATCTTGCTCCATCAACATACTTTACTGCTTCTATCCTTCCAAAGTTCAAATATGGTACAGTCCACAGCCTTAAGGAATCTCTCTACATCATGAGTTTAATTAGGAGAGAAAAGTCCCGCAATACATTCGATATGATTTTCCATCACCTATTTCAACACCTTTAAAACATTCAGCAATGCAGGGGAAAAGACTGTTTTGGTGATTTTCTTCACAGTAAAGGAGACCTTGATCCATTATGTTCAAATTGAACCTGAACAATAAATCAAGAAAACTGATTTCAAACTTTAAAGATTTGTATTACAGGACTGACCCAAGACAGTAAGCCGGAGCCAGTAGAGTAGAAACCAGATGTTTTAAGTACTACAAGAGGTGAAGCAGAAAAAACATAAGGAGTTGAACAGGAATTATGTCAGTTGTGAAGACCCTACCATTTCAGGTAAGAATATGGCTTATGAGTAATATTCTTACATTTAGCTGCTGCTTCCTTTTTTTCCCTTCCTCCCCCAAACTCAGCATCTTCATCTAATGTAAAAAGTCAGTCTTGCTTGCTATCTTGGATAGATTTACTTTTTCTGTGGTATGACCTAGGCAAATGGTGCTGTAGCTCCTCTCAGTTGCGGAATGCCGTGGCTAACTAGGGAATCAGTACTGATAGATGTTTCCAGGACACCAACAGTGCTGTGATTTTCTTTCCATTTTAAGTCTGTAAACAGCACAAATGTGTTGCTACTTCAGGAGCAGGATTTGGACCTGTCAAGGTATAAATAATGGAGAACAAAGCTATTAAATGATGAGAAAGTGGTTCTAAAAAAACCTTTCCTTTTTATACTAGTACATGTGAGGCTTGAGCTGAAGTGCCCGCTGTGCCACATCGAGAGGGAGACACTACACCTGACACCTCTCTCCAAGGTGACTGCCCAGTCAAGTTACCAGATATTAATTTTCTGGAGTTGATTCCAGCATAGACCTAAAGAACCAACTGTTTGTGTCAACCATGCCATGCTGCTGTGAAATGTTGCAGTTCTGAAGACTCAACCTTTTCCAGCAAAACACTGTCAAGAACTTCTTGGCTGGCTGAGACAAATAAATATCTTAGATTTCTAAGAGCTGGTTAAGCTCCTCTGAAGCAACCACACTGCCTTAATTTCAGCTGCTATTCCAAAAC
The DNA here is from genome assembly GCF_026419915.1 of Harpia harpyja. Classification (NCBI taxonomy): domain Eukaryota; kingdom Metazoa; phylum Chordata; class Aves; order Accipitriformes; family Accipitridae; genus Harpia; species Harpia harpyja. The sequence goes on along the minus strand of NC_068945.1, from coordinate 24,821,963 downwards.
ACATTTACCTCTGGTTGGCAATTTCTATGCTGTTTACACACACAAACTGAAAACAGGCTTTCAGAAATTCCTGGGTTTTTATTAGTATATGACAAGTTAAGAAGGAATGGCACCAACTTGATCTGCCTGGTATCCGAGTAGATCACTCAGTACAACACAGGTTGCCAACTGATTTATATCCATAGTACCCATCATATAGCCAATGCAGACACATACATCATTAAACAAAACAACCAGGACAAGTAACAGCTCACATTACAATCTCATGGGGTTTATCATCCTGTGATTTATTAAAGTCCTGTGGCTATATCCAGATAGACAAGCTTGATAGAATTACCTCTTCCTGCCTTCTAGAGGACACAACCTACCTTCTTCCTGGAGTTCAGTATTACAAACTCACTGGTGATTTCATTAGTTTACAGCCTAAAGCATCATGATTTGATAGCTGTATTATGGCATTACAACTTTTGCTGTGTGATTTACCCAGCTTCTACACTCAAGCCACAGTTTTGACCTTTCTGTCTTTCATATTTTACAGCGTCACTGTTGTATACGGATTGTCCTCTCCCTACCAGTACCCAACCTAGAAAAGTGTAAAGCACAGTTACACCTATGTTATGATACAATTACACTATAGACACAACCCTGCTGTAATTCTAAGCTCATGGCTGAAGCTGTGTGGTGAGGCAGAGAAAAAACTTGCATTGATATTGTTGATTTTTTACTTGCACTCTTGCATAGACATGAATGACTTAGAAAGTCTGTGAGGCTTGCTGGAGTAAATAACTAAAAGCAAATTTACTCCTAGGCATGAAGAAACCCGATATGCAGCAAGAGACTGGTAAGAAGTATGCATTGCATTCATCAGGTTATATGGCAAATTTCCAGTAGCACCAGAAACCAAAGACAAAATCCTGAAGTCCCTCTGTATTTGCCCCCATACATGAACTTCAAGTCTACTACATGACTGATTATGGATTGTGATCCTTTGTCTAGACTCTCTTTCACTGCAATCACTCTAAGCTACTAGCAGCAGAACTGCAAATACTATCAAATCAAGTGTATTTTGGTTTTACTAAACAAAAAATGGAACTTGTTTCTGAATTAGCACAAGGCTACATCTTGCAGTCTTCGAGCAACGCCCATTAATTTTGGTGACAACTTGAGTAGTTTGCTCTTAGTAAGAGCATGTACTATTTTACCTTTCAATTTAAAGCATTTTTATTTTTTACCTTAACTGAAGAATGAGAGTGCTCAATGTTTTACAGATACTAAGGATACCAAGCATGTGCAGTTGAGTAGCTGTTAAAAAAAATCCAACCAATAAAAACGCCAACCACACACAGAGAAAATCATACACTCCTCCACACCCCTCAACACTCATTGTCTTTATTTAGCTTTTGCCAGTTTGGTTTCTGATCTATTCTCCTTTCCTATGTTCTCTACTTAGTATTCAGTTTTCCAGACGAGACACTTTCTCATTCTCAATGTAAAAAGAGGTGGAAGGGATGGGGAGGAAAGAGAGGGAAGAACACAAACACAATAAGAAAATCAAATCAAGATCCCATCTGAGTTCTTCTATAGATCAAAAAGGACACACCTAGTCCATCACCACATTACTGAACGTCAGCTTCAAGTAAAGCCATAAAGCGAAGCTAATAGGTCTTCGAGTCATCTGTGTAATGAAGAATTGTAATTCAAGATTACAGTACACATAACTGATGGTTTTGTAAATGCAAACGACAGAGAAATTTATCATCCCACCCATTTCTACCAGAAAAAGACTTAATACCTGAAAATATTTAGGTTTTGCACAAAATCATGGAATGAATCGATGTGTGTCCAATTTGAGACAATGTATCCTTGCAGGAACCTTGCAATTCTGATTTCAAGCTCCGAGTTTATTTCGGAAATAGCAGAAACATGCAGCCTCATTCACTAATGGGCATTTTCTGAAAAAATATGCAAATCAGCCCAAAAACTAGAGAAAAGAAAGGAAGGGTCTAGTCATTAGATATTATGCCATGAAAACAACAGGGAAAAAAAAAAGAATTAAAAAAAAAAAAAATCAATGTCCAAGCTTTAAATGCAAGGCTGTGGGTGGATCTCAAGGGACCTGTTAAGCCCTGACACACCTGTACAGCTCCATGCTATAACACACAAACACTTCCCATCTTTGTAACCTGACATGCACAGTCCACATTCTGCTGATTACAGCTACCTTTGGATCAACAGGCTTTTGTAGCTCTGTCTCCCTTACAGCTCCATAGCTTTCTTCTGTACTTATCCCTTGATCTTAATCTCTAATATTATCTAAGTATCTAACATACACAAGAAACACATCTGTGATATTGCTACCTGCTAAGAAGAGAGAAAATGGAAAAATGTATTGCAAAATCTTTATCCCAGTAGATACAAAAGAGCTTCTTTACTCTATTCCTTTACCCCATCCCAAATCTGTACCCAACAAAATTATTTATGGGCTCTTCTGTTACTACTTTTATTCAAGACAAGGGGTTTTGCTAGGGGAATTTGCTTTTCTGTTTCAGAAAAAGGGGAAATGGGTAGTTGTCATGTCTCTTGCACTGAAGAAACAAAAATTAAAACAGAACTTTATAATCACTACTTGCACCATTTCACAATGGCAGCTAAATTAAGACACTGCTTTTACTTTTTTATACTTCTAACCAGAGCGGGTATGAAGCTCGATAGCCTATTTTACTTACCTTTCTTTTGTCTTCATCTGCTGGATCAAATCTGAAAATGGTCCGATTCTGTAAAGAAAGAGAAGAGTTTGCATTTGTTACGTGAACATCAGCTGCTAAGTATGTAACACCTGCAAAACCATTATAAAATTTTAGGAGTCTGGTTAAAACCAGCTTCAGATAATGAGGCCATAGCCATGTCAACTCACATCCTTTTCCCATTCTACCCAACAGCAAAAGCTTCAATAAGTAGCTCCAACCAACAATTCCACAATTATAACTGGTGCAGAGCAAGGCTTTATCCGTGGGCTGTGTTTCTGATGCGCGTTAACAACCTCACACATGGCACTTTACAGGGTGAAAAACGTTAGCTATAGCCTTGTGTTTTACAAATACCGTATTACTCAGACTCTTCCCCAAGCATTGCTTGTTTACAAGCTTTTGACTGCACTTTAAAGCATCCCAAACCAGAACAACCATGGTATAACCTTGCCCAGAAAACAAGTAGTATAAATCAAATAAGCCTTACTACAAAAACTACCTGTTTCCATATCGTGGCAATTTCCAAAACACACTACCAAGGTATTTTTTTCTCTGGTACAGTTAAATACAAGATAGACGTGGTCTAACAAGGAATACTTATTTCCTGTTAAACACTTCAAATAGTAATTGCGTCTAGTTTTACGTTAGTATCCTGAAGTATGTTATTAGTGAAATATAACTCATATGACATGAAGTTCATTCTGCCAGTCAAAGAAAATAGCAGTAATAGCACAGTTGTTTTAACGACATTTTAAAACTTCCAAACTAAATGATTAAGCATGATGAACAGCTTCTAAAAAAAATTAAAACCTCAATTTCTGTTATTTCTAATACACAACTTGCTACACCATGCAAGTGACTGAGAAACAAAAGTGACCCTCCATAGCACACTAGCGGGCCTCTTGCCTTTCATGACACAAGCTCACAATTCACAGAAAAGCCTTGGACACCTACCCTACCATAAAGGGTTACCAATATCAGTTAGATCCTTGAGGATGGTAGGAAAATAATTCCCTGCCCTTCTCTTACGGGGCTCCCAATAACACCACTGAACCACACAAGTTCAGCAGAATACCGGCCAAAAGCAAGTGAACATTAAATGATGAGCAATTAACCAAGAGAAGGCAATCTTTGCATTTGCACATGAACATTTTTGGAAATTTACAAAAGAAATCTAGCAACAGCATAAGTAGTCTAAGCCCTGGAGGAGCAGAGATTTGGAATAATCATTGCAAACAGGACAGCATAGAGAAGCAAGAACAGACATATTACTTTCTCTCATTATAGTTATTCTATAGCCACCTGCGCCTTAAAACTACACTTAGTCCATCCTTTCTCTTCGATTAAAGCGTATTTAATTTGTTATTTGGAAAAAAACCTAAGGACACCTAAACCCCAGAAGAGGCATGGGTAAAGACTGGGAACCTGGAGCACTTTTCCCAGTCTTTGCTGGCCCACAGGCAATACATCTGAGTTAGTAATGCATTGCACAGGAAAAGCAATGTAGGAAACATTGAGACAAACTTCTTAACAAGAAACACAATAAGAGAAATGTCATATTGAGACAGTATTAAAAGATTCCCATCCCACTTCAAAAGTGGTATTTAGCTACACATGTAACTCCAAGGGTTCATTTGAAGACTTGAAATGCCAGAATCAAAACCACACCAGCCATCACTCTGTCCTTGACAATTCAACTTAAGCCTAAATAATTCACCTGGGGAAGCTGAGAAGGCATAAAATCCAGTACAGCAAAATTAAGAAATTATGTTTGTGCGCGCTTTTTGACTGAACACATTTAACAAAGAGTCACTTTCAAGAGTAAAGACAGGAGATAAAAGGCTTCCTCAGTCAGAATCTTTCTTCTGTACCTTAGAGGTCAGCGAGTTAAAACAGTTAGATGTGTCTAATGAACTCTAGATCTACCAATCCTTCAGAGGAAGTGCCCTGCAGCTGCATCAATCTCCACATTTGAATTTCAGGTGCACAACGGCAGCCTACATCAAGACTGTTGCTCAAGCTGCTTCTAGAAGCTCAAGTTTGAGTGAAGATATCAGTTACTGCCATTGTTAGACTTAAAACATATTGCACGTAAGACAGCAAACTTCAAGCCATCTCTTGGAGGCTGAAGTATAACCATACACCAATCCACATTCATTTGGCTTTTCCCCTAATCACAGGGCTAGGAATCTTTAACTAAAAACCTGAATGTTTGTTCCTGTAACAGATTACTAAATTTCAGCAGATAGTTACGTCAACACAACTGCACTTAAATTACATCCAAGGCCAAACTCTGAGCCAGTAGCAGCTTTAGAGACGTGTACCAGTCACAGAAGCATCTACACAAAGGACAGACACCTGATGGGTTGAGACATGATATTTAGAAATGGACTATACTGCTCTACTAAAATCTAGGTGTCAAAACGTCCCTATCGGAGCAGGAGAAAAAAAAATGTGAAATTCCACCTAACAGCCAGCTTCACTCCAATTTCTACTTCCTGACATTACCAGGAAATCCTTTCACTTCTTGACTTAGCGTACACATATCGCGCTGTAATGGTGGCAGACACTAGGTACTCTTTAATACCTGTCAGCATTAAAAGCTCAACCTGTTGTAACCCTGCTTTTAGCCGTCTCCCCTTTCCCCTTTGCTTAGCCAGAAACGCAGAACAATCAAGTAAGGTTTGGCCCATTTTACACCGTTTTACACAGGTCCCCTCCCGCTGCAGAGCTACTCCTCTGCACACCGACACGGTCACTGCCGAAGCGGGGCGAAGGCCGCTCTCCCGCAGGCCGGCTAGACCCGGCGACAAGGGCCTGCCTGCCTCGGGCAGGTGAGCAGGTACGCAACGATGGCATCCAGGGGGCTCTGGCGTTATCCTGTCCAGCTTCTTCCAAGAGGTCTAGGCAGGTCGAGAGACTTTTGAGGCAAATGTAACGCTGTGGAACAGCCTGGTCACCCACAACCCACTACACTACCCGGCTGGTGGGGTCAAGTAGAGGCAAGACAAGAGGCGGGGGGGGGGGGGGGGGGGGGCGAGCCTGGCAACGGGCTTGTTCTACCGGCGACACCGCTGGCTTTGTGCTCCTGGGAGAGCCTGCATTCCCGTGGGCACTGCCCTCGCTCGCCACCCCGGTACCGCACGGGGAAGCGCCGAGGCCGTATCGGGCGCAGGCCGCTAGCTGGGGGAACGGCAGCAGAAGCGGTGACCGCTGGGGACCCACCGCGGAGCCCAGCCTGGCGCGGGGGGCAGCGGCAGGAACCCCGGCCGGCCCGGGACCCCCGCGGCCCGGTGCCGGCGGTGCTGCCGAGGGCGGGACGGGGCGGCGACATCGCCGGGGGAGGTGCGGGGGGGGGGAGACGAGACGAGACGAGACGAGACAAGACGAGACGAGACGCCCGCCCTCCCCAACGGCCCGTTACCTCCTCGTTGTACCGCGCCAGGACCCGCTGCACGGCCTCGGAGCCGCCGCCGCGCCCCTCCACGGCCTCCAGCACCGCGCCCAGCTCCATGCCCGCCGGCCGCCCCGCTCCGCCGGCAGCAGCCACCGCCCTGCCGCGCCCTGACCTCCTACCCCGCGTGACGCACCGCTCCCCCTCGGAAACCGCCCCAACTGGCAGGCAGCGCTCGCGCGCTATTGGCTGGAGGGGGCGGTGGCGTGCACCTCCGAGCCTTCCTATTGGCTGCCCACCCTCCCAGGCCCGCCGGCAGGAGATTGAGGCCAGAGGACTACGTGTCCCAGCATGCCAAGCGAAGCGGCACGGCGGGGCGCGGAGGGAGCTGCGGCGCTTTCGTGCCGCGGGGCACGATGGGTGCTGTAGGCCGCGCCGGGCGGCCCCGAGCGAGGCCGGGCGAGAAGGGCGGCGGAGCGGGATGGGCAGTGCCGCCGGTTCGAGTCCCAGGAGGCCACGCCGGCCGGGAGAGCTCCCTCGGGTTGCTCAGGGGCACAAAGCACACCCCGACGTACACCGTGTTGGTTTGGCTTCGCCTAACGTCTGGCAGCAAAACAAAACCCTGTTTCTCAAGTCCAACCCGCCAGAGTCGGGGGGGGTACACGAAAATTCTCCACATCCGTTTGAAGTACCCCTGTACTCGGCACTGGTGAGTACCGTGTTCAGTTTTGGGTCCCTCACTGCAGGAAAGACACTGAGGTGCTGGAGCGTGTCCAGAGAAGGGCAACGAAGCTGGTGAAGGGTCTGGAGCACAAGTCTTATGAGGAGTGGGATGAGGGAACTGGGGTTGTTTAGTCTGGAGAAAAGGAGGCTGAGGGGAGACCTTATCGCTCTCTACAACTACCTGAAAGGAGGTTGTAGCGAGGTGGGTGCTGGTCTCTCCTGTCAGGTGTCTGGAGATAGGACAAGGGGAAACGGCCTCAAGTTGCGCCAGGGGAGGTTGAGATTGGATATTAGGAAAAATTTCTTCACCGAAAGGATTGTCAAGCTCTGGAACAGGCTGCCCAGGGACATGGTTGAGTCACCATCCCTAGAGGTACTTAAAAGACGTGTAGATGTGGCACTTAGGGACATGGTTTAGTGGTGGACTTTTGGCAGTGTTGGGTTTACGGTTGGACTCAATGATCTTAAAGGTCTTTTCCAACCTAAATGATGCTGAGTCTATGAAGAACCACTGCCCCACGGGGCAGCATGGCCACCTTCCCAAAACTGCCTGCGTATCCATTCACAGAGGGGTTGATATATTTTTTGGAGGGTGTTGATGTGGGTGTGAACAACCAGGGCAGTGCAGAGGAGAGATGCCAGTGCCATGCTGCTGCCGTGTTTTGTTTGGGAGGGGAGGGTGGGCTGCACCAGCGCGGCTGGGCGAGAGCCTGCGGTGACAGGGCAAAGGTGAGCTATGTCTCTGAAGTGCTCTGCAAGACCATAGGTTTAAACTACACTGAGAACACATGTAGTGTTTCCATACTCAGGGTGCCCTACAATCAAAATTCATTGTCCAGATAGCAGAAAACGATATATCGAAGTTAACAAAAAAACATGATAATAAAACTTCAGAGCAAGCTGCGGTCAGTCTCTCCTTGAAGTATTTATTGCTTCAGCAGCAAATCAGGAGGTACTCTGTGGTCACAAAGAGAAACCTTTCATCTCACAAACGATCGGCTCCATGGTGGAAAATACCACCGGGGCAGGGAAGTTTCATCTGCAGATGGACGGTGGCTCCAAAGAACACTGAAGGTGCTAAGACATGTCGGTGTATGCCTGCATATGTTTAAGATGCAGACCCAAACCAGGATCTGAATTTTCTGGTTAGGGGTTTCTTGCCACAATGGGTTGAACTGAGATACAAAACCGGAACAACAGAGTCATTGGACAGCAAGGAGTAACAAAATCCAGCCTGAAGTGCGTAACCATTTCTTCTGAGTCACGTCCATGTGTACACTAATGCAGCTTTTGAGAGTAAAAATAATCCTTTGTTTGTTGTGATTTATGATTCTAGCATAAAGCATAAGCCTGCTTAGATTTACTACACAGCACAGCAAAACACTCATTTTACTTGTATATTGCCAATTACTTTTTTTTTAATTTAAAAAACTAAAAAATAAAGACTAGAAAACTGTTACTGCCCTTTAAAGGCACATTGTTATTCATCATCAGTGTGTTTTAGTTTCCACTTTAGGTAGCATATGAAGGATTAGGATTTCAATGAAAGAGGGGGACAGAATAAATTGCATCCTCTACCAAAGAACTGCCAGACCTTTTCAGATGGGTGCATACCACGAGCCCTTCCCATGTTAGTCAGCTTTATCTAAACCTTCCAAAGCAATGTCTGCCCCTGAATTTCATGGGTTTCAGGGTCAGTCACAACAGAATTGTGGGGCTGGGGAGGTCAGAGGCCATTTTTGTCAAAGGGTAGTGACCTTAGCAGCAAGAGGTAGCCTGACAAAAACAGGATTCATGCTAGTGAATGGAGTTCTCACTGCTCTTCCCCCGCTGAGTCTTTTTTCTACCTGGTAATGAAAAATCTTGAAGAATTGTAATAGATTTTTATATGCATATATACATACATGTTTGTGCATGTATACCTCTATTTTAAAATATTAAACGTTATGTTAGTTATGCTATAATATATAATTTACAATATATTATATGATATATATATATTACATCTTTTGTTATATGTTTTAGCCCATGAAAAAGATCACACTTTTAATAAAATGTTTATTTGTTGTGAGCAGAAAGGAGAAAGACAGAAAATGAGCAAGAACAAAAGAAAAAGAAGAAAAAAGAAAAAGGAAAAGAAAGCAAAAAGAGAAAAAGAAAAAGAAAAAGGAAAAGAAAGAAAAAAGAAAGAGAAAAAGAAAGAGAAAAAGAAAAAAGGAAAAAGGAAGGGAAAGTGAAAATGAGATTGAATATTTTGGCATGTGGTGTAAAAGCTTCTTTAGAAAGATTTGTGTAGTCACATATATACATAAATATGTGGCTAGGCAAGAAACAGCAGTTTCAGTTACCACGGTCAAGGGAAGGGCTTAATTAACAGGCTTCAGGCTCTGACTCAGGAGGTTTGGCAATTTGTACTAGGATGATTTAAGAGATTCCTGCCCCTAACCAGCCATTCTACCCAGAGGTTATCATCCTCTCATGAGCCACTGCACTTCACAGCCTGGTATATACCCCTGTGACCTGAAAGCTGTGGCGGTTTATATTAATATGGTGGGTTCTGACCTGTGGTGGTGGAGGAGGGGGCCTGCCTTCCCTTGCAGCGCTTCTGATGCAGATGGTGATGGTGACTTCTGTAGAGCTGTGTTCAGTAATCTATATATTGCTCCCCATGACTGTCCAGTTTAAATTTCAAAGCCCTCATCAGGAAGCAGTTCAAAGGTAGTTGGAAGTGCACGTTCAGACTCCTGTGGCATCAGCACAAGTTTCTAAATGAATGAAAAAAAAAAAAAAGACAGACCACGGAGGTTCTTTTGCAAAAGACTTTCAAAGCCCTATGTGACTGACAATGTTCTGTGGCTCTTTGTTATGAGCAGCTTTGTAGTGCTGCTGTTGGTCAAAATTCCCTCTCCCAGGACTTTGCACATGGTGCTGCAGTTCTCCACTCAGAAATTCTTTATTATTTCTGGGGCTGACACCATGTCCAATATCCATCCTCCTTCCTGAACAGTCTCCCTGGGCTCCTCAAGACAGGGTAACTGAGTTGTCCTCGGGCGTGTTGAAGGCTATGGCACATTTGTATACCAAAATAGTCCCATCTTTCTCTCCTCTTTCAGTCAATAGGGATTAGACTTTTTTTGGTTTAGTAAGTTTTTATAAAAAATGTAGGAAGTGTTTCTGGCTTCCTTTGAGTGTTGTTGGGGTTCACCTCCATCCTGATCCTTCTAAAGACCCAGTTTTGAGTTACTGGTCAGTCCTGCCCACAAACATCTCACCGATGCATCTGGTCCGTGGAGGGACCATGGCAGGTTGTGGTCAGCAGTCCATCAGGTAACTAGAGATTGATCAATGTTCCAGCAATAATGAATGAGACAACGGGGTCACAGTAGGCTCCTGTCAGATGCAGTGCAATGCAGGGATTTGGAATTCGCTGGAGAAGAGAAAGTGGATTTTTCTATTCTAGTGACACTGCCTTTCTCATACTAATTTCTCACAGTCTTGATGAGGCAGATATTTCTATGCTTGTTAATAATTAATAGGCCAGAATCAATGCTTTGATTGAAACATCTTCAATAATAAAATGCGAAGTAGGATTTTGGTCTCAAACACATCAAAACTCCAGCTGCTAAAGACTGGCTACTAAAAAAACTTCCTCACATGACTTACTTTCTTCATGTGTAGACAACTTTGCCTGAAGTCGACCTGAATAAGAATAAAATAGATGAGTGAGTTAGCCTAAGCCTGAGCTCCCCTGTCCTTAATAAAAGTGAAAAGTAAAAGCATATTGGGTAATAACACCAGCTGACAGGGGTAAAATTTCAGGAGGTCTGTGACACTAGCCCAGGAAACAAGATTTTCATCAGGTACCTAAATGTGGAGATAGGCTCCTGATGCGTTTCTGAAAATCCCACCAGGACGTTGGCTGAATATTTAAGAGCCTGGACACTTGACAAACCTGGCCTGGAACATCCTTCCTCCCTCAGTCCCTGCACATTTCCAGGCGTTCCTCTAGTTACTTTAGATCCCAAACTCTCACCAGTTTACCCACTAGTTGAATATACAAAGTCTGAGAATTTTGCCACTTTATTTACTTACCTAAGGAAAAATGACTTTTCCATTTCCAGTATTCCAGTGGCAACACATTTGTTACAAGGTACTGTAAAGAAGATAGGACATCTTACCTGCCTCAGTGAATACAATGGCTTGGGTGAGCAATGGCAGTGGGGCTTAAACCAAACTAGAGTCATCTCTCCAGTCACAGCCTTGAGCAGTTTGTGGCTGCAAGCATAGGTGTAGGACTACTTGTTTGCTGTCAGTTATATATGTTCTCAAGTCCTTTGTTAGGTAAAAACATACATGGTCACATTTAAGATTTTTTGAAGGTTTGCAGCTTGTAGAAGTTTCTGTATTTAAGTAAATTTAAATGGCGTCTATTTAATTTCAAGAACTTTATTTGAGTGTGAAAATCCCTCATATATCTTGCACAACTGTACAAATAACACTTATGTCCATTTTAGGCATAAACATGGTTATCATCACACTGGGTGCTATCAAAGATTTTATTTACAAAACAATTACTAAAATGCCTGATGTCATATTTCCATTTATTTATCTTACCCATAGGGTAATAGGTCCACCATAATTGCTTGGTGCATTTTATAATACAGAAGAAAAAGCTATGTTAATAAAATCTAACAAAAACTCACAAATAGCTACAAATCTGACAGAAAATGTCTAAGAAAAATTCTCCCCAAAATACAATACATTCTTCCACACATACACAGTACAGAATAAGTTCAAAGGCACAGCTTTGAATTTTGCTTTTGTAGAAGTATATAGAATTATCACCACGTGAAGGAATTGAGAACAGTTTCATACCTGTCAATAGGTAATTAAACGAATAATCATGTTTGCATTGTCATTTTCTTTACATAATTGCTTCATATCATCATATTTAACATATGTGGCTCTGAATCCAAAATCTTCCCAGTCCCCAAGTCCCTTCTTAACCTTGTCATTACTGACCAGAGAAGTTAGATTTTTCCAGATTGTGCAAACTTAACACAAATACATATATAATAAGAACAATAGTCAACTTAAGGCAGTGTATAATTCAATGCTACATGTCTTCTCTTTTGTAAAGATCAAACTTACTGGATCAACAGAAAGGTGCATCAATACACAAAGTTAGGTGTAAACTGAAACCTACAACACCACTTGTCTTTCAAGGAGCCAGACAGAGTAATTGATATGAACAAGTGATGACTTGGCAGAATGGTTTTTAAGCAATGCATTAAGAGCTTAAAAGAACAGATGACAGAGTTTTGCTAAGGGTGAATTTCCTGTCTTTAACTCAAATTATAAATAGATCCCGTTCCAGCACTTTTTTTTGTAAGACTCGTTAACATTTGTCAATAAGAGAGGGGGGCAAAAATGGCTCACTCAAACTGACATCACACAGGGTTGGCCCACATGCCAGAATTAAAAAAGGCACAGATTGGCCCAAAAAGTGGTCTAGAACAGCACAAAAATCTTTTTCAGCTACAGGAACATTCAGTCATACTGGTCTGCAATCTGCCCACGTTATGAACTACTTTTATCTGTCCAGGATCTTTTCCATTTTCACCTCCCTTGAAGAACGTCCATGAAAAGTCCCACATAACTTGAAGTTTTTATAACTCTTTTAATTACATGGGCTTAGCTGATACCAGTCATTTTCATTTAGCCCAACCTGTGGTGGCTTCCCCATTGATGTAGGCAAAGCCGGGAAAGTGTTGCATGTGCTCATATTCAGAATTTCTGCGCGTAGTCAAGGGGGTGTACATGTCACTAGAATTTCCATATCTTGTGGAGTGCATGGATGGGCTCGTGTAGCAGGAGTTCGCAGCCGGGACCTCCGGCCAGCGAGGAGTCACTGGTGTGGGATGCAGCCTTGGAGTACTGCTCATCAAACAGGGCTCCATTCTTGATGTTGGGCTGTTGAAAGGGTACTACAATAAAAACAAAAATAAATAAAGGAATTATCTACCACGTACTTAATTTTAAAATAAGGGCTGGTGGTATCACAATTCCATGTTTAACAAAACCAAAATCATATGAATTATTAGCAGCCCTCCAACTACTAGGTAACATACTGAAGGTGGAATATCACATAACTAGTGCCTGCAGTGAAACCGGAGTGTCAGGGAAAGTCTTGCAAAGCAGTCACTGCATTTAAATATTGAATTAATTTATCAAAGAGCTAGGTACTGACAGGTATATTGGGGAGCAGAAAAATAAAGTGAATTAATCTAATATCTTTCTCACAGCTTTTACTTGGAAACTTGCAATTCAGTAAAAAACAGAGTATAAAATGTCCCGACTCCAGCTCACTCAACTAAGTTTTGAGGGAGGAGAGCAAAAGGATCTTTATTGCTGGAAAGGTGCCTTCCCTTTTAAATGTTCACAAGCCATCCTGCCAGTTTCTGCAGAAAAATATTATGGTCTGGCCTCAGACCGAGCAGCTAATTGGAGAACTTATGAAAAGAGGCAGGCAGAAGAAGAATCTCTCTATTCCCCAGCTGTTCACAGTGACAGTTGGAAATTAGTAATCAAAGAAGTTCAACAAATGCCTCCCACTAAAGAGAAGATGTGCTGAGGATAGGATAGGCAGGAAAACAGAGAACAGCTTTTGCCCTCTCTAGCCACAGGCTGCCCAGCAACAGAAAGTAAACTGTGCTTATGAGTGTTTGTTTAACATGTATTTTATCTTATTGCCTGTCTTACGGGAGCAGATCATCTGTGTGCTCTGGCTAAGAAATGGCTCTCCCTGTTTTGCCCTCCTATTATCCATTTGCATCGCAGAGATGGTTAGGATCCCTGTTCCCCTTGACTAGCCATGTATCTTCAGAGCTTCTACATTTTACACGTTTATACTTTTTCTACGAAAAGTGTCATAAGTTAGAATTTCATTATCTTGGGTTGTTGATGCTGTGGTATTTCCTTAACTAGAAAGCTGTCACTAAAGTAGGACTATCACCTCTTCTGATGCTTACAAACCTCGCAAGCTGCATGCCAAAACTTTGTATGGCTGAGGACTGTAAAACCCCTTCCCCATATTTTGGAGGTTCATGGAGAGAAGAGCTACCATAGTTGTTCCTAGGAGGGAGATGGCAGTGATTCCCAAAAGGTCTCATTACATTACTCCACTGCCGGATGGGGCTGGGGTTAATCAGTTGCATAAGTGGGTCCCCAAGGCAATTACAGCAATGTCTCCATGAGGAGTTTCTGCTGCCTCCCTTCAGACCACAGCCAGGAAGGCAGCCCTGCCTTGGCAAACATATTCGAACAGTTCACAAGCCTCAGGCAGCTCAAAAGCCACACGCTGGCCACTCCTAATTAGAGAGGAGAAAGAGAAGACTATTTTTGATCAACATGCTGTAGTTAGTGATGTAGCATATTCCACTGTCTCCTGAAGAGACAGGCCAGTTAGCAGATGAGAGGGAAAACATCAAAGCTGTACGATGTGTTATTTAGCATATACTTCTCATTGCCACAGAGACTGGATTTACCTGTGCCATCAGCTGCTGAAACTGGCTGGTAAATGGCAGCATCATACTGGAACATCAACACTTCAACTGGTACTGCTAATACAGCCAGAGAAAGGCTTTTCAGTAGGAAAATTCAGCAGAGCTTAGGCACTGACCACAGAAAGCCTTATATTCCTTTGCAGAAGAATCAAGTTTTCAGACTTGCTGGCTTTCCAGAAGCTTTTGCTGAAGATAAGAGCTGCCAGTGCCCAGCAACAATGAAACTCAAGCTCTGATGTTTTAAATGAGGTGATTTGAGTTTAGGATCATGGTTCTCTCCTTTAACTCATTAATTAAGGACAGGGCACTCTGCCAAAAAACAACCAACCTGCAATTATTCTAAGTAAACATAAGAGGTTCCAGAAAAAGTTGAACAATTTTCATATTTTTAATGTTTGGGAGACTAGCTAATAGATTTAGGATGCTGCTTTCCTGGTCTGCACTGGCAAGACACAACAGTCATTTTCATGCTAGTGCCAGCTGACTGCCTTTGCCTGAACATCTTCATGAACAAAGCTTTTGCCATAATGAATACAGAGGAAACAAGTTGTCTTGTGATTCACTATAGCTTCAGAGTTGAATTCATCTCACCTAAATTTAGTTATCAAAAAGTCAGGCATCTAGTAAAAGTAAGTCATCTGTGCTCTGTCTACAGCCACCAGAAGAATTTACCAAACCTCGAGATGAATATTTAAGACAGAAGGTGAGCAGTCCTCAGAAGATGGCTCTTTTCTTCCTCCTGCTACATGGTGTAATCCATTAGTTAGGTTGGCTCAAGTTAAATAAAAGTCCCTTTTCCACAGTTGTCAAAGCCATAAGTTGTTTTTCCTGGCTGATCTCAAATGTCCCACTAATGACTGTGTACAAAATGCTTTGAGATGGTAGGAGTCAGGACCAGGATGGATCATTGGGAAAAAACCACACCACACAAATAATACATTTTTAACTTTCTGTTTTCTGTATATCACCTGTGGAGCTGCAAGATGTGAGCCAAGCTAGAAACATTCTTCTTTGTCTTCAGTAGTGTTTTACTTGACACCAGTTACCATGGCCTTTGCCTTAACTACCAACTGATCTATACCTGAAGTCACTGTAGATTCTTGTATTAAAGAATACACTTACAACAAGATTAATCTAGACTTTTGCCATAATACACCAATGATTATTTCTTGTCTTCTTCCCAATGCAATAATTGATCTATTCTGCTGTTAACCATAACAGAATCCTTTGCCATCCTGACCCAGTGCAATTTTCCATTGAGGCTGTGAAACTGAGATTGTGACTTATATAACAGGGGAATTACTTGCCGTCATACCCCTTAAAAATGCCAAGAGAAAGCCCCGGCTTCAGCCAGGATAATTTGCTACTTGATAATTTGTAGACTGCAAAACTTTCATCTATAAGCAAGAGGAATGAAACAAACTCTGGGAATATTGTGGTGGGTCTCCTGGCTGTACATGGCATTATGTGGGGAATCCACATAATGCCTTTTAGGTAGTTTGGAACCACAAAACCTGTGCCGTTGGGGGAATGAAACCTTGGCTCCCAGAACGAACTTCAGGATGCACTGAAAAGGAAAGATAATCCTCCTCCTATCTGCAGTCAAGAGGCCATGCTAAGGCTTACTAAGAAGGCAGGGCTAATGGCTGTGCATGAGGAGACAGGATACAGTGTGCTGCTTTTCCTTTTCATCAAGTGCACCCGATGCAGCTGTGTTTATGAATGTGTCATGAATGTAAAAAGAGTAATTGCTTGAAAATAACATGGACTCTAAATATCTAGTATTTTACAATAAATTCTGTTATGACTGAATGCAAGATGGAAAGTTTTGTAATGGTAGGTCAGCTAATCGCAAATGAGTCAGTGACTTCTTTTTCCCTACAGTGAAGAGACTATTGAAAGACAATATTTTTAAAGTACTCATTGGCCCCTGCCTGACTATTAACTCACCCAATGAAGCATCTATTCAGCCTTGTTGGAGTGTCCAAAGCATAGCCATCTGGGCGGATGCCTGCCCATGCTGCCTGAATCACCTTTCACACTCTACATCCGGTTTAATGAAGAGTGCTTAAGCATGCTGAACTCAAAACACTGGGGCCTAGTGATCTTTGCCAGATATAAAAGCGACATTTGTTGGAGGGCTCTTGACAGGAAATTACCATTTTCTGGGTTAACTCACACTGGCTGCTACTGCTGCCATCAGACCTAGACAAGAAGCCCTTTAAGTCTAGGAGACTTTGAGCAGATTATTGTTAAGGCCTTGCCCAAAAATGTAAAATTAATTCAATTTCTTTTAGTATTATTTTAGAAAATACAACGGTAAATATGTCCTCCCATGAAGTGAAGACTGAGTTCCTGCAGTGTGAGGATGGAGAATAATCTCTTTATTCTTGTCCTCAACTCACTGACTGATTATGCATGGAGGTGAAAGGTGTCTCTGTCCAAACAGCAAAATATTTTCCTTATGAATGTGGCTCTGACTTTACATTGCATTAGCTCACAGTTTTGCAGAATGCTTTAAGTTATTGTTGTACGTTAGCCACTATGTTAGGATTTGCAAATAACTCATACCAGAAATTACAGCAATTGTGAAGAACTGGCTATAAATTAACTTCATAAAAATATGCTTAAAATCTCAAAAAATGACATAATCAAAACTATGGATTGATTGCATCTTTATAACTCTTAATTTGATCCTTTCCTCCACAAATTGAAGCTTATTGAATATTAGTCTGTCAAATAGGTTGGGTGAAACTTTCAAGTCAATCTAAGCGCTTTTGGTACTTTTGGGAGTGGCATTTGGAGCCTTATGAAAATGCTATTTGTAATTATTTAAAAAGAAGTTAAGACATCTGTTTCCTGTTGCATTCAATACAAAATTACTTCAATTACATTCTAACAATCTCAAGTCCGTTATGAAGCCATACAGTTAGGAACAATGATTCTTGTTGCATGGGTGAGATTTGGACAGTATTTTTTTTCTTTCTGTCATTACCAGCTGTTTGATGACAGAGTGGTTATTGGGAAGGGCATATTATTCTTACTGCTTATACTGTGTATGTGCTGGGCGGACAAGAACTATTCCCCTTCTTTTTTTTGTGACGTAGATGGGCCAGAACAACTTGAATGGACACTAAAGCTTGAGCTCTGTCTGGAAGAGGATTTCTTTGGCTCCCCCACTGTAACAAAAACCAGTTACTACTTTCTTCCAGTACTGCCCTTAGGTAAATCCTGCTGTAGAGGCATATGAAGGGAAGTGAAGATATGGTTGGGTAGAATTGTGGCATGCAACACTGAACAGAGAAACTAAGTGGTGCTGCAACTCATACGACATTTCCGGGAAGTTATGTGAGACCACCACAGTGCTCAGAGCAGTTTAGGAGAGTCAGAGTACAAACACTGCTTAAAGCTCCTTTAACTATGGCCTCAATATTGTGCCTCTGAAAGGTACAGACCCAACCTACCACTTAACAGCAGATTGTACTACTGCAGTGTTTTGCAGGCTGGTTTGTTCTGTCCAAACCATGGAAGTCAACTATGCTCTTCATAAACCAAATCAGACAACAACAAAACAGCAGCACAAGCATTTGCTGATACAAATGTCCTCCTCCTTGAGGACAGAGCCCCAGTTTGGGAACAGCTGACCCTGGCGATGTTCCTGACTGCAACAGGAGATAGCTTAAAAGCAGCAAAAAAATGCTTGTCTTTAAGGTGGGAACTGCATCTCAAGGAACAAAAAGGGAAACACTGCTATGCCACTTCAGTGGCTCTCTGCTAAAGTACCTCCATCTGAGATACACCATTTGGAGGTGATTACTCCATCTTAGAAAAGCAAAGGAAGAAAAGGTAAAATAAGGCTGTATGCAGTGCAGGATCTAGGAGTGCTTCCCAAATCTAAGTGGGTGACCTGGCAGCTTCTTGACTGAATCCCTCCTACCTACTCTGAGATCAGGTTTGTGCAGAAAGGCTGGAGGGGAGCTGCAGCTCCTGCAGGTTACCTGCTCAGCACAATTGAGAGAACTGGACATCTGTGTGCCCACCAGACTACGACTGCCCTGCAGTGCACCTGCAGTCCTTAGATAACTCCTGTGTGCAGAGCATCCGTCACAGGAGAAACTAAACAGATGATAACTCTTAAGTCTGGAAAAGAGATGACAGGAAGGAAGTGGGAGGAATGACACAAATCTATGCCTCAAATGGCAAGAGTAGATAAATAGGGAGTGAATATTCCCCATTCCTCATCATCCAAAAAACATAGGGCACCCAATGCAATTATGCGATAGCAGGCTTAAAATTAACAAGAGAATATATGTTTCATACAACCCATCCTTAAGAAGTCTATATGTACAAAAAAGCTCAAAGAACAAAAAAGCTCAAAGACAGGGTAATGGACAGCGGTTTGCTACAAAATGCAAAAGTCCAGGTACTGCTTCTTACTGAGGATATCCCTAGGTCAGCTCTTGCCAAACACAGCATGGCTATGCTGGTGAAAGGACCACTCTCTACCTAACCTATTTCTAAGACTTTTCTTCCACGTGTTTGTTTCTGGCCATTGCTGGAGGCAGAACCTGGATAAATGGACCTGCAACATGATTCACTACAGCCATGCATTAGAGTACTTACACAGACATTGTATGTTTGCCATTTTTTTTACTGCATATACAGTGTTGCACATTCATATGATGTGCACCTTTATATGTTACCAGATATATTACAATATGAAAATATATACTGCTGCAGATTTCTCTAATTACTCTTCCTACTAAAAGTGTTATCCTTGTGATTTACAAAGAAAAATTACTGCAGCATGAATTACTTTGTGTTTAAGGAAGAGGTGGAATGATGGGAATTGAAATATTTATGGATAGCCTGAAAGAGGATCAAGACCTGTCCAACCAGGGTGAAACTTGCAGACAAAAGCTGTGATCAAAAGCCAGTCAAGTGTACATTGTGGAGGTGGATTAGGTGGTGATATTGTGAAGGGGTTACCTTTGAGGGGGGTACCTCTCTGCTAAACTTGACATAGGTTGATGGGAATGCTCAGAGGCTTTGAGGCAGAGTTGTCTGTTTTCTACCCTGGCATCTGGTACCTGAAACTGCAGAGGCAGAGAACTGGCGAAATATAAAGTCAGTATAGATGTGTTTATGTACACACATTACACAGTCCCCTTCTGATTGATGCTGGAGTAGCATCATAGGATTGTATACACTTCTGCGCTACAGCTCAAAGAATTAGGTAGTAACAAATCAATCTGCAGATCATTTTTCTTTTTGTGTGTGCCAGGCTCCTGGCCAGTAAGCCAAGTCAAGAAATGAGCAATCAGGCCTGGAGTTACAGGGAAGCAACCGTTCTGAGAACTATTCACAGATGCTGATGAAAGAAAAAAAAAATTCGGATTAAGACCAAGGTTTGAACAGACTGTGCCTGTCAACAAAAAGACTCTTAGCCATCAGTGGGAATTAAGTCAGCCTATACTGCCAGAAGGAGCCAGTTTTAGGCTTATGCTGCATCTGCAGATATTACTTCAGCAGAACATTTACTCCTCTATAAAGTTTTTTACAAGCCTCCTCCTCCATTTTTTTGCCTTCTTGTCCATCTGAGAGTCACTGATCTTTCTGAAACTATGAGCTACTTATCAAAATTTCTATTTAGCCTGAAGTCGCAAGACACCACATTCCTCTGTGGGCCAAGGTAAGCTCCAAGACTGTCTCAGAGATGGGAGATAACAATAACCTCAAGGGCTCTCACCAGTCTGTTATGGGATGGGGTGTGAATGAGCATGCAGCTGTGACACATGGTGCTTCAGCAGTATCAGCCTTAGCAACTACCGCTGTCTCATTTCCTCTAACACTGGGGGATTCAGGTGAGATATGCTTGGCTTAAGACCCCCACCTGCACTTTTCAAGAGCTGGGCATAGTACAATATCTACAGCTGTGTGACTTCTTCCCCAGCACAGCCCCACTGTAAGGATTCCAATGACAAAACCACAGCAGACATCCTAAAATTAATACAATGCAACCATCATTGTATTGTCAGGTTGGGATCAACATGTTACATGTTGGCAAATACAATTTAAAGGGTCACTCATTCCCTTCCCCTTTCCCAGCTGTTCAGTTCCCCACTTCCACAAAATAAAAGTTATTCCCTCCATCCCCTTTGCTCCAGTTCCACTTTTTTTGTTGATGGTCTGTAAATCATATCTGTGAAATGATCCATCTTAAAGTTCTGCTAAACAAACAAACAAACAAAAAATCAAGCAGAACTCTCTGTTTTTCTTTAGGTGCATTGCTCTTGGATGGAAAATAGCCACAAAATAACAGACCTGATAAAACCTGGACTATGTTGCTCTCTTCCACATGAAGAGGTTGGACATGGTGTTCTTTGAGACCAAAAAAGTAATTTATAGGTGCAGCCTAAAACCCACCTCTTTTACATGTTGCCTGTTTCGGCTCAGACCCCTGCCTGGGACAAGGACTCTCTCTGATTCCATGTTTGTAGAGGAGAACTTACCCCACGCACAGGTTTTTTCTTAGGAGTTAATCCCAAGACATGATCCTGAAGAGCATGATAGAATATTAGCTAAAGTTGAGCCGGAGTTCTATATTTGGACTGAATGTAGATTATAACAAAGAGCTTTTTTGAAGAGTTACGGTCAGTGCCTCCTCTTCTCGACTGATTGTATTACCACAGCCATACACATTGCATCTCCTCTGGTTTCAGTATAGTGGCAGCTGTTTATATATTCATTGCAAATTTGGCTTCCTGTATTTTGATTTTGCAATGTCATGAGTCCTACTGCAATTCCTTGCACCATGTTCCTCTTAGAAAGTCCACTAGAAAAAAGAGTAGTTCCCTAACATCTTATTAGGCTTTGCAGGCAACAGTACATTATGAACTTTTGTTGGTTAAAAGTAGCTAAGAAAGGATTTATCATCAGGGCAGGCATTTTACAGAAGCTCACTTAGCTTTGAAAAGAATGTCAGCAAATTCCATATTAAAATGGTTCAAGACTTTTAGATTATTTTTGAAAGCATGGTTTCAGTTTGTAGCTTCTTTCAATACAGAATGAGCACATTGATAGGGTTTTGTCAGCTGCATCCTGCTGTGAGATTCCATCTCAGTTTACAAGAAGCATGAGAAAGAACATGCTAAATACAAGTTGAAATCATTTTGCTCTGAAGTGTGATCATTAAAGTGCAGCTGTTTGTCATGTGTGTTCAGGACAGTTCAAGGGCTAGCAAGAGAGGAAGAAATGATCTAACATCTGCACTTGTAGAGACAGCCTGCTACAGTATAAAAAAATATTTGCATGATTTTAATGTTTGTTACTATTTCCATAAAACATGTTAACCAGGACATGAGTAAACGACAAATGTATTGATCTGGCTTTGCTTCATTTATTTCTTGCTTAACTTAGGCCGTCTATGTCAGTGTGACAAAGACAGTTGTCAGAAGGTAGAAAGAAACTCCTTGTGCAGGTAATAGCATTTCTAAACAGTAAAAGCCTAATTCTCCATTTCACATACAGTTTCATGACCTTACAGACCATTTCAGAACCAGCACTCATGGGTTTTCTACAGTAAAGGATAAGAGAGAGTAAAGAAAATTGGTGAGCCAATTTTAAGTCAGCCCTCCTACAGTGGCACGACTTTTGAACTGTAGTCAAATATCATCTTCCCACTTAATCTGTGCCGATTTCTACTGCCTCAGTTTTGTGAACTGAAATAGTCCTGAAATAGTTACTGACATAATTTCTCAGCATTACAATAGGAGACTATGGCATACAGATTAAACAGAACCTCTTTGCAATGGCATCCTGAAGCTCTTCAAACTGTATTCAGAATTCACTTTTTTTGCAAATTCCTAAACATATGTATTCTCAAAAGCAGACGCCCCAGAAGAATTCACTGTAGCCTCTGCATCTTCTTTCAACAGCATGAAAACACTTATTTCTTGTTAGGAATCTGTTCCTGTTCCCAACACATAAGAGACATACAACTAATTATATTCATTTTTGTTTCAGTTACTCCTTAACACAGAAACACTTTCTATGATCCAGACTGCTGGATTTTAGAGTTTAGTACAATCTAAAGCTACTTCTGATAAAAGAATCTCCACCAGAATGAAAAGATATCTAGGTAATATTAGAAAAGAAAAAAATTAGGGACCATCAATGACTACACTGATGACAGCTTATTGATTCAGACAGCTAATATGCTGATAAGAAATCTACAAGCACAACTTTACTTAAAATGCTATAGGAAGCATTGTCAAGTAATAAATCCAACTTACCTGCGAAGAGCTTCTGTGGTAAGCTGAGTAGTGAAGTGGTCCAGAAATAGCAGTATCATGTGGTAAGGATGGATACTGACTCTGCATTGGATGGGGATGCTGGTTGCTATAGCTACCATAGTTGTAACTTCCTGTGTATCTAAAATCCAATTAAAAACACTACTTAGTATGCATAATAACTGTATTGCCACTAATAATTCTATAACTTTTGAGACATACAGTTGCACTTTTTTGCATAGGAGAATGATATTTTAAATAACCTTTAAAAAAAGGTATTTCCCATCTCATCTGGGAAGCAGATGCCACTTAGTGAAATGATGTGTTCAGCACAACAACAGAGAGACTCAGCATGTTTCTCTGACTAGTTTTAAATTGCAGACTCATTTGTGCACTTTCCAAGGAGAAAGTGTCTTTCCCTTTTATTTTATTGCCATGTTCCTAGTAAATTGCTATACAGGCTGTGGAAGTATGCTAAGATTTGACTTAAACTACACTGTGGAGTTCAGGTATCTCCTTGCACTGGGGTCAAATGTTCCTTTTATTAGGAGAGAGAAATATGTATTAATTTGCATCTGAAACATACAACATAAAGCTTTAGCACAGCTGACTCAAGAATAGAGTGGGATTTGAGGTTGGAGAACCTCCCTACTTTCTTTTTTTATCCCACCCCCTTGCCTAGGGACAGCCAGGGGTAAAGAAGGGAGCAGTTTCCTTAGTATAAGAAACTGCAGGATGAGTGTTTGTTGGCCACCATTATCTGGGCCATTCACTAGTAGAAGATGCATGCCACTTTTTGCAACCTCCCCATCTTTGCGTAGCCATGTGAACATTTGATGCTAATTCAGCACAGAAGTTTAAAGGCTCTTAAAATATATGCTATTGAAATGAAACACAAACCATGACAAATAAAACAAACAGGATAACCAATTCATTGTGAGAAAGGGAAGACAGTTATTTGTACAGACTTTTTCTGGAAAGTTCAATGTCATTTTTACACTGGGTAGAGTTTAAACTTCTACTATTCTTTTGATTTTATGATGATATTCTAGAGACACCATGTCATGCCTTACACCAGCCAAACCAGCAGCTTCAAAATGAGAGCAGAGATCCCGCTCCAAAAACATTTTCAGGACATAAGGCCCTATGTCCATCTTCATTGTTCAACACTGAGTTCTCATTCTTACATTCACTTGTGCTCAGCTGTAAATACGAGTGGTTTCCATAATCTACCTCAGACAAGCTGGTGTTCACAATAGATAGTATCTCTGTGGAGAGTAAGGGAGAGAGGAATGGCTGTGTCATGGAGCTGTTTCACACTGTGGTAGGCAGACATCTTGTGTTTTAATTCCTTCAACACAATAGACTGGTAAGCAAGATCTGCATAAGCCTGGCATGTTGACGCGGAAGTCACGGACACTGCACACAATCAATGTGATCAAGCAGATGCCACTTTATTGCCCTAATAGCTCAGTTTATATACTCATTTTGGTTCCCGATCACGCATAAGCTGATTAAAGATTGGTTAGCATGTGCTGTCCACGCGCCTAAAGCAATAGTTTGATTGGATAAGACTTTCTGATCACGCGAATGATTCCCCCCGCCTGTACCCTGTTCTGTGTCCTCCTTTCCGTCACGTAGGCCCAACTTTGTCCTGCTTTTTTGTGCTTGCTCCATCAAAATTGTAACAACAATTATCCTTAACAAAGCGTCCTTGAGGCCAGCTGCTTGCAAAGCATCCTTGAGGCCTGCTGCCTACAAAGCGTCTTTGAGGCCTGTTGCCTGCAAAGCGTCCTTGGTTCACAAGTTAATCAGGTCCATCGTGCCTGGATTGTTCACTATGTGTCCATTACTTTCCAAGTATCCCACACCTGGCATTTCACGGTGCAGCCTTCTCTGCTTGAAGAAGATGCTGGCCTATCTAGTCCCTCCTGTAGTCCTGGGTGCCCTTGGACTCCCAAACAAAGCCAAGTCCTGTAAGGTGGTGTTTGCACTTCATGCTTTCTCTAGTCATTAAGGATGCTATGTCCTAGTCTGGAAGCTATTGATCCTGTCTCCTTCATTCAGACACTCATCACTTTTGGCTAAAATATTTAATTCACTTGAGCATGGAGTTATAAAGTTTCTTATCCTAATCTTCATTGTGTACTTTTGGTCCAGGAAGCTTCCTCTGTCTCTCTTCAACTTCAGGAGAGAGAGCACTGAGGACATGAGAAGGAGATGGCCATGCTCTTTCGAGGCTAATATTTTCCTGCCTATCTGAAAGTGCTTGGCTGAGGAACCCTACATCTCTCTAAGAAGAAAGCGTACCTGAAAAATCCAATAAAAATGTCTTCTGCCAAGTACCATATCTTACATTGACTGCTGAACCACATCTATAGTCATTGAGTAGTGGGGACAATACATAGATGGCATGTCTTTGGGGAGGTCCAGCTGGGAACTGGCAGTTACGCTGGAGTGTAGCAGCTACGATTCAGAAAGAATGGTCAGTTGATAGTACAGACAATAATGCAAAGTCCTGCATCTGCAACGTCATAACTCCTGCAGCGGTACAGGTTGGAGCCACTTGGAGAGAAAGCAGCTTTGCTGAAAATTGCTTGCAAGTTCTGGTGGACAAAAAGCTGAACATGAGCCACCAGCATGCCCTTGCAATGAAGATGACCAGCAACATACTGGGCTGTATTAGCAGGAGTATGGACAGCAGGCCTACAGAACTGATTATTCTTCTCTATTTGGCACTTGGAAGACCACACCTGGAGTACTATGTCCTGTTTTTGGCTCTCTACTATAAAAATGACATTGACATACCTGAGCGAGTCTAGTGGAGGGCCATTAAGACAGAGAGGGGACTGAAGTGCATGGCTTACAGAAGAGAACTGAGTTTGTCCAGCCTTAAGAGGAGAGGCAAAGGGATGATCTACAACTATCTAACAGGAGGGTGTAGACCAGGTAGAGCTGAATTCTTCTCAGAGGTGCACAGTAACAGAGTGAGGGGCAACGACACAAGTTGGAACAAGGGAAATTCCAAGTATATATAAGGATATTTTCTTCTATTAATACCACAGATCTTCCTGAGACCCCACACGTGGAGAGTACCATTGTGGATTTAGAAGAATATTTACTGGAGTGAGCTAGAGTAGATTATGGACCTTGTGCTCTTCTCCAGTTTCACAAATCTGTGCTAGTGTTGCTTGCTATAAGGCTTGTTTTAATAATGGGGAACAGATCATGTAGCCCTTTCTTCATTTCTGGTAACATGCATTTGGCCTTAATCAATTTTTATTTTAGAGGGAGCAGTTTTTACTATTTAACTTACATTTTATTTTCTATAACTGGCCAGAAGCACAAATAAAGTATTTGTACAAATCAATCCAACAGTCTATATTTCAGTCTATAACAGTCTATATCCAATTCTCTCTTGGGAACTACTAGGGCTTTACATTGTTCCAAGGCTTCAGTTCTTAAATGTCTTTACATTGTGGAACATTGTGGTATAAAGCGCTCTGATCTTTTAGGTATTCTCTTTCTATCTCAAGATGGTTTGGAGCCTTTATATTTCACAGAGGATCATCTTTAGTGTGCAAGATTGGTAGGAACCCCAGCAGAGCTGCTGTTAGGAAACTTTCAGGTATGCTGGGTGGCTAAGAGTCTGCATTTGGTGGGAAATGCAGCAGGGGAATGGCTCGTGGCCTGCATACTGCTTATACTCTCTGCCAGGCCCTCTGCATGGGAGTGAGGGTCAGTCTCTGCAGCTACAGCCGCTGCTCACTCCCTTTGTTGCTTCTTCAGAAACCTGGAAATCTTAGTGCAGACTTTGATCTTCTCTCTTTCTTTTTTTCCAGGGCAGCCATCTGTTTGAATCTTGCATACAAGGTCTCTTATTTTTTCTTTTCCTCTCTGAAGATATGGTTCTTTAATGCTTTTAAACAAGCTCTGTCTTTAATCTGTGACTGCAACTTCCATAAAAACTACGTAATGCGTCTTGCGCTTCAAAACATCATGGGTGAGGTCAGTAGATTTCCCTGCAGACATTTCTTCAGGAATATGTCTCCATAGCCTGTCACATTAGACTCCAATCATATAAAAACTGAAATACCAATATATTGATTTTGCTGTAGAGCCAAAATAAGTACAAATTGTAATGAATCAAAACAATTTTAACAGTACTATATAGAGGGCAAATGAGATCAGGAAATCTTTGTGACAGAAGCCATATAAATGCAGATTAACAGAGGCCCTAACCCTATAAGCTTACAAAGTCAATTCCAGACAAGAAGGCAGGTGTCACTGAAATGTTTAGAAGCGTCACCAAAATGTTTCTATCCATGTGTCACACACAAAACCAAATGGCAAAAGAAGTCAGATTATAGAATTCTTTATTGCTTTTCAGAAAAGTTGATTCACCTAGATTAAAAAGTTTCCTCAAATCACCTACCAGAGGCAAGAGGTTCCTTTAGGAACAATGAATTTTCACATATATACAAATATAGATATTATATATACGCTGCCTTACTATGGTCTGTTCCAATTCTTGCATCCTGTTAGCTCCTGAACCTCCCTGCTGCCCTATTTGTGCCTCCACCAAGCAATCATACTGCTGCATAGGAGAGATGTTCCATATCTCCATA
This sequence comes from Harpia harpyja, assembly GCF_026419915.1. NCBI lineage: Eukaryota > Metazoa > Chordata > Aves > Accipitriformes > Accipitridae > Harpia > Harpia harpyja. Next base: position 24,794,615 of record NC_068945.1, on the reverse strand, counting down.
TTCAGGTTTTACCAGTAAGGGCTTAGCAGTGACATTCAAACAGAAGTCCAAACCTAACCACATCCAAGAGGGAAGGAGATGCAGGGTTCAAATTAATCTACTGTAACCCTTCCAAACAGTATACAGTCTTCCACACTCAGAAAGCACTTCTGCAAGGTTAGTGAGTATGCAGGGAGACTGAGGAAATCAGTAAAGTCTTTTGAACCTCTTGCATGTCAGCATCTGAGTATTCGCTAATCTTGCTATGTGCCTGGCCCTTCTCCATCGATTATTTTGTGATTGTTTTTTTCTAGTTATGGATATCTATGAGTTATACACTCACTCAAATGAGGATGGCACAGAAGAACAACACTGAGGTTGGAAGGGACCTATGGAGATTGTCTAGTCTAACCTCCCTGCTCAAAGCAGGGTCTGCTAGAGCATGCTGCCCAGGATCGTGTCCAGATGGGGTTTGTGTATCAGCAAGGATGGAGACTCCGTAGCCCTTCTGGGCAACCTATTCCAGTATTTGATCACACTTACAGTAAAACAAGTTTTTTGTTTATGTTTAAACAGATTTTCTTGTATTTGTATTTGTGCCCATTGCCTCTTGTCCTGTCACTAAACACCACTGAGAAGAATCTGGCTCCATCTTCTTTACATCCTCCACCAGGTATTTACACACATTGATAAGACCCTCCCTAAGCCTTCTCTCCCTGGTGATAAACAATCCTAGTGCTCTCAGCCCCTCTTTGTATGATAGATGCTCCAGTCCTGTAATCATCTAAGTGGCCCTTTTCTGGACTTACTCCAGTATGCCTGTGTCTGTCTTGTACTGGGGAGCACAGAACTGGATCCAGTGCTCCAGATGTGGTGCTGAGCAGAGGAGAAGGATCACCCCTCCTGAGACATGGTATAGTAGGGTCGTTCTTTGGGCACATCTAGCCTTTGGGATAGAACATGGCACAGGAAAACAGGGATCAGAGGAGAAATCTACTTTTATAAAATATTCTCCAAGCCTACTGTGTTTTTAAATAGAGTTAAATGAGATTATAAAACTGAGACATAAAATAATCATACAACAATAACAACAGCCAAAGAATAATGATACCAGCATCTTTGCAATACAGACTTACTACGTCAAGAAACAGATTTCACTGCATTTCCAAAAAAACCCCTAAGCATAAGTTAATACAAAACCCATAAAAAACCCCCAAGACACTGAGAAGTGACTTACCCATGTTCTTCTCTGTGGGGATAAACAGGTATCCTGTGTGTGACAGATGATGATGGTACATGTGGACTTCTCATGCAGGGCAGCTGTTGGGAATTTTCAGCAGGTGACCCAGCAGCTGTTGTCACAGTGTAGGTGAGCGACCATGTATAGGATTGCATAGCTCCTGCAGACAAACAAGCAGTAAAGGAATACAGCTAACATGGGCTGTCATTCATAAAGGTGTTATGCTTTGAGATGGTTACAGGAAAGCAACCTAATAGGCACTGATAATGGAAACAGCATCAACCAAAGTGAACAAAACAGTTATGTCTGAGGCATAAATAAAAATACAAATAGGTCAGCAGGAGTGTGCAAAGATCCAGAGGTAAGAGAGGTATCTGGAATAGCTCAGACCGTGAACTTTCAGTGTGGTATTGTAATTTGAGGCTATCATTTTTTCAGAAAAACTAGGATAGGACTTAGAAATGGAGCAAGACCAGTGCTAATATTTCTCAGGCATGATGTGCTAAACCCTGAGGTCTCTCTCACATGGAGTGGGCTGCTGGCCTCTTTAGCTCTGAGGCTGATCAGGCCTGGACTGAGGCAGGAAGTATGATCAGAACAATGAAGGATTAGAAAAAGATGGATGTTTGTTCCACGAATAAATTTCTTGAATCCTTTTGTAGTTTGTATCTCTTCCACCCAACTAGGTACCAGCCTTTGTAGTGGCAATACAGTGGTAGATCTCCAAATTATAACAACTACATAGACAGAAATAGCCTAGCCGTTTTCTTCCTGCAAATAATGTTTCTTTCTTCTTTCAAGGCGGCAGGGACTGGACTTAATTTGTTTTTTCATGTAGAGCATTTGTGGGAAGAGCAAAGCAAAGAAGTGGGTTTTCCATTTTGCTTGGAAGGTGCTGAGTTTTTTAATCATCCTGATCCCTTCCAGGCAGGAACTCCAGATTCATGAGCCAGCTGCTGAGAAACCTTTGTCCTTTGCACACACCCCTTTCACTCAGGAGGCTGACAGATCCATTGTTCCAGTATAACATAGCTCTTGCTGGAGGTCATGACCATACTGGCTGAGATTACCCTGCAAATGAGGACCAGAACACTGAATTTAACCCAATGCGAACACTAGTTTGGGGGGCTCTGGGCACTCTTGACTCTTTTTCAGTAGCTAAAAGGAATTGCAGGAGGTGACTCATTTTTTTCAGTGTGGATTCTAGGACTTCCTGCAGTATGAAAGGGCCTAATTCAAAGAGGGAAGTGATTGTATTACCAGGTCTGTGTCCACTCCATGGCTCTGGGGAGTGAAAAGCCTGTCGTCTCAGATGTGCGTAATTTTCTTCAGGTGTGTGTGTGATTTTATTTGGCAAAATGAGACAAATAATTTTTTGAAATGGGAAATGCTTAATTCTGGGTGTGAACCAAGGCATTCTGAGCTTCAGGAGGTAACTCCAGCTTGAAACACTCCAGCGGGGTGTCATTTGGTGCTTTAACGGTAAAGACAACCTTGGATGTGTTACGACCAAGGATATTTGCGCTAGGCCTGTTTTCATATGCCTGCATTTTCTGTCACCAACTCTTGAATTTTCAGTCTTTCGTGTCCTCCCATTAAAGAGGACCATCGAGATCCCCGAGGGCAAAGAGGAGGCACATACATTTGAGCTAGCACATCAGTGCTGCTGTGGCTATGAGCAGTCATGGTTCCTTGAGTTGAGGAAAAGTGTTTAAGGAATCCTACCTTCACTAGAAAATACAGTTTATGTGGAAGGGGCCAAAACTATTCATGCGGTCACCAAAGAGCTTCATGTGAAAACAAGAGAAAAACTGTTTTGAAAATATCAACAACTTGTCTGCAGAGTATTATGGTGAAACGTTTCAATTTCAAAAGGTCAACATAGTTTCCTAGTGTTATTTTTCAAAACAGGCCTAAATTCAAAAGGCAAAAACAAAGGGAAAAGAAGGACAACAGAGATGGTGAAAAAACCCAGATAGTTATTTTTAGGTAACATTACTGGTTTTTTTTCCACTTTTTCGCTTTTTAAATTCACCATAAAACAAAAGTTTTACTTTGACCTGATTTTTATTTTTTCTAAGAAAAAAATCCACCATTTGTCCTGGTTTCAGCTGGGATAGAGTTAATTTTCTTTCTAGTAGGTGGTATAGTGTTATGTTTTGGGTTCAGTAGGAGAAGAATGTTGATAACACACTGATGTTTTCAGTTGTTGCTAAGTAGTGTTTAGACTAAGTCAAGGATTTTTCAGCTTCTCATGCCCAGCCAGCAAGAAGGCTGGAGGGGCACAAGGAGTTGGGAGGGGACACAGCCAGGACAGCTGACCCAAACTGGCCAAAGGGATATTCCATACCATGTGATGTCATGCCCAGTATATAAACTGGGGGGGAGTTGGCTTGGGGGGCAGATTGCTGCTTGGGAACTAACTGGGCATTGGTCGGCGAGTGGTGAACAATTGCATTGTGCATCACTTGTTTTGTATATTTTGATTCTTTTATTATTATTATTATTATTATTGTCATTGTCTTTTTATTATTGTTATTATTATTATTTTCTCCCTTTCTGTTCTATTAAACTGTTCTTATCTCAACCCACAAGTTTTACTTTTTTTCCCGATTCCCTCTCATCCCACCAGGTGGGAGTGAGTGAGTGGCTGCGTGATGCTTCGTTGCTGGCTGGGGCTAAACCACAACACCATTGAGCCAAAAATCGCATGACCTTCTTAGTTCTAACAAGAAGCAATAACAACAGGGTCAAAAGATCCTTTGCATTTTACCAAATATGGTTAATTTGACTGGCCCCAGCCATTGTGACAGCCTCCTTTTCTTTTTTTGAAAAATAGTAGGGATCTTATCTCAGTCTGATGAAAATGAGTCAGTCCAGGACAGCAAGTTGTTTCATGTGCTCCCTGCGGGAAGTCAGACTCCTTGGATGAGAAGATTTGGCCACTCCTGGCATTCAAGTCTAACTGGCAGCTACCTCAGTTCAATTTTAAAATAAATGTTTAGGGTGTAACATGCTTTGTGCCTGTCCAGACAACACAGAAACAAATACAGAGACTAGGTCTTGCAGTGGAAGAGTTGTGAATATCTTTGTTTAATTTTCCTAACCAAGAATTGTCCCCAGTACTACGGGAGAGTACTTCACACAGCTGCTCTAGGAAATACTCTCTTTCTTTTGGAGGTTATGATTTAGAAACAAATGTATGTTGGGTTTTACTCTGGATTTCCAGAGTGACAGAAAGCTGTTCAAATTATTTTTTTCAGGATGTTCTTGGGAATCTACAGTTGCCTCACTTCTCTTTGCCTCTGTGGAAGGGATGCCATTATTTTCAGTGACCTAGTCACAAAGACAGAGAGGAAGGATAGAAGACGACAACAGATTTGCAGATGTTTGTATGTATACATTGGGTCAGCTAGGATACTGCCAACATTGTGGTGGGTGGAAAAAGAGGAATGAGGTGGGTCTGAAAGTTTTTCCTAGTTAGCTTTTTAATACCCGCCTATGTCCCAGCCCTATATGATTAATTTCCTCAGCTGGCTGCAGAATTAACTCCAGGAGACGAAGTCTCTTTTAGATACGACTGAACCCAACTGAACTGCTTTCTGAAATAAGCAAAAACAATAGTGATTGAGCAACATTGTGCTCTGCTTTGTGTTCTGAACATGCAGGGTTTGATTAAAATAGGGAAGTTAATTTATTATCACTCCTTTTTCTTTTCTCTTTTAACAAAAAATTTGATTTTGAGGATACTAACCAAGAGGCCATCTGACCTGTAGGAGAGCCAAGTATAAATGGAACTATCAGTCCAACAACAGCCCTGTTGTCGTTGGTGCCATCATGTACACCAGTGCAGAAAGAAACAAAAGTTGCTTCACGATGCTGCATTTTGTATTTACTTTATGCTGAAGTAAATGACTGCCCAGGTACAAGCAAGACACTCGCAGCACTGTGTATCATGTCTGCTAGTAAGCAGTACTGTCAACCTCAAGCAATCAGAAATCTGGAGTCAGACCCCCATTCTGCACCCACACAACGAAGAGATTATCTTAACTTTCAGCTTTAGAAAAAATACAAGCCCTTCCATTTGGAAGGGGAGAATTGCCTTTTGAAATTGGAAACTTTGACTTTTATACTCTGTAGCTATGAGAATTAAACTCTGTTGAACAAGAGCTGATGTTCTCACATATTCATGTGAGTCCAGGAGCTGAAGCTTTAAGAAAAAAACAGAGATTTGTTGTCCTCACACGCACAAATATAAGAGGTGGTAGCTCTGTGCAAGTATCTCCTGTGCCAGATTCCCAGAACATTAATACCTAGCCCAGACTTGGAAGACCAGTGACCTTCAATGACCCTTGCTGACCTGAGGAATTGTGTCACACACACATTTCTTGAAACTAAACAGTAAACTGCATAGATTAGTTTACTAACATATTTGGAACTATTTACAATTCAAAGTTCACTTCAGGTTGTCTAAAAACCATTGCATTGGCAAATGAGTAATCACAGCTTTAAGAGGGGCTTTAAGAGAGAATAGCATAGTCAGCCATATAGCTATCACTTTTATTACAATATTGTTGCAGTTTGAACAATCATTAATCTGGCCTTTGTGATTTAGAAAGGATAGAGGCTAATTATCCTTTTAAATGTCTAGTAACTTAACAAAAAGTTTTAAATAAAATGTTAGCTGAGCCATGCCAGATGTTCTACCACAGAATGCTATATGCAGAATTTACCTTTCTTTTGCTCGGTATCATGTTTAATCAGTTTAATTTGCTGGTTTTGTGCTGACCACTGACTCAAGGCAAAAAGGTTAAAATGCAAGTTTAATAGTTAACTTTTATTGCTAATGCCACAAGCAGGAAAGAGTTAATGATGCCTTAAACTGGGGAACTGAGAGCTAGTAGTAACCAATGGAACTAGCTCTCAAGATTTGCAAAGCATTTGCAGAGTTTTACATTTACCTCATAAAAGACACATAAGAGAATCAATAGAGTGTACTTTAAATATATCTCTCCAGAACAGAGGTTCCTGTTCCAAAATATTCTATATATTAATGCCACAAATCTGTATATGGAATAGTTTGATTATATGTAATACATCTTCAGCACTCCTATTTTAAAGTATAGCAATTTCCTATAGCTGAAACATGGTTGTTATTTTATATTACTTCATGTCAATGAACCCTGCATTCCATGGTGTAATGGCTAGCAAACTAAAAAGGTGATCAGTTCATCTGCATGATGAACATGGGAAATGGAGGTATTACTAATTGCCCAAATTAAGACCAGGAAATAGCGACATATTTAATCTTAACAAGACCACTACTTGCATTGACAAATTTGGCTTGTGCTAGGCAAAAATGATTTTCACGCTTGCAAAAGTGAGACTGCACCAGACTGTAAGAATAAAATCCAATTCAACAAACCAAAAGTTTTTAAAACAACCTAAAAAGGAAAAGCTGGAAAGAACAGAGAGCTTAAATAATCAGAAATAGCTTTCTTTCCTAAGAAGTTCTGCTATGGGAACAACTACGTCAAGTTCTACTGCCTGTACTGTAGGAGCAGGTCCTTCAACCATTGTTCCCAAGTGATCCTGCTTCTGGCTTGACACTTCAAACTAGCTGACCTTGGCCTTACCAGGACATAAAAAATTAGAGAGTGAGAGAATAAAACAGACTATAATAAGATAATAAACAACATGAAAACAAGAAGGAATTGCGTTTGTAATGTTTGTGTGAGTCTGTTCCCTTGCATTACTGGTGGGATTCAGGAGGGATATGTAAGATCCGTGCAATTCCCAGGCCTGCCCAGATCTGTGCCTAAGTCAAGTACCTAAGTCAAGTAAGCTGAAGGTGGAAGCCCACATAGCTGACAAATAGGCTATTATATAAACATGGAATAAGCTTTGGGTTAGTAGTTATGATAGTCACATAGAGTTACAGTCTCTGCAGCCTAAACACAAGTCCATCAAAGCTCCATTCCTGTCAATGCCACTGGACAGCACACAGTTCCCTGCTTTTCAGTCTTTTACTTCTGGGTACAGTTCTGCACCATACTAAGTTCTGGTTATAACATCACAACGATCCCACTGGGCCACAAGGTCTACAGAGCAAGTTACCCACAAAATCAGCGATTCCAGACCCAAACATATACACCACCTCCAGTGTTGTCTGATCCAAAGCAGAGTGCTTACCTGCCATGTCTAGGAATCATGTGTCACTTTTCTAACTGTTCTGGGGGTAATACCATTCTATTTCCCTCTTAAATATGGTATAGTCTCCAACAGTGAGAAAACCTTATGTTTCGATGTAGGGACAAATGTTCTTAAATCTCTTTCCACCACAACTATGCACTGTGCTTCCCTGTGGCGCCTTTGAAAACATCAAAAACCTTTGTCAGAAAGATTTATTAGTCCTTTAGCCACTGCCAAATTCTCCAGTGTGGTAAATCATCACTTTCTGACATTCTTTCATGAAGATTTTGTAACTTTTCTAGTATGTCACAAAAGTGATAGTTTCCACATTCTGATTATACACCCATTTCACTGAGGAGCAGCAAAGCTGGAATTTCACTGCCTGGAATGCCTTCTGAAATTCATTCACATTTCTGCCTTTTTTTTTCCCCATAAGTTAAGAAAACACTGTCTTTTGATCATACAGACAATCCTGCCCACATCCAAAAGGTAATGAGTGAGTTTTATGTTAGAACACAGAGGATGGTTACCCATTTATACAGAACAAACAAGAAGCCAGTTTTGTGCTTAGTGTTTTCTGACAATCCTGCCCACAAGTTGAATACGTTTAAGCACAATTTTTTTCATCTGTGGGCCCACCAGTATACAACAACCTCATGAGTTGCCATAATAGAGTATGCAACTGAAAATAGGCTTCAGACATGTAATTCCTAGTCTCTAACATTAAAAGATGAAAGTTACCAATGAAGTGTAAAACATTCCCAAGAGAAACTTGTGCAGCTATTTAAACATATTTGGGTCTCAATATATTGAAAGATACCACCACTAGTGGTTCAGTATTTTGAAAACCTCACTAAACCTTAAAATATCTGGCACATTTCCTTGAACTATATAAAATTTTTCATAGAGACTGATTGCTCTTAAAGTCATTGAAGATGCTCAAATGTGCTATTCATAAATAATTCTTTTGAGGCATTGCTAGAAATATGAAAAATTGGATTGATTTTTAAAAGCATTTAGAAATAAAGTGACAGGTCTGCTCTTCTGAAGGCCTCAGCTACTGAACAGATACTGGTATGCTGAGGTCTGGGATCTCCTGTTAGGCCTTTGGACTCCAAATGTCAGATCTTTATCCTGTTAGATTGCACATCATGTTTGGATACAGTGTGAAGGCATAACTGATACTTTAAACAGATTTCTGTTTGGGAAGGCTTCTCAGCTCTTGAAAGACAGCATGTGGTGTTCTCAGGCTCAATTTCAGGTGACTAAGTGCAAAAGTCATCTTCAAGCAGATCCAGCTGCTATAAGCCTACTTACCTGTTGTAGCTGCTATGACACCATACTCTGGGGACTGATTGCTGACAGGAGAGGGGGCAGAGGGCACTTCCACTGAGGTGGCAGATTTAGCTGGGGAGAACGGCACTGGGGAGGGAGTTGGAGGAGCTGGTTCACTCAGAATAATTTCTTCTCGTAGTTCTGCTGCAGGATGAGAGAGAGATCGTCATACATAGTTAAAGGTAGAGTCAAGGAACACTGAGAAACTAAAAAAATTAATGCAAGCAGTTAAATTCTGTAGGCTGTATTTCAAGAAATGCATTGCAGGAATCACAACTCTTTGAAAGAGTACTTCTATAACATTCAGCATTACAAGCTTCAGTGTACCTTCATAAGACCTCTTAAAGGAAAGTGCTATTTTTCCTGTTGTATAGATAGGAAACTCATGCACAGACAACTTAAGGTTTATATTCCTGTAATATATTATTAGATATCTAAAACTAGGAGTCCAGACTGAGTCAGGCACTCCTACTCACTCTAGAGACATTGGAAAGAAACAGGAATCTCCAGGGGTTTCCAGTGGCTTTTGGCCATGACCTTCTCTCTTCATGGCCTAAAGAGAATGACACTCTGGATAGTTCTAGCTGCTAAAGCTATGTGGAAAGTACACAGGGATAAGCAACTTGTTTGTCAAAAACCCAAGAGGCTATGGCAGGGCAATGAATTAAATCCAGGTCTTTCAACACATAGAAGATATTACCCTAATCACTGAAATGTTCTTCCCATAAATCTACAGGGTGACAACCTAAGCCAGAGCTAAAATGAAGAGTGGAACTTTCCAAAGGTGACAGAGGGGTTTAACTTGCCAAAATTAATGGGAGATGCAAGGAAGGTAGATCACTGAGGATCCCTCATTACAAGGGGCTGCCCTGAGCAGAGAGAATAAAGGCAATCTCTGTTCACTTCTGTTCTGGTGAGTCAGGGCAGAGTGAGTAGAGTAGGACTCGGAATCTACTTCTGTACAGGCACTTAGAACATAAGCGTACCAGAAAAGATAGCTTTGGTTTTTGTCTTTGCTCACTTCTCCTGTCTCTCCCTCATATTTAGACTGGTAAAATCCATTAATATCAGTGAACTTATTTAGTGTTAAACCAGGGTGAGAGAGAGAATCAAGACCAGATTCACTGAAATACAATGGTGGCTTAGACAGACTAACTGAGGTAAAAGACTCAGTAAAAAAATCTCTTACTGAAACACCAAGTGTGTGCTTAGGAATGGGGTTCAGACACCCAGAGTTACATCAGGCCAGGCAGGCCTCTTTCAGAATGTATTAACCAGGGACACCCCCGTCACAAATGACTTATTTCAAATCATGATGGAACTGAAAACCACTTTGCTCCTAGATAAGCCTCACTGGGTTAGATAACGATAGAGAAATGTCCTAACGTAGGAAATAGTGAATACAGTGGAACAAAACAACAAAAGGTGAATAAAAGAACACTCACCTGTGCTTCCTTCTCCTTTCATTGCCCTCATTAGCTCATTAGCTCTCTCCTGACAATGGAGTGATTCTAGCAGGTACAATACATAGTCATCGAACATCAAGTGAATAAGGTGAAAAGACCCTGGTAATAAAGTGAACAAACAAAAAAGCCATTGACTGTCTCAATACGCTCATTAAACCAATGATTATGGTATTCAACACAAACAGTACTGAGTAAGACTGCCTCCATATACTACTGTCACTGAAGTATCTCTCTTACTCAAGGTAAGAGAGGTCAAAGTAAAACTGGGGACTAGCAAACTGTTCATTCCTGGGTTTATACAGGCTTATACAATGAATTATTGTGGGTTTAGGGTGCAAGGAGGCTGCCTAGCTGAGAGATAGGACTTGATGGAGTTTTATTCTCCTACATTAGTACTGAACCATTTAGACCATTACACTAGAGTGGAATTGTTTCCTTTGATCTGAAGGACCAGGTATAAGTTTCTGTCAGAAATAGAATCCTGAATTGGTTGCCTTAGTGACAGGTCCTGGTGTGAGTTTTCTGAACTACCTGTGTCATTGGACAAAGAAATGAGAGAGTAATCAATAGGACGGTAGAAACAATCTTTCAAATCTCCTGATGGTATATCTCCAGCACATTGCGTGGACTGGATGAGACATCCATTAACTGCCAAGCATAGAGGCATTAGCAGCAGTTGTGGATGTCTTAAATGGAAAGACTTGTGCCAAAGATTTGCTCTGTCATACTTCTCCTACCGCATTATCTTTTCCTAATTATCAGTTTGAACCATATCAGCAGCATAACATTTGGCCTGTTTCTGTGCTTACCTCTGAAGATGTCATGAATACTATGTCTTAACTGCCATGACAGGAATGTGAAAAACTTAAGGGCTAAAGGACTTAAGGGAAGAGTATGGACAAAAGAAAATGTGGGGGATGGAGTCAAAAAATACTTTGAAAATTAATAGTAAAAGGAGATTATATGGATAGCTATCTGCCACAAATCCTTAAACAAGATTTGAGTACAGATGGAGAACTTGCTAATGTTGTTAGAAGGAAGGACTGGGTGATGCTATGGACTAGAGTAATGGAAATGAAATTTAATAGCACACTGTAAGAAATTCTGCCCTTAGAGATTTATATTATACTCTGATTTATATACCACCCCTATAGAAACAGAAGTATTAATATTATTGCACAACGCACTGGTGAAACCTCACTTAGAATATTGCATATAATTCTAGTCACCCATGTTCAAGAAAAATTAGTACAAGTTGAAACTGGTATGGAGAAGATTACCAGGAGGATGCAGGGAACGGATAATAGATTTTAAATGACTAAAAATACACGGCTGGCTTCATTTTGCAGAAAGGAAGTGAGTTGCTTCCCATAATTTATAAAGAAGGATAGATGTCAGGGATGGTGAAGAAATGTTTGCTCTAGAGCACTCATAGCCACAAAAATAGATGTGTAAGAAGAGAACATAGATGCATTTCAGAGGAAAATTAGAGGAGCAAAGCATCAGAGCCAAGACATTGTGTAGTGTCCTCCCGAAAGGAATAACATTCATCCGCATGGGAAGGACTGACAAGTATCAAGATGGAGTTTGGTCAGTTTATGCAATAGACTCCATGACACAGAGTACCTGTAATAGCTCCAGACAGGATTTGATCCTACAATGTCTGTTTGTTTGTTTGTTTTTTAAAAGCTCCTATGTTTATTTAGACTTGCATAGAATATTATAGCATGTTCATATAAGTCATTAAACAACTCTGGCAACTGCAAATGCAGTCAGGTTAAAATAATAGCCAGTGCAGCAGCTGGCTTAAACCAGAGAAAGATCACCAGCTGAGAGGGAAACAGAGATCAACTACTGCCAGACAAAAAAATTGCCTCATCTTGATGTGTTCCTTTCAAAATTCCATTACTACATTTTGAGGAAAAACATTTCCCTGGGAAAAAAATGCAACAAGTTTCAAATTCAATCAAATTTCATGATTGGTTTCTTCACAGGAAAGTTAGGTCTATCTTGGGATACTAGCTTTTACGACAGCAAAGCATAACTACCCCTACTCCAACTTCTCTACTCAAACATACTGTTGAAGGGCAGAAGAGGTGGTTTGAAAGACCCTATATCCTTATACAATTCTAGCTGGCAATTCAGCTTTCAAAGCAGCTCTGAGCACATTCTTTTTCTTTGTGACCTGGATGGTCTTTGTGTTTCATTCTCTCACTCCATGCCTGCATGGCTTCTGTCGTCACTGATACAAGCTGAGCACACACACTGGGAGGTGAACGTACGCCTTTGTGTTCTTGGGCAAGGCAGCACAGAAAAAGGACATACATGATTGCAACACCTTTGCTATGGGGAGGAAATCTGGCTGTTGGTGAACCTGAAGCAGTCAGTTTTTCATTTGTTTCACGTATCCATGCAAATCAATATGGTAACAAGCTTGCCCAGCCTTGCAAGGGTAAATAGCAGAGATCTTAACTACTGCAGAGAATCTGTTTTTAGAAATCTTTTGGGCTCAAAGTCTTAAATAAAGTTCTATTCAATTTAGCAGTACAATAAAGACAGCAAACCTGGCTGATCACCTTGTTACTGACCTAGGATTTCCCCACTGGAAAACTAGATTACCAAGAACCTCCACAAAATGCTCACTCTTCTTCTGACTGCAGTTTTTTAGTGGAAAGTTTCTATGGACTTTTGTGCAGTTACTACTGATAAGTATTTCCAAGTAAGAAAAACGGGCCTAAATACTGGCAAACTTCATGTGGTGGTATAAAGCTCAGGGTATTTAGTGTTCCCCATCAAACTCCTTATTCACCTTTAATTAAAAAAAATAAAATAAAATTAAGGAAAGTTGCTTGTAGTTTCATAAAAATATTTGGAAGTGCAAACACTAAACACTAAAATGCTAGCAAGCAAACAACAAAACCCCAAGATTTGCTATTTTTAAAATATGTCTTTGTTTTTGGGGGGTCTAATGTTTTATTTTGAAGGCTTGGGGTTGGCAATACTGAATGCAGCATTTAAAAACACTCCGGTGCCCTTGTCAGCCTTTTGAATTTCTCTCTTCCTCTCCTATTATTTCTCCCACTGTGTATTTTTAAACTCTGTATAGAGTTTTTGAGCCCAGAATTTGCGTGAAAGACACTAGACAAACAAGTTGTTGGTACTGAATGAATGCAATATTTTTACATTTTTAAATGAGTCAAATGAAATGTAAGCTATAGAGTGAAACCAATATCAGGGCACGCATTTCAGCTACACAGTGAATAGCTATTCAGCACAAAGTACAATAATTTATTCTGTGTTTGCAAGCTACTGTTTTTCACATGAAACTATTTGGTTTTCAAGTATATCTTTAAGTACTGAAATGCATCCAACTGTGGCTGGTAAACCATACACTTCTTTAGGAAGAGGTAAGAAGGCATTCAAGAGACTGTAGTTACAATAAGAAATAGCATTTGGCTCTAATTTTCAGGAGTTAACAGAAATCATGGCAATGATTACCCAGCTAATATACAGTAAGTATCAGCAGCTATTAACAGATACAGCCATGACGTGTAAGTAGCAAAACAACAGTGAGATTTCCAGATCTGCAGAAAATCATGGAGCTCCTATTACTAATTAGTTACTTTACAGACTGGATGCATTACCCAAACACTGCCACCAACTGTGCCTTTGATATGCATAGACAGGAAGGAGGGAGGGAGGGAAGGAGGCAGGCAGAGAGGAAAAGGGAGAGGGAGAGGAGCTTTTTTCTGCCAGGGATTGTTTCAACCTGCCCATGCCACCATGCTTAAAAGCTTTGCAGAATCAAATCTCCGTGCTAGCCAGTCCAGTGGCAGGTATTCCACCTTCCTCCAATCAGATTTCTGTGTCATATATTTCCAAGATAAAAATATACCATCCTGTATATAGTAAAGATTCCATCATTAACACATTATTTTACTTTAAAAAAAAATTACATTGAGAGCATCTGAGTATATATATTGCTTGAGGTGGAAAAAATAATTAAAAATCCATCCACTGAAACTGTTTCCAATGCAGTAAAAATGCAAAATGTTTTATCTAAGTCAAGAACAAAGCTATATAGATGTAAATATTTAGAATAGTAAATCAGTCTTTGTTTCTCTCCACAGAACTCACTTAAATATATACATTATTCTGAAAAGCTAGAAGGAACTGTGCAAGATTAAGTGCAGAAGAGTTTCTGCCATCTAGCTCTGAGCTGTTTACATTCAGGGGTTATTCTTTTGGAACTCGCTCAACTCTTAATTAATGAGCAATGCGTCAAATGGCCTTGCAGTGAAAGAGTAGCATCATCAATACAAATTACTATAAATTTGTGTCCGTGGCTAAATAACATTTGGGACATTTTGGGGGAAACAAGGGATAGCCCAGGCTTCTGCCTGATAGGATGAGAATATGTTTTTTGTATCAGTCTCCCCTTTGAAAACCTGAAGGCTCAGATCTCCTGCCTCCACTGGAGTTGCACCTGAACCAACACTTGTCACATCACCTCCCAGGAGACAACCCACCTAGCAGGCTGCAGACCACTGCAGCTCAACAAACGTTATGCGGTTTGTACAAAGTGAAACAGTTTCAACAGAAAAGATGAGAAAACCTTCCCGCAGGAGAAATCCTCTAGCCCTTTGGTTAGAGAACTTATTCTGGCAGTGATTAACACTGCTTCAAGACTGCTGAGGCAGGCAACTGTGGTCTAAGCACCAAAATGTGGCAGGTGCAAAAGAATTCTCTTTGATTTTACTTTTTTAAAAATAAAGATTTCTGAATTTGATGAAAATCCCAAACTATCTCAGCGTCACACTGAGCACGATAATGGTTTTTTTTTTTAACTCTTGCTTTGCTACCAAATTGAAAAGCAGTTGTTGATGCAGTTCTAATTATAACACCACATACCCATGAAAAACACATCAGCTAAGACCAGCACATTCTTTCCCTCACGGTGGTTACATATAAATGTATCAAATTCATTTTCAAAGATGTGTGTCCATTGAAGAATGAGAATCATGCATTTGTACACACAAATATACTCAGTGAACTAAAAAGACAAAAAAAACCCCCCAAACCCTGCAAACTTAGCTGAGCAGTTAAAGTTCTCAAAAATGAGACATTCAAGAGCCAAATTTATAACAGAGACAACAGGTAAGTTATTTTGGTAGTTCTGACATATCATATTGTAGTGGGTCCCAAACTCGAACCAACAAATAATTCTGAATCTTCTCATTTACTCGCTACATGGCAAGTTTATAAATGTTTCTATTAATAAGTAAGAAATCACAGCTGAGAATCCCTGTACAGACAGTCCAGACAACTAGTGGTCTAATATCTGTTTGAGGAATCCCCTTTTGATTAAAGATGTTTTTGTGATTGATGCTCTGAAACAGAGAAGGCTTGATTAGGTTACAAACATATCCTGAACAGGAATAAAAATAATGTCATAATATGAAATTCAGTAGCAATAACGTATCCTTAGGGGCAGTTTAATGTCAGCATTTCATGACTTGTGACAGCATAACCTCAACACTGCACTAATGCAGGATGTTTTTTCATTTGTTGGGTACTGGTGTGTTTCACAGGTTGGGATTATGCCTGCAGAGAGAAGTGTAGCAACCCAAAGTGCTGGAAAACAAAATTCAGCATTTATTCAACACTCATGCAAAGGGATTTTTGAACACTGGGGGAAAGTATACTGTTAAGCAATCAGCTACTTTTATGCCCACGACAAAAGAAAAGCTGCAGTGACTCAAGTCACTGACTCAAAACAAAATGAGTCCTAGAGGAGGTGGAAAATAGATGTGACCAGGATACTGGTGCTGAAAACAAGCTAGCAGATGGAAATTGTGATCATCTTGGGGATGCTCACTATCCTGATGTCTAGTAGTGACTCACTAATACCTCTTTGGAAAACTCTTTACACTGGGAAACCAACAAAAGTATTTTCAGATTAGAATATAAATACAGACCATATTGTGCCTATCTCTGATTGGTATCTGAATTTACGCTATTAGATGGTTCTAACAGCATAAAGGACATCAAAGCTCGTCTGGCAGAAAACTCACAGTTATTCAATGCAGTGCCTTCATAAATTCATTCATTATTAATCTACTAACATATTCAGAAAAATGTGCATTTATAAAAACCATCCCTCATGCAAAATCTGGTCCCGAGTGACTGTGAATGTTCACACTCATGACACAGCAGTCCATTTTCAATCATTCCTCCTTTTAACTTATTTTAATCTGAACTGTTTGTATCCCAGGATTCAAGACAAAGCCCCTTTTGAAACTGTGTAGAAAAGCAATATGCTTTTTCATTTAAAAAGTAAAAGTCTATTTTTCCACCCTGACTGATTTCTAAGAGAATGGAAGAGAATCTGTCCAGGGTACGGGAACACGCTCATTTTGCAAAGACTAGTTTAAAATGCTATGTCCTTTAAAAGCAGAGCTGGCAAAGTGGTTCACTGGCAACCTTTTCATCCACTTCAGTGCAAAGTCATCTCTCTTAGCATAACACGTGGTCAGAGTGGTTTGGGTAACCAGCTCACTTTGCACTGAAGTGCATTAGGGAATGCTCCTGTAATCCTCTCTTCCAGCTGACCTGTGACTGATAACTCCAGCTACTGCCTAACAACAAACAGAAGGAAGTAGTAATGTTTCCATCTCCCCTGGCTAGATCTTGAAGACAGACATCTGTCTGAGCATTATTTCCAAATGTCCAGGGCTCTATTAAAAAAAGAGTTGGGGCTACTGACATGTGAAAACTGGTTATGTTTTCACTTAAACTGTACATTACAAGCCAGGCTACAGATTTTTTTTTGACTGTGGCATGCAATTATTACAACAAAATCAAAGTACCAAAACTGGGTGCACTGTGCAAAGTCATGTCCCGAATCACTCGAGTGCCAAAACAGGACCACATCAGGAGAAACTGCTGAGCTACTTTCTTCAAAGAGCCTTGTCTCTTGGCAGCTACCTGCAAGAACACAGATATATCTGTCATGGAGAAACTTTTATTTTGACTGCCTGATACAGCTGAATGATGCACATATCCGTCTTCTTTTTTTATACTGAAAAACTACTTACCATTGTCTTCACATTAAAATACACACTAAAAATTAAAAAAACAAAAACCAAAAAACCAACCTTGCACAGAAAACCACATTGTACCCATATACAACCTTCAGAAAGAGGCAATCATAAAGTACTATTCAATACCAAGACTGAATCTCCTTTATAAATGATGAAAGGACTGCCAAAAAATTGCTCTGATCTTCATCTTAACCTAATTACTTACATGTTCATTCTTGCTTCCTAGTCAAGAAAGCAATTTATAATCAAGAATGCTTGCTCTACAATGAAAATTTATATTAATATTTCAATTACAGTTTAGTGTTGAATATGAATTTTTTTGTTCCTTCATGTTTTTATTTTTGTGAATTCACATAGTCATTTTATTAGGAAAAATACTTTCCAGAAAGCACACTTTGGGCATCAGCTCTTCAAAAATGTATTTACTATAGCCATATGTGAGTTAAAGAATTAGGTTCATCCAATCAGCTAATAAAACTCATGTCAAGTTCTTCATGAAAATTAACAGTTATGGTCTGAATTTCAAATTGCATTCCACTGACTAAAAGAAAAGTTCCCCAAAACAACCAATGTATTTCAAGTAATCTGGGGAAGTACCTGCTGTTTTCTGTATGGATCTTTTGCAACAGAGAGGCAGGCATTTTGGTTTTTTTGTTTTTTTTTTTTTACTTCTTAGCTCTAACAACTGGAATGAAGAGTTTAAATTCTAATAGAACATCCTAATACAAAGTATAGTTAGTGACAGAAGTTAAAATAGTCAGTCATATAGTTTCATACTCTATGTAAAATTATGGTGATGCCTGATCACTTCTGAAAATGTTTTTTAAAGATTTGTTAGTAGGTTTCTGTATGCACTTAAATGAAAATAAAATACAAGTCCTTGGTATCTCAAATCAGCTCAAAAGGCAACATAAATGTGTCCTTGACTGAATGGTAATGTAGACTTTCATCTTTACATCTGAATGTATATAAATGAATTAGATAGCCTAAATAACCTTTTCATTAAAATCTTAAAAGGCCAGACTAGATTCCGCTTTTATTTGCACTATGTCATTAGGATGACTCTGAACTCATCTCTCCATATCCCTGAAATATTGATTTGATTGGAAACCTCAGCCCTGTTCCATTCTTGAATATCATCTTTTGGGATAGAACAGACAAGAGCAGAATAAAGCAGAATCCTGAATGTGAGCAGTTCTCCATGAAAATTGGTGATATTTTGTCCACTGCTGCTTTACTCGTGCTTATTACCAAATGTGTGGTGCCTTTTTTTTTATTTTATTTTTTTTTGGTGTGTGTCTGTTTGTCTATTTTTGCTAAAAATCTATGACCTGAATAGAGCTCATAATGCACATCAGCGAGTCAGGTCTTTACTCCTGCTTACCAACCTTTACAACACATCTGTCCACCATGGAATCCAGCCACTCGATGTATGACTCAATGGGGGACTGCTCCTCCAGAAGGTGATCAAACTCCTGATACACTGGCAGACAAAATAAAAATAGCCCACCTCAGTACTTGGAGTCCATTTTGAACAAAAGAGAAACAAATCACAAAAAGCTGTCAATAACATCACAAGTTTGCTTGGTTTTTATAATAAATTGCTTAGCTATAACAAATATATCTTTGTTGATGCTGACCCAGTAAGTTTGCTCGGTCTCTTATCTTGTTTCTACTGAAAGTGATGGAGTGACTAGAAGTGGTACTTTAATGTGAGCAAATCAGGACCTATTATTTAAAATTAATCGTTTGTTTTAAGCTTCAGCTGTCTGGTATGCCCGGAAGTGAAACATTTATGGTGTTCTCTACGAAGAGTGCAAAGCTAGGCCTTGACCCTGGTGATGAAAAAAGGTCATGCATGAAATTGATTTAGAAATGCATAAAGAATCTTCTAAGCACCAAGTGGATGAGTATTGTTGACAGGGCTCTCATCTGTATAATGCTTTAGTTGCAAAAACATGATTTAACTGCTGCAAATCATCTATTATTTGCAATGCCAGACACAAACACAAAGAATTTCCATAAACTTCTACTTCTTCAAAACAAATTGCTACCAATGCACAAATGCTATACTTAATTTATCGAGAAGAGTTTCAAAAAGCAACCTGTATACTTTTTAACCTCTCCCAAGTACACATATTCATATTTTAATACAGAAAGTAAAAACAATCAAGTCATTCAACTGCAGCTCTTAAAACTGCAAGTCTCTAGTTTATTTATGAGAATGAATGGCTGGAAGACAGAGAGTCATGTGCTTTGACACCTTAAGAAACTATTCTTCAACTCAGCTAAAATAAAAAGCCCAGTAAGTCAAGACGAAAGATACTTCCTACCTACTGTGTTACAGGATGATCTCAATGTGCTATGCATTTCCATTTATGCTTAATTATAAATAACAGGAGGAAGGGATTTCCCACAATAGGAAAGATAGTGAGGGAGGTGGAGGAGGCAAGGCTTAGAGATGATAGCTAGAGAAGTGAGCCAGAGAGACTATTCAACAATAATGCAAAGAACAAGCTCCCTGGTCTCTTAAGTTGGATCAACAAGATGAACAGGAATGCATTTGCTTCACACCTGACTATAACTTTGTTTACCTTAAACTTGCAAAGGCTGGATGGTCAGAAACATTACTTTGGGAAGAAAGGAAATAATGATGTTTGGGCCACCCTTATCTTGTTTCATTGTTTTATTGAATGGGCAACCTCCCTTTATTCAGAACAGGATCACAGAGAAATCTAAATGTTGTCTCCTTACCTGAGTATTTGGCTGGACAAAAACATGGCATTACATGAAGTAATTCATATGCAGTGCAAAGAAGCGAGCAAGAAGGGAAAAACAAATAAGTTGTCTGCTTTGCTGCTGGAGCAATGAAACGGTGTACAATGACCTATTTAAGAAAAGTAACTGTTTAGCCTTTAGTGACTGTTAAAAATACCTGAACAGGATCTGAGAAAGAGGGAATAAAGAAGAAACCACGTCAGAGATAGCTACCATAGCAGAGCAGGAAAGAGTTTCTGTTATACCCAGTGATTTTTCTCTCTTTGTCTCTAAGCTTGCTTATAGGCTTATAAACATTTTTTTTTTTAAGTTACAATAACTAAGAATGTGAAAGCAGGCCTTAACTCCATGTCATATGAGTCACACAGAGTGTGATCTTTGAAAAGATCTTTGGCCAAGTAGAATAAACATCAAAGATGGGGGAAAAAAAATAAAATCTAAGTTCTAGAGTAATCTCTATACATATCTGCACATCTCAGTGGAATCCCATCTCATGATGAACATTCATATTAGGTTACCATTTCTGAGCAATTGCTTCTTGGACTATATGGACCTAAAATGTGGAAAAACATGTGTTTAAATCCATTAGCATTCAGGAAAATTCCATGTGATTTTATTACACTTAAGCTTGTATTTAAATAGTTAGCACATATACATAAAGCTTTCCTAAACAGTAAGGATTTTCGGAATGAGAACCAAAATTGTTGCTGCTACTAGGGATTACAACGTTGAGAACTCTCTTTTTTGGCCAGCAGGAGCATGTTGGGTAGATATTGAAAACATAACAGATTACATAAGGATGCACCCAGCTTCTGGATTCCAGTCTGGCTGTATGCTACCTTCCCTGCTGCCACGCCAAGTTTCTATCTTCTCATAAGGGAAGATGGCCATGTCAGGGAATGAATCAAGGGTTAAGAAGGAGAGGAAAGAGTACCAAGCACCTCTTGCTGGAAAACAGAGCTAACAGAGAATGCAATGCCCATCCCTAAACTGGGGAGAAGAATTCTAGTGTTAACATGGTGGGATGAGTGCCAAAGTCAACATTGCAGGGTCCAGTGTACAAGCGAAGCTGTCACCCCTCCTCTTCCCAGCCACTCACTGAAAGAGTTACCCCACTAGCAAACCTACCCTTGCAGGGCTCCCACAAGTGGTTGCCCAGGTTGCTCCCCATTAAGACTGGTTCTGGATAAAAGATGACTGGTCCTCCTCAAGAAAGAGATGGCAATACAACAAATGGGTTCACAGGGAAGTGAGGTTATGAATGATGCTAAAAACAAAGCTGGTCACCTCTGGTGCCTCAGAGGGACAAACTCAGTGTGCATAAGGTTACACCTAAGCTTACAACCATGCACGCTTGCTGGAAAATGCAAGTTAAATTTTATATTTGCAAAAGATCTTTGACTCTAAAACCAATTTGCCAACATCCCCAAAGTCACTTTTCAGTTCATGCCCTTCACTATACTAGGCAGAATCTAAATTAGCCAATTAGCTTGCTCGATATGGGACTTGACTTACTCATAAAAGTTCAGGGTAAAAGCTTACCCCATCAATGATCTTGTTTATGAAAACACTGTCTAAAATGGAGATTTTTACAAATAGAAGTTTACAATGGACTCAAATACACAGGCACTTCAGTATCAAAACCATTCAAAAGACAACTCTCCTGCAATTCTACAGTGGGAGAAATTGGACTTTATCACATTCAATGGTTAACTCATAGATTTCATTTGCTCAAGTTCATGGAAAAAAAGTCCTTTTGAATTTGGGTGCAGGTTTTGTGCCACGAGCTGTTCTGGATACTAGAAACAAACTTGATAACGGAAGAGTGCCCAGATCTATGCCTCAAAACATAAGACCTTGACTGGGTTTTGCCTTACATTTTGATAAATGCCTCTATATTTATCTTAAGCCTCCAAACAAACCAATGGCTGCAAAACCAGTGTTATTTTCACTGAGCTTTGTTTCCAGCAGGAAACCAAGTTCACCTGGCTTTATCTGAGGGTTCTGCTCTTACATTGTATGATGAGCTTTCTGTGTTCCTCCCGTGAGTCCTCCATAGTATAGAGGGTTTGTTTGGTAATGCTATTCAGATCCACATTCCTCCAGTCCTCCAGCATTTGAAATGTGATGTCTGCACTGTGGATCACCGTTCTTGATGCCTGTAATCCAATCCAATCTATTCATTAGTTTATGGTTTATTAGGTTAAAAAATAGGCTTTATCCCCTTTTCCGCTTCCTTAGCTAGGCTCACTAAGTTGATACTCCTCCTGGACCCCCACCCACCAGCTTGATGTCTTATGGACGTTACAGGGCCCTCTAACCACAGAGAACTCCCAAGTCATTTTGCCTACTTTAATCAACTGCAAGTATTTCAACTGCATCCACCACAAACCCTGATGAGCAACCCTAATCTGGTGGTGCAGTTGCTAGACTCCTCAATCTCTAACAGCTCTCTGTTGGTTTTCAAGGCCAGCTTCAGTTCAAAACCAAAAAGCAACCAGAAAAATCAAGCCAAAACCAAACAAACCCCACTCAGGTTTGCACCCTCTCCTCTCCCAAACTATGAAGACTCTCATTCTTCCCTCAGCCACGTGAAAAAGTTAAAGTTCATTTGCCTCCACATCAGATCTGCTTCTTGGCTGGTTGAGACAGTGATCTGCTGTTGATAATGGGGAGGATGGGCTGAGAGGAAAGGAAGTGACACAAGGTCATGGTCATATAACATACACCAGAGCTCTGTAAGTTAAGCAGAGATGATAACCCACACTAAGTTTATCAGCTTCCCCAAGGAAACGGTGCATTTGAAGAGACCTTCATGTAAGTAAACTGTTTGATCCCAGGTCTGATGCAGAAGGTTGCGGTCTCTGTATCTTGATTTCCTCTGAAGCCCTATGGACCTCCAAAGTTCAGTGATGATCCACTGTGTTTGGGGAAAGGTAGCACTGGTATCTCTGCCTCCACCACTAAAATAATGGAGGAAGAGATCTACAAAGAAATCCTTGCAGGAGTGAGGTTTTTTTCCCCAGAGCCTCTTCCTGTGGGCTTCACCACTCACAGGGTTAACCTGGGGTGTCGGATATACCTTCCAAAAGTAGAGCTTTCAGTGTGACAGGGAAAACAAACTGCTCCAATACGTGGGTGAAATGTTAATGAATTCAATGCATTCTCCCCTTTTTTATACTACACAGAATTTGACCTCATGACTTTTTGATAAGTTATTGTTATCTAAACTAACTGGTGAAAAACAAACACTTCAGAGTAGTTTTTATATTCACTTCCTATGGTTGCAAGAATATTTCTATTTAAAACCCCAATGGTTCAACTGTTTTATTTTTTACTAATTTGCATTTGATTTATAATATACAATTAGACTTGGAATTTATTGTCAGGCATATAGAAATTTTTCTTGCTTTGCAATAGGCCTAATACAAACTGCTCTGAAATCAATGGAATATCTCTCATTTATTTCCTGGAAAGGAACCATCTCTTCAAATCAAATAATAATTTGTTTTGTAAAAGTACCCTGCTGAACATAATGATCAGGGGTTGCCAGTTATCTAGGAAAGCATTTTTTGCTGATTACTTTTTGATTTTGTAAAGATAGTCACAATAAATATTGGAGACAAACTGCTAACAAGATCTCTTCCTCTCTGAGAAAAGTTCAGCCTGCCAATTCATAAAATTATTGGAAAAGTCAGTAAAAATGGCATTCAGCAAACTTGGGTAACTGAAATATTTACTTGGCAGAGATGATTTAGTGATGTCTGTCGCCGGAGTATTTGTGAGAATCTTCTGGACACTGCAGCAAAGAAGAGATACATATTTACATACTGTGCTAAATAAAGAAAGTTACTTCTGAAAATACTAAATTAAAACAAGAATGAAAAAAATATATCCAGTTCCCTATATACAATTGTGGCTACATAAAGTGCATTCAAATAGCCCAGTTTTAACTTAGTTTAAACCTTGACCTAAAACCTTAAATCTGAATGCTCAATCACTTTTACAGAGGCATATTACAAGCAATGATTTATAGATGCTGTGAATAATGAGATGACAAGAGAAAGGTAGAGGACAATGGAAGAGCTTTGCTTGTTCAGCATAGCAAATTTTCTCTTGATATACAAAGGAACTGAAGACCAGAAAGAACTATTTAGTAGAAAGAAAAATGTTGGTGCGAGAACAAGTGGGCATAAAATAATGATAGCTACATTATGCGTGGAAATCAGAAAAGGTTGCTAAGTCTTAATGCAAACAAACTTTTGACTGGACTAGTAGGAGCTCAAATCTGATACAGTTTCAGGTAGAATTTGATCAAAGTTTCTGAAAGTGATTATATGATCTACTAATATGCTATGGGGTAAGATGGCCCAGGAGGTACCTGCCAGTCCTCTGCTCCTGTTTTAGCTCTTTCCAAGTGATACGGACCTTGTATTAAGGTATTTCCTATACTTGGAAAATGAACTTTTTAAATGTTGTATTGGGCATCTTCTTCTGAATCTGTGACTTGGAAACTGCAAACATGACCAAGGCTTGCAGTTACTCCTGTCAGTACCTCCACTGACTGCGTACACTATCACAAATTCTGATGAGGAGGAAACAATTGCAGAAGCAACAAAGGCTCCTGTAAAAGGTAGGATACACTCAAGTTTTTCCTTATACTAAAATCACCAAAGACTTGCAGATCTATCCAAACAGGCCTTAGACATGGCCACAGAGTAGGTTTTCCCTCTGTACTGTACATAGAGGCAGTTAAAGAGTACAGATTCAGAATGACTAGAAAGTGTATTGTCCACCTCTTTCTCTCTCCCTGTAAGATTGGAAAAGATTTTGTTGTTGCAGATTCTCGATATTTTGAACTGACAAAGATGTGATAAAGCATATTCTCAGTTCTGACTTTGTGTAACTTTTAAAATAAATTAGTAAACAATGCAAAAAACCCTAAAATTAGTTGTTCCAGCTTACATCCTAACTGTTCTCAGTAAAATATACACCTAATTTTCCATGCTGATCAAAATAGTTAATCCTTCTCCTAAATTAGTTTTTTTTTTTTTTTCCCCTTTAACTTTGTGGTGTGGAATTTAGTGCTCATGAAAGGCAAAGAATTGAGAGCCGTGAAATAAAGCAGGCTTTATCAATAGGTGATGTGCACTGCAGGCATCTACAAAGCACGTCTGAAAAGGACTAGTGCCCTTTCCTGTGGTGACAGGGTAATTTGATCTCCTTCATTTTTAACTCTGGCACTTTTTTGAGCAAGGGCCTCAAGCTGTATTCAAATTGTGCTAGCCTAAAGGTTTGTTTAATAATTTCCTTTGCCTAATATCATCCCTAATGTTTGCTTACTATCAACAAAATTAATTTCTTATCAGAATCCACAAGAACGGAAAAGCAATTCTTCTCATTTTGAGCAGTGCCTCATTTCACTAAATGAAATTGGTTTTCATGAACAAGTGGAGATTGTAAGTGAATGCAAGATTTATAATGCTGACAGCTTTTAATTCCTAAAAGAACATTAGTCTCGCTTCCAATTAATTTGTAATCAATAAACACTATATACATCCCAAGTTAATAGAAGAGAGATTGGGCAATACATACATTCAAATTTGATATTTCGTAAGTTTTCTGGTAAATCGTGGAGAGCTACTTTCAGCCACTCATCCAGCTGCTTTGCAAACTTTCGGATCACCTGTGTCAAACTGAAAAGAGAAATCACTACATCAGAACATGTTTACTCTGTGTTTTACACTATAAAATCTGTGAACGTGTGATGACTATGAATCAGTTATTTACAACTCACTATTATGCAGAGTTGCTGACGTATTTTGGTTTGTAGGCGTGAAGAAAAACTTCTGAAAATGTTTGCAGAAAAAGGAAAACTTATCACCATGTTCAAAACCTCACAATGAATGAAAGCCTCTGTACTGCACTGCTTTGATACTTACAAACAGTATTCTTAGCTTGAAAGAAAATCATTCCCACTCTGTACAAACATAAAAACATAAAATCACAACTGTTTAAAGAAGACAATAGATCAAGCTTTGGATTTCAGCTCAGCTGTGCCCACACTTACACAGATGTACGCAGGGATGTGCAAGCGAAGCGACAACCATGCCGCAGGCTGGAGCCAGTGAGTGGATGATGATGGTGGGGAGGAATTTCCAGGCAAGCCCACACAGGTGGGGGAAGTGGGGGTGGAGCAGGACCTGCCTGCTTAGCTCTGCACAGGACAGGAACTTTCCCAGACAAGTGGGATTTCTCTCTTCTGCCTTACTACCCTTTCCTGATGGCTCCATCATTTCCTGCTAAACTTGGTAAGCAGCTCATTCTGCCCTTCTTCCTGGAATTGCTCAGTATAAAATGACAGTTTCCAGGAAAAGTTGCAGGGTGTTGTGCAGGGGACCCTAACAGTTGGTTCTGCCAGGCTGAGCTGCACTGCCTGTGGCAATACTCAAGATACACAGATGAGAGAGACAGGAAAGATGCAAGGAACTTCCCCTCTTCCAGCTGGGCAGCTTTTTCCGTTTGTATTCCTAACACACTGCGCTGAGAACAGAGCTGGTAAAATAAACATGGCCATAGGCCTGCTCTGCTCCACAAAGACACCTTAACAGGACAGGGGATGGATGACAACTGCTGCACCCACTGCAAAGTGGCTTTTCTGGACAGCCAATATTTGTTCCCAGGAAGTCCTTCAGAGGATTCTGGCTGAGTCAGCAAGATTTCCTTCAGGAGCTTCCATTGCAATGAGACCCTTCTTCACCCCCTCCAGTGCAGGCTATGGCTTAATAGCCACAATCTGGCCCTTTATATGCATTACAAAAGTCTATATTCACACTCAAGTCTCTCCTTATTTGCTATGAAAGAACTAAGCAGCTTGAGAAAAGGACTGCTGTTCTGTTTAATCCTTCCAATGAAATAGATTTGGGGGGGGGGTGGGGGGGTGAAGGGCAAAGCCTGTAAAAATGTACATGTCTTATCAAGGAAAGCCCATGCTTATAACAGGTTTCGTGTGGAAAAAATACTTTGCCTGTACTGTAGCAGTCATGCAGTGCACATAGGAGAGCAGAACAACATCTTGAAAACATTTGCCATGATTAGAGACACTTTAAAATCTCGAGGGCCAAATATACAGCACCAATAAGAAACTCCTAGAGCAATATTCTTAACAAATTGCTCAACCTCAGGAATGCATCAGTCAAATAATACTAATGGTGTACACATATATTTAGAAAAAGAGAGTTTCCTGATGCTCATATTAGGAAAATCAAAGGGGGAAACAGGTTGACTGCACTCAGTGATTACACTTTTTGCTGTGAACTGTTGATCTCTGTCCTGCTTTGCCTATATAAACAGGACTTTTTGGACTCCATGAGCTCCAGGTGGGAAGAGAACAGCTGAGATCTACCACAGGGATTGGAAAAGTGAATTTAACTTTGAAACAAAAGAGGGAAATATTTCTTAATACAAATAAAGCAATTCTAAAATAAGCATCTGTTCTTCATAGGATAGTATTTAAATTAAACTAGCTTGTCCAACACTTCACAAGTACAATCTTCATGTTTTATACTACTGGCAAGCAGAGTAACAATTGGATTCCAAGAGTGTATACGGAGACAAATGCTTAGGTTGCAGTGCCTGAGTAGGCATGTGAGTATTGACAAAGAAAGCAGCCAGGCCAGCTCCTCTTGTCACTATAATTCAGAATACTGTTATGTTGTTATCCCTGACTAGCAGAAAAGTGTCTGAAAGTTTCAGAAGACAGTGTGGCACTCTGCAGCCTGCAGCCTTCTGATATTCCCTGAAAGTTGGGACATGAGTATCAGCTTGATGTTAGTAAACCAAGAAGGTGGTATCCTTTATCACACAAAAAATAACAAGTTTTTCACAATACAAGTCTTGCTAAAATCTGAACATTTCTTCAGGAACATGTCAGCTCTTCAACTCCTTTGAATTGACACTGAGATTTAAACTCAAGAAACGGGTGGCAAGCGGCTTTCTGACAACTGGTGCCATTCTTGAAGACAAGACATATAACAAAGACAGCTGAGCTAAAAGTGGTCAGTGCTGCTAGCTATACTGACCTGTCAGGTAATGCTTGTAGTACCGTTGGCATCAAAACTCCAGAAATTGCTTTGTACAGAATTGAATCACAAACTCCCACTATATTCACTACAGTTGAAGAACCCAATACGGGCAGCATATGAGGAGGCATCCCTTGCCAAAAGTGCAGAAGAAAACTTTGAACCTGCAATCACAAGAAGAAGCAGGGATGTTTAAATTAAAATAACCAAAGGCCACAAATACCATTTTCTTTAAATGATCCTGCTTACACAGCATTTGTTTCAGCCCCAGAGCTGGACTGATGGCGCACAGTGCAGGCAAGGCATACTCCTTATCTAGACAGGCTTATACTGTAACGCAGCACACAACGGGATAATCAACCAAAGGGCGAGGAGACATTCTGAGTTGGTGACAGGGTGTCTTTGTGTTACTACAGCAGAGACACCCATGGGAACCACCATATTTTTACCTTCCATCAGTGGCTGGTGAGTGTAACTCTTTGGCTTCCACGTGTCAAACCTTTTTCTCTCTCTTTGCTCTCTGTCCCTGTATACAAAGGAATGCAATCTAGGGCTGGGGGTAGGGAGGGAGAAGAGGATAGCACATGGCTTACAGGGGTCAATATACCATTTTCTGTCTTCATTTTGGAAAGAAACACTACACTTTTGGATTTCTTCTTTCCTCCACTATGAAGGAAAGAGGAGAAAGAATGGAGAAAGACAAAAAAGAAAATGGGGAGGAGATTTCAGACACAGCAAAATATACCTCTGAAAATTTTCATGTAGGAAATAGAGGTGTTATTCAGTGAACGATATGATCAGTTCTACAGGGGTCAGAACACTGGCATTCATAAGTGATAACCTTTTGCATGCAATCAGTACTGAAAATAAGTAACCACACCAGGTGCAGTAAAGAATATTTGACATAATATATTGTTGCTGCTCAGCCCCTTCCCCACCATTGATCCTGGCAAACAGATTCCCTAACAAAATATAACATCCTGCTCTTAAGAAAGTATTCTGAGACTCATCCAGCAAAACTTCCTGAATATGTGTCACATATTTCTCTCACATGGAAACACCTTGACTGGGTACAACGACGTAAAAGAGCCTCAGCTTTAAACCAGAAGCGTGTGAGAATTAAACAGTGAGAGGAAGAAATGCAGGGAATTTCTTGCCATTGTTCAAAAGGCGGAGTCAAAATACCTGTTTCTTTTGATTTTTTTCTGGGACCTGGCTGTCATATTTGAATCAGGCCCTCAGCATCTCTATAGTCAGATTTGTTTTCCTGGACTAGAGGCCTTCTCTACATGTAATATAAAACTGATTGCATTCCAGTAATGTTTTATTTTTCAGCTCTAATTATAGAGCTGTCTGCATGCACTGCCAGAAAACCCTCAGATTCAGTCAGATATGCAGCAAGTAGAAACCTTATCCATTTCTAATGGATGTTATCAACTGCTGAGCAGTGTGCATGTTCCTAGCTGCACTGCAGTACAACTGAGGAATTGGAGACTGCAGCTACAGCTTTCTGGGATATCTGGGAGGCTGTAGGCCCACCACCACCCTGCACCATTGTTAATAGACCAGCAGAGCCCACCATTTTGGCTGTGGCACCTGCCCTGGGTTTGTGCTGAAAGCTCAGAAAGAATTCCTTCAGACAGAGCTCAGTCCCAACTCAAAGCTTAGAAAAGTGGTGGTGGACACACTTCTTGAGTTGTAAGAACTGGATTGTCCAACATCTTGTAAGGGGGTATTGCTACCTTAATCCTGCTGGTGAATGGAGAGACAAAAACATTCCCATTGCTTTTGTTCCTGTAACTCGCACAGTGCTGTAAGTGAGATTTAACGCTATCGGTCACATATTATATACTCAAGTATAGCTATTGCTCATTACTCATGAAAAGGATTGGCCACCACAAAACCAGAAATTTGTAATATCACATTCAAAATAAGCTCTCAGATCCATTAATACCTTATGTATCATTAAACTACAACTGTAGTTTCTAACCATACCTCATCAAAGTTTGCTCTTATTACAGTGTCTAGTATCCTCTGACAGTGAGTTCTGTACATCATAATAAAGGTAGAAACCTGAAAAAGAATGAGAGGGAGACACACAAAAGATCATTCTACTTTAAGAAATTCACTTTTAAAACTATCACAATATAGAGCACCAAAATTAAGATTTTCTTCTCTTACCTATGCACAATTGCAAAAATAATGGAATCGGTTAGAGTCTAGTTAGATTAGTTAGATTAGCTTTAAGATGAGTTTTCTTCTTAAAAGTAAATTCTCCCTTTGAATTCATGGATTTTTCTATGTCAATGGGGATTCTTCAAATGTAAGAGGAGCAAAAAGCCTCAGTGAGATCAAAGACGAGAATGTGGCCCTAATTAGGACATAAAGAACTATAAAACCCTATTCTTTTGTCCACTTTACATTGATACTACACATGTGAATAGCATCAGAAAACTAGCAAGCTCAACCAAGAGCAGCCAGAGCACTTTTGTCATATGTGCAGATAGGATTCTCTTAATTTCTAGTCTAGAAGGATAAGAAATACACTAAGTCCCTCTCTGCTCAAGAAAGCATCAGAACTGTTTTTCAGTTTGCCATCAAATGTTTTCACAGATTTAAGAGCTATAACACATTTAAGAACAGTTACCCTCAAGCCTCAACTTCTGTATGTAATGTAACTTTTAAAAAAGTGTGCATGGGCTTTAGAAATATTGTACAGCTGATAGTGTCAGCTGCCTATTTTAAGGGAAGATATTTCTTCCAATTATATGAAGTAATTAAGTCCCCCATAAATAAAGTCAAAGCATTATTAAACTTATTCTAATTTAAAGTCTTTATATTTTAGATAAAGCTTTCATCCAAAGCAGGGAAAAAAAACCAAGACAAGCCAAGAAAAGATTTCCAAAGTGTTACCTTCTCCTCTGGCAGACTGGCTGGCAGATTTAGATCTTTGACATTTGGAAACTCTGGCAGTAATGTTCCCAGTTTGGATCGTGGTGAATACGCCACTGTCTGTTTGGTTACTTCTTTTTTTCCTGTTTCGTTGACCCAGGCTGCTCCTTTTTTAGAATACATCACATCATAATACTGGGAGTTTTCTTTCACTGCAATTCCATAATAATGGTACCTGATACATAGAGATGTATATTTTATAAAGCAGATTGTTTGAATTTTTTTTTTTTAAAAAAAGATATGGGGGTAAGAGAAACTGATAATGCTAATGACTTCTACACAAAACAGACCGTGGAATAATTTATATATTATTAACAAGCATTGATTCAGTAGCAGAACATTGCACTAATATACTGGGCTTCCAATTTTCATTCCTTCTGGTAAAAGTAGCTCTCTTCAGAGTTAATAAAGCTGACTCTGTTGCAGGGCAGGAAAATAATGGACTTCCATTTTTTTTCTTGTTATAAAAAAAAAAAAAGGCATCCTAAAGCTACTTTGGATAGTTGGCAAAGAGTTGGCAGAGCTCTGCTGTGCAGCTGCTCCTTCAGTTTAGCAATAAGCAGAGGTACAGACCCTCTGGACTGGCCCTTCTGTTGTTATTTCAGCTCCCTGATTCTCAGAGTGTTGAGGGCTGGTTTGATCCCTGAAAAGCATGAGTCTTTATTGCAAATGAGTTGATCAGAAATGTTTCAAAAATTGAAAACACTTCAATGAAAAGAGGGGAAAAAAAGGCGTGTGCTGGAAAGCAATGAATGGTAGGAAATGTACAGTTCAAAATTATTTGCTTCATAACTTAGCATCAGCACTGAGCTTATATCAGTGCGGGATACTACACAACACTGTAACTCTGTTTGTGCAGACCACAGTGGGAATTGCACAGTGTGGCTGTGCTATAAGAATGGATTGGTGGCCTTATGGCACAAGTTTGTGCTACAACTTAGCTTTATTATAGGTGTTAATGGAAGCACTGATTATCCAGTCTAACTCTTGCATCAAAGCAGCAAAGGTAATCTTATTCCTTCCATAATTTGCTAACTTTTATTTCAGTTTCTCAACTGTAGGCACTACCAACCCATCAGCTAAATTTTTAATGATTACAAAAGGCATCACAAGATTGTATTGCTCATATACTTTTGATTCACCCTACTTTCCTAGAGAGAATTTTCAATGACCTTCCAGTTCTCTTCTTACAGTCTATCAAAACCCTATCAGACCATTATGAGACACTGTCTTCTGGATCCCACTATGGTGGCAGGAGAAGTTACCATCGCCGGATGTTTGTTGTATTCCCCAGACATTACTGATTTCAGAGTGCTGCCAGCAGATCTGTTCACTTGAATGGACCCAAGTTTGCTTTAGGCAATATCAGCTCATTTTACAAAGGTCATCAATTAAATTAGTGAAAGAATTGTATCTAAGTGATGGTAGTTTAAACTAACTCAGGTGACTTTTTTCCTTTTTTCTCTCTCAGTCATTTACTGACAGATCAACGCGTGTCATAATCTCCAGCAGAAAGTCGTAGCAAAGAGCTGGAAGCTCTAATCTTGTCTACCAGCACAGATGGGCTGAGGGGAGGCCTGGGGAGTTGTAGCAAACTTTTAGTGTGTGGCTCCCTTGCCATGCCCACTGAGGACATTCTATATTGTCCATTAAAAACAAAAGCTATCTTGAACTCAATATTGAATAATCCAAGTGAGATTTATTAAAACATTAAGCTGACATGGTATGAATGGGATTTCCTAGCTTCAATACCTGAGAAAGCCACACTATCAGCTCCTAAGCCCATTAGGGCTTAGGCCAAAAAGTGTATTCCACACCAGAAGAAACCAGGCTCCAGACTGGTCCTAAGCTGTTACAGATAGCTAATGGCAAGTTTGTGCTAACACTGGGGTTATAACAACAGCTGTAGAAGTTTGGCTTTTTAGCTTGAATGGTAACAACTCCAGCTTGCAGCTCAAGTCCCCAGTTTGGTCTCTAGCAGCTGTCATGCACGCACTGCACGTAAGAGCCATAAAGCTCACACGCGTCCTATGCAGTATGTCTGGGGTTGGGGAACTGAAAGGAAATGCTACAGGGAGCTAGCACCACAAATTGCTAAGGGAAGGGGGGGAAAAAGGGAAAAAGGTCACAGCAAGCAGGACTGCAAAAGTTCTTGATGGACTGAGAGGTTTGTGCAATTTAAACAGGGGTCGGTCTCATGTCAAGTTTCAGCTTAAATCAGTTCAAGAAAAAAATGAATGAAAGCCTGGAAAATGTAGGAGAATTTCATTGTGCATTATTTAATTTGTGGTATATTGCACTTGACAGTAAACTATATAAAAGAGTTTTCCAGGTAGCTTCAAAATCATATAGACAGCAATAGCCAAATTAACTCCAAAATTTTTCCAGATAGCTTCCTCCTTCAGTGATTTTACCATTCCAAATGGCAAAAACTCACTGGTGCAGTTTACAAAGATTCTTGCGTATTTCTACCAGAAAAAAACCCAACTTAAGTCAATAAACAGTGCTTGAAAGTTTGATCTGTAGAAGAATAACATGCAGACAACACAATCATATTTGTGGTAAATAGCGGAATGCTTTTTACTCTCACGAATCCAGCATCTGCAGCATTCCTTTAAAGAAAGAAGCAAAATTCCCTTTACACCATGTAGTTTCCATCAGTTTAACTAACCTCTTCTGTACATAATTGAAGAGTTTCAAACTACAGTACAGAAAGAAATTGGCTTTTATGTTTAGCTGCCTTCTCATGGCTCACCTGTATTGGAACTGTTTGTAAGCTCGGTGTGATAGAGAACAGCTGCATGCTTACAGCAATAAACCCAGCTGCAAAAAAGAAAGCCTCACAACTGATGACCAACAGCATAGCACCATTGTAGCTCTGAACTTTGTAATGTTACAAGGCAGCCGTGCTATAAAAAAATTGAAGGCAGAACAGTGTGAAGTCAGATAATCTTAACCACTTCTATGGCTGAATTTGCTTTGGCAGTAGCAGGAAAGTGGAATGAAAATCATACTGGCAGCAATCAGTCACACAGTTGGCGATAAAGGGACTGAAGTGTTAATGTCTAAAGTAATTTCTTTACGTAAAACTTAATTGGAATGCAGTCAGATGTTTCTGAAAACAAAACCAGAGCTCTGTTACAGCTGTGCTGGGTCTAGCAAGGAGTGTATTTATTGTAAAGAAGTACAGTGTGCATGTAGTATGTATGCATGTGTGTTTATACCTCTCCTCTTCATTGGATCAAATGAGAATGACTCCTCTGTATGCTATAATTCTTGGGGTGTTAACCACTGTTGAAGATTTAGGCATCCTCTTTTGGAGCAGAAGAACTCAATTTCACACCTGCTGAGGCTGTGAAATTTGAGTGACTATGATCTCCCTCACAGGGGTGACCAGGGACTCTCAGGGGCCAAGGATTTTGCCGAGCACAGACAGCATGCTTTACAGAAACCCCTTCTTACTTGCTAGATAGGGAGCAGAACCATTGCAAAGGTGGCACGAGAGGAGTATGTGACCTGAAAGCTCCTCTGATAGGCATGCAGGTTAGGGGGAAAATATGCAAGAAATATTAAGCCTCATTGATTTTTAGCCTCATTGAGAGTAAAGAGGCACAGCTTTTGGAGATGCAAGATACCTTCCATTAGCAGATCAAGAGCATCTTGCCCCTCTGAGAGACTCCTGAGCTCCAGTTTGGAATTACAGTGGTGCTCATTCCTTTCATTAAACAGGAAAACAAATAACAAAGTTGTATCCAATGTCAGAGTGATTTGATGGCTGACAGAGGGCACTCTCATATGAATGTTTCCATAAAGCAACTTGTGCATGCTTTCACTCTGTCTTTATGAACCTCCACAGAAATTATATTCAGTACTAAATCCTGATTCTCTGAGTCCGGACCTATCGTGCTTTCCTAATATGCTGTTGGACTAGCCTAGGATTTGCATGTGGGAAATACCTGGTAGCTTTGTTATGAGTGATGTTATGGTAGCTTTGAATTTGCATTTGGGAAGAGATTTCAAATCTTCAATTAGCTGCTTAAATATGGCCGCTCTAGAAAAAGAAAGCTTAGTTATAAAAATTAGGAGAATCTCAAGATGGGGAAAGGACATTTGGTCCCATCAAAGAGATACTGCTCAGCATGGACCACTTGTTAGAAGAGCACAGTAAGGTTAATTTTAATGGCATTTCTTTTAGCATCTTAATTTCTTTTTTCTTTTAGAGAGTGGGTCATTCTAGCTTTAGTATGTAAGTTCAATTCTCACAGCATGTTTGTTTCTCAGCATTTAGCAATATTGTTTCTAGGCTTTGTTTTGAAAGAGAAGCTCTACCAGCAAAATTTTACGATAACGCTGTCCCAGGTTTTCATTTCTGCCTCCGTAGTTTTCCACTCGTGATCTACAGAGACTACCCTTAGACTACCCTGTAGGATTCTGTGAAAGCTAATCAAGAAAAGCAGATAGATACATATATATAAGCCCCCTAACAATATATATGTATATTTGCAATAAAAAGATCCAAAGCTCCACTGGAAAAATTTCATGGAGTCCACAAGCAGAAAAAAGTATAGAAACATCACTGTATCTTCTTTATAAATTAATAGAATCACATCTTGTCAACAACTAGAAAAAGTCAAATACCCCAGGAAATACATTCTTCTTTCTGAATCAATTTCTCGTTCTGAAATTAGGATGAACTGTTTTCAGGAAGTACCAGCTTTTGGGTAAGGCAATAAACTAATTCCTTGATCACTTAAAGATATGTTGGATTTCATTACACAGGAAAAATGGTGGTTAAATCCAGGTTTGTGGACAATTTCAGTTTAGGCCAATGTATGTTCCTACCTAAATTCCAGATAGCATTCTGCCACTTGTCCTCTAAACTGAAACATGATGTTAACCAGCTATTATTTCCCAGCCTCCAACAGTAGCTCCATTACTTCTGGGTATGAATGTCCTTTACGTTGTGTAAAGTGAGTTGAGATGAAAAACATTGCTGATGAAATCAGTCAAAGGCCTCCATTAGACTACATTTGCAGGATCACCACTGAATCAATAACACAATGTAAAGACTACAATGGAACCTCCATCAAAGTTGGGTTTTAAGTCCCCAACTGGACAAATTATTCCCTGATCTTATAGTATTCTATTCAGTAAAGCCAAAGCCATAGGGGGCCCTGGGTGAGATGATAATAATACCATACGCTGCTTACTTTGATTGGCCTCTGGTTCCAAGTCTTCTTGTTGTTAGCTGTGGAAACTGTTGCCTTATTATCTACAAATAAGTAGAACTGATATTAGAAAAAGTTGAAAAGCACATTGCTAATACTTAATTTAATATAGACTGTTAAGACAGAAAAGCAGAAAAACTGTACTGCGACATCAGCAAAATACACGGCAAGAGAAAACAGAAATAAAGCTTTTGATTTTTTCCATTACTGAAAGAGGGGAAAGAGACTTTAAAATTCAGTATAATTCCATTAACTACCATTAATTTAAATAAAGACTTTCAGAAGTTACTGGAATAGAATACATTTCCTTAAAAATCTAAGATCAGTTCTGCCTCTAAACTAAGGAGGATTGTACTTAGAATTGGCCTACTATTTATTTATGTCAGTTTGCAGGATCAACAAACCTGGTTTTGCTGCAAACAGAGGAAACTCTCCTTTTTGAGAGTTTTGGAGGCCACAGTTCTTTACAGACCTTCACAATCCTGCCATTAAACACTCCTTTTTCTAAAAGATGATTCCCTGAAAAGATTTTGGTATTTGACAGGGACACCACTTCTACCAGGGAAGACTCACTGTTGCATCTGTGAAGATAGCTCGGAGTCAATCTATCCTCTATTGAAAAACAAGTGCATCTCAGAAAGAGCAGGGTATCATAAAAAATCTGGACTGTCAGCAGAGATTAAAAGAACATTGCTACTGAAAAACAAAACTTCTTTAGTGCCAGATGCATTTAAGGAAATGGATTAATGGATGTAGATTGTGCCTTCAGTAATCAGAGCCTCTATCAACCAGGCTAGTCCTGATGAAAAAGCTCTGCTGTAGTTGCTGGGAAGGCAGCACTCAGCACCTCACAGGATTGAACCTGATTCTCAGTGTGGTCTGCAGTAGGAGGAAAATTCTTCTGGCAGAACAGTCATGCAAGAAAGACTGCAGTAAGCCATGAAGATTCACTTGAAAAAGGAATTTCTTCCTTTTTTAATTTATAATCTATTTTAATTGTGTTTTCATTATATAAATAGCTAAATGTTTCTTTTTGGGGGGGGACGCTAACTAATATTAAAGGAAAACAGGCATACCAGGTGGAATATAACTGCTCAACTAGAAGAAAACATCAATTAAAATTGATTAAATAGTATAGATTTTTTTTTCTCCATTAGCCATTTTGCTACCATGATAAATATTTAATCCTGATTGATGACTGAAAGCTCTGGAACACATATTTGGATCAAAAGGTGCTATATAAATAAAGACATTACAATGTCACATATTTGACCATTTCTTCAGTAATATTTTTTTTAGCAAATGTACAATCATCTTCCCTTTGTATCATGTAAAAATTGACCTGCACTGGTTTCCAAGAGCTTTGCACAACATGGCTGATGTCAAAAATGCAGCATAGACTCAGAGTGGCTAGGTTGTTCAGCTTTAATTTCTGGAGCAAAACTTCAGCAAACAGTAAAACACTTTTGTGGAGCTGTGAAAGTTCAGCCTAGCTGTTTGATAAATGAGCAGACAGGCAAGCAGTCCTTCTTTCTTTTTTTGTATGGATTCAATGAAGCCTGCCTAAAGAACACCACATGCTGTTCCAGCTACTGATCTAACATTCCGCAACATCTCAGCCTTCCAAATTCCCTTTAATTACACATTAATCCCACCCCTCTCTCTTTCATTTTCTGCAGACAGGGTTGGGGGCTCCACAAGGCTGTGGGAAAAAAAGGCAGTGTTGAAGAACTACTTTCTGAGGATGGTTTTTTGGGGCTAGTGTTTTTTTTTAATTTTTTTTTTTTTTTGGGGTGGCAGTTATCACTCAGAAAATACCATTCCTCTCCAAAAGTTGATTTTACAGCAGTAGACTCAAAAGTAAATCTTAATATTAGAGATTTTTTTACACTGTTTTTTCTTTTGGAACAACATGAACCCATATTACTTTCAAGTCTTTCTAGTAGTGATGAAGTGTTACAATGCACACTGTAAATACTACTTTATGAACCATATGCCGTGGGAGTTCCTGGGATTTAAATAAATCAGCCAATTTCTACATACCAGGGCAGAGGTGATCAGGAAAAGAGAAGAATAATGGAGCAGTTGATCAGATGATCCCTTTTTCTTTTCTTTGTTTGTTTCTTTTTTAAATCCAGCACATTTTAAACAATGAGATACACCTTTCAGAATACAGCTGAAAAGTATGCATCACTTAAAATATTCTTTACCAATAATTTACCAAAAAAAAAAAAAAATCTAGAAAATCTTTGGGGGAAAAAAAAAAGTCAGGGCTTTTTAATCTAATGCTGCACATGTAAAATATGTATAACATGGCATACTCACGCTTGGGTGCTCATACACATCAGCATGGGTATTTACGTTTGTGTTTGGAATAAAACAAGTCAAGTACTAAATGAACTAGCTGTTCATATAAATGTTTATATTCAGCTACATTTATGCGAATCCCTGTGCAAAGATATTGCCAAAGGCAGTGAGATTTCCCTGAAAGGAGAGAGGAAACCAGATCGGGCAGGACAAAGTGGAGTGCACTGTGTGCTGAAATCAATGGAAAAAGCAGAGGGTCCAAAATGTTGATTTTAAATCAGACTTTCAGTCTGAAAAGTCACCCTACAAAATACATAGTCATTGTGTTTCATGTTTATTAACTTTTAAAGACCTACATAGAAAATGAGTTAGTTTTACAGTTAGGTGAGGAGAGAAGGGGGTTCCTAATTGTTAGACATGAAAATTCAGGTTTGGATCCAAAAGCCAAGTTGGATCATTTTGCTTTCATCACTGCAGTGGGGTTGCACAAGCAAACGAATCAAGACCAGATCACGCAGTTTGAGCTGCTTTCTGAATGGAGCCCAGTCCCCATTCTCAACAGAAGCAGTGGTAAAAAGATCTCATGGGTGGTATCCAAGGGAATTTTGGAATGAACGGGCCTTTTACCACTGTCCTTCAATGGAACTGAAATTTGATCTCATACTTCTCCAAAGTGACCACAAAACCAGCTGCCCTATGAGATCTGCTGATTAAAAGCGTACAGGTTTTAAATTTTCCAGGTAACATTCCACCTAAATTACGTGGCAGTTTTGACTGTTAGGCATTATTTTATGCTACTTGGCTTTTTGGTTTTGAGACAGACGTAGACCAGGAGTTCCACGTGCAAATAACTTCTGTCCCTACTATATTAGCCTCAGAAACCAATGGTCCTTCTATTTCTTTCTGTTACTACACTTTAATTGTGTCCCTCCTCACTTTCCTCTGTGCCCTGCTCAAGATCTGATCTTGCCTTCTGTCTATAGAAGATCTTGTATGCCTTTCTTGATTAAAAAATAAATAAATTAATAACCGCCTTATCTTTTTGCAACTCCATAGTTCTTTTGTTGATTGCCTTCTGTATACGTAAGAGCCAGGCAGAAGTCATTACATTATAAAACAACACATATATAGTTTACTTCTTTTCAGGGGACTTAGCATATCCAGGACAGCATTTGTTTAACCCTTTTGCAGATAATCCCAATACATGGGTTTAGGAATGCCTGTGCAGGTAGAACGTAAGGGGACCTTTTTCTTTCAGACAGGCAGTAATCTTTCCACTCTGAATGTCTGGGGCAGGCAAAGTGAATGCAGGAAAGAAAAGTCTTCTCATATCATTCGCACACTGAGATTACAATGCTAGTAGTACAACCACCAACATATATTGCACAGTTCTTGGAGCTAACAGGATTTTTATCCTGTTTCAGCTTTTTAAACCTAGTAGAGGTGTCTGGATAAACTTGAATTAAGTATCTAGTTACTTGTATTTTTGGTCATTCTTCAAAATAGAGCAATAAAAAAATAAGTTACTTGAGCATCCATGCAAAACACAGAAAGCTTTATGGGCAACAGCTAGAAATATGCACTTCCTCTGTAAAGGTCTGTATTGTAGTCTGCACAACCTATTAACCTTAGACATGGCTAACTGCAGGAGCTGTTCTGTTACCCGCAAATGGCTGCAAAGGTGCATTCCTTCGTCCTGATTACTGCCAGCTGTAATTTCTGCTACTGCATCTCTCCTTACATCTCCAGCACTGTGACATTCCAACACAAGCAGAGCCAGCCCCAGCTTTAAAATGAGGAACGTATTGTCTATTCTGCCTTCATCTCTGTACGGTGACTCATCACTCCTCATTGCATTCATTATCAAAGTATGAACTTTCTGTTTCCCAGTTATTCCATCTAAATTCTTCTATGATATGAGATGCCAAAACAAATCAGGGAAAAAAAGCCCAAACCATCTTATAAAGCATCTTATGCGTCTGTCTTCATGCAAACAAATAAGGTTGGAAGGAACCAGAGATGTCTGGAAATTTCTGAAGTAATTTTCTTCTCCCTCCCCATGTCAAAATATTAAATTTTGCTCTGGGGCCAATAGGCAGAGGATGACTTTTATAAGTCTTTTTCCTGGAATTATTTAAATTGTTACTTTTCAAAAGGCATGTTCATTTTGTTAGTGCATCTGATTTAGAGGGATGTTGTTATTCATGACTCCTGTTCCTTTCTATTTTAAATAATTCTAGCTGTGCTTCTAGAACTTCCAAGAGTAATGAAATAAAATAAAATTAAGTTGCAACTGTCATGGTTTAACCCCAGTCAGCAACCAAGCACCACGCAGCCGCTCACAGCAACCCGGTATTTGCAGTCTGCCAGAATGAGAAACGGATTTCAGGCTCCAGGCTCTGTAGCTCTGGTAGGTTCTAGAGAGATTCTAAATACAGTGGAATAAATTCTCTTTCCTCTGTTAACAATTCTTCATAACAGGGCCTGGCTCTACTTATCTCAATTCAAGTGTCACGTCCCATATCTAGAGGGCATGCTTTTCTTTTATTAAGTCAGGTACAGAAGATTTGTGTTTATTTACCAAATTCTATTGTAGTGTTTCAAACTTCTTTGCCACGGCAACAGGAAAAAAAACAAGTGATGCCAAATATAACTATACTCCCACACAGCTATGCTTTCCTTATTCTCACTGCTGTGAAACACAAACAGTGCCAATATCCTTAATCTTATATGGTAAGCGTATGATTTTTAGGCTCATTCATCTTTGGTCTTGTACTGCTCCAGCTGGATCATTCTGGGGTTTCCTGATCTGTTTCAGTGCTTTTGAAAAGCACTGCACTGAGACAGTCTGTTATTATTAACACCTGTGTTAACAGGTACCTTTTGGCTCAAATATGGCTGGAGGCTGGCTTAACACCATATTACCTGGAGGAAAAGGTCAAGAAAGCTTTGCCCTAAGAAACACCCACTGATAGGAAAGAGCATAATCAAATTAGTCCATTTCAAAATATCATTCCTGTCCCCCAAATCCACCAAACTGTGCAAAGAAAAGGAGAGGTGTGACTGTGTCTATACCCTCTCTAATCCTTGCTCGCTTACTTGCATGGCCCAGGAGAAAAGACTGTAGTGTACAGGTCCAGTATTTTTGACCGCAGATCTCTTGTCTGTTTAGATTCAATAACCTTCCCATTTCTCTCCACCCACTTTCATCATTTTGTGGAACAGGGTATGGTCTAGCTGTAGGATAAGATCTTGTTTCTAGCACTGATACATCTCAACTGATACTGCAAAGCAAGTCAGAAAAGCCTGTTGGCACCTTCTCTAATGCCTGTGCCCAATTTTGCCTGCTATGGAGATTAGACTCCATGGGGAACTCCAACTGAACTGGGCCCTTTAGTGAAGCTTGTGAGACCTCTCCTCAAATTCATCTATGTACAACAATATCCTCCTTCAGTAGCTCCTCTGGCCAGATGTTATTCAACCTAAGGCACGATCAAACAGATTACTGCATCCCAAAAAAGCTACAAACATCGAATGCTCTGACTCAGATGCTTAGCTGAGCTGCAGCCACTTTCGGTGCTGACTTGCTGAAGCCAAGCAGATCTAAAACCCTGCACAACTCACCCTGCTCTGTACTGGTGCCAGCATGCTTACTGCCGTCACCCAGCATATCTGTGGGAAAAGGCTGAGCGCCAGGATCCCTGCACTCTGGCAGACCCTGTGCTGTAAGAACAGCCTCTGGGACGTGTTGACAAGGCATGAGGTAAAGCAGCCCAGAGGCCACTCTACTTCATGCTGAAGACCTAACTAGAAGCCAGATGCTTGAACTGGCAAAGCCAGTAAAAATCCCTTTGCTAGAGGGCAAATCTTTGGGAAAGGAAAAGTCACTCGAAAGAAACCGAGGTGTCCTTGCTGGTTTTCTTACTCCCCAAGCTCAAGGAGAAAAAGGCAATAGTCAGCAACCTGCAGTAATACAAGGGATCAGTGAAGCAGAGCCAAGGGGGAAAAGACCTTTCCAACTACACTGTAGGACCCCTGTTCCCCACACCAGCATGACTGCTTGCTTCTGCAGTACTTGTGTTATTATGGCCACCTCAGAGGAGCTTGGCCTAGAAGATTCTGAATCGGGAAGAAAAGTCATACTGGTGTTAACTGTCCTTCAGTCAGGAACCTTAGCTGTTAAAAAGGGATGAAGGAAAAGCAGGGACTGCTCAGACAGCACTGACACACTGATACAGTTCTTCAATGCAATAACAGAAACCACATCCTTCAGCTTTGGATTGATTTTTTCCCCAGTTCTATTTTTCTTTTCTATATTGACTAGGAAAAAAAAAAGCCTAATAAAAAACTATTCCATATGTAGTAATTTTTCATAACAAAGCAAGTGCTGTTTTAGTCTATCAGAAGAAAGCACGAAGCGTAAATTTGGCTTTGCTATACCAGTTACTATTGAGGCTACTTAGGAGTAAATTGAGAATAAAGGAAAAAACAATGCATCTTCAGGAAAAGTATCTCCTTATGCACAGCAGGCAATTTCCAGATGTGTGAATTTCAATACAAAGACAAATCAGAATGCAGTCACATCACAATGTCATTATCAAAGAGGTTTCAATAAGGCTAATTGTCTGTCCTTTTTAAACATTAAATATATATAGTACAATAGCATGAAACTGCAAATCCTATTTATGCTAATCATGCTTGGAGGAGCAGTCCTGCTGGCAAAACTTCTGGGCATAGAGACAGTGCATAGTGATAAAAGAGGACTCTGGCTGGTACAGCTTGTACCTCCCTGGAGCAAAGCAAACTATTGGAAAAAAAAGCACTTTTCTGCTGGTATAACTGTGCCTCAGCCCATTTTTTGGAAATGGGGTGGAAATATTGGTCAAAAATGTAAAAGATCTCTTTCCTAACCAATATTACAAATCTGTTGTGGACTTCACCCTTCTTTATTTAGTGAAATAAATTTATTGGAATCTAATTTTCACTTAAGCAAAGCCAGTCAGGGAACAACAAAGAGGCTTTAAAATTTGTGTGAGCATGCATCCATGTTAAACCTCTCTATGCTGCCAGAGCGATGTAAAGGGACCTCAGGCTGGGGGAAAACCACCCTGCAAAGTGTCAGCATCCTTCGTTTTCCTTCTCAAATATTAACTTATTATTGCTTGTCAAAAGACATGGCAGGAAAGCACCAAAAGAAAAAAAAGATAAACAAGAGGAAAGTATTTAACCTCCAGGGGGCATATGGGAGTTGTGGGAAGAACACTTCATGAGGATGCAAAAGAGGCTGCACCACAAGAAACCAAGGGTTCTGTATGAGAGATATGGCAGGGTCCAGGAGATGACTTAGCACTGCACAGTAAATTTAAAGCAGTGAACTGAGGACATGGAGGACAGGGGAAACTGGTGCAGAGGAGGAAGAGTACATCTTCAAGGGACTTGATTAAGAAAATTACGTTTATACAGCATCACAAAAGAAACAAGAACAAAAATCAGTGTTGGAAATAAAAGCAAAAGATAATCTCAAAGACCTGCCAACCCAGCTGAACAGCTGGGTGACATGCTACAGCTAGGAGAGAACCAACAGGCCTTATGGCACCCATCCATATGCAATAACTACTGAGGGGCTTGGAAATGCTCAAAACATTCCTGCTTTTTATTTGACTCAGTGAAGGCCCCAATTCAGAATGATTTACCTTTTGCAACTAAACCCCGTGAGAATGAGTCAGAGCCTTCATCCACTATAACTCCTAGCTCAGTGTATTAATTATCACTGGCATTTTATGTTAACATGTCGCTCAGAATAAAACATACATCTGCTCAGCCCTCCCTGCTGCAGGCGGCGGCAGAACTTCCAGTGGGAAACACCTTAAGCTGCTCTCCGAGTCCACAGGGTCCCAGAGCAGAGCCCAACGCGCTTGCAGCACAGGGCTGAGGGGCACAAGGTTGCCACCTTTTTTAAGTGACTTCAGCAACAGGGCTTTCACTCCTTTTGCTTGAAGACTAATCCACAGTCTAACCATCTTCACCGTGAGAAAGCTTTTTCTCATATGCGATATTTTACTCTTAATAACTCAGTGACATACCTGCCCTTCCTCACTGTACTTCC
Source organism: Harpia harpyja (assembly GCF_026419915.1). Classification (NCBI taxonomy): domain Eukaryota; kingdom Metazoa; phylum Chordata; class Aves; order Accipitriformes; family Accipitridae; genus Harpia; species Harpia harpyja. The sequence goes on along the minus strand of NC_068945.1, from coordinate 24,749,848 downwards.
CTGTCTTCTCACTAGTTGCATGGAACATTTTTACCGATTCTGCTTCACTTCTGGGTGAAATCATGATTCCATTGAATATAATATGCTTTGCTGCCTACAGTAAGAGCCGAAGTTTAACACTGGAGTCTCCACTTGCTGATGCTGAGCTGTAACCAGCAAATACATGGCCCTCCCTAGTCAGTGTTACTTAAAGTATATGGGTAAAAGAGTGCTTGGTCCTGCCTTTTGCAGGCAGGAAAAAGTTCAGTAATGACAGACTAGGTAGCATAGCTATTAGCAGACTAGCAAATGCTAGTACAGACCAAACTGCCTGTAATTTTCACATATTAATTGGGTGAGTAAAGCACTAAAATCTTGGCTAACATATTAAAGCTACAGCTACCTTTGTCATATAAGAATATATCACATTAATAACCATATTAGAGTCTTCCTTATTTTATATGTAATTTAAGTGGCTTAGGAGTATAGGTTACTTTTAAAAGGTGTTTATTTATACAGTAATTCTGTTCTTTCCTCTTCTTGTTACTTTTTTTGCTATTAACCTGGTTTCCTCAGGAAGCAGTCTATGAGATATTACTGTCTCTCTGTTAATCTCCCCACCCCCAGACCAATTTTTGTTTCGCTAATCCAATATTACCAAATGGCTGAGGTCCGCTCCATGTCCTAGAAGCTTAATAGAAAACACTGGCTGGGGAGTGGGGAGAACATATTGATGTTAATGCTGAGGACAAGACAGGGAAGAAAGCTCAGGCTTTAGTTGAGCCATTTGGCACTGCCTGACTGGGCAACCATGAGTATGAGGCAACCAGTCAACACTTCTGTTGCTCTGAACCAGCGACCCCATGTGCTGCGTCTTGCCCAGCTGTCGGCATGGGGTGAGGAGAGAAAGAGAAACAGGCAAACAGACAGACATAAGGGAATCTAAAAATAATGTAGAAAGAAGGTGCAACAGATGTGAGAAAACTGAAAGAAGCAAGACCTTGATGTAGTGACCGGGACCTGGAAATAACTGAACATACTGCAGGGAAACATGGGGATATTACATAAGATTTAGGTAAGGCTATGGATTTAGTGAACATAGGAGATGGTAGGAAACAAGATCCATTAGTTCAGCTGTTCATGAACAACTTCTCTGTTCTCCCTGCCATGCTCTGTTGTGGATACATTCGACTTACATCGGGCTTAAGAAGTACACATGGGCTGAAGTGTTGTCTACAAAACCTTAATCTGGAGAGATCACTTTCAGGCAAGTTTCATGTCTCCAGTAGTATCTTTAAAAGTGAAATCAACACTGTTCTGTTAATTGAGATGTAACTGAGTATGTAACAATATATTAGGATGTTACTTATTACAGATTGTTTTAAAGTGCTGAACTCCATGTCTCTTTCCAAAAACTACCAGTCTGTTAAAGAAAAAGCCTAAATGTTTAACATTGCCCACAGAGCTAAAGTTCAAAGATGAATCATAAATTCAATGTGGTCTATTGAAAGGCGAACTGTCTACAATTTCACAGAACAACTAACTCCTTTCTCTGGAGGAGATGACAGCTGCAGGGCTCTTGATGATTCCCAACAAGGACAAACATGTCTGGGGTCTCTTGTTTCAGCAGCTAAGTGTGGAAGCCCTCAAATAGCACCTATTTCACTGCACTGCCTCCAAGGCATTTATGCAACACATACTGCCAATAAGGTATTTAAGTCCTACGATAACAAGCGTGTGGGCTAAAACTTTGTCCATGTGCCTGCTCCTAAGGACAAGCTGACTGCAAGCTATTGATTGAATGAAGTGGGTGTCTGCCTGGCAGATCTTCATGACTGTGCAGTACATTTTCTTGGCAATAATAGGTTGGACAGAATCACTGGGGTCTGCTCCAGGTTCTACAGATACAGGAGCCTGTTTCACTTCAATATTTGTGCCAGTGTTGTCTGAGGTTCCTGGACACACCTGTGCAGAAGTCTCAGTTTCCAGATCCAAAAGTGATGGCCACACAAAGCACTAGTTTTGGACAGTACTAGGACGATTCTGTATGACATCTCCACAAAAAGCAGAAACAAATTTTATGCATCACTGCTTCAGAACTTTATTGCAATCAAGTGGAAAACATTTGGAACACAGCACATGAAAAACACACTGGAATGGCATGATTTTGGGATCGAAGACACTGTACCTGTCCTGCTAGGTCAAAGTACTCCTACTGATGAACAGGTGTGTGTGGGTACGAGGGGCAGGGAAGAAGGAGGATGGAGTAATATATAGTGTAAAAAGACTGCTGCATACTGAAAATCAGTGAAGTCCCTGGTAAATTTTGTTCCAATGAAATAATTTCAGAGTATTTACACCTTACAATTTATAGAATTTTTCAGTAGCAGCAAAAGTAGCATCATGTAAATTTTACCCACTTTCCAAATGTGTTAGCCTGCATGACATCTGTTTCTTGTTCTATTCCGAAATTACATGTTGCCGCTATACTTACCACTTGGTAGCAATAACATATAGAACAAACGATTTCATTCACACTTACACAGTGTGTTTAAACAGAAACCCAACAGAATCAACTGAGTTATGCAGGTCTTTAAGACACAACAAACATAGTAATGTTACAACATGGTACATTTTAGTTGCCTTGCTAAGCTGCCTACATAAAGATGCACTATAGAAAATGACACCTCATTAAATACATTCTTCTCCTTCACCTACTCTTTACACAGGCACTTACCCTAGGAACATTTTTCCTTCTTTGAATACCCAGCATTTCTATAGAATAAATGTTGCAAACACTAGAAGAGAATAGCTTGCAGGACAATCAGCTTCAGATTCATGCTTGCAAGCATTTCAAAAACGGTGGCAAACTCTACACTTTGTTTTTTTCACAGCCTACGAGTTTTAAAGGCTGGGACACATTCTAGAGTAAAATTTCAGTTTTAAATTAAAAAAAAAAAAAAAAGTCATCCTTGTTTTCACTGAGAGGAAAACATCACCTGACCAGCAAATCCAAAATAAGAACTTTATGTAACATCCTAGCCAGCCATTAACATCTGCTAGTGATGTATAGTATAAGAGCTTTACTGCTCACATCTGGACAACGCATAGCTGTATCTGTGAGTGCATCTCCACTGTGAGTCTGGAGTTAACCACAGTGACTCTTACAAGAGCTGGGCTGGAAAGTGGAGGCACAAGGAATCACAGTATAAAGATAACCTGGCAGCCTGTACCTGCAGTGCCACACAAATGCTGTTAGATGCTTTCTGGACTTTCACATCTGGTGGCATTGAACTCCACTATGTGAATTTGCCAGCCTGGGCTGATACCGTTTGATTCAGGAATCTCTGTATCATGCTTACAAGAATGGCATAGACAGGGTCCAGAATTAAATGATTGATATTTTACCCTTCTATTTAAAAAAAAAATATATATATATATTTGTTAAAGCAGTGCAGGTCACAATGCAGATGTGTTTACACTGGCTTGTATTCGACCTCCAAGCTGCCAATATTGTATATCATGTCACTGTCAGCTAGGCTGGGGATGGAAGTCATCAAAAAAATTTGTGTATTCTGGAGCTTAGTCACAATCAGCAATTATTCCAACCATCAAAACACTTAAAATCTTAGCCTTTGTCCAATAACTTGAATACATAAGAGATTCCATTCACATACCTCTATCTCTAATGGTAAATGATGATTTAATTCTTTTCAATAATCCAAATTCACCTGAACCAAGTGAGAGCTCAAGGCATCATACTGCTGTTTAGACTTACCTTCCCAAAGCTGGCGGCATTAACAGGTTGCGTGTCATTTTTCTCACAGAAGTCCAAGTAATGCATGTAGAGAGCACTTCGAGGAATGCAAACACCTTCTGCAATCTCATAGTTCTCCTCTAGCCTTAAAAAGCAAATATCAAACAGAGAGAACTGCAAGTATGTTGGATGTCCTGCACGGTAAACAGTGTGCAAAGCTGCATCTTTAAGACCAAACATTCTGACTTTTGCTTCTCTACTAAATTTTCTCTGCTTTCTTCTTAAGTGCTCCTTCCAATTCACTTCCATAACACTTACTTGCTTCATTTGGTTTACACTTGCTATCAAAAACATGGGCTGTGAGTTCTCAGGCAAGTAGAGATTAACACAAAGGTATATTGGGTTTTGACCATGCTCCAAAGTGCTATTTTTAGGAAAAAAATATACTAGTAGTCTGTTATACCCTAAAAGCGTCCTGCAGTAAACAAATATAAGTACAACTACAAAACAAAAAAACATTCATTGAGGGGAAGCATTCTCTCTTTATTTACAGGACAGGTCACCTTTAGTTCATGACAGTCTTTTCACTCCTGTCCAGCTGCAATATTCTGTACCTTGAGGAAGCAGAGGCAGCTAAAGCAAGTTATTTGCAAATACTCAAGAGTGTGCACAAAATCCTACCTGTATAATATTTTCTTGCTATTGCTGATGGACAAAGTGAAAAAAGAGTCCATGATCTGAATACAGTGCTGAATAGAATAGTGAAATAACATCCTCCTCTGCCTTGTAGAAATTATTATTATTCATTTACACATGCAAACACACAACTATAAAATTTTAAATTATACATCAAATATATGAATAGGCATATGCTTCATCTTCAAAATCTGAAACTGGGCTCATTACAAGTCTATAGATTAGAATTAACATTCCTTTGAAATGACATTTTTACAATTGCTGATCCAACAAAGTTCAAGAGCTATTTACATACACACTTAACTTTAAACCATAATTAATCTTGTCAACCATGGTGTCACTCATATGCATATAGTTACATGTGTGCTTGTCTGCCCTGCTAGCTAGAAAAAGAAGGTAGGTGCAACTTCCTCTTAAACATATCAGAAAATTAATACATTTTCTCAAAAAACTCCAATTTTACAGTAAATAACCCCCTGCCATTCAATAGCTGTAGAACACCTTCCAAATATCTAGTTTCTATCCTTTATTGCCTTTTTCAGGACCTACCTACCTTCCATTTCAGTTATCATGATCATTTGTGACTGCAAACTATTTTAATAAGAGATCCGGCTAGATGAATGGAATCAGTTTGTATGGGCAACATCTTTTCTTCCTTGGTTTCTACAGAAATATCATCACGGCATCTTTCCTCAAATTCATAGCTCTCTAACAAAACCTCCTTTCAAAACCTGGAGAGTTCGTTTGTATACTATAGCTGCTAATTGGAATGTCAGCTTCCATGACCAAGACAGGACAGAAAGAAAAGCAGTTAATTATTTCTGTTCATATCTGATGAATTTTTCTCTTTTTCTCCTCTCTTTCACAGAGAGTCATTAGTCTGACACTGAACAATGCTCCATTATACCTGAACTTTTTTTTAATGATCAAAAACCCATCTTGCTCCACTTCTTTTATTTTCCTGTCTTTTATTTAACAACTTTATCATATTTTGAATTCAGCTTCATTCTACAGTATTGTAGAAAGATAATGAACTCAATCTTCTACCTAACAAATCACTATCAGAAATAATATATATATAACATTTTAAATGTCCTAATAAAGCCATGTGAAATCCAGTAGTTCACAATGAGACCTTTTGTACCACTACAGTATAGCAATAAAACCCCTAATCCTTCCACAGGAATGACAATTTTATCTGTCCCTGTTACTGTTTCCTCCTTCATACACTTATATGCTTCTAGATTAAATGAAATTATTCTATAGCAGTCAGGTCTGTAGCGTTGTTAGGCTTGTTTTTAGATATGAAGGCAACAGAGCAGCTGTGGTGTTACCATTGCTAATCACATAAAGGATTCTAGAACAGATTAATTTTGATGCATTATAACAATTTCTGAGAAACTACTAATCTAGGGAGAATCTATTACCTAGCAATGCTTTACCTTACTTTTTTTTTTTTTACTTCTTTTTACAAATGTTGCAGAAAATAGAACAGTTTTGTTGACTTCAGCTTCACAATACTGTTATTATTCGGAGCACCTACACTGTAAGCCACCAAACTGCATGGAATTAGGCTGTCCGTGCTTTGAATAAGTCTGTGTTTGGAGAAGTAGACACACACATGTGCGCGCACACACCCCCCCCAAACTGACGTAAAATTAAGTTTCACACTTACAGTTTGGTCAACCAGTTCACCAGTGAAATAATCATGAATGTTTTACAGCCGAATGTTTAGCAAGCTATAGCTTTACAGATGATAATGAACACATTCATGCCTTAATGGTTAAATTCAAGCTCATGTAGTTTCCCCAATTATGATGTTTTTGGCAGTAATGCTACATTTACCAGGCCTTTTACTTCATTTCGTGTCATCAACGAAACAAAACAAAAACATCATTCCTGTTTCCAGGAAAAGGATATTTAGCCAGGCTGACAGTCAACCAGACATGCTTCTTGGCATCTTCAGCTACTTCTTCCTCCTCCTCATTTATAGTGTTCAACGTACATCGCCTTTGGAGAAGCGTAAGCATTAAGGATAGATCCCTGTAGGATTGATGTTGTTTGCTCTTTTCAGCAAGATGCCAGACAAGGAATAGCTAATAAAGTCGATGGCAATATGAACCATGTGACAAAATTTACATATTTCCCTTATGTCTTGCTTCACTTTCTCTACTACTTTCTTCCTCATCTTTTTCCTTGCTACTGACATTTCCTCTGTTTCTGTTCTCCAACACTCCAATGCCTTCATCAGCTGTAAATGATAGTAGCATCTAACAGTAAAAACATGACCAGGTTAAACTTGGCAGACACCAGATGCTGCAGACAATTGTGGTGCTTCTATTTGCCAGAACAAGGCAAGTTTGGTACTGTATCCTGAAATCTGGTCAATAATTTACCCCACCATTCCACCTCTTGAATCTGGCCCAGAGATTCCTGTAAGAGGTTAGGACACGTGCTTACCCAAGGCATATTCAGGTAAATTTAGTCTTTTGTCTTTCCTGACTGTGCAAAAACTTGGTCTGAGGCCCGAGCAGGCAAAACTGTCAAACATGTAAAGCTAAACCTACAGGAAGCACTCAGTACAGCGTTTGTACAGTGCTGACCACAATAATTTACTGATCCATGGGTTGCTAGGTGCCACCACAGTACAAATAACCTGATGCTAATGGGTCTGATTTTCCAGAACAGTGGAAACTCGACATCTTCACACACAGCAAGCTTACTACTTTAGCAATTTTACCACAACTTTTGAGCTTGTAACTTTATTTAGTGTATCAAACCCAGTAGCACGGTTTTCCAGGAAATACCAATTCAAAGCTGCAGTACATAGGCTGAAAAGCATATGCAAACCACCAGAAAACTGTTCTATAGTATGGCTACTAAGCTGGGAAACTTTTAGCTACAGATCTATTAACAAATGAGTCAATCATATAATGCAGTCTGATGCCAGCTAAAGAAATTAAACTTGAAAACTTCATTGCTTTCTGTTCCCTCTTGTATTTTGGGGAGGAAAATTGAATGGAGGAAATTGCAGATGCTCCAAAAGACTCAAAAGGGAGAATGTCTGACCTACCTAAACATGTAAGAAAAATAACACGACAGGTAGTAAGCCAGTACACTAGAAAGGGGGAAGGGAAGATGATGTAAGCAGCCTTTTCAGAATCAAAATTCTAGTATTCTATTGCAAACACTGCTGAATGAGCATTAGCGTGCACAGTGCATTCCAGCAGGGCTCAATATCCCAGGAGTTTAGGGATTTACTAACCTTTATGACCGAGGAAGCTTGAAAGTATTTGGCAAAAGACTGTTTACAGTATTTGCATGTTTTCTGTTGGGAACAGTATCACTGGCATGTTCTAATTAGCTCTGACTTCTCGGCTACTACGTTATTTGCTCCTGTGGAAAAGACTCTTAACTGACTCTATTGCAAAATAAGCACTGTTCTGAATTTGGGACTGGTAAACCCCACCTGCTGTTTTATTTTAGCTAGATATTTCTTTGTTATCCTGTTTGAACTGTGTTGAAGTTGTGTGGAGTTGAAGAATTGTGTGAATAATGGAAAATAATGATACATCTATGAAATTTCAGTATTATTTTAATAATTTTTCTCGCTGTCTGTAGTCACTCCCTTTATTCACTTTTCTTGAACTTCTGAAAAACAGCACTTCTGTGATATAAATAGGTACAAAGAAGCAATAGTTCAGAACTAAATGCCTTTATTTATATTTGCACATCTCAAGGTTTGCACTGGAAGTGTCTGCAAGTTTCTGCAAGGCAGAACACTGACTACTTGCAGCAACCTATTCTAAATCAACTCACAGGTCTTAGGGGTTTTTAAATCCAAAATTTAACTGATCAGCTTTAGAAAGCAAATATAGAGGAAACAATCCACATCTCTATGCATATTTCACAGAATCATAGAATTTCAGAGAAAAAGAGTAAAATTCACTGAATGAATTATTCTTTGCTGTTTGTTCAGTTAGATCTCTCAAGAGACTGACAGAAGCAGAAAAATTATTTTTCTAACATTTTACTAAAACCCCCACATTTTTTGCCGGTAACCTTATCTTTTCATCCAGAAAACTATGAGAATTACTTACAGGTGAAGTAAGGGCCTTTCTTTAAAAGACTTAAAACAAGGTAAGGAGTATGGGTTTCCAGATAAGCGTGCTCAGAGGCTTCTCTGTGACAGAGCTCTGTTCTGCCAGATACAAGGAACCTCCTGAAAGATGCTCGATCACTTACAGTATTAAGCAAGCTAAACCAGAATTAAAAACCTAAATTAAGGGAAAGTCAACAAAGTCTAGGAGATAACCTATAGAAAGGGATGTCAAAAGATAAGTAACATTACAGAACATGCAGCCTAAAATACCGCTTTAAATCACAGTGAACAGCACTTGTTCATTTTTCATAGTGCAGTAGACTAACTCACAAATTTCCTCTCCCCATCCTTTCTTTCTTTCTTCCTAATTACCTTTCCTTTTTTCCCCTCACTAAATTTGCAAGGGGATTTTGACAAATTAAGCAAATCTCAAACTCACTCTCTTCTTTTGTTGTCTTCTACATTAAATTACAGAGATCTCACTTCAGTAAAACAGTCAGTAAAGGTAGGCTTCATCATACACTGAAACAAATGTGAGTCTTGAAAAAAATTCTCAGTAGTAGTTTTCTTTTTGTTATAAATATAACAATGATGACAAACCACAAATCACCAACTGGCAAGGCGGCAAACAAATATGCCAAGTAGATCTTCTAAACTATATCAGAGATTTCCTAGGTTCAAACAAATCCTGTAAGAGTAAGACATTTGTTGAGAATTGCTGTACAGGATACTAATGAGCAGATTAAACACATACAGTGAAAGTATCTTTAGAACTGTATAAGATGTCCAAGACCTCTATTCACTTCAGCTGGAAAAAGTATAAGAAAAAACAGTAACAAGCCTTCTTGATTTTTTTAAAAAAGGCATCTTACCATTGCAGTGTAGCTGGAGTTGAGTGTGGTTTCGATGCTCTATTATTTTCTTTTTCCTCATCTGTTAAGAAACAAAAAAATACTATGTAATTTCAGTGGGAATTGCTCAGGCATTTATGAAATGGTAAGGAATTATCTGATAAAAAAAAGTTCTCAAGTGCCAAAGCTTTCTCAAAATATTGGCTAAATTGTGGAAAGGTAAAAAATGACGTTCCATCTGTAGATACTGCTTAAGGCAATAAACCATGTAAACATCACTGATAGCAGGACCAGAGTGGTGCATAGGAATAATGACATTGGAAAGGATAAATTTATATAAAAAAAAAGCAACTCTTAGACCTCTAGCAGCATATCAGAACATAAAACCACTTTCACCTGCTTTAAGGGAACAGTTGCCATACTCAAGTTTTATATTAGATGAGGCATTTAATGGGGTTCGCCCACTATTGTGATCCTAACATATGATATATACTAGATGTTTATAAATTTACAAAGATTAATTCTGAACAAGAAAAACTGAAATTAAAAACATTCTATAATACACTTTATTCCTTTTCAGATAATGTTTCTGATCGTATTCCTCATTAACTGTTTCCAAGGTAACTCTGATTTGCTGACTTTCCAAAAATTTGAATAAAAGATGAATAAAGATAATTAAAATAAAACTCTTAAAATATTGGATTCTTCGTAGCTCCCATTAGTTCTTTTGAAACAATTTAGAAGTATGTATAGAGTAATTCCTATTAAAGGGTGATTTGCAAAGCATATAAAACATTCCTAGGTGAAAGCTGGAGCGAAGCACAATCAGCATCTCCAGAAGGGTATTCTTTTGGAAACACTGTTGTATCAAACACAGTTTGGTATTTTAACAACTTTGTCCCTGATGAAAGCATTAAGTGCAGAAGATTTTGATACCTAAACAATGAGGTAAACCACTGCGCCTGTACACCATACTGCAAGTTTCGTATCTTCATACAATTAATTTTTAGAAGTTATTAAAGTGAGCCTTTAGGATGCTGAATCTTAAGGAAGCCGGGCTATCTCCTCTGAACATCAGACCCTGTTGGGAGGCCTTTTGTGCAGTCCCAAGAATCAACGCACACAAAAAAACCCCCACTTTGGAAAACATTGTCTTCAGCCCTCACGCCACAATATTTCTTCCATTACATATAGGGCAAGTTGTGTTAACTGAACACCCTTTAGCCTGTGAGGCCGGTCCCCTGAATGTCAGGAAAATCCAGATTTACAGTTACCCCAGACACTGTGCACAGCCCCTCTTCTGCATCTGCATGACAATAGGCCTCTAATTATTGGACTGCACACTCCTTCCCTCCTTTTCAGGGGCCCTCTTTCATTCAGCGCATAGGACCAACATACACATTTCAAATCACTTTTAAATTGTGTTTTTCATTTGTTTTTCCTAAACAAACGGTCGGCGTGCAACAAACCTTCGGCACACAGGGCTTGAATGCCGAGCGGCCGTGGCTGCCACAGACCGCTGCTGCTCGACAACGTCCCCCAGCCTCGCCGGTGACGGGACAAATGCCTTCTCCATGGCAGGAGGCAGAGCCATGCAGCACGGATTTAAACCACTGGGTGGATAAAATAGTCAGGGCCATCCCCTCTCACAACACTGACCGTTTTTTTTCCCCTTCTTGCCCTTAATTGACAGCACGGACACCCTAAGCAGAGCTCACCCTGCTCCAGCCTTCCCTGAGGAGAGGCTTGGGGAGGAGGGGGCAGCCATGTCTGCACTGCTCTGTGGTGGGAAGAGCCTTCTGGGTTGAGTTTCACAGTTTTCCAGGCAACAGGGGATGAGGAAGCCTGGCTCGGAGATGCAAGAGCACCTGCTGGGAGGGCAAGTGAGCCCTGACATGGAAGGCCCCCTGCCATGGAGGGGCAAGCAGCAGGTGGCCTGACCAGACTCCAGTCCAGTCCTTCATGCTGTTGTGTCCTCCTGGCCAGCCCAGCCAGGGAAAAAATAGGCTGGGAGGGACACACAGTAATTATGGCGGCTCCCCAGGCTTGGGGCACAGAAGCTGCTGCAGCTTCCTTCACCTGTGGGCAGCCTGGCCTGGCAAGGCCCTGTGGGTGCCCAGCAGCTGGTGGCCTCCCAACCATTCCTGAGGTAAAAATGAAAGGGCGATAGTCATGAACGGTTCATCTCAGCCGTGTTGCAGTACTGAGTACTGGCTGGGAGGGAAGGGGGGGCTTTCCCCTGATTTAGTCATGAAAGTTACAGCTGGTAGTCATACACAGCTCTCACCAACAGGGACCCATAACACAGGACACTGCAGCGCCTTTCTACAGACCAGAGGGATTCAGGCCTTCGCCGTTGCTGGGAGGGAGACGCCATGGCAAGGTACAACCACCAAAGCCTCTGCCTTTAGGCATCAGCAGCATGTGCGGTCCCAGTCCTCCTCCTGTGCCCCACTCTCATCTTGTTCAAATTAAGGCTATTGCACCCCAGGTGAAAGTCATCCATTTTCTTAATCAGTATGTTCTATGTCAGTGTCAAAGCCTACCATCCACTGGTTTAAGTTCAGTATACAGTTGGTTTCTACCTTGCTGGAAATTGCTAGGGGGTGCAAATTGGAAAGGCTGAAAGCCACTGATCTAAATAACCCCTTGTCTAACCAAGATGCAGAAATCCTAAACCTCTGTCTGTGAAATCAAGAGGTATGACTCCCCCCTCCCTGGAATAAAACTTTTTATTATCTATCTTGATTTAAGGGGGCTAATATTCAAAGGCCTGTTATTAGATGGCTTTCACCTGCGCTAACTAGACTTAATTTTCCCCTGGATATGTGGCACTCTATCAGACACCAAGCCAATATCTAAATGATACAATATTAGAGTCTCTACATCCCTTCCATCCCTCCCCCAGCTGTTTTTGACTCGCATTAAGAGTGAGCACCTGTGAGCAGGTGCTTTACCTAACCTGCCCTCAGACACACTGCAAGCCAGCCATACTCAGCTCCTCCCATGTAAGGATTTGTTTTAACACCACAAACTAACAATAAGGTCATAAACTACAATTTAAATCTCACGCCTCAAGTATGTCTGCTTCCTGGGGATCCTTCTTCAAGACTCTTCAGCATCCTCCACTAACTGTCCCTTAAAACCAAGGAGGAGAATGATGGACCTTGAAATTATTAAAAAAAAATTCTTTAAGCACCATTTTCCATCAAAATATTACCCACTCAACAATTGGATTTTCAATAAAACTAAGTTTTTCACAGTTAGTGCTTGTCTCCCCCCAAATCAAGTCTCTGTACTAGAAAACAGAACTTTTTTTTTTTGTTTTCTGCCAATGGACCAGCTGTCAGCCAAAATGTTTCTCATTTTCACCAGGTGTTGGCTACAATATTTATTTTCAGAAAACTTTCACTTTTTTATTAAATAGATGGAAAGAATTACACATGGTATAGGAATGGAGGGGACCTAGAAATACAAACTTTCAGTATTACATACACAAGCACTTTATTCTACTTTGCATAGTTTTAACAATATAATCTCATCAGATAATTGACTAGCAGAAAATAATAAATATCCCTAATCCTTATATTTTAGTTGGTAGCAGGGCACTTAATGGCTTCCCTATTGAGCAGGGAATGTTTTGTGTAACTCTTGACACAGGTCTGATCCCAGATCTGTTTGTACAGCATGAAAGAGGTAAGAAATGCTGTTTTCCCTTACTTTTTGGCCTGATATTTTATCAGTCCCCATCAGAACAACACCGTAGATTAAAATGAACCCATACCTTTTAAAATTCAATACTTTTAAAATCCAATCTATTTTGTAAAGAAAGGAAATAAAGACACTGAAAAGAAGTCTCGCTTCAAGGTACTGTCAAAGAACAGAGCTGACAATTCTTCTGTGACAAACCCAAAAGGACTTGAAGTCACAAGGAAAAATTCTGCTCCTGGTGCACAGCTGCAGGTGTTCACACACACAGCAGCTGCACAGCACCTCAGGGAGAAAACCATTTGCTGAGACCAGATCTCACTCCACTGCCAGTAGGAGGACTCCCAGCATTCCAAGGAAAGGTATCTTCAAGGTACCTGATTAGGTGGGAAACTTGGTACTCATCCCAAGCTGAAAGCAGGTAATACCTTATACAGTTGCAAGTAAAATCTCAGCACGGAAGAGGCCTTCAAAGATTAAAAACTGGGATCAACAATGTACTAGAAAAATAGTATTTCTTGGCTCCCAGAGATATCAGAGAATCTTTTTCTTCCCAAACTCCATGGAAGTTTCTTTGCTAACAGCTCCGTCTTTCTCCTTTCAAAATTCTGTTTCAAAGCCACCAGAGTAGAGTTCTGTTTGTACCTTGTGCATATGTTTGTGGCTTTCCCTGAACTCTTAGTAGTATCCTCTAACTTCTGCTGTCTGTTTTTAGGTACAACTCAAGGGATTTCTTGCTTCTTGGAGCAAGACATGAAGACAATAGCATCTATGTACAGCACCTCTTTAAGCATGCTGCCTTAAACACAGTAAGTGGAACATCCACAAAGTGAAGACCCTGCATTTGTACACCTTTTTCTAAAACGTTGATGTTAGTCTGTTTGTCGTAACTAAAGTGGAGTTAAAGCTCTGCTTTCCACTGTGGCGATAATAGAAGAGCCCCGTACTTTCCAGTGCTGCCTCTGTGTGTCTTGGAGAACCTCTGAGGAGCTAATATGTTATTAGTAGCTTAATATGGATAAAATCCTTCCCTTAGGTCAGGTAGCTCCACACCTTTCAGAGGAATAGCCTCTTCCTCTGCAGCCCCTGCAGTCCGGTTCTGACTTTTAAGAAAAGTGATTTGCCCTTAATTAAAATTAAGTGATAGTAAGAAGCTACCTTGTCTCTTACTTACATGTAGCCATAAATAAGATTCAGGCTCATTAGCATGTATTCCATGCTTTTAAAATAGTGGGATTTTTTTAAAACCATCTGAGAAACATGGGAGCATAGTTCTAACTGAGTAGGTATGATTGAAAAAGAAGTCATTTTCCCTAAGGAAAATTTCATTGAAATCAAGTAGCTCTTTTTTAAACATTTTTTTTCCAATGGAAGAATAAGAGGTTAGTTCAAACAAAAAAAAGAAACTATTGGATAAATCTTCCATTTCAGCCAGTTTGAACATGGGTTTTGAACACCGCTTTTGAAGTGGAAAAAGTAGTCTGAATCTTTTCTTTTATCTCGTATGAACTGTCTACACATTCACATTTCTAAATATGCAAGAAAATTTGGACAAGCAACCCTTCCACTTCATTATGTAATGTCAGGACTCCTTCCCCATGGAACTGAAGTTGAAATTTTCATAATCCTTGAATTGTATTCTTCCAGACCCCTACTTCAATTTGGAGAACGTGGCTCAATGCACAGTACACAGAAAATGTTGGGGGGGAGGGGTGTGTGTGTGTAATTATTAGATATGAGTTTGTATCATTCCCTTTTCCTGTGGATCTTTTGACTAACATGTAGAGTGTGGAAGTGGTGGAAGGAAAAATGTTTAAAAACCTGGAAACCGAAATAAAATTTACCTAGAATTTCTATATTAGACTGTAAAAGCAGTGTTTTGGGAGAGGTCATAAAAGGTTCCAAGAGGGTAAGAAGCACCCCAAGAAGCAGCGAGATCATGGGAATCCACAGCTATGAGTCATTGCTTCCCTTCACAATGTAATACAGGTTCAAGAGGCCTGGAGGTGTCTGGATGAGAATAGAAGATTGCAAAGGACCCCTGTGGCCTGAAGTATAATTCTGTAGCATACTTCAATTGTAGTAAAGGAGACCAGCAAAACTATCACTCTTGTCCTGAAACCCTATGAACTCTAAAACACCCAGGAAAAAAACAGTCACGAGAGCAAGCATGATAACAAGTAAGAACATTATCAGTTCACAGTGCAAATTCTCATAGTCCTCACTGGATGCAAGGCCAAACAAAAAAAACCCCACCAAACGCACATTTTCTCTGGTAGAGTCCAGCCAACAGCTACCTAATATATTTAGAGACAAAAAAAGTAGTCAGGAGAAAGATGGATGATGCCTTCTTTTGGCTACAGATGGAAACTGGAGCTCCACTGACAACAGCAATTTGACCACCGTTCTGAAGAAATCAAATAGGGTTACATAGGTTTTCTCAAAACATTTTGCTTCCTGCTGTTTGTAAATGTATGACAGAGGCTGGACAAAGTGACACAATGGTTTGGAAATTTCTTGGTTGGTGTGTGGGCACTGTTAGAGAAATGTTAGAAAGAACTCAAGGGCTGGAAAGGAGCACATACTGCAATGATTTCTAAGGTGAAACTTCTAGTTTGTTCTGGATTTCACAGATTATTGGTCTTCTTGCTGCTGGGCAAGTGGCTTATTTTTCTTTCCTACTCCTTCCTCTTCACCCTCTCCCATTCCCCCCCTCACCCCCCAAAACAAGGATGACGTTTCAGGTGGATTAATTCTTTTATCTGCATTGCAGAAATGCGGGCATCAGTGCAAAGGAAGCATCTGGAAGAACTGGCTATTAAGAAGGAAGCTAGATGAAATCAACTCATTCTCATTTGGGTTTCCATTATATACTGTGACAATGTCTTCTGCACACAAATTGTGGGATAAATTAATTTATAAATTTGTTTTATCCGTTCTAAATTTGCCGCCTTTCATTATCATTTCTTGCCCCTTAATTCCAGTACCAGCAAACACAATGAACAACCACCCATCTTCTCAATGGCATTGTCTGAAATACCTGCTCTGCTCTTGCTAACCCACGCAAGTCCACTTCTTACTGTCCCTAGGTATGTGGAAGTTTTCTCATGCTTGCATTTAAACTGAAAGCACATATAACAAACTACCCCTAGTTTTGCTACAACTTATTTAGGGTAACAGATCTAGAACAGAACGTAGAAGGAGACTTATAATTATATTACCATTTTTTTAATATAGCTAGTGGTGCTAAATAATTACCTTGACAATACTGTCTTGAACTGTGAGTCTAAGGAAAAGCTCACTAAAGTCAATAGGGTTGAATCCTGAATTCTGACCCTATTAAGAGTCTGAAGTCACATCTCATTCATTACAGATTCTTTCCATCACTTTCTCAGTAGCATCAGAATGAAATGAATTCCGCAAGTCTCACAGGTTCTCATAAAATGCAGATTAACAAGCAGATGTTTTTTGTTTCTCACTACAATTTTATTTTTAAAGAGAAACTAAGTTCTAATTCCTTAATTTTTAAAAATTAAAAACCCCAAACCTGTCCAAGTTTTATTGTCTGTCTTTAAGGATTCTTGTCCACTGTTCTTAGCTTGGGACTCACGAATAAATACCATGTTTCTAACACCTCTGTTCTCCTTCAGAAGAGATATTGCCTCAAAAGAGATCCCTGGACAAATAAGAGTAGGGCCCCAATATAGCAAATTCTGTGATCCACTAAAACACTGTGCTGCAAGGCATATAATTTTACTGTAACATCAAAATAAAGTAGTTCTCTTAAAATGCAAAAAATGTAAAAGGGACATTCAGCAATTAAGACGTTATTAAAAAAACATTTTCTAAATTTACGTGCTTGAATATTATGAAAATGTGAGTTTTCCTGAATTAAATAATTCAGTCTGCATTAATATATTGTAACATGAACTAATATATGAAGTCCAGAGAGGAAAACGAATGTGAAGAGTATTTTGTTTTAGGCAAATTAAGTAGAAGAGAAACTGCATAAACAGGGAAAACTAAATGGTAAACTAAAAAATGTCTTATAATTTTAAAATAAATTAGGTTATTTTAAGGTATTTTGGGGTCTTTTTAATTACCTGCTGTTGTTAAAAGTCAAGATCTAAAATTAGTATAACTAGAAGAGATAAGAAAAAATAGCTATTTTAAAATCAGCTAGGTTTATAATTTTTTCCTCTCCATGACTAAAAAGGAAACAATATCATGATTTAATATGTGGGTTTTTTCAATCTGATTGTTTAATTCTTAGAAGAAAGATTTTATATGTATGATATCATATAATAGTATTGAAAAACAGCACAATTTTTCCTGTATTTCAACCGCATGGTGTTCACCAGTGAAAAGGAAAACAGATTGTTTTACTCATGAACTAATACTAACAGCACATTTTAGAGGTCATCCAACCTTTACTCAGTGACACACAAATGCTTCTGGTTGTTTTAACTAACAGACAGCATTACTTCTTTTTAAGTAATGCAAAATAGCAAATATTCCAGAAAAAAAAAAATTAATAAAACTATTGGTTGTGTCAAGTGAGTTGACTCTTCAAACTACAGAGTACTAAAAATATCACCAAGATGTAGCAACTTATATAGCAGGAAATTAGCACTTGGACATGTTCACATTCATTTTAAATGAATGACAAGTTACTTACTTTCATCGTTAGAAACATTCCCCAGAGAGGTGTGACTGGAATAACGTTTGTTTTCACTTTCATTGAGACATCGTTCAATCCAACTCTCTGCAAAAGAACAAAGATGCTCTTTTTTTGTGTTTCTCTTTGCATAAAAATGAAGTTCCAACATATAAAACTAAACCGGTTTTCAACAGATGGTGTTCTTTAGCATTTCTATTAAAACATGCTCAGTCTGAGGTTATTTAATAAGAAAGTCCTTTCTTGCTTTCAAACTTAACTGTTGCTTTTGAGTTTCATTTTTTGTTTGGTTGGTTTTAAACGACAGAGGCTGAAACACTTCCATCCACATAACAAAGCTCCTCAGGATATTGTCTCCCCTCCCTATCACATGATACATTTAAAAAAGAAAAAATCATCTCATGTGGGCAACTGAAACACATAAATTGCATTAATTTCTGAGTCTTAGTCTGGCAGACTTATGTACTTGAGTATTTCCACTGCTTTTGAAAGAACTCTTCATGTGTGTAAAATCAATCATTCATGTGAATTTTTGTTACAGCAGGGCTCAAACTGTGCTCTCTGAAGTCCAGTACTACAACCCCATTCACCCTGGTGGAGTCCCAGGCCCTACTGAGATATTTTCCACACTGGTACGAGTCCAACATAGCGAGTCAGCAGCCACTGAGCTACTGAAACCTTCATCACCCAGTGGTGGGTGTTCAACCACTCCTGTCCTCCCTCTTCCCTCTTCCGATTTATTCCCACCAGTCAGGTGAGGTACAGCATTGCATTGATTTGACTCTGCTGTTCTTTCTGGAAGCTATGACATACATGCCCCGATTACTTTAGAGGAGGTACCAGGCTCAGCAGAACTTACTGTTAACAGGTCTTCAGGGCAAAAGTTGTACCTTCCTATACATTTCCTTGGACAAAGTATGAAATATGAGTCCTTGAGTTTGCCTGGAGTCCCTGGATATTGCTACAATAAACTGACCTCCCTCATAAGATTGTTTTTCAAAGGCATGCACGTGGGCAGAAATGAACGTATGCTCACAGAGCTCTCTGTAGTCAAAGCAAGAAAAAGAAGGGATAGGTGGGAAGGCTGCAAGGTAACCCCACAAGTTATGACAGGAAATAACCCCACTGAGTGAAGAGATCTACAAGAAATAAGGGGAAACAGGCCTCACTGTCAGCAAACTGCCAGAACCAGAAACACCTTCAAAGACACGGAAATGGCTGCAGATTCCTTTCCATAAGCCACCCCCCAGACACATCAGGCTAGCTGCACAGGGCAGGCAGCAGTCCACCAGCCAGAAAAATCCCATCACAGCAGCAGGCTTGAAGGGAAAGCAGAAGCCCAGTATCTTGTGAAAGCTGGTCATCTGGTTTATAGAAGGTAAAAGTTGGTATGACTTCATTTCAGCACTAGATGCCAATAAATATATGAATAGTCATGGCCAAACACATCCTGCAGAAAAAATGCTTTTTAAACCCAGGCAGTTGCACAAACTCGTGTATATTCCTCTGTACACACACTCTCCACTGCCACACGAACAAAAGGGCAATGGCATCTGTGTAGGACTTCAGAAGGGGTCTGCTGAGAGCCCTTCAGAATTGATTTCCAGGCCCTGCCATAAGACTCCAGGCAGTGTTGCTTTGTGCGCTTCTGGTTTTCAGGCAGCGTAAGAGAGGTTGTGGCAGCTCCAGGCCATTCCCTTCCCTCTGCCTATTTGCCCACGTATTCACAGCAGGAACATGCTGTGATGCTGCCTTCATCAGTACAAGTATGTCCCTGCATGTGTCTTCCTCATTCACCATCAAACTGTCCTGTGCCTAAGGAGCCTCATGACCACGCTGCCACTTCCCTATAGCCCGCTCCTTTGAGGTACTTCTCTGAAAATCAGCAAAAATAACTCTTTTTGTCAGTAGATTTTTCAGGATATTTCTTCTCCCATCAAATTCAACACAGCCTTGTACAAAATTCACTTCAAGGTTGCTGACACTGCAACTTAAAACTTGCCAGAGGCCTGTGCTGTCTGATCAGCTCCTGCTCAGTTACTAACCCACAAGCCTGCGGTGACTCTAACTTGGAGGCTTTTTCTTCTCAAGCTGCTCAGCTGCATCGGGTGGGGGTGTATCACCTCCTTGTCTAAAGGCCAACACAACAATATGGCTGCTTCATGCCAGATTTATTTTACTGCCCTAAAACTGAACTAACAGCCTCTCTCCTCTCCCATTTTAGCACCACGAGCTGCGGGACAGGAGCTTGGATCCTCACAGATCACTACGAGGTGAAGAGAAACTTGCTTCTGAGGACAACATCAGAGAGAGGTGTGAGAAACCTTGAGAAAGATTACCCTACCTCCTCCTCCTTTCAGCGCACAGCCATGGCTGTATATAATTCCCTTGGCTCTGAGCCCAGCTGCAGGGAGTAAAAGCAAAGGCGGCTGCCATTAGCGCCAAGGAGAGACCGATGCCCAGCTCTGCCCTTTCTTTTCCTCCCGGCACTGAGAGCTGGGAAGCTGGGACGCATCCTCTTCCCTCGGCAACAGGGAACTGGCAGCAGCCATCTTTAGTCACGTTCCCTGCCTAAATAGTAGGAAAAAAAACTTTTTAAGTGTCACTCGGTAACAATTTTCACCATCCTTGTTCACTTACTGTCTCTGAAAACTGCACATATACCCCTTTTTCATTGGTAAAGCAGGCAGTTTACACTGCAAGGTATAAAGTCTCTGGAGTAGGGTGCAGTTACTGTTTAATTATGTGCTGCAACTCCTTTGGTCCTGAATCACCCCGGTTCAACTCGTTGCAGCCTGAGTCTGGCTTTGTCTTTGTGGTCTTGCATTTAAATAGCTGATAGAAATTCTTCAAGCCTGAAAAGATACATGACCTGTCTGGCAGCAAAGAATGAAGAAAACTAACTCTTTTGAGTGAAAATGTCAGGGAGTTTATGGCAAATTTGTCAAATTATTTGGCAGGTGACAAAATGCGACAAAAACAACTAGCTATTTAAAGGCTGTATTATCTCAGAAACTGAGTGATGTGGGTATAAATAAGTATTCTAATAAATACCTTCATTGAATAAGTAGATATTTTTTTACTGTTTAGATAAAGAAAAAAGTTTTTACAAAGCCTTTAAACTCCCAATATTAATAAGAACGCCTTCAGGTATTAAAAGAAAATACAACCACAGTTTTGCAGAAACTTAAAATATTCCCTCCAGGAGCCCGCAGATCCCAGATATGATAGCACCTGCCTAAAATAAAACAAAAACAAAGAAAAGAGAAAGAGGCAGAACAAACAAAACAAAGTCAAAACTAAGTCTGACTTTTAGAAGTTCTTTCAGAGTTAATACCATTAGATCCTGCCCCAGCATAACAAACCCACTGGGTAGAGCCTTGTACACGTCAAATGCTCTTGTCCTCACGACACACGGGTGTACAACCCGGCTGCACTGGGGCCTCTCCCAGGCATTCCGGCTGCAGAGCCGGAGGAAGAGACCCATGGCTAACCCCTGGTGTCTCTAGGCTGAGGTTTCATCACTTGCTCCCAAGCCTGACACCAATCATACTACACCACTGCTCTAGACAAGCATTGAGTCACGTGCTGCGGAAGGGTTTATGTGATTAAAGCCTAAATTACTGTGCTTGGGCCTTACAAACTTCTCATAGACAGGATTTCACATCAGGAACAGTCACAGAATAATGGAGAGTTCAGGTGGTGATTAAGCAGAAGTGCATATCAGACCTGATAACAATGATGAATCATTAACACAACATGTAGAAAACCCAAATTTCTAGTGGGAAGTGCTTGTGAGTGCAAAAGAAAATACATCCTGTCTCATACCGGATGTATTTTTACTCGCTGCATTTTCAGTGTATCGAGTCCTAAGGCATTTCCTCTGCCTGCTCTCCAGGACTCCTTCTCACCCGGAGCCCCAGCATACTGTACCCTCAGTTGTACCAGCACAGTGGTTTGAGCAAGGATCAGTGCTAGCCAAAAAACATCCAGGCAAAATAAATAGATTAATTAATATCTAGTAGTAAAATGTAGTGTAGCCACATACTGATAACTCTGTACTGAGACACAGTATGGTAACTATTACAATCTTATTAGCAAAGAATGCAAATAAGGTGTATTTAATGGCATTTTGAACATGCACCTTTAAATATTATATCAACTATTTAATTTCGCAAAGATCAAAAGTGAATTATAATGAAGCATACAACTATGTCCCTCAGCCTTTCAATTTTTGTTACATAATTTTGTATACCACTGAATACAAATCCATTGTATTATCTTCTGCAGGATTCCAACATGAGGGAAAGGAGGTAGTTATTCAAATTACAGTAATTTTTCCAGTGTCAGTTTTCTGACAGAATAACTTATGACGCAAAAAAAATAAATTGTTCCCAATGAAAGATGGATTAGAAGGAACTATGGAACTATTTCTGGTCCTCATTTTGCCTCTTCTCTTTTTGATCCTGATCTTGCTAAGGCTGACACATCCACTGAACCTCAAGCATGAGAGTATTCCTCTTCCATTAAATGTGCCCACCACACTTTTAATAACAGAAGTTTAAATTGAGCTTGTTTCCAAAAGTTGGCAGAACGCAGGCCTGCATGGCTTTCCCTTGTCCTCACCAAGGCTCTTCTCTTCACACCAACAAACATTTTTATTTGTATGGTGCTTCAAACACTGAGCTGGGAAGGCAGGCCTGGGACTCCCCGAAATAGAGGCAAACACACAAGAGCTGCTCAGGGGCAGCAGCTTTCATGAACTATCAGAAAAGAGAAGCATGAACTGTTTTTTAAGTGTATCTTTGACAAATTATTTTGATACATTATCTCCTTCAGAAGGAAGGGCTTGCTCCTGGAAGACACCCTACAGAGCCTCAGTCGAGGTGAGAGAATACAGCAGAGGTGCCTGCGTACTGCCAGTACATTTAATGGGATAATTACTCCCTCTTGTTTGTATAATGGTTATTGGCTTAGCATATTTGCATCCCAGAAAAGAAAGCATTCATTGCTCCCACATGTGCATGGCCATAGCAAGAGCAGCGAGAGAGCCACCTGGGCTCCTCTCTGTGGAGAGGAAGAGGAGGTGGGCTTGATCACAGCCAGCAGCAGCTTCTGCAGCTGCTGTCCTGCCAGGAGGGTTAAGAGTTGCTGCAGTATTACCACAACCTGTAATCACAGCCTCTTCTGGCCTTTGAGAGCCACAGTGTCCTGCTCAGCAGCCAAGCAGGATGGCAAAAGCAGCTGGAGGGGCTGTGCCACACAGCTGGGAGGTGAGCGTAGCCAGAGCCACTGGCTGCAGCCCTGTGAGCATGTGTGAGAGTCCTGAAGGGAGATTAAGAGATTTTACAGACAGAATGAAACCGTGGTCACCCAATCTGAGGGGCATTTTGCCTGACCTCATTACCCTACAGTGGTACTAACTGCACTGGTTTTCCCCAGTTATGCCATATCATCTGATCTGGATGTGGTCGTATCACTGGCATAATTGTGAATTGCTATTTTTTACTGAAATCATAGGAAAGGAGAGTCCCCATGTTCTAGAAACATAGCTAAGGCTGGTAGTAATCACAGTATCAGAGTCTACACAATCTCCATATGCTTATTTCACCACAGCCCTAGCAGTTGCACAGAAATCCCTCTCATACACCTTCAGCTCTAAATTGGCTCCTATACTGCACATTTTAAAGCAGTTTGCCAACAAGCATGACAATTTACCTAGTGCTCTGCACAGGGACCAGCATTTCTTCCACAGAAGTTTGCTCGTCACTGAAATAGAGCTACCTCTGGAATAAGAATTAGAGATTTGCCAGGACCCAAACTACTACCTGAGCCATGTACCAACTTGGATGGCGCAGCTGCAACAGTCCAACTCCTTATTTTTATTTATGGTTGCTCTTGTAATTTTTCCCCCCCAGTTTCTAAAGGTAGATGTAGAAAAAAGTAGAAAGTAACTGAGAAAAGGTATATCAAATGTAGATAATGGAAATATAAAGGGACTAACAAATTTCAGTGGCTTCACAGGAGGACCTTTTGGAAAAATGAATACTCAGAAGTGATGACAGACTTAATTTTACAGTTCCTGTGATGGAGGAGGAACTCCTGTCATGCATGTGGAGTCGTAGCACCCCTCTGAGTTATTTGTTCATCGTTCTCAGAGGGAAGAGTTACTCATCAGTTCCTGCAGTGTCTCTGCCAAGTGTCTCAGTACCAAGCTGGCCAGCAATACTGCCTAGCTGCTTATCTAATCTGTTAGGCCAAGGGAAAGTGGTTGCAAACAGCAGATTTAGCAGGTAAAAGCAGTATCTCAAAAGCTCAGGAGGCTGGCTGAAGGTCATGGAACCTCCTGTTTCCAGTTTGCTAGCCTATGGTACTAACCAGATAACATATCTATCACAAATTTTTTCAGTGGAGTTGATGGGATGATATTCTATAGCTTTTCTTTTTTATGAAAGCCATCACTGCCCTGACAGCTTCTTCTGCTGTCTGGCTCAGAATAAATGCTGAGGTCTGCATGATCCATTGAGGCTTTTCTCTGCAGAGCTTATCTTGCTGAACATGGTCTGAGACTTGCCACCACCCAACAAACCCTCTGTTCATGCTCTCTGTGTTGCACCACTGCTGTGGACAGAGAACTTCTAACCTCTACAGCTGTTAAATTCATAATGTCTGAACAGTCTGTCTGCTTTGACTATCCCTTAGCATGCTGCAAACCTAATTTCTAACTGCCATATGAATGAAAGTAAAGCAAAAAAATGAGCCAGTACATGTAATATTTTCTCTGGTGCAAGTGAAAACTACACCTTATAACACTTCAATGTCTTGGTTCAATTAGTCATACCAACTTAGAAGACAAATCACTAGTTTAAAACAGTCCCTTAAAGGCAAAAGAGACTATCCCTTCCTGTCAGGAGTAACGATTAGGAGATAAACCTGATGTCTGGCCCTCAAACTATTAAAAGCCTGCTCTAGTACCTGCTGCACATCACACCTGCTCTGACTAGAAGCAGAGGATTCATGTTCTGAATCTCCCACACACCTTGCAGCACAGCACTGCTGGTTATAGGTACATCTGCCACCCGAGAAGTGTAATGCTGCTGGAGTGCTGGGAGGGCTGGTTACAGCAGAACATTCAAAGCTTTTCAAGGACCGCACTGTTTGAAAGAAAGCAAACAAAAATCACCTTTTCTCTGAAACCTCAATCTACTGTAAAACCAAGACCTGAGCAAGATCTCCTAGCCTGGCCTCTGCACAATGTTATGAACAACTGTGTGCCTGTAACATGACAGGGCTTGGCAGCTACTGGCTCCCATGAAGGGCATTAAACTTACCAAAATCAACTAAAATCAAGCACAACAAGGGACAGCTATTAGGCACAGCTAACCACACACATGGAGATTTTCTAAGATTTAGGCTTTCATAGGTGATGTCATCTCCCTCCTCTCCATTGTCAAATGAAAAGTTTATGAGACCATACCACTCTTCCCGCCGGCGACCCCATCACATAGACACTCCTAGTTCACAGAACAGCTCCTCTTCAACCATCGAGGTGGACCTGCCACACAGAGCCTGGTTTTGCTCCTCGCTGCCTCATACAGTGCCATCGGCTGGCAAGGCACATATCCTTCAGTCGGTGCATGCGAGCTGTCAGGAACATCTTCAAGCTCCACAGGAAATCATGCCGGTGTCCTCCTTGGTCCTGCATAGCCATCCTCTGTTGTTCCAAGAGACCTGCTCCTCAGGGATGACACTGACACATGGCCTTGGTGCAGATGGTAGAGCCGCTACCCTGACAAGCTGCCAGATACCTTGGTGCTTTGTTTGCTAATCTAACTTTTTATTTCATTTCCAAGAGGGGAAAATGTCGGGCACTCTTGTTGCAGTCCTTTCTTTTGTTCTTGTTTCTTGGCATACAGTTCTCTTGGAACTGTTTCAGGGTTAATGAACATTGGTCCAAGGCACTTACTAGATGTTGGCAGGAATGTTTTTGTTCTTTTTTCTTTGACTCGTGATTCTGGTAAAGCATTGTGAGATTTGCCATGATATCATAAGAATGCAGAGAATTACTCTCTTGAATCTGTGAGACCTCTTTTTTTTTTGTTTAGCCAGGTCTTCACTCCTGAAGATTTTCTGCTAACCCATTTGATAAGGTATATTAAAAAATGGCATGCTGTATTTAAACTACTATAACAAGAAGCACCATAGTTCATCATCTTTTAACTCCTCTAGAATACTTGGGTAGGAAAACTGGAATTTATGAGATGTTGCATTCTTGTTACCCTGCATACTATGCAGAAGTTCATCTAAATGTAATACTCTTGTTGAAGTACTCTGTCAACAGTATTCTTCTTAAGAAGCTGCATGCCAAATGTAGATCAAGCACCCTCAGGAACCCTAGAATACAAGATTCCTCTGCATATTGATTCCGGCGTTTAGGGCAGCCTCTAAACTGGATCAGACAGGACTTCTGAAGTCCTATCTTCCCTTCTCTGGAATCACATATCTTATTGCTATCGCATTTCCAACTCAGTATGCACGTTAATTGGGAGTAGCACTTTCCCTCACCCAGTCACACACAGATGCTATCTATTGTTTTATTTTGAAAATTAAGTTTCACCAGACCAGTAAATAGCCACTTGTTTTTTGCTTTATCAAGGCCATTCCTCATTTAACAGCAGAGAACCTCACCTGGTCCAATTTCAGTGCAGTGACATTTCCTCACTTTTACCTAGGATCATTTAAGCTAGTGGCACCAGTATCTGACCAATTCAGCTCTCCCAGTGCACTTAACTTACACGGCTGTGCAACATGCAGCCAATCTTTTCATCAGGAAGATGATCACACACATCATGTGCTTTCCAAGCACCAGCTCTGCATACAGCAAAGTGTACCCTCATGCTTCCACAACACGATGTGTTATAGATCCTCAGTCCTTCAGGATCTGCTGCATGAACCAATGTAAATGCTATCATTGCCTCTGATTTAGCTGCAATGTTTCCTTCCAAGGAAATGCAAACATGACCCTTGATTATTGCCAGTCCTATTGTCTCCCAGAATAAAGGTCAGAGTCTCTTGATGCCCTTTTTGCCCCAGATTTCATTAACTTCTTATGCTATGGAATTAACATGAGACACACAAGAGAGCTCCCAGGGCCTTCATTTCTGGGTACCTATCACAACATCTCTTATGCTCATACCCTGTGGCAGTCCCTGATCACTAGCTTTTGGGTTAAACATTCCCAGCTGCTACCATGGTCCCTCAGCTCACTCAGAGAAGGCATGGAGTCCTCAAATCCTTAATTCAGCTCCACTGCACCAGTGCACGAGGCTGCAGTCATTTGGCTGAACAGGAAGCCTGTGACTCAACAAGAAACAGGGTTTGCATCAAGTACCCTCAAAATGCTTCTCTCTGCCTCAGGAGCTGATGAATCCAGCAGAGAGGCCAATTTGGCACAGAAATGGTAGTACATCAGTAAGACAGGGCCACAAAGATGACAAAACAAGAAGATGTGAGATATGGGTGGGAGATACATGAAACACTGGTTGTGGGGCTCAGGGAGGCAAGAGAAGAAGGAGAAGGCTGGTTGTTGAGAAGTAGATGAAAAAGGAAAGGAAACAAAAGAATGAATGGCAAAGAAAAGGGCATGGTCAGAAATAAAGGATAGGAGGAAAGAAAGTAACTATAGAGAAGAGTGGGTTTGGGTTTGGTGGGGGTTTTTTTGTTTTTTTTTTTTAAATCAGGAGAAAAGAGATCAGCTCCTGAAGGAATGGGACTACAGTAAATATTTCTCATTAGAAACAGCATCCAGTCAGGCAGACTGAAAGAACAAGAGAAGACAGATAGACACGTATGTGCAAAGAAAACTCAGGTGTCAGGACGTAATCATAGCAGCGAGAAAGAGACAACCACTTGACTGAAGAAGAGTGTGAATCAAAGGAAAAAGATACTACATTCACTCACATGGTGGCCACTTTTCCTCACTTTATGGACATCTACTCCAAATCTAGCTGTTGCTCATTACTGTCAAAAGATGCAGCCATTACATTATTTACAACCATTTTGTAATCAAATACAGCACTAACTAGACAGAAACAAAGAATGCCGATTCTTTCAGCTCTCAATGCACTCCGAGAATATCTGCATACCAAAACTAGCAGAGAGGACATTAATAAATCATCATAACATACTCCCACAAAGATTGGTACCTCTCAGAACTAATCTGTGTATACAGAGCAAGCAATTCATGCCATTAATTTTACAACCTAAACATGTTTGTCAGAAAGTCTTCACTCAGTCCTGATGTGCCTAGACTTACAGATTCATAAACCTTGTATGAATTTAGTCCATTCCACACTGTCTCTTCCCTCCCCTTAGAAAGTACTATGAAAGTAGACCAGTGCTTTTAAAACTATGAGTCTGGCTTTTCTGAGAAGCCTCCAGTCTCCTCTGAACAATATGCAAAGCAAACTCAGGGAGGGAACACGAGAAAAAAAGAGAAGTCTTCTTTCCTCCTCCTTTTTTTGCCTAAGACTCACCAAAACAAGAGTCTAGTATTGAATATTCAGCACTGAATACTAACTGCTCAATAGACGGTCTGTCTGCAGAGCTCAAAGTGGAAATGACCCAGCAAGGAGGAGAGGTGAACACGCTGCTCCATCCATGTGATTAAACCGCTCTGTAAATGCAGTCCTCCCCAGTTCTCCCCACCTCCTTACAATGGAGGCCATTTGCTGCCCCCACCACAACTCATTTAAAAAAATAAAAAAAAAAAAAAGTTTGCATTAGAGGGGCCCCCGCATCAGTATTGTCCCTGTGACTCCGCATTTAGGAGAGGAATGTGAGCTCCAACGTTGGGAAACCTGTGCTAGCCAGTCAATCCCACCAGCAGGATCCATTATTGCCAGCGCTCGGGAGGACGGCAGAACAGGGCGCAGTTTACAGAGGAGAAGAGCGTCCTGCTGGGTGTCTCAGCTCTCAGCCTGCACAAGGCACGGAGTAAATCTCACCCGGCAGCTGCCTTGTTCTGCCGTGGACCTCGGAGGTCTCTTACGCGCTCCTCCTCCGAGTTAGCGTGTTATGGTGTCACGCAGTGAGCACCCAGGAGGCCCAGCTGGGCCACAGGCTGGCGTGCAAACACAACGCACCAGTTCGCAAATGTGTCATTTGCACACAGCCTCTCATAAGGCCAAGTTTTCCTTGATAACTAAAATATAGCTCATTCTACCCTTGACCCCGAGACACCCAGAAGAAGCAGCCTTTTATGGACAGGAGGCACGCATTGCAGACCTGTCGTGCTCAGCATGAGAATTCCTGGTCTGGCTCTCGTGCCACGTCTGTCCCCAACGGGATGTCCATCTCACACGCAGCACCGGGCACGGCTCCCCTCCTGCTGACCCTGGGGTGCCAAGCGTGTTAGCCAGCAAATCTCCGACCTGCTGCTCGGCCAGGTCTGACTTAGAGAGACCTGGAGCTAAAGGGCTGTGCGGAGGGGTGGGTGAGGCTCTGCAAAGAAGCCCATTCCCTCCAGCCAACACGTGAGCCCACGCACCCAGGGAACACGCATCGCAGGAGCAGGCATCTCTCATCACAGAGCGGCATGCTACTGCTGTACCCTGGCTGTACTCCACATAGCACTTGTGGAGCAGGACACACTTCCACATTTGCTTGCACTACTTTTTTTTTTTTTTTTTTTTTTTTTTTAAACAGTGTCTGTCAGGTCACTGTCACCTTAAGGACCAGCCAGGAATTTTTGTTTCCCCGTGTTGCTTAAGTTTTGTAGGGGGTAGAGGAACAGGAAGGATTTTACTTTCCTCTGAGCATCAGATGGTAACAGCCAAGAGCAGGGTACCTACAAGCTACGCTGCAGAAGCTAACAGCATTAAATACTCATTTGCTTAATTAGGACATCTGCCACATGTTCATGGTTAAACTGAATGTCAGATGAGGTGGGAACCACACAAGTCAGGTTCTCGAAGATTTTTTTTTTTTTCCCCCTTTGAAGGATAGGATTGGGTCTACTTCCTATGACCATCTATAAATTTTAATCAACAAATGGCCTGTTTCTGCAAGATCCTATAATATTAGCAAAACACACAGCCTTTCCTGCTTGTCCTCTGACACACAGGAGCTTTTGGTCTTTTGCAGCAGGTTGCACCTTTGTTACAGGGTGCTGGAAAGTGTCATGGGTTGTAGAAAGGATGTTCTGTGAGGCCTTTTGAATTGGGCATGCACTGCTGTCATCATGGAGGACCCGGCTGCGGGACACAGGTGGTTCCACCCAGCATTGGATGACCTACTCATGAGATCCCACTTATGAATTGGGCTCCCCCTCTACACTGCCCTTCCTCAGCTGCAGCTGAGGTAGTTTTAGCACTTCTGAAATAGTTTAAGCAATTAATAGGATTCTAGGAAAAAAAAAAGTTAACCCTTCTATCATTGCATTTAGTGGTACCTGTATTTACCCCTACATTTGGCTTTTTCCACTACTTTTAAATTCCCCTTGCCACTGCATTTCTGCTATTTTATTGCTTTACAAGTTTAGCACGAGCTGGGGCTGAATTTACAGACCTACACAAGAACAGAAAGCTCATGCCTGTTTTGTGGCCTTAGGGGTCTCATTTGCAAACTTACATTTGCATGCAAGACATTTTTCATACGAGTTCTACCTGACTCAACACGTGTGTAAGCCTTGCCCCAAGTAGCCAAACCAGTAAAAATGGCCACATTGAGAAAAACAGGATAGTCTGATAGCATTATTCTAAGGAGTGAAAGTTTAAAAAGAGAAAAAAGAGAAGGTAAGCAACAAAAAGTAGTTCTATTTCTAGTGACAGTATGCTTAAAAAAAAGGCAATAATTTCTAACACTAAAGACTTGTAGTCCTTACTTCCAGGCAAATCTCCTTGTTTCTAGACACAATCTCAGCAAGCAAACCAAAACCCCTAGAGGAAAGGATTTTGTGTTTCTAAGTGTTTGAGTCTATGCCATGGGGTTCATGAGCACCCAAAGCTCCAGCAGGAAGTTTGTCAGAGTGATGACCACAGCATCAGACTACAGCAGGCCTAGAAAACCAAAGAAATCCCAGCCTGCTGCTCTGAAATTAATGCCTCTAATTCCCAGGGCTGTAAGTTTCAGGGAATTGCTCATTCAGAGAATGTTCCAGCTATCTAAAATTGTTTCCCATTACCATAATATTTGGGATCCTGCGCAAAAATGCTCAGGATAAGCTGCTAATTAATTGCAAACCCATCATTCATAGCTGTGAATCAACTCCTTGGTTTCTGTAACAAATTCCATCTCAGAGAAATTAAGTTCACTTACCAATAAAAGAAAACAAAGTGCTTAGCTGTAGCGAAGGAAACGAGACAGTGCTGAGCCCCGCATTTCAGTCTTGAGGCAATTTAAGCTGCAAATGAGCTTTTTCTTCCTTACAGGGTGCAGTGAGAGCCAAGGCTCTATTTAACCCTCACCACCTTTCCTGATTTCAAGTTTATCAGGAAGGGAAGAACAGGCCAAAAGTATTTAACCCAGCACTTACTTATATACACAAAATGGAAGCCCAGCTCTTACAGCAACCCAGAAAGCCTCTGCCACTGACTTTAGAGCACCGTTTCTAACACTTGGCTAATATTTTATAACCAATAAACTGCTCTTGCTGCAAATCTCCTGGGAGAAAATAAATGGGAATGAAGACAGGCCAGGACTGCTAGTTATGCATGTAAAATAGCTGCAATTAAGTTATTACACATTCCCAACCGTAGGGAGGGGTCATTACGAGCTAACCCTGGGCACCTGCCCTCCCCGAGGCACCACACGGACCAACAGGTGCTTCCCTTGTGGAGCCATCGCAGGATTGGGACCCATCTCTAACGGCAAATTGTATTACAGTTTTAAATGCTCACAGAAACTCTCCGACATATATATACAATTCTACAGGACCTAAAAGATGTGTGTAAACATGTTGTTAGTACAGATGTATTAAAAAAACCTACACGGGCCTCCACTGGCTTAATCATCACCACATCGTCTTCAGTCCTGTACTTGTTATCTATAGGATCGCTCAGCCATCAAATATCCTTTATGCTATCCATCTTCCTAACTAGAATGTTAGCAATCAAATCCCCTTGGCTGCCAGGGCGCTGGGCTCCGGCAGGGTTGGATCGTACGGGGTATTAATTTTCAGACGCAATGAAACAAATAGAAAATCCAGCACAGTTGCAGGGAAACAGACAAGTGGGTGAACTCAGAAAATTCACAAACCTCAGTGCTCACCGAATTGTGAGCTAATTATTTGGACTCGAATGTCACATCAAGTATCCCCAAAGGACTGACCTTATATTTGTATTAGTTACATGACAGCCCACTGCTGCTCTAAAGGCATTGTCACGAACCATCAAGCCCAGGCTGTATTTAAGGCCACCTCTTCAAAAGTCTTCATCTGAAGAGGTACTGATGTTTCATCACTGCGCAGATTTCAGTGATCCCACAATTTCATCTTTATTTTGCTATGGTGAAATCCTATGTATAGAAATAGTATCCCAGGGGATGCACCTCCTTATGGCTGTCCTAACTTGCAAACCACTTGCAAATTAAGCTAGAGAAATGCAAAGGTGTTTACATTGGGAGATGCTGCAGATTTTACAGCTACGCTAACCTTCTTCCTTGCCTGCACACTCACTGCACCAGTGGCTGAAAACCGGCGTTATTTTCTAAAAGCAGACAAGCCTATGACCCTGACGGAGGCATGGTACTGTACCACTGACTTTCTGTGGGACAGTTCAAACAGCATCACAAGTATCTTAGCACAAAATGGTCTCTTCTAATTTCAGGAAGATCTTTTGCTCGATAGGCATTTACTACAGTAAAGGTGCAGCTGCGACAGACCCACTGAGGCTACAGGTTTCTTTACAGTCTCACAGACAAAAGTTTTATCTGTCTGAATCCAGAGTCCCTTCTTTAATGAGGGTTTTACCCAAACAAAATCTTGAGGACTGTAAACTGTAACTTAAATAAATGAAATAGTTTCCTACACTTGTCCAGCTATTCTTATGCAAAAGCTTGTTTTAGTTCTTTTTTCCTGCCATCCTTTTAAAAACATTTTCTCTACTGCAGGTCGCAATTCCCCCTCCCTAAGTATTTTAGAATTAATTCATTAGCAGACAAATAAATTGTAAAATCATTCTTTTCTCTGAGTCAGACTTAGAAGATGAACTTCTTAGTTCACAGTAATTTTGACCAATTTACAAACCTCTAAAAAATCCCTAAGGATTTTACAAAGTTCTTAAAAGCCCCTCAGGAATGAAGACCTGATTCGGTGCTGGGACTTGTGTTTAGATCCCAGTTCTGCTGCTGCTGAAGGCAGAGGGAGCTGCCAAGGATCGGGCCCTACTGCGCAAACATTGTCTGCAGGAACTCCGCAGCCAACAGGAAAGAAAACATTTTTGTTGGGTTGGGTTTTTTTGTTTTGTTTTGTTCCATTTCTTTCACATGTGAAGTCTTTAAGATACGAAATGGCATAAGACAAATAGTCAGGTTCAATTATATAAAGGACCAGTGGTATTTCTTTTGCATGTCCATATCATATCAAATTTAGGATTCAGTAGAATCCTTGGATCATCTTAACTGCTCAGCAGGTAAGAGCCTTTATAAACACAAATCCTGGAAGAGTAAAGAATTTTTTTATTTACTGGAACAAAAATAAATCACAATTTTGCTTGAGTATGAGAAGTACTCCAGGAAAGTAAGAAAAAAAGCCAATAGCAAGTTCCTCTATCTATTAGTAAACTGTGTTGCAAGAAGCAAAGCAGTTTTCAGCAGCAAAATCAACCACTCAAAAAATCAAAAATTAGGATCGCACGCTTCAGCATTATACGTACGTTCTGAAACGTCACAACTGCTTTCCCAACTAGCATTCAAGTATTTATGATCAATATTGGCAATTTCATTAACTGAACCGGGATGTGAAAGTCATTAATTCTCTTCAATGAGCGCTTATATGCTAGATCCTTTTTAAATGGCAAGCTCATAGTAAAGGTCACCCACCACTGCCGCAAGACCCGTGTATTTATAAGAATATAGACCGAAATCTGGCCACCAACACGACCCATTCGGCTCAGGCGCTGGAACCCGCTTTTTGTGGTTCACACAAACAGCTTTAAGGGCCTAATCCCAACGTCCTTGACAGCACTGAAAGGCTTTCTGCTGATTTTAATGGGGTTTGGATCCGCTCCTAAGTCTCAGCTTCACGTCCCAAGGATCTCATCCATCCACCTAGCACTTTGAAACCAGTGGAGTTTTTGCCCGGCTCCGACACTGAAATAACGAGGGATATTTATTGAGTCATGCAGAAAAGTTTCCTTCGCCTCCTGCTCCCTGACGCGGTGCAGCTCTGCCGGGGGTGCCGCGGGGAAGGGGAGGGTGGCAGCCCCCCGGGACATCCCTGTCCCCACGCGTCCCCTCACTCAGCTCCGTGGGCCGGGCGGCAGGGACAAGGGGGTGTCCTGCGTGGGGAGAGCTCCGTCGGGGCGGCGGGGATTTGGAGAAGAGGGAGGCCGGGCACCGGGTCGAGGGCTCTCCGCCCCCGGGCGTGCACCCCCCCCGGCCGGCAGCGCCTCGCACCCACCGGGCCGGTGTCACTAGGGGGGGCTGCGGCTGTGGAAACCTGTTATTAATACTCGGGATCGGATCTCCCGCGAAGTCTTCCTCCCTTCGCGTCCCAGCCGCCCTCCGGGGCTCCCCGGGTGCCGGGGCCGAGCACCCACCCCGCCGCCGCCCTCCCTCGGGCCCCGGTGGGCTCTGCCGAGGGAGGAGATGGGGGGGCCCGGTGCAGCGGTCCCCGGCCCCCCGGTAGGCAGGCTGCGGGGACGGCGGGGGTATGGCGCGAGAGCCGGGCCCCCCAGCGAAGGGGCGGGCGGGCGAGCGAACCCCGTCGGGGGCTACAAACTTCCCCCGGCGGCTCGCCGGCTCCCGGCCCGGCTCGGGGGAGTTACGGGCTTTAGACGCCGCTCCTGGGGCCGGCCGGCCGGCCGGGAGCCTTACGGAGTTAACGGCAGTGGCCGGAGGGAGCGAGGAAAGGTGCCGCAAACCGCCCGAGAAGGGCTGCCCCCCCCAGCTCCAAGCCAGCGCTGCCGGGGCGGCCGCGCCGTGCCCGGGCCCCGCCGTCGGGGCCGAGCGCCCCGGAGCTCGGTGTTGGACCGGGAGCGGCTGGGCTGGGGGTTTCTCGGGTCCCCAGACGGCCAGAAATCGGTTTAGGCTTGGTGACAGCCCCCCCCCCCCCGAGGGTCACTGCCCAGGTTAGGGGAGCGTGAGCTGGACTCGATGGAAGCACTGCTGGGGGAAGGGGAAGGAACCAAACCGTTCCCCTGCCTTAAAATTAGAGCCGTGGGTGATTGATTGATTTTTTTTTTTTAATCCCGCTGGTTTAGGGAAAAACTGTTAAGGATAAATTAAAACATGACCGATTTTTTCCAATGAAGCCATATTTCTCCACAATGCAAAAGGATCTTTACATAACAACTGAAACTCAGGAGAAAAGCTAATTGGATTAAGTCCTCTGAAAGGGAGGTTAAGGTGTCTGAATGAGACAACTGCAAAGCTCCACTTTTCTTGCCATCTGTTTAGCAAGCCTAAAGTGTTTTCTGATTAATATTATCTTAATCAATCATGCTGCCATTTATTATAACCATACTGAATTTAAGGAACGAATAGTACGGAGGCTCAGCCCGAGGATGGACAATTTTGAATGCAGGGATAGAAAACGCGGGGCTTTTTTTGGCTTGCTTTTTTTCTTTCCCTAAAGACCCGTTACTCGCGACAACGAGAAGTTGCCAGCGGTGCCCGTAACTCCGTCTCGGCGGGGCCGCCGGACCGAAGTGCAACTTTCTTTTACACCCTAGTCACTCCTGCACACGCTCGGACCTGAACACAACGATTCATTCCCCGCCGAGCACTTTCTCCCCGGAACGACCCCCCACACCCCCCACCCCGGGTTTTGTCCCGGGGACTCGCCAGTAAAAGTTGCCCAAACCCGGCTGGTGTCGCCGGTAGCCGGCGAGGGGCCGAGCCCGCCCGGGACCGCAGCGGGCACAGCCGAGAAGAGCCCCCGGGCAGCATGCCCTCCCCTCCCCTTCTCTTTTTTTTTTTTTCTCTTTTAAAATCAATATTTAAATTTTACAAAACGCCCTTCTTGTCGCGCTGGGGGTGAGAAAACCCTTGGACGGCCTCGGGGCGTCGGGGAGCGCAGCGGCTCCGAGGTCGGGGTTGCCCTGCCCCGCCGCCCCTTAGCCCCGTCCCCACCGGCACCAGTTGTTCACACCGGCACCAGTTCACACCGGCACCAGTTCACACCGGCACGGCTCCGGGCGACCCCGCGGGAGCCGGGACGGAGCCGCGGACTCCCCGGGGAAGCGCCGGGACGCGGACGGGACCCGATCGCGCTGCGGGCTCCGGCGGGGCTGGGGCAGCCCGGCTCCCGCCTCCCGGCTCCCGGCTCCCCGGCCGGGCACAGCGGCCGCGGGAGGGGACGGGGCAGGTCAGGAGCCGTCCCCGGGCTGAGACCCGTCCGGCTGGGAAACGCCTGGGCGGGGGAGGGCGGGAGGGGAGGAAGGGATGTTTTCCGGTGCTACTAAAATAAATGAAAAGCGTCGAGGTGATTGTGGCGGCTGCCTGCCCTCCGCTGCCTGCGCTCAGGACACAGCGCGGCCGCTGCGGCCGGTGGAAACCGGGTTTGGGGGGGGGGGGGAGCGCGGGCACGGCCGGCGGCAGAGAGCGGGAGAGAAGGGGCCGCGGCTTCGGGAGCCGGCCGGCTGACAGCCGCCCTGGGAAGACCTAGGCCTGGGCCCTATCCCCCCCCCCCCCCCGGGGAGAACCGGCGTCCTGCCGCCCCGCGTCCCGGGCCGGGCCGGGCGGCAAGAGGCGGCCGTCGGGTGTCGGGGCGAGGACTGCGGCCCTCGGGGCGAGCGGCCCCTCCGCTCCGCCCGTCCCCCTCGCCTCCCGCCGGGGCTTCTCCCCGCTTGCGGCGTTGGCTGGTGGGACTGCAGCCGCCTTTTCCCCGTCTGGTTACCGGACCGGACAAGTCATCGTTTGGGGGTGCGGGGGGAGAGAGGCACCCAGCCCTTCCCCGAACTCCCTGCCCTCCAAAGCAGCCCGGCCCCGGCTCTGCCTGCGGGACAAGACGACCTCGGTGCTGGGCTCGCCCTAACCCACCACCCATCTTCCCTAATAAGCCTCGTTTTCTCGCCCCTCTGAAAGGCTCGGCTCAAACCTAAGCGAGCGCCTAAAACTAGAAGCGGAGAGGAGATTAGTTCGCCGGCCGGCAGCCTATGGAGGAGAAAAAGGGAAAAAAAAAAAAAAAAAAGGAGGGGTGGGGGGGGAACCCACCCTCTGCTCCATCGTATCTGCAAAGTGCAACCGCAGGGCTCCAGCCCAGGAGCGAGAGCTCCCCCTCCGCGGCCCCCCCCCGCACCCCGCTCCCCCGCACACGCCCGGGCTCATTTGCCTGCGAGGCCGGTAAAGCGGGCGGGCGGCCCCCCCCAACCCCAGCCCACCCCCACCACCACCCCCCCCCGCCATCCCCCGGCTGCCGCCGGCCGCCACGGTCAAGTTGAAAAGTCCTGCCTGGTGTGCAGGGGGGGGGACACACGACTTACCTGTGGAGTCCATATCGGGTTCCTCCAGCAACCCGCAATGCATGCTCTTCCCATGGACGGGACGGGAGCCCCAAGGTCCCGGGGTGTGGAGAGCCCCTGTCTCAGAGATGCGCGGGGGAGAGGGAGCAGGGTGGCGGCGAGGGGGTGGGGAGGAAGGGCAGAGGCAGATAGTTGGGGGGTTGGGAGGGGGGGAGTGGGTCGAGCGGGAGAGAGGGACACTCCGTAATCCAGCAGGGCAAAGCCAGACCCGTCAAAATGTTTGCGGATGTTTCATGGGAAAAAGCATCATTTTATAGAAGCCCTGATGGGAGAAATGTCATTGATAGGCCAGCCAGCCTGATGAATGGCTGCTACTCAGATGGGGATGTGGCAAGGCTCAATGTGAAGCCCATTGTGATGCTGTTTTGAATAAGAAAAGCTTTCCTCCAAAAAGGGGGGCCTTAGATCTACGCAATCCCAACACTTCGACTTCCCTCTTCTATTAGAGCATTAGAAACGTTTTTCTTATTTAAAGTTCCAGCGGCCTTTCCACTCCTCCCTTCCCTCCCCCAGCCCCCACCCAAGGTCCTTGGCTCATTACAGCCCGAGATCAAAATTGGCTTAGATCTTCAAACGGGCACTAGGTTTGGGGTTGTGCTCTTTGGGGCTGCCGGGTGTGCGTGCACCGCCGCCGAGCTCCCCTCCTCCTCCTCCTCCTCCTTCTCCTCCTCCTCCTTCTCCTCCCGGTGGGCTCTGGGTTGGGATCCTTCGCGGGCACATGGCGTTGGAAGCTGCACAGCTTCCCAAATACCTTGTAAGCTTAGTCTATTGGGGAAAAAAAACCCCAAACCAAACCAGGGCGATGTGTGTGGGTAGGGAAGGGCAGGGGGGGGCTGCGTGTGAGGAGGAGAGAGAAGTTGCCAGTGTCTCGGCGAGCGGTGCTGGCGTTGCAGAACGGCGGGCAGGGACTCCCGTGGGTCTCCCCGCGGCCCCGGGGAGCGAGGGCAAGGCGGGGTGGGGGCCGCCCCGCCACCGGCCTGTCTCCCACGGGAGAGCGGCTGGCCCGGAGAGCTTGCCGTGGGACTTGGGGGGTGGAAGCAGGGGGGTGGGAGATCCCGATTGCCAAGAGAAGAACCAAACGGGTGCGTTTTCAAAGTCGTGTTCCCTTCCAGCTTTAGCCCGAGGATGCGAGGATCCCTTTTCGGGTTAGCACGTTGCGGGGGGAGAGGGGGGCAGGACGGAGGCTGGAAGAAGTTGCTTATTCTGCATGCGGTTGTATGTGCTGGAAGTGGAAGTAAAAGTGCAAAGCTAGGGCTCTGATAAAAGTGGCTGGTTTAGGGAAGGAAAAGCTGTGATTAGAATATGAATAGAGCTCCAGGAGAGGAAGAGAAAGGGGGATTATAGCTGAATTACTTTGACCATGGACAGAGCCAACGTTTTCCACTCTTCTCCCCCTCTCCCCTCCCTACACCCAGACTACCCCCCTTCCCTCTCCCCTTCGGAAAAAAAAAAACCCAACCCAAAAACCAACCCAAAAAACCAACAAACCACCAACCCCACACAGCAAAACAAGCGGCGAGGTTGCTAAAGAGGAAACCCAGCGCCTCGCAGTGCCTTCGCATCCCCAGGCGGGCCGGCCGCGGGAGAGCCGGCCACGCTCACCGGGACGGGGTCGGGCGGGCGGTGCACTCCTCCCCCCCCCCCCCCCGCCATCCCCGGCCGAGTTTTGGCGCGGGGAGCCCAGTGTGCCTGAAGAGAAGGCCGGTAAAAATAACACCCGGGTGAGACGGTGCAAAAAAAACCCGAGTCCGCGGCCGGCGGCGACTGAAAAGGACTTGAGGTCGCGGCAGGGAAGCCGGCCTGCCCGCTCTGCCCGCCGCGGGGACGCGCCCGGTGAGGCGGGAGCAAGGCCCGGGGAGGCTGACACATCTCCCCCCCCCCCCAAAAAAAACCCCAAACCCGACTCCAACCCAAAGCAAGGGCTATGCTTTTTCCCGACGGCCATGGCTTTCCCACCGGGGAAATCCCATCTCTCCCTTCCCTCCACCGCCCGAGTGCTGCCGGGCTGGCTCAGCTCCAGCCGCCGTCGGACCGGGGCCCCGTCCGGGCGGGCACGGCCGGCCCTATGGCCGCCGCCGCCGCGGCGCGTCCCTTCGACGGCGCGGCCCGCCGCTCCCGCTCCCGGCGGCCTCCGCCCCGCACTTCTCCGCCTCCTCGGGCCTCCCCCGGCCCCTGCCCCGCGGCGGGACCGCCTGCCGCCGCCGCCCCCGCCGGGGCCGCTGATCCCCCCCCCCGCCGCCTCCTCAGGGACCGGCGGTCCTGCCCTGTCAGTGAGGGGGACACGCTCGGTCCTGCCGCCAAACGCCCCTGGGGGTGGGAGTGTGAGGATATTTTTGATTGCCGCCGCCAAACCGGGGTCATTTCCCCCCCTTCTAAGGGTTGGGGGTTTTTATTTTTTTCCTTCCTTTCCCCCTAAGGTTTTACCGTGGAGTGGTGCGAGCCCTGAGGAGAGCCCGTGGGGTGCGGGGCCCTTGGGGCCTTGCCCGCCCTTTTTGGGGTGGGCACCTGCAAAAACACGAGGGACGTTTTTGCCCTTGAGCGGGGCTCATCTCTGATGGATTTTGAAATCAGCTTTAACTTTAAAAAAAAAAAAAACAAACAGGAAAATGCTGACTGTACGGCGGGGAGCTGTCTGTAAGCAGGGAGGTTACCTGGTGCCCAAATGGCTTCCAGCCACGGCCCTGGGCCTGAGGCACCCAGCCCTGGTGGACACCGGCCAAAGCTGGGCTGCGGGCAGGACGGCAGCAGCAGGCGGGGGTCTGACTCTGGAAGCGTTGGAGACCTACGCGGGCAGCTGCCAGGCCTCCGTCGCAGGCACTCCGCGCTCCTGGAAGTTCGGTCTGCACCAGGTTAAAGCTTCGGAGAGCTGCTTCCGTGTGGTTGATGTCCCAGAGATAAGCAAAATAAAAATACAGGATGTGTGAACGTAGGGATATGTTCTTTCTAGGGGGGTGGAGAAGGACGGGGTTTAGCACAGCCTGGATGTCTAGAGGCTTGGGCTTTTCTTTGACATGACGCAAAGATGTACGTTCTCTATAGGTGATGGTGCATGGGCAGGATCATCGGCAGCACTTCTGTTAGACCAGAGGTACTTGTTGCAATCTGCTTACTCCCTGCCCCTCCAGATGAGTTCTTGTCCCCACATTCTTGTGGAATACGTCAGTGCTGTTGTCTTCCCGCTTCCCTAAATCCCCCCTCAGTGTGTCAGAGCGCCCTGGTGGACTTCCATAGCTCAGCCATCCTTACTTGTTTGGGTTTTGCTTATCTTTTTAAAAAGCATCTTGTGCTCCTGGATATCCCACGTGACAGCTGATAAAGTACTTTATTCTTCTGGAAGTGTGGAGCACCTCCTCCTGTACTGCAGGTTGGCAGTTTACAGATGGAAGCACTGCGAGTCACTCGCCTTTTTTTTTTTTTTTTTTTTACATGTAGGCTGCAGGATTTGATTTGATAACAGAGTAAAGGGCAGGTCTCAGCAAGGATGCAAAAAGTATACAATTGGGAATTTTCACTCCAGGTTCCTGCCTACGCAGAACATCTACAAGCCATAAAATAAACAGTATAAACCTACACTGCATCAGATGATGTATTTTTAGTGGAGAGGGACTCTGTTGCTATTGTGAAAGGAAGAACACCTTTTTTCAAGAAAGAATACAAACTTGTGCTGGTGCATGGAGAGAAGAGCAGGGTCATCAAGGGAACAGAAGACACATTCCAGACTGCATCTAAGCTGCCGAACAACTGTATGTGAAGCTGCCGTATCCTTTTAGGTGACTGATAATGAGTTTCTTCTGATGGTTTAGCAAAGCAGAGGCAGAGTGGAAGCATGACAGTTAATATCAACTTACCACCCAGATAATTTGAGCTCTTTCAAAAACACGTTTCTATGACCGTCTTCCACTCTGCAGTCAATTGTGCCCATAGGCTGTGAACACACAAACTTTCCTTGCCATAAAAAGCACCTTATGCTGGTACCAGACTCTAAACATCGGTACTAGACTCTAAACATCAGTACTAGACTCTAACATAAATATTTTGGGGGTAAACATCAAGAAGAGCTTTTTCAACAACAGAAAACTGTTGGCACAGGAACAAGAAAGTATAAACTGTTACCTATTAATTTAACTAGACTATCCGAGGCAGCTTTAGGCTGAAGTTCTAGGGAAGTTTTCCCATAGACTGTCAGGGACAGGAACCTGCATTAGTTTTAGGAACGAGCGTGAATGGCTTGTGAAAGGGGTCATGTACAATGGTTGTCTGCAATACCAGGGACCTGACTGAGTTCAGCGACTCGGGATCCTTTTGGATCCGATGTATCTCTGCCCAGACTGTAAGATTGCTGGCAGCAGCCAAACACTCAGTGAGCGTATTTTAGCAGTGAGTATTTTAGCAGTGGCTGCAGACTGTGAGTGGTTCTGTATTTTCTTACTTGCCTGAGCCAGCAGCCTCCTCCTCTCCGAATGAACCCACACTTCTGTCCACCCTCCTTCCCAGCTCTGTTTCTGCCATCTTCATCTACTGGGCAAATCCCGTGGAAGAAACAGAAGGATCTTGTTTCTGTATTGGCTTCCCTTTCCCACTTACTCATCTTTATTATCAGAACAGGAAATGTTAACTTTATTTTACATATATGAACACCCCTGAGGAAGCTATACGTATAGGTGAAGGACAGGATATGGAGTAAGCTGACAGATGACTTCTGGAATCGACTCTGTGTATGTGCTTGGGGAGCGTGATGCTGACAGATGCAGGAACTGGAAGAGGAACATCAAAAGGCTGCCTAGGTAAACACATGCACTGATTCCTTCAAAAGGCTTTAATTGACACAAGCACTGAGAGAAAGTGGCTAGGGCAGGCACACAGACAGGTATCTGGGAGAAAACGAGCAGAAGAGTCAAGGCATGCAAATGATGGATTGCACATGCACCGGGCATGGGGTACCTTCTTTTTAGTTTGAAAGAAAAGTAACATGAATTGCAGCTGGCTTGCTGTAGCTGTAGACACGTCTGAAGCCAAGTTTTGTTGAAGATGAGCACAGGCCAGCCTTAAACGATCTTCTCTTATTAATGCTTGTGAAAGGAATTTTGCTCAGCTCCAGTCCTCAGGTTCATGGAGAACTGCAGTGCCAGTGTTGCCAAAAGGGATCAGTGAAAAAGTCTTGTTCACCCTGGTCAGCTTCAGTCTGCACAGAGGAAGGGAATTCACTCTTCTGGGTAGTATCAGTGTCCACAGGAGTCTAGAAGAAGCCCTGCCCTCAGGGCTCCTGCCCAGAACACTCGGCCTGGGAGACTCTTGCTGACTTAAGTATGAGAAAGGGGCAAGCAGTCACCGATTTCTGAGCTTACACCAGATTTAGCTGGCTTTTGTTGTGTGTGGCTGGTACTAGTTACCAGAGGATTTGCACTGTGTGTTGGAAGAAGAGCCAGCCCTAAAAGCTATTATAGACAACAGACACAGAAAAGATCCATTCCAGACTGCATCTAAGCTGCCGAACAACTGGATGTGAAGCTGTCATATCCTTTTAGGTGAGCGACTGATAATGAGTTTCTTTTGATCCGCCTGGAGCACGGAGAATTACCTTCAGTGCCTGCCTCTGACTGGCAGGGTGAGGCCTGAATGCAGAGTTTAAGTTTCCAATTCACTAGGAGTTGAAGAGAAAACCATTTCCATTATTAGAACGTAATTTTAGCAAGAAATTAGAACTTTACTGTTTAGCACACTGATTTCTTTTCTTAGTTTTTGCATTATTTTTCTGTTTATGATGTTTTGTTGTTAAGTCTGAGCAGAATATAACTACCATGTACCGTCTGGAATGGTAAAACATATGCGTAGGTCAAGTAGCTCCCCAAAACTCATGCTAATGAAAGACAAAGGCTCCGCTGCAGTTAGCAGCAGGGAATATCTTTTGATTTGGAACGAACACGCTGTTGATATACTGACTGGGAGGAGGGGACAAAGACATCCACAATGAAGCTATCAAAAAAACCCCCATGGTCATTGGAACCACCTCAGAAGTACCTGTCTCAGGAAATACACAAATAAAGGGGTAACTGTAATTAGGACAAATATATAGTTGTTTGGGTTTTTTTTCCCAGCAGCAAGATGCAAAGAGCAATGGGCTGCTTACAAGCTTGGAAGGATTTTTTGGAAGATGGGACAAAGCCCCAAGTCCATTCGCAGGGTAGCTAACAGAAATCTTTGCTGTTGACTTCGAGACAGGAATAAGACCACATAAACTGCTTTTTAAAAATTCCAACTGCAAAAGATGTCTGTATTGGCTCTGACCTGGGTTTGGAGAGTTTAACTGAGAGTTCTGGTGTTCTAGGACATATGTTCATACATATGGAAGGCAGAGAGGGTGTATTTTCCTCTTGGGTCCACACAGTGAGTTCTTAAATGACTGCTGAGAGGCAAAACTGATCCACTGGCTGATTCCTGCAGTCTTTCCTACCTGGAAGAAGAG
This sequence comes from Harpia harpyja, assembly GCF_026419915.1. NCBI lineage: Eukaryota > Metazoa > Chordata > Aves > Accipitriformes > Accipitridae > Harpia > Harpia harpyja. The sequence goes on along the minus strand of NC_068945.1, from coordinate 24,705,932 downwards.
TCTGACCGGGGCCACATACACAGGGCAGAGTAAGGTTGACAGAGTAGCCAGTCCTTATTCCTGCGCCTCTCTACGCGTTCCCAAAGAACTCCCCCACTGAAACTGGTGGGTCCAGGCTGAGAAGGAAACATTTCATGAGAAGGATGACCGAAGTCAGAACTTGGGTTCAAACATGCTCAAGCTTCTAGCAGCATTTAGGACTAAAACACGGATCCATTTTCTGGGCTTCTGAGCCTTAGACACAGAAACTGGAATCCAGATCTTCACCCATGCCTTGCGCACGTTAAGCCTCCCAGCACCGGTCCAGATAATAGCAAAGAGTCACCATCTGGCTGGATTTTACGGTTTGATGAAGTGCTCAGTTTTAAGGCAAGCACGTGTCTGGCACCTGGGGAGTGCGGAGTCCTGATCCCAGTTCTGGCACAGTCTTTCTGTGGCCCTGGGCAAGTCACGTCCTCTTCGGAGGAGGGAATTCATCAAGTGCCCCATGGCCCCGCTGAATCGGCAATGGGCTGTAAAACAATCCTCAGCTCCAAGTGGAGAAGAGGCCGGCTGGAGGGGCCTCTCGGCAGCGCTGAGCCAGCTCTGTGCCACGGCCCAGAGACACTTGTGCTGGGACACGGCTGAGGAGTGTTTGCACTCCCCACACTACTCCTGTGGCTCACTGCAGGAGGGCTGCAAGCCACGCAGGTCGATTCAGGGCTTGTGTTCCCTCGTGCTAGGGCCATCTTAGCCCTCAAGAGCCTCGAGACAGAGGAAGCACAGACAAGTTTTCAGTCCCTCTGGTTTGGTTTTACAGCTGCGCGACACCAGTTATTCTTACCATCAGGCTTTACAGGTGTGTTCTGAGCAGGGCTTGCAAACCCATTTTCAGATGCACAGCACTATTCATTAGTTTGCCATTTGTTATCATTAACCAGTGAAATATCCTTCAGTCTTTTTAGGCTTTTAATTATGATATACTCCCATTTTGCTATAAACCACAGGTATTTTTTCTATTTACCATCAGAAAACTTGAGAAAAGACACGGTAATTTTTCATTGTCAGGCGTCTGTTTTTCATTGGTTTTCCTCCCTGTTTAAGCAACAAGAAGGGAGTCCAAAGAATTAAAAGCTCTCTTTGCTGCACATTGAAGCTTCTTTGCAAGCAAAACTTTGAATGAGATATGGACATTACAAACAAACCCAATTGTGCTTAGTGGGAGCCCTTTACTTTCCACATCTTAAAATTATTAAATCTCAGTAAGCCTATATTTCATATTATAGCCTCTTTGAATGCCAAAATTGGCCAGTCTGGTTTCATTTTTCCTTACAGTTTGTTTTTCTAGTTTCTATGTTTGGAAACATTTACCTTAAATAAAAAAGTAAAAAAGTCATAAGGGTTATGTGAATGATTTGAAGTGAAGCTGTTTTTCTGAACAAGTGACCTACTTTGCCCACAGTTCCAGAACTGGCTAAAAGACATGTGCTTTGCTCTGCCCCATAGAATCCTGCAGCCCATCCCCAGCTTGATTGTGTTTCTCACAACAGAACAGTAGAGCTGGACAGGTATAGTGTTTGAAAGGGTAGCTTTTAATTAATGTCTTTGTTTTGCAGTGAAATAATAGACTTGATTACTGAATTCTAGGCCTGTAAATGCTTCTACCTTTTAACAGCATTTAATCCTTTATCTGCAAAGTAAATGGCAACTTAAACATACTATATGGAGTTAGTTATCTCTTCCAACAGCAGCATACACCTCTAGCTCATCTTGGAAAGTGGACTGTATTTGGCATTTCAGCTCAGACTAACACTAGTGACCTTCATGGTGAATAGCAGTTCTAGAAAGCCCCCCCGGACACTAAATACAGGAGATAAAGGAGTTACAATGGAATGAAAACTTTATGGCAGTTTTCTAGCCACAGCTCCTTGTACCAAAAGCCTTAAGATTCTGTCAAGTGCTGTTCAGAATATTGTATCTCTTTCAGCAATTAGAGTCATGGCAGGGTTGATTTGGGCAAGTCTAGTTACAGCAGTACAGCCGTTAGCTGACATAAGACCTCTTTGTGAAGGCATTCACTGGATAAAAAAGGGGGGAGGGGAGGTTGGCTAGGAAGACAACTCAAAGGGCTGCAAAGATGAGGCTCACCAGAGGAAAGTAGTATGGCAGCTCTGGGGTTCTGAGAAAGTATTTTACTTCATCAGTCCTTGCGTCATAATTTTTCCTGGCTGCAGTAGGATTCCTTCCTTGAATTGCCACTTTGACCAACCATATTCCAGGAATCCATAGCTGTTTGTTCTGTTTCTCCTGCCAGTTTTGTAATGCATATTCCATTGCCGAGATTACTTGCAGGTGTCTATCACGATGGTACTTAGGTAGCCTCTTAAAGAGAGGCAAAAAGTAAAAATCAGAGTTTCAACTCAAACCTGCACTCAAATAAGACTCCAGCATATGCACAGGCTTAGGTTAGACAGCAATGATGTGTAAATGGAACTGATGTAGGTGTCACCAGAACAGCTGATAGTGGGTGACCCTCACTGCCAGACATGTCTAGTTTCTATGTTCTACTGGATCCATCACTGCCAAGGCTGCCCCTTTCTTCCTACACTTCAGCTATTGCAGAGGGTTTCCTTCATCCTCACAAACCTTTCAACCCCACGCTTTCATCAGCTTGAGGTAAACTAGCAGCAAGGTAACCTCTCAGGGTTGCACGTAGACCTGTTCTCTCAATAGGGTTACTCACGAGCACACTCCTTTGCTCCTCCTCCATCTCTGCTATGTCTGCCTAAATTTCCTCAGGTGTAATTGTACACATTGCTTAGTCTTTAATGTGCTGGAGCTCTGACCACCTAGCCTAGGAGACCACTTAAGAGAGGACTAGCTAGCAAGAACACCTCATCCTCAGCGTAGTTTCCTTGATCGAGGTCAAGACTCTTCCCCACCAGTAGGCCGTAGCCTTTGAGGCTCACTCCCTCTGCTGGTGCACCCGAGCCTCAGTCTGGCAATCTCAGGGAGCAAAGCAAAGGTTGTTAATTTGGTTGGGGCTTTGGGTTAACCTCTTCCTCCAGATTGAAGGAGCACTTCACTTTCTTATAACTCTTTGTAAATAACCCTGAGCTGTTCAGATCCTGGTAGAGGTGCTTCAAGAGCTTTTCCAATCCAAATGTGCTGTGCTGACATCTGTGTTGTCATTCATCCAATTGCAAAAAAGAAGAAAAGTAAAATCTATCCCTTCAGACTTGATTTGTAAGCCCAGACACAAAACTACTAGTTTAAGCATTTTGGCAGAAGCTTGAAAAGCAACCCTACTCAGACTGATACTCATCTGTGCTTCTCATGCAGCTAAGAGACAAGCAGCAGCATGACTGCAAGAACAGTGTCAGGACTGGCACGTGCAATTCAGCCATACGAGGAGCCAGAGAGCATCTCAGGACTTCCAGATCATTGGCAGTGTGCTGCATCCTCACGGATCTAGATTGCTGCCTTTCTCTGAAGCACCTGAACATGCACATACTTAATTTCGACTTCAGCAGGACTACTCCTTTGCTTAAGAAGTTAACCATATGCTTTGCTGAGTAAGGGCTCAAGTGAGTTTAGGGTACTAAGTGACTCTTAGTTCATCCACTGCTTTAGTTCTAGGCCTTAGGTCTCATGAAAAAATTCAGCTGTTCCCTTTCTAAATCCTTTTGGGTCATTCAAACCTGCTTCACTGTCAGTGGAGGATTTGTTGTTCTTCATAGTTCTTTTTTTGTTTTGTTTTGTTCTTAAAAAAAGTTTTAGCTATGCCCATATTTGAAAAAAGTTCTAAAGTCCTAGGACAGCATACATCAGTACCTAGTGTTTGCAGCCTGTCTTTTCAGGGCTTTGGGCCAGTGTATTATTAAATCTGCTATACTCAGTAGGAATTGAATGGCTATCTGTAAGCTGTATCATGCACTATGCATATGCAGTCACCTCCCTTGAACTTCATGGAAACTGCGCATGTTTAGCTGAAAGCAGATTGACTGTATAATCGCACCATTGCTCGCCCACAAATGCACCTGCGTATTGAAATCCCACTCAAAACATGTGAGTTCAAGTTCTCGAGAAAGTAGTTTAATTTCTCTAAGTCTGATGCTACTTAACAAAATTTTAACACTTTAACAAAATGCTTTAGGAATAGGAAAATGGTTTAGACATTATAAGAAGGCTTTACCATCCTTACACAACCATCAACACATATTCAGGCAGTATTTTTTAAAACATTTATTAGTCTTTCATATTACACTGGTCTGGAAAACGTTTTTAGCCTCTATGAATAAGATGTGCATTTAGCTTGGCTCAAGCCCTAGTCTAGCAAAGCACTTTTCAAAACCAAGCATGGGGTTGTTTGAAGTGATACAAGTAGTTTGCTGGATCATGGCCTTAATCCACAATTCCCACATGTCCTGTTCACTCAGACTAATCAAGGCTTTCAGAACTTCTCCTAGCATATTCTACTAACAGAGTCTGCCCTCTCAACTTAAAAACAGATAGGATATGTAAGAAAGACTTATTACACTGTCTTGCACCTCCCATCTACCCACTCAGGTTTTAGAGTTATACCTGTTCACCAAAAAAGTCTTCCAGTTATATATGCTGGATTTCAATTTCTGTCAAGTACTTTCTTCCATCTTTTTCATTCATTGTACTTAGCTAGTTTTAACCTAGGTATGATGTTCATTGACTGCAGTTCTTGGAATAAGAGTTTACAGGCATAAGGTATGCGCAGAGAAGACACATGACATGATGATTTGCAGTAGTGGCACCTAGGGAAACAAACAAAAAGAAAGTCAGAGTTGGTGCATAAATGAAGCTCTGCAGAAAAAAACAGTTGCCACTATCCACTGGTTTCTTTGTCCACTTGCATTTAAACACTGGGCTCAGTCCTAGAAAGAGCCAAGTGCTTGAGACACATTTTAGCACCTAAGTAAGTCATAACCTTAAGCCCTTAAATAATCTGACTGAAGTCAATAGGACCTTAATGTTAAACCTGCACTTTTCTTGGAGGAGAATCACAGTGCTCAGTAGTTAACAGGACTGACTTCTACTTCTTCACCACTGACATAACTGCCAACACAAATTCAGCATTGCATAATGAGAGAAAGGAGGTGAACAAAGCTAAATATTTCTGAAAACATGGTTAATGGTCCAGTTTCTGTCTTACATATGTCACTCAAAAGAGGCAGGAAGAAAGAAGGTTCACGCTTAGGTTTTTTTCCTTATATGCAGTTTCACCCTATAACGTCTCAAATCAGTTTGTATTTCAGAAAAGAGGCATCTCTTGTCTTACATCTCTCTGTGTGAATAGCCAGAGCTTTAGTCAAGATGGGAAACCAGTAAAACTGCTTTAACACATATTCTTTGCATTCTTTACTCAAATAATGATCTTAAAATTCTGGGGGAAAGGGATTTTTTTGACATATAGATATAACCTTGTCCATATAAGGCATATATAGCCTGGTCACTCAGCCATCTTCCCAGTATTGGGACTCAAATTCAGTGGTGGTAGCAACTGTTTAAATTATTTAACTTCATACTCTGTGCACACACAAAGGAAATTAAAAATCTTTCTTACAAATATCAGTTTCCAACCTCTCTATTTCCTCATTCTCCTGTATATTCCATCTTCTGGTTTTGTAAAGTTCAGAAAGCCAGGCCTTTGGGAACACAGAGTGACTCAGCACTTCCTAACAGTATAACAAAGCTCTTTTTCTGTTTCTGTATTTCAAATTTATATTTCTGGCATAAAGTCGTAACAGTCTGAAGATCCAGTAAAGGAAGAATTAGCAAAATTCCTACATGCTTCTGTGGTACAGAATGAGGCTGAGAGTCAACATTTACAGTAAAGCCAATGCTTAGTCACTTGTTTCTGTTACCAGTGAACTTGACCTAGAGCACGTGGAAGTCAATGGGGACAGGTCCAATAGAGTTGGTTAGTGTTAATAAGGTTCTTCGTTCTGAGAGTTGGTGTTAGTCTTCCAGTTACTTCTTCAGACTCTACTACTTCTCTTTTACAGACATACTTAGAGAGCACGTTGAAGAGCTGGTTATTTTCCAAGAAAACTGTGGTTGCCTTGACCTCGACATGCTCCATACTTGCGGCATTTATTTATTTTTTAAAAACCAAGAAAGCTTTCAACCAATGGTACAGAAGCCTTAATTACATTTCTGCAGTTCATGATGAGGAATGAAGCTTCACTTATTCCCAGTAATTGCTTTGGCTTTGCCTAAATCTGACTATAGGCAGTAAGAAGGTAATAGACTGAACTAGATGTTTCCCTGAAACAGGTTTCTCCTGTAGACTCTGTTACACAGGGGAAAAGTTACAGCTAGCATGCCTTTAAAACAGAATAGACCTCAACTGCAGGTTTATAACTACTCCCCTAGTCCAAATTTATAGGGATAGGTATATTTTTATGGTGAAAGGAAGTGACCTAAACAGAAGCCATTTTCCAGTGATAACATTGCAAGTAATTGTTCTCAACAGAAGAAGCCTTGCAAGGCCTGGAAGCCTAATGAGGCACAACTTTTCTGCTATGACCAAAAGTCTGGCATCTGATTACAGCTACTAGGGACTGAGGAGCAGCGACTACTCACTACACCCAGGTTCAAAGCTACACCATTCTGGGCCTGCTTTGTACTTGGATGGGGATGACCCAGAAAGGTTGAGGTGCAGTAAGCACAAAGCTCTGTCAAACAGAGATCACAAAAACTGAAGTACTTGAAAGACCATTTGGTACTAGAATTGGTACTAAACTGGACAGGAGAAGGCAACTGTGCCAAGGCCGAATCTGGATCAGAAACAAAATTTTTCTTCATGTATATTTTAAAATGCTCAGACTCTAGGGATCAGAATAAATTCTCATAATCAAAAAAGGACCAAATTCTGCTCATTGCATTCAGCAGCGTCCTGCCCCTGAGCACCTGTACAAGAGCAAAGTTGGAAAATTTGCATAAAACTGGTACGTCACAGTAAGTTTCTACTGTATTTTTTATGGGGACAAATTCTGTCACTGCCACAACAGTCCCCTTCCCCTCCGAAAGTACCAGTTCAGGCCCCAGCACTGATCTGCTGTTACTATCTTGCAGAATAACATTACCCAGTGGCTAGTCTTTGCCTGGGAGGAAGGGCTCATCTTCTTAAGACAAGTGCCCTTAATGCTAGCCACCAAACAATATGTTTCCAAAAGGTTTCTTGTAGCAATGTCTTATTAATGCCAGAACCACTGAAAAGGCCCGTTTGGAAGTTTCTCTTAATGACTTGGTCTCTACTGTGATGATCATTATAGGGCCACTTGCTTCAGCTACTAGTAGACACAGCATATAATTTAGCAGAAACTACCTCTTATTGATTACTCTCACACATCAGACAGGTTTTCACAGAATCAGATTGCAAGAATGTCTGGCTCTGTCTGAGAGAGTAGTTTCTTTCACAGTTATTTAAAAAGAGTTACTAAACTTTGTTACAAAGTTCAAAATATGAAATATATTACCAGGACTTTAAGAATAAAATGTAGTACTATTTCTAAAGTTGAAATTCCTAATTTTCTTCAAGGCGCCCTCACTTCCTGTGGTCTCTGAAAATCTTCAAGGACTGCTCTGAAAGCCAAGGTCTTATAAAAAAAAAAAATTGAGCTACATCTGCATGTGAGTTTTTTTTAAGGCAGTGCTTTACACAGTTAGAAGTGGTTGGTTGGTTGACTTATGGCATGCCCTTCCTTTCAGACAACTTCCTTCAACTGTTATTTGCATTGCAGTAGTTTTAAGAGACCTGGATCAGAAAAAGGCTTCACTTGTTACATACAGTGCACACACACTCAAGAAAAACAGGACACTCAAAAATATTTACCGCACAAAAGCCAGCAGGACAATGTCCAACTAAAAATCACCAACCACAACAGGATGCACAGAATAGGCCTTGTCTCTCCTCTGGATTTCACACGTGTTTACCTACCTCTGTCTGAACTTCTGCTCCACAAGGAGCAGAACTGCTGCTCTGTTAGCAGACAAACATGGTGCTTTGTTTCTGGCCAAAGGCCATATGCTTCAGAAGAAAGGTCTGATCAAGGGCAGAAACGGTAGCTGTCACTTTTACAGATCTACAAACTGAGAACACACCTTACTTTCCTACTTCATTATATCACAGAAAAATCACTCTCGAAGCACTGAAGTGAATAAAGTCCAATTTCCTGCCTCTCCCAATAGATTTGATATTGATATCCAAGATGTGGCAAGTTTCCAACAACGTTCTTTTGAGGTATTTAGAAATGAATCTTTCTCCTCCTCCTTCCAACTCCCCATCTTCCCCCGACATAAATATTAGAGTATCTCGTAACTTGAACTCACACAGTTTATTTTTTCCTCCCTTAGTCATGGGATTCCAGGTCACCTGTTTTCAGAAAGCTTGCAAGAATGTTGTATCTCAAATTCCTATTGGTCTCACAAGTCTCTCTTTCTGCCTGGCTAAAACAAGACCAAGCTAAAGCAAAACACTTCCCTCACCTCTAAAGAACATAAAAAGAAGTTTCCCTAACTTCTGATAATAGCGGTATATTTCCAGCATGTTACAGGGCAACTTTAAATCTAGCATCTCAAAATTACTGTAGAGAAAAGATGGTTAGAGCAAAGCCCATAGTGCTATACATGGTGAGCTCCACATAGTTTTGACATCCAGTTTTATGCTTCCCCTACATGGAAAACCAGTTTGTTTGCAGGAGATAAAATCAGCATTGGCTTAGGACCCAGAGTAAGATGGCAAGACCATTAGCTAGTCTAGAGATAAATTTCCTAGGGACAAGGCAGTTGGGCAAAAGCCAGCTGAATTTCCAACCAGACAGCTGCTTCTCTCATGCTCCAAAATGGGATTGATGCATTTGTCTGATGCTTCAAAGAGGAGCTCCTTGTTTTACAAGACTACAAAGCAAAGACATTTGGGAGGGGCACAGTCAAAGAAAGCAGTATGCATGTGATTATGAACTCCATAGCTAGAGAACAAGAAGGCAGGAGATGTTGCTTTCTTCTCCCATTCTTCTGTGCCCACTCTCTCTCTTCAGCCTTGTGAGGTTCAACATGTGACTGTACCAGGAAGATCTGTGACTAGCCTAGCTAGTAATCTCAATTCTGATGTCAGAAGAGTCAAGTACCTCGACACAGCTATTTTCCCCTTTTCAAAAAATAGATGATATACACAATTGGGCGTTTGCTAATCCCCTGCAAGGGTGGGAAGGAAGGCAGCAGGCAGAGTGAAGGTAACCTTTCCCACAAGCACAGCTGGCTGTGGAAGACAATACCTGTGCTCCCACAACAGGAGTGACCCATGGCCCATTGACTACACACTCACTTTGGTCCTAACTTCAATCGGACCGCAACGAAGAACCATCCCCTGTCACCAATTTTCCAAATACCAATTTTGAACATTGACACTGGTTTTGATTAAGGTGCATGAGACTGTTAATCAGTGTCTGTGAGCACTTTTAAACTGAGAAACACTATAACCAAGGGCAAGGTTCTGTTACAGAGGTGCATCTATTCTGTACCACTTTGCTTTATGCACCTGAGGTCAAGGGGTTTTTTGAAAATATGAAACATGTCACATGCATAAAGTGAGGAGGGGACACCATGATTTACAAAAAGCATTAGTTAGAAAACTTACCAGCCAGAGTACCCCAGCAAGCCACACTGCCCACAAACATCCACTTCAAAGGCATCACTTGAAATCATCAGTCTCTCCAGTAAAAGCATGCTGGCTCCATAACCTATCAAACAATCCCGTTCCATCTCTCCAAGACGTAAACCACCATCACGGGATCGACCTTCGGTGGGTTGCCTTTGAAATAAATATTTGAAAAAATGTAGTAAGTATTCCAGAACACACATTCTACAACTCTAGGAATGCCTGTCTTCAAAATGTAGGAACAGTACAGGATCAATGGACAACAGTGTTCTACAAACCAGAGTTGCTGATCTCGCAAATGTGTTATTCAAGTTGAAGCAATTAATCTTTGCTCCTGCACTAGCAATATGATGTAGTTCTGTGAGAGGCAACTGCAGCGTCAGGCCACAACTCTTTACCTCATGGAATGTAGCTGAATAAGTGAAAACAAAAAGAGACTGAACAGTATCCAAGACAATCTGGACACAGATTTGGTACTCTTTTTTGATGAGACATTCAGTATAGTTTGTAGCTAACTAAACGAAACAATATTCAGCAGCTAATGAATTAATCATCAAGCTGAGGTTTCAGCTGAACGACAGCTAAGACTAAATTCTTAAAATAAAATCATTTTTGATCTGGGAGAGAACACCAAAACAAAGCAGCAAACAAATAGCACGCACATTACTAACTCATTGAAATCCTACTTCTTTTTTTCCGTTTGTCTAGTTTCTTTTTATTTTATTTTTTTATTTAACATTTTTATTTTTTTTCATACCTGACTGTTAATAGACTAATTTTTGTATTGTATAGGTTCCTGGTTTTCTAGTTACTCAGCACAAATCAAACTCTCCTTTTCTGTCTGGAAAGACTTCCTGTCCTCATGGTGCTAGAGGAAAGTTTCAAAAAGCAATGTAAGTATACGCTAAAGATTTTGAGGTAAAAAGGCAAGGTACAATATATTATTTAACATTATGACTGTTTAAGCCAATTTTTTTTGTTGGACACCGTCGAAACTTTTAACCTCTTGTTCGTCATACTGCAATTTCATACAGTATCAGTTCTACTCTCATGTACTAGCACAATGCTGTAGTACTTAGGTTGCAAATATTAGAGTGAACTATGAAGCAAAAACAATCTTAAATTCCTGAAGCACTAATATATTGCATGCATTTTATTAAATATTTCCATCTTAGTATATTCCCTGAAACATGACAGCAAAGAGAAGGAATTAAAAAAATGTTATCGGCAATCATAAGAGGCTTCACTGCTCAGTGAAACCCCATGTTTATGTGCGTTTCTGATACCTGCAGCAGTGTAATCCACCTAGAATATCCAATGACAGATCTGGCCCATAACTTTTGGAGTATATTTTGTTTATATTATTTCAAACAACCGAATTTGTTAAGCATACTAAATATATTAAGTTTTTGCCAACTTATTGCAACTCAGAGAAAAGGATTTATAAAAGCCTTTAACATCTAATAATCTTTTGTAACAAGTGTAAAAAAAAAATACACCTAATTACAAGACCAAAGTAACTTCTAAAGATGCAAGTTGTATTTGTTTTTAGGGGGAAGTAGTCTCCCTTACTCTGACCACACTGGAACCTTAAAACTAATCTGCTTGTAATTCAAATGGTCCTTTTCATTCATATAACCTTCTATTTTTCCCACTGTTGGGAGAATGGATAGAAGTTGTTTACATCCTGATTAAACTCCCTAGGGCCCCCTCCCTAGATGATGGCACCATCACTGTTTAGATGCTGTTTTAAAGGACTAAACCTGTGGTGAATGCAGTTTCTCTTCTGAAGTCCCAAGAGGCAGATTTTGAAAGCAGTTGGGGCCTCCAAAGACAGAGGCATTTGCTGCAATGCTAACAGTGCCTGAGTTCCTTCTACCAACTGACTTCTATAATATTAGTTAATGCACAAGTCTCCTTTCAAAAGTTTCACCAGGTGCTGTTCTGCAGGATAAAATGACAAAATAGCTTTATAAATGTCAGCCCCAATAAAATCTCAGTCCAATTAAGGGAGGATAAAACCTCCTGATGGGGTCTCAACTCCACCCTTTAAGAGTTGATATGCCATGGGTCTTCCAACAGATACAGGATGAAGATTTCTAAGGCAGCTGAAAACCCATTAAAAAAAACCAAACCACAAAAAGCCCTCCAAACCAAAAATCCCTAACTTGAGTCTTAAGCTCTTAAGTGTTTCACTCCCACTGTCAAAATGACCTAATTTAAAAAAAACAAACCAAACAAAATCCTCCTTCCCTAAAAAGTAGTTTTCTAAAGTACCAAAAATTTCAATAGTGAAATTGGGCCTTTGAAAAGAGTCTATCTTATGCTCCCGAAGTCTATCAGATTCTTCTTCTGGCTCACATGAGTTTGAAAATTCCTCACACCAAAGGTTGTTTAAAATGTTATAACAGTATTTATAAAGCATCTGTGCTTCCCCTTTGCTGCTATACACATGTACACTGCAGCTGTTGCCCTGAGCAACTTACTTCCATTCTTTATTCTAAATACAACATTCTGAAAACAAAGCAGACTCTTGAAAATAAGATTGGAAATATCATTAAAAAGAGATATTTTTCATATTTAAAAAAAAAGTAAGTTCTTAAAATTCTTAAATATTAAATAAAATATAGTGATTCTTTAAATAAAATATAGTGATTCTTTAAATAAAAAAATAAGGCCAAGTGGTCTTCATACTATTTAACCGCTGCATTTAGAAAAAAGCAAAACCCAATTAACTTTAGTGTTTTTAAGGACATTAAGAATTTATTGGCACTAATTCTGCATTTTCTGGAAGAACAGTGGGTTCAGCTTTATGGCCCTGTTCCTTGTTTCATTGGCCAGTGGGGGGAAATAAGCCTATCCCCATGAATAAGAGCAGGCCTTGTAGGTCTCAGCAGATCTCCCTTGTGCCTGTTATGGAAAACCAGTGGCTAACTCGAAATGGAGTCGTCAGCTGAAACGCTGGTCTCCAAGAAATGGAGTATTACCCAAAAAAACACTGCCTGAAGGAGGAGGGCGTACTGTGCTCCCAGAGCGCCGAGAGGAGCCCTGACCAGTGTCATCACATTACTCACTTGCAGTATAACAGGAACTGGCATATCTGATAAGTTCAAAAGACATGCAGGTGGCAGCTCTGACAATGTCCATCAAAACAACTATGCATGCAGAAAGCTTATATTGATCTCTTGTAAGGAAAACTAAAAGAAGTTTATCTATTAAAAAGATTTAGCAGGACTGGGTATCTAGGCAACACCATATATAGAACTGTGTTTTAAACTAATTGTCAACTACTCACGGCAAAATAAATTAATTATTGTATTTCATTTAACAAATACCAATTCAGAGGGCAACATCCTGGTGGTTTTTGACTGTGTTGACAAAGAGTGCTGCTTTGCAATTCTACAAAGTCTTGTTTCAATCAGAACAGTATCAAGCAACAGTGATGTTCAAGAAACTCGAGTCTTCTGCCTTATTCCAGATGGAAATACAGCTTTGCTCTGTCAGTTAAGGTACATTTGATATATAATAAAACACATTTCAAGACGACAACAGCAAAATTCCATGTTGGAAGCTGTTACAGGATTACTTTTAAAAGCAAAAAACAATGTTAGAGGCAATCTACTCTCCAGGAAGTGCAATGGATGATAAAACAATAGTGAGTATGAAAGCTGGCAAAGCAGACTCTCTCAGCAGAGGCGATGGCAATAACAAAAGTTTAATTAGTTGAGAGGAAAGAAGAAAATTCCTAAAAGACTAGTCAAGAGGCAGCATAAATTGAACATCCACTAGCTTTCCTGAAAGTCAAATAAAGAGTGCTAGCTACATAATATGATGCTACTGACTGGAACAAAGAATCCAAAGAAAGTAAGGGGTGGGGGAAATCACACCACCTTCATCTTTACGTGTAAACATTACCTCGACTTGGGATTTAGGTTTCATTTAAATTCAATATCTCTAAACAGTTGAGAAGTTGGGGACACAATACAAAAGCAGATCAAGGGATTTGGGTAAGCTAGGAGCTCCAGTAAACCAACTGCATGCACTGTTAGCTAAAACAGCAAGTTTCCATTTTCATGTGAAGCACCAATACCATGACTAACACACTGAAGAACAGAAAACAGGGCAGACAGCCCATTATTTGGGAATATCACATATGTTCATATAGGTAAGCAGCTGTAGTAGGAAATAATGGTTGTGCTACACTTGCTCTTCTTAATGTGGTTGGTGGAAAAGTTAAGCCAACAATTATAAAAACTTCTCACGATTTCTCTCCCAGTTCAACCACTGGTATTTACTTCCATGGAAAGTGTGAGACAACTTTAGTTTGTCCTAGAGACAGCATGAGGTTGGAAAGCCAAAAGGCATAGGAAATACGCAATGAAAAGCAAAAGAGAAAGATACTTCTGTATCAGGTAAAGCAGATACCTGCCCCTCTATTCTCTAATGGCACATCAACAGGTAGAAGGTGCACCTATTAAGTGGACAGACTTGCTAACTTGTTGTGCAGTCAGACAATGCAAGAGAATTGGATCAGCACATGGTAAGAGGCATAAAAATAAATTAAGAATCAAAGAATATGAATCATGCTTGTTATAGGGAAGAGTAAGGGCAGGATAGACATGACTTTGTGCTTACATCCCAAAACCAGAACAAAAGGGACTGGTCAAAAAGAAGAGTACCACCATGCAGCAGGTGATGTATAAATGGCGTACGTGATAGTCCAGAAGCATTGGCAAAAGACATTTGGAAGAATCTTTGCTAGAATATTCAGGACTAGCTGGCAATTAACTTTCTGGCAAGATTTAGCAAATAATCCTACTGTGATGGAGAGAGGCGAACTAAACAATCCACTAGAAGCCTCCTCAAAGCAAAGTCTGTGCCACTAAACTGTTGCTTGTGAGGCAGGAATATCAGCAATTTAGAACACGAGTGCAAGCAGCCATAGAGCTTGGCTTTAAGGAGAAAAAGTAAGTAACATCAGTGAAAGCAGGATGCTTCAAATTCCCCAAAGGTCCAGATAATATAAGCCCACCTTCAGGGGCTTATATTACCTATTACCAAGAGTACCTCTGCTTGATTTCAAAATTTGACACCAGAAGATACCAACATGGTAATCAACCTTTTTGTTGGAGAGAAAACCAACTTCAGGCTTAGTGCAATGATCATGACTCCAAAGCAACTGAGCATGTATCTTTAACTGGGCAAATAAAAATGGAGATTTACTGTTGGCATCTCTGTAACTTTTGCAACTTATTTGTGTGAAAGTGCTATTCTCCTGCATGGTATTGAATGATAACTGTGGACCAGCACATACAACCCTAAATTCTGTTTTAGAGTTGAAGTTGAATGGAAGAGTCTGCAAGGCAAAGTGCAGTATACCAGGGCTGCACATTATTCTAATGCTTGTTTGCACTACGCTAGGGCCAATGCATTTGCTTTGCCTTGACAGGTGAAGACATGGGCCGCATCAATATTAAGCTGCTGAATACCAAAGGATGCTGAAATATTAAAAGAAGGTTCTTCCTTCTACTCATACCCGATTTTGTAAAAGTACAAATGTTAAAAAAAAAAAAAAAATTCCTCCTAAAATACCTATGATATGAGCAATCTGACAGGAAAGGGCCACAGTGTGCACTGTGAAACAGCAGATGGTATTTTTACCAACTGCTAACAGAAGTCTGAGAAGCATACTCAGTTTTGGACCACACAGAGCACACCCGGACACTCAGAAGAACCTCCTGCCACAGTCTACTGTGAGAGCTTTTAGTCTGTAACAGCGTATTAACAGGTAACAGCATTTTGTGTCAAGTATCAAAAGGTAAACAAACTTTGTTTTATACCCGTCAGTCAGCTGGGTACACTTCTGAATGCACACAAGAATTTTGTGCTTAGCCTGTCACAATACCTGGTGAGCACTGCTCTGGGTCCTCGAGCTCTTGCATGCATTTTATCCAACACCATGTGCTTTAGTTTCTGGTAATACACAGGGCCAAAATAGATATATGCTTCCAAAGGTTCCCTGAAGGAATAAAAACAAACAAAGAAAACAAAACCAATATTCACAGTTAGCACATACCTTAAGAGAGACAAGCGGGTCATGTACAGGAGGAATTTGAAACAATTTGGGAATCATGAGTCCTACAAAAATGTGTTTAGGCTTTCAGGGCAATCAGTCTGAAAACCCCACAGGGAACACCTCTGAACACAAGAGCAGTACACTTCCAGCACCACACACTGCTGTATCCACGCTAGCAAGGAACAAGCTCCTGAACTCTGGCCATACGCTGCGCAGACACGCTGGTATAGCTGCAGATACCTGTTTCAGCTATATCATGTTAAGTCCCTCCTCAGTCTGTGCAGGAGTGTTTCAACAATGTCATCAGTAAGCAATAAAGACTGAATGTGTCAGACCCTGAAGAGTGACTTAAGTTATTTCTATTTACATTCCTTCACTTTACATCATTCACACAAAAAACAAAGGTAAGCATATATGTAAACAAATATATGCAGCATAAATGCTCAAAATACCATTTCTATAGGAGTACTTTATGAATTTGCATTTGCAAGGATAACTTAGCACTGGCACACTATGAGCTTGACAGTCTTCCCATCTGCTAATTCTCCCTGCACACCACTTTGGAGCACAACCCAAGAGCCAGATGGGTGAAAGCCCTCTCTGAGCGGCTGTGCAACAGCACAGCTGCCCCTGCAACACTGCTCAGCAGCTGTATCCATAGGACAAAAATCACTGCCCTGGCTGGCACTGGGGGCTCAGGCGAGCTGGGTAAAAGGGCTCTTGAGAACTGTGTTTAGGCACTGGCATCAACTTGGGAACATGTATAAGCAGTACAGAGGGTGTTACTCCATTCTACAAGCCGGAGTAATGGCTAAAGATTCTGTGTTTAAAACACCCCCAACTGTAAGAACAGCATATGCGCTTAAAGATCAGAAAGCAACAGTTGAAAGCACTCAGTTATTTCCCAGCCACCACCTTCAGCACTAAGAATGACCGGATTTAACACAAACTCAGCACTTCCACTGATTTATTTTTAAAAAATGTATGTGCAACGTAAAAACAAGCGGGAGACAACAGTATTGCACCTCCCATTCAGAGTCATTACTGACATGATGCAATGTTATTCCAAAAGCTGCCTATTGAAGAAAACAATAAAACTTAACTAGACATTTGGAATTTGCAAACTTCCACATTGTTATGAAATCTGCCTTCAAATTTCCTAACAAACAGATTAAGCATGTGAAATTTGCTTGGAAGAATATCAGTATCCTAAAGCAAAGTCTCTAAATAGGGTACTACAAAGTTGAAGTTTGAGGACGGGGGATTTTTAGAGCTAGATGATTTTATTCTCCCTAGGAAACAAGATTAGTCAGATTTGTTAAAAGTCACCATGATGTATCAACAGAAAGTGTTTCAAACACCAGGATACTTGATATACAATTTACGGAATATGGAGTAGGTAAGGAAAACAAAATCATCTCTCTGAAACAAAAAGAGAAACAACATACAGAATAAGTTGGTAGGAAAAGCAATTAAAATAAAAAGTATTAAAAAAAAAAACAACTTGCAAAAGAGACCTAAACTTGTTCCTTGAGAAGAAGGGAACTGGGAGGATCATAAAAATAGCAGGAAGGTAGGATTAAGATACATTTTGGAAGGGCAGGCATGTGAAGCCGTATGGCCTTTTCCTGTTCCTAAACTATCTTATGTTCTTTGAACTCTGTGTCTCAGAAGCCAGTCCGATCAACACAGCAGGAAGTTTGCAGATTAGAGTATTATGCCAGACTGAATCATTGTGTAATTGAAAGAAGAAAAAAAAAAAGAAAAGAGTGCACACAAAATATTCCCAAGGAACAGACACCTGCCTCCAAATCCATATTTTACAGTACTATAAAAGTCAACATGAAAATGCTTATCAGATTCCAAGCATATATAAGATTTGCTGCCAACAGAAACTTGAAATTTCTTACAATCTCTGAGAAAGAAAACCTTGATTTTACCTTTTTTTGTCATGCAGTAGAAGTTGGGAAATTTTCATATGTACTACAAGGGCCATTCACATTACAGCCATGCAAATACTAGTAATTCTTAAAATGTGGAACCACAAAATACTTCTAAGAAGGAGGAAAAAAAAAAAAAAAGTTGCACCATTCTTCAAGCCCCTTCCCTCCATCTCACAGAGCAGTTTGCAAATAACAGAAAGTTCCTGAGCTCTGGACATGAGAAGATTTTTCGGATGTGTCTCAACAGGATTTCCCCACTCCCCTGAAACATCTAAATCTATACAGCAGATTCTTACCCAGTGATACCAGACGTTACGTAGTCCTTCCCTAGGTAGTTATAACCATGGCGAATAAGATCTTCGCACACATCCTTAACTTTACTGCCTCCAAAAGCTGTTCCATAGTGAAACCTGCCATCGAGGACCCCAGCCTTTCCAGCCAGGAGTTCAATTAACTTTCCTACCTGTGCAAAGAGAAGTAGAGTTAACAGCCTGCTCACTAGTATGGGCGCGTTGCTGGATTGGTCACAGCATAAGTTAGCTAGGCAAAGTGTCCGAGATGGTGGCCTGGGTTATTGCATGCAATGGGAGGAGTGAAAGAAGCCCAAGAAGAGGGAGTAATCCTGTGTGAAAGGGGAAAACCAGACTCATGGCAGGATCTGGGAACACCTTTAAGGTCCAGTCAGGCAGCTCCATTTTTTCCAGTTGTCTGGAAAATGAGCAGGATCCAGTGTGGCCTTCTGCTCTAAGAAACAGCCTCAGAGATTGACACGCTACAGTGCAGCAGGGGGAACAGAAGGGAAGAAGCTAACAAAGAAAAAAACATCAGAGGCTGAACGAAGTAATCAGTGGAGGTCCCATATAAAGGCCAGGCTGTGAGGTATTTAGTGTGACCCTGCAGCACAGGTGCAAGACTTGCATCAGATCCAGGGAGGCATGTGTCATGTAGGAAGTTATATAGGTCTAGAACTATTATTGAAACTCCACTCCAACCTTCACCTCACAGTCTGCTGCAGCCAGCTTAGTGGGCATAGGCAATAGGGAAGGAAGAGGGAGAGTGAGAAATTTTCAAAGAGAAAGGGTGCAAGTGAGGTATTCAGCTGCTTTCCTATTAGCTTGATACAGAACAAAATGAAAATGATGCACAAACAGCCCGCATCCCTACTCCTTTTACAGGAGGATGTTTCAAAACATGCAAAACAGAGGGCTGAATACTTAAAGGAGAGCAAGCGTGTGGCATGATGACTGGAGAATATTCTCAGTGAAACCATGTTTCAAACTTTTTTTTGTTTCTTCCGGCTAATCTACTTCACTTTCCCTATTGGGGGACACTGCGTCTTTAATCGTAACACAACCACTAACCGTCATACGCGATGGGAAGCCATGAGGGTTCATTATGATATCTGGACAGATTCCTGTATCGCAAAATGGCATGTCTTCCTGAGGAACAATCAGTCCACACACCCCTGCAGAAGAGAAAACATTTCAATTCAGAAACAGCAAACCACCAGCAGGGCTGACGCTCAACACCAGATTTTCTTTAGTGTTTTTCTCCTCCTCTCTTTCTCATGGATCACTTTTTACCCAGATTCATTACCATGACCAGTGCTCACAACCTGCAGCCTAGAAGACAGCCCTTGTGACAGGACTGGCAAAATTAGCATACCCTTACATAATGTTCCCAGTGATTTGTGAGTTAGCAAATTAGGGAAGAAAGCTTTAGATACAGTTTTCAGAGGCAACCAAAAACTTCTGACCAGTCAGACCAGAACATCTCAAGGGAGACCTAGTTTTTAAAGCTGATGCTATAATTTCCTGCAAAAAAATGAAGAAATCAGGCCTCTTACAGTATCTCTTTGGACATGCAAAATTATTATCGATGCAAAATTTGTTTATCATATGTATCTTTGCTAAATACTGTGAATGAAAACAAATCAAGTCAGGACTTTGACAGGGACTGAGAGGAGGTAAGTCGGGCAAAATAAAAAAGAAGAACCAAAACCAAAGATTTTTTCAGGTAGCATTCATTTGCTGAGCAAAGACTGCTTTCAATGAATTACAAAGTATAATCCACTCCCCAGACTCCTTATATTTTGTCAGTCCATGAACACAAACGGTACCTTTAAAAGTTTTGGAAGTTTTTTTCAGTATCCATCAGTATTGGATGTAAAACAAACTAAACCGCCAAACTCTAAAACTATTTAGGAAAGATTAAACAGAAACATGATAACTCATTTAAAATAGTCTATCATACATCCCAAAATTTTCCTTCCAACCCTTACAACTGTTTCTACAGTGAATTCTGCAGATCAAAATACTGCAGCTATAAGTGACCACGAGATCTAACATTAAAATTCAGGTGCTAAAATGCAGCTGCTTAAGCCCATACTCCTTTGAACCAAAGCTACTGTTTCAGTTGGACAATTTCTTCCAGAAGCCCTTAGAGCTGAAAAAGTCTGCAAGCTATTTGCGATCAGCCTGCTGCAACTGCCAGAGCATGCTTTGGGAACAGTCCTGGAGCGGAGGGGGCTCCTGGAAGACTGAGGGTGCTGGTTACATCCCTAAAAAGGCATCTCCCGACCAGCCAGTTCACAGGGGGATATTGGCGTCTGCTCAGGAGGGAGCTCCTCTTCCACTGTCCAAGCAAGACAGGGATAGGTGTATGGGACAGTAGCTAACAGAATGAGGATGGAAAGTATGGGGGAAGGGAGCAGAAAAAAAAAAAAAAAAAAAAGGATTGGAGTGTCTGGGGCAAGGGGCGGGGGGGTTGTTGTATATAGTTTTTAAACCTATTGAAACTAATTTTCATTGTTTTATTATGATAAATCAATAACATCCTCCTACCCCTCCCCGCCAAGCAGCAATCATTTGCTGAAAATTAAAAAAACCCAACCCGCTAACTCTTGTGCGCACAGCTTTTTTTATCCTAAAATTGCATACATAAATACTTTATTATATATGCATTATGACACATACATTTTGCCTTGTTCGCATTTACTTCTAAGAAAGTATTAGGCTGCATCTGGACTTCATGGCACCTGTAAGCCAAAAATTAAATCTTAGCTAACTTAAAATTACTTTAGGCTCTGAAAACCTTTTATATGCCAAGCTGGTTCCCATAGCAGACAGCCACTGTGTTGTTTGTTTTGTGTGAAAGTGAATGATAAAAGATCCATGAAATCGACACAGAAAGGCAGAACAGCAGAAAGAACTGAGGGCTCTCCATCATAGCGGCTTCTACCCTCCGCTGACTTGTATAACAATGGGACCTACACACCCAACTGCAGATCTAACACAGCTGTGCATTTCATTAGATGAAGAGCACTAGTGACACAAGTAAATAATTAACTTATTCTGGTCCGCTGACTGTGGTTATGAGACCAGTCATAGCTGACAGATTTTAATACAAGTTAACACAAAGACAGCATAATGAGCTTAGAAGTTAAAAACAAAATATTTAGACAGAATCCAGCAATGTGAAGCTGACTAGGCCATTTATAAAGTTTCTATTTTACAGAAGGGAAAAAGAAAAATAGAAAAGAAAAAAGAAAGCTATAAAACCTCAATTCTAAGCTTCTGTATTTTAAGAAGTCACTGAGTTTATAACAGATCTATAGCATGCCCATGTGTATTTAGAGAACAGGACAGAGAAGCTTATTCCTCCCCTATGTTTTATGGAAGTTCACTCCTTCTCATAAAAAGCTGTTTAAAAAGCTGAAAGAAATCTTTCCTATGGACCATGCTACTTCTAAAAGCAAGTAACTGCAATTCATGTAAAAATGTAAATTATTTCATTTTGCAGTCACTTGCCTTCAGAAGCTCTTCAGAGACTAATCCTTGCAGGTCTGCACTGTAAGCTCCTGAATTTGCTACTCTTTTTCAGCCCTGATTGCTGAGCCAGGGTTTGCAGCAGGGCAGTAAAAGGCAAGCCTAGCACTTCTGCATTCCCGAGCAGCTGCGAAAAAGTGATCAAGTGAATTAATCCATATAAGTGCAATTATCACTTTCAACTGGTTAATAAAACAGTAAAGGAGAAAAGAAGAGGCTGGATTTAAGACAGCCTCAAGTTCCAAACATTGCCCTGTCCAAGTATAAACTGCATTTCACAACTGAGCTGCTCAACTACTCCCCATCCAATATTCATAAATAGGACAGAGTCAAACTAGTAGGTAACTTTGCTCTGTGGCTCTTACTACAGGTTATTAAGATTTCCTAATTGTTGCTGATTTAGACATAACATGAAAATTGTTCGCTAACATTCACACAGGACATACAAAATAATTTGGTTTCATTCATTTCTCTTCCCCTCACAATTTTAATATGCTGCATCTGAAATTTAGCGGTACAATTTCAGACTAAATGCTACACTGCGATGGGGCTGAATCTGCTCTCACCTATACACTCTGAAGTTCTCAGCTAGGACCAGAATCAAACATTAACCACCAGAAAAGGCTGCAATTATTTTTCCAGACCAAAAAAAAAAATAATTTTTTTTTTAATGTGTGGACTAACAAGAGGTTTGTACATTTGAGCAAAAAAGGATCCAGCAGCTTGCTATACCTAATTTCTTTTCAATTGAAAACCAAATTGAATTCTAGAAAAAAACTTTGTATATCAATTTCATATCAGCTTAGATGAAAATTAGTGAAAATGCTAGCAAATTCTTCTAAGATATCCCTCTCAAAAAAAAAAAAAAAAGTAGATTACTAAGCATGGCAGTTTACTGCAAGGATAACAGTTTAAATTTGAATAAACTTAAATCAGACATCTACAGTGGTTTAACATGCAAGTATAAAACAGCCATAGGCAGTGTTTTTCAATGCTATTGTATGCCAGCCAATAAATGACAGCCCTCTGACTATGCATGATAGCCCCCATCCTCACACACGCTATCTGCATCAATCCCAACAGCATCTCAACACCCATGTACCTCCACGAGGCCCTGACAGAGCATAAAGATCCCCTCACCCCCGTACTTTTGTCCTTAAAGAGCTGCTTTTTCTAATCAGGAGAAATTCAGGTTTCCAGATTTGATACCTTTTATGTGGTTGCTTTTACAGTTTGCTGACAAACATGAACATACGCAGACTTGGTAAAACAGCAGTTCAGCAGAGAGGGGGAAGGGGGGCAGCAGGGAGGGGGCAGGGACAAAACACAACAGTATGGGAAAGTTTTTCACCAGCTACGATAAGATGCCTTCTATACACACACACGCCAAATGAAAAAAAATCATCAAATAAGTCAAAACAACCTAATATAGAAAACTAATTACTACCAGCAGGAGGGACATTAGAGAGCAAAGGAGACTAAGTGAATAGAAGCAGCAGTAATACCAGTTTCTATCAGCAAGATAAAAAGAAGCGCATTACTAAACGTGCTTGTTTACTTATTCTAATGATATGGTGGTAAAAGAGCTAAAACTAACTTGAAAGGTGTCTGTTTTAGATTTACCAGATTTGCCAGAATTTGGAAATACTCCTGAGACATAAGACTATGTCACATAATTAAGAGGAGTTGTAGCTGTAACGCAGTGCTGTATATTGTGGACAAGTGACAAAGAGATGTGCAAAAATTAGTAAGGTTAAACAAAAATGTACATCTGCTTCAAAACTCTCTAATTACATACTGTGTTGGCTAACTAAGCATAAAACAAGTCCAGAAGAAAAAAAGTGCTGCATCACATAAGCTTTGTTCAATATTGAATCATTCACTGATCTATCATATCACTTGCTACATCCCATTTGACATAAGAGGTAAAGAACAGAATTAAAATTAACAGATAAATAATGCATAAGTAAACTTGATTAGTTTTCTTATTAAAAACATCACTCTAAATGAGAGGAGGTGCTAGAAGACAATACAGTTTGTACACTGCTTTCCCATGAGCTGCTGAATGGTCTGATGTGATAAATTTGCATAGTCTGAAGCACACAAAGAGCTGATTAATTGAAACCCTTACAATGCTTCTGGAAGCAGCTATTGTAAAACAATAACCATAGGAACTTTACAAAATACACACGGCTGAATGAGTCAAGAGCTTAATAAAATGTGTGTTCAGGATACACTATTTGGAAACAGAATTAGAGATTTTTATTCTGTGCCATAAAATGCTAAATCACCCTAATTTCAGAGGTTCAGTTGAGGATTTACTGAAAAGGTCAGAAGGTTACCTGTTTGCTGCTTGAGATAAAAAAATGCTGTAATTTTCTTCTTTAGACAGCAAGCTAAGCAGCGGTTTTGTTAAAAATAAATAGAAAAAAAATGATATGAGAAGTTTTAATGGCATTCTGACATCTCACTCTCTTATATTCAACTTCTGAAGATAAAAATAAAGTAAGAAATTCCTACCTTTCCTGATCCCTAATAACTACTATCAGCCCACATTCCTGCAGTCGATAACAGCAAATTCTTTTTAATGCCACTTCAACCATTTAATTCCTATAAACCCACTGATGTTTTATTACAGATAAAGTACTAAGTCTGACTTGTAACATGGGGAAAATGACACAAGTAGCCATTGAAAATTAACGTCTTACTTTACATGTTCTGCTTATACATACTGTACAAGTGCCCATTAAAAGGAGAAAGAGAAGTTGTTCTCAACTATGAAGTTAGGCAAGCAGAAGGCAGATGCTCGAACTAGTAAAAATTTTTAGAAGTAAGCAAGGTCAGACTTTGGTAGATAGGCGGTATTGTCATGAAGTTTATGTAGCTGACAATGCTGTCAATGGATTTTGTTTTGACACTAAAGAACATGGTTCATTTAGGAAAACAAAGACCATCTTTCATGAATTTAAACTCGCTTCCTTGTCTTTGGAGTTGTTTAAGTGCAGATACTTCAGAAAGGTTTAATCCTTTATCTTAGATCTTCAGCTATTAAAAAGCTTCTGTTTGCCAGTTCAAACAATCTCTTGCTTAAATACAGTTTTTCCACTCCTCAGGAATACTGTTCAGTATTGCTGCTTAGTTCTGTGATCTACAGGACCTTTGTTGGAGGTGTTAATCCTTTTTCACATGAGAGACTGAGAAATGTTCTTTCAGAGAAGTGATATATTGCTTTTTTTCACATCAAAGGAGCCCAACTTTTTCCTCATTGTGACTTGTAGCAAAGCAAGAGGAAATCTGGAAATATAATAATTTAGTTTGTATGGAACTCAGATGAGGCTTCTTTAGCTTAACAATCCTTTAGCCTTCTGTACTTTGAAAAGTGACTTTGCTTGAAGAATGCAAGATTAAAAAAGCAAAATAATTAACCAAAAAAGTTTCTTTATCCTTCTGGAAAATATATGATGCAATATAGTTAAAACAAAGTCCTGTAGCTCAGCATAAATCCTCCCTGGAAGGTAGATGTTTATTTGTAAACAGAAGCTTAAGGGCTTTATAGACGAAAGGGACAGTCCCATTCCCAAAGATATTACTGCAATGACCAGTTTGAAGATGCATATTGAAATAGAGCAAAATATTTGCATTTCAGAACACAAGGGCCTCATTTGTTTTTTTTCTTCTCCCCATATACTTCTTTGTTGACACGTCTTGAAGGAAAGGCTAGCTTTTACAGGCAGTTTGGAAGAAGTGTACTTAAAACACGGACTTGCATGAAAAGAGGGTGTGGTGGACAGGCCAGAAGTGGTGACCCTTGCCAATACCGTGTTGACATGTGAGAGGACACAAAGATGGTAGCAAATACAGAGGCAGTGGCATAGATCTATATTATTACAGAGGCCTACAAAATCTACCTACATATTTACCGAAAGGCTCTTCTGTAACAAAAGGCTCCAGCTGGTTTGTGACATTTAATCTGTTGTATCCCAGACACCTTCCAATTCTCTTACTCTGCCTCCTTCTGCTCCAGTGACAAAGTATAGCTTTGAAATACAAATAAATTTGGAATATAGGAAAAAGCCCATGAAAAAAACTGGAGAAATGTGTTTGTGCAATCTCTTACTTTGCACGTATTTAATTACTTTAAAACAACTACTACAATTCCGCAAAATCAAATCTCATCTTCATGCACTCCTTCTAGAAAATAAAAATATTTCACAGAAAAGATTGATAATACAGAGAGAAATATGCTTTCTCTCCGTCTCACTGAATTAAGGTACTTCTTAGTTTAAGCTCATCATAGGTTTAAATGGCCCTATGATGGGCTTAAAGCTAACATTCACAAATTAAACTTGAAGTGGCAATTGCCTGCATTCAGACGAAGATAAGAGAACAAATTCAGGGCTAATTAAAAATT
Organism: Harpia harpyja; assembly: GCF_026419915.1. Lineage (NCBI taxonomy): Eukaryota > Metazoa > Chordata > Aves > Accipitriformes > Accipitridae > Harpia > Harpia harpyja. The sequence continues at coordinate 24,680,002 of NC_068945.1, read as the reverse complement.
CTCTCAACGGAAAACACTAAACTGTTAGTATTATGATTTCTGTTTCACAATTGTCTATATTCCTCTGTTACGACTGATCCTCCCCCAATTTGATGTCAGAGAAGGATGACACTAGCTGTATTTTTAAACAAGCTAGCAAAGGAGACTTTCCCTTTCCTTTTCATGCCTTTTCTCCAGTGCTATCATTGCCTGTAATCTAACATTACTGTCAGTATCTGGTTCTTTGCTGTATACTGAAGTTGCAAAACAGTGAACTCTACTGTTCTTCTCAGTATTTTTTTTCTTGGTATCCAATACATATATCCTCTCCACTAAGCACATTTCTCCTTTCTCCCATTTATTGTAACATCTTTTCCCATAATGTACTACAAGCCAGTGAACTGAGAGGTTTACTACCAGGAAGGCTATGTATCCTAGTAGAATGTAACAATTTAGAATATGATCACTCCCCTGATCACAAGAGATGACTACAGACTGATGTACTGGACAGCTAACAAGCACATGCCTGCAAACTCTGTAACACAACTGTTGCGACATTCCCACTCCTATCTCCAAAACCAAGCTGAAGGGGACATTTGCTATTCTGAATAATTGATGGTTTCAGCTTATTATTATTATAGCTCCAAAGCACAGATACATGGCGGATCAGTCATTCTAACCTGATGCAATGCCAGGCATAATTACGGATACCCTCAAAGTTCCCTACAGCATTTAGGATGTTGTTTTTCATTACCATGGGATTTCCACAGGTATTTTACTTTGGAAAAAAAAATGTTACTAGCTTTCTATGGCTTTTGGGATATTAAAGAAAATACCACTGGATTCCAAAACAGTGCATATTAGCTGTTTCTGCATTTGACCATGAACATCAGGGTGTGATGACTAGCAAAAGTACTCATGAGATGTCCGTCCTTCAAGACCTCTTAAATGAGCTTGCTCTAGACTCTGAGATGCCTTATGTGCATTTAGTGGTCTTGAAGGCCCTCTGCTCCCTAAAGCCATACTGCAGCCTGCCTGACACAATCCTGTTTCCTTCTGTCATTCTTCCACTTCCACCTTTTCTCCTATGATGGTTCAAGATCTGTGGAGCACCCTTTTCTTGATTTTTGGAGAGGTATGAAAAATCAGTTCCATTTAAATCCTGTTCAACTAACTATTTCAACAGGTGCACATCAATAGCCCAAACTAGGAGAAAAATCTTACCTGCTTAAATTTTTCATGCAAATGCCTGAGCATCTTCTTTAATATAACTTGTAGGCTATTTTTTTTTTTAATTCTGGTAAGAAAATTTGTCCTGCACAGTACTGATTGTATTGTTACATAGTAATTTGCAGCTAAAGTGCCGCATGCCACTTTTAAGGAGAAAGGACTACTTAGTCTAAACTCAAAATACATTAAGAAATGGACTTTGCTCTAAAAGTGGTCATAGGCTTAAAAATACTGCACATCTTCATTGTGTATGAGATTCAAAAATTATTTGAAAGAGACTCTACACAAAATCTTCCTGAAGGAGAATCTTCCTGGAGCAAAGGAAGGAATAGGGCAGTTGAACCGTTCCAACTGCTCAACTCTTTCTCTTTGCCCCTGAAGCTAAAGATCTTTCCCCTCACTTACCAAAACTATCCTATGGCTGTAGTGCAAGAACTAGACTGGATTTTAAAAGAAAAGTCAGGAATGTACTGCTGCTTCTTTACTTTTTTGAAGCCTTCAACAGGTACTGGTTTCCAAATTACCTGGGGACTCGGTGAGAATTGCTTTCTATTTTTAGATCAAAAACCATCTTGAAAATACAATCAGGAAAAATATTTCAATGCTTATCAGAAGAGTTTCTATTTCTTAATGACAGCAGAAACAATGGAAGGATTTCTTTAGAATACAGAGTTTCAAGAACCAGTTTTATGGGTCTATGGAAAGACACTGTGGAAATAAGGGTGATCTTGGAGAGAGCTGGATGTACTGAGAAAGCCTGCATTGACTGTACTCCACAGAAAACACACAGGAACTTGAGGCAACATCTGGTAACAGCTGACATTATGATCAAGTACTGCCTCTTGCACCCATTTCACCTCTATTGATTGATAGGTTTGCTCTAGGTAGATGTCCTGATCACCAAACCTGGAGGCTACAGAAATGAGGATTACTGTGGTTAGCTCTGCATCTCACAACAGGGATGCAGTCTTTTACTTCAGTTACGCACGGCCACCTCATTGCCACTGATGCTTATGTACTTCCATAGCCCCAGAAGGTCATAAAGGACCTCCAGTTTGACTTCAGGCTACACATGTCAGTAAAGAAGTAAACAGTGGTATGGAGCATTATAAAAATGACTTCTTACTTGTACCTGGGGTCCACCTGTAAGCAACTGCTCTTCATACCTCTTCCAATCACAACGGCACTGAATACACTGGAGATGATTCTGTTTAAACTTCATTTAAGAGAGCTCTAGAGCTGGATACTGATGTGTACTGGTGACATTTGTTGCAGTTTCATCTCTTTTCACTGGCTCAGATCTACATGTGGATGCTGTGTAAGTACTAGCTCTCTGCTGACTGACTCCAGGGCATATCTGCCCACAGTTCTCTGGTTCTTCTCCAAGGTCAAACCCAACATTATACTGCAAGTAGAGTGGGATCACGTCACAAAATGTTGAAATGGACGCTTTCAGGGAGCTCCTCCTAACAAAAAGCACTCTCTCTTCCATGTGTCTTCTGACAAAGAGAACACTGCTCACAAAAGGCCAGTTTGTTTGCAAGACATCCCTTAGCTAGTATCGTAATTTGATGTATTGCTGCAAAGTTCACTGACTACAACTAGTTTTAAGTATTAGTGTTTCAAATCTAAACAGCATCCTCTGTTATTTCCTCAGTTCCCTCCCTCTGCCCTCCACACAGACCTAGCTGATACTTGTGTTACAGATGTAAGAGGCTGGTGCGCTTTACACTCGATGCTCTGGTTCCAGTTCCTCAGAAATCAAAGCAATGGAGTAAGAATTTTTTTGTTCCAGTAGTTACTAAGATGTATCACATTTGCCCAGTAACAGGAAAGGAGTGTATGTGCTGCAATGGAAAGGATTTGATAACAGCAACTTCTTTGCCTCCCCACCACATCTGACAAGAGACCGAGCAATGTTCTCAAACCAAAATAAGATGTAAAAATACAACAAGATTACAACATTCAGGTAGTAGGTTTAGCACAGCACATACAGTAAGGCAGGAGGTCATGCTGAAAGTACTAAAAATCTAGATTTTCCAAGTGTACAGACAGATGAAAACGTGTCAAAACTTGTCCCACATTGAGACCAATGGAATCAAAACATGATTTTAAGTCAGTTACAGTCAGACTGTTTTCGGTCACTTCTTTCTTAACACCCCTCCCACACCTCCCAGCCCTTTGAGATTCAGAGAGGATGGTCTGAGTCACGTTTTTTTGCCATTAAGGTCAAAGGGAGTCCACTGCTTTTTTCAACAGATATAGAAACAGGCTCCCGATTTTCATCTTACTATTAACATTAACACTAGAGAGCTACTTGCCACCACACAGCTTCCTAGTAGGTACCCATTTTCAATTCTCGATTTGAAGATCTAGAGGAGCCCCAGATCATGTCCCAGGTGTATTCTCAAAAACATTTTCCCCTTCTTTCCGGACTCTGCTGGTGCACTCCTAGTTGCATTCCTATTTGCCTCCCTTTTACACCATGGCTTTGAGCTGTCTATCTGCAGTCTTGTCTTTAGAGCAATTATGTCTGCAGAGATGACTTGCAGACATCCCATTCCATCCCTGGTCTTTTCTGTCCATTCAGAATAGGCCCTTTCACTCTTTCCTCCAATCTCTCTCTTGATAACCCACTGACAAACCTGTCACCTAAAACCAAATTCACATTTGGAAAAAAATCCCAACCAAATCTCAAAACCCTGTTCTTGTTTAAAATGGGCAACTACAGTATTCTCCAGATTCATAAGTCAACAGAGAGTTGTGTTTGCCAGTTCCTCTCCTCAGTTCCAGAAACATCATTGCTAAATTAGGTGAACTTAACCAAAAAAAGAGATATGGTCTTCTACCACTGCATTCATAAAAGATCTGAACCAATCAATGGAAACATGCATGATGATACTAAGTATGTATAGTAGGCATACCCAGCCTGTGTTTATTTTTATCAAATGTGTGGCTTACCTTTCTGCCCATGACGACTGCTAAATTTATCACCAATTTCTGGACGTCTAGTTTGCCTCAACAACATTTTTATCAAGAAAGCATCCTCTGCATTTGATGAAATCATTACTTTTTCAATATAAGAATCAGTCGCACCTTTGTAGCTAGTACAAGAAGACAAAACATGAGTTTTACATCTATGAACCAAACACAAGTTACAAACAAGTATCTGTGTATTGGTAAGCTTCTGGCCAAACTATAGTCTTCACGGAACTTATATATGGGAGGCCAATGGAGCAAAGATTATATATATAAAAAGTTCCAAAGTACGGTATGTTTCTGGAAAAGAAAAGGCTTAAGAGATACAATAGAAACAAAGGGAGAATTAAGCTGAACTTTTAAAGAACAAGGTGTATTTTTTTTGTCACGTGGGCTCTTCTTCATGGAAAAAAGCTTCCTAGTATATTGCAAATTTCTGGATCTTCAGTTAAACAAACAAAAGCCAAATAGAGAGTTATAGTTGAAGAAGGGAGTTTAAGGCATATACCATGAGTACTTAAGAACAAAATTAAGGCATAATATCCTGACTGAAACTATGCATCAGGTGCAGGTGTGGAAATGAACCAAGGGCAGAACATAGTATGAGGTACAGACAGAGATGAACTCTAGAGTCCAAGATGCAGGGATTATGGAAGGAGAGGAAAAAGGTAGGCATGACAGAGCAGGAAGGAAATTATTCTGGTATCAGCTTTTTCATATGTATTGCAGAATAAGGATAGAGGAGATTTTAATACCTTATGTAGGAGATTATTTTGTCTCGTTCTTCAGGTAGCTGAGATGGTCAAACTATGACACCTAAACTGGGAGCCCTGGATCCATGTCTTTATCTGGCAGAATTACTTCTTTGCTCTTGATAATTACACTGTTGCCTCACTTCTCTATTAATATCTCGTAGGAGTAAACCTAGAGCTTTCTGTTGGTTATGCAACACACAGAAGTGCAGCAAAGCTAATTCTACCTTTCTGATCTGGGTACCAATTGCTTGCCTTGCTCTCTAATTTACCAAACTGTCAAGGCTATTCCTGACAAAACAGTGAAAAACCCTTTATTCTTTCTTTCCCTCTTTCTTTATTTTTACATTTAATGCAAAATTTTCACCTCACACCTCAGAAGCCCTCTCCTGTTCTTTCAGGACAAGGACAAGAGTTCAGAAAAACTCTTATTGACTGTCCTTTCCCATTCACTGGTGCCTTGGTAAAGGACGTCTAACTAGAGCGGCCAGAATGAGCTGACTGTCAGCCTCTGAGACACGAAGGTCTCCATTTCCTGACCTTGTGCCTGGCAAAGTGAAGGCTGAGCACCAGTCAGCATTGGCCATTTTCTGTGGGAGCTGGTATGGAGGAGATGTGCCCCCTCACTAAGTACACACGTGTTCTCTGCCCTCTCACTCATCCTGCTTTTCTCCTGTTTCTCCATCCCTTCATCCATGAGCGACTCCTCTCCCCTCTACCACTGTCTTAGCTCTCTCCTCAGTTTCTCCTGGGAATCTACTCAGTGATTCCTCTCTATACGTACATCTTCAGGAGGGTTCCTCCCTCTCTTTGCAATTCCAGCCTTTCAGAATCTAGGTGTCAGAATCTAACTTATCAGTGATTAACTGGCTAGGCACTTCTGAAAATAACCTAGGCTCCGAAAAATCCTGTGAAAAATCAAGACCTAGGGAACTAGGTCTATTTTGCAGAGGGAAGTTTATGCCTTTGACTTTTCTAGAATTGAATAATTTCTCAGATACCTTTCCTCCATGTACCTTCCCCAACTATAAAGTTATGATGCAACATACGTTACTGGCACATCTTTGTACTGTGGCTGCTGAGGCACACTACTTCCTTCCAGAGGTGTCTGGGTCACAGTTGGCATAGATTTGTTCACAAGGACTTGCTTATTTTCTACTTTTTCACCTACAAAGAACAAGAAAAAAAAGCACCATGAAAACTTATCTGGCTACCTATGTTAGAAATACATTTTAAGCTTTAAAAAAAGGTAAGCTGGAAGACAAACCAGAAGGAACATGTCCAGGAAGTATGCCGTGTTATTTTATTAAATATTGCATGGTAAGGGAATCATTAAATTAGCTTTTTTTGGTAAACCAAAACAGAACAGCTTGCATGCTGGGTGCACTATGGGAATAGCTGTTCAACACACCCTGGGTCTAAAGAATACACAAAAGTGTCTGAAGTCATCTGCTGTAAGTATGGAGAAAATTAACAAGCAACACCGTAACTGACAAATTTTAGAAATGCACACCTAAATTCGGGACATCGCATTATTTCCACAATGAGTTGTGCAAGACTACTTTCAGCCTCTCTTTGCAATTACTTTTTCCTATTGCTTCTGGTCTCACACATCAGCTATTTTCCTCCCCATTTTCTTATCCTGCTCTTCATACAGAAAACCAGAGCAGTAGCATGCCCAATAATACTAGTGCGCATCAAGTACCTGCCTCCCACCTCCTCCACAAAATTACACTGAACTTCACCCTATGTCTCTTCTGTCCACATGAACTATTTCAGAGAGTATTTACCTACACGCTGAGAACAGCCCTCATCTGTCAGATAGGATAGTGCTATCTATCTATCCTAATACTTCAGAAGATTCTTACCCTTTTTTTTAATTAACTTTGAAAGCTCCATTGTGATGTGTTAAAGAGCAAAAGTGACCCAACTGTGTTGCTCTAATGGAATTAAGTTTAGTGCCTTCTAAAGCACCTTTCTTATTAGATCTCAGCAGATCTATTAAGCTGTTTCCTAATTGAAGGATGACAGTATGGAAGGATTCTTTCTCAAACTTATTTCCATTGCAAAGTTACACACCTGTCCTCATAACTAAATGTAGTTGTGTTTATCTTCTTACAGCTCTCCAAACATATTTCTAAAGTGTTAAAAACACAAGGTTTTACTTCCTCAAAAAACTGCATTAACTGACAGCATGCTAGGAGGTTTTGACACAAAATCAAAATAGTGAGGAATCTATCCTTAAACAACAACGACGACAGAACATATGAGACACAAACAGTAAAAAACCACAGTATTAAAAGTTTGCCAGTTTGGCGATATAAGAATACAAGTTCTAATACTTCAATAGATACACACTGTTAAAGACTCACTCTTCTACTTAAATATAAAGCTCCCTTTTCTCATGCACAAAAAAATCCTCAACGACTGGTACCACACTGCTTTCAGAAACTAACATTTTTTAATTTTCCATACAATACTACCACCTTCAAGGAAAAAAATATAATTACACTAAGTATAAAACAAGGTGCACAAGAAATATTAACAGAACATTAATTCCTACCTCAGATTATGAACATGCCATGACTGAACATGTAGTTTGACATACCTGGAGAGCAGATACCATCAGCATCTAAAATTTCATGGCGCCAGATTGGTTTACGGGTAGCTGCATCCAACATAGGACCCATAACTTTATCAAATGTCTGGTTTGTGTAACGCTTCAGTGTACACTTGGCGTTCTTGTATACAAGACACCTTCCAAAACCTAAAATGTAACACAAACTCATCTGCCTAGGAGTTCAAAGATTCTTTATAACACATTATCAGAATAAAACAAGAATGCTGATCCACCTCCTGAGCTACATTTTATTAGTTACATTATTCATTATCTTGAATATGCATAACATTGTACATGGATACCTAGTAACTCACAATTTAAAAAATCAGATCATGCATGCTACTTTTTTTAGACATTGGACTATGGTCCAATTCTGAAGTTGTGCTAATCTCCTTCTATACCTCTGCACACACGCGCACGCATCATTTCTCTTACCTTTGGCGGTCCACAGGGAGATACAACATAGGAGAAGAGACTGTAACAGGATGAGCACAGCACCTCTTCCTTTCGGAAGTTCTAAGAAACCTGAACTTTTACGCATGTTTGTGGTTGACACAAGCTAGCCTACCAGGAAAGTACTGACTGTTTCATATAATCACCCCATTACTCACTTTTTTCCCAGCTGAAAGAATTCTGAATTGCATATATTATTATAAAACAGGTTTGGTTTGGGTTTTAGATGAGAAAAGTAGCATCTCCGGAATTTCTCTCCAAGCACAACAACTAGCCACAATACTAAACTCTTTTGTCACATTTAGAATTAGAGACAGCCAAGAGCAAGGCTTTCTAATAATCCTACGTTATTTTAGTTCATTTGAAAGATGGGTGCAGCCACATACAGTACATCTATATCTTTAGATTATGTCAAGTAAGTCCTGACAAGCACCACGGCTCTCCTGGTAAATGTTACCAGTCTACCAGAAAAGAAAACATTCAGTTTTAAATCATGCCTGTTGTTGTTTTAGAAAAGGAGGCATAAATTAAATGCGGCAGACATTAATGCCAAAGATACATGTCTAGGAATACTATCATTGCTGCCTAGCAACTAGGAGGAAGGGAGTGGGGGGGGGCGGGAATAAAGTGATGGAAGAATCTGATTTTGGCCACCCGAAACTAAAACCAATTTGATCACACTGCACTATGTCTTCTCTCAAGGGAACTTATTTAGAAAAGAGAAAGAAGAGAGACTAAGTTTTCAGGCAACTCTCCTCCAACCTCCAGCAGCATTAACATAAAGCGCTGAAGAATTATGGAGAGAGCGAGACAGGCTAGACTGGCACAAACATAGGTTTCACTTGGTTACCTTCTATTTGGTACTTATATACTTTTCCTTAAAAGTACTGCGCAGATTTTTTTTTTTTTTTTAAGGAGGTAGGTCATTAGTTTACCTCTGAATAAACACTAAATTATTTTGCTCTAGACAATACTATTATTTTCTCTCAGAAAGTAGGCAATACTGCTATTGCTCCCTCAGGGCATAAAAAGTTCACAATGACACAAATTGCCACACGTTCCATTCCTTTCCCAAATACATTCAGAAGTCTAATTTCATCTATTGCTTTTGTTACTGGTGAAAATAATGAGACCCCTCTATCAGTAATAAACAAAGGTTCAGGTGACCATCTCAAAAGCAAGCCCAATGGAACAGATTATCTAATACATTACGCTTTTTGTAAATTAAAAGTTTTCAAAAAGGGACCATTTACACTTTTTTATTTGAGGTCAAAAGTTAGCCATTTTTTCTTATAATATCCATACACAGAAGTTTATTTACATGTTGGCAACTTCACCACACTATTGGAAGCATGGAATTACAATCACTATTCATACAGAAAACAAACAAAAGCATTCAAAGCAGTTTTGGAATTCGATTTCTTAATTAGAGATGTACTGTTCATAACTGCATTAAGAGTTATTATAGGACAACACCACGACACAGTAAGTTTATTAAAACATTTATTAGAACACACACTAGAGAAGTGGGAAAGAATTGATGGTTCTTACCTCTATCCAAAGAGGCCTTGTTTAAGACAAGAGCATCTTCAATATCGTAACCACTGTAGCTCATCACAGCAACTGTGGCATTCTGTCCAGCAGGCAGTTTCTCAAAATCTATCAGTTCAATTGTTTTTGTTTTTACCATTGGCTTTTGTGGATAGGCTAGAAGATACATAAGAGTATCTATCCTGTTTCTTTGATTGTATCCAATAGTACCTGTATGTAAAAGAAAAACAAAAGTGTGTGAACATTAGTGAGTTTCCTAGAATGTTTTGGCTAAAAAATTACCAAAATGCAAATTAACTAAAACCACAAACTGAGGAATTTCTTCTAATAATAGAAACTCTTCAAGAAAAGAAGGGGGGGAAAAAAAATCTTATAAGAGACCGAACCAAAACAATTTCACATTATTATATTTAAATAAAGATGTAAGTGGCTTCTTAATTTAAGCTTCCAGAAAGAATTATTTATTTTTTCTTAAACACAGAAAACCTAAGCATCAAGACAAAAAGAACAACAACAAAAGAAATCCAAGTCTGGTCTGCAAAAAAGATTTCTTTTTAATCATGACACTGAATAAAACTGTAAGTATGAAGTTTGCTTTTATTGTTCTAATAGCCATAGGGGTTTTTTCTGGAAAGCTGAACTTGTGTTCCATAGACCTAATCCAAAATTTCATGAGGATCAATAGAAAGACTCCCATTGAGTTCAAGAGGAACTGCGGATCAAGCTCTGTGTCTTCCACATCATATTTCCTTCCTTTTCTGGGCAATAATTAGTTCAACAGCAGCCTGTGTTAGAATGTCACAAAGCATGAACAAAGCATACAGTTAGCAGCAGCCAAGACTGATTTACTTTCTGAAATTAGAGGCGTCATTGCTAGAAAGACTACAGTAGAAGTTCACTCACAATATATTTGTCTTTTTACATGAAATTAATTTTAAATTTACGGTTCAGAATTCAATCCTTTGTATAGACCTCCCAGCTTGAGACTGAAATTTTTGGCCCTGTCCCATCAGACTGCCAAAGTGTCTTCTGAAATCTGAGGAAAAACTAATTAACACCCAGCAGGGAAACATAAACTGTTGTGTAGCAGAACAAAAGTTAAGGCAATCGTATGTTATTAGAGTTTGCTGCACCAGGACTATGCTATGTCTCTAAGCAATTAAGAAATTATAGTCTGAAAAGTTAAAGTTTTAAAGTTTTAAGCGCTAAATATTCTGCAGTACTTGTGCTTAGGAGGTAAGTCTTTCAAAAACTTTCCATTTTCTCCTGCAATTTCGGAGGCTGGCTGCTTTCAAGGAAAGGTCAAAATAGCCAGTGTATAATGAAGACTTCACACAGCTAGAATATAGTAAAGCTGAACACAAATCTGCCCTTAGAGGAGGCCAGCTTCACGTTTTAGATGCATCTACTTGCAATTTCCAAATGCCTGCATTTAAATAAAATGTCTAGAAAATGAAACATCTAAAACCAGGCAGCATCATGGGCATTTCCAAAGACCTATCCTGTCCTTGGCACTAAGCTCTCTCTCCTAAACCACCACAGGTCTACCCTTCCCAAGGACGAGAACAGGGAGACAGTTCAACAGATACTATCTGAAAATAAAGCTGGCTCTTACACGCCTGGACTTTCCTTGGTTCTAGAAAGTGGATTTGAAGCAAAGGGCACAGCATTTTCAAACGTTGAGGAAGATTTGGTAGAGTTAACAGGCTTTACTTGTCTCTTGCTTTTGAACAGTTGCTTTTCTGTCTGTTTCTTGGAGAAGGAAATTATTCATCCCTGAGCACTATCTTCTGTCTCCAGTAAGTAGCAAGCTGGTAGGGCGTGGATTCATCAACACTGAAGACCTTCCTCCCCCCGTAAGGCCAAGCATCTGAAGGCCCTGTTACTTCTGATATTTTCTTAGCCTAAGTATTAGGCTTCCAAATAAAAAACTTAAGAGTTTTAGACCATTTTTTCCCTCTGCACCTAGAATGAATAATCTGTGTGCTTTCAGGATAGGTTGTCTGCTGTAGAGCTCATCTTTAAAGTTTCACGGATAAGTACATTTTCCTGTCGTTGAGAGAAATCTTCTCCTGAGTAAGCCACACCAACTTTCACTTTTGAAATGCTTGCAATTTTCTTCTCCTCCGAGATGCTTATATGCTGTACCTGCTACAGTTCACTGGTTGGGGATGCTAAAATGGGATGAAGTCTGGAGCACCTGATCATAGCTAAACTTGTCCTTTATAGCCCAGTAACAATCTGTTTAGGTCCCCTATGTATCAAGGATTACAGACGACACTTTTACATATTTCAGGTAATGCAAATTATTTCTCTCTCAGATGCTTCACATATTTCAAAGTTGGCATTTTTATCAGAGGTTCAGATGAGCCTAACGGAACTGTTACTGTTTGTATCAGACCAGGAGCCATCAGCAACTGACATTACTGAGATTTTGAGCCTCAGTAATAAACTGTATTCAGGCAACTCTTCAGGAATGGTGAAGAATATGATACAGCTTGAATACTGTATCATAACAAGTGGAAAACTTATACAGATATATCAACAATGGATATCCTAGCAGGCAAGAAACTGGTTAGAGAACAATTCAAGAGCACAAGTGAAATAAATTAGCCAAAAAGCATATCATATATCAGCAATATTTATCCTAATTGCTACGATTTAATGGTTATACAAATAATGTCTTCTTTAGACTGGTCTAATAAACCACAGCCTTAAACCACAATCTGCTTATTAAAATTAAGAAGCAGCTCTCTTCTTCTGAGGACTGTTGTGTTGGGACGAGACCTCTGTGTGGGCGTTGAAATGAAGGAAGTCACTAACTTTATTTCTGTTTTCTCTCTGAAAGAACAGAGCCCTTGTTTGCTTCAGCCAAACAGCCAAGCAAAAGTAAAGTATAATTAAAGTTCACCATAACAAACCCTGCTCACAATGACCCACATTTATAATTATCCCACCAGCAAGAACCAATTTTTTTCATTGGTAATTAGCCCTGTTTAAAGCAAAACACACAAGGTTGACCTGGATACAACAAAGATCATTTTCTTGCTTTTCTCAGTGCACGTGTGCATTCTTTCCTTTTTTCCATTTCCTGACAAGTTCTTTTTTCTTTTAAAGTATCATTTGATCATTCTTCAGGGTGAAGTAATCACTATAAAAATGCTATCTATTGATATTTAGCATAAATGGGATATTGTTATTCTGATGCAGAAAGTTTTGAGAACTCAACAGAACAAACAGCCAGCTAAAAGAAGTGTTTATCCAATTCTCTGGTATATTACTTACAGCAACATTAAACTGTACAATCAAAATTAATCTACTGAAGATATGAGCCAAAAGGGCTATTATTGCACATGCCAAGAAAAGAATTGCTGTACTTCTGTATTTCTCCTGATTTCACCATGGATTTTCTACTATTCTATCCTTTCATATCAGCACAAACCAACAGAGAAGGGAGTACAGTTTTTAAACACTGCACTGAACCTTGTGGAGGGGGCTCCAACTCAGCTCAGAGAGATTGCCACAGTACATGTATTAAGTGATCCGGATGTTCAGCATATGAAATGTTCTTTTCACTGTAGAAAGATTAATAAGTCAGTTAAAAGATACGGGTAAACTGGGGGAAGCAGTCTGGCTCATTTCTGCCTCAGCACTTCTGTGCCTGCTACCAGGGAGAGAAGAGCTGGCTAAAAGAGACCATGTCACAGAGCACAAACGCTGCTCCACCAAGAGCAGTGGCAGAACTGAGCCCGGGCCACAAAGCACCCAGGTCCAGCTGTGATGACCAGCAATAGCCGCTTTTGCTTTGACGTTTGTTTTGATTCTCTGCCAATAGGCTAGCCATACAAAATTTGGGAGCACTTTTAGCTCTCAGCCCACCACCAAGCCTTTCACAACTGTCAAAAACCAACAACCCCCAGCATTTAGTTCCTTGAAGCACATTTGTCTTCTCAACTCAATTTTAACACATTCAACTGGTTATAGCACAAGGCAAAGCAGTATATAAAGGGTTTTGCTATTTCACAGAAACAAAGCAGAATGTCCGTGATGCAGTAAGAGGGTTTTTTTTGTAATATCAAAGAAGTTGCTTCAACATAAACCTCTGCAACAAAACTCTCACCCACCTACCACCCCGCCCTCAAACACTTTCTGCTCTTCACAGGTTAAAGTAATAATTAACACCCAAACCCTCCTTTCCTTACTTCAAGACTTGCGTTATGACATTTGGGTTGAAACTGCATTGCGCAGTTGGGCTGTGAGAGCGTACAGCTTGCTTTGTGTACCCACACTGCCACTTTCACAGATGCGCATGTACACATGCAATATGGTGGATTACTGGCAGGAAAATGTGTATGTTTTCATTTCTTACATTAGGCTTTTATACAACGCTTCACAGTCAGAGGTACGGTGTGTAAAACTGATTCTCTATGTCTTAATGGAACTGAAAAGCTCCATTTAAAATTATTTCTCTTATTGTAGGAGCCTTTGATCCTCTTAAACGTTAATTTAGCAATACATGGAATGCAAGCAGTACAGACTCTTGTATTTTAATCTTAAATACTTCTCAGATTTTAAGCTACAACTGTTAACTTTGCACTGAAATGTCAACGTTCAACTGAGGTCCTTGTAGCTGCTGTTGTATTTGCCATCTAATCATAACTTCCCCACAGTGTTACAGTTCAACCTGCAGCATATGGTAAATTATCTATGCCAAAACAGAGGGACTTCATTTCAATTTAATTTCACTGAAATCCAGTTTGCTCACTAAGCGCAGCCCTAGTCCTCCAACAAGATGTCTCATTCTGCCCATGAAAGGGAGGTATTTTTCAGGACATTTAATGTTATCCTGCAGAAACATTAATATTTTAATACCTAACACTTGTCAGGGATACTGGATTACAGACCCCATTGCAAGCTCTGATGTCCACCCTCCATTTACTTGTGCTTTCACACCTTTCCCTAGCTTGATATTGCTCAAAAAAGAGCAAAGACTGTCCAAAGCTGCCGGCACAGCCCTGTGACATGGTCAGAGGGGGTCAATGGGGAGTAGCACAAGGCTCTCCTTTCCCAGTCTGAGCCCTGGGGCTCCCTCCTTGCCCCCAGGTCTTGACAGCGGAGGGAGTGACACAGTGGACTTGGACATGAGACTTTCCACATGGCAATGTTGGACCAGGAGCTGCTCTGCAATTTCAGGATGGGGAAAGAAAGCAAGAAGGGTGGATGGTTAGTTAAATGTGGGGGTTTGAAGCACTACATATCACATCTCTTCATAAATACAAACAGAAAAAAGTATGTGTAATGTTTCAGGAATATCCTCTAGGCCTCATTTGGTCAATACGTGCAGAGAAAAATCTTTTCTGCCCCTACATATTGCCACTTATGGTGGCTTTTTTTAAAGCAGTTATTACAAAAAGCTTCAGGTGTTTGCAGATACTTCAGCCAGGGCAAAATATAGCTCAGATCATGTGCCAACTTTTAAAATGTACTTTTATCTAGCTGCTTATTCTTTGAGTCAGGTGTTTTGTCATAACAAACCGAAACAAAGGCTTTTTTTATTGCTCAAGATATTCAATGGCTTTTGTGTTCCTAGCGTCAGCAGGAACGTCAGAGGATTGTATCCAAGGAGCTAAATGTGCAAGACCTAGGGTCAAAGCAGCTGAATACACCAACCTCAGAAAACACAGACAATGAATTGCAAATGACACTCAAAACAAAACGAGAAAAAAACCTTCACACAGAAAACTACAAAAGAACTCCACAGATACTGAATTGGCTTTCTGTACACACTGATCCTGCTTAACTGTGTGTGGTAACTAACCAAACCTTCTGAGACTAATAGTCATAAAATAGAGACTCAGGGGTGGGGGAAAGATAATGGGATGGAGGAGAACTGTAAGGAAAAGATTGCATCGCTCCTTTTTTTTTTTTTTTTTTTTTTTTTAATTTAAAGGGAGGACATGCATCTGTTGCTATTTTCTGCTGTTTTGGTGCACTGAACATGACAGTTCAGCGCAAGGCAGTTACTTTGCTATCAATTCTGCTGGAGAAGTCTCACAAAAGGTGCAGTGTTTCAGTTCTGAACACACAGCACAAAACAAATGGTTTAGTAAACCTAACAGAAGTGGTAGTTTTTTATGACGCAGAGTTGTTCTACTGTAGCTCTCAACTTGCAAGCGAGCCATCAATACAAGACATAAAACTGGCACATACAGCACAAGTCTGAATACAGCTGTCTGAATTGATGTACTACTGGTCAGGTTCTTCTTGGGACTTACTCTGGCTTTATCACGGGCCATATGACTTGGATGCTTTAATGCTAGTTTAGCTGTGTATTAAAGGAAGGATTAGAACTTACCTAGTGTCAATTACCCACAACAGCAAATTTACAAAATGGTTGGTTTTTAATGACCACCTATCACATTTGTAAAAAGAATTATTAAGTGCTCAGGAAATTAATTTTATTTCAGTCGTTTTGCTGAGAGCCCATTACTTGCCTTCTTCATCCAAAAGAGAAAAAGCCCAAAATCTAAACTATGGCTGCGGGAAGTGTTCAAGTAACTAAGCACTCTGTTTCACATTTTGATTCCTCTTATTCTCTAATGTCAATGTAACTATTTATTTATTTATTTTTAGGAGACCTACTCAACTATTCAGGGAAATTCTCCTCTCTCTGTGCTCTGTCTCTCTTTGTGAGAATTCTTTCTAACTCTTTTTGTCTGGAAACCCACAGCACATTGTAGCATAAAGAGAAAAAAAAAAAAAACCACTCTGCCAATCCTGCAGCTACACTGGAAACTTGAAAGTCATGACGATTATCAAAAAAACCCAACAAAAAAGCAATAGTGCCCCAGTTTCTCCAATTTTTCTTTTAAGTATTAAGACCTGCAGATATGGTCTCCATTAAGTGAAACTGACTGGTATTTTTTTCCTTTTAATTTTTCCAACTTGCAGAGGTAAATTCTTTCTTCCTCAAAGCTAAAGAAGTGCTCATTTCCTCTTCCTAGCAAAGCTTTTACATGAACTAGGAAAGAAAGAATTTCTCTGTTTTGTCACTTCTCTACATAGCTTCAAAAACTACGTAACACTCCAAAAAGGAATAAAAAAAGTCTTACCCATTGCTTGTTTCCCCATGGCACACTGATAAGTGTTTCTTGGGGACTGGTTGTGGTGAGGATATGGAATCAGCCCAGCACAGACACCAAGAAGCGTGAAAGGCTCAATCTCCAAATGCGTTGTATCTCTTAAAAGAAAGAGTACCAATTATAACAGCCTTGTGAACAAACTTCTTAACTAGCATTTACTTAGATTAGTAGTATCTCATAATACTTCAATTCAATTCTGTTCAGGAAAATGTAAGTCAGTAGGACCTCAAAATATGGATTCACTATGGGATTTTTATTTTTTATTTAAAAAAAAAAAACCACACAACTTTCTTTTGGCTTTAAGTGTTTCCACATGAAAAGAAATGAAGGAGAAATAAATGAGAGTTTATGAATTTCCATCATGGAGAAAAAGCCTCCAGATAACAACAACCTGAGGAAGCTCAGCAAGACAATAAAACATCAGTTTATATAGTAAGACGCAAAATGCCTTAAGGAATGTCTTCTCATGTAGAGAGAGTCTTCCACATCAAATTACCAATCTCAGAGATCTAGAAATCCACTGGGTAGGTGGAGGAAGGAAGAGCAAGACAGATTCAGGTATTGAAAAAAATAAAAGCATAATTTTAGTTTTCCAAGGTCAGTTATATAGTATTAGTTAGAGGGAAAACATCTGTGTCCTAACCAGATCCAGTGCCATGGATGATACGGCATAATGAAACACTATTCGAAAAGCTCTGCAAATATGTTGAAAGTGATTATGTTGTTAAAAGGCAATACTGATGAGAAGTAAAAAGACAGGGACAAGGAGTAAAGATTGAGAGATAACAAAATTTGTTCTACCTGGCATGAGCTTCAGAGGAGAAAGTCCATGCTCAATAAAGACAATTAAATCATAGCGTGCATTGGGATGCAAGTGGAGTGACTAATAACTAAGGATGGAGTGTACAATAAAGCTTGGCTGGAGCCGAGCTGCTTTTAAAAATCAAGATAAGTAACTAGGAAATGGGGAATTTTGAAATGAAGATAATTATAACTAAACCTATCCAAAGCATATCTTTCATAATGTTCTGGAGTTATTACACAGGGCCTGGGTTTAGGCACACATTGCTTCTCCCACACACAACTAAACCCACTGCATTCTGAAAATCCCATCTTTAATGTTTGACTTCTCTTGGAAGTCTTTTGGAAGACTTTTTTAATTAGTTAAACAAATTAATGTGATTACTAAACTTTAAGACCTTGCAAAGGAAATGACTGGAAAAATCTTTATTATGACAACACTCAAAAGACAGCAAAGCCTCACAAGCTCAAAAAGGCTGAACAATTACCCACAAGTACATACAGACTGAAGACAAGGACCAGCAGGAACTTACATAAACAATGTATGTACTACTGGAAAAAATGAAATCTGAAAAAAATCTGGAAACCCTGAGAAGCAAGCCTAATGAAATTATCTATCAGTCCCAGAAATCTTTATAAATCACAAATATGCCTGAGCAACCTAAAAATTACCTGCTGGCCAGAGGAGGATAGCCACTATTTTTCTCCACTTGATAAAAAGCAGCTATGTTAATTGAAGCCTGTCCTAAGAAAATACAAATGGTAGAATCCCAATTGCAGTCAAGTAAATGCAAAATAGTCTCAAGACCCAGTAGCAAACTTAAAGCACAGACTGCTCCCCCATTCTGTAGAACTTCACAGAACTGCTGATCCTTCTCAAACAATAACACAAGAGACTTAAGACTTACTGATAGTGAAGTTAGCGAATTTCTTCAGAAGGTACTAGTGCATGGAACTACATATACATTTTCAGATAGGGTATTTAACAAAAGTATTTTTCCATTGAGATGAATCCTATTTCAACCAAAGAAGATGCAACATATGTGGATCCTAGTATCTTATGAAGTATTCCACAGTGCTAATGAGAGACCTTCACACTTTACAGACCAGTTCAATTTCTGCAAGTCAAAATGCCGCTGGCAGAAATGGGCCCAAGAAAGGAAGGCAACCTCTTGAGTTTGAAAATCAGAGTTACAAATGGGTAAGGAGGAAACTGAACGCATTAAATAGAGTCAAATCCTCCAAAGAAAAAAACCCTAATTGGATTGGAAAGGTAAAGAGAGAATACTGTAGCTAAAAGAAGCCTACATTACAAAAGCAGGAATGTTAATGGGATGCTTCACAATAGTGGATTGTATCAGTTGTATTACCAGAACAAGTTGTACCAACATGGTCGCACCATTTAAAATGCAAGGTGATCAGCTGGGGGAAGGGGGTACACAGTTCAGGATGTAGGGAGTATCATTACTAAACACAAGGAGCAATGTGCTCATACAGTGCAAGCTCAGATACCTACGGCACTATTAGCTACAAGCATTGAAGCTAAACTCAAAACAAGTTGATGGACAACACAAAAATCTCCCAAACTTTTTGGCGGTTATTGTGGAGTCATTTCCTTGCACTAGTCTATCGGAAGTGCACTGTCTCCTCCAATTTTTGACTAAACAGTGATATCACATGATATGCCCCCATTCATCTTCCTAGCTGAGTCAGGTGTCCTGTAACTCAAACTTTTCAGCTTTGCTTTGTGGAAGTTATTTAATTTTGGCTCAAATGACAGCAATTGTGTGTGCTCGTCTTTGCTCATGTATACAGAAGCCAGCCAAGAGCATGCAAGAGTAATTTCTTAAAGTGATAAAGTCTTCAAAAGCCTGGGCAGGAGCAATACAATTTAATTAGCAGAGTTAATGCATTTCATCTGGCAAAGGTAAAAGATAACTGAAGGTCTCATCCAGCTCCACTGAAATCAATGATTTATTTCTATTGGCTTCCACGAGTACCTCACCAGGACAGAACATTTAGAAAATGCATTTTCTGCATAAATCTACTGATCAAACATTTCATGGAGGTAACTTCTAACATCTTAAACGAAGTCTTCAGTTGACAGGATATTGTCAGAGAAACATTAAAAAAAGGTAAAAAGATAGGAGGACGTAAAAATTTAAAAGAATCCTTCCTTAATGTGGGCTCTTTAATCAAAGCCACAAGAGAAAGGGAAAAAAACAAAGCACCAGGTCCTTCCTATATGTAGAAAACACAACAAATCTGGAAATCTTTCTAAATGAAAATCACATACCAGGAATGGGTTTAACATATGTGGTAAAGAATAAACAGAATGATACAGACATTTTTATCAGGGCCTATCAGGCATTTAATGCAAGCTGGCTGTCTAGAGTCCCTCTACAGCCATAAGAGAGAGATATTTTTCCAAATGACAATCATGGCATGCTAAGATCATCATTTAACGTGTGGAACCATTTGCCTTCTGGATTCCTATTGTATAAAATTACTTACGATGAGCAGCCCAATGATTAGAACAAAAAAAAGCCATATCCAGAGAAACAAAGGATATACCTTTAAATATTTCACATTTTTGAGGGCTAGAAGCAGGAACAGATCTCCCAAAACCCAAAAGCTAAACCATTTTTTTAACTATCCCATAGATAATTTAGGATGTATGTAAACAGATTTATTTCTTTAGCTTTCATCTGGAGTTGTTTCAACCATTAGCAAAGGAGCAGTGTGTATGTGTGAAAACAGTAACGTTATTAATATGCTTGCATTTCAGAGAGTCACCCACTGTACCAGTGTTTAGTCTGAATGCATACTTACTTATTAATTGTGTGTTCATATAGTGCAATGTTACAGTCATTTTCTTCATTCACATCCAAATACTCAACAAGACCTTCATGCAAGAAGTCTTCAAAATTCCTACAGTTAAGTTAAAAAAATTACACTAGAAGTACTGTCTTTTCTTATATTTCTGCAAAAATAAAACTACATAATACGTATATTGAAGGAATGTAATGTGTAGAAGTTAAGCTAGAGAAATACTTTTACATGAAAAGTTCTGTGTATTTTACATATTTAAAGAAAACTGTATTTTTTTTTAAATTAATCCCCTTGCCCATTCACTGCTTCACACAGTCTGACTGACCAATGTTACTTATTTGAACAACTAAATAAAATCTTCCTGTATGTACTCATCATCCCTAAAAATGTAGGCAAATATAAGGGTCATCTAGTAAGTCTTTGTGATGGTTTTGCAAAATTTAGTTAAAGCTAAATTTAAATGCTTTTAAATGCTTTTGTGTGTGTTTTTTTAAACACCCAAACTAAGAATTTGCAAGAAGTTTCAAAACTAATTCTGAGTGTGCCTAGTTTAGGGCGGTAAAGTTGATATTCCTTTGAAGTGTTTGATTTTTTGATCAGGAGAAGGATGATACTGCCTCAAGCCTTCCATTTGCAGAAAGATGAGGCTGTGAGATGTATTTATTCTGTATAATCATCAAATTTCACAGCAGTAACAAATTAAGACCACCAGACTTAATTTGGCTTTAAACAGAAAACCTCCAATACACCGATTATTAATTTATATAGGAGAGTAGACTTCCCCTCGACATAGCTAACCCCAAGATTGTGAAATACTGACTGACTGAAGTACTTCCACACAGTATTTACTTAGTGAGGATGAATATGGTCTACTTGAATTGTGTACCTGTATCCCTGAGCCAGTTCTTCCATATGCTTGTTTGTAACCGCAGGTTTTTGCTTCTTGACAATTATGTAGGGTCTACAATTTAAAAAAAAAAAAAAAAAAAAAAAAAAAGGATTATCATAGCAAATGCTTAGGCAGGTAACTTAATTTATGCTTACAATAAGAACCCTGCCTATGCACAACCTATTCTATAAACCACTTTTAAAATTTGTCCACCTTTAACTGATACAGCCACATAAATATAATCAGTAATTATTCAGACCTTGGTGTGATAACACAGATATCCTGAACTGACATATTGTCTATGAAGTACCCAAAAAGCGTACAAGAAAAATTAAGATTTCAATTTTTAGGAGAAAGCCTTCCCCCCATGCCCCCCAAATCTTTAAACTAACATTTTATAAGTTTTACATACACATTTTGTTGATGGCTTTAAAAGATTTAAGCTTTCCCAATCTACAAAGCTAAGGACAGCATTAAGTTCTATGCATATTGCAGGGACTTCATACAACACTGAGTGAACAGTTTGTGCTCAAGTGTCCACATGCAAGAATGTATTTTACTGTTACTTACATGGTGTACAGTACAGGCATTTACTATGGGTGACCTCAGATGAATCCATAAATTTCAACAGCACATGGATCTCTGAAGGCTTCCTTACCGCAAGAAAACACTGACACAAAGGATGGCATGCAAGAATGAAACGTCAAGGGCTGTTGCTATTTGGACAAGTTGCTCTTATAAAGAGCAGCAAATAGCTACAAGATACTTGTGGGGTCCACTCTGAAGTCTAAATAACTGTTTGAAGACTAATGAGCACTTTTAAATGGTTAATAGGGGTATCTGAACAATTGCAGGGTGGGGGGTGCCACAAAGCAAACTTGGTAAACTCCTGGAAATCCATGATTTCACTTGTCTTCATTTTACAAATCGGAAGTCTTGCTGCACCTCCAAACTTGCAGAATGGCCGATACTAGCCCTGACTGCAAAAGTGATTTCTCTGCCACTGAATATGCCCCTACCCTGGATCTCTTGACCAGGTATGATTAACTGATGGTTTGTACATGTACTATTTTGGAGCCTCTAGCATGCCTCAAACTGCATTCCACATGCTCTGAGATTCAATTAATGAATCAGGTGGAATGCCAACTGTAGTTATGACTGCTGCTTCTTTAAATTACACACAAAATACACACACAGCTAGTCAATGCTAAAAAATGCATATATTTATTAACTCATTCTGCCTCTCCCACTCTCTGCTTTGTTCATCCTTTATGCCTTGTTCTTTAGCCTAATCACTTGGGCCCAGAGATGTTTTACTTGTAAATAACCTAGCACAGTGCTGCCATAATCTTACTGGAGTCTCTAGCCTCTACTATAAATCAACCTGATTTTCTGTCTCAAAATACTGTTATGTTCCACCCATTCTCATTTTAGCCACCCAATTCCTTTTTGCTTTCCTTTGTGATATAACTGTTATTCAGGCACTCTTTCTGTCTAACAAAGAGCATAAGCACCTGAAGGTGGAGACCTACCTTATATGTTTCTTGAATTCCCTACCTACTTAAGGGTAAGCAATGAAATAAACCAAAATTGTGAGACATACTTTTTGGTACTATAGTAAACAGGTATACATGCCTGAGGAAGTTTTGCACCAGAAATAAAGGCCCTTGAAGACAAAATGTAGCTTCTTATTCTAAAATGTGATAACACACCCATGGGATATCAGGTAAGTGTCTGCTGCTTTCTCGCTTCACAGGAAGTAAAACACTCCTCCAAGGACATTGGACATTGCTAGAGTTGCCAGTCAGGTTGATTTTGATCTGTCTGTTCTGAATGAGGGCTATTTAAGAAGAAAAGAGATGCTCAGGTCCTACTGAATTTGCTTAAATCTGTCCTCATTAAAGTCTTAGCCCAGTGCACTTACAGTGCATAAAACAGTGTTTATACTAAGTTCACTAGTGAGATAATTCTGATGAGATGTTTACCTGCACAATCTCCCTCCATCAGAAGAAATGTAGACACATCTGTCAGAAAGATTTGTAGAGATGGAAACAAATTCATTGATATAACCCGCTCGACGCATTATCCGAAATGTGTTCACTAATTTCTGATGATCACGTATGACACCGAGGATATTACCTATTCAGAAAGAGTTCAGAAAGTGCATTCTTGCATTTTCACTTCAGAAAGTGCATTCTTTGCATATCCAAAACTCGACTTACAAATTCTGATCATGTCTAGCATGCACAGAAATACTTCCTACTCTTGCAAATAATAAGAGTTGTCATAAAATTTCCTTCTTCTGACATGAATAAGAATTGGCTCTTTTTCTCTTAGTAAACAAAAAAACCTGTCAGAATTTTACAGGTCATCTATCTGTTTGCCTCCAAATAGCTTCAGAAACCAAATGGCATGCTTCATCCAGCTTTCTTCAAGTATGTTTCTGCTCAGGTGCCCATTCACCAATTAGTGTACAAGCAAAAAACATTTCTGAAGCCTGCAATTTCACCTGTACTGAAATGGATCCAAGGTTTCCAAGAACAGACCAAGGAACTGTCCTGCTGCCCTGTCAGAAAGTTTATAAAGACCTGATATTTTTGATACATGTGATCACTCACAACAGCACCCGAATTCCTCCAGGAACTTAGCTCAACGAGCTATTGCTATCTTAGCAGGGCACTTCAGCACATACTGAAGTATTCTGATGCATGATGAACAAACAAGAGAGTAAAATTCATTTAAAGAGTCGCCTGACCAAAGTCATCTTAATATATAAAATAAGTATGGTGTCATTTTAAACAAAACTTTAAAGGATGAGACAAAGCATGATAGTTTAGGGAGCTTATAAGACAATACAAAGGTCTTCCTAGCTTAAAGGATTTGTACTTAACAGATTAGCTGCCCTTTTAGGTCACAAGTTTAAATCAGAATCAAGTCAGCCATCCCCAAGCCTCAATTTTTTTAATGGATTAAACCCACAAACTAGTAGATCGAACAGTAAATTGTTTTGCCTCACTTAGTACTGGATCATCTACATTTGGGAACATAACTATCTTGTTCCATACCACCGACTGAGCTTGTGAAGGAAGAGTCCAATATTTCTGCTCTGCACTCCCCTTTGGGCCA
Source organism: Harpia harpyja (assembly GCF_026419915.1). Lineage (NCBI taxonomy): Eukaryota > Metazoa > Chordata > Aves > Accipitriformes > Accipitridae > Harpia > Harpia harpyja. Next base: position 24,655,648 of record NC_068945.1, on the reverse strand, counting down.
TAAAAAGACAGAAAAAAGAGTGCATGTAGTTTCACTGAACCTTATCTTTAACATACTGCTACAGAAAAGCAGAGCAAAGGAATGCAGTTTGGTCAAGTGCTGTTTTTATATTACTGGGAAAAGGCAGGATTGAAGAACAACTGCTGTTTAATTCAAAGGTAAATGGAGAACTATTCATAGTGACAGACATTAAATACTAGTCCCTGGAAGTGGATGCTGTTGACAAAAGGCTATTTTTAAATCACCGCTGTAGTTTTTAAAAGTCAGTATTTTGAAATCTGGTATCATAGTACCTGTTGATTTAGAAACGCTAAAAGATCAGTTGTAAAAGGAACATAAGCATGTGGATGCAAAGCACATATGCTGAATCATCCCTTTAACAAAGAAAAGAGGCCTGTTTTCCAAAGTCTAATTTTTTCTAATCACTCACAAAGCAAGTTGCCCTTTAAAAGGTAGTTTTAAAGAGAATAGCATTGCTAAACTTTGCAAACAATTGATGTTTGCTTTCTGTGTTTAAAGGCACTTGCATGAATATATATATAAAAATACATAAAGATTACTGTAAAATTAAATACTTCCTGTGAATGAAGCTCTGAATTTGTAAATGAAAGTTATTACAAATTTAGCAGTGTTAGTCTCTTAAAAGTACTTTATGAACAGCACCTCATTTGGTGAATGCCTGAAAAACAAACAAATCTGTAACAGAATATACATATTTTTGTGCCTATTTATGCAAATGTGCTTAAAAACAGTACTGAAATTTGAAAAAGCTTCAATTTCCCAGCTACACACATCTGCAGTCAGAGTTCTGAGGACACAACTTCAGACAACTAAGTGCCATCATCTGGCCTGTCTACACTGCCTAGCGCTACCAAAATATTTATAGATGAAATTATCTACACGTGGAAAACGGAATCTGTGGTTGACTGTGCTCCAAAAATTGTTGGAGGGTTTCCGAAGCCTAACTCTCCATCAGCAACAAATCAGAGTCAAGACTGCTGAAAAGTTACATACCATTAAGGAAAACAAGGAACACATTTGGGTATGAAAGTTCTTCACCACAGAGCAAGTTGACATCTTCAACTCCAAGATTACTGGCTAATTTAATAATTGGGCCATCTTCCATATCTGTAGTAATGTGAGTCATGAGGGCAAGGTTTTTAACCAAACCACAAGCCTAAAATAAAAAAATACATCTTTTATCCATTTCATTCCAAAGTATTAATAATATACATACATTTTTCTTCCAAAACCATGCTTATGAACAACAACAACAAAGTCAAAGAAATGAAACAAATTAACTACACTGAAAATTAGGAGGGAGAAAGGAAGAATTTTCTATATCACACTGAAATGTAATGTTTTAGCATTTATAAACTAATAAAAAATATAGGCGATGAAGTTGTAGTTCTTAAGTTATCCAACCATGTATAACCCTGTATTTCTCTCTTCAAAGCAATAGCTACTTAGAAACATAATGGAAATATGAAATCAGTCTATTTATCAATTTGCCAGGTATCCTATATGTTCTAACACAAACTTTAACATTTTAAAACGAAAAATATCCAAGTATCTTATACGGAGCAATTTTATTTCAGCTGCTTAATGAGACTCGCTCATATTGACTACATATTTATGCTAGAAAGTTCAGAATTACCCCAGTACTTTGTATTTAGGAAAAAAAAAGAAAAAAGGAAAACAAAAAAAAGACCGTCAGCATCAATCATTTGGTTGAAATAGCTGGATGATGTGTTTAAAGTAAAACATACAAAGGTGTTTTTCCTCCTCAAGCTAAACGCTAAAGCTGTTTCTGTAATAATAATAATAATAATAATGATGATGATGATGATGTATGTTTCTAGAAAAATTGCAGGTTGATGCTGCAACTTCAAAACAGGACATTTATTACAGAACAAAGGGATAAAAGTTTAGGACTCCTCTCTGCTCTGATCAAAAGAGAGCAAGTAGCTCTGCTGCAAAAATGGGAGGCCTCATGTCATTCTCATACAGCGAAATGATTTCTGAACAGTTTTCAGCCAGTCCATTCAGGCAGGAGACAAAGGGCAATATAATAGGTAAATACAGGCAATATAGGATGTAAATAGCTGGGATGTGAGAAGACACACAAGTTGTGTTATCAGGCTGAGGATAATTTATCTCTCCAGAAACCTCCTCATCAGTATTCTTCCTCTGATGGAGGATCACCTGCTTCAAAAATAAACAGTGTCTCCATTCCTCAGGAGAAGAAATACTGAAAGCAAAACAGAAGTTCCTCACCTCTCCTTCAGGAGTGTCAGATGGGCAGAGCATCCCCCACTGAGATGGTTGTAGTGACCGAGGACCACTCACTTTCCTTGTCTTTTCAAACTGGGAAGAGATTCTAGTCATCATTCCCAGAGCAGATATGTAAGACAAGCGGGACAATACTTGTGTCACGCCTTGGCGGTCCATTTTGAATCTCTTCAGAGACCAATTTCCCTGTAGAATAAAATGAACATTTAAAAAAAGTTATTGCAGTTTATCCCTGTCTCAACACTACATGTCTTTCTTCAGTATCTAGACAGGATGATATCTGAGGAGCACAGCAAATGTTGCCCATTTATATTAAACAACTTTCTAATTACCTATCTGCATATAAACTATTAGTTATAACATACTTGTACTAAGTATTAAAAAAAAGTTGAAACAAAAGAACTGCTCTTTCAAATGAGAGGATACTTTTGCTATTATATATTCAATCACACAAAGATTCTTCATCATCTGTCCCTCACAGGTAAATCAATACTCAAATTTAGCTAAATTAAATTATTTTCTGTTCTCCCTTTAGAGATTTTTTTGAGTATTTAAAAAAAAAAAAAAGGTATTTTGAGTGAAATACACTTTTACAATAGATCTGACAAACTTTCAGTTCTGCCTTTTTTGTGATTTGTTATTTTTGTAAGAAAATTTTGTAGGAAAAAAACACTTATGCTGGAGAAGTCTGACATCAAAGCCATCTGTACCTTCTTGAAGCCTTTTGTTTTTAGAATCCAGATGAAGAAGACTCACTGATATGTCTTCTCACAGAAGAAGAGTGTGGGGGGTTAGGTCTATCCAACTTCTTTGGTAGGATTACACCAAATATGAAATGCAAGATCCATGCACATGTCAGAGGTTTCCTGTTTCAGGACTGTCACAGGCAGTATCACTTGTTTTAATTAGGAGACCAGAGGAGTTCTGAGAATGTTCTAGGACACAATTATGTCTCCATGCCAAGCAGACTTAATAATCTCTACTGTAAGATCTTGAAATTTGGTGCTGCCGTTTTTGACTTCATGACATCTACTCCAGGTACAGTTCCCAGCACCTGAGTCAGTGGATACAGCAAGTTTCTGTCCCAATTACTAATATTTACCCCAGCCACCATGTTACTGGTCAGTCCAAATGCAATGAACATCTCAAAGGTAACGCTTTCCAAGGATTGCCTTCTGCTAATTCCTGTAGCCTTTTTGATAAACTCAGCTCACCAATGCTAACAAATAATTTGAAGCTCGCTTGCTGTACTATACTGAAATCCTTTTAGAGGGTGATTTGCTTGGCTTCTTTATTTATACATTAACAGCACAACCCCATTTTGTGATGAACAGCAAGAAACCACCACCCATCCGAATGATTCTGCTATTTGCTTCCACTGGAAAGACTATCAAATAGTCTACAGAACTTCTCCTTTTTCCTTGTTACAGAAAGTGGGAAGACATAATGCCCAACACTAAGTCAGTCAAAAGAAACCTGTCCACTTGGTCAACCTTCTCGGGAAGGGTTCACTCACTAACCATTTCATTCTTTAAGGACTGGGAGTTATCAGAATAAAAGTGGAAGAATACAATAAATGAGTAGTTTTTCCTCATGCTAGAAATGATTGCATCTGCAGTCTAGACTAGCATGTGGTTTCTTCTTCACTGCCCAGAAGACTGTGAAATCTCAAAGATTGGAGGAAAGGGGAGGTAAAAACACTGCCTGAAGAAATAATAATATGAAAAATTCTTTGTGCGTTGGAAGTGACAGACTGACTCCTTCAAAAGTTGTCCAAAAAACCCCAAATGGGGCCAGGGCTGTTGTGAGACCATCCCCAGTGGAGAATTTCCTACTGAAAACTCCTGTGAACTGAAAGTTGCTCCCTCAGCAGCATCGGATGATTCTGCAGATGCTGAAATGTCTATTAGGTCTGTGGCATTACTGCCTGACCTACTCTCTCTTCTGGTATTTTCCAGGGTAAAAAGAAGACCTATAGCAAATATCACTGAACAGCACTGTACTGTTGATGCAGTAGTGCTACGAATTCTTTTGCATGCTACTGGTGTAATTATGAATCCACTGAGTTATTTCATGCTCTTTGAGACTATCATTGAAGCATTCTGGTGAGATTGGAGATTGTCGTTTCCAAGAATGATTTTTATGGTATTTGCTTAATCTCTTGAATAGTATGCACTGGGCATTGTTCCTGAGAAATTATTTTCAATGCTTAAGAGCAGATGGTGTTTAACTGCTTATGTGGCAGTAAAAAAAAGTCCAAAGATAGTGGAAGAAGGAAGACTTTACAATATGTACTGAATAGTTTGCAGATTTATCTCTGTCAGTCCAAATGGAAAAACTGGCACCAGCTAGAAGAAAGCACTAGCATTTAGAGAAACAAATCTGTCAATTGTTTTGGTTACGTGCACTGTAGAGATTTAACTACATTTGGGGCACTCATAAAATTAAATAGTGATAAGCTTTAACACTGGGATTTGTAAGTAACAGACTGTTGGTTGTTTTGGATGCCATTTGTGGAGTTAATTCTGTTTACAAGAACTGAAGAAAAACCTCAGTTTCATGCTAGGCAGAAAAGCCCTCTCAAGAGTTCCAAACATTAAAAATTAAGTTGCACAATTTTTACCAGCTACTAAAATACTTAGACTAATCTAATTTCTTAAAAAATCATGGATTTCAAAGTCATTTACAAGCTAGTAGCTAGATTTCAGGAATCATCTCACAAATTGCTCTTGCAGATGCGTGAGGTAAGAGACAAAGTTAGTAACTGTATTTTTGTTCTTGTCCACAAATGAAAATATCCATTCTAGCAGAAGGCAGACACAGACTAAAATCTAACCAAGACAAATATTTCAAGGCTTAATTATGGGGGGGGGTTGCAATAATACGGCATGTAGCAGTCTTCCCTGCTAAATAGTTCAGTATCATTAGCAGAGAAATACTAATTTCTGTGCTGTGCTGCAAATTTGCTCATACTAGCAACTTCATATGAATAAAAAGGCACTGCCTGTGAAGAGCTCAAAATTCAGCTTTTTTTTTTTTTTTGGCCTACCTGCCCTCCCCCGCCCCCCAGTTATCTTCTGCTCATGATGTTTTCCTGCTGTTTTTCAACCACCTTTTGGACGTATGATGTATCCTGACCCTAGCTAAATCCAGGTAATAAAAAATACCATCAACCACACAGTCAAGTAGAACCTAGAAGACAGCAAGTTGGATAAACACAAACATGACCACTATTTTCAATCTGCTTGTTTCTACCATTCCTTCACAAACACTAAATCATCACTTTGAAATAAATGGTGAAATAAAAAGCGGTTTGATAATCAATGATTCTTCAGTGAATTCCAAAAGCCCTGCCCATGACAGAGTTTTGCAATTTTAATCTATAAAGACTGTTAAATACATTTGCTTTTACGATCAAAGATAGTAAAGTCATCAGAACAAAATTTATACATTTCCATCATTCACTATGGTGGAAAAACTTTACATACTAGAATGAAAAAAATACTTACTGTGGAGATGGCATTGACCATGCCATTGGTGATTTGGTCTTGACGCATGTGCTTCACTACATCAAACTGAGCTGCACGTTGCTTGGGGATTACCTGGTCAGCAATCTTTTTCAGTTCAGAGTTAAATTTTTTGAACAAATCTTCAAATAGAAGAGATAGAAGCTGGAAATACAAACCAATTGGATTAAGGGAAAAATTATACTTCTTCAGGTCTGGGAAATGGGGCAGGGGGGAAACACACGTTTTAGTATTTCTACCTTTTATACTTCTTGTCAGTTAAAAAATATCCTCTCTGTTTCTCAAATGATATTTTTCTCACAAGTTTTTTGTCTTGTTAAAGTGCAATATTAGAGAAATTATTTCATAATGGAAAGCAAATTAAGTAGAAGAATGGTCTAAGCCTATGCATTTATCCCTTTTTGGTTTGCTTTAATCCTTCCTTCACAATATCCTAGCATACCCATCCATCTCTACGCTATCCATTTACTGTTTTCCCTAATCTACTACATTATAATCCAGCTGATCTACTTCCTTCCTAGAGTCACAAACTCTTTTAAAGATTTAATACCCTAAATGTACAACCCTGAATCACACATAAGAGTTGGAGACAAGACCAGCTTCTATTCTAATACTGGATGGAATAACTGCAGCAAAGCAGTAAGTGAAGAGTCACTTTGAGATATTCTATTATTAAAAGTGAAAAAAGGCTGTTTAAAGTGCCCCTTTCCAGGAGCTACTTAAAATGGACAAGACACCCAACTGACTGTAAGGGGCCCTCAGGGGAAGCAACTCAGCAGCACAGAGTTTGGAAGCCGTGCACAGTTTGCAAGACCAGACTAAGCACAAAAGGTGCACAGTTACCATTGCTTCTGGACAAGCAGAACTAGAAGAGACTTTTTTAGGGGCCCAGAAGCAACCTCTGCTCTTGACAGCTGGCGAGATGTATCTCAGGTTACATACGCAGCTTCCTCACTCAGATACACTTTTATCCTGCTACTTTCTGCCAATCACAATCTACGGAAAACCAATTACACCCAGAGAGAGTCCACCTGGTTCAACACCTGCCATCCTTATCTAGAAGTGCTACTATCTGGGAAGTGCAATGCTTTTCCATATTTCTCCCTTAAAAAAAAAAAAAAAAAAAAAAAGTCTACAGCTTAAGCAAAGAAGCTACGTAACAGAGCTGAACTTAAAAAAAATACCAGCAATACTACTCTTCAAAAGTGCTGCAATTTAAGCCAATTATTTTCTGTATATGGATACTAATTACTTCTAGTTCTTAAAATAGTCATACAAGGAAAAGGCTACCAAAGTTTGTGATCTGACTTTTTTTACTCTCCAATCTGCTTTGCTTCTGCAGTTTGCTCAACCTCTCCTTGCAGACACTAATAGCTTCCCAAAACATTTAAATCTGCATTACATGATACATTTTAAGTGTTCACAATGATTACTTTTGCAAGCAAGCAGTGTAAATTCTAAAGCCTGGCAGTCCTGTCCTGGGACTCTATTTTACAGCAGCTCCAAGTGTCAGCAGAACTGAAAATGTGGCAGCTACCAATGCCAGAAATGGTAGTTCCCAGTGTACAAAGCATTGTAGGGCTGAACAAGCTAGGTATTCAGCCATCACAAGCCAAGACATTCTGGAGTCAGCTGTACAATTTAATTTCTGTATGTGCAGAATTAAACTGAATTTTAACTGTCTCCAACAGACATAGTCCCAGCTTTTCCACACCTTCTGGAAACAAGGCGGCAGACCACTCATTTCTCTATCACTGGGATGGGCCACTAGCTTTCATTTGTTTGCTTCTACCTACATGTCCCAGCTGGGCTGACCAAAGCATTTGGCAAATGACAAATGTAAAGCAGCTAACTAAATTATAAGCTACCCTTTTCACTGGCATCACAAATTCATTTAGGAATAAAAAAATAACACCTGGAAACTCAAGACAGACATCTGATTTGCAATAAAATGCTCCCACTGGCCTTCATGGAGAGCAAGACTGGATTATTTTTGACAGTCTACTCTACAAGACATATGGAACACTTAGTGTTCAGTCACCAAATTGTAAAACCAGCGATAACACACACTGTATGCTAACCCTTGACAAAAATGGAATCCTATTTCCACTCTGGATGTAAGAGTTTTTGTTGAAAACTGCTTAAGTGGTTTTTTTTTTTTTTTAGACCTGGCCTTGGCATGAAAGGAAGGTGTTGCAGACCCTCTTTCCTTTCCTGATCCTTGCAGTACCATTAATATTTACAAGGTGATACCCTCTCACCGTGGTCAAAAGAAATCCAGTCCCCTGCAACTCACCTGCGATGTCACAGCTCATTTAAATCAGATTTCCATCAGAAATAAAAGCATCTTTTAGGAAGCATCATATTAGGAAGGAGAACCCACTGGAGTCTCCAAAAACTAGATTATGAGGGATATATTTCAAAAGCAGGGAAAAAGTAAAAGAAAGGAATGTGCAGTTTTAAGATGTCTGACAGTCTTGTCAAATAAGAACTAGAGTCTTTTGAAATCAATCATGGAATACATTTGATCTCAACAGCTTTGAGCAGGTCTTAAACATTTAACAGAACATTTAAAAAAATTAACTCAGAAAATGTTTTCATATTTGATTTCTTGACCATAAAATTGCAAAAAATCTCCTAATTCCACATGCCATAGGGATTATAAAGCCACACCATCCTTCCTCTTCTTTGAACTAATAAAGTAAGTTACACACCAAGTACACCAACTTGCTACTATGTGCCAGTCTGAAAAGCATTGTACTTTGCTAATTTCACTCACAGACACTCGGTCTGCAAGACCTCTGACTATCTGGCAAAGCAGAATCTCACAATAACCACATTATTTAGGTCAAGAGCAAGAGATTAAAGAAAAAGGATGGAATGCCAATGATAATATTCAATGGATTTCATAGTTAGACCAGGGCCTTTCAGACCGCTTCAGACAGGAGCACTAAAGAGCAAATTATATTTAAGAAAAAAAACCATACTGACAGCTCATCAATTGATTTTCATTGAAAATCCTAAGAAAAATTAATAAAGAAGTTAAGCTGCTGAAATACAGTTTCACCAATTAGCTTAATGTCAGAGAATTCTAATTAGGCGCCTTGAGATTGCTATTTAGCATTTAAGCCTTTAGAGTGCCAAATTCTCCCTTTCACACAAACTGGTTGCAAAATTAAAGACATTAGGCAGCCTTAATTATATTATCAGAACAGCTGGGATTAGGCAATCTCTGAAGTCAAGGCGGTATTCTTTTGTCACAGGGTAGAAATCCCTTGCTTTCCAGGGTGCCGGATTTTGGTGCTGTTCCATATCTCACCCATACAAAGCAAGCTGCATTAGAAACAAAAAAAAAATGAGGACAAAGAACAGAGTAATGCTTAGCAAATAATGAACACATTAAGGAAAGAGAAAAGGTAGGTGAAAAGATTAAGCCTGAAATCGGTAGGTTTTGCTAACACCTCAGCTGGCACCTGGCCTACCGAGCCTCTAGTGGCAGAAAGACTAAGAGAAAGCTCTGTAAACCAGCTTGGCTAGTGGATACAACTCTGTTATCTAAAGCTAAAGCACATTTCGTACTCTCTTGTCCCATGGGGTGTGAAATTAGCAGCTATTGTTTTCACACATTTTTATAAACACAATGCCTTTTATGTCTTTACATTGTTTAGACCGCTATGTTTTTCTCCTCCCATGGGAATCTTCTCTTTTTTTTTTTTTCTTTTTCTTTATTCAAATTTTAAATCAACAGGATTTTTATTCCAGGAACATGCTGGCATGAAAAAAAAAAACCAACAAACCACCAACCATTTTATCCACACAAACTTTAGCTAAACACAAACATTTAGAAACTGTCAACAAAATCTCTACACTTTTTAGTCTGTAATCCAATCAAATTAATATTACACTGATAACATGGCAGAGAGGAATTCAAGTGTTCAGCTTGAAATGAGCTTTTAATATATCACAAGGGAGCCAGAACTACTCTTAATCAAGTGCTACCCCCCTCCCCCCCCCCCGCATAGTTCTCGATGTAGAAAAAATACGCATTGGCTTTGTTATGATGATCCTCTACATTTAAAACCTCTTCCCAGTTAATTTAAAACGACTTTGGTTGTTAACATCAGTGTGAGCAGAGGCCTTTCTCTTACAGCTTGTAGAAAACATTTTACCTGCTCTACTTTCTGCCTCTAAAAATATTAGGAAATAACAAACTACTCCTTCAATCCAGTTAAATAAGAACAATACGATGACAAAGCAACAACTGATTTTACTGATTACAGTCACACTTAACTACAGCAACAACATTATGGCAGAAACCAAATAAATCCATTACAGCTTAAAATATTTGCCGCATTAGAGTATTGCGCTAATGTCTTCTTACTACTCCTTACACTTTAGAAATATGTTCTGCTTCAGTACAAGAGTAAAAGTTTGATGAACAGTTAACATATTAGTTTGAAGAAAGGATTTTTTTTTTTCCTAACAGGTTAAAAGCTTTTTTTCCTTTGTATTTGTGCTTGGATTGTGTTCAAGAGTGTCATCTTAGTTTCTTCAGAAAACTAGGAAGCAAAGCACACGTTTTTACCCTGAAATGATTGCGCACCCCATGTGTGTGTTCACGCGTGTGCACGGAGGACAGGGCAGGGTGGGAAGAAGAACAGGAGTATGAGACAATAGGCAAGCACACATCTTAAAAAGTACAATAACATCAGAATTCCCACTGGATATGAAGAAAAAGGAATGGATATTGTTACTTGCGCTGCAACAGAAATCCCAGTCCAAATTATGGGGGGAGCAGAGATGCATAGTTTCTCCAACCTGGTGAGTTATCTATACTTGCCTGAATTTCTGAAGCATGATCAATAACCAGAGATGATACTGACTGCCAGAACTCCAACTTAAGTTAATACAGAGCACAACAAAGAAGTCCAATGCTAATCTAAACTGGTTAATCAAATAACCACACATGGCAAGGAAAAATCCATGCCATGGTAACCAAGAAGTTCCTTCACTTGATAGGCAAATTCCCAATTAGGAGAATGTAGTTTGGCCAACAGCTGTGAACTGCCACCCTCTCTGCAAAAGAATGGTGCCAGTCAGACACCTCAAACCATTCCCTCCTTCACAGCCCTTTGTTACCGCTTCTACCTCCAGTGCCAAAATTCTGCAAGCAGAGAAGTCTACGCAATCCACTTTCATTAGTTGCTCAAGTTAACGTTAAACCACTTACTTTGTTAATTCATGCTACTCTAGAGACTAGAAAGCCAGTTGACAACAAATAAGCAATCTTACACGCTTCTCCAAATTACAGAAGGCTTGAGTCGCTGTTCTGTGAGTTGCTACACAAGCTGGGTTCTCCATAGCGGGACAGTCTGGACTTGAGATGCAAGCACCTACTTAGTCCCAGTTTATTCCCTTACCCAGCTGCTTAGAGGGGGACACCAGAAGATGGATCTTACTGCTGCCTTCTTGGCACTAACAGTGTTATAATGGAACTAGAACTGATGCCGTATTTACACTGCTCTGTCCTTTTTTCTGGTATAAAGAGGCAATACAGAAGTGAGGATATAATTAGTCTCAATCAGGGAAGCATATCTATGAGTCAACACAGAAAAGACAATAAAAATAAAATGAGAGGAAAAACACTTCAATCAAGAAGACAGGAATGCTCCTTATTCTGCAACTTTTAAAAGCAGATAGTAACAAAATCCCAAAAGAGCACTTCATTCTGAAGTAAAGACTCACCTGCCCTGCCAACTCCAAACGTTTATTTCCATAGTAGTCTCTGTCATCTACTTTATTTTCTCCTTGAGCCAAAATTACTCTGCGCACCATCACTGCTGTGTATATGCACTTGGCACGAAAGTTGAATTCCTTTACCTGTAAACAAAACAACAAAAAAGAAAAACATACTGATGTTTCAGGATCAGGTCCTTAGTTCTTATTCAAACACATCCATTTAAATCAATGGGTTATCTGGGCTGACTGAGGAGTTACAAAAGGGATTTGTGCACTTTACCTTCTTAAAAAATGCTAAAAAGTAATATACATTAGTGACATTGAAACAGATAGTAAATGAAAACAAGTCAGAATAAAGGTATAGGTCATGAGAATAAGGTCCTGAACTAATAGCTGATACCGCCTGACTATGCAGAAAAAATGCATAGTATGGTAAGTAGTTCAATGGTACAGCATTTCATAAACATAAAGATTACTTTTGACTCAATCCAAATCTTCCCCTTTATTTTGAGGATGATTTACTTTATCTCAGCTACAAAGCAATCATTTTTCCCTGCCAACAAAGCTCACACCATAAATAACCACACAAATTTACTCCAGTTTAAAAAAAAAAAAAAAAAGCATTACATACAAGAACGTGGGTCAGAATAGTTGATGCTAGCAGCTCTCGTGCTTCTTCCATCTTTGTTTTCTTTGGGCCTCCCCACATCCTTTGCCTTCGTACTTTGTTTCCAATGTACTTCAATGCCTGTCAAGGGGGGGCAATTAAGTTAATATCAGAATTGTAACCTATACAAATATACACACACACGGATATCTGTATGTATTCCTCAGTCAGTGCAATCCCACTAGCCACAGATGATACAAACTCCAAGCAAAGTGAAAAATACCAAACACATAAGTGATGCTAATAAAAAAAAAAAACAAACTTGAAAATTGACACAATTGATTATAATTAAATATACAACATGTTTATCATATGTTGATAACATTTGGAATGGGAATTGGTGAAAGAACGTGATTACTGCAATATTAAAAGAAACAGGATTGCAGAGATATAGGAAAAAGGATTATATAAATTCCAAAGATATCTAGTTCATTTAATTTGACTTTTCATCTCCAGCTCTTTTGTGTATTTGCTAAGTTTCATTCAGATAGTAAACCATGAGGTGGCACTCACTGTTTAATAGGCACAAATGCTACTGTGTGGCATCTACATGTGTCTCCAAGAGTACCTTGCAATAATTAACGGATTCTTACTTTCTTACCAGGTGTCCAAGAAATGGAATCAAGCTGCAGAGTTCAGGGTCAGATGAGTCAAAGAAACTACCCAGGTCCACACAGGAAGTTCTTGCCTGGAAATGAAGCCATGCCCCCTATGCCAAAGAATTACCCTCTCCACTAGATGTCAGGTTATCCTTTCCATCTGTTACCTTCTTCCCCAAATAGCTCACTTTTTTTTCATTTCATTTGACACTTCTTGCACAGACTAACTTCTGTATTTCTGTTTTTCTACTTTCCTGGATGCTTCACATTTCTCTATGTTCCTCCAGCATCACCATTTTACTCTTCTGACTCTGAATTAGGAGGCCTTCATGCTACCTCTAACCCTGAAAAGCCCCAAAAGATGCAAACTAGAAAGACATTCAATTTACAACACTCAACACCACACACAGAAAGGTTCAATACAGTTTAGAATGAAATAGCAGAAGTAAGACTAATCTTCAAAGATTCTTCTAGCAGATTAATGTGTACATGATGGAAATGCTGCCAGCAAAATGGCCTGTGTTCTGGCTAATTAAAAAGTGTATGAGCTGAAGAGAATTCTGATGAGTCTTCAGCAGGATGGAGGGTGGCTATTATTCTGGGCTTTACACAGGAGGTTAGAATTGGAGGAGAACATCTACTCATGATGAAATGGTCATGTCCACACCAATGGGGCTTCTGCGAAACGGGGCATGCAATTCCTTTTTGAAAAATGGGAATTGTCCTTGACAAAAAATCCTAATCTTATGGACATCACTACTCATCACATACACTAAAACATAACCCTGGACTTCTGAAAACAAAGCATTTCTTGACGTTAGTTTTTTTTTCAGTTAGGCAATGAGAGCAAAGTCTCACTTAAAAACCCTCAGCTTAAAATAACCCCTAAAAAACAAACCTCAAAACACGAAGTGTATGTTGATTGCTGACACAGCAAAGTGGTCAATACCCACAGTCTTCAGATTTTTATGGCCTCTGGCCATGTGAAAAGACACACCTGCATCTGTGTAAAAATCTGAGCTTTTTGGCATTCTTCCAGACTAGGAGCAAATGCAGCCATCACATGTTCCTCTGTGCCAATCATTTGTACAATCTCTTGGTCACTCTCAACACCCATGGCCTAGGAAAAGAAGAAAAGACAGAAATAGCACAGGCTTTATGTTAACTCACTGACATTTGCTTATGCTAATTTGGTATTGTTTGTCTGCGTTACTACTAAGCAAGAGCTAGCTCTTCTCTAAGAAACTGTGCCATCTGGCACTGGCAGCACATATTCTAGCTATGGAAGAACATTAAATGGAAATCTTGATAAGCAGCAGGAACACACACACACTTTTTGGAGAGCCTTTTTTTCTTCACTGACAGGAGTTAAATTCTATGTTTTTTCTTAAGAAAAAAAATAAATACCAGGTAATAACAACCCTACCTGTCTAACAATGAAAACCAAGTCAGAATCTACAATAAATAAAGGAAGGTGAAATTTCTTAAAAGATTACACATGGTCTCTTACCACAAGCAATTTTGCAAACTCAGTAGACTGTGATGCAGCACGTCCTACTTGAGGAACGTTTACAATTTACCTCCTTTGCAGCTCTCCGCATTTAGAAGATGACTTCACTACAGAATTCCACTTGAAAGCCATTCTATTATTTCACTGATCCTTGGACACCTTGTTAGACTTTATACTGCGGAAAAAGCTTAATAAACTAAGAAAGCGCTTAACAGGTTTAGAAAAATCTCTCTATCAGTAAGTGTTTCAAGGTGGCAGCCAGCAGTGAAGCCCTTTGTGGATTCCAGATGGTGCTAAAGCTCCCCCCTTCACACATTTGCCTGGAGCTCTGCCATATCAAGAAATGGAATAATCTCACTAAACCTCTTCTGGCTGAGTTATAATATGTTTCTCAGAACTTTGTGAGGAAGTTACGTTTGCATTCATATTGTTCTTCAAACTGCCTGCCACAAAGACCATTGTAAATAATGGCCTATGTAGACCCTAGTACTCTGGTTCTCATTAAAAACTGGCAGCGTCCCAAAAAGTCACATTTTCCTCAAAAATGCACAAATACCTTCCCTTCTTATTGCCTTCATTGGGTGTCACTTTGCTTAACACCTAGCTAACGCTATCCCCTTGCAAAACTGTTGCTATAATTGTGAAGTATCCAGCCTTTTTTTTTTTTTTCCTTTTTTTCTTTCATTTCTTCTTTCTTTTTCAACAAAGAAGTGGTTGGTTGAAGTTCCTTTAACTTAAAATTCTCTCTCTTCACCTTGTGGTTTACTAGAAATTAAAAGCAGTGCAAAAGTAGCAGACACCTATAACAGTGTGAGAACATTCCCGTTTTAGCGCAAAGCACAGATGACAATTTCACCATCTCGGACAGACTTGAATTCCAAATCAAGACACAGTTACTTCACCAGAGTGTTTCATCATAGTTTGCTGCCACTAAGTAGTCACCCCTCTGATCTCAAGGCTCTTTTCAGAACCAGGATTTGCCCAAGTGATATTACTGTAGTTCAGATCTCCATTTTTCAAATATTATTATGCTTTCTCACCCTTTCAAATAAGGTCACACAGTAGTTTAAAAACCTCAGCAGAGAAGTTAACAAAATCCCTCATGACCTGAGAGCCAGACCCATAAGAAACTCTACAAAAGCATGAAAGCTTCACAACAGTAATTTTCCATGTGTCTAGAACTTTAAATAGCTAACCAGCAAACCAGTTTAAGAACCACAACTGGATTCATACAATTATTGCGCTTAGCCTACAGAAGAACAAAATGTTATTAAGGGAATCTTTGTGCCACTCTAGGCATGTATACCAGGAATACATTTATCTAAAGCACATCAAATGCAAGGTGATAAGATATAACCCTATTTCTGCCCACCAGGTTAATTTTAGGATGGCAACCAGATCGTAAGAGACACATAAAAAGTGAACAAAACAAGTGGGAAAAAAAAAGTCAAGCTGCAGTTTTACTATGCTCTTTCATCCATTAAAAAACAGAAAGCCCTGGTAAATTAAAGAGGGTTGATGATTTCTTCTAACTTGATGAATTCTCTGATCAAAAGTCTGACAAGATGAGAATAGGACATATCATTATGCCCATGTAGATCTTCTAGTTGAAGTTTGTAGCAGCAAACTCACTTGAGCATTCTGAATTTGTGTGTGGGAAAAGCTGGGATCTGCCACTAAATATATGTTATATTGTTAGATAAGTGCAAATTGGGGGAAATTAATTTATAAGTCATAACTATAAACCTAGGCAAATGACTGAAAAAGATGCGCTGATACAATAGCCTAAAAGTAAACCCATCTGTTCTCCTCTGTACTCTCAACAATCATGGGCAAAGCTGCACATGCAAATCCACCTACATGCAACACTAACAGGGCAAGCAACAGGCCCATGCTGGTATCAGATAGATTTGTAATCTTAACACTTTCTTTTTTAGTAAATTTGGCCCTGATGTTGCACTTCTACAAAAAAAAAAACCAAAACCCAAAAAGTACTCTAGAATTAGCCTGTAACATCACTAGGATAGTAATAAAATATTCCTGGCTTGTTGCTTGTGTTACAGAAACATCGAGGACATGCAAAGTAGGAATGGGTCCTATGCTTAAAGTGCTCATGATCCCAGGACAAAGCCAAGGGAAAAGGAATTAACATAAAAGCATAGCAGGAGACAAGATGTCTTGTTTATTTTTGATTGGAAGGCGATGTCGCAAAGGGATAATTTTAGGGGGCAGTGGAGGGGAAGGAGACATTGCAAAGGGATAACTTAACAGTAGCAGTGAAAGGATGAGGAAGGAGACAGTAGCAGGCCATTGAAGAGCATGGTTGGAAGGCTAGTAGTCAATGGACATAAGGCAGACAAGTCAAAGTGAACATTCAGACTATTCAGATCATCCTGAGTAGGAGAAAGTGGTCCAACTGGGGTAAGCCACTTCCTAGGACTGGGGAGGTTCCTGCTGCCCAAAACGTGTGTGTGTGCATGCGCCTGTGTGTGCACACACACATGTACATATAAGAGAGTGTGCATGAGAGAGTGTGAGCCCAGCTCTTCCTCCCCCAGCTCATGTCTTAATGATGATGTCTAGGCGTTTCCATGGCACTTCCCTAGAATGTAGTTCTGCAGTCCATCAGGCTAAATTACAGAATGGAGACAGGCAGATGACTGGATTAAAAAGATGTCAAGGAAGTTCGAGGTTGACATCACAGACAGAATTAGTCTGAAGCTTTCATAATTCAGAAGATACGGGCTATGAAACTGCAGCCATGGGAACCTGTAATTCTGCAGATCCAGTAAGACCACCATTCAGCTGTTCCTCTAGAGCTGCATCTTAACAGCTCCAAGACTAACACAGGTTTGTAAAAATGAAACTTGACCTGCTGTTCAAATCTTTTGCCTCAGGTCCTAGAGCAGCTCCTTATAGCTCCCACATAAACTAAAGATACTTCACCTAGCAATCAGGTTGTAAAATTCAACTTTTAAGTCCCCCTAGGTTACTTATAATTCTCTTCCTTCCCCAGCCAGTTTTGGTGCAGCATGCAACCTTCATTTACTTCAGCTCCCAGGACTCACTCAAGTCTACCAAATCAAGATTACAAACCCAAAAGAAAAATAGCCCTTACCTTAAAACAGCTCTAACTCCCTGCAATGTAGGAAGCTCCCTGCAAAAGCAGCAGCTCTACCTCACCTGTAACCCTGATGTTTTTCAGGATAGAAACACCCTGAAGTACTACACAAATATTCCACACCTCCTCTAATGCTCATTGCTACCTAAAACTGTCCGAGCCCCCCAGATAAAACGTGCATAGCTCATAGCCTGACATATTCAAAAAACCCATCCACACAGTTCACACAGTCCTATGATCTGTGCCCAACTGACACACAGCTAAAACAAAGGTCTCTTGGGGTTGCAGGTCAACTCAGGACATCCTAAATACCATTCTGGTTGCATGTGTATATTAACTAATGAAGCAATGTTACACAGTAAGCAGGAAGCAAATTAGTTGTGTCTGTTTCCCATTACAAGGTAGTTGACAGCCCTTTAAAAACCTCAACAAATACATACTTTGGGGGCAAAATTGTCCAATTTATATCACTGCTTCAAACCCAAACCTGCATTTACATATATATGGGCTGCACAAATGCTTCTGTCCCTTTCAAGAAGAAAGGTTAGAGAAAAAGTGTTTAAGCTAGCACAGCAACAAAGCACTAACTCGCCCACATCTGAAGGGCAGACTCTTCAAGTCTGTCCCAGAATAGTGCCAGGACCATGCCTTTTGTAGCCTATCAAATTTCAGTTATCTGTTGTCAGTGGGCTAAACTTCACAGAACTACAACTTACATGTGCTCGGCACAACTAGCTGTTAAATCACGGAATATGCCAATCACAAAGATCCTTACAGGTCTGGTTGGCAGAAAAGCAAAGCTGCAGAACAAGGTCATTCAGGCTTGCAGTTCAGAAGAGACTATGGATAAGGATGAACTGCAAGGCAGATGCCACCTTTAGGGTGACCCTACACAGTCCAGTCCCCCCACCTATCCAGATCAAGAGACCTTTAGATCCACACTATTTCCACCCCTCCTCACAGCCCATGCACCTGGGTTTCCTTCCTCACCATGAAAGAAAAAAAATGATGGGGAACACTGTATGTTCAGGTCTCATCCTAGCAGGCAGCTAAGAAGTGTCCATGACTCATGCCTGAAACATAAAAGTGCTCTTAGATTCTAGTCTAGGGAGCTCTTTATGAATTTTAGGCCTCAGCTCTGTCAGGGGGTAGTGTTTGTAATACTCTCTACTCCACAGCCCTTGCTTTTGACAAAGATGTCTAAGGCATAGTAGTACACCTCCACTTCACAGTTGCGGTAGCTTTAAATCCACATCACATCATAGATCTCCAATACTTGCTTTCTTTTCTGTAAAGTTACAATTATTTTCTGTACCTGATCTACACCTTAAGTCATTTGCAGGAACACCGGGCCATTTAAAGCTATTGGAACTAGAAAGACAATCCAAAATTGCCCAACCTTCTCCCACTGACTCTCAGATAGTCCCTGACAAAACTGTCCCCTCTAGCTGGCCCATGCACTGGAGAGCAGCCCTCTACCAATTACTAGTTATTTTCTTAGTCAAAACACAGAGGTCTGTCGAACTTGGTTGCAGCCTGGATGCTGGTCTGGGAAGAAATGCAGAGCAATAAATTTTTGTCATTGCTTTCTCAGTTTATTTTTTAACTGGAAATTATACAAAGAGTTGCTACAGTAGAAGTTAAGGGGGCAGAAGCAACCAAAACTTCAGGCCTTAGATTGTCTGTACAGCTTAACTTTGTCCCTTGCAGATGTGTATCTATACAAGAAGCAAAACACCTACGAGTAATGAGGAAGACCCATGCTCCATGCCCACGGCTTGGGTCTCAGCAGAAAGGAATTATTCTCCTTGCTTTTCCAACAAATCTCCTATGTATACTGCTGCCATGTGAGAGAGCTGAGGCTACAGGGGGATCCCTAAGTTAGGGATTGTCCAGTTGCAGGGCTATAGTGTTTGTAAGCTTGCTTCTAGTAGTTAAATACAACAAAGTAATACTGCATTACAGCAATGCCCAAGAAAGAAAGATCGGAGGCTGGTGCCTGCCTAAGAATCCATTGAAAAGACTGTCTGGGTTTTTTAGTTTCCAGCTGGATCCTCGACAAAAGTGGACAGAAGATCCCTGAAGTTCACATGTCATTAAAGGAAAGGTAAGGAAAATGATCACTCATGAGTACAGTTAAGTGCCAGTCAAGAATGGAACATTCAGAATAGTTGAAGCGGGTGCAGCTAATTTGCTACTGGATTAAATCAATATAAAACTTTGAAAAGCACTACGGCCAAGAGCTTCTAACAACTGTAACCCCTTATTCGATAAATAAAGGAAAAATTATGCAATGTTATCTAGAATATAAAAGATACATATAGGCAGGGGGATAATTACAGCAAGCATTGTCAGAAAATGATCAAATAGTCAGTACAATGCTGCTTAATAAAAACCCCAACAACCACCTCCTCAGGCTTAATAACCCAGAGCAGTTACTCTTCTGTGAGCAGGTATTTATCTATACCAGCAGGGGGTGACAAAATGTAATAAAAGTCTGTAAGTGAAGGTGGAATCCAGCTGTTCGGTACTTGAGCAAATGGATTAAGAGCCACATTAACACTTTCCTGCAACAGAAAAGTTGTGAACTTAATTCTGACACTTCTATGTGCATTTCTGTCCACAAATAATTTCTCAACTTCCTTTAACATTGGTCACTAAAACCAGATGATCTCCTCCAACTACTTGAAGAGATTAGGTTCATCGGAGATAACAGACATTTGTTTCTCAAGTCTAAATCCAATTATTAAACTATTTTCTTGTACCAAACCCAAAGCACTTCCTACAAGAAAACCGATTCTTACAACTCTCAATCAGCCAAAGAGCTGTGGTAACACAGGAAAGTCTGTAGTTGCCAACACAAACAAATCAGCACTGGTGGCAGAAACTGTTTGGATGCTGTGAGCAAGTGCTGCCCTCTCCTGGCAATTTATTTCCTTGAGCGACCATCCGCTCCCCAAACCTTCCGAGCTGTAAACCATTATAGTGAAGACCAAAGGGGAGCTATAGGATTTACTTCTATTGGTTGCTAGATCCAGTCAGAGGCATTTTTGTGCCCTAAGCCACCTTCCCTGTGAACAGTGCCTCCACGACCGCTGCCCAGTTTCCTTCTGCACATGCACTGCGCCAGGCTGCAAACCTACAGGCAGCAGCGAAGCCTACAGGACAGGAAGGAGCTACCAGCTGTTGGGAGGACAGGTCCTAGCCTACGGCACGGTCAGGCCCTGCTGTCTTCTCCAGCAGCCGGACAGTGCATGTCCACCCACCTTAACGGGCTGTAGCCCAACACGTTCAATACCACACACAGATGGGCTACCAGCCTGCTTCCAGTCCTGTAGGGCACAAAGGGAGCAGTCATCGTTTTACGCCTTCAGTTGTGTGCACCCTTGAGTGAATTAAAATGAAAGAGAGAAGCAGAGGGCGAAAGAAAGCAGTTCTGGCAGTTTCACAGGCAATGACGGCCAAGGCATGACACTGTCACCAGCTCAGATGGCAGGGCAAATACTCCCCAGTTCTTGCCCAGAATCAAGGGTGGATGCCTCTCACAGCCCTTTATCAGTTCCACCGGAGATCGCTTCAAAGCTATGATGCCTGTCCATATGTTCACTGCACTGAAGATACTGGTGAGTGCTCCTAAACCAGGCAGGGATTCTGAAGTATTCTGACTGAGGCAGAGCTCATTCACAGGGGAAGCAAGAAAACTGCCAAGAAACGCAAGTCACTAGTAATCTTAAAGGATTTAAGAATAGGTCTAAGAATTGCAAGACTTCCCCAAAGGCTACCGGTTTTGTTTATGGTTATGACTGGAAGTCACGTATAACAAGCTCCTGGCTATGTCATGTCCCCGGATCTGAAACAAAGGGTGTTGAGCTACTCAGCAGTCCACAAGTTGGAGGTGGGGAGGACCAAAACCAGAAACAAAGACCCTTAACACAAGTTTGCAACATAGGTCATAACAAAAGAAACCAAAAGCCTTCTGACTTTCTGTAGCAACAGGAGCACAGGCAGCAGTGCAGAGGGACCTTACAAAACAGTAAGGGGGTAGCAGGCATTTGTCTTGCCACAGCAATGCTCTCCTTGCAGAAAAATGCAGCACTTTTTCTCCTTTTTGCTGTACAATAAGGATGACTTCCCCGGGGAAAAAACCTTGCATTCTCTAAGCCCTGCCAAGTCCTTCTGTACATACTAACTTCTGAGAGCTGCCACCAATCTTCATTCTTGAGCTATAGCACAGCTTTTTTTTTTTTTGCCTTTTTTTTTTTTGCTTTTTTTTTTTCCCAAACCAACAGTTGTATTACCTTAAATATGATAGCAATGGGAATATCTTCTGACAGAGTGTTGTGCCTGAGGTAAAATCTTCCTTGTTTCACAACCATATTTGTTCTGCTCTTCTTCTCATGCGTGGAACTGAAGTTAAAAAAAAAATATATTATGTCCAACAGAAAGTTTGCACTGACATTCCTAGAATCTTCTGTATAAATCTTATCAAGCTTGAGCAATCTTTCAGCTGAATTAATCCCACTTTCACCTCTTTTTAAAATTACATTAAAACAGCCAGACATCACCCTGTAACTCCAAGGTAATAGGGTATTATGACCTGTGATGGGGAAGGTCAATATTCGACTTAAGCAAGTAGAAGCCTGTACTTTTCAAAATCATCTTCGCATGCTTTTATCATCGACTTGGATATAACCAGCAAGGTCAAACTGTGCACAGGTACTGTGGCAACAGCAGTAATGAAATAATAGTACTTTGTGTTGTACATTTAGCCTCATCTATGCTTACTGTGGAACAGTAAAGGAGCTAGGAGAGATGTGAGAGGCCTATGGAGAATTAAAAAACAGCCCTCACACCGAACAGTGACAAGCACCGTATTATACCAGCATGCAGCTTAAAAACAAAACCAAAAGGCAAACAAAATGTAAATAAAACTCCAACAAAAAGGCCAAATTTAGACTACCGTGCCATTTTCAATAAATTGTGTAGTACAAAAATATTTGATTTTTGTTTCCTTCTCAATTGCCTTTAAAAACTTTTACACCAATTTGATTTAGAGAGTCAGACAAAAGGTTACATCCATTTTCCACTGCAGTAATGTCCATGTTACTTGCTGCAAAATGAGACCAAACACCATCAATTAGGAAGTGCACTTTGTTATGTTAAAAATTAGAACTTGCTTTTTCTAGTCTGGGATGAATCCTGAAGCGTATGAGTAACTCCCACTGATTTTTGTGGGAATACTGTACTAACTGATTTTGGGACTGATGTTTTAGTGTACAAAATGACAGTAGCAAGAGAGGGGCATTGAATGTCTAGTTTTTTCCTGTTAAACTGTACTAGGAAGAAAACTACGTGGCTACTTCAACTACAACAATGAACATTTAAAGCTTTGGTTTTATCTCCCGTATGTAATTGCAGGCACTTACCTGGTAACAGAAGCGCCAACTGTGCCTTTTCTATCAGCTTCCACAATGATTCTGTTTTTGGATAACTGCTCTTGAATAAGGATGACTTTTTCTACACCTTTAACAATGAAATAGCCACCTATTCAATAGAAAAGAAAGGGTTTGCATGTCAGTACCCTTGCACCTTACTCACCTCCTTCAATATGCCTTTGAATATAAATTATTAGAAAGTAAACAGTAAGTACACAAAGGACAAAACAGGAGAGTAAATTCTCCCTTAAAAGAGGAAAGAACAAACTCTGTGTGGAACCAATGGTAACTATGAAAATGTTCCACTGGATTAAACAGAACTTTTGCTAGGCTCACACATAGTATCTGGGCTCTAAAACTTTATTTGGGAAGTACTCGGACAGGCAGACCAAAAACTGCAAAGCTGTAAAAAAACCCAAACCTTAAGGTAACCATACTTATTAAAAGATGTTACAGAATTGTTAGTTCTACAAATTAGGTAAAAATATTGCCTGTCAGAAGAGTGTATCATAAGGACATCAATAAAGAACTGGCCATTTCAGATGCTTCATATCAAATAAAGGGAGTAAGTCTCCTGTAACTACCAACTTGATCTCTCCAGCACTCCAGGAGAAATTTCTTTTGTATTACCTTTAAAAAATTATTTTAATGCCCTTGCTGTATCTAAGACAATATAAGGAATCTGCACGAGCCATGATAGATTCCTCTCTTAAATTGTAGCTGTCTATTAATGCTTCTCCAGCACAGCACATCGTGTCACTGTATCTTGCCATCACATGCAAACACAGCACATGTCGAGTGCATGCTTCAAAGGCCGCAGATAAAAACCAAAGAAGTTGCTTGTTATAACCCTTCATCTCCTCTCTACATTTCAAATATTATCATGTAATACTTTATTCTTGCTTTACAAAAGGCAGCAAATGAGTGTGCCTGCTCTGGAGGACACCATTATACTCCACTCTCCCCTGAACCTCTTCATTTTCATGAACAAACTCCATCTCTGTTCCCATATAACACATCACAGTACAATACTATATACACTTCTCAACCTTTTCAAAATTTTGGTGTGTTGTTTTTGTGGTTGAAAACTCCACCTTCAAATACAAACATTCCATGCTGTCAACCATTTCTTACTATTTTCAAAAGCCTGCCGATTTGGTTACAAGTATACACTTGAGAAGTTCCCACAATGAATTCACAGTGGCAGGAAACATACCAATGGGGTATTTCTTTGCTGAAAAAGATTTAAAACTAAAAGCACAGATGGGAAAAAAGAACATGAATGCAAATGTACCTGGATCTAAAGGACATTCATTAAGTTTGGCAAATTCTGCTGGAGTTTTCCCAGTAAGAACACAATTGGAGCTACGCAGCATTATAGGCATTCTGCAAGAAAACCAGGCACACTTTTACTTTAGATTCAGATAGAAAAACATAAATAGTCAAATTCAGAACAAAAACCATGCTGAACAAACTGAAGAAAACACGTGTAAGGTAATTAGAATACATTCAAGCTATGAACAACAGGTTTTTCCTTTAATCCCACCTTATTTCATTGAACATGTAGTTTGAAAAGAGAGACCTGAAAATGGACATCTACTGGCAGAGACTGAAGACTTCCTATTTAATTTTTATGCAGCTACTACAGGCATCCATGACAAGCACTGTCACGAAGGCCAATGATTACTAGTACAAAGACTCCTGGTCCCCAAAACCAGTACAGTCTGCACTGAAGAACATGCCACTGCGGATCCACTGTTACCAATTTTAATTAGAAAAAAAAGCTAGTTCAGATCTGATTTCCCACATAGCAATCACACATTATGGCTGCAGACAGATAGTGCCTCTAATGCATAACCTAGGTATGAAGTTTCCCCAGTAGTAGCTCTGATTTCTCTGGTATCTTCGTACAGAAGCCTGCAGCAAGCATTTTGTGAAGCAACATGAAGTGGTGGAAAAGTATTCCAAGAAATTAAAAACAAATTCCATGCTTAGGGAGTTAAAAAAAGAGAAATTAAAGTGGAACAAGCTGCACAGGGAAGCTGGGCAGTCTGCATGCATGAAGGCCTTCAATATCTCACAGGATAAAGCACTGAGCAACCTGATCTGATCACAGAGCTGACCCCATTTTGAGCAGGAGGTTTGTAGACTTCCTGAGGTCTCTTCCAGCATGAATTATTCTATCACCCTGCGATGAAGTCAGGGAATGTTCACGTTCATTTGGTTTGTGTGTTTACACTGCAGTCTTACTAGGAATTTGGCTTATTCAACAATGAACTGGCAATGATTTTGCAGTTATTATTAAAAAGAGTACTTTTATAGGCAGCTTCATAACATACCTTTCCACTCTCAGATTTTTCATTAAAATTTTTGAAAGAGCATATTTTACTTCCAAAGAAAAAGCTGCATTTTGCAGAAGACAAAAACAGCTTATCACTACATCTACCAAAAGACCGCCATGCCCTTTAGTCTCTTCTACAAAAAAGTGGACTTTCGATCCAGCTTACAGAATTTCACTCCTTGGTGGACAGCCTTTGTAAGACCTATGTTCCAGATATTTGCTAAGACACATTTTGACAAAATTTATCCATGAGTTCTGCCATGCAACTACTTGCAATCTCAGAGATATTTCATTCAAAATCACTCCAACAAAAGTTAAGATTAGGCAGCTCTTGCTAATGAAGTTATATTTCTTTTATTCAAATCTTATCAATTATTTGAATTTCTTGGCCATTTTCATATTCTTTTATCTTAAAAGAAAATTGATGAACTCAAAGTTCTATATTTTTGAAGAGGATAAAAAGCTATCTTGTCACTACAGTGCTCTATATAGATAACCTATTTGCTTCAGTTATTTCACTGAGAAAGTGTTTCCTAGAGATAAGAATCTCCATATGAGAATCACAATCTTGTATCACACACATGATAAGCCTAATGCATTGGCTATTTATAACAGAAACAGTAACCAGCTGGCATAAGGAAACTCAAAATGGAGTACATAAATGCCATTGTTACATTTTAAAAGAAATCAAATCTGATTACAGCTGAAATATTAGGAATATAGAGTTGTGGTGTGTGACTATAGTAGATAAAGAACTTAAAGAATGTGCAGTACTGTACTTTTAGCTGATTATCGTTGGCTTATATTTTCTTTTAAGAAGCCAAGAAGATTTGCTTCTTGGAAACTCCCTACCTTTCCCATCTTGATAACAAACTGAAAGACCAATCATTGAAAAGGTTGGATTTCAAAAGAGAACATAGCATACATTTTTATGCAAACTAATATAGATAGTGATGAGAATCATACTGCGCAGATTCAGCTAAAGGAGGTCAAGAAGCAGACAAGTGAGGAAGACTATGAAAGACCACCAGAGGGCTTCTGAAGACCACCAGAGACCTTTGCTGCGCCTGCGTGAAGAGACATATACATATGCTAATGATTTACTGGAAAGTTGATGATTATGTATAACATTTCCCAGAAACTTAATGAATATGTATAACAGGTGTGTATTTAACTGTATCGTTAGACAAGACAGGTGCACACGATAGGTGGAGCGATCCCCCGTGTGCCCAGCGCTGCAATAAAGGAGTGCCTGCTTCTTAACTTCTCATTGCTGTTAAGGAGTTTTATTCTGGATTTCGGCAACACCATCACTGAAACTCCAGTGAAACAGATGTCACCAAGTATCTATTCTTTATTTCACCTGCAAACAATAAAATATTTTGCAGCTAACATAAGACAGTACAGTAAGTCATTCTCCTTTTGAGGACAGAATCTAATTTTTTAAATACCTGAAGTTATCAGGAAAAACAGGAAGAAAATAAAAAAAATAAAAAGGGAAAATAAATTTATTGAATTTCTGTGCATAAAGACACAGAAAATGGGTACCCTAATTTGGAATGCTATTAAGCATTCAAAGGAAATTTTCCTTTTTAAAGACACAAAGATACTGCCCTGGGTTTGGTTTTTTTTTTCTAACACACATAGGTTCATAGAATCATAGAATCATAGAATCATTTCGGTTGGAAAAGACCTTCAAGATCATCAAGTCCAACCATTAACCATGCCCCCTAAACCATGCCCTGGAGTACCCTGTCCACTCGCTTTTTGAATACCTCCAGGGATGGTGAATCAACCACTTCCCTGGGCAGCCCATTCCAATGTTTGACAACCCTCTCAGTAAAAAAATTTTTCCTAATATCTAACCTAAATCTCCCTTGCCTCAATTTGAGGCCATTTCCTCTTGTCCTATCTCCAGACACCTGACAGAAGAGACCAACACCCACCTCACTACAACCCCCTTTCAGGTTATCAGTGACTCTGCCAAACAACAGAAATGAGAGGAAGGAACGTACAGCTTTCCTGTCCCAGTCTGAACAGCATGTCAAACAAGAGCATTGTATATACTCACCTTGCAAAAGGACACCAGCATAATACCAGGGATAGATGACAAAAATTACTTCCCATGGAAACAATAACTGGATATTAGCAGTTTTTAACAGCAAAAAGACTTTTTGCATGTATGCCCTGAAAACCAGTTGGATGACGTAACTTTATTTTTTAATGGAGAATATTTACTTCTTTTGCTGTCACCTTACTTCACAGGAGAAAGAGAAGAATTTACAGGAACAAGCCTTAATGTAAGATGCAACCTACTAGTGCTGTGCAGTAATTTAGTCTTTTCCAGTATATTACGGATGCTTTACAAGTCTTCTTCACCCCATTATTATTTTTTTTTAAAAGAGAGAGGTAGACAAATGTCTAGACTAGTTTTTGTTGCGCTGCTTTTAGCTATAACTTATCCTTTAAAGTACTGTCTTTTGTATACAAATTCATAATGTATTTTGGTGAAAACGCACATTTAATTGAACTTTTTTCTTTGCCTACAGCACACACCATGAAATAATTCAAAGGACCCAAATTTAGATGGTCTTTTAAAAACTTTTCTTTTCTTAAGAAATGACTTAGAACAATAAACTGTTACTACAGCTACAGAAGCTTGGTTTTGTAAATGCATTGCTGTGTATCATGTTCTGTTGACAGAGTTAAAGTATATATTTTTTTATATACTAGCTTAAAACTTCGCTACAAGAAGTGTAGCTCCTTAGGTATCTATCTTCTCTTTCCTGCCAGTATTCCACCTTTGGTAAGACGCACAGTCACACAGTAAACAGTCTCTGTAAGACACTGACCTTTAAAGCCAGCAGGGTCAGTCTTTAAGAAACCTTGTCTGTAAAAGACAGACATCTTTATTGCCTTTAAAATGGAATTTTGCCTTCAATAAATTCTAGAACTGCCAGGTATTTTGCCTTTTTGGTATGGTTAAGAGCTTGTTTTTCTCCCTAAGGCACACTACTTTTTCTTTAAGAAATTACATATCCTTCACAATACTAATAACCTCAAGTCATTTGACAGCCTTTAGAAAACCAAAACCAGAAAAAAATCCTCAACATTTCTCCACGAAGCTCAGCCTTGGCTCTAAACCAAACCAATTTTAAAAGAGAGCTTAACCTCGTACAGAAGAACTAAAGCTTGCTTTGCTGGTTTTACCATCCACCTTCCACAGATGCATCTCTACATATTATGTATGAAAGACTGAGTAATTTGGCTACAAAGCAAACATGATTATTTTCATTTTGCAATAATGCAACTTGCAGATCCAGTATTCTTTCATATATTTCCCTCTTTGGTTTTGTATCAATACAAACATAGACAACATCCATCTTTTGGAAGGAGACAGATTTCCAAAAGCTTTTGCAAAACGAAATCTTGTAACAGAACCTAACAATCACATCCTGTAGAGCTGTTCATCAAGATTTGCATGCTCACTTTTAACATGCATGCTTGCTTTTAACAAGGAAGCAAGGTTAGCCCACGTTTATTTTGCAGTAAAAACTCTTCCCAACACAGGAGCAAATGAAAACTAATACCAGAAGCTCAACATACAGTATCTTACCTGCCAATGGGTAATGCATTGCGTATGATCCTCTGGCTACCTCGTGTATATTCAATGTCCACTGTAATCGGGGCAGAATAAGTCATGTCTCTCAAGCGGCACTAAAAGGAGAACAGTCATGTGGTTAGATGTTAGCTTACAAACTGAAGAGTCTCTCTTAAAACATCCCATGTTTGCCCTGCCTCCTGTAAGTCCTCACAAAGAAATCAAGCAAAGCGAAGCTTGACCAAGCTCTTCATGGTACCTGGACTATGTTTGACAGAGTCTCCAGTTTAAAACAGAACAAAACAAAAAAAACAAATAAAATTCTTGCGATGTTTCAAAAGCAGCCAGTGGATCTGTGTCTTCAGATGACAGCACTGCAGAGCATAACTTCTAAACTGTTTAACTAAACAAACAGGCCTAATCAGCAGAGCTGACACGAAGACCATACTATGCCACAGGCTCTGAGAGCAGTGCTCAGCTCAGGGACTTTTCTATAAGAAGACTCTCAACAGCTGAAGAGTTGTGCTGTCATATGAAGTTTGATAGAAGGTAAACACACAAGAGTAAAAGAGACACTGCGCTACCTTATTAATAGAATGAGAAAATCTCACTGTATGGTACTGTTTCTAAAGATGACTTACAGAAGCCTCACTACAGCATCACCTCCTGTAAGGATTCCCAGAATTTGTTTGCAAATTCCTCAGATAGCAAGAGAAGCAGGATATACATATATAGGACATTATATAGCTCAAGGCTCAATCATTTCTAATCCAATCTTTCTGATCTGCTCTCCTCAACCTCACTCTATGACTCTGTTGCTAGCCCTTAAGGTATTGCGTATCTTCATGCAAGACAAGGTTTACTGCGTTTGCTGAATAAAACTGAGCAACTCACAGCAGGTCATTTGTGACCTCACTGAGCATTTTATACCTCTGAGCTCCAGGATTACAGATTTATCAGTATTCAGACTTGTACATTTATGGTTCTATAGTCTTTCAGTGTATTGATTATGCATTAATAAAAGGCAGTTAAGATTGTACCATGCATTGAAGATGCAACTGTATGGAAAAATATGCCTCAAGAATCATTGCAAACTGTATGCTCCTTCTCTCCACATTAAAAAGTAAACCACTTCCCTAGTAATAAAATACTGATGTGCACCAGCAGTTTTCAAGCTGTGACTTGTAAGAAACTAGGTCCCATTATGCTCCCAGCAATTTCATTGAATTTAAAAGTAACTGAGAATATTTCATTCTAATTACTTTAAATTCATCTGTATGAACAGTTGATGAAACTCCCATAAGGACTGCATAAGAAGGAGAGTTAGACAGCTTCATTACTATTACTTAGGGGAAAAAAGGCTTTGGGATTCTTTGTGCGTGCTTTGTCCACACAAGACAGAGATATAAAATCAGAATTACATACTGTAATATTCCAGCATTTGTATTTTTGTATCACCTTCTTTAATGTAACTTCTCCTTACATTAGACACTTAGAGATCAAAGACAGGCATAACTTGATCTTCAAGGAAACCAAGGATATAACAACTCCCAAATTTGATTGAAAATAGGTAAAATACTCAAGACCCTTATGAAAATCTGATCATTTTAGGTGTCTTTGGGAAGCCTCTAACAGAGAAATGTAATGACATACTCATAAGTATCCAATCTCTTTGTTTTGTTTGGTATTTTTTGTTTTTTAAATTGCACCCCTGGTTTGACCTGACCAGCATCCTATTTAAGAAAATAACTGTGGCCTTCATGTGCATATAACACACTGAAAAAAAAAAAAAGAGGAAATGATGCACTAGCATTAAGCATCAATGAGGATATACCTGAGATGCAAGAGTAGTTTATTCTAAATTAAAGGTCAATATGCTCTATGAAGCATTTATTTTGCCCTCTTCTGCTTGTATACTTTAAAATTATACAGTAAGCAAGCATTTTAATACCTGCACTCTTGGATACGAGTTGTTAGCTACAAACAATTTTTTGCATGCAATTTCATTCATATATAGAAAATACTTCCCACTGCATTTTGTGCACGTTTGTATCTAGTGATTTAACGTTAGCTACACATTTGTGAGATCCATGAACTGTCCTGTATTACATCTAATTGCACTGTTGATGGCTGAGTTACTGGCCTTACTTAAAATCTTTCCATCGAGTTAAATGAGATTTGAGTCAGGTCACTGGAGACAGAAAACGTGGCTATGCACAAGAGGCAGCCACTAGATGGCTTTTTAAACAGAATTTCTCCAAAGCACTGAATGTGTTTTGTGACAGAATCTAAAGTGTGCCACGTACACTACATGAAAAAAAAACCCAACAATGCAACTTCCAAGTATCAACTCTATATAGCAAGGAAAAAAGTGTCTGATATGTGAACTGATTTATTAGGTTGACAACAGGCTGTATGTAGGTAAATGGGGGAAAAAAGGTGCAAGTTTCAAGCTCAGTTCCCATTCTGAGGCCAAAAAGAGGTTGTCAGTACCTCTGTTGCAGTGGTATAAATCTCAAAGCATAGCAGCAGGAGAGGAATACTTTGTTCCTGACCAATCTCTGAAGGGAAGTGAATGGCTTTAGATATCTGGAAGCAATCCTGCAAGGTCCAAACCTTATCTTAGTTTATTGCTTTCTTATATGTACAGAATCTACCTTATACCCTGCCAAAAGCAACAGACTCTGATGTCAGTCACAGCAGCATTTGTTCTCCAACATGCATCTTTATTCCAGAAGTATACAATCCATTTGTTAACCTACATGGTTACAGCAGTGCAAAGAAGTTAAATATGCTCCCCATAAGGTTAACGCTCTTCTGCAGTTTCTTATTATTTTATCAACTTCCATCCATTTCTGCTCACAGTTTTCATGATTGCTCTATGACTCAGACTTAAAAACTGTGAGCAAAAAATGAGAGATGCATCCCCAAAGAAGACTGGGAGGGAAAGGGAGACTGAAGTGACCTATGGTGCAGACAGTAGCTGGACTAATATTAAAAAGAAGTTAATAAAAACATCAAAGAACACTTCATTGTAGTGTGAGGACTTCAGCTCTGTCACAAGCAGAGCAACAAGATTAAGCAAGAGAAGTACTTTTCACTACTTTCATGGAAACCCACTCAAATACAGCTACCATGAAACACTGAATACAGCCATTCGCACATCAGAAAAAAGTAAAAGAAAAAAAATGTCACATTTATTACATCACGTTTAAATCTCTGAGGCTTCTTTATACAGTGATGGTCGAATGCATTGCATCACCTAATGCAGCAGGCACATACTCAAAATAAAGTTACATGCAGCTACTACCCGAGACATTCCCAAGATCAAAGACAGATGCAAACACTAATACCTCATGAGGCGATACAGGTCGTGTCACATTGAAGCTTTCTTCCACATCTGGAGTACCCACATAGATATTGAGGTACCTGTAATACAAACAGTTCCAAAATGAGCAATGAGCCAAATATTTTTCAGGTGACCTGAAGGAAGCAGAATTCTACATATACTGAAAAATGAAGTTACTTTGACGAACTTAAGTTGATTAATAGTGAGCAGTGATTCTTCCCAAAGTAACTCAGTATATTTGAGCTGTGTTCTAGTTATTTAAAATTTAAACTGTGCATGCAATAAACCCCAAGTTACCTTTGCAAATAGACAAAAAGAAATTCCCATCTTTCATCTGAGATTACTAAATTACAGAAAAACGGTAACATAAGCTATTGTTAACAGCTGGCTATTAAGTCTGCTTCACATGATTATTCTTTAAATCTTCCCATCTTTCAATGCTCCAAATAAGAGATAAGTCATGGAAAATACTCTCTTGATTTATACCTACACAGCCATTGGCTATTTTATAGCCAATAACAAACCCAAGAGATAGTACACATGCTACTACTGATATGGAAATCATTTCATGCTTACTTCAAGTACCACATTGGGTCAGCATCACTTGTAACTTTTTCATTGGCCTTCATGATTTTCTTTATCTGGAGGGAAAAAAAAAAAAAAATAGAATCATGTGCCTTTTCTGAGTAGTAAGAGCCACTCTCTTCCCACCAAGAAAGCATACCTCTACATTGATGAAATAGTTGAATGAGTCTATGTGCTGCTTCACAAGTCCTTTCACCTGGAAAATACATGCATGCAGCAAATAAAATTAGGTTCAATAACATTAATCACACAAGGCAGAAATTAAGATACAAGCATTTATAAGTGCTTTTGGTTCTGTGCTAAATTCTTTCAGTTGGCAAACTTCTGAGAACTGCCTGGATGATTGGTCAGGTTCTACACTGTACATTTCCAGGTTTACACCACAGCTATCATTGTTCTTTGAGTCAGAAAAGTAATTCAGTAACTGTACAAAGTAAACACCCAATAGACTTTGAAATTCATATAAACAAACAAGAGCCATTGCAAGTCAAAATATTTTATCAGTTTGCCATTATTTTGAAATAATTTTAATCATTTATAGTATAATTAACTACATGTGCTACTTGAGAAAGAAGTTGTCTGCACCCTAACAAGAGCAGCTGGCATAAAGAAGAATGAGAGGGAGGGCTAATGAGACAGGGGAGACGGAACAGAAGTGGGATGTGAAAGAGAGAAGTCAATAAGCAAGGAAACAGTCACAGGAGGGCAGGACACTCATAAGAAATCTGAGTTTGATTTGTAGGCAGGGAGAGAGAGAACATGCCCAGGGGTAATATCACACAGAATAAACAGTACCCCGTTCCCCCAGGTAATGAATTGATACGGTACATTTCAAGGATTTGAGTTTAAGGTGTCTAGAGCAATCAAAAGAAGGGAGATTATACTAAGTAAAATGAACTGGGATTAAAGAAAAAAAGGAATTAACAAAGGAATTAAAAAAGGAATTAACAAAGTGAGGCAGAAAAAAACCTTGCTGAAGTGGCGAACATTTCTGAAGACTGACGACGGGTGCAGAGGTGGCTGCAATTCCCTGAAGGTACCTATGTACATCACAAACTTTACCTGTCGCCTTTATGATACAAATGTCATTACTGCCTTTCTCCTTCCTCAGTTCCAACTAGTCCTGTTATTACATCCAATGGCATTTTATATAGAACTGTGCCTTCAACTAATACCAGATTACATGAATAGCACTGAAATTAAAACACTAGTAATCTTTGAGTTCAGTCAAGATCTGACTTCACGAGGGAAGCTATATATATATTCAAGCCTTTGCAGAACCCAGATCTGTGGTTATATGCTTCCTATGACAAAGACAACTACAAACCTAACACCACAGTCTTATATAAAGACAATGAATATGGTCTGAGTGCCACTACAACAGTAAAATAATCTAGAAACATTACATATATACTCTATTCCTTGAGAACAGCCATACAAAAATGCAGACCTCTGAAACAATGTCTCCACAAATTAATCTGTAAATTAACCAAGAAACCAATCCATGTAACAAGTTTACCCATAACTGCATGGAACTTAAAAAAAAAAACCAAAACCAAAAAACCCCTGCAAAAACCACACAGAAGGTGAGGACAGGTATTCTGGGAAACAGCAAAAGTTAGAAGAGGGTAATGTAAAGTTAGAAAGGAGACTAAGTATTCACACCATGAAATGAGTGCATAACACTAACCTTTAGAAATGCTGGAAGAAGTCTCCATTTTTCCTGAAAACAAAAAACAGTTTGAAATATCTTTCCAAAGAGTGACCAAACATCTAAGATGCTTGAGCTTTTTTGTTTGGTTGGTTTTTTTTAATTATTAGACAGTGACATTATTTAAAATCAGATCCGTTTAAAAAAAAAAAGACTGTGTAAAGCCAACCTAGATGAGTAGAAACTAAACAGGGAGATGAATTGCATCATCTTGGTAAGCCATACGTACTATGCCGTATTTACTCAGGACGCAATGGGACGTTGTCTTTTCTAAAAGCAACTTATGTGAGAATACATATTTCTTAGAAAATTCCCTACTACCATGTCCTTGTTTAAGTACAAATAACTTTTTTTTTTGTCCTGTTAACACTGTAAGTTATATTCTTAGCAAGGGAAGACTTGCTACGACTTTTACTTCTCAAAATACATGCAAGAATCTCAGTCCTGGGAGCAGCACTTGCAGATGTGAGTCTCTGTAAAACCTACCAATACCCTAACTCCTACAAATATTAGCAAAACTATCTAAACAAAGTACTGACAAGTGTAAGCATATCAAAGTTCCTACAAACTTTTCCCCATTTCTATTCTTTGATGATCACAGGGAACATGACCCTGTATCAGCCCCACCTTCTCCCCCCATGGCATGGGGAGCCCACCCCACATTTGGGATGAGAGATGCAGGCGGAAGGCAAAGGTGAGGAGGACCAGACAGCACAGAATGAGGCTGCATCACCTATATCCAGAAGAGAGTACACTGTAATAGTCACAGAGCATCAGCACCTCATTGTCTTAGTTTGACACTCAGCATTTAGAAGTACAAGGCAATGCTGTAGTTGTGGTGTAACGTTGCCCCTCACAGTGCAGGAGCACGTAGAGGAATTCATGGCAAAGCAGGAGCACGTAGAGGAATTCATGGCAAAGCACAGCATGGGGCTCTTGGGCTCCATTTCTGACACGCTCTTTCTACACAAAAAGCCCAGTCCAGCCAAAGAGACCTGAAACACGGCCTTCGTCTCCTCCCTCTCCCCACGCGAGGCAATTAGCAAACTCTAAAGGAACTGCCGCCGAGGACAAACACCTCTTCGCTCGTGTTTGCAGGATACAGGCCGGGCAAACACAGGGGACGGCGACCGCCCCTCAGAAGGGCGAGCTCAGCTCCGTGAGGTACAGACCCCCCTCGCCCCGCCGAGAGGCGCCGCGCATGCGCCGTAGACCCCCCCGCGCCCACCTGCGCAGGCAGGTGGGGGGCTCCGCGCATGCGCGGAGAGAGGTGGTCTCCTTCCACCTCACCTCACCTCAGCTCCCCCCAGCCCCGCTCCCCTCCGGGAGGGCCCATCGCCCCTTCCCGCAACGGCCGGTCGGTCCCCGCTGCCGCCCGCCGCTAACCTCCACCGTGTTCACAGGAGCCGCCGCTTGCTCCGGAGTCAGAGCCCCCAGCTCCGTGGCCAGCGCCTCCATCACCAGCCCGGCAGAGAAGCCGCAAGGGAGACTGACGGCGAGGGACCTGCGGTGTATTAGCTAAACGCGTCCTCCCGCCGCACCGGCCCGGCGCCCAAAGGTTCCGGGCCCACGGAGCCTTGGTGGGGGTGAGTGCAGGCACCCCCCCACACACACAGACACAGACGAGAACGGGGCGGAGGCCGGGGGCTTTGCTAAGGGCGGTCAGGCCTCTCCCTGCCCGGCCGGGCTCTCCAGACCGCCCCCTCCCAACGCCCTGCCTCCTCGTAGGGGACTTTAATACCTTTCTGCGTTTGGGGGTTTCCCCCCTGAATCCTTGAGGTGGTAACCGCCCCTGCCGCCATAACCCACCCCTCCCCACCGCCGGCAGCAGGCAGGCGGGGGTGAGAGAGGAGGGCGCAGAGCAATTAGGGTACAAACTGTTTTTTTTACAATTTTTAGCACGCAAAGGAGCGTGGAGGATAAGCTTTTAGCATTACTATTGTCTTTTTCCGATCTTAGTGTTGAATGCTGTAGCTGGATCACCTACAAACTGACTTTTTTTTTTCTTTGTGTCAGTGCTATAGAGACACCAAAATCTCAGTCAAATAGGGGACTACTCATCTACTCCAGTTGAAGATTAAACATTAGTGATCTTTGCACATTCCTGTGGCAGTAAATTTTTGCCAGTTCACATATCGTAATTGCTAAGTACATTTTAAAAGCAGAGTGTGAAAACAGTACTTGGACACACATCTGCTCTGGCTCAGATTCTGCATCAATAAAGTTCACTGAGTTTGCTCTGGGCTCCACACATCCTGGACACAAAGGCCCAGGTTAAACATGAGAGTAGCAACATTTCAGACCACTTCCATTCAGTTTGCTGCCTAAAGCGGACAGTCAGCCTGGAGAGTTCGTTTAATACATGGCAATCTTACAACGTCCTACATGGCCTTCCATCTAACTAACTACATGCACACCAAGCAACTATTTCAGTCCGATGACCCACTACCCTGCAACCTGGTCTGTTAGCTGCAGTTAGTATGTAATCGGAAATCATGATTACTTCCACAATAGAAAACTATCATAAATTAAAAGTGGGAGTTAGAGGATTAAGAGTTCCTTCTTACCTTTCTAAACCAAGCACCTGTTAGAGTTGGTTAAGTTCTTTGTTCATTTTTTTTATTATTATCACTTACAGGAAACCTAAGCTCTGTCAGACAGCACAAGCTTTCAGACATAAGTTTACTCCAAAGTCAGCTACTCCAAAATGTTTGTTCCTACTACATTAGGTAGTAACGTAATTAGGCTAATTAGAGTAAGGTAATGAGAAATAAAACCAAATCTTAAAAATACCTTCCCTCCACCCCTCCCTTCTTCCCAAGCACAGCTTCACTCCTGATTTTCTCTGTCTCACCCCCCCTCGCCACCAGCAGCACAGGGGGACAGGGAGTGGGGGTTGGTTGTCTCTACCACTCCTTCCTCCTCAGAGGCAGGACTCCTCACTCTTGCCCTGCTCCAGCACGTGGTCCCTCCCCCAGGAGACAGTTCTCCACCAACTTCTCCAACATGGGTCCTTCCCACAGGCTGTAATTCTTCACGAACTGCTCCAGCATGGGTCCCTTCTACGGGGTGCAGTCCCTCAGGCACAGCCTGCACCAGCGTGGGTCCCCCGCGGGGTCACAAGTCCTGCCAGAAAACCTGCTCCAGCGTGGGCTCCTCTCTCCACGGGTCCACAGGTCCTGCCAGGAGCCTGCTCCAGCGCGGGGTTCCCACATGGTCACAGCCTCCTTCGGGCATCCACGTGCTCCGGTGTGGGGTCCTCCCCAGGCTGCAGGTGGCTATCTGCTCCACCGTGGACCTCCATGGCCTGCAGGGGCACAGCCTGCCTCACCATGGTCTTCACCACGGGCTGCAGGGGAATCTCTGCTCTGGTGCGTGGAGCACCTCCTCCCCCTCCTTCACTGACCTGGGGGTCTGCAGGGTTCTTTCTCTCACATATTCTCACTCCTCTCTCTGGCTGCAGTTGCGCAGGTTTTTTTTCCCCCTTCTTAAATCTGTTATCCCAGAGGTGCTACCACTATTGCTGATGGGCTCAGCCTTGGCCAGCAGCAGGTCCATGTTGGGGCCAGCTGGCATTGGCTCTATCAGACATAGGAGAAGGTTCTAGCAGCTTCATACCAAAACCTTGCCATGCAAACCCAGTACAACCTTCTTCCAAGGAGTCCAATTTCAGCAAGTGACTGTTTTGCATGTTATTTGTGCAGCTGGATTAAAGTCACTACTCTACACTCCAGCTGCAACTGGGAAGTTACAGAAAAAGAAGAGAGTCACAACATATTATTAGTGCAGTCATTTATCTTCAGCATTTAACAATCCATTACATTTAAGCAAGTTTGCATAAATGACTTTTCACCACCAGTGGTATCACAAACAAAATTTAATGCATACAAAACCTCAAATATTTGTATTTCAACACAGAAAGCTGCTACAGAATGGCAAGGACAACTTCAGAGTAGAGGCAAGTACATTTCAGCCACGGTAGCATAAACAGCATGCAACACATGACATTAAACAGATGCAGTGTCCATGTTTGAAACATTAAATAAAAATTAAGATACATTAAACAATCACTTGAAACATAGGCCATGCTATAAAATGCCCTTTGCAAGTCACCTTAAAAATCACCAAAAAACCCCAAGGAATCCTTATTTTTTGAGTATTTACTGGTAAAAACTAGTATGACAGTTTCCCCAGTACATTAAAGATCTATAGTTTGATACTTTTTACAATAGAATGCATATAAAGTATTATGATAAAAAGTTCATAATCATGTTATAAATCATGTTCAAATGTTCATAAAATCCTCTTTTCGCTGAAGCTCAAAATAGTTTAGGTATTTCTAAAGATGTAGCAAATCACTAAGATTTAATTCCCCGTAATTGCTTTTGAAATGCATTCTCTTGACGATTTTGAATTGCAGATCAAAATTTCCTATTCATCTGAGAAAGCCTGTTTTACCTAGTGGCACAATTACTATATTCTAAGAGTTCCTTTCCCTCAGGTTTTTCAGGCTTCAGGAAACAGTTCCCTTTAAAATACATACTCACCTTTCTGTTGTGCAATGTTTTTACAAGGGATAAAGCAGAAGTGCACTAGAGAAATTTATTTTCTAAAAGGCATTTTGAAGAAAGTTTTTCTTATCATGTACATGTGACCAAAGTCCTTGGACACTGAGGAACAACTGACTTGAAGTCATTTCCCTTACTAAAAAGAGTACACAATTCTGTAAAAATGGACTACAAAACCACAGTGCTAATAATGCCCAGGTTTTTAGACCTTTATGATAGACATAGTAATGTACATACAGTTTATGTAGCACATTAAGCTTTTACGGGCAATTCTTTGTCTCTTCATAAAAATAGTTTGTAATATAAAATATTAAAAACAAGCTATATAACTTGTACCACATGAAGTTTTTATATATATGACATTTTTAAAGGACTATTATATGGTAATATATTAAAAGATCATTTTCAAGTAAATTATGATTCAATTTCAAAGACAAGAACATGTCTATAATATGTATTCCAGCAGTATCTATTCCTAGCAATCTGAAATATGCAAAATAAAGCCTGTGTAGACTTACAGAAATTTACTTCCACATTTCTCAATTTCAAGCCTATTCGTTTTCTGTATGCAAGATTCCTGTTGCCTTAAGTGGGAATTAAGTATTGGGGCCTATTCCAAAGGAATTTGAAGGAAACTGCAGTATTTCTCACAGATTCAGCAAAAGTGAATCTAATCACATTTTCAAGAATGACTAATCATTTGGGTTCTTTCTTTCAGACCCAAGAATATGTTTTGAAAAGCTTATGCCCTCATCCAACATAATATAAAAGGGGAAGTTGCTCTGTGGTACTCTGTAAGGTCACTCTCAAGTGCTTTTGGGAATAAAGGTCAGAAAGACCTAACTTAAAAATACTTAATACCCATTAAGATCAAAGATCAATACATACACATATTAGGGATTAGATTTAAGATCTGTATGACCTTCACTAGATAAACAAAATGTTTATAAACATTATATACAGAAATTTACTCCACTCCCCTGCCAACATCATGTTTCTTAGGTGTTTCTCATTAATCTCAATTACAGTTGAGAAGTTCTGAATGATTCCTACTTTAAGTGGTGAATGCTTTTTCTGTAACTGCTATACTCCCAACAGCTTCTAATACTGGCATTCCTTAACATAGCAAAGGCTAAGTTCTGGTTCCAGTAATAGCAAGAGTACCAGAACTTGGCCTAGTATGAACCTGGTTTTGGTTACAAAAGCAGTTATGCTATACTTTTTTTCCTTCAACGTCTTTTCAGAAACATAACTTTTATTACATGTTGCTCTACAAAAATACAATGTAAGCATAGTACATTTTATCTACAATTGTTTTGTCATTTCATAATTGCATTGCTATATGTAAATATATTTAAGTTGAAAAATAACATTAAGTTTTAATGGTGGTAAAACAGTAAGTACTTTGCCAGCTCTTTCCCAGTGCAAATCATAGATGCTTGCCTTGAAAACTAATAATTCACTGGCTATTACAAGTGACATAATCCATTAAACAAATTTAGTCTATTAAAATATATATGTCCTTGAAATTAATTTCTTTCCAGTGAATTGCAGAAGGTATCTGCATACATTTTACAAAATCTCTCTCATTAATAGTCACTGGAGTGGGCTGTTCTTAGTGGGGAAGTCAGATCACTGTCTTGGAAGGTAAAAAAGGGGTACAGAAATAGGTCATAGTTTTTAAGTGGTAGGTGTTTCTGTTTCTGCTTTCCCCATTGGTGCCTCAGGAAAAAGTAGTTTTCTAAGTATGTTTGCATAGAATGGTCCATACACCTGTTTGTTAAAGTTTACAATGCTTGCATACTGAGATCCAATGAACTCCATCTCCGTCTGAATCACAGAGAGGCCTCCTGGCATAGTAGGCATACACTTCTGAAAACTTGGAAGAGCAAGCAAACTTCTCATGAAGAACTGGATTCGTTTGTCTGAAATGGAATATGAAGTATGGTCAGAACAAATGTAAACCCAGGATGAAGCCATACTTGCTTTGTAAGCACCCTGCACATCAGCACAGCAAAAAAAAAAAAAAAAAAAATCCAACAATGCAGGTAACTACTCTTTCCCAATCCCATGTTACAGTGGGAAACAATACTGAAAGCTTCTTAAAGTTGGTTCCTGCAAGATGGACACAGCATAAGCCTGCTGCAACAAGTTACATTACCTAATATGAAGTAAGACTCAAAGAAAAATAAAAACCACTAGGTTTAAACACAGAACTGACAGAAGGGAGACTGAATAGTACTCATTTTTCCAAATTCTTCTCCAAAATACTAGCACATCTAGGCTTGTTTGTACAGACACTTTTAAAATTATTTCTAGCTATGACTAACCATGCTCTGCAGCATACCAAGAACACCATCTATAGGTAAAAAACATTTCCTTACTCTTAGCTGACCCAGTGTTTTACTGCAGTAAGGAAGTGTTTAAAAATAATTTAGTCAGCTGATTAAGCTTGCTGGGGTTAAGTTTATATACAGACACATACAATAAGATAATCATATATTATCTTACTAACCAATCAAGGAACTGACAGGGTTATTCTCCTCAACAATATGAGCGATTTGACCCATTAAATTACTCTGCATTTCTTCATTAAGAGTGGGAAGACCTCTTTCAGTTAGAGACCTGTTCACTTTGCTGCAAATCTGGACACCAATAGCATTCAGAGCCTCCTTCAAATCAAAAGTTCTGGAAGAAAGAAATAGAAAAGCATTAACTTTTGCAGTTTCTGTAGCATAGGTTGTAAGGCGACCTCACTTGTCTCCTTTCCCTTTTATTTTCAACCTGCTCTCTGTAATGAGAGAGTTCAGAAAAGTTATCTTTTGCTTTTGGAGATTCATGTACATCTCCAGATACAGGACAAATCTCCACATGGAAGATAAAATAACGACCCAATTGTGATTCAAACAGGAAAAATCATTTCAAGAGTGCAGTAGTGACACCAGTTCATTTTGCTCATATACTTAGGTGTTTTCCTGGGCCACATGCATAGCATTTCATTAGAAAAAGCAGAGTGGAAAACTATTTTATGAGACACCTGTCGGATCCCATCAGACTTGCTTGTAGTACAAGTGGCAGCAGAACCTACCTATCACAAGTTTGAAGCAACTGGCAAGACAATTTAGTGAATGTATTGCCACAGGCTCTCCAATATTAGGAGTGTATGAATGAACTTTAGTACTAGGCCCCAAATTCTGTAGACTAACATCAAGATTAAGATTTCATTAAAATATAACTTTGAAAACATGTGCCTAACATACAGTAGACTTATACTGTAAAGGGAATATAGATTATTAAAATTTGTTATCTTCCTACTATTAACAAGCACTGGCTATGATATTTGAATTGTTTCCAAGGGTTTTCAGATCCATCTGGTACTCCCTGTTAAAAAAAAATTACGAAAAGTGATAAAAACAAGGCCTTACTTCTTGTTCATGCCTTCAAGAAGAGGAACAGAGATCCTTTTCAGTTGGTCAGCAAAATCAGGCACATCTACAATTGCTGCACCCACCATATTGTTTGTTATGAGACAAACACAAGCTATGATTTTTAATTGATTGAGCTTCTCTCTCAACTCCTGAAGACGAACTTCATCTGTTATTAGAGTCTAGAATTGAAACAATAATACTAATTTAGGAATATGGAGGGAGAGAGGCAGGTAAAAGGGCATATATGGGATGTAGTCATGAAGCATTAATATTTCAATCACAAATATGCAAAGTCAGAAGGGACAGCAGCTGAAGTACCCTGAATATGTAGTATTGCACAAAGTGGCACTATGTATGAGTACCAGAAGCCTGTGGCAGCAAGAAAGGTAATGCCTTCAGTGCAGAGGAAATTGAGGACATTGCACCTTATTCCTCATCACTGCTGACAAATCTGCAACCAACAATTCAGCCCGTGATGTGGAACGCTCAGGGGATCTGGAGGACATTGTCGTGATCAAGGTTACAGGCAGAATAGTCTTCTGGATTCAGCTGTCCTTTGAAAAATGCCATAATCTGTAACTGATGGACAGTGATGAACAACTGTGCCTGACAACCACCAGTTCAACCACCAGAGCAGGTTCTGCAAGTGATACGTAACCTGCTACAGGCAAAAAGCCAGTTGATCATACCAAGAATCTAAGTAATTCCCACAGCAAGGTGTAGCTGGAGTGACTTATTTTAGGTTAGAAAGAGTTCATCCTAACCACATCCCTCCACTAAGAAGCACAGGGCCATTAACATTCAGCTGTTTGGTAGTAATTTCATAGCATGACAAACTAGATCCACCAGAGGGTACCTGTGTGTAACTCCTATTCAAATCTGTTTGAAGGAAGGTAAGAATAAGGTGGTTTCCCTTCCATCCACTGACCAAGAGCACTAAAGCATCCCCATGTATTTAGCAAATTCTCTGCCAGGCCACCCTAAGTATAGCTAAGGCACCCACTGCGGATGCTAATTTTAGCGCTGACTGACAGCCAATTTCAAGTTTGCTTTATGGAAAGTTGCAGCGGTCAGTAATCAGGAGTTGGAGGGAAAAAACTGAACACTGATTCTTGAAGCAATAGTTTACATGCACTGAGAAAGGGTGAATATCTGCTTTGACGGCTTCAAGTTTTTACTGATCCTTTCCTAACACAAGAGTGATCCCACCAATTCCTGCTGCTTTTAGGAAAACAGGATGCTGTAGTCAGTTCTCTCAAAGTTACAGACAGCCAAGTGCTGTCAGTACAAGGCCCAGCCTTTGACCATGGCCAAGACTGCTCTTAGGGTGGAGCTGGTGAGCTATGATTGGATAGAGGGAAAACAACCTTTATGTCGGTCTTTTCTAGCTGTTCGCTTGCCCATCTCATATTTCAGAAACTAGACTAGCATATACTCTCCAAATTCCAAATTTGCTATTCAGAAGTTTAAGCAGTGCAAGAGAATACTTCACCTATTGTCATCAGTAGCAGGATTATTATACTACACCAATGTTTTTATATAGCTAGAGATCTGAAGACACTGAAATACACTTCTTACCTCTGGAATTGTTTTGCGATAATCCCATTGTAACAGTTTCAAGTAGCCGTTGTTTAGCACCAGTGTAGGACTAATAATTGGTTTAGAACTACTATCAGCACCAGGGGATGATGAAGATTCATCAGAAATAGATGACAATTCATCTTCTATT
Source organism: Harpia harpyja (assembly GCF_026419915.1). Classification (NCBI taxonomy): domain Eukaryota; kingdom Metazoa; phylum Chordata; class Aves; order Accipitriformes; family Accipitridae; genus Harpia; species Harpia harpyja. Next base: position 24,611,446 of record NC_068945.1, on the reverse strand, counting down.
GATTCCTTTATCCATTCTGTTGTGAGATCTAGGGCACCTAAGCATTGCAAATCAGCAGAAATTTACTGCACGCTTCCATCAAAATGAGCACTAGCTTGAGGGAAAGATTTGTGCACAAACAAGAGTATTGAACTTCTGAAGACTCAACAAACATAGTGGACAGCTGAGTCTTCACACACGTAAATTCTCTCCCTCACTTTTTTCCACTGAGCATCTTCCATTGGTCACCTTAATATTCTAGCTAGCTTGTACAAACCTAACAACAAATTGTTAGACTTCAGCCAAGATTTTGGGGTAAAAAAAGCTTCAAAGTCCAAGTTTGCAAAGCATTTTTTTCCCCTTTTTCAGGGAGGCCACTTAATAGTTGGGGCACAGGACTGAAAAGTGGAGGTGAAGGGAGATAAACTGTATTGACAGCAAATGAAATGCTTTTAAAGAGTTCTTTCTCAGGCTGCATATATAAACATTGCAGGCCAAATCAGTGGCTCAGGATTCCCATTTTAGAAGCCCCTGTTCCAGATGTTAGTAAGTTTACTTTTTCTTCTTGGAAAATATACTCTCCTGAGCACTGTTTAGCCATATAATACAAAACCTGTAAGAGTGGATCAAGTTGACTTTGCATCACCTAAGTTCTCCTCAGAGCCTGCCTTTTCTTTATTTAAAAAAAAAAAAAAAAAAAATCAATCCTGTCCCTTACCAGCTTTCAGGCACACTAACTGGTTTTACATGTTTACTTCAGACTAAAAACAGACTCACTGCGTACAAAAGAGATAAAGTCTCATCTTTCAGTATGTAGGGCTTCTGCTTCGAGATGGTAAGAGCCATTGTTTGTTTGTTTTTCAGATACCAACCAATTTAGAAAATACAGATTTGTCTGAAAGCACCCCAGATTACAGAGAAACATACTTCATAGCAAGTTAAGCAATTGCCCATTGGTAGCTTGTTTGTCAAATAATTTTTGCATTAGATCCAGACAAGAAATTGAAGTTTTTCTCCAAATTACCTGCCACTGATAGATTTTAGAGCACATCTTTAAATAGTCCACTTTCTAAAGAAAGGTTTAAATTAAATATAGCATGATACCTACTTGGTGTTTCTTCAAGGATTTCCTGAAATTTTGTTCTTTCATAGTCCACCAAATTACGCTGAAGGTATGGCCTAAGGTTTTGAATTGTGTAATTAGCCATATCCACTTTCATCAGGTCCAAAACACGGAATATTTGTCTGAAAGGAGGAGTTTAAAATTCAACAATTACAATAGTCCATTGATTTTAACCAGCACATGCGAGGCACACCTATATCAGCACTTTAATTTCAATTCTAGGAGAAGTAAACTCCTTCATTGGTATTTCAGTGTAACAGGTATATTACCTGTCTTCCAGGATACCTGAAGGAGTATTGTTTATAAGGCTTAGTGTAAGTTACAGAGAACAGGATAAATATGTAGCATCACTAAATGCTACAACCCCGTAACAGAAAGATAAGGGTTTTCAAGAACTATATCAATTGGTACATTTCAGCCTAAATGAACAGATTTTAATTTTTTAGTCACTCCAATTGCACCAAGAGAAACAATTCTTCTGACCCAGTTGCTTTGGTCCCTGTATATGATCCAAACTGCAATACAACAGCAGAACAACTACCATTTACTCTTACTATTTCAGTGCACCTGAGGAGCAGTAAACTGGTTTCTGCCCTTCTATGCAAATGTTTTATTCAAGTTCAAGTAATAAGACCTTAACTAAAGAGATTTAAAATCCAAAGTTTGGCCTCCTAGAGGAAGCATGCAATAAACAGTTCGAGAAGGAACAGTACAAATGTGCTGCTTAAATTTTGTAAGGATGAACAAGACTGAAAAAGCAGTCTCCGAAACACAGATTATTGCAAGAGTGCTTTATTTTGTTGTTCAGTGCCTTAGATATTCACAGATGGCAGTGCTTGATGTAGGCATTTTACCCATTTCATTCAAAAGATACACATAATATTCTGGTCACAGTGTGTCATAGCTCCTCCCTTTTAGTGCTTCTATATAAAAATAAGTTTTCCTATAATTTGAAAACAGCTGTTATGTAAACTGACACAATTTAAGACTTCCAAGACTTTACTTCCCTCTTCCACTACCTAGTACTCTTTCAGAAAAGAGGTTTTTCCCTCTAAAAAACACCCAAATACCAACCTCAGTAATTCTACGATATTGTCAGTTGCTTTTAACTGTTTTATATCGTTGTCTCTTACTGGAGCACATAACTTTCCCATAGTGTTGATGATATAGTTAGCTAGCCCATGAATATCAACAGCATTATGTTCTGCCTGCTGTCTTATAAGATCTGTATCTAGAACTTCACAAATTTGATTGTGAATCCTGTTTGCTCCAGGAGTCAGGAAGGAAAGAAGAATCTAAAATAGAATGTGGAAAAAAAAAAAAAAGGAAAAGCTTATCAATAAAAACCAAACCACTTAGCGAACACCCTGAAGTAAGATTTTAGTATTAACGTCAAGTGTATTTAGCTGACCAGCTATAACAAGACATGTTAAGACTGAACATTATCTAAGGTAGCAGGAAAAAAGGACTGTTAAAAGGATCACAGCACAGTTCTGCAAAAATGCTCAAAGCCAGCAAGCCAGAAAGCATGTCAACAATGAAACTCTTCCAAAAACTGGGAAGCTGCCCTGTAAAACAAACATTTACTAACTTAAATTTTTTTGAAAGACTTAGTATTGTGCCAGGACTGAAGGTCTGTACGCTCCCTTGTGCGACAATCAAAGTCTACATGGGCAGGTGCAGTCACATTTATACTCCTGTTCATGCCCTAAGCTCACAGTATGTTGCTAGAAAGATGCTAGTAGAGCTGTTCAGCTTTGAGAAGAGAGAGGTCTTGTAACTAGCCGTCATGCAATGAAAGCTGAGTGGACATGACACTGTGCATTCGTGGCCATATTCACAGTTAATATAAATATACTATAAGACACCTATTTGCAGTTCTGAATAATCACAGTTTCATCTTGAAAGAACAAACTTGAAGGTGTTGGCTTGACTGAGTTAGCAGACCCTTCAGTGAAGTAAGAGACACTCAGACCTAAGCTGACACAAAAAAATACTGGGGCCTAGGGGAGGAGGAACATTACCTCCTTAATTTCCTCAAAGAGCTTGATAGCATGTTCGTATTCTGGAGGATCTTCATTCAGTTCCGATTCCAAATGATCCCAAAACGCCTTGTGTACAATTTGTTTCACTGTGCCTGCAAAGCTGTGGAATAAGTCAATTAGATACAGAAAAGACTCCCAGCTAGCTTTCATCCTCGGTAGAAGTGTTTTAGATTAGGCCGATTGCTTGTTGGAAACACGCACCTCACCAGCTATTGTGCCCTGCAACCGTATCTTTCTTTGGCTGTGGATCATCAGCTCCCAAAATGTGGTCTAGACTGACAAGTCTTTCCTAAAACACCTGTATTTTATAAAGTGGTGCTGGCAATTCAGATGTAGGTAAAGGGATACTACCTTTCCCTTTTCCTTACTGAATTTATATTCATTGTCCTAACCTGGCATGTTGTGTACTAAGCTTTCCCAAAAACTATTCTGTCATATAACCAATTATCAGTTAAGGGACTTAAGCAATTAAAAACCTGTGGTTTTTTTAACCTAAGTTTTCTCAAAGTAAAGACCAGGGTCATTTTTAAAATAGACATGTCTGTAAGCAAGAACATTTTAGCTACCTACATTAGGGAAGTTACTTCTCACTTCCTCTGGATCTCCAGGTATTTCTGCATCTCTTCTGGGCCTAATATTAGAGTTATGTTCATGATGAGCTCTGTCTTTTTAGCACTAATGGTACCAATGCACTGCTACATACAACTGCATAGGTGGCCACCATTTCATCTTTTCCACAGGGCTTGGAACTGCACAGAACAGACTGATACTCATCTTCACTATGGGCATTCATATTACATTAGCCTTCTATCTTCCACATGACATTCAAGACAGAGCAATATACTCCAGGACAGTGTATCAGCTCAGCTGGACTGCAACCCTTGTTCCAAGCAAGACAGCTTTGACAGTGACTCCTGGAGGTGCAGGATAAAAATCTGTAGCCTTCCAGGATGTTTTGGGTTGGGGTTTTTTGTTTGGTTGGTTTAATTTGCTGCTTCATTTACTTCTCTCTTCCCAGCCCCAGTGCTGCTTTTTGCAAAATTCAGGCTCTTACCTGTTCTGTGGGAAGTCTTCATGTTTCATGCAAAAATTTGCATTTACAGCAATTTCATGAGCTAGAGTCAAGTCTGTCAGATTTCTTGCAGCTGCCATCAGTTCATCAAATGTAATAACAGTCTTGGGAGGGCTTGCTGCTGGAACAAACAAGATCAATTCAAGACAAATACCTATAGTTGATAAGTGCAATTGAAAATATTAAAATTTAGAAATTTTACTGCTTGCTAATTGGACTCTAGTACTCTAGAAGAAACAACCTAGGATTACCAGGTCTTTATATCTTCTTAAAACACCATCTCAGGGAACTCCCAGATTATCAGGGGTGGGGGGGTAATACCACACAAGCCTCATAACATTTTGAGGAGCAATTTCATATTTCTGCATCATAACTAAGGTATCTTCTTTTCCTTTGAAACAGGATCTTGCATTCCACAGATTTCCTATTGACTGTTCTGCAAGATCCACCAGACCAAAAGCATGGGCAATAACAGATACCAGATGTCCATTATAATTCTGAGCACACAATGGCTATATTGTGGTTTTACTGCCTGTAGAGAAGGTTCTGAAGTTACTGACTTGAGAACCTCCCACTTGTATTCCATAGCAGATGCACCATAAGTTACACTCCCTTTTTACAAATAAGTATTAATAACATAACAGAAACTCTACACTGGAAAGCAAGGGTAAATTCCCAAGGTTTCTAAACACCCAAATTCTGTCATTTAATTTAGTATTTGGAATTAAGCCTTTGAAGACTGGTAAGAAAGAAAGACAAAGAGCCAGCTGCCAATTGCAGCTCCACTAACAAGCTTGTTTTAATGTAAGACTTCACTTACATAGACACTAAAAAATATGCATGGTCTGAGAATGCTTACAGATGTGAACATGAAGCACATCTTAACCAAGGTTTTATTTATCATTACTCAAAATACCTTCCTTGTGCAAATGTGTGTTTTCTGTTTGATCCTAATATTTATGAAAGAGAAAATGTGAATTTGAGATTAATTTCACATAACTTGATGTAAATACTATAAATCTGTAAGTTACAGATTTAATTTTTAAGTGTATGGAGCAAACAGAAGAAACCCACCCTTTGCACAAAGCTGCATCTGGTTGAGTGGGAGACTGCTACCAACATCAAGATTAGCTCAAGATTAGGACGTCCACGGTGGCACACTTTTCTTACAGTTTCTGAAGGGAAGGAGTGCCCAGGGAGACCCCCATGGATACAGCTGCTGGTGGCATTCCACACACAAGGAGACACACTGCTTCACAACAGAGAGAAAGTCATGCCTTTCTCTTAATACTCTTAAACAGAGATTCAGAATCCCAGGTTCTACCCATGACAGCAAAAAGAAAGAAGATAAGTTAGTCTTATCTGTTTATGCACAATGCAGGTAAGGTTGAAGTAGGCTTACATGCTGGGGAACTGGGTTTGCTTGAAGAATCACTGTTAAAGCTCTGTCTTGAATATTCAGAGTCGCTAGAAGAAGCTGTGCTTTCAGAGAGGCGTGACGAATCTGAATCACTGTTCTGGTCATCATTGAGAGGCATTCTGATTCACTTCAGCTGCTAGAGTAAACAACCTCGAAAGACAAATACACTTCCTGTAAAACAAGCACTTACTATTTTCTTGCTCATTTGTTTCTCAAAAGTCAGATACCAATCATTATATTGTGAATGAAGAACAATAGTTGCCTTTCTTAAAAAGGTGTTACAGAAAGGATCTAGCTTGACATGTAAATCATAGTTATTAACAAACTACACCTGTTCTGCAAGAAAGTTTTGTACCTTCTGCTGTTTCATTCCTTAATGGTTATGTTGGAGACAGTCTGTAAATTGGTTATATTTAAAAATAAGACTACCCACAGTAACCCCTAAAGTTGCTTGTTGTCAGAATTTTGGAAGCTCTCAACATCCATAAAGGCACCTCATGATGTTACCATCCCCCACCTGACTTCACCAACAAGTGATGTTTAGCAATTAGCTTCCTTCCACAAACAGACTGCACTGAGTGTAACAACTCTTAAGCAAACACAGAAGTGCTGGGGGAGAACAGGCAAATAATTCAGAAAACTACATTTCTGACAGGGTGTAGCTGAAAGTCTGGCCTGCTGCTTTAGGTGGGTCTTTACTCGGAATCAGATCAACAATGGCATAGACCCAAAAAATACTCCTCCTAGGGGTGAGGGTGGATGGGTTTTCTGTTTTAAGTCAAATGGTAACTCGGAGCCTCTAACATTACATTCAGCATACAGGACAAATAACACTGAGAAGTGTCATGCTTCACAGTGCTTCTGTCTACATAAAGAAACTGCCTCCCAGGTAGATAATCTGCAACTGCAGAGAATTTGGACAGCTGCATAGTGCGATAGAGATGATTAATAGTTGTATGACAGGAAGTGAAAAATATGTTCATAATCATATTAAAATGAGAAACTGGAAGTCAGCCATATTTACCACCAAAGGAATTTGGCCCAAATACCAAAAGTAGCTGCCCATCTTTGATTATGGCCACGAAGCATTCTGTAGTAGACTTTACGAAAAGACATAGCCAACAATGCTTTCCATCAGCAAATTTAAGTAATAAAACCTCATTTATGATTAAATTGCATCAACTTCGGCAGGCAAGGAATACTACACTTGGCAACTGTTGAACTTTGAAAAAGCCACTTTTGGCAGCAAAAGGATGATCTTTGTGGGTACTTATGTGAATCAACATATCGTGGGGTCAAGAGATAGACAAAAGGGAATAAGAATGAAGATTTCTTTATACTAGCGCCTAGTTACAGCTTTGAGCATTTGATTTTTTGGGTACCAGCTCATCCTGAATAAGCCTTTATAACTTGGTGAGGTATTACACTGATGAGTACTCCCCTGTTAACTGAGATGATTAACATTTGTTAAGTGTATGTTTACTCCTCCTCCTCTCCCAAGAGGAAAGAGAATGTATTTGAGTCCTTATTTATGTAATGTTTTATGCTGGGTTTTGTGAAAAGAATTAATCACATCAGCAAGAGCACAGCTGACAGTTTATTACCTTACTGGAGAAGCCAGTAAGAGAGACTTTTGATCAGGACATAGAGGTCACAGGTTCAAGACTTAAAGCATTAGTTGTGATCCTTAACATCGTAACTCTTATTAGAACAGCAATTTTATAATTTCTAACAAGCAACTGAAAAGAAGCAGGTATTTAAAATAGTATTGACTAAACAAGACTGAGAGTTGCAAGACAACCTAGAAAACCAGGAGGCTGAGATATTTTTTACCTGGAAATTGTATTTGTTTAAGTTACAATTAGAAATGAGTCACTAGTTAATGTTACAGAAGAGACTAAAACTATTTCTTTGATTAAGATCAGTGTTACAGATCTCAAAGCTAGCACTGACTAGAAACTAGTTGTGATGAGTAACCTAACTGTATAATGTGCTCCAGGTTCTTGATGTGGAACCGCTCACTTAAATACAGTAACCCTACAGAGCCTGCAAAGCTTATATTATGCTCCCGCTATTGTTTCTGGATCAGCATCAGAACACCGTATTTCCAGGCTTTAATCATGTCTAAAACCCCTTTATTCATATATAACTAACCTCTGAAAGGTTAATGTTGCATGTGGTCCATTGAAAGAATTGATTAATGTTGTTAGCAGTGCACTGACCCAAAAGATCTTGTAAATCACCCGCCTAGTATGAGCGCTTCAAGATGTGTCTGCTGCTCGAGTCTAGGTGTTAAGAACATGGAAGAAATTAAATTACATTAAAACCCCCCAAATTCTCACACAATTTACACATCATCATTTCAATAACCTCCTCTTAACTGTCAGTATAATTCTAATAAATATTCAAATTTGCAAGGTGCTCCTCACAGAGGTACTAAACCAGCCATGGAGACAAGTCAGCATTGCCATTTTGTACCCCAATCTTGATTCCCAAGACCAAATCTTTAAGGTAGAATTTTAATTTCTGTATACATTAAGTCTTTACATACTAGTCCCAGGATCTTTCAGCAACAAATACCTGCATTTCAAAGAGGCCCATGACATTTTGATGTACCAAGACCATGCCTATTCCTACAATACATGCACACGTACAGATAGCAGACTTGTCAGTAGAGTGTTTCAGAAGGCTTAATTTAAATAAGAATTTTCAATAATACAACAGGAAATGATACACTGAAAAAACACTGCAATCTTTGCCACAGTATATGTATTTCCTAGTAGGATGCCTCAAAAGGAATGGTAAGGAAGAATGGGTGTATTCTGCAGATTCAGAACATTATTGCTAAATTCTAAGTTTAGAAGATAAACAAGGCAGCAAGCACATCAAAGTAAATATACGTGAATACACAAGCAGAATCTGGACATGCTATCTACAGTTTTTAAATATGCTGCCCAACAGCTAAAAGGCTTAGAGAAAAGTACATTCACTGAGCATATCAAAGGGAAGCACAAACCAAAAAAAGGCTTTTCTAATTAGTTACAACAATAAACAACCAAGTTAGTCCCTTCTTTGTAGCATAGACTGGAAGAGCTGCTTTTCCTTATGCTTTTGTAGACAGCGTAGAGCTTCTCATAAATTACTAAGGACCAAGTTCACATGTAATTGTAAGTTTAGATTAATATAATTCTGAAGTAAAAATATTTCAGAAGCCCTTTAGCCTTTCAAGATCTCTTTGTAACTCACCATCTTGAATAGACAATACCATCTCATTTTTTGAGTTGTTCATGAGGTATTACATATTAGGCTGTTGTCTTAATACACAGTTAATATCCTACCTATTCTATTAAAGGGTCAGCCTGTGGTTACAACCCGCTTTACTGTTCCTGCATTAAAAAAATCTGATGTCTACTTTTATATTAGGTTGGATACCTTCACAGTAGGCTTCATTACATTGTTTGCTTTCTTCTGATCAGTACTATTCTGCAGTTTTTTTAAGGATAAACTCTAAATGGGACACCGAGCTAAAAAGTATCTTCTAAACATACAAACCCCAAGATTCCAGTTAATTTAAGAACCACATTGCCATGGTTTCTGCTATTTAGACAGTTTGGGATTATTCTTTTTAGTAACAATGTAATGAATGCAACACTGTAGATGCCTACAGGCATCTTATTTTTCTAGGGTCACATCACCCAACCCGATCATTCACTTAGAACGGATCAAGACTGCAAGATCAGATTAGTTTTAGAGAACACAAACATGCCTTTTATTCCTGAAGGCTTCCTTTAGAAGTTATTTTATGAAGCACCTGCGGAAAAAAAAAAAGGATGGTTTGGAAGGTTTTTTTTTTCCTTCAGATACCATCTTCAAGAAAAGTTTTTCCACAGCCCTGCTTTGTTCCAGTAAGCCCCTCCATCCATGCACACCTTTTAAGTGCTCTGTCCAGTTTTACCACTATGAATATCTTAACTTCGTTTATTCTCCTAGGCTTACATTCTTACTACCTTCAAGCTGGCACCGACTGAATCTCGTTTGGACTCGAGTTTCCCTTTCACTGACTCCACCTTTGCCAGCACTCGCGGCACAGGAGCAGGAAAGAGCCTCTGTTAAGAGTTACAGAATTCCCTCATGCCTCATTTTTGACATTTAGCTGACTGCCGCGCACCCCTTGCCCCGCGTCTCCCGCGCTGCCTCTGTTCCCTGTGACTTATAGCCGACACGGCTCTCCTTTAGCTTCCTCGTTCCGCAGCTCTTCCCTCTACACGCGGACTTCTCTTGACGAAGGCTTAAAAATACGCAAGAGCGAGATGAGTACGTGTCCCCCAAGGTCTGTGCGCGGACGGGAGCTACCCTCACCTCAGGCGCTGAGGCAACGCGACCGCCCCGGGCCGTGATGAGGGGCCGCAACCCCCCTGAGGGGAGGCCGGGGACGCTTTTCCCGCCCTCCTCCCCCGGCGGCTCCCCTCAGCGGGGCGCGGGGGGAGCGGCACCGCCGCCGGCCGCTCCTCCTCTTCCTCCATCTGTTTCGCTGCCTTGTCTCCTCCCCCGGCCCCATGTTTTTAACAGTTACCAGAGGCAGGAGCTTGGCACTCGCCGACCAAAACAAACAGCGTTTCCAAGGACAGGCCCGGGGGGAGGAAGGGAGGAGGAGAAGAGAAGGGGGAACCCTCTCCCTGCCAACCCCGGAGAAGGCTGCCAGCCTCCAAGTGTCCCGACCCCGCATGCCCCGGGGAGGGAGCGGGGGTGCCCTTGCTCTGCGCTGCCGCAGCGGGGCTGCGGGTGGGCGGACCGCCGCGGCTGTGCCCGTCGGGACGGATCGTCCTGGCGGACACCGGGCGTTAAGTGACGGCGACAGCCCAGGAGACACGGGACAAGGGGTGTACTACAGACCCAGAGCAGTGGCTGCGAAACCCTCCTGCTGCAGCGGGAGCCCCACTGGGGCAGCAAACCAGAGCGGAGCGCCAGCCCGCCACTCTTCCACTCCTCCCCGGGAAGGCAGCAGCCCCCGGGCCGGCTCTGACCCGGCCTCACCCCGCAGCTCATGGCCTGTACGTGCCGTACGGTACCGCCGTCGGACGGCACAGTTGCAGCCCTGCCCCTGCTCACCCCGGTCACTCACCGCGGCCCGGCAGCAGCGGTTCACCCTCCAGCGCGACGCTCGCCGGGGCTTTAACCAGCCCCCCCTCCGGATTTATAGACCCAGCCCGGACTATTAGTGTCTTCCTTGGGCGCGTCCATCTCTTCCGGTGACGGGGGAGCCCGCATCATTTTCCTGCCTGCCAACGGCGAGGTAGCCCGAGGGTCTTGGGTCAACTTGCGCCTATCCCCGCAGAAACCGTTCTTGTCTCCTCATTCTGCCCGGGTCCCAGCTCTAAGCGGGGAGAAATACGAAATGACAAAGGAAGACGGTTCCGCGGACTCCCCCGCGCTGAATGGGCCCTGCCCGCGGGGGAAGGCCGGGGGAAGGGCTGGGTGGTGTTTACGGAAGAGTAGCGTCGATCCGGACCGACCCCGCCCCGCCCTGGGGAAGGGGCGGGGTCTCTGCCATAGCCCCGCCCCGGAGCCTCCTCAGGGGATGGGGCGACACACCGGCCCCACAGAAGCTGGCGGGGGGGAGCGGCGAGAGCGCCCGTTCTCGTTGGGGGAAGTGGCGGTACCTCAGGGCGTATTTGCCCGTCTCTGTTCACTGCGCTGCCAGGGAAACTTTAAATATGCCCCCACGAGCCTTCCTGCCCTGGTTTCCTTAGCCTCTCGACGGAGGGGTGAGGCCCTCCCTTCCCTCCGCCATCTTGGCCCCCCCACTGCCACTCCCCCGCCATCTTAGCCTCAGGGGAGCCACTCGGGACCGTGGCGGGTTTAGTCACCCGCCGTGCTCGTGGCTGTGGTGTTAGGAGGCCTGCTGAGCGCCCCTTGAGGAACGCAGTGTGAAGCAGTACAGCACTATTATTATAAATGCTTTGCTTATTGCTGTACTGCCCTCATTGCACTGGCCAGCTTCACACACCCCGTGGGCCAGCAGGACCTGTCAGGGTCATCATCTCTTCCTGTCACAGGAGCTACGTGCCACCATTGCCTCACTCACCAGGAAGCGCGGAGGGCAAAACGCTGGCAGTCATGTCTGAGGCAGGAGGTAACTAAACCAAGCCTCGCTCATCATGAAGACACAGAGCTCCCCTTCCTGCAAATCATTATGTCATCTTTAGCTTGCATGATGAACTATATGGGATAGATGTTGTAGTCACATAGACTAATGCCCACTGTAGGTCCTATTATAATATAGCGTCTGCTATAAAATCAAGGGCTCAAAGCTGGGAACGGAGTTTGGCTACACCAAGTGCCAAGTGCCCTGCTCGAGTGGGGGTGCTTGCTCCCAGCGATGCAGGGCACCTGTCAGCCCTGCCGCTCTGAGCCCAGCCTTTAAAGACATTAAATGGGATTAAGTCCAACAGTCTAATCCGATAGCTTCCATAAAGAAGACGATGTTTTAAATAACTGTTTGCACTACTTTGCCCCAGTTTGTGCATGTCACAAGGCAACGACAGTCTGAGAGAAGCTCAAAAGAGCTTTGGAGAAGACTGACTGATGGTGTACAGATGGACTGCCTTGTACAGGACTTCTCACTTCCAAGGACATTATTCATTATTATTTTTTCCACCCATATTGGCTTAAATGCCATCTGAAAGATGGGGGAAACCCGAGTTCCAGTCTTCACTGTGATGGCTGCTGACACCTTTTATTAATTAACCAGCTATATCATCTAAAACTGCACAAAGAGTACTTGCAGCAAACATCAGGGCCAGTGACTCAGGGTCCACTTTGTGTGCTGTCTGTGTGGACCAGCAGTTGTGGAAACCTCTGGTGTTCGGTGGCCTAGCTTGCACAGGGAGGGAAAGGGATGCCCCAGCCTCACCAAATAAACTAGCTTCTAAATATTTATATGAAAGAACAACTTTAAAGGGAAAAGTATCTCGGGGTCTCACCCTACATCACAGAGTAAGAGATGGAATTCCAGAAAGGGATGGCTTTAAAACAACTTTTTTTTTTTTTTCAGCTGTAGCAGTGCCCTTCTCCCATGGCATGCCAGCTGTTTTGGAGCCCATTCGTAAGTATTTAGCTCGCTCTACCTGTCTGTCTTAATCTCAAATGTGCATCTGTACATATAGCTGAGGCACCAAAGACATGCTTCAAGATTCCAGTCCAAAGGTCAAGAATAAGTTAGACACTGCAGTACTCAGCACTTAACCTCATTTTTGGTTTCAATTCCTTCCTGATCCAGAGGCACTGAAGCTATAGGCCATTATCTGGATCTTGAAGTAGATTACCTACTGTGGAGATTTTCTCCACAGAGAGACATCACTCATTTCTTGTTGTCTGTGTCTTCCGCAATGTCATCCAGGAAAATAATTGTACAGCCTTTAAATTTGTTCTGCTCAATTAAGATCAATGTCTTTGTGTCTTATATAGGACATGCAGGTATGTGCTGGTTTTGGCTAGGATCAAGTTAATTTTCTTCATAGTAGCTAGTATGGGGCTATGTTTTGGATTTGTGCTGAAAATAGTGTTGATAACACAGGGATGTTTTCGTTTCTGCTGAGCAGTGCTTACACAGAGCCAAGGGCTTTTCTGCTTCTCACCCCACCAGCGAGCAGGCTGGGGGGGCACAAGGAGTTGGGAGGGGACACAGCCGGGACAGCTGACCCCAACTGACCCAAGGGATATTCCACACCATATGACATCGTGCTCAGCAATAAAACTAGGGGGGAGGTTGGCAGGGAGAGGGGGGGGACATGGCTTGGGGACTGGCTGGGCATCGGTCAGTTGGTGGTGAGCAATTGTTTTCATTTGCATTGCTTGTCTGTCTTGGGTTTTATTTCTCTCTCTTTGTTATTTTCCTTTTCATTACAATTTATTATTATTTTATTTCAATTATTAAACTGTTTTTATCTCAACCCACAAGTTTTCTCACTTTTACCCTTCTGATTCTCTCCCCCATCCTGCTGTGGGGAGTGAGCAAGTGGCTGTGTGGTGCTTAGTTGCTGGCTGGGGTTAAACCACAACAAGGTACAAATTTGGAATTTTGACTAGTGTCTTAAGTTGGCCTTAATTCTTGGCCTTTCACTATAGTGCAGCACTGTTAACTGAAATGAAGGACTAGTTTGTGCTCAGCCTTTGCAGCAAGTTAGTTCATAACCTTTCCTTACTGTTACCAGTAAAACTGGCAAAGACAATAAAGCCTACAATTAATGCACTGCTTTATCCAGCAAACAGCAACGCAGCTACGAAGTCGGTAAGACATGCAGCTGCATTTGGCCCCGCAGGTCAGAAATATCCCAGTATGTGCCTAACTGACGGTTAGAGTGGGAGGAGAGGGAAAGGGCAAGGCATGTTACTGTTTACACCAGGGCCCATGACGACTAAGTTGAGAACATAACTTGAAGTCACAAGATATTTTGCCCTAATCCTAATAACTGAGCCAGGCAGACTGGCTTTAGCGCTAACAGATGGAAGTTAAGACTCTGGGTTGACTGAGACCATCAGGCCCAGATTTGATAATAGGCTCAAGGGTGAGACAAAAAGTCTACAAGGCAGGCAAAACAGAATATTGAAACTTCTCAGAGAAAATGGTACATCAGTCAACTCTCCAACCACACTAGTCCGCAGTGTCTAGCTACTTTACCACCTCAGCAAATTCCTAATGCACACTCCCCTCAGCACTTGTGGTCTTTCTGTACATAAGAAATAAAGAGTTTGACCCACTGCGTCAAATACAATGAGAAGCTGTTCATAGAGTGGTATTCTTGGTCAGAAATAGTTTCTATTGGTTCCTTGGTGAGAAAAAGCCTTAGCTAGTACATCACTAACATTTTCCTTGTCACTGCCAAGCTGGAGAAGGAGAAATGGTATGACAGTTACCTATGCTGCCTTACTACCTGAAACAGATTTACATCCCTTGATGCTTACATCCCCTATGCTGCGTCTTAGGGTACTGCTACAAATCCTGGCCTTTCTAGGCCCTTCCTAAATACAAATCTGAGATCCCCCTTATCATAAAGTAAGACAGCTAAGGCTGTGGCTAGGTGTTCACTGTGGAAACTCTGCTATTCTGGCCTTCCCAGGGTGCTTTGTTTACTGCTGAAGATTTCTACTCCCACAGTATTGAGGAAGACAGAGTATTCTGAGGGTTCCCCATCCATTTCAGTGCAAGCCCCACCCCGTATCAGCTCCAGCCACCTCTAGGATGTATTAAAGACAACCTCCTGACTCCGTGCAAGCTCTCCACTACTTGTTAGGGTCAGGGCAACCAAGTTCTGTCGTGGTGTCCATAACCTGCAGTCACTCCAGCATCCTCTCCAGCTAGTGACTTTTGGCCTCAAGTCTGTGCATTTGACAGAATTGTGCTGACAAAATGCCTGAGACAATCAACTATAAATTCTCCTTCTATCACCCATGCTAGTAGTTACTGACTAGAACACCATGTACAGACCAAACAGTTCAGTTTATCCTAAAACTTGGCAGAAGTATTGAATGGAACTGGATTTGCTGGGCTGAAATCAGGGCCTGTGATCCTGCCTAGGTTTAGGAGTCACTGCCTCTGAAGAATACTCAACCTAAAATTTATTTAAAAAAAAAAAGAAAAAGAATCTACTAGGAATCAAAGTAAAGACCAAGAATAGAAAATGTCTTCCAAGACAAAACTGGATCGGATTTCTTGCTGTAATCAAATAGAGAAACAGATATATTACCACGTCAAGATTTTATCTTGCAATGAGTTATGGCTTACACATTAATATAATGAACTTCCACTCATGGAATGACTTTTGGCAAGCAATGCATTTCAGTATAACATAAAAGCACAAGAAGGAAATACATCAAATTTGCACTGGCAGTTCAGCAGCCTAGGTGTAGAACTGGAAAGAGCTTGTTGCTACTAACATTTTTTTGTCTTAGAGACACTGAAGCTACATGTGTAAGATCTTTGCCCATAAGCCCCAGTAGAGCTTTAAAGCATTATTTTCATTCATTGACTCTGTGTCTTGAACAGAATTTTCTTTCATCCCACACAGATCTTTAATACAGGCAAATATTAACAGATACAAACATGAATACAGACTTTTTAAAAGTTAGCTTTAGATAGAAAGATACACATTAAAATACAGAAGAGTAGTAACATGTCTGAGGGAGAAACCAACTGCCAAGAACTTTTCATTGTGTTGTTCTTCAAAAACCAAACAACAAATCATTTTGAAACTACCACCGTTACTACTGGTTGTCTAGCAGTTGTTTGCTTTTAGCCCAGGTCTAAATCCATTATTGCTTTGCATGATCCTAGTTTTCAAAAATACTTGAAAGTCCATCCTGATACCCTAGCTACTCAGCATGTCTATCGGATAGGAGGATGGAGGTGTTAGAAACTGAGTAGCCTCATTGGTCAGGCAGTTGGACTAGATGATCATTGTAGGTCCTTTCCAACTGGAACTGTTCTGTTCTGTTCTATTCTATTCTATTCTATTTCTGTCTGAAATGGGGTAAGTGTGGGGACGAAGCAGTGGAGAAGATTTTTTAGCATGTTTTTATTTTCAGGATTCTCCAGTACAGGCTCTGTCACATTGGACTTGTTACAATGCTGTCCTAGGTCCAGAATCCTGGGTCCAAGTGCCTCATGGAAGCTGCCAGCAACATGCAGACTGCATCTGACTGCAAGCTCTCTTCTACTAACTCTGAAATAGCATCTTCCAATCTGCATCTGGCTTTGAATCTCCAGGCAACTCATGAAACAGAGTTTCTGGACAGGAGAGCAAGCCTTGCTTCCAATTTGAAAGGGAGCAGTGAGCAGGACATCAGCACAGGGGCCTCAAGAACTGAAGAAGGCCAAGCAAATACAAGTGCAATGTACTCCATCAGCTAGTATATGAAAAAGTCGGTATTGGTGTTGCCTGCAATGTGCCTGTTGAGATTAAAAGAAAATATGCCCCAGTCCTTTCTTGTCAAAATTAGGACTCGCTTCCAGAATTGTAACCCATAGTCACAAAAATCAGATGCAGTAACACACCTTGGCCTTGCACTGTGCATGTGGCAACAGCTTTACATAAAAGGTCACAAAAAATCCATCCCTGTAAGCCATCAGTTATTAAGGGTCTAGACCCAAAACATCGTAAAATTTAGTGACCTGGCAGAACAGTTTGATGTCTATCAGGTAACAGTCACTATGTTAACCTGTTCAGTTAGGGCTAAAGGACATAAAAAGAGGTACAATACTGATGAATTCAAGGTGTGTTTTTTAAACAGTTAGGTTTTTCTGTGCTATCATCTGTCCCATAGTCTGGCCCAAAGCAGTAGGCAGACAGCAGAAGGGGACTTATGTTGTATTTTTTCCAAGTTCCTACAATCAAGCAAGTATATGATAACAACTTAAGATATAACTACTCGTTTTCTGAAAAGGGTTTAAGCAGCTCTTTGTGATGCTGGAAAATTTGAGGAATTTTCAAAAGAAGTTCTAGAGTTATTCCCATATGATATCTCCCTTCCACCCAAACACAGGTATAGAGCACGTTCTCCTCCCCTTTCCACCACGTAAAAGAGTACCCACCACGTAAAAGAGTACCCACCCCCCAGCCCTGTTACCAGTGCCCTAAAATTGCAGCGTCAAGCCCACCCAGTTCCCTTGCATAAGGATCCTCTAACACACAATCAGATGCAATTTTTTTCCCCCAACTGCTAATTAATTCGATGCACAGCAGGCTGCTTCCTCCACCAGCGCCTTATCCCTCTGCTCTGCCTGGCTCTCTCCTTCCCCGCTCTCCTTTTCTTGCTGGCACATCCAAATCAGTCAGCTCACACCTCCATCTACTCTGATTCCTCACTAGCAGGAGAAAAACTGGGAGCAGGAAGAAGATCTAATGGCGGGTCTGCGCTCTGCACCCTGGCAGGCCCTAGCTGGAGCCAGCGGTGCAGGGGAAGGCCTGCTCAGCCTTTCCTGTCCTGTGCCGGGACATGCTCTGTTGGGAAGATGAACGCAGCGGGCTCATGCCGACGTGGTGAGGCAAAAGAGCATGCTCGGAATGCAAAGGCTCCGCGGGGAATTTCCGCGGAGCTCCCGGCCTCTACCGAGTGCGCTCAAAGCAAGCAGTGCGTGAAACCGATGGGAGCTTGCGGCGGGCCAGCAGCACCCCTACCAGTCAAGGCAGCTGTCGTGGGCCCGAAGGACCAGCCTAGAGGCACTAGAACGGGGGGGGGGGGGGGGGGGGGGGTGTTGCCTACGGAGAAAACAACTTTTTCTCCACGCCTTGCTCTCGGAGCTTGCTGCAGTGGTTTCAGCCGAAATCACAACCGAGCAAAAGAGAAGTTGCATGGGGCGGGAGCCCGCCGCGCTCTGCCACCAAAACCACACGCAAGACTCAAAACCGGCAGCGGGACCGGGCTGGGCTTGGGGACACCAGGGGGCCGGGGGCTACAGGGCGGGGAGGCCCGGCGCACCCCGCTCTGACACCCTCGGGCCGGGTCCCGCGGGCAGGCGTGGCCGAGAGGGTCTCCGGGAGCCCCGGTCCGCCGCCCCCGGGGCTGGGCGGGGGCTGTCCCTCCGCCCTGCCCGCCGCTCCCCCGTCCCGTTGCCTCCCTCGGTACGGGGCCGAGCCCGTGTGCGTGGCGGCTCCCCCCCGGCAGGGACCGGGGCCGTCCCCGTGTGCGTGGCGGCTCCCCGGGGCGGGGGCCGGGGCGGGGCGGGGAGCGGAGCGCGGCGCTGCCCGGGCCGGCGCCCCCGCCCTCCCTCCATCCCTCCCTCGCCCGCTCCCGCTGCTCCCGCTCCGCGCACGACGACGGCGGCGGCGTCCCGCCATGTCGGCCGCCAAGCACCGGGGCCCTAAGGGGAGCAGCCCGCCCGCCGCCGCCGCCGCCGCCAACGAACGGGGCTCGCAGCCCGGCGGCGCCGAGGAGGCGGCGGCGAAGAAGCCGCCGGCGGCGGCGCACGGCCGGGGCGGCAGGGCCGCCGCGGGGGCCGGAGGGGGCCGCTCCGGCGCTGTCCCCCGCCGCGGCTGGGCGCTGCTGCTGGGCGCCGCGGTGGTCCTGAGCGCCGCGCTGCCCGCCGGCTGGTACGTGCGGCAGCTGCGGGAGGAGGTCGGGCGGAGCGCGCGGGAGAGGGAGGCCTCCGGCCGGCAGCGGCAGGAGCTGGCCGCCACCCTGGACGCGGTGGTGCTGAAGGTAGCGCGGCGCCGGGAGCCGGCGGGGGGGGGGGGGGGAACGACGGGGCGGGCGGGATGCCCCGCGGGGACGCTCCGCGGTGGCGGAGGCGGGAGGGCGGGCCGGGGGACCGCCGGGGCCCTCGGCATTGCTCGGCGGGGAGGGGGACGGCAGCCGCCCCTGCAGGCGGGGGGACGGGGGGGGTCACCCCTTAAATAAGCAGCCGCGCAGCTCTCGGATAGCCCGGCTTGCGGGAAAGCAAACGTGTCCCATTCACACCCCCGCCCCGCGCCTCTCCCCTTCCGTGCTCCCTCCGTAAAGATGCTTTCATGGCATTTGAGGGACAAATCGAGTCTGGGCCGAGTTTTTCCCCGCGCCTGCAAACGTGGCCTCGGTAAAGCGAGGAATCCCTGGCAGGCAGCGCAGAGCGGGGCGGGACCGGGGCGGGGCGGGAGCCCGCGGCGGGCGGGTGGGCGGCCCCCGGGACAGCCCGGAGCGGCGGCCGCAGCCGGCTCTTCCCCCAGCTTGCTCTTCCAGGGCTGGGGCGTGAAGCCATTTTATGTAATGCAGTCAGCACGCTTACGTGTTGGCAGAAGCGGGGACGTGCAGTTTGGAGAGCCTGCTGGCGGTAATTTTATATCTTCGACTCTGGCAAATCATTTAAAACCGAGCGTGGCAGGTGGGCTGCTCTTCATCGATGCGTCGAGCTGGCAGGTGTGCGTGCCAAGGGAGACAGTGTGGCAGCGCGGTCGGACGTGGCAGGGTCCTGCCTCGACGTCCCCGCACATTCCAGAAAACAAAACCTGTGCCAGCTTCACCGAAGAGCAGAGGCCGTGCCAGAAACGCCGCTGTTCCCAGCCTTCCACGTTCCTGCCGCCACCTCCGGCCGAGGGAGCGAGACTCGCTGTGTCTGTGGCAGTCCAGGGCTGCGGAAGAGCTGTGAAGTTGTTGGCAAAGGGTGTGGCTCAAGCGAAGCGAAAGAAATGCTCATTTACCTCCTCATTTTTTTCACTCACGCCTTATTAGCCCCTGAGCCAGAGTTTCACAAGTGGCACTGTCCATCTGGATATGTCTTAGGGTGCCTAAAACCTTTGAAAAATGGCATCTGTGAAGGCATATCATCAACATACAATCAAGCTCCTGTCTAGGGAGTAGGTAAATTGGTTGGAAGGCAGTATGTAAAGTTATGACCGAGTCAGATCAAAGAAAAGGAAATTCTTGTCTCAGCTTGACTGCCTTCTGCACAGCGAGCCGTGCAGATTCCCTGTATTCCCTGTGAGCTTGGGCCTGCGCCGGCAGTGGGGGGACATGGTGGTAGGACGGGCGCTGGGAGAGATCCTCTGGCCGTTCCGTGGCACTCCCAGAAGTGCAGTGGCCTGCACACGTGGAGTTTGTAGGGTCAGTCTTGGTGTCTCCTCTCCCTTACAAGAAGGAGGAAGAGGAAAACTCATATGAGGGGGGAAAAGGGTTGTAAAACACAGGGCTATAGCGTCGTTTCTGAATCTAATTGAAAATCTTGCGCTTTTTACTCGCTGATGACTGGGCTGTTATTTGAACTAGGAAGGGTTGTTGTTTTTTCCTAGTTTTTAAGGCATTTTTACAGACTCTTTGTAGGAAGGAAGACATTGCAATGGCAGGGCATGCAGGACGTAAAATTACAATACATGAGTATAGAACCCAGATGTATGTGCAATATATAAGCCCTTTCAAGCGTAAGAATGGGTACAGTTTGCTGCCTCCATCTCCACATTGTTGCAGAAGATCCTAGGTGTATGTTACATATTCTAGGAGAGAGAAGTTTATAAATAGTTGGTTTCAGAGAGAACTGAAACTTTAGTTGCCTCTGTATAGCAGATGGCTGATGTTAGACATACATACAGTAGGGCAAGAATAAAAGACGGGGGAAAGAGGTCACACAGTTTCGATGTAACCCTCGAAAGCTTTGCTTGCTGTGGTTTGGTTTGGTGTTGTCTTTATAGAAGAATGTACTTGAGGGAGAGGAGACCGGGCTGTATTTCATCGCTTTACAAAAGTGCAGGGTCCTGCATTGTACTTGCCCAGTGCTGTCAGCGCAGGCTGCTGTGTGGAACTGGCTTTGCCCTTGAGTCTTTTACTGCAGAGAGCTCCTGTCAGGAGTAAGCGTTATATAAACTCATCTGCTTTACACATCGGCAGTAGGAGGAGAAAGGAAATCATGTGGAAGTTTAGTCTTTAATGTAGCACAATTTTCAGAGGCCAAGGTCTTTTGGTGTTTAAACACAAGATAGTATGAGCAGTTAGAGAAGACATAGTTGTTAGCTATAGATGCATTTTTATGTGCTATTTATGATGTTAAACCTTTCAAGGGCTATGGTTTCAAACCTTACCAGCCATGAACACCAAACAGGCAAACTCGCACATAGGTGCACACACAAACCAACTGTATAGTGAATATGAACTACTACTTCGAAGTTGTGAGTTTTACCCGTGTCATGCAAGGGGTTTGCTTTGGGCCCTGTTGGCTCTTGGTTAGGACAGATAGATTAGAAGCTGGTCTAATTTGAAGACCCCAGTCCATTTTATTATGTCAGAGCTGTCTGATCTTCAAGTGGCTGACCCAGCTGTAAGTATAGGAGAACAGCTTCAAGTTACACGAGGAGCATTGCCCGAATGCAGTGGAGGAGCAGGTATAAAATCCTTCCGCTGCAGAGGGGTGGGATCCATCTCTGTCAAACGTATGGCAGCAGAGACCTCGTGGCCCTCTGGAGAGTTCTGGCCATTTCTGATGCCTTTTCTTAGACTAACAATTGAAGATAGTTAATTGCAAATACAAATTAGGTGATTTGCTTGGAATGTGTCAAAGAAAATAAATTCTGTCATAAGAGGGCGAGGAGAACTTTCCTGTGCCCTCCTTTTAGATTTCTGAAATCCATTTATAGTGATACAGAAAAAGCTCTCTATGTGGAAAAAATCAGAATGAATGACAGCTAAGATGTAATGAAAATGAGGTTGGTAAGTCAGTGTAATGGCTGGTGCCCTGCTGCAATACGTACGGCAGTATAACCTGCTTCCCTCCCATCCCCCCACCCCACTCCTTAGCTCATTTCTAGTTTCGTATTGAGCACTAGAGAATACAAGTAGGGAATGTAAAGTCATTACAAACCTTTTTACAGAA
Source organism: Harpia harpyja (assembly GCF_026419915.1). Classification (NCBI taxonomy): domain Eukaryota; kingdom Metazoa; phylum Chordata; class Aves; order Accipitriformes; family Accipitridae; genus Harpia; species Harpia harpyja. Next base: position 24,589,477 of record NC_068945.1, on the reverse strand, counting down.
GAAGGGAAAAAAAGAACTCATCTTTATGGGTCTTCTTCAAACTGCAGGGATCTTCTGGAGCAAGGACAAGTCTCATGGCCAAACTGTACAATCCTTACACAGTGTAGACTTTCATGAAAACCAAGGAGGATTTGGCCAGGGATTTAGTCTTGCAAAAATACATATGAATAACTTAATTAGTAAATCTGTTAGGTATTTTGACAATAATTTCTAGGTTCAGAGTTTGACTGGGAACTGCTGGAGCCTCCTTCAGTTAAAAAGAAAAAAAATAGCAGCTCTGTATATTTCTGTCTAAGAACATATAAAATATACTTCCTTTTATTTGTAAAATAAAACTACCCCTCCAGCTGTGTATCTAATCAGTAAACATGGCAGCCCATGTGGCATGACTGATTAATATACCCCTCAGACATAGGGAGTAGTATGAGGCAAGGCAACACACATTACTCAGCACTTGCCATCCTGCCAAAGCCTTGAGGTATTTGCTATGTGATGGATTCCTGTTGCAGCCAGTGGGAGTTCTTACACTGCTTTACAAAGTTTAAAAAAATACAACCCACACATGCACAAGAAGATTTCTCCACATCTTGAGACCGATACTGTGCTTGGCCTCAAAATTAAGTAACGTGCTTCCCCGTTGGTGTGCCTGGATCTTACCTTCAAATGTGAGAGTAAATGAATGTGGAGGCCACTCACCCCTTGACCTTTTCCTTGTTGCTGCTACTAAAACCAACTGTAGTTTTTGTAATTAGGAAGCTTAATAGCATACCTGATCCAGTGGTAACAACTTTCTGTGAATATTAACCTGAGATAGGTGCAAGTCAGTCCCCTTGGCAGCTGCTATGGCTTTGTTCTCTGCCTGTGTACATACATGTGCCCCTGTTCACTAAGAGCATGTGGGTGTATGCATGTGTGCGAATAATGAGGTACTAAGTATTTAGAACATTAAAGCCTTTCTATGTTTCTTATCTTAAAAAATAGTTAACAAGAAAAATCTGTGTCTCCATTGGTGTCTAGGAGCAGCAAAATATCATAAGTACTATTCCCATTCCCCAGCCATTCCCAGTTCCCCTTTCACCCTAATTTTTCCTGTTACTCTTTTCTTGCCTGCTTTGAAATTTCATGTTCAGGAATTGGTCCAGATGCAAACTCTGGAGACTTGAGTTTGATTTGCGCTGCCACAGATTCCCTGGATCATCTGTGGCAGGTCAGTGAGGCCAAGGAGCCTCAGCAGGAGCTGTATGTATCTATAGAGCTGTAAGGGTCTAGATGCTGGGCTTTTTGTGCTTCCCATATCTGTATGCCATAGGGTCACCTCAGGTAGGGAGCATGAAGGATTGCAAGGTGATCATTTCATATAGTAACAAGGGCCATAAAGGTCTTAGACACAAAGGGTAAGGATGTAGGTAAGGATGAAATTGTAAATATTAACCATGTTGATTTCTGTTTTAGGTGCATTCCCTTCAAGCCACATTTGGAGAATTTGAATCTATGATGAAAATTGCTCAGCAGAAGCAGGAGGTTACCGAGAAGGCTGTTAAACAAGGGGAGAGTGAAATAAACCGGATCAGTGAAGTGCTTCAGAAGCTGCAAAATGAAATTTTGAAAGACTTGTCTGACGGCATCCACATGGTGAAGGATGCAAGGGAAAGAGACTTCACATCTCTGGAGAACACAGTGGAAGAGAGACTAACAGAGCTAACCAAGTCTATAAATGATAACATTGCTGTATTCACTGAAGTCCAGCAAAGGAGCCAAGATGAAATCAACAATATGAAAGCAAAGGTTGATTCACTAGAAGAAGCAGATGTGTATAAACATGAAATTAAGGTGCTAAAAGATGCTTTTGATGAGATGCAAGCATCCATGAAAACCAAAGAAAAGGACATAGAGACCTTGAAGAGTACAATAGACTCCATGGAGTCTGATGTGTATACTGAAGTGAAAGAGCTAGTCAACCTCAAACAACAACATGAGAAATTCAAAGAGGCTGCAGACACTGAACACCTTTCATTAAAAGCTTTACAAGAGAAAGTCCTGAGTGCTGAGGATTCTATTAGGCAGCTCCCTGGTGACATTAAAAGACTCGATGAAGATTTACTGCAAGTTAAAGCTGACCTTAACAAATGGGAAGAAAATGAACTCTTCAGAAAAGCACTAGAAACTTTTGGGAAGAACAGTGAAGGACTGGAGTCTCGACTGAGGCACATAGAAGACAGCCTGGAGTCTCTAACTTCCGTTGCTGCTCAAAACAGTGAAAAGTTGCAATCTTTCCTTTCTAAGGAGACAGAATACGAGAATAAGCTCAGTACCCTGGAACAAAGCATTACTGCTCTTCAGGGAATCTCAGATATGGACGTAACTTCAGTCACAGACATTCTGAAAAATCTTGGTGAATCACAGACCTCACTGTACAATGACGTGGAAGACTTGAGGAGAAGCATCAGTGACCTGCCATCCTCTGGTGCTCTTCAGGATGTCCAGAAGCAAATTAGTACTTTGTTGGATCAAGGAAATCTTCAGATGGGTCAAGCACATTCTCAAGGCTATCTTGAAAAATTTTCTTCTGTGGAAGGTTCTGTAGATGAACTGAGATCTTCTGTCAGCCAGGTTGATTCTGATTTGAAAATGATAAGAACTGCAGTGGATAGTTTAGTCTCCTACTCAGTGAAAATTGAAAATAATGAGAACAACTTGGAGTCTGTGAAGAGCTCAATAGATGACCTGAGGAACGATCTGGAAAGGTTGTTTGTCAAAGTTGAAAAAATACATGAAAAAGTTTAGGCAGCGGTGCTCCTTGTGCAAATAATGGATTAAGGAGAATAGCTTTTGTATGCCCAGTTTTTTACTCTTTTTAAAAGCAATTTGATACCTCCAAAGAGAATAAGAATAATAATAGAGACAGTTCTGCTTATTTCCTTTATTTCTCTTTTGTATAGTGTTTTTGGTTTGGTTTTCTTTTTTGTTAAATTTTGTTTTAAGAAAACATGAGTTTAGTTGGGGGTTGAGTTTCGAAGGGCTCATCTTCTCTATCAAGTTGTACCGCTGTAACTGTAGTGGTGTAACTAAGGCACTATAGCCTCGTTAGCATGGGCACATATTTAATGGCATGAAGGTGTTTCACACTATGACACTAGATATCCCACACAGAAGGGCTACAGCTGTTCTGGTATGAAAAGCATACTGCTGTACACACTGATAATTTTACTGGTATGTTTTGGTTTAAGAAACAAATGAACAAAACTACATCCCTATCTTAAACTGTTTAGACCGGTAAACTTAAGTGTGGACCAGGTTTGAAGCAACTCATCTGTTTCTGCAGTTTGGGACTCAGCCATGTGGTCAGTTTACCAGGTGTCAGCTGAGCTGTAGTGTATTTCTGTGAGTCCTTAATCTGTGCCAGGGAGCTAACAAAGGGTTAGCTGAACCCCCCGAAGGGAAGGTTTGAGGTAAGTGGCATTGCTTGGGGCTAAGACCTAAGAGAGGTGTTCCACCATGTGGCTGGAGAGATTTGTTCTTCGTGATCATAGGCTTCCTTCCCAGTATCTTCAGCTGCTGGTGTAAAGGACCAGTGCTCGGAAGGGACATCTGAAGGATGTGATTAGTTTCAAGAGGGTACAGTAATATTTTTATCATTTTGGGGTCTATTTACATGATGAGGCTGTGTCTTTCCTGGAAAGACCCAGTTTGTCTGTGATAAAGGATTTTCTGTAAAAATGATCATGAATTTGAATAAGGAAAGAAGACTAAGATTGCACCTCTTTTATTCCATGTATAGCAAGCATGCTCATGATAATAGTACACTCCAAAACACACAAGGGGGAAAATCACCATGAAATCAGCAGAATTGCTTCTAAGGCGTATACATTTCAAGTTTTCACACAGCTGACAGTGACCTGAACTCTTGTTACGTATTCAGGACTTGGTGCCTGACTCTTGTCACCATTGTTGTCACCGGGTGCCTGCCTGGGGCATTGGTAGCAAAGGATCCTTCTAGGAACTGGTTGAGAGTGAGAAAAAAGTGTCATAATTCTCTAGATGTTCATTTAAAAATTACTTCTTCATGGAACTTGCTTGGTTTTCTGTCTTTTTGGAAAGGATTTCTAATATCTCTCCTTTTCAAGTTTACTTTTGAACTTTATCCAAAGATTTGGTAAAGGGCTCTGCACACTGATACTTGGTAAAGGGCTCTGCACACTGATACTTTGGAAATAGGTCGTGCGCATCATGCCCACCGCAGCCTCCACTAGCCAGATCCGTGGCTACATTAGAAGAATTCCTAGAAACAGCAGCTCCCAGAAGTGGTGTGCTTGTGGGAACAGCACAGGTGAAAAGGAGTTCTCCTTGGTAAATAAGATACTGAACCATACCTGGTGGTGTTCCCACTGTAAATGGGAAAGAATTGCTGTCAAAGAAGGAGGGACCCACGGCATTAAGGTAACTTGTCACTGTTGGAACTGCACTGTTCTTTGTTGACTTCTCAAGTTCTTGAACAATGTTTAGGTTACTGTGAAATGAACTGTATGGCTTATTTGCGGTATTTTTAATACATAATAAACATTTGGAATATTCTTTGCACCTTTTTTTGGTTGCTGCTTACTTAATGTTGCGTGTCCCAGGATGCTTCCAGTGGGGTACAGGAAAGGGCTTGGGGGAAGCGCCATATGTGATGTAGCTCTATACTTGTTCTCAGCTTTCATAGGTGAACCTGGAGGCAGTCCTATCTGTTGTGGTTACAGAGGAACTCTTAAACAGGATTTGAGCCAGTTCAATGCAGTGGCATTGACCAGAGTGCACAGAGGTCTGAGATGTGAGGTTTGAAATAGGTGATTTATGCAATGAATGACCGCCATGTCAGACACCGCCAGCAATGCCTTGGTAAGACTTTCTGAATGCCTGAAGCATGTAGAACAGAAATAACATACAGAAAGGACCTACATAATCTTTCCAAAGTGGCTGCTCCTTTTGTATAGCTTTGGATGCTGGATTACAAGGCCCATATACTGATATCATCTTCATGAAGGATGCTGGGCTTTCAAAACTTCGGGAAAGGGTGATTTCATTTTGATTGCCCGCAAAGATGACCCCAAGCTTGCCATATAAGCAGCTTTGGAATGGTGAGAACCAAATCTTGTTTCCCCTGTACTGCTTTTAGTGTTCATAAAGGAGCGTGGGCATCATCATGTCCTGGCAGTTCCCGAGGCCAAATTCATAGAGATAGGTAATATCTGTTACTAGATTACCTGTACGTTCAACAAAACAGGTGAGCGCACAAGCCCTTCCATCTAAAAGAGATTTGACATAACCTGTTGACCAGGTTGACCTGAAGCTGGCGATGAGCACACGGTAGCTTTAAAGAGCAGTAGCAGCATGATGAGGGAACTTAAAGCTGCTGTAAAGCCAGCAGTGCAGCTGGGCCAAATTGGATCTCAAAGATTAAATGAAAAATTACTAGTTACACTTCTAGTAACTTAAATTCTATGGCAAACTATTGAAATGATCTATTTCACTAAATAATAATAATAATTCTCCATAAGTAATACAGATCTTGCACAGCGGCAAGGATCCCTTGGTGGGCTGGAGGTTCAGCTTTTACATTTGGCTTGCCAGTTTCATCAAACACAAACACTTCCTAATTCCGTCATAAACGCTCACAGAGCACATCCAGTCCTAGTGCTGCTCTTTACCATTGTTCTTACACTTTGCAATTAAGGAGGTCTCAAACCAGACCTAGTCTGTTGCCAATGTTCTTTTACATTATTAGTAGTAGATCAATAACGCGCTGTTACAGTAACAAATTTCAACTGAAACTGTCCACCTGATTGATGAGGTATTGATCGAGCCAGTTCACTTACATCATTTTCAGCTCTCATCTTATAAATGGAGAAGCCATTAGGCTGAGGCACTGTGGGCTTGTTCACTCTTGAAAGGGCTTGCCCAAATAGCTACGCTGGTAACTGTGATGGAGATAAATCTTGCGCTGCTGCAGGGACTTCTCCCAGTAAGGCTTCAACCGCTGCCTCAAGTGAAATAACCTGGAACAGCAAGAAGAGTTTCTGGTGGCCTAAATGCATATGTTAGAGGTTTTATTAAAACATGGATTAGTGATTTAGTCTTTTTACCATCTTATTTGACATAACTCGGCTGGTAGTGTAAAGAAAGCTGCAGAGAAGTTAAATGACTACAGGAAAAAGGCTTTCTGGGATGTACAAACAGCATGATAGCCTAAAAATGCCCAGCGCGGGCCCTCCGTTCTACTCGGCACTGCCAAGGGCAGTCTCTGCAGTTTGGGGCACTTCAGGAAAGGCGTGGCTGAGCCGGAGAGACTCTTGAAGAGGAAAATGGTGATGGTCAGAGGTGAAACGTTCTAGGAAGAAGAGATTGAACAATAGGGCCTGTTCAGACTTAAAAGAATTGGAGGGAGGATGGAAGGGAAAAGAGGAATGAAAGAAATAACAAGCAGCCTTCAACTACCTCGGAGGCTGCTGGGTGAAGAGGACGAACCCATTCGCTCGTTACAGGTGAGCGGCGAGGATGGCGTGATGGCGGCGGCGGGGCTGAGCGGGTCCCACAGACAGAAGGGCCCGCCGCTCCGGCCGCCGCGCAGGGCGGGAATTCCTCTGAGGAGAAGGGCAGGGGCGCGAGGCGCGCTGCGCCCGCCGGTAGCGGCGCAGGGTGGCGGCGGCGGCAGCGGGCGCCCCCCGGTGGCGGCGGCGGGGAAGGGCTGGGCGCCCGCTCGTCCGTCGGTCCGTCGGTCCGTCTGCCCGACCCACTGGAATTCCTTCCCGGGGCACGGGCCGGGAAGGTGCCCGGCTCGGCGCCGCCTGCTCGCAAAGGTCGGGCGCCAGCTTCCCCCCCCCCTCCGCCCCATCTCACTTCGGCTCTCGCTCATGTGCCCCATTTAGGACTCTTCACCTGTGGTATCATTCCCCCCCCCCCCCCCCCCCGAAAAAACCCTTCATCCAGCGCTGGGCTGATTCGAGAAGCAGCTGCTACTTATTCTGCCATTTTGCTAATAACTGGTCCCTGGCCCATTTGTTGTGTCATCATCTGCTTAGTTTTCATAGACGTTTAGGGAGGGGGAAGCTGCGGCTGTTTTGGTTTTATTATCAGCTGTATCCAATATTTAGCACCGTGAGATGCTCATCCCTGTTGGTCCTCTGAGGGCTCGTACATTGCTGCTACCCTGCCCCTCCTGCGTGCGTTTTAGTCATCGCCATCCTCCGCCAACCACGAGCAGATACTCACCGGTGTCAGAGATGCAGAGTCAGAATATTTACACGCGGAACTTTATCGACACTTGCTTGTAAACCCTGGCACGAGATGGTCAAACAGCATACAAAGCAATTCCTTTTCCCAAGAAGCCATTTGGTCTAACACTGACCAAGGATGCTCAAAGACCAATTCTGCCTTGGACACCAAACCAAAAAGTGTATTTTCTGCTTGCTCACATAACAAAACCTCTCAGAATCTCTAGGACACCATATGTTGCAAGCTCCCAGTATAAAGTATCTTCTCAGCAGTCAATGCTTGCTCATGCACTGAGAAAGGGAACTCAGAAATCTATGAGAGCAGAGCTTGATGATTCCTGCATTTATAATGCAAATACTAAACCCCACAGCTATTCAGAGTTAATGCAGCATCACAGTTGTAGCCTGCTAGACCTCAGACAAAGAGATCCCAGAACTCTGTTTTTTTTAATATCGGAGCTTACAGAGCAGGTGTTCCTTTGGCTGCTACAGATATACAAATAATACATCTCAAAATCTTTTCCAAGACAATGCTATCTAGATGCTCAGCTTAGCATTGGGGCACAATTCTTGTCTCAGGCAATTCCAATTTCACTGTGAGAGGAATAAAAGCCAAAGAAGCACTTTCTCATTTTACTACATGTCCTGTTTAGAGAAAAATAATTTCGATGAAATACTTATTACGCAGTTAACTCCTGTGCCCCACCCTGGTGTCCATCCACATTTCTAGAGGGGGGAAGCTAGTTCAAATAAGGCCGGCTTTGTTTCACTCAGAAAGATTTTCCTTTGGCATTCCTTTCTAGATGTAAATACGTCAAATTCCTGCAGATAATCCTTTCCTGTCAATACTGCTTTAGGTTGGGATGGACTCCTAGAGTTATGAGTGAGGATGGAAAACAACAAGTGGAGAAAGAATCAGGGTTACCTTGAAACTTTCAATTTTTTTTAGTGCTCTGACTTGCGAACAAAGTTCTGATAATGTTTTCTTTTCCCCTCCTTTGTTCCTTTTTACCAAATTTCCCATCAATATCTGCATGTCAGGGGGATGCAGAATATGATGCTTAAATATTATTTGCTTTACAGTAATAATTTGAAGACACAAACAAAAACAGGGCTTGAGATGACAGCCACTGCAGAGCCACTTCTTTAGAGAGAGCACTGCAAGAGACAGGATCTAAACAAATGAGTTGACATTGTTGTTAGTGGCAGGTAAACCCAAAACATTGCAGTTCCCAGAGTGTGTTTGGGTGGTTCACACTTCGGTGTCACTCAGGCTAAAAAACCTTTCTGCCAGGTACTTCCCTGCCCTGGAAACTCAAAGTGCTCTGCACAAGGGAGCAGGATCCAACCTGCAAGGTGGTCTGCCTGGGAGCCAGAGACCCGGGGAGGGCAGCAGGCTACCTCCGAGCCGTGTAGCCTGGGAAGCCTCGCTTGGACGACCACTGAGGAGTGTTCAAATTGTAAATTGAAAACAGTCAGGTCTTAAAAGAAAATTTCTAACCAGATGGGAAACTTAGAAATTATGGAGCGACAAGGGTCCTGATCCCCTTTTCCTTCCCTGGTACAAAAATCAAGGGCCAAAGCACTTTGCCCAAAGCCACACAGAAAATGTGTAATATACCCAGCAATGATTTCCAGTACCTAAAGCTCCAGAAAAGCCTCTCCTTTCTTTTGAGTGCATCAGAGCTGTTTACCAGAATACCTAATAGCTAACAGATCTTCCCATACTGAGCAAGCCTTTCCTTTTTGAAGTCCCCTTCTCAGGGTCTGGACACAGCAGCATAAGGACATTATCAAAGGAGGTAGTACTGGCTTGTACAGTTTATGGTTTAAACAAATATGGTTTATGGTGTTGGGGAAGCAGGCTGGGCCTCAGGGCATATTTACTAGCTATTTCTGTTCAAAAGATTGCAAACATTAATAGTATAGACAGCCGAACGCTCATCATTAAGCTCCAGAGTAAACACCTAACTGAGGGACAGCCTTCTTGATGCTGTTGTTTCCAGCTGCCTGGAGTTTCAGGCAGAGCAGCCTCGCTCGTACATGTTCAGCTGATGCCTTCAGAGATCCCATCACAACCCTCAGAGCTAGAAACAAAAGGGATGTTGACTGATCTGAATGTAGCATGCTGAGTGAATGAAGCTGTTGTTATTCCTACGTCATGCGTATAACGCCATCGCCCACAGGTTCAGACCCTATCCTAACAGGCGCTGGATGAGAAGACTTATTTAGGCACCTGTCCAGTGGAACGCTCTGGGCACTAAACTGCTCTCCCAATGGCTTATTTTGTAGGATTAAATGCAGACTTCAAGCACCCCATTCTGATAATTTTTTCCTCATCCCCATACCAGATTTCTAACATCATACATTCAGGTCTGAAGATGGTATTGTTCTTTGCCCTTTCATTAAATATTACACATTCTTAGGATGGTTTCTAAGAGAGGAAAAAGACCCTCAGTTCTGTCTAATGTGTTTAACATTTAAAAATAAGATATGCAAGAAAAAGAGCAGCTTTTCCATTCAGGAAGGAGATATTTGTATTGCTAAAAATAGCCCTACTAAGCTTTCCTGAACTTAAGATTGATGGTAGGATAATTAACATTTGCTGGAGTCTGAATCCTTACAGATAATTAACTGAGGTGATAATAACCTCTTAGACCCATGAAAAAAACCTCTGTACTTGAATGGGTTCAGTGATCAAACTGTATTACAGCATCCCAGAAGAATGTCACAGCCTTCCAGTGACTGCAGGTTGGTGGCACGACTGGAAAAAGCCCTGTACCTCCTCCCTAAGTCATCGGGGTTTTAAAGCCGCAGCAGCTGTAGAGGCAGCAGGATGACTCCTCATGGCCTTTGGCTTCAGAGGAACCTCCTTTGACTAAGTCAGGCCAGGACATTGTAGAGCCTTCAGAGTGTATTATCACACAGGCACTTTTGGGTTAACCTGTAGCAACACGGGGATTTATCTGTGGAGCTGTAGGAAGTGAGGGTGCAGGCTACATTTGTCCTTTGTGTCACTGTTCCCTCCCTCCACCCTATAGTCACGTAAGAGACTACCTGCCCAAAGGAGCTGATCAACCAAAGACAGCAGAGGGACAAAGACGAGGTGTGCTAAAGCAATGTGGCACACAGCAGGGAGATAACCAGTCCAGGTGGCTGGTGGCAACCACTGCGCCTGTTATATTTTTATAATGTTAACTTTTAGGTGTTGCTGCACCTTCCCCTCCCTTGTCTTCTGTGGGATCACATCTTTCATGCGATATGATCTGAGGCCCATGGACATGGATAGATCCTTCTCTGTCGACTTCCACAGTAATTGGATGAGTTGTGTGTGGGATGGCGATAGGGGAAGTTGAAGAATTCAGTTACAAGGCAAAATTTGCAAGGACCAAATAGAATAGATACCTACTGCTTTCTAGACCCCAGCTCCATTACATATTTTCCAGGGTTTGGGGAGCTTTATTAGTTTATAACTTTTTCCAGGGCAAAGAATCTTCCATTTCTTCTGTCCATTCCTTCAGTATGGACAGGGAACACTTACAACACAGTTAGCAATAGGTAGTGGTGTTATTTATAAAATACAAGCCTCAAAACCAGTTTTTGGTTCAGGTCACATAAGAAGATCAAGTACTTTAAGCACTGCAACTAAGTGCTCCAGAAGCACTGGCAGCTACATAACTCAAGGCAGAAATCATGTGTTTGAATATTCTAAAATTAGTGTATTTTCACCGAAGTCCACAGGAATCATCAAGGGTTGGGTGAGGGGTTGCATTTAGATTTCACTCATTTGTTCATCTGGTTTGGGGGATCACTGCTCACATGCAAACTTGCTATTGTAGTAGAAGCTCTGCTAATAGTTTTGGCAGACAAGTATGTGTCTCCTATTAATGTCTTAGGGTCCTGCCCCTTGCAGCATGCATGCTGACTCTGTACTTAACACAGCTCAGTAATGAAGCTCTTGTGCATGTGGAGGTCTGTCCCCAAACCTCAAACAGTTGGAGTAAAGGCTTAATCTATCCAAGAGTCCTACTACACTGTCCTTTATTCTGATCCTGATTTGCCTTTGCTTGCCTTCACAAAGCTCTTCAGTTTCCTTAGGTTTGCTATTTTTTAATCATTAGAACTGGCAGAATTTACTGCTTTACCTATAAAATTAATTCACTAACAGAGCTGCTGTTTCAAATGGTTGCACAGAGTTAAATCCCTGTTTGTGAAAGTATTCGAACTATGAAAAGAAGCACATCTATTAAAAAGAGGTTTTGGAGTGCTGTTTATTGTTCCTTTCAATTTCGCTCATGTCACCGTAACAAAAAATTATCCTCCTCCTGAAGAGCAATGAAATAAATCTAAGTGCTTAAAATCTTCACTGCATGATCCAAGTTCAGGACTAGGTGTGCTTTCTTGCGTTGGCAAAAGAGAAGCAAATTGAGAAAAGATGCACTGTAGCAAGTAAAGTTCAGCATTTGCATTTTTGTCTGAACTATATAGAAGCAGCCAGGTGGTTAATACAGCTGTGATTTCAACGTTTCCTGGACAAAATTTGGAGATAAATTTGTCTCAGGATGATGGCTGAGGCTAGCAATCTGCACTTGATTCCTGCAAAAAGGAATCAAGAACGCAACAAGCAAATGTACATTGCCACATTCTGCAGTGAATCCAGCCGACCTCACTACTGTTGCCTGCAAAAGGGAAGGAAGTTTCAGAGGGTGCAGCTATACTGTATCTTGAGTGTGAGCCCAAACTTCCTTCATGCCTAAACTGTTTGGACAAGAGCCTGTGCTTGGGAGTGGGGTTTAGTATGTATTTGAGCAGAGGAGCTTCCTTCCTTCCCTCCCTTCCAGTCTGCATGCAGAAAGCAGAAGCAGTGATTTACTATGGGTTTATAAAGGCAAAGGGGGATTGGGGGCTCAGGCTAGCAGCTATCTCTCCCACCAGCACAGTTGAAACTCCCAGCCAAAGTGCTTACTCCCAACTCGAAGCACTTAGGTCCCTCTGAAGTTTGTACCGAGTAAAGATAAACGCGTCCTGAAGTGCTTTTTTAATACCACAGGGATGGGCTTGACTCAGGAACCTGGTTTAAGAGAGGAGTTCTCCACTGCAAATGAAAAAATCTAGTCACTACATGATTTATTAGTCCCTCTTCAATGATACTTTTGTTTTAAGAGGGCTTCAGTTACCCTCTGCTGACTGGAATTTTTCATTTATGTGGGAGAAGTATTGCTCCTTGACTTGAAAAATGACTTCCAGTGAGCAATAAATGCTGCGGGCCTCATCCTGTGGCTTTGGGCATGACAGCTCACCACCGGTCACTTTGCCACAGGATCGTTGCCATTCTTTCCCCATTTTCTTTTTCTTGCCTTATGCTTTACACATGTTTGTAATTAGCTTTTTTTTTTTTTTTAAGTTGCCTTATTACATCTCCCTCTGTTCCAAGCTGTCAGCTATGGGTTTCCTTGTATGCCTTGTCCCAGGCATTCCTCATCAATGCACTCGCTGAAATGCTTTTACTGCTGGAGAAATCCTTTTCCAACATTGCTTCCAGTACCATAAGGTAGAGCGGGTCCTTGCTGTTAAGGAAAATTCCCTCTGGGGAAAGATCTTAAGTGCAGTGAAAGACTCAAGACCACCAATTAACCTGCTTTCAAAAATAACGGCAACATTTAAGGTGTGGCTGAAATTCTTCTTGTACATTTTGGTCTTAGACATTATATGCACATTTCTGACAATGAAACCTCTGTCTGGCTGTATTTTTGAGTCTCCTTCACAGTTATCAAGAAAAAAGGTTGGGTGTTTTGGCAGATCTCTAACGCAGGTTCTGCCAGTAAGTTTATTCAAAATAACTGTTTTCTTTAATATGAGTCCTGATCTTGCAGAGAATCTTACCGCTTCCTGTGCTTCCACCACAATATTGCTCTGCCTTATATTAATCCTTGGTAGGGAGCTGTGGGGTCTGTCTGTTCTTTCCCTGCCTTCTCCCCCTCCTTTCTTTAGGCGTATTTGTTACAAATACTGTATTGCAAGGCAGTTCGACTCAATTTTCTCTTTTCAAAGTCAAAATTAAACTATTTTAAAGTAGGTTTTTTACTTATCAAAGAAACTCTTGCATACTTACAAACAAGAAGAAAACAGCACATTGTCATGATGGTTGAACGATGTTAAATGTTCTAAACGTGAGTAAGCAGCTGTGTGGGAGACCTTCCCAGAGCACCCGGGTTCAGCAGGGTGCAGAGCTTCGTCGCTGCCTGGTCACCCTCGTGCACGGCTCCGGCAGCAGAAGGCAAAGGAAGACTGCAGTGCCCTTAGGATGAGAGGTAATGCTGAAGCCCCTAATTCTGCAGCTTGGTTTTCTGAGACATGAGAGCCCTTTCTCATCACTCTGGCAGTGTAAATGTACTTCAAAGTTAAAACAATTCCATAATCAGTCAGGAACTTGCATTACTTAAGACGTGGTGTAGAACAGGTCTGGTAGTGCCCATCTTTGGGCTAAACAGGTTGATTAACTGCCCCTTGCTGTCCCAAATCCCATAATAGTCTCAGACTGGGGCAGAATTTCCCATTTGCTGCCCTAGCAATGCATAGGGAGGCTAGGTTCTGTTGGCCAGGCTTTCCGTGGTGATTGAAGAGATCACATGAGTAATTCACGCAGCATTTGCTAAAGTGCATGTGGATCTCTGAAGAAGAACACTGATCACTCTTCATAAATATAGTATAATTATAAACATGTACAAGTCTTCCCAAATACAGGGATATATTGCAGTTAGCTTTCTAGCCAATTTGCCTGTACAGATTTGGACAGATATTCAACACTCTGATAATATCTTCTGACAGTGCCTCAAATTCTCCTTATATCCTTATATAGCATAATGGGAGTTGTGCTTGGGGATCCTTCCACAGCCTCCAGCTCAGCTACTGCAATAGCAATGAGCAGGACTCAGTCCTGTGGGAGTAACAGTGCATCTTGCTTCATGCAAGATTTAGACTTCAGCTTTGTGCTGAGACTTCTTCAAAGGTGGCCAGGAAGAGCAAGGTTGCCAAACCTCACTGCAACCCTAATGGGATTCAGACATCCAGTTCCCCATGGCAGCTGTGAAATCCCACTCTCAGCTCCGTATCTTGCTATTTGCGTAATGTTCACACCCCCATGCTGTAGCTTGGCTAGGATCAGTTTAGTTGATGGGCCCAAAGAAAACACACGAAACACATCAGAGTAAAGAAGGAAATCAAGAGAAAATCAGATAATGACACTCATCCTCAGCATCGCTTTGAAAGAAATGAGTTAGATGTAGAGAACAGAAGGAGCAGTCACCAACTAAATAGGTCAGGTTACCAGCATGAGGCTATTTAGACAGTGATAGTAGGAATGGTGATCAGATATGCAAAGCTTTTGAGATGCAAATTTAAATTCCCCTGGTCAATGGCATGGCTCCAGATGTTCTCTAGTGTAGCAGGTCAGAATTTTTTCCACTGTAATCCTGCTTTCTCCTCCAGGTTCCACTGACCATAAGCTTTTCATTAGTGCCCTTAACATAAGGCACAAAAGTCTTCAAACTAACACCTGTTGCATCTATTTTTATAAACCAAGGGACTGATTGGTTCCACAGGGGATTCAAGAATAAACCATATTTAGTAGCCACAAAGGTTTTCTATTAACTTTATGTTTCTTTTCCTTTCAAAACTCAAGACTATATGGCCTATATGTGCCGCCTGCTGCTGTTCCTTTTTGACATAAACCTCTCTTTGTTTTGCTCCTTTAAACTCGGTGCCAGATTCTGCTCGTGCTTGTGCCCCTGTAGATCCAAAATAACTCCTTGGACGCTAATGATGCAATTCCAGGCTCTCTCTGGGGTAACTGAGAATAGGAGCTGGCCCTTGTCGGTTCAAATTTACCCTTGATGCAAATTCATTGAGGGTGAAGGAGCTGCCATGAGGGTATTTTGGCCTCACCGCTCCATGACACAAAGTGTTTCCTGCAGACTGCAAACAGTTTGAGTGTTGTCCAGCCGAATGTGGTGAGTGCAGCAGGTCACATACCTCTCATAAAGCTCTGGAGCTAAACTGGGTCAGTGGAGGCACGACAGTCCACATCAGCTACAGAGTGGCCCGTGTTATTTATGTGAAGGAAGAAAAATATGTGCAGATGCATCCATCCAAACCTGTAACTGGAAGTGACAGAGGCGAGGGGAGTTCCCCGCTCCACTCTCTCATCAGAGATCCTCGATAATAACCCCTGACGGAGGAAGCCTCTTCCTGGGCAGCTGCAGATTTAATTTTGGTCTTTGTCCAGCCCAAGCAGCTCAGATCTCTAAAGAAGTGGATTTTCTATACAATAGGGATGGGATGCACCGAAGCGTGAGGAGGAGGCGGGACACCAGGTGTCTGTGAATGAGCTAACGAGGAGCCCGAAATGCCTCCATATCCCTCCCCTGCCCCCTTGTTCTGCCCTTGGACTAACATGGAGCAGCACAATGGATCAGTATTAGCCCCGGCACAGCTGCGAGAGGTCAGGCCCTGCACTTTTGTACAGGAGTCTTTAATTTAGGCTCCCTGGGGACTCATTTTTCAACCGACGAGAGGACTAATGCTTGAGCTATCGGGGGAAATGACATCAGTCGGTGAGAGGACAGGCATTTAAGAAAGGCAGCTTGCACTTTAACCTCTCCTACCACACCCTTGGTGTGATGCTTAGGTAGCCTTTTCTGCCTTGGTCTCTTTTTAGTAGCCTGTATAAAGTCAATAGCCCAAGTCTGTTCACCTATTCTGCCACTGATTTTCGGGAACTCAAAACTTAAGGAAATAGGTAATTTCTTTTCGTGGCACTCAGTGTAAGGTTAAGTCCAGAGACACCAAGTCTGACAGTAAAAGAGGCAGAGATAGATGTGTGCTTTTTGCTAACTGCATCATAGGCAGAGTTAAGATTATCTTCATTCTGATCTACTTTCCCGACCGCTAAATATTAAGCCCTTTTGATCGGCTCTGATGCTCTACAATGCTGCCTGCTACTTGCACAGTATTATTTTCTACCTAGTTTTATTGACATGGCCTGTGTTATTAACTGCAAGCTATTTCTCCAGGGAAAATTAGGTTGTCCAGCCAACCTGCAAGGAAAAGAGGGGATGCCTTACGCACATGTAGCAGGACCCCTCTGTCTCTAGTCTTTGGACAACTAACAAGTAGCATTAATGAACTTCTGGAGGGTGCAGCCCTTCCTGGCTGGAATGGTGGTGGTTGTGATGGTGGCAGGAGGGAAATGCTGGTGAAGGCAACAGGGCAATCCTCAGCACCAGGAATGGGATATGCACTAGGGAAAAACATCCACTCTAAGGAGCGAGTACTGGATGTGGGCAATAGTGGCCTGGCTGCCTTCTCACTGAGACTAAAGAAATCTGAAGTAAATGTAGAAAAATCAGAGAAAATGCACCTGCAGGAAAAAATTAAAGTAGGAAAGGAAATAGGCTATGAAAGTTGTTATCTAGGATCTGTGCTGAAAAGCAAAAATAAAAATTTCCATGACTTACACTGGTATAAATTAGTATTATTCCTACCAAAGTAAGTGGAGTTACACTGGCATACACACAAAGGAAAATGAGGTCTCATAAAGAACAACGGTCTCTGGATTAAACCCATTACTGGTGTAAGCAAATACATTCCACAGACCTCAAAGAAGCCATGCCTGCTTGTACCCATGGTGAATTTGGTTCATTTTCCCTGGAGGCCTTTTTCCATTTTAAATATAGCATGCACGCAGATGGCCAGAGCGACAATGGGGTGCTCAGCTTTCTATTTAAACAGGCAGCTTGACTGCAGCTTGAACGTAGTGATGTGCTCCACTGTGATTATATTTTTAGAGCTATCAGTGAACAATATGTCAACTCCTTGTCAGCTTGGGCTTTCAGATCCTCAAGCATCAACATAAGCACAAAGGGATGTTTAATATTGATGGCTAATATTGACAGGATTCCTAGTATAGCTATTTAAGCAATACGAGCTTGCATGTGTACATACATACAGGTATGTAGATATAATTTTATATATATGCTGTTATACCACAGACACACACACGCGCGCGCACACATGGGCAGAGTTATTATTGATTATAATTATTCCTTGGAAATCAGACACTGCCATGTGTTTTGACTCAATTTATCTACTTTCCCTCAGGGTCAATCCAGCCTTCTCTTCAGGAGTGCTGAATAGTCACTGCTCCCATTGAATGCTGTGGCAGCCATGCATAATCACCCCCCCTGAAAATCACATTTAGCTCTCACAAGCTTGCTTATGATGGGTCCCGGTCTGCAGGTGCTTCTCTTATTTTCAAATAAAAATATTCCCATTATACGTCTGCAGTATCTTCCTGGAGGATGAGTCCGACAACCATACCACTGGCAGCTGCTGTTCTTGAAATGGGACTCTGCAAAGCTTCACTTCAGACTTCACTTCAGGCCCCTTGAGCTTTGCCTGTTGTGCTAAGAAATGTATTTTTGAAAGTACATCTCTGTCATTAGGAATGCTGGGTCTTCTGCAAACAGTCAACAGTCTTCTTTTCCAAACAGCAGCACCTCAGGCATCTCTGGCTGTGTTGTAAGTTTGCAGGCAGGCAAACAGAATGGCCACCGAGCACCTGCTTTATTAATTACAGGAGTGTTAGCCGGTACAGAAGAAGGTGGCCTTTTATTCCTCCTGGGGCTCTTTTCACCTGAGCAGCCCCCGTGAAGGGCAGAGACACCTTTGCTCCCCCTTGTTCCTGGCAGAAGAAAGGAGCTGATGTTGCTGTGGCACTGCAAAAGGTCAGTCATGAACACAAGCTTCAGTGGCCTCCTTTTTGGCCAGGAAGCAAGTAGGGGTCATTGGCAGAGACCTAATGATACCTACAATTGATGAATGCAGCAATTAAAGGGGGACGTGGTAGCTGAGAGGCATATTACACAGTGTGCCTTTCTAAGGGCTAATTACCACAGATGCAAGGGCATTGCTCTTGCATTGAAACCTGCTTAAATCAGTTTTACACAGATGTAGCCTGACAGTCTGGTCCCAGAAGCGGTACTTTTAGTCTTTCCATGCGTCAGATTTGTGGTTTCAAATAAGCCGTGACCAGGACAATACCAGTGGCTTGGGCTCTTACGCGAGATGCTTGTGTGCTCCTGAGGACCATGTTGGGAGCTGGGTTTTACAAGGGACATCCCAGGCAATCCCTTTGCCTGCAAGTCTCTTTGTGGTGGGGGTGAGCTTGAGCAACCAAGCTGTTACAGGCCCCTTTCCATCATAAGAAGACTCAAAGCAAAGGAATCCTCCTTGAGTAGCAAGCCTGAAGGTAGGACAGCAACAGCTTATAACATGTCACATGAAAAAGTTTCACTGATCACTTATCACCGGCACAGGGCAGTTTTACACCAGGAGCCTTTTATGGAACCAGGAACCAGTCCCTGTCTTAATTTCTGATCACATCCCCTTTCATAGCTGTTGAAATCTGATTTATTAATTCATACAGATTTTTTCTTCAGGAGAAGAAAAGTAAATTCTGCTCAAAAACCATTCAAAGACCTCACTGACCACTGATTCCTGATACTACTTCCCAGTGAAAAATTTGTCAATCAAAAAGATCTGCCTATCACTCCGTGTCTGTAGCACTCCCAATGCAGCCAGGTCCTGGTTCACAGTTCAAGACATCTGCTCACGGACAACAACAACAGATAAGCAGGAAGCTTTTGTCAGTCTTCTGACAGCTTTGAGTGCAACATGTCTAATACTGTCTTCACCCATACTCTGGCCAGCTTCAGCGACGTTCATCCCAATTTACATTCAGGTTCGCATGCCCAAAATCATATTTACCGCTTAAAATACTGTAAAGTAGTTGAAAAATGTTGCTGAGCAGCACTGCTGCATGCTTGTTTTGCAGACAGATTTTTTTTCTACAGATGCTCAACCACTTGGTGGTGCTACAGAAAGGGTCTGATTTGCTTTCTAGAGCAAAGCAGGTTTCTTGTCTTTCATGAACAGTATCCAGAGATCACATTAGCTAAAGCTGTGTGTGGCAATAAGCACCTTTCTTCCTCTCTCTTTTCTCATATGAGTATTGCCATTGCAATGGTCAGGTTGAAATCTTAGAAATCTAGCTATCGTATTTCCTCACTGAATGTATGTGTAAAGTTACAACCTCGGCTAACTCATTTCCGTCTGTTGGGTATTTGATCTACGCATTTCCAATGCAGCTGAAAATTGCAGAAGAGGGGGCATCCTGGAAGAATTCATCCATTTAAAAATGAATGTGCCCCATGTCACCTTATGCTTGCTTTCCCCAATGATCCAGTGCTAATTTTTGGTTTTCTCTGGCATTACCACTCGCAGACAACCTTCAGATTGCGCATTCAAGAATTGACACTGCAGTGACACAGAGCAGAGGATGTGGGTCACTCGGTGCAAAGCCAGCGAGGTCTGGGCACCAACACCCCTTCAGCTCCTTGGAAAACCCCGGGCACACTCTGTGTGTGCCAGCTGGCACACAGGGATGAAAGGTGAAACCCCTCCTTTTTATCAAGCTGGGGCAGAGAGGTGATGAAAGCCCCGATGAAGCAAAGTTGTTGAGCTTCGTGTCTAGGTCCTAAGGGGCAAATGCCCACAACAAGCCTGCCGCATCTGCCCCAGCAAGTGAGAGTGGGTTGGGGACCGAGGGATGGGACAGAAGACTTCAGACAGTATCATGGTGAGGGGGGATGAATGCGGAGGGAGAAGATCAGTAATTTCCAGCTGTTTTGCAGCAGCATCTGGTTGATTCTAGACAGCCTAACTGGTGTCGTCTTCGTAGGTTTCAGTGTTAGCAAAGGCTTCTGTGCATGGAGCCCTCGCAGAGATTAGCTCAAGATGAGGTAAAGTGAGAAGGATTTGGCCTTGCTAAAGCAATGAGAAGTATGCAGAGGTCATGTTGCTCCTCTGATTAAATTCGAATACTTTTTTCATCTTGGTAACAGACCTTCAAACATGTTTTTTAGAAATGAATGTCCTGTTCCATTAAAAATAAATCTGTTTCTTTCTCATAACACAATTAGTGTCAGCAAAGCATTCTGCAGATCCGAGAAGATTTATTTTTGTATAATTCTTGGGAGGCAGGAAAGAGTATTCTAGTTCCGCAGGAGAGATAAAGGGACACAAATTTAAAAGTGTTTTTAGACCCTGGGCCAGTTTTTCTGATTCACCATAGCTCACGGAGGGGAGGGAGGCATGTCTTCAAGGCTCTGTGGACTTGCTGGGAAAGGTAGCTCATTCCTACAGTTAGCATTACCCAAAGCGTTGTGCACTTTGCATTGATACGGGTAAGCTGGCGGCATCAATGTGTTGCCTTGCTTCTCCCTGTAGGATTGTGGCTGCATCTTCTCTTAAGATCTGTGTTGTCTTTCGGGGGTTGTTGAACTGTGACTGTGGCCTCAGTGCAAGCTGGAGAAGCCTAGGGGTGGCTGTCGTGTGGACCAGCTAGCATCAGCTCTAAAGAAAACGACCTGTCATCTTAGCATAGTAAGAACATCTTTTTGCCACCCCTAAACCCCCCCACCCCAGCCCTGACACTCACCCTGCTGCGGGCCCGGCAACAAGGATGGCATTGGAGTCAGAGGGGCTGACACTGTCCCCCTGGATGCCAGCGCACGAGGGGGTGGTGTCCTCTGCTCCCCTACACCCACTGTGGGGATTTAAAAAATTTGCAATTCCCTTTACACTGCACGAGAAGCACAAAGGAAGCAGAGAGCCACGAAACCTTCCCTCTCGCAATTCCCTAGCCAGTGAAATGAAATTTTCATGCATAATGAGGCTTTCATCAAGTTTGTCGCTTAGCCAATTTGCTATTGATTTAAAGAGTTCTCTCTGCTAGCAAACAGGCATAAAGGATGGGATTTTAAAAAGATCTAATGGAAAATATTTGGTTCTCGGGCATCTATGCACGAACAGATCCATTTTCCATTTAACTGCTCTTTGTAGTTTGCTGCCCCAGATTTCTGGGTATGTCCTTTTCCTGTAGAAGTCATACTGTATCATTGGTACACATCCTAAAGCCATAATATTCTGTTTGCGTCTTTCTAATCACTTGCCATAAAATTATTATATTGCCATTAACAGCTTTTATTATTTGACCTAATTTTATTTACAAGTCACAGACAACACTATTTTCTAAAGCCAGGAAGTAGCTGCAGACAAATGAAAAGTAAACAAAGCTAAAGGAAGCTAGCAGCCTCCACGCTGAATTTATTTTCTAATTTAGTATTGTTCTGACTTTGAGAAACTAATGATCAGTGAAAGAAAAATACAGCCAGTCTTAGAGTTATGAAGCTGTGATGCACACGATGCTGAATTCCAGTATTTCAGTGGGAATTTAGAGGGAGGTGGGGAGCAGGAGACGATTTCTCAGGGCCAGATTGATCCTTAGTGTGGAGCCCATGGCAAGGGGTAGAGTTCTCCACCGTTCCCCAAAACACCTCCAGGAGGGGAAAGGGCTGCCTTTCGGGAAGGCACGATTCAGCCCTTGCTCCCCTGTGTCTATGGAGGGAAGGAGGCTGCCGGCCAGCCTGCAGCACATGCGGGAAAGAGGGACTAGAGAGCCACGTTGCCATCTATTCCCCACAGATTTGTCTCCTAACAGGAGTAAGGTGGCACACAGTGCCCTCTTCCCCTCCAGACTTGAACCGCACACCCACACTGCCAAGCCAGGGTCGTACCCAGGGAAGTGATGCGCGTTATCAGTCGAATATAACGAATGCTGTTCCTTCTGATGTGGTACATTGTATATCTATCATAACATAGTAGATGTTATCTTCTAAGTGTCATGGGGTCCATTTTCAGTAACTGGGCAGGATTTGCTGTCATTATCCCAGATATCTGCTGGTCAGTGATAGTCTTGGGGAAACGCTTGTATAGATGAGTGCATCCAAAGGCACGAATGTCCAGTAACTCACTGATGCCACACACAGCATGAGTTTTAGTGTAATATCTTGTGCTCAAACTTTTTCACTCTAAGAAATATATATATTTAAGAAAAAAAAATAGACTTATATGTCTTTTTTACTCCCTATATTATTGGAATAGCCTTACCCTTGTATTTCCAAGAAAACTGGTTATGCATCCAATAGCTGCGTGAAAAGAGCTATACAATCTAGACACAGATCCGCAGATCTCAACATCAAAACAAACATCTTGTGCAAAACATACTTTGGTTTTCTTCATGACAGGCATCGGCGCAACGAACGCCACACAAAAGCCACAAGTGAGGCTACAACGCCATTCCTTGTAGGATCTACCCAGTGGCTGTGCTATCTCCATTCCATCGGACCGGGCAGGAAATCCCAGAGTCCTGGCGGGACGTATCTGCCCCATCTCATCCGTGAGTCATCCAGGATGAAGGGGTCACAGTGGCAAAAGTTCACGCTTCCCCATTATGTTCCCATACAAACATCTCTGAGCGAAGGGCCCTGCAGCGCACGGCTCCCCGGCAGGATGCCCCCTGAGCCCCTCAGCACCTCGGCTGCATTTTCTTTCCCCCTTCTCCGCTCCGGCTGCCTCCCGGCCCCAACCCCACCGGCAGCAGCACAACTCCACCCTTTTCCGCCACAACCCACAGGCACCACCGAAGCCTGTCCGTGTTTACCGGCTAAGGGCGTGGGGTTGCAGCACCAAAAACCAAAGACACCTCGCTTGCATGCGCCGTTGTGCTCGGGGGAGTTGTGGCTGGAGGCATTGTGAAATGGCGGCCAGGGGACGACTGCTGTCGGTGATGCTTTGGAGAAGCCGTGTGTGTATAAGCTACGCTGAGAGCGGTTGTTCCACGTGTGGGAGCCGGTGGTGGGCAAAATAGGCCAGGCGGAGATCCGGCTGCCTACACATGGCCTAACGTGCTAATGGTTGAACGTGACGCAGCCGGTCAGCCTCTCAAAATAAGGGCAAAAAACCAGAGGTGGCGGAAGGGAGGGAACCGAAGGCAAAGAAGGGAAGTGATGAGAGGAGGGGAACCCGCTGCTGAGTGACTTAATTACTTTTTTTCACTTCTATTTTGCAGTTTGCATTGGTGAGATGCGCAATCCAGTGACCGCGGCCTGCCGCAACTCCCTGCTCACGATGATGAAAGCTGCAGTGTTGGTTTTCCTTATTACAGCCTGCTGATGTATGTGGACTTTAATCCCAAAAGGATTGATGTGCAGGGGGAGGGAGGGGCGGCTGGTAGTTTGGATTGCATGGCTCATTTATTTAATAAAAATAATATATAAATAACAAAATAAACACACCATCACAGAGTTTTACTGAAAGAGTATCTAAGCGGAAGGAGAAATAGGAAAGCAACAGAAGAAGAAGGAATTGTGTGCATTCAATCCTTCTGGAAACCCTGCAACAGAAGAGACGCTGAGCCTCAGCCCCTACCTTTCAGTTTTCTCTACTGTGCAGTTTGGATTGTTTCTCCTCACTTCTCAGTGGTGTTGAGTCCCCCAGTTTAGCAATAGCGGTGAGGAGTTCAGGTATCACACAGAATTGTTGAGTGTAGAAAAGCAGATTTTACATGGATAAAATCATGTGACACAAGCATACAGGGACACACATGGATATTCCAATAAAACATACCAAGCAGTAGAAGAAATAACCGGTATTACAGGAAAAAATGATAACACATTCATTGTCTAAATTCCTAGTGAAAGCCACTGAAGCAAAGACCTGAGGCTTGGAAATGGAACTTTAAAAGATGTTTTATGGACATGTGGCTCTTCTCCTATTGAAAGTCTTATACTCTTACAAAGAACTCCAGCCTGAATTCCTGAGTCCTCTCCTAACAGACTTGAAAGTATTCCTCAGTTTCTTCATTGCCCATAAAGCTCTGTAATGGGCCCAGGATCCAGATTCAGAGGGCTTAACTCCACCTAAGTCTCTATATTTCCTATTGCATGGACATCTCAAGAGGCTTAGAGGCAATCAAATAACAAAGAGGAGACACCTCGATTTAGATGGAAGTTATAACTTCTGCATCTGGGCCCTGGATCCACATCCAGGGTGTGGGTATTCATTACTTGATTGAAGTATTGTTTTAATAGTGAACTGACATCTGTGGGATGCAAACAAGACACACCTCAAAAGGCCACTACTTGTCAAGGTAAAGTTTTTTATACAGCTCACTACTGAGAAAATCAGCATTACAGTCTTAATCCTGAACTTGCATGACTCCTACAATTTTCACAAAGCACGCAATTTCAAGGATTGGATGTGAACTGCCAGGGCAGATAATATGCAGATACCTGCTGCAGGCAACAGATGGATGCCAGCCGTCTCTGCCAGCTGCCTCTTTCTAAAGGATAATCCCTATCATTGAGTGGAACAGATTAACATGCTTTCACTTCATGAGACCAAAAGCTCTCTCTCAGCAGGTACTTATACAGAGGAGAAAGTTCATCTGAGAGAATGTCCTCCAGTTTCGCCTGCCAGCATCTTCCAAATATTTTCAGTTATATCATCTTCAGATTTGCAGACTGGGCAATGCTGAGCACTTCAGCTTGGTCCAGCAAATGCGTACGCCTATACTTAGCTTGATCATCAAGCATGAGCAGTCAAAGCAACTCAACTGACTTTAAGACTATGGTTATGTGTTTCTCCACATACAGACTAGAGCTCAGCAGAGAGGACTGAAACGTACGAGAGCAGCACATCAGGATCAGAGAATACTGCCTGTTGCATCCAGGAATCCCTTTAGTACTCATTTCTCCTTTTTCCTCTGCCTTGTGCTGTAGGGAACAGTCAGAGAAGGTATTCCAGCTCTCCAGCAGTCCCCTGGAAGCCAACCTTTGTAAGGGTGATAACAACACTGTTGAACACTTTACAAACACTGGAGAGTGCTTGTGAGCAAAAAGTCTGTTTGTGTACAAATGATACCATCTCATGCATATGCAATATGCATAACAGTTGCACAGAAAGTACCTGGCCTCAGTTTGCAAAATAAGTGTTTGTAGCAAGTATCTTTGAAATCCAGTGTTGTTGGTTTTTTATTTAGCTAAATACATGGAGTAACAAATAAGATAACAGATAACAAGTAAATTGTGCCATTTTGAAAGTTCATGGCAAAAATTAAACCTAAAAATGTACTGAGTTTTATGACAAATTTATACTGCTAACATGTTGCAATCTTTTAGGATTGTTTTCCAACTCACACTGACTTCAAGAAGGTAAGCCTACTGAAACCAGTGGCTTTATCGTTGTTATTGTAATTATCTGTATAGTTTAGATTTGGTACAACATATCCTCCAATGCTGTTTTGCAAATTGGAGCCTAATCCTATTTCCTTTGAAGGTGGCTAGCAGAAGTCTGCTGGTTTCAATGGGAGGATAATTCCTTTCTGTGAATAAGGAAAAGCATTTACATAAAATAATACTGTCAGAAATGAAGAATTCCCTAGTGGTGTCTATAAAATCAGAGAACTGAAATTCTCACCAAATATTTATTTCAGAGGCAATGAAACACTGCATGTTTTACACTGACATGAACAGCTAGAACGATGCAAACTGCCTACAAAAGTCATTATTTAAGATTTTCTATGTCCATTCTAACATTGTCTCACCTTCCCTCTGTGATTTTTACTTCTTAGTACTCTTATACCTGTTGTGAAGGACACTGGTTTACTATTTGCTCTGGTGATTGTTATTCCTGCAGTGACAAGTATAATATTGATTGCAAAGATGACAATATGCTAAAAATTAAAAGGAAATATCTCTGTATGTCGGTGATACATTCAATCATATGTGTGCTTCTATATAATTATTTTCAATTCCCACTGCTATTACATATGAGCACAAAAAATTTCTTGTGTCCAGTTTTAATTTACATATTTAATTTGCTTAATGCCCTCTGGCTTCACATTTAAAAGTGTGGAAATTTAAAAGGAAAAGTGCTATTTCTAATGCTACATAGTACCTGTGCTTATTGCATTACAAAATTGGCATTTTTCATTTTGGAGCTTCTGGTATTTTATTATGCCTTATATCTCTCCAATCACAATATATAGCAATGATTCATGACATATTTCCTTATAGAACTGGTGATGTATGCTTCCAAGCAGCTAGAAGAGAATACTCTCGGGAATATTAACAACATTCACGAGTATAACATAATGAAACCTATTTTCATCACTGGCATTCATGCTTTTTGGCTATTCAAGAGGTATAAAGGACGTGGATATAAGCTATACCGAGTTCCAGCCTGGAGGGAGCTTCCAGACAGACAAAGATAGCTGGACACTCTTCCCTGCTGCCTCTGGGGGGACCGAGCCATTTCTGAGCTGCTCATGCAGTCCAGTGCGCAGTCAGCTGGCACAGATCAGAGCAGGACACAGGCTGCTCTCATCTTTGGTGTGACTAGAGCTTGCACTGGACATGCAAAACCACCAGGCAGTTGTTACTGTCATCTTGATAGACTGCCATACCCTCGGCACTCAGCAAGATCGAGACTCTGATTTAATCTATTTAAGTGAAGTTGCACTGAGATGAACACATGCCAGGACAACTTTTCACTTCTCCCGGCTGTCAAGGGCACCTCTCCTATTCTGTGTTGCCAGCCCCACTCCTAGCTCCCTCCTGCCTCTTGGTGCTGCTGCATCCCCATCCCATCCCTGTGCCAATCCCTACTTGCAGCAGGTCTGCCCTTTGTTCCTTCATGTGGATGTTTCTCGGGGCAGCCCCTCAGTTTGAGAAGAGCTATATAAGTGGGTTTCAAACTGGGGGCACTGAAGGCAGCTGATGCAGTAGCAGATCTCCCTCTCCTGCATGTTCAGGTGGCCCAGGCATTGCTTTATTCTGTGCCAGCTAGTGGGAATGCAGTAGCGCTTCAGAGCATTAAAATAAACCAACAAAAACACGAAAGCTACCAATGTCGTCTTATTTCTTACAAAAAGAAGGCCACAGAATTTTTGTCATTTCCACAATTAAAATAAAGGAAGGGGCTACAGGAGGACAAGGTGCTCTTTTTTTGTATAGTAAGAGAGAGGCTTCCCTTACCCTTTCTGCTTTGGAATATCCAGTTTGTGGTGCCCTCTGTGAAAGAGATGTTAAGTTTCATGCTCCAGGGCTTAAGCCAATATCAGACTGCCAAAGATCAAGGACCCAACGTGGGAGGTGTTACTTCTGACCACTGCAGGATTCTCTCTGTCTTCTTCAACCCCTGCAGCATGGTGCTGGCTCCTGCCAGGAACAAGGTACCACACTAGGCAGACTTGCCTTGAGCCAGTCAGGCACTTCTGCTGATCCTAAAATGAACGTGCAGAGGTGGTAATTATAGAGCAACTTGTGTTTTCAAGTTCATCAAGTCAGAGGGGCTAAGGCTGCAACCTCAGAGCAGTGTGTTCACTATCTCAGGAAGAAACCTTGAGGAAGTCCAGCCTTACACACTGTCTCGGTGAGCTAGAGGAACCAAACCAGAGTCCTCACCAAAGCTCGTGCCTGGGTATCACCCCATCACCTTGACACTCCCGAGTTAGTTACCTCTGACAAACCCGAGCCTTCACAGGAGCCAGCCAGTCAAATCGGCTGAGCACATGGACCAACTTCTGTGTCAACACTCCCCCAGCGAGACGGAGGGATGGGGTTACCAACTCCCAAAATTCTGTGCCTTGACATTGCTGTGACCACAAAGCTGAACCCAGGATTTCAAAAGATCTGTGCATTATCCTTGCAGAGCAGACAACCCCAGCTGTAACCTGCACCTTAGGGACAGTCCGTGGAGAGAAGACACTGAGCCAGGACTCTGACATGAAGGCCCTTGCCATCGGTCCAGCAAACTGGCCATACTGGAGCATGCCAAAATGGTTTCACCCCACGCAAATTTCTCATTTCTGCTACAAGAGACCGTCTGCCTTCTCTGGCCATGGGCTTGGGGATGGCTTATTTCCAAAGGAAACATCCAATTCGTCTCAACCCTGGCAACAACTTGTATGTCTACATTGGTTTAAGTTTTTAAGACGTCTTTGTGAAAGAAATAACCACCTTTAAAATGAAGAAAAGCATAAACCCCATGCATTCTTTGTATTTCAAAGACCCCGAATGCAGGGGCGAGGGGTGGCTCAGCTCTAGATCTTGGCTCCGATTTTCCAGTCAACCACAGCAGGACTCGGGCCCAGGAAGGTTTCTTACAGGCAAAAACTTCCTGGAGCGGGTAAGCAGGGCCTGCCCATGCCAAGGACAGGCAGCAGCTGGGCGTGCCCGTCTTTTTCTGCCAGTTCCAGTTCCATGGAAACCCTACAGGAAACCCTCGCCCGCTCGGCCAGTGGGGAAAATGAAGCGTTTTCTGGAAAAAAAACTTCCCAGACCTAAATTCGGTGCAGGCTCACTCGGGCCCCTGCCCGCCGTCCGCACACCCAGGCTTAGGCCCGGGCTCTGCAGGTGCAGACGCCAGACCCGCGGGGCCGGACCCAACCCTCGGCCTCGCACAGACCGGGCTTGGGGGGGGGGGGGGAGCTCGGCCCCGGGTCCGGGCCGGCCCGCAGCCGTGCGGCGGAGTCTGGGGGCCGGCCGCCCTCCCCACCGCACCGGGAAGGGGAGAGGGGGGGTGTCAGCCCCGCGGAGGGGGCCTTCCAGCGGGGCAGGAGAGCATCCGCGCAGCCCCGGTCTCCTCCGCGGACAAAAGAAGGGCCCGGCCGCCGGGCAGCGGCCCCCGCCCGACCCGCGGCGCTCGGGGCGGCCCAACCGGGGCGGGGCGGGGCGGGGCGGGGCGGGGCGGAGGGACCGCCCCCCGCCTGTGCCGCCGCCGGGGCGGCGGGAAAGGGGAGGAGAGCGCGGGGCGCCGCCACCGCCCCCCGCCCCGCCGCGCCGCGCCGCGCCCCGCCCCGCCGCGCCCCATGGTGCCGGCGCGGGCGCGGGGCCGAGGCAGAGGCGGCGAGGCCGGCGGGGCGCTCACACCCCGCGCCCGCCGCCGCCGGGCATGGAGGGCGCCGAGGCGGCCGCCTGCGGCAGCGGTAACAGCAGCCCCGTGCAGCCCCGCTGCTCCTCCTGCGGCTCCGGGCCGGCCGGCGGCGGCGAAGCGGCAGCGGCCATGGAGGAGCCGCTCGGGGAGGCTCCGTCCCCCGAGGTAACGGCGGCGGCGAGGAAGCAGCAGGGGGTGAAGCGGCATCACCACAAGCACAACCTGAAGCATCGCTACGAGCTGCAGGAGACCCTGGGCAAAGGCACCTATGGCAAAGTCAAGCGGGCCATCGAGAGGTTTTCTGGCAGAGTGGTAAGGCGGGCGGAGGGGCTTCTCTTTGCCTTTTTATTTTATAGATACGTTTATATCATTTTTCTTTAGAAGGGAGCCGGCTGGGTGCATCCCCTCAGGGACCCGTTAGGCGGGAGAGCCGTCCGTGTGCGGGGGCGGCCCGTCTCGGTGAGGCAGGAGCCCGGCGTGGCTGGCAGCCCGCGGGGGCCCCGGGTCCACTCCCGCACCCGGGAGTGGGTCAGCATCCCACCCGTGCCTGCAGTCGCTTGGGTCCAGGGCTTTGTTTGGAGTGCAAATCCTATAGAGAAAGTTTTTTTGGGGGAGGAGTGGTGGTATTGTAGAAACACATCGGTACGTTTTAAAAGGATGTGTTGTTATCGGAAAAATAGGGTGGCTTATTGTTTTTGTTTTGCTTTTACATGCGGGTCCACTGTGAACAGTTATTCTTTCCCTACTGGAAACTCACGGTTTAGCGAAACCTGTCACATCCCCTGGCTAACCAAAGCTGCTCACAAAGTCCTGTCAGAAGGGCAAACATTGGTTTTCCGTTTAAAAATGCCGTGATTCAGTCATACTTTTGAGACCTGAACTTTGCTGACACCTAAAAAAATTGCAGGGACTGCAACCCAGCCCCATTGGTTTTTACGATCCGTTTCACCGCTCAGCGGTGCCGGCTGGCTTGAGACTTCAAGCAGCCCGGAGGTTGTCCAGCAATAACTCAGCTTCAGCATTTCCTCATTGGCACAGCGCTCCAGCAGGGTGCAGAAATGCAATTGAAGAAATGTACACATTAGAGTTATTGTCATTTTTCCTTCCCCGAAATACGTAACTATTAACAGAGGGCAAAAGAATGAGAGGCAGGCGTTGCGTTAAAGACTGCTCAGAGAAATAGGTGGTTTTCTATAGAGGTCTTAATACTGCTTTTCCTATGAAGTAGACTAATTGAGTTTTCACTGGACTTCATCTAAAAGCAAGACATTTCCCTAGTGACGTTACAGGTTTTGTCTCATTTATCTTTCCCTGTCGGTTGCCTCGAAGCTCAAGGCGCACCCAGAGGCAGAAGCAACTGTAAAACAGAAAATGGAATTGCAGATGCCATGGCTTTAATAAGGGACACTTACTTTGCAACTAAATATCTTTGTGTCGACAGTGAAAATGAGAGTTTCAGCCAAGTTGTAGAGTCATATCATGTATGCTTTCAGTTTATTAGCTCATTTGGAGGCTGGCTAAAGAGAAACCAGAGATGGACATCTCTGCACATGCTCACTCCCAGTCCATGATTTTTAAAGTGTGCTGTCTTGGCTGTTTTACAATTTCAGGCTAACAAAAGCTCCAGGGCTATGTTATATACTAACTATTATTTTGTAACTTGATTATTTTTGACTGGCATTACAAAATATAGTAAATAAGCAAATACATCGAAAACACCTTTTTTTAAAAGACTTCATCAATTAAAAAAGAAAAGGTGACCGTATTGTTAATGAGATTTGGTTTTGGGAAGGGCCCTCTCAGACGGAAGGATGTAGCGTGGATGTGTATCTCCTTTAAGTTAACACCGCACCAGGTCTTTCTGTATTTTGCTAACTGTCAAGCACTTCAGCTACACAGCTAAGGATACTTAGATGATACAGTCTGAACTCAATTTATGCGGCTAATGCCATCTTGAAATGGAGAGGGTGAAAATCAGAATACCCATGCAATCTTAAATGCAATAAAAATGTTACACTTTCTCTATCAGCTGGTCTGTAGTAGCTAAACAAATACCGGGGTGTGAGTTTTATGCTGTAGTAGTACAAGCGTTGGCGTGTGGCACTTCATAATTATTAACCAGTCTGCAGGCGAGTTCTGGTGTAACGTGTCTGTTTGAACTTTAACATCTGTGAGTGTATGTAAAATATCCACACTTTGTCTGCTTACAGAATAAAAGCTAGTTGTCAGCAGTCCAGCCAGACCTAAGTGAATGGAAAACGCTTCTTGTTTTCTGACAGTTCCCTTGTCTGGCTGTTGCAGTGAACACCGATTGCTTTCCATGGGTGAGACGAGAGCACCGACATGACGACTGATCAGAAAGGGGCAGAGTTTGCCTTCAGTTCCCCCCCTCCTCTTTCTCTTCCCTTTCTTCAGTTCTTATTAGCGCTCAGCATTTGCAGCGTTCATGAGCAGGTTGGACTGGATGCTGCCGTGTGTCCAGCAGGGGATGCACAGCGCGAGCGATGCAGCCCCCACTGTCTCTTGCACCATGTCCACTGCAAATCATCTCGCAGCTGGCAGCTAGGTAGCAAGAGTCCCAAGGTCGCTCTAGTCCAGCCTGTTTGCTTCCTATTCTGCTACTGGTTTAGCTAATCATCTTTTTCTTTACTCAGCGGTAAGCAGGTATTTGAAGCTGTATGGTAACAGATTGCAAAGCTGGACCTCGGCAGCGGCATTGCGTTCCCAGTCATCGGCCTTGTCCAAGTGATTCTCCTATTTGGCCTTTCCGCTTCTCTGGTCCATTAACAATCTCTTTAGCTGTATGGCACTTCATAAAGATATTTGCGTGATTAGCCAGGCTTTTAATATGAAGCGTGAACTTTGGATTTGTTGTCATCTGTATAAATAGAGAGCTCAGGAGTGAAACAGAAATTGGCAGATTTGAGTTAATGAAGTAAAACCAAGATGAGAAGACAGCTCGATCCAAGGTACAGATGTGCTTTAGTCCTGTGCCATTGGAAATCAATAGCAGGATTTCTGTTGACTTGAATGCAAGTAGTATTTGGCACTTATTAACAGGTTGCAGGTTTATTCAAATTGTTATGTTTTCTTTGTCTTTCCTCTTAACTCAGTGGAATGTGATCGTAAAGCTTCCTGCCATAAAGCTCCAGGGTAGATTGTATGATACACTTAGTTTGTTATTGGAAACAACTTATGAGAATTTGTGTATTAGTTACCACAGCGACTACAGACAGTAATACTGCACGAAGCAGTTAAAATATTGCCCGCTACATGACGTATGAGGTGCTTAGTTTTGCCAGCAAGATTTCCTTCATTAGTACTGGCCCAGTATACACTGTGTAACTTATGATATTTTAAATTAAGGCACCTGTTAGTAAGTGTAAGGATGAAGAGATGATATCGCAAGCCTGTGAGGTAACACTCATGTTGACATTTCTGTGGGTGTTTTCTCCACTTGTCATCTTGCACATTAAACCAAAGAACTGAGCTTTTGTTCATGTTATGTATTCAATGTTTGTTAGCCAAGAAATCCACAGCTACACTTATGTCAGCCTTAGATAAGCTGTGTTTTGACCACCTCTGGCCGATCCCATGCATGGTGCATGAAGATGGTAGATGCTGCTGGGTTCTTCTTTGAGTAGATGATTCCACTAGAGTAAATACTCCCTATAATACAACTTTGAATTACAGATAGGCATTTTCAGTCTTGTTATCTGTCTTTTCCTGACATTACACAAAAAGCAATGCCTGGATACAAAAAATGCATTAATATTAATTAAATTAATGTTAGTAAAGGAGCATGTAGCTCTGAAAGATGGAAGACACCGGGTAAATCTTGTTAGGCTGCCTGGAGCACTCCCAGCAGAGTTTAACCCAGGGGTTCGATACCCTGGCCGGTTTACAGCTCCCTGTGGGTGCTGTCCTGCGAGGTGTTCTGCTGGGATTCATTTGCTCTCCCTGCCACCGCTGGACCTGGAGCATGCTAACATTGCTGGTTGGTTATTATAACCTCTCATGAAGCACCCTTTATTATCTGCGCTTCCTTTCAGTTACCATCTGTCCTCAGGAGAGATTTTGCCGTTTGCAAAAGCCAGGAGCTTTTCTCCCTTTCTCTCCTTAGGCTGCACTTGAGAGGCAATGGGGAGTAGCTGCAAGGGCCTCCCCTCTGCCTTCTCCTCCCTCTCTCTGCCTGAGAGCCAGGACATCTTTTCTTCCTCCTCACCAGCAGGTGGAGGAAGCACTATTCTCCTCCAGCTGTTCCTCCAGAAAGTTAATTATTTTGGGAATTGATGACAAGCTGCAGCCCAACATGGAAAACAGGCGTGTGGTGCATATTTGTGCAGGCGTGTTATGTGTGGTAGTGCTTGTTATTTATTCTTTTGCATAGAAGTGCAGGTAGAAGGATGTTGCCAAATGAAATTGGTTTCCGAATTAAAATCTTGTAACCGCCCCCCCAAACTTTAGAGCAACAGAAATATTTTTAGTTGCAACTCCAGTGAAAATCTTAACTTTGAAATAGCTCTGCTTCATGATGCTTTTGGAGACTCGCAGAGGGTTTTTGAAACTCTGAAACAGCAACAGATTATATGAAAGGAGGACCTTTGCTTTGCTGATTGTATTTCTCTGTATCGTGACAAAACCAAAACATGAATACCAGCAATGACAACTCTGTCATGTCAGTAATTAAGGCCTTGTTGGCCACACAAGCATTTGTTTGCGGTGTGGTTTTTAAGGGTTCCAAATAACAGATAAAAGCGTGCTTGTGGGTCACTGAGGACAGTGAAAACCAGGTGGGATGTTTGTCCCAATTCTCTTGTCTGCATTGCTGATATCATAGAAAATGTTGGTATCCCTCTCTTCCCTCTTATGCACGTGAATTCTCTTATCTTTAATGACTTGTTATATTTCCATTTTTTTCCCGAGAACTTCTGCTTCAGTTAGCACCTGGGTCAATACTTAGTATTGATTTTTATCTTGATCGCTCAGTTTGCATCTTCAGCAGGATAATGTCCAAATCTGTTGCAGAACTGGCTTTTTTGGTTTTTTGGGGTTTTTTTAGTTCCTTGGTGTCCTTGTTAAGATATCTTCCTTTATTGCAGACACCGGTGGAAGTATCTACACAACACTGCTGTGATGTGAAGTGCTTGTACAGTACTTTGCACAGCAGGATCCTGATTTGTGAATGTGGCTTCCACAGCTATGATAATACACTTGAATAATAGTAACAATGGCTTGTATCACTACCCCGTTTTATACATGAGAAAGAAAAACTTGCCATTAAAGCCAAAATCATCAGAAGTTTTGAGTGCACCACGTAATACCTGATTTTTCCAGACATATGGAGTACGTAACGTCAGGGTCCTATGGATGACAGCATTCTGCAGAGCTCGGTCTCTCCTTCCTCCTGGGCTCTCTCTTTACCCTAGGCTTTTGTCCCTGTGTGACATTCAGCTTCGGTCTCCATTCCCGGCCCTTTTGTACTCCACTCACGCTGCTGCCTCTCGCTTTGTTCTGCGTGCCAGCGCTGTGACCCGCTCGGAGAGTGCTGCCTTGCTCCCTGCTTCCAAGCTGGTAGCTGCAGGCAGAGTCTGTGCAGCCTGTGGTGCGTGCTGCGTACACCTCTTCTGCCATGCAACACTTATGTGGGGCCAGAGGTTCCTCAGTGGAAGAGGGATTCTTGCAAAATGTATGACCAAAACCTTTATTTATTTATTTAAGATTTGCAAACTGCGTTCTTTTAGGGACTCAAAATGTGACTAGATCTGGACAATGTTTTCATGGTGCTGAAGGCGTGTTAGTGAAACTCGGGTCATTCTCTGTAAAAATTGTACCAAAGCACGCATAGAAATTCTAGATCTGGAATGAATAGAAGTTGGAAAGAGTATATGGGCTTGAAAATAGTTTTGCTGTTAATTTGTTATTTGTTTCACCCTTAATTATTAGATGTGTTCTGAGACTCTGGTTTAAAAAAGGAAAAAGAAAGAAAGAAAAAAACCCACTGGATTTAATCTAATGTAATTCACAGTCAATATTGTGGGCTTATTAGAATAGGAGTTACTACCTGCTTGTATAAAATTACTACAGTCTTCACATAAACACTTCTATAACTGAAATGCCAAAGAAGACCTGAACGTCAGGGGCTGCAGACAGAAATAACTGATTACAGCATGCAGGTCATTAGGGGAAAGGCACTAGTACAAAATACTTATTTTCTGCACTGAGAATTCTTGTTGGAGAAGCGGATTTGTTCAGGGGAGTATGGTTCAGTGGTATGAAAGTCTGAATTAATAACTAGCCAGTAAGGAGTTGTCTGAATATGTTAGCTTGTCAAATCTTTTACCAAATTAAAGAACAGCATGTTCCTTCTGAGCTTTGAGTGAACATCAAGTGATATTCCTTCAATGATGTTGGACTCTCTTCCAGGTGAAGAAATTAAAAGCGCCTGAGAGACTATTGAGACTGTTGCTTCTTTCCCCAGCCCCCCGCGTGGGATTGAACAATTTTGAGCAGGTCAATTAACTTTTCTGTGTCTCAGTGTATCCCTTTCTGAAGGGATACTACTTAATATAGGGAAGTTACACTAATTAATGGGGCACATTTTGGCCTGATACATACCTAGTGTGATCCCTCTAAACGTGAAATTCACAACAGAATTTGAGCCAATGTTTATAATGCAGCTTTCAGCTAAAAACACTATAAAATGCCTAAGCGTTATTACAAATGGTTTCACAGCACCATATGCTAGAGAACACAACAGAATGGAAATTGCTTGTACAAAGTCTTTCATTAGATATGGCTAAAATATACTGTGTTTTTTGGTGGCATGTGTTCTAAAAATTATTATTATTTTTTAAGAACCGCAATGTGGATTTGCCATGTGGAGGCAATTATTGTATATATTGTAGTTTGGGGTCATACATGTTGAATAAAACTGTGTGGTATGTGCAGTTCTTGTGAGCAATTGTTTATTCTTTACAGAACTGTAATTGTAGTTAATCTGTGTTTTGTCTGGTAAATAAATAACTGGAGAGTCTTTGCTGGAATGAGGAATTGGGAGGAGGCACGTGGTGGTCGTGACAGTGCCAAGGAAGAATGCTGAATGAGGGCTGAAAACCAGTTCCAGGTATATCAGCCTTGAACACTGGCAGGTCAGTGTGTGTACAGCCATGGTAATCCAAATGCAAAGCATGTGGGACGTGTTTCCAAAGCCCACATACCAGGGATTCGGAAATTGGCTGCTGACCTTTGCTTTGATGTGGGCATCTTCCTGGTTCGGGTCTCCGCCTCCTGTACCATGCTTTTGTACCCTCTGTCTACACGAACCAGGATGCTGATGCCAAAGCATCTCCTCTTACTGTACGATCATGCTCCTCTCAGCAGGACACTGTGGTTCTCATTGTAGTCTTGCGTGTTCTTCCTGTGTAAAGTGGGACCAAACCATATGTTTTCTGCCACAGCCCTGGATGGTGCTCTGAAGCCAGAAGCACAGGTTTGCCTCTGGACTTGGGGTGGGATAGGGCCTTGCAGCATAGATGGCAAGAAGCGATGATGGCAACTGCCAACTCCTCTGCGCAGAGTGGCCAGAGTTTTGGCAGAACCCTGCTCCTGACCTGGGCAGGGGTGGAGGCTGCTGCCAGTGGCCAGCTCTGGCATACAGTTTTGATGGTTTGCATGCCACCACTGATGGGTGTGTTGGTGTGGGAATCTCTGAGCTACAGAGAGTATAGATCTTGCCTCTTCTTGCCTGCTGCTTAAGTCAGGATTTGTCCATAAATCGCTCAGGTGTGCACTGGACACTTAGAGAAAAAACTCTTGTCATTAGCCCTGATGGGTCAATGTACTTGGGATAGTTGGTATGTCAGAGGAAATGTCTCAGATGAAAAGGTTTCTGACTAAATATGCAAATGATATTTGTCAGTGTTTCCCTCAAATATCTTCCAGCAGATGCGAGTACCATGTGCGTCCATTTAATAAACTAAACTCAAAATAATTTCCACTTTGCTAGATATATGGGGAATAGCTGGTGGGGGGTGGGGAGCAAACTACAAAGCAAGGTAAAAACTGCACATGTGCGTTGTTATATTTGATGACCAATTCATTAAAGCCATAAGTGTATCCAGGCTTTCAATAGTGTTCTCCTGCTGTTGCTTCCTGTACTCCCTGGCTACAAAATCAGTCTCTATGGCTCTCATTTGTCTTACCCACATGAAAGACTTTGAGCATCTGCAAGTTATGATTTGAGAAGTATCTGCTTTTAAACAGAATATATTTATCACCGTGTCTTCACAGGCAACATAGTATGTTGTATAAATTAGGGGATCCTAGACCTTTGAACACTAGGGGGCTGGGTGAGATACTCCGTGAGCGTACAGTGTCTGGCCATACCCATCAAACATCCTGGACTCACACCAAAAATGCCACATGTTCAATAGATGCAGAGGCCCTCCCGTAACCTTTGCTGCATGTTGCAAAGAGGGGAGGGTGGAGGGGGCGAGATTGTAGCCATCCCTTCCTCTTGCGCTGTTTTAGTACTCTCATCTGAGCTCAGTACTTTTTATATTTTGAACTAAAGACTATGGACCAGCCCTCAATTCGGTCTGTTAAACTATTGCATGGTATAAATGCTTAGTGTTCTCTAACTCTCCAAAGACAGATGGGATTTTCTTCTAGCTCTGGTGGTTTACAGGACATCAGTCCTTAAAGCTGCCACTGGCCCACGACAGGATGCAAGTCCTGGGTCTTGCTCAAGTGTGAATTTTTTAAGACTCTGTTCTTACCAATGGAGGAAAATAATAAAATGCTTAAATGGGTGGTTCCTTTCATTTAAAAAAAAAACCCCCAGCCACACAGCAGCTATGGGAAAAGGGGTTGGCATGGCTGGCATGTTTGAAACCATCCCAGCCGCTTGTAGGTGAATGCAAAATCACAAAATAAACACAGGTCTTGTGGTTTATAAGTATTAAGAAGACAGCTGAGGTTGCTTAGGTTAGCATATGGCCAATGTAACTGTTAATTTCTGGGCGCCTCCTTGGCCTTCCCCTTTCCCTGCTGGTGTTTCCCGCGTCACCTCGGCCACACCTCTGACATGGCGCCCAAGGCCCTTTGCCGTTGGGTCCCCTGGGATGCCGTGCTGGTAAAGGGGGGGGGTTGTCTTCTGTGCCTCGTGTGGGGCTGGCTGCCTCCATGACGAAGCATCGGTGCTTGGCGGGCTGCTCCGTCCCTGATGCCTCGCCTTCCCTGGGGACATCGGCCTGTGGTAATCCCAGAGCCCCTCGGCTACCCTGGCCCAGCGGCCGGCATGTGGGACGACTTAAGCAGAGAGGCTGGAGGAGCCGAGTGTCTTTGTTCTGAGGTCTGGCGGCTTGAGGGACTTGCAATTATCCTAATGTCTTGCTGTGCCGAGGAGCTGAATCAGCGTATTTGGGCTTGAGCACTACTGCCTTGGAATAAAGACACTAGTTAAGGGATATTAGGCTTAAAAAAAAAAAAAAAAAGAAATTCATTGTTCCTGTGAAAAAATACCATGCCAAGTTTGGAGACTAAATTTAGCCATTCATGGGTAGATCAGAAAGATTCGGGTCCTGCTGTCGGTGGAGATCTCAAAGCCTCCGTATCATGTTTCCTGTACACGGAAAGGCATTTCATCTCTGCTACAATTTCTAATCTCCACGAAATGCCTGATGGTGAATGGTATCTCCTTCTATTTGAGGTACAAGTGTTATTTAAAAGAGAGTGTGAATATTTTTTTGATCACAAAAGGTAGCAATGAGGGTTGGATAAAAATACCTGTTTGAGCCATGTGGTAACTAAACAAATGTTCCTTTTTGTTAAATGGTATTTTGTTGCAGTTTTTGTCATTGATGCAAAAAGATTAAGTCTTTTGCACACAAGTTTGACAGGGGAAGACAGCGAAGCATTTTTTTAAAAAAACAGCTCCTGAGGCATGTGTTTGGAGCTGTCATTTATTTGCATATTTTTGCCATCGCACTCTGTACAAATCAAATCTCATCGCCTCCCCGGTGGAGTTTGGCTCAGGAAGGAGAAGCAAAGGCCAGCCAGTCCCTGAGGTGGCCGGGGACGGCCGGTGCAGCGCCGTACTCGGCAGTGGTTTCAGCAGGGCCGTGCTGCGGGTCGTTGTTTTGGCATGGGGGAAAGAAAAGCCTTTGGGAGGAGAAGAGGGGAGCGCGCAACCTTCCCGGCTGGTGCATGTTCTAATGCTGTGTGGCCTGGAGCGTGAGATAGCTGTGCTCCGGCGCAAGATGAAAATGGCAGTAAAATACCTGCTGGAGGCAATGCAGGCTTAGCTGACCTGTGTAAGGATACAACTGAGAGGCGTCCACATTGCCCTCTCGGGAAGGCACATTTTTAACCAGGCCTGTATGTGAGGCGTAGCGTCCTTCACGCTCCTTTCCTTGTCACGTTTATTCTCTTCAGGGTGCCGAAATGAGGTGAAATAATGAAAGGATGATCTGTGGGTTTAAGCTCCATGTCCTGTAGGAGCCGGTTGTCACAGCTGTGTTTCGGGCACCCAGGGGGTGAGGGGTTTCCCTGTGGTTCATTGGGAAAGTCTGTGGCAGAGCCGTGGGGAGAGCCGAGGTCGACCACAGCTCCAGCGCTGGGCTGAGCCAAGCCGTTCCTTGTATGGGTGTAACCATCTCAGGAAGGTCGTTCATGAAGTGAATGTCCTCCTTCATGGCTGTAGGCACACTTTGAAAGGATGGTGCCAATTTTTCAAAAGCCCGCCAGCTGTTGTGTCTTGGAGCCTGGTCGCTACTGCGTACCGCTGCTGGTCACCAGTTGGTACCACTTGGTCACCGTTGTGTCCTCACAACCTGGGAGGAACAAGGGCCTTCAGCTAGACCGTGCAGTGCATTTACATCCAGGCCAGGGACTAGCCGTCTTTTTCAACAACAGGGTTTTTTTCTGTGTACAGTTTGAGAGTTTTCTATCCGCCTCTCTGTTTTGATAAAACAAATGTATTCTCCCATCCTGTCTGGCGTTTCATGATGAAGATGTGGTCTAATGGGACCTGTGAAATGCCTCATTGTGGGTTGCTCATTGCTTGCGAGGAATTCATCGGGGAGAAGGATTTCATGCTGTACTTTAACCTCCTTCCAGCTTTTCTTGGATGAAGGGAAAACTCTGCAGCCGTGAATGTAACTGGTTATCATTATTGGATGTCATTACTCACTCACTCCAAGCGTAAAACAAAAAAATCGCATCCCCTGTGATGTCCGTGGGTAAAGTGCTGCTCTCAGTTACATTAACAGTGTTGTAAAC
Source organism: Harpia harpyja (assembly GCF_026419915.1). NCBI lineage: Eukaryota > Metazoa > Chordata > Aves > Accipitriformes > Accipitridae > Harpia > Harpia harpyja. The sequence goes on along the minus strand of NC_068945.1, from coordinate 24,549,047 downwards.
TGAAGAGTAGAGTTCGGCCCTTTGTTTCAATTGAAATATTTGTTTAACACAGGCAAGGACTAAACAATACACTTGAAAGCGATTTGTGTTATTGTCTGTAGAGCAGAGCTTGTATTTTATGAACTGGCTGATCATAAAGACAGCGTAAATCATGTAAAGCATTCTCATTTACTTTTTCTTTCTTTTCTTTTTGCAGATGGGGCTTGTAGAGTAGAGTTGCAGTCAAATGTCTGCTCCAGGATATTTTAGTTGAACTGTGTGAGTCCATTAAACAAATGTAATGGCTTTTTGGAAAGAAGCGCTGCATGTTTCAAACCAAATGTTTTACATAGAGAACATCTGGGTAGTTCTGGGTGTTTGTATGTAGAGCACATCAGACAGCAGCCGTAGTGAGCTCAGCTGGGAGGTTGCCTGGGATGTAGTTGTAGGATATGACAGTTCAGTTGTTATGGGGAATAATTCCTATGAAGTATTGCCATAAACTGAATGTTTGGCACAAACAGCTATCTCTTTGTTTTACTGTACACCCAAGTTATTCTTCTTATCTGCCCAGCAAAACTCTAAACAATGTTTAAACAACCCAGAAAATGTTGGCACCTCTGAGCTGTGGCATGCGCATTAAAGCAAACTTGAGGAAGCTGTTACCGTTAAGGGGAAACGAAGCTTGTTTTATTTTCAGTCAAGCACTATTGATTCCTGCCATGGGCAATGCAGTGCGAGTGAGCGATGAATGCAATATGTGCAAATGTTTTGTGGGATTGAGTTGGAAGTGATCAGTGTTACAGTGGTGTTGCATGTTGTTGCTTTGAGGAATGTGAAAATGCAAAACTGGTGAAATGCATGTAATTAGCCTGACATTAGAGTTTATTGGGGCTACCGGAAGAACTTTAACCTGGTTAAATTAATAAGCCTGCTTTTACTTCACAGCATCAGATGTAATATATTTCCAGGAAATGTAGGAAATGTTGAAAAATGTCTTATTTGGGAGTCGATTCTTAAATTATTTCTGCAGTTTAACTGAGGAATGTGTGGCTCAAATGAGATTACAGTTGTAATTTCCAGAGTAGCAATGCAGCTTCCCCTTTCAGGATTGTTTAAGTAAAAAGTTAAACAAAGTGGGTTAGGCAGTCTCTTGCTCCAGTCCCTTGTGGACAGCAATTCACATTGCGCAGCACTGCTTTAATAGTCCTGCTCGGTCTGACATGATTTGTGGTATTTGCTGAGATGAATTTCTGGACCGAGCAGCATGAGAGGGAATTGCTCCTCACTCTGAGGAAGGTGGTATGTCCAAGTCTGTGTGAAGGTCACTGGCAGGGTGAAGTGGGAAGCCTGCGCTGCTGCTGTTGCACTACCTAACAGCTTAGCTTTTGGCAAGGGGATCCCAGAAATCTGAGTGCTAACTCTCCCTTGTTCAACCGACTGGCCAAAACACATGCCAAAAAAGGTGTTTGTGCGTGTTGAAGAAGGGTGCAACAGTCTTGGAGATCACAGGGTCTGGGGGAGTTCTTTGCCAAAAGCTTTCCATCTAGAAAAAAAATTGCTTTGCTGTTTCTCCCTTCCAAAGTTAACCCTCCTCATAACTACTTGTAACAACTGTCTGTAGTTGTGAACTCCTCTTCTAGCAGGGAAAGCTAGAATTACGCGTTCAAGGCTGCAAAATTGCTTGATCACCAGCCACTTAATTGTAGGAAAGCGTAATTCACTCCTTACCCTCTCACGTCTATTCAAAGCCCAGCTGGTCACGGGGAGCAAGAGTGTTCCTGTGTTAGTCTCTCCACTGAGCCATTAGGGTGGCCCTGGTAATTTACTTTCAATAAACAGAAGGGAACAACAGGAGGCTCCTCTGCCTTCACGGGTATAAATATTTCTCCGAAATCAGAGACGGATGGGGAAGAAATGTTAGCAAACTCCTTTCCTCCCTCTGTAGCAATTCCACCACGTTCCGTCATAAATTCTAGGATGGTCCCTTCCAAAAAGGGACCATTAAATAGGTAATGTCCAGGCAGAACAATGTAATACTGAAGCAGTGCTTTTACAAAAACAAATTTAATATTGCAAAGTGATCTGCAAGCCCTGGAGCAAAATAACCTGGGTGAGGCTTTGATACACGATTGCCAATCTTTTTGTTTTCCAAGAGTATTTTTCTAGATAGGATGTGGGTTTATGCTTCACTAGATTCCCACCAGGAAGTGCAGTTATATTTTGATCCACCTTAGACCAATTTAGAAAAATATACTAGATATAGGTGCTTCTGACAGTTCCGTGTCGTTAACCCTTCCAACTGTGTTGTTTACACACATCTGTGTACCTTCCGCAATATAATCTCCATGGCCCACCATCCTTGTGCATTGAACCCCTGCTCATTGATGTTAATCCTGTCACGGCTTAACCCCAGCCGGCAACTAAGCACCACGCAGCCGCTCGCTTGCTCTCCCCTACCCAGTGGGATGGGGGAGAGAATCAAAAAAAAAAAAAAGCAAAACTTGTGGGTTGAGATAAAGAGAGTTTAATAGGACAGAAAGGAAGAAAATAGTAATAACAATAATAAAAGAATTACAATATACAAAACAAGTGATGCACAATGCAGTTGCTCACCACTCGCCAACCGATGCCCAGTTAGTTCCCAAGCAGTGATCCAACTCCCCCCCTCCCCCCCCAGCCAACTCCTCCCAGCTTATATACTGGACATGATGTCCCATGGTATGGAATACCCCTTTGGCCAGTCTGGATCGGCTGTCCTGGCTGTGTCCCCTCCCAACTCCTTGTGCCCCTCCAGCCTTCTTGCTGACTGGGCATGAGAAGCTGAAAAATCCTTGACTTAGTATAAAAACTACTTAGCAAACATCAGTGTGTTACCAACATTATTCTCATACTAAATCCAAAACATAACAGTATACCAGTTACTAGAAAGAAAATTCTCTATCCTAGCCAAAACCAGGACAATCCAAAAGCCTAAATTGTATAAACTCAACTTAAAATCTCTCCACACTTCAAAATTCCACTGGGTTAATTAGGAATTTGAGGGGTCAAGCAGTATGGTGTTGGGTGTTAATGAGCGTCATGGTGCCTGACATTTCTTCAAAAGAAGAAAGACTCTTCCCAAGTTTTCCTTGTACTATTGTGATTCTCATGGTGAAAAAGCACTTCCTCTTTTCTTTGAAGGACTGCAGAACCAGGAGAGCAAAATTAAAGGATCCACACAATACCAGGTGACTTCACATTTGTGGGAGAAGAGGCATTGTAAAGGTGTGCAAAGTTCTCAGCGGTTCCAAGGCTTCCCTGAACTCACAGAAACTTTAGTTAAAGAGAGACAATAATCCAGGTTATGTTTATTTACCCACAGCTTCCTCAAGCAGAACGTACTGATGAATGAAAATGCGCTGTCAGTTGGCTTCTTGGAAAAAACTAGTTCTAAGAAAGAGTTTAAACAATGTCCCACCCCCTTCCTTGTTTAATGTGAATTACAGCCTTGCACTGATATAGCACCTTTCACCTAAACATGTGCAAAATCACTTTAGAGACTCTGGTAACTGCTGAGGTTACCATTATTTAGCAATTATTTAACAGCACATTGCAATAGTTTGCAGCAGTTGCTTAGAGGGTGTGAATAACCGCATTTCCAATTTAAATTACTGGGAGGAATTACAGGAGACTGTGTCATTTTCATACTGGAACTAGATCCAGGCACCAGGGCTTTATATCTCTCTTCTTAAGAAAGTCATAAAGGGCTTTTTCTAATGAAGTAGCCAGGATCTTGGTTTTGCATTTCATCCCCAAATTGGTGCCTTGAACAGTGTGCACTCCTACTTCGGAGGATTACTTCAGTGTGGTTCACTGCTTATTCACAATAAAAAAACAACATTGAATTAAAGTCCCTCTCTGCTGCCCCAGGTTAGCATTTTGCATTACATCAGCAGCTGTGGTAGCTGTGAGATCAGGCCTCAAAATTAATGTGAAATCTATCTTCCAGTTTTTGGAGGGGGAATCTGTAATACATACCCATGTAACACTGAGAACGGTAAACTTGGGGCTTGTGAATTCTTTCACTCCTCTTTAACCTGACTTGCCAGTAATTTAATTAGTGCTAAACAGTCTGGGCACAGACTTGCAGAAGTTAAAAGAGTGACTGACACAGGATTTGCTTCCAGTGACTTTTCCTCTTTTGCACGTGCTGGATGGAGCTGTGCTGCATTTGGAAGTCGATCAATAATGATTGCACAATTCTAACCTTATTTAAACTATGATATAAACAGACATGATAGAAACGGATGCTACCAGGTTTTTTCCTACTTAAAAGTGAAGTCAGCTTTTTTTCCCTGCCTTTTCTTCCCCCTCCTTTTTTTTTCCCTTTTGGTTCCAACAAAATTGTAACCTGGAAGAAAAGCAGTTAGACTTTGTGAAATCCCAATTCAGTGTAGCATTTGGCTTTAGTAAATGTGGAAGCCAAAAATAAACATCTGCTTGGCAACTTCACCAGAAGTTAACTGTAAATGCAGTTTTCATCTTTTCAGTAAATGTGGCATTCAGTGCTGGTTAACATCTATTAAGGAGGAACGATCCATAGTTGAGGTTGTAAAGCATTTTTTTTCTTTTAATTACAGTTATGAACCTCCATTGCCTTGGGGAAATCCCCTACCCCAGTTTCTTTCCAGATATAATTTCTTATGTGCCAAAACATGAACTTCCCTTGAAAGCTTGAAGGTAGTTGGATGGGATATTTATGAGTTATTAGACTTTGGAAGAGAGATGGTCTTCCATCGATCTGTGCATGACAGCCCCAAAACTTCAACTTGGCCATTTTTTTTGGTCGTCTTTTTTTATTCCTTCAGAATTTGATCATAAGCCTCTTTTTTTGCAGGCTGAGTTACGAACATTTTGAAGTATTAGATATTACATTTTTGGATATTCAGAAGGATATGGAGTTACATTTAGAAGCGAATTAGGAAAAACTTAAGCAGTCCCACTCTTTTCTCCAGAAAGGTGATGTCTGCACGTGACAGGGTCTCTCCCAGGATGCCAGCCTTGGACTCCGGTCCTGGCAGGCCATGGCTACAAACATCTTTACTAACCTCATCTTGTCAGATCTCCATTGTTCAGCAAATCCTTTGCAACCTCTGCTGCTACCAGGGCAAATTCGTTTCGCTGTGGATCAGGGAGGATTGAAGTGGATGCAGATCTGCGGTAGCATGCTATTGGGACAGTGGGGAGGGGTGAGAAGGGGCAACTTGAGGCAGCACTATGGGAAACACTTTGTTATTGCTAGGGATGGTGATTACTTGTAGGATCTTTCTTCTAAAACTGAGCAGTCCTATGGCTTGGAACTTCAGTAATGCTGTATGAAAACCTTTTATTTTGGGAAGTGAGAAGTTTTTTGGTAGGTTTCTGACATATAGCAGTGGACTGCCCATTTGTGAATTCTGCAGCCCTCCCTTCTTCCCTCTTGTTTTCAAGATTCACTACCTCACTATGAAAAATCAATAACCAGGTTGCTAGCTTGTGTTTTTAAATGCTATTGGAAATCAGATCTATGCTAAACCAGATGAATACTTTTTTTTTTATTCCTAGTGGTAAATCAGTCCTGAAATGATTAATACAGAGATGTAAGATCCGTCTGGTGCTAAGGATGACTTGAAGCCAGGATTCTCAGCATTAAATGAAGAAAGGTCTGCTAGGTAAATTTGTAAGAGGATGCACAGTGTAAATATGCCAGGCTTCATATACATAGCTGAGGATAGCGGGTACCAAACAATGAAGGGATGTAAATTTTCCAGTAAGGCACTAGTTACTCAGGAAATGCACTCACAAATCCTGTTAACAGGCACCGTATGTGGGGGTGAGGAAAGAAGTGGAGGAAGGGTGTTGTACGTGTTCCTCCTGGCACCCACTTTGTATATGTACAGCATAAATGTGTTCATCTGGTGCCTTCTACTGCTCATTAAAACTTCGTTCCACAGGCATTTTTCTCTGTGACTAAAGGGGGAACTAGAAGGAAGATATAACCCCCTTGCCTAGTGTTTGTGATTAGTTAATTCCTCTTCATTTGATGAACCATCATTTATGATATGCTAAGAGCAACTACATCCAGCAGAATCAGAAAAGGAAAATTAAACCTGAGGTAGTCGTACCCTTGTTCTCCAAGAGGCACTGGCACATTGTGTCTCAGCTTATGCAAATAGAATTTTGATATAACATTTATTACACTGACTGGGGACTTCTAGTGCCTTGGTGTAGGAGTGAGTTTCTCTACAGGTAGCGAGTGATAGGGTGGCAGTAAATCAGCTTTGGTTTTTAGAAATATAATCTTTTTTATGTGATGCACTGGGAAGAGGGGAATGAAGCAGAGAGGCACAGATGTTTGCTGTATGCTTTTACCATACAGAGCGAGGCAGCTGTAAAAAATACCCTTGCCTCTTAAAAGCAAATGAACTTGAAAGGTGCATCGTGGCACGTGCATCCTTGCCCTTTATGTGTGCAGCTGCTGGCTCGCGACAACAATAACAGCGTTTTGTCTTTGGTAAAGTCCATGACACGAACAAACATGCAGTGGAACAGAGTAACGGGCAGAAGCCCTGAGATTTAAATCAGCAGAGTCTCACTGCGTGCAGATGGCACCGGTTACCGCTTCAAGCAACTCTCCTGATTACTGCAGAGTTTGCCAACATATCAAACGATAGACTTGGGCCGTTGATAAATAATTAATGAGGATTCTGTTGCATGCTTGTCTCCCAGGCAGTATCACCATGGAGATGATCTGGCTTTTAGGATCTGAAAAGTAACAATCTCCAGAACAATGGCATTGTGTCAACCTTACTCTTACTCTGAAAGAGAGCTCTTGGAGATGTGTTAGCAAAATGCACCACGCCAGCCACTAATTTTGCTTCAACTCACAGTGGCCTTTTGTCCAACTTTTTAGTGAGTGCATGAAGTGTTTTCTGTGACCATGCAGAAGCTGCTTCTTGGAATTGCACGTCCTGCATGATGCTCTCTATTACTGCATTTGGCCTGGGATTGGAGTCTCCAGAAAGCTTTTTTTTTTCCACCAAATGGACACAGCAAAGATATACTCATGTGGAAAGAGGCTTACAAGAAGAAGTCTGCATGAGAATGCCTTTGTAGAACCCTTTGGATGCTTGGCTTCCCTGTAGGGATATCCGTCCATGGCTCTTTCTTCCCACCTGGAAGGTTCAGAGGCCAGATAGACGGTTATTCAGCCTGTCCCCTGCCTTTCCTTTCTCTCCTTTGTGCAACCTCTGGAAGTGCCATTTCAATGCAACTGCATTATCAGCATCCCCCTCCTTATCATTTGATTGCAGCAACCTCAGGGACCACCCAATTTCATAGCTTTGTTTCTCTTCCTCTTGTGTTGGTGATGTCTGGGCCAAGAGCCATAGGCAGAGACTCCCCTGGAAAAAAACATAATACGGTGCCAGACTTTATTCTTTCTTGCTCAGCTCTGTGGAGCTGGAGAAAGAACAATGAGCCTTTTCTCTCCGCACCCCCAAACATCCTCTGCTCTCCCTTTCTCTCCCCCCCCCGGTTGATCCACCTATTCTTTACCTCCCTGCCCCTGTTGGCACTTGGTGCATTGCACTTCCCACCTCGGAGTCTCAAAGAAAGGAAGCAGAGCTGTGAAACCGGCTGGGCTCACCCACTTCCCATTGCTGGGTGGGGATGGCCTCAGTTCACAGCTTTTGGAAAGGAGAGGTTTATGTGTATTTAACCCTCACCTCCCTCTTCACCCAAAGAAAATAGTTTTTAATAATTTTCTCTAAGCTGCATTTCTAACGTACCTCTCGGTGGCAGCAAGCTGGTTTCCCTTTCTCGGAGGACTGTGCTCTCTGTCCTGATGTCATTTTTCTGACTCTCCACAATAGTATTGCAAGAGCCCATTGGAATTTGCTCGAGCATGGGTGGTATGCAGAAGTGCTGGAACCAGCTTAAAAGTCACAGCCCCCACGGTGGAAAAAAGCAGTTTGTTCGTATCTCAGCACGGTCCTAAAAATAGCCTTGATAGATAATAAAGAGTGGAAGATTGTTTTCAATGGGACTGAATGTACTGCATGCAGAAATTGCTGGGAAAGGTTCAGTGGTTTGTGGCATTCAGGTGGTCAGCCTCGGTGGCAGCACTAGCCGACTTAAAAATCTGTGACTTTCTGCACTGTGACTAATTCTACCTTTGTTTATATTCATACATCTTGGCTGGAAATGAGGCAAATGTAGGTTCATTAGATTAAAACAAACACATGAGCCGACTTCCTGAAATCAAGAGAAATAGCTTTATGCTTTGATGAAAATATAGCTTTGTTGCTCATCCCATAAATGATGATGCTAGAAGTGACTCAGCAGACATGGAGATTTGATAGGGAAATGGGCACCTACTGCCTGCCATGCCCTTTGCCAGATGTTTAGACTTTGAGATATTTTTCTGTACGTGATGGTCTTGATCTGCCTCTGTAAAAAGAAAATTCCACCCGTTTTGCTCTGCCCAGCAAACAAGAAGCTCATAAAGGAGGAGAGAATTTTCTCTTACAGATAGGACTGAATATACAGAAACCTTTGCAACCGTCATCTTTTTGAAGTATTTATAGTTCAATTCAAGTTATTTGTACCAAACAAAAGCAAAGAAGCATAGTGTGTTGGAAAATATTTAATAATCCCTCTACATCAGTTCAGAGAGTGAGTATAAATCCTCTTTCCAGCTAATGGAGACAGGTAATTTATTGCAGCCTTGAAGAGAGCAGCTTACTTCTCCATGCTTCCTGCCCAGCAAACTCTGCAAGCTGACTCACGGAGGGACGGGAAGCCAAAAGCTGTGCTCCCTCTTTCCTATCTGCTTCTGGAAGGCAGAGCAGCGGTGGAGCAGGGGCTGTGCTCCTGTAGAGCTGTTTGGGAATGCCTGGCAGTATGAGAGGTACACAACCCCCTGCTTTCTCTCCCCTGTGCCATACGTTTTGGAGAGGGTATTCTCTCCACCTGCTTCTGAGCAGAGGCTGGTACCAGAACTGGCAGTGCGGGTGGAAGTAGTTTCAGTCCATCTCTGGTGCTCTTTTCTCCCCTCTCTAACCCTGCGTGTGGGACCATGTTGCCATCAGAGCTGCAGAAGAGATACCGAGAGTGTTGCTGTTGCGTAGAGCCAGCACTGATCCCCGGAGGGACCATCACATGGCCTAGTTTTGAGCTGTGACCTTGGTACTTATGCATATATTTAACTTTATATGTGTGAGCTATCCCACAAAAGTCAGTGGCCGGCTCACATGTGTGAAGTCAGGCATGTGCTAAAGTGTTTTGCCAGGTTGGATACCGTGTCTATAGGGGCTTTGGGTGAACTTGAACCTGTTTTGTTGGGGTGAGAGGCTTTAGATTTCATTATTAAGAATCTGATATGTTACTCTGTCTGAGTGCAAGGTCTTGGAGTTATCTGAAATTGTCATTAAGACAAGAAGCTAGGAAAAATACAAATTCCTCCACTAGTAAAGTTACTAAAAATACTATAATTAAATTATCTAAGTCTTAAAACCAGTGAAATATATTGAGAAAGTGTGGTAGAGGTATAAGTACAGTGTTTTTGAGAGTACCGAAGGGACTAACAGCACTTTCTCTGCAGATCTTGAGCTGGAATATTTGGAGTAGTTAATGTAGCTGATGTAAAAAAGCATGTTGCGTTTGCCCTACTCTTGATTCATAGGCTGTGACCCTTAATAAATATTGATGTTGCACACAGTGAAGCTGTTGCTTTCAGAGAAAGCAAGGAAAGTAAGGAGGCAGGCAAGCAAGAAAGAAAAGGACCTAAAGAATGAACAAACAAGTTCTTTCATAAGGTATTTCTCAATTGAGATTATTTCTTTATTAGGCTTAAGTTCTTCAGGTTCATCATGTACTGTATCTGGCAGCAGTCCTGTAAGTGCAGTTTTGAAAAATGGAGCCAGCTCTGTCTGGTGTTAAAAGCATAAGCGTGCTTTGAAAATGTATTTTCTGGAATGTATTTCTGAGTAAAACACATTTCATGAAAGAAATTCCATTATTGATACTTCAGAATACCTGGAAGAGAGACTTGTTTTACAGCCTGAACAGCGAGGGATCTTATTTTGCTCAGAGAGATGAAAACAATAAAATATATAATAAATACCTAAAATGTGATCATAACTTGTAACGTTTCCATGAAATACTAAAAAAACCCCAAAACTGGACTGCTTTCTTGTTTGTGTTGTTTTTTTCACATCAGTAGACTTAAGCCTAAGTGCCCTTGCTGACACGGTCTGAGCAGACTGATGCAGGTAAAAGACGCTTGACTGGCAGAAATCCCTTTCTTGGGGGGGAGAAGAGCTGGAACGAATGCTGTCCTGCTGCTCTGCTAATCCTGCTTTGGGATGCCGCATCTGACGGTGACAGTCCGCTGACAGCGATCACTTGCTCTTTGGCCTTTCGGACCAGGTCACCAGCAAGGCTGTGCACTCTTGATAGCCTTTGAGATGTGGAGCCTATCCACTTAGGGATTGTGCAGGCTGCCAGGCAGACAGCGTGGGGTAAAAAGTATTTGTTGAGATGCCTTCGAACCTTTCACTTCCCCAAGGTTCTTTTTGAGGGGAAAAATAGCAATTGAACATGGAGAAAGGTATCAGAAATCAGCCTTCAATAATCAGATGGTTTGTTGAGCAAGGCAGTCCTGTGGTGGGTTGCAGTTTGTGAGGGAGAGGCAGGCAGCAATTTCTGAGATGCTACTGTCCTTGTTTCCTTTAGGAGTCATGTCAGCTTTCCGTTTTGATTTCCTCATCTCCTAAAAGTGGATGAATAGTGCTGCTTCACCACTTGCCTCCCGAGGTTTAATTAATAAATGGCTGCACTCTGCTTTGAGCATGCTCATGTGCTATGCAAATAGACAATGATATTATTTCGTTAGTATGTGTGAGTGTCTGAAGCCTTGCTCCAATATGAAGTGCTAGTACTGGTAATGTACCGTGCCCTGGCTAAGGGGTATTGCCTCTTCCACAGCACTTTTGCTGTTTGTCAGGGTGGCAGGGGATGGTCTGAGCATGGGCAGGTGGAAGCTTTGCAGGAGCCAGCTGCCCTGGCTCCACTGACACCACTCGCTGGACTTAAGGTAGTTCACACCTGCCGATTGTCTTTCCTTGTTTCCAAGTGCCGGTCACTGTGATCTGAAGTAGCTGAGGGAGGGAAGAGAAAGTCTTTAATGTTAAAATCCGAGAGATGTGTTCAGCATGCATTCTTTGCTTATGTTGGGATGAGATCTTGCAGCCTGGATGTCACTGACAAAATCCCAAGTACTTCGGCTGGGCTGCTGAATTCTACCCCTGCAACTGGGAAGTGATGTTTTCAGGAGAGCTTGAGTACTGTCTTCAAAATTTGGTTAAACTTTTAGGAATAGCCTTTATAAATTAAGGCTCCTAGATGCCTTAACCACTTTTCAACGTGGGTTGCGAGACTGTAAACTCTCTGGTCCTGTTGAAAAATATGTTCCCAGGCAACACATCTGTTTGCATTTGAAGATTAATCCAAACATTAATTTACAGAGTGCCGCCACGCTTTTCAATCACATTTGCATTTTTGTATCTAAAAATATATGTTTTCATATATGCAGTTATTCCATGGAGGCCATTTGCAGTAATTATGTATAGACGTACAAAAGTCCTGTCTGTGAAGCACAGAGTCAAGTTAGTAGGAGATTGGCATGCCCTCTGGGGTGCTGTTATTACTTTACCAGCCAAGAATGGTGAAGAATTTGCTTCCTGTTGTATATTTGACAATGAAACCCTTCTTAAATTCTTCCTCAGAGCCAAGTACAAGGCTGTCTTTTAATAAAAAATGTGTTTTTACCCATGTCTATATTTATTTCTTGCAGGAATGCACATGCTGCTCCAAGAGCTACCCACATCCTTCTTGTATACATGGTGTATTTGCATTTGCAGGCTGTCCCAGTGCAAACATGGGAAGGGGGACAGATCCAACCTCATCTTTAGTGTTAGTTGCTTTCTCCATCTCTAGAATTACTTGGACATTATCTTGATCACTCATTCAATTAAGATTTGTTGTATTACCTTTTCTAGAAATAGGTGCCCTGTAGATAAGACCATAGTTACGTTGTTACTTTTAAAATCTCTATCCCAAATGTCTGGGTCAAGAGGAAGAAAAGAATTGTTTTGGTTTTAACATGGAAATCAGTTTGTCCCTTGAGTTTTGCTTTTTGTTCTGCTGTCCCAAAGTAGGGTAGCACTTGAGCGTGAGCTTAATTTTAAGCATGTGCTGAAATCTTTGGGAATTCGAGGGGATGGGGCATGTGCTTAATGCTTTTTTGAACAATGTTGCTTTTCAGAGTTGAAGGCTTTGTAGGAAACCTGATCCTTTAAACTAGCTCCTGTTTAGGTACATTTCAATTTTATAATATTGTAAGTTTTTCCTTTCTTTCTTCAATATCCTTGATGCTACATCATATAATGAAAACAATACTGGTCATGCCACTTGCAGTTACTGAAGTAGGCAGTGAAATTATTTTTTTCTGAAGGAACTAGATTTGTAAATCACAGATTTACAAATGTTTTCCCAGGAGAGGCCCGCAGTAGTTGGCTGCATAGAATGACAGAAGTTTTGTTTACCCATAAAAAGGTGGTCATCTCAGCAGGTCAGTGATGTTTTTCAAAGACGTATTGTTGATTTTAAAGTAGCTGGTAATTTATTCCTTGAACTCTGACTTACAAAAATAAAGCAGGGTAAATATTGAGTATAATAAAGGCCATGCTGCCATTCAGTATGCACAATGCCCTCACCTTCCCTCTCCCACCAGCTTCTCTCCATTGTTGGCTTCTGCATTTCTCCTAGGGCATGAGCTGACCTCCCTGATTATTTATGGCATTGTTCAGATAAGCCCTTTTTTCACAGGCAACACTCATACACGCACTCACAAGGGCTGTTATAATTTGAATTTATATTGCAAGTTCAGCTATCACTTCCTCTGTTCCCACCCTGCCTTTTGGAAAGATACCCAGTCACACCATGTGCTTGAAAAAAGGTTGCTGATTGAGGAAGGATGCAGGAAGGATATGGTTTTGCAGTGATTGCATAAGTGCCGTGTAGGGCCTGAAAGCCTTGGGTTTATATGAGGACGAGTTTAGATGTGAATTTCAAAGATTTGTTTCTTCTGATTTTTAAATAAGTCCTAACTCCTGAGCAATTTGCCTGCTTTAGAGAACTGTGGAACAACCCATGTTAATGTGATCCTCTGTGTATTAACGTGGGCAAATATAAATGTGTAATCAGCACCCTGGATTCCCTGCCTCTGTTCCATCAGAGTTCTCAACCGTATTTCAGAGAAATTGTCTCCAAAGCTTCTGTTTGAAATTGTCAGATGCAATCATGTCTAAGCAAATGTACTTTCCATCTAAATCTTTTGGGAGTTTTGCCATTTGCCTCAGATGAAGAGTACTTAGGCTAACACAGAGATCCTTCCAAAAGATGCTGTGTTCCCTCTCAGTGAAGTCCTAAGACCTGAAGACCCTAAAACTTCATGTCACCCATTACTGTAATGAGAGTGTATTTATTGCTATAAAATGTAGGAGCTGGGGCATGGAGGATTGTATTTTAAAGCTTTGTTTTGGTCATTCCATGTTCTGCCAACATCTAACATCTGTATTTATTTTTTGAACTCTCCTTAATAGATTATATGCATCTGTTCAGTTCCAAGAATAATGCTTGATTTCCTGAATTTATAGGTTGCAATAAAATCCATTCGTAAGGACAAAATTAAGGATGAACAAGATATGGTTCACATCAGACGGGAGATTGAGATCATGTCATCCCTCAGCCACCCTCATATCATCACCATATATGAAGGTTAGTGAATGCGATTCTCCTCCCTGACTGCTCTGTTACGTTCTTGCAGACCTGATGTTCATGTTTCTTGAGATCATGCACCAAAAAGCCCCTACTCCTAGTGTAACCGATCCCTTACCAAAGAGATTGTTTTGAGCACTACTTTCCCTCTGAAGCACCAATGTTTCACAGATGTATAACCCTTTGCCTGGAGGAGCTTCTTCATGTGTGAATTATGTGCTTTGTCCATGGCAGGTGGGAAATCATTGCATGTATCACCTCATCTCCTTGCTCCCATTGGACGGTTCAGTTTAATTTCACCCTCACTCACGCACCAGCCTGATGTCTGTTTATGACCCCAGCCTCTAAACCAGTCCTTTTATGCTTTATTTTCCCTGGACTGTACAAGACCAGTCTTGTCTGCTTTTTAGGCCTTTGGTCCTCCCTTACCTGCCAGTTAGTCTTGTTGGTTCTGCCATTGCTGCTTTTCCCCCTGAATCCCAGCATCCGCTTCCTATCCACCTCTGCACGCTTTCCTGACAGTCTGTCGCTGGCTTATCATTCCTGTTTCCTTATCCTGTCTTCCTCCTCTAACTCCTTTCTTCCTGGGACACAGCTGGGAAGCCTGCTAATTCCTGCCTCCGGGAGCTGCTCCCTGGTCCTACAGCAAGGAGCAGGAAGCCAGGGGCATTCCTCCCTGATTTGCCTGTTTGTTTATATATTTATAGAGTGTCACTCTAGTAAAATCTCCTCCTCCTTCCTTCCTTCCTCACGTAACATCCCAGCTAGAGCTAGAGCTGGGATGTTCAGGCCGGGTACGTGCTAAAAGACACCGGCCAAGAGGTCTGTTCCTGCGGCGGCATGGTGGACCTGGGGTGTGGATTCCAGAGGTTTGGAGGGACCTGGGTCGGGCAGCCTTGTCCCTGGGGATCACCTCTTTCCTTATGTGCAGAACAGGCAGCCCGAATTTAGCCCTATGTATTTACATACCCATGAGGTAAATGTGCAAGGTGATGATATGTATATGGCAGCTCCGCTCTGAGAGTTGATATGACTGATTAAAACAAGGGCTGGCTTGGCGTACTGTTACAGTATCGCATATTGAGTTATTCAAAAGCATGTTCTTGTACTTGAAAAGAGATGAATATCTGTCTTTTTATTGAATAAACTCATAACAGGATCTGGGAACAGAAAAGGGGAGGGATGCTGTGTCAGCATGTGGGTTGCAAATGGAACAAAAGTTATTTCAAATGTGCACGGGAACTCGGAAAGAAAAAAGATTAAGCATGCTGCGGTCCTTTGCCCTTCTCGTCCTTACTTTAAATAGTTTTTACTGAGTTAAAACATTCATAAAAGTTAAAAAGATTACAGCATTTTTAAGAAGCAGACAATAAAGTCCCGTGGGAGCAAAACTTTGCCCTCTGGCCCCATGGAGGGAGGAGCAGTGCTTCTGCAGCAGAGCCAGTCCAGCTCCACGATGGAGGGTTCATCCTGTCTGCAGGAGGGCGAGCACCTATGGCAGGTGACGTTATGGTCCCCTTGTGGTCCGTCAGCCAGCAGCAGCACTTTGCAGCAACAAACCTGGAGGCAGTTTTTTCTCTCATTTCTGGGAAGTTTTCTGGTCTGTTACTGGTTTGTTTCCTTTTCTTTTTCTAGAAAGCAGAGCAGCCTTTTATGGCTTCTTATGTTTAATTCCTGGCCTGAAGGGATGGGCAGTGGAAGTCAGCTTCTTGGTTGGACTGTAGTTCATTGGAAGGAGTTACGTAGAGCAGAGCTATAGCAGCTATACAGCTCATCCAACCTTTCCAAGCAGAGTCGGTATTTGGCCTTTAGCAGCCAATGCTCTAACTTAGATATTGTAGTAGTGGGAAGACGTGTGGTTGCGCAGCTGAATCCAGAGGAGCAGTTACATACTGCCCAGAGATGAGGATGTGAGCTCAGGGATCCTTAAGCATGTGCTTAATTTTAAGCTGAAGAGTACTTGTAGTGAAGTTAAGGGACTACATCTAGGACTGAAGTATTTGTATCCTCTTGAAGTCGGATTTTAAACACATGGCTATTCCTCTTGAGTGATGCATAAAGAGTGATAATATTGCTATCCTCTGACAAAAAATGTTGAAGTTATTCAATCCTCAGGGATGGGCTTAATCTCACCAAATTTAAGCCATCCAACATTTAGACGGTGTACGCTAGAAGTCTAGTTTCCCTCTCTAGTCAAGAGAGATCAGCATCTACACAGGGTGGTTTGCTCCCTCCTGGGAGACATTTTTTCAGATAGGTGGGATAAATGACTTACTGGAGGCTCCTGTTGGCTATAGAAGGAGTGTAGCTGACTAACTTAGATCAGATGCTTAACTTTTAAACTGAAGCTTATATTTTTCTCCTTTCTCACTAATTTTTACTGTAGGTTTTCAGACTGCCACTGCATGTCTGACAGCGCTTTCTGTAGGTGCCAGGTTGCGCAGATCTACCTAGCGTTGGACAATCCTGTATCTCCCTGTAGTATCTTTGAAAGCTCTTTGTATTGCATTTGCAAACATGTGTTTTCCTGAAGTAGGATCCTTGTTTACGTATCCTTTTGACCTGCCTGCTTAAAAGCAATTAACCTCTGAATTTGTCAACTTGATGTAAACACAAGCTTATCTTTTTTTTTTGATACTGAGAAAATTTAGATGTGTGGAAACAAAGCTTTCCAGTTTAGAGATATTTTTTTGTAACCTAATCAAAAGGCACGTACCTTGCCCGTTACTGCGAGGGCAGACATACAGTTGTGACTCCAAAGAAATTCCATCCTCTCAGCAGGGCTGTAATTGGCAATCTGTCGAGTGCGGCTGCGAGGGAAGTGCTCTTTCAAGTGACTTTAAACTCCTTGAAAGGGACTGGATAAATGAAGCTGGCTTTGCTAGCAGTGTTCTGATTTCAGCACATAAATTTTAATTTATAGAATAATGCCTCTGTCCATTCATCTGTCTGTCTCCCCTCCGCCCTTCCCCTGCCCTATTTCTTTTTTTGCCTTGAAAACTCCAGGATTTGATAATAAAGCCTTTGAGAGCTAACATATTTTTCCAGGGGTAGCCTGAGTGCAAAATCTATCTCATCTGGCAGTACTTTATAAAAGTTAAACCAGGGAAAGAGCATCAGGCTTGATTCTGCAAACATTTAAACATGTGTTGGACCAATCATGAGAGTGAAGTTATGCTTGGTACATTCAGGAGTGAGCTCTTGAGTCTTTGTAGTGTGAAATACAGTGCCTACGTTGAGTGTTTCTGTGCTGGAAGAGTTGTCCTTGGTCAGCATAACCTTACAGAAAAGTCTGCCCATTTGCAAAATGCTCTTAAAAATGAACAGATTATTAGCTAACATGTTTGTAGAAATAGTTTAATGAAGATATTCCCTGAAGAATGAATAAATACTAGGATCACAATCTGGTGCCCATGGAACATGATGGCATTAACGTGAACAAGTAACTGAAGGAAAGCATGTGCTGAAGTGCTTTGCTGGATTGAGGCCAGGATGCTTAGAACAATGCTGGACCCTCCACAGCAACAAGGCACAACAAATGGATTTCCCATGTAAGAGGGACTTCTTACTTCTTTTTTAGGTTGCATTTTTGGTACTCTTAAGAAAAAGCACAGAGATTCTCTGTCATGTATCTACCGGTCCGCAATGACTTGAGCTAGGTTGCATGCTTTGATTAATCAGGAAACTGGTTCAGCTCTTCTGTACTTTCAAATCCCAAAGGCAACGGAAGAAGATCTGACAGTGTGTAACGGTGGTGGCATGGTGTTCCAGCACACTCATCTTACTTGCCAAATACATGTTCAATCTCACACTTTGTGCCAAACTTGATGCAACAAAAAGCAAATGCATGCTTGGTGTTTCAGACACATGCAGGCCTGTCTCCAATGCAGGGCTCCTTGAGTTGTGTCATTCAAGCCACCGTGTGGTCAGCAAAAGCAGCCACGTTGCCAAAAATCTGCCTGGGTGGTAGCTGGCAAGGTGCACGGATGTGAGCCATTGCTGACGAACTTCGTCCCCCCGCCCAGCAGCGCCAGCTCAGGCAAGTGTCCCCCACCATCAGCTGCGATGCGCACCCCCGGATGGGGCAGGCAGCCGAGGACCGAGGTGGCAGCTCACACCATTGGCGGGTTTGTGCGTGGGCAGAACAGAGTTACGTGTCTCAGGCTGACAGCACTGGGGAGGCAATCCCAAGCCTCTGCTATCTCCTGGTTTTCAGACGTAATCAAAACAAACTTTGGTGCCTAATGACTTCATCCCTTCTGTGTGCAAAACACCTGAAAAGGTCAAAAGTCCCTCAAAACATCACGTGGACGACTGGGCTTTAAACAAGAATGATGAAAGTTGGAAAGCTGGAATGATTCTTTTTTTTTTTATTTAGCTGAGAGAAAGTACTTCAGCAGTGACACTCCTTAACCACATTTCCAATAGATTTCCTCTCATTATGTAGGCTTTTGACCTTTGAGTGCTTTATTCCCATTGTTTTCAGTTGATAATGTCCAAGAACATAAAGTAATATTTCAAGAGTCTGGAGATAGTAATGAAACAAGTATAAACAAACTTAACTCTTTAGTTACCATGGACCACCTTTATGAATTTCCTGTCATTCAGGGTGATCACCTAAACAACACTTTGTTGGACATGACATGAACTCAAATGTATGATATCACTGACAGGTCCAATTCAGATGTCAAAATGATTGCAAGCAATGATGAAATTTATTTCTGTCTTCCATTTACACAGTCCTCCCACTGCAATGTAAATGTTTGCTTGTCTGAAGTTCCACAGCAGTTTGTAATCACAGTTGAAAAAAAAAAAGGGGAATTAGCTCTTGTATTCTTTGCTGAAACAGAAGACAATTAGTGTAACATAGTATTGTGGCTGAATTAGCAACTCTCATTTTTCCTTCCTTTTTAAAGAGTAGACCATCAAAACCTGCGTATCCTCAGTCTCATTCTCTGAGAAACAACCTCAGCAAGGATAATGGTTCTTGTTCTGATTTAACCTCCTCACTGGGGAGTAAATTCTAGCATGCTGTCTGATTTAAAATGATTATTGCACGATCTTAATCATTCCTTTAATCTAAGAAGAGATGCAGTTAGGCTGAATAAGGCCATAATTCAGGAAAACAATTTAAGACAAGCTTAGCTTTAAAACACATACTTTATATCTTGCTATCTTCAATTATAATTAAGCATATGCATAAATTTATGCGTATGCATACACGTGGTTTTCTACATTGGCCCTTGGATATTTTCATGTCTGCTGTATGCTCTATTAAAAAACAGTCATAAAATAATAATAGTAATAAATACAAAAACCAAAATAAAAAATAGGCCAAGGGACTGTAAAACTTTCAAAGCAGTCAAGAACACAGAAGACGCATCAGGCTGAATTTCTAAGGTAAAAAACACTTTTCAATACTCGCATGTCTTTTTGAAGAATAATTCAAGCCTTATTACACAAGTGAGGTAATTGGGTCATACATGACTTTTCTGAATGAAAAGGTTATTCTAGTCTGCATCTCCAAAATTAAAAACAAACTTGCTTGTTCTTTTGATTTGGCTGACCTTTAATAAAAGAGCATTTTGTAGCAGTGGAAAGGTACTTCTGTCTGCGGCTGTTAGGAGAGTAATAAAAATACCGCTGAATGGAAAGACACCAGATGGAAGGAATGTCAACATACTGGAACTAATTTAGGAGATTGCTCTGATAGAGAGCAAAGGCATGAGGAGAATTCAAATGGTTCCAGTGCGAAGAGATTGGCTGCCCCTCTTAAACTAACAACCTAAAATCCTTACCCCAGGGTTACATGTAAACCAAATGGAATCAGCCCACAAAGAGGTAGTCCATTGGGGGGGGGGGGGGGAAATCCATGCCCCCCTCGGCACTCGCTCTGACTTTAGCATCCTGTAAGCTTGGAGGAAGGACAAAAGCTTTCTGCTTTGCTTTGCTTTGCTTTTTGAATTTGGTAGTAAGTCCAACGTGAATTGTCCTAATAGACAGGTGTACAATGTACTATTAAATCTTTTTGACTGATGTTTGCAAAACCATGCCTGTGTGGGATTTTGACACTTTTAGGGTGAAGTCCATCTTAACATTTAAGAGGGATAGTGAGTATGTTCATCCAGTGTCAAACTTGCCCTGTGAGTTCCAGCAGAGGTGACTTTGGTGTAGCTAAAGGGAAGAATTTAGCAGTAGCTTTGAAAAGTAGAGTACTGATCAGCAAGAGGTCCCTACGCAACCAGTGCTATTTGGAAAATGGAAAGCTGTAGATAGAAGCTGAGTTCATCACTTCATGGCCTCTAAATATAAATAAGTGGAGAGATTATATCCAAGAATTATTGCTATCGTAGAACAGTCTGTGAAAGAGACAGACTGTTGATGTTACAAAATGTACTTTGTCTCAGATATGTCTTTGGTAGTGAGAAGTGAAGTTCTTTCCCAGTTTCACATTTATTTTCTTCAATGAGCTCTGAAGCCAGCAGATTTGGTTTCAATTATCAGCCTGGAAGTATAGAACCTTCTTTCTGTCATTTAAAAAAAAAAATAAACAAACACGTTAGAGTTAAGGGGGGGAGTTTAAAGAAAAGCTGTAAGAAATCTTTCTTTGACCACAGCATCTTAAGCACCATTTGCTGCTTGGGTAGAGTGCTGCTCTTAGCCTCTGCTAAGGCTCTTGGGGTGAACAGACCAAGCCCAAACAAGCTTGTAGCCCGCTGGAAAATGCTGTTTCTTCACACTGCCGTGACCCATGTCTTAGTACGTTAACACAGTACTATTGCTCATCTCCTGGGCATACAATTACATCATTCCTCACACCTTGTGGTACATCCCATTCCTTGCTCTCTGGTTCCTGATGTGCTCTCACAGTGCTGTCCCTCCAGTGCTGTCCTCTCCTGTGGCCAGGTGGAAGCATAGCCATCTCAGAAGTCAATCTTTCATCTCGCAGGCTGTCTCCAAAGGAGTACTATTGTTTTGCAACCACTACCCTGCACCACTTGACCGCTATGGCTGAGGTAGTGCAGCAGCCCTCCCACAACACCAAGGTCTTGCTGCAGCTCTCTCAACATAATTCAGCTTCCAGAGTGGTGGAAATAAACACAGTGGCTCAGAAATAAATGACACACAGCCTGTAGCAAGCATTTCTCCTGCTGCTCTCTCCTCTAATATGTGGAGCTCATGCCTCGTATCTAAGCAACCCCCATCTCTTGATTTGTGATTGACAGACCATCTCTCCTGCTACCACGTCTGGGTGTTGATACTGACAGTTCTCCACTTATCTTATTTGGCCAGCTGTTTGCAGAGTATCAATGGTTTGAAAGAAGCAAGAGCAGCCCCACCTTTGTTATATATAACCTCCCTCCTTCCCTTGACCTTGGTTAGGGTTTAGGAGCAGGCTTGTACGACACGGCTGTCCCATCGGTAGCAAGCTGCGGGATGTTCCTGGGGTGCAGCATCCTGCCAAAGCCGTGCTTCTCCGTCAGCAGTAGCTGCAGCCGGGGCTGAGGCACACTTCTAGGCGGGGGTGAGTTTCGGAATGAATATGCAGTAGGATGGCAGGTAATAAATCATCCGCAACAAAAACAAAGAGTGAACCAAGCAGTCCCAGAAGCTATATGGAGGCAATCCGTCCGTCATCAGCCTGCAGGTTACAGCCCAGGTGTTAACAGGGCAGTATATTTATTACCTCATTATTATTTGCAGTAAGTCAATCCAGCCTTTAATTAATGCCCTCCTCTCTTCCCCCAGCCGTTGGCCACAATGCCTTCTTGGAGCATATGTTTATAAAACTTCATACTGTGCTCAGAAGGGAAATTCAGAAGTGTCTGTATGAAGCCTGCCTGGCATCCTAACTACTACTGTGAAAATTCGTGGTGTGCGTGGCTGATGGTCTGAGACTTGCCAGAATGCCACCTTGTCACGTGCCTGATAGTTTTGACCACTGAATTCCTCTTTAAGATTGTGCGTGTATAGACATAAATCCTACTGCCTTTCCACTCCTTCATCCTTCAGTAGCAGCTCTCATTTAAGACGTTTTTGTCCTCTGTTCAGTTCCTTCTCTGCAGGAAAGTAGCTGCGTGCTCTCGCATGAGATTCAGCTGATATGATAGGGGTGCTCTGAACTGAAATGATGCAGTTGTACAAAAAATACCTCCCACTTCCCTGGAAGAAAAATAGATTCTCCATTCACCTCTGCTCCTTGATGAAGAGATAAATTGCTGTATAATTCTGTAATTGTTTAGCTATGATAATGCTGAGGAGGCCTCTGTAATGTCATCTAAGTCCAAGAGTAGTGTCCTTCTCACAATGCTCCCTCGTGAAGAAAAAGAGTGTGCCAGTTTGTCCTGAGTGTGCTGGTAAACTGAAACCCGAATACCAATTACTGGGATGCTTCTATTCTCATTGATTCTAGTGCAGTTTTGTGAAATGAATTCAGAATTTGGAACAGTGATTTATGCTTTCCTCAATTCAATTTTAAGGTATTATCTCAGTTTCCTAGAGGGCATAAGAGAAAATTTGAGATGGAAATTACCTTTAAATGCACATTCCTCCAAACCAAGTGCTTTCCACGTCACTTCTGTAGAAATGAAGGAAAATATGTCTGGATCAAGACTTGTATTAATATGGCAAATTTTAGTCCAAAAAAATTAGATTTTAGAATTTAAAACTTCAGAACATCAAGGATGATTTGAGAAAGCTCTCGTGACTGAGTGATGAAGGCAAAACTTTAATACAAACACAGGCTGGAAGAATGCTCCATCGTAGCACGGCTGTTATTGCTGTTACTGTCACCATTAACACTTGGTAAGGCATCAGTGGTTGGGGCAGTGGGGTGGGAAGAGCCGAGGGCCCCTTCGCCCCCATCTGTGCCCCTCTGGTGAGGCAAATGTTCCCCTGAGCTCCGGGTGGTCCTCAGCTGGTACTGCTTGGAGTGTGCACTCCCATGAGAGTCCACTGAGACCAGTGGTGCCATGTTGCAACTTCACCTGTATGTGCATCACATAATAACCCCTAACTCATTGAATCAGCTGTTTTTTGGGGGGGTGAGGGATTGCGAGTTGGTTTTTTTGTTTTGGTTTGGTTTGGTTTTTTTAATTCAAATCTCTTAAATAAGAGCATTTTTAGTGATTTGTCTCAGCTTACTGCAACTATTTCTTTTTGCCTTCCTAAACAACCCTGTATCTAACAAGCCTTTCCAAGCCTAGCGAAACGAATGTGTATGTTACTGCTTTATTGGTAACACATCACAGCACTTCCCTATATGACACAGGGCATGTTCAGTTTTTCCCAGACAATATCAGTCTGTCATTCTTGGAGAGGATACTGTAAGTATAATCCATCCAGAGACGGCTCTTCCAGTTTCCGAAGTTTATTGCTAATGAGGATGCACATAGGATGTAATCACTGGCAGGAGCCTCTGCTTCGGGGTACAGTGAGGCCAGCAGACAAGTACGCGGCCAATTTTATCTGGCTGTTCTCTCTCCCTTTTATCAGAGCTGTTTGGCTGGGGTTCAGGGGTGTTAGCGGGAACTGCAGAGGCTTTGGCTTGTACAGTTGAGTGACAAGGTGTGAGAAGACATGAGACAAAGCCTAAGAGCAGCAAATATCTGCGTGTTGAGAGACATAGCTTCGCATTTCAGTGCAAAAGCTGAAGTTGTTTGTTTTGTTGGTTTTTTTTAAAACACTAAGGACTACTGGCTAAGCTTTGCTAAAGAGATAGAGGAAGGCATCATTCCAGTAGGGCTGGTCAAAACTAGCATCCCTTTGTAATAACCCCTGTAACCTCATTAATTTGCAGATGCTTTGCTGCCAGGGTGACCTAGCCTCAGCAGGCTGCTGCCACAGATAAAAAGAAAAGGAAAATCACCATGTCTTAATATGAGCAATGGTTATTTATGGCAGGTACAGGAAGTTTCCAGTGGGTTGCAGTGGATTTTAGGTGTCAGAGGGGAAAAACTATTTAGCAGTCAGGGCATTATGGCAATTTGAGACTACTCACAGTCTGCTTTGCTAGATTAATTGTTTAGTTATCTGTAACTCCCAGTGAAGTCCTTGACAGCATGTGGCACAGAGTACCCTCAGCCCCAACGAACATTCAAGTTGTGATGCGTAGTAGATGAGTGTTCCTTGCACTGCTTATGTGGGAGTTACGCATTGCTGCCGGCTCTGTGCAAGTGGCAAAGGACCTATCTACAGCATGCAGTGGGACATGCGGTGGAGGCAGGAGATAAGTAAACTTGAGGATAGGTTGGGTGCATGAGGCAGGGTGCAGAGCCATACTGATAAGAGCTCTACAGCTCCGGAGACACTGCAGACACTGCTAGCTCAAGTGTCCATGCCC
Organism: Harpia harpyja; assembly: GCF_026419915.1. Taxonomy (NCBI): domain Eukaryota; kingdom Metazoa; phylum Chordata; class Aves; order Accipitriformes; family Accipitridae; genus Harpia; species Harpia harpyja. Next base: position 24,524,863 of record NC_068945.1, on the reverse strand, counting down.
ACCATGCCGTTGCACAGAGCTGGGCTGGAAGAGGACATGCGCATCGATTCACTTGTTGGATTTTGATGGTAGGTGAAAGCCAACCAACAGTCATTATAAGCCAAATGGCAATCCTGTATCAACCAGTCGTTGAAGACAGAGTTTATTATGCCTTCTGTTAACGCTTTCCAAATGATGTAAGAGCTCCCGTTTCCTTCTGTCCTCTGGCCTTGAGAGGACTACTGGTAAGAGGCAGTCCCTGTTGGAGTGGGGGTTAGTATTCAGGTGTTGCTGGCACAAGTGTCCACCTTACCTCATTAGGATCAAGTTGACTTTGCCACCCTGTGACCCCATTTTATAGAGGCAAAGAGCTTCTTTTGTATAGCCATATCGAACTGAAGATAGCCTTAACTTCCTTCTCTTGGTCTAAAATGTTGTCATATTCCTCTGGAAAAATTTAACTTTGGAACTTGCTTTTTGCAGTGGGGTTGGCAGTACATCTCTCCAGGCTGCAGTGGTGATATAGGATGTGTTTAGTCATCCTGAGTCTTCTTCACTCTTTAAAGCATCAGTTTTCAAACCTTTGAATCAACTGTGGTGTTTTTTTCTTTTCTTTTGTCCTGTGCAGTGTTTGAAAATAAAGATAAGATTGTGATCATCATGGAGTATGCAAGTAAAGGAGAGTTGTATGATTACATCAGTGAGAGGCGGCGATTAAGTGAGAGAGAGACAAGACACTTCTTTCGACAAATAGTCTCTGCTGTACATTACTGCCACAAGGTGAGCAAAGGATATTAAAAAATGCTATTTGAAGGCTGATTAGTGACTTATATATTTCAAAGCATGTCTGAGGCAACAGCATTCATTATTAAGTATCACAGTATGTGATTATATCAGTACAACAGGAGATCTTCATTAAAAGTGCTACAGTAGTTCACTGCCTGTTTTTAAAGACTAAGGTTGTTTTCCTGGTTTATGGCAGATACCAGCCACTCCCTTACATTAGCCCTACATTGCATTTTTGCCTTGGAAATAATTCTCCTGACATTAAAAAAAAATATTAACAATATTAACTAGAAAAGGCATCCCATAGAACTTCTACAATATTAATATTAATACATTCAAAGGAATGATAGTTTGCAATTTGAATATGCAAGTGAACACCTTTAGAATAGCAGATAAAATATATGAAAGAAAAAAGCCAAGAGAAAGGTATGAGTGTTCATGCATGAGCTTTAGCATGTACTCATTCTGGATAAGCAAAAGTAGCTTTTCCAGATGTAGCAGGAGCACTAGAAAGATACCCTTTGCTAATTACTTTATCCATCGTGGTACCCACTAGAATGACAGTTTAAGCAATTAAACCCAAGGTAGCTGGCTGGCTGTCATCATGGACCTTTTATCCCTGCTTATGAGCCATTTGCGTAGAGCCAAAACTTGCATGAGGCTAAAGGCAACGAGCAGCTAACACAATTTTTAATTTTAATTCTTAAACACTTTAATCTCCACTTGAATTCTGATGAACAAGGGAGGTTTTCAAAGTCCTCATTGCGCAGCGCTGAAAAGCTGCAGCGCCCTTCCCTTTGCAGTTAATTTTTACCAAATTTCTTTAAAGAAGGCTCTGACCTAAACCCAGCTTGTTTGCTTCCATCCCTAACATTTATAGTCCTTTAGGATTATAACTCCCCCAATCCACGTGGCTGCACATTGGAGGAATGAGGGCTTTTGTAAGGACTAACGTCATTGACAGATATTGTTTTCTGGTGCCTGGGAAGAATATATTGCTTTCACGCAGTGGGGGCAGGATCTAGGCTGGAATTAAGTTCTGAAAAGACACCCCCCAGCACTCCACACCCCCCCCCCCCCCGCCCCCCCGCTGTTTTAGAGGCTTTGTGGGAGGACAGATTCCAGTCATTCTTCCCTTAACCACACACCAAGTGACTAATACATTGCCTGTCACTAGTCACTGGGCCGTGAGTGTTATGACAGTGAAATCAGCCCTGAAATGTAGATGCAAAGACCACCCTGCCAGCTCACCTTTAATTTTCCCAATATTTGCTCATATTCTACCCCATTTTTTTCTTCCTTGTTTCAGAACGGTGTTGTCCACAGGGACCTAAAATTGGAAAACATCCTTCTTGATGACAGTTTTAATATTAAGGTAGGATTCTTTTCCTCAGCTTCTCAGAATGGATTTGCATGTTTTGTAACGTTTTTATCCAAAGTATTAGAAGAGCAAGTGTTATGGCAACAGCTACTAAGCAACAGCATCTGGCAAGAGGCTCAGCAGTTTGGAGGTTGGGGAAAGAGCACCACTGGTGAGCAGTCATACATGCTAAATGAAGCTTTGCATAATTTGAGGAAGAAGGTCCTGTCCTGCCACCCAAGGGCCGCGATTCTCAAAGCAGTATCTATTTACTGGTAGGAAACAGCAGAGCATTTCGTGCAGTCGGGTTTATTGTACGAATGATATTATTGCTGGCTGCTGCTGAGACTAAGAAAAAACTCTCCTGGTCTACAGGGTTCAAGTACCTCCTACAGAACACTCTGAATGTCCTTTTGATCATGGCGGGAAAATAAGCAAATAGAGTTTCAAAATAAACCTAGTAAAGCACATGTGCTTCATTAGGAAATGGCCTTGGAACTCCAGACACAAACGTATACTTTGGATAGTGATGTCAGTGATGTCATTTCCATGTCGTTTCTCCCCAGTGAAAGCATGGGAATGACCTTTTTTCCCTTCTTCTTCTTTTTTCCTAATAGCTGTAGCACAAAGATAAATAATGCAGAGATAAGTGTAGTTTCCAGATGGTTGAACCTGTTTCACTTTCCACTTCGTTCCTTCCTGGGTAGCTGGATGTGAGGGTGACTAGGTGAGCCCATCTATGGGCAAACAGAGGGAGTGATGCCGAAGAATTTCTGCTGACACTTGGTCATCCTTGCTTAATTAACAAAGTAATTGAGGAGCTCCCTGCGTAGGCAAATATCTAAATACACTGGATCTTCATTTTGTCTCCACTGAAAGCCATGGGGCTGCACGCGCTGCCTTCTGCACTTCACGCTGGAGATTCATTTTAAGCTGATGTGCAGTGGAAATGGAAAGTAACATATGGTAGCTGCCATCTGTGTAACACTGATGACAGAAGCTAACTTGGATCAACTAGTGGATTAAAGGCATATAAATATGTGGTTTCTAAAAATAGTCTTTTACAGAAGGCCCATCCAATGCAATACTTGGACGTTCTGCTGTTAGCATCCAGTGTTAAAGCGAACCTCCCCACTCCTGTTCCTACAGGGACGCTGGCTGCAGCAGCCCGAGCTGTTCTCAGCAGCGCTGAAAACAAAAAGTAGCCTTTCTAGGACATTGTATACGAAACAGGCTTCCGCAGGCAGGATGACCTTTCTTTCCGCGTTACATGCCAAACTATCTTCCCAGCTAATCAGGGAATTCTTGAGAGAAAAGAGGAATTTGGGGAATTTGCTAGCTGTGGTGGCCTGGCTCTCCGTGCTGTGGTCCTCATATGCAAAACCAATCACTTCCCCAAGCCTCCAGGGAGCTGCGCTTTGTCAGAAGGCTCCGCTCCCTCCCCTCTCTTCTTTATGGGAGTCTAATCGTCCTGTGGGGAGCGCGGGAGGATGGGGCAGGGACAGGTAGCTTTGTGTTCGAGTCCAGACCATGGCGCTCACCCAGGGGCTTCTGAACCGCAGAGGCATTTCAGCTGCCATACCCAGTGGCACTGCTGCAGAAGAAGTTCGGGTAGCCGCAACTCCCCACATCCCTTCCAGTCATTCGGACATCTTTTTCTTGAAGGCTTCCCTTTCCTGAAGCTGCCGTGTAGGTCTTTTGTGTATTTCCAGCCTTTCCTCAGTTACTTCTCTGCAAGCCGTAAGGCACACCTCTGAGCGGGCAAGGTTGCCTCGGCATGGGTAGGTGGCTGCAAGCTCCCTTGCTGTCCCCTGGTAACTATTTCTGCAAAGGGTCTCGTGAAGCTAAAAAATAGACCGAACTTAGGAAGCAGTTGGTATTTCATATATCTTACTATCAATGGTGTTTGAATTTGGATTACTTCAAGATTGCTTTTTGTATTGTTTTCCTTTTCTTCCCTGCTCTTTTTTTTACACCTCGTGACTAGGATCAGCTTTGAATACTTGATGTTAAGCACACGGCCACTATTTCCCTGATGCTGAAGCTTTGAATGTGTTACTGTGGTTTCTATGATACTTGCACAGAATTTTACTTCCCACTTTTTCTTTGTTTCACTAAACAGTAACCGTTGGCAAGGAAACACATATGGAGCTGTAAATTATTTATTAGGACTAAATTTATCAGGTCCTCATTCTGAGAGTATTTATATGGTTTATTCAGGCAGAAAAAAAGAAATATGCAGTCTGGGGTTTGGTATTGACTGATGGCTTCAAATACTCAGTGGAAGGCATCTTCTAGAAATGGAGTGCTAGACTTATCTGTACTTTCCCAGTATTTATATTTCATTCAGTGGATTACAAAGCATTTACAAAATTGGCAGTTTGATTTTGAGAATGAGAAAATGAAAGGAATCCCTTTGTTCTTGGGTGCAATGTGCAATTAAATACGTTTCTGAAGAAGCCAGTGATCTATACATTATGATATACACAAACATGTCATAGTAATGTGAAGAAAAAATAAAACGGAAAAAAAATATGATCTGATCTGTGGCATATAATTATGTTTTTCAGGGACTTGGTGTATGCAGTAATATTTCTTGCAAACTATTACTTAAAACCCCTAAATGCAGCAAACACAAGTGAATTAAATGAGTTTTTAAACACTTGTGAGACTGAACATGCACGTGGATCTATGGGAGGTATAAGTTCACCCAGCCAATTAGTCAAACAGTACCTTGCCAGATACGCACCCAGCTATCTAGCAGAAACCCCAAGTGTAAGTGTTTCTCCTGGGACCTAACCTTCTGTGGAGATCAATAGTGGGGCACGATCCTAGAGCTAAACCTTACCAAGACACTGCAGCCTCCCAGGGCAGAAGAGCGTTATTTGCTTTCTTACCTTGTTCATGGTTCCATGTTCTTTAAAGAAATAATGTGGCAATGAAATTAGGGCTTCTGCAGTGTGTGCAAGCCTCTCCTTCCACACATTCATGTGCCAGCTGCTAAGAGCACAGTTCACCTTAAAATTTACTCTGTTCTCCTTTCAGCTGCCTGCACTTGGCGACTTCCACCCTCCAGCTCTAGGTAACTGGGAGCTGCCCCCTCTGCTTGCCCTGGGTTCCTGGGGGTGGGTACAGCTGCTGCCCCTGCCGCACAGTGGCAGAGCAGCCTTTCGCTGGCATTTTCATCTCATCAAGAGGGTTTTGTCGTCCATAATCCTAACACAGCTGGAGGTGGGCAGGGTCAGGCAGGCAGCAGGGCTAAGGCAGCCCCAAAGCACTGAAAGAGCTGCCCTGGGTCGGTGAGTTAGAAAGCCCTTTGTGGGAAGAGATTGGCAAGAGATTGGTGATGGCTTTAGGCATCTGCCCTTGGTATTCTTCGAAAAAGCCTTCTGGTGGTGCTGCCTTCTCTTCATTAGTTTTAAAAGGACTGAGGATGCTAGTTTTTAGTTCATTGTAGGTGTGAATTTATTAGAAGAATTGGCAGCGGGGCGAGGATGTAGCTGCGTCTGTTCGCCCATAGCTCCTGCCGTTTGGCCTGATGACGACCACACGTCCCCAAGCACTGTGGCTCTCCCCAGTCCCTAAATCCCCAAAACTGCATGCAGGGAGGTGGAGAAAAACTGCTGCCCAATGTGGCAGCCAGGGAATTAGTGCCTTTTGCTGGCCTATCCAAATACCGTGTCCCTGCCCCATGCCACAACCTACCCCCAGGGACACCTCTGTCATGCAGCCTGGCACGATGGAGGGGGCCTTCTTGTTCACAGAAGGGCTGTGGCAGCTCCTGGGCTGGGAACCGCCTAAAAGAGATGTCTAGCAGAGGTTGACGTAAACTGTATGACCAACCCCAAAGTGATAGAAGGAGAGAAAAATGCAAGTATAATAGTAATATAATCCTACTAACTGCACTTTCTCTTGGGCTGGTAAGGGGACACCAATCAGACTAACCACTAAAAACCCATGAGAGTTTCATATATACAGAGTAAGTATATGTAATTGGGATTTACCTTGCTGGAAGTCTCACCGACTGCACATACGTTTCACTCGCTTTAAGAGACCTAACTATTTCTCTATCTGCAGTACAAAGAGACAGATTCTGAAGTGGGATAAAACCGACAGTTTCCATGAGTGTGAACTTCATGGAATTTATAGTCCACACTTATGCAATAAATTACAGCTGGTTTATCATAGCTAACAGTAAATATGAAACATACACCTCCTGAAGCGAGGGGAATAAAAGTCCACTTCCCCGCTCCTCCCAATTTAGGAAGTTTTTTTGACTTGATGCCTTAGTTCCATTTAAGTGCCAAGAACATGAAGTAATGTTGGCTTCTATTAATCTTGTTTTGGGGGGCATGACAGTTTTAATGGGAAAAGCTGATAAACATCAGTCTGTGAGTATGGGAGTGGACTGTAACATAAATACTCTTTTCCTGAATGGTCAGAATGAAAACATGAATGCCCAAGTCTGAGAGTTTCTTAGTGTGAACAATGGTATGTGTATCCCTATATATATATATTCATGCACATCCACATGCATTTTATACATTCCATGGTGTTAAGGGAATGTATTTTCTTAAGGAATCACACTGTGCAGTGTTTGTCCTTGTCTTAGCTGCATCCTGAACTAAAATAAAACTCAATGACCAGCACGAATTTTTAACACTGAAATGATCCCATTCTTTGCCTGATTGACAGGGCACACTTCATAAGGCTTAAAACCAACTTCCTGCAAGCCAGGCGGGGTGACTTGATAAGAAAGTGGAATTTAAGGCAATTAAGTGCAATCTGAGCCATGAGAATATATTTGCAGACTGCAATTGTACACCAGCTGTTTTCAATGACATTCCAGCCATACAATGAAGATTTTACAAACCACATTTATTTAAGGGTTGAATTTTCTGCTGTGTGTTGATATTATGCGTGAGGGACTGAGTGACTTCAAACTATGAATGGACATGGTGAGATGAATTAACATTAATGAACAGGAATCAGCTGCTCTGTGAGGAGGATATTATGAGTCCAAATTGTCAGTGGGACACCTGCAAAAGCAGAACACCAAAATAGGAGAGGGGTGAAGTGTGAAATCTCGTATTTGCTCTGTGACTTTAAAAATTTTGTGAAAATGATATTTTAAAAAGAAGTTTATATTTCTAACATGAAAGTATCTATATCTGTATCTATATCTATATATCTATTTATAAAGTATACATATATATATATTTCTATTTTGGGGTAAAGAAAGAAAAGTTGGGAACATCTGTCCATACTTCACCAACTTTGTTCATTTTGGTCTCAACTGTGACATTTTTAGGTGTAGCTGTAGGAGTTTAGATAGTAGAGACAAAGACTTTATGTCTCCCAAGAGTTCATTAGACATTGCAATTAAACGGATATTAGAGGCAGTGATGATGCACGTTTTAGAAAGCCAGGAGTGAATGATGCTGCTGGTAAACCCTTTTCCTTCCTGTTCACTTTGTGTTTTCTTGAATTTTCTCTTGTGAAAATTCCTGGGATTTAATTTCTTTCTGGTAAAAAGACCTGAATAAGGTAAAGAAAATCCAGAGAAAACTCCTGTCTCTTACAGCTATAATACCTTTTTTATGTCTGTGCTTTATGTCTTTTATGTATGCCTTATGTCAATAGTGGGCAGTAATAAAAGTACCTCTGGGAAACAGAAGCATTTGGGTTTTAAACAAGATAACAAATGAGATGTGTTGCCTTGTGCTAGAGAAACAAAGGAAATGCAAAGGTTGTGGGAGTATTTAGTATTGCTATCCTCAGCCTTTGTTTTGTAAGAACAAGAACAGAGAATTGAAGTAAACAAAATATTTGGACCTGCTCCTGCAATTCCTACATGGGCAAAATTCCCAACAGTCTCAAGGGAAGTTTTGTTTGTGTTGGGAAAGCCGGATTTGGGCCCATTGTTTCCAGTTAGGAACCAGACTTGTGTTTATTATCTCATGATAGACATCTCGTGTGCTTAACAGCTCAGATTCCTCAGCCAGAGTCCCTGAATCCGGAAGAGTTAGCAAGTGCCTCACTTTCCTCCTCCTTCAAACGTAGCTAAGTTCCTCATACTGGGAGGCACTGCTGTCCACTGATTGCTCTTCATCTTGTATAATCATCGATACCAAAGGAAAGCAAGCCGAAAGTACTACCGTTCTTATCGCGCACGTGCACAAAGCTGTGACTGGGGACACAGCTGTGAAACTGCAGGATAAAATTACTGACTGACGGTTGTGCAGTCAGTCAGTGACCTGTCTGTGAATGGAACTAAAGCATCCTTGCTCTTAATCTGGAGGATTTAACCTGGGGACCCTCTCCTCCTCTGGAGGATCTTTAGAGAGAGAAGCAAAAAAATCATAGAATAATGGGTTGGCCAGGGATCTTGAGAAATTATCCATGTTGAGATCCCTGTCCTACAGCAGGGTCAAATATAGCTAAGTCTTTCCTGATAAAGGATTTTCTGTTGCATTAAGATATTGTTAGTACTACAGATGCCTTGTGCAATTCTATTTGCAGATTGCTGATTTTGGACTCTCCAACCTTTATCACAAAGACAAGTTTCTGCAGACCTTTTGCGGAAGCCCACTGTATGCTTCCCCCGAAATAGTTAATGGACGACCTTACAGAGGTCCAGAGGTAAGAAGGGTCAGCTTTTCCATGGTGGTATGGGGATGCCTTTGATGATAATGTTCTTGAGGGTTAGTCTTAATGCTAGTGTTACTGCACATGCGTGTTCACGTGGGTCTCTCCCGTATTGAAAGTTCTCAAGCTGCCTTCATTTGCTTTCGTTTGCTTTGCCTGTGGTTAGTCAGATGTTAGATACGGATTTGCTGATCAGGAGGCGCAGCTGGACGTGATGCTGCTCTTGTGGTGCTAATGGCAGGGAGAAGGGTGGGGATCAGCTTTCCTGGGCTTCACACGCATTGTCTCTGTATTTCAGGTTGACAGCTGGGCCCTCGGTGTATTGCTTTACACTCTGGTTTATGGAACGATGCCCTTTGATGGCTTTGATCACAAAAATCTCATCAGGCAGATCAGCAGTGGAGAATATCGTGAGCCAACGCAGACCTCAGGTATAAAAAAGGAGTGAGGGCAATGTATTGAGCTGACAGGAGTTCAGAATGGAGGGTTTGCCCAGCCCCTTCCAACATGTTTTGGTGTCATGTTAGAATGATGAAGAAAAAAAATCTCTTGTTCCCATACTGACTTCATCTGCTATCAATTCCCATCTGGGTACAGCATTTACCAAAAGCCCTTTTGAAATTAAAGTTTTGTAGCAGATAGATTTTATTGCCTTGGGGAAGCTGTAATGGGCTCTTTTAACTAGATCTATGACAGTGGAAGGTCTGTTAGCTATTGCAAATGGAATTGTTCAGACAAGCTGTAAACCGATACAACATACTGGTACAGATCAGTCCTCTAGCTTACGCTGTGGTATATCACAAGCAGAGAGAAGATGAATGGTTAGAGTGATGCAGTCTCTTATCCAAGAAGGCAGGCCAAAATCTGAATTAATGCCACTATGTTTGCATTTACTTCTACTTAGAGGATAACACTTTAAGCAGTCACCTGACACAAAAGCATCAACTAAGTCTGGGTCGTTGATTATAATGACTCCTTCCAGCCTTAAATGTGTATATATAGATATATTTAAATGAATATTTATCTTGTATCATTTGTTTGCTATCCCTTTCAATTTTCTGCCTTCTTGCTCTCTTTGTGAAAATACACCTTTAAAATATACAGAAGGCTACACTGTTTACGGAAAAAGTAAATACAAAAGCAATAATGTGTAGATCATTTAAAATATCCCTATTCCCCTTTGTTTTCCTCTAAGTTTTGTAATTATTAGAGTTGATAGGTTGGTGACTTCCTTCAGTAATATGGAACTATTCACTGACTAATACAGTACAAATATCAATTTCTTTAATAACCCAGTGTACATTTCCCAGGGTGAATCATATTCTTCTGATAAGTAGTACTCAAACGCATTTTCCGACATTGACTGATGGCCAAAGTCTTACCCCCTTTCACTTCTCCTGTTGTAAGAAACATTATTTTTGCTCATTTGATTGGCTTCACACTTCCATTTTAAACTGACAAAACTAAGAATGCCCATATTCTAAATATTTTATATTCCATTCTTTGTCCATAGATGCTCGTGGTCTTATCAGATGGATGCTGATGGTGAACCCTGAACGCCGAGCAACGATTGAAGACATTGCCAACCACTGGTGGGTTAACTGGGGCTACAAGAGTAGTGTTTGTGACTGTGATGCCATGAGGGACTCCGAGTCCCCATTGCTGGCAAGGTTCATTGATTGGCATCACCGTTCTACTGGCCTCCAACCAGAGACTGATACCAAAATGAAGTGCCTTTCTAAGCCCAAAGGTCCTGAAGTCACACTAGAGAGACAAAGGTCTCTGAAAAAATCAAAGAAGGAAAATGACATTGCACAGTCCATCCAGGAAGGAGGAGCTGAAAATGCATCCAAACCCACCTCCAAGAGACCCAAAGGCATCCTGAAGAAAAGGAGCAACAGTGAACATCGATCTCACAGTGCAGGTTTCATTGAAGGAGTGGTCAGCCCAGTGTTACCCTCCGCTTTTAAGCTGGAGCAAGAGTTGTGTAGGACTGGTGTAGCCCTTAAAAGCGTTGTGGAGGGAGAGGTAGCGGGCAAATATGGCACTAAGCAGTCTTCACTAATGCCAAAAAAAGGAATCTTAAAGAAGACTCAGCAGAGGGAGTCCGGCTATTACTCCTCTCCAGAACGAAGCGAATCTTCTGAACTCTTGGACAATAATGATGAGACAGTTAACAGTGACACTTCTCCGGGGGTCACAGAGCCATCCAGAAATGGGTCTTACAGCCATTCCTGCAGGCGTAAGGGCATCTTGAAGCATAACAGCAAGTATTCTACCAGCAGCACTGAATCTGCTTTGATTAGCCCTGACACACCAACGTTGGAGGCCATGGAAGAAGTGGTCCTGCCTGGGGATGCATTACCTCGAAGTTACAGTCGCCCTTCCAGCGTGATTAGTGATGACAGTATTTTGTCCAGTGACTCCTTTGATTTGCTGGATTTGCAAGAGAACAGGCCAAACAGACAGAGGATACGGAGCTGTGTCTCTGCTGAAAATTTCCTCCAGATCCAAGACTTTGAAGGACTTCAGAACCGCCCATGGCCACAGTATCTAAAGCGTTACCGCAACCGTCTGGGGGACAGCAGTTTTTCCCTTCTCACAGACATGGATGATGTGACTCAGGTCTACAAGAAAGCCCTAGAGATCTGCAACAAGCTCAACTAGCAGAGGGAAGATGGAAAGGGAGGCAAGGGAGTTTTTCTGTGTACCTTTATGATGGAGTAAGCCAGGTCACTGATTTGCTGACAGTGGTAGGTTTTGCTTCAAAGGAGCTGACTGTACCTACTTAGCTGAACTCCTAGTAAAGTAGCCCCAAAGCCATCTCACACTTCTCTTATTTTGTGTCCTCAAAATATTACCTACCTGACCAGAGAATAACCTTTGGTCTTTGTATACGTGATGAAAGCACATCAGGATCTAGCAGACCAAAGCATCAAGATTTGATGGCTTGAAGTCAAAGCTAGACAGAATTAAAACTGGAAGTGAGGAATACATGTTTTGAGAGGTTTGTAGTTAATATTAGATCAGCTTTACCAAGAGATGAGCTGAATTCTTGAAGTCAAATTGGGGTGTCTTTTAGAAAGAGAGCCTTTATTTCCCCCGAAGTTATTCATCTGGATACAGTCATTGCACATGGGGAATCTTTGGCTTGCATTATGCAGGAGGCCAGGCTAGGTGATCACCATAGTCCCTTGCACCAGGGTCACCTGAGAGGTTCTGAACGCGTTCTGGGACAGATAATTTGAGAGACTGACCCCAGAATAACCTCACAAGGTGTATGTGGACAAGCGGTGGAGCAGGCATTCAGATCCCACAGCCATTGCTCTTCAGTGAGCAGGAGGCCCTAAGATTGTTTCCAACTGCCGCTCCTACCAGTGAAAACAGAGTCACAGAAATGGTAATGGGAACTGGAAGGAATGGATGTTGTCATCAGCTAAAGGACCTTTTAAGGCATTTCAACCTGTGTTCAATTTGTGACTCTTTCAAAATGGCCAGCCAGATGAATGCCCAGACAAAGATGGATCTAACAAAGCGTCTCAGGGGTTAACTGACCCTCCAATCTAGAGTTCAGTTGCTGTCAGCAAATGGTGCCACCTTGCTGTTAGCTTGTAGTATTTGAGGGTGACAGGTAGTTTGCGACCAGAATGTTAGGTAAGGAAAAGGTTGTAGCATGTGGGAAATGGATAGAGGTCAGAAAGTTAGTGGGAAGATGCCTTTCTCCAAATGAAAATGTTTCTAGGTAGGTAGTAATGGAGCAGAAAGAATTGAGCGATGAAATGATAATGGTAGATTTGAGAACAGAGTTAGGATAAAATTGCGGGCCTCTGTCCGTATAGTATAGCTGGTACTGTGTGCGCAATGATACCAGTTTGAAAAAAAACAAGAAGGATATGTGTTTGTGTTCTCAGACATATCTAACTATCCAGACTGAAGGCTTTAACTCCCGTAAAGGTACCACATGGGTCTACTGGATTACCTGAATGTAAGCCTATGTCAGAAAGGCACTGTGTGTTTGGCAGGCCTGGGCAAACTGGAATCTTAGGCCCATTTCAGTCTCATTTCTGTGAGCACATAGCCCCTGGCTTTCTTGAAGGTGCCGGGGTGTGAATAAGTTGCAGGTTTCGGCCTATGATGTCAAATGATCCACAGCTGCAAAACTTACATCTACACGCAAACCCAGAGCAGAGGAGCATGGGCAAGTAAGCTCTGTTCTCATTCCTACCCTGTAACTGGAACTGAAAGCAGAATTTGGCCCACTGTGTCCAAAATCCTAGAGATCGTGCGGAAACAGAATAGAGTTCCTCTGGGGATTCCCTGGGAATCAGGGATAACCCCATAAATCGTTGGTGTCTGGGGCAGGGAGCTATTTCACTTGCAGATTCCTTATTCGGTGTATCATGGTACTTAAGTCTGCCGGTTCCTCCTAAAAATCAACTGGGCTGCCTAGCATGAAGATGAATGAGCTTGAATTTCCTAAATCAGTTAATCTGACTCTATGGAGAACCTTTTCTCATTGTGAAACACTGGACCAAATTTGGCCCAGGAGTAAACGGCATCAATACCATGAAATATATGAGAGATGCCTGCTCTCAGGTGGTCAAGTGAAATTTGGCTCGCTGTCCATTTGCTCAGGAAGGGCAACTGCAGGTCATTTCTCTACAGATGTGTACCTCTCCGTAAGATACTCAGATATCCCATCTTCTCAGAGGCCCTGCATGTGCTCTTTTAGCCCATCCCAGATCAACACCCCATTTTGCAGTGTACTGAGTTAATAAGTTTGCTGTGGTGCATTTTAAAACAACTCGACATAGTCTCCATGGCCTTTCTGAAACAAGGATGTGCTTTGCAGCCACGGCTTTTAACTCATGCCCTGGAGCTTAAGAGCCAGGTCCTCAGCTGGTGTAAATCAGCGCTGTCCCATTGACATGATGGAGCATCAGTTTGGTGCGGTTATGCTGATTGACACCTTCCCTGCAGATCTGGTGCTAAACCTTGAATGGATTTATAGAGATTTCAGGACGAAGGGAAGGGAAGTCAGCCGGCCGTGGCGAGGAGGTGAGGAGCACCCCGAAGGCTCATATCTCCCGAGGCTTTTGCCCAGGCCTGCTTCCTTGTGTACAAATGTGAATGAGTGAGTGACTGCTTGCTGCCAAACTGGAAATGTTATGTAGGGATTTACTGGCATGTTACTGGCATGTTACATGTTTACTGGCATGTTATCATTCCTAGAAGAGAAGAAAAAAAAAAAACTTGACTGCACATTGTTATTATTAGTGTTGTGATTTTTATTTAATTTTTTTGTAATACAAAGTTGACTTTTTTTATTTGAATTTGTCTTTTTTTTTTATTTATTGGTCTGAAAGCCATTTCAAAGGTATAATAATATATTTGGTGTAATTTAATTGGTGCGACATTATTTTACAGCTCCGGCCAAAATTGTTTGGTGTTATTTTTTTGGTTTTTTGTTCTTTTCTCCCAATCCTTGGTTGGTTTGAGCTCTACGAGGCACACAGGGGAAAACGCTGGATAATCACCCAAAGTGTTTGTATTTTTAATCTGATACTGTTTTTTATTAAATAAAATGAAATTAATGTAACTGTGAAGAGTCTCTCTCTCTCCCTTTTCTTTTTCACTGTACATCAGCATAAGCTGAGGCCAAACGGTAATGAACATGTCATGCAGAAATACAGCAGCATCTCAGCACATTGTACCAAGTTGTTTATGCAAAGCTTCTTGGCTCATTTGTGCATTTGAATGTAATGTGGGTGGCCACAGAGACTCCCGTGCTACTAAGCATTTGGCACTGCCTAACACCCAAAGCTTTCAGCTATAGAAATGTTTGGTGGAGAAGAATAGCTGACTGGGGTTTCTCTGCCGGAGATGAATGAGGTTTGTGGGCCAGGTGTGCTGCAGGTGAGATGGAGCTGCCTGGCTGACCAGACATGGCGCAACTCATCTGTAGCCGAGAGACAGATGGTCATGGTCCTTTCCCCTCTCTGGTGGGGAGAGGGACAGTTTATTGACAATGTTAATGTTCCTGTTGATATAATTTAGGGGTTATTTGGGCAAAAAAGACTGGTGGCCATCTGCTGCTGTCAAATGTGGGATGATTTCGGTCAGATGGCTTTGAGCAGCCAGCATAATCAGCTGGTGAGAGGGAAAAAGGGAGTCAGTTTTCATTTTTTTTGGAGTCCCCCTGATAACTAGAAGGCTTTAGATCGTTTTTCTTGGAAAACGGGTGGGCATCATAAGGGAAACTGGGTGTTAGGTATGTATGCTGTGTGTGCTGGGGACTTGTTAAAATAAAGGAAATGGTTGGCAATGTCCTAACGTTGGCTCTGAGCAAGACACCATTAAACTTCACCCTTGATGCAGCCAGCCAAGATACCTGTGGTGTATATTCTGCTTTTTAAATTACAGGTGGTTTGGATTAGGATCCAAGGTTTGGATATCACGCAAAAAAGGCTTTCATTTTCCTAATTCATTTTCTCTCTCTTGAGCTTTTTAAAGCAAGAAGCCATGGCTGTAGGTACTATATTTATTCATTATGACCACTTAAAAACCAGTGGGAATAAAGGGAAAAAGCCAACGATGCAGAAAGGCAAACAGCCGTTAATACATTACAAAGGGAATTATTAGCCTCTGTATGCTAATTGAGTCAGAAACTGTAAGGTATATATTCAAAGTCAGCACATATGTTCCTGTACCTGAGGTGAATAAGGTCTAACTGTGTGGGTGCTGGGTGGTGGAAAATGTAATGCAAGTCTCTTCTGTAATAGCAATTACGAAACAACTTTTTTTTAACACACTAGGAAAAAAGTGAATTTGAGGGCAAACCATTTGTTTTGTTTTAAAAATAATGACTTTTAGAAAGAAAGTTCTGGATGGCTGGGTATGGTGCGCATCTGTGGCAAGCACTGAGAAGTAATTACATACGTGTTTGTACAGCTCTGACAGCGCACGCTTCTGGGGTGGGGTGGGGAGGGGAGGTGGGTGTCTAATTTTCCTATTTATTAAAGGAGATAAGTGTACAGTGATATGCTTTAGCTGAAGTTACATAGTAAGTCTGTAGCCAGACCTGATCTTCTTTCATGCTTGCTCCATGGGGATTCCAGTGTTTCTCAAGAATTGTTGAAGTTTTATGGATCGGGCAAGACAGGAGCAAGGAAGCAACACAGGAGCCCTGGGAGCTACACAGTCGAGTGACAAAAGCAGTAGTGGTTTTCTTGTCCTTTATAACCCTTCCTTTAACTCTAAAAGTCAACAATCTCCGTTTCTGATCCTGCAAAGCCTGTGCACGTGCCTAACATGATAATGTCAGGGATCCCTCTCACTTCTGTGGTAGGCTTGCTGAAGTCCAGGGACCAGCTCACGTGAGCAGCACTGCCTGATGCTGAGTGACGCTACCATATATCAGTAGAGCGCTTGGAGGCCAGCACAAAAACTTGCAGGAGAGCCTGATGCTGCTCCTCAAAGCTCACCAGCCCCAAGTCACTGGTGCAGAGGGAGAGGACTTGTGCCGACACAGCGGGAGGCAGCTCTCCTCCAGTGCTGTCACGGCCTCCGAGGTGGTGCCCACAGCCACCCCGTAGTGCTGGCAAGAGAAGCAAAATTCAGAGCAAAGTGATACAGCATGATTTTTAGCCACGGAAGTTTGCATTTGATTTGTAGTTATGTCTCTTCTCACAGAAGAGACTGGTCTCCATTTAGAGGCTTCAGGGACAAGTAAGGTGCTAAATTGAGGTGAAGAGATGGCATTTTTAGTTATTGCAGACAAATTTGCTAGGGATTCCATAAGCATGTGTAATAATAAACTTTGCAACACCAGAGTCTCAGTTATAGCTACAGGGTAAGTCATAACCAGTCCAATGAAGGGAGAAGTCCAATACTCATGTAAATTTAGTGTATATGAGAAGCTTATTAGTTTAGTTAAGCATTTATCTCGGTGATTCACATCTCATTTTAATGAGATGCTTCTGGAGACAGCTGCAGGAATGCTCTTGTTGAGCCAATAGAAACTCCGGTGTTTGCTAGCATCAGCCCAGGCTCTCCAGTACCTGTCCCAGGGTTACTGGTTTCAGGGTTTCAACTGAAAGTTTTACCACAGAAGAGAACAAGCTGTGTTTCCCCTGGATTAATTGTATTTAGTATTCAACTAGGGCTTTGTTTTTTACTGTTGTCTGGTGGAGCTATCTTTTCCTCCTTGCCAAACCAAGACATCTTTCTCATAAAAGCCTGAGTAATTTGGCTGGGGAAGCAACTTTTTTGGATAGATTATCTGAGCATTTTGTTTCTGGCTGTCTCTCTCTGGCCCTTACCCCCTGCCCCATATTTCTTGGCATTTCATCAGTGCAGAAAACCCTTTGATTTGTGTATTGTCTGGCTATACAGAACCCAGCACTTCTAAGGACATTATATGTATTTGCACTGATGCTTAATTTTTCCTTGGAAAAGCATTTTACAAGACAATTTTATGCGTCACCAGAAGGCTCCTCATCCCGACTCATGTGCTGGGCTTAGAGCTTACACTGAGAAGCAGTGCACCGGGCCCAGGACCATGAAGGGATTAGATAGCTGACTGCCATCAAAATAAATAAATCAGCTGTGCATGTTGGCCACAGGTACACTTGCAGGTCAGGACATCACCCTACTTCTTCATTTAGCAAAGCAGCTCTACTGCTGTCATGAACTCAGGGGTTTTTGACACTGAGCACCTCTGAAAACTCAGTCTTGAGATTTCTCACAGTGCACACCCAGCGCTGAAGCCTTTGCTGTCAGAGACCATGTCGAATGTTGGTGTCAACCCACCTTGACGTTTCCTTTTTGCCCTTTCCCCGCTCACCTTATCCTATTTATTTAACACAAATAATGTCCCTCACTCTCTCACGTAGTCCAAATCTCATTCGCTGTCCTGTTTAGTTTTGCTCCGTAGACTGCGTAATACCCTGTCAGGACGGCGGGCTGAACTTTGCTCACAATGTTCTTTTGCAGCGCTAACCCTGACCGTGGCATCGCCTTGGCTTTGGAGGCTGTTTGGATCGCTGGCCGAAGGCACGGGCTCGTTCTGCAGCAGCGGCTCCAGCTCTGGTGCCTTGCGGCAGGTAACTTTTCTTCCCGGATGCAGAAACTGTGGATGGGACCTTGAGCTAATAGCAGGGCGCTCTCTGAAAGAGACACCATGCCGAGGAACAATTAAAAAGCTGGGCTGCCAGGACAAATGGGTTAGACCAACCGAATATAAATCCCTGGAAGCTGGTGATGAGATTATACCCTACCCAGCAGGAAGCCACTTACTTAGAAAACTGTGCTTCTTTCATAGGCGGGGGAGATACTATTGCACTTAGAAATACAACCAAGGAACAGCTGTAGAGGAACTGGCTGAAAAGCCAGGGAGGAGGGAGAGTTCGTCTTGTGGCTCTGCAGTGATAGAGTTTATTAACAGACCCCTCCAAATTTCAGCCTCGGAGATAATAGGACAAGACATACTTTAAGTAGAACCAAAGGGAAAACAAATTCAAAACAGATGTTAGGAAATATGTAAATACATGTTTATATTTACATATAAAGCCCTAGCTGCCTGCCAGGCGAGTTTGCTAGGACCAGAGTGTGTGTCATCATCCCGGCTGCACTGGGATTTCTTTAAATGTTCTTTCAAACTCTGTTGTTCTCTTTAGCTGCACGTCTCAGAGCTTGACAGTTTAATCAGAAGATTTCTTGAGACGAGGGATCTGCTGCCTGAGAAGAGATGTTTGCTAAATTCCCATACAATTCAGTGCCACAAGGAATGTTCAGTCAGCTCTGGCCCTTAGAAACCCCAAGGTAGTTAATCCCCTTGCGCTCCCAGGAAAAATTTGTGTCAGAGTGGAAAGAGGCAATGGGTAATGGTCAAGTACTACATCCCCAGATAGTGCAAACTGATGTTGACCCAACCCAGATGAGCATCCAGCCTTAAAAAATAAATTCATATCATTGTGAAATTCTGGTTGGATTCAGTGGGGATGGCTTCAGGTCCCATATGCTCACCATTTGATGGTCCCACATGAAGAGTTCTGGATTTTCAAAAGTGGTTTTAGAAATATCTGTTTTTGAGAAGCCAGTTTGAGCTGCCTACACCTGAATTTTTGAAACTGATGGCCACCTTCTGCTCAGCCTGAGCTGCGGTCACTTGGTGCTTACAAGGATAAGGCTTACTGGACCTCAGGCTGGACTTTTCAAAATGGGGATACCCCAAGTGAGTAACTCTGAAATCTTTAGCCTTGCCTTAGCTAGCAGGGGTCTTTCAAATCATTGACACACTGGGGTGTTATATAAGTAAGTCCCTGCTTCCAAGATTTTGGGGGAATTGCACAATTCTTCAGCTGAAATGGGATTTATCATTAGTGGTGTTTTTTTAGGAAATAAAAATGATTTTAATTCTTGGAATTGGATGACTTGGAGTACTGCTTACAGGACAGGGACCCTCAGCCCCTTGCAAACAAGACACTTGCAAAGCTCCCAACAGCCCAGAGCTTGTGTTATAGTTCAATAAATCTGACATTTCCTAAAGGAAGTGAAGCGGTGCTGTTGGTCAAGTTTCTAACGTGGTCTTAACCCAGCATATCCCATCAGGTCAGTGGCAATAGCATGCAGACCAATTCACATCTGGATGGGAATGGAAATTGCCCTCCTTTGACATTAATAGAGAAGGCACAAATGGCCCAGATGGGTAGTACATGAACAAAGTCACCTGGTCTATGAAGAAATAACTGCAGTGGCCATCATAGTTCCTTTTTACCAGAGCCAAAATGCTATTTTCTGAAAAGTTCCAAGTTAAGGCCCTGATCCGGCAATGACTTAGGTAGGTAGCTCTGGAAGAAACAGAACTATTGACCATTACAGAAAATGAGGCCAAGTAGGGGCTACATTTCATCTTGGTGAGAGAGCAGGGGGACAGTCTTTTCCTGCACTGGAGATAAGTGAATAAATCAACTTCCTCCTGGTGTTCCATCCCCAAATTAGAGCAGATTTGCTGAAGCCTCCCTCATGACTTTTCCCATGGCAAGTACAAGTGGTTAGGCTTGCTCACAAGAGTTGCAAGTTTGCACCTTGTCACCATTTGCAGCAGAACTGCAATACTGCATGGAGGATAGGATCCTGCTTGATAACGGGCAGAGGGAGAACTCTCTGAGCTCCTCCAGGCACCCATGGTACAAAGACAACTGTAGCGTGCGAGAGGGATCAGAGCGCATAATGTGCTTGAATGGGGCTGGCAGGGACAGCTTTTGTTAAAGTTCTGCAATGCAAAGAAAGGAAGGTTTGCATATTTTCCCCTCTGACATAAGCACACTTCCCAACACCTGCAAAATCACCCTTGCCACAGAGGCCACCTCTAAAAATACTTCAAAAAATGCACGTGTTGTGAGATAACCTGATTGCTTCAAACAGCAGAAAAGTCATTTTTGTCACCACACTCACTAAACCTTAATTAAAATTGTACCTGTTCCACCGTAAAGTTATCTGGCTTTTCTTTTGGCAAAGCTGGTACTGCTGAGACAGGAATTCCTGCATCTAGTTTATATGTCTTCCCCCCTTAAACTATTTCTTCTGAAGGAGCCCTGGTTAAAAGCTGAAGCAAGGTCCTCCAGTTATAGAAACAATGCTCAAGTCAGTCTGAGAAATGAAACAAAAATTACATGACTTAGGACCAGTCACAGCTTGTCCACACAGCCTGCATTGACCATTGCATATCTAGTGGCAAATTCCCAGAAATACCATGAGGCCATACCAACTAACTGCTCACTGATAGGAAATGTGTTGGAAGCATAAGAAGACTCTAGATTAATTTAAACTCTGCCCTGGTATATATATACTCCTTGCTCCTGGTAAACACTCCAAACAAACATTTAGTTGGCTGCTTTCTGACAAGACAGTGAAAGCCTCAGAGATGCTACAATTAGCCTATCCACTACAAAGTTCAAAAGAGAGATTTGATCTTTCACCACAAAAATACCTGCACTCTCTTTCACATGCATGTGAATAGAAAGCCTTTGTTCAGATCAAGCCAAGAAGAAATAAACTACTGTTGGAGGGTCATTTCAGCTTGCTTCGAGGGGTGGGGAAGAATTACAAAAACTAACCAAATGTGGTCTTCTTACCAGTGATTACAGATATTGTCTTTCAGCAGAACAGGCAAGTTTTTGTTAGAGAGATCTATTCTTGTGTTGGACTAATTCACTGTAGGTTCAGGCTAGGGTTTTATAAAATGTCTAGAGGTTTTAGGTACCCTGGTTGCTGAGTGTCCCACTTGAGACATCCTAGCAAGGTCTGATTTTTAGAGAATGAGTGGTTCCTATGAGGAAACAGCAAATGTAGGCACTCGATCTGCCTTGCAGATCTTGGTGGTTGCTTCTTTGACTGGTGCTTGTCAGCATTCAGGAAATTAGGAGTCCAACTTGCTATTAGAATAGGAAAGAATTCCAGTGATCTGTTCTGTATTGATATTTGGAGGCTTTGCTTGGATTTCATACTCCACCTTGACACAAGTCTACCACCAGGTTGGCAGCAACCGCATGAAGCCCATCTTCCAGCAAACCACCGCCACGTTTATAAAGAAGAGTTTTGCTACAACTAATAAATTCATTTTAATGGGAGGGCGGGGAGGGGACACGTGACATTTCAGATATAACTGCCAGGATTTCCTGCAGTTTAGTCTTTTTGTGAAATCTTCCCCTTTATCTCTCTTGTATGAGGCCTGATTCAGTAGATTACTCCTATAAATAACTTTCACATGTTTAAAGGTAGGCCTGCCCATTCCTTGCTGACTCAGGGGTATGGCTTTCTATCTGACAGTGAAACCCTATCCAGGAAAATCCCCAAAGGTCAGTTTTCAGTATTATTTTTTGACATGAACTCAAAGAGGCTGGCAAAAACTCTTCAGTAGTGGTTTTCTAGGAAAAAACTAAGGAATATTATATATCTGTCTTTCAGCAAATCTGAAGCTTTGGTACAAACCACAGCTTGCCTGGCTATGTCCTGTTTTCTTCTATTTTGAGTATTTATTTCTGCGGATAAATGGCTTGCAGTAGTCCATCATAAAATTGGTCATTAACAAATCAAAGCTGAGATTTTCAAAAACATTCAGCATAAGCCTAGCACTGCTCTTGTTCAAGTTACTGGCAAAACCCCCAGTGATTTTTTTTTTCCCTTGCTGCATCGTCCCTCCTGAATATCCTCTGCTCCACACACACCTTGAGCTGAATGACTTTGGGGATCTCCTTGGGGGGTTTTTGTACCCCAATTCCACCATTGTTTCGGGTTTTTTTCTTGGAGCTTGGCCCGCTGCTGCTCATTGCTAATCAAGGACCAGAGTGCCAGGACCACGTGTTTCCTCCATTTTTTTCCAAGCTAATTTGATTTGTGGGTTTGCACAGGCAGCAGCAGAGACCGATTCTTAGCTGGAGATCACACCCCATGGTTCATTCGCAGTGGCTCCCCTAAGACAGGGCTAATTTACACCTTCAGCTGGGGCAGGCAATTTACTTTAAAAATAGATAGCCAAGTACAGGAAGGAAGGAGGGGCTGGGGGGGATGAAGCAGTTGGTTTCTGTGCTGGGAATCCCCGTTAGGCTGAATGAAGGCTATCTTGTTCGCTGAGCTGCAGAGCAAGAACGGAGAGTCACACCGGGACGCCTCAGACCTGCAATAACCTGCCGAGCTAGCGGCCTCTGCTCTGCCGCCTAAAGCAGATGGGGAGGCCAGCTTGCCTGCATCCAGATGCATTTCTTTCAGTCAAGCATCTGCTCCTGGCTGCTCATTCAGCTTTCTTCCTATTCATAAAAATGAGTAATGTTATGATATTATTTTTATTAAAAAAAGATGAACTAAGAAATAAAACTGTAGGCTGCATCTTCTGTGCACCCTCTCATATTTTTGGATCATTGCTGTCTGTGGAGCACATTGCAGGTTGTGAACTCCTTGTGGGGGTACAATAACATGTACACAGCTATGAAATTTTTATACACGTTTATACCACAGTCCTTAGCTGAGCACAACTCTGACTGATGTCATGATTACTCATGCCAGATGTCTCATGGTGGCGTTCAGGCTTTTGTTCCACTTTCATGATGACTATGGGGAGTGGTATTGGGCAGATCTTGCAGAAGAAGTACCATCGTCAGGAAAAGAAATGAAAATCAGCTAGGATTTTGCTTCTGTCAGTGAGTGAAATCTGCTGTTCAGGACATTTTGAGCTATTGTAATAACAAAAACATCTCCCTCTCTTTTAATTTTCATTTGCTTGGACTTGGACCTTTCTCTCAGCTTTTCCACACTTGTATTCCTTATGAACTTATTGTGAGCTAAACCAAAGAAACTGGACACATGCATAGCACAATTACCGTCTAAGTGATTTTGGGTACAGACACATTCTCATAGGAAAAGTTGTGAAAACAATATAAGCCACTGGAAAAAATGAGACATTTTTTTCAGCTTCCCTTCAAATTGTAATTAAAGCATTTTGTCTAAATTCCAAAATTTCAAAAACTTCAGGCAGCCACACTGATCACTCATTCTGCAGCTGTATTTAGAGGAGACTTGGGAATTTGTAAATAAGAGGCCTGAAGAACAAAGACTTCTGCCCTCAGGAAGGATATTAATATTGAAGGAGGCCTATACTTGAGCATGCTTCTACCCCTGCTTCGGGGGATTTTCTTGCAGCGGGGATTTTCCTGCTTAATTTGCTACTTTCCCTGAAGGCATTTTGACTAGTCCGATTCCTCTTTACACTTTTTGTCATAGCTATGGTATTTGAGGGACACAAAGTGAAAATCTATGAATCTGTACGCATACAACGAAGGAAGGAGCTGTTAGTATATGCTTAAGGGCAAACAAAGGATTAGCTTCTAATCTGCCCCTTTTGCTAAACAGAAGTTACAGAGATTTACCAGACATGACTTGCATCTGTTTAAATTACAGCTTATCATTTAGAAAATAATCAACCTTGGTACAAGCATTCCAGTGGATGAAGAATCTATTGCATTCCTTAGGAAATTGTTTCAGTCATTTATTACTAATACATGAAACTGAGATTTTCGGAGTCACCTTGAGAACTGAGCAGCCCAAGTCCTGAAGGCAGTTCATCTTTAAAATCTCCATATGGACGAATTTCTTAAGCATTTCGATAGTGTCCCTCTGGAACATGTCTGAAATGGAAAGTGTTATTAAGTCCCTGAAGTCTTTTGATCTCAAGGAGAAATTTAAAAATGGTTGGAGAATGTGAATACTCAATGCATGTCCACCGTGTGCACTTAACTCCCTGCCCCTTTCTCCCCAAAGATCTGGCTATATACCAAAGAATGACTGAATGAGTAAATAGATATTGCCTGTGGCCAGAATCAGTAGGTGTGCAAAACACTTCTCTGGTTAAGCTTCCATCTACTCCTGTGGGATGCATATGCTGGGAAATGCTTCCCTCTCATTTACATAGATCTGAAAAATGGAGTTTTGGCATCCTGTAGCCAATGCTCAGAGAGTGAGTGCTGGGACACTGGAGCACTTGCTTCACTTGTGCCAAACAAAAAAACAGTCCTGGATAATATTTTCTGAATTATTTTTGAAAAAAACCCATCATTTTTCCCCATCAGTTAACAGATTTTCATGACAGGTAAATTAATCTTCCAGTAGTGTTCTACTGTTGCCAGTCTACCCATAAAATGTGCACAAAATTCCTAATTAATCTCTTACAGCAATTAGTTTTGAAAATACTGCACAGGGTTTGAATTCTGCAAATATTAATTGACATATATATTCAAAGAAAACCCTAAATTATTTGACAGTGAAGCTAAGTTTGTACAACAAAAAGCAGAAAAATTAACCTAGAATGGAAACCATCCCCGACCTACTGTCTGATTTTCTGATGCTTCTTCCTACTGGTATCAGTGATGGCGTGTGAAAAACAACCACAAAATATGTAGCTTCATCATACCAAAAAGACACGTAAGTAGGAGAAGGGGACTGGATTTCAAGAAAGCAAGCTGGATTTATGGAGGAAGATTAAAAAACCTAATTATGTTTAACTTGGCTGACAGACAGCTAAAAAGGGGATATGATAACTGCCTACAAATATTTGAAAGATGCAAAATACACCAAGGAAAGAGGGAAATAGTTTGAGATGAAGTCTGGTAAAACAAAATTTAGGCTGGGTAGAATGCTAACAATGAGACCTGTCAGACTGCAGAAAAGTTTCCCAAGGGAATTAGTCGACACCTCATTAAAAATACCTTGGACAACATGCACTGAGGGGGATTGTGGGGAATAATCCTTCAGTGAGAAAGTCAAGGACCAGGGAGCTTCAGATGCCACATTCTGCTCTAGTATCAGTGCTGTTGTCAATAGGAAATGATTTTATTAAGGTTTTCCCAACAATGTTTTTGAGGCAGGAGATGTTTATTTCCACCCTGACAAACAGTAGGTGGAGGGAAGCTCTTTTTGAGGGAAATTACTCTTTTCATGGAAAATCTGAAACATCAAGGGAAAGTCACCGTATTTGGAACTGGAGCTGTGCAACACCCCAAAATGGTGTCACGCGGACCTTCCCTTTCCCCAGGAAAGTTTCAGTGAGGGTGACAGGAGTGCTCTGGTTGAAGTGC
The DNA here is from genome assembly GCF_026419915.1 of Harpia harpyja. NCBI lineage: Eukaryota > Metazoa > Chordata > Aves > Accipitriformes > Accipitridae > Harpia > Harpia harpyja. Next base: position 24,499,462 of record NC_068945.1, on the reverse strand, counting down.
CAGGGAATTAGAGACAATCTGCATTTTGGATCACGTATGTCGCTCCTGTTCAACCTGAGCTCCATGGTAGACTTGCACTTGAGCAGCTATCCTGTGTCGAAAGCCAACCTGCCTTGCATGTGTGGGTTATTTAACCTAAATCAGCTAATTTGATTTTGTCAACCCAGCTCCAAAGAACATTATTTTTTTGCAGTCTAGACCTACCTTCACTATTAGGGGGTGCAACTCCTATGCCAGAAATACCAGCCTATATTTTTTCCTGGGACTGGCTCCCCTGCATGATCTACCACAACAGACACTTAACATAGCTGGAGTAGAGCAACTGTGAATCTACTTAGCGTCAGTCTTATGAAAGTCAGTGGAAACAGCTGATCCCTTAAAATGAGAAGGGAACCAGTGTTTCACTGCACATTTATGCCGATGTAACTCCTCTGCCTCATACTAGGATAAACTGAAGCTAGGCAGCAGTGAATCAGACCTAATACATTTAGTATTTCTATGCTAAATTTATGAGGCACCCAGTGACATTTGCCTTATGTATAATGGTAGCACTCCCAGCAGGATGATCTAATCATTCATGAGGAATTATGGTACAGTGTTGGAGTTTATTTAATGCTTAATGTTCACAACAACCTCCAGCATTGATTTTAATCTGGTTACTGCACGCATTGTGAAACAGATCTCTGTGGAGCAGCACAGCAGCAAAGATCAACCACATCCCGTGCAGCGTGGCATATATCAGCAATACAAGGTTGCATGGTTTTTCTGACAAGCAGAGGAAGCAGAGTTGATTCACACACCAGAATGATTCCTCTCACCAAGACACTTAGGAATGCATCAAAGGAAACCAGGATTTCTCTGCAGGCTTCCTCTGAGCAAGGGGCTTACTGTAAATCTGAGACTGAAAGAATAGAACTTTTAAAAAATGGTGCCCTTGACAAAAAGAGCAGGAAAACCTGTGGAAATCTGGGTCCAGCAGAATGGATATGCAAGGAGTGCACGCCAAGGTGTTCATTTTGCAATATGTACTCAGAGTGGCACATTTTTCTGCTTCTAACATTGTATTCCCTCCAGAAGGGAGACTCAGCCAAAATAGTTCTCTGCCTCCAGTAGATACACTGTCCTTTAAAAAGAACCAAGAATGGAAAAAAAGGAGGAAAGAGGATGTTCTTCCAAGTTGGTTACTCAAATTCTAAGGAAAAGATTTCAAATCAGTGAATGAGCTTTTCATAACCAAAATCCCCTTCTGGGATCCCTGCAGTCTGGAGCTGGAACATGCTTGGTTCGTGTTGCCTTCGAGTCATTTTAACAGCAAATATTTCCTGAGCAGGAAGGGCAAATTGTCCTGCTAGTGGAATTTAGTCACAAGGTTTTAGGGAAATAACATTAATATTCACAGCTGCTGTGTCAGTGCCACAGAGAAGCAGCAGCTTCAGGAGGATGACTGGTTTGTATCCTGTCCAGCCTTCATCCAAGGCTGGAGAGCTCATTTTACTGATTTTCCCCTGGAGAGATCATTTCTTTATCCCCTCAATGATTTCTTGAGCTACTTGCTTAGAAGAAGTATTTACATGGCATCTGTTTGTGTGATTGATTGTTCTTATGACTTGTTGCCCAGCAGCCACTTAAATATTACATTTAAAAAAATAGCATAAAAAATTCCTTCATGGTAAGTTGAAGTTACATCAAGGAGGTTCTCACATTTAACAGTCCTCCTGTGGCCACATGTGACAATGTGGTGAGCAACAGGACCCATCCAACTTGTTTGCCTTGGGCTGTCAGAGAAACAAATGACCATATACTTTTCCTAAAGAAGCTTATAACATCATTTCAAATGTCATGGGGCAACAGCCAAGGCTCATGTATTCTCCAAACGAAAACACACTGCCTGTGTCTGAACACTACCGACACAGATCCTGGTTTCTGCCTAGGAGGAGAAGCAACCACACTGCATCTTCCACAGCTGTGGAAACAGCTGGCAGAGTGTGACAGCCTCATGTGGCTCCTCTTCTCAGCTGCCCCATGTTTGCAGCATGGTCTCCCCGCTGCCCCTCGCACGCTGCTTTACTCAGTGAAATGACCCTTAGCGTGCCACTTGTAGGCAGGTCTCTCTGTGTGCCCCCACCAAGGATGCTTCAGGGGAGGGACGTGAGCCCTTGGCCCGGCATGGGGTGGTAAGTGCCTGCCACGAACTCCCCTGAGCAAGAATCCAAATTGCAGTTGCGTCCTGGGCTGCAATGTGGGGAAATAGGATCGTCCAAGACTGAGACAGAGGAGGGAGTGAGGTTAGTCACAACAAGAATCTCAAGAAATTAGAGAGGGTCAAGTTGTGACCCTGTATCCTTGACTTTTGGGGTAACTGATGAAGTTCATGGTACAGGACATTACTGGGTATCCCTCACCTCTCCCAGGAAGGCTTGGAGGGCTTGATCTCGCCATTGGCAGTGGCCGTGGGGATGGCAGGGGGGATGGCCTTGCAAGCCTGGCAGCTAGTGCTAATTATCAGTCACTGCAGACGTTTTGCACGGCTCCCGCGCCTCTGAGCTGGCGCTGGTGTGTGCAAGCTGCTGAGGAACAGTGCTATTATCGGGTAACATGTCTGGTTACTTTATAGACCCAGTTAACAAGAAAGGGAGGGGGGGAATTCCTACATTGTGCAAAGGACTCTTTTCTGCCCCCCTTGTTGTTTGGACCTTTGCCACTGTTTAAATTTAAGCAGATTTGCTATCCCAACATCTGCAGTTTGATTATTTGACTATTGCCTGGCTCTCGGTCAAACCACAGCAGAACACACTAGTCTGTGATTTACAGCCTGGGCTGTGATTATAATGGTTTTATTTTAGTTGGACCCCTATTTACAAGCTCATTTGTATTAGTGCACAGTGTTATAATAACAATGGTAGAATTATTAGGTCTCGCAGAAACAATCGCACATAGTAAATGGCTGCAGCTCACAGGGCGCTGCTTAAGTGCTCTAGCAGCCCGGCGATGTCTGTAACACAGGGGTTTCCATTTTAATAGCGAGGTGGGGCGGGGGAGTGAGAAGAGGATCGGGGAGGGGGAAGGAGCCGAGGAGAAACGTGGTTATTATTCATTCTTTTCTAAGTAAACAGAAAGGACGTGTGTTTCCTGGATTAGCAACTGAAAACAAATGCCGAGAGGGGAAAGCGCTGGTGTTTCCCTCACCAAGGTTAAATAAGGTACTCTGCGGCAACGCCGATGGCCGCCGGCTGCTCGGAGCCGCACCTCGCGCCATATGAAACGCCACGGCCGGCGTGCCGAGGGGCACCCGCAGCCACGGGCAGGGGCTCGGTTAGCCCCGGGGAGCCCACGGCTGCCGGCGGTGGAAGTGCCTGGGGTGCACGAGCGCAGCCCCACGGGCCTTCCCGGCAGCGGGCCAGGGGAAGGCCGAGGCGAGGCCGGGGAGTTTGGCAGTGTTGATGGCCGCCCCGCCGGCGCTGCCTCGGGTGGGCCTGAGCCGTCGGCAGCGTGTCCCGCTGCCACGCAGGGCGGAGGCGCTGCTCCGTGGGCATTTTCGGGGTTTGCCTTGGGACCCCTGCCTCACAAAACCCCTCAGGGCTTTACCCAGCACCCCGTGCACCCCACGACGAGGCCTTGGCCGCGTACGGTTGGAGTAGACCACTGCCGCAGACCTCACACCTTTGATCCGCTGCCGTGAGGAGTGCCGGCAGCTCCCACCGGAGACTCGCAGGTGTCCGGCATTTCTGAAAATTAGGTCCTTCAAGTGACTCACGGCCCCAAGGGGTCAGCGGCAGAGCCGGGACGGACACGATGGAGGGGAAGCTGGGCTTCAGCCCCTGTGGCTCTCCCGCTGTCCCTGAAGGGTGCAGGGAAAGGACAGCCTGTCTCCTCTGTGGAAATGCTGCCCGAGAACTTCCACCTCCTGCCCCACCACTGGCCAAAACATGAGCGTTAAAAAATGCTGATTCTCTAGTCTCAGAGAGGAAAAAAGCCCACTAACAGATCTGAATTTACTGCCCAGAAATACAGAAATCACAGCCCAGGCTGCTCTCATGCTCAAGTGGTTGATTTTAGGCTGCATTTTTGCTCTGGCTTTATAGGGCAAAACGTGCCGGGCTGGAGCTGCTGCTCAGGTTACCAGGAGGAACTAAAACCACCTGTGGCAGGTGAGGCTATGGGTGGAAGTGGCCAAGGGGAAAATTTAGATTCTGTGAGTTTCAACGCCAGGTGTGGATGGTCTGCTTTGAGCCTAAGGAAAGCTTTTGAGTTTGTTTGGGTTTTTTTTTAAAAAAAAGCTGACTGCTAGAGAAGTAATATTTTCTGAGGGGAAAAAATATGGAAATATAAACCAAATTTATGCAAAATGTGGTTTTCTAGAAATTCTCCCCACCTCCTCCCACCATTTTCCTGAAAATAGTAGCTGGTGTTTTCCATACCTTCTGCATGCAGAAAACGCTGTATTTGTTTCCTTTCATCATTTAAAGTTTTAGGCCCTCTTTTTACCACTATGTAACAAATATACAGAGGATATTGACACAAGTGAAGTCAGACTCCAGTGTAAATAAAAATATAACCCCCCCATACAAATACCTAACAAGGAATATGAACAAGGGAGTGAAGCTAAACATATTTCAGTTCCATATTGTCAAGATGCCTCTGAACAAATATGACTTAGTTAAGACTCCCGGAACTGTAGCCACAATATTGCAGGGACATTTGCTAGCGAACATAGTAACTTTGCTAACTTACACTATATATTAGTGTAACAGCCAGAGATGTTTACCTGTTTCAGAGACTCCACAATCAAGTAGAAAAACCAAAGAAAGAGTGGGACCAAGAGGTATTATCATTCTTTGTGAAGAATGTAAGACAAGGAAACAGCCCTGACCCAACTTGCACGGCCTAAGTCCCTTCCCTGGCGGGATTCCCTCAGCCATCACCCACGGCTGCACATGAAGAACAGATGAGCTGAATCATCCTCTCTCCTTTGACTATGGAAGAAGCATAGGGCAACAAACCACATCATATGGCTGTTACAGGTAAATTACTCAAGATGTCTGAGATTAGATCAGGTTTAAGATATTCTAGCTAAGATGATGGGTATACAATTGGGGTGTCCTTGATGCCTGTCCTGTGCTTTACTACCCTTCCTCTTACAGATGTTGTTTTGTATTGGTGACCAGCTCTGTTCAAGGATAAAACCCTTCAAAGCTAAGAGAAAAAGTACTATTTCTCTTCCTCTGGCTGACCTCTGTCTGTGTACCTCTCTCTGGTTAAAAGCTGCTGGTTTCCTGGGTGCTTTGGTTTTTTCTGAAAGAACTTTCTGACAAGAATTCTGTATAGTGAGAGGTTTTAGGGCTTTCTTGCAGTCCCTTTGTACTAATTAATTCCCCAGTGCATTAGCATCACCAAAGCTAGATTAATCTTCTTTTCATTTTAGTGCTAAGATCAATGTCTCTCTCAACATAGTTTATTGAACCCTGTACAGTTTTACTGCTTACCTTTACCTCCTCTAGGATGGCTTTTCTCTTAAGTATGTCCTGAGAAAGGATCCCTCTTTAAAACTCTCTCTGGCCAAGCTGTAGGGTGGAATTGCTCTCCTGTGGGGCATGATCCAGTGCCAAAATCCCTCCTGCTTCATTGCAGCTGCCAGATTTCCCAGCAGCTGCCATGTCATCCTGCAGCTTTAAGAATCAAGCTGTGTCTTTTTGTTGGGGAAAAAGTAGGATAGATTCCTCTGCTAAAGGGAAGGACTAGTGGGAGATACTTTCACACATAGGCTGTGCAGCTCTTCTCACAGACATAACACAACAGTTCTGCAGTACAAAACTTGTTTTCTGATGGAGCCAAACTTCTTCCTTGTATTTTTCAGGTGCCATTGTATTAATTCCTTCAAAACTTGGCAATAACAGCTTTTCTCTGATTCCATTTCTTTTATTATCTGTTTTACTCAGGCCAATTGAAATTTTATGACTTCTTTTTTTCCAGAAGAAAGAACTGGGATAGGGTTGGCACTGAGAACAAAGCCCTGAGTCAGTCTGTATAGCCACCAGCCAGCACTGCAAGAACATGATATACGCTGAGATTCAGAGCAAGCCACCACGGCCCCACCATCCTCTGCTGTCTCCGTGTAACCTTTTCCCCATGGAGCCAGCCTGTAAGGACATTGCACACTAACAAGAGCACTGAAACTCTTAATAACTCTTCATTCAAAGTCAACTTTATTGTACTGCATCTTGCCTGTTGTATTTGTCTTATATGAGAAAAATAAGGCTGAGAAGTAATTCCTATATAATTATCCAGCCTTATAAAAGAGACTGCAAAGAAGAGGATTTGTAGATGGTCTTGCCTGACCTAATTTATTTTATGCCACAATAGTCTGAGAAAAGCAATCTTTCTGCTTGCTTATATGGATGGCACAGACAACAAAAGGTCCAGCCCCTCCTTCGGCACTGAATCTGCTTCTGCTGAAGCTGATGGTAAATTGTCGCTGACTTCAGTGGTAGATGGACATGATCTCTTTTGGACTGGGTTTGCACTGTTTTCTCTTTGCTTATATAAGGATCAGTCCCTGCAAACTTTCTGTGCATCGGCTGCTTCCACCAACTTCAAGGATATATTTGAGTGGATGAAGATTATTTGCTTATATGTGGCTTGCAAGATTAGAGCCAAAGATAAATAACTAGATGCACAAATCTTGCCTAAGCGGGCTGAAACAGAGCTTAGCTTACTCATCTGCTTCTGTCACATGCAGTGAACCTGACTTGTAGCCCTGCTCTGGCTTCAGCGTTGTGCTAAATCCTTTGCAGCACAGCACTTCCCAAAAGACCTGGGAACCCCCACATCTGCAGGGAAAATCAAACAGGTTGGAGAATTTAATTGCGGAGTTCCCACACACAGCTCTGCATTTAAAATGAGTATAAACAAATGGATCTGACAAGCTGGGCTACTTAGAAATGAAGCTAGCAATGCAGACCAGAGAAAAATAAGTTTACATTTATGATATTCTGATCACTTATAATTTCATTAAACAAAACACTTAAGTAGATCTTATGCTTCAATGAAGTTTAAGGGACTTAAGTATATGCTTAAAATTCTGTAAGTGCTTAAAAGTATTGCCAAACAAGGATGCAAGTCCTCAAAGTGCTTGGGCTGAGTAGTATACTTAAGTGTTCTGCTGAATCAGATCCATGGCGTCACAGAGCCTTGAAGTGAGCTCAGAGGCTTCAGCCTAGATGAGGGATAAAGCCAAACAGCATAACAGGAAACTCTCAGGATTTTGCAGAGTCTAGTGCATAATTAGATTAAATGTGCAATTGCATTTAGGGATTATGAACGGGCTTGGGTTTTTTTAGCTCATTAAAAAGAGAAAGAGCCTTCCTTTGCAGACATATACAATATCTATCAGGTAGCTTTCCCCTACGCTTGCATTTTCCTAGTATGTGGCATTTCAAAATTAAAGAACTGTCAGTGACACTGCAGTTTAGTCTTGAGTAATAAAAAATGTCCAGCTCATGAGAGCAAGCCCTTCCCCTGTGTTCAGCTAGACAGTGTTAAATTCCTTCCCAAGTTTCCCTTGGGCAACTAAATAGATTGTAATGGTATGGCAAGTGCAGTGTAACGCTGACCATAACAATTACATCTAAGCTGTGCTAACCATACTTTCAGCAAACAATTCTTCCTGATTACATACCTTATGGCACATAAGTGCATTTATTTTAATATACATTTTACGTATTTAAAATATGTTTCTCCTACCTCTGAGCAGTGTTATCCACATCCATTGCCTGCAGAAAGGCATGAAGCAGAACAGATTGAATAGCTTCTTCCCACTGCTTCATGTCTTCATTCCCCTTAAAATTCTATCCTATTACTCAGCCCCAGCCCGGTCATACCCTCCAGCACTGCTAAATTTCAAGGAGGTGATAACTGCTTTGAAATTGATGGAAAGAGCCATAAAGAAGACTAAAGACATAAAGAGAGTCTGTTACCTTCTCGCTGACTTTGTCTGTATCTGGTATGTGATTCCTTTCAACTGTTTGAATGTTAAGTTTGAATTTATTCAGTCATCCCAGCATAGGTCCTGAAACTGTACAGTGTGTCGAGCAAAATTTCATTGTTTTTAACAAAGACATTGCACCTCTGAGGAGAGCTAGACTATCACTTGCTCTTATCTACACTAATCTTACGCTTGCTGCACCCTGTTTGCTGGTGTTCTGCAACCTCCCCACTCCTAGGCCAGGGTCCTTGGGGCAGGAACGGCTGCCAGCCCTCCTTATCTGGGCTCAGATAGCCCCAAATGTGGGTGACCTGCCGGGAGCTGAATTTGGGTGACCCAGGCTGACTCCTTGCAGAGACATTGGGATGTCGATCTGCTTGAGGGTAGGGAGGCTCTACAAAGTGATCTGGACAGGCTGGATCGATGGGCTGAGGCCAACTGTATGAAGTTTAACACGGCCAAGTGCCGGGTCCTGCACTTCGGTCACGGCAACCCCATGCAGCGCTACAGGCTTGGGGAAGAGTGGCTGGAAAGCTGCCCGACAGAGAAAGACCTGGGCGTGCTGGTTGACAGCCGGCTGAATATGAGCCAGCAGTGTGCCCAGGTGGCCAAGAAGGCCAATCGCATCCTGGCCTGTATCAGGAACAGTGTGGCCAGCAGGAACAGGGAGGTGGTTGTTCCCCTGTACTCGGCACTGGTGAGGCCGCACCTCGAGTACTGTGTTCAGTTTTGGGCCCCTCACTACAGGAAAGACATTGAGCTGCTTGAGCATGTCCAGAGAAGGGCAACCAAGTTGGTGAGGGGCCTGGAGCACAAGTCTTATGAGGAGCGGCTGAGGGATCTGGGGTTGTTCAGTCTAGAAAAGAGGAGGCTGAGGGGAGACCTTATCGCTCTCTACAACTACCTGAAAGGGGGTTGTAGTGAGGTGGGTGTTGGTCTCTTCTGTCAGGTGTCTGGAGATAGGACAAGAGGAAATGGCCTCAAGTTGAGGCAAGGGAGATTTAGGTTAGATATTAGGAAAAATTTTTTTACTGAGAGGGTTGTCAAACATTGGAATGGGCTGCCCAGGGAAGTGGTTGAGTCACCATCCCTGGAGGTATTCAAAAAGCGAGTGGACGGGGTACTCCAGGGCATGGTTAATGGTTGGACTTGATGATCTTGAAGGTCTTTTCCAACCGAAATGATTCTATGATTCTATGATTCTATGTCTCTGTGCCATGCTCCTCAGGTAGCAGCTTTTCCCTTCTGTGGGATATCTCAGCAGTCCGACATCATCTTCCTGCCTCCCATGAGCACAAAGACGAGAGCTGGCTGCGGAGAAGTGCCCACCCCAGGACCTCCAAATGTGCCCTGATGCCTGGAGTTGGGATCGCAGGCCAGAGTTGGCTGGACAGTGCTCTAGCAAAAATGGAAGCAACTCTAAATTGTGAAAGCAGTTTAATTTCCAAGATGTCGTTGGCCAACTTTGCCTTTCATACGCCCTATATTTCTGACTTTAAAAGGGGTTAGCAGTGGGGCTTAGAGTCCAGAAGTTATGAATATACACGAGGGCTTGATTCACTGTGGGTCTCCGTTTCCCTGCTGCGACTCCACCAAGACGTCAGAGCAGGTCCATGTGATATAGCCCAGACTCTGGGTGAGGGTCGCCCCTTCACCCAGCGCAGTGGTGAGGCAAGCCATGGCGAGGGCCCTCCCTGGGGGTTACAAGCAGCTGCTCTGCCCCAGCTCGGGTGTCCTCGCCTCACACTACACACAGTTGGCTAGATGCCCCACGTGTTCTTTTTCTCAAGGCTTCAGCTCCACAGTGCAGTAGCCCAATGCAGGGAACGCCATAAGTTGCCATTTTCTGCTGGCAGCAAATTACTACACAGATGGGCCCAAAAGGATGTGTGGAGGCAGGCACAGCATGACGCTTGCATGCTGCTCACTGCTGCTCCAAAGGGGATGAAACCTGGGCATTGACTTTTCCCACATACATCTTTAAAGGCACGATCTGACTATAATTACTGTAAAAAAGTACCATCATATCTCAATGGATAGTATCCTGCCACTTCAGCTTTAAAACCTACCGAATGCAGGAGCAGTCGAGATCTAGACCTCCTGTGAGTGAGGGAGTCCTCAGTAATAAGGAAATTAACAGCTGGAAGATAAAGATGCCAGGGAAAAATGAAACAAACAGACCTTTCAAAAGCACTTGGGAAAATATCGTTGAGAATGCTCAATTAAATATGGATATTGTTTAAAATGTATGGGCGGAGGCAACAACAGGCAAGGAACAGCTGTGCCTGTTGAATCCCGTCCCTTTGTTTGAGCAACAGCACAAATCCCCACAGATGTGGGATTTTTTTTTTTTATTAGCTTGCCCCCCGCCCCACATATACTTATCTTTATTTATAGCATCTCTAACAGCATCTCAGGTTGTAACCTTGATTTATAATATTGGAAATGCTGGCACACCATTTTGTTTGCATAGAAGTTAGCTAGGTGAATTGCATAGCTGAGCTGTAATGTTGCTGTGAAGAATAGCAGATGTTTAGCTGTTTTCATTTCCACTCCTCGGTGGACAATCAACAATGTCTGATAACTTCTCTTGCTTGCTATGAGGTGGCCCAGAAATCTAAGTGGGGGGTCTGGCCAGAGAGCTGTATACAACTGAATCAGCAGAATACCTCCGTCAGCCTTTACATGGGCTTAATGGCAGTAGACAGTTCAGTAATTTGGGCGTTACTTAGAGCTTTTAATGTACTTCTGATTGCCCTAGGTCTGTTGCCAAAACTTTTGGGGGTTGTTTTACATATGCAATACAGTCTTCTTCTGGGACTTCCCACAGGACATCAGGCACCTTTCTTTTCTCTTCTTCAGGAACTGAAAGCACACAGTACAGATGGCTGAGAAACATTTTTCCCCTAGTGAATATTTTCACTAAAATGGAAACATCTTTATTATAACTGAATTTCCCATAAATTCTTAATGAGAAACCTCCTGCTTTTCAGAGGAAAACAAACAAGAAAGCAAAATCCTCAACCCACCCTTGTGCTCAGCAAGTTCCCCCAGCTAGGGATCTAGCCAGACTGCAAAAATTGTGTTGTATAATGCCATGGAAATGTAAGAAACACAACGAATCACTCTCACTCATCCTTCAGTCAAGCTATCTTCCCACTCTTTTCCACCCAATTTAAACTCATATCCGTCCAGTGACTGCAGGAGAGCTTCTCTCTGGGGGAGTCCTAGACTGCATGATGCAGAGTCTGTGTCACCCAAACAATGGCACTGTTTGCGCCAGTACGCTTCAGCTCAGCTGCACTCATTACTCTTAATTGATCACGATGCATTGGAGCTGCACCGAGTTGTAAACCAGTTGATTCAATCCAATATCAAAGCTGAATCATGCCAAACCAGTGTAGGTTGATCTAAAATTGCTCAAGAAGCATGGCTACTTGAAAGGGTGTTAACTTCACCAATTTCAAGGGAGTTACTCTTGTTTTGTGCCACTATAAACAAGAGCAGAGCTAAGCCGTGAGTCATCACCCGTCCTCTTTTGCTGCTTCTATTTTCAGAGCAGAGCTGCTGGCTTTGCTGCTGGCTGAGCTTGCAGTGATGCTTTTTGGAGCTTCTTGTTAGTTAAACAGGGGTAGACTTTGTTCTCTGTGGGAGAGCAGAGAGAATCGGGATGTTATGAACCGGGAAAGGCTGAAACCCAAAGGCTCACATAGTATTTTTAGCAATATTGTAAAATACAGGTGCCCCGAAGCCTAGGTTTTTTCTCAGCTGGTAACAAGCATTTGAGAGCAGACATTCTGTGGCCATACTGGGTTCCCCAAAAAGTGCTTGTCCTGAGCGATTAAAAAAGAGGTTCCAGGGAAAAAAGTTTATGGTATTACATGGACCTGGACAAAGATGCCTGAGGTGAATAGTTACTTTGAACCCCTTAAGTATGTTTGCATTGCCATATAATCAGGAGGTATTTTTAATAGAGACAGCTATTTTAAAACTCACTCCTCTGACACAGGCATGCACAGGCAGGATGCATCCATTTTCTGACAGGCGACGTAGCAATCCATCAGCTGAGAAACATCTGAAAAAGGGTGGTTTTCCCCCAAAGGAAAATGGCTAAAGAAAGCATGTGGCTTTCAGAGGAGGAATACTTTATTATTATTAAAGAATCCAGCCCACAAAACGTTTTTAGTCTGACATTTAGCATTTGAACTACCCGATGTGGTCCAGCATTGTAGCTATTAAAATCACTTGTTTGCACCCACCAGTCAGCAAGTAATTCTGTGGCTAAGGTGCTGTGTTCATATCTTCCTTTTCCACCCAAGCTGCCATTGGCTGTCTGGTCTTTGCTTTCAGAAACCACTCATTGCTTTCACCAGGCCTGAAAACAAGATGTGGTAGGAGCCATTACAAATGGACAGATTCTGTTTGCAGACTTAGGGATGGATACCATGCCTACTGGAACTAATGAGAGTCATGTCTTCCATGCACATATTGCTTTTGGGTACAGTTTGTCCTGAAGATTGCCATGCTGGCAAAGATCTGCAAAAGAATAGGATGAAATTCTCCCCTGTGTAGGCAGCCAGCATGGGGTACGTGCTTTACCACAGTCTCTTATAAGACTTATTTTGACAACACAGTAATGTACAGCCATTCTGTTGGTCTTCTGAAAATGAGTGAATTCCAGTCTTATAACTTAACTGGTGTCACGTTATTATGAATCACCACCAAAATATTTTCAGTGCTCCTTAGAATAAATAGAAAACTCAAGCAGAAGCAGAAAAGCTAAATAGGAATTTAATACTTACATTAGGAGCTATAAAATTACTCTAGTTAGAGTCCTGTAAGTCTTGATATAGAACATGCTGAATAAAGTTGCCTCTTTGTTTCTTTCAGGCTACCTTTTCTTTAATTTGCAGTCATGCCAGGTTGGGCTGATTCACGTTTCTGTGCTGCAGCTCAGCAATCAAACAATATAACATACCATGCTGGCAAAGCTAAAGCCAGCTTGTGGACTGCAAGCTGCACTCTGGTGTGTAGATATGCTTGGGTCAGAAGAAATTGGAAGAGATCCCCCTACCACTAGGATGGATTCTGCTGCTATTGTACCCAGGTGTTTTCCGTGCAACCCTGTTGACTTTGGTGGAGTTACTCCGTCCGCACGGCAAGGATCCTCAAAACAGAACTTGGACTATTGCAGTCAATGGGAACTTTGCCGCATCCATTGGCTTCATGAGGAGCAGGGATATTGTTGGCCTAAAATTACAATCAGCTTTCAATTATTATTTCTGGCTTGAGAGGGAAGGGCTTAGAGATGAAAATGGATGGAGAGAAACATTGATTAAAGCCAAGAGAAGGAGTTTGAGAGCAGCATCATTATGCTTTCTCAGAACAACAGGAACACAACACATCTCCAGAAGAATGTAGATTGAAGTCAAATTGCAAGACTTGTATATTTTCCCTTAGGAAAAATGCTGTGGTGAAAAAAGTTAATGATTTTTAAATAATGCTCCATTTTGCAGGGAGCAATTTTCCAAGCAGTCTTTGCCTCCAAAGCAATTGCTGGCCATTTAATGACATAGTAAGTACCAAATACTGGCAGAAAGTGTATGTGGTAAGGACCATATAATCACAAAGTAAATTCACCATTATTCTTGCCTTAAAAACCAGCACATGTGTTAAATGATATTTTTGGGTCTGCTGTGTATAATTACCAAGCATCGTACACTTCAGAAATACATAATTACTATGTATACTCTTTGCACTAGAAGTATACAATTACTCCCTCAGGTTCAAATTCTTCCCTTGGATGCTATGACTGTCCTGTCTGAAGGGCCAAGGGTAAGCCCAAACATAGGATCCTTAGTGACCAGGACTTTGGGGGCTTTCACATAAATAGCCAAGTCAACATGTTACCCTGTTCTGGTTTCCTTGAGAAAGCTTTGGGTGAGGCCAAGACCTAAAGCAAATGTTGCAAAGGAACTACAGGCTGGCTTAGTTCCTTTAGCTTTATCACAAAGACTAAGATGCTTCATCTGCCTGTGTCTTCCTCTTACCATTGCATTATTGCACTGGGTGGCACTGCGTCCACCTTCAAAAGGAGCTGGAAAATTTGAAAATGGGTGCAGGAAAAAGAATGACACTGGCTGGAAAACAAGCTTGACAGGCAGACATTTAAGGTGTCAACAGGAAGTTCAAAGGGGTGACTGGAGAAAACACTAGGTACAAAGTCAACTAAAGGCACAACAAAATGGGTGCCTGGAAACTAAAGTCAAACAAGATCAACAAAAAAATTAAGGGTAGCAGTTTTAATGGTCAAAGTAATTAACGACTGAAGCAAACTGCTCAGGAAACTATGAAGTCTTCACCTCTGAATGTCCCCTAATCAAACTTGGGATGTCTTTCTGGAAGGAAGACAAACAGAAATTATGGGGCTCGGGTGAAACGGGGCGTCAGTCTATGGCCTTCAACATACAGAAGGTCACACTGGTGCCAATGCGAAATGCGTTGAAACCCTGACCTGATGGGAGAATGCAGGAATCAGAAAAATCTGAGGTTGAGCACATGTAAGACACTCAATGAAAAACCCAAGCCTGAAGGCTGCCCTGTTTGGAGAGTGACCCCGCTGCCATCAATGGCACTACGTGGTGCTGAGTGGGGTGCAGATGGGAGCAGAGCCAAGCATGTGACAGCCCTTTGGGCCAGTGTTTGGGGTGTGCTGGGATGGGCATTGGGCAGGAGCAGCCCCCAAAATTCAGAGCAGCAGAAGAACGGCTCCTGCCCAGGGAGCACAGCATGAAGGATTTGGAAAAGGGGCAAGGATAGAGGAGAAAATGAGGAAACTTCCCAGGAAAGGCTCCACACTGAAATATGGTGCATAAGGGCACTTGCCACCTCACTGCATATTGAGCAGATTACTGTAATGATGTATCTGCCTGAGGCTTAATTTCTCAAACCCTCCACCTGGGCAGAAAACTCCCCATTCCCTGAAAGGAGAGTGATAAAACCACCAGGGTCATCCAGGTGCTGGGCTCCTAGAAGGAAGAGAGAATGGGGCAGTTTCTGGGCTGAGCAGCTGAATGAATCCCTGGGGGATGCTGCCTGGTGCTGTGGATGTGATGAGCAGTGTCAGTGTTTAACACAACACACAACAGAGAGAAAACCAGAGTTGTAGCCAGACATGATATCTGTATCACACCGAATTTCCAGAGAGTGCACAGAATGGTTAACCGGAATAAAATATTTTGCCCAAAACCAGCCAGTTGTATAAAGTTGTTTTCCATTGCCTGCAAACCTCTAAAGGCCTGTTAAATCCTTTTGATGAGGAAGAAGAATCTTTTTAGCTGTGAGAGACAGAATTAGTTGATTTCCATCTGATACCTTTGCGTCCTGGGAGTGTACATTGTGGGCTTTTTTTCAGCCAAGTTCCCGAAGCCCCTTTTCTCAAAGGATATGCAGCACAGAGCAAAAATGCTCTCTTCTCCTTTGGGTTCCCGCTTTGACATGTTTTTCTCCCTATGGTCAGTAGCTGGCCAGTGGTCACTTGTTTCTGAGGAAAGGAAGAATATCAGCAGATGAATGTAACCACAGGACTATAAAACCAAGTCACTAATGCTCCGCTGTCCCTTCCTGTGATTCAGCGACGCTGGTATATCTGAGGCACGTCCTGGCACCTTCTTTAACATTGTCTTACCAAGTACTTGATGCCTGAGTTTTAGAAACCTTTCTTAGTCAGAGCTGTGCTGTATTGTTTTGGAGCTAGATAAGGGCTCCGGGTCACTGCAATTCAATGTCTGCCTGGCTTGCTTAACCTGAAGGCCATTATACCAGGGAACAATTATCTTGATTTTCTCTGTCTTCTCATTTGTACTCTGCAGTCTAGGGATCTCAAAGCAAATGGTAATTAGTAAAGATCTCAATTTAAATTTAAAACCATACTATAAGATTTGGGGAGAAAAGTTAAATTTTGCTAGTACACTCCCACCGGTGCTAACCAAATCCTGCCTGTTCATATTTTAAAACTCTGCCATATAAATATGACAAACATTAATTATCTTACCATCAATTGCCAGCGGAAAGCAACTGAGACCTATTTCAGTCTGAAGCATTTTGCTGTGCATCTAAGTCAGTGATTTAACAAACCTCAGGCTAATGTCAAAGGTCTGGATGGCTCTCACACAGGCTACTTGCACTTTGCACTGCCTGATGTCTGCTGTGCCTCAGCAGAGATTTTGTTCAGCGTAATGCTAGCAAGTATTTCCTTTGATGTTAGATAGCATTAAGTGAGTAAGTGAAAAAAAAACCCAACAACCCTGAACCTAGAATCCAATCTTTCTGAAATATTCAAGGTAATAGACTGTTTTCACAGTCAGTCTTCAAGAGTCTGTTAAAAACAGATTAGTTCCTGATGCTGTTTAGTACTTCAGCACCAACATGTGTTTCATAATAATTGCAAAATGGTGCAAAACCAAGGTTACAGTTTCCACCCTGTGCTGGGGCAAACCTGGTGTAACTCTCCTTGCCAGAGGCTTGAGTCAAGCCTGATGTGAGCAGGAGCAAACTGAAGTCTACAGTCTTTATTTGTGAAGAAATAAAAATAGTGGTGACACAGGAAATACCTGGAGGCAGTGTGACTCAGGGGATTAATAACGGTGACAAATGGCCCTTGTCAATTGACAGCTGCTCACATTTGGTCGCGTATCACAGCCACCTCGCGTTTCCTTTGCCCAGATGTAAATGACCAAACGAGACGCTGGGCACTAGCAAGCTAAGCCCTACACGAATATTTCAGATCTTGCGGGTAGTGACAGGCAGGCGGTGTTGCCTGAGGTACGTGGTGTGATACCCCTCAGCGCACCTGGGCGCGGAGGCATTAGGAGATGAACGGTACAGGGAAAACCGCAGCTGGGGAAGGAGAGCTGCATGCAACCACGCTGCACAGAACAGCGCATGGGAGTGCCAGTAGCTGGAAGGGAACTAAAGCTCAGGGAGGTTGGAGAGGCAAAGGAGCAGAGTTAAGAAAGACTGTGGGTGTTCAGGAGTGCCTTAGAGACGGACGGGGAGGTTGTTTTGGCAGAGCAGAGGGAGCAGGAGCCTGGACAGCAGAGCCAGGTCTGCAAGGCCTGGGGAACAGAAGGGAGCATCCACATGAAGTGCAGCCCTTGCAGCTCTTCTTGCCAACTTTTGTTCTTTTTATTTCCTCTTCTCAAAATAGTTACTTGTTAGAACATGCTTCTTGCCAGGATGTTGCAATTGAGACGTTTGCTCCAGATCCTGGCTGTGATTCCTGTAGCACAAATATGCTGGGTAAATCACAGTCGTCCCCCGTCCCCCCCCAACAAGTGGCAGAAAACACAATCCTGGCTACACTGAAAATAACAAACTTTGACTCACTTCCTCTTCAGAAACTCTTCAGTACGCCCCATTATGCAATCGTCCAGCCTCCTGGTACCAAGAGGGAATTAATATCCATTTAATCCCTCAACAGCAAGCTTCTAGGGGATACTTTTCCCAGCACAGCTCCTTCAGTCATGGTCATTTTCAAGTGGTGCAGCTATTCCTGGCCCTGTGCTGACCAGGGAATGCTCTGCTACTAACACCAACCAGTTTGTGTGTGTGTGTATGTGCATCTGATCCAGAGCTCTCCTTGCTACTTGGTTTACAGAAGATATGAGTCACTTGGCATTTTAGCTAGAACACCTCAAATCCATAGCTCAGACTCCAGCAGATCAACCTTTCAGCTTTTCAGGTGCATTGCAGTCTCCAGGAATTATCCCAACTGTCTGTCATCAAACCAGCACCTGACATTAAAAATATGTAGGTTCTACTTCAGTGGATGGCATACATTTCTCTGATGACTGCTGGGATGTAAGCAGGGAAAAAGAGACGGACAATTGCTTGGATGTGAAATATGCATGCAGAACATTTTTATTAGCCCAGAACTGAATCAGGATCCCAGACTGCAGTCTTGCTGGGTTTTACATCTGTCATTAAGCTCTTCAGACTTCTAAGCTGCAGCAATAATTCTTTTTTCTGTTAATGACATCAAGGAGCATGGCAACTCTTTAGGCAAAACTGTCCTGCACGCACACATACAGACACATGCCCTTTTGGTGACTGCTTGTTGGAAGAAAAATACTCAATAGATCAAGGACAGATGTGCAAAAGTAAAAATATCTTCTTAGTCATTGGTGTGAATGAAGCTTTGCTAAAGAACCGAAAAGGGTGAAAGGAATTTTCATGAATTCAGGTGCTGGCTCAGCAGCCCAGCCTGTAACAGGATTGCTCCTTTGCTGAAAACTCAGGCACATGCATATGAACAGTACTATATCCATGGAAAACCAGGACAGCCACAGTATATTTTTCATCCAAACCACCTCCACTTTAGCAGCAATTTCCCACTGCGTACGGCAATGTAGAGGACCTATCCCAAGCATGAGGAGATGCAGCAAGACATCAATAATGTACCATGATGAACACTGAATGTTCATCTCTAAATTCAGTGCATTGTATTGTGACATTTTCTAGTGATATCTTGGTGGAGGTTTAGCAGAGCAGAAATTCCTTTAATAGGGGAAGAGCACGGAGTCCTTTTTAAAAAAACCCTATTTTTATTGCCACCCAGAAAGATGCTGCAGATCCTGCTACTCACAGGGATCTACGATTAACCCTTAATGAAACACCTAATTGCTTTTGAAAATCTGGGCTTCTGCATTTTATTAGTTCCCCCATCACAGAAAAAACCCTATGGCCCTAGGTCCTGTTCACACACCACCTCTAATCCTCCAGGATTTATAATTTAAATAAGCATATCAGAGACCTTAATCTGGATCATCCAAGAGTTTCTTTGGGGTTTTTATTCCAGATTCCAACCGAAGAGATAAAGGGCTGGGATCTGGAGTCTTTTCTTCTGTAGCCAGGTGTTTCTTCTAAAACACGGACAGGGGTAAGAAGAACACCTCTGGCTGACCCTAGGCATCTGTCTCCCCTCTCAGATCATGTCAACTCTGCTGCATGATGAATTCTTAGTTGGGGGTCATACCTAGTCAGCACTGATGAGGCAGCTGGCAGTGCGGTGGGCAGCCACTCCCTCGTGACTCCTCCAAGGTGCCGACAGTTTGGATGCAGCCGAACAAGCCGAGTGCTCACGGGCAGATGTGTACGTGCAGGCAGAAAATAAGCAAAACACCCACCTTGCCAAAGGGGCCAGGTTGCTGGAGGTGCATCCTTGGCGGGCAGCAGCCTGGGCCTCCAGAATCTGGAGGCAGCCATGTCCCAGCTGATGCTGTGACAGGCAGCCTGCGTGCGTGTACGCTCGGCCTCCATGGAAAGGCCAAAAAGGCAGGTGAACATGCAACACGGCCCGCTTGCCTGGGCCTGCCTGGCATTACGCACCCAACTCATGTACAAAAACACTGCCTTCAGTCTCCTAGAAAGGTAAAACAACCGCAGTTGGCTGTTGTCTTTGGAGAAGCTGTTTACTGTGCCTGTTCCCATGGGGAGAAGAGCGGGTGTCTTAACCTTTTTGGGGCTTCCAGAGAACAGAGATGGGCCCAACACAAGGTAGAGTTCCTGTCTGAGATACAATGCTGCCCATCCTTCTGCCCCGCACTGTTTCACAGACCCAGGTGAGCCTGGCAGGTGCCCACCAAGACGCTCCCCAAGGTCCAGCCAACACCCATAGCTGGGACCCTCCTTCAGAGCTGCCGAGGGTCTGCACCATTTCTGATGCCACCTCATGCTACCTAGGAAAATGTGGCTTTGAAGGGGCAGTTTGATGGCAGAGTCATCTGCAGGTCATTGCCCAGCTGGAGGGATGTCCTGAAGGGGGGACAGCTGAGGCTGCTCTGGCTCCGACACAGCTCAGTGTCTTTGGTAGTTATGTTGAGGGTGGGTAAAGATGGTATTTAATTGATCTGTGGAAGACACAAATCTGGGAGACCTGCAGTGCACCAGGGTGAGGAGTGGAATTTAAAATTATCTAATCAGCTTAGAAAAACAGATTGGAGAAAGTAGGATGAAATTCAGTAGAGACAAGTGTAGGATGCTATACTTAGGCTTGAACAAACAGCTCCTTAAATCTTTCAACCTGAAGGTGTGAGAAGGAGTCCTGCTCTGCTAAGCCCTGGAACAACCTCAGCTGGATTTTCATGCTCAGTTTCATGATCAGCTAGAAGACGAGATCTCTACATAGTTTCTTTATGGCTCACTGTAAAACAGAGGCTTTGTAAAACAGTGGCTGTTTAAAGATCTGTCATCATTCCCCTCTGGCACAAATACTTCTCTTGGTTTGGTTGACAGAATAAGCTTCTGGGGTTGCGGTCTGAGAGCACAAGAATTAAACTTTGAATTTCTTCTGGAAGGTTGTAGCCAGAAAGTGTATTTGAGACACCCTTCGAGTGGGAGAAACCACGGTGATGTGGTTGCACTGGGGAATATGCCTTGCTTCCCTCCTGTGTTGCTCCAAGTTGATAGTGGAATTACTCCAATAACATCAAGGGAGTTAGGCTGGTATGAAACTGGAAATAATGCAGTGTTTAATTAGATGATTTTGATAAGAAGAACCTGGGGTAATGTGTAGCTAGAAAAGATTAATTACAGCTTCATTTCCCAAGGTAATTCCATGTAGGATTGTCTCTGGTCACAATAGAGTTTCAATGTAATGGTGTTGTGCATTGTTAAAAGTCAGCAGTCATTTATTTGGTGCTGAACAGACTATATTATGAAGGAGATAATCCAGTTTGCTGTCATTTTGGCAGCTTGTTAATGACACAGGGCAGCATAATATCGCCACGGGTTCAGAATTTAGCTGCTAAGCTTCAAGCTTTACGCTTTGCACATACTGTCATTCTTCAGAAATAGTTTTTGCTTTATCCCAAAAGTCTGCATTAAATTTATTGTCACTTCTGGCTAGTGTCTAAAAGGCAACGAAATGACATTTTTCTTCATGCCTGTTAAATGATGTAGTAACAGGGAGGGAGAAAAAAGCACTGGCAATTAACAAGGCCTGAGCCTTTGAAAGAAGCAGACAGAACGGGAAAGAGAACAGATCTGATCTGACTCATTCAGAAGAGCTTTTAACAAATCCTCCATTGCTCTGAATCTGTGTATGTCCTTCGTCTAGAAGGGAAGTCCAGCGTTGTGGATATTAGCCCAGGACCCATGCCAGGCTAAGAGCTGGCCTGGACCAGGCTCCTCCCTCCCTCCCATACTCCATCCCTATCTCCTAATTTCCAGGTAAAGAAAAGTCAAGCCTGTGGCCCAGCCAGGAGCCGTGGCACACATAGCTGGCAGCACCAGGGCCTCAGGTTTAAGCCCAGAGAGCAGGGGTAGACGAAGCTTTACGAAAGTGAGCTTCCATGGCATCCTATGGATATCCTGGCCCCCTGCTCTCTGGTGGTCTGGGAGGAATTGCCTAGCTCTGCCCTCTGATCACAGCCCGGTGTCCCTCCTGAGGCAGAGGGAAGCACGGGGAGTTTGTGCTGGGGGATCTGCAGCTCTTTCTGGTGTGGTTTCTGGGGCTGCAGTAAAGCTTGTCTCCTGGTTTTGGTTTGCATGAGCTCATATCTTCTACTTCGACTTTCAGGGAGGAAAAGGGAAAAATCTGCTAAAAATGTATAGCTCACTGCCATTTCCACCACACATTATCAAGATTGCTCTCCACTGCATCAAACTCTCCTAGGCCAATTTTGCCACAGGTTTGTTTTTTGAGGGTATGTCATGCTAGAAATTGTTTCATGTTCACAGACCGTAACAAACCTTCTGGAAATCATGCAGAGTTTGTGTGGTGATCTGTTGGGTTTGCGATTTGGTTTGGTTGGTTAGTTTGACTTGGTTCATTGTTCATTTGGAGGTTCCCAATGAGTAGAGGGCAATCGGCTCTCCTGCTTGCTCCTATTCATAAAGGGTGGGAACTCAGGCACCCTCTGACAGCGCAGGCTTTATAAGGGCAGGTAGGCAGAAGGATCAGGCTGTGGAGGGCATTCAAAGTGGATACAAAAAGCCTGACCTTCATGTCCTGAAGCCGAGGGAGTCTGAAGAGTGATTCAAAGAGGGTAGGAGGAGGTGACAGTGGCCGATTGATGGGCAAATAATATGACCTTAGCAACTGCATTTTGAAGGCTGGCCTTTCGGGGGGGAAAAAAAAAAAGAAGAAAAAAAAAAGAAAATGAGAGCAAGCATTAAAGTTTTAGCAAAAAAGGTTGACCGTTATCGATGTTAACTGCTGTGAATTATATCACTTTATACCAGCAGAGGAATTGAGCCTCAATTTATTTTTCTTACAGACTTCCCTACTAGATGAATTCACTGGTGAGTGAGATAAAAGTAGGAGGAAGCTGAGTGCTGATATTGCTAACAGCAAAGTCCACTTCTCAGGCCAGCCGTTCATACAAATTAGCTGTGATCTCATACTTTTGTGCCTTATGAAAAAGACTGAAATAAAGTAGAAACTGCACTGTGCTGCACTGAATGGTATTTATGGCAGTGGGAGGCATCCCAGCACCCTCATCCTCTCACCCTCCTCCTCTGTCCCCACCCAATAAAACACAGCCAATTGAAAAGTGTTAATATTTGCCAAGATCTGGGCTAGATCTTCCTGGGCACGAGTGGGTTGCCATACTGGCTGCATTGGTGTTTAAGTGGCTGGAGTGAGGAGCAGAAGCTGAAGAGAAATGGGTGGGAGTAGGGGTAGCTTCTGGGTGTGCAGGGACCCTGGTCCCGGCAGCAACGGATCCATGTTTTGGCAGAGCAGTGATGCCAGGCTGACATTTCTTATTGCCAGGCTTTCTGCTAGCACCATTGCTTCTGGTGTATTTGGCCATAACTAAATCCCACCACCACCACCACCAAGATGTCCCAACCTCGCATCATGAAAGCCTGCTCAACCAGGGGACAAGGACTGGAGATAGCAGTCTTTCTGGTAGCAGTCTTTCTGGAAGCAAAGAGAGGAATGATGCACCCATTACCAGGATAAAACTTGAGTGGCAGCACACAATTGAGCTCAGCAGAGCCAGGCTCTCAGCTCAGCCCAGGTTATCCCCAAGTTAAATCCTGTCCTTTCAAATGTAGCCAAAATAAAGACAGACACAAACTGGTGGTCTTAGAATGAAGAGAGAGAGGAAGAGAGGAAAAAGGAAGCCTATTTTTAATAGCTGGAAAGCTCTTACATACAAAGGGTCACCCTGGATGAGACAATACAGAGTAGGCAGAAACAGCAGCATTTCTGAATGGCTCAGGAACAAGGAAGGAAGGAAAGCTAAGAGCTGAAGATGACTCATTTTAAGGACATGAATGAGAAGGAGGATGGGGTATTCAGCAGTTTCCCATGAAGAAGTACCTTTAAAAACAAACCCCATCTTTCAAAGAAAAAACTGTAAGAGAAACAAACCCAGAAGCCTTTCACGAGATTTTGAATAATTTATAAATGTCTTTTGCATTTTCCTCATCCTTAGAAATTTCCTTAAGAAATCAGTGGATCGCTATTGTAGGCAGGAGCTTTCATCACCATATTGAGTGAGCAACAATGTTCATGTCAATCTCCTGCCTTTGGATCACATTAAGGACTGTGTGTGTCATCACAACGGCTGCGTTTGCACAATGCCTCAAGACACTGTTGCTGATGCTTGTGGAAACTACAAAGCACTCCCCAGAAGGCACTGCACCCCATTGTCCCATACTTCTTGTTTCCACTCTTTATCAGCTGGTGATAACAAGAAATATTTGTTCTTCTGCTAACATTTTTGGTTCCAGTTCTCCTATGATTTATATAGGGTGTGAGTGAGAAGTATCTCCATCAACACCCAAAGATTTACAAGGGCTTTGAATTAATAGGCTGAGAGAGTGTAAACTTTCTGGATTTGATTTGTATAATCCTTATTTTACAGAACTGATTTTTTTAAATTATTCTCTCTGGAGAGAGTAGATTAACAGTATGACACCACAGTTTGACATGCCCATATCTTCTTGGAAAGATATATGCAGAATAAGGGAAGATCATGTTAATCCTTCACCCATTAAGACACCCCCCGCCCCACCTCCATCGTTTCATGCAATTTGGGATGTATGAGCATCTCTCCCTTGCTCCTGCTGTCTTCTCAGTCTCCTCTGCCATCTCCAGCTAGAAAGACCTTAAAACCCTACATGCTCTGTAGGAAATGAGACTTGAAGGCATTTCCTATGCTCCTTCACATTACCTTTTCCCCTGCTCCCGAACACCAGCGTGTGTTTAGTTCTCTACTACTGGGCTGCTGCAATTCAACTCAGAGATGAGCACGTTTCAGGTGAATATCTGTGTACAGGACAAGATCCCCCACTTTATGTGGCAGAAAACCTGGAAGAGAGGAATGAAGAAAATCTCTGAGGTTTCGTGTGCAGTGGGTTTCCTGGGTGGTCTTTCTGACGAGAGGTGATAGGTAGATTGGGGAATTTGGAGACTGCAACCATCGCTCTCTCTTGCAACCCCTCTTCCTCACTTGGGGTGGAAAAATTCTTCCTAATAGAGCCAAGCACCATCTTCCAGGAGTAGCTCTTGTTTCTGGTGCCTGTTTTTGCTGAACAACATGGCTCTACATACCACCTTGCAACACTGCTCTGTATTGTACAGGGCTACTTTATCATGCTCATCCTGTTGTTCCTAGATAAGTAATTCCACTCTCCTCTGGGTGTTAATCCCTTGCAAATATTTATGTACACCTCTCTTCATACCATCACTGAGCCAGTGCCTTCAAACTTTCCTCTGAAGCCCCTCACATCTCTGCTAGCTGCTGTTACTCTTGTCCTCCACGGTCACTCAATACTCTTCTGATAACAGCCTGGCCACTATACACATTTCCTCTTAAACTTCTTATAGATCTACGCCATCTCTGCTCTGTTTCCAGAGGCAGCAACTGCTGTGACAGTGACGGTGACATCCCTCCTCTGTGACCAGAACCCTTTGGTGCAGGTATTCCCAAACTGCACAGCTGGTGGTTTCAAGTCCTGTGGTATCCAATTGCTATCTGTAAACCCACAGTCTCCCCCAGTGCTCCTGCGTGTGAAGTTATTTCCTCCCTGCCTCTCCAAAATGCATTAATTTATAATGAGGGAAAGTAACTTGTTCACTGTTCTGCTTTATATAATTATGTATTTGGAGCTTTAATTAGAACGCCACTAAAATCAGTGAAGACAAATGAATGTAGCTCTAAGACATTATTTAATCACCTAAATACATTTTCAAATTAAGACAGAGCTCTTTGATAGCAGAGCCACTTAAAGCAATCCATATCGGTAACATTATTTACTAAGGAACCATGCACACGCCGCCACCTGCATCCATTAAAACTAAGTCATCTAAATCATCCAGTGCCAAAATTAATGCAAACAACCAGCAAAAGGATAAAGAACAAAGAAAATAACATACCAGTCCTGGGGCTTCTCTCTCTAATCTTTGGAAAAGCCTTAGGGTAGACACGTCAATTATTTTCTTTGTTCCTCCTTCTGTACACTGTTTGCATTACAATTTGGCATAATGATTTAAGAAGCCCTGAGTTGTGTTGTATGTGGGTGGTGGATTCATGGCTTGGAGATTGTGTTGTTGTTGTATATTACCGTCTAACTCTCAGGAGACTGAGCTTACTGTATTCCATCTGCAATTTATCACTTTGCATGTGTGTGTTTATATAGTGTACATATTATGTATAATGCATGCATACATACTCCTGTAGCTATTAAGCAATATAATTTTATTTTTTCCTCTTTTTGCTGTAGACAGTAAATGTCTGCCTAGACTTCTCCATTTTTGATCACCTAACACATGGTAGAGTGAGTTTTGCAGCATGTCGTTGAGCAAACAGCAATGTCAGTTTTCTTCTCATGTTGACTGTTCTCAAGCTACAGTGATGTAACTCCAAACAGATAACAAGACTTTGTAGGTACACAGCAAGATCTGCAGCTCATAGATGGAGCTTGGATATTCAGGCAGTTCATCCTAGTTTTCTTCTGCTAAGGATTTGGTTCAGAAAACTATCATCTAGAATCTGTGATATTTCTTCTTAATAAGGTTGATAGGAGAGACATTGAACACATTGAGTCAATAAAATTGTGCTGGAATAACTAAAAGAAGGATATGATCCATATTAGCCTGAGGCTATACCATTGGCACATCATCCAAGAAAGCTGAAATAGTTGCATTCTTCTAAGATTCAAGTATGCTTTGAGGTGAAAATACCATTTAGCAAGCACATATATCAACAATTCATCTTGTGGCCTTTTTTCTTAATACTACAGACTGTAGGCCAAATTCTAGACTGATGTCTGCTCCCTGGCTTCAATGGGCTTTCATCCAAGTTAACATTTGGTGTCTTCCACTTAAACCAGAACCAAACTCCTGCAGTGAAGTGCATACATGTCAATTAAGTAGTAAGGGCAGTATTGGAATATATGTAGGTAGTGAAATTGCTACTGAGGAAACTTTATGCTCTAAGCGTAACTGGGCACTAATCAGGAAGCAAAACTAATCATTAAAAGCATTAGTAATTCCCTCTCAAACTGACATGACAATTGATTTGGTAAACCGATCCTTTGACAGCACAGCACACAAGCCCTGTCATTACAGATTAGGTATTGACTGGATTTAGTTACACCCTGTTAGGAAATACTCAGAGCTGTACAGCAAATAGAGCAAACGGTAGTTTTTCAGTACTGTCTAGTTAATAAGGAAGCATTGGGAAGAACAACTTGCCTGTCCTTCCTAAGCTCTTGCACTGCAATGCCTAGCTCACCATCATACTCTACTGCGTAGGTGGATGGAGGCTTACTGAGAGCAGAGCTGATCCCCCTCCACTAAACACCTCAGAACCACAAAATATGGGGTATATAGAAGTTGGGAGTCAAGCCCTGCCACTCTCTTGGGACCACCTTCTTCCTTGCAGACGCAGGGACCGATAACCTTAGCTAGGCTGAAGTGACTGCTGCAGAAATGGAGCAGGCTGTCTGGAATGAAGGATGACATATTGTCTAGCTGCAGGGAAACCTGCAGGTCGTTTCTGCTATGTTGGGGCAGGTAGGAAATGAGTAGACAGCAGATGCCTGGCAAGTTGTGTCATGGCACTTAAAAAAATGGGAGAGAAAGATCTGCTGCTTTAGCTTTATCTTCATCCTCACTGCAAAGCAGATGGTTCTGAATCATACTTATTCCAGCGCTACTTATTCCTTGGACAATGTAAGAGGTCCTTGTAAAGAGTATGAGTTAATTTATGCACATGTAGAGTTTCAGAGCAGTATTTGTAAGCCAGGCTTTCAAGATGTTTACCATCTAGTCAGAGCACTGTTTTATAGTCAATCTCCTCTCCCCACACATAAGCAGTAGATGAAAAAGTGCTACCATGTAAAAGCCCTTCAAGAATGGGGGAGCACCAAGTTGTGCTCTGTGGTCACACAAACTAGCACCCTTGTGGCCTTTACTCCATAAGGCCCTTTGTGTTTGGAGTGGGAACAAACCTAAAATTTTAATTGAAATTCTGCCTACCATAAAGCCCAGCTTGCTGTAAAGTAGAAGTGACAAGTGGGTTCCTCCTTCCACCCAAAGAAATCTCCTGTTGACTTAAAAGCTGGTTAGGTTGGCCAAACTTTGCTTTTGAAGAGCCTTAGCTACGTCTTTTGCTTAGAACCTGGGTTAAAGCCAGACGGGTTTTGTGTGTCGTTACCAAATTTGGCAGTGCTGCAAGGTAGATGCCACGCTGCAGAGCAAGCAGTGCAACACGCCTGTTGGGTGTGAGGCCACCCACCTGGTGGGAGGCAGTACCTGGCAGGGCTGAGGAGCTCCCACAGCTTTCTGCTGACTTCTCCAGGGGGCAAAACAAGGGTCAGTAGAAATTACTGAATATTTCCCTAATGCTAGGAAAATCCCCATGAGTAAAGGCCCACTGCACTGTACCTTTATTAGACAAATGACCTCGTGCATATGCATTAACAGGCCTTGTCAGGGAGGCAAAATTTAAATGGTCTAGTCCCAAAATCCAAGATACTCATGCTTCTTTGGCACTTGAGCTAGAACTTCTTCCCTGCTTTAACCAGGTAGGCACAGTCTCCTATGCTTAGTTAACTTGTTCACCTCCTATAGGCAGACAATCTGCTTTCATTACCAGCTTCTGGGACTAAGATATCTGAGGATACGCTAGCCACTTAGAGGAAACCCAGAAACTAGAAAGAAGACCTATTGCTAGAAAATCATGTCCTTTATATCTGTTCTTTAATGTAGGAAAGCAAGAAGCCTCCAAGACATGAGCTGTGAACATTTTCTGAGATAGTACTATGGTAATAACATGGGTTTTAACTTCAGGTTTAAGAAGGTGTGGGGTCAAGCCCTCAGTGATGGGATAAAACAGTCATGTGGCAGCACAGTACTTCAAAGGGAAATTGTTTGGCCATTTCTGCTGTGTTAGCAGAGTATACAGTTCAGACATGGATAAAATTGTACCAAAGTGTGAAAAGCAAATCCTCTTATTTATGAATAACTGGATAAACCCAGCCCTCACTGAAGATTTCCATGTAATTTGATCATTATGTCCATGGCTATAATTGAAAGGCACAAAAGGATATCACAGAGGATAAATAGAGTTGTTACATGGCAGGGGTCTGATTTTGATTACATTTGTAAGGCATAGTTGGGTAAGTTTCTGCTTACATCCTAATTTATGAGGATGTGGGTCAAAGCCGTTTGCTACAGCTCACAGTAAAGCCAGAGATACATTCTTTACCTATTATGACTAATATGACATCCTTAGAGAGTTAAATAAGGAGTATCTCTCCTCCTTGGGTTTTTTAAGCATCCTTCCACTACTGAAATGGGAAATAAATTCCAGGTTAAGGTGTCATTATAACACCAAAACCGACAAAGTGAGGACAACCTCAGACATGTGCCTGAAACCTGGTGAGCTTCCAGAAGAGCTCTATGTTCAAGGCAGAGTACGTCGAAGAAGTCAAGAAGTGGAAATCGTGTGCCTGATTCTTTACTTGATTACTATAGTTGGAAGAAGGAAGATGAAGTTTTATCAGTCTGATTCACTGATTAAAGAGTGGACAATGACAGCATGTGCTTTTAAATATAAGTGTTGTTGACCAATTCATCAGCAAGGCTACGATACAACCTTAACACCTCAATAAGAAGGAAGATGCACTAGGTCAGAGAGGTATTGCATCATAAGGTGGCACATGGACTATGAAATCTGCTCACCTGGGTTCAGCTCCAAGTTCTGCTACTGACCTCTCCTGTCATCTCAAGTCAATTAAGTACATCAGGGTTTGAATAAGTGATCATTATATTGCATCCAACTGTGAAAACCCTAAGCCTGACTTTTTGCAAGCCCCTGAAACTCCAGCTGAAAATGAAGAGTTTTTCAGCTGGGCAGAAACTTTAACAATCAGGATGAAAGTAGCTTGATCCCGCAAAATTAGAAGGTGCTTATTACTCACTTATGCACATCACAGACCTACTGCGAGGCTTAACCAATGATATGCTTTAAACCTTGGGATGGAAAGTAATTCACATAATGAATGGCAGGTTTATTCTTCTGCTGGTGCCCATTCTTTTTTCTCACACCTAAAGAATTTTAGTTTAAATTGTGGAGTATTAGCCATTTTGATATTTTAAGGAGTAGTCCAAACAATTATAGGATTATACCGACACATGATGTCCTAGGAACCTTTTAAGAAGTGCAATAAGATTTGAAACAGACCTTGTCCCTGATGCAAAACAAATACCAAGATAAAACATCACCTTAAAACTTGAGACACTGACTGTGACTTTTGTTAACTAGGGTATTTACTGCCTTGTGCTTCAGGTGAAATGTAATCACCTGGTGCATATGTCCTAAAAAGAGGAGTTTTACAAAGGGTCTGCTTCTAGTATTGGTTTATAGCTGATTCTCACCCACTGCTCATGAAGTATTAAGGAACATGACTTTCCTGTGCAGCTTGTTCACAGAATCCCCTGCATATTGACATTTAGGAGCCTCGCTATACCAGAATGTTCATATTAATTAGGAAGAAAGGGGTATTCCCAAAGTTAAACATCAGGTACAGGAGCAACCTTGTTAGGCCTTATGATACCAGATGGAAAAACACGAGTCACCATGGATGTAGCCACTTGTCCTCTTAGGTCCCGAAGTGTTTCCCAACAGCATGTACACAGAGGGGAAGCTAGTCTCCTGGAAGCAAATCTATATATAAATGCATGGTCTCTGCAAGTAGCTGATAAAGGTGACCAGGAGTGAGCACTGAGTATGGTTCCTGGGTAGTGCAGGACTAAACTCCATGCTGCTGTGCAACTAACCTTGCAGTCAAAGTCTGCACTGTTTAAATTTTCCATTGCAGGTAAAAGATGCAGCAGATCTCTGATAACAGCTGTGGGTACCTCTTTCAGGACCTAAGGTGGGTGCTTCTGAGAGCTACCCAAAGAATTTATCATCTGAATGGGCCTTTGCTTCCTGTTTTGTGGCATTTGCTCTCATAGGTTAACACTGTTCATCTCACATCCCAGGGACTCCCAGTTTGCTTACCCTTGACTGCTCAGATGAGACTCTAAGCGAGGTGGGTGGCTGTCAGGGAGGACATGTGGGTGCCCTGTTCTTGAGCATCTCTCCCACTGCTGCAGCCACAGTTGTGCTTCCCTTTTGAACCAGACCATCCACCCTTGCTTATTCTACCTTTTCCTTTCTGACACAAATTAGCTGGCAAAAATATCTAGTCTGTAGATTATAGCAAAAGTTTCTCTTATGTTCTCCAGGGTATTGCAAATGAAGACTTATATCCATGCAAATTCTCTTGGGTGATGGATTTCTTTTTAAAGAAGCATTACTTTCAAATTCTGTGCCGCCAAACATGCTCAACACTGCTGCTACACTGTGCTCATAGCATGTGTAGTAGTATTTGAGAAATTTGATATCAAGTTCTAAAGGATTTTTGCCTTTTTGTTCCTTCTTCAAATTTTCCTCTGACATTTCTAGATCTCTTCTCTTCCCTATTCCTCTGAGAGTTTTCCACAGGAGACAGTGGCTCTGAGTGATTTCATTAGCTAGGATGCTGTTAGCTCTGCTTGAGCTTCTGTATTTGCTCAGAAGTTTCTGATTTTAAAGGTTTTTAAAATTTTCCTTGTGGCTCACAACATTCACTACATGATATCACAGGAATAAAACCCTTAATGGGAGACATGGGAAGCACAGACCTCTTCTGCTCCGTCTCCTGTACTTACTGCATCAGTCAGAGAGGGACACAGGCTCGTATCTTTGCTGTAGTACAGCTGCCGGGAGAGTGTCAGGACCCACGTAGTCAATATGTCTCATAATTTTGTAGATGGGCTGTGAAAAATTTGGTATCCCCAAACTGGGTAGAAATGCAGAGCTAGCCGTGACTCTTGCAAACCAGATGAGATTCATTTTTGAAAAGTCCTTATTAGCAACCCTTATGATTTTATGACTGCAGCCTGGAAGCCCACAGAAAAATGTTCAGTCCTGCAGAGGATCCTATATCTTTTCATGCTGGCAGTGGCGAATATGTACAGATTATCCATAGCCTGAATGCTGAGTGATTTCACCAACCCAGTGGGAAAGATTCTTCTCTTAATTACACAGGAACAAGTAGGGAATTGCTCTAGTGACGTGAATGAGAGTTATTTTGGATAGACACCAATACAGGAGAGAACACAATCTGGCGCCTTGAATGCTGCCAACAAAAGCCCGGTTGTATTATCCCATGATTTGACTGTGGCAGCCAGTCTCACTGAAGTGATGTCTGACCCAGCTCCCACGAAAGTCAATGTGAGCCTTTGCACTGATTAAAATGCTTTTCAGTAGACCCTCTTGGCAGCTGGATCGGATTTCGGATCAAGGTCTCCCTTACCTACTTTGATTGAAACTCACGTCCTCAATGGTGCTGACCTAACTGCCATTTTATCTCAAGACTGGCCCCGCTTTGACTGGGGGGGTCGGATCAGGCGACCTTCCGAAGGCTGCTCAGGCATGAAATATTCTCTGTTTCTCTATGACTTGGTAATGAATAGGGCTGTGGGAGACACAGCAGTGCTCTCGTCCATCAGCCCAACCTGCACTTTCAATGGAAGAAAGACTCCTGCGCAAGTGTCCTTGGGAATTTTAGGCGTTATTTAACTACTGTATTAGCATACCTGTTGTTATTACCTTATGATGCTCTCATCATGTTACAACACAGATCAGGACAAGCCCCAAACCCCAGAGATTTATCTTCTCTAAAGGAATGTTTCCAAGACTTTAGCCCAGTAAACACTGGAGCTTAGCTGGGATTTAGGAGGAATGACTTTTCCTATTTGATTTGCAAGGTCTGTGTTTCCTTGCCTCACTACAAGTTTCCAGAATTTGGGGTGATAGGGTTTCATTTAAATAGTTTAAACTCCTTAGAAAAAAATCAAACACATTTAATTTTTCATCTAGAAAATATCTCAGATGATACAATTTTGGAGCTATATGCCAGTGAGACCACACTGCTGAATAATATAGTTTCTGCAGCATCCTCCCAATCACCATGGTTTGTGCCCAGCAAAGTTTGCTTTAAATATTCACTTTTAGGGCTTCTGGGCTTTGCAGTTTGTTTTCCTCTTCCATCTTAATCTGATTTTTTGCACGTTGAAAAAGCTACATTTTTTTCCTGTAGTACTTTGGAACAAGGGTGGGGATGTGGTAGCAAGATTAACTAAGTGTGTGTAAATGAATATCTATTTAAAATCAAAATGGAGACAAAAATAGAGACTCTCTAGATCTGGCCTTTCTGCCAGATTCCTCTGTACAGCTTGGATTATGGAAAGACTAATGATCTGCCTGACTGGCCACTGAACCATATCATTCTTCTTCCTTATTGTTTTTGACCTGATGAATAGCTTATGAATTGCTGACGATGTTCCCTCCACTAAGCAGATTGCACGCTTATAAATGGCAGGATCGTCCTACCCAATCCCTCTCCCTCCTCCCAGGACTCAATGTCCCTGTCCTAGTTTGGATAGGCTTTCTGTAAAATCACGTTGCAGTTTGGAGAAAGCAGTTCTCTGATATCAAAGAGGTCACGTTAGGGTAATTTTTCTTCTCCCTTTCCTCTTGAAAATCCAAGCCCATGAGTTGCCCATTTGGGAAGAAAAAAATTAGTCCAGAATGCTCCAGATTACCTATAGAGTTGAGAAATGTCTAAATTAGAAAAATAAAAGACCCATAGCAGTTGTTATATAAGTGGAGTATGAATTATCCATAATTAATGGAGAACTAGTCCAAATCTCACCATAATTGCCATATTTTTACTAAAGACGACATGTGGTCAAAAGCACAAACATTTTGGCAGCCAGTTTGGTACCACAATAAGACAAGCATATAGCATGCGGGTCCGATGATATTTGGTATGATTATGCTATTAAACTGGCAGTGTTCTGCACCCTAGTTGTAATCAAAAGATCCAGGGCCTGAGATTACTATAATTTCATAGGGTGAAATCTTGGGCAAAGTTGTATTTAATCCGATAGAGCCCGATACTGAAATCCTTACGTGGTGAAATGACTCATTGACGTCTCTGGAGTTTTGCCTGAATAAGAACTTCAGAATAAGGCCCTGAGGGATTAGCTGTTCTCTTCTCTACTTACTCATTAAGTACATCCCGTGCAGCTTCTAATGAATGTAAAATGGCGTGAATGGAAATGTGGGTCTTACATAAAGTGAAAAAGGGTTTACTGGATTTATTGCAGACACCTTCATTTAGGCTATTTTTTACATGGGTTTTGTTTTTTTTTTCTTTTCTTCAGAAGAGTGCTCTCTATAGAACAACAGGAACAAGAACATCTGTAATCTGGATGTGATGACCAATATGACAGAAAATCTCTCAAGGACTGTGGTTTTCAACCTTTTTTGATGTGGAGATCCCTAGAAAACTTCCAAGGGAAGTACAGACCTCCTTCTAAGGAATTTAAGCAGCCTGCCAGTTGAAAGAATTTTCTTTGTTATTTTTCATGCACCTTTTGAGTGCACCTCATGCCCACCCATGGACCCTCCATTTAAAATCAGTGCTGTAAGAGGCTGGCTTTTTCCAAAAAGGCAACAGCTGCTGCTACTTGGGTTGGTCCCCATAAGCAAAGAAATAAACATTTGAGGGGGGAACATTTGGATCCAATGCAATCACTGGCCAACTCTGGGGCCTTCAGCACCTGCTGTGTAACCTTCTTGCTCCAAAATGATGTAGGAATTGTCCTGCTGGATAAGAATCAGGATCTGACCCTGACACCTGTCCTTCCTGCCTAATTGCTCTCAAACTGAAAAACATGGACAATAGGAGAACCCCACGCTGCTGGGAAAGGAATCTGTCCTGCTTTCCCCCTCAGTGCTACGAATAGTCATGCCATTTGCTAGCAGCCAGAGGAAGGTAAGATTTCTAATTTCTCCAGGCATGATGGCTTTTTTCAGAGACAGTTTTCAGCCGTCCTGAAGGACGTGGTGAAAGTGTAAAGCTAAAAGAGTACTTTTTACTCTGGACCATGGCATGTGCCCACACTAGATCATGTCTAGAGGGCTTGACTTCATGAGGGACTCTGGCCTCTCTGATCCTGGAAAATGGTCTTTTAGTTCCCTAGGTCAGCTTCCTAAAATCTCTCTGGGCTGGTAGATGCTTTAGCGTTCATCCTAACAGGTACCAGCACCACTGACAGCAGTATGTCATTCTACCTTGACATGACTTTTCTTTGCCTTACGGAAAACACCAAAAAGCCATTGATATACCAGAAGCACTCAATGGCAACTGCATTTCTTTCATACAGTATTAAATCCACTGCCCCTCTTCTCCAGTGCCTCAGACCTTCCCATTCCACAGCAAGTCAATGTCGAGATGCTGCTGAACGCTCCCTGGTGCCTTCAAAGTGCAGGACACCCTTTGATGCTGCTGACCGGCTGGTACTGCTGCAGCCTTGGTGCACGAAGGTGTTATGCACCCTCCCCTGTTGATGGCATGAAAGGAGACGCCTCGGTTACCCAGCCTGGAGTTTGGCCAGGCACAGGCAGGAGGGAGATGGGTAAGGCTCAAACGTCCCCCTTCCAGAATTGACGCTTTGATTAATCACATTGACATTCAACTAAGATGTGGATTAATGCATATTAGGCCAGGCCTGTAGAGAGTACTGGGCTTTACTGATGAATACTTTTTAGTATCTTCCCTCTTGTTTGGGACAGTCTCTTTCTCAGCCTCTGAAACAAAACCATAAATGGGAGAATAACCTGAAATGTTATCCTGTTCATTGGCAAAGTATTTTTTCATATTCTTCCCTAATATTAGGGCTCTTTTTTTTGAAGGCAGAAAACTTAGCTAACCTTGCCATGTCCCAGCAAGCACAGACACTGTTTGTTGTGTCATGAAAATGAACAACACATTTTCAATGTTAAATAAACATTTATCCAAAGGTTCAGCATGACTGCTTAAAGCTTAAGTAAATCAATCACTGTAGGTTAACCTTTGCTCGCAACACTATTTTTCCTTTTCGAAAGCACTGTAACCATCAGATCTCACAGTTACATGGTTTTTCAACGTGCTACTGTCAGGAGAAATACTTAGTGGAGAAATCTGGCACAGCAAATGCTTTTCCACCCAATGCTCTGTGGAGCTCAAGAAGTTTATGGGTTGCTGTGCTGTATCTTAAGGACATTAAAGATACAGTTTCAGCTACAGTCCATCTGGAAAAATACCATGAATGTGAAACTATTGAGAATTTAGGAGAAGTTAATGTTCCCTGGCACAGGCATATCAGTGCAGTTCAATTACACAGTTACAAGCATGCTTACCTTCTAAATTGGCTCGGTGGAACAGATCCTAACATGTCGTACCAAGGTGTTTGTATTACAAAGGGTTATTGTGCTGTGGTTTAGCCAAAGGAGATGAGAATAAGAAGATGCAAGAAAACATTTGCAAGGAATTTAGGCCATGGCAAACAATAGCTGCTCTCTGCCCTGACAGAGCAAATATTTTTGTACCTGCAAAGCTCCAATTAAGTTGGGTAAGCAGAAAAGTTACCTAGCTTAACTGAAGACTAAAATGGAAATCTGAGAAGAGCAAGGTGTCTTGCTCACTGCAAAGTAGCATTTTTTTGTTTAAGAGTTTATTCCCTCTGCTGGTCAGTACGGATGGCCGTTTCACTCTGTCTGCACATCTAAAACAGGCGACAGCACTGCACAAAGTCAAGACAGGAAAAAGACATGGACCAAGAACAGAAATGGAATGCTTTCAGCAGTGGGAGGCTATTTTTAGAGCAGGGTGGATGATACAGTGTAGGTGGACAAGGTGGGATCCTTTTCACTGCATGTGGCTGAGCCAGGTAATGCTTGTTCCAGAGGGACTTTTAAAGGATCTTCTGACTTCCCTGGAAATTTCTTTTTCTCCTCCTCTAAAATCCTAGAGCACTTTTAGTTTGGATGAAAACCAGACTGTGACAGGAGCTGGGACTGTGGGGAATGCACCTTATGCATCCTGGCTACCTTTTGGACAGCTGGAAATTCTCCCTAATTTTCTTTGACTAAATGTCTCAGTTCTTCCTTCTGTGGAGATTTTCAGTGACAGCTAAAGGAAAATTCTCAGCAATGTTTAAGCCATGTACAGTCATGGGATCTGCTTTCTGCTTCTCAACTGAACTGGACAGTAAGCATTTCCCATCAGAGCTTGAGCATGCTGCAGAGATCTGCAGATGGGAGCTGTGGCACAGGTCATGGGGCAAGAGGTCCCACTTCTCCTCTGGCATTCCCTGCGAGAGCTGCTGTGTCTTCAGCACAGTGTATCCCAGTCACCACGGTGTCAAGCAAAGCGTGGGCTTTGCAGAAACCCATGAATGTGGCCTATCCAGGAAAATGCTCCATCTCTTTCACTCTTTAAAGCCAAACAGGAACTGTTCTTGAAGGAAAGCAGCAGTTAGACACCAATTTGGTGGTTTATTGCAGAGATACCTGGGAATCTACAGCTAGTGGCTGCAGAAGGTCATACTAGGTGGGCTTACAGTTTCCTCCTGCCTCAATCACTGAGGATCCTCAAAGCCCCAGTGAGGTTTTGCTGTTCTCCCCATATGGCAGCTGTCGCCTTTCCTTACTCTGCCAGACCCAAGAGTCTCCTTCAGCAGTGCTATTCTCTAATATACAAGGTGGACCTTGCTTCTACATCCAGCCAAAGCTAAAACCTCTGGAGATACCTTCCTTTCTCTTGCCTGTGTCAGGACTACTGCAATAGTTTGCTTCCTCCTTACAGGTTTGCTCTTGCAGATCTCTGGGGATGATTCAGCTGTTTCCTAGCAGTGTGTAACCAGGCTTAAATGTATGGCTTGAAGATGGAGAGGCACCTAAGGAGTCTATAGCCTGATTAGTGTCTCTTACTCTGTGTTCCCACTTGCATGAGGCCCTTCTGTCCACCCTCTGTGTAGAGATCCCATTTACAGGGCCAGCCATGGATATGACATTTGTATGGACTCCTAAAGGGACAGGCCACTCTGTCACAGCCTCTCTGAAGCACTATAATCAGGCATAAAATGTGCAATAATCCACTTCCATATTATTTGCAAACTGTAAATGATGGGTTTCTGTGTTGATGTGGGGCACACTCCATGTCTCCTCACAGCTTTATCTGGAAGATTGTTTCCTTCGTGTCTTCAGGGTCTTTGAATTAGGCCACATGAAACTTTTATGACTAAGTGAAACCACAGGAAGACCTTTCAAATCCCAAGATATTCCAGCCTGCTCCCAGAGGACATGCAAGAGAATACATGAAGGATGTACAACCTGCAACTCAGGTGATACTGGGGATGTAAATGGAAGCCAGAAAACCCTGTGAGATTCATTTCCTCATGTTCAATGAAGAAATAAGGCATCCTTTACAGGATGGTTCAGAGCAAGCACCTAACTTAGCTGCTTTGTATCTCTCCATAGAGAAAGCTGTCTCTCTGTTGACTAGAGGAGAAGGCTGGGGTGATTAGATTCACTGAGATGCAGATATCTGTTGTGAATCCCTGACCTGCAGCCTCTCACACCTTCAAATTCCACAGTCTGGCATCAGTCTGCCAGGAGCAGTAGACATCTGCTTATTGCTCAAGTAATGCTCCCTCAGTGGGAAATAACGCAGTGTTTCACTTTCTACCGGCCGGGTCTCAATGAGATGCAGCCCCTCCACCCTCTATTGGGGTTTCTAGTGCAATCCCAAGAGCATCAAATCTGACTGATCTCATTCATAGCGCATCTCGGACGGTAAGAAGGAGGTGGTTTCCAGTCTGGACGTCAGACTGCTTCAGCCTATAAATACATCTGCTGAAAAAGCATGTAGGTGAGTAAGATGCTGGCGTCTCCTGCAGTTACTGCTGGGATGCCCTGGATGTGGATGTTGGGATCCCCACAACCCAGCAACCATTGCTGCCCACTCGAGGCCATGCTGGAAAATCCCTGAGCTCTGCCACAGCACTTTCCCTTTTCTTCACCTCTAAGTAATATCCACCAACCCATGCTGCTGCAAAACCACTATGGCTGTGGTAGTCTTCTGCTTAAAGAGCTAAGTGATTTCCTCCATTTTTTGAGGTAAACCACTAACCCAAGTCGATTGTGTACAGTGTTACTGGTTTGAGCCTCACCCTAGAAAAGCTTCATCCAGCAGTCAGATGGGCGTTAATACAGACTGTCCCTTCCACTAGTAACGGCAAAATGGGCTGTGGTGGGTGACACGGGAGCTCCTGTCACTGCTCCCTGCTTGCTCTGTGGGCACATTGCTGTCAGCAGGCAGGGGTACAGACACAGTCCTTTCAACGAGTGCCCTTCATGGACAAATCCAGCAGAGATTTTCCTTTGAAAATAGCCACTATGAGAAAGGGATTGGCCTTGAAGGTACTACTTAGCTTCAGTCAAGAAAGCATGATTTAGACTCATCCCTTTGCAAGGAAAACTGCAAACAAATGGTTGTTTTCTCCAGCCACACAGCAAAGTCCTGTTTGAAGTAATTTGCCCCCGAGGCAGAACATAGATACACCCCTGTTACAACCAGCTGCAGCTTGCTGGGGAAAAAAGACTCCAGCAGCACTGGATGCCTGCTTCAGAGTGACTCACTAACAATGTTTATCCTTCATTATGATGCAGGTTTAGTTCATTAATTGCCCAACTATTATGTCACTAATTAGAGAACTCTAACTGACTAGGACAGGAGATGTTCACAACAGCTTGGTGGGATGGAGGGAGTGACAAACAAGTCAGAGACTAGATGTGACCTAGCTTTAGAAAGGTGAGAGAGTTGGAAGAATCAGGAACAAAAACTTCTTGTCTGGGGCTCTCTCCCCCAGCTGCCACAAAAAGAAACACATTTTTCTTCCTAGGCTGTGGGCAGCAGAGGCAATGTTTTGCCATAGCTGGCTTATTCTGTGCTAATTGGTAATATGGGGAGGCAAAAGAGGTAGACAAACAACTGCATCCTTTTAAAGCTAAAGAATCAAGTCTCATGCAGAAAACAGCAAACAGAACTAATGTCCTCTTTGGGCTGAGTGACAATGTTGTATGCTGGATGAGTAGGGCATGGCACATGGACAAGTTACCTGGAGGAAAATCTGCTCTGTGTCTTTATAGCACTTTAATTCATCTACTGCAAATATGCGTGCTCTTAGCCCTCAGTAGCTATGAGGTCTAATAGCATGCTCCCAGGCAAAGACAGCCAAGTGTCTGCCATATTGTAGGTTCTTTGCTTCTTGCTCACTCCAAAATGAGTGCGGACATTAGTTACTCTAATAAAATGGCCAAAAAAGCACACCACAGATGTCCATAGCATCTACAATTAGCAAAGCTGCTAGTGGGATAGTCTAAACTACTCACACTGAAATACCCATGAAAAGAAGGCAGTTCAGCTTGGAAACAAACTGCTTGAAAGCAAGAACTTGAGGAATTTGAAAGAGTAGGCATCAAAATGTCTGTCCTTCATGTTTGCAATTAGCAACCGAACATACGGGGGAGTGGGAGGACTCGCTGCTTGCTCAGAGTGGAGCATCTGTTACACAAGAGACGCAGCAGTGCCAAGCTTCCCAAGTCCAAGGCACACAAACCTCCTTGCAAAGCAGATGCACAACCACGTGTCTTGCCTGCGTGCCCGTCCTCACCGTTGCATGGAGCCATGGCACTTACAAGTGGCTGATTACACACTGCTAGCTGGAAATGGGACTTGTCATGATTAGCATTTGATGAGAGAGTTGTCTCAGATGCCAACATGTCTCCTGCCTGTCTCTTTCAATCGAGGCATTTCATATTGATATTTGTTTCCAAAGCTTTGGAGAATCCTTAGAAATGGAAACCATTTTATGAGCAGGAACTGGTTAATGTTTAACCTCCTGGTTTCGCTTTTTCCTTTTTCAGTGCATCACTCTGCTTCACATGTTTTGCAGTGGAACCAGCTGTGCCATCCTTTCAACTAAGCCCTTGGCTCTTGGTGTTCACTGGAAACATTTTCCAGCTGTGAGATGAAAGGTAAAAGATTTAAAATTATATAGTGGACAGTAGACCTCTGAAACAGTTTATTCACAGTGAATCTGACATACTCCCTGCTAAATACCACAGGCTGTAAGAAAACCTTTGAGTGTAGCAACCTGGCAAGTTTTTTTGGAAAATGTAAATATGGGCCACCTTGAGATCTGAAATCTTCTGGCTGTGTTCCCTGGCAATGGGCAAAGTCCACTTTTGACCAGAGGATCCCAGAACTTTTTGACTCATCATGCCCAGTTATACGCAGCCCTGGGACCTAGCAAAGGAAGCACTGGGCAGCAGCCATTGCCCAATCCTCTAGGTAACTTTCCTGGTAACTATCAGGCTGGCACGATTACTTACCAAGCCATGTGGCAGCTGTATAGGGTCATCCTGCTTAGGGGTCCCTGCCCTTTCATCCATGTATTGTCTTTTCATAAGTGCTTCCCTCTCAGAACTGTAAACTCCTTACACCTCCATCAAGAAAGCACTCCTCCTTCTCCCTCATCTTCGCCCCCCCGCCGCCCATTTGGTGGTTTTCTCTCTCTATGGTTTCTATTGCTTCAGCTGCTCAGATCAAGAACAGTAATATTTTCACCACAGCTAAATAAAATATACCCCACCCACTCGTTGCCACAACTTGCCTTTAAAGTAGCTGGAGCAAAAAAACATTCCAACGGGTAAAATATTAATTTACTGTGGGCTCAAATGAGCCTTGGAGCAGTGCAATGCTCTATGAAATTGCACAGGACAGAGCAGGTATTGTCTGCAGCTGAATTCATTAGACTTTAATATAAAAGGTTGGAGGTGGGCCTGTTGGAAATCGCAGGTCCAGGTTCTGTATCCTGTTGTGACTGCACGCTTCTCTCCTGGGCTCACCACAACGCCTCCCAATAGTCTGAGGTGCTTCAGATCCCGAGGTGCTTAAAATCCAAACTCAAATTTCCCTGAAGTTCAAGGTATCTAAATTCAATGGCCAAATGGAGAAAAAGCTCAGCGGTGCTATTTCTGTTGCTTGGTCCTGAGCCCAGCATGTGGTTCAGAGACGTATCTGTGTAACTCTGCTTTTGCTGTGAAAACCTCAGCTCCGCTCAGCAGCAATCCTTCACTCCAGGAGGCATGCTAGTCTTCTCTGTTCTCTGCTCAAGGCTGGTTCAAGGCATCTTCACTCTTAGCAGGATGTAAAAAATCAACCAGAAGAGCTATGCAAAGAACAAGGAGAGGCGCGACACTTGACCCGTTCAACACAGTCTCGCAGAAGCAAGCATTTGACAGCATAATCTAGCCGTTCAGCTCTATAATCTAACTTGACAACAGGGATTGCTGTTACAAAAGAGAAAACTGAAACCGTGTTTTCCCAGATTGCGGAGATTAATCCGGTCAGAGGAGATCCCATTTCCACAGTGACAACAGACAGCTCCCCACCTCCCCCCCGCGGCACCTCTCACTTGCAGGTCACCAGCAGGGATTTGGGCAAGAGGGGGTTGCTCAGTAGCGAGGCCTCCCGAAACTTGCAACAGCAGCGACCTGCAGGTCAGCCCCCCGTCTGGGGGTGCAGAAGCGGATGTCGGGGCGGGAGGCCCTCAGCATCACCCTGGTTTTGGCAGAACATTGCATTTC
Source organism: Harpia harpyja (assembly GCF_026419915.1). NCBI lineage: Eukaryota > Metazoa > Chordata > Aves > Accipitriformes > Accipitridae > Harpia > Harpia harpyja. The sequence goes on along the minus strand of NC_068945.1, from coordinate 24,457,384 downwards.
GAGGGGAGAGCCGCAGGGCACAAACCTGCGTGAAGCTCGGGACGTCCCACGTAACTCCATCCCAACCTGCATGTCCTCCCCGAGAAGGGCCTGCCACCACAGATGGCAAACAGTGGTTTCCAAGGACTTTTTGTGGCTGCCATTAGGTGGTTATACTACGGTGAAAAAGCTCGCTTCAGTCCAGTGCAATGAACTGAGCCAAAGCAGAGAGCCAATGCTCGGCTCTGGGAAGGAAGGATGGGGAGGTAACCCCAAAACGCCACATTTATCAGAAACTGGGAATGCTGCACCCAGGCATGCTTCCCTGTAGCGCTGGTGGTGAGGAGCACCCTTAATCTGGAAGCTGCTGGACCTGCATCCCTGGGGTCCAAGCTCCTCTGGGCTCGCCAGTGCCTTCTGGCTGTTTCTCAGGCTCATTGCTCATGCTGTCATTTTTCTGAGATTCACAGGGAGACTCAGGCCTAGCAAGACGAGATACAATTTATTCTGAGGAATTTTGTGACTGTCTGTCTGATTTAAAATTTGAGAGGCTTCTGAATTACTGATGTGGAAAATGTCTTTCCAGGAACACTTGCACCAAACTTGTTAATCACATACTTACACTGGTATGTACAACATAACAGGTTCTCCAGTGTTTTCCTGAAGAGAGCAAAGTGACTGTTTTGACACTAGACTATCACATTTTGCTCACTTGCATTACAAAGCCACAAATAAGATTTGGGTTCACTGACACTTAGCAGTGTAGAGAAAATGAAGGAAATCACAACAGTGCCTCAGTTTTTCTTCAGAGTGGAATAAGAAACAAGCACAAAGAGATATGGTGGCTTGCTCAAAGCTGCCAGAGCAGACAATAGAAGATGATAAACTAAGCTTAGATTTCTTGACTTTCATCCAACGGCCTTTCCATGGGACCTTATTCTCTTCATTGACAATATTACCTTTTGCTTGTGTAACTTTCACTTTTAAAAGATATGTGAATTGGATCTTGGTTATGTACATTGAAAAAAAGAAAAAAACCATAAAAGAGGCTAGATATGACTGTGAAATGGCAGTGAAAGTCCCTTACAAAAGTAAGTGCAAGGTTCAAGCCATCATAGTAGGATGCAAAATGTAAGTAAGTAAGTGATTTGCTCCAGAAAGAAAAAGGAAGGTTGACTGACACATTCAAAATTATAAAAGGTTGAAACCGAGAAGCACGAATTCCTTTGCGTTACTTTCTCCCCAAGACTGGAAAGGGCAACACTTGATATAACTAGATCAGTACTAATGAGCCCCAACAAAAATGGATTGCTTCTTCATGCAGTTTATTACTAAGCCATTCTGAGAAATTGAGTGGTAAATTGAATCAGTCATTGAATCAAATGTTGCATCTGAATTTAAAGAAGAAATGTATCATTTCATATAAACTATAATAACTTCTGCTGCTGAGATGATAACTAGGGCCAGTCAAATTTAATGATGCACGGTATAGCAGGATACAAGCTGATAACTCTCGGCACTGGGAAGGTGTGGCAACCCTTCATACCCTCTCTGTCTGTTTGATTGGGTGGAGGGAATATATTTTCCATGATGAGCTCCACTAAACTTATTTTAAATTTCATCAGTAGTGGTAGGGGAAATGTGGGTGATTTGATGGCTCTTGAGTGAGAGTCACCACCTTGCATTGCCCTGGTCAGTGGGAAGTGCTTGGCCAATGCACTATTGGTGGTGGACCGGTCTGTCAACATGTAAGCACAAGTAGGACATGCTCAGAGAGCTCCTCATTTTCACACCAACTTGCAGGTGAGGTTTTTCTTTGATGCCACATGCCCCTGACACAGGTATATTTGGGCTAATGAAGTGATATTATTATTACTGCTTGAGACCTCATCCAGGTCTGACTCCAAGATAAATAAAAGTAAAGATAAATTTCTCTTTCCCCTCATGTATTAAGGCCTTAGGGAGGACCAAGGCACAAGCAAACAACTGGAACAAATCTGATCTGCTGTAAAAGCATTTTGTTCATGTAATAAAATTAATGTGCATTTGAAGAATTTTACAGTTTTGCATAGCACTTAATATATGGTAAACCCCACACAGATCTTTCCTGCCTGGATTATAGGATGGTATTAGCTCCTCCAGAGCAAAACCAAGATCTCAACTGCCAACGAGTGACAGCCTGCAGCTTTAAATATCAGCTCTGGAGGGCAGCTGTTTCAGCACAATGGATGCCTTTCTCCAGTGGAATTCCCATGCACAGGAGATGCTTGGGTTCATGTATGCTTAACTGCCCCATCCTTCAGCACTTCCTTTCCCTGGAGTGAGGAAAAGTTAAGGAGGGCTCCACTTCCAGCAAGGATGCAAATGCTGTTTTGAATTACAAAGAGGAAAATGAAGGACTCTGCCTGGGCAGCCTGACATGTGTTATAAATTCCTTTGTTGTAGGCATAGTCTAGGGTCTTCCTCCAGCAAATAAGAAAACCAAAGGGTCCAAAATGCTTTAGCAACACAAAGAGCCCAGTTTATCTCCCAAACCTTGGGCAATCTTTCCTCTCACCCGCCCCCAAACCCCAAACCAACAGTAGGCAACAGTCTCCCAAACGCTTCTGTTGTAGTAACAGTTCTCAGTTGCTCTCAGCAGAGCTCTGACCAGCAGTGACTTACTTTTTTTAAGCAGGCAAGAAAAAAGCATGGAGGAGTTAGGACAAACCGTAACACATGAGCTGAAAGCTGCTGGGAAAGCAGGATGAATTACACAAGGAAGGGGTTCTTTGTACTAGTATTTCCAAGCCATTTCTTCCTGATTTGATCTCATTGCTGCATGTAGAGATTAGGTTGGTTGTATGGCTTGTCTGATCCCAAACAGTTCCCTTCTTTGCTTGTTCACCAAGCCAGACTTTAAAAGGTTAGAGAAACACCTGGGCTTTGACAGTCTCCTGCAAGAAGAAAGGTATTATCAGGATATTATCCTTGCATTGTTGAAGCTTGGGGGGGGACATATGATGGAAGATTGTGCCTCATAGTTTAATATAAGATGGCTAAGAAATAATTGTGAATGCAGAAAAGGGAGAGAAAACACGACAGGACCCAATAATGTTTCAAAACTGGTAATTAAAGATCAAGCAATACAGAATCAAGGGGAATTTGAACTGCCCTGCCCAACAACCAGGAATATAAGCCTGACCAGTAATACAAAAATAGCATCTTCTTATAAGATGAAAAATCTGTGCTAAGCCACAAAGCTTCAAAGTATCATCTGGTTCTTCTGTTAAAGTATCATCCTTCTCTGCCAGACACATTCCTGCTACTGTCCTTCCAAATAGAAAAAGAGAGGGAGAAAACTGCTCAAACATGATGAAATAAACTCATTACAAAAATTACAGAATCTATAGCAATTACACATAAAGATGTAGAAAGGGATTCTTAGCACTTGTAGTGCTTCTTCCAAATGACTCTCGCTTGTCAGTGTCCTGAAAATAATCACCTCTGAAGATGTCGTCTTCTAGCACTCAAGCTGGAATCATTTTATAGTGTAAATAAGAAAAGAAAAATATATGAGTATGTGTGAGCAAGGGACCAGTGTTTCTCAGCTGTGCCCTGGCAGAGAGAAGAGGGCAGTTTGCTGCTGCCCCTTGATTTGAGAGGTTAGAAGATCCATTAATTGGGCTCCTGCGCCTTGTAGGTAGGGGACAGAAATACCCTGGGCACCAAATCCTTACAACTCTTGTACACAGTGCAAACCAGTGTGGGGGCTGTGGTCAGAACTTCACGCTTATATTGGGTTACAACAAAGCTGAACTGCTGGTCAGTGATGACAAGGTGACTAATCCCACCAAAGATCAACAGAGAAGTTAGCTGGGACCCACAAGCACTGAGGCATGATGATTGTGCACTGAGCTGCTTGGAAGTCCCTCAGGTGGTCACAAAAGTGTCACTGGCCATTCCTTGCTGCTTCTGACAAAACTGTTCGTTTGTCTTTCTTTCCTGTAACAGTTTGTCTTCCTGCTGGATATCAGGTGTAAATACCCTTCTGCTAGGTCTTGATTCTCAGCCAAAGGGTTGGGTTCAACAGCTGAGAGTGCCCACGCAAGCCCTACTTTAAATGTAGGATCTACATGAAAGTAGTACTTTAAATCTGGGAACCTGCATTCTGCTTTCAAGCAACAAGTTAAAAAAAAATTGGTTACTTAAACATTGCTTCATTAGGTGAAGACAAGAAAGAACAAACAGTCTAGAGGCCAACACTACCGATAGTCCCTTGACTGCAAACACAGGGAGGAGAATCGGAGCTTCCCTCTCCTGGGAAAGGCAGCTTCCTACTGCCATCCCCTCAAGCACCTCAACTCCCATGCTTCCGCGCCATGGAGGGGACAAGTGCTGAGGCCATTTCACTCATTCCTGCATAAGCAACCAGGCAGAAGCTGGAGGTGCTGGTTGGCTTGGAATAGCTGAGCTGCCCTTTCAACCACTGCTTCTGCTAGGAGCCCTCTGCGCCTGCTACCCCACTCACCTCCTCTTCACTTGGTTTCAGCTCCTCAGTAGATGAAAGCTGCATGGGGGCCCTAGGAAGACTCCTTCCCACACAAAGACCTTTCCCAGACAGCCTCCTCTCCTTCCTCCAGCAGCCAGACCTTCAGGCCCTCAAGGAGCCTTAGGTTTGTTGGATACCTTTGGGTTGACTAAGACTTTTCACATCCCTACTATATCTTTTCCAGTTCCTTCAACTTCAACATGTCTATTTGTGTGGGTTTCTCTCTGAAATGTAAAGACCCCATGTATTGTACAAGGTGCAATGAAACCAAAAGATTTTTAGGTGTTCCTGCTGGCTCTGTCCATGTGTCCTCATTACCCTTCTGGCTTCTGGCCCTGGGTTTTTCTTCAACGGAATCTGCTCTTCTTCCTCTTTAGAGCTCAGCACCAGCCTTATATATCAGACTAATAGAAACTGCATATTCTTAAAGGCTATAAAACATAGTGGGTTGTCTGAAGAGACCTTGGTTTACTGAAATTTTGCATTAAACCCACAATCTACAGCTGTAAATTTTTTTGTATGTTACTTATTTTTATAAAATATATAACAGGTGCTTAAAAGTACACAAACAGTCAACAAAACCACTTTGCTTATATGACTCAGCATTTGGAAAGTCAACAGAAAAATTGGGCCTGGCACTGATTTTTGTGGCAACTCAGTGGCTGCCTTCCCCACCCCCATTTTCACCCCCCTGCACTCTCTCCCCACACACTTCATTACCATGTCACTTCTAAATCCATTGGAACAGAATTGCTGATGCTGTGTTTGCTCACAGACCTCAGACTCTCTAAGCATCTGTAGTGTTCTGTGAAGGTCTGTGTTAAAAGCTTTTTAAAAGTATGGCTAGATTAGATCTACCACTTTATTCCTGTTGGCTCTCTGGTTGTGCAGTATAAGCATCTGAACTTTGAGTTAGATGGAATTATGGCATTAAGAAAAACACAAGTAAAATTAATGACTGGACAATGGTCTACCTAAAGGAATATATTTATTCCTTATGACCTTCATGCTAAACTGTAATATAAGCATTTATTTTTTCATGATAAGATCAGTCGATAGTTCAAACATACCAAAATTAGACCTCACAGAGAGGGGTACTCAAGCTCCTTACTTGTGACCTGTGAATACATTCTTTTCTGAGTCCTAAAGCTACTGTAGTCCTTCTAACATACTTTTCGTTGAGGCTTTTTTCAAGCGCATTTGTGTGTGGAACAGAAAAGGAGGAACCAAAAGGAAAAGTTAATGATACAGCAAGAGAGGGGGAGAGAGAGAGAAGATAATCATCCATATTAATACAGCTTATGCAATTTCCAGATGTTTGTTAATGAAAAAAACACAGAAGGGATGAAATTAAGAGGAAAACTTAAATAAAATTAATCGAAAACCAAATTCACATTTGTCTAAAGTTTGCTGCAGCTCAGAAACCCTTTGTGTGAACCTGGACTGATTTATGATTTCACATCAAAACCACGCCAGCCAGGGGATTTTGCATGGTTAGGTTGTGAGACCAGATGATTCTCACTACTTCCAGGGTTTATTCAATTCCCAGAACACAAAAGAAAACCCAGAGGGTGCAAGCCTGCATGAACTGACATAAAAGAGAAAACAGCAAATCTCTGAAAAGCACAAGGGCCAAGTTTTATATAGCTCCAGTTGTGAACTAGGAATTTCCACATACTCTTTCCACACTAGTGATTCCTTTGAAATTGCACCCTCTTCCCCTTCCAGCCCAGCGAGCCTAAAGTTGTGTGTGTCTTGACTCTTCTGTAACTACATAGCTTGGCCCTCGATCCTCAGCTGCAATGCTACATGAAAGTTCCCAGGAATCCTTAGCCAGGCCCAGATTTGGGAGAGAGGAAGAAATCAAGGGCTTCGGCCCATGCTCCAGGTCATGTAAGGCAGTAGCGATCAGACAGCTGCACAGCTCCCTCCACGCTCAGCATGGCTGCCTTGGCTTCTGCTAGGCTATTTTTAAATCACAGCATGCCATTTCCTCATGCTTTTCATTCTTTTATCTCACTATTGCTTAGAAATGTTATTCTCATTTATTTAAATGGCTGGAATACCAAGCAGTCAACGATTTCCTTTCTAATCTGTATTGACTGCAGACTGCTATTTCTCGGTCATGCTTACCCATTTCAACATGCAGAATTTACACTTCCTGTATGATATATATAATGCCCTCTGACACTGGTTCATCTACCTCTCTCTTGGTTCCTTGAAACAGTGTCCAGGCAATGCCAAACTGTCCCGAGAATCCCATGGATGCTGTGTCACAACATTATTTGGCATACGTTTCCCTCATTGTAATTATTCATCAGAGCTTCAAATCTACACGGGGAGGACAGCAGTACATCCATACATTTCTCTGACATGGTTCATCCATCTGTTTCTCTCCTCTGTGGAAGAGATCTAGAGGTTTTACTCAAAAAAGTGGTCCATTTTGGTATCAAACTGACTGACAGTGAAAGTACCCCTCTACAAATAAAAGTCACTAAATAACTCTGAAATATGGCCGTCTCTGTGCAGCTACAATTTTTTCTCCTTGGGACCTGTATTTGAATAGCTCATCTTGCAGTGATCTTTGGGAAATAATACAACTAGCACTGTACCTAAAGGTTTGCAAACTGACAGACACAAGCTACCTCTAAATGGGATGTAAACGGCCAGCAAAAAGAAGGATGTGTCCTCTAGTGCTTGCAAACAGCAAGGACCAGAGCCCTGAAACTCCTGCTACTGCTGCCATTGCTACTGCTGATTTCCAAGCCAGTGAGGGTTTGGGAAGCTCTCTCCTAGGCGATTCCTCCTACTCAGAAATCATCATTATTAGCAATTCTGTCTTGGAGAATGAAATGGTTCTTGCCTGAATTAGGTCATTTGGGTCTCTATGTTTTCAACAGGAGATTTTTCACGCCAGCTTCTGGAAACGTGGCCAATTCTCTTTTAGCTTCTAGCAGCTGTTGGGCAGTCTGCATTGCCCAGTCCTCAGCTGGTGCAAGGCAGCATAACTCCTTCACAGTAAATGGGGTTGAAGCACATCATGCCATGGAGGATACCACACCATGGGACAGTGCTTGCTCTGTAAAGTACCCTGGAGCCACATGGGCTCTCAGCTGCTCTACCTCCAACTTTTCTCACCATGGTACTCATCTGTCTAAGGCTTGTTTACATTTTTGTGCATTTATTTTCTGGCTGTGATATAATGGTACATGCCATGCCTGAGTTTTTCTTGTGCTGCTGGCTGACTGAAAACACATCCTGTTGTGATTTGGATTTGTGTCATCTACCAGTATTTTAGATTAACAAATGTGCTGTCATGGAGCATGTCAGTCCATGCGCTGAAAGCACAAAATTACCACAGTAACTCTGGCCACGGTCAGGAGCTCCCAAGCCAAGTCTGAGGTTGGGCCTTTTTTTTTCTTAAAAAAAAAAAAAAAAAAAAAAATCCTTGAATTAAAAAACCAAACCAGTTACAGTCCATGGCTCTGAGTGTTCGATTCACCCATTCCTGCTCCTTGGAAGACATTCACATTACACAAGGCCTGTGCCACTGGAAGAGCACATGCTGCAGGAAATCCTGGCATGGTAATCATAAATCATGTCCCATACCTGGGTGACTCAGGAACGGTTCGTATTAAGCAGTAGTCCAAAGTTACAAAAGTTTTACCATATTTTAATAAATTAGAGATCTGTTGAAAAGGCTGAGAAAGGAAAAAACACTCTGTGCTTCACTTTTGCAATCAAACTGGTGAGCAGTTCCTGGGTTGGCCCTATTAATAAGAATTTCCAAGCCAATTAGTCTTAAGATGCCATCTTAAGCTCTCATTGCTATGGATTTTCTCCTAGACTGCCAAAGGAGGCAAAAAAGTAGCACATGATGGGACAAAACTGCCAAATTCTCACCTCCTTGACAACAACTATATATGAAACGAGCTGGCACTTAAGTCAAACCAGTCTATGGGACTGTTGGAAGAATTTAACAATTTCAATACCTCGGACTACTTTCTGACACACTCTCTGCTGGCCCCTGTGCAGCTGCCAAATCTGCAGGGTTCCTGGCTTGGATCTGACTAAGGACATCATTTTCCAACTGGGAAATTACTTCAGATTGTGCAATGTTGTCAGGAGATTTAGAAATTTAAAGTTAAACCTGAAATTAACCTTGTTTTACTGCATGCTTTCTCAGCTTGTGCTGTATCTTCAAAACGAATTTGTTTAATTCAGGTTTATTTAATTTTTTGTGGGGTTTGGGCTGGAAGAAAAAATGAGATAGTTTATGGAAGCTGGTAGGGTAACAGAGAATGGGAATCCTACCCATCATTTCATCTTTTTTTGTGTGTGTATGAATTCAAGTGCTTTCAGTGCAAGTCCACCCTAATCCTCTAGTTGCCATTTGAGAATGGAGAAGAAAGAATATCTTAGTTAATGCGCTGGTTAACTCAATTTGATCTTTGAATTAGAAAGATGTGCTGACTTCTCCATCTCAGCATTTCAAAGAGTCTTTACAGCCCTGAGAGAAGTGTCTGAACAGATTTTGGCTTGTGACATTGGGTTTGTACCCCCAGTGCTGGTCTGGTGCCCCCCGATGCTGTAACCAGTGAAGTGCCACGTCCTCTGTGGCAATGGCTTTTAGACCTAAATGGTCTAAAATAATAAGGAGTTCTTCTGCAATATTTTCCATCATTTTAGACTTAAAAAAAATATAATTATGTAAAGTCTTGCTCATTTAAGAGTAGTTGTTTTCACAGCACTTGCACTTATCACTAAAAAACCAAAAGAGTAGAAATGGCATGGCATTTCTTTGATAAGAAGTTCCCACAACCAATCTTTATTTCTTGTAGAAGGCTGAATGAAGAATAATCCCAGCAGGACACTGTTGTACTCTAATCTCTCTTTCCAGGAGATTAAGAAACCTATGCCATCTCACCACTTTCTTATTTGGAATACTCTCTAGAATAACTTCTAAGTAATTATTATTCTAGCTATTCCATGTAAAATTGCTGTTGATTCTCTTTCTGAGCTTGTGGAAAACACCACTTTTAAAAGACATTGTGTAAATAATAAAATACATCTGGCATTGCAAGGTAAACTTTATTCCTTTAACACTAACATTTCTAGGTTAAAGATTGTATGTGCGTTCGCAAAGCTCGGTGCTTTTTTTCAGTGCTGTTGTAGTTCATTAATGTCTTGCTCATTAAGGGTGACCAGCATCAGTAGTTAAGAAAAAAAAAAAGTAGGAGAAGCATCTAGGTAGCTGAATGCACCATCAGAAGTTAAATTCTGTCACTCTCACCTCCCTTCACTTTTTCTAAATAACCAAATATGCCCCTGCACTAGTAACTCCTCCTTGAATGTGGTATCACCACTACTATAAAACAGGTCGAGTCAGCTGATGACTTCAAGCAGTTGTGTAATATTATTTAGAACTATTCTTTTTTTCCTTCTCAGCTGTTACGAGAAAGGACTTAGCCATTTTTCAGAAGGATTTAATGGTTTTGAGTAGTCCAAGTCAGAAACCTCTCAGATACTGTCCACTGTTAGGAAGCACCGAGATCCCCGGGAAACAGGCTCCCTACAGGATTCCCAGCTTGGGCACAAAACAAAATGAAAACTTCAGCAAGGGAACTAGCTCCCAGGCAGCAAAAGCCGGCATCCTGGTGGGCTGATTGTACCTCGCAAGAACAGCACACATGACTTAGGATCACTTTCCTTCAGTATCCTCATTCAACCCTGCATGTCTTTTGTGAGCTCTCACAATTCACTGAACTTTCCTAGGGGCCTCTTGGTTACTCCCATTCATCTCTCTTTTTTGTCTTCTCTGACAAATGTTTCTGCTGTACTTCACCAGCCTCCTTTGTGTACAACATTGATTTCAGTGGAAATCCTGTCTCTGAAGATCAGGCTGGTTCGCTGCCCTCTTCTCCATTCTCCCACTCTCCGACTACGCGCTGCCAGCTTGCTCAATCACTGAACTTTCACCTATGTTTTTGCCAAGTTAATGGTTTCCGTATAGACTCAATAGATGGGCATTTCTTCCTTGCCACGTTCCTTTTCCTTCTTGAGTTTCAGAAACGCACATAACTTTAAGCTACTCTCCAATTACAGCTAAATTATTCCCCAAGGCAATTAAGGTGAAGCATTACTTCAAAAGACATTGCTAGTGTTTCGAATTAACAGCAGCATTTGATACAGTTGTCAGTATTTTTCCATTAACAGTGCTAACCTCCCCATCCTCCCTGCAAACCCATAAAATTGATCTGATTCCCATGGAGCTGATGGGAAGAGTCCAGGTGCAGTTTCTCCCAGTGAAGCTGAAATAAAACATTTGCAAGGAGAAGCTGATTCTCAGAACTCCCAGCTTCGTTTATTGATCTCTTTCATTCAGTGCCTTACAACTCAAAAAGCTCTTCCTCCCCCTTTTAAACCCCTTTAATCAGCAGTAGATCATGTTTCAGCAGGGCTTTAATGGATTCTGGAGGATAGTTATGGAGCGCTTTACCCTTATGACTTGGCGGCTGTGTAATCAGTCTACTGGCTCAAAATCCATCTGATTTCCTGGAATTCTTCTGAAGAGAACTGAAAGGAGCCCGACAGTGACAGAATTACACCACAGCAGGGAAATCTGCTCATAGGCATGGTATGTGCTACTGGTTACTCATTCCTCTCTCTCTCTACATGCCTACCAGTCCAGTATATGCAGCGAGAGAACAGCAATGCTCATCCACAGGATTTCAAAAAGGCCTGATTATCCATGTATGCACAACGTATTTCCAAGGTTAAAAAGAATGTAGTTATACTGTCCAATGCAACATTTCCTTCGGCATTATTTATACAGCTCTAAGCTCTCATTCCCTATTGATGGAGGATAAGGAGAAAGCTTTGGGCAACCTAATTCTCTAAGATACAATCAAGGCCCATACGATCTGTCGTTGCTTGAGTAATGCTGGCATCAAGCTAAGCCTTAGCTGAATGACAATACCATCTTTGCTCAACTGATGCATATTTTTTGAGGATAACTTCATGCATGGTTCTTGCATGTTTATTGCTTGCCTTTTTAGATTTTTAGCTAGATTTTAAAGCAAATGAACATTAACATATTACTTAATTGTAAATGTTTTTAGGTGAAATCTTTTGAGATAAATGAAGGTATAAGGATGTGTAAAACTGTTCTCTGTTGCTCTGCTCTGAACAAGGAAGTGCAGAAGGATACCTTAAAATGTCCAAGCTGGCCACTCAAGTACAGTGGCAGCTACAAAGTCTGGAATACTGGGCTAAGAAAACATCTGAGTTTAGAAACAGCTCAGTCTCATAGCATTTCCCTGATAAAATTTGAAAAAAGGACACTCTCTGTGCTTTGTATTTATAGATAAAACCCTTAGAAGTATTATAAGCATCCTGTATGTGGTGAGCAGGTATCCTAAATAAATATTTAGGCATAACAGGAGAGCTAGTGCAAGGATGGCTCTGGTTTGCCCTCTGAAGGGAACGTGGTGTTACCCCGAGCCTCTGGCCAGCACAGCCTACTGGTTCCTGTTCCTGCCACAATCCTTCATTAACAGTAAGTGACGTGACAGGCAAGCAGGACCGTTTGAAACAGAATGTAATAAAACATGTTGAGAGGATAAAGTTTTGCGCTAAGGCTACACTTTTTGGTAATTTTGTGGCCAAGTTTTTATACCTGAGTCAACAGCCCTGGCCAGCCCAAATCTTTCTCAAAAAACTTGATCTTTTTTCTCTAGGTCTTTTCTTCATATTATAGTAGAACTCTCCGTAGCTGACAGCATTGTGGCACACAGGTACCAAGCTCAGTTGTGAAGCTCATTGCTACCGCGTTCACAAGGCACAAACAACCCAACGTATGGCTCTTCCATGTAAAGCACCTTTTGTTCTCCCCAGAAGTCCATGATGTGACCTCATAGCTCAGTTCACAAGCTGTGGACAAAGGTCCGTAAGAATTTGCATGGACAGACCAAGGCATGGAGCAAGGAACCCATAATAAACTGGGAAAATAAAAAGAGAATATTGTCTTTCTCAAGAAATACGGCAATTGTCATGTGCACTACAGTGAAGGCCACTCTGAGGGAAACTCAGAGAATGCTGTGCAGATGTGCTTGTGATTTATTCTGCAGGAATTAGTCTTCACATCACAAATATTTTTGCTACCAGTAAACATCAAGGAAAATGGAAAAACAGCTACAGACAGCAAAATAACTGCTGTGCATGGCTGCAGAACCTGCCACTGCCTCAGCAACTTGCAGACCCTGTACTCCAGCACAAATAAGTTCTGCCTTTCTTTGGGCTTCCTGAGTGCAGGTAATAAGCACACAAAAGGTAGGAGAACCAGTGCCAGTTTGCTGTTCGATTTGGAGCCTGTTGTCTGTCCTGTCTGCACTAACAGGTCTCAGCCATGAAATGCTGGTGAAGTAATACTTCCAGTTATCTTTGCTTTATTTTTTCCAAATATCCAGATAATAGCTGACCCTGCTTTGAGCAGGAGGTTCCTGCTCAGAGACCTCCTGAAGTCCCCTCCAGCTTGAACCCTCCTGTGATCCTATGATTAAGAATTACTTGAAAATTGAGTGTTCTTAAATCCAGCTTAGTTAGTTTGAGTAAGCCTTATGTCTACTTTAAAAGCATCCAGGTCTGTCTGCCCTGCTTCAAAGTGCAGAAATGAATGCTCAGAAGTAGGCTTCACCAATAACAGCTACGGAAATAAAGAGGCAACGACAGAGGTAGCACTATTTCTTTTGCTGCATTTGAAACTGCTAGAAAAGATGACTCTAAACATTCAGATCTTTCAGCCTCTTCCGCAGAAGGTCCACATGCCTTCCGGGTGGCAATATGAAATTCCTCTCCTCACCACTTTCCCCTTTCATTCCTGAGCCTTTACATAAGCCTTGCAAATTGTACTGCCTGCACAGCACAACGGCTTTCTGCAGACCTAGAACCATGCGCAAGCTGCGATTCTCACTCCTTAAAAGAAAGAAAAGCAGAAGAGGAAAAAACAAAACAAGAAAGAAGAAACAGCCCATCTTCATGAGATTGCCTGTGTTTCTGAATCTGATGCCTAGCTTTTAGATTAGAGACCAATCCAAGTTTCCAAGCTAGAAAACATCATGAGCTGTAAGCCTCTGATTCAATAACAGCCCCCAGCTCCTCACCAAAGTGTCTACTGTCTCGTTCAGAATCATTCCACTACCAACATAAAGAAATACAGAGCTTCAAGCACCGTGATCTAGTTAAAGATGTCCCTGCTCATTGCAGGAGTGTTGGACTAGACAACTTTTAAAAGTCCCTTCCAACCCAAACCATTCTATGAAATACATTTCCCCCAAAGCCCCAAGCTTCAACTATTAAAAGAAAAACATACCCCCTGAAAGATCACCTCCCTTCTGGTTACAAAGCAGCAGATTTAATAGGACTCTGTTCTAATTCAGAGTACCCGATGGAGCCCAGCAAGCTGACCTTCAGCTCTACGTGGTTGCACTTGCGAGCTGGGGCTCTCCGCCTTCCCGGGCATTCTGTCAGACTCTCCCAGACAGGGTACCCAAATCAACAGGACTGCGGTTCACCAGCTGAGCATCTGGCCCACATTGGTTTAACTCTATCAACCAGTTGGATCTGGTTAATATTAGAGACTAATAAAATTCATCTGTTTTGGAAATAAAGGTGAGCCAACAGTTAAATCTGCCATCAGTAAAATAATAAAAAAAAGGTTAGAGGAAGCCTGAGAATGATTAATGCTGGGCCCAGACTAACCAGAAAACAAATACTCCTCAAAGCTACCATCAAGAAGAAGAGATTGAAGCCAACATTTTGATGCATGATGATGTAGAAATAACTCTGACTGAGAAACGTAACGCTGGAATCAATTTTATCCAATAGCACAAACAATAAAAATCACAAGCCAGAGTCTACCCTGGATGTACACATGGGACTCCCATTGATTTCAGTCCTAGCCACACACATGCATCTGAGGGTGGATTTTGGAACCCCAGGTCTTTAATCCACTACTTCTACTAAGTTCAGTTATTACATGCACTAAGGATCAGGGTTGCATAGCTGTAACTGAGAATAGAATTTGGCCCATTTATTGTAAGTGCTGTGTCTGAAGTGGGTTTTCTCCTACTAAAGAAACCTAACTTTTTAGGGTTATGAAAAGTCATAAGTGGCATATCGTAAAAAACTTCCAGTCTGCAATATAAAATACACCCTGGAAAACTACTTAAATGAACAGAATCCATCTTCCAGAGTCAGGAAATGATTCACTGTAGAAAGAGAATGAGGAAAGGCTCTTTTGGTTTCTTTGACTCTAGACTGGACTGATGTCTCTGCTAGTTTTCTGACTTTCAAGTCCTTTAGTACCCTTCTATCCAACTTACACTGTCTCTGAAAACATCTGACCCTTTGCTCAAACACAGTATTACTGCATCTGTTTCTCCCCTCTTTGCTTTGGCTAGCAAACTAGGAGCACAGATAAATAACCAATGATGTCAGAAACATGCATCATAAATCATTGGGAAATTGAGGTAATTTGAATAGTCTCGCTGAGTTCTGATACGCATTAACTACACGCGCAGCTTTAGGAAAGGCTGCATGCAATTGCAAGTCATTAACCTGAGGTGCGTCCCACATCCCACATCCCACAGTGTGCTCTGCAGAGCCTGACCCAGTGCTGCTGACCTTACGGGAGTGTTCTCCAGAGTTCATGGCTCACGTACTGAATGCTTAAATCCACCTGGAAAATCAAGCAGATTATGTTTTTCTTAAGAATTCTATGCCAGTGTTCGGAAAACATAAATTATCACAAAAATTGTTAGCAAAACAAACAGAGGATTTCCAGGGGACCGCAGAAATGTGGGTGTTTGCACAAGTTCTGCGTTTGCTTAGGGTCATTGGGAAATTCTAGCCTTTATGGGCTGAACTTTCCAAAGACATAAGGAGCAGCTAGGACATGAATTGCAACTGAAAGCCAATGGAAACAAGGTATCAAACCTCCAGTTCTGCTCTCAAGAATTTTCCTGAGGATTTAGCAACGCTATTACTATTAATTTCAAGGAGACCCAAATCTCTGGCTGTCAGGGTCCTGAATGCACCCCCCTCAGGGTTCAGCTGCCAGGGTCAGGGTCAATGGGGGGCTCTTCCAACCGGTGGTGGCCATGGAGTGCTCTCAGCGGTGGAAGGGAGAGGCCACTTTCAGCCAAGCCAGGCACTTCGACCCTGCCAGAGCTACCACCATGCAACTCTGTAGGAGCGTCCCAGAGGGATATACCACCATAACCTTTAAAAGGTCTAAAGACAGGCCATGTGGAGGCTCCCTGAGGCAAAGCACCTGACCTCTGAGAATATCTAGCTAGACCACAGCTGAGCCCCAGCTTTGCATCCTACATCTTGGCCATGAGCCTGCTCGTGGACTTCAAGAAAATCCCACTGGGGCTGTGGAAAGCTTTGCATCTGTTTCAGCACAGTGGCATTTTAAAAAGGGGCTAATTTACTGTTCTGAGCAGATTTGGATTTATGTGCGGAGAAAGAACAACTCCAGTGCAATAAGATACCATCCACCAAGAAACGCAAGATCAATTCCCACCAGCAGCTTGGGAGAAGGCTTTTCCCAACAAACAACTTACCTGCCATGGACATTTGCTCCACCTTTCTTCTAGATTCAGACATACAAACTGTACCACAAAAATCATGAGCATATACATATTTCTGAGCAAAGGTAGGCACTTGCTTCAAAGCATTGGGTGTGTAACTGAGAATGGGGTCTGACTGTTGAAGCTGTAGACAATAGTCTTGGGAAGCACTGATAGATGTGTTGAAGGAAGTTAATGACAAATCCATCAGCACATCCTGGTGTTACCCGTTGCAGTATTTCTCTGTCTTCTTTAAAGAGTAAGGGAAAACTAATTTGCAAAGTAGACTGTACTGAGCACCTGTTTATGCAAGAAGAAAACACACGTTGATATATGACAGTTCAGCTCTTGGGCTGGAAAAGTTAAAAGTTACAAACAGTATGACCTCCGATCAAATGATCAATGGTTGTAAAAATAAGGATCTGTACGTATCGTTCTTTCTGTCTCAATGTCCTAAACTGGGCTACAAGTGGAGTGTCACCATAGACGACCACAATAACCTTTTTCGATTTAAACTCTAGGAACTGAAAAGACAAGAAATGTAAAAGTAAACCAAAGTTAAATGTAACTGAGTCTTTCACTCATTTCACCCATACATCCATGTCCATGCAGAGGCATTAGGTTCACAGTGGACTCACTTGGCACTGATGAAACTTGAAGCAAACCTGAATGAGGGAACTGTCTCTTATTGCAAACCAAATCTTTCCATCATTTGGTCCTGTTTGTGCTCCCAACCAAGCCTGAAGAAAATACACAGAGTGCACCCGTTCCTTTGCTGAAGGCCTGTGCAAATGTTTCTGATAAATTTATCTCATGCTGCCCTGCATAATGGATGGTTCAAGTGCCTTGGTGAGACTTCTGAAAGGACTGACTGTCATCGGTTGATATCCCAGGCCTGTGTGCAGACACTGTTGCCACAAAAGAGGCAAAAAGCTAAAATAAACACCACAATATCTGATGAAAGATGACCATCTCTTATTGGAGCCATTAAAATTCCAGTCTTGAAGGGAGAGTGGGCCGGATTGTCCCCTGGAATTTGCAGTCGTCATTCAGAGGAGTGTGGTATTCAATAAAATGGTAAATAGTCCAGGAAGTGCCAAATAGATTTTTTATTACAGTGCTGTATGGCTGCCTATTCTCTGATTGATGCTGTATGACAACATTTTGCTGATAAGAACACTTGTGAGTGCTGACTTACTTAGCTTGGTCGGGTGGGTTTGCTTCAGCTTCCTGGGAGAATGGTTTTGGATGGAAAACCAGACTTGCCTTGTTTGAATTACCTGAGTAAACCCAGCCTTGTAAACAGACTTACTTGAGGCCTTCTGCAGAAGGTGAATATCACTCTTGTAAATCACAAAAAGCTGCAGGATATGTATTCCTGGCTCCGATATAGGCCAACAGAAAAGAGGAAATTCACAGCTGGAACTTTAAACTTCTGCTGTTGTCATTTTGCTCTTTACAAATTCATTGCACAAATGATAAATCAGCCTCTCCAATTATGTGAGTAGGTTGCAGTGAGACAAACAAGAGGGGAAGCTGGGCATCCAGCTTTTTATTTCTTTGACATTGGAAAACTTTTCTCCAGAAATACTGAAGCTAAACTTGACTCAGTCATATCAATTAAAGGAAAAACTTGGTCCTTACTTTGATTTTTACTTTGCAGACACTGGCTAACATAATTTTGTTCAGTAGGACCTTCAACATTACTATTACACACATGTGGAAAGGCTCTATTCTTTGGATACTTAGAGAGAGATACCCTATTTTCAGTTCACTCCTGGAAAGGTGTTAAAAATCTTTCAAATGCACTTTTAAAATAAGCAGGCTTTTAGAGAAGAGATTCAGTGGCTGTGAGTGTTTGAAAACATACTTCTAAAGCCTTTAAAGACAAATTTTATCCCTCCAAGTCCATCACCTGTACTGTTGTATTAGTATCCACTCTTTCCTTGTTTTCTTCCTGCCTACCCTGCTTATGACTGGACTCAGTTCATTCTGAGCTCCTCACCCATTACCATGCATGGACTGTTCAAATCATCTTTCTAGCATGATCAGCCTTCATATCTTTGTAATGTTGGCACTGCAAATGGTTAACACTATTCCTACAGTGTTACAGGGAGCACTGAGACAGAAGGAGGGTTTAAGGTGTATACCGGTCCAGCCTTAACTCTCTGAGAACTCACCTGCTGACAGTACCCTGGTGATAGGCCTCCTTGCCTACTTCACACATGAAGATTTAAGTGGTAATTGGGGTTCATGTAGTCTCAGTACAAAAATTGGGACCTACACCTAATGGCAAATGCTATTGATGCTGAGATTGGTACAAATGAAAATGCAATTCAGAAGTTTTCCTTACTATGCAGACCTTCCAGAAGACAGCTTTTCCTTATGGGTAGCATTTCTGAAAAGTGTAAGATATTCTACAAATACATCCTATTGCTGTACTGGAAACAGGTGCCATCAATTCAGCAACATTGACTTGCTTTGCTGCGTAATGAGAGCGCACATATTTTAGAAAAGATCTTTTCCTGATCTTGCTGAGTTATTTGGCATCCAAATTGCCAGAACACAGCCAACAAACTAAGAAACAGAATAATAAGAGGAAAACTTTCCTACCTATGAGCTTAGAAAGTTAAGTCAAAATCCTGTGAAGGTTTGCCAACATTTCCTGCAGATTTCTATTGTCCTACCAATATACAGCATCTCACCAAAAAATCAGCTATGCCTGTCACTATTTAAATGAACTTAGAAATCTTCTATACACAAGTTACATCAATAATTTATTTCATTCCACTGTTCATCAGTAGTTCTCCAGTCTTAACATCAGGGCCAGCATTAGGTAGGTCCAAGGGAGCACCAACACCGAGCCTTCATATGGTTTCTGTTTACTGCAGAGCCAGAAGAACCATCACATAATATTGCACAGATGTTAAGAAGGAGATGTCCACAGACATAACAGATACAACAAACACTCTCTGTAAATGTGCGGGGTTAAACAGAAAACCTGTTTCTGTGTGT
This sequence comes from Harpia harpyja, assembly GCF_026419915.1. NCBI lineage: Eukaryota > Metazoa > Chordata > Aves > Accipitriformes > Accipitridae > Harpia > Harpia harpyja. Next base: position 24,438,226 of record NC_068945.1, on the reverse strand, counting down.
GTGCACAGGGTCACAGTGTTTAGAATGGTAATTAAGGTCCCAATAACACTAACTGCAATACACGTTACTTGTAGTGGAAGAGGGAAAGGCTTTCTTGCATAAACTCTGTGCTTTGTAAGACACCAGACGAAAACAGAAGACACAGGTTAGGCCAAGGCTGAGGACAGTATGCCCCCACTGTACAGACACTACTCGTACATAGGTGATGTCACCACTTCCAAATCTGATTTGAATTGTTCTAGATGAATGATGACCATAATCACTATGAGCTAGCAGCTAATTCAAACCAGTGGAATATGCATTTAGGGAGAGGCAAGCCAATTACATAGTACAAAGATTCTTGCAGGGCATAACAGAGTTTATGAGCAGCTGGTAGATAATAGCTTTTTTAAATAAACACTGTCTAAATGCACAATCCAGATTGCACACAGCTTTTCGAATCTCAGTGGCTGCTGTTTTATTCTCCCTGCCAGTTGCAGCCAGAGACTCAGAAAGATGGCAATGAATTGACTACTGGTTGTAATTAGAGAAGCCTAGAAAGATGGCACCTCCATTAGTAGGTGACCTCTCTAGCTACTAGGTTTGCTTTAAACATCTCAGCAGAAAGTGTGACACCTCCCAGAACATTATCAGGACTCAGAGAGGTGGGAGGGAGGAGTCCAGAGATATTTTTATATATAAATTACTTTTCAAGTCTAAGCATGCTTCATCTAAGGGATTGGGGTTATGGGCTGCAGTGTGATCCTCAGTCTCAGTATTTGCCATATTACTTCTTTGCCTTAACTACTATAGGCTAGTCCAGAATCACAAGAGGCTTCTGGCCAACTTTTTGCAGGTTTATTTTGGTTGAATTTCAAAATTATTGCTATTTTTTGAACAGGTGTTGTTTCACTGGTGAAATTGTTGCTTATTTTAAGATAGCATCTGTAGATCTCTCCTTTGCTGGACTGTGTCACCGTTGCACTAGGAGATGCCTCTGAACCCCTGGCTACCCGTTGACTGTGGACAGACACTCTCCTTTGGGGGTTCAGGACAGTCAGTTCTGTACAGAAAAGCTCCCCAGAGAGAGTATGATGTTATCAACAACCACAGAAGCCTGCTCGGGTGTGAGAGGGAAGGGAAGTTCAATAAATGCACTCATTGACTAGAAGGACCTTGTCCAGATCAATACTGAGCAGCAATATGCAAATAGTGCCTCACGTTCTCACTTGCTATGAGCACTCTAAGTTCAGCCTGATCAAACCAGTAGGACTTTGGGGATTTTTTCCAACTGGGAAGTATTGCTGTTTTCTCATAAACCCTGTGAATGACCTTTGCTTTGATATCTCCCCTCTGGACATCGTTCATCTGAGTCAAAGGAAGCAATCAGAAGCACAGATGAATGGCTAGCTGGACAGGTAGACTTCTTACACTTATTTGGATGGATGAGTGTTAAGTAGTAGAAACTCAGCCTCTTCTATAAGCGTCAACATCAGCTCTTAACACAAAAGAGCTGAGCCCTATGGCAGGACCAAGTTCTGCCCTCAGACAGGACCTCGGGTTTTGTGCTACAGAGAAGAGGCTTCCCCAAGGTGACGGGGTGCCCCCTCTGAGACCTATTGCCTCTCCTGAGAAGCAGAGACAACAGGAACAACAAGTAAGAACTGAGAGGGAAAAGGAGAAAAGAAAAGCTTTATTAGAAAATATGCCACATTAAAATAAAGGCAATCCCACACCATTCCAGCTGTACAAAATTCGGGCCCTTAAGTTTTTTTCCAAGTAAAGATATTAATAGCAGAGACCAGCATTTTTGATGCAATTCTTTTTATGGAGAACAATATAGAGAGTCTGCCTTCACAAACACAGTAGGTTGCAAACAACCAGAGGCAAGTTCTCTTCTCACAGCAGCAGATCTTTGCCAGCCAGCTCTCCGGCCTCTCGGGCTGCTCCCAGGACAGGCATCCACGCAGCTTGGCTGTGCTGCAGCTCCCCTTCGCTGCCTGTTTCCCACATGCTGTGTCCCTCCTTCCCCACCTGAACTGTCTCTCATCCACCCACGCATATTCCTTTCCCAAAATAATACCCAGACAAAGCCCGGCTTCCCACAATATTCAAATTCCTGAGCTGCCTTTGTCTTGGGTGGAAACATGTGCTTAGCAGTCTATTGCAGTATCGTAAATGAAGGACAGTTTTCTGCAAGACATAATCCAGCTTACAGCACACCAGTGTGCTGAGATGCTACATTCAGACCTTTGCCCCGAGCTCTCTTACTAAACATCAGCTATCATATGTTTACACAATACTAGAGCTAGGTGTCTTCATCACAGTATTGATACCAATGAAGTCTACCAACCTCTGCTGTCTTGTTTCTTTGAATTTGACATCCATCACAGACAACAGTTGTGTTTGCAGAAATACTGTTAGGGTCCTGCAACTGTGGTAAATAAAGAAAAAAGCAGAAGCGCTGCATGAGAAAGAGCAAATGGAAAATCCCTGTGTATTGGTGCTGCACATATTCTCTGCCACACAGCAAATGACTTCCTCTTCACCACCTCCTCCCAGCTAACGAAATAGCCCGGGCAAAATCCTCTACACTTGAGGGGAGAAAATGAGTATAAAACTCCACCCTCTTTCTTTTGCAGGATTTATGTCTATTGGGCACAAGACCATGAGGCAGTGGTCCTGTGCACCTCTGAAAGGTAAATGTGAATCACATGAAGTTACAGCAGTTCCCACCCATGCCTGAATACTGGTAAGAGAGTAAGGTTTTATAGCTTAAGCGCTTGCTGCTTTGGCTCTGCAGCTGATGAAATCCGTGGTGGCAGTGAAACTGAGCCCTGTTATTCTTACGCATTTTCTCCTGCCCTGTATAGGCCACCCACCACCCACAGATGTCCTGTGAAGGCAAGCCACGTAGCTTTAAAAAAAGCAAGAGGTGAAAGAGGTAATATTAAAGCAGGCTGCAAAGTGTACCAGTAAAGTTCCTTATCATACGAGTAGGAGTGTGGTGGGTCATTTACTTGGCGCCTACAACTGCAATGCCCCTGGGGAATCCTGCTAAATGTTATCATCCTGCAGCACGGCTTCTCCTCAGAGCCCCATAAAAGAGGCCGGGAAGTTACTTGCATTCCAGGGCCAGCAACTGTTAGAGTACAACAGAGCACTGATGCCCTGGCTAAAGGATATCAGGAATGGGACATCAGCAGAGATCCGGATCCTGCCTGTACAGATCTTCACAGATGGTGACTTTTATCCATTAGAGGATGGCAAAAGCAGTATAGGGATACAAGCTAGGCTGAAAGACTGAAGCCAAAAATATTCCTGTCACTTGATCAGTGTCAGTGCCAAAGGACATGGCTAGACAAGCTTACTCGCTTGATTTTTCGAGTGGGCTGCCATGAAGCCCCAAACCACCCCTTATAGCTGCATGGATCTGAGGCATTCAGGTACAAGACAATTCTTCATGCCAGGTCAGCTAGCATGGTCCTACTGCCAGTAGCATCCACCGGCAACCTGTGAGAGCAGCCTCAGGAGTCTGGGAGGAGTCATATTTTTTTCTGTGAAATATTTGAAATACTATATTTCTCTGAAAAGAGGTTGGAAAATGCAGCCAAGAAGCAGAAGGAAAGGATGAAGATCATTTTTTTCTTTAAGACGTCTATATCTGTCAAGCTTGGCTGAACATGAAAACTTTGGAGAGGTAGGACTTTTGAAGTAACAATGAAAGCCATTATAGACTTTTAATACCAATATTTTTAATACCTCAGCTTGGGTATAAAGTGAAGAGAAATGACAGAACAGCTAGAATAAACTGGCTTGGTCTCAGCACACTTCAAAGAGAGCATGAAAACAGCTTGGATCTACATATACATCTCTCTAATTCACTTGAGTACTGGAGTTCAGCCCCGCTCTGCTAAAATCTTACTTCAGTGCTCAGGAGCAGTATCTGCACTACATTTTGCAGCTATAAAAAGTAGCTAGGACTCAAGTTTTGAGAAAGCACCTCCTTATAAGCACAAGCAAAGGGGCAGAAGTGATTTTATCAAGCTGAAGACTGGGGATGTAAATCTGCGGTGAAAAGGAAAATGCAGAAAAGAAAAGTTTTGTCTGAAAACGGGTTTCATTCCAACATAACCAATTCCATCCTGACCCAGCATCAGAAAGTGGTTTAATGAACCACAGCTGAAGTGAGAAGCAGAATTGTTCAGGTTTAAGGACATGCTGTCTCCGCTCCGCGAGGCGCAGGGGATTCACGTCAGGGTTTCAAGGGAAACCCCTTCCCTCGGATCGCCTGTTCCAGCCCAGCACAATTCAAGCTGACGAGACTAGCAGTTACGAGCAGATAACAAAATGTTGGTTACCGTTGCACATGCAATAAGTTGCAGCGCCCTGCTCCTAACTTTACAGGATATATCTGCATACAGATCTATGTATCTTTCCAAAATTATCTATAAATACCTAGATGCATCAGACTTTATTTCATTTAGCCCACTCTTCTCTCTTCGGTAATCCCAGGAAAAGGCCAGAGAAATACACCCTGAAAGCTTGATTTCTATTCCAACAAATCACCCTTTTGAGTTGAAGAGAATGCGTTTTGTTCTGGGGAAACCTCTCCCGATTCTGCTGCGACAAAGCAGCAGCCTCAGACTCCAGGTGTCCTTGCAGCATGGTACCTCTCAGGCAGGTGTTGTGGATGTGAGAGACAGAAAGCTCTTGTTCACCCTGGGCTCCTTTGGCCTCCCAGCCTCTCGCAGCTTGAGCAAAGGGAGGAAAACACAACCACTGCTGGAACAAAATGTCCTTGTAAAAACAACAGATCTTCCTAACTTTAAGTATTTGCTAATCAAGGCTATGGCTGGGAAACAAGACCTGTTCTTTCTAATCTCTATAGAAACGTTCAGTCATGCTTCCTTCCGAACCCATGCACAGATCACTGCAAGCATGTCAGCGTGGACCAGCAAGCCTTACTGGCTGGTTCAGCCTTTTTAGCCAGCACAATGTTTGTCTGAAGTACGCAGAGAGGATTTAAAAGAAAAAGTGTTTGTTCTCTTATTTATAGGCACAATTAACAAGAAATTCAAGGGATCGTTCTACCTTTCCTGTTTATCATGCATTGCAATGGGAAACCTGGGATGCTGACAGCTATCTGCAAATTCCTGGAAATCCACAGGCATTTGCATGCATTCCCGTAATATTTGACTAAACCTAGGACTAAATGTTACAACCATGAAAATGCTCTTTATAGCAGATGTTGGTCTTTTTTTGTTAGAAAACTGGGTTATTCAATTATTTGTCAGATTGAGATTTTGCCTCGGAGACTCCAGTTAGAAGCTAACTTGAAATCTTAAATGACATTTGAGGTCTTGCTTCAGTTTGATGGCTGGAAATCCGATGACAGCCTGAAACAACTGTAAAGGCCACTCCACCCTCTTCTTCTGGTGCAATCTGGGAGTACCCGGGAGCTCCCCACCTCGTCTTTGCAGCTGCTTGACAATCTGTCAGCAGCTTGCAGGCAGACTTCTGGCAATCTGTTTGGATGCACGTGGCAGAATAGGTTTGCTCACTCCTGTGACTGAACGTCCTCTGGAGAACGCCTTCTTGCAGTGCATGGGCCCCACGGGGAGGCCCGCTGTCGGGACGCAGCTAACCTGGTCTCAGGAAGACCTTCAGGTGTCATGCACACTTACGAGTAGGTCCTCTCCTCACAGTCAAAGGTATGCCATGGTGTTCAGGATAGTCAATAATGCTGGCACCGTGCTTTGGAGCTCCCTGGCTTACCTGCGCCGTGAACAGTGGGATCCTACATCTTTACCTACACCAGCAGCGACGCCTGCATGTAGCTCTAGAAGTCATGGTGTGATCACCAGGAGTGATAAAGATTGCTGCTGCCAGGCAAGGCAGCTCGTTTGCCTTCAGCTCTAATGCAGAGGAGCTCTGCGTAGACCAGTGATTGTCATTCAGTGGCCTGTGGGTACTGGATTTTTCTTCCTTCAATGCATGTTCTCGGAAAAGACTTTGTGTGTCCTCGTTCCGATTTCACTTCATTCATTCCTTACTTCTTTATCCCTTATTAGTGAGGGGAACAGCTTTTTGCTCGGCCTGTCTCACAGTAGCAGTTTACTTAGCATCTGGGAGAAATCCTAAAGAAAAAAGAAAGAAAATCCATTCCAGGAAGCAAGACTTGTGTAACGAGTATGGGTTCCATATCTGCTCCCTGGCTAGCATTTCAAATCCATCTTAATAACAAAACAACTGAAGTCTATTTGCATTTTATAAAAACAAAATGTGAAATCCTAGCCTAACGCTTTGAAATCAAATCTAACAGCTCACAAATTCCATGTGTCATGCTAATCTGAAGGCTCTGCCTACCATAAACATTTCTGAATCCATAATTGCATTTAACGCTGCTTCTGCCACACTTCACTGGAAGAAGAGAAAGAGGAAAAGCTCTCTGCAGCACTGAAAGTAATCAGCCTTAGAATAATCAGCCTTATATAATCAATCTTAATTGTAAAAATGTTTTGAAAAGAAAAACGATAGAGTAGAATTTTGTGACATCAACAACAGGATTATCTGGACATAGGATTTTAAAATTCTATTGTCTAGTTAAATTAGCCAATTTCCTCCATTCTTGCAATGACAGATTTAGCCAGTTAACATGACCAATAAACTTTATGATGTGTAGATTAGGATTTCAAAATGGATTAAACAATGTTAAGGACGTAAGTGCAATTAGGCTTCCTTGCAATCCTGATGGTATTTGTAATTAACTTGGAGCTTCAACCTGAAAGACTAAAGGCCAGATGCTCAGCAAAGCACAGCTGACAGTAAGATAATTAAGTTATATCACATGATGCTAGCTGCCACCTGGGCTTAATCCAGAACCCTAGCCTTACGCTAGAAGAATTACTTTAATTATACACTGCGAAAGGAGAACATGTCTCTCAGTGGCTGTAGGTAAATCATGACATGCACCCGTAAGCCCTGATTCAACAAAATTCATACACAGCAGAGAGTAAGAGCATCGGCACTGAGTCAGCCCAGAAGCCCACGTCATCCTCTGTGGTGCCTTTGAGAGCGCTCGGTAGCAGACATCCCTGCCAGCTGCTTTCAGTGGGACTTAAAATTAAGGACAGGCTTATTTATATAGGGGTCTGGATGCCAAGGAAGGGCAGGGCCAGGGTGCATAGGCAAATGCAGACAGTGAGACTTCTGCTGCTTTGCCATTTCCTCCAGGAAATTAAGATTAATCTTAATTAATAAGATTATGATCTTAGCTTAAAAGGCTATGAAGCTGTAGGACTGGGTATTTCCACATTCAGTGGCTCGTGGAGGTTATTACCACAAGCTCCCTGAATGCCTTAAAACCTGTGAGCAACTCTGAGGAGAGTAGAAAGCTTCATGTGCATGGTTAAGGCCCCAAACAACATGAAAAGATTGTCACCTATTTCCACATACACAGAGAAGTTGTAGCAAACTCATTTTTTAATGGATACTTAACAAACTAGGTGCTTGGCTGTGAATGCTAAAGATTGTTGTGTGGTTGCACTTGATGATTTTTTAGGAAGCAATCAGCATTTTTCCCTTTCTCCCACAGAAGCTGTTGAGATCTACAGCTTAAGCACCAAAGAGATGAGAAGCTGAGAAAAGGGCAGGAAAGGACAGAAATGTATGTATAGCACATCTGCAAAAAAAATTGTATTTTTCACTTGATTGAATTAATATACCTGCTTACGAAGTCTGGGATTCATCTTGTCCAGCTTTGTATATCTAAGAATTATCTAAGTTTCCCTTATAAGCAGTAAAGAAAAATAAGCACCCCCAGAGGGCAATATATCCCAGCTATCTTCGGTGACTGTGCTCGAATGGGGTGACTCACCCTCTGGAGATGGCTATTTCTTTCTACAGAGAGATTTTAAAGGACGAGCTTAGACTGGGATAACCAGATTTTAGTTAGTGAGACAAACTCCACCCAAAGAGACCAAAAATGTGAGGTTTTTTTCCTAAAGAACCAGTCAGTGATTAAAATGAGTAGGACACTGAGAAGGAGAACAGAGTCCTGCTGTAAGAGTTATAGATAATTTACATTTATCTTCCCATTCATTTGCTTGGTTGCAGCGTTTAACTGTGATGTACTAAGACGCAGCCTGGATCCTCACTCTGTGTTGACTAAGCAAGCTTTTGAGGTGAATGGGAATTTTTCAGAATAAGGATAAAGATAATACTAAGAGTGCACATCTGGATTTCTTCCTGTGAGAAAAATAGGAATGAACAATCTTACTTATCCTTTGCTACAGCAGATGAATGTCATCACCCACTAAAACCTACCTACAACAGGACAAGTACAAAGAATTTGCAGTCTTTGAGCCAAGCTTGGACAACTCTGTTCCTGGAAGTAAAAGTGGCTTCTTTTAAGATTAATGGTGCATTCTGCACCCTTCAGCTTAACATGGGAAATGGGAAAAAGTTTTTTGGAAAACAGCATCAGCCTTGGGCAATACATGTATTTGGAAGGCTCTGTAACACGTGCCTTTGCTGAGACCTTGCTTTCTTCTTATCCTATTTACTCAGAGCAGCTTGATACTTTATTCTTTTTATCCCAGCTCATTCTCACTTCTGCTTTTCCCCGCTGCATTCTTGCAGTGTGTTATGTTGGAGGTCAGGCGAGAAGATCATGATTCTTCCAACCATGAAACTGCTTGATGTCTGTTCATTGTACCTTCCTTTTCTTCTTTCTTCCCTCTTTCTCATGATTTCATGCTCACATGTGACTTCGGTCTCCAAAGCTTGTTCAGCACCATGAGATCCCCACCTATCCTTAATCATGCTCCTTATCGTGTTGATTTATTTTAAACACATAATGGTGATGCAAGTTTTTCTTCAGCTCTTTTGTAGAAAATTCCCTTTGGATATCCATTCTTGAAAACTATTTATTTCATGATAGCTGGAATCCATCTGTGGCCTCTAAAGATGAGCCTACTCCTATGCAATAAAGCTGGTATTTCAAAGCCCTAGTGCAACTTCACTGATTTTGCAGAATCACAGAAGGGAGGAATTTAGATCCATTGGGTTTATGCTACTCCAGAGCACAACTTGGTGTAACTTGTTTATTGGTTTCAAACCTCTGATGTAATTTGTGAACCTGTACTTTATGTATTTATCCTGAAAGACTTTGCCCTATCCCACTCTGACTGTCTAGAAAAGCTCTTTGTTTCAAAGGCAAACCTGCTAGTTAGTGCCATTTTCATAGGAAAAAGTCATTCTAGAGTAATGCAATTTTATCATTCTGACTTGAATAAGTTATCCAGCTGAAGGCAACCAAATTTGTTTCTGGGCAATCCTCTGTGTTAGTAAATTGCATGGATGTAGGTGACGGAAAGGCTGGTCTATTCTTTCTAAAGGTATTCACTGTCAACTCCTCTCCCTTACTTGTACAGCTGATTTACAAAGTGGCTGCCTGCAATAGCAAGGGCCTGATGGTGAGCTCAGAAGTAGTTTATTACCTGTGTTCTCAGGTATTTCTGCTATAGAATACCTCTTTGTGTGACCACAGAACTACTATATTACACGGAACTCCCAATCAGAAGTAAATATGCACCTAAGAGACATTTCTTTCTCATACCTGTTGGTCTGGGTTATTATGCCTTCACACCTTAAGGCTTACATACATATTTTTGCTGTTGCCATTTTAAGGCAGTGGTTAAAATAAAGTATGAGAGATATAGACTAGCAACTTTCAAGTTGTTATCTATTGACAAGGATTAAGATAGATGTTTAATCTTAGAGACCCAGATACGCTCAGCAGATACGCATGGACTGACTCTGATAAGCAGGCAGTGACTAACCCAGGATTTCTCTGTGTTATGACAGCATCGTCGTTGTTGAGGGCGGAAGGATCCTGCCTGCCCTGCTCTGCTCAGCCTGCGGTCAGACTAATGCAAGTCAGCCGTTGCAGTAGATCTAAGGCAGAACGTTGGCGGCTCACATTTTGGACAGAAAGCATAGAAAATATAGAAATTTAGCAGAGCAATGCTCATAGAACTGGCTGAGGGTGCCATTGCTCAGAGATATTAAAGGAAAGGGCACTTTGCAGTACTTTCTGAATTGGCATGAACTTAACCCCAGGGTCCTGTCAGTATTGCCTCCCGTGGCTGGGAGAGGGGCTGCAGAACATCTTCTCTGGTGGTCCCCACGCCCAGAGCATCGCCACCAGCCAAGGACCCAAATCCTGGGGATCTTCATCAAGCAAAACTCTGACGTGCTGCAGTGGTCCACGAAAGCTGGCACCGACTCTTTATTGTTAAATGCTTTGGGACACCTCAAATATGAATGGAGCTATATAAAATTCAATTCTATTGTAAAGAAAACAGCTGTCATGAATTAAGGCTACATTCAGCTTTTGAGATGTGGACGACTGTCCAGTAGGGAATGAACAGAAAACTCAACCCATTTAACTTTAAAATGGAGATTTGTCTTCTCTTTCCCAGAAAACAAAACCCCAGGGATTTTAAATCTATAAACCACATATAGCGTATCACCCAAACAATTTCTTTTGAGGTTTGAAAAACCCCTTGCTGCTAATTATTGGTTATAGATGGTTTGAAAGAAAAATGTAGTTCTAATGCTGGGTTTAATTAAAATGCCTTTAATAACAGTCATGGATTTTGCAGCACAAGTGCTAAAAGGCCAAATCCTGCTTTTGCAGTGAATTGAGTTCAGAAGAACTAGATGAGCAAGCAGCCCAAGCCGGATTTGGGCCAAAATTTGCAAAACAGTTTTGCTTTTAATATGACTGAAGTCCGCTTTCCCAATAAGAACATTTTCTGGAAAGGAGCAGATTTACTGTTTGAACTTTATCATTTCCTCTTCTGCAAAACAATAGGAAAGAAAAGGAACCTTTCCAATTTTTTACCCCTTTAATTAATAAGACATTATTTGGCGTATGACAGGAAAAATACGTGATGAATGTACTTGATAGGTTATGATTAATAGTGGTCTAGGGAGGTTTTAGAGACATGAGACGCCCCATAAACATAGAATTAATACCAAAGTGAACATTTTTGTAATGTCCATTTTGGCACTTTCCCTCACCTAAGATGTTAGTAGCTTTATATGTCATATAATTAATGCTTTAAAAAAAATAAAATGCAAACAGCTCTTTTCAAACCATAACAATTCATTGTATGACTTATGTGGGTTTGAACTGGCACAGTTAGTCAAAACATTCCTAGTGCCACTTTATTTCCATAAAGCATTTGTATTGTAAACTTTACCAGAAATTTTTGTGCCAGGTTTGAAGAGTTCAGGCAGAGGGCACTTTGAATATAGGGGCTGGAGGTAACTCGCTTATCAAAATGATTTAATAATGTAATTAGTAATAATTAGAGAAAGAGAGGGAAGCTACACCAACGGAATCTCTGACTTATAACCAGAGTCTGCAGCTAGATATATTATATTTTAGGAAAAATTAATATCTCTGTTCAGGTCTGAAAATACTGGCCCTGACTTACCTCTCACACTGGTGGAAACTACAAATAACTAGTGGTGTTAATCCAAAATAATATAAATATAAAGGGATCTTTCAGCCCATTGTCCATCTCTTTCATTAAAGGTGATGTCTTTCACTTGGTCCTCTCTAGAAAGGTCCTCAGTCCGGGGCTGTGTTGGGTATGCTGCTGAGCTGATGGTAGAGGCAGTCAACCATTGAAGAAAAGCCAGCTGCGACAAGGATATAAAACCAGAAGGACCAGATTATACATGCCCAGTGGCTGCCATTCTGGAGCAAAATGCAGGAGCAGCGTACCAGTGCAGGATGAACAGCAAGCCCAGAGGGAGTAGCTTGGTTTGAAACCCTGAGCTGGCCGGGGAACTTTGCTGAGGAGAGCTGAGAAGAGGGACAAAACGCTGCATGTGCTACAGGCCCTTCGTTTCTGAGCACCCAGACCTAAAGACCACAGTTATAAAATAGTAATATACTCATCAACCTTCCCCAGTCTCCAAAAGAAACAATGGAAGTGAGGAAAAATGGAAGGTTGATACTAAAAGCAATCACCCAAGTGATGGCACTGTTAGAGAAAGGACAGTTTCTGGTCTGGTTACTAAACCAGTGATCATTAAGGGACAACTGAAACGTTCAGGTTGTCCCTAAAAAAAAAAAAGAAAATTAGAATGTGTAGCTGAGGATCTTAAATCATGTTTCACCAAAAATACAAGATGCTTTGTCAAGGATGAGAGAACAGGGATATTGAAGGGTTTGTGATGAAAAGATGTATTTTTAGAGAAAAATGAGGTGGAGTAACATTATATGCTATGCTGTAAGAGACCATAAAGGAGTAAGCGATCACGTAGCATGGATAAAACTATTTGGAGTACATAAGTACAGTATATTATGCTATGCAAAAATATAGGTGAAGAATAAATATTAACATTAAGGATAAGGTCCAGGTTTTCCTGAGTATGATAGCAGACAATTTTCTTTATCAACTAAGACAAAGTTCATTGAACAAGAGGGCACCCTTAATTAGACTTTGTTTTTAAAAGTGATAAGAAATAAAAACTTGTTTCAAGTGGATCATGGGTTGATTCAGTTTAAATACAATTTAAGGATAAACAAAGGCAGTTTTGTAATTAAGGTTTTAGATTTCAAATGGATAAAGTCTGAAAAATGAAGGTATCTAATTAGTGAGCTATCCAAAAGAAATGAAGGACCTGAGTGCAGAGGAAACATAGAATTACTCAAAGTCAAAGGGATGAAGCCTATCTGGAATCTGTATCATAAGCAAAGGAAAAATCTTTGTAAACTTGTAGAGAAGCACTCTGGACAGAAAGAGGTAAATAACCACCTTAAAGACTGTGTTAAGATTTTAGAAAAAGCCTTCTCAGGAGGGAAAAATTGAATGATCAACAAAATGAGCTACATTAGATGTCAGGAACCATACAGGTAAAGCGAGAATCAATGAAATTCAAGCTGAATTACACCTTGAAAAAAACAATTGAGACAATAAGCAAGAAGCTGTTTAACCATATGTATAAGATCGAAGAAAAAGTAAAGTCCCACTGGAGTGAAGATGGTGTAGAAATCAATGATAATTCAGGTAGTTTCAAAACTCTCCCTTGTTTTTAATAAAAACAATGAAATAGAGTAGGGAGATTAATGAAAGTGCAACCCTCAAATTGAAAATACACACAGCTGAAGTTGAAACAGAAATCTCTGGACCAGACAATCTCCCTCCTGGAACTGTGAAAGAGCTGGCATGAGAAACTGAGGATCGGGTAACGATTTTTGTACTGATTACGTTAAATTGGCATGGTGCATTATGGTTGAACATAGCTAATGTAATGCTGCTGCTTGAGAAAAGATGGAAATAGCCCACCAACAACTAGGGACTAACCTGACTTTAATAGTATACAAAATATAAGAACGAATTTTGAAAGAAAATATATGTAGAGAGAAATAAAAAAAATATATAAAATGTAGTATGGCTTTAACAAAACTGAATCATGCAAGAATAAGCAGGTATATTTCTTTGGTGATAAAAATGCTTTCCTAGACAAATGAAATGCAGCATTTTATCTGGATTTCAGGTAAACATTTGATATGAAGCCGTAGGGAAAAAGGTTACATTATGTGCAGAAGCTGAGAATTAGTATAATAACTATAAGGTCAACAGGGAACTGCCTAAAGGGCAGCTCACAACAGGTTCTGCTGAAAGGAAAGTTATCAGGTGGGAGGAACTCTATTGTTTTGACAGATTGACCTTAGGACCTATTTTCTTAATAGTTTCATTAGTGACCTTGGCATGGAAAATAGTAGCAAATGAGAGATATTTACTGATGACATAAAAATGGAAAGCATGAAAAGAATTAGAAAGAAAGAAATGGATAACCTTGGGGGCTGCTGCACTGGAAGTGAGATCATGTGTAACAGAACGGAGAGCAATGCCCTTGCACGGAGGGAGCAAAGACACAGGTCTGCCTCCATCTGCCTGCTGCGGGCTAGTTTGAACCTTCAGAGATAACTAACCAGTATTAAGCACATGGATACAGGTCAAATGTAGGCCTTCTGTCTCCGAACCATGAATTTCTACTGGAAAGAAACATCTGCACATGAATGGACCACAGGATGGGTCTGGGCTGTCAACAGGATGCATCCATGGACAAACCCTGAAGCTACTGTGGTGAGTATATAGGGGAGGTACTTCCAACAGCAATAGGAAAATAGCAGTGCTGCGTGAGAAGCTGTGGGAAGTCCACAGAGGAAATACTGTTTTCTTTCCTGCTCATCTATTATCAAGCAAGCAGCATTGAAACTGAAAATAATGCAGTGAGGGACTTCTCAAGAGAGTGGAGAGATGACTTCCTGAGAAGATATAACAGGGCTTGTTTAGGTCAGCAAGGTGAAGTTTGAGAAGAGGTAGGATTGTTTTCTCTAAGTACATTGGGGGTGGAGAAAGGAGATGAGAGAAAAAGAGCTATTTAAGCTGAAGGACAGCTCTGGCACAAGAGTTCTGTACACTGCTTCCTACTCAGACCCGTGAGTTTTTGGAACAGTTTCCCAGTAGCAGTATTTGAAGGAAAAAAACCTGACTAGCTCGTTATTAAGCAGTTTATGCAATGGACTCTACTTCCACCAGTTGCCTGATGTAGCCAGGCAGAGGGCTCACAGCCTACAGGGTCTCTTCCAGTCCTACACTCTGAAGCTGCAGCCACATGCAACTTGCCAGCTGAGGTTGACTTGCACGGCTTTTCTCTGACAAATTCAATGTAACTGATTCCACTTATGACCCTTCATCATAAATATTTGGACACTTTGAAAATGCTGGCTTTGAAAGAAAGGTGGGAGACCTGCAGAATGCTATCTCCACACTTTTGGCAGCATTAGCCTCATCCTAGGGATTTTAAGAGTTAACCGAGCTCAGAAACACTGAAGCTGAAAAAAGGAGCAGGGAGGGTGTGGGGCAGGAGGGAGGAATTGTCAAAAGAAGGCAAGTTAGGGTAAGACCTTACTGAGCCCTGTCCTTTCAAATTTCCTGTGCTTGACACATCATCAGGATGATGTCAAAGTGACTTAACCAGCTATGACACTTCATTCCAATGATGTGGCCAAGCAGAGGAAATTTGAAAGGATGTGGCTTACGGTACTGAAAACAATCGTTTAGAGAAATGCATGACTGCTGTTTTTCAATTTAAATGAATTTTAAGCCCTTTCTCTCCTCTCCTAAACACATATTGCACCACTTGGAATATTTGCATTGCTGCTGAGCTTGCCAAAGGTTGTTAAAATGGCTTTACTGTGATTAAAAGGCAGCCCCTAGTTTTGATGTGGGGACTTCATGGTATTTTCTGTTCTGTATTATAGTATCTATGATGCTGTATGGGTAACCACTAAAAAGAAAAATTTTAATTCTGTTGTTACTGATGTTATTAATTTTAATACTATTAACTTTTAATAGTAACACCAAGCTCTATGAGCCCAGAAGCCCCAAAACTTTCAGCACACTTCCCCCCTCGCGTGCCCACTCACTTCTCAGCCCTCCTCCATACACCTGGCCAAGCAGTTGGTGCTGGGGGTGATGGGCAATCCCCTTCTACCTGGCCAAATACTGTGTCAGAGCCTGGGACAGCAGGGACTGCCCCTAGGATGCCTTAGCAGTCTTCTGTGTGTAGGCAACTCCGAGGTGACCGCATCCATCCGCACCAATCGGTCTGGCCACAGCCAGTGCCTGCGAGGGCAGCTCACCCTGTCTCATGGTCCCCACCCTGCAGCAATCCCCACTGCCATGAGGAGGATGGGGAGACACCGAACACGGTGGCTTTTTTGGGGTACCAGATGTTCTCTGTGGTGGACAGATGCTGCCGTCTCCATCTCTCCCAGATCTTCCTTGAGAACTTTACATTAAAGCTTCTTCTCAACCTTGAGGGGCAGTGTGCCTTGTGACAATATGGCATAATGTTTTCCAGAGCACTGAAATGCCTTGGAAGCATCATTTTCAAAAGAAAGCTCATTTTCAAAAATGTCTTAGTCGGGAATAGGCTTCGATAACACAAGTCACAGTTACAGCAGTGTCTCAGTTCCCAAGGCACATTTGAAAACTCTAGCTGTTCTTTCATGGGTAATAGGAGAGAGCAGATTGTTCAAATGCCTGTTTAGAGGATGTGCAGTATATCTGTGTTTGGGGATACTTAGCACAACTCTGGGTGCAGTAAAATAATTTCTAGGAGCACGGGGACTGTTACACACAAAAAACCATATCAAAGCACACCTTATAGATCACCAAAAAGAACTGATACGGTTTCTTTTGGTCCTAAAAAAAAGGCCAGATAGATTTTAAAATGTTAAGGGATAAATTAAAATAAAACAAAGAAGAACATTTATTTTTGAAGGTGGAGGAAAAGGGAGAATGAAACGCCCAGAAAATCAAATACTTATGTGACTCAGTCACTAAAATACACAGTAACCATAGCTGTTAAAGAGGTCTGAGGACATAGCTTCAGTACTTACACTCTTAGTTAAAAACAGATAGCTTTTATTTAAAGAATGTGAATCCTTTCTTTGCTTTTGCCAGTCTGTCTTTGTTAGATGCTGGTTTACAGTTTCAGCTTCCACTGCTGTTTTAAGCAAGCAAAGTTTTATCTTAAACATGGTACATAGTATTTTCTGGCAAGTCTTAAATCCTTGAATTCATCTTATCTCTATGGTGACAAGCCTCCATTTGGAATAAAGTATCAAGGCTTTTCCGAGTAGAGGCGTTTTCAGATAAAAGCTGGTGCCTTTGATTTATGGCAGTTCTCAGCTTCTATCATTTGAAAAAGGGAAATGCCCGATTATTGGTTAGCAACAGCTTTTTCAGAAATAACTATTCTGGAGTAAAAAACCCCCAACTCTATAATTATACAATCTGACTTGAAGCATTGCTAATTTACATAAAATGATATGTGACTGTTGAAACCAAATGGACACACACATGTGTCATCTGTGTTTGAAGTACCATAAAACTCCTTGTTGAGAGGAAGGAAGCAACACAGACCAGTCTAGGACTAAGAAGAAAAAGCTTTTTTCCATGTAATAACTTTTACAAATGGTATTTGTAAATGTCTTCTTTACTCATGTATGCTCACTCCCACATGAACTGTAGCTATGACAGTAGCCAAGAGCCGTTGGCCCGTTTATCTTTCTACCCAAAAGGGTGTGATATTCGATTTCCATTAAATCTGTTAAAAGAACACTGAAAAGCCAACTGCTTAATAGAATGACGTTTCCTTTTGAGAACACAGCCCTGTTCTGGTGGCAGAAGCCATTCCATCTCCCACTAGCCATACATCAGCAGGTTTGCAATGCTTACCTGGCATAAGCAAAGCATAATGCTGAAAAACATGTTGAAATATGGATTTTCGTGTGCGGTTAACTCTGAAACTGACTGCAGAAGGTCTTTGAGTATGTCTGAGGTAAGGTCTGGTGCTTTGTAGACACCATGAGGACAGTGAAAATAAAAAGGATCCTGCTAAGCATGTAGAGAACGGGAACTTTCTAGTGGAACATAGAGTTCTCTTTTTCTTAGAGAGTGTAATGATATTATTTTGCAGTAATATTTTGCCAGGTAATTCTTTCCAAACCCCATCGACAATTCTTTCATAAAGATGCTATAGAAGATTGTGAGGCTGACACGACGTCTTTTAAAAAGAATCTGTGAGGGCAGATATTAACACTTTTTTTTTTTTAACTCAGCTACGATGCTAGTTCAGTCATAAAAACCCAGTGGAAACTATGTGCTACACATGTTTGGTTTCAATTGTCTGTTGATTTCACCCGATTTATATATATCAGATCTTTGCCAGTGAGAGCAAAGGTATTTTTTTTTACTACCAATTGATGCCTTACACTAAGACCTCAGAGTTTGTGTCAAATTTTAACTTCTGTTGGTTTTAGCCTTGTAAAAAAAAAGGAAGAAAAATATTCCAAAATCAGCTCCCCCAGAAACTCCTTGATCTTATCTGACATTTTTGTATGAACGCCCGTCTAGGTCTCATGATCTCATTATTCATGAACAAAGATTTATAGCATCAATTTTTTTTCCAAATACGTCAAAGTGGAAACTAGCACTTCAGACCCCTTAAAACATTACAAGAAATATGTTGTTGGGAAAGAGGTGTAGGAGGAAAGGTAATAACAGCAGTCATATAATCCCCTGGGGAAAACCTGTTTCCTTCAAGAAGCAACATCTTTTGTCTTTGTATGGAGCTTAATGTTAAATGAGATATTTGAAAGGAATTCCAAACTGGTATCTCAAAGGGATCTAACCAGACAGAAACATGTGATTTTGAAACGCTGCTGAGCTGGAAGGAAAGACAAGACCAGCACAGCTGTGGATGCTATAGACACCAAGGAGCTTTGGGTGTCTGCCTGCACAATATCTGCTGTGTACTTTTGTTACTTATTTCAGTCTGACACAGCCAAGATCCATGGACAGGATGCATGTAGCTACTGGGTGACACAAGGCTAAACTCCCAACATAAAACTGCTGTCCTTACCCATACATTTTTTTAAAACAGAAAACAATACTTTTCCAGTGAGAAAGATTAAGAAAGAAATATGAAAACAATTATTTTCATGGTTTGGGGAAAGTTATATGCCTGCAACCACAGTGCATAACAGTTGTAGTCACGTCAGCTAACCCCCAGACCAAAAAGTGACATCCCACTAAAATAAAGTTTTCTTTGCCGGCTGCCTCCTCTGAATTCCCCAACTTTCTCTCTTTGTCCTATGTTTATTTCCTCCTTATTTCCAACCTGCTGCTATTCGAATGGCTATTTTGAATGCTATTTTGGCCTTGTTCCCCGTGCACAGCCATTGGTGTCATAACCAGGGGGATTCTCATGTTTGCACTCAAAGCCGCTTCTTGGGCTGCCACAGCATTTTTAAGCCATGACAATCTTCTACAAACACTGTAAGAACTATTCTTCATACAAACACTTTATCAAACCAGAGTTTCTGACGTGGTCTTAGCTTTCCACAGCTGCCACATGATACATAAATCACACAGAAAGCAGATTTGTAGCAAGATTCATAGTGACTCCCTTTTTTTTTGTCAGCCTTTGGGCCTCGGGGCACACCATTATGTACAAACCTATTGCAATCACCATATTTATATTTACAAACCACGGACCCTAAAGAAAGCAAAAGAAGCTGCCATTAATAACTATAGTTTGTAGGCAGGGAAGGAAGCCATCAAAGGTATCCAATGGTTAAAAGCCTCATTAAAGGCCCAGTAAAGTCAGTAATAACCTTTCCTTCTGATCTATTGGGCATTGAACAAAAACAGCACCCAAGGAGGAATACTCAAATGGGATTTTAAAAGTCTGTTAAAGAAACCCCACCCCTAAACCATGTTAATTCCCCATCTCTTTGTGGACTGTGAGCTTGCCAGAGCTCTTCTGCAGCTTCTTCCTTAGCCCCACTAAATCTATTCCATTCGCTTTCAGTCAATGACACTGAACTGAGCTGTGTGCCAAGGCTTTCTAAATTATCTTTCCTCTTTGCACGTGCAGAGCAATTTCCGCAAGATACGGTTTTGCTTAGTGCCTTGCATGACTGGGGATGGAACAAATGAGGAATTCTGTGAGCTTTTTTATATTAAGACCTAATCCACAAAGATATATCTATAATCTTTATACCCACAGTCCTCTCCTTTTGATAGTAACTTAATGATGACAAGTATTCTTTTTCTGTAGGTCAAATGTACTAGGTAATACTTCAAATGATCTATCCACTAAAAAAGAAAATGCTGGCAAAGATCATTGTTACAGGTGAATCATAGGAACAGCAAACTCAATCCAGTCACTGCTGCATATAATTACTACAGCAAGGATTTTAGATGCCATGCAGGAGTACTGTTGTCCTAGTTGGACAGCTGTTGTAATGAAGGTGGGAAATGAAATCAGGCTAATATGTTTTATATCAAAAAGGCATATTAGTCGATAGGAAGCATCAAGATAATCTCTGTATGGTATGTAATGTCAGCCTTGACACTAGCTGCTCGGCAAGGGATACTTCAGCCTTTTAAACTCAGATTGTTCCAATGTGGAGATGGGACAGGCATCCTGCCTATGAGGGAATCCAGGGCAAAGCTGGAGGGATAAACTTTCTGCTCTTTTCTCCCTTCTTATCTCAGTATAAAAAGGCTTTAGAGAGTCGTCCAGTCTAAAATTACTTGAGCTAGATAAAAGATGTAGAGGTCAGTAAAAAGAAGACGACAGTCTGGTGGGATGCCATGAGATGGGTGGCCAGTGCTCCCTATGGGAGAGGCATGCACTCAGGATGAAGAGCAGGATTTGGTTGTGTGCATGTTTGTTCAGAGAAATTTGGGATGAAAGAGGCTTTTTAGATCACATAACCCAGAAAAAAGGGTTATGGCAGGGTTTGTCGTGTTCCTTCATCCCACTGCCACTCTTGAGTGAGCCAGTGGCGGAGTACGTTACTCAACAGGGTATGGTACCACCAGCACAACTAACAGTGCAGTCAAGGGAATACGTTGGTTCCCTGTCCAGGGCACAAAGAAGAGTTAGGTACCAAAAGCACGTCCCTCCTGCAACCAGGGTGCTTGCTCATGCTAGCTTAAACCTACCTCGCTCAGTCAACTGCACCTAAGATACCTCAGTGTGAGCTTTACCCTAAGCCATGCAAACCTCCTGGGAACCCCTGGGACACCCTTGGCCATACCAACGTCTATACTGCCCTGCTGACATTGCCACCACCACCTGTGTGAGAATGATTCATGGGGCCTGGGGGGTGGACCTGCCCTCGCTGTAATCCCAGCTGGCTCAGCAGTGTGGCTGAAACAAAGCAAGCTCTCACCTTTCAGTCACTGGCAATTCGTTTGATCAATGTAAGCATGGGTTGCTTCTCACAAATCGACATTTTCTTACTGGGGTAGATAGACACACGTACACAGAAAAAGTAAACAGCTTTGCACTGAAGAAACCATCATCACTGACTCCAACAGATGCCCCCATAGTTATACTCCTATAAGTGGGATTTATAGAAACTGCAATACTATGGTGCTAGCCTCACTTGCCTGTTAGGAACGAAGACCTGACGAGCAAGCCCCAGTGCTTGTGTTTGCCCAACTCCCAACTGAATTGCAGGGAAGTGCCCAACTTTGCTAACGACCCATAACCTTGACTCTTCCACTGGAGCCAGAATTATAATTCTTTGATTTCGCAAACCAAAGCTGGCTTTATGTCTTTCAAAAGATAGGAGAAAGGCCTGCTTGCTTTTTAGCCATGAGCCTGGCAGATAATTAATCTCTGTTCATCTAGGAAACAGGTACAGTTCCAGCATCTGCCTGGGGACATTTGTGTGCATGTTACCCACCTCCTTGGGTGAACACTCCCATCATGCAATCATTTTATGTGAGTCTCTGCCAACCCCTCCTCTTGGACCTCTCTCATTTTACTGAACTATTTTAACACTGGTTGGGCACAAGAAGAGAGAACGGCTCCATATCCCCATGGTTTTATAACTCAAATGGATGGGGAGAGATGGGGTTTCCACTCCCACACCCAAGCCAATGCCTGAAAAACCACCAAAACCACATGAGAGAGGACGAAAGGTTGCCCCTGCTCCATTAAAACCTGAATTACTCTACACAAAGTGGAACTTCTATGTTGCACACTGGCATGTATCCACAAAAGACATTGTGATGGCTCCAGCTCAAAGGCAGATTACAGCCTCTATCCAGGACGTGAGAGGTGCAGGGCCAAACACCCTCTGGAGGGACTTGGATCTGCCTGGCTAAGCCCTGGTATCACCAGGCTGTTGAGGAAAGAAATCTGCTCCTCTAAAAAAGTAAGTGGATCTTAGGGGAAGAAGAGCATGACAGTTTCTATTCTACAACAGCCACAAATTGCACTTTGTGGGGTATTACAATGATTAGTTCATTGTCATCTGGCATCTTCATGTTAAGATTGAATGCTTTCCTGAAAGAAAAACCCCAGAAGCCACTGTACTAACATATTTGGAAAGAATAATTTCCTCTTTTGCAGAATTTTCTGGACTCATAGCTTATGCTACACCAGGCTTCTGAGCAGCTGATTGCATTGGTGCCTTGTGGCCTTAACAGCTATTAACTATCTTCTAAAAGCTTATTGGTAAAACATTAACCACATCATGTACCTTGTGTATCAAAAGGAAATTCAATTTGACAAGTCTACTTAAAAATAAATAAAGCTTTCACTTTTACACAGTGCCCATGTAGACTAGAAACTCATTCAGATTTTTGTGTAAGTATATACGAATTACTCAAGAAGATGAGCAAAATCTGTTGTTCTCTGATCCTTCTCTCATGAAGCTTTAGATATGAAAATTCCCTTGCTTTCTCAGAGTCACTTGCTTTTTGTTCTCTTTTTTTTTGAGATTTTTGAGCGCCACAGTTCCTGCAAAGGAAAATCTTTGTAAAGTATAGGCAGTCTCCAAAATGAACAAGCAATATTATGAAATGTCTTTGTAGTTTGAAATACCACTACTAGGCAAAGGAGCCTTGTTCCATATGCCACCGCAAATAGCAATTAGTTCAAGTAGAAAAGATTACGACCAGGTGCAGGTTTTGAAGTGACTTTTGGTGGGAGGAGGGAAAGGTCTTTCTTTTGTTAATTGTCTGTGGTAATTCATCAGGCATCTGAGGAA
This sequence comes from Harpia harpyja, assembly GCF_026419915.1. Classification (NCBI taxonomy): domain Eukaryota; kingdom Metazoa; phylum Chordata; class Aves; order Accipitriformes; family Accipitridae; genus Harpia; species Harpia harpyja. The sequence continues at coordinate 24,415,566 of NC_068945.1, read as the reverse complement.
TTTAGGGATATTCAACCTTTTGTGTTTAGCCAACAAAATACAACCTCCATGGCATCCGTGAACTGGACGGAGATACAGGGCTTATTGATGGTTGTCAGTCCGCTGAAGTGAAAGGCGATATGAGAAAGAAGCGTATTTTATATTTGTCTTCCACAGCACATCTATTTTGCAGGGGCTTTGCTGGAGGGCTCATTAAGAAGAAAGGCAGAATGAGCCCCTCCAGTGTGGGAACCCACGGGCGAGCTCAGCTTGAGAGCCCGAAGCAGGCAGCAGGCAGATGAGGTGGCTGCGGCGGTTCCCTCAAGCCTTGCAAAGCTATAGGTGACATTCAGAAAATGACAAAGAAAGGGGGCTAACACAACAAAGTGTGCCCCTGAGAAGAAAGATACTCTCAAAACTTCAAAAACCTCCTTAAAAGATTGGATTAACTTCTTCTAATCCTTTGAATCATGGGTAGATATGAGTTCAAAGGACTAATGTAATTTTATTATTACATTTAATCAAATCTTTAAGTTAAGAAATAGGAACTGAGCTAAGGGCAACCTTCCCTTATCAGCTTCCAACGTCTAAAAGCAGGAATGAATTAATTAAGTAAATGTAACAAGCTTAGGGGTATAACATACAGCAGCAGCTGAGTCAGCTTGACCATCGGCCATTTATTGGGGTGAGATGTATAGCTCAAGTACTACCAGATGATTCAATTCACATATCTTGGCAGTAACAGATAAGCCAAAAGGGATGCCCAGAGGGAAATAGTGTCATAAATTGGCAAGGCAGAGAGTCATTCACCAGCTTGAACAAAATGTTGTCATCAAGGAAGTTGCGCATTTAATCCATACAGCAGAGTAGCCTGCCCTAGCAAATGAAAGCAAATTTTGCAGGTTAGCTTTGCATTAAAGGAGAAATGAGTTTTGCCAGGTCCAGGCATATTTTATGCAACTGGCTTATATCAGGCCGTGTATTCCAACCCCTCATTTTCAGGAATTTCAGCCCAAGTACCAGTGCCAAATAAGAACCCGTTGGTCACGATAAGAGAGTTAAAAGTATAGAGTGTGTATTCTTGCCCTTTTCCATAGCTTCCCACAGGCAAAGACTTCTTCACAAGTGCAACAGTAATGTAAAATTTCTTCAAAGATTGCACATTTGCTTGCATTGTGAACCAGGAAATTGTAATATATAATCAGCTCCACCATCATAATGTATGTCCAAATGATATATGACTAAAGACTTTTCTTTTTTTCTTTCTATTAATTAACTACAGATGAGATGTGACTAAATTGCAATAGGTTTCATTTATGCACAGATAATTAAGTCAGTACAGTTTAACTAAGGAAATTCGATTCTAACAGCACAGGTTTCAGCACAAGCATTTTTCCTTATATGACAGGTAGAGATCTTTAGAAGTGGACAGCTAAGTACAGGAAGAAAGAAATTATCTAAAAAATTAGAGTACTTTATAGCATATTTTCAATTGAGTGAGAACCTAAGTGTTGCTGAAAGAAAAGTGCAATATAATTTGAATGAATCATTCCAGGGGCTAGGGATTTCTTCTGTTTGTTAGAAAATTAAAGCCACAAAATAACTAGGGAGGAAAGAAAAGGAATGGATAAATCTGAGCCCTGTTCTGTTGCCTCTTTCAACTCTCCAAATTTGGAAAAAGCATGGAAATGTCATGAACAACAACAACCTCAAACCAAACCAACCACCAACTTAACATCCATGAAGAGAAGGCACTGGCAGTATGCTGACTGGATGAAGTCATGCTACCCATGTCCAGCACAAGACCAAGGGCTAGGAATTTAGGAAACACACAAGAAGTTCCCTCTGCTTCAAGCCCACGCTTTAAACACAAAACCCAAATAACTAACTTCTGGGTTTCCAGCTTTTGCATTCTTCCCCGGTTCTTTTTTCGCATACATTTGTATGTGTGCACGTCATAAGAATGTTAGTGCTCCCTCTGATTTCACCCTTTCTCCTACATAGTTTCTGCAGAAAAACCAGACCGTTGACTTGCACGGCTCTCAGGCATTGCCATGGCAACGGACCATGATGTCATTGCCATGGCAACGGACCATGATGTCAGAGACATGGGATTAGGAGTTCCTGGCATCGCTGAGCTAAGGGAGAAGCCTGGCTGGGAAGGAGAAAACTCCCATCCAAACAGCTTTGACAATAGAAACGGGAATTTCAAAAGCAGTTAGCGAAGAACCCTTGGTAGTAAACTATCCTGAAACAACCAGAAATTCAGTGTCAAAAATCTGTTGAATGAAGAGAATCCCAAAACAATCGGCACGGGAGTCAATCATTAAAATCTGTGGAGCAAAGCCAGTGTTGTGTCAACAGTAACTGTGACATTAGAATCATTTTAGCATTTTACCAATGAAAGCAAAATACAATGGCTGAAAATATAGCATCTTTAAGTAAATTATACAACAAGTATTTATGTGAGTTCCACTGGCAAAAAGCTGAGTACAGTTTTACACAGATGATTCCCTTGGACCAAAAGTTCGCAGTAGAAAAGACAACGTAAGAACTACATGTGTGAGTGCACTTAAAATAATCAGATCCCTTGGCTAATATGTGTGGGAGTACTGTGCAAAACTGCAAGCGGTAACAGGGGACTCGACAACCAAAGGCCACTCCCACAGTCATTACTTTGGAAAAGGAACAGATGTCAAGGACTTAGCCGGCAGCCAACCTTTGGGGGCCGAGACGGGACCCTCCCAGCCCCGCAGCGCAGCTTATCGCAGCACTGGGGATGAGCACCGCTGCTCTCAGCCAGCTGCCGGACCTCCTTCTTGGGGTGGGCCTGCAGTTCGCGAGGAGAAATTGGAAAAAAATGAAAATAAAAATGGCGAAACAAATACAAGGGAAGGAAAGAGCGCGGAGGCCCAGAGCAAAAGTTGAAACTGGGTCATGTTTTATATGAGGGTGGTTTGTAGTGAAATGAGCTGGTTCCTTCTCTAACCTTGAAAAGAGGGAACCGGGAGCTAAACGCCTTATTCCTCCTTTCTTGCTTGGGTGGCCTTGCTCCTTCTTGGAGTCGCTATTGTGATGGCTAACCTACCTGTGTGCCTACCTGCCACATCAGGATGCCTTTAAATCAGAAGAGCTCCATCTGCTTCCTAGACAGGAAGCCTTGATGACTCATGTGTTGGACGAGGAGGGCCTGTGATGAGCTGAAGGACCTCAAGCAATATATTTCAATGGAAAACTAAATAAACTGAAGGATGCACACACACACCCCTTCATGATTTCAAAGGTTACTTGAAAAAACAGCACAGGAATCAACGCCTCTTCAACACTGTGCTGTGATTCAAGGCATGTCTACGCCCGGCAGGGGAGTATTGAGGCAAAGAGCCCTGAGCTACCTATTCCCAGAGCTGAATGCTATATAATTACTAACTGGCCTTGCTTCAAAAAAGGGTGCAGCCCCACATAAAGCCATCTGTATTGCAGCTGGGACAGGAGCCAGTACCTTCGTGTGTCCCCACGTTGTGCCATGGAGATATATCAGCCTGTTCAGAGGATGCCCAAGGCTCTGTGCCCTGCTTTAGGGGGTGGACCTGCCTGATGAGAGAGTTGTGAAACAACTCTTAAAAATCTGTGCTTTTGGAATTAAAACTCTATTTCACTTAACTAAATTCCAAGCAGCCCAGCCCATATTATTTTTGGTACGGATGTTGTAACAACTTCTAAATGATTTGAATTGCTGGTAGAATTTTTGTGCCTGTTTTGCAACCTAGAAACCCCGGTCTGTAAAACAGAAGCTATGATTCTAGTGGACAGCGTTTTCCTCAGCATTTGTGTTGCTCCTTTCAGTGCCAGTGAACTGTGAAGAAGCCACAGTCCAGATTAGCAGTGAGCCTTCTGCATTGTTTTCTGCATTGTCTCTTGTGGTATTTTAAGCATCTGATGTATAGACGACAATTACCCATGTTGTTGGCACGCACCTATGTGTTGCTGATGATTCTTCCCATTTTTACTGCTAGTACTTTGTATTTCCCTTAAAGCATGAAGGAATGGCAGGCATAGCAAATTATTTTAACATTAACCCCCACTCTTCAACAGCCTGGCTCCTTCTCAAGTTTTGCTGGGTTTTTACTTCTGCCCTTCCCAGCACAGCACTTTGCAGAAACGCAGTTGATGCAAAGGGTTGGCTGCACATTTAAACGAAAGCAACAGTGTGGGGAGTCAGTGCAAAGTGCTTGACCAGAATTAACCCACCAACTCAGTGGGGTGGGAAGGAGACTCTTTGGAAAGGACTGCTGGGTTTATCTTCAAGGATGTTGTTCCCTGAAAGGGTAGGATGCCTCTAGTACCTTCCGCCTGTAGTAAGTATTGCCCCATGGCACCAGTTATGTCAAAATTGTTCTTGAAGTTGTGGTTGCAGAAAAGGCACCTACTTATATTCACATATCTTTTCAAGTGGTTTTGACCTAACCACTAACATTTTTACTGGAGTTCCTTGAATAACTTAATTTTGCTTTGTAATAAATATGCCCTCGCTTACAAGTTACTGGAGAAATTCTGTGCACCTGTAACAGGCCACAGAAAAGTGTACAGGACAATCACGCTGTGTCTTCGCAGCTGAAATGAGTGGATTGCAGAGGTTCCAGCACTATAAAATATCTACAAGGAAAAAACATTAAATAGCTATTAAATTCTTATAGCCAAAAGCAAGTGAGAAGAAATTTTAGTTGGAATACACAGCGTTCAGAGGAAAAAGACTCCATTTTGTCAGAAAAGATTTTGCTACTGACAGCTGCCTCCTGTAACATCTTGCCATACTAAGAGTAAAACATGAGATCAAGCAAAAGCAGTTTTTAACTTAAGCTAAAATATTTGCTTGTTGTGTTTTGCATCATGTTTTCATTGTACCTAGTTCACTAAGTATAATTATTCTTCTTAAGAAATAGTATTAAAATGACAGGCAAGCTACAAACACTCTGATATCAAGTGCAGACTCATGTCCACATGTTCACACTCGTGCTCTCCCACGCTTTTCCTCCTTTAATTATGTTATTTTTCTAGTAAGTAGCAGATTACCTGACATGTATGTCAATTAGTCATCCTTTTCCCACTGTAAATCTTACCATCTGTTCAAGATTTCTTGATGGTAGATTTCAACTGACTTCTTTATTCACTGGGTCAGACCCTCAAATGTTCAAAAAATGTATGATTATACCGAAGTTTAAATTCATGTGGAGCTTTATAGTGGAAAGACAGTCTCATCCAGCTGGATCTAAGAATTAGTTCCAACTAAATCATATGTTTAAAGATGGAGACCTAAATTCTCAGTAATTCTGGATGTACTGATTCAGTGTCTTTAATTCTGACTTATGTAGCTATATTTGTCTTTCTGCCTTTATAGGGACAACAAAAATTTATTTCTTGCAGAGTGCTTACTATCTGTAAAGCACCATGTACTGCACAAAGGTGAGTAACCACCAGGCAATCTTGTGTAGGAAAGCTGATGCCATGGGCAGCTGCTTGTTTTGCTCCTGGTCACCCACTGTTCCCAGAAAAGCATTCAGGTGTTTTGAGTCCCAGATTAATTCCTATAATGCCCCTACGATGTAGTCAAGTGCATTAAACCCTGAGGAACCCTGAGGTTTAATGCAAGTGCAATTAACTTCAAGGAAACTAAAGCAGAGAGATACAAGGTTGGGTCCTCGAAAGTACTGATAGCTGACTCTAAACTTCATTAATTTCATTACCAGATGAGTGTGCTCAGTCCTTTCAGGGATGCCAACCATTGTGCAACTTGCTCAATTCTGTAAAAAAAAATCCTACCTGTTTTTGTTTATCAGTCTGATTTCTGTAATATTCTACTATAACAAAAAAATTAAAGTTGCTGGTGGTCTTCTTGGCCTTGAAAATATAACATGTAATAAAAGTTAAAAATAAAAGATCAACCTCACTAAATGTTTTGAATACATTAATTAAAATATCTGGGAATACTTCCTCTTGGTTAAGATTCTGAAAATGCATCACAAATACCAAAAATTACTGATGCTAATAACCCTGCCACTGTTCCAGCTGACTAAAAATAGAGGTCTGTGACAGGCTAAGAATAAAATATTCAGTCGGAAGTTTGTAACTGTTAGTCATAGTTTGATCTCTTAAATCTATCTTCAGTGCAAGAAATGATGAATATAAGAGCAAACCCCAAAATAAAGTTTTGGAGAGCTATGAGGATATATTACAGACAGCTTCAGTAGGTGTGTATTTCTGGTCTAGTAAAATCATTATACTAAATACCTAACATAGTAGTTGCATTTTTGCAGGCATATAAACATCATAATTCATTATATTTAATCTCCTTTTAAACTACACATGCTATTCTAGAGGACCGACTTACTGCACTTTAACCATCAGCCATCACAAGGCCAAACGAGCTCATCCGTGGTGAGACCCACCAGGTCCGTGGCACCAAGGGTCTCACCCTGCAGATCTGCTGCTCCTGGACCCCGCTCCCTCTTAATACAGACGTAGTCAACCTTTCTTCATCCCGTTCCCGGTATATTTGGACTTCTTGGCATGGTGTTTAAGAAGTCCCTACTGATGGTACGCTCAGTAAGAATGCCGGGGCAAACTCTTCTGTTCAATATCCCACTGCGATCCCTCTGGTCCTGCGGGAAGGAAAGCTCATTCCCCTGATCTCCCAGGGAGGAGAGCGGGGAGGGCATCCCCCGTGGATGGGGGGAAAGGATGTGCAGCTGCTGCTGCAGGGGTGGAGGACACCACCGAAGGTCCAGGAGCACAGAGGGTGCAGTGGGAGCTGCAAAGAGAAGGGAGATAGAGTCTTTTTGGGCAGCCCCGCTAAACCTGTACCTCTGGGGAAGCTGCCAAGGGCCACGAGGCAGTCACAGTTGGCAGTGGCACCGATTGCTTGGGACTGCTTGTCCCCTGCCAGGGCAGCTGGGGTCAGAGGAGAGACTGTCCTTGCACATGTCACGTACCTCATCTGGAAAACACAGTCTCCATTCATTTTCGCTTCTCTTCTGCTAGCTACTGTACAATCAGCAGACCAACTGCGGCATTTTTATTTGCTAGGCATGGGCCAAAGCTTTGCTTTCCCCCATTCAGGATCATGTTTCTCTGGGGTTTGTTCCCCACTTCCTTTGCCAATTGCAACAACTTAATTTCTAGGGGACATTTTTTCACCCCACCATACTTCACAGATCTCACAATCTGCTGAGGTTCAGCGTCCCCAGGACACAGTTAAAAGTTAACTGCCTCCTCCTTAGCTTTACTCTTCTCTACTTTTTTTTAGGAAGAAAAGGCTCTTTTTTCCTCCTAAATCCATGAGACCTCTTTAAAAACCTGGGGTCAGAAATTCCAGCATGAAATCTTGTGCAGCAATCAGGGAAGGGTGGAGATATAAATATCATAAAGTACAAATTCATCACTGAATCTGGAGCACATCCACAAATTTAAAAGCCAATGGGACACTCAGAGTAGAGATAAACACAGATGGACAACAACATTGCCAGAGAGAAGGATTAGACAGGACCCACGAGTGACGTTAGGGAATGGCCAGATCAAGGCAGTGCATTTTACTCCCACAAATGTCCTTGCTTCCCACCTCTTCCCGTAAGACAAGGCAAGAAATTTCTTACCCCCCACTAAGAATTCTTGCAGCAGAGACCTTTTAAGGGTGCAGTCAGTATGTCCTGCCTGGGTCTGTGCTTCTGGTATGTCCCTCTTTAGAAAACTGACCACTCTGTGACTTTCCTGGGCTCTTCCCACTTGCTGTGTTGTCACTCAGCTATGGACAATGCCAAAACTTCCCCTCTGAATTGTGTCCTAATTCCCGTGACTACTATGGTCTGCTATGTGTCCTCTTCCAAAAAAAATTCAGCTCCTTGGACCACATGTGCATGAGCTTGCTCTTTGCAATATATTGTTTCACTGCATGCAAGCAGATTGCATGGAAAAGTCACTTCTTCCTCTAATGAAAAGGTTGCTGGTGGTGACTCTACCTGGATAGAACCCTTCATGAAAAAAAGGAGGAGCGTGATATTGCTCCCTCTTCTTCCTTGCTTCTCCCTGGCGGCTTTGAACTCTCTGGGTGCTTCAAAATGTAAAAGGAAAGCTTTAATTTCTGAGATAGCCCATTCCCTCCACATTTCTCTTGCTTGCCCTCAGTATCTGTCTAGTCAGACAACTACTACCAGCATACCTACCACAAGTGTCCACTGCCCTATTAGTAGGGCGCGATGCCTCCCACAGTCGACACCTAACATACCAGCAATTCGCTAGCTGATGTTCTGCAAAGTTTAAAACTTTGAATTGGTTTAAGCGATTCTTGCTCCCATTTCTGTATGTAGCAGGCGCTTGCAATGAATGTAGTAACCTAAACAAGCACCCTGTATGAGTCACAGAAAAAAATTTCGGCAGGTTTTTGACATTGCAACACACTTCCCTATATTTAGACACAAGGAATGATGTCTCAAAAGTTAAAAGAACTCATGCAAGTTTGAAAGTGAAACCTCTAGGATGATTTTTAAAATTCTGCCTGACTTATCTGGGAAAAGCAGTCAGCAGTCCTCTTCCAAGAAGATCAGCCATAAGCAAGTGGTGAGCTTAACACAGCAGTCAGCTCATACACTTTGGATATTCACACGTAAGAGATATTTGTTACTCTGAGCCAAGCCAGGCTTGTTGCTGGAGTCTCCAGTCATTAGCTATTGTTTTTGCTTTAGAGTTTTTCACTTTCTGGGGATTTTTTTAATGCACTGTAGTTGCAGATGCAATCAAATGTTGCAGCTGCTGGTTCCCATTCATTTCTGGGCATGGTTGAACCACACTGCCCTGTGTGCTGAGATTCTTCTGGAGGCTGCATCCCAAAGGCCTGATTTGCATTTAAACTGGGGCCTGATTCCCTTTTACACTCCTATAAAGCAGCAACCGAAAAAGGCCTTGGCAGAAAAAAGAACTGGGCCCTAAATAAACTGAAAACACCTATTTGTCAGGTAGTTAATCCAAGATGTTATAGCCATTTATAAAAACTTGTTATTTTTCTGCAGTCATCCAGGAATGTTGTTAATAGCTCTTCATCGTGGTGCCAAAAGACACTTTTTGAAGGGATTTAATGCCCAGTTCTTTGCAAATCTGATCTTTGTTTTTGCCCGTTCCCCAGCCAGCAGCTATGAACAAAACAGACTTTGAAGCCTGCAGCATTATTAATCTGCGACTTATTACAGTAAGAGACAGAGAAGGAAATAAAACCCTTCTCCTAGCACTACTAACTCAGTATAATGGCCCAAGAATGACAAGCTAAACATTACTCCAAAATTATCAGGCTTCATTTCTCATGACGGATAGCAAGCAGCAGATTGCACCTTATCTTTTTAAGCTGACCTGACGGCAAACAAGGAATGCGCAGAATGCCAAGGCCCTCCGTTCCCTCCGTGCAGCCTCCTCCAGCAGAAACTGTGCATCATGATGCAATATTTAGCACTTACTTTGTTCTTCTAGGGCTTAGAACAAAGGTATATTCAGAGCAAGCTGGTTCCCTGGGAAAAAAAAAAAAATCTGAAGCCATTTCCCTTTGCAGACCTGTGGAGCATATGCCTGTGTTGATCCTGGAGGAGAATGAGGGACTTGGTTAGGGGGAAGCAATTCAAAAAAATATATCATCAACATTATCTCTTGAGCTGAGCTTTGATCAGCTTCTTTTACTGTCCGGCAAAACAGCTGGTAACCACTAAAACATTTGGAATGATGCCATGTGGTACAACAAGGATCAGCCCCGAGTATAAAATGGTCAAATGCCTTTACAGTGAAGACACTCCTCTCTCTGTCAAAGGCATATCGGGTTAATGACAAGCCCACACTTTATGGGTACCTAAAGACTTTGCGAGTGGTCAAAATCACCAGGGATAAAAGAGTATTTCAATTTCTGTTGAACAACTTTCATTTATCATAATGCTAACAGTTGCATGATGATAAATTGTCAAATTTTTTACTGGTTTTTTTCCCCCCATTTATTTCCCTCCTGATAGAAAAGCTGCCTAAATAAAATGCCTCTTCTATATGTTCTCATTATTTTTACCAGTCTGATACGTCAGTTGCTAGAGAAGGAAAACAAGCAGTGAACTGAGTTTAACACTGAAATATTGTAGAGGGGGATCCATCCATAAATTATAGTTAAACCAGTTTTGAAAACTAATGATTGGAATAGCATTCAATTAGAATTAAAATTAAAATTAACTGAGTTGCTGAAAGGCTTGGAAAGTGAGGTTTATCTTTTTAAAGAATGTTTATGCCAGTTGCTGGTCTCTGTAGAAGTTGTAGTGTACTGATCAGAGGAGGTTCGGAACCAGTCCAAATATTCAAAAGGCATAGAAATACGTATCTAAGGGAAGTAAATAAAAATGCATTATTATGTTAAATGCTGATAAATTATCACTTTAGGAAAAAAACCACAGCTTGATTCACCTCTCATTTATTTGCATATCACTCCTTTAATATGTCTTTCCCTACATTATAAACTTAGGCTGTGTATATTGGAAAGCATCAACTGCAAGTGAGACTACAGCAAAGCCATCCATCCCAGGGAGCAGAGGAGAGCCCGTCCTAGGAGCGCAGTGTCTTTATTCTGAAGCTGCATCAATCCCAGGCTGGTCTCATCAATCTCAGTATGTAAGGGAGGTATTGCTGGAGTCATGACTCTCTGTGGCTGTATTTCGAGTAGGCGGTGAGCACGTACTACACTGCCCAAAGTCCCAGGTCCCTGAACCCCCAGGCTGAGGACTCAGGCGCGCCGAGGAGGGGTACCGCACTTCTCCTCAAGCCCAGGCTATACGATGAGCACAGCTTGTGCCAACTGCCTCGCTTTTCTTCGCTAGGCAAGGCCCAGAGCTTTGCTCTCCCCCATTCAGGATCATTTCCTTGGCATTGTGGTCTCCAGTTCTTCTGCCGAGGGCGTAGGGAGGCACCCACCATGCCGGCCAGATCTCTCTTAGGAAGCTGGGAGAAACCCAGCAGCCTGCTGCGGCTATGGAAAGGTGCAAACTGCTTCTGTAGCCCATTGGTTTGGAAGTTTGTGGATGCTGGTCTCTTCTGTCAGGTGGCTGGAGATAGGACAAAAGGAAATGGCCTCAAGTTGAGGCAAGGGAGATTTAGGTTAGATATTAGGAAAAAGTTTTTTACTGAGAGGGCTGTCAAACATTGGAATGGGCTGCCCAGGGAAGTGGTTGAGTCACCATCCCTGGAGGTATTCAAAAAGCGAGTGGACGGGGTACTTTAGGGCATGGTTGATGGTTGGACTCAATGATCTTGAAGGTCTTTTCCAACCTAAATGATTCTATGATTCTATGATTCTAAGTTGTGGTGACTTCTACTCTCCTGCCTATCTTACCTAAGCAGCAAGCCAGACTTGTCCCTAGTTGCATTGTTTCTAAAGAAGAGGATAAATGAGTTCATGTAGCATCCGAATACTGTAGTCCTGCATTACTGGTATTTCTCAGCAGGACTCAGAGTAAAGCTCCTATCAGTTGCCCAGGCTGTCATCATGTCCATCAAAATATGCAAACATCCACATGGCTGTTTGTCTCCTGCTGTGCCCTGGAGTATTTTCTCCTGTTTCAAAGGGAGAGTACAGGGACAGGGTTGCAGCATGCAAGCTCTGGGTTGGAAAACTTGCCCATCATCCCACACTTCCAACTTTCTTCAGCGCTTCTTAGGGGCTAAGTTCCTTTTCTACAAGCAAAGCATATGTATTTTCTTAATTCATGCATTTAAAAAAATATTATGCACAATTTATTCACCTATTTCATGTAACACTGAATCTCTGTGCTGCAGAAAGAGTTTAATGAGATAGAGCAGAAATACGGGGTAGAAAAATGGCACTGCAATCTCTGCTCCGTTTGTCAGTAATGTTTTGTTATTACAAGAATGCTTGGGGTTATATTTTTTCTGTGCTGGACTGATAGATTGCGTTTTAATCTTTTGTAAGACCAGCTGTTTAGATCCCATTTGGAAGGCTGTGGAGAAAATGCTCTTTTCATAAAAACAAACCAATTCTTCTGTAAATATCTGCTGTCATATTTATCCTTTTGGAATTAAATTCAATTTTTTTTTTATTAAACTTGCTACCAGAGGAAGCAATAGTTGCAAAAACTGTTTAAATAGGTACCATTTGTGAATATAAACAGTTTCAGATTTTTTTGTCTGAAGGCTTAAGTGGTTTCATAATTTCTGGTGCTGTTTTGTGAGTGTTTTTATACAGAAATAGACCAAAGCATGCTGAAACTACACGTAAGCAGTGGAGAAGGGGGAGGAGGACAGTTGTTTTAAAAAGGGCTGGAGGTCAGAATGGGAGGCTGTGAACACATATGAATTACACATATGTGAGTTGGACAAGGAGAAGGGAGTCACTGCACATTTGGAAATGATAACAAATATCAGGCTATCCTGTGATCTCACCGTCCGGAGCTGTAAATCCGGGGAGAAAAAAAGATCAGCAGACCACAGTTTGGATCAGGATATGAGCCTTCAATGAACATGACAAGGTAGATGTCTTTACTATAGGCTAGTGGTGATTCATCAGACACCATGTCAGAGATGCCTTCAGATTTTTACTGCTACTTAATGCCTACTTATAGGGACACTTAAAGATAAATCACTTAAAGATAAATCACTCACAAAGGAAAAAAAAAAAGGCAAAGAAAGAAGCAGAAACATAAGGAAGACAGCAAAATGAAAGAAAATATGTAAGTAATGGATTAGACTCTACCTTAATGCACACCACTCCACTCCTTACCATTGCATTCAGCGTGTTCCCCTGCACTGCATCCCTCCCCGGCTGCTGCAGCCACAACACTACCTCCCTCGTTTGTATCTCCCCCCACGAAGCAAGGGAGAGAGAGGTGAAATAACCTGCCTTTCCAAATCCATACGGACACCACGGCCGAGGGTGACAGCTATGGGTACAGCCTGATCTCCAGTCTCCCCTCTGCCCGCGGTGCTCTCGCCGCCACAGAGGGGTGGTCGCCTGCACACCGAGCAGTGGGGTCCCACGGTCCTTCTGCGATGCACCCTGGGACTAAGGGTGATTTGCTCTTAAAGATTTTTGGGCTCACGGGCCCCAGTGTTAAAATGTCTAAATTATCCCTCCAAACTACATGAAAAAAAAAAAAAAGATGACCCCGCTGAGGTTCCAGTAAGTTTGTGAAACTTTCCTCCAGCACCGTTTTGGGGTATCTCTGCTCTCAGCAAGTGTCCTGATAACCCTGTGCAAACACACGCAGGTAAGCACCCCTGCTTTGCCCAGCTTGTCTGAGCCAGGCTGGCAAGAGGCACCCACCGCACCCACTGCTTTGAAAACGTGTCTGCAATGGTATAACCATGTCACAAGACTGGTCCCCAGGGAATTTCCAGCATTAGCTCCTCTGTCTGGAAGACATTTCTTTGTCTTAGCTTAGCTGTCCTGCCCAGCATCATCTCCCCCTCCACCAAGTCCTTAAAAGCAGACTGTTGTTTGAAGAATGACTTCAGCCTCACGAGATCAGAAGCTGTGGGTAGTCACACACAGTGATGCAAAACCTCTGAGGTGAACGATGACACAGTGAGCAGGGAAATGGGAAATCAGACCCATGTGGATTTCCTGAGGGCTTATTTTGTATTTGCTGCCTTGTTAAGAAGTCCCTCCTAAAAGTCACCAAGGGATGTAAAGATGGGATCATACTACTCATTCATAAGCCCTGTTTTCACGTAGTATTGATTCACTCCACATTTCATTTTTTTGTGGTACACAGGATAGCAACTGCCAATAAAACTCATGAGTTTACTGTTTCATCACTTAAGGAGCAGTGCTTGAGCTGGCCGTTTGCTGCTTAGCTCTATTGTTCCCAAGCTGTAGCTGATAACAGTTCACAGGCAGGACCTCTGGATGTTCATTTGTCTCCAGATTCCAACAGTTGCCTATTTTACTATAATTTGGTTATCTGAACAGGGCTGTTTCAACTCTCCCTGTTATACAGCCACAAATCTGCTTCCTCCAAGCTGCTAAGTTACAGCAAACTCCTGATTCAGTCTGCAGTTCCTTTGAGCTCTGAGTACCAAATGCTGTGGTTTAAAAAGATTAAAACCAGAGATGAAACCTGATTGTTGTTCCATGCATCTGCTTTAAATTGGTTGTTCTGTTTATTTTAGAGACTTAACTGGTGCAATGAAAAAGCAAGCATCCATTCTGCAGAATTAATCTTGCCACATTGGGCTTTATGCTCAGCTTTTATTTACCCTTCTTTTTTAGAGCATCACTGAAATCTTGCCTTCATTGCAAAATCAACATGACCAACAATTAGCATGTGCCATTAAATTAAGTGCTACCTCTATATTAAATCCTGTAAGTTATAATCAGTTGTGTTTTAGCTGTGGCTGACTGGTCTAGGGTCCCACTTATTTGAGGAAAACTCATCAGCTTACCATATATCCTTGTTAGAGGGTGCATGCCATTCCGATGCTAGCAGCCCTTTCATGTCTTCCCACAGCTCTCCCTGGGCACCCAGCACTAATCGATACACTCTCCCACGCTCTACGGGGCAAGAATCAATAGCGTGATTCAGCTTTTCCAGGATTTAGACAGGGAGGGTGAGCCCCAGAGGTGTCAGGGGCCATGTAATGAAGAAGAAGGGACACCTCACTGCCTGGCCTAAGGTGGCACTCAAGATGGATGAACCAGAAGGGAGAAACTCAAGTGTGGGCAACACACTTAACACTGACAGAGACCCAGGAATGGATCTTCCATGTATGTCAGCCTTATTTCCTTATTCATGCAACCCTTCCATGAGTCGGGGAAATGAGATAAGTCCTGCCAAGAACCAAAATAAAGCCTTAGTGTCATTTAATCTCACTTGAATGGTCTGCAAGTTTTGACCAGCTTTCAGCAGGAAGATGAAACTTGTCACTTGTTTTTTTCGGAGCTGAAAAAATAGCTTATTACCACAGCTTTTGTGCTGTGATCCATGGCCCACACGAGCAGCCCACAACTGCTTCTAAAGAGTCTTTAGAAGGTAGGTAAGGAAAGCAAGGCCCACGTTTTTGGTGTAGAGCCAGCAACTTCACTGGCAGGAACGTACAACTCAAAAGAACAGGGGCTTTGCTCCATGCAATCTTGGTAGCCAACGTACAGCCTGAAACTACCTTTCGCACAAAGCACCGAGCTGCCTCTTACCACCAATCCACCGCAGAGGTCAATGCCTTGCATTCAGGTACTATGCCTGCATGACTTTTTAAGGGGCTGTATAATGTCACTCCCTCTAGGAGCAGAAGGACATTTGAATGGGTTTGGCTGCAGAAACAGGCACTGTCTCAGTAAGATTTGCATAGCTAAATCACATATAAGGTGATTTGCAATTGCTTAAAGAAAAAGGCAGTGTAAAATGATGTATTAAAAAGTCCTAGGACAAGGGTGTCTGCCATTTGTATTATAAATTGGTGTGATAAGTTTCATAAAGCAAAATACTAGCTTTTTCTTTTTAAAGTGAGTGGACAATGCAAGTTTGTGGCAAACTGCAGTAGTCTGCCTGAGACTGCATAATGTATGGGGATTTGACATCCAGTTACATCCCAGGGCATTCTGGGAACAGAGATAATGTTTCTGGTGCCAGGCCAGGTTAAATGCATCTGGCACAATAGACCCTGCAGATGCTCAGTTGGACAGATGCAGAAACTTGATGTTATCCTATTTTCAGATGCCAAACAGAGTTTATTCTGTTCTTACAAAGCAAGGACATAAGAGACATGAAGAGGAAGTGGTTTACCGCAACAAAGGCATTCATGGCTTGTAACGCCCTTCCAATTACAAGGAGCAGACAATTCTTCATCATAAATGTTAGAGAGAGAAAGCTGAAAGAAGAGAAAAAGCAGCTTGCCGTGAACAGGAATAAAAAGGCTGCACATGAAATTGCATGCTCACATAGGCTGATGCACATCTGGCATGACTCCACTGTAATCAGCAGAGTTAGCCTGTACTTGCACCCATCTACACAACAGCTGAATCCAACCCCCAAAGCCTCCCCCTGTAATTGTGGCAAATACCACTTCACCAAAACCTTTCTTTTGTTCTCCCCAGAACACTGGACTCCCTCCCTTTCCAAACAAATCTCTGCTTAAAAGTCATAACAATGAAAGTTTATACCCTTCCCTCTCTCGTCTGCCACAGAGTTTGTTTGCCTAGGGCCTTCCTAGGAGGAAAAAATTAACAAAGATGCAAACTCCAGCTATATTGAGGAGCCTCCTACTTATATTTGCATCTTGCTGAAGGCCATACTTGTTCTGGGACTAAGCGATGGCTCTCCCTGATTTTGTCCTGCTATTACTTTCAGAGGCATTGCATTAGCATAGAACTGGAATAGCACAACTGTGAGTCAGGCTCTTTAACCTGGGCTTTCTAGAAGGCAGGGTGGAGGGACCTGAGGATGGATTAAGCATAAAGAAAGCCCAAAACCACAATGTTTTCAAGCTTCTTCAGCCAAATGGTATGTACCACTGGGGAAATAAACCCACAAAACCCTGAGGTTTTAGTGAGCCTTTGTGGGCCTTTTTGTGAAAGTGGCTCTCTAGACATGTCCAAGTGGTGACCAGTGAGACTTGCTTTATATGGTTGTTCAGTCAGCTTTGCTAGATAAAACTGATATTCCTCATTTCTCATTTGGGTGTTTCTGTCTGAGACATGCAGAGTATGTTATGTTAGGGAGTGCACCACCTTCAAAACACAGAATAGAAAAACCTCAGAGAGCTTCCATCTGCCCCAGAGTCATGTGTGACCATAGCTGCATTATGAAATAGCACTAATAATATCTTCCTACTGCATCTTACCACGAAGCTTTGCGACTGCTGAAAAACACATATGGGGAACGATGGAGGTGCATCCAAAAAGGAGCAGAAACAAAGGGCAGTGAGCTGCCTGTCACCCAGAAATTGCAGCTGCTTTTTAGCAGCCCTAATAAATAGACTTCCCCCATTTCAAGGAAAAAAACCATATTAATCACCACCAACAATTAGATGAACAAGAGTGATTTCATTTGTTTAAAGTTTTTATTTTACATGAAGCTACACTGATGAAACCACTTCTTTCTATGAGATTCTTAGGTTTTCCTGATGAGGAAACTCTAAAGACACATGGGAGACTCATCTTTCCCACGGCGCAGCACCTGAGGACAACACCAAAGCCATGGAACCCTTGTATTTGCCCAACATCCCAAATCCTCCCAGCAGCACCATATGGAAAAAGGCAGAGTTGTGAGAACTAAATCTCAACCAGGTACCCATTGGTACAAGAGAGCAGCTGTAATGCTGCACTAATCTGTGCAGGGCCTCAGAGAAATAAATCTCACTATTTAAACTCACACCAGTCAGAGGTGTTGTGTCCAGCAAGATGCAGTTCAGTAATATATCAGTAAGGCACTGGCTGCTACTAAGATACATTCCTGATAAATGAGTGGCCCTTCTAGGATTAGCATGAAAATGTGGTCAAACCTTTCTAAAAAATCAATTTTTCTTAGCTGGTTGATAAGAAAGTTGGTATTTTCAGTCCAAGACAAAGCCATGAATTTGAAGCCATGAATCAAATGACTAACCACAAGAGATAAATTGGGTATGATCTTCCCTAGCTCAGTCGTGCCAAAGAACTTAGCTTAATAACACTGGTTGACACTGGCACCATCCCAGTGCTTCCCAGCGCTTCCTTATTAATGTGAATGTTTTCGACTCAGCACTTCCACGGTTTCATAAACATCGAGGCTGACATCATTTAAACTGCAAAAAGCATTCATAAGCATTAAAGCTCACTAGCAAAGCTAACCTGAGGCTTGAGCTAAGCCTTGATTTATGCACTGAAGGTTTCTACTAACCAGGCTATGGGATGCCTTCAGCACAAACCTGAATTTCTCATTTACTTCTTCCTCTCTAATAGAACAAGTTAAATCCCTGGAACCAAATCTTCAAGCTCCAGGTTCGAGTTGTTCGGTTTGGGTTGATTTCCAGTCATTCTGCAATGGATGTAGCATAATTCACTCACTATACTGGAGGTGCATGGAGACATTTAGAATAAGGGCAGCTTTCACGAAGCAACTCTTCCAGATCACTGCTAAAATAACCATGTCTCCAAGCAATGCCTGCTACCAGTCCTGAATGTTTTGGGATACAGATAGAACCAGAAAAGATGGATTTCACAGTAACATCACCTCTGTCACAAAGGATCATGCACACCATCTACTATGCTCGGAGCATTAAACCAGCATTTGTTCAAAAGCAATGCCAGATTTGCCCTTTCCCCTGCAATAACTGCGAAGGGAAAACAGTCCCTCAAGATTAACTGTCTAGGTCATCTGTGGCGACCTTCCTACTCCATGTCCCTGTGTTACAGTGAGCTCACTTCGGTGGCTGGAAATCTTTATCTAGTGCAAACTGAAAACTCCATCTAGTTCTTCCAATGAGTGAAAATGACCCTGCAGTTAAGAAACCTGATCTTACAGCTTTTCCTTATGAATACAACTTCTTCACTGAAGACTCAAAAAAGTCCATTTAATTCAACTTTCCAAGTTTGACTCAGCAATTTTATTACTATACCCCTTATCAGTCAAAAAGGTATGCGTGGTACTGACAATTCAGAATGTAATAGACTGGTACAAGTTAATTTAGTAGAAAAGGGATAAGCAAGAAGAATGCACTTGGGAATAGTACAGAGACCCTGGGGAAGGAATAAAGGGGGAAAAAAAAAAAAGACAGAATGAAAACAAAAGAACTGATGCATCCTCTGTTGCAGACATTTGCTGGTGAGCAGCTCTGTATGATGACAAGTTTTCCAGTACAGCACTTGCAGTCTTTGCTACAGGCAAGGTAGAGCAGTGCTATCAGCACTTTGAATACCTTTGAACACCTTTGGTGTTATTCTTCAAAATACAGAGTGAAAGGAATAGGCTTGCAGCCTTAATGGTTGCCGTGTGAAACCTGGCAGTGTGACCTATGGTGAAAAGTCCCCAAAGTCAGTGAAACCACTGCATGGCATAGTTTGGGTTGTTTTGAGAGACCCACAAAAGATACCATTTCAAGCTTCTGGCAACAGGCTCTTTTTCTCCACTGTGCTAATCCAACTTTACTGCATTGAGAGCTGCAACCCTGATGTGAAAAAATGCTGTAATGTTGGTCAGTGCTGCGAGGCCAGTGCCTCACCTTTGGGCTGACCTGACTTAAGTCAGTGGATCAAAGCTGTGAATATGCACCACGGGTCTGGCCTGGCACATGTGCTCTGAACACCCAACCATCAGTGGAAAGGCTATGGTACCCTCAAGCTGTTTCTCTTCTACATTTTGTGTCTCCTCCTGCAGCATTGTTCTCCCCAATGAATCTACAGAGAGATTCCTAAAACTAACACCTTGAAATAGAAAGTGCAGGTTTCCTCACATCTGAACCAGATGGGTGGTGCACAAATGGAGATAGAGGAGGACCGGATTTTCTTTGTGTTACATGAAACAACCCTCCCCGGCATATTTTGATCTGTCCTTCAGCAAGTGAACTGGCACCAGGCAGAGAAGATGGAGGTGGGGGAAGTGGACTGGCCTGAGCTAATAGGACCCGTGCTTCCACAGCGTGCCTGAAGGGGATGAGTGAAAGAATATACCTCAACCTAAGAATGAGCAACTAGTCCAAAAAGTCTTCATCTATTAAGGAGACGAGCCTGCTGACGAACGGGAAAGGAATGCACAATCAGGTTTTGTCAGGTTCGACTTCATCAATCTTTCTGCTGCAGGTTCTGCCTCTCAGATGTGATATGCAGGGTTGGCCACGAAACAAGAATTTTGTTTCACAATTCAGAAGAAAAAAAATGAGGGTTTTTGAAGTTTTTCAAATCTGTTTTCATTACGCATCAGAACAAAACCACTGTATGTCCAAAACCTTCACATGTAAGGCCCAGAGAGGAAAGAGAAGGGGAGGCCAAGCGGCAAATAGGCTAGTGCCTCGGTGATTCCCCTCCGGAGGGGAAAGCCTGGCTTCCTGCTCCCAAGTGCTGTCAGACAGGAGAGGGACAGCAACTTGGACTCCCCCATCAGAAACCCAGGGACAGCCAGGTTTTCTCCCCCACATACTCCTTTAGTTAACTCTCTCTCACCCTCTGCCCCCATCGCCTTGGAGCCTCTCCATTCCGTGTAAATAATTACATATGAAGACAGAGCTAGAGAGAATGAGAGTATGCAGTCCAGTGGTTAGGAAGTTCCCTGGAGATAAAAGGGAGCTGCTGATTCAAGTTCTTGCTCCGTCTGATTTGAAGCTGATTTCAATTAAGTATTCATTGGAAGAAAGCGAAACGGCCGGTATAGCTTGGCTGTCAGGGAACTACTCCAAATCAGAGCAAGGACTCAAACCTGGGGACACACTTCCCAGGGAATCCTCCTAACCACTGGCAGATCGATCAGCTCTCGCATGTGAAGCGGGAGTGGGAGGAAGGATGAAGCACTCAGCCAGTTCTGGGGGAGCTGCCTCTTCTGGGGGCTTCGCTCCGGAAGGAAAACCGTCGGAGGGCACACATCCAGCCGGTGTGCTAGAATCATCATGTGAACCAATGTACAAGCATGCCTCTTTCCCTCAGCCCCATCATGCAGACCCCCCCCAGACTGTCTCCCACCAGGATTTAAGGAAGCTGAGAAGTTGACATCAGGCATCTCCAGAGTAGGACTCATTTTCTTCTTTCCCGCAATTCCCCTACCGACCTAGGAAGGTTTTCTGCTGATATTATAGTTGAAACAGATACATTCTCTCAACAAGTTCCAGAGAAGCATCATTTCCAGGTGGAAAAGTTGGTCTTGGATTGTATGGGATGGATCAAATATTAGCAAAGAATAGCAAAATTATCAATCTTAATGTGGGAAATGGAGAAGTACTTGACAAATGTATCTGTTTCAGACTCAGAAGGAAGCAGAATGATATATTCAGAGCCTAACTTGATACTTACTATTCCACTGGCAATTAGAGATGATGTTGAACAGCAGTCATTAATAACAACATTTGTAAACCTGTAGGACTTGATTACAGTCCTGGTGAGGATTGCCAGCTTGGCTGACAGAAGTAGCTGCAAAAAGGAAAAATATTTAGATCTTTGAAGGTGTTTAACTCACTCCCACATAACAATCCATTAGTGTTAAATGGTTTAAAAGCTGTCTAATGAATGTATTTCTAAAAGTAATTTTAGCAGAATCACTATCATTCAGGGAGGTGTTCCATCTGGAGTTTAGGGGGGCTCTATTCTTGGTGCCAGCTACTCCTGTCAGTGATATCTATACTAATGCAGACCAAAACAAAACCACTTTGGTAGAAGTTGGAGACAACACGAAAGGGATATAGTATGCTAAAAGTGATGCAGAGAACAAGTTTGTTATAAGAATCCATTCCTTGTCATTTGTATCACTTGCATTTTCAGAACCAAATGTGAGTTATACATCTTGCAACAAAGGCTTTATGTCACCCTTTAAGCTATGAACCAGCAATTCAGATACAATTAACTTTGAAAAAACTTCATGGTCACATTAGATAATCAGCTGAACATGACCCTGCAGAGCAATTCTGATCCTTAGATAAATAAGCAGGGGAGTTTGAAAGAGTCAGTGTACAGCTCTAGTGAGAATATTGCTGAAATACCACATGCAGTTCTGGCATCCAAACTTTACAAAGTGTATTCAAAATTTGGAAAGGGTTCAGAAAAGAGCTACAAGAATGACCTGTGGTCTGGAAATCAGACTGAGACTAAAAAAGTTTAATCTGATTTATCCCAGAGAATTTTAAGAGGTAATATGATCACAGCTCATAGATACCGGGATGGTAGAGTAGCTATTTTAACTATGAGAAAGAGATTTTTAACTGTAGGTGTCATATCTAGTGTAAAAGGCATAACGAAATCCACTAGGTAGAAGCCAAAACTGGACAAACTTCAAGTTTGGGGCATGCATTTTCTTTAAACTGTGAAGGGCATAGCAATTGAATATGGTGAACTGAATTCTCTATCCCATGTAGTCTTTAAGGAAAGGCTAAAAAGCTTTCCATTATTATGGACAGAAAAAAATCATGAGCTGCTGCAAAGAAGTTTGTAGATGTGTCATACAGGAGGTCAGCCTAGAGGATGACTGTAACATATCCTGGGTTTAAAAATCATAGAATCATAGAATCTTTTAGGTTGGAAAAGACCTTTAAGATCATCGAGTCCAGCCGTCAACCATGCCCACTAAACCATGTCCTGAAGTGCCTTGTCTACACGCTTTTTTAATACCTCTGGGGATGGTGACTCAACCACTTCCCTGGGCAGCCTGCTCCAATGCCTGACAAATCTCTGAATGTGTGGCTATAATTGTCTCATTTTTTCTCTTTCTAAAGGAAGATGGTCACTGGCTTTACTACATAATTTCCTAAGTGTCAGCATCTGTCAGTATTGGAGAGTTTGGGTATATAATTATGTAAGGAGAACCTTGTTAAATATCCACTGCTAAAAATAACTTTTAAGGAGTTTTAGCTATATTATTGTAACCTAAATAAGAGTTCCTGCTTCACACTGCAGAAAGACATCACTTATCTTCTTGCAATAACATGGAGATTTTGGGGCTCCAGAATATTCACTTGAGTGAACTATACTGATTTTTACTTTCTCCTCACTAATAAGAAGTTTTATGTTTCTCTTTAAACCAAAAGGAGGCTACAAGAACTAGCATAGGAAAAAGCTGTATTTTATAAAGATGAATATTCCTCCTGAACATTTGATAAGGCCAGCAGTCACATCAATAAGTCAGATGAGATTCAAGGGAACTCAAAGATACTGTTATTCACTGTTCATTTCAGAAGTCATGCAGGTATCATCAAGTGTTACCCTTCTGTGACTGCTATCACTGCACAGTAGGAGGAGGTCCCATTTTCTGTAGGAGATGGCTACTTACTTAAAGGTTGAGCAGCAAGAAATTAGTTAAAATGGATGTTCGTCCAAAATAACTTCCATAAAACAAGCAACAAGAGAAAACTTACATGGGCATGGGTTTTCCTAGGAATTCTATTCTGGTTCAGTAGTGTTCAGTTCACAAAGACTTCAGCAAATCTCGAATGATTAATGGCTATTCTTGGCTTCCAATATAGAGCAGATGAAAATCCTGCAGCTGTGGTCAGGAATCTTGCAGTTGTGCGGGGAAAAGAGATGGTACCCTGATATTGTGTGTAAGAAGTTTCCCCCAGGATTCCCCTCCCTATGGGCTAACACTCAAAGCAGAAGCAAAGGTGCCAATGGTCTAATCCACGTCTTACAGTAACATAACCCCTTGATCTCATTAGTCAAAGCCCTGACCTCACAGCAAATGTCACGCCGGCACATCAGTCCTCAAGTCTGGACTGGCAGTTGGACAGGACACTCTAACAGCTTGTATTTAGTGCTACGGTGGCAACCAGCTGAGTCAGCATCTGCCAGCAATCACCGTGCTTCAGTAGCCAAGAGTACCACTTATTCCCTTCTTAGGTCCTCCTAGCCCCCATTTCTAGATCAGGGAAAATCACAGTATCTCATATCACACTGTATGATAGCTGCTACTAAATACTGACTATTAATAGCTTCACTTCTATGTAGACTTCAGCCTTTCTTGTGTGTGTTATAGATAGCATATCCTTCTTCACATGATACTGACACCCAGGAGTAAGTCTTCAGCTTCCATTTCAGCTCACTTCCAAGTTTAAGCATACAGATTTCCATTTGGTTTCACACATATAAACACCTTCCAGTATATTTTGATAAGTTTAAGAGCAGCACTTCCACATTTTGTTCAGAATTTGTGCCTGGCACTTGGGTGTTTCTACTACCCCAAGGCTGTATTTATTCACAAGCTCTGCACAGGGGTGAGGTGGACCTCGTGCTGCAAAGCAGACCCTTAGTCTAATGGACTAGAGCTTCACAACATCCAAGAAGCAGCACAGTCCAAGGCAAGAAGAGACTGCTATACCATTGACTTAAAAGGTATTGCTCCTGAACTGACAGAAATCTGGAATTGCTACTGTGTCCTTTTTATTGCTATTTATTTTGTTGCACTGCCGTAGTCTCACACAGGGATTAGCACTTTAGCGCACTTGGCGTCGTACAGTTACCTTAGTAATTAAACTATGTGATCCTCCTCTGCTCCCTCCACCTCTCAGTAATGACCCAACTTAGCACCTGTGAAGGGCAAATTTCTGACTGGTCTGTGAAACTTTGAAATACAAAATCATTCTCATGAGATGTGACAATGCCAAAGGTGAAGATTATGAAAAATTCGATATACCATAGCAACGTTACCTGGCCAGTATTTTTGTTGCCCTCCTTTATCATTCTCTTCTGCTTCAGCATGCCACCAAGTCATGTTCCCCCAGTTGCTCAAAAAAAAAAGGAAAAATAGCTATATCTTCTTTGCAGAGCTAAGCAGGATGAAAGATTTTCTGGGCATGATCAACTTGGACGTTGCAGGGCCAAAATAATAAAACTAGCAGATGCTTAGACAGCAATATCTGTACAGGTGTGATGCAAAGGTGGGATTTCTCCCTGTCCTGCCCCTCAGTGCTATGCTGACTCGCAGAGCACCCAGGCCACCCGGATGCGGCCGTGCGATCCCACCCTCCCCAGCGATGGGGAGCGGCCGCTGGGGAAATATTCCCGCTGCCTGGGAAAGCCGCCTTCCAGCGAAGCCTGTCTGGAGACACGGTGCCACATGCAGCACGTTGCAGTGGCTTCCCTCCAGCTCGGGGCCGCCACGCAGCTTGGCGCAGGCTGCAGCAGGAGGGGGTCCTGCACCGCAGACAGAAGCGGGAGACGGGCTCTGAGAGCATCAGTCTTGCCCTGACAGCCTTTGACTAGACAGGTCTGGTTACAGCAGCTGAAGATCTGATCTGCAACACACAAATCCAGCATGAACAATATAAAAATGGAAAGCATCCTGTGCTAGGGGAACATCTGTTTAGGCGGTGAAAACCCCTTGGAGTGCTTCATTCTGGGTGAATCAGCACAGCTGAGACGGCTGTTCAGCTGCCCGAGTGGCTGATTTAATTTTTTCCCGGCTTAGCCGTGTGCCATCACTAAGATTTATTAGCCGCAGCACTGCACAATTCCAGGAGGTGCGGTTATCAGGAACTACTTGGCTCCCCAGCACTGTTACTGGGCTTCACACTGCATAAATTACAAGGTGTGCAGTGACTAGCAGATAAGCAGACCCTCCGTTATGCCTTGTTGTTCTGAATTGTCATTCCTCACTGTATTTCCACGTTGGTACTGATAGCGCTGAACAAGACCAAGACTCTTTACTGGTCTAAATTGGCATCGCCCTGTCAAAGTCAGTGATGCAATGTGGATTTGCACTCATTAAGCATCTGGCCCAGTTTCAAAACTCTCTGGACGAAAACTATTGGGTGTCAGGAACCTGCAGGCCTGATATTCTCTGTAATTAAGCTGACAGCTTTAGTTGGGTTTGTCTTAGCCCTTCCTATGTTTCTGCCATCTCTGTAGGTGGGAAGAAGAAATGTTGTTCTTTGGCTGCCTCCTTTGACGAAGCAGAATCGTGGCCACTTGACACAAGATGAGTATTCAGAGCTTTATCAAGCTTATGCAAATGAGTCCAGTAGAAAGAGAAGACCCAGTCCCCATAGCCTTGAGGCAAGTTCTGGAGGGCTCTGTTGTACCTGCAGCTCTCCTGAGGCTATGCCATGTCAGGGCTGCCCAGACAGAGTAAAAAATCACAGTTCTATTTTCTTCTCTGTCTGGGCAAGGCACTGGTTCTCAAATTGATTTCCCTTCTGATACAAGGCCAACATTGTGCCAGGCCCATGTATAGGTCAGCTGGCCAATATTGCTTTTTTTAAATGCATATCAAAATTTATCAGCAAATAAAAAACAGAAAAAAAACCCCAGAAACATGCTCATAGCAAACACTTCAGCAAAAAAATTCTGGTTTGTGATACAACTCAGAGCACCTGAAGACTTCAGGGTATCCTCTTTGACTAAAAATGACAGTTTTCAGTTTATTTCTGAGCAAAAAAAATATTAAACCACTTTCATATATAGTAGACACTTCAGAGGTACTGAAATATTGCAGGCACTCCAGCTCTCTGTCAAAACTGAAAGTTATGAAGCACAAAGTTGATAGGCTCCACCTGGATAAACCTTGAAAAAGAAATCTTCTGTGCCATTGCTTTCTTACACATCCCTAAGCAGTAGCCGTGTTACGACCATGGTTACATAACTCAGATGTAAGCCAGGATTCAAGGAAGGCATGAATCTAGTCTAGTTCTGAACTTTGCCATAAATCCCAACAACTTGAAAGAGACAAATGCCTACCAAATTTTGAAAAAAACATTTTTCTCCTTCTGGCCTAACCTCTAGTGATAACCTCAGCTTTGCTTAGAGCAGGCTACAAGAAAAGATGCTCCTCATCCTCTGCAGAAAATGTCAGTTTCCAATTCTTTAATCAACTAATTCAAATTAGCAGCATTCAAATTGGTGACCTGAGACGTAGGAGCCATGGAAATCTGCTGCTCTTGAAGAGGCTGGTCTTTGATTTAATGACACCACAAATGGTGGTTGTACAACACCTTGTCTACCAGTATTTGAGTATTTGCACCGGTATAAAGAATAAACTGGTGCCCAAGTAAAATCTGGAAATTTAGGCAACTACAGCTTGAATAAATTCTGAATTCAGAACCATAATTTTGCTAGGACTATTTTATGAATGTCTCTTTGCTCCATGGAACCAGATTCTGGTTCCTCATTATGCCCTATGAAACCATGGTTACAGCACTCAGCTGAGAGCCCTGTTTTCATATCTCCTACTTGTTCCTAACCACCCAGCTGAGAATCAAGTATTCTGTTACAAACACCCTATGAATCCGGGGTAAGCAATTTTGGTTGTAAAATAATGATATTTGAAAAGATGTTGCTTTTATAGCCTTGCTACTGGGATAGACCAAAATCCCAACACCGAAACATTTCCAAATTCTCCAGAAAAGAGAACAATGCATTTTTAACAGCCGGACGATGACCAAGGAATCAGTGAACAAAAGAAGACTTTTTCTCTCCGGACCCCACAGAAGCATCACTTGGCACAAAGCAACATGATTTAGTTGCTGGTGTATGAAAGCACATTGTGAGGCAGACCCACCAGCCACTCTAAGAGACAGTCTCTTCTGCCCTTGTCCCTTCTCTCCTAAGCTCAGAGGGGGCCGTAACTTGAGTGACATCCTTTGGCAAAAATATGCATCATTCAGCTGACCCTAATCTTGATGTCCTCTTTCAAGCAGAACTCAGTTTTGGCAGTTTTATCTGAGTTAGCGTTAAACAAATGCTAAGTAGAAATGGAATAAAAATATCAGCTTGTCAGCTCATAACAATAAGTTGCTGAGCCTTGACATAAAATAAAATTCAAATTAACGGAACATGATAAAAAGCCCACAGGACAGTCATCTATCAAACTGACACACAGTATTACAAAGTATAGTTTACCTAATCTATACTGCCTAATGTGGCTTGAGTAATGTGACTTCGCAGCCTAAGGGACAGATCTCCAGACCCTCACATCACCTCCCTCCTAGCACTTTGCTTTGCTATTCCTGAGAGCAACATGTCGAAGATGAATACTTGCTTGTACCACCACCTTAAGGTCAGGACCTTAAGCCCAGAAATGGAATAAAGATTACCACAGTGTTTATTTTCATCTCACTGTAAGGATCTTATCTTCTCAAAGTTTTGCATTACTGCTCAGCATGGCAGGGCAGGATGTAACAAGTAACTCTTACAACAGTGTAAATGTGTTACTGTCATGCCATTAAATTGCCATGTTATTATGCCATATTTCCAAAATAAAAACCGATTGGTTACAAATCACAAAACCAATAGAAGATACTTGCTATTAAATCACTGTGGGGAGAAAGAAATTACTCTCAGAACTGTGTATTTTCAAAGAGAGTTCCTGCAAAGAAATAACTTTTAAACTAAACTTTATTAAATTTAGTGTTTGAATACTTTTCCCCTTGGTAAAGACCTTTTATCCATTAACGCTGGAAAACAGCCCTTTGTGGGATTCATTCCAAATCAAATTTAGGAGAGAAGCAGGGATAGTGTGTTCACAGACACATATGTGCAATTAAACGAGTACATGCTCTCATAACAAAGAGCCAACTCAATTACCTCCCAAGTATAAAGCTTACAGAGAGGCAGATGTGATCTTTATTCCAGAAGGTTTACCGAGCAAACATGAGAGAAAGAATGTGGAAGAAATTTATGTGAAAGCAAATACTTCATACCTTATAAAATCCCCATTGGCTGATTACAAAGATCTCTTGGAAATGCCAATTAGTCAGGTGTCTCTTTGTCCTTTTTAATTCTCCTACCCTTATTAAATCAATATCTCAGACAAGTTAATGGCTCCCCAAAGTCTAGGTCAAACAGAGAGGCAAGAGGAGGTTGAATGAAAGGCTGTGCTTAATTTTGTGCCATGATCTAACTGTGGGTGAGGAGAGAAGGAATAATTTAGCTTGATTAAATAACTAAATATAAAGTGCCTTGAAAGGAAAATTGGCCTTCACTCACAGAACTATCAAGACAATCCCTGACCAAAAACCATTACCACTGCTGGTTGCAAAGTTGTGACAAATTCTTTTCAGAGGCATTTAGGTTTTTTCTGCCCTGCACATAGGAACTTTTATCTCCTCTCCGACAGCACCCTGTGAAGAACCTCAAGAGCGAGTCACAGCCCTGACTGCACCTGAAACACCCTCCACCTTCATGGAAACAAGACTCTGCTGCCCACACGTTGCTGTCGCCTCAGCCCTTTCCAGCAGGTGCGTGAAATCTGGTTGTGGCGCGTGAAGGAGAGCAGTCACTGTAGACTTTTGTCAGGTTCAGAGATACTTCGGAATTTGGCTACTGTGGAATACCATACCTTATAGGGAAAATTGCATCAGTGGAGCAAAAATGTTCTGAGTGAGGAAGGTAAAAATGAGGAGTACCAATCTTATCCACAGGAAAGTTTGGAAGGACAGAGCTTGAGCTGAAATAAGCTGATATAGTTCCACTGACCTTGAGAGAGATACTACCCATTCACATCAGCTGGAGACCTGGCTGAGGATGTGTATTACAAGCCACTTCTCCCTTTTAACATAATGGTGTTGGATCCCACTAAGAACTGAACTATCTGTTGAATGTGCTGTGTTCATCCTACTTGATTAGATAGGACTTCAGAGCAACAAATCTCTTAAACACTTCAGTTTGGTATCTAAAGAGGGGATGAGATGAATTTCAACCTAATCATACTAAATCCTCGCTTCCCATCTCCTCAAGACTGCTTACATTCTTGCTAAGAAAGCAGATCTTCCCCAACTCAGAGATCAGACTCTTAGGGAAGACTATTTTAGAAAAAAAAGTGTAAATATGTAAAAATAAGCCCATGCATTTCTGGGAACCTAGATTAGATTTAACTGCTTCTCAGTAACAGCCATATGATATGAAAATGTTTAGAGGCCCCAGGGAGAACAAGAAGTGGGAGTATGCTAATTAATGAACTTTTATCTTAACACTTGCTATCGACTAAAACAGAGAGGGAAAGAAGAGGCAGGCCGTATAGTGGTAAAAGGGCAGAGAACAGGACGAAGAGAGGCAAAAAACCCACAAACCCTTTCCCTTGATTTTGGAAAACAGCCAGTAGCTGAGCCAGAGCACGGACAGGGCAAGGTACATGGGAAGCCACCAAGGTAGGACAGGAGGAGGAATTATGACTGCACATGCCTTTGCCTGGACAACATGAGGAACAGCATCACTAGACACAGGAGTTAGATCAGGACTGCAATCAAAGTGGGCAACTTTTCCCATTTGGAAAATGTTATTCTCATAAAGTTCCTCTAGTGTAAATGAATAGAGTCAGCTTCAGTCTGAAAATGAGTAAAATAAGATCCAAAGTGATCCAGGCAGGGTTTTGAAAGGCTAACTAAATTGTTTAGAGTGCAATCCACACCAGACAGCATCAGGTTTTCAAGGAAGCCTATGTATAGAGCTTTTGCTGTGTTGGTTTGTTTGCCTCCTGGAAAGAAAAATTGTAAGAAGTATTCATCAAGAATAGTTTCATTTCCAATTGATCTGAAACAGGTCTTCCTTCTTCCTAGCTGCTCCACTTTCACAACGAAATGGTTGAGGAGAGGAATGACTTTATTAGGTTGACTACAATGATTTGTTCAGCAATGGTTTGGATACCTAATTTCTTAAATTATTGAAGTGAAAAATTAGCACTGAAAATTAAATTGAAAAATCAAAATATTTCACTTGGAGATGGTAACATGAATGCAACTGTTTGAATGACTAGAAATTGATTTCATGGATCTATACACTTACCAAAACAGAGTACCTTGCAATTCAAAACCCAGTTCTTCACTGAGAACATAAAAAAAATGGGGAATTTCTACCATGTTTGAGCAAGCACTTATGTATTGTACAAAAGGGAGTGCCAAAAAATAACTCTTGCTGCCATTTTCATCTCCATGCCTTTAGTCTGACTTGCATGTTCTCTGTAAAGCAGTGTAGCAAATGAACTTGATCAACAGTTTTCAATGTACATTGATGGACGTGGCTGGTTCAGGTTTACTGCAATTCTATAACCTCTAGCACTACATGTGGTCTGTACACATCCTAATATTTCACACGCTGATGACGCGGACCAAGCAAGGTAACACAGACCTCTCCTCTCACTGAGAAACCATTAGAAGGGTTTGTATTCCTCATTTGGCCGGACCAATTAATATTTAAGGTCTCATGAGAGAACAACTGTTATTTCTTTTCTGATATTTTTGGCTATCAGAACTTTAATGCATGTGGCGTAATGAAAATGATAGTAATGTCAGTGCTTAGGGAGTTTCAGCTGCCAAAATAAAACCCCACACCTGCACAATCCTAAGAAAGAGAGGCTGCACACCTTGGGGGGGATCCATCTCTGTGGCAGAGTTTCCTGGATCAGGGCCATTGCTTATTTTATACCCATGGACTGAAAATTCCTGAATTCTTCTGCTTTGCCTTCTACGAGTTGCAGCAGTGGATGAGTCATTTTACCTCATACCTAACATGTCATTTCCCATCATCTTTTGAGTACGCAACCACAAGAAGATGAAGCAAAAACACAGCTATTTCTTATCTCACAACTGTGTTTATTTTGAGCTAATCAGTCATACTGACATCTGCTTGGCCCTAATCCTGATTTTGTTAATAAGCCATTTGTGTAAATCTGTTCAATGCAAGACCATGCCTTACTGCACCCCTGAAGACTGATGAATGCATTTTGGAAGTAATGCTTTCGGACAAGCCCACCTTGGAACTCCAGTAATTTTCCAGTAAGTGTCGTCCATGAATGAGCTCATGAACCTCCAGTATGAAGACCAACTTTATCTCTGGGGTCAAAGTCATCCAGTGGGCAAGTTTCCAAATAGGAAAACAAAGCAACCTTCTTCCTCCCCAAGATCTTCCCCCAATCTCTGCTCCTGCTTAAACAAAAATGATAGACTCTTTGATGTGAGCCATTGGAAATACTGTGGTTATTTAATTATTCTGTTTCTTGTCTCCTGGTAATTCTCCTAGATCCTTGCTACAACATTGATTCATATTTCTGAAGGCCAGAGCGGACCAGACTGATCATCTGGTCTGGCTTCTTGCATAACACGCACCACAGCATTTCACCCTCTAATCTCTGAATCAAGCCTTGTACCTTGTGGGAGATCCAGGGTATCTTGATTTCATCTCCAAGTGCTGGAGAATTTACCACATCCTTGGTTAGCCATTCCAGATGTATGTTACCTTCATGGTTAAGACATTTGAGTTTCATTTCCAGTTTGGATTTTTCTGATTTTTCACATTCCAAGCCTTATGTCCTGCTGTGCTCAAGACACAACGAGCACCCTTTGGTGTCCTTCACCCCATGCAAAGACTTCGGGCTGAGACCCAGGGGTCCGCTCCATCTCCTACTCAGATAAACCCACCACCTGGAGCTTCTCACGTCTCCAGCTGTCAGGAGTGGATTTAACACCAAACTCGCTCTGGTAATTCCTCTCCGAAATCTCTGCAGGTTCTCAGCGCTTGGTCTGAGCGTAGAGACCGGCACAGGAGGCAGCAGAATTGGGCAGGGTGGGACACATCTGCTCCTGAGCAGTACTTCTTCCCAGACACTGCCCAGCCTCGGCTGCCTGCCCTGGCCCCGCTGCCACCTCGTGCCGCTGCTGCTCGCTCACCCGCCTGATGGCATTTTGTCACCACTTCCCAGGACACGCTACTTCCTCACCCAGTCTGCGGTGTTTATTCCTTGTCTGCCTAATCCTCCTCTTAAAACACCTGTTTTTTGCACCGCCAGGCTTCCTGAACGGCACTGGTTATGTCACTCTGGGTATGCCTTCGGCTATTTATTTCCTCGGGAAATGCCACATCACCTGGAAACTTTGTATTTTCCCTGTTTCAAAATAAAGCTTACGGTAATGAATTTTTTACTTCTGTCAACTTCCTTACGTCCTTGAGAGGCTCCAGCTGCAAAATGGAGCCCAAAGACAGACTTCTCAAAAAGTGCAGATTAACTGGCTCCACGGGCTCCCACAGCCACGGGGATGTGACTATCGCAGGCACGCTGCACAGGGGAGGCACAGGAATGGCTGTGCCAAAGCTATGGAACTTGAAGATTTCAGCAGTGACTGTATTCACATCTAGACATTTACTTTTCTTTTGTCTCACAGTGTGGCATAACCTGAATTTGTAGCAGGCTACCGTGAACGTACAAATAAGCATGTCTGTGAAAAGTGGGAGCACTGAAGTCTGGTTTTCTGGCATCCTGCCTGCCTGTGGACCCACAGAAATCCCATGAAACTGTGTGGGGATTCGGCTCGTCCTGCAGCCTCTCCTCCAACCAAGGCACTAGCGGAGTCTCTTGCTTCAAGCCAGACGCCTACTTTCTAGAAGCTCCCAGGACCTTAGCAATGCTGAGGTCTTTATCCCTCAGCTAGTTTGGTTGAAACTAGCCAACCACTTCAAAAGTTTCTGAGGGGAGAAGGAATGACACGCAGGCAGACAGACACTCATGCAGATGGACAGTCACAGGCTAAAAATGGGGGGAGATAAATCATTTGTGTTGTGCGAGTTTGCTCTCAATCACCTTACCGATCTTTTCTCCTCCGCTTTACGATCTCTGCTGTGCAGTCGCTGGCTGCTCACCCTTGATGCACACTAAGACAAATCTTACCAGCTCTTTTAGCCTTCTGACAGTCATTTGCCTAGGAAGATTCCTCTCCTACCCCTCTTCCTGGTAAATTCATATTACAGTAGCCACTGAGAAAAGCTGCAAAAAGTGACTGCTGAGTGTACCCAGGCTCCATCTGTTGCTCTCAGCAAGTCCCAGGAAAGTATTGACAGGCTTAATTTGCTCTGAAAGACCACTGAAATCTGTGAGATTCATCTGAAGCAGCCTACACCCTGTGAGTATGCAAACCCAGGAAGCACCCCAAGAGCCTTATTCGGAACCGTGTTCCCCTAAGCACAGCCCCAGAGTCGCTGCGACATGGCGATGCTGAAATCAGTGCAAGCCCCAGGGTGCCACTGAGGGGACCCCAGTCAGCGGGAAGGGGACACCTACATCAGCTTGGGCAGAGCTTCACCTCGGCTTGCCTGCTCCCAGATGGCTGCTTGGCCAATGCGGTTTTCCAGGGTGTGGATCTGGCCAAGCATCTCATGGACACACCAGTTTGGGCTGGGATCATGCCATTGCTCTTTCTCCCCAAGGCAGAGATGCTCTGGCAACACCGGGGTAGCAAGAACAGACCCCACAGCGGGAGGCAGAGAAACAACCCCCATTAGGTACCAGCTTTGCTTCATAGGGCTTGTTAGTGCAGTTAAAACATTGCGAGCACAAAACAGACTGCATGCCCAGAGTATCATACAAGACCTCCTCTATCAGCCCAGTGCGAATTTGCTGCTCTCATGGGAAAAATCAAAGGGCCCAGGGCAGCAGACAGTCTGTTAGCAAGCTATAGAAATAGTGAGCGGCTGATGTCTAGACTCAGGAAAGGAAATTCCTGTCCGTGTTTAGAAGAGCCACACACGTACACATACAAATAAAAAACAGGAAGGCATGCACTGCTGTAGTCTTTGATAGTGGCCCAAGGGAAACGGTGTAATTTGGTAGAAGCAGCAAACAAGGCATCTACTTAGATATAACCTGTCAGGCCCACAAAAGAGGGTGCTTTGACAGACAAGTCTTAGAGAAACCAGATCTGGCACAGCAGCACAGAACTCCTTCCACAACAAATGGAGGGGACAAGGCCCTGGGAGAGACCCCAGACATGTCAGACAGCCCAATATCTCTTAACGGGAGCCTAGAAAGTTGCAAGTTGTCACATCTGCTGAGAAAGATGCATATTTGGAGCCGTTATAGCTCCTATCTTTCGGCCTGGGAGCCCATCTGTGTTCCAATACATTAATCTCCCTTTGAGAAGGGAACTGGGTGACATGTGCATACTCACAAGACCCTACAAAGTTCCTGGCCCAGACATATTTATCACATTATAAAAGACCTGTAGAAGTGCCAGTTTTGGTGAGTACTATGTAATGTGGTTCCAACCACAGACTTTATTTTTCCACCATCATGAGGACAACAATCTCTCTTATCCAAAATAAATAAATAAATAAATGAGAAGGGTCAAGCAGCTGCAAATCATACTGACCTGTTTCTTTAATTAATAGCAATACAAGCTTTTTTTTTGCTTCCCCCCAAGATATTTGCTACTAGACTGGAGGGCACCCTGCTCCATTTAGCAAAGACCAGAACAGATTCACAAAGACTTGCCAGGCCTCAGACATTATGTGATCCGAATGTAATTTCTCCACCCAGTCAACAAACTCTCTATTTTTATTAATTTCATAAGAGGCTAGTAGGGAGGGAGGGAAGGAGGGAGGAGGGAGGGGAGGAAATGCCCTTTGACCAAGCAGAATGCCAGAGCTCAGTGAATTGTTACTAGCACAATATGCTAAAACTAAAGCTGGGCCATGTCTTTTCATTTCACAGCAAACCTAGCCTTAGGACTGGAAAACAAGATTTCTGTTCCACTGGGCTGGCCCAACAGCATTAGACAACTTAAGGCAGAAAGCGAAGAAGAAATTACCAATGAGATGTCAGGGGAATATAAAGTAAAGCATCTTTCTTTTGTAAAAGAAGAGAGTTGGGACAATAACTCTGCCTTTGCACATCACTAGGCTGTCTTCTGGCACACTCAAGCCAGGGCCAGCCATTCTGGCTGGCCGGACCACCATGACAGCCCCCTCCCACAGACAAGCTCCATGGGCAAGTAGGAGAGGGCAGCTGAGAGCACAGACTGGTGCCCACTGGGACCCTGGATGCGCAAAGTATGGCCAGCACTCTTAGAATGCCATCACAGCAATGCCTACAGCTCTTGGGCAAAATTGGGAGAGTCTGAGTGGATCCTAAGGAAAAATAAAGGTTAGGAGAAAGAGGCTGCCGCCCTCATGACAATTCATACTCTCCACAACCTGTTGCTCCACTGGCCCCAAGTAAAAGAGTGTCTGTGAGCAGACCAGAGGCTACTTAGCTTGGAACAGTGAGCTCTGTGCATCCAAGCCACCTTGTCGTAAGCATTTCTGTTGTGCCTGGTGTCTCACCCTCTTCCCAGCTCCACAGCAGAGCCTCACTGCAAATTTTTGATAGAGGCCGGGAATCAATGCTTGCTCCTTAAATGACCTTCCTTGGCCGAAGAACTGCATATCACAGCTCTCCTTCCTTACCTCGCCCCCAGACAACTGCCTTTTTGGTCCACATTTAAAAATTTCCCAAGGACCCTGCAGTGGTCCCACTTTACCAGAAGAGACTGTGAAGAAGATGAGTGTGCACTTCATCCAGCCATATCCATGGTAATGCAAGATGCACTTAATCTCAGTCTATCCCGCCGTTTGCCTCCCACATAAAAGAGGCTTTTTGCCTGAACGCTTGTTCAAGGCAAGTCTTTTGGTTCAGAGTGTGGGTCACTAAGTGAAACATCATAGCCTACACTATGCAGGAGATGATACTAATGGATCCAATTGTCCCTTTTCACCTTAAATTTGCTAGATCCTGCACCTCTGGTTACATCTATATGGGTCAAAGGAGAGAGATTTCAGGTAGCTCAGTTACCCAAATCCTCATTAACATTTCTCCTGATAAAAACACCATAGCATTATATGTGCGTGACACAGAAGGTAATCTACTTTCTGTAAATGACAGTTGATATAGGACAACATATTCCCCTTTTGTCTGGTCCCCCAAGCTTTCTTTCTGAGAGATTCCTATCTGAGAGCTAATGCCATGGTTGCACTCTTCAGTGATGAAGAGTTACACAAAAGGGATTTCAAATACCATAAACCACCTCCTTGGAACCAATTCCTAGGAGCAGAAGGCTTACACTGCTTGCCAAAACTTTTGTCCAGCACGGAGAGCGTTCAGCAGGCGCTAAAACTTACTGCGTGATTTTTTTTCCTGCACCCAAGCAGTTTGCTATGAAGTTCTACACTGAACAGCTTCCCTCTCTGTTGTAAGACAGATGAGGTCACCAGAATTACAGTAAATACCGAGCCCAGAAAAACAGCATTTCATGTTGGTCCATTGTGCTTTTTACTTGTTAATTCTGCTCATGTAGGTGACAGTGACTATTGAATAATTTCAAGACTCTGCAGACACAGACTAATAGAAAACTTGTAGAAATCTGTCAGAAGCATCCTACTGATGCCTTGGGCCCCTATCATACCCTATGTAATTACAAGCTGTTTGGAACATTCAAAGCCAGCTAGTAAGGAGAAAGCAAGAATGCACCTGAATAAAGAAACACACAATCTGTTTATTTTCTTCCTTCTGTCCTTGCATCATATTCATTTGTTAATGGGTAAAATATTTTTGCAGTCCCTTAAATTCCACATTTTGTGTTTCTTAAATTTTTTTAACTATATGGTGCAGCCAGGTGGTGAACCAATAACATTTTTCACCTCAGTTGACACAATTAAACACTATGATTTTCAACCACCGAGAAAAGTTGGCTGGTTGAGTAAGGGCAGTTTGACAACTGAGATATTTATGTACAGCCAAAATGAGATAGTGCCCTATATTTTAAACAGTTCAAGTCAGAGGAGAAAAATGTAAAATTGGTTCCTAGATAATAATGCCTAATCTTTGTTTTTATGGCACATTGCTGTGCAATTAAGGTTGGCTCGTGAAAGCTGTGCGTGAGCACACTTAAATTGCTGAATAGCCTCATAGATGGCAGGAAGGAAAATAAATATTCTACTGTTTATACTTTCTGAAGTAAAATCTTCAAGATAAACAGTGTGTCAGGCTGACAGGTGTGACTTCTTTAGCCTTCGCCTGATGAATTTTTCATTCACAGCTGAGGCTGATAGCCTGAAACTGTTGATGGAAAAAACCCACTGTTCAGATTTTGATAGGAATATGAATGTCTGGGTCTTAGAAGGGTCTGACTTCTGTGTAAAGAATTACAGACACTCTGTTGTGCAGGCATGGAGGAAGGACTGGGCTGCATCCACGCTGCATCGGGCTGGTGTTTCACTCAAGGTATGGCAATATAAGGGTATGGCATTTTCTAGGAAGATGGTCAGATACGTCTCCCCCATGGTACTTGGAAAGCAGAAAGGTTTTTCAAAGGCTTCTCCTTGGTACTTAATTCTACATAAAAACCCCAAACCCATACACTGCCACACCATTCTTGATTTTGGCAAGTTCTTCACTTGCCAAAGTGTCCAGTTCTTTGTGGAACTGCTGCTTGCAAGCAAACAGCAGGACCGTTAATAGAATCTTCTGGCTGGTTTTGCTTGGTTTGTCCAGGGTTTCTGCTTAGGTCAGCCCGGGTCCAAGGAGGATTGAAATATGGATGGAGAGAAATGGATTTGTATTGAATACAACGAGGAGAAAATGATGAGCAGGGATCATCAGAGCAAGCAATTTCACATTGTAGAAGAAAGGCTGCAATCTCCAGGCTAACCAAATGTGAAAAAAGGCTTGCTGAGCCTCTGCCAGTACATGGAAATTCCAAGAACAACAAGTTAATCCAATGAGATCCAATAAGACATTGAGATTGAGAAGTAGAGAGACAAATTGTGTTCATACTCCATGAAAATACAGAGCAATTGTAAGTCCTATAAACTCCCCAAGATTATTTTTCCTGTCCAAGAAAATCACTTCTGTCTCATATGGCTTGAATTTAAACCAACTAGTTTAAATCCTCGCCCTTAACTCAATCACTGAGAAAATAAAGAGAAAGTAGGATCGAAGTTCAAAGCAAAGCGGTGGGGCAGCGCACAGAGTTGGGCACAGGGATGGTGTGCTGGGCAGACACAGACCCCTGCCCCACCACTCTCACGGGGGGCTTGGTCCAGATGGGGGTTGGTTAGCTTAAAAAGCTGTAACAGCAGGAACCAAAGGGGAACCCCTCTTCTGCCTAGGGTTTCTGAAGGGCTGTCATACTCCAGAGGGCTTGTCAGTGGTTAGTGGCCACACACAGATGCATGACAACTCCAAGATGTCATTTTTGTATTGACAAGAATCTGCGAGCATTTGAGAAGAGGCGGAAGGATATATCTAACCCTTCACTGCTTCTCTACATAAAACTTTCTACTACATATTAGCAGTCTTCCCAGCTGTTTCAGGCATAGATCATTTCAAGTTTTTCGGAGTAATTATCTGCACAGTCCCTTTTCCCCTCTGGAACAGGTGATTTATAAGGTGATGGCAAGACTGTACTCCATCAGGTCACCTAGCAATAGGGGAGAGCTGAAAACTGACTCTAAAATCTTTATCATTTTTAGGTGGTAAATTATAAACATTGCTGAGGAATGGCAAGAAGACTGGAAAGCTCTGAGCATGACTTAAATGTAAAACAATGGGAAAATCAGGGCTAGGCTATGACTAAATTGCATGGGAGTCTAGACCACACACACACAAAAATACATAAACCAGTTCAGAGCTGAAGACCAAGTATGGGTTTTTTCATCCCCACGGATGATAACTGAGAGGATCAATTCCCCCCCTGGAAGTTCACTTCTACTTAGAAGAGCGACTTTGTAAAAAAATCTTCTTCCTGTGAGTATTCAGTACCTACCATGCTTACTCCAGCAACCATATGTGCATTAATTTTTGCTGCTGATAGCACTGAAGAGCCAGTGGAGTCATGAGCGTCAATTCCAAAACACAAAGAAAAGGGGATCGCAACCAAGAACAGACTGTGACCAGCAGGCTCCTTACTGCCGGTGGCAATGCTCTGCCAGCACAACTGGCAGTGCCAGCAGTAAGTATAGGGAACGAAACAGAAATCCTCTAGCCTCCTCCATTTACAACATTTAATCTGGGCTTGGCAAAGCCCAGTCAGCACAGAACTCCACATTGCTATTTTGTTTTCCAAAAGACCTGCTGTTCTGTCCACAGCACAACACAGCAGACATATATAGCACTTCTAGAAGGGTGTACATTTTATCGTTTCTTTTTTTAAGACTAAGCTCTGTTTTCTTCTTCCCACCTGAATTTTTCCTAAAGATGAATCTGTATAATATCTCCCTTGATTTGCTTGCTCATTTCCTTAAAAACATTCATTAAAATAAATAACCAGGAGGAAAGAGATGGTGTCTCTCTATAAGGTTATTTGCATAAGATATACTATGCTATAAATCTACATGCATGGAACAGTCAAAAAGGCTAAAGTTCAATTTCAAGGCCCATGCCACAAGGAAATGAAATCACAGTGTTAGCTACGTTTCCCCAAATGAGAAAATATTAGGTACAAAGAGATGCAGAGAGAGGGGGAGAATTAAAGACACTGTTTTGCTTTTCAGAGCCAGGGAGCACCCAGCTGAGCGGGATGGGGAGAGAAGAGCTCGCAGCCGGGCACGAGGCACAGCACGGCTGGC
This sequence comes from Harpia harpyja, assembly GCF_026419915.1. NCBI lineage: Eukaryota > Metazoa > Chordata > Aves > Accipitriformes > Accipitridae > Harpia > Harpia harpyja. Next base: position 24,375,608 of record NC_068945.1, on the reverse strand, counting down.
AGCCCTGCAGTTTTCCTGCTGCCGTGAGGGCGTTCCCAGAACGTCTGAAAGCAAATCTTGGCGAGCAGTATGGGAGCTGGATGGAAAGGGAGAAAGACTGGGATTAAAAACGATCACTTTCCAGAAATAAAAACAAAAACCAGCCACCAATTTCTCCCTTGCATAGCAGAAGACATGAGGATACCAGTATATATCAACAGTATGCTACTCCCACTCACTCCCCCATTCATGTTAGCTTGCACTGCTTTCTTCACTATTTATCAGAAGGAAAAGGCAGCAGTTTTATTTACAGAGAGATATAAATAACAAAGCCTGAAACAAGGAGCACGATGCCCCAGCTCTGCAGTAATGACAAAAGCAGCATGGCTGGCTGTCAGGCACGCTACCCTATCTACTGGCAGCACAGCGATCCAACGTTGTGCTACCCAAGGCTGCAGCCACCCACCGCTGATGGAGGCACACCACACGACCTTTTCCTCCATAAATAACAGGACTCCATCCAAGTGTCATTATTAAATTCTTTCATGTGTGATGCAAGCCGTCCCCAGGAATAAATAGTCTGGTACATGATTATGCAGGATGGTTTTAGAGAGAGACAGTTTAAAGAAAACACTGCCCACACCAGATTAGACTTGGGCAATTCAGAGAAAACTATGAAATAGCGTGCACATTTTTTCAAAGTGTCACATTAAACATACTTCAAAATCCCAACATCTGACTATTTGTATTCTTTTATCTGATGCTACATAATCCCCAGCCTTAGGTTCCAGCAACTGAAAGCACTTGACCCTCAGACAAAATGGTGTCAGCCTCACCAAAATCCCACCAAGTGCCCAGTCGGAGCTGACTGGGAAAGCATGTCCAGTCAACGCTAACTCTAATCCCATTAGGTCCAGCCAAGGACTACTCTCCCATAATACACAAAAGCACAAGTTTGCCAAAGTGCTGGTTTGCAGTCCAAACCAATACTCAGACAAAAACAATCTCAAAATAGAATCAATGTCCTAATATATCTCCCCTGAATATTAATAGAATATTACAGTCATTAAAAATAGACCTTTCAAAAAAATCAAGGCCTTTCCAAGGTCTTCAGCCACCAGCATCTCTCTCCCACACATTCATAGTGTTCATTGCCTTTACTCACCTGCTGTCATCCTCAGTCACGAGAGGTCACACATTGACCCTCCCAGACCAGAAGATGTACAGGGAGGTGCCCACCCACACACAGGAGGGATGTCAGATCAGATCTCTTATTTGGGGAGGAGGAGGAGGGAGTCTGAGCTTTCTGAGGAAGAGGCTCAGATCATATTGGCATTGCCCCTTACCTTTTTTTTTTTCCAATTCCTATCCTGTACAGAGGTTTAGGCAGCAGGGAGCAACTCTGCTGCTCACCATGTTAACACATCGTTCACACATCACTCTCTCTCTTTTGTCCCAGCTGGCTTTAGCTGGCTGGGCAGGGAGGGGAATTCTTTGTTTAAATAAAAAATTTTACAATCTTCAGGGACGCCTTCCTGTTATTCGAATAACAAAAACAATTTAAAAGTCCATTTCTGGTTTACCCTTGTGTAATGACACTAAGGTAATTCACTTCTGCTTGCTGCTGCTCCCTTGCACTAGCACAAGAGGGAAAGAAGCCTAGTATGAATGAGTGTAGCCCCCACGATAAGGGACAGTTTGCCTTTTACCTTGAGTCCTCTCACTTCCCATGACAGCTTCACTGCACCCACAAGTCTCTTAGCGGAGTGAAGGAAAGAAAATGACACTAAGGAACAGATATTGCCATGGCAGTGCATTACTGGAAGGTGTTCAGGTACTGTCACCTATAGAGCCTGTATAAGAGAGAACAGCAAATGGGGGAATTCTCTTCTCACATTCCTCTTTCCATAGGGATAGGTGGCAGAGGAATTATCCTAATGGTATTTGAAGTAGTGTCAGCATTTTTCTTGAGGAAGCCTGATCAAAGAAAAGGCAGGGTTATAGCTAGAGGCACGGTAGGGGTAAGAGCATATGCAATTCAGAGGCTTCAGACAGGCATTTAAAAATCTACTGCGTGGTCTCTCTAGCTCATTGGTTCATAAACTCTAATGGCCTAGGAAATATTTTACAGCAGTCCTGCGCCCTGCCTGATACAGCTTGAAAGCAGTATAATATCTTGATCTCTAAGCTGTGCCGGCCCAAACATCTGCTGAAGAAAAATTAAGAAAAGACCAGCTGCGTAAAGGATAAACAACACAAACTTTATCATCTCTGTTTTTTCCTCTGCTAATATTCTGTTTATTCACAGAACTACTTTATTTTATTGGCAATTCTGGTGTTCAGCTGGTCTCAGTCTATACAAAGTCTCTTCTTCCAATGGCATGATGCTGATCTGTGCCAGCTGTGGATCAAGCCCTACATGTAAGAGACATACTGGATTGCCTGTTTTCCGGGCCCTGATCCCCGGGTTATTACCCATCAGAGGTTTGCCAGAGGTGGTCTGCTTGCTGCATAACAGCTTCAGACTCAGGCTGGGCAATGGCTTGATGAAGGATGCTCAACACATATGTTCCTGGTCCTTGTCTTCTCCTTCATGTGCATCTTTCGCCCTCTCAGCCGATCAGCACCGTGCCCATAAATCTTCCCTGGGACATGCTGCGAGAGTCTATGGAGGCATCTAAGCTCGTTCATGCAACAGCGCTGTGCTGGGAAGGCAAAGGCCGTGGCTGGCAAAAAAGAAACGCTTCTCCTCAGGTGGCTTGTTCTTCCTTGTCAGCCGCACACTGCGGAGAAAAGTAGCTGAAAACCAGCTGTCCTGCCAAAAAGGACAGAAGAGTTTCTTGCGGGCAGCGCGACTGTTTTATTTATTTATTTTACTTATTTACCACACTCTAGTCACTAGCTTGATTTTCCTTAATCTTACAAATCGCCTGCCAAGGACATAGAGCATCTGGCTTTCTTCAGCAAATAAACTGTTTGCCATGTGTCTGCTGTCCAAAAAGACATGCTGCCCCCAAGTTACAATCCTGAAAAGGACTCTGTCAACATGTTTTATCAACTAATAATAATAATAAAAAAAACCTCCTGTGTTTTTCTTGCAGCTATTTATAAAGTGTCTCCAGAAGCCAGACAGTGAATCAGCCTCCTTATCCAACTTTTGTTTCTACCAATGCAAATGCTCTCCGGTTTGTTATTGGAGGGTTGTTCAAAAACAGCTGGGCTGCTGGCATTCAAGCTATTCCTTTATTTAAGGGGTTTTGTTCTGAGTACAAAGACAGCAGATTCAGAGATCATTCATGGACTTAAAGTCAAGCATATACTTAATTACTTCGCTGTGCTGGGGCCTAAAGCATTTGCATTGAAGCAAAACTATACACAAGCAGCCTTTCCAAACAAGCACACACAAGCGTCCACAACAGGCTAAATACTTGCAGAGCTGGTGCTGTGGTAGCAGAAAAGGGAGTTGTAAATTCCCCCCACTCCTGGTAAGCTGGAATGAGTCAAAGCAGTTAAATAAGTTGGGGCAAAGACTGTGTACACATAGCTTTCGCTTGGAAGATGGCTGGGGCAGAACGTGGAGGGGATCGCATCCTCAGAGATTTCCACACCTTTTTTTTTCTTCCTGAGCTGGCTGCACAGCTCACGCTCAGGCAGAGAGCACACGTAAGGAATTTTAGCCTAGCATGTCACACATGCCTTCTGCTCCTGGTGCTAAAAAACCAGTAGCAAACCAGCATGGTTACCTCCGTCCTTCCATCCTCTGTTCTCCCACCCACCAGGGCCGCATGTGCCCAGGTTAGTGAGCGCTCACTCGCTCAAGGAGTGAACGTCCCCATTGCATTTAGAGGGACTGTTGCAGGGAACTGCTCAGCCATGAGTTTGCCGTGAGCTAGCTGGGTGTACTAGAGTGTAACAAGAACTGTTGCTAAGTCTCATGAAACGCTGTATGAGGATCTGATCCAAACCACACTGAAGTCAAGGCAAAGACTCCCACAGATTTAAATAGGTATTAGATCAAGACCTCAGACTTGTAAAATCTTCAGGGCAGGGGCCATAGCTTTGTTACAATGCACAGTGTGCACTTAACGTGCTCTCTAAGTAATAATAAATAAGAATTTGGAGGTAATTTGATGGGGGGTTGGGAAGAAGTTTCCAAAGTTTTCCAAAGAGCTTTGTTATCCCAGCATACTAATGTATTCTACCAAAGCTATGTTAATCTTTAAATATCTCTGTACAAAGACTGTAAAATCCTAGTTGGTTACGTGGGTTGCAATCGTTCTGCAGCAGCTATTCATTTCACATCAATAGCTCAACTTGCAAAAAAAATAAAATAAAAAGCTTATCTATCTGTTATTATTCCTTTGCAAATAATTAATGGCTTGCTGCCATCCTCTGCTGCACAAAATCTTTGAAATCTTTTCTGCTCCCCTTTACATGCTTTTCCTCCAACATGAGACACAACTCAGAAAGTTATCTTCAGGTTCAGGAGTCAACAAACTATCCATCACTTTCAGGGCTCTGTGGAGGAAGACAAATAAACGCAGGAATGAAGGGACAATGGAATCTCTAAAATGCACCCCGTTTCCTTTGACTAACCAACTGATAGACACGAACCGGCTCTTGTGGTTCACACTCAAGGATGACTGTAAAAGCTTTTGACAGCGAGATGAGGTGGGGTGGGCTTTTTACATAAAGATCCTCGATTTAGTACTGTTTCTTCCCTGTGAGTAAGAAAAGTTAGCTCTGCCAGCTTTGAATGAGCCATAGACTGGCCCCTTCAGTCTTACCTAGGAAATGCACAGGGCCACTCTGTCTGCTTTGTGTTAGTGGCAGACTTTTCCTTTCCACCTCTGCAAGACCCTCAAATTACAACTTACTGGCTGAAGCACCACAAGAACAAAATGAATTCAATATTCAATTGAATTCATAGAATTCAACCTGAAATCTTGCATGGCATTTAAGGAAGCTAATGGGCAAACCCCAGGCCTGCCATATATCCGTTGCTTGATGTCAAGGGGGGAATATATTTGTTTTACTGGAACTGTTTATCCCAGGACCTCTACTGGGATACCAACATTTTGCAAATGCTTCCTCTGAGATACACTATCAGTTTGCAAAACAGGTCTCTTTTAGCTCTCTCATCGGTTGTGCACAGGGATAACTTAAGATGACAAATAAGGCAAAGCACAACAGATTATCAGTTGAGAGGGAGATGCTGATCTTGGTGATGGTCTCGAGAAGTCTGCAGTAATTCAGCTGGGCTCCGTCGAATTAGTTGCCCTACAGAAATGTCACTGAGTTCAGGCACTGTCCCAGGAGGGGGGAGGACGCTTGTTTTTGCAGCTTTGTGAGCCCGACTGTGCGCTGGCAGGTGTGAGCCCAAGTAGTCACAATTCCTCTTCTCTGTTAGTGGGCCTCTGAGAACCTCACAGAATTCGAGGTCAGGCTGCTGCGTGTAAGCTGTTCTGCTGGAGAAGGCATACAGCAATGCCCAGGTGGATGAGAGCAGTGGAAGTCTGCCTAAGGCATCAAAAATTGGGAAGACAGAATTATCTTTGCTAAGTTCTCATAAGTCAGGGAAAATTTTGCTCTGCTGCCTAATTGTTTTTCACCTGAGCAGTTGTAGTCATAACCTCATCTGAAGCTGAAATAAGGCAGGGGGTCCCTCCAAAAGCCCTCATTAATGTTCTTCATGTCAGTCACTTCACCAGAGGCAACAAAACTTACTGTTCTCACTCTCTATTTCTCCATTTAGCTGTTCTGACAACAAAGACTTTTCAGTCGAATGGAAGGTTTAAACAATGTACCAAAAACCTGTCATCTGATCTCCACCGTAGAACTTATGAAACTTCACAGGCTACTTCTCCAGCTAGCCCACCTCTAGAGTAGCCCCTTGGCCAGCAGAGCTGCAGCAGCTGAGGATGAGGCCGTGTCTGAGAGGGTGTTAGAAGTGTTCGACACACCCATTGCAAGGCTCACTTCCATTGCCATAAATTGCATAAATTCAGAGTTAAAGATGTCTTAAGAAACACCAGAAAGTGGATCAAAATTGGACCCTTCAGTCATGAAACATCCACCTGAATCTCCCATAAGGATGAAGCATACCATTAACCTCTAGGTTCATACGAGATGTTCTGCTGGAATTAGTTTCAAATACTTCCTGCCTCCTTTCTTCTTTGTGGACACGGTTCTTGATCCAATATAAATCTCCCTTGATCCATTAGTGTTTTTCAACCTTTTCACCAAGTTTTCACTAGTGAGCCAATGGCTTTGTCCAGCAAAGTTTCTTAGACTCAAAAGGGACTTTTTGCATGAGAAGAGATCTCTTCACACAAATAATTTCTTTTATCTCCATTCTTGCTCAAGGCATCACATTACATCCTCACGCTTACAGCAGAGTTCCTTACTCTGAACCATGACTAATCTTCTGATAGACCTGTCCTGATTACTGTACCAGGACTAGTTTCACCTGCCAGCTGCGTCACTACACTATTCCTCACTTTTAATTGTAACATCTTCCTAACCTTAATGTGAATTCTCCTAAATCTCTGCTCCATTGACTAACCTTTTGTCTCCCTGTCACCCCTTCAGAAGTGTTGTCTGCTTGTATCAGTGTCTCACTTACAGCTATCCTCTCATGTTTCAATCACTGCAACACCCCTATCTAGGTTATCCCTGAGTAGAAGACTGTAGCAAGGACAGCAGAGCTTTTCACCCTCCCCTCCAGCTAGCCCCACTGGCTGCATAATTGTCCTCAGTGCAACAGAAAAACTGCTCTCTGCAAGGAAATCCATGATTAGAGGTTAGTTTGAAGGAAGCCTGTGTGAAGTGACCTGCAAATATCCCCCTTGTGTACCCTCAGGTAGGTAGGAAGCATAATTTCATCTCCATAAAATGAAGGACATACAAAAGAAAATAGAATGTGTTCCTTCCTCTGCCGTACTGAGACAACTCCTAGAGTGGCTGCAGTAGTCAAACAGGGAGCTAGAAGGAGGTTGCAACATCAGCACCTCCCTCTGCCTCCAGCCACATCCTCTTTATCTACAAACTCATCGTCTGTTATCAGAAGGATGAAGGGCGGCAGCTTTAGTCACTCAAGAGGTACAGGGGCCACTTGTACTAAGCAAGCGATGGAGCTCAGGAAAGCTCAAGCAAGAGGGAGGTGGATGGAAAAGGGTTGTGCTGAGGTGAAGTGACTTGCTTATTGCCCCATAAGAAGTTTGTGCCAGGATGCAGAATGGGGTCTCCTCAGTTGAACCCCAACCCTCACCTTTAGCACATGCAGATCTTTCAGTTTTCCAGCTACTGCTACTCACTCTGATGTCTGGGCTATTTTAACCATATGTACAGTTAGATTGAACTGTCTGTCTGGAGTGAAGCTGCACTAGCAGATCTGAGCTTGGGTTATATGCACATGTAGAGAAGGTGTTTTGCTGTTCATCCATCATTCAGCTGACTGTAAGTATGTTTCCTTGAAGAAAATAAATAAATACAAATATTAGCTTTCAGACAGAGAAAGATTTGCCCTGTTTGGTGAGTTATAAATAACCCTTCCCAAAATGGAAAAGCGCCATGAGGCTGAAGTGTTTGGACACGCTAAACAAAAGGTTAAGTACATGATTTTGGAAGGAAGAACCTGTCTTTCCGAAAGCATAATGATGACCCTGGGGGGAGCATGGTAAGAGTTGAATCAGGGCAAACACAATACAGCACTCACTGATTTATGAGCTTCTCGAAAGAGTTCAAATATCCAGCACTTGTCGTGAAGCCCAGTCAGACACAGAAATCGCTTAATGGGCTATAATGAACATATATTCACCAAAGCAAGTATTGTAGTTACCATCTGCATTTCTTAATGGCACGTTAATGAATGGGATGTCTCCTGGTGACTAGAGCTGGCTGCATCTATCTTTGGTCCATTTAATATTCATGTTTAAGATGATGAACTAAAAAGATAATTTGCAACCAGTCTTCAGCAGCAAGGAGACACAGTTATTACATCTTGAAATACCTTGCAGTTTCAATGAAAGGTTTCATCATATATCTATCTTTACCAGCATGCTTATCTTATTAAACACTCTTGATTTGGTTGGTTTTTTTAAGGCCTGACATTTCACATGTCCCAGATATTTGACACTTAGGGACAGATTTGCTCATAAGTCAGCCTTTACTTTTGAGTGGATTATCACTGGCTAAAGCTCACCTCTCCTGGGGTGATGGGCCCTAAAATTGCACTTTAGCCCATGGCAGGCCATTTCAAGATCTCAGAAGGGCAACAGCACTTCCCTCCCTGCTCTCTCCACAGTTCGGCAATCTGGAGTTAACCTTTCAGAGAGGCAGGAAAAAGGGGACGCTGCAAAGCTTTACTGCGGGCTTGTAAGAAGTTCAATCTGCTGCAATAATGATTACCCAGCAAGTTTGGAAGGCAAAGGCTGTTATTATATCTGACAGAGGCACACGGTTTTTATTTGGACCAGTCACATAGAACAGATCAAGCTGGGACATGGTGTGGGAATATAATCTGGTTCTTAGTTCATTGCTGTAGACTATAGTGTGTGCACAAGTTTGACAGATAATTGCAACTTTTTTTTTTCCACACAGTGCTGTAACGTTTTTCTTTTTAAGCAGAGAGTCATAAATATCTGCCCTTGACAAAACTGTCCAAGCTTGCTAGCAACTGTTCTTGCCAGTCCTTGTCCAGAAAGAGCATTATGAGGACACACATTCTTGCGGAGCTCTGGTGGGAAATCCCCTATTGAAAAAGGAGCCCATGTGTTCACACAGGACTGTTTATGTACTAATGTGAGAGACATGATACACACCGTCAGCCTGGCAGACAGAAGCGTACTTATTTATTCTGTTGATTAATATTGTTTGTGTGCCCTTCTGCACCATGTAAATGGAACTAGCATTAAAGCGTTTGTATTTTGGGACACAGCTTGTGTTTCTGGCAATCAAGAATTTTTTAACAATACAAAAAAAAACCCTCAACACCCCTGTGATCTTGTAGGTGCAGACTGGCATCAGAATGCATCCCCAGGATCTGCACTCAGGCTACAGATTGCTAATATTGGTATTTCCTAATTTGCAAGAGCACGGCTTGGCAAACACAGCATTCTTCTAATGCATTTTTGGTGTGCATTTGACAGAGCTTTTAAAACTGCTATCTGAAAAAGCAGGCATACCAATGAATTCCAGCCAGAGCAAGAGAAGGATGGTCCAGATAACCTCTCAGCCCTATTACATTTTGAGGTGGAATCACTCTGACCTTTAAGTGAGTCATCAACAGAGGAGCAGTCAGACTCATTACGCTGCCCTTCGCCACCAAGCAAGCATGGAGCTGCAGAGACTCTTCTTCTCTGGTGGACAAGCTTACAGTAGAGAACAAGGCCCACAGATGCTGACTTTTCTCCTTCTGGTCCACCTAAGCCCAGTTTCTTCTTTACTCTGCTCCTTCTCCATCTTGCCTCCTGTCTCCATCTCACCTCTACCCTCCTCCTCTCCATATCCCAGTGCACATCCCAGTCCCCAACACCAGTCACACCCTCCCTTCTCCCCCCTCACCTCTATGGCAACTGATTTGCCCTTACCTTCCCTTCCTGCTCCACAGGCAAGTCCTTTATCCTTTCTCTAATTGGGTGAATTACTTTCCTCCTTGATTTATACTCCATGGGGCTTTGAGAAGGGGAGCCATTTCTGCTGCATCACACCTTTGTAGCCAGCAGCAGCTAAGAAGGAGGGCCACTGACCCCAAATTATGTACTTCTTACCAGCTCCTGAAACCACAGGACAGACAGTCGCATATTTGTCCCTGTCCCATGCCTCTCACCTTCCCTCTTCAAGCATAAAAATAAAACTCCATATCCAGCTGACAGTAGCTATTGCGGGGGAAGGGCTACTTGGCCTCTTCTATCAGAAGATTCATCTAAGTATAATCCTGTCAAACTTTTAGTGGTTTTCAGACACTTCCTCACACAGGCACAAGTGTAGGCTGGCTGCTAGTGTTGTTAAGCACTCTCCTTTCTCTGTCCCAGGGAACAGAGGTTACAGACTGGGTAAAACACTGGCGGAGATGCAAAGGTAGGGACCTGCAAGCTCTTGCCTTCGTTTTTTTAAGTCCAGTGTAAACAGCCCATGGCACCTGGAGGCTGGTAGGAGTCAAGAGGAGGAATTTAGGTCAGTTTACAGCTCTTATTTTCTATTTGTTTTCAAGCCACTTCTTTCAGCTTAAATGACCGCTGTTTTGGGGCAAACAATCACATGTAAAAGATACAGCAAACCCGACCTTTGATTATGCCTGAAGAGCTGAATGTAAGCAAGTTGTTAAGCCTCTCCCCTCTGAGCATCACTTCTGTCAGACTGAGGGATCCCAGACTTGACAATTCAGATAATTAGAAGTGGCGAGGGGAGAGGAGCAAAAGAAAACATCACAGTTTATTGCAATCCCTCAACTGTCAATCTTCCTTACATTTCACAAAGAGACAGCACAAGAGTGCAAACCCAACTTTAAAAAAATTCTCTGCAGATCCCGTTACTTTTTTGCATGCATGTGGAACACACTCCATGCTAGGCCATTTCTGTTGTTGCAAGCTAAACAAAATTGTGGAGGAGATGGCAAAGGAAATGCTACAAGCCAGAGGAAATGACAGCATGCCTTTTGCAGACAGAACTCTTGCCTCCGTATCATTAATTTAACATCCTGGTAGAAGCTGCCTGGACTATGTGTTAATGAGGTCTGTCCCTGTCAGATGACATGGAAAAACCACTATGGTCCAACCCCTGGAGGTCACCAATAACCCCGCAGTGCTTCTCAAAACAATGCAATGTTAAGCCCTGTGTCAAGGGGCAAATTGGCTTTATCTATCCAAAATTTAAAAAATCAAACAGCAGCCATCATTTTAACAAGTTTGCCCCTTCCAGACCTTGACGGTCAGGGCCACTGTTAACAAGTGATCAATTAGCCTGCTTAAAAGCACTGATAACAACATTTTTGTGTCAGAGTGAAGGCAGGGCTGCCAGGACCTAATCTCCCCCTTCCTCACGGCAATCATTGCTGAAAACTAAACAGCTCACATGCTGGATGACAACAGCATTAAAACCTCTTGCTGGGTTTCTTTTCAAGATGCCCTCAGAGAAATTAAGTGGAATTTTAAGACACGTAAGGCTGAGGAGCAGGGCCAGCCCCGCTTGGTGCTGCCAGCCTTGTACAGGCACCGAGCCCCTCCAGCTCCGCTGCCCACACCGCTCGTGCCCCCTCAGGACCCCACTGCTGACCAGACCCAGTGGGATTCGGGTTCAGAAAACAAAGATGCAAATTATCCTTTTCTGCACAAGATTGAATAAACTGCTGATATTGCTTTGACACATGGGTGTGGTTTGCAGACCCCAGCCTTTGTGTGATAAGAACTATTTATTCTTCCCATCGCTGATCTTCCCACTCCCATCAGATGCTTCCTATGCTATCAGTCCCAGGGCTTCAGTCAACACAGCTTGTGGCTTCACCTTCATTTACATCAGCTTCAGCTTGGCACTCCTGTCAGTCGTCTTAGGGCAGGGAAATGAAGCCAAATTTTGCCCTGGTATGAGAAATGCAGCTGCTGTGCCTGCAGTTTGGCTGCAGTCAGATGAAGCGGGTCTAGACTTGGATCTGTACGCTCAGGGACGATCCCAAGCCAGGCAGAGGCCACGCTTAGGGCTGGGTGTATTTGAGCCCTGGCTGTGGAGTGCCCAAGGGGCAGGTAGAGCCCAGGCTGGAGCCAGTGGACCTCTTCATGAGCCCACAGGGTCACAAGTGTATTGTAACCCCAGCTACAAGGCTGGGACCTTGGTTTTGCCTTGTACTGTAAAATGCTGCATGCTATTCGTGTCCTTACAATACAGCACAAAGTTTCTTAATCACTCATAAACTTCTGGGACCTATTATTTGAGCTTTTATAAAAGAAAACTGCCTGTTTTCTTTAAGACTTTTTGTTCAAACATGCGGGTTTGCACCAGCAGACCCGTAGAGGACATCATCTGATGTGATTCTTAACCCATTTGAAGACCTCATGAGAACAAAGAGCAACCAAGGTGGCACAGCTGGGGCTATGGCACAGCTTTGCCCAAAGCCCTCAGCACTGCAATGTCCGAGGAGAGACCGAGCAGCGAGCAGTGGCTTGGAGCCAGAGCAGCTTGCCACCTGCTTTTGCTCTTCGCTCGGAGAGGAAGAATTATGGTACCAAACTTACGCCTGACAGTGCAAATGCCACTTCTCCCGGTGTGCTCCAACTCTCTTACAACGGTCAGCGTGCCACAGGGCCAGAAAATGGGTACAACTCCTCTCCTCCCCAGCCCTTTTCTGCCTCCAGATATAGGAAACTTGGCACCCTGTGGATGCTCCTGCCTCCTTTCTGGGCATCCCCACACTGGGAGCAGCTGATGCAGGCAGCAATGGTACTTCACGTATATGCTCCCTGCCTGCTGGCTCATGTACCCCACTGCCTGTCCCTGAACTACCATTATACCTAAAAACAAACAAGGCCCTAGAAATTTTTCACAAACCCCATTTTTAACAGAAATTCTTCACTGGAGTCAACAAAACAGAATCCTAAGTCTTAATTTTACTTTCCAATTTAAGCCTCCCTCATGCCCCTGGAGAAGGGCTGTATGAAGCTCAGTATATAAAGTCTCACCCTCAGGATGTCAGCCTTAGAAACACAGTATTTTCTCATAAAATACAGCTAACTGGGCCAGTTCAGGCAGAGACCTACCTGGGGGAGAGGCCTGAATCCATGATGTCCTTGCCAGCTACAGTACTGAATGGTGCCTTAACGCACCAAGAAGTCATTTTTATGAGAGTTACTTTGCAGTACAGCTGCATCTGGTCTCCACATTTCCACTAATTCCTGCCATTTCTGAGTAATTTAAAATAACTCCTGTTACCTCACTTTCTCCCCTCCTGCCCATTACATTTTTTTAATCACTGATGTCACCTCAGTTCTTTTCTTCAGTCACAGCAGAACCAGTTTCTCACTCCCACTTTGGCTTCTCAGTTTCCAGTCTTGTCACCTCATTCTTTCTCTGTTCCTGAAAACTTATACTAGCTTGGGCTAAGCAAGTTTCTTTTGCTGCCGCTTCTTGCCACCTTTGTTTTTTAAAAATGGACTCTACACTGTGCACCTCTCCTTGTCGTTCTTGGTGTGCCTCTGAGGAGGTGCTCTTTTCTTTCTCAAGGCATGTTCATTTATTCTTCGCTTTTTATACAAGAGCAAATTACGATTCATTCTACAAAAGCTACTTATTTTAGACTTCAAGAATGTCATCGTGCTATTGAATGTAAAATCAGCTCCTGAAGTGTTGGCAAGATTAATTAGGTAAGGTTTAGAAGCAGAGCTAATAGCCACTCTCTACCCGATGCAAATGCTGCTGTTGCCCTTACCTTGAAAGAAAATAGGTGTAAAGTTACAGATGTGTTAGAGATGTGCCCACTCAGGCCCAGTTTGTTGTACAGCTCCAACCTCTGTTCTTTGTCAACTAAAGCCATTGAGTGTGTGTTCATGGTCCCACCGCATTGGGGAGCACCACCGTCTAACCACCAGACAAAGAGCTGGCACTGGAGACCACTTTCTTTCCAGATAGATAAGGCTAAGGTGGGCTGTCACACCAGCCAGTGATAACTAAGGTGGGATTCACAGAAGCCAGCTTCTCACCTGCCCATGCCCAGCGAGAAGAAGTCAGAGCCTCTTCTATACGAAGGTCCGCAGTCCAGCTCCAGACTGGAGGCCACACTTTGCTATAGAGCTAATAGTAAGACCTTTACTCCTTTGAGGTCTCAGCAAGACAGCTTGAAAGTGGACGTTAAGAGCCATCAGGTTGGAATTAGGCCATTGTGCAAGCAGGACTTTCCCAGGGACAGCACATATAATTGCCAAGCACAACAGGAGTTCTGCCTTGATGATCTCATTGCTGAATAATTCAGTGATTCCTTTCAGTTAACATCAAAAGGGATGAGCAATCTTCAAGGAGGGCACTGCCTTGCCACAACCTTATAATAGAGTTATCACAGGTGTGAAGGCTATGGGAGCATGTGGAGGACTAAGCTGACAATATCCTTGTATGTGGGAACATTAGAAATTAATCTGCAGGTCCAAGGTCACCTAGCCAGTTCTTTGGAGACCTTCCTCAGAATTGCTCTCCACACGGCATCAGAAAGCGCTACAGACAGTAAAGCTGGTGTGTGCAGTTGCTCTGATAAATCACACAAGAAGTTAGAAAACAAATGCTGGCTTCTTTCTAAATTATTTTTCTCCATTTTGTTTAAATCGTAGAAGTTATTTGATTGTTTCTTTTAGTTTCCTTTTTTGGCAGCCCTGGACAGTCACACAAACAGCTGCAGAGAAATTGCAAAATAAACCCTCCCCCTTCTCTTTTATTTTCTGGTAAGTTATGTTGGGAAAATAAATATGAATGGCACAGATGTTCCATTTTTCTCTCTGCATAAAACAGTTTATGACATCTTGCAAATGCTGGAAAAATATTTCTTTTAAGAAAGAGATTTCTCTTTCTCAAGCACACTACATTTCAGAGATGTTTTAAGGACAGTTGTAGAGCAAAGCCTGCTTTTTGGATGCCTTTTTCTCATTTACTAATAATATCAGAGAAATAAACTGAATGTTTTTAAATTAATTTTACTGGTTATTATTTGGATTTGTAAAGCTGTTAAAGTTTTCAGAGTTGCTGATCGGCTGCTACAAATGTATACATCTCTGTAGGCTCCCAACTAACAGAATCAAGGAACAGAGTTTCAAAATAATACATTAGCTATAGCAGAAAATGTTTAGCATAGAAAGTGAAACATTACCAAAAAAAAAAAAAAAAAAAGAAGGTAACTTTTTCTCTTTACTTATATAAAACAAAGAGAAATAGAGTGGCTGAATAAAGCACTACAATCAAATGTATCATCACACCATACCGAAAAGTCTGCAGGCAGAGAAAACAGTAAGGGAACTAGATAAGGTGCCATTCATCATGCATTTCCTCTGCTGTCAACTCACTCTGTCTCTCCCATCATAAGTAATTGGACCTTTCCCTCAGTCACAGCCACGTGGGCTGGAAAGGACCTTGAGAGGTCAGCTAGTCCATCCCTCCGCCCCAGGGCAGAATCTGCTATGTTTACTGCCACTCCTGACTGACGCTTGTCTAACAGCTCAAAAATCCTCCAGACACTATTCCACAACACCCCCGGGTGACATATTCCCCTGTCGTGGTCTCCTGGCCTTTGGAGAGTTTTGTCCGGTGTCTAATCTGAGTCACGCCTGTCGCAATTAAAACACTCAGCTGCAAGGGCAGGGAGGAGAGATGATTCCCGCTCTCTTTCCATCGCCCGCTGGACACGTGCACAGAAGTGCTCCTCCGCACAAACTGTGTCCCCAGCTTGCAGGTCTCCTTGCAAAAATCTCTTTCCCCAGAGTATTCCCCATCTTCTGCGTTCAGAAGCAGAGTTTTGGCACAGAAAGGGTAAATGTCCCCTGTTCTCTTCATAAGGTTATAAATTCAACAACGAAAATGAGAAAGTAAATGGATGGTCACTTTTTTTCAGGGCATTCCCTGCTTAACAGTAATTTCAGAGTGGCCTCTCTCCTTTTCCACACTCCTCTGCCCCACAGCTCTGGTTCAGCCACTCAGTCTGCTCATTTTGCTTTTCAGACACCCAGCAAATGAGAGTTTTTCCTTATCAAGTCCCCAAAAGACCTGTAAGGACAAAATAACACCTTGTTTGAATGGTGCTGGTAATTACCATTCCTAAAGACTCGCTCTGCACTGTGGTTGTGTTGCAATCAGGCTTACAGATTTCCATGAGAAAAACATTTCTTGGAGGAAAAATTCTCTTCAGCTAAGTTATTAAGAAATGTTCTACACTGTCCATTTGTTTTCTCTTTGCAACAAGTTCATAGGTTTTATAAAGTACACAGACAGCACCCTTTTCTATCAAAGAAAACCACAGGATTTTCACAGTGGGAAGATGAAGTAGCCTGCAGTGTTCACAGTACATAGAAAGCATCCACAGTGTGAGTTCGTGCCCATGCACTTCCAACTTGGCAGTGAGCGTTGCTTCGTATTTTAGATCTGACTTGAATCAACTCTGATACTATCGTGGTTCTCACAGGTTTTAAGAAACCTATTGAGAAAAATTCTTTTCTCACCTAGTAATTATAAATCCGAGGAATTGTCTGAATCCTGAACAATCCTGAATTGTGCTGAGTCCACAACACTGGAAGTTAAAATAGAGGTCAGCTCACTGTTACTACAGGAAGAGCTGAGAAAAAAAAGACAGATACCTAAAGGCTATCGTTAACTGAATAATAATGATTTTGAGAGGAATTGGGCAATTCACTGTTAAAATATTACCTGGACAGAGCACAGCATAACCATAATTCTGGTTTCCTTATGAAAGATGGAAAAAGAAAGCAAAGGCAGGAAGAAGAATCATGGCCAAAAAAAAAAAAAAAAAGTGAAAAAACTTCTAAACCCAGCTTATTCTTTTAGTCAAGCTCAGAATGTAAAACTAGTAGATCAGATTCCCGATACTCTACACAGAGGTTCCTTATTTTTCAGTTAAATCTCTGGAAAAAGATATTATAAGGTTGAAAAAAAAGAATGGTTCACTAGATGAAGACTTTCATGAGATTTAAATGTTACCATCTGCAGTATAAATTGGGGTCACCCACTATCATGATTCACCAACAAGCAAGAGAAGAAGAAAAGGAAAATGTAATCAAGCAACTACAGCACAGACCATGAATCAGGACTCTTGTTATTTGGCTCTGCCAAAGGCTTCCTGTGGGAGCACTTCACTTCTCTACCTCCAGCTTCTTCCATCTGCAAAAAAGGGGCAATACTTCATGCTGTGAGACGTACTTCAGACACTTATGAAGCAGTGAGACTCCCTAATGCAGCAGTGCAAATGGCCACTTACTAATTATCAGTCCTATTATAAAATAGAAATAACTCAACTATTGCTAACATTTGTTCCACCTCCAAAGAGATCTCACTCAGTCATGAGCTATATGTCCACAATAATTCTTGCCATTTGAAAAATAAACTCCTTTTTGACCCTTGGTATGTTGTACTGCAATTCGTAAGGAGCTAAAGGCCTTTGATGGAGCCCTATAAATGAACACAACAGGAGCAACTGATTGATTTGCACCCAACTTCTGAGTTATCCACACGATGTTTCTGTTTCTAAGCCAGACAGTACTACAACTTACAATCTCACTTATGACTTTTGCAGAACCACTGCTGTTCAAAATATTTGTATCAGAAGACAAGACCGGATGATATTAAACAAGTGAGTTTTGTTTTGTTCAAACCCAGTGCTCAAACTGAAACCTAGATCGAAAGAGATTCAAACAAAAGATAAGGTTTTCATCAACCCTGAGAAAAGAAACCACCAAAGCCATCAGAGCATGAAATAATTAGAAACCCGTGTGAAAAAAAAACTTCTGGATACACTGAGGACAATTTTTAATCCACTTATTTACTTTGGCATCAAAATTCTATTACAACTCAATTGGGATTTAGACCTAGCAACGAAGGAGGACTTAGGCATGTAAACTGCATCCCTAAAACTACAGATCAGTCACTGTCTACCAGGGAGGTGCCTAAGCTTCAACAGGCCCATGGTTTCTGACCTCAGATTTTCCCAGGAGTCTATACATGCACATCCTTGACAGGACTGAGCTTCACTCCCTCTACTGCACACCGAAAAATCCAGTTAGGTTCTTCCATTTATTGAAGGGATAAGGTTGAGCAGTTTGGGAACATACATAACATAAGCAAGAGGTCTGAACTCACAAAATGCAATAACAAATATTTTTTTTAACAACCACCACAGTTTTCCATTCCACCTTACACGTAAAATTCAATAAAAGCTGCAGTGTTCCTGAATACAGCATTACTTCATCAACATGTCCTGTGAACATTATGATTATATATGTTCCTGCCACCCTTCTTTCCCAAATTGCCTACACTATTCACCAAACTGTGAAAGTATGGGCATCCAGTTAAGGAGCAGGAGAGAAGGACAAAAGTGAGGAGAAAGGATAAAGCTGTGAATCATGCATTTCCATGAACAAAGGAAAGGAAAAGTAGATTCAATAAATTCCAACCCTAATACAAATTTTCAATAGAGCAGCAATGGTTCTGCTCTTGAAGCTGAAAGCATGGTCTATGTGGAAATAACTCAGCTTCATATCAAACACATTTTTATTGAAAATTCCACTTATGTTTTCACTTTCCTAAGTGATATTACACAGGAAATGCCGGTAGCTGCATGAATCTTTGAAAGAGAGGGTAGATGAAATAGGTGAGGGTGTACATTTCAACAGACAAGACTTAAAATAATATGTATTATAGCTTTCATGGAAAGTATGATGCCTATTTATTTTGCACCAATATTTTTTTCATTCTGGGGGCATGCAGCTTTACCGTTTTCTCCCTTTTTTGCCATCCCTCACTTGAGGTCGCCAGGCTGGGTCACACACTGCCCATTACAATGAGTGAGCAGAAGCTCATTTAACTTTGGGGTGAATTGAACAACATTTACTGAATTATTTCTCATTTGTGTGAGGTTTAGTTTAAAATGCATTGGCTCCCATATCCCCACAATCTTTGAGTAATTTGAAATTAAAAACCTGAAGTTATTTTTCATGAGCTAGAACAATAGCTTTTATATCTGTTGGCACATACAACTGACAGGGTACTGGCAACAGGCAATTTGCAGCATGACTTGCCAATGCCTGTATGCATATTTCTAAGAATAACTCAGTGTCCAAGAATTTGGCCTGTTATATCACAAGCCAGGACTAGCTGACAGCTGTTTTAAATTACAGAGGACTGAATGATATTAGCTTTATTGTAGTTGGACTGATGCTCTGCCTTCTCTCAATCGTCTTAATGTTCTGATTTGTCCTTTAGCCAGCAGTTGCACAGCATTTATTTATAACACTCAAAGTTTAAGTCACAAATGACAGATTGGTTGGATTGTCTTGTACACATGGAACATGATCAAAGTAAAGGACTACACAGTTAGGGAAATTTAAGCTTCTTTGCAAGGGACAGCCTATACATCCAAGGCTAGGGTTTTCCTTGCATAGCTGAAAAGGCTGACTCTCAAACAGACCTATTCTAATTTTCCTAGAAGGAAGGCATATCTTCCAAGACTTGCATGCTATTGTGAGCTACAGAATCACATCCCACTTCAATTTCTTCTTGGGGAATAAGACAACAGGTTAGCCATGAACCTGCAAACTGCCGTATACCTCAATTAATTAGAGACTTCAGAACTCATTTATTATATCAAGCACTAACGTCTACTCGGGGCCAAATCTTGATCACATTATAGACAACAGTTAGTTTTCCAAAGACTTTTCTGGGACCAGAGTATGGCTATTAAACTTACTTGCATGTGAACTTTTAACAGTTCATTAGAAATATCCTATTCCTTCAGGAGAAAACAAATGGATGCTGATTTTGTTTAGTTCAGTTGTCAAAATAATGAAAGAAATAATTTACAAGGAACAGCAAAAAACCTAAACACAAGATTCTCATTCAAGGTGCAGGAAGGAATCCTTCTACTCTGCTCAGCTATTGGGAAGCCCCAGTTGGGGCACTGTGTCCATCTTTAGGCACTACACTTAAAGGAAGATGCAGACAAATTTCAGAGTCCATAGGAAAGCAATGAAAGTAGCAGTTTAAATACAAGTCATATAAAGAAATGAGAACTGCGGGAAGGTGATGGCAAAATGGAATACTACATGTCAACAGTCTTCAACTATGTGAAAGGCTAAGAAGGATAAGACCATTCTCCATTTGCAAGGACACAAAACCAAGATGCAGCAGGCTTAATCAGATCAGACTCTTGGGAAAGGCGCTCTCATGGAAGGGTAGTGAAGCAATGGAACTGCCTGCCAGAAAAAGTGGGGAGTATCTGTCCTGCAGGTTTTTGAGCAGAGCTTGATAATATCACAGGTGGAGAGATGAGTAAGGTGATCTCGCAAGGGCACTCTCAACTATCTTCTAAGATCCTGTGATCTGTAGGGTTTTCTAATATTCTTCTAGTTTATTTGAACTTAATACACTGGATAATAACCTTTACTATTTGTCATCACTACTACTACTTTAACGTATTTGGAGTCAATAAACAGTGTAATACTATATGCTATTTAAAATATACCATCCAAATGCTTGCTTGGTTCTGCTGAAGCAATACCATAGCAGTAGTAGGACTTCACTGTCATGCAGAAAAAAATGCATAACAATAAGTAAAACAAACAAAATACGACACTTAGAGGCTGATCTCAAAGGACTCTCATCATGGAAAGTCGTGCCAGACCCTTGTATGCCAATGGTTTGAAGGCTAAGTCCTTTATCTTGTTTTACTCTATATTCAGCCTACAAAAGAAATATTAAAGGAAGCACAAGGCAGAAACCAACATATGAGAATATCTGTCTCCTTATTTTGAGGGTATTGCATTTGTCAAGCATGATAGTACAGTCAAGGTAGAGCTGAGTCTTGCATTTAGCACCATGGTCTACCTGCCTTGTTACACATACAGAACCCCCTATGAAGCTTCTGCTTAATTACACATTCTCAATTGTATTTTGAAGTCCACTCTCAGCTAGTTGTGGAACTGCTGATATTTACTCCTAAGCAGCAAAATTGTGGGAGAAAAAGAGAACCACTTTTTTTAAAGGAAGCTCAGGTATCTCTTATGGACTTTCTGGATCCTTTCCAGTCTCCCTGATAAATGAACATTAGAGAAAGAAACTTCCCATGCTCATATGATAAACTTTCCTGCACATTGGTGGTTCTGTAGTCTCTCGCATTACAAACCTAACGCTGCACGGAACATGACATGTTTTGTAAAGAGCCAAGAAATAATCAGTAGAGCCTACTAATTTTGCAAAAACAGCAACAAAGAATGAAAATAAGTAAAGTACTCATATACTACAGTGATAAATGGTAGCGATAGCATCGGTGCTGCAGCTGTGGCCGCCTTCAACACCACTCCCTCTGCAGGTAAACCAGAGCTGACACTCTTTCCACCAGTATTCCCTCCTTCACACACACACACACAAACATGGGTTTGTTTTTTTCACTTTTGTTAAAAAAATTGTCTCAGTATCTGCTTTATTCTTTTGGTCTAATTCCCACGTCCACACACTTAAGTCATTAACATATTTATTCCTTTGTTCCATTGTCTCATGGGGATTCCCTCTAATTCAGTATGTGGGATTGCAAGGGATTAATAGAAAAGAGAGTAAAACATCCAAATCTCTCATGATTCCCAAAGTGGATAATTTCACTGTATCTTTTCAGCTATCCCTCACCGAGTTGTCTATTAAAGTAACCACACTAAGCCATTCTTCCTTCTAAAGGTGGTATGCTTTTGGAAAGGGATTTATTTTTAATCAGCACTAACAATCTATTATGGTCTACAGAGCATGCTCAGTATGAAAAGGATAAATCTTCAAAGTGAAGTATAAAAATCTGCTAACCATTATATGGATTTTGCGGGTGTAGCTCCAGCTTGCTACTTTGAAAACTTGCCCCTTTGCCTGTCTTGAACTGAGGAATTTCCAGATCTGATGTATCATTAGAAATAAAGTACTGGATTGTGCACTAATGGTACTGTTTGAAATTTAAACGTACTGGGCTTTCTATACATGAAAAAGGAAGTATATCCAAGGAATGCTTGGAATGTATTCAGCAAGGAAATATATTTAATTATATTGAAACAGAATCCTAACTTTATTATAGATGACTACTCTTGCTGATAGCAAAGGACAAAGAAGGATTTTAGGAAAGAATTGCAAAAATATGGGCTAATGGCATAAGGGCTAAACAAGGTTAAGGAACAGAGGTGCTAAACTTACCATACTTAAGCCACATTAATCTTTTCATTAGTGCATAAAAAAAATCACAACTTTCCATCTCAAGTCATTATGTTGATGGGACATCTTTGATCTGAAAAAACAGCAATGATCCCAATGGGAAGCCAGAAGTGTTTTTGATTATTATCTGTAAAGTCTAAAATTCCTTAGGTGAAATTCAGTATGAAATGCATCCATGCAATGATGAAGGTGAGTGAATATGTCAACATCTGTGCTTTATTAAAGCTGGACTATTTTTACTAGGCACTGAACCAGAGAGACCAAATACCCTGATAAAACCAGAAACTCCAGGAAGGGTTCTTTGAAGGTATTTCTTGCTGTCATGTTACTGAAAAATACAACTTAATGTTATTTTCCTACATGTTTAATATAACCAGTTTGCCCCACTGCACATCCTGATCCAAAACTGTTGTCTTCTAAAAATGTACAAGGAATGAGATAGATTTCTCTTGCTCATCGTGGGTATTGAATGGATCATGAAAATATGTTTTCCAATGCTCTGAGTAATGATGTTTCTAATAAAATACAGCTTAAGTGCTGCTAGGTCCAGAAATTTAAAATAAACAATCAGAATTATATCTCATTAGGGTTAATTACTAGGATCTTAGACTTCCAGAGATGTGATTTTATTTTTGAAAAAAAAACTATCTGTGAATTCTCTGATGAATGCACACTGTAAAGCAAATATTTGTAAGTGCAAAATTCAAAGAAACTACACTGTTGTCTGAGCCTCTGTTTAACACAGACTATGATGTTCCTTCTGTGCTAAGCCTAGTAACTAATGCTGGAGTGTAGCAGATCCAGTAGAAAGGCAACCATGGCTGTTTTGGAGACACCAGAGACAGAGACTCCACAAAGTGAAAATCCAGCATAAGTATAGTAGTAGTGAACAGGAAAGTAGAGACTGTGGAGGCTGCTGGTTAAAACTCCATGTTAGTGAATGGAATTGTTCCTCAATCTCTGTGAGCTTCAAATTAGGTCATAATCCCAACGCAGATGCTCTATTTCAAGAAAGAGTGACTTTAAATGCATCTCTGTGAACAGACTGTAACCAGAGCTTTTCTTCATGGCTGTGGAAACCTTAATAAATATTAATTTTTACTTCAGTTCAGTTTCCATATGTTCACGTATATAAAAATGCAATTTTTGTTGAGTTTGCAAGAGGCTGAAAAATTATGTGCCGTGGAAAATACAAACCCCACTAAAACCTGCTAGAGACATCCTCACTAAGCTATGCAAAGAAGACCCATTGTAAAAAGAATCTTATAAGCTGTCTAATTAATGTTACTTTAATTGGTTATTCACAGTACATTTCTCCTGTTTATTTCCACAGCAATTCTCATGACTCTTGGGAGGTTGCTTATTAGCCATGCCTAGAGAACTATGGCAGACATGCAAATTCTGTGAGCCAGAAGACAATTTAAAACAAAGGAGTTACAAAACCAAAATTCAATTGCAAACCAATTACAAAAGCATTTTAACACTTCACAATTGAATATGGATGTTACAATCTGTCAAGAGGTAAACAGAAGGAAGATTAATTCAGTCTTCCACAGTCCAGGGAACTTTTGTCCCATTTCTAGCAAATTACTCTGATGATAATACGAAAATATAGACCCCAAAATACAAATTGGTATCAATGTCACTACAATACTGTCTCTGGAAGTTCAAAGGCACTTTTACAGAACTGTCAAAATATTTTCACCAAACTTCTTTTCCACTAAAATGCTATTATCTTTTGCTAGGGGGACTATTTGGCCAGGTAAAGGAAACAAAACACACCTTGCTGATTGGTACCGGGCTCTGGCACTTTCCTGGGAAGTGGTGCCGGTCCTTGTCCCACGTGCTGTTGAGCTCTGGTCTGCATTAGACCCCACGCTGATGGGAGGTTGCGCATCCTACATTCTGTGCTAGTCCCAGCAGCTATAAAACATCGACAGAAGGCACGCTTTTTGTTTTGCAAAAATACTGTAGAGTTGTTTTCACTTCAAAAGGAAAGAAAATACTTTCCAAAACATAGTTGTTGCCATGAAAAACAGTATCTCCCCTCTGCCTGAGGTATTCTGGACTTCTCTTCAACACGGAAAGGCTTTAAATATTACCTAAGTCTTAAGGTCAAGAGGGCACTCATTTATTACCCTTCCCTTTCTCCCTAGTCAAGCCCAGGCTTGTCAACAAATCATATATAAATTAGCCCCCTAACTGCCTGCAAGTCAGCGGATCTGAGCAGCAGCTGGATGGTGCAAAGATCTCCCATTCTTCATTGCTGTGTTTTGCAGCGTGTCTTCACTGAATATTACAGTGTTTACAGCACAATGCCGTGGTACTGCTCAGATAGGCTTCCGCAGGATGGGTCTTTGCAGTATATGCATCTTCACCTGCGTGTTCTGCTGCTGATAGGGCTTGCTGGAGGTTGGTTTGACGCCCTGGCAGAACATGAAGCAAGCTTGAGGCCACTGCTTTTGGTTGCAAGAGCCAACGTTTCCTTTAGTCAGCACAGAGAAATTGCGATCATCTGCGGGTCCCTAACCTTTTTCTCCTTGGATTCCCCATTTTAAATACACAGGAATGTAGAAGGTAACACAGGAAAAAGAGCTATCATAACCTTTAACGCCAAAACTCGACCTCACGGGGTTCTCTCAATGCACTTAGGCTCAATACTGCTTGGATATATATTTATCACACAGAGGCACCGTGCAGATTCCAATCCTCCATATCAGTTCAAGGAAGACAGGCTCTACTCCTCACTGTCAGCACTGAGTGGACATATTTTCACTGTAACCATTGGGTCCCTGCAATAGGAAATTCACCTGGCCTATACAGCTCAAAGCTAGACACGGACAAGACCAAAGTTCAGGAAGGCAGATAGAAATGAGGAATTGTGCTTGCTGTTCCAGAAAAGGCTCAACTCCAGGTTGCTATCAGTACAATCACTAACAACAGAATTTTAATCCACCCCCCCCCGCCCCCCCACCCCAGTATTTGAACTTCTAAGAATGTCATTGTGTCCTAATAGTCCCTTTTCTTTCTCCTCGAGCTCTGGTGATTTGCCTCCTTAGCTAAGAAGCTGATCCAAAGCTCGCTGAGGGCAACAGAAGTCCTGAAGACAGGTTCAAAAAGCAAAAGTAGTTCCAGTGCATGTAGGCGTTGTATTCTCTCTTTCCGGTGTGTTTTCCAGCGTGAGATAATGTCTGCTTTTCTTGTTGCAAGCATGTTACTATCTTCTATCTCTTAACATACCTACTAAGACCTTGTACATTCCAGCGATATTTTAAGCCAGAAGGTCACGACACATTGCCCGTAGGTCATAAACCTATTCCCTTTCACTGTGTCTGCTCTGCCACTGGAACAGGCTTGCTTAGTCACCTGCCAATAGTCCCCCTCCGATCGCAGCAGCACTCTATAAATCACTGCACTCATTCCTGCATGTTTACTTGGAAGCACCGTGGGAATCAGCCCAGAGGACTGTGGGACACATCTAAGCAGGTCAGATAGAAAATAAGCAACTGTGGAGTCACAGCTGGGAGTGAGGTTGAGGACACCTCATCACAGCAATTAGCAAGATAGATGATACCAAAGAGCTCATGAGCCAGTTAAGTTTTGGAGTGTCCAGGGATTACTGAAGGACACAGGCGGAGGGAGACGGGTCAAAATTCACTGGGAACAAGATTCACAAAAGCCTTTTCTGTGTGGATCTGCCCCTTAGTGGCATGAGGGCTCAAGCCTCATTGCAAGCCCGTAAGAACTGTGATCCCCGGTTATTTTTCAGGTTATGGACAAAGGAGGACAAAAAGATGTATTTGCAAAACTCTGCCTTCCCCTTTGAGCCCCACATTGCCAAGTGACCAAACGATGAAGTCCCTTGAATCTGCCTTAGTGGTGCAGGTCACAAGAAATTCCCCATACAGCATAGCTCTGTGCCCGGTGCCTCCGGTGTGTTGGGCTGATGACTCCCTCTATACAGGTGACTCCCTCAGATGAATGATGATCTTGGTCTCTTAAAAAAACCTCTTGCATTGTACCACACAGGTATGTGGCATGTAGATGCCAACCAGCAATAACTTGGATGTCATGGGAGGGGGAAAGAAACAAACTGATTTCTACTACAATGAAATAACATGGATGGAGAAAACAAAGCATGTTATACTTGGAATTAAGTCACATCTGCGTGCCTGACATTTAAAATATCTGACAGCAGAGCTGCTGTCATTGGGAGTATTTTCCTTAGGGCTCTAGGCACTTCACTGCAACTTTCTTAACCTTTTGGTACAGACAGAGAGCAGAAAAAAAGCTAGTCACAGATGAACCTTTGTAGGGTGGTGTGGAAGACGATATGGTTTAGGTCAGAGGGAAATCAGTGCAGTCTTCTGGCTGTGTCACTCGATAGCTCTACAGACTTCTTTTTGAGGACGGATTATGCCTGAGATGTCTATATGGGAACAACTCAAAAGTGAAAGCCTTTCAACAGAGCAAGGGTCACAGAGAGAGGTGATAGCTTTTCTTACACCAATTCATAATATCCCTTCTTACAGACTCTTCCTTATTTACATCCTTAGATCATCTTGGCTCCAACACTGTTACTACAATAACTAAATATTTAAATATTTCAAAATACAGGAACTATCTTTGCACTTTAAGTAAAGTAGCACACTGGCAAAATAGTGTCCCTGCAGCATCTGAGGCAAGACTCCCACGCGGATGCCAGGTAACCTGACAGAAGGAAGTGGGTTTAAAATGCAATACACCTTCTTTATCCAAAATGAGCATAAAAATGATTTCTTGACTGATTCTGGGCACTTTCGTGAGCACCTATGGATAGGAAGTTCTCCAGCAGGCATGATTTGTCCACGCTGGGTTTTCAGATGACTTTGAATTTGTCTCCCAGATTTATCGCTGACTTCTCTCGCTTATTTATTAATCCTCCTTGGACACATCACTTCAGGCCTCTCTGATCTAGTGTCATATAAAACCATACCCACAGTGATGAGAGTTACATATTTTTCTTCCATGATCTACCCTTGCCTCAGACCAACACCTCTTTGACATGGCCACTGCCAGTCCTTGATTTCGAGCCAGTACTTTGAAAACAGATATTGTAGGTACTTGCTGGCTATTTCCTACTCTTTACTGTTTGGCTAATTTCAGCTGGCAGGGTGAGAATGGACGTGGTAAAACATCCCATCTTGTAGCGGTAGTTGCTCTGGTGCAGCTTTTCCTTTCGCTTTGGATTTACGCTGCCATAGGACCACCGTGTTCTGCTAACGTTGAGAATTCACGTTGGGAATCAATCTAACAGCAAACTACCAATATCTCACAGTTTCCGCCACGTGACAAGGACACCGAACCAGACCGTGTCCGGTTGTCTCTCCCCAGGAACATCCTTGATGGCTACAACCTCCTCCACAGCAAGAGCTGAGCTATCGTGACTCTCCCCTTTTCCCCATCTGCTTCAGGGTCAGATTTGCCATAGGAGAAAAATGAAAGCGTCTCGCAACTGAATAAGGACCTGGTGTTGAACACTCCGATACAAAATACCCACAGGAGAGGGAGGCTGGCCTGGACACCATATGCAGGTGGCCACCAACGCTCACCCCAGCCCAGGGGCTGTAGCGTAGCTGCATCTTTACACGCTTTATAGCAATGCCCCTGGGCACTACTGTGAGAAAACACAAAGATTCTGCTGAAGTTTAAAAAAAACCCCCACAACAAAAAAAGAGGATTTCTTCTTATTTTGACTTGCATCAGTGAAATCCAATTCAGTCAACCTGACTGACTGCAGTCCCAACCTCACCTCAGGGGGAGAGGTCAGTCCTTTTTCTGAGTTTCAGGCTGAAGCAGCACTGTACTTGAGAGAAGCATCCAGCCCACAGCTGCTTTTAAATAGTTTACGAAAGACTGTATCATTTGCAATGACAAGGTTAAGCCACCGGCACATGCAGTCACTGCTTTATCACTAACATAGGTCCTTTTTTTAGCACAGCACGGCCCACAGCCCTACGAGAGCAAATAATAGCTTGTGGCACCGTTTCAAAAACAAGGTCTTTGTAAATGCCAACCACAATAACCTTAAGGCCTGCAGTGACTATTCTGGGGAAAAAAACCACCTTATTATTTCAGAGACATCTCACAGTACTCCTGCCAGAAAAGACTGGCCCGAGCAGAAACGCTGCTGTCCTGTTTTGAATTTTCCTGAAAATGCCCCTACTGACAAGTGGGCTTACCAAGTTCATTTTTTAAGAGACACTAAAGTAATCGAGGAAAGTTATGTGAAGCCAGATCCTGCTTTCTGAAGTTTTGAATCCAGGGCACGACTCCTCTTCTGTGGTAAAATTTTCAGAAACACCTACAATTTCAATTCTAAGGCAGTCATGTAAATGTTGTTCTAAGATGATCCCCTGGTACTGCTGACTTCTGGATCTTGATTTAACTGGTTTTGTAACTGAGTCACAGAATCAATAGCAGGGGTGGACCCACCAGTCTGGGTTGTGAAATTTCCTTAAAAGTGTGTCTTGAAAATTAGTTTCTGTGAGGAAAAATATGGTAAACATGCAACCTTTTAATGTCATCGGCAGGGTAAAGCTGGAGCTGGGGATGTGCTAAAAGGGAGGTTAACGTAGCAAGTGCATTGACTGCCAAGTCGAGGCAAGCTACCCATTGCTGGCAGCGGCTCAGCAAGCTAGGAGTTATCTTTATCTCTTTTGGCTTGTCAGGAGGATTACGCTTTAACTGTTTCTAGAGCTGGGAAAGGTATAAAGGAGGTGTCTCTCTTCAGTAAATCATGATGAAATAGGGCAGATGATCTCAGTGAGGAAGAGCACCTAAAAACTAAGCAAGGGAATGAATTTGTTTTTAATTGGTGATACTGTCTCTGTCGCAAATATTGCGGTCCTCCAACTCCTATAAATATTAGATTGTTTTTATGTTGCTTTGAATTAGTTTGGAACCAACTTGACAATTTTTTGCAGAATTCCTTACGTATGCAAAATGCTCTAGTGGCCTGGAGTTCTTTACTGTACTCCCTAGACTTTACTAGATGAGCCAAAGCAGGAGCGGGGCTGAAAAAGAGGTAGCTGTTGCATTGACAGTCGTCACAGCTGGCCTTAGGTTAAATCGTTCCTCAAATATGGCTGCGGATGTTCTTGGTACAAGCTGGAGGAATCAGTGCACACAAGGTGGACTCCTCCAGTGCTGAACACGGAGTGCAGGAATAGAAGTTCCCATGTGGACATCCTTGCCGCTGGTTGTTGAAACAAGCACGGTTCCCACCAGTTTTTGGTTGATGCCTACCTGTCCACTTCTGAGGTAAGTTAGGGCTCTAGTCAGTGTAGATATTTGTCCTGCCTTAAGTGCTTGCCAGCTCCTTAGGCACTCGAATTCCTTTCAAAATCTGACCCATCGTCACCGATACGATGTGTGCTTAGGAACCCTTACAAGGAGTGTGTGTGTTGGTGATTTATGGCCTTTTACGAGGTGATATACTTTCAGATGAAGAGAATAGCCATAATTACATAAAGAAACTGAGTTTATGGTTAAAGCCACTCAGTCACGATGTTGTCCGTGCAAGTTGCAGGCTGTATTTCAAAAGCAACAGAAAAATTAACTACGTTCTGCAAGTTACTAACCCCAACAGGCCCTTCAAATGGCTGCAAATTCTGATCTCCCAAGCATTAACCATTACGCATTAATCAACTCCCAACCCCTTTCCCACTCCTATAACTTCTTGTGTTCAGACACTATTTAAGTCAAAGTCACCTCTTGTGTCTCATCGTTTCCTTCACGTGTAACCACGCCTTTATGATTATTTATTTTCCCAACTGCAGAAATAGTTGGAGTCTACAGTTAACACCTTTTTTGACACTAGTTGTTCTAAACAATGAACTTGGCTCTTTTCCATTATATTCCCCTGAGAAGCAAAGGTAAGCAGGACAGAATGTATTTGAAAATGTTTAGAAATGTTCAAAAAATGCACTCGCTTGTTCAGCTTAGCAAGAAAAGTGGCTACTATTGGACTGTTCCCTGTAGAATTTAGAAAGATAGAAGAAAGAAGAATGTCTCTATTTCTGAATACTACATTCCCGATTGTACAAAATGTATAGAATAATAAAGTTTTAATCACGTTCAGCAGTAGGAAGGCATTTTTCCTCTCAGCTATTTCTTCTCTAAATGAGTCTAATCCTCCCAGCATGTCAGCGTGTGCACAGAGCTGTACGGAAGGGGAAATCATAACACAAAGAAACGGAGTGACTTGTTCAAACAGAAATGCACTCGGTGTCAGATGAGGGACTAGAGCCCGAGAGGTCTTGGCTGCCAACTTCTGTGCTGAGACTGCTAGACAAAACTTTTTATTATTCATTCACTTGCACAACAAAATTGAAGAACCCACAAAAGGCCAATAAAATGAGCTGATGAGTAGTGGAGCACAGATATCTCCTCTTCTAGGTGGCTAGTGTGGAGCTGATGATGGCAGCTAGCAGGCATCCCTTTCTGAGAGCTGTCTCACTGCTGCTCCACAAAAAGTTCAGCAGGGGATCTCAGAGTACTTTGAGCTTACGTCACTAAAATAATGCCAGTCGGAGTAATATGCTCATTACCAGGACTATCCCATAACCCCACATGTTCACCTGACAGAGGGCCTGAACTTCTCAGCATATTTCTATCCAAACTCGTCCATCACAGTGGCTCTCCCATGGCAGGAGAAGTAGCAGGGCTATCTTTACTTCCAGAAGTCTGAACTCTAGAACTAGGAGCAGTACTTCAAACTTGATTTCACAGAAGTTCCTCATAGGTGGAACCACATCTGTAGGTAGATTGAACAGATCTTGCTTCAAATTCAAAGATCCTCCAAATATAAACAACAGAATACTTACAGCTTCTTGTACCTATTCAAATAATGCCAGCAAAAGTCTGAATAATAATTAAAGACATGCACCCCTGAACATAAGCAGCAACCAAATGGCCCGCATGAAGAGCATTGCTAGCAGCGATGAATGAAGGTAAAGAAGAGTTTAAAATCACCTGAGACTCTTCCAAGTGGATGACACAATTTTTCAAAAATCTTTTTGCTGAGGAGCAGTTTGATCTGGTTTCTTAAAGAGGGAACAGTTAATTATCCATTCAAAGACATGCTAATGATTTTTGAGTAAAAATTCATTCCTGAACCCCAGAAGAACTTTGCTTTGGAAAGTTTTCCTTGTGAAAAGGAACTGTTTCAAGAAGCCTGTATCTTCTGATACGTGGTAGAAAACTGCCAGCAACTTGTTTTGTACAACACAGCAAGACGCACGTGCAGAGCATGGCTAAAGCCTGAGCTCTGGCAAGAGGACAGCGTGACAGCCCTGATACGATGGCAAGAGTGAATCCCTGTTTCTGGGAAAGGGATAGGGAATATCCCTTGAATTGGAATGCATGGGAGGTTTTCTACACACTAGTAACAGATGCCCATGCAATCAACTTCCCCCAATTCTGCTGTAAGTTTATGTTGTTTGAACTGCTCTGGATTTCACGTGCCAAAGTGTCAAGCTCAGGGAGAGTCTTCTCTACAGACCCACTACATCAACTTTTCTAAGTTCCTCATCGGTATGGTTATATAAACTCTTGAAAAATATAAATTAATCTCTCTTCAGCAACTCACAGCCACTCAGATTTTGACAGAAATGGGAAATCACAGTTAGAAAAACTAAACCCTGCCTTTGTTTCCTGAACTTTAAACTACAGATTAATTTGACAGATGTCTGAGCCTCATTAATATTGCTATTGTCTGCCTCTGAATAATAAGCCTGATGATCACTATGCTCTTTTGAGACATGCATAGTTTAATAGTATGCTCATTATTATAAAAAAACGTAAACCGCATTAACTAGGGTTTTTTTTCACACGGTCATGAAAAATGCATTTGAAAGGGAGATTTGTAATGTTTCCAATTTCATGAAAAAAACTGCAGAAAGAACTGGAAAATACTTGAAATCTGTTGCTAAGGAGTTGACATGGCTGGGAACGCTTTCACTTTATCTCACAGGCTCTCTGCATGGCAAAGCTGGTTCAACTTCCCAAGGACCCCCTGGCACTGAGCCTACGCCAGGGCGGCTGGACCAGGAGGAGTTGCTGGCGGAATGGGACTGCAGCCAGTGCGCTTCCATGTTCTGGTGGTATCTGGCTCCTACAATGGCTTTGCAAAACCACAAGCTTTTAGGCACAATCTCAAGAATCCCTAAGACTTCTCTTAAATGCTCTGAGAGGCTTGCTGGCCCATGGCACTTTTTCCTTGGAAGAACCATCATTTTGTCCCTAAAGTTGAAGTGCAGCTTATTCAGACCCTTCATAGAGTGGGTTTTGAGAACCACTTGGCCAAATGGTCTCTTTGCACGACGTGTTTGTACAGCCCATGCGGCAGCATTTCAGCTTGAGCACCTGATGCTTGTTTGTGTCTTGAATCCAATGGATCCATAGCTTGAGGAAGAGGCAAAACTGGTGACCCCTTGAAGGTCTTCAAGCAGGCCTTTTAGGATGAAAAATGAGCTGTAGCATTTCTTCCAGATTCACTGCTTCAGTCTAACCTCCAAGCGTATTCCAGCAGCTCTCCATACACTATACTTGCATCCCAGGCTGCAATGGCTTTCCCCTTTTCACATCTAACCCTTTGTTCAGAATGGCACCTATCACCCTGATGTGGGAATGCAGACCCTCATCATCGGCCCTTCCACATCTTCCCGCACACAATCCTCTTCTTTCCACCTATCCCAGGCAGACACAACCTGAAGCATGTCTGGATCCAGTAGCTCTTTAGTCTCCTTTGCTCTGCTGAAACCAGACAACCTCTACTTTCAAATCTCACAAGCTGCGGAACTCAAAAAAGCAATGACAAAATGGGAGTCTATCTTTAAGATCAGTTCAGGACTTTACGGAGGTAAAGGAGACATGGCTGGAAGAGAAACGGGAGAACTGATGCATCCAAATTTATCTGAGAGATTTTCAGAGACTCCGTTTTGGTTTGGGAATAAGGCCAGCTCAATTAGTCTACCTCAAGTCCCCCAAAGATCTCAGGAGGACAAATAAAAGATGACTGATGTAAGGCTTTCAGGGGTTTCTGGATGTAAAGATCCCAAGGCACAGCCCCTGCTTTCCTGGCGCTGCCTTCTCCTCCGCTCTTGGTTAAGGTGGCAGGAATCATTCGAGAAACTGGATGAGCAAGTCGGGAAAAAATAAATCATCTCTCCGGCCCAGTTAAATATGTTTGTCTAATTTTTCATTCCAATCAAGTCCCATGGGAACTTGCTAGGCTAAGATTGCTACTCCTACCACCCAAGCTACTGACTGATGTTCCTTTTCCCAGATTTGCCAACATTCTCACTCTGATGAAGTTTTCCCCATTTTTGTCCTGAAGAGGATTCTGTTAACACCTCCCCCCCTTTCTTTGGCAGTCTATCCAAAACGCTAAATCCTTATTTCCTCGGCAGGGGTATAATATCTTCTCTTATTAAAAATACTGAAACACAAGCTTACCCAGAGGTGTGTTTTATTTGACGTGAAGAGATTCAGTAAAAATGCTTCCCTGGGACAGCTAGTGTTTCAACCGTCCTACAAGGCTTTGGCAAATGTTTCAAATGTTCTGCTGGACTCTCTGTTTGAGATTTTATTAACCCCTTTCAGAAATGGCAATTTCCACTATTTCCAAGTGCAGACGGATGGAAATTTCCAAGTCTTTTGTCTGGACCTATGGCACAGGCAAAGAGAAAGACTGAGTCTCTTTTGATTAATGGCTGGGGAGTGGAGTGAATAAGGGTGATAAAACCCTGCGTTTCTAAAAGTGGCTGCAGCAGCGTTTTACAAACAGGCAGTGCATTTAGCCTCCTAAGATAGTGACCACCAAAGTGTTCCCGTCGTCAGCCTCTAATGCTGTAGAGTCTTGCTGTGAAGGGGCAGGAGAGAGCTGGAACCCTGTCTGTAAAAGGTCAAGAGAATAAGAAAGGAGCGGTCGAGGGACAAATGTTTGGTGGAGTGACAAGAGGGTCCCTAACGCTCGCATGCTCAGCACGTACAAGGTCGCATGCACGGAGGGAGAGAGGAGTAAGCAGATCTCCCGCGTTGTGTGTGCGACAGAAGAGATCTCTGCACCGTGGTATGGCTATCCCAAAGGAGGGATGTTAGTGACGTGCCAGGGAAGTCAGTCCCAAAGCCAAGGTTATCATCTGCTGAGAGCCCTTGGCCACGTTTAAATACTTTGGGCTCTTGCCATCTCTCCATGAAGCCAACGGGAGTCTTTCCATTGATTTAAATGGAAATTGGGATGAATCTCTAGGCCTAATCTCTCGCTCTCACTTTTTGTTTGCATCCTTTTAGACCTCTGTGACAGATGTCTCTCAGATGTAGTTCACTAGGTATTTAACTTTCTACTGAGCAATTTCCCCAGCCGTGTTTCTTTTTCTATCTTTCTTTGGAAATCCCAGTGAACAAAACCCTTCTCGCTCTCCACCTGTGGTTGATTTTTCATCCCTCTCTTCCTGTCACATTCCTGGCAGATAGACTGCCTTTGGATTGTTTAATCAAACTGCTATCTCTTAAAATGGGTGTCTGATCACCAAATAGACTCTTCCAACTCAGCCTGAAAGGCCTCAGCTGCTACTCCAAACTCTCATCTGGAGTAAATCACCTCTTGGTGATATCAGCACAGCTTTGCTGGTTTACAACACTTGAAAATCTAATCTTCTACTAAGACAACAGTTTTGGTCAAAGTAGAACATGTCTGGCTAGGATTACCCACGTTTTGTACAAAACGATCACTGTTTTGGCAAGCAGAAAACCCAGCAGAATGTGTGTCTGAACTCTTGCCCAAAGCCATAACACCCCCAGACCCTAAACCATGACACCTGACCCTGACCCCAGACCCTTGACCTGACCCCTGATCTTTGTTCCTGAGCTGTGACCCATGACCCCTGATCCCAACAGCCGACTCCCGACCTCTGATGCTGACCTGTAACCCCTGACCCTGACCTGTGACCCTGACCCTTAAACCCCAACCTGCACCTTGACCTGTGACCTTAGACATTTTCTTGACATGGGACCTTTTATTTTGACCTGTTTTATTTTGACCTGTGACCTTTGACACCAACCCATGACCCCTGAGCCCAACACTTGTTCTTAGACGCTGACCGATGACACCTAACACATGGCCTTTGACCCTGACTCATGACCCCTGACACCAACCTGCAACCCCTGCTCCGTAACCCTTGACCCCTGACCTGTAACCCTGACATGTGAATTGGGATCCTTGGTCCTGAATTATGACCCCTGACCCTGACATCCAACCTTAGGTCCCCTGACCTTTGACCTGTAACCCCTGACCTTTGACCCTGACCCCGACACCTGACTTTTTACCTCAATCCATGGCCTCTGTCCCACCATAGCTGACATCTGACCCCTGGCCATAACCCTGACCCCTCTCAGCCCCCAGAAGAGAGCACACTCTCACCATTGATCAGGAAGACAGCAGTGGTACCTCAGATGAGAACACCACGGACAGATTTATTTTTTTCATACCAGTGCACTTACCACAACTGCTTGGACATGGTTTCCTTAAATTATTTTACTACTGAACACAGAGCTATGCCTTGAAGACACCACTTATTCCAAACGCATTGTAGTTACAGCTCAGTTCAATGTCATATCACAGATCACCTAGGTCTCTGCTTTTAGGTGATCTCCTCTAGGACATGGGATTGACTATAACTCAAGGACCAATACATACACTGGTTTTGACCAGTGGAGTTATGGTCAAACATAGCAGCCTGTATTCAATCAACCAACTGTAGGCACCAATTTATTCCAATGACACTAAGTGCAATTTAATGTTTTAAAATTCAGACCTTCCGAAAAAACAAGATGCACATGCTGAAAAGCCAAGCCACAGCAAATTTTGCCTGTGGCACAAATAAGAAAGATGTTGTGCCATGAGTGAAAAGCACCACATGAGGAGGCAGCGAGCACATGGAAGTAAAAAGGTGGCAAACAAACACCAGAGAGCATCAAGTGGTTCGAAGGCATGTGGCTGACTTCATGGCCTGTGAGAGGAAATGGGAAAATCAGGGGCATACTGCGGACATCTGAGTTTGTAAAAGGGGACCAGAGCCCTGCAGCTGGGTGTGGGGTGCAGATGCCGGGGAAGGGGCGTGGGACAGACATTGTGGAAAAAAACCATTTAAGCGGCAGTCGCCTCAGGATGTTTGCAGGCTCTGGAACTTCTTCCTTTGATACCGACCATCGTCAGCAAAATCCTGGACTCTTTCTCTGCAGGGGACACACTTCAGGTGTCTGGAGCAGGGGATTTGAGCAATGACAGCTTGACTGAGGATACAGAGGCAGAGTGGCTTTCTGGGCAGGGAAAGGGAACCAGGCACGGGGACGTGGGGGCTTTGTGCTGCAACCCCCCCACTGCACAGGGACTGGCTGCAGGCAGGACTCCTGTGCAGTGAGAGCAGGGGTGAGGGTAAGAGCAAGAGTCACAAGACTCTTCCCATGAAGATGTGGAAATCTGATCTTCTCCTGGACCTGGCCTGTGTGGTACCTCATCCAGGGAATGGCTGGGGAAAATGGGAAACACTCAAATCTCCAGGGGCATCTCCTGAAACCAGCAATTAGGGGAAAACTGAGGAGTTTTTCTGGGATGTGTAGAAACCACCAAAGGCCTGAGGTGCTTGAAAGGGAGCCATCTTATTCAGCGACCAGATCCAACTGTAACAGCACAACTGACAGCAAGTATTAGTGGGCACCCGTGAGGCTGACCCCCTCAGAAACCACTGTAGATGCTCAGGGCTGGTGGGCAGCGGTGAGAAAGGTCTAGGGGCTCCTGCCTTGCCTCAGGACACTACTTAAGTGCTGAACTGCTGAAAACCAAATAGGTGGTGGGGGCTGTTGGAGGAGGTGGCCCAAAGGCTGTCTGGATGGAGCAGAAATCCAGCTGGGAGGAAGTCAGAGACCTGGTCCTGCTTGTGATGGGAGCCAAGAGGGGACGAAGCCTCTGAGAACAAGTGAATAAAGCCCTTGGGGCAAGAAAGGAGGGTTGGACCATTTGTCTCCTGCGTGTGCATAGGTAAGGGAGGTAAACCAGCAGCACGTTGGAGCTATGTACAAGGCTGAATATTTCTACATGGTGAAAACTGCTTTTGACCTCTCCTGCTGAGCACGCAATGGTCAGAAGGGGATTGTAGGTGTCTGTATGTTTGTGTGAATGCTCTGTGGCCAGTTGCCTCTTAAACACAAGCATTACTTGACTTGGTAAAGCATTAAGAAGAGATTATCCCCGCCTAGGCACGCTATCTGACTCCCACACCTCCCCCCCCGCGAACGCAAAAAAAAAAAAAAAAAAAAAAAGAAAAAAAAGAAAGAAAAAAAGCAAAAAGGAAGCGGGCTGGAGCAGCGGAGGCACCAGCACGCACAGGCGCTGGTTGCCCACCAGAGAGCAGCGTTGCTCCAGCAGCGAGCGGTGCCGTCGCGGCTGCGGGACGTGGCCCCGGCAGCGCCGCGGGGCTGCTTTGCTCAAGGGCCGAGGGGGCTGCTGGTGGAGGAAAAAGGACCGTGTGGAGCATGGGTGCTCTCAGTGCAGCCGAGGAATGACAAAGGTCAAAAAACGTACTGTATTGAGAGTACGTAATGGGAGAAAAAACAAGGTATAGCTAGAAAGAAAAGCTTTCGGTCTGCGCGCGAGGGAGGTGAAACGTAAAGCAAACTTACTCAGGAAGGTCAGAGCTGCTGTTATTCCAGGGTCACCCATAGCATGAGGAAAATTAGAGTTCGTTCTGTCACATGCTTTCTCTCAGAAGATTTAAACCTTGTAGTCCTGCAAGCAGTGTGATGGACTAATTTCAATGCCTAATGCAAGGCACTTGGGCCTGAGCATCAGCGGTGCAGGTCACCTACAAAGGTAATTGAGCCCAGCTGGGGTCTGGGCCACTGACACTAGCATCATCTGCTGTCTCCAATTAAGGCTTCTAATGGAGGCAACCCAACAAAAGGGAATGCTATTTAAAAGGCAGGCCAGCAAAAGTCTTTGACACTCTGTGTGGTTAGTTAGGGGTGAGTCTGAGCTGGACCAGATTTAAGCCTGCTGCTGATCCCCCATGCTGTGAACTGGCAAAGTGACTTTTCCCAAGGGGCCAGTGAAGTATGTTCTGTGTGCAGTCAATGTTTCCCTTATAGCCCACGTTTCCCTCTCCTCCAGGGGCTGGAATGTCAGGCAGAGTCAATTTTTTGCTGCAGAGCGCGAAGCAAGAGCTGTGTCCTAGGGCCGGACAGGTCCCTCTGAAGCAGCCCTGCTACTGTCAGAGGGTGTTCAGCCTGAAGGGCTGTAGAACTGCTGTTCTGCTGCATGGCCCTTTGGTGAGACATGTACTGGAGCCCAGTTACCCACTACAGTCAGAAGCAACAAGAAAAAAAGACCTGAGGGCACTAGTGGGTCTTAATGGCTCTGACTGACTTCACCTGGGCCCCCCACCCACAGCACAGGCTGGGAGCTTATTTCAGGCCAGCCCAGGGTCCAGCCTGTTTCTGTGCTGGATTGCTGGTGGGCCTGTCTCCTGCCCCGTCTCTTGGCTGGATCCCCTTGGTGCCATGTTGCAGCCCTGGCCTGGCCCTGTCTGCTTCTGGCTGGACACCCTGGTACTGGCTTGCCCCTTGCAGTGCCATCAACGGACCCACTTACCAGCCTTGCATCCCACGTTCAGCCCTTTGGGGCTGCACCCCTCAGCGAGGGACCAGCCTGCACAGGGCCACCCTTGATGCCCAACTCGTCCTCAATCCCGTGGCCACCCTGCGTGGCTCCCTGGCAGGGTGCTTTTTCTGGCCAGCATCTGTCCCACTGATGTCTGCATGGTACGTCTGCCCGCTGGCTTGTTGGGGCTTCTCTGCTGACATTTCCTTGGGTTTTTTTCAGCTCTGAAATCTCTGCACTAATTATACCTGCAGAAATATGAACCTTCTGCCAGTAGGGAAGGGATAAAAATAATGTTGTTGTCCTCTTCTTGTGCATGGACCTGAGTCCTATTTAGGATTCGGTCCTATGCCAAAGTGGCACTTTCATTTTTGGGCTCTGCTGTCCTTGGTACAACCCAGCGATGGGTCAGGCTGTAGCGTTTTGGATGGGAGCTAGTACTTTTGTTGCTGTCCTGGTTTCAGCTGGGATAGAGTTAACTGTCTTCCTAGTAGCTGGTACAGTGCTATGTTTTGAGTTCAGTATGCGAAGAATGTTGATAACACTGATGTTTTCAGTTGTTGCTCAGCAGTGTTTAGACTAATGTCAAGGATTTTTCAGCTTCTCATGCCCAGCCAGTGAGAAAGCTGGAGGGGCACAAGAAGTTGGCACAGGACACAGCCAGGGCACCTGACCCAAACTGGCCAACGGGGTATTCCATACCATGTGACGTCCCATCCAGTATAGGAACGGGGAAGTGGGGGCAGGGATTCGCCGCTCGGGGACTGGCGGGGTGTCGGTCGGCGGGTGGTGAGCAATTGCACTGCGCATCATTTGTACATTCCAATCCTTTCATTATTGCTGTTGTCATTTTATTAGTGTTATCATTATCATTATTAGTTTCTTCTTTTTTCTGTTCTATTAAACCGTTCTTATCTCAACCCACGGGTTTTGCTTCTTTTCCTGATTTTCTCCCCCATCCCACTGGGGGGGGGGGAAGTGAGTGAGCGGCTGCGTGGTGTTTAGTTGCTGGCTGGGGTTAAACCACGACAGTTGCTCTATC
The DNA here is from genome assembly GCF_026419915.1 of Harpia harpyja. Classification (NCBI taxonomy): domain Eukaryota; kingdom Metazoa; phylum Chordata; class Aves; order Accipitriformes; family Accipitridae; genus Harpia; species Harpia harpyja. The sequence continues at coordinate 24,335,955 of NC_068945.1, read as the reverse complement.
TCACCCTGTAGTAGTAATTTCTTGGGAAATGTCCCGGTATGCCAGAACCACTGGGTTCATTAATCAGGCCAGCAGCAAGGTAGCAGAGCACCGAGAAAAACAGATGTGCTCCTGAGCACGGTGTTTTTGCAGCAGACCCGTTTTTGCCTGCTGAAAGATAGAGAGGTTACAAATCGATGTAAACTGTTGTGTGCTTGGTGCTGTAGACACCTCCCTGCTATTAGCCAACATACATTGCCCGTTCTTTTCTCATGGACAGTTACTTAAGGGTCATTCTTCATTTGGCCTAGGTTTGAAATGGCATCTTGAAGCAAGAAAACAGCAGCCTTGGCTCTCTGACCCACTCAGTTCTCCTTGGTAGCCCAAGGAGCATTCTTTCTTCTGACACTTCCCATCATCTGTGACATCTAACCTCTTAAAGAACCTGGGTTATTTCAGTCTGGTTTTCCACATATATTTAATAGTATTGGGAAAAATAAATACACCACCAGGAGAATTCCACACTGAAACAGAAAAAGAATGAACATAAATATTTGGGTTGATACTTCCATAATAATAATAAAAAATTCTGGAAAATGATTCTTTCTGCATCAGCACAGACTGAGTGCAAAGTACATCATTTGTCTTGGTCTATTTTAAAGCTATCGAGGGGAATGGATGACCAGGCTTACAGAGCATCGCTGCATGTGTTTCAGTGCAGGGAGAGCTGTGTCACTGCAAAGCCTTCCCAAGCACTTCAGATACATTTTAGGATCCTGCGCTGCTAGTCACAGGCTTTATTCCAGTTGCTCTTAGGAGTGATTTATGCATACCGAGTGCTACGCCTGCCGGGGCCCTTTAAAGAATTGCCGTTAGTCACTCACATCACTCCATCAGTCGTCATGCTGTGCAGGGCTTGACTTAAAGTGCGTTTTCAATGCATCAGGAGACCCAGAAGTGCCACACAAACAACCCTGCTAGAGGAAAATGCCATGGACTCGGTTCTCCTGCTGGGCTGAGACAAACAGAGAATGACAGAGGTTAGCTGTGCTGCCCGGTGATGCACTGGAGGATGTTTAGATACCTTTGATTACGTGTACCTGTGCAGGACGGATAACATTAGGCAACATTACCCCGCAGATGAGTAGACACGCCCTTTTTCTGAAGAACAGTGGGTGAAGTGTGGTAACCCATATTAAAGGCCAAGACGGGGAGAGAAATGTAATTCCCCATTTGTTAAGATGTGGACACTGTAAGACTTGTTTCACACGCACGTGGTCCCGTTGTGGTGGCCGGGAGGACGCCTGAGTTACTTGAGTACAGCGAGAGGTGAACTGGGCCTGCGTTTGCTGTGCACGCAAGCGGTCGGTTTCTCTGGGAAGCAGCGTAGTTCGGGGGATGCCCAGCCTCCTCTGAGCTGGTGCTTCCATGGTTTTGTTGCTTTCTAATAAGATGCAAAACCTGCTTGGAGTTTTGCTCGTGTCTGGGACGTTAGTAATGGCCGTCTCCCATGCAGATGTCGACTTTCTAATGAAGGAAGGACTTCTACTACAGCTTCAGAGGGACAACAGGGAAGAAGGATTCAGAAGGTCTTTCCCCTCTGCTAACCTATGATATGATCACCAAAGACTCAGTTCTTAGACTTAAAAGGCTTTCCCCACCGCCCCCGCCCCCAGTAAAGAAATGTGGAAGTTAAATGTGTTTGTTCTACAACAGTCTTGAGGGAAATAACAAAGGCTCTGTGCCTAGTGACTGAGCCTGTACCGTGTAAGCTACTCCACGCTTTAACATCTCATTGAGATAACAGGCCTAGTGTCACGACAGTGATAATTCCTCTGCTGACAGGCTGTACACGAGAGCAGTAGCTCAGTTTTAACTACTGGAATTAGGAATTCCTGCTGAGATCCACTGGTCATACCCCAGGCTACGTCCCTGCATCTTCCTGCCATTTGGCCACCATGCTGTCCTCCATCTGCCAATGCTGTGACAGTAGGAATGGAGCACTTCTACTCTTGAAATAGCTGAGACCTGTTGCAAAGCCCATTAAAAGGGATGCAGCTTTTGGGGGGGATTTCACTAGGTTTGGCTCAGGCCCTCGGCAGCATTGCTCTTGCTCAACGTGAAACTTGGAAGCAACCTTGGGTAAACAAGCCAGGCTAATATTCTACAGGCTAATCATAACTGCTTGAAGGACAAGATAAAGTGTGAGATGGTAAGTGAGTAAAAAAATCAACAATCATTGTTTTAAAAAGCTTTACCCACAACTATCCCAGCTACCTCAGGCTCAGTCTGACTTTCGTGAAATAGATCTCTAATTCATAGGTTTATGTGGGCTTTACACTAAAATTCAGGAACGAGTGCCAAAGCTCAGCTCCGAGAGAGAGGCTTTCAGCTTGTGGCAAACCCCAGCTCAGCTTGACGCATAGGCAAGGTAGCTGGCAAGAGCACGAGTTGCCCTATGGCCTCATTTGCTGATTCCAGACTCCTGGAGAGCTGAGCCTGATGCTGAGGCAGAGATGGATGTGACTGTAGAGCAGCGCTGCCTGGCCGGGAGACGGGTGCTCCTTCACAGCGCAGATCTTGCCCTCGCTCCTTCCAGTCCCTCTGACTTTCCATCCCGCTGTTCCTTTGCCCCTTGCTGTGTTCCTTGCTGACGTGTAAAAGTCTCCTCGCCCCATCCTTGGGGTGATGGAGTCTGATGTTGCCTGCGCTTCTGAGAGGTCTGGAGCTGCCGCAGATGGCAGTGGAGTGTCTCCAGCCTCAGCCATGGTGGCTTTAGCGGTTCTGCTTTGGTGTGCTCTTCTCAGAGGTCACTGACAAGCAGCCTTCTAAATTCGTCTGAAACTTGTGCTCGATGCACTTAAAATAAAGCAAGGCCATTAGAAGCTGTGTGCCATTTCCTGAAAGCAGCTGGTCCTTGTCTCCTCCAAGGCTGGGATGCCGAAGCAGCAACGTGACTTTGCGTAGCCACTGCTGTGTTGGTGTTGATCTGCAGAATATGGTGAGCACACCGGACTGGAGCTCAAATGCCAAAAATTCGGTAAAGGGGGACCACCCTGAATTTCAATAACAACTTTGAATAAAATCTTGGCTTTTTAAAAGCTCCTTGGCTGCTGCCTAGTGTTGTGCTGTTCCTTCGGTAAAGAAAGTTCTCCCACTGTCTTTCAATCGTCAAGTATGTGTTGCATTTTTATGAAGAGGTCTTCAAAAACCTGCAGGATGCCAAATGGGAGAGATTCGGGGTCATGAAAGAGCATTTAGCATAAAACCTTGGGAAATGAATTCATTAGCATGCCAGTGAGTGATGTAATTTTGCTGATATTAAATTAAGTCTTGATTAATAGGCCCAGCCTTTTTCTGAATCATTGTGCTCTTATTTGGGAGGGGGTTTTGGGGGGTGGGGTGGGGTGGGGTGGGTAGGGGAGAAAAATTCTCCTGTGGTTGTGCAGGCGCAGTCCTGTTTGTTGCATTTTCTGCCTATTTTCCAAGTGGGACTGGTCTTCACCACAACTTTTGTAGATTAAGCTACTGCAGCATTTTACAATCTGCAGAGCAGATTCAGCCCCCGTGAAATGAACTGCTACTTTGCAGAAGGCAGCAAAGTTGTGCTGAGTCTGACATTGCTTCTGTCTGTAGAGCCAATTGGTTTTGAGGCTGCTGTGCTACTGAGCCAGGGGAACACGTGAGAAACCTTCCTTCTCCTCCGTACGTGGGAGTGTATTGCCAGTGCGATCTCTTAGCGGGCAGAGCTCTCAGTATTTAACCTTTGAAGGGTAAAATGTCCTGGAACGTAAGGAGGAAAATTCAAGGTCACGGTTCCTCCCCTTGTTCTTGCAGGCACCTGCAAGAAATTGCACAGAGGGAAGCCGTTTTGGAAGAGGTGAAGAAAGAGAGAGATGTAGGTGATAACGAAGTACAAAATACTGGCACCAATACTGGCTGTAGCTTTAGGGGGAAGTGTCCTTGTTAGGAATTACTTCTTCCCTCCTCCTGGACTGCTGTTTAGACACTGCTGACTTTGGTATGCAGCCTGTGTATGAAAGAGCGCTTGCTCGTGAGAACCATTCCAATTAATGGGACCGAGCTGTTCCATGCAAGGACAGGGCTGGAGAATCACTCTCTATGGATGTGAAATTAGAGTGGACACAAAATAGCTGAGCAAACTCTCCAAAAGGCTGAAACTGTAGCAAAAATTTGTTCTTCGGGAGCCTGATCCAAAGCCCCTGGAAGACAACTGTAGTGGTTTCACTGACTTCCGTGACCTTTGGATCACACTCCAAGTTCTGTGCTAAAGCTGGTGTATTTTTTATTTTATTTACTTGTGGTTTGGTACTACTGCTTCTACCCAAAAGCAACTGTTACATTTCTGAAAAAGACAGCTTGAGCAATTAGAACGAGCGACCTTTTGCTGTGAATAAATTGCCAATAGAAACGTGCTAATGGCATCCGGGGATTGTGTATTAATAGGGACTAATTAAGGGGCCTAATTTGATGCCACAAAGGGAACATCACAGCTCTTTGTGCTCTGACACAAGTTAAATGTTAACGAGTCCCCAGAGGTGTTTGAATTTGGGTTCCAGTTAATGTAACCACATGTATGGCTTAGCCAGACGCATATACCGAAGCAGTAGTCAAGGCTGGTGAATCTTGCTCCCTTTACTTGTCTGTTGTGACAAGATATTGCTGCTCTGAAGTGTCGCTCCTAATGTTTTACTGTTTGGGGCCTGTATAGTAGAGGAGGAAGAGTCCCATCACACCTCTGAAAAGATCTTGTTTGTTATGAACGACCTGCACGGTGACAGAGACATCCCGAGCCTTTGTATGCTACATCCCGGGAGCAGACCTGTTTCAACTGCTCTTGTGGGAACTGTCACCAGAGCCAGGGAGTGCAGTGCCGAGTCCCCTGGGCCAGGTCTGCACAAGTTAATCCCCGATCAGCTGTGCTGAGCAGCACAGATGGCACAGAGATTTCCCTTCCGCGAGTACGGCGTTGTAGGCCCAGGCTGGCACGCTGGACAGCACTGTGTTGCACGGCAGAGATTTACCCAGTCTGTGCAAGCAAAGGCATCTACCTCCACGTCGCGGGTCCCTGCAGGTGGTAGATACGTCCTCAAGGCAGAGCGTGCAACTCTGTGTCCAACCTGTTCAGGTGCAGCCGTCGCTCAGAAGTGCTTACAGTCAGTGTTGCCGTTAGCTTGACTCCAGATGTAGCTGAACATCATTGCCGTTGAGATCAGGTCTTTGCACGACACTCTTGCTCGTAACTAGTCCAGAAGGAGCTCAGGATACTTTGCAAGAGACTCCTAGGTCTCTTGGCACCTCTTCAGTCCTGTTGGGGTGGGACCACTTCCAAAGAGGCCGTTAGCGGCTCCCTGAAGCTCTCTCCGTTCAAGGACTGTGTCGACAAAGCCAGCTCCGTGCAGTGTTAGATGGGAGCATCTAAAACGTCAGTTCTCCATCCCTAGTACACCACATCTGGTGTGGCAACAGGTCTTTGCCAACGTGCAGCTCTCCTTTGAGGAGGTGTTCTTTAACAGCGATACGGAATTACCCAGGACACCTCGGTTCCTTTCTGCCTTAAGCTGTGGGTCCAAAGGGACCGCTCTGCATCACAGACGCATCGTTGTTGCCCTTGCGTCTGTGGTTGTGAGGCTGGTTAAACATGTAAGCTGTGAGAGGTACCAGAAAGGCTTGTGGCCGTGGGGAAGAAGAAAAGCAGCGAGCGATCTGCTGTGTGAGAGCTCTTCAAGGCCATTTGTTCTCTCTGGGCCCACTCATGGCTACAGTTCTGCATTCCCCCGTGCAGCAAAGCTCCGAGGTCCAAGGTAGATTTCAGGCGTGTCCAAGGGGAGGCTGGATCCGCAGTGTAACAAGACCATTGCGTTATACAGTATTTCTACCAACAGGCTTGACTTGCTTGTCCCTGTAGTCTGACGTTTCCAGATTTGGAAGGAAGGGGAAGGAAGAGAGGGCTAGAGTAAAAACAAAGCTAAATACCTCCCTGAAGCTCTTGTTTGCAGCCACATAACTCACCAGCTGGCTCTTTCATCTGCACGGATTCTCCTCCTTGCCTCGATACTGGCCGATCTGCTAAGTATTGCTGGTAGCTTTGCTAGTGCTCCCTGGTTCCTGGAGAGGCACATCTGGGTGATGTGGTGCCTCAAAAGGAAGGGAAAGAGCACTGATGAGGCTTTGTTTTCCTTCTGTGCTGTTCAGTGATCACAGGTTTGGGAATATGCATAGGCACCTGAGTTGGGGCCCAGATAAGGCAGACCTATATTTCTATACATCCTCCAGGTGTGGCTCAGCTAATCAGCCACTGTCTTGCCATTGGAATGGTTCCCTGCCTCAGTATTAGAAACACCACAGCCACAATAAAGGGATACCTTTTCTTTCCAATTCTCCTCATGTTTTCCAGGCAAGAATGTAAGGGTTTTCAAGCAGTAGCTTTTTAGCTGTACCTGGAACGTAACTGTAGGATTTCTTTATTTATCCCATGTTTGGATTCATTACCTCTTTCTCGAAGCTGTTGTATTCATCCGACTTTGAGATTCCTACTGTGTCTTCAGGCTCCCAGGACACAAGGTATTCCTATAGCATTGATGTACGTTCCCTTGCTGGAGAGGGTTGAGAGGTAAAATAGCTCACAAATCCTGTGGCCCTTTGGTTGCTGCATGGGTTTTATTTTAAAGCCTTCAATTCCCATCTACGTCGTCCCTTTGTTGTTTGTTTTGAAACGGATCCTCTCAAGCTGTCAGACTGGAAGGCTGCCCAAAAGGCTGTGACATACACAGAATTGATCTTTTAAGAGTTGGTCCACGGAGCTGTGGCGATGTGTCCGTGTGATGGGTTAACCCTGGCTGGACGCCAGGTGCCCACCAAAGCCGTTCTATCACTCCCCCTCCTTCTCAGCTGGACAGGGGAGAGAAAATATAACAAAGAGCTTGTGGGTCGAGATAAGGATAGGAGAGATCACTCACCAATTACCGTCACGGGCAAAACAGACTCAGTTTGGGGAAAATTAACTTGATTTATTACAAATCAACCGGAGTAGGGTAATGAGAAATAAAACCAAATCTCAGAACACCTCCCCTCCACCCCTCCTTTCTTCCCGGGCACAACTTCACTCCCGGATTCTCTACCAACCCCCCGGCGGCACAGGGGGACGGGGATGGGGTTTACGGTCAGTTCATCACACGTTATTTTCGGCCGCTTCATCCTCCTCAGCGGCAGGACTCATCACACTCTTCCCCTGCTCCAGCGTGGGGTCCCTCCCACGGGAGACAGTCCTCCACGAACTTCTCCAACGTGGGTCCTTCCCACGGGCTGCAGTTCTTCACAAACTGCTCCAGCATGGTCCTTTCCACGGTGTGCAGTCCTTCAGACACAGACTGCTCCAGCGTGGGCCCCCCACGGGGTCACAAGTCCTGCCAGAAAACCTGCTCCGTGGGCTCCTCTCTCCACAGATCCGCAGGTCCTGCCAGGAGCCTGCTCCAGCGCGGGGTTCCCACGGGGTCACAGCCTCCTTCGGGAACCCACCTGCTCCGGCGTGGGGTCCTCCACGGGCTGCAGGTGGATATCTGCTCCACCGTGGACCTCCCTGGGCTGCAGGGGGACAGCCTGCCTCACCATGGTCTTCACCACAGGCTGCAGGGGAATCTCTGCTCCGGCGCCTGGAGCATCTCCTCCCCCTCCTTCTTCACTGACCTTGGTGTCCGCAGGGTTGTTTCTCTTACATGTTCTCACTCCTCTCTCTGGCTGCCGAATACCGCCGTCCCAACTTTTTCCTTCTTAAAAATGTTATCACAGAGGCGTTACCACTATCGCTGATTGGCTCGGCCTTGGCCGGCGGCGGGTCCATCTTAGAGCCGGCTGGTATGGGCTCTCTCGAACACAGGGGAAGCTTCCAGCAGCTTCTTACAGAAGCCACCCCTGTAACCCCCCCCCCCCGCTACCAAAACCTTGCCACACAAAACCAATACAGTCCGTGATGACTTTGGCTTTCCTGAAGCTGGGCATGGGGCAAGCAGATACGTGTCAGCCCATTCAACTTGTTCCGATCTCTGGACCGGTCTTTTTGGAAAGAAACTGCAAGCAGGAGTAACTGTGATGCTGGTCATCAGCAACCACAAGTGTTATGAAAGCAAAGCTGACAAATTGGGGGAGAATGCAGAGGAGAGCAGTAAAAATAATAAAAGCTTTCATAATTAAAACCAGTAGATCTGAGGTAAAGAGAGCTGGGAGTTTTCCCCTCTTGGTCAGAAGCCAGAAGCAAGACATACATGTCTGTAAATATATATATATATATATATATAAAGGAAAGTTATAAAAAACCAGGTAGATTGCTTCAATATAAAGCTGATTTACAACCCTTCAGTCGACTGAGTATCTTGGGGTGGTTAAGAGAAAAACACACATTGCCTGTCTTTAAGCATGAAGCGAGCAAGCTAATCCCTCTGGGCTCTTAGAAGGTTGGGGACAACGGGGTTCCTAGAGAGGGAGAGCTGAAACTCCTGAACGATTCCTGTGCTGGATCAGTCTCACGGAGCAATCCGTCTTACTGAAGGGGCAGATGGCAACCAGTTTGCTAAGCAGGGAGCTGCGTGTTGAACGTTAGGGGACGCACACTGAGAGTTAGGTGATGCACACACTGCTTTCCTCTCTTTTCAGGTAGCTTGGTACGCAGTCAGCTCCTGTGCAGGCTTCGCTGCTTGAGCTCAGAGCTTCACGGGTTTGGGAAAACAGTAGAGACAGAGCAGCTTGGCCGGCCAGCACTGAAGGCTCCTCTCCATGGGGGCTTTGAAGTCTTTCAAAGGACTCAGCTTCAACAAGGGTAGGCTAGATTCGCTTTTGGAATCATACAAGCCCTAGAAAGTGTGGCTCAGTTGCTGCTGATGCCTCTACACACCCAGCTTGCTTCTCTTTTGCCTGGTGTAGACACTGTGAGTTTAGCTGTGCTTCTAAAGCAGTGTTTTCTTCCTCCGTTGGATTCATCTTCTAGGACTGAGCAACCTGGAAGACAGCTGGAGCTGTCTGCACTGCCCGCTGCCCTTTCAAAGGCATCATTAACAGAGGAAGTGTTTGTTATTCCTATTGTTTTTAATATGCATCTCCGGCACTGAAAAGAGACTAGCTTACAGATTGTTGAAAATGCTGTCCTCCAGGAGCTTGAATTTATGAATTGCCTGCATTTATTTTCACATTTCCGTAAGATGTGGCGAAAGCAGTGCCCTGGCTGGAGCAGGAGAAAGGTGGCTTGTACACGTGTCTTTGTGCATGCGTGTTTCTGTGATTGCATAACCTAAAAACCCCCAAAGCCAGCACTGGATACGGGGACAGTCTGCTGAGTAAGGTGGTGACGTCACCACCATTGGAGATGATACTCATCTGTAAAGGTTTGGTGTGGGTTTAATACGGGTAAACAGGCTGTTCTGCAAGGGTGTGGAATAAAGAAGCGCAGAGAGGTTTCCTCCTAGCTCTAACGCTTCTGTGGAAGGCTTTCTGGAAAGTAGATTAAACGGCAAACAACCCCCTGTGCTTACGGTGTCGCTGAAAATAGCGGACGGTATTTGGTTTCACTGAAAAGCTATGTGGAAAGCTGTGTGTGCTGGAATTGCAGGGCTATGGATGACAGCAGTCGCTCATCCCAATGAGTCTTGAAACACCTCCATGTTGGAAAAAAAATTCCTTATACCCATAGTCTCTATGACAACTACTGGCTAGCTGTGGCTGCCGTCAGAAGAGAGAGCTGTCTGTCCATAAACATTTTCCAACAAAGGAAGGAGAAAGTCTGGGCTGTCTGACTCACATCAGTCTCCTCAGATGACAAATAAAGTACCGAGCAAAGCCTGGGGAACTGGTGAAACTTGGACTAGCGCTGTGTGCAGAAAAAGGACTTCAACACCTAGCTGTCTGTTCTGAAATCTTATCCATAAAAAAGAAATGGGTTATTCAAGTGGAATTATTATTGTTTGAATTATTCAAATGGCATTATGAACACACTTTAAAAGAAGAGTAAGGTGTGTTTTGACTTCTTTGGGGAATGCCCCCGTTTGGTTTGAAAAGGTATCCACGGCGGAAAGGAGAAAGGAAATCCCCTTCTGTCTCGTGTGCCCTGCTTGGCCCAGCCCTACAGTACAGCATCACCGATGCAAAAAGACTTGTGGCAAGGAGTTGATTTCTTCGAGGGGGACACGCTGAGCAAGAACAAGTAGGCTCTCGAAGGATGTCGTTCTTCTTCTGGCAGAACTCTGAACAGCCTTGGCAGTGTGGCTTTAGCAGGTGAAACACAGGCCAAACTGTGTCCTAGCAAGTGAGCCCGAGTTGATTCGAGGGCACAGAGACAAGTTTAGGCTTACCTAAACCTCGTAGAGGCTTCAATTGCCAGCGTCATTTTTTCTTCTGGGTAAGACTGACCTTTGTATGATGAAGCCTCCTGCCCAAATCTTCAAATGTGTCGAATATGCAAAACGTGTAGCCAAATACCACACACTTGCAACTTTCCTGCTGAAACTGCAGCTGCTCCTGATGTGGAAAAGGGATACGTCCTGCTAAGCCATGCTAAATCTGATGTAACGTGGGGAAATTCTTCTCAGACTGCCAGCAGCATATAAATGGCCTGGTCTGAGGAACGGGAGGAAATACACCAAAATCTGGGAATACCTCTGCTGATAGCCAAAAAAATGTTCTTCTCCAAAACATCCCTCCCCTTCGCGCATGGTTTCCCCTTTCATCATGGGCGTGACTCAAAACTGCGCTGTAACAGATGGAAAGGTTGTTACCCATGTCGGTAGGTCTCGCTCTGTATCCAGATGATCTGTACAAGCTGCTTCCCAGCTAGTTTCTCTGGAATTGCCCGAAAAGCATAGTTTTATGAAACTGTAACATCCCCTTCCTCGTGGAATCTGGGGCCTCATATGATTCTTCCTCCTAACTTCCAAGCCGGTGCATCGGCCTTTTCACAGTTTCTTCACCCAGCTCCCCTGATATATCGTTAGCCGTCTGAGGTACAGACAAAAGCTGTTTGTTAGGGCAGAAAGATCTTGATGCTGCGGACAGAAATACTCTTGAGATAGATCCCTCAAGCCTATTTTAGACCTGTAGGCACATCAACAGTTTGAGGTCACAGAGGTCGTGGGTGTGGGGGTGTGTTCATCAGCTGTTGGGCACTCGAACTTCTGCGTTTTAGTGGTACTGGCTGTGACACTTGCAGGGCAGTCAAGAATACAGGAACCTGGCAGTGTAATTTTTAAAAGGCGCTGGGGAATAGCTGCAACTGGATCGCTGTCAATTGCTTTTGGACACTCTCTGAAACCCATAAAAGGAGGGAATTTTGGCTTTGATCTCAAAGAATTAAATGTGTTGAGAAAAGTTGCTTTAGTTAGAGACTGAAATCCTGTAAAAGAAAAGAAATGGCTGGTTAATTGGTGAAATCACAGTGGTGCCAACTTGGACGATTAATGAAATACTCTCCTGTTTTGGTAGACTGAAGTTGACAGAGAGCTATTGGTTCGTCTTTTAGCCTGGGGATAGAGGTTTGAATTGCTTTGTCTTGTTGGAATGTGCCGTGCATCCTCAGGGATCAAATAGAAGTGAATAGTGAAAAGGGAACTGCACTGAAAAAATAATAGAGTATGGCATGTTGTATGGTGTACATAATCAAAGGTTTAGATGTAACGTACAAACTCGGGCTATTAAAAAGTGATGCTGCAGTGGTATGCTTGCTGGACTCACATTGGTGGCGTGTTTATCTTTAATGCGTTTCAATGATTCTGTGATTTTAATGCTAATAGACCATTCCTGTGGTTTGCTTTATTATATGGAGCCTGAAGAGTGTTTTCTAAGCCATTTTGGCGCCTATTCCCGTTGGATGAGAGAAGCTGTTCCAGTTGGATGAGAGAATTGATGGAGGGCTGAAAACCAAAACATATCAGAGAAAATGCCAGCCAGAGAACACAGTGGGGATAATGTTTAAGCCACTATACTGTAGCTACAGGGTTAATGCTATTACTAGGGGTAATGAATCCTCAATGCTGTTCATTTTGAATGCCTGTCTTCTCTGTGCAACGAAGTGCTTGGATCAACGTCATCAAGTCATCAAGTGTAGGCATAAAATAGAAGGCGCTTGAAACGGAATATCCTGAACTGACCCATTCAAGTCTATGTAGAAGAATGAGATAATATACATAGTTGGTGGAACTATTTGCATACTTGTATGAAGGGCTTTATTTAGCATTGCCAGGAGAGACTTGTTTGATGCTAACCTTAAGAGCTGGCAAGGGATGGGAGCACTTTGGCTCTCGTTCAGGAAAGCATAACATTCAGCACTCAAGAGGATTTACTTGTATCCTCAAAGTCGAGCACACGTTTAAGTGTCCTGTTGGCCTGCGGCCCACTTGTTTAGCACCTTGCAGATCCAGCTTTAAAATGGTGGAGTGGGCAGAGAAGTGTTAGCTAAGGTTATCGCAACCAGTGCCTGGCAATAAATGTGATGCATTGGCCTTAAGCCCCCTCGCCGCCACCTTCTTTTTCGAGGACTAATCTGGAAACTTTCCCAACTGATTTGGGAAGAGTCCTTGTAGGACCGAGCCCTGTATCTTGTAAGCTCATGGCAAAGCTCCTGTTGACTTCATTGGGGCAGGGTTTGGTGGTTGGTCTTTAGAGTCTATCCAGAAAGGAGTATCTATCCTGTGAAGAGGGAAACGCTTTGGTGGCTGCAACTCTCTGTCGGCAGCTCGGCGAACGTGGCTTTGTTCTCGTGGTGGATCTTCCACTGCGCTGTGGGCTCTGGGATGGTGTGCTCTTACACAGCTGGCTCTTGCAGCCTGCGGTGAGCAGCTGGGCATGGGGCACTGCCCACACGGCTGCAAACGCGCGCTGCAGCGAGGCACAGCCGCGGGCCATCTGCCTCATCTGTCCCTGCCTTCCCCACGCGGTGCCATGCTGCCCATCCACAGGCAGATGTGACAGGGCTTGGGCTTGGGTTTGCTGTGGCAGATCTACTGATTAACTAAAAAACATTACAAACTTTCCCAATGAACTTTCCAGTTATGTGCTGGGTCCTGGGACCTTGTGAATCTGAAGCCAAAAATTCACCATTCCTCTTATGGCTAAACAAGCATGAGCTGCAGTGGGATTCTTGTTCTTGTTCTTTTAGTCTAGCGGGAGTTTGCTTTCTTTGGTATAACACAACTGCTGTCCTCTCTGCGGTATGTTACACCTGGCAAGAGTGCAAATGATGGAACTGAGGCTTGGAGCCCCTTCTATCTTCACAGCGGGGAGGCTGAATTACTGCTAAAAGGAAAGCTTTATTCATTTATTAATGTGTTTTTGTCAGCTGTAGCCAACCACAACTTGTTTTCTTAGACACGTACATGTGGCAATACTCTGTGTTCTGAATACACGTTCACATAACGTGTATGTATGTAACCCTGCGCGAGTGCTTATAACCCAACTAGGAACCGGCCCCTACTTGCAGAAGGTCTCTTTAGAAGGCCATTTGCTGGTGTATGTTTTAATGTAATTTTCCCATTTGCCAAGGGTGTTAAATAGAAAACGAACGTGTTCTAGCACTGAAGAGCCCAAGCTTTGATTTTTATGGTCCTTCAGGCAGAGTATGGATTTGAGAGAGGAAGCTGGTTTCAGCCAAGTTCTCCTTTGACTTCAGACAGCTCCCTTGCTTCTCAGTCTCTGTGTGTTTAAATCACAGGTAATTAATTGGTGAAGTTTTTGATCGCATAACATTTATTGTCAGGGTTGGGGCCAGGGGTCAGGTCAAATGTTAGGGGTCAATTGTCAAAGGTCACAGATCTTGTCAAAGGACTGTGGTAAGCATCAAAGGTCATGGATCAAAGTAGAATGTCATGGTCAAAACCAAGGTCAAAGCTGATTGGTCAGGGTCAAACATCACTGTGGGTGTCAGGACTCATGGATGGGTCAAAGGGCATGGGTCAGGATCAAAGGTCACTTTTCAGGAGTCAAAGGTCAAATGCTACATGTTGCAGTCAAAGGTTGCCAAGTGGGGTCAAAGAGCAAAGGTCACAGATCAGGGTCAAATGACATGTATTGGCATCAAAGGTTAATGCTCATGGGTTGGTAGTGATGGATCTGAGCCGGGCATCAAAGGTCACAGATTGGGGTCAAAGATCAGAAAGTCAGGTGTCAAAGATCATGGTTTTTAGTCAAAAAATAAAAGGTCATGGATCAGTGTTGAAGGTCAGGGATCGTGGTCAAAGATCGTGTATCTTTGAAAGTCAGAGGTCGGGGGTAAAGGCTCAAATGTCATGTGTGGTCCAAAGGTTGATACTGAAGGCCAAAGGTCATGGTTATGGGTCAAAAGGTTAAAGGTAATGGATAAGGGTTAAAGGTCACAGCTAAGGTAAACAGCAACATGACAGGTTAAAGGTCAGAGATTGGGGGTCAAGAGTCAAAGGCCACAGGTCGGGTCAGTGCCAGGGCTTGGATCGGGGTTAAGGGGTCAGGAGTCAGGATAGGGGATGGTGCCTGGGGTTAAGGGTTGGGCTCCGGAGTCACAGGTTGGGATCAAGGTTGGGGTTGGGATTTGGGGGTCAAGTGTTTGAGTCAAAGGTCAGAGGTCAATGTCAAAGGTCAGGCTTGGGGATCACAGACTGGGGTCAATTGTCAGGGGTCAGGGGTCATGGTTTAGTGTCCGGGGGTGTTATGGCTTTGGGCAAGAGTTCAGACACACATTCTGCTGGGTTTTCTGCTTGCCAAAACAGTGATCGTTTTGTACAAAACGTGGGTAATCCTAGCCAGACATGTTCTACTTTGACCAAAACTGTTGTCTTAGTAGAAGATTAGATTCTCAAGTGTTGTAAACCAGCAAAGCTGTGCTGATATCACCAAGAGGTGATTTACTCCAGATGAGAGTTTGGAGTAGCAGCTGAGGCCTTTCAGGCTGAGTTGGAAGAGTCTATTTGGTGATCAGACACCCATTTTAAGAGATAGCAGTTTGATTAAACAATCCAAAGGCAGTCTATCTGCCAGGAATGTGACAGGAAGAGAGGGATGAAAAATCAACCACAGGTGGAGAGCGAGAAGGGTTTTGTTCACTGGGATTTCCAAAGAAAGATAGAAAAAGAAACACGGCTGGGGAAATTGCTCAGTAGAAAGTTAAATACCTAGTGAACTACATCTGAGAGACATCTGTCACAGAGGTCTAAAAGGATGCAAACAAAAAGTGAGAGCGAGAGATTAGGCCTAGAGATTCATCCCAATTTCCATTTAAATCAATGGAAAGACTCCCGTTGGCTTCATGGAGAGATGGCAAGAGCCCAAAGTATTTAAACGTGGCCAAGGGCTCTCAGCAGATGATAACCTTGGCTTTGGGACTGACTTCCCTGGCACGTCACTAACATCCCTCCTTTGGGATAGCCATACCACGGTGCAGAGATCTCTTCTGTCGCACACACAACGCGGGAGATCTGCTTACTCCTCTCTCCCTCCGTGCATGCGACCTTGTACGTGCTGAGCATGCGAGCGTTAGGGACTCTCTTGTCACTCCACCAAACATTTGTCCCTCGACCGCTCCTTTCTTATTCTCTTGACCTTTTACAGACAGGGTTCCAGCTCTCTCCTGCCCCTTCACAGCAAGACTCTACAGCATTAGAGGCTGACGACGGGAACACTTTGGTGGTCACTATCTTAGGAGGCTAAATGCACTGCCTGTTTGATTTTTATGGTCCTTCAGGCAGAGTATGGATTTGAGAGAGGAAGCTGGTTTCAGCCAAGTTCTCCTTTGACTTTAGACAGCTCCCTTGCTTCTCAGTCTCTGTGTGTTTAAATCACAGTTAATTAATTGGTGAAGTTTTTGATAGCACAGCATCTTAGAACAATTCTTAACTTCATGTTGGTCCACATAGGAAAGAAAATTGCACTTTTACTAAGGAAGTCGTAAGTAAACTGTCTTTCATCGTGTATAATTATTAAGTATGCTGACTAAAAGTCCAGTGACATGCCCAGAAGACTTCATATAAATACCAGCGCAGTCTTAGAGTAGCTCAAGACGTGTGCAGCAGAGCAGTCACAGATGGATGTATCCCAGGATTGTTGTTCCCCTCCACCAGTGAAGATATCCCATTACCTCAGCCTGCTGTTCTTTACTTCACCACCTGTTAGTTCATGCAACCGTAGAGTAATTACTACTGACATTCCTTTGCAAGTCTGTTTGGTGCTACAACTTTTTAAATTCACGTTACAAGATATATCTAGTTTTAATACCCCCTTTTACATGCTCTTTTGCTCAACCCAACTTTGAGAAAGAAAGCACAGCTTTTACCTGTGATTAGTAAGGGCTAGTAAGAAAAGGAATCAGTCAAAATATATGCTGTACTTGCAGGTCAGAGTTCCTCTGAGGTCAGCTTGAGCAATATGTATCAGAATATCAACAAGTTCAGGGCTGGGAAATGTTTCAGCTTTAGGTCTGTCTGGTCACTTGTGTGATTGTGGGCATCTGGTACCATTTCTTTACAGGCTTAGCTGTAAGTCCGGCAGTGAAGCATCAAGTGTGCCACTATAGCTTCAGTGACTATTTTCTCCACTTATTGATGACCTTTCCAAACTTTTATGCAGTTGGGGAATACTTCATTGTTGTTATTGACAGAGTGCCATGAGAGGGTTAAATTTCTGCAATGTCTATTGACCAGAACGAAGTCGGACAAGAGATGTTTGGAACATCTTGTTGAGGGTGGCCTCTCTCCTTTGTGGAACCTATGGAGTCTTTCCTGGTGGGGACTTAAGCAGCCATCCAGGCTGTAAAAGCTCAAAACGCTCAGTGATTCATTCTCTGACTATGCAGAATGGAGACTTGCAAAGTATCCCAGCCAGAGAAGGAGGCTTGAGTGGAGTTCTGGGGTGAACGCTATTTCATTTTCTGAACCAAAAAGTAGATTAAAAAAATCTTACCATGGATCAAGGAAAACTTGGTTTTTTTCTTAATTTTTTGGTTCTTTTGCATTTGTTTGCCAAATTCCAGTTAATTTAGCAATGTAACATTGTTTTAGAGTAGAACCACACTATGTGGTTTCTAAAAAATGTGGAATGTTTTCTCACTGTTTTTCTCCAGTCAAAACAAGCTAATGAAGTTGCCATGGACTTAGACATCTACTTGACTAACTCAAACCAGCATTTTTGGTTGTGCTCAGATTTTTGATTGTGCTCAGATTTTTGATTGTGTTTGTTCTGCTCTCTATTTTTAAGATTTAATTACTAAACATTCCTGTAAAGATAAAGAAAATCTAGTGAAGCTAATAGGGTCCCAGTCATGGCTTTTAAAATCTATGTCAATAGTACGGTGTTCATAATTCTTTTTCTGTGCAAGAGTAAGTCCCAGGTCTGCTACAATGTTTGTAGAGTGTATGAAATGCAGAAACCAGACCTGTCAATCAGGTGTGTGAGGAGAGGCTGCATGCTTGGAGTTCTTGTCATTTCCTCTGTTCCTGAAGCAGCAGATATGGCCATGCCCCCTTGGCCTCTCTCAAAACAACCTAAGTGGATTTAAACCAAATTTCAGTGTGGTCAGCACGGGTTGTTCCTACCAGGTCAAAAACCAGAGACTGGTTAAGGCAGGATGCTCTTAACCTGTCTTAGCTTTCAGACCATAGGACCTTTTCACCAAGCTGTGGGATAAAGTGTATGGTAGCAAGAGAGAACCTATTGGTTAGTCTTCAGCTAGAGGAACCGTCTTTAATAACACAACAGAAGAGCTAATCATTGAAACAAATGACCAGCAAGCAGCATAAAAATACCCAAACTCAATTGTCTGGAAAGATAAGAGCTGAGCTGATCGGAATTTGGGTCTACTAATAGTGGGTCTGTGCAGGGATTTGGAGTACCTTGGCATTTGCTGAAGGAATTTACTGCAATCAACACCTTTTTGGAGACACCCGAGATGGTGATTTTACAAAGTGAAAATCCAGCATAAGAGTAGTAGAGAACAGGAAAGCAGAGAGTGTGGAGGCTTCAAACTCTGTTAGTGAATGGAATTGTTCCTCAATCTCTGTGAGCTTCAAATTAGGTCATAATCCCAACGCAGATGCTCTATTTCAAGAAAGAGTGACTTTAAATGCATCTCTGTGAACAGACTGTAACCAGAGCTTTTCTTCATGGCTGTGGAAACCTTAATAAATATTAATTTTTACTTCAGTTCAGTTTCCATATGTTCACGTATATAAAAATGCAATTTTTGTTGAGTTTGCAAGAGGCTGAAAAATTATGTGCCGTGGAAAATACAAACCCCACTAAAACCTGCTAGAGACATCCTCACTAAGCTATGCAAAGAAGACCCATTGTAAAAAGAATCTTATAAGCTGTCTAATTAATGTTACTTTAATTGGTTATTCACAGTACATTTCTCCTGTTTATTTCCACAGCAATTCTCATGACTCTTGGGAGGTTGCTTATTAGCCATGCCTAGAGAACTATGGCAGACATGCAAATTCTGTGAGCCAGAAGACAATTTAAAACAAAGGAGTTACAAAACCAAAATTCAATTGCAAACCAATTACAAAAGCATTTTAACACTTCACAATTGAATATGGATGTTACAATCTGTCAAGAGGTAAACAGAAGGAAGATTAATTCAGTCTTCCACAGTCCAGGGAACTTTTGTCCCATTTCTAGCAAATTACTCTGATGATAATACGAAAATATAGACCCCAAAATACAAATTGGTATCAATGTCACTACAATACTGTCTCTGGAAGTTCAAAGGCACTTTTACAGAACTGTCAAAATATTTTCACCAAACTTCTTTTCCACTAAAATGCTATTATCTTTTGCTAGGGGGACTATTTGGCCAGGTAAAGGAAACAAAACACACCTTGCTGATTGGTACCGGGCTCTGGCACTTTCCTGGGAAGTGGTGCCGGTCCTTGTCCCACGTGCTGTTGAGCTCTGGTCTGCATTAGACCCCACGCTGATGGGAGGTTGCGCATCCTACATTCTGTGCTAGTCCCAGCAGCTATAAAACATCGACAGAAGGCACGCTTTTTGTTTTGCAAAAATACTGTAGAGTTGTTTTCACTTCAAAAGGAAAGAAAATACTTTCCAAAACATAGTTGTTGCCATGAAAAACAGTATCTCCCCTCTGCCTGAGGTATTCTGGACTTCTCTTCAACACGGAAAGGCTTTAAATATTACCTAAGTCTTAAGGTCAAGAGGGCACTCATTTATTACCCTTCCCTTTCTCCCTAGTCAAGCCCAGGCTTGTCAACAAATCATATATAAATTAGCCCCCTAACTGCCTGCAAGTCAGCGGATCTGAGCAGCAGCTGGATGGTGCAAAGATCTCCCATTCTTCATTGCTGTGTTTTGCAGCGTGTCTTCACTGAATATTACAGTGTTTACAGCACAATGCCGTGGTACTGCTCAGATAGGCTTCCGCAGGATGGGTCTTTGCAGTATATGCATCTTCACCTGCGTGTTCTGCTGCTGATAGGGCTTGCTGGAGGTTGGTTTGACGCCCTGGCAGAACATGAAGCAAGCTTGAGGCCACTGCTTTTGGTTGCAAGAGCCAACGTTTCCTTTAGTCAGCACAGAGAAATTGCGATCATCTGCGGGTCCCTAACCTTTTTCTCCTTGGATTCCCCATTTTAAATACACAGGAATGTAGAAGGTAACACAGGAAAAAGAGCTATCATAACCTTTAACGCCAAAACTCGACCTCACGGGGTTCTCTCAATGCACTTAGGCTCAATACTGCTTGGATATATATTTATCACACAGAGGCACCGTGCAGATTCCAATCCTCCATATCAGTTCAAGGAAGACAGGCTCTACTCCTCACTGTCAGCACTGAGTGGACATATTTTCACTGTAACCATTGGGTCCCTGCAATAGGAAATTCACCTGGCCTATACAGCTCAAAGCTAGACACGGACAAGACCAAAGTTCAGGAAGGCAGATAGAAATGAGGAATTGTGCTTGCTGTTCCAGAAAAGGCTCAACTCCAGGTTGCTATCAGTACAATCACTAACAACAGAATTTTAATCCACCCCCCCCCGCCCCCCCACCCCAGTATTTGAACTTCTAAGAATGTCATTGTGTCCTAATAGTCCCTTTTCTTTCTCCTCGAGCTCTGGTGATTTGCCTCCTTAGCTAAGAAGCTGATCCAAAGCTCGCTGAGGGCAACAGAAGTCCTGAAGACAGGTTCAAAAAGCAAAAGTAGTTCCAGTGCATGTAGGCGTTGTATTCTCTCTTTCCGGTGTGTTTTCCAGCGTGAGATAATGTCTGCTTTTCTTGTTGCAAGCATGTTACTATCTTCTATCTCTTAACATACCTACTAAGACCTTGTACATTCCAGCGATATTTTAAGCCAGAAGGTCACGACACATTGCCCGTAGGTCATAAACCTATTCCCTTTCACTGTGTCTGCTCTGCCACTGGAACAGGCTTGCTTAGTCACCTGCCAATAGTCCCCCTCCGATCGCAGCAGCACTCTATAAATCACTGCACTCATTCCTGCATGTTTACTTGGAAGCACCGTGGGAATCAGCCCAGAGGACTGTGGGACACATCTAAGCAGGTCAGATAGAAAATAAGCAACTGTGGAGTCACAGCTGGGAGTGAGGTTGAGGACACCTCATCACAGCAATTAGCAAGATAGATGATACCAAAGAGCTCATGAGCCAGTTAAGTTTTGGAGTGTCCAGGGATTACTGAAGGACACAGGCGGAGGGAGACGGGTCAAAATTCACTGGGAACAAGATTCACAAAAGCCTTTTCTGTGTGGATCTGCCCCTTAGTGGCATGAGGGCTCAAGCCTCATTGCAAGCCCGTAAGAACTGTGATCCCCGGTTATTTTTCAGGTTATGGACAAAGGAGGACAAAAAGATGTATTTGCAAAACTCTGCCTTCCCCTTTGAGCCCCACATTGCCAAGTGACCAAACGATGAAGTCCCTTGAATCTGCCTTAGTGGTGCAGGTCACAAGAAATTCCCCATACAGCATAGCTCTGTGCCCGGTGCCTCCGGTGTGTTGGGCTGATGACCCCCTCTATACAGGTGACTCCCTCAGATGAATGATGATCTTGGTCTCTTAAAAAAACCTCTTGCATTGTACCACACAGGTATGTGGCATGTAGATGCCAACCAGCAATAACTTGGATGTCATGGGAGGGGGAAAGAAACAAACTGATTTCTACTACAATGAAATAACATGGATGGAGAAAACAAAGCATGTTATACTTGGAATTAAGTCACATCTGCGTGCCTGACATTTAAAATATCTGACAGCAGAGCTGCTGTCATTGGGAGTATTTTCCTTAGGGCTCTAGGCACTTCACTGCAACTTTCTTAACCTTTTGGTACAGACAGAGAGCAGAAAAAAAGCTAGTCACAGATGAACCTTTGTAGGGTGGTGTGGAAGACGATATGGTTTAGGTCAGAGGGAAATCAGTGCAGTCTTCTGGCTGTGTCACTCGATAGCTCTACAGACTTCTTTTTGAGGACGGATTATGCCTGAGATGTCTATATGGGAACAACTCAAAAGTGAAAGCCTTTCAACAGAGCAAGGGTCACAGAGAGAGGTGATAGCTTTTCTTACACCAATTCATAATATCCCTTCTTACAGACTCTTCCTTATTTACATCCTTAGATCATCTTGGCTCCAACACTGTTACTACAATAACTAAATATTTAAATATTTCAAAATACAGGAACTATCTTTGCACTTTAAGTAAAGTAGCACACTGGCAAAATAGTGTCCCTGCAGCATCTGAGGCAAGACTCCCACGCGGATGCCAGGTAACCTGACAGAAGGAAGTGGGTTTAAAATGCAATACACCTTCTTTATCCAAAATGAGCATAAAAATGATTTCTTGACTGATTCTGGGCACTTTCGTGAGCACCTATGGATAGGAAGTTCTCCAGCAGGCATGATTTGTCCACGCTGGGTTTTCAGATGACTTTGAATTTGTCTCCCAGATTTATCGCTGACTTCTCTCGCTTATTTATTAATCCTCCTTGGACACATCACTTCAGGCCTCTCTGATCTAGTGTCATATAAAACCATACCCACAGTGATGAGAGTTACATATTTTTCTTCCATGATCTACCCTTGCCTCAGACCAACACCTCTTTGACATGGCCACTGCCAGTCCTTGATTTCGAGCCAGTACTTTGAAAACAGATATTGTAGGTACTTGCTGGCTATTTCCTACTCTTTACTGTTTGGCTAATTTCAGCTGGCAGGGTGAGAATGGACGTGGTAAAACATCCCATCTTGTAGCGGTAGTTGCTCTGGTGCAGCTTTTCCTTTCGCTTTGGATTTACGCTGCCATAGGACCACCGTGTTCTGCTAACGTTGAGAATTCACGTTGGGAATCAATCTAACAGCAAACTACCAATATCTCACAGTTTCCGCCACGTGACAAGGACACCGAACCAGACCGTGTCCGGTTGTCTCTCCCCAGGAACATCCTTGATGGCTACAACCTCCTCCACAGCAAGAGCTGAGCTATCGTGACTCTCCCCTTTTCCCCATCTGCTTCAGGGTCAGATTTGCCATAGGAGAAAAATGAAAGCGTCTCGCAACTGAATAAGGACCTGGTGTTGAACACTCCGATACAAAATACCCACAGGAGAGGGAGGCTGGCCTGGACACCATATGCAGGTGGCCACCAACGCTCACCCCAGCCCAGGGGCTGTAGCGTAGCTGCATCTTTACACGCTTTATAGCAATGCCCCTGGGCACTACTGTGAGAAAACACAAAGATTCTGCTGAAGTTTAAAAAAAAACCCCACAACAAAAAAAGAGGATTTCTTCTTATTTTGACTTGCATCAGTGAAATCCAATTCAGTCAACCTGACTGACTGCAGTCCCAACCTCACCTCAGGGGGAGAGGTCAGTCCTTTTTCTGAGTTTCAGGCTGAAGCAGCACTGTACTTGAGAGAAGCATCCAGCCCACAGCTGCTTTTAAATAGTTTACGAAAGACTGTATCATTTGCAATGATAAGGTTAAGCCACCGGCACATGCAGTCACTGCTTTATCACTAACATAGGTCCTTTTTTTAGCACAGCACGGCCCACAGCCCTACGAGAGCAAATAATAGCTTGTGGCACCGTTTCAAAAACAAGGTCTTTGTAAATGCCAACCACAATAACCTTAAGGCCTGCAGTGACTATTCTGGGGAAAAAAACCACCTTATTATTTCAGAGACATCTCACAGTACTCCTGCCAGAAAAGACTGGCCCGAGCAGAAACGCTGCTGTCCTGTTTTGAATTTTCCTGAAAATGCCCCTACTGACAAGTGGGCTTACCAAGTTCATTTTTTAAGAGACACTAAAGTAATCGAGGAAAGTTATGTGAAGCCAGATCCTGCTTTCTGAAGTTTTGAATCCAGGGCACGACTCCTCTTCTGTGGTAAAATTTTCAGAAACACCTACAATTTCAATTCTAAGGCAGTCATGTAAATGTTGTTCTAAGATGATCCCCTGGTACTGCTGACTTCTGGATCTTGATTTAACTGGTTTTGTAACTGAGTCACAGAATCAATAGCAGGGGTGGACCCACCAGTCTGGGTTGTGAAATTTCCTTAAAAGTGTGTCTTGAAAATTAGTTTCTGTGAGGAAAAATATGGTAAACATGCAACCTTTTAATGTCATCGGCAGGGTAAAGCTGGAGCTGGGGATGTGCTAAAAGGGAGGTTAACGTAGCAAGTGCATTGACTGCCAAGTCGAGGCAAGCTACCCATTGCTGGCAGCGGCTCAGCAAGCTAGGAGTTATCTTTATCTCTTTTGGCTTGTCAGGAGGATTACGCTTTAACTGTTTCTAGAGCTGGGAAAGGTATAAAGGAGGTGTCTCTCTTCAGTAAATCATGATGAAATAGGGCAGATGATCTCAGTGAGGAAGAGCACCTAAAAACTAAGCAAGGGAATGAATTTGTTTTTAATTGGTGATACTGTCTCTGTCGCAAATATTGCGGTCCTCCAACTCCTATAAATATTAGATTGTTTTTATGTTGCTTTGAATTAGTTTGGAACCAACTTGACAATTTTTTGCAGAATTCCTTACGTATGCAAAATGCTCTAGTGGCCTGGAGTTCTTTACTGTACTCCCTAGACTTTACTAGATGAGCCAAAGCAGGAGCGGGGCTGAAAAAGAGGTAGCTGTTGCATTGACAGTCGTCACAGCTGGCCTTAGGTTAAATCGTTCCTCAAATATGGCTGCGGATGTTCTTGGTACAAGCTGGAGGAATCAGTGCACACAAGGTGGACTCCTCCAGTGCTGAACACGGAGTGCAGGAATAGAAGTTCCCATGTGGACATCCTTGCCGCTGGTTGTTGAAACAAGCACGGTTCCCACCAGTTTTTGGTTGATGCCTACCTGTCCACTTCTGAGGTAAGTTAGGGCTCTAGTCAGTGTAGATATTTGTCCTGCCTTAAGTGCTTGCCAGCTCCTTAGGCACTCGAATTCCTTTCAAAATCTGACCCATCGTCACCGATACGATGTGTGCTTAGGAACCCTTACAAGGAGTGTGTGTGTTGGTGATTTATGGCCTTTTACGAGGTGATATACTTTCAGATGAAGAGAATAGCCATAATTACATAAAGAAACTGAGTTTATGGTTAAAGCCACTCAGTCACGATGTTGTCCGTGCAAGTTGCAGGCTGTATTTCAAAAGCAACAGAAAAATTAACTACGTTCTGCAAGTTACTAACCCCAACAGGCCCTTCAAATGGCTGCAAATTCTGATCTCCCAAGCATTAACCATTACGCATTAATCAACTCCCAACCCCTTTCCCACTCCTATAACTTCTTGTGTTCAGACACTATTTAAGTCAAAGTCACCTCTTGTGTCTCATCGTTTCCTTCACGTGTAACCACGCCTTTATGATTATTTATTTTCCCAACTGCAGAAATAGTTGGAGTCTACAGTTAACACCTTTTTTGACACTAGTTGTTCTAAACAATGAACTTGGCTCTTTTCCATTATATTCCCCTGAGAAGCAAAGGTAAGCAGGACAGAATGTATTTGAAAATGTTTAGAAATGTTCAAAAAATGCACTCGCTTGTTCAGCTTAGCAAGAAAAGTGGCTACTATTGGACTGTTCCCTGTAGAATTTAGAAAGATAGAAGAAAGAAGAATGTCTCTATTTCTGAATACTACATTCCCGATTGTACAAAATGTATAGAATAATAAAGTTTTAATCACGTTCAGCAGTAGGAAGGCATTTTTCCTCTCAGCTATTTCTTCTCTAAATGAGTCTAATCCTCCCAGCATGTCAGCGTGTGCACAGAGCTGTACGGAAGGGGAAATCATAACACAAAGAAACGGAGTGACTTGTTCAAACAGAAATGCACTCGGTGTCAGATGAGGGACTAGAGCCCGAGAGGTCTTGGCTGCCAACTTCTGTGCTGAGACTGCTAGACAAAACTTTTTATTATTCATTCACTTGCACAACAAAATTGAAGAACCCACAAAAGGCCAATAAAATGAGCTGATGAGTAGTGGAGCACAGATATCTCCTCTTCTAGGTGGCTAGTGTGGAGCTGATGATGGCAGCTAGCAGGCATCCCTTTCTGAGAGCTGTCTCACTGCTGCTCCACAAAAAGTTCAGCAGGGGATCTCAGAGTACTTTGAGCTTACGTCACTAAAATAATGCCAGTCGGAGTAATATGCTCATTACCAGGACTATCCCATAACCCCACATGTTCACCTGACAGAGGGCCTGAACTTCTCAGCATATTTCTATCCAAACTCGTCCATCACAGTGGCTCTCCCATGGCAGGAGAAGTAGCAGGGCTATCTTTACTTCCAGAAGTCTGAACTCTAGAACTAGGAGCAGTACTTCAAACTTGATTTCACAGAAGTTCCTCATAGGTGGAACCACATCTGTAGGTAGATTGAACAGATCTTGCTTCAAATTCAAAGATCCTCCAAATATAAACAACAGAATACTTACAGCTTCTTGTACCTATTCAAATAATGCCAGCAAAAGTCTGAATAATAATTAAAGACATGCACCCCTGAACATAAGCAGCAACCAAATGGCCCGCATGAAGAGCATTGCTAGCAGCGATGAATGAAGGTAAAGAAGAGTTTAAAATCACCTGAGACTCTTCCAAGTGGATGACACAATTTTTCAAAAATCTTTTTGCTGAGGAGCAGTTTGATCTGGTTTCTTAAAGAGGGAACAGTTAATTATCCATTCAAAGACATGCTAATGATTTTTGAGTAAAAATTCATTCCTGAACCCCAGAAGAACTTTGCTTTGGAAAGTTTTCCTTGTGAAAAGGAACTGTTTCAAGAAGCCTGTATCTTCTGATACGTGGTAGAAAACTGCCAGCAACTTGTTTTGTACAACACAGCAAGACGCACGTGCAGAGCATGGCTAAAGCCTGAGCTCTGGCAAGAGGACAGCGTGACAGCCCTGATACGATGGCAAGAGTGAATCCCTGTTTCTGG
The DNA here is from genome assembly GCF_026419915.1 of Harpia harpyja. Classification (NCBI taxonomy): domain Eukaryota; kingdom Metazoa; phylum Chordata; class Aves; order Accipitriformes; family Accipitridae; genus Harpia; species Harpia harpyja. Next base: position 24,309,550 of record NC_068945.1, on the reverse strand, counting down.
GAAAGGGATAGGGAATATCCCTTGAATTGGAATGCATGGGAGGTTTTCTACACACTAGTAACAGATGCCCATGCAATCAACTTCCCCCAATTCTGCTGTAAGTTTATGTTGTTTGAACTGCTCTGGATTTCACGTGCCAAAGTGTCAAGCTCAGGGAGAGTCTTCTCTACAGACCCACTACATCAACTTTTCTAAGTTCCTCATCGGTATGGTTATATAAACTCTTGAAAAATATAAATTAATCTCTCTTCAGCAACTCACAGCCACTCAGATTTTGACAGAAATGGGAAATCACAGTTAGAAAAACTAAACCCTGCCTTTGTTTCCTGAACTTTAAACTACAGATTAATTTGACAGATGTCTGAGCCTCATTAATATTGCTATTGTCTGCCTCTGAATAATAAGCCTGATGATCACTATGCTCTTTTGAGACATGCATAGTTTAATAGTATGCTCATTATTATAAAAAAACGTAAACCGCATTAACTAGGGTTTTTTTTCACACGGTCATGAAAAATGCATTTGAAAGGGAGATTTGTAATGTTTCCAATTTCATGAAAAAAACTGCAGAAAGAACTGGAAAATACTTGAAATCTGTTGCTAAGGAGTTGACATGGCTGGGAACGCTTTCACTTTATCTCACAGGCTCTCTGCATGGCAAAGCTGGTTCAACTTCCCAAGGACCCCCTGGCACTGAGCCTACGCCAGGGCGGCTGGACCAGGAGGAGTTGCTGGCGGAATGGGACTGCAGCCAGTGCGCTTCCATGTTCTGGTGGTATCTGGCTCCTACAATGGCTTTGCAAAACCACAAGCTTTTAGGCACAATCTCAAGAATCCCTAAGACTTCTCTTAAATGCTCTGAGAGGCTTGCTGGCCCATGGCACTTTTTCCTTGGAAGAACCATCATTTTGTCCCTAAAGTTGAAGTGCAGCTTATTCAGACCCTTCATAGAGTGGGTTTTGAGAACCACTTGGCCAAATGGTCTCTTTGCACGACGTGTTTGTACAGCCCATGCGGCAGCATTTCAGCTTGAGCACCTGATGCTTGTTTGTGTCTTGAATCCAATGGATCCATAGCTTGAGGAAGAGGCAAAACTGGTGACCCCTTGAAGGTCTTCAAGCAGGCCTTTTAGGATGAAAAATGAGCTGTAGCATTTCTTCCAGATTCACTGCTTCAGTCTAACCTCCAAGCGTATTCCAGCAGCTCTCCATACACTATACTTGCATCCCAGGCTGCAATGGCTTTCCCCTTTTCACATCTAACCCTTTGTTCAGAATGGCACCTATCACCCTGATGTGGGAATGCAGACCCTCATCATCGGCCCTTCCACATCTTCCCGCACACAATCCTCTTCTTTCCACCTATCCCAGGCAGACACAACCTGAAGCATGTCTGGATCCAGTAGCTCTTTAGTCTCCTTTGCTCTGCTGAAACCAGACAACCTCTACTTTCAAATCTCACAAGCTGCGGAACTCAAAAAAGCAATGACAAAATGGGAGTCTATCTTTAAGATCAGTTCAGGACTTTACGGAGGTAAAGGAGACATGGCTGGAAGAGAAACGGGAGAACTGATGCATCCAAATTTATCTGAGAGATTTTCAGAGACTCCGTTTTGGTTTGGGAATAAGGCCAGCTCAATTAGTCTACCTCAAGTCCCCCAAAGATCTCAGGAGGACAAATAAAAGATGACTGATGTAAGGCTTTCAGGGGTTTCTGGATGTAAAGATCCCAAGGCACAGCCCCTGCTTTCCTGGCGCTGCCTTCTCCTCCGCTCTTGGTTAAGGTGGCAGGAATCATTCGAGAAACTGGATGAGCAAGTCGGGAAAAAATAAATCATCTCTCCGGCCCAGTTAAATATGTTTGTCTAATTTTTCATTCCAATCAAGTCCCATGGGAACTTGCTAGGCTAAGATTGCTACTCCTACCACCCAAGCTACTGACTGATGTTCCTTTTCCCAGATTTGCCAACATTCTCACTCTGATGAAGTTTTCCCCATTTTTGTCCTGAAGAGGATTCTGTTAACACCTCCCCCCCTTTCTTTGGCAGTCTATCCAAAACGCTAAATCCTTATTTCCTCGGCAGGGGTATAATATCTTCTCTTATTAAAAATACTGAAACACAAGCTTACCCAGAGGTGTGTTTTATTTGACGTGAAGAGATTCAGTAAAAATGCTTCCCTGGGACAGCTAGTGTTTCAACCGTCCTACAAGGCTTTGGCAAATGTTTCAAATGTTCTGCTGGACTCTCTGTTTGAGATTTTATTAACCCCTTTCAGAAATGGCAATTTCCACTATTTCCAAGTGCAGACGGATGGAAATTTCCAAGTCTTTTGTCTGGACCTATGGCACAGGCAAAGAGAAAGACTGAGTCTCTTTTGATTAATGGCTGGGGAGTGGAGTGAATAAGGGTGATAAAACCCTGCGTTTCTAAAAGTGGCTGCAGCAGCGTTTTACAAACAGGCAGTGCATTTAGCCTCCTAAGATAGTGACCACCAAAGTGTTCCCGTCGTCAGCCTCTAATGCTGTAGAGTCTTGCTGTGAAGGGGCAGGAGAGAGCTGGAACCCTGTCTGTAAAAGGTCAAGAGAATAAGAAAGGAGCGGTCGAGGGACAAATGTTTGGTGGAGTGACAAGAGGGTCCCTAACGCTCGCATGCTCAGCACGTACAAGGTCGCATGCACGGAGGGAGAGAGGAGTAAGCAGATCTCCCGCGTTGTGTGTGCGACAGAAGAGATCTCTGCACCGTGGTATGGCTATCCCAAAGGAGGGATGTTAGTGACGTGCCAGGGAAGTCAGTCCCAAAGCCAAGGTTATCATCTGCTGAGAGCCCTTGGCCACGTTTAAATACTTTGGGCTCTTGCCATCTCTCCATGAAGCCAACGGGAGTCTTTCCATTGATTTAAATGGAAATTGGGATGAATCTCTAGGCCTAATCTCTCGCTCTCACTTTTTGTTTGCATCCTTTTAGACCTCTGTGACAGATGTCTCTCAGATGTAGTTCACTAGGTATTTAACTTTCTACTGAGCAATTTCCCCAGCCGTGTTTCTTTTTCTATCTTTCTTTGGAAATCCCAGTGAACAAAACCCTTCTCGCTCTCCACCTGTGGTTGATTTTTCATCCCTCTCTTCCTGTCACATTCCTGGCAGATAGACTGCCTTTGGATTGTTTAATCAAACTGCTATCTCTTAAAATGGGTGTCTGATCACCAAATAGACTCTTCCAACTCAGCCTGAAAGGCCTCAGCTGCTACTCCAAACTCTCATCTGGAGTAAATCACCTCTTGGTGATATCAGCACAGCTTTGCTGGTTTACAACACTTGAGAATCTAATCTTCTACTAAGACAACAGTTTTGGTCAAAGTAGAACATGTCTGGCTAGGATTACCCACGTTTTGTACAAAACGATCACTGTTTTGGCAAGCAGAAAACCCAGCAGAATGTGTGTCTGAACTCTTGCCCAAAGCCATAACACCCCCGGACACTAAACCATGACCCCTGACCCCTGACAATTGACCCCAGTCTGTGATCCCCAAGCCTGACCTTTGACATTGACCTCTGACCTTTGACTCAAACACTTGACCCCCAAATCCCAACCCCAACCTTGATCCCAACCTGTGACTCCGGAGCCCAACCCTTAACCCCAGGCACCATCCCCTATCCTGACTCCTGACCCCTTAACCCCGATCCAAGCCCTGGCACTGACCCGACCTGTGGCCTTTGACTCTTGACCCCCAATCTCTGACCTTTAACCTGTCATGTTGCTGTTTACCTTAGCTGTGACCTTTAACCCTTATCCATTACCTTTAACCTTTTGACCCATAACCATGACCTTTGGCCTTCAGTATCAACCTTTGGACCACACATGACATTTGAGCCTTTACCCCCGACCTCTGACTTTCAAAGATACACGATCTTTGACCACGATCCCTGACCTTCAACACTGATCCATGACCTTTTATTTTTTGACTAAAAACCATGATCTTTGACACCTGACTTTCTGATCTTTGACCCCAATCTGTGACCTTTGATGCCCGGCTCAGATCCATCACTACCAACCCATGAGCATTAACCTTTGATGCCAATACATGTCATTTGACCCTGATCTGTGACCTTTGCTCTTTGACCCCACTTGGCAACCTTTGACTGCAACATGTAGCATTTGACCTTTGACTCCTGAAAAGTGACCTTTGATCCTGACCCATGCCCTTTGACCCATCCATGAGTCCTGACACCCACAGTGATGTTTGACCCTGACCAATCAGCTTTGACCTTGGTTTTGACCATGACATTCTACTTTGATCCATGACCTTTGATGCTTACCACAGTCCTTTGACAAGATCTGTGACCTTTGACAATTGACCCCTAACATTTGACCTGACCCCTGGCCCCAACCCTGACAATAAATGTTATGCGATCAAAAACTTCACCAATTAATTACCTGTGATTTAAACACACAGAGACTGAGAAGCAAGGGAGCTGTCTGAAGTCAAAGGAGAACTTGGCTGAAACCAGCTTCCTCTCTCAAATCCATACTCTGCCTGAAGGACCATAAAAATCAAAGCTTGGGCTCTTCAGTGCTAGAACACGTTCGTTTTCTATTTAACACCCTTGGCAAATGGGAAAATTACATTAAAACATACACCAGCAAATGGCCTTCTAAAGAGACCTTCTGCAAGTAGGGGCCGGTTCCTAGTTGGGTTATAAGCACTCGCGCAGGGTTACATACATACACGTTATGTGAACGTGTATTCAGAACACAGAGTATTGCCACATGTACGTGTCTAAGAAAACAAGTTGTGGTTGGCTACAGCTGACAAAAACACATTAATAAATGAATAAAGCTTTCCTTTTAGCAGTAATTCAGCCTCCCCGCTGTGAAGATAGAAGGGGCTCCAAGCCTCAGTTCCATCATTTGCACTCTTGCCAGGTGTAACATACCGCAGAGAGGACAGCAGTTGTGTTATACCAAAGAAAGCAAACTCCCGCTAGACTAAAAGAACAAGAACAAGAATCCCACTGCAGCTCATGCTTGTTTAGCCATAAGAGGAATGGTGAATTTTTGGCTTCAGATTCACAAGGTCCCAGGACCCAGCACATAACTGGAAAGTTCATTGGGAAAGTTTGTAATGTTTTTTAGTTAATCAGTAGATCTGCCACAGCAAACCCAAGCCCAAGCCCTGTCACATCTGCCTGTGGATGGGCAGCATGGCACCGCGTGGGGAAGGCAGGGACAGATGAGGCAGATGGCCCGCGGCTGTGCCTCGCTGCAGCGCGCGTTTGCAGCCGTGTGGGCAGTGCCCCATGCCCAGCTGCTCACCGCAGGCTGCAAGAGCCAGCTGTGTAAGAGCACACCATCCCAGAGCCCACAGCGCAGTGGAAGATCCACCACGAGAACAAAGCCACGTTCGCCGAGCTGCCGACAGAGAGTTGCAGCCACCAAAGCGTTTCCCTCTTCACAGGATAGATACTCCTTTCTGGATAGACTCTAAAGACCAACCACCAAACCCTGCCCCAATGAAGTCAACAGGAGCTTTGCCATGAGCTTACAAGATACAGGGCTCGGTCCTACAAGGACTCTTCCCAAATCAGTTGGGAAAGTTTCCAGATTAGTCCTCGAAAAAGAAGGTGGCGGCGAGGGGGCTTAAGGCCAATGCATCACATTTATTGCCAGGCACTGGTTGCGATAACCTTAGCTAACACTTCTCTGCCCACTCCACCATTTTAAAGCTGGATCTGCAAGGTGCTAAACAAGTGGGCCGCAGGCCAACAGGACACTTAAACGTGTGCTCGACTTTGAGGATACAAGTAAATCCTCTTGAGTGCTGAATGTTATGCTTTCCTGAACGAGAGCCAAAGTGCTCCCATCCCTTGCCAGCTCTTAAGGTTAGCATCAAACAAGTCTCTCCTGGCAATGCTAAATAAAGCCCTTCATACAAGTATGCAAATAGTTCCACCAACTATGTATATTATCTCATTCTTCTACATAGACTTGAATGGGTCAGTTCAGGATATTCCGTTTCAAGCGCCTTCTATTTTATGCCTACACTTGATGACTTGATGACGTTGATCCAAGCACTTCGTTGCACAGAGAAGACAGGCATTCAAAATGAACAGCATTGAGGATTCATTACCCCTAGTAATAGCATTAACCCTGTAGCTACAGTATAGTGGCTTAAACATTATCCCCACTGTGTTCTCTGGCTGGCATTTTCTCTGATATGTTTTGGTTTTCAGCCCTCCATCAATTCTCTCATCCAACTGGAACAGCTTCTCTCATCCAACGGGAATAGGCGCCAAAATGGCTTAGAAAACACTCTTCAGGCTCCATATAATAAAGCAAACCACAGGAATGGTCTATTAGCATTAAAATCACAGAATCATTGAAACGCATTAAAGATAAACACGCCACCAATGTGAGTCCAGCAAGCATACCACTGCAGCATCACTTTTTAATAGCCCGAGTTTGTACGTTACATCTAAACCTTTGATTATGTACACCATACAACATGCCATACTCTATTATTTTTTCAGTGCAGTTCCCTTTTCACTATTCACTTCTATTTGATCCCTGAGGATGCACGGCACATTCCAACAAGACAAAGCAATTCAAACCTCTATCCCCAGGCTAAAAGACGAACCAATAGCTCTCTGTCAACTTCAGTCTACCAAAACAGGAGAGTATTTCATTAATCGTCCAAGTTGGCACCACTGTGATTTCACCAATTAACCAGCCATTTCTTTTCTTTTACAGGATTTCAGTCTCTAACTAAAGCAACTTTTCTCAACACATTTAATTCTTTGAGATCAAAGCCAAAATTCCCTCCTTTTATGGGTTTCAGAGAGTGTCCAAAAGCAATTGACAGCGATCCAGTTGCAGCTATTCCCCAGCGCCTTTTAAAAATTACACTGCCAGGTTCCTGTATTCTTGACTGCCCTGCAAGTGTCACAGCCAGTACCACTAAAACGCAGAAGTTCGAGTGCCCAACAGCTGATGAACACACCCCCACACCCACGACCTCTGTGACCTCAAACTGTTGATGTGCCTACAGGTCTAAAATAGGCTTGAGGGATCTATCTCAAGAGTATTTCTGTCCGCAGCATCAAGATCTTTCTGCCCTAACAAACAGCTTTTGTCTGTACCTCAGACGGCTAACGATATATCAGGGGAGCTGGGTGAAGAAACTGTGAAAAGGCCGATGCACCGGCTTGGAAGTTAGGAGGAAGAATCATATGAGGCCCCAGATTCCACGAGGAAGGGGATGTTACAGTTTCATAAAACTATGCTTTTCGGGCAATTCCAGAGAAACTAGCTGGGAAGCAGCTTGTACAGATCATCTGGATACAGAGCGAGACCTACCGACATGGGTAACAACCTTTCCATCTGTTACAGCGCAGTTTTGAGTCACGCCCATGATGAAAGGGGAAACCATGCGCGAAGGGGAGGGATGTTTTGGAGAAGAACATTTTTTTGGCTATCAGCAGAGGTATTCCCAGATTTTGGTGTATTTCCTCCCGTTCCTCAGACCAGGCCATTTATATGCTGCTGGCAGTCTGAGAAGAATTTCCCCACGTTACATCAGATTTAGCATGGCTTAGCAGGACGTATCCCTTTTCCACATCAGGAGCAGCTGCAGTTTCAGCAGGAAAGTTGCAAGTGTGTGGTATTTGGCTACACGTTTTGCATATTCGACACATTTGAAGATTTGGGCAGGAGGCTTCATCATACAAAGGTCAGTCTTACCCAGAAGAAAAAATGACGCTGGCAATTGAAGCCTCTACGAGGTTTAGGTAAGCCTAAACTTGTCTCTGTGCCCTCGAATCAACTCGGGCTCACTTGCTAGGACACAGTTTGGCCTGTGTTTCACCTGCTAAAGCCACACTGCCAAGGCTGTTCAGAGTTCTGCCAGAAGAAGAACGACATCCTTCGAGAGCCTACTTGTTCTTGCTCAGCGTGTCCCCCTCGAAGAAATCAACTCCTTGCCACAAGTCTTTTTGCATCGGTGATGCTGTACTGTAGGGCTGGGCCAAGCAGGGCACACGAGACAGAAGGGGATTTCCTTTCTCCTTTCCGCCGTGGATACCTTTTCAAACCAAACGGGGGCATTCCCCAAAGAAGTCAAAACACACCTTACTCTTCTTTTAAAGTGTGTTCATAATGCCATTTGAATAATTCAAACAATAATAATTCCACTTGAATAACCCATTTCTTTTTTATGGATAAGATTTCAGAACAGACAGCTAGGTGTTGAAGTCCTTTTTCTGCACACAGCGCTAGTCCAAGTTTCACCAGTTCCCCAGGCTTTGCTCGGTACTTTATTTGTCATCTGAGGAGACTGATGTGAGTCAGACAGCCCAGACTTTCTCCTTCCTTTGTTGGAAAATGTTTATGGACAGACAGCTCTCTCTTCTGACGGCAGCCACAGCTAGCCAGTAGTTGTCATAGAGACTATGGGTATAAGGAATTTTTTTTCCAACATGGAGGTGTTTCAAGACTCATTGGGATGAGCGACTGCTGTCATCCATAGCCCTGCAATTCCAGCACACACAGCTTTCCACATAGCTTTTCAGTGAAACCAAATACCGTCCGCTATTTTCAGCGACACCGTAAGCACAGGGGGTTGTTTGCCGTTTAATCTACTTTCCAGAAAGCCTTCCACAGAAGCGTTAGAGCTAGGAGGAAACCTCTCTGCGCTTCTTTATTCCACACCCTTGCAGAACAGCCTGTTTACCCGTATTAAACCCACACCAAACCTTTACAGATGAGTATCATCTCCAATGGTGGTGACGTCACCACCTTACTCAGCAGACTGTCCCCGTATCCAGTGCTGGCTTTGGGGGTTTTTAGGTTATGCAATCACAGAAACACGCATGCACAAAGACACGTGTACAAGCCACCTTTCTCCTGCTCCAGCCAGGGCACTGCTTTCGCCACATCTTACGGAAATGTGAAAATAAATGCAGGCAATTCATAAATTCAAGCTCCTGGAGGACAGCATTTTCAACAATCTGTAAGCTAGTCTCTTTTCAGTGCCGGAGATGCATATTAAAAACAATAGGAATAACAAACACTTCCTCTGTTAATGATGCCTTTGAAAGGGCAGCGGGCAGTGCAGACAGCTCCAGCTGTCTTCCAGGTTGCTCAGTCCTAGAAGATGAATCCAACGGAGGAAGAAAACACTGCTTTAGAAGCACAGCTAAACTCACAGTGTCTACACCAGGCAAAAGAGAAGCAAGCTGGGTGTGTAGAGGCATCAGCAGCAACTGAGCCACACTTTCTAGGGCTTGTATGATTCCAAAAGCGAATCTAGCCTACCCTTGTTGAAGCTGAGTCCTTTGAAAGACTTCAAAGCCCCCATGGAGAGGAGCCTTCAGTGCTGGCCGGCCAAGCTGCTCTGTCTCTACTGTTTTCCCAAACCCGTGAAGCTCTGAGCTCAAGCAGCGAAGCCTGCACAGGAGCTGACTGCGTACCAAGCTACCTGAAAAGAGAGGAAAGCAGTGTGTGCATCACCTAACTCTCAGTGTGCGTCCCCTAACGTTCAACACGCAGCTCCCTGCTTAGCAAACTGGTTGCCATCTGCCCCTTCAGTAAGACGGATTGCTCCGTGAGACTGATCCAGCACAGGAATCGTTCAGGAGTTTCAGCTCTCCCTCTCTAGGAACCCCGTTGTCCCCAACCTTCTAAGAGCCCAGAGGGATTAGCTTGCTCGCTTCATGCTTAAAGACAGGCAATGTGTGTTTTTCTCTTAACCACCCCAAGATACTCAGTCGACTGAAGGGTTGTAAATCAGCTTTATATTGAAGCAATCTACCTGGTTTTTTATAACTTTCCTTTATATATATATATATATATATATTTACAGACATGTATGTCTTGCTTCTGGCTTCTGACCAAGAGGGGAAAACTCCCAGCTCTCTTTACCTCAGATCTACTGGTTTTAATTATGAAAGCTTTTATTATTTTTACTGCTCTCCTCTGCATTCTCCCCCAATTTGTCAGCTTTGCTTTCATAACACTTGTGGTTGCTGATGACCAGCATCACAGTTACTCCTGCTTGCAGTTTCTTTCCAAAAAGACCGGTCCAGAGATCGGAACAAGTTGAATGGGCTGACACGTATCTGCTTGCCCCATGCCCAGCTTCAGGAAAGCCAAAGTCATCACGGACTGTATTGGTTTTGTGTGGCAAGGTTTTGGTAGCGGGGGGGGGGGGTTACAGGGGTGGCTTCTGTAAGAAGCTGCTGGAAGCTTCCCCTGTGTTCGAGAGAGCCCATACCAGCCGGCTCTAAGATAGACCCGCCGCCGGCCAAGGCCGAGCCAATCAGCGATAGTGGTAACGCCTCTGTGATAACATTTTTAAGAAGGAAAAAGTTGGGACGGCGGTATTCGGCAGCCAGAGAGAGGAGTGAGAACATGTAAGAGAAACAACCCTGCGGACACCAAGGTCAGTGAAGAAGGAGGGGGAGGAGATGCTCCAGGCGCCGGAGCAGAGATTCCCCTGCAGCCTGTGGTGAAGACCATGGTGAGGCAGGCTGTCCCCCTGCAGCCCAGGGAGGTCCACGGTGGAGCAGATATCCACCTGCAGCCCGTGGAGGACCCCATGCCGGAGCAGGTGGGTTCCCGAAGGAGGCTGTGACCCCGTGGGAACCCCGCGCTGGAGCAGGCTCCTGGCAGGACCTGCGGATCTGTGGAGAGAGGAGCCCACGGAGCAGGTTTTCTGGCAGGACTTGTGACCCCGTGGGGGGCCCACGCTGGAGCAGTCTGTGCCTGAAGGACTGCACACCGTGGAAAGGACCATGCTGGAGCAGTTTGTGAAGAACTGCAGCCCGTGGGAAGGACCCACGTTGGAGAAGTTCGTGGAGGACTGTCTCCCGTGGGAGGGACCCCACGCTGGAGCAGGGGAAGAGTGTGATGAGTCCTGCCGCTGAGGAGGATGAAGCGGCCGAAAATAACGTGTGATGAACTGACCGTAAACCCCATCCCCGTCCCCCTGTGCCGCCGGGGGGTTGGTAGAGAATCCGGGAGTGAAGTTGTGCCCGGGAAGAAAGGAGGGGTGGAGGGGAGGTGTTCTGAGATTTGGTTTTATTTCTCATTACCCTACTCCGGTTGATTTGTAATAAATCAAGTTAATTTTCCCCAAACTGAGTCTGTTTTGCCCGTGACGGTAATTGGTGAGTGATCTCTCCTATCCTTATCTCGACCCACAAGCTCTTTGTTATATTTTCTCTCCCCTGTCCAGCTGAGAAGGAGGGGGAGTGATAGAACGGCTTTGGTGGGCACCTGGCGTCCAGCCAGGGTTAACCCATCACACGGACACATCGCCACAGCTCCGTGGACCAACTCTTAAAAGATCAATTCTGTGTATGTCACAGCCTTTTGGGCAGCCTTCCAGTCTGACAGCTTGAGAGGATCCGTTTCAAAACAAACAACAAAGGGACGACGTAGATGGGAATTGAAGGCTTTAAAATAAAACCCATGCAGCAACCAAAGGGCCACAGGATTTGTGAGCTATTTTACCTCTCAACCCTCTCCAGCAAGGGAACGTACATCAATGCTATAGGAATACCTTGTGTCCTGGGAGCCTGAAGACACAGTAGGAATCTCAAAGTCGGATGAATACAACAGCTTCGAGAAAGAGGTAATGAATCCAAACATGGGATAAATAAAGAAATCCTACAGTTACGTTCCAGGTACAGCTAAAAAGCTACTGCTTGAAAACCCTTACATTCTTGCCTGGAAAACATGAGGAGAATTGGAAAGAAAAGGTATCCCTTTATTGTGGCTGTGGTGTTTCTAATACTGAGGCAGGGAACCATTCCAATGGCAAGACAGTGGCTGATTAGCTGAGCCACACCTGGAGGATGTATAGAAATATAGGTCTGCCTTATCTGGGCCCCAACTCAGGTGCCTATGCATATTCCCAAACCTGTGATCACTGAACAGCACAGAAGGAAAACAAAGCCTCATCAGTGCTCTTTCCCTTCCTTTTGAGGCACCACATCACCCAGATGTGCCTCTCCAGGAACCAGGGAGCACTAGCAAAGCTACCAGCAATACTTAGCAGATCGGCCAGTATCGAGGCAAGGAGGAGAATCCGTGCAGATGAAAGAGCCAGCTGGTGAGTTATGTGGCTGCAAACAAGAGCTTCAGGGAGGTATTTAGCTTTGTTTTTACTCTAGCCCTCTCTTCCTTCCCCTTCCTTCCAAATCTGGAAACGTCAGACTACAGGGACAAGCAAGTCAAGCCTGTTGGTAGAAATACTGTATAACGCAATGGTCTTGTTACACTGCGGATCCAGCCTCCCCTTGGACACGCCTGAAATCTACCTTGGACCTCGGAGCTTTGCTGCACGGGGGAATGCAGAACTGTAGCCATGAGTGGGCCCAGAGAGAACAAATGGCCTTGAAGAGCTCTCACACAGCAGATCGCTCGCTGCTTTTCTTCTTCCCCACGGCCACAAGCCTTTCTGGTACCTCTCACAGCTTACATGTTTAACCAGCCTCACAACCACAGACGCAAGGGCAACAACGATGCGTCTGTGATGCAGAGCGGTCCCTTTGGACCCACAGCTTAAGGCAGAAAGGAACCGAGGTGTCCTGGGTAATTCCGTATCGCTGTTAAAGAACACCTCCTCAAAGGAGAGCTGCACGTTGGCAAAGACCTGTTGCCACACCAGATGTGGTGTACTAGGGATGGAGAACTGACGTTTTAGATGCTCCCATCTAACACTGCACGGAGCTGGCTTTGTCGACACAGTCCTTGAACGGAGAGAGCTTCAGGGAGCCGCTAACGGCCTCTTTGGAAGTGGTCCCACCCCAACAGGACTGAAGAGGTGCCAAGAGACCTAGGAGTCTCTTGCAAAGTATCCTGAGCTCCTTCTGGACTAGTTACGAGCAAGAGTGTCGTGCAAAGACCTGATCTCAACGGCAATGATGTTCAGCTACATCTGGAGTCAAGCTAACGGCAACACTGACTGTAAGCACTTCTGAGCGACGGCTGCACCTGAACAGGTTGGACACAGAGTTGCACGCTCTGCCTTGAGGACGTATCTACCACCTGCAGGGACCCGCGACGTGGAGGTAGATGCCTTTGCTTGCACAGACTGGGTAAATCTCTGCCGTGCAACACAGTGCTGTCCAGCGTGCCAGCCTGGGCCTACAACGCCGTACTCGCGGAAGGGAAATCTCTGTGCCATCTGTGCTGCTCAGCACAGCTGATCGGGGATTAACTTGTGCAGACCTGGCCCAGGGGACTCGGCACTGCACTCCCTGGCTCTGGTGACAGTTCCCACAAGAGCAGTTGAAACAGGTCTGCTCCCGGGATGTAGCATACAAAGGCTCGGGATGTCTCTGTCACCGTGCAGGTCGTTCATAACAAACAAGATCTTTTCAGAGGTGTGATGGGACTCTTCCTCCTCTACTATACAGGCCCCAAACAGTAAAACATTAGGAGCGACACTTCAGAGCAGCAATATCTTGTCACAACAGACAAGTAAAGGGAGCAAGATTCACCAGCCTTGACTACTGCTTCGGTATATGCGTCTGGCTAAGCCATACATGTGGTTACATTAACTGGAACCCAAATTCAAACACCTCTGGGGACTCGTTAACATTTAACTTGTGTCAGAGCACAAAGAGCTGTGATGTTCCCTTTGTGGCATCAAATTAGGCCCCTTAATTAGTCCCTATTAATACACAATCCCCGGATGCCATTAGCACGTTTCTATTGGCAATTTATTCACAGCAAAAGGTCGCTCGTTCTAATTGCTCAAGCTGTCTTTTTCAGAAATGTAACAGTTGCTTTTGGGTAGAAGCAGTAGTACCAAACCACAAGTAAATAAAATAAAAAATACACCAGCTTTAGCACAGAACTTGGAGTGTGATCCAAAGGTCACGGAAGTCAGTGAAACCACTACAGTTGTCTTCCAGGGGCTTTGGATCAGGCTCCCGAAGAACAAATTTTTGCTACAGTTTCAGCCTTTTGGAGAGTTTGCTCAGCTATTTTGTGTCCACTCTAATTTCACATCCATAGAGAGTGATTCTCCAGCCCTGTCCTTGCATGGAACAGCTCGGTCCCATTAATTGGAATGGTTCTCACGAGCAAGCGCTCTTTCATACACAGGCTGCATACCAAAGTCAGCAGTGTCTAAACAGCAGTCCAGGAGGAGGGAAGAAGTAATTCCTAACAAGGACACTTCCCCCTAAAGCTACAGCCAGTATTGGTGCCAGTATTTTGTACTTCGTTATCACCTACATCTCTCTCTTTCTTCACCTCTTCCAAAACGGCTTCCCTCTGTGCAATTTCTTGCAGGTGCCTGCAAGAACAAGGGGAGGAACCGTGACCTTGAATTTTCCTCCTTACGTTCCAGGACATTTTACCCTTCAAAGGTTAAATACTGAGAGCTCTGCCCGCTAAGAGATCGCACTGGCAATACACTCCCACGTACGGAGGAGAAGGAAGGTTTCTCACATGTTCCCCTGGCTCAGTAGCACAGCAGCCTCAAAACCAATTGGCTCTACAGACAGAAGCAATGTCAGACTCAGCACAACTTTGCTGCCTTCTGCAAAGTAGCAGTTCATTTCACGGGGGCTGAATCTGCTCTGCAGATTGTAAAATGCTGCAGTAGCTTAATCTACAAAAGTTGTGGTGAAGACCAGTCCCACTTGGAAAATAGGCAGAAAATGCAACAAACAGGACTGCGCCTGCACAACCACAGGAGAATTTTTCTCCCCTACCCACCCCACCCCACCCCACCCCCCAAAACCCCCTCCCAAATAAGAGCACAATGATTCAGAAAAAGGCTGGGCCTATTAATCAAGACTTAATTTAATATCAGCAAAATTACATCACTCACTGGCATGCTAATGAATTCATTTCCCAAGGTTTTATGCTAAATGCTCTTTCATGACCCCGAATCTCTCCCATTTGGCATCCTGCAGGTTTTTGAAGACCTCTTCATAAAAATGCAACACATACTTGACGATTGAAAGACAGTGGGAGAACTTTCTTTACCGAAGGAACAGCACAACACTAGGCAGCAGCCAAGGAGCTTTTAAAAAGCCAAGATTTTATTCAAAGTTGTTATTGAAATTCAGGGTGGTCCCCCTTTACCGAATTTTTGGCATTTGAGCTCCAGTCCGGTGTGCTCACCATATTCTGCAGATCAACACCAACACAGCAGTGGCTACGCAAAGTCACGTTGCTGCTTCGGCATCCCAGCCTTGGAGGAGACAAGGACCAGCTGCTTTCAGGAAATGGCACACAGCTTCTAATGGCCTTGCTTTATTTTAAGTGCATCGAGCACAAGTTTCAGACGAATTTAGAAGGCTGCTTGTCAGTGACCTCTGAGAAGAGCACACCAAAGCAGAACCGCTAAAGCCACCATGGCTGAGGCTGGAGACACTCCACTGCCATCTGCGGCAGCTCCAGACCTCTCAGAAGCGCAGGCAACATCAGACTCCATCACCCCAAGGATGGGGCGAGGAGACTTTTACACGTCAGCAAGGAACACAGCAAGGGGCAAAGGAACAGCGGGATGGAAAGTCAGAGGGACTGGAAGGAGCGAGGGCAAGATCTGCGCTGTGAAGGAGCACCCGTCTCCCGGCCAGGCAGCGCTGCTCTACAGTCACATCCATCTCTGCCTCAGCATCAGGCTCAGCTCTCCAGGAGTCTGGAATCAGCAAATGAGGCCATAGGGCAACTCGTGCTCTTGCCAGCTACCTTGCCTATGCGTCAAGCTGAGCTGGGGTTTGCCACAAGCTGAAAGCCTCTCTCTCGGAGCTGAGCTTTGGCACTCGTTCCTGAATTTTAGTGTAAAGCCCACATAAACCTATGAATTAGAGATCTATTTCACGAAAGTCAGACTGAGCCTGAGGTAGCTGGGATAGTTGTGGGTAAAGCTTTTTAAAACAATGATTGTTGATTTTTTTACTCACTTACCATCTCACACTTTATCTTGTCCTTCAAGCAGTTATGATTAGCCTGTAGAATATTAGCCTGGCTTGTTTACCCAAGGTTGCTTCCAAGTTTCACGTTGAGCAAGAGCAATGCTGCCGAGGGCCTGAGCCAAACCTAGTGAAATCCCCCCCAAAAGCTGCATCCCTTTTAATGGGCTTTGCAACAGGTCTCAGCTATTTCAAGAGTAGAAGTGCTCCATTCCTACTGTCACAGCATTGGCAGATGGAGGACAGCATGGTGGCCAAATGGCAGGAAGATGCAGGGACGTAGCCTGGGGTATGACCAGTGGATCTCAGCAGGAATTCCTAATTCCAGTAGTTAAAACTGAGCTACTGCTCTCGTGTACAGCCTGTCAGCAGAGGAATTATCACTGTCGTGACACTAGGCCTGTTATCTCAATGAGATGTTAAAGCGTGGAGTAGCTTACACGGTACAGGCTCAGTCACTAGGCACAGAGCCTTTGTTATTTCCCTCAAGACTGTTGTAGAACAAACACATTTAACTTCCACATTTCTTTACTGGGGGCGGGGGCGGTGGGGAAAGCCTTTTAAGTCTAAGAACTGAGTCTTTGGTGATCATATCATAGGTTAGCAGAGGGGAAAGACCTTCTGAATCCTTCTTCCCTGTTGTCCCTCTGAAGCTGTAGTAGAAGTCCTTCCTTCATTAGAAAGTCGACATCTGCATGGGAGACGGCCATTACTAACGTCCCAGACACGAGCAAAACTCCAAGCAGGTTTTGCATCTTATTAGAAAGCAACAAAACCATGGAAGCACCAGCTCAGAGGAGGCTGGGCATCCCCCGAACTACGCTGCTTCCCAGAGAAACCGACCGCTTGCGTGCACAGCAAACGCAGGCCCAGTTCACCTCTCGCTGTACTCAAGTAACTCAGGCGTCCTCCCGGCCACCACAACGGGACCACGTGCGTGTGAAACAAGTCTTACAGTGTCCACATCTTAACAAATGGGGAATTACATTTCTCTCCCCGTCTTGGCCTTTAATATGGGTTACCACACTTCACCCACTGTTCTTCAGAAAAAGGGCGTGTCTACTCATCTGCGGGGTAATGTTGCCTAATGTTATCCGTCCTGCACAGGTACACGTAATCAAAGGTATCTAAACATCCTCCAGTGCATCACCGGGCAGCACAGCTAACCTCTGTCATTCTCTGTTTGTCTCAGCCCAGCAGGAGAACCGAGTCCATGGCATTTTCCTCTAGCAGGGTTGTTTGTGTGGCACTTCTGGGTCTCCTGATGCATTGAAAACGCACTTTAAGTCAAGCCCTGCACAGCATGACGACTGATGGAGTGATGTGAGTGACTAACGGCAATTCTTTAAAGGGCCCCGGCAGGCGTAGCACTCGGTATGCATAAATCACTCCTAAGAGCAACTGGAATAAAGCCTGTGACTAGCAGCGCAGGATCCTAAAATGTATCTGAAGTGCTTGGGAAGGCTTTGCAGTGACACAGCTCTCCCTGCACTGAAACACATGCAGCGATGCTCTGTAAGCCTGGTCATCCATTCCCCTCGATAGCTTTAAAATAGACCAAGACAAATGATGTACTTTGCACTCAGTCTGTGCTGATGCAGAAAGAATCATTTTCCAGAATTTTTTATTATTATTATGGAAGTATCAACCCAAATATTTATGTTCATTCTTTTTCTGTTTCAGTGTGGAATTCTCCTGGTGGTGTATTTATTTTTCCCAATACTATTAAATATATGTGGAAAACCAGACTGAAATAACCCAGGTTCTTTAAGAGGTTAGATGTCACAGATGATGGGAAGTGTCAGAAGAAAGAATGCTCCTTGGGCTACCAAGGAGAACTGAGTGGGTCAGAGAGCCAAGGCTGCTGTTTTCTTGCTTCAAGATGCCATTTCAAACCTAGGCCAAATGAAGAATGACCCTTAAGTAACTGTCCATGAGAAAAGAACGGGCAATGTATGTTGGCTAATAGCAGGGAGGTGTCTACAGCACCAAGCACACAACAGTTTACATCGATTTGTAACCTCTCTATCTTTCAGCAGGCAAAAACGGGTCTGCTGCAAAAACACCGTGCTCAGGAGCACATCTGTTTTTCTCGGTGCTCTGCTACCTTGCTGCTGGCCTGATTAATGAACCCAGTGGTTCTGGCATACCGGGACATTTCCCAAGAAATTACTACTACAGGGTGAGATAGAGCAACTGTCGTGGTTTAACCCCAGCCAGCAACTAAACACCACGCAGCCGCTCACTCACTTCCCCCCCCCCCAGTGGGATGGGGGAGAAAATCAGGAAAAGAAGCAAAACCCGTGGGTTGAGATAAGAACGGTTTAATAGAACAGAAAAAAGAAGAAACTAATAATGATAATGATAACACTAATAAAATGACAACAGCAATAATGAAAGGATTGGAATGTACAAATGATGCGCAGTGCAATTGCTCACCACCCGCCGACCGACACCCCGCCAGTCCCCGAGCGGCGAATCCCTGCCCCCACTTCCCCGTTCCTATACTGGATGGGACGTCACATGGTATGGAATACCCCGTTGGCCAGTTTGGGTCAGGTGCCCTGGCTGTGTCCTGTGCCAACTTCTTGTGCCCCTCCAGCTTTCTCACTGGCTGGGCATGAGAAGCTGAAAAATCCTTGACATTAGTCTAAACACTGCTGAGCAACAACTGAAAACATCAGTGTTATCAACATTCTTCGCATACTGAACTCAAAACATAGCACTGTACCAGCTACTAGGAAGACAGTTAACTCTATCCCAGCTGAAACCAGGACAGCAACAAAAGTACTAGCTCCCATCCAAAACGCTACAGCCTGACCCATCGCTGGGTTGTACCAAGGACAGCAGAGCCCAAAAATGAAAGTGCCACTTTGGCATAGGACCGAATCCTAAATAGGACTCAGGTCCATGCACAAGAAGAGGACAACAACATTATTTTTATCCCTTCCCTACTGGCAGAAGGTTCATATTTCTGCAGGTATAATTAGTGCAGAGATTTCAGAGCTGAAAAAAACCCAAGGAAATGTCAGCAGAGAAGCCCCAACAAGCCAGCGGGCAGACGTACCATGCAGACATCAGTGGGACAGATGCTGGCCAGAAAAAGCACCCTGCCAGGGAGCCACGCAGGGTGGCCACGGGATTGAGGACGAGTTGGGCATCAAGGGTGGCCCTGTGCAGGCTGGTCCCTCGCTGAGGGGTGCAGCCCCAAAGGGCTGAACGTGGGATGCAAGGCTGGTAAGTGGGTCCGTTGATGGCACTGCAAGGGGCAAGCCAGTACCAGGGTGTCCAGCCAGAAGCAGACAGGGCCAGGCCAGGGCTGCAACATGGCACCAAGGGGATCCAGCCAAGAGACGGGGCAGGAGACAGGCCCACCAGCAATCCAGCACAGAAACAGGCTGGACCCTGGGCTGGCCTGAAATAAGCTCCCAGCCTGTGCTGTGGGTGGGGGGCCCAGGTGAAGTCAGTCAGAGCCATTAAGACCCACTAGTGCCCTCAGGTCTTTTTTTCTTGTTGCTTCTGACTGTAGTGGGTAACTGGGCTCCAGTACATGTCTCACCAAAGGGCCATGCAGCAGAACAGCAGTTCTACAGCCCTTCAGGCTGAACACCCTCTGACAGTAGCAGGGCTGCTTCAGAGGGACCTGTCCGGCCCTAGGACACAGCTCTTGCTTCGCGCTCTGCAGCAAAAAATTGACTCTGCCTGACATTCCAGCCCCTGGAGGAGAGGGAAACGTGGGCTATAAGGGAAACATTGACTGCACACAGAACATACTTCACTGGCCCCTTGGGAAAAGTCACTTTGCCAGTTCACAGCATGGGGGATCAGCAGCAGGCTTAAATCTGGTCCAGCTCAGACTCACCCCTAACTAACCACACAGAGTGTCAAAGACTTTTGCTGGCCTGCCTTTTAAATAGCATTCCCTTTTGTTGGGTTGCCTCCATTAGAAGCCTTAATTGGAGACAGCAGATGATGCTAGTGTCAGTGGCCCAGACCCCAGCTGGGCTCAATTACCTTTGTAGGTGACCTGCACCGCTGATGCTCAGGCCCAAGTGCCTTGCATTAGGCATTGAAATTAGTCCATCACACTGCTTGCAGGACTACAAGGTTTAAATCTTCTGAGAGAAAGCATGTGACAGAACGAACTCTAATTTTCCTCATGCTATGGGTGACCCTGGAATAACAGCAGCTCTGACCTTCCTGAGTAAGTTTGCTTTACGTTTCACCTCCCTCGCGCGCAGACCGAAAGCTTTTCTTTCTAGCTATACCTTGTTTTTTCTCCCATTACGTACTCTCAATACAGTACGTTTTTTGACCTTTGTCATTCCTCGGCTGCACTGAGAGCACCCATGCTCCACACGGTCCTTTTTCCTCCACCAGCAGCCCCCTCGGCCCTTGAGCAAAGCAGCCCCGCGGCGCTGCCGGGGCCACGTCCCGCAGCCGCGACGGCACCGCTCGCTGCTGGAGCAACGCTGCTCTCTGGTGGGCAACCAGCGCCTGTGCGTGCTGGTGCCTCCGCTGCTCCAGCCCGCTTCCTTTTTGCTTTTTTTCTTTCTTTTTTTTCTTTTTTTTTTTTTTTTTTTTTTGCGTTCGCGGGGGGGGAGGTGTGGGAGTCAGATAGCGTGCCTAGGCGGGGATAATCTCTTCTTAATGCTTTACCAAGTCAAGTAATGCTTGTGTTTAAGAGGCAACTGGCCACAGAGCATTCACACAAACATACAGACACCTACAATCCCCTTCTGACCATTGCGTGCTCAGCAGGAGAGGTCAAAAGCAGTTTTCACCATGTAGAAATATTCAGCCTTGTACATAGCTCCAACGTGCTGCTGGTTTACCTCCCTTACCTATGCACACGCAGGAGACAAATGGTCCAACCCTCCTTTCTTGCCCCAAGGGCTTTATTCACTTGTTCTCAGAGGCTTCGTCCCCTCTTGGCTCCCATCACAAGCAGGACCAGGTCTCTGACTTCCTCCCAGCTGGATTTCTGCTCCATCCAGACAGCCTTTGGGCCACCTCCTCCAACAGCCCCCACCACCTATTTGGTTTTCAGCAGTTCAGCACTTAAGTAGTGTCCTGAGGCAAGGCAGGAGCCCCTAGACCTTTCTCACCGCTGCCCACCAGCCCTGAGCATCTACAGTGGTTTCTGAGGGGGTCAGCCTCACGGGTGCCCACTAATACTTGCTGTCAGTTGTGCTGTTACAGTTGGATCTGGTCGCTGAATAAGATGGCTCCCTTTCAAGCACCTCAGGCCTTTGGTGGTTTCTACACATCCCAGAAAAACTCCTCAGTTTTCCCCTAATTGCTGGTTTCAGGAGATGCCCCTGGAGATTTGAGTGTTTCCCATTTTCCCCAGCCATTCCCTGGATGAGGTACCACACAGGCCAGGTCCAGGAGAAGATCAGATTTCCACATCTTCATGGGAAGAGTCTTGTGACTCTTGCTCTTACCCTCACCCCTGCTCTCACTGCACAGGAGTCCTGCCTGCAGCCAGTCCCTGTGCAGTGGGGGGGTTGCAGCACAAAGCCCCCACGTCCCCGTGCCTGGTTCCCTTTCCCTGCCCAGAAAGCCACTCTGCCTCTGTATCCTCAGTCAAGCTGTCATTGCTCAAATCCCCTGCTCCAGACACCTGAAGTGTGTCCCCTGCAGAGAAAGAGTCCAGGATTTTGCTGACGATGGTCGGTATCAAAGGAAGAAGTTCCAGAGCCTGCAAACATCCTGAGGCGACTGCCGCTTAAATGGTTTTTTTCCACAATGTCTGTCCCACGCCCCTTCCCTGGCATCTGCACCCCACACCCAGCTGCAGGGCTCTGGTCCCCTTTTACAAACTCAGATGTCCGCAGTATGCCCCTGATTTTCCCATTTCCTCTCACAGGCCATGAAGTCAGCCACATGCCTTCGAACCACTTGATGCTCTCTGGTGTTTGTTTGCCACCTTTCTACCTCCATGTGCTCGCTGCCATTTGGTGCTTTTCATCCACGGCACAACATCTTTCTTACTGGGAATCCTCAGGAGTGGAGCAAGCAGGCTTTGTTCTCTCCAATCTTCACACTGTGCCACCTGCTGACCCAATCTCTCCAGTCTTTGGGGAATGCCACAAGATCCTCCCCTTGGAAGTACCTCAGGAAAGGAAATCTTTCCAGGCAGTAATGGCTGGTCACTATGGGTGATTTCATGAAAACATCTTGGCTCCTACTGCTCAGTTGGGATTCAGCAAGTCATGGTCTTCCACTGGAGTCTGATGGGTCCCATAACACTGTGGGAACATGCTGGGATCTCTCCTATCTTTGCCACCTCTGTGAAAGGGCGTCTCCTGCCCAAGGCTGCAGCTGCACACAGCTGGAGAGCTGGGACACTGGAGAGAGGACTGCCAGCTCCCGGTGCCCGGGGGAAGCCCAGCCCCACCACCTCATCATCCTCTTCAGGTCCCTGAGACAAGCAAGAGCTGGTGGCTCCCTTGCAGCCGTGACACTCCTGCAATTTTATCAGCTGGAGGATGTGAATGCAAGAAGGAAAACCTCTAATGCTAAATTGAGGACCAAAGTGATCCCAGGCTGGACATAAGGGAAACACTGAAATACCTCCTACCTCTACCATTGAGCCTTTCCCTGGTCACAGTGGAGAGTAAACAAGCCTTTTGCCCAAATTCAACCTTTTCTTATGAACAAAAGTTGGTCACAAAATCCACACGTTTTCTTGGGCAAAACAAGGTTAAATCTGGATTTTTTGTGCACTGGAGTTTTTTTCTCAGACTGGACCTCTGCAGAGCTGTCCGGTCTGTCCAAACAGTTTGGGAGCAGCGATGAGTTTAACACTTGCCCTTAGAGTCAGAAGAGACTCGTGCTTAGACACAGATATCACTGGGATATGGGGAAAAGTGACACTCTCAAGCAAGATAAAAAATAGCTGTTTACTCAGCCAGATCTCAGTGTGTGAAAAACTCACTCCAAGTCCTTGCAATGTTTGGATTTTTGCTAAAAGCCATAGAAAAAACATGCAAGCGTGCTGCTGCCAGGGCTTTCTGTACAGGTGCACTGGCAGCTGTTCAACCCAGAAAGTGGGCACTGCTGGAATTAACTCTGTCAAATGAAAAGAAACACAGACACAGACATCCCTCCGAGCCAAAAAAGCGTTGACTACAGCTCAGCGCTCCTGCACGCACAGAGCTGCGGGTCAGCTTGCACAGTTTGCCATGCCTGCTGCTCCGACCCCGATGGAGCTGCGAACATGATGGGAGAATTCGCAAGAGGATCTATCCTGTTGCATTTGAACGGGGAATGAAATCAGGGATTATTTCTTTTTCCTACTTAAACCCAAAAACTCATTGCCAAGCTATTACTGGAAACAGTAACAGGTTGTGAGGCTTTTAAAGAGGAGAAAAAAAAGCTGTTTGGCTAACGTGAGTAATGTTTCTCGGCATTTGTAATGAAGTTCAGCTACTGATTGTTTCTCCATCTAGAAAAGAGTAATTTCCACTGAAGAAGTGCAGGGAGCAGCATTTCAACAAACAACAATTCATCGGCATCACTAACACGCTCTTGCTTTTCTGCTCACCTCTAAACCCCTCTCCTTCGCCTTCCTTTATTGCACACGTAAGAGGTGCTAAATCCTTGCTCTCTGGCTGACGTAAAACGCGTTGGGGCTGCGCTTCTCAGGCAGAGAAACTTCCGTGAGGTGGCAGAAAGGAGGGAGAAGGCAGAGAGGGAGATCCAGCCCCTTGCTAGACTGCCTGCTGGCGATGTGCGGGCTCCTCACCACGTCACCCAGCCTCAACGGTGGTCCCAAGAGCCTCCGAAACATGCTCACCACTACAAACTCCTCTCAGCTTTCCCTAGGGAGGGAGTACCAGGACATCATTAGAACAAAAGCCCTTTGCTTGAGCATTCAAGGCTAAGAACTGTTTTTGTAGGATTCCACCTAAGTGGTTCAGCCAAGACCAACAAGCCTGTGGCATAAGGAAGGCTGGAGTTTCTGATTCCCAGTCCCTCGTGTCTATTTTTAGCTCTGAAATCAGATAATAAAAATCAAAACCAACCAGGCAAACAGAGAACCTGCTGAAAAATAGCAGTTGTGTATTTTTGGCTTTCTTCCACAGGTAGCTAGCTTTAAGTAATAATAACAACAACAACAAAAATAAAATTAAAAGACAGAAAGAATAAATGAGTGAATAACTATTTTTTACAGGCTTGTCCTCTGGGCGGTTAGGAAACCTTTACATTTTCACATCACGCTCCAGAAGAGTGACTGTCCACCCAAAGGCAGGTGCTGGGATTTCTTCAGATCTTCAGATGCCTCTTATCCCTTGATGTACCTACACTAGTTTTCAGGAAGCAGTAAGGGTACCAGCCTGCTTGTTCTTTTTAAGTTTATTTTAACCCATTCAGCAGCAGGATGAAAACTTTTGAGTTCCTAGTAAATTACAGTAATGGCAAAACAAAATAATTTGAGATTCATCAAGCTGAAGGCTTGATATTTTTATTCCAAATTTTAGATGGCAACAGACAATCCTTAGCAGATGTTACCCCTGGTAATAAGACCATCTTTGGGTAACCAAGAACCAACTTTCAGTAGTTCAAAAATAAGAGAAAGAGAGAAAAAAATTACATTTTTATTGTCGGACTTGAACAGGAAAGCATATTCCTGGGCAACAAATTGGCCCAAAGCAATGATAAACCAACGATAAAATGAATAAACAAGTATTTGCAAAATTTCAAGGGAAAATCCACTTTTTCATACATATCTAATTAGGTTAGTCTATTTTAGCATGTATCCTGTGAAAAAAATAATATTTGATCACATTGTCAAAAAATGTGTCATCATACAAATGTATCAAGAAGCTGCTTTAATTTTTTAATGCTAGATTATTTTAGGGTTTTGAGCATGAGAGAGTGAATCTTTTGATCTTATTTATAGTTTAGTAGTGCCCAAAGTGCATTGGAGGTCATAAAAACATAGCAGGATGCAAACATTCATTTTAAGCTATCTTGCTTCGAAGACTTTACAGAGCACCCAGAAATGGCTGGGTGCCTTTTTTCATTGCAGAATAATAGTAGCATCTGTAGAGAGGCTAGAACAGAGCTATAATGAATCACTTTGAAACTGGACAACAGCATGGATTTCAGTAGAGAAAAAACCTCAGAGACATATTTTTATGGCTTAGAGGACAAACTGAAGTAGCCCAGAGACAATGTTTTTATAGACTCTATTATCTTTCAGACTTGACCTAAAAGCTCCATAAGAAGCAAAGTTATTTAAAATCATTTGATTTTTAAGTTATGTCCATAAACTATAACTTTGTCACAGGCAGTGGCAAAGTGACAAGTAGTACTGTTAGCACTGCCATTGATAAATATTTTGTAAAATGAGGTAAGCCCTCATTTTAATACCAGCACTTGAGTCCATCTATTAAAACTAATCCCTAAAGTGAAAAACAAATAACCACAAGCTTTGAAGTGATTGATTAATTAATTTGGGCAATTTCCTGGAAATCAGGATAATAGACATAGAGTAACTTTTTTCAAAATTTGAAATAAGTGTTTTGAAAAAAGGTAAATTTTTAACTGCTAAAATTATATGAATAGATGCTATGAAATAAAAACTTAAGACATTTGCAGCTTTTAAGGAGTGATCAATTGAATGTTACTAAAATGAGAGCAGCAGAGGTGTATCACAGCTCTTTACAAAGGATTCCTTATGCATTTTTAGGGTGTTTTTAACAAGCCTTTGGGATTCTCTCTCTTCAGAACATCTTTTCTGTTAAATTCTGCCAGAGGGTTCAGGCTTTAGGGAACTGGCGTTGCCATCCGGGTCTGTAGGATTCTTTCCCATGAAACACATTTGAAGAAAATGATTGCCAGCAATATTTAGAAATTTGCTGTCTCTGATCAAAGCTGTTTCTCGAGGCCAGCCACAGTTTGCTGACCTACTTTGGACAAGGATTTATTCCGACATCCCAGGCTACAGCCCACCCCCTCTGAGGCTGCCGGGAGAGCCTGACATGCAGCTGCTGACGGGACAGTGATTAATCTGATTGTCACCAGCACAGTTCTGAAGATAAGGCTTGTTCAGGAGGCACATAAAAGGAAACTCAGCGCAGCCACTTGGGTTTTGCTGCTAAGAGAGTGAGGGAAGCAGAAAAACGAATCCCAGTGCTATTTAAGACTTCAGCCAGCCGAAGACAAGGCCAGCCTCTCCAGCACAGCAGTGTTGTTTGTACTGGTCTGCTGTCACGGGTTGGGTATGGCATGGTATGACTGGCCTGGGGAGGATCACTGGTAATAGGTGGTTGGTCCCTCAGTGGGTGTGAAGCCACCGTACCTCACCCAGAGCACCAAGAAGACAGCGGGATCAACAGAGGTAGTGTGTCACGGAGGTGTCCTTCTGCCTCACCAGTCAACCAGCTGGTTCTTCAAACCACTTTGACTATTCACACTGGTAGATACCGTGAAGGTGCACGGCAGAGGCGCGGGGCAAAACCAGCAGGTTGCAAAGTGGGGTTTTCAGATTATGCTGAGCTACACTCTGTGCACGTAAGCCTGACCCCATGACCTAGGCAAGAAAACCTATGGGTCAAATGGTCAGCCACTGTCAACTGGAAGTAATTTCCCTTGCTATCTACGGAGGTGTGCGGGTGAAATTATTACAAGACTGCAACTACTTTGTGGCAACCACAGTGACAGTACAAGGGATACCGCTATAATTCGTAATGTCTAATACAGGCATTTAGGATATTGAATCACAGGACCTGATTCCCTATTATCTTGCTCCTTTTGTCATCATTTCAAGCCGCTCCAAAGAGACTGTGCAATGTTGCAAAGCCATCTCACCAACTAATTTACCAGTAATGTTTACTCTTGTTTTGCACATCACTGTCAAACGGGAATGCGATGGAGACACTTTCCCACCATTTTATGCCTTCCAACTTTGTAGCACAAAGCTGCTTGTCCACAGACATATCTGAAGGAGGTATCATGCAGGAGGTAAGATGAGGTTTCAAGACCCCACACTGAGGAATGGAAGACTCCTAAAACCATGCCAGTCCAAATCCCAAGATAATACAGTCACATGTGCAGTAAATGCTCCTCCTACAGAACAATCAGGCAACATTATACATGTTTCAACTGAAGTTGAAAAAAACAGCTGAGTAGCAATGTGTTCAGGATAAAAACGTTCTCCAGTGGCACCTACTTGGAGTGCTCACCTGAGCAAAGGTGTGACCCTAGACCTTTGGGTAAAACCTAGTCTATGGCAGAGTCTTATGCCAGAGGTTGTGTCAAGATAAAAATGGGAAATAGTGCAAGAAGTTTTGAAAATTATAATGAATTACACATTCTTACAACAAATATAGAAGAAAATTTTTTGCCAGGGATTTTTTCAGCCAACAGCAAAAAATGAAGGAATAATATCATGTTTTCATGAAGATACCTGAAAGGATGAAACATGAAATCTAGTCTAATCTAGCCTATTTGTTAAAGAAGATCAGGATTAATTTCAAGTGTATGAACATATATGACCCTATGATAGAGCTAGTCAATACCATTTATCTTTTTTCTTGTAGCTCTGAATGAGAATTGTCTGCAATTGTTTGCAGGCAAGGAGAGGTTGGTTGTTCACCTCACTGGTTCAGATGAGAATTTGGCTTCCTCTTGAAATTCGAAGGGAAAAATATAATGCTTCTCTTGGCAAATTATTATTAGAAATCAGAAGTTATTTTCCAAGTAGGCATTTTCAGGATTCTTTTCACTGGAAATCTTGGGTTTCTCAAGAAGCAATGCTTATACAAGCAATGATGTCTTGAACAAAGACTCTTTAACAGTGCTGTGTAAGTTTTCCAACCATTATTCATTCTATTAAAAAGAATTTGGCATTTATAGAAGCTCCATCTCCCCTGGCTGGCACAGTTTCCTTATTACAGATTCATTCCCTGCCAAAAAATGGTTTGTTTTTATCTGATGATCCAAAGCAGTTCCTTTGATAGAACAGTAAAAGAATTTAATCATTTATTTATTAAAGTAACCCACGATTTGGAAGAGGAAAAAGAAGTAGGCAACTGGTTTCTTGTGAGACTTCAGAGGTGAAGTACATTGTTATAATAACCAGATACTTGGAGTTTGCTCAAGTTTATACTATTTATACATTAAGATCTAATTAAATCTTTTAATTTTAAAGAAAATCTGTTGGCTGATTTCCCAAAAACATGTAAAGCTCTTATGGACAAACCAGGTAGCAGGAATGCTTCCAAGTTTTTTCCTTACAGCAATATCATTTGGGGAATGCAAACCTAGCTGTGGGAAAATATTCACAACTGAAAGTTACGGTCAGTGTCCAGTAATATATAACCATAAATATGATAACAGATATAAGCTGAAAGGTGTGCATTACCTCCCTGATTTTATTTAATTATGCATGTAGTGCTATGTTTGTGTTCTGTCAAGTAGAGTTTGGTAGTCATGCAATGTGGACTCTCTCCAAAGTTTGAATACCTCTCTAACTCCAATAAACAGTCTTACATTTTCCTGCAGTCTGGTATCCCCCCACAAAACAGCTATTGAATATGACCTGCCTCCAATTAACATGTCGCTCTGAATCATAGCCTCACAGTAAGGATCCAGTGAGCTCAGCTTTTACGGAGCTGAAGCCATCCTGCAGACAACACTGAGATTTGGCCAACATAAAAAACGGGCAATGAAGGCTAAGGGTGGAGTTTAGTATTTCACATTACTGCCATCTGCTATGACATAGGAATCAAAGACCATAAACAAAACTCTGTAAGTGGACTGCTAATTCCCAGAGCACTGATAAGGGTGCTGTGATCCAAACTAATCACTTGCACAGTGATCCATTACTTATGAGAAATGTAAAATAGATGGCATAAGTAAACCAAAGCTTTGGTTCTAACTCTACTCTGTTTTTCAGATTAAGCTATTGCTTCCTTGTCACATGTTCTATAATCTTTCCTTGTACTATGCCTGTTAATGATTTCTACATCTTGTGTATTTTCTCAGTCTGCTAAATTGTTTTTCAAGTGTGATGCAAACTTCCAAAGTAATTAGAAGGTTCAGTCTGCATAGAGAGACAGAAACAAAAGGAACACCACCACAATTTTGAAAGAGAAGGCAGGATATCTATATATCCTGGTAACACCCAAAAGGACATATAAGGTTCATGAGCTCATTACACTGGGCATTAAGCAAATAAAAATGAGATAAGCTGTTTCCCAAAAGGTTTGCAATCTCAGACATCTGAGGGTTGGAATGAACCGATAAGCCAATCCCCATTTCTCTTCAGGCTTAAAACTATTTGGCAGTGGTCTACTTCTTGCTCTACTTTCGAGAGATTAGAATCACAGAGAAATGGAGCAGATACTAATTAAACTGTTTCCTTTTTTACGTCATTTTCAGTTCCTAACCTTCTTTTGCATCTGTCTTTACTGCATAATATTATAATCCTTATTCTCCTACGTATTTCCTCCTTTCTGGCACACAAAGTTTCTTTCATCCAGGCTCCATCCTATGGTGTCTTTCTAATTCTTTTCTCAGTACAGTTAAGCTAATGAGAGTTTCACTGCACTTCATGGAATGATCTGTTTCACAAGCAGGGTCCTATCTTCAGCTATAGGTATTTTAATAATGAACAGATAAGTACCCACTACACAGAAGTTCCCACAACATGGGTGACAGCTGATCTAAGCACCCACAAGCAGGTTTCTGCTGTCTGGGAAATACTGCTTTGTTTGACAAACCTAGGGTTACAGTAAAAACTGTCAGATCATGTAAAATGGAATCACTCCTATTATGATAAATCTAAGTTCTGTGCACATTTTTTGTTAAAACAAGGGTTGAATCATTTAGCCCAGCCTCAAAAGATTTCCTGCAATACTGGCACACCATTGCTCTATGGAAAGTTCACAGAGCTGTTATTTTCTTAGTCTTTTTCTAAATACATTGCAAAACAAAAATACTCCACAAAACACCCTCCTCCAGCATGTTCTCCACAAAGCCAATTCACCTGAAGTGTTCAAAATGCTGCAATAGGAAGCGATGATGATGTACTGCAAAACTCCAAGGAACTATAACCAGGTAAGAGCTTCTTTTTGTGGGTACATGCAACTGAGGAACCATAGTAGCAGTCTGTAATAATTGTCACTTCTGATCACCACGGGAACCAAACAGAGGTCTACTTTGCAGAAAACAGATCAGCAGTGACTCACCGACTGCTTGGGAAGCATGATTATTGAGACTCACTAGACTTGTGTGGGTGACAGGGAACAATACGCTAGCGATGCCATTTCAACCATAGTCCAATACAGCAGAGACTCCTCTGCTAGACATGCAGGATGAAGTCAAGTAAATCAGTACTTTGCCTTTGTGTTCATTAGAGAAAAATTTCACCTTTATGTTTTTCTGCATCTTCAGCCTTGTGGGGGGCTCTTTGCTATGAGAGGATTTCACTTCTAGTGAATAAAGTCCTAACTGAGCTTACAATGGGCTTTACCAGGTCTTCTGCAACCCTTTTAGTGACAGACTTAACCCTTGAGTGAAACAGAGGTTTAAAGCTATGTCACATCCTCTGAACTACACTGTGATGTGGATGGCACACACCAGATGGGGAGTACCTCCATCTGGAATACCCAGATACTGAGAAGCTGGGTCCTTACAACTAAGCTCCAGGTTCTGCATTAAGAAGAAAGCAAAATAAATGCACTGTCTCATCAGTGTAATTCAAAGGAGCAGCTGCCTTCGAGGTGAAATAGTTTGTACCACTAGACCAAAATTTGTAATCCAACAAGATATTTGGATTGTTTCCTAGCTAAGCACAAACTGTAGTTTCAACCCTATGCTTTGATACTCCAGAATTTTTCAAGATTCAAATGTCTCAGTTATGTGAATTCAAGCACAGTATTTCTGGACTGTCAAAGAATCTCAGATCAGAGAGTCTGAGATTATAAAGCCTGAATCCACTGTCATTGCTAAACTATTTTCACTAGCTCCTCAGCTCTGGCTGGAGAAAGAGTGACAACTGCAAAGGAAATGGTATTACAGCCCCAACATTTAAATGTTTCATCTTTACAAATGGTAATTCCAAATGTTTTGACAAAACCAAAGTATATTCCTTAATAATAACTCTGCCATTCAATGGCTCGTGTTCTGTTCTCAATTCTTACATTGAACCATCATTTGAGTGCCTGAATATCCTCCAAGGATGCCATCAAATGCACAGCTGGCAGCTGGCATATAAGGTTTCTTTTGTGTGCCTGCTCCTAAGAGGAATATCCATAGATTGTATGTTTTGAAAGAGCAGATATACTCATTTCTCCATTAAATGTCCTGTGCTTTTATTAACAAAGGCTTAAGAAATGCTGCTCACCATAGAGGAATTTTGATGAGCAGAAAATCAGTTCCCTAAGTGGAATTTGGCCAAGATGGAATACTGTGTCCTGTCACACAGTTTCTAGATCTGTGGGTCTTTGGGAAAACAAAAGACAAGAATCTGCAAATCTAAGACAAGGGCATGGCCCTATCTCTTCAGTCTGATGGGTACAGGCCCGCATGGCATAAATGAATGTATATCTATTGCAGAGGTTCCAGTCCATGATACTGAAACATTTGTCAGTTGAACAGTAAGCTTTTGAGATGAAAAGATGCAGAGGAACAAAAATATTAAGAAACCACCATACCTCCCACACATTCAGAGGATGAATCATTAAGAGGCCAATTCTGCAAAGTGCTCCACACTTCTCTGCAGCTCTGCACAGGAAAAATTAAGCAATGACGTAAACCAAGAAAAAGTACCCTTTCAACTGTCCCACGACCAACTGCTAGGAGCTTTTTGTTAAAGATTACCTCTTTCTTCCCTCAGCCTACACATGGGGGTTCAGATGTCAGTAGCAGAACAAGTGGTGTTCAAATTTAGCCCTGTCCACCTTTTTGATGATTCTTCCCAGCAGTTGAGGGATAGAAGTGGACAAATAACTGGGGAGATTACTGGCATCTGCTGTTGGCTTTTCGAGCACTAGCTGAGCTACGATGTATCCTAGGATGCCTGGTGTTTTTTCTGCTTTGGGAAAGACAATCATGATCAGGTCAGACATGGGCCTAATTGCTTTGTGCTAAATAAACTTGTGGTGTGCAAACCATTTAGACCATTTGTGGAACATGTAATGTGGAAACTATACCCTTATGGTAAGGTAAGCAGGTGGGAAGCAAACCTGCATGTTTATTACCCAGTGCTATTGGAGTTCTCATCAGCTTGGCTTGCAAGAACAAGACTCTGCAGATGTCATCTACAGACATTCATTCATACTGAGATATTTTAACACCACCTCTTAATCTTCAGGCTTACTTCATCTTGGTTCTAGGTTGAAGGGGTCAACCATGAGATGTGGTTTTGTCTTTGGGAGCTGGAAGCCTGAAATCATTGGTAACCCAAGTAGCAGATTTCTACAGAATAGCAGTAAATAATGTCACAAATACTTAAAAGAGGACAAGCAAGGAATATTTTTAAATACTTCTTTTTATGGGCCTCACACCAAACAAACTACCACCACAGCCAGAGCTGCAAGTTACTGGAAATCATAGTCAGTGGTTGTTCATTGGTCTTAATAGATATCGGTGAAATGGGCAGGAATTTCATGGTTCACAGTGTTTTACTTCTTCACGTCCAAATTTTCTGTTTTGCTTTTCTCTTTTAGTTTTAAAAGTGGTCATTAATCTACGGTGATACATTAATGTGGTGTGGGCTGGGGTTTTTTGGGTTTGGGCTTTTTTTTAAGTGTATGGCATACTTTGTCCTATTAAAATAAGTTTGAAGAATTATGCAAAAGGCTTTAATAATTTAAATACGTGTTCAGCCATATGGAAACGTACAATCTGTTTTATGTTCTTTGGGAAACCTACAGTTGTTATAAACTTAATTAATTTTAAAACCTCCCATCCATTATTTAATACAACAATTTGCTAAAGTAATAATAACACTCATTCTGTTATAATTTTCCATCCTGGAGATGCTTAGAGATAAGTCAGGGATACAAAGCTCTAATAGTGATCAAAAATCCTCTACAGTTCAGGAGGATGCAGCACTGGAGTTTAGTCCTGCTATCTCTGAAAATAATATCACTTCACCCTTACACAAGGAAATGTCATTATAATATTACACAGAATGGAAGACATAACATAATAGTTTGGTTCATTAGTATTTTTCTCCATGTAATGCTTTATAAAAGAGATAAAGCTGAAGAAAATAAAAACAGACACGTAAATATTACGATGAAGTACGTTGTTCTTATTTAAATAAATTTACTTGAGCAATGTCTTCTTAAAGGTGAAAATTAAACACTAATATTTGTCTCACTGTATAAAAGTGACAGTAGTAATTATAAAGAACCCAATGGTCTTACGCTTATTTCACCCTATTCTTAAGTTTTCACAGCAAAAATATTAAAATTTGCAATATTACCAAAAGGATGCAAACCTGTCAAATATATTACTCTGAAGTAAATTAACAATTAATTTATAGGAACCTACCATAGGAACTATTAAGTGGACAGTAGTAATGGTTCTCTATATAAAATCTATCAAAAATTGTTGGAGAAAATATATGAAGCGTAGCTGATAGCTGATGAAATCTGCAATATGGCCACAGAGAAATAAGTTGCAGATCATCAAAGTTAGCTCTTGTGCAGAAACATCCACCATGAGTTCATTAATTTCATTTTTCACTGGAGAACAGCAGGAGATTTCCATAATGCAACCGCCATAGGAAACTCATTCAACACTGTACTTTAAGCTTTACCCGTAGTTGGAACTTGCAACGGTTTAGATTTTTTGGTGCTCTGATCTCTCTTGCTCTCCGGAAGGCTACGTAAATATAAAAATCTTCACCACAAAGACAGCTCTCTCTAAAGCGCTGGCAACTGGTCTTAGTAGAAGACTGTTCAAAAAAAGAAAGGAACAAACAAACAGATTTAGCTGGACTGGTAAAACAACATTGGTAAAGCAATACAGTAACACTCTATACATAAACCAGAGAACTAGGTCATCGTTAGAAGCTGAGAGATTTGTAGCCTATGACCTGCAGACACACAGGCACATAAACTCGTGGAGCTCAGAGGACCCTTTGCAGATTTAAAGGTGCTTATCTGTGTAAGTCTTTTTTAGCATGTCAGCAGCCAAGCCCTGATCTTGCACCAATGAAAGCAAAGTGCACTTTCAACTATTCTGAATAGCCAAAAATGTCAAGTGATTGATTCTACCCAACCACAGGCATTTAACTAAAGCACCTAGACACAGACCCAATTAACCCAGGCTCTGTTCATCAACCACAGATGGAAAGCTGCAACCTCAAGAAGGTGCTTCAGTCTTGCCTAGGTCAAGGGTGACAGTGTTCCTAGCTTACACATCTCAGCTGGGTTACTGAAATTAGTATAATGAAATTAGATGACCAACTGAAGGTCTTCCTGTATGACAGTGCTCCTAGCGACGTCCATGGAGCTTTAACCATGCACATGATTAAAGATAATCAGTGTATGTCTGTTCTGCTTTACTAGGCCTGCCTCCAGCACTGGAACCAGCCATAACTGTTTCTGGCTCTTCACCTAAATTAGGAAAGGGTTCTGCTTCCTACGGCAATTGTTGGCAGCTTTATAATTTCCCCCTCCCCACTAGCTAGACATCAAAACAGTCCCCTTCCAAAATTTAGCAATGTTTATTTAGTTCAAATTCTGAATGGAAATTTAGCTTGTTTTATTTTTCTTCAGACATGAACTCATAAAGGACTTTATTTTAGTTAGTTAATTGAAACTCTTAAGTCAGGAATAGAGCCTATAAATCTTCACTGCCCTATTCTGGCTGGTGGAGAACAAAGCCCCCCCAGATTCTCCCATAGCAAGAGGAAAGCTCCAGTACGTTACTTAGTGGGTGCCTCACTTTGGTCCTCAAGATCCTCCCCAAAATGGAGATGTTTTCTAACTGCAAACTACTCCTTCCTGGGAAGAGCTTTGTCTCTACAGATGCTGGTCTACGCACTGCTGATGCACATCACCTCTCATGGGAGGTCTCAGTACCGCTGCAGGATTAGCTGTGGTGTGGTTGAAGGTGAATACAAGGACATTTGATTTTTATTCATTCCTAAATGGAGTAATACAGAGTTTCCTTGCTTCTCACTTCTCACCAAGAAGGTGACTTTACCCACTTTCTAATTTATATCTGCACCACTGAGAACTGGCCCCTGGCCCAGCCTTTACAAGAGTTACGCTGCAGCTGGAGAAGTAACTGGGCGATTCCCAGACTACCTGAGAGCAGCACAGGGAGCATTGCCACCTTGTTTCTGTTCAATGAATACATGCCAAGCATATAACTTTAATTAAGATATACTGTACCTCCAGCTGTTTGCATCTTGATGTGTTTATTTCCTTCTAATCTTAATTAGAAAAAAAAAGATAGAGATGGTTAAAACATTGTGACATATCACTAATTTAGAACACCATTTAAAATAACCCATGCAACAAAGGTACTACTCTTCCAAAACCAGCTACTATTATTTTGGTTAATAATGTTATTTTTCTTCATTTTTTTGTTTTGCAGTGAATTTTGGAAGCACCAGCCAGTGACTAAACTCTGTGCTGTATGTATATGACAGTAGCATTTTGTTGTATTAAATCTAAGCAATATTACACGATTTCATAATTGTATGTTTATGACTTGTCTATTAAGTACCTATAAAGCTAATGTTTTTTCCCACTGTTCGAAAATATCACATGGAAAAGAAGCAGTTTCCACTGGGTTTCATATGAGAACAGAAATAAACCTGAAAGCAAGCACTTACTAACTGTTATTACTGGAATTCACCACAATGCAAGTAAACACCTTCAAAACTAAAAATAGCGCTGAGGCTCTGCAAGTGCATCTATCACAGCCTCTTAGTCCTAACAGGGTTTTGTTTTCTTTGAATTCACAGAGCACTCAGAGCGTGGAGAAGCTGTTCAGAAGACAATGTACCACATTGTCAGCATCTGCTCTAGGATCCTTCTGCAAAAGTGTGTTAAAATTTAAATAAATGGGAACAATCACTTTAACGATTATAAATAGCCCCACTGCCTTAAGAGGCTCCAAGGCTAGCCAGTCTGTCTGAAATAATAATTGATTTTTAAAGGAAATACATCCTAATAGATAAAATTAAACTGAGGAAGCAGGAGAAATGCAAAACGCAACCTTCCAATACCTTTCGGTGTAGCTTTCGTCTGACTGGAAACCATGGCAGCCGCATCTGACGGCAGGCCAACATACACGCCACCATAGTTCCTGATTTAAAGAAACAATTAAAGAGACATCAGAGCTTAACTGTCACACTTCTCCCTATAATGTTGACGTCACACAGCAGCATTACAAAGACCACGGATGGTGAGAGAGGAGGGCACCTCTGCACAAGCATCCGCAGAGGAGCCCTCCTCTCCCATGGCTATGGTAAAACTGCCTATTAAGTGCCACATGCTTGCTAATATGGTGCCAGGCAAAAAAAAAAATTCAGGCTAGCTGCTACTCTTAAGTGGGACCCAAGCCTGTGAAAGGAGCTATTTTTCACTCAAGTTCCTAATATTTTTCATTAAATCCCAACTGTCTTGTGATAATAAACCCCAACTGCCCAGCTTCTTCTAGACACTGAATATATCCAACTGAGGACAGAGCCAATCTGACAGTAAGGTTTGACGCTACGGCCACCAAAGCACCTCACTTCAAACAACACACACCAATTAAACAGCACTTTGACCTTTCCTCGTTAATAAATAGGACCTGCATCCCCCTGCTTAGGGCCACACTTGGAGAAAAATGTTAGTAGGAAGGAGCATGAGGGTGTTGGTTACTTTCATAGGCCAAACCTCTCCTCTTCATGGCCTTGCAGAGCATACCTTCTGGCTCCGAGGCCTGCATGAAAAGCAGGGACTGATGCTGGGAGGTGAAAAACTGTCTGTCTGAAATAATAATTGATAAAGGTCCTCAAGAGCCTCTGCTGTGCCTGGAGCTACTTGCAGAGACTCCCATTACGCTGCTCTGCCCCATTAGGTGCCAAATCAATCATACCTCCTCCAGCCCCTGGGGCTCCGAGTTGATTTGTGATTTGTTTGATGATAGAGGCATACTTCCTTCGATTCCCAGCCCAGCGGAGATCTCCCACAAGTGCTAATGCCATCTTCTGTGGTAGGGCTGGTATGAAGGCAGAGGTCACTGGCCCTTATCGAGCCCATCACCTACAGCTGTGAGATAATGTGCTCTTCTTGCCATGAAGTTCCCCCCTCCCCAACTCACTAATGGGGTGGGGGGACTCATCAATATTGGGCTCTGTGTGAGATTTCCTCCCTTCTTTTCTTTTTTTCTTTTTCTCTGCTTTGGTGGTATTGGTGAGACTTAGGAGGAGGGAAGGAAGGATGTACATCTGGCGGCAGAATTCGCTGCAGCCTATTGCAAATAAAGCCAGCCCCGATAGAGCACCTACCTCCTTTTGTCATCATCTGATACGGATTCTTCTGCTCTGTAACATCAAAAGATACAAAGCACATTAGCAGATTGTTTCTTTCAGATACTCCATGACCATCTGGGTAGCTTCAGGAGCAAGGGAAGAAGGGAATTATTACTGATCCCAGTTTAATTCAGGTCATCCACAATTCAGTAAAGTACTCACACAGGCACAAAAAAAGCAACAATTTTCCAATCTAATGTATAGAAGAAAGAAAAGGATTGAGAATAGATGAAGTTTACTTTTCATGACCCCCACCAGTGATGGCTGAAAGTAGATTTTGGAGCTGAAACAGGTAAATTCCTGAGTGAGTCCCCACACTGCTCCACACATAACAGGAACATAAAAAGGCTCCACACATAACAGGAACAAGTCTGGGCTGCTATTCCGCAAAAAGAGGACTGGAAGGGACTGGGTGTCCATGCTGGCATGGGAATGAGGATGAAGAAAGATAAACTTTCCCAGCAGCTGTGCCAAAAGATGTCACAGACCCTCTCCATAAAATGGGGTACTGCAATTCCCAAAGTCAGAGTTGTTTGCAAACCAAATAACTGTTACTAATCCTTTATAAACAGGCAATTACTTCTCTTTTACCTTTAGGGTAAAATCACATGTCGGACTGTAGATCGATAGGGAGTCACTGAGGTTTGAATCCCCCCACTGAAATACTATCCGGTGTAGCTGAACCCGAGCAGGGGGTAAAGTAATCAGCATCGATGCAAAGGCAAATGTAGTACGGAAG
This sequence comes from Harpia harpyja, assembly GCF_026419915.1. NCBI lineage: Eukaryota > Metazoa > Chordata > Aves > Accipitriformes > Accipitridae > Harpia > Harpia harpyja. Next base: position 24,271,366 of record NC_068945.1, on the reverse strand, counting down.
AGAGAAAAATTTTATTCTTACTCCCTGAGGGTATAGTGCCTGTGCTGCAGTCTCAGTCTGTGCCCCAGCATCAGTCTTCACACAAATCACTCACCCACCTTTGATTAAATATTTGGACTTTGAGCTCTGCTTGCATGGCTGTATATGGATCGGGGCAGCAGTTGCACCTTAGCTTGGTCTCCAACCTACCAACCTAGCAATAAAAATAGAGGCAAGACAATTTGCTGTTAAATCCACAGACATCCTTCACTCCTTCCCTACAGCTGGGGGCAACTGTGACAACTGCCCGAGAAGGAGTCCTGCACCTCAGGGAGCCACGAGATATGGCCACAGCAGTGCCCGGGGAAGGCTGCAAACAGTGAAGGGGGCACCACGACCCAAGGAGGGCTCTGCTGTGGAAACGCTCATGCACAGGCTGTTCACCCAGATATCCTCACCTGAATATTCGCATCGAAGGACCAATTGCCTGGACTATGGGGGCAATGCAAAGATATTCCCCATCAGGAGCTGATGGATGAATTTCTGATCTGCTCCCCAGGCAATAAAACTGAGAGCTGGCCTTTACCCAGTGGTAGGGCTAAATGCATACCATAGCCTTGAAAGGCATTTCTGAACTACTATCTTGAACAATAATATATGACATTTCTTACTGTCATTTATTTATTCTAAAAGGTAGATGTGCCTACTGTTTAATCATCAGGGCTGTATGCCATTACTAACCCCTGAAGTCACTGGGATTTTGGCCTGAAGTGCAGAGAGCTCGTAGCAAGGTACAGCTTTAAGTGCAAGAAAACACCCCTTAAACCTCAGTAACACTCTCCTGGGAGGGTAGCAAATGCCTTAAAAATACCGGTACAAGTTGGAAATTATCTTACACTTATCTTCTTTCTAATTGGCAGAACATTACCAACTATCCCTTCTGAGTCACCACAGTGAGTAAGGGCACACAGGTCCTTTTAATAGTAGAAGTTTGAGGTAAATTTAAGTATGCTGCAGTTTTCCTAAATGGTATTCATGCAGGGCATAGCACTGAGTGGGGTGAGCCTCCTCGTCCGCTGTCTTTGCCTACGTCTTACCACTGAAGAGAGACTAAGCAATAAACTCCTCATTCTCCGGCTCTCCTGCCACTCCTCCCTGGAGGAGCTAGTGCCATTTCAGAAGGCATTTCCCATCTCCTCTGACCCCACGTAGCCTAAGCCACCTTGCAGTCCTCATGCATACAGCCCAAAAAATGCAAAGACAACTTTCCTTGAGGACTGTGAAGCTGCTCTGTCCTAGTGTGGGCCAATTCCAGCTGAAGAAAGTGGAAGGCCTGTGTACATCAGTGGCTAGAAATGAGGCCTGTATTTTAGAAAAAAAAAGATGGACTTGGGGTGCCAAAAGATCACAAACAATCATCTCTGTTGAACCAACTGAATGTGTCACAGGATTGATTTTCTCATACAACTCGAAACATTTTCTATAATCCAGATTAACCATTATCCAGAGAAAAGAATCCTTTAAAAGCACTGGCAACTTCATGCACAGCTCAAAGCCTCTAAAATGGAGTTGTAAGGATAATAATCAATATTGTCCAACAGGAATTAATGTCAATGTTTAAAAAAAAAGACTCTACTAGGCAACAGGGCTATTTTCTTCTGTTCTAGAAATGTTTTGTAATGGGGCATCATTGGACCATTACTGTCATTCTCTCACCAAAACAAATTATCCCGGTGTATGATTAAGCAGTCTAGGTTTTTTCTAAACATTTTGCTTTCTTCCTTTCCTCTGAATATCTACAAATCAAAGTCTAATTTTGCAATACCTTCTCCCTTAAATGCGCAACAGCAAATATAATCTGGGATTGTACAGGCCCCAGCTCTTGGGCTCGGTGATAACTGGGTGCAATCTGTTGTAGTCCTGCTAGGAAAGAGGAGGTGAGCAGAGACAGAAGGAATATGGACGCGTGAGAGGGATAAGAAAGAAAAAATTCTGGTGATGGCACTTAAGGAAGAAGCCATTTTCCATCCCTTTCTGGGGACTCCTTTCTAAGCAGCATGGGAAGGAGTGTTGCTCGTTTATGCGCTACGCATATTCACGCACCTCTTGCCTTCACACACTGTAGCTTAAGGCCCCATTTTGAAAGGTGCCCACTAATTTCAGATGTTCAAATGTCCAGGTGCCAGCTAAGGCACTGCAGCAGGTGCTGCTCCTGTGCCCACGCTGGGTGAACACGGGTGGCTCCGGGGAGCAGAGCTACAACAGCAACACTCGACCGCGTGGAAATGGGAATGGAAAGAAGCTCCTTCGGTTTCGGCAGTGGTCCCACTGCCACATCTCCCAAACTCACAGACAGGGTATGGGGATACAGGAGTCCAGCACATCCTGTCTCTCTCCCTCTCTACCTCCTATGTGTCTCTAGCTTCTTCTTATGTCAGGGATGAAGGAAGAACCTAGCATAAAAAATATCTTTATATATCTCCATTTACAGAGTCCTCCAGGACTAGCAAGTTAGGATAAGTTTTTCTGCACCAGGAATAGACAGCAAAAGGAACTTAGCAGTCCTGTATGCTTTGTACTGTTCTGCTGCCGTGTCGCTGCATCTTCCCTCAGATGTTGTTGACATCTACTGCAGAAGAACTGAGAGCACATTTTTCAGCAGGTAGTGTAGGTGGAGTCCTGTAGCCGGTAGGCAGATTTAACAGCAAATCCACATAATGGCATTCTATTTTCAGCTAGAATAAATGTTTCTTTTGGTAAGGATTTGTCTATCCCAAGAGGCTTCCTGTCACCCTCCTAAGTTTGAAAAATATACTTGGTTCAGCTGTCAGCTTTTACATCCATCAGTTCTATGTCCATTTGATGGTAAAAGAATCTGCCATTTTTCACATAATATTTTAAATATCAAATGACAGGCATTCACATTAATTCATTCCATCCACATTTTTCTTACTTCAGCTTTTATGACTCTGTTCGTGCTGAGCATTATACAGACTCTTTCTAGCCATGCTCAGTAGTCCCACCAGAAATGATTCACTAAACTTTGCACAAGTGACAGACTACATCTCCTCAGTTTCTCAGCGTTTCTTGGGAACAAGGGCCTGTCATTTGTATTTGATGGATTTCTTCCCAATATTTTGAAACAGGCTTGAACTGCTGTGTCCTCTCCTTCCTACTGTTACTAATTTTCTTCTGAACTTTGCCACATTCTGTATATCACTGGTGTTGCATTATTTTCTAACATATACTTTACCCCTCCTATATCTAAGTTTTCCAGTTAGCTGTGACGTACTTCTCTCTATTAGTGGGGCAGGAGCGTTGGCTGAAGCTGGCCGACAGATCCACCATTGATTTGAGGGCTGGAGTACACAGGGAGAGATCACGTTCCCAGACCATACGTCCTTCTTGTCACCGCAGGGCCCTCAGCCTCACAGCACTTTGCGTAGGAAGATCATATCATCATCCCTATCTTACTGGTGGAGAAACTCAATGCCCAGAGGGTAAAGTAGCTTCCCTGCAGTCACCCGGGAAGGCTCAGAGCAGGATCCGGTCCTCCCTCCTTCCACCCGACTGCTCACTCCCGGAGATGCTGGTGCCTTGGCAATGGGTCGCAGTCAAGAAATGAGAAATCTCGAGTTGAAATAACCTGTTTCTGTATCAAAAAGTATGCTGTAAGTAAGGACACACCTAAATGCCTTTCTGGACCAGAATCGATATGACTGAAATTTGACAGCAAAAGAAATGTGGGGGTTTTAAAGAGAATTTTTTAATCTTTAGCTCATAAAAGTGAAAAGGTGTAAAATAAAAGCTTGTGTGGATACATAATGTTTGTTAATATAAATCTGCTTTGTTAATTTCCATGAAACTAAAATAGGTTTTCTGGTATTTTACTTCCTTCGTAAAAATCTGCTGTTAAATATTAGGATAATTGATTTAGGACTTTTCAGGTCATCATTGCCAGTCCTCATTAACAGATCTGTGTTTCTAATGTCTGACAAGAAGGCTCAACCATGCTATTACTCACACAGGTTGTTTGGCTGGCTCCACTATACTTACCTCAATGAGTAATGGTTCCAGGATTGACCTTTTCACTTTGTTGAAGTCTGCACTAGTAATTAGTTTTTTCTAAGTTATCCTGATACTTTTTTGAAACATGACAGATGATCTAACACTAATAAGTAGGATGCTCCTAGTTCAACTCCTAAAGCCTGGCCCTACAAATGCTTACACACACATAAATGCAGTTCTACATACACCGATACCTTTAAGCACAGAAACGTGCCTACTAAATTCATAATTTAACAGTGCTTGCAATTTGAAATTTAAAACTACCAAAGAGCAAAGACAGAGATGCAGTTCTAAGTCAGTCACTTAAATTATCTAAATTGAACAACAAAAAAAAGCTCTAATATAAATTAAAAACAGTGGGTTTGTATATATATAAGTACTGAGGGCATGAATGCTGCAGACTGTATCAAGAAGAGGTTCCTCATAAGCTTGCCTTCTGTAATTTTTTTATTGTCTGACACTGCAAACCCAGAAAACAGACTACACGGGTAACACAGATCTCAAGAGTATCTGTGACAAGTGTTCATCTGCCAAGTGAGACCTGTCGTTAGAACTCAGCCATGCTCTGTAATAGCAGAGACAAGCCTGCTGTTAAGCTCTTCTCTCCACTTGTTTATCTGCCTTGACAGCCCTCATTTCTACACCAGGATTCCTCCTTCTAATTAGAGTAGTTATTCTAAATGAAGTAAATAAAACTGAAGAATGTTCCTATTGCATAACATGAAATCTTTCCCAGGTCCCTCAGTCTCAAACTCTAGTGGCAAATACCAATTATATGAAATAGAAGAAGGCAAGACCTCAGGAGGACTTCTTTAATATTTCCTTTGACAGGAAAACAAATTTATGGCTAAATAAAGCTGTTCCTGCACATTTCTGAATCAGCAAATGAAAAATGGGCTGAGAAAAGCTGATCTTTTGCTGCTGCTTTTCTGAAAACCAGAAGTTGGCAAGAGGCAACAGGACAATAGAGGTTCAGACCTTCCACATTTAGAGAAAAACAGGATGGGTAGGGCTGCCCTCTGCTACACAGCGTCAAAGATAAGGGAGAGAAAGAGGAGCATATAGATACTATCTTCAGTGCAGAGAACATCTAGAGAAGGTGGGTACTTTGAAAAGGAAGTCTGGATGGGTTACAGTGTCTCCTGTAAAGAGGGGAAATTTGCCTAATTGTCTCTTTAAATCTCTCACAGGGCTTGGTGGAAATTTATGTGGTCATGGCCTTTGGAAAAAGGTGTACTGGTACATGATGGGGAAGAGAAGTCTGAAGTAACATGACCACCTCTGGCAGACAACTCTCTCAACAGAAGCAAAGAAAAGACATTTCTGTTAGAGAAATAATAAGGCAAGGAATCTGTAGAAAAGTAAACAAGACATGAAGTTGTTTTGTGAAGATGGAAGCTGTCACTAAAGACAATAAACAGCTGGTGGTGTTGATTATATGTTAGGAGCTAGATGAATCATGTATGACTAAATCTAGTATAACGCTTGTAAGACTGAAGATAAGTCCAGGGTTACATATTTGAAAGAGTAGAGTAAGTACTTACACATCTTTAGTAGTCCCTGTGGCACCTAGAATAAAAAAAAAAAGTGCATGTTTACAAGATAATGGCATAATCCCCTAAACCAACCAATAGTACAGTAAGCATTTTTCTGCCTTTCTGTCCTAAACAATGCAGAAATAGTGACAGGAATTTTCTATTGTCAGAGAACAGGTTTCTCATGATTGTCTAGTTTATCCTTAATGATTATCTATATTATCCTTTAAGTCTATTATGCTTAGATCTGGGCCAGATTCTCAGTGGGTGAAAATGATGCTGCTGTGGACCAGCGCTCAGGTGCAGTCACTCAGGATGAGAGCAACATAGGATAAAATTCATCTTTCTGAATTTTATATACTTCACTTTGCTCAGTCCTCTGGTGGTTTCGTCTGCTACAAAGTCACCACAACTAACCAAGGAGTTACTCCTGAATGCCTGTTTATTTTGTAGTTTGATTCAGTTGTAGACTTGGCACTACATGTGTAAAATGCTGCTCCGCTCTTCCTGCCAGATAAACGAAGTTTTATAAAACAACTAGACAGAACTAACATAAACATTGGACACAATCCATCCAAAGCCCCAGACATCTAAAGAGATCAACAACCCCTTAATTCATCTTGCTGTTTAACAAAAAAGAAAAAAGACAAAAGCTACCACCTGGCTGCCTGATCTCAGTGATTGATTTTTTTTTGGTGACTCAGATGCTTCTTGCTGGGAGAGGAACATTCACTCAAGTACAAACTCTTTCCTGTTCCTCCCAAGTTATTAATGCCATGTTGCTATTGCTGGTATATCATTCAGCTGAGTAACCAGCAAATTATCCCTTCTATTAATTACACATGCTAGGGTAGACATTAGAAAACCTTTCAATTCTCCGTTTCCTCTTCCTCTCAGTACTTAGCTGGAAGAGGTTACCCGAGCTCACTCTGAAGAAACTAGTTGTCAATCCAAAAGATATTATGGGTTTGGAGGTAGGTTGGGTTTTTTTCAGCCACAGCACTTAAATTCTTGAAAAACTTTATTTTTGCTGCTGAAAAATACCCATAAATAGCAAATATCTTTTGTCTCACTCTGATGTGTAAGACTATGCTTCCTGCATCCTTATTTTAAACACAGAGAGGAAGAAACAGTCCTGCAAGGCCTTCCAGCACTGTCTACCTGAATGGATGGCTTGGATGGCAGAAAACAGCTAACTCTTGAACATAATATCACTCCCAATTCCTATGACTTGACTATCCCTCCTTTTCCCAGCAACAATGTAGACTAGACTTGGATAAGACTGTACACAATTTTGTTGGTATTGCTTCCATAGTCAGCAAAACCTCAGTACAGTTATATCTATCAGCAGAAGCTCTTAATTAAGCTGGAGGAAGTACCTCTATGCAAAATACACTCAGGTCCTCACTTTAAAACTTTATTCTACCAGGCAGCTTTCTGAGACTTTTTGGCTTTATAGGCACGTCTACACAGTACTACATACAAACCCTCCAAATTAATTGTGTCCAGGTGGAAGGTTGGCATTGCAGCACTGCATGCAAGTTCAATCTCAGCCGATGTAGGGAGGTGTCTTCTGCTACCAAGGCTGGTTCACCCAGAGTCAGCTCAGCTATGTACCTCAGGGCACCACTCTGCACATCTAGACAGAGACTAGGCATCAGCAACACCTCAGACAACATATGTTTTGAAAAGCCTAGCTCTATTGCTGTAGCTAGCAGGATTTTTTTTTTTCCCAGAAGAAACTATTCCTGTGCTGTGCCTGTTCTGCACCAGAACCACAACTTTCTCATTTTCTCAACCTAAGCTCACTGCAAACAAACTCAGTTTTTCCAGAAAGGTTCATGGTCCTTTGTGAGGCCTTTGCTGAGCCTTTTCTGAGTCTGAGCTGAGGTCTCAGCACTTTGGATCCTCATTTGAAAAACTAACGCCTTCCTTGCAGGAAGTATACCAAAGGTAAAAAGTGTTTAATACACAAACCGAAACCTTAGCTGAGTGAGAACTGTGTACCTACAGTACCGCTACATTTCCCGGTGGAGATGCTCAAGTTCCAGTCAATCACCAGGCACACTTCAATGCCATACCCATGTTCAATGCCATACCTGTCTTCAGTGCATTACGGTACACATACATTCGCACTCTGGGGACAGGAGCTGTCTCTCAGACCCATCAACTTGGGCTTCGCGTAGAGCTATACAGCTATGAACCTGTGTTTGAGAACAGAGATGTGCCACTAGCATTCACACCTGGCAGCACTTGTTTCCTTTGAATATTAGAGAGGGTACCACTGCCGAAAAATCACTGCAGCATTTTGAAACGCACCTCACACAAAACCACTGAGAACTAAGTGTGATAAAAACAAATTCGCTTTTTAAGATATCATTTTTACTATTTATAATAAATAAATACATATAATAAACAAACAAATAGTTTGCTTTCTATTGTTTTTATAAGCACAAAGAACCAGGTTATCCTCACTTGCATTGATGGGATTCCATTGATTTCAGTGGTATTATTTCTCATTTTCACTAGTAAAAGTGAAACAAGAGTTTGGTCCAAATTCACTTGAGTACCACTAAAGTACCTGAATATAGATCTGAAAGTATTTCCAGTTTACAAAGCAGTTTTCTTCCTGGAAGACTTCTGGGCTTGTAAATGAACATCACTTCAGTTAGGTGGCCCATAAGCATCTCTATGTAAAAACTCATAAGGTTTTCTTCATTAGGGAGCCTGAACACTCCTTATACATAGATTTTATTTCACAAGGAACCTAATAACATCTCAGTTTGTACAGACATGTTTGTTTTTAAAGTCCAATCCATTCACCCTCACCCCTGTGACTTCACTGACATATTTCTCTAACTCTTCCATGTTTAGTGAGCGACACATTATTTTATAGCTTCTCAGGTTCCTCCTGCCAGAAGTTCAGCCAAAGAATCTTGTTTACTACTGATTCACAAACAGTGCATAGCTGTTCCACAGCAGCAAGGCTTAGTGCTCTCATAGCCATGATGGTTTAGATATATGACTTGAGAAAAGCCTCACATATTTCAAAGCTTGTCCATTTTTTCCCACTATATCAGCCTGGCCTAAAAAAAGGCAGCACTTGACCCTACAAACCTCGATAGGCTCATGTTGGTTTTGTTTTCCAAACCCTGCCTAACCTCAGCAACAGACAGAGGGGTAGCCAGGAAGCTGCATCCACAAAAAATAGGCATTACTGAATTGTACTGAACGACCCCTCTGCTCACACCATCTACATAGTAGGACCATGGGTGCATCTTGGCATTTTAGAGCTGCAGGAGGAGAAGGAAGAATACAGCCTGCAAAATAAATGAGACCCATTCAGCCATACATTGCTTTGAGCCCAAGTGATTACAGAAGAAAAAACATTCTGTCTGGAGTAGTGGAGCTGTGATCCCTCAAAAAAACCCCATAGCATTGCAACAGTCACAAATGAAGGACAAGAACGTATCCCAAAGTATCTTCCATTCACTGAGAGGGGGTTTTGCACTTTCAAAACAACAGCAGCTTGTAACTGGTGACCCTGCAGGATTTCAGTAAATGCAGGACAAATGTAAAAGATGGTTGAAAGAAATTGGTAGCCACAGACGATATTCCTCTGTGCTGAGAAATGCATCATGAGTGAATGTGGAAGACAAAAACTTCAGAAAAACATAAAAAGGATGAGAGGCAACCACTTACATGAATAAAAACATGGATACAAAAAATGCCAGTATCTGACTTTAGAGAAGATTATGAAACATTTTATTTTCCTACAATATTGCAAATACTTCAAATTGTTACAAAAAAAGCAAATAGAAACCTCAAAATTACACATACATGCATGCAAGAGCTAAGATTACGAATGAGTTTTCTATTGTAGGCTACTTTCTGATTTGCTCCAAAAGACAGCAACATGGAACCAAGTCCTAACATCAATGAATTTATTCTATTTATATCCCAGTGTAACCGAGGACAAAATTATATCAATTTACTTCAAATTGATTACTTCTTCAACTCATCAGGTGGAGTTCTGCACATAGACTTGACCTGATCAAACATTAATTTTAAAAATTAGTTGGATTTTAAATAGAATGGCAGGATGGTTTCCTGGGCATTCCACCAAACTTGAAGTTAAAAAAATCTGTTTAAACTTGGTGTGAAAGTTCTCCTTCCTCATAACTGTATTTGAAGCTCTCCACAGACTAACAGCTTCTCTGTATATTTAAATTAAGGCTAGACTGCCAGCCTCCACTGAGTACCATAATTTAAGGTTCTGTCATTGCTACTACAATTGATACAGAAAGGAGGAGGCAGTTAAAAATTGTTACTGAAGCAATCCTAGAATGAAGGGAAATGCCTTAACTCAGAAAAAAAGTAAATTAACATTTGAGGGCATATTTTTAAAAGACCGAAAAAGAACAACTATTTTGGAGCTTCTAAAACACCAAGAAATAACATGAAAGAAGTATATGTAAAGCAAGATAACAAAAAATCACAAAAATAGCAATTTGGTAATAAAACTTCCTATGGATAATGGGAAATTTAAAAAATAAATATAATCCATAGTTAACAGGTAAAATAGCTAGGTGATTTAAGAAGGGAGTGTATACATCAGTTTACTCGAATAACAGAAGTTGCCATTTCTCAACTGAGGAGCCTTTTGCCAGTGTCTGATGCTCTGGAAGGAAAATTTAAACTCTGTGAGTTATATTGGTGTTCTGGAGTACTGCATCACAGACAGAAATGTTATTCTAGATCATGTCTATTAGTTTAGATCTCACAGACCATAGGGCTGATAGCTCCTCTGATGTCATTCTAGCCATGCAACAGAAGATAATATCATTAGCTGAGCTATCATTACATATACGTCTGCTTAGGAAAAATTGAGTTAGGCTACAATAGAAATTTTACCAGAGTAAGAAAATGGGGACTAGCATAACATGTTTAATGTATTCTATGAAGTATGCTACAATATTATCCTTAGTCATATAATACGACAGAGAGTGTTACAGGTTAATTATATGCTATGTACCTCTAGCTTTGACATTACTGACTGTAGAATAGTCATAACTTTAGCACTGAAGATGTAGTCATGCTGTGCAAGACACAAAATTAATTTGTATTTACACAGTATTCATGTCTTTTGGTAAAATATTGAGTTTCACTTTCCTTATAAGCTCTAGGATTCTGATTAAAAATGGTACGTCTTCTCCTTCCTCTACATAAAATAATTTTATTTTTATTAGACACACTTTGTAAGGAATACTAAATGGAAAAAATAAATAGTAGACAACCGACTTCTTACTTTTATTACCAGTTGTTCGTTATTTTAAGACCACAGACTGCATAGAGCTATTCCTGACTGACCGTGGTGAAAGTAAGAAGAGAACTGGACCTTTCAGAGCTGTATTTGCTTTGGAAAGGTCTATCGATGCAACAGTAATAATTCCATTATACTAATTATGTGTTTTACATGGCATTGTTGTTTTTCACCTCCGCTAAGCCATTGGAGATCTGTGGGCCATTTCTAAACAGTATGCAAAAGGTTGCCACAAAATGCAAGTTCAAATGCATTATGAATAACAGTACAGGTGAGTTAAACTACCAAAGGGACCGTACCTTCAGTAAAAACAATTTATGAATCTACAAGCCAAAAACTGTTGAAAATAGCTGCCTTTAATGCAACAATTAACACATTTACTTAAACAAACAAACTTTTAGTTCAACATAATTCACTAAATACTACTGCTGTCAGAGTTAGTCTATTTGAAATTTACCCATTTGTGTTCTGCTACAACTTCCACAGAGTGGCCAGATCAACATTAATCGACAAGCTACCACAAAGGGATTAATAATCAACTCAAAATTTTCCTCTGAAATTCTCTGATACTTGGTCTGGTGCTTTTACCCAGCAAACAGAAATGGGATGTGAACAAGCATCCCCCCAGCAGTATGAAGCCACACTGGTCATATACTGCAACAACTTCCAACCACAGCAACGCAGGAATCGACTAATGGGAGAGAATTAATGTGTGCAAACAGGAGAGCTCTAATAAGAGTGCTGGAAGTTCAACATGCAAATTCATACAGTGTATTCTTTATGGATGAGAGGCCTCTGATAGATACACATGATACCTGAAACCTAATTTGTAATCATTTAACAGGAAACAAGTAAGCAATAATGGCAGCAGCGATAAAACGAGTGTGAAGTGCAGGGTTTAGTGGGTAAACCAGCAACACACCACACAAACATAGACACATACATACAACTTGGAGAAGGCATCATCATTCACACTCAAAGATATGCCCAGTTCTTCAAACTGGGACTAGCACCACGCAAGGCACCACCGGAGCTCTGGATAAAGTCAAAACGGTAAGAGGTGGAGACCCAGTAGTTCTAACTGGTCCGGCCACTATTTTGCTGTGTATTTTCGGGAGGTTATGAAGCTAACAAGTACATCTGAAAGACTTAATACAGGTACTGAAACAGATGGCAATGTTTGCCAAGTGCAGTTAGGTTGAAAAATGATTGAGGAATGCTCATATTTATAATTACATGGTGAAAGTCCACTTATCAATTTCCATATACTTTCCTTTTTTGCAGGGGCTGGGGGGAGGAAGAGCAGAACAGCACCATCTTCCCAGATCTTATCTCTTTTGAAAATAACAATGAACAAATAAGGGAGCCAGCCAGACACACCAGCCAGCGCCAGCGGTACACATTAACATGCAAGAAACCTCAGTCTTGGAATATCCTCCAACTTCTCCGGCAAGCAGAGGAGAAGTGCCACAAATTCATTTCAGAAGTGGCATTCGTGGCCTTATAGGGAGGCAAAGAGGATGGAGCTTACACCGCCGGCGGGATCCTTAGGTCCAGCTCCTGACCTGGGCTCGCCGTGCCTACGACGGCTGCTGTTGGAGGCGGTGACCCTCACGACACCCCGGGCACCACCGAGCCGCCGGTGCTCCCCGACGGGCCACATCACCCCTCTCTCCCCTGGGCAGGCGGATCAGCCTCGGGAAAGGAAGATGCTCTTGCAGGAGCGCGGACAGCGATTCCCGCGACTCAGACGGGCATCCCCTCCCAAACCGGGAGGGAGGCAGCCCTCCCGGACCCGTAGCCCCCCCCCGGGACCCGCAGCCACCCCCCCCACCCCGGCAGGGCTGCCCAAGGGGATGCTCACACCGCCGCTCACCCGGCCCCACCGCCGCCGCCGCCGCCGCCGCCCTACCTCGCCCGCCCGCGCCGCTGGCCGTAGAGTTGCCGCAGCCCATGGGCGCTGCCCTGCCCGGCGCTGCGCCCGGCCGTGCGGAGCGGAGCGGTGCGGCGACGGGAGGCAGCCGGCGGCGGGCGGAGCCGGGTGGGAGATAAAGCCGCGGGGACCCCTCCTCCTCCTCCTCTTCTCCCTCCTCCTCCTCCTCCTCTCCCCACCCATCGCTCGGGAAACCGCCGGCCCCGAGCGCCGCCGCCCGGCCCCTCGCTGCACCCCCCGTCCATCCCCGGGGGAAGCCAGCCCCGACCTGCCCGGGCTCTCCCCGAGTTTGCTCCGGGCCGGAGCTGTTAAGCCGGAGATAAGGCTCAGGAGAGGCGTAAGCCTGCAGGACCCCTAACGATCCCCACAGGCAGGCAGCAAGCTCGGAGCTCCCCCGGGCCGCGAAGATGCCCCTTGGGTTTCACGGCAGCTTTGGGACACCCCTCGTTCACCGCGGGGGAAAGCCGTGTGACCACAGGTCCAGGCTGCGAGCCCGATAGCTGCTATCGATAACATCCAGTTCGCTGTTTTAAGGAAAGAGTTATTGGTTGCTTTCGGTATTTCTCTTCCCATAGAAGCATGGTGGTGAAACTGAAGACCCACCGGGCTGATAAGAGCTACCTACAGATTCGCTTTTCCCAGTTAATATCAACAGCACTGAGAAACGTGCAAGATGAGTTTACAAAGCCTGCAAGCAATCTTTTATGATTCAAAATTTGCATCATTCCCACAAAAGAATTTGACTTATTTTCTGCTAGCCCAAACCTGTCTTCCACACAGAGAAGTAAAATACTTCCAAACCTTGATGACATACTCTTGCTCTGTCCTCTCAAATGACCAGGGAGCTGAAACCCAATGGATACAGCCAGATGCAACCACAAATATTCTAGCTAGGTAGATATTACTGCTACAGCAAATCTGTTTAAGGGCTCCGAAAGGTGTTTTAGGGTGTCATATAAACACCAGTATGAGCATCACATATCCATGGGACTGGTAACTGTCTTTACTACAAAAGGACCAGATAGAAAATACTGCTGCCTGATCTTTCACTCTATTCAGAGAAGGGAAAGACAGACATCACAGTTCTCTTACAGACTTCCCCAAAAGTACATATTAAAAACAAGCAGCTCCGTAAGCAGCAGAGTCAATAATGTCCAGGCTCCTATGGATTTTTCCCCTGGGGAGACACACCTGCACGGGCTCTCTGATGTCTAACCAGCCGTGAGCACACCTCGGAACAGCGTGGCCATTTGTAGGATCTCCCTCCTCCGGCCAGCCACCTATTTTCATGACATTCATAGAAAGTGAGTATTTTCAGGGTCTTTGCCTATACCTTCCTGACAAACTGCCTAAACCCGAACAATCAGTTCAAAATTCAATAAGGCAGGGCTAACGGGCACATATGCATGGCTACACAACTCCTTCACCACCAGCAGCCCCCAAGCAGACAAGCAGTGCGATTGTGTGCATTTGGCTTCAGAAAAAAAATCTCATAAAGGTTCACAGCCACCTCTATTTGATGGCCAATTTTCTGAAAATCCCATATAGAAAAATAAATCCTCAGGCTCAGCTTTCAAGTGCCAAACATCACCACAAAGTGAATTTTTAACAGCAGAGGTAAGAAGGAAGAAAGGGTGCTCTGAAAGCAAAGTTGAAAGACATGCTGCTTAAGACTCCACACGGTTTTCTAATAAAAAAACGAACAAAAAATCCCAGCAACTCACACCGACCATAGACTTGCCACGCTGTGGAATAATCTATGAACATGGTTTTAATATGTAATTTACCTGGGAGGAAGCAGTTGCGGTGAGCACAGAAACCAAGCCATCTCTTCACATATTAGAAGAGGCAGCTGGGGGCAAAAATCCCCTGGTGTGAAGTCGCCTTCACACCGAGCCATTGCCCTGGCCACAAGGAGAAGACGTGAGACTGGTTCAGAAACCTGCAGTAGTATTAAGGATGACAGAAGGATGCTATAACTTCTTCCTAAGTGCTCTCACTCCTCTTACAAGTTCAGTGTATTGTACACAAGCCAAGAACCCTGCGTGCACAAACTAAGGGCTGTATTGAGTTCAGTAAGGCAAGAAACCTCCAGCACACCCATCCAAAGCTGGAGCTAGTAGCAGTTCCAGAGGACTTAGGACAAAGGAAATGTGATATATTCCTCTATATACTGTCTGGGATTGTAATGAGTCAGCCCCTCCTGCACCTTTTAAAAGAAAGGCCCCAAGGCAAACTTTCTCTCTTGGCAGCTGTATTGTAGGTGCCTCCAATTTCAAATGAGAAGACATGCTTTAGTTTCAACTTCACCTGTGTTCTACACAAACCGAACATTTCACGTTACTACCGAAAATAACTGGTAGCAAAATACAGTTGCATAATCAAGTTAATTAAATGAACACTTTACATTAAAGGAATGGAGCGGTGCGTTCCCTGCATCAGCAAACTCTCGGTGTCTGCTGTCACACACCCTGCATACTCCATCTCCTCTGAGGAAGATCGGAAGATGTATGGTTGTGAGCTTCTGTAAGTATTTCAGGTGTAGTGTGAAAGGGCTTTGTTATTCTTTCCCTAAATCAACCTAAAATTTTTACCTAGATGGGAAAACAGATTGGTTAATGGGATTATCCAAATCTGAAATTCCAGTGTTGTTCTCTTTTTGGACATATTTGCTAGTCTGAGTGTTTGAAATCCAAACAATCTGTCTGTCAAGCTGGTATGCAGGTCTATGGAGAAGGATTTTTAAATCCCATAGTTACTTCTGTGCATTAGGAAACAGCCTTTATTTGTTACAAGAATGTATACTTTCTCAAATTGTTTTTTATCTAAGCATCCATATAGAAACCTTATTCACCCATGATTTTTTCTAACAAAAAAAAAAACCAAACCAAACAAAAAAGCTCTAACAAAAAAGCCTTGCTTCCAAAGGCTTGTATCTCAACTCAAGCAAGTATAGAAAAAATATAGGGCTAATTACCATTTTCTGGGTATTTTCTTTTGAAGAATGTCTTTTAGATATAGATGTTCTCAAAACCAAAAGCGTCCTGAAAAAATTGTCAGTTCTTCATCAGTAGTTAGCATCCTGAGATTAATTTTTTCCTAATAAAATTTACAACAGGAATTCAATTTAGACCAAACTTTCCCACTGTAAAAGTTGCACTATAAATCTGTTGTCAGAGTTAATGCAACCACCTTGTCCATGGTGGATTCTCAGTTCCAGTGCTTTCAAGTTCAAATTCCCTTGTTTTCAGGCTACCATGTATTATGTTCCTCCCTGGACGGTTTTACAGTCTTGCTACAGCACTGTTGTTTTATAGCTAGCAACCTGGGCTAGTAGTTTTCACTGACTTGTTCAAATATCATGGTGCTGCATAGATGGTGGTTGTGATCACTTAGCCACCAAAGGTCAGACAGTTACACTTCAATTTCCCAGTAAACCTGCAAGGATGATTCTGCTTGAAAAATTCATTAGTCCAAGCCCCAGTCTACCATGGACAAAAGCACTCTTGGGTCAACTGGGGGTTGTTTGCTCTTACATGTCAGTAAACAGAGCCCAATGTATCAAGATACTACATTATTTTCATTGATAAAAATAGGGGGGGGGGGAACAGATCAAGAATTCATTAGTAAAATCATGATGCTGCAACAAAGGTGCCCACTATGTGGCAGCGGGAAATGCTTCAGAATTTTGTATACAGAGAAGATCTCTACATTGCTATGAACATTTTCAGAAAACCCATTGCATTCTTAACAAAAAGTGTTAACAAATTTTATTTGGGGAACAGAAGCCAAATGACAATTATAACAAAACCCAGAGGCCACCGAAAAGAAAAAAAGCCCTACAATCCCCCATGTTTCTATAGTATTTCTTAGTAATGCTTATATTGTGATAGCACTTGATGATCACACCAGTCTGGCTCCAACTGTGCAAGGTACCATTTGGACGTATAATGAATTTCCATCTTTGCTGGCAGTCAGAAAGACAAGAAATAGCTGATGGGTGAGATAACAGAGAAGCCAAAGTAGGAAGCAGTGGGACAGGATTACTATCGAAAAAAAGGATGTGCCTAACAGGAATATAAAAAAAGCTGTATCAGGTCAAAGCAAAGAGCCACCTTGCTCAGGATCCTGTGTCTGATAGCAGCTGAAAGAACACAGGAAACTTATATGGTATGTCCCCCCTCCAAATTCTCCCATCTTCCAGCATTTGCAGTGCAGAGTCTTCCTGAGGCAGACATGGTTGCTATATATTTAGCAATCCTTAACAGATTTCTTTTCTATGAACCTGTCCTGCCCACCCTTGAACCCACCTAAGCCCTTGGCACCCAAAGCATCCCATGTTGCACTTCGCAGCCACATGCGATTTGAAGAACCTCCTTTTGTTTGCTTTGAGCCTGGCTCCTGCCTGCTTCAGCTGTTGATGGTTTGCTCCTTGTATCAGGATAAATACTGAAGAATCAATCCCCCACTCCACACCATTCATGATTTTTGTTCTTCATTGTAGAATAAACAGCAAAGAATCAGTATGCCATATCCCCTATACTAATCTTTAGTTAGCAGCAGTGATGGTAAGCCGTCATTTCCTGGCAGCTGTATCAATAGGTAAAATACTTTAAAAGAGATTTTCTGTGAAAGAATTGAAAACATTCTACAGACTAAATTCTGCTAGCAATACCAAGCTTATGCAAGAAGCAGTGCAGGGACCCTGCATGGAGGGAGCGGCCAAACTGCTTTGCCCATCATCATAGATTTACTGTAATCCATGCAGTGTGTCCCCCCTTGCACTCCTTGTTAGCAATGAGAAAATGTGGATAAAGAGCTTTCTATACAATTTCCCCCTCTTCCTTTTTCTGGCTGCCTGGGAGCCCCACGCTTGCTGTGGGAGCTTCTCAGCACCAACCCCAAGCTCCTCTTCTTGCCTCACCTTGAGCCCACCACTGAAGTGAGCAGCCCACAGATGGGCCAACTACCAGCTAGCCTTAAATCATCCACGTGACATTATTTATTATGGCAACACAGCAAAGAACAGAATCAAACTGCAAGAACTTAAGAGGAAAAGCAATTTGTCTTTCTCCTTGCAGTGACAGTGGAAAATTTGACCTGAGTGTTTCTTTTAAATCAAAATGATGAGTCCTTCTATTTAAAAAACAAAACCCCATAGAACGTGTTGGTTTATAATGGTCCATGGAAGCTGACTTAAAAAAATATAATTTAAACTCCTCAGTTTAAAGAAAAAAGAGTATTTGCCAAGACTAAGGTTTTTTTTCACAGAACCATAGAATCATCTAGGTTGGAAAAGACCTTTAAGATCATCGAGTCCAACCATCAACCCAACACCACCATGCCCACTAAACCTTTCTTCCTAAGGCAAGAAGATTTTCATTCATCTATCTGTTCCTGTTCTCATGGAAGTCACAAATAAAATTCTCATTATTGGGCCAAATCAGACGTGGATTGAGACAAAATCAGTGACATCCACGAAACTGCAGCATCCCCTAAAACACCTGGAAAGAAATGAACAAGGAACCCACTGGTCAGCCAGCAAGAAACGCAAGCATATCACTAAGTAGAGACCTAATAAGCATGAAAGAAATGTGAATATTCTGTTAGTGGATATGCCAGCTCTACACCACACCCCACACCCCCCCAATCTCTGAGACAATAAATAGTAATTAATTTTGCAGTAATTCTTTCTGAATGTGATTATTGTGCATAGCCATGAAATCCCCTTTGTTTTTAAAAGCTAACAGTCCAGGGAATATGATTCTTAGCTGATTCACAAGGTAGAAAGACAGTTCAGGAGTAAAACTTTCAAAGGTAAGTTCATGGGGAAGAAATAAGTCATAATTCAACACTAGTATGTTCACATCAGTGTCATGTCTGTTCCTAAAAATGTCCAGATTTTAGCATACAGAGCTGCACAGAGCTTTCAAAGAATTTGCTCCTGAGCTCAGCTATTACCCACTCCCTGCAAGATTTTTCTTTCAGAGCTAAAAGGACGATGCAGTTTTGGGCTGTGTAACCAAGCGTTCTCTGAGCTCATGGGATCCCTGTCTGAGTGAGGATCACTATATAAACCTCAGAGCTGGTTTAGAAGGTATATTTTATCAGTCTCCTTAAACAGCTGCATTTATATTGGTGGCAGTGAAATACAGTTCCAACATCTGCAGCATGTTCAGGCCTAGGAGAGTGAATTACCAGCTTTCAAGAAATGGTTACCTTTGAGACATCAGAGTCCTCCTTGAGAAAGGCAGAGGAAAACAAGAAAAGCTCTCTGGAGAGCTTTACCCAAATGCAAATTCTGACCTGCCATATCTTATTTCTTCAGAATCAGTTCGGTAACTACCTCACCTTTTCCCTTTCCAGATACAAATAGAGAATCCCAGTGACTTTTAATTAATAAAATTCTAAATTCATGGACACATTTTCCTTAATTCCCCTCCCTTCCATTTGAAAAAGATGCTTGGCTTAGCATTGGTGCATTTGCTGCTACAAACCAAGGTAGGTGCCCTTGAAAATAACAAATGGACAAATGCTTACATTGTATATTCAGAAACAGTTTGGAATCCTTCTGTGCCCAAAAGGTTGATATGTATGCTGTACTAGATCCTTCTATTAGAGGTCTTATAAAAATACAGAAGATGCATAACAGTGCTTCCTACCTCTGAGGTCACTCAACCTTCATTTTATAATTGCTGATAACAGTCTCCTGAAGCTCTATTCCGGAGGAGAAAAGCGTCTTACTCTCTTCTTTTAATATTCTATGCAGACAGAGTTATCTCTTTTCCCTGTCTCTCACTACATAAATTAATTTGCAAGATGCAGCTAAATCAGCTTTTACAAAGAAGGGATCACAAAAATGAAAAGATAAAAAATGGCAAAATGCTAGAGAAAGGACCTTTATACTGAGATGTCATTGAGATGCCAGTGCAGCAGTGCATCCCTTTGAAACAAAGCGTGTGCTTCACTTCAGGCACATGCTTAATCCCACTGATGTGTACTTAACACACACTTGCACCATTTTATAAGCCTAAATTAGTACTCAAGTAGTGTAAGACAACCTGATCTAGATCCTTGTGACAAAACTCCTTGCCTTAAAATTGTATACAAGAAAAGGCACATGTCTCAGGAGATGGTCCTCCGCACAATACACCAGTCTGTTTTACGGAGTCCCACACTTTTATTTCAAGAGAGGCCCCTCCGCACACAACGCTACTATTTGCTCAATATTGTGGGAGGATGGTATCCCTGCTTTATTTTCATTTGCATGCACTTTTTCAAATGTAAATTCTTCCTCTGTTGTTGATACAGATTTCCATTCCAGTTTTCCACATGTAGTAATTGCTTTTGCCTTATGTTGGTAATGAAGCCAAATAGCACAGTTGCTGCCTCATTTTTGTATGCTGTGTGCCTGCAGATTGTAGAAACAGGAGATACATCCTCATGACAAAAAATGTCTTTATCAAATCTGCGTATTTATCCACTCTGCTTAATTAACAACTTATCTTTTGAAAACTTAGGTAGGCTAAAATTTGCCAGTATTTTTACAGTGGCTATATATAATTTACACTGGGTAGGACTTTCCTAACTTGTATGTGCCATTTTATTGAAAAAATGGAATTCTGCTTCAGCAAATACCAGCCAGGTTAAAAAAAAGAAAAACTCTATGTCCATCAAAACAGCACCTCTTTATCTAAATATGCATTTAATACAAGAAGATGCTAATCATTTTGATTAAATGAAACTTCTGTCATATTAGGCATACAGTAAACAGAAGTTGTTCATACAATTAGCAACATGGAAGTAGTGTGTCTTAGCTTATTCAAAAAAGACACCCATGTATGCCAATTATATTATTTTGCATTGACTGACAAAGAGCAAAAGTATGTTTTTAACTGAATTTTAACCAGAATGTGATTTTTGACAGATAAAATACTAGTAATTTTTAAGTGCTCAAAGAAGGCTTTTGTATACATAATTTGAAATATTTGTAAGAGCAGAGTATTTGTACACATAAAATAAAACAAACTGTAAGCAATCAGCATGTTTAGTTACATGATGTTCTCATAGGAGACATCCTTTTAGCACCTATATAAAGGGGGCAATCCCCTCTTGCTTATATTAATAAAGATGAAGCAATTCACCCTTGTTCTAACATGGAGTTAGCTTCCGGATCCACAAGTAGAGGCAAAGGGTAGAGAGAGACACAGAAACAGACAAGTTTGGGAATCTCTCCATTAAACACTTTATCTAGTTTCAATCATTCCAGGTTTAACACCACAATGGAGGCAATGCATCAAAATCCAAGACCAGCTGTTCCTCAATATGTCCCTGGAATTACTCCCAAAACACCAGTATTTTGTTTACTAGTATTTGCATCTGTTAATGTGTCCAAAAATCATGACTTGGGGCTCTTAAAATGCATGGGATTGTGTAATAATTACGAACTTAGCTTAAAATAATTGCTGTGGAGATGTGCTGCTTTGATTTCTGATTAGTGCGCATTTAGGTTTTGAGGACTTGCATTTGCTCTTTCCTCCACAATGATAGGGACTAGTCCCTTTCCAGCAAAACCAAAATTTCTCTCATCTCATAACAAGAAGCACATGTCGTTCAGGGAAGCGCTGACAGGGAGCTGACAGCCCCGGTAGCCCCTCGCAGCAAACCTGCCCCAAAAGGCTGCAACATGACCACACGTGCTGGCAGCAGCGATCCAAATGTACAATAGTGTAAATGAGAAGAGATCTGGACTCAAACCTAACAATAACCAGAGCGCTTATTTGAAACCAAGCCACTCTTTCTCCATTTAGCTTTCAAAGTACTGAACATAGCTCCATTTGGCAACGCTACAACGCTGTGTAAATCAAATGTAACAAAACTGTACGCACAAGCAGTTCTGTTCAGGCAAGGGCTGCAAAACTCTGGAGACTTTTCTTTTGTCATAGATTTCTTTCAAAGCAATTAAGTTAGTTTAAATGCTGACGAGAACATTTTCCATCGAATTATTATTCATGTTCTCCCAGTCACTGATACGCATTGCTATTCTGCTTGGGGCTTTTTTCTTTTTGCTACTTCATACAGGTTTGATTTGAGAGGGTGAAAAACTAATTAGGAATCATTGGTCCCCTCTAAGAAAAACTCATGATTAGGTCCTATTGACTCTGTCTGCTGTACATGTTGTCTGCACACTTCATGGTTTTCACAACGAAAGAGGCTTGCTGACCTAGGATCTTGTCAGCACTTATGTTTACAGAGTATTTAAAGATAATGACTGTATGTGACCCTTCAACTAAATGTTCTGTTTTTAAAAAGTGAAAGAAAAACAAGGATAAGCAATGCATTACCATAAATGAATTTGAAAGAACTGGAAAACTATTTACAGATCCAGCCAACATTTATATGCCTGATTAATCTCCAGGAATTTGACAGGCTAAACCCAAGTTTCTATGTTTCCAGGACTGCAGCCAGGTAGTCAAGCACACAGGTAACATACGGCATTGTTACAGGGGTTACAAAACACCTGCCTGCATCACAAATCACATGGTGGAAAGCAAAAGGGCAGGGCAGCTTCTCTGCTGCAAGGCAAATTCTGCACTTGATGCGAGGTGCTCAAACAGTCACATAAGGTGGGCAGTTTATAGCCAGCAAGCTGCCTGTGGCCTGGTGGGATAATTTGTCTTGCTTGTACCTTGCTCACGGTGGCCTTTATCCTGGAAAAACTTCATGAGTGCACTGAGAGGTTTGCCAACTCTAAGACTTATTTTGCTAATAGCAGCAGTCTGGCCCTGCTGCCGGCCTTCCTAGGGGCTGTGCTCTTTCCCATGTTTTAAGACCAGCACATCTCTGACAAAGACACTCTAAGAGCTACAAGGTAATAACAACACGTGGCTTGCAACCTCTATTATAATCATTCAAATCTCTGCTCCCCTTGTACACCTGACTGGCCCCCATGAAAGCAAGCCACCGGCGTGCCAGGGTGACAATCCTGCCACCAGCAGCAATGCTGGATGGAGCATCTCAGTGCACACGCTGCGCGCTTCTGGCTGTCTGGCAAACCCTGCACTTGCAACATCGGTCCTGTCATATGACAGGAAAGGGTTTCCAGTATCTGGCTTTCTCCAGACAGCAGAAGAACTTCTAAGTGGCTGTCACAGGAAGAAAAATTGGAAACGTCTAATCTCGCAAAGCTGGAAGCATCCAAGCACTGCGGAGGAACACAGAGGTTGGGAGATGGTTCCTGCTGAGGTAGATTGGGAGTGTCCAAACCTTCTGCCAATGCAGCAGCGTGTTTTCCTGGTATGCCAGCACTTGCTTGTGTATGTGTGTGTGTGATGCTGCCTTGGCAGCCTGCGCGGAGTCACTCCCCTTCAGGAAACACATTGTGATATCAGTGCCCATTTGGGCGCTGCCTAGAATTTCCTTATTGCTTTCTGTATCATCCTCTGGGTTTTCTGCTGTTTCTCTAAAAACACAAAATGACACCCTTTTGCACCACCACGTCCTGCTCTGCCTTTGCCTTGGGCAGCACAGGCAGGCTCCGCTTAAGGGGGAAGCAACCAGGAGAGCTGTTTGGGGCCTCTGTAGTCTTCAGTAGCCTCAGTTATCGACCAGGACCCCCCGGTGCTCCGCTATGTACACAGAACAAAAAGAGCCCAAACGGCAAGCAGGAAGGCCAAAAGGGATATAATAATGCTAGCAGACTTCTGTGGATTTCTAATAGGCCTTAAGTGTTATGACTTTATTGTTCAGCTTTTTTACCCTAAGCAGCCATAGAAAGATGCCAAGGGAATGTGAATCAAAGGCAGTGATGAGAGTTAAGACAACATGAACTTTTCAATTCCATTCAAAAGGAAACACAGAGTGCACAGCCTGGGTCTTTCAGGTGATCTCATGATAAAAAAAATAGGCTAAAAGCTGGCTTTAGACACAGTGACAACATTAAGTGCATTTGCCTGCAATATTTGTATTAATGTTGTATTTTAAAGACTATAAAAGAAGGGCTCTGAGTCAGTGTTCTCTCTGACACCGAATTGACAGTCCTACCTGCAGATCCAGCCAGCATTTGCAACATGGTATTCCTTGTAACCTTTGGTAACCTTTACACCTAACAGGTTACTTATTAACATCTCATAAAACAATTATATGCCAGACATTAGACGTCCCTTATTTTAATCTACAGAATCATAGCACATGCACACTTCTTTGATGAAGCACTTGTATTATTCTGTCTGTTACTTGTTGTATTTCACAGTAAGATTTTTCACTACAGCTCAGATACCCCCCAACTCCATTGGACCATCACGTGAAATAGTGAAGCATCTGCTAGGTTAGGGAGCAATATACGTTACAAAAAGCACAGCTAAAAGGAGAAGGGAGCCTCTATCTTAACGTTTGCTCAAGCACTGCAAAAACTGTAGACAAAAGGTAATAATATTAGCTTAAAATATTTCAATACTTCTACCTACTGACGAACCACTCATTCTCCGCTTGCTCCTGTTCCTTGCAAAGCAAATGCAAACTGTTAAACCAGATGCCCCTCATCAGGTAGGCTCCCAAGCAAAGAGTCATGCCAACACCACTGGAAGCCACGCACCGCAGGGCAGAGGCAGGCGTGGGGGAAGTGGTGGCAATACCTCTAGCCAGTACTGTCATCAGAGGCTCTGGCTTTTGAAACCATGTTCTTAGTCTGGATCCGGATGGAGGCTGCAGCTGTACTTGGTTACATGAGAGAATGTAATTGTCCTTAAATTGCATGAAATTAAAGATGGCAGTTACACCCTTCACCTTCAAAGAGATTTTAATTTGATCCATCCCACTAGCAAGTACATCTGTACGTAGCCATTCTGGCATATTACTAATGTGTTTAATGGGTAATAAACAAAGCCATGTGTTTTACGTTAAAGAGCATGAGATCTTGGCTACATGGCAATTAATAATTTCAATGGAATTTTATTTCAGCCTGGTATTATCTTCTGGGTCATACACAAAATCACAAGATACTCCTTCTCTATGTGTCCAAGAGCTCTCCTGTACATTAGATGCCCTGTTATTAATTTAACCAATAATTTCTTCAGATACTATTAAAAATTGTTTTGGGATGCTTGTGATAGTGAGATTCTTTTTCAAATCTTTCACTTGTAAAGAATTAATCTGAAGTGATTTATTGCTCCTACCATTTAATATACCCTCTATATTTATGCAGGACAGCTGCACAACTTAGGGTAAATTATTACACCTCTAAAAATCATTCGTAGTTCAAAGATTTCTTTGTCACTGAGCACGAAGAATATTAGCTAGACACTGTGTTAAATGCATAAATAGACTCAGCTGACTTAGCAAACATGTGACTAGCACAGTACTGCTCAGAAATTTCTTGTAAAGTATAAGGTATGAAGCCAAAAAGGAAGTATAACGCAATATGTTCTTTAAAGTTATAATGGAACATATGAGAAAGAAAACACAATGCAATATGACTTACTCTGTAACTAGTCTAACCAGAAAAAATAATTATAGTCAGCTCTCCATTAATACTGGGTGGATTATCAAATTTGGAAATAAATTATGCTAAGGATGCACAACAGCTGCCTTGTTTCCAAACAGGCCAATTAAAGCTGGCAGGGCTTACTAACTCATGCACAGCATCATCCAGGTTCAGCACTGCTGCTTCCAGCCCCGAGCTGGCGCTGGGCAGTTAGGTGGAAAAGCACTTGGGCAAACCTGGAAGCATGACACCAAGACCCTCCAGTCCTGCAGAAGGCACAGTCCCCAGCTGCCATCTCACACTGGGGTCCCTTCTGTCATGTGAGCAAAGGCAGTCTGGGCAAGACCATACTTGACTGGCTGGTTACCAAGGGATATTCCTGACCAGCCTCAAACAGGAACAAGACTGTCACACATAAAACCCCAAATTCAAGTCTGAAGATGCACTAATTTCTGCAAAACTGCAGTAGTACCGGAAAATTTCACATCACTTTGCCAAGAGATTCATATAGCAGACAAATCTCAAGCTTACAGATCAATCCAAACATTCTTCTTCTTTCCTTTAAAATTGTTCATTCTCTCAACTATGAGATTTTTGGGTTATATTCAGGCTTTTGCTGGAAGGAAGCACCATCTTTTCTTAGAAACAGTACAATTAGTTAGTTCATGTAATGAATTACTTCATACTCAATGCTCAATTGTTTCTTGATTTTATTTGATACTATTAATTCTTACTAGTTTTATAAGCAGTATATATCAATTTCATTCTGGCCATTCCAGGGTTTTTACCTTAATTTTTTATATTCTAAGAGGCATTTATCTTAACACAATCATCTGTAGGTTACAGAATACACACATAAAAATTAATTGGTCTGCTTACTGGAAGTGTTCTCCAGCTCAGTTCATACTGCCGTGACAGGTTTTTGAACATTCAGGTGATTGATTCTAGGTACTGTGTCTGCTGTTTCCCTACTCTCTTTCCACAGGTACAATGTTCCCATTAAATTTGACTTTGAAGAATAGCTATTGGAGTGCTTTTCACTAGCAAGACTTTTTGTAGTAACTGAGTTTTGCATTCAATACCCAGATTTAGAAGACAGGAGCTGAAGTGTTGTTAGTCTGCTGCTAGCACTGCCCAGTGCAGTCAGCATCTCCTGGACCACACAAGATAACTGCCATGCCACTTCTCTTCCAGAGGGGGATAAAATACTGTGCAATGTAAAGCTACCCAGACAGCTCTGGAGAAACTGGCTTGGGTACCAGATGCAGCATAGGTACCACAGAGTGCCCTAGAAGCATGCGACCTGAGGCTGGACTGGCCAGGCTGCTTCCAGTGCGCTGCCTAGGCCTGGCAGCCCAGCACGGCAGCACTGGTGCTCTGCACAGAAACCCATGAAACCCAGAGACAGCATCTTCTCATATCAAAGGCTTAGACACCCCCTACCCAAAGGTCTGCCTATACACAAAGGTACCTAATTTTTTTATAATGTCACTACTGTTGTATAAATAAATTGTTGAAATGTTTGGTGGTAGTACTATGGGTTATTTTAATTATTTTAGAAATATTATTTGGAGTTATCAAGACTGAAGAATAATCCTTGAGACCTAATAAAACTAGGTGACTGGGAAATTAATTGCAATTATCAGTAATACAAGGAAAAAGTAATTTCAATTATTAGTAGGCAAGATTTTTTTATTTTTTTTAATTCAAAACCACCTGGACTGTGTTGGGAAAGTTCAATAAAAATGTTTTGATCACTATAAACAAGCAATCCACCAAGTTCATAGCTGTGTAAGGAATGATGCAAAAAAGAATGACAGATAGTAAAAGCGTCACCCTTCAGTAGTTACTGAAGTGCTTTTTGTTTTATTTAAATAAAACTAGTAGAACCTGTTCTGGAAATAGCTATCCTCAATTTTGGAATGACAACAGGCTTCCACACTTGAACCTTAGACTAAACAATACCATCAAGGGGAACAAGATAAGACCTTAAAGGTTATAGCTCTTGGGAGGGAAGACAACATGAAATAAAAACACAAACCACACCAATGATTTCCTGGTGAAGGAAATACTTCAACCCAATGGGGAAGAGCTGTTGCTGAACTATTTCAAGACTAGAGGAGGAAAGAAAAGGGCTGAGTTGTAACAGAAGTATTTGGGAAATGTTAAAAAATGCCCTGAAGCTACTTTAACAGATACAGAAAATCTGATAAACCATGGTCTTCTCTTCCTCAGAGAATTTCCAATAATGTTTTCAAAATCTCTGAAGAAAGAAAAATAAGACACTAACACAGACTGACAAAATTAGCTCAGAAGTGGTCATGGATTCTTACGGCCTAGCTAATGCTTTACTTCATATTCTCTAGGCAAAAAAAATGTCTCTGACCTCTTTCCACCATTCTAAAATTCTCTGAAATAACATTATTATGATAAAGCCATATCTATTTTTGCTTTCTCATTACGTAAACATATAGTGTCATACTTGGTATTTTTGGTATTAGCCAGTGATTTTTATTATCACTCAGTGTCTTTATTCAGGCAGGAAAAGTGGACTGAACGTGAGAACTGTGTTCTTACTCAAGGGCCTGGAACAGGGAGTCCAGCTTCAGCACCAGCAGAGCAAAGTCATACCAAGGCAGGCTTGGCACATTGGGTTAAAGGTCGTATCACGAGCTTCAGAAGCAATACCAATCAATGTCAGACCCACAGAAATATCTTAGCCAAAATTACAGGGTTCAGTGACCACTTCTCATACATAATTAAAGCAAACAAACATCCAGCTGATCTGCAAAACTTTCCTAAGGCCACCTGCTTGTGTACAGTCTTTTAATTAGCAAAAAAAAATCTGCATTAGCAATCACCTTTCTTGCCATATAAAATGTTAACCATTGTGTAAGAATGACAGAAGTGGA
This sequence comes from Harpia harpyja, assembly GCF_026419915.1. Taxonomy (NCBI): domain Eukaryota; kingdom Metazoa; phylum Chordata; class Aves; order Accipitriformes; family Accipitridae; genus Harpia; species Harpia harpyja. Next base: position 24,243,135 of record NC_068945.1, on the reverse strand, counting down.
AAAATCCACTGGGATTTAGATGCACTTACTATAATGGAAAAACAAGCCAATGCTAATGTTTGGACTTCTTTTACAACTCAAGCTGCATTTTTTTTTATTTTCTTCTATTAAAAGAGGGAAGCAACATTAGTTTCTTCAAAGACAAGAATGTCTTATCATTTTACAGCCAATATTTTTGTTTGCATATTGTTTGATTGGCAGGATTCTTCCTAAACTCTTGAGAAATGTTTTTTTCTTAAACAGGATTCTGGTTTAGAGTATCTCCATTTTTGTCTTGAGCCACACTGGAATGATAAAAGCTACAGCTGACAAGCACGAAGCAACTGATCTGCGGATCAGTAACTCTGGACTTTTAGAGAAGCTGAGGCATCCAAAAGCAGTGGCCACCCTTCAAAAACATGAACATAATGAAACACTCACAGATCAAGCAAGACTCTGCTTACTTTGAAAACATTAGCTTTGTTCAACTAAGCATCTGAATTAACGTCCAAATGCTGAAGTTATTAAACGCAATTAAGACAGCAGTCAGGAAGTAATAAAACATTGCTTTGTACACGAAGAACCAGTAACTTAAAACGCATCCCTTCTAACCCCCCAAGTGTAGCGATATGGCTGAGTGGGAATTGACCTGCCTGGAGCACTCTGCGGTCCCATCATTTCGCTTGCAGAGCTCTCCATAAACAAGAACAAATGCAGATACCACAAACGAGGGCTGCTCGTAAGCAGGCCCATCTTAGCCAGTGGCTGCACTGGTTCTAGAAAGCGGTGGAGGCCCAGGGGTGCTTCTCCGAGCCACCTGGGGCTCCCGTAGCCGGGCTGACCCTGCCAGCAGCACCCAGCCCTGGGGTGCACCTGAGGAGAGCCGCGATGCCCCAAGGGGCACAGCAAAGGGCTCACCCGCAGCTGGAAGTCCTCAAGCCCCACAAGCCTAGGCTGGAGGATGCGATCTTCTCCTCATTTCCATCACACCCACACACCCTCACAGCCAGGGAGATCTCCCTCAGCTGAGGCGGGATCCCAGTGCTCCTGCTGCGTTCCCCTTCCCGCCACCCTACTACTGTCCGGGGGACGGAGCCAAGAGCGGGGCTGCGGGAGGCCACTCCAGCCCCTGCTGCCTGCAGCCGGGGAAGGGGTGCCCTCCATCCGGGGCCTCCGTCCCCACGGGCAAGGCCGCCGCGGCGCCGGCCAGGCCCGAGGAGTTAATGGCGGCAGGAAGCCACCCCCTCCCCGCCTGCCGCGCTCCCTCCTGCCGCCGGCCCTCCCCGTGACTCGCTTCCTCCGGCGGACGGGAACTGGGAGGAGTGAGCGGCCCCGGGCTGCCACCCCTACCCCCGCCAGCGGACCCAGCCAGCCGCCGTGCCCCGCTGCCCGCGCAGAGCCGCGGCCGCCCCCGCGGGGAGGGACGCGGCCGAGCCCCGCCGCCGGGGCGTGCCAGCGGGCGTCAGCCGCCGCGCAGCCAGCTCCCTGCGCCCAGCCGCGCCAACATGCCCGCCGTCGACAAACTCCTCCTGGAAGAGGCTTTGCAGGACAGCCCGCAGGTTAGCGGCCCGCTGCCAGGGGCGAAGTCGGGGCGGGGGGTGCAGCCGTGCCGCGGCCGCTTGCCGGGGGAGAGCCCGGTCGCCCCGCCGGTGTGACGCACCTGAGGTGGCGGCGGTGCCGATGGGCAGCCCGCTGGGTCCGGCCGGGGCGGTGGGTTGACACCTCGGGATGGCCGGGGGGCAGCCGTCCCGCCGCCGGGAGAGGGGTGTCAGCGGGCGGTGCGGGAGGGCAAGGCAGCAGGGCGAGCTCCCGACGGGCGGAGAAGTGGGTCAGGGTGACTTCGGCTGTCGGAGCCGTCGGGGAGCAGGGATGCCGTGAAGCGGGTAAACGGCACCCGGGTGGCGTCGGGGAAAGGCTTTGGTCTCCCCGTGGGCATTTGTCAGGGAAAAACAGGCCGTGTCTGCTCGAGGGGGCCTCTGGGTAAGAGGGCTGCACCCCAGCGGGGTGCGAGGAGGCCGGGGCACAGCGCCCGTTCTCCTCACCTTCCTCAGAGAAACCCCTCCTTTGGCTTTTTCCTCACGCTGTCCTGTCTTGGTGTGCGTAAGGGTTACCCTGAAGAGGCGAGGTGTGTTGGGGAAGGATAGGTGGGCATGGCTCGGTGCTCTGGCTTCCTCCGAGGTCCCTGAGGGAAAGGGAGGCTTCTGCGCTGAGTCACCTGGCCCAGGTGACAAAAGTGGGCTGAAGGAATGTCACTGCCAGCGTCCCTGCTCCGGTGAGGAGTCCCAAGGGCTGTAGTTCAGATACAGGGGCTTCCTGTGAGGGTAGATGAGGTGAGGTGGACCCGCTGAAGATGACCTCCTTCTGAAGGAGTCCAAGAAAGGAGGACAGGCGGTTGCTGCCCTTTCCTTCCCAACTGCAGGCAGGGGAGGACGTTTCTCCCCTCACTCCGGCGCTGTGCCCCATTGCTGGGAGCCATGAGGCGATGCAGCTGCAGACGTGACCCCTGAGGACTGTGGAAACCCCACAACAAAGAACATGCCATGTCGTGATGTTTTCAGGGGCCGGAAGGGTGTGAGGCCTCGAGAGCTGGGAAAGGGGGATGGAAGGAGGGGTGATTGGGTGGAAGAGAGAAGTAAGGGGAAGGGGAAAGTGTGGAAATTTCACAGAAGGGTGGGGAAGGTGCACTTGAGGACAAAGCGTGGTGCAGACAGAGATACAAAAGTAATTGGTGAAGCAGGGAAAGAAGAAGGGAAGGCAAGGTAGATCAGCACAGATCCTGCTTCCTGTAGCCCTGTGTTGTAATCCTAACTCATCTGCTGATGGATCAGGAGGAGGAATGAGTAGGTAAGCTGTGGAGCAGATTGCTGAAAGGTTTTATGGAGTCTGTCATGAGACATTTTGAAGGAAAGCTTGGACATGCACCTCTCAGGATTTAATGAGTCTTGGGGCTTATCTTGATCACCTCTTCTTAGGCCATTTTTCTGTGATTCCATGAAATCCCATTCTAGTAAGAATGATTTTCATCATCTGTTTGGTATGGTGTATATGGAATCTCCATCCTTGGAGATTTTTCAAAACTCGATGGGAGAAAGTGTTGAGTAACCTGATGTAATGTCAGAGTCAGCTCTGCATTGAATAGGAGTTTGGACAAAGTGACCTGCAGAGTTCCTTGCCAGCCTGAACTGTTCTGTATTCCAGAGTTTACCAAAATGTGCTAGATTTATTACGAGCAGTTATTAACGTTTTTAACCTCCCTGCTGCACTCTGGAGCTGAAGAACTTGACACGCAGGATAAGTGAACTCATTTACCTTTTCAGTCAACACTTCCTTCAATGATTAAAAATGTAACACTGACTGAAAGCACCTGAACAATGCACTGAATTGAATTTGGAGGTCTTCATCTTTCTTCTGACCTGAAATGAAGGCTGTTAGCATCTCCTTTGCAATTACTGGAAATACCAGGCTGTGCATAAACCCAAGTATTTGCAGGATGTTTTGGCTTGATTTGGTCATTGCTTTTTGTTCAAGTCCTACAACTTTGGGAGGGAGGGGCATTGTTTAATTTTTATAATGGCCCAGCGTTGCTAAAACCTGTTTTTTCATGCAAGGAAACAGGGGTTTGTTATTTTTTTCAGCCTTTTATATTTTTATTACTCTCTTTGTGGGGAGAGCTTTAGATTCACAGTGCAACAGGGTCCCTCTGTGAGCTGGGTGCTACAAAATCAAAGCAAAAAAGCAGTCTCTGTCCCACAGAACTTATAGCATAGCAGCTTATGGGATCATTTACTTCTGTGTAAAGTGGCCTGATTCTCCTCTACACTGTGCAGTCACTTACGGCAATGCAAAGGGATGTTAAAATGAGGATATAACCTCACTTTTTATAAACTGTGTGAAGTATGTAAATTATATGCAAGACAGAAGCGAATTAAGCCAAAGTTATTTCTTCATCAGTTTTCTGAAGCTTAATTTCTCTCTCCCCAACCATATAGTACTTTTGTCTTGATTTGTCTCCCAAGCACTGGCTCAAAAAGGCCATAAGAATTGTCTTAATTTTGAAGTGTTTGGCCACGAAATAGGAGAGAAATTTATGTGAACGGTCATGCTAAAACCAAGGGAAATACATGAAAGTAGAAATTTTTTTCCTGTGTTTCCAGAAGCCGAGATAATGGTGCTATTAATGAGGCCTTGTAAATGTTAGCTTAATATTTGGATTACTGGTTTATTTCAGCAGCATTAGCTGCTATTCCAGAATTTGTCAAAACAGCAACAACAAAAATACACACATGCTGGTATTTTGTTGTAGATTTAAAATGGTGTTCTTAAATATACAAGTTTCCAAGAATAACTTCCAAACTGCTTGAATCATTTATTGTTTTTATTATTTTTGAAGAATGTGCTAATAACTGAGGCTAAGACTTTCAGAAATTATTTCCCAGAGCAGTTCTACCTCAACCCATATTTAGACATCTGAAAAACTGAACCTGCAAAAATTCAGTAAGATTTAGGAATGTAGCTGACATTCCTGTGTTTAGAAGCCTTTTCCAGCATGCAGAAATGTGTGATTTGTAGCCTATTTCAGGCAATTTCTTTATAGCTTTTTACTCTTGGCTTGAGATTTGTCTTGATAAATGTTGTGTCAAGTTTTATCATTTTTGCCTTTCCTAGATTTATTTTTTAACCATCTTTATCCCATGTGCATTTCATGTGCTGTTGTAACACAAAATAAGGAAGGCGAGCACTGTATAGATAGAAGATAGTTTGTTGACATTAGTTTTGCTTGCTTTAATGCATCATTGGAGATAAAACTTTTAAAACGAGATATTTTTGAAAAGCAATATATTTTCAATTACTGGAATAATAGCTTAGTGTGGCAAACTCTCAAAATCATGCCACTGTCCTTGTAGGGAAGTTCTGCACAAAGGTCCTTTATAAGTTTGGGTTCTTGGTATTCATTTCATTGACTTGGCCTTCTTTCCATTCTTTGGTTTTTATGTTCTCTTTATTTGAAAACAGTACTTTGTATTACATATCTCCTTACATGCTGAGATCTCTAACTAGTTTCCCAAATGCATTGACTGCCAGTGTCTCTAAGGTAGGAAGTATTGTAGCAGCTTAGCATGTTAACAGACTGAAATGTTGAGAGCTTTAGAGCTACTCAAAGTATGGAAGTACTCCTGTGCAATGTCTAGAACAGAACCCAAGTACTGACTCCCACCCAAGTCATGTACTTTAACTGCTGAGCAATGCTTATTTCTGGCTTAGATACTTCTCGCCAGAGATGAAATGATAGTTAATCTTAGGCCAGGGTTCTTGAAGGATGCTGATTTTGAGTTTTTCAGGACAAACATAAAGTCTGGGCAATTTTGCAGAGAAGAATAAATGCCTTGGGGAAGTACACGTGCCTTCTGTTAAAGTAGTGGAGTAACTTAAAACTATCTTAAATCTTTGAAATAAATTTTCCAGATTCGAACATGGATACTTCAGGTACATTAGAGATTCCTGTAATAGGAGGATAGATAAAACGCTTGCTCTGTTGCAGGACTGACATGATTATGAAAGTACTTGAGTTCTTGCGTGCCCCTCATGTAAGCAGATGAAACTAATAAATGTCATATAAATTAGCTGTACAGATGGAAAGACATTACCAGTTAGCATCAAATAGATTGGATTTACCAAAGTTAAGACTAAGGATGGGTCATGACTTTGTTAAAGGGACAGCCTTCTCTCTTTCATTATTGTTGTGATCTAGCAAATTCTAGAGCTCTGCATTATTCCAAGATATCTTTGTTTCCCATCTCAGGAGCTGTGTCAGCAACATAATTCTTTGTTCCTGATGATTCCACCAAAACAAACCAAGGGAATTCATGTCTTTAAGATAACACAAGTCATTATGCTCTTTTTTCCCCATTTGCTGACAAGGATGAGCTAGCAGAATGGAGAAAGTACGGGGTATCTCTGAGTGGGTGTATGCTTCTCTGCCTGTTGTTGTAGATGAACACTCAGTTGTTTGGTCCAATTACGTCAGCTAGCTTTGGCAGTGGCCCTTTAAAAGTTGCTCAAGACAGTTGAGACTGAATAATACTCTGTAAATTATCTCACGGAAAGGGGTGCTTTTAATCCAGTCTGACATTAGAGAAGTGAGCAAGCAGTGGTGTTTGACCCAGAGTCCTTAACATGGTTTGGATTACTGTAGTCAGCAGGCAGATATTCAGGATTTTTTACGTTCCTGATTATCTTGGGAGGAATGTCTATTAGTTAGAGCAAGAGACTAGGAGTCAGGATTTGGCCACAGCATTTTATCACTTCGCTTCCTTATGCCTCAGCTTACCTATTCGTAATAGAAGGACTAATTTCTGTATGTTTTGAGATTCTGAATAAACAGAATCATGCAAAGTTAAAGGCTTATTATTTCTGATTGATTTGTATTTTTTGCTACCATCTATTTACAGTCATTTATGATTCTTTGTAATATTTTCACTCAGGACTAAAACCATTTGCTTTTTTTTCTTCTGTTGAAGACTCGGTCTTTGCTCAGTGTATTTGAAGAAGATGCAGGAACCCTTACTGAATATACAAACCAATTGCTTCAGGCAATGCAACGAGTCTATGGTGCTCAGGTAATTTTTCATTTGTGCTTCTTTTGTTCGATGTGGAGTAGAAGATAAATTGCTATTATGATGCTGTTATTTACATGAAAGTTGTCTGCACCTCTTGTGGTTTAAGAGGAGTTGTGGGTGTGTTCCATCTGATATCTCAGCCCCTTCCTGCCTTGATGTTCAGAAAAGTCATATGTGTGAAAAAAATCTTAACCGCTTTGTCTCCAAACAATTAATGAAAGAAAAATTGTGGTATATCCTTACCTTATGGTACATTGGAAGGCCAGTCTTGACAAAATTGCTTGCCTAAACGTAGACGCAATACACAGATAAGTATTCACGCTGACTTTAGGCATCTGACTTAGGTGCTGTGATTCACCGTTTGGAAGGAACTGTCTATGTCCATTGATTACAGAGAGAATGTACACTTTTGAGTCATACTGAAATTGAGTACCTGAAGTAGTCAGTGTGAAACATACGAGAGCAGGAGCAGAAAAAAATAACACTTTCTGAAGTGCTTACATGACCTAGATGACTAAATCCCTTTGACAGTAAAACTTGTAAATCATATCCAGTGCTTTGGAAAATATTATTGTAAATCTGAGTGATTTTCAGTGAAGCTAGGATTCCCATGTGCATAAAATTAGATATTTCAAAATACCATATCTAGGTCTTTAAAGACATACGCAGTGTCTTGTGGAACTTTTGCAAGTATTTATGTAGGTTAGATACCTGAGTTCCTTAGAAACAACAGCTTTCCTATTCTTAGACCAGTAGATCAGAGGACACAGAGAGATGAGGAGGATGGGGATATTTTGAATTTACTGGAAGACTGAATGTCTGATTTTTATCAGGAATCAGTTCAGGTATAAAACTACTGTACGTGTATGTCCATTTGGTGGGATTGCTCTTTTGGGGGACTGATAGTATGACTTGGAAGAGATATCTGCCCAGGATTTAGCTACCTACACCTGGAAGATCCAGCTTGGGAGAGCTTCAAAGTCTTCATGTCCTGGATCCTGTGCAAATGTAGAGCAATCGGAGGCTTACAGCACAGCTTAGATACTTAGAAAACAATACAGCGCTGTCATGGTTTAACCCCAGCCAGTAACTAAGCACCATGCAGCCAGCCACTCACTCGCTCTCCCCCACTAGTGGGATGGGGGAGAGAATTGGGGAAAAAACAAGTAAAACTCCTGGGCTGAGATAAGAACAGTTTAATAGAACAGAAAGGAAGAAACTAATACAGATAATAATAACAATAATAAAATGACAGTAATAATAAAAAGGATTGGCATATACAAAACAAGTGATGCACAATGTAATAGCTCACCACTTGCTGACTGATGCCCAGTTAGTTCCCGAGCAGTGATGCCCCCAGGCCAGCTCCCCCCAGTTTATATACTGGGCATGACATCACACGGTATGGAATACCCCTTTGGCCAGTCTGCGTCAGCTGTCCTGGCTGTGTCCCCTCCCAACTCCTTGTGCCCCTCCAGCCTTCTTGCTGGCTGGGCATGAGAAACTGAAGAATCCTTGACTTAGTCTAAACACTACTTGGCAACAACTGAAAACATCAGTGTGTTATCAACATTCTTCTCCTACTGAACCCAAAACATAGCACTATACCAGCTACTACTAAGAAAATTAACTATATCCCAGCCAAAACCAGGACAAGCGCGTAGCCAAGGGCTGGAGAGGTCACATGAAATCAGCACTGAAAGTCAATGATGGGCATTTTGGTAGAGCCACGGTTTAAGAGTAACAAGAGTGTGGGCATGTTGGATGGTAGAAATCTGAGACCGAAGAGCAGGTAGGATTGAAATGGATGAAAGAAGGAAATGGGAGGATAAATGCGGTTTGATTATGAAGTGTCCAGCTTACGGATAACATGTCGCTTTCCCCTGCTGATGCTTTTTAGGATGGCATTTTAGGAAGCGGTTACTCTGGCCTGTGATTCATGAAAAAATTCTTGGTCTGCTTTGGTTTGCCTCTTCCTTTTCATCTTGGTTTTTAGCCTTCTCCATTTCTGTTGCCCCGCAGTTATGACATTTCCTCTTTCTTTTCACTGCTTCAGCACATTTACCCATCTGTACCTTGCAGTAGTACTGAATCTACTTCATTTTCCCAGCACTTCTTGGCCACTTTCTTCCTGCACACTTCCTGCCTTAATTTGATCTGAATATTCAGTCACTTGTGAATATTGGATGTGTTCCTTGAAACACCTCATCAGAGTTTCATGCCATTTTGAGATGGGAGGCACATAGCAGTTGTTCGAAGTCAAGCTTTGTAAGGATGTGGAGGAGAGCACACTACACTATGACTGACTTAGGAAAATTCAGGTTTAGTGGCCAGTGTTGGCGACTTTACCAAAGACACTGGCTCAGCATTTAGTGTACTTAGTGTTGCCGCTTCTGCTATTTAATTCCTTGGGAATCACTATGTGTTGTGACTTCAGTTTGGGGTTGTGTTCTCAGAATCCAGTAGTGGCAAAAAAATGGCATTGCAGTAACAAGAAAGCATATATAGGTCATATTAATTATGTAAGTGGAAAAGAAAACTGAAACTTTTTGTGTGGTTTTTTTCCTATATAAGCTTTAAAAAGTATTGATATTTTTGCTTGAGATCTAGAAGAATACACCAAAATTGGGGCAGTATTATGATTTTTTCCTTTTATTTAAAAATTAATGGAAATATTTAATTCAGTTGTATATGGTGGTTAATTCCCAAGAGAATGGTGGTGTTGTATAGGCTAACGTTGATTTCTGACTAATTTTATTGAGCTTTGCAAATATCAAGATATCCTTTCTAGGAGCTGTTTCTGATTATTTCAAAGGAAGACGCTCTTTCTGACTGAATTCACTCTCAATTTTCGAGAGGCACAGGCCTTATTACAAAATCTTATGATTGCAGTTGCTGTAGAAAGAGAAGTGTAATGCTGAATTGCCCAATAAACATAAATGGACAGTTAAGAAAAAAACCTATGTGTAATATTTCTTTGCTGCCTAATCATAAGAGAAAATCAACTTTTGCTGATGTGTTGTTAGGAGACATGTTGTCTGGGCCTCAATAGCAGCGTATTAGGAACTACTACCAACCCTTTTCATTTCGAGAGGGAATGAGATTTAGTAGAGAGACTGTAGAAGTTGAGAGTATTGAGAAGCCAGGTTCTGAATTTGCCTTTTTATTTTCCTGACTTAAATTTTGTCTTTGCAAAGTCATTGTCATCCCCTGCTCTAATTTCCTTATCTGTAAAATAGGAATTAGTTACTGACCTACTTTGAAGCAGTGACCATAAAAATGGCTGGAATCAGTGTCATGGCAGTCAGACAAAACAGCAGTGGGTTGTACCAGTCCACAGTATTGAAAAATCAGGGTTTATGCCCCCTCAAAACAGTTATGACAGTTTAAAAAAATGTTAATCATGTTTTCTTTCTAACTAAATTCTGAACTCTTAACATTTCCCAGATGTCTCAACCATACTTTCAAGATTTTCTGGAGTAGTTTACTAGAAGTTTGGTGTTCCTTGTGATGAAAACTCAGATTTCCATGTAATTCAAACCACTGTAGTTTGTGATCAAATAACAATAGTTGATGGTTCCAAATAGATGCAGTGCAAAGTCTCAGGGGAGTAGCAATTAGTACCAACTGCATGCTGTTAATTATCCATGTGGATATATGCATATATATGTCCCAAAACACTGCTTTGTGTGCAGAGCAGCGGTAAGTTTCTAGATTGACAGCTCAAGCTGCTCTAAACAGTTGGATCAGTGCATTTGAAAGGAGTGTGAGTAAGAGCAATGTTTGCCCAGAGCTTTTTGAAACACTTAGGAAAGTAGGAATCTTTTTGAACATTCCTTTTTTTTGCCCTTTTTTAAGATACAGGTTTCTGCTAGGTGCTGGAGACCTAACTTTTCAGACTTACCTGTATATATTCAAGCAGGACTTCATTTTGCGTGCCTTTAACTTTGCTACTGACAGTAGGGCAATTGTTGGGATGGGTGCATTCATTGGGATGGGATTCAGTAAACGATGTAGATGGACCTTTGAAATGACTTGAAATTGCTTTTGTCCCAAGAGTGGAAGGAGGGATCTGCAGCATCCTATCGCAGGGCGTAGCAGTGGATATGCTGCCTAGGCACCTGGAGCCACTTGATGTGGAAGGGCCAATAACACTAGGCTACAGCTGGGTGATGTATTGCTAGCAGATTGCTTTTGGGTGCAAGACCCTCAACGCGTGACAAGCCCCTGGTTGCTGTGCAGGGTCAGGACAGTGCTCTCGCCTCTTTGAGCACCCACACCAGATGTGATGGGATCATGACTCTATTTTGCAAATGGAGTTTTTAGTGAAAAAGGGACTGCGATACTACAAGGCAGATGCAGTGTATGATGCCGTGATTAAGCAGAAGTCACAGCAACAAAATGTATGAGCTGTGCTCGAGGAGTGAGGTTTGGTTGATCTGGCAAGCCCATGTGTGTAAATATAGTGAAGCATTTTTATATGTCTTCATCAAATAAACCACATCCACGTGAGTACATATTGTACTTCCTGCTGTAGTTCTCCCATCTGTGCTGTGGTACCCTGAAGTGTACACTAAAGTAGTTATCACGTTAGTGGTCTTATAGAGGAAATCTTCCTTACAGAGTTTATTCCTGTAGTTCTTCCTCCTTGCAAGCAAGCCCTGATGCTGCATACGGCATTACTGCTGTCTGATTCCTGAGAACGTTGTGTTCATCGTTCTGGACATTTTATTACCTGAGCAATATGTAGTGCAGCAAGCAGGGATTGTTAGAAAACTTCATTTACTTACGTTGCACGCTGAGGCTCTTGCAATGGTGTATGAGGAGAGTGTGCCCAGTTTACATTCCTGACTTCCCACTGCCATAGTAAATTATTTTCAGAGCTTCCCTATCATCTCTAGTTCTTCATCATACTATAGAAATGGCTCAGCTGGGATCTTCACTTGAAACAAAATGCCATTTAGAAACTCAGTAGACTGTTGTGTGTCTACTGACTATTAGAAGGGATAAACAGTTAAGCAGGTTAGAGGAAAGTAAGATGCAGTGTTTTGTCATTGGAAAGAGGTTTCATCTCATTATTCCTGACAAATCTGTCTAGATATTAAGAGCAGTGATGACAGAAGATGAATAAAAATAAACCCATGTTGCCTTTATCAATATATCCAGAGAGAGAACAGCATGGGAATTGTGAAGTGTAATTCTGTTCAGCATCTGTGTCTCTGTGAGCAGTTGTCTTGTGATTCCAGAGTCACACAGGCGAAGCAGCAACAATCTCTGGGGCTCTACTGCCTTTTTATGTCCAGACTCTTAAGGAAACTCTTGACAATTACGGAATAGTCTTGGGTTATATGTACCACATCACCTGGGTATCAGGACAGCTTGTATCTGTCCAGGTCTATTTTAGGTAGTGCTTTATACCAGTGTTATTTCTCTCCCCGAATTCGTGATACCTCATGTCTGCATTTTTCAACAGTGCTGCTTGTTTCATCTTCCTATGTATTGACTTCACTAGGCTGTATATAACTCAGTAGATAGGTGTCAAGCTCTCTAGGGCATGCATGGATTTTCATATTTATTATGTTGCAGAGCTAACCCCAAGTGTTCAGAATTCTTAAATTAGTTCTTGCTAAACTAACAAGTAAGCACTGATACGGTTTTTCTTTTAATTGCTTTCTTTTCATGTCTGAGGGAACAACTGTGTTGCCTTTTCAAATGATAAGAGTTTTTTTCCCAAAACCTTTTGAAACAATAAAGTTTAAGTTAGCATTTTGTAAACTTTCAGTTCCACATAGAGAAGCTTCAAGAGAGCTGATAGGACAGATAGATAGGACAAACTGTCTTAGTTTAGCCCTAGGAAAAGATTTTTATAAAGTTCACTAACACCAGTTCACATAGATAAGGTAATGGAAGAGATGTCTTGAATCAAGCATTAATCTACCAGAAATGAAAAAACAACAGCTGCAGTAAATTACAGTTGTCAGCACTGACTTCTGTGAAATATCTTATATATTATTGTTCCATATTCATTGTAAGTTTGCATCATATACCTCTGCGCTTCCTGAGGTGTATTCACCATATGTTGCTAACAGAGGTAAGCAGTGCATTATCACCTGAGAACTAATGTATTTACAAAGCCATGGGAGTTGGTTTTAATACTGCCTATGAAGTTGGAGTTGTCTTTGTGCCTGGAAGCAAGTTAACATTGTGCTAAGCAGGATCTGGAGATTTGAGTACTACAAGGAGGCATAAATGTATGGATGCCTTGCTGATAGTAATTGTTTTGCAAGAAACTGAAGAGATTCTTTCCCTATTGAACCAGCCATCCTACTATAGCTGCTTTTGCTGTTTTACAGCAGAGTTTTGACTAGTGCTTTCTATTTCTTGAAGCTATTAGATGATCCTTTGCTGAACGGTTCACATTTGTGAGGACTGAATGCCATGCTGTGAATCAGCAGCAGGGCAAGCCATATGTGAGCCTGAGCTTGTAAAGTGCTGGGCAGCCTGAGCACTCTGGTGAGGCTTAGCTTCTCTCACCCTTGGGTTCATGTTTCCAAGCTATTTAATACGCAAACCTAAACCTGTAGGACTGTAACATTTACTAGATTGCTGGAGAACTCTGTTTTGTAGGAGGATGACATGCATATGTAGACAGAGCTGCGTAAAACTGTTGTATCAAGACCCGGTTCTTTCTGTGCTGTGCCTGGTTTTGAAAGTAAATGTCTTCCCTAGTTCTGAAAAGATGAGAAGGCTGCAACTGCCTCATGGACCTCCTTCAACCACCTACCTGTTGGTTTTTTTTCTCATTTATTAGGCATTAAGCTTTCCCAGATGTAAGCCAAATTTTATTATGTGTCATTCTGCACGTACATGGTGAGTGAATAAATACCTTTACCGGTATCTTGCTTGTTTACATGAAGAAGCCTTTGGCAGTTCTGTGTGCTGGTTACTTGCAGAGTTTTAAAAATGCCAGCTTTAGCTGGAGTAAGAAAGTAGCTTTGCGGAAAGCTTCATTATATTGGGATTGGAATTGGACATGCTGGAATAGCTCTCTGTCTTTAGAAGTTAATTTATAGCTCAGCTTAATCGTTTACATGCCCTCAAATCTGGAGTCTGTTAGACCACTGTCTATAGAATTATCTTTTGACTTCAGTGTATTAGCCCTCAGAGTTTGTTTTGGAAAAATACAAAAAGAGACCCTAAAAAGGGATGGACTATGTCACTGTTAAATTGTTAGTGGCATGGAGATTTTATTACAAACGGGTTACAGAAGAATCATACTCTCTTCTGATGATATGAACAGCTTGGTGAATCAAGGTGATAATGAAGAAGGTGGAATCAACCCAGAAAAATCACATGCCTTTGCTCTGGCACTGGATCAGAAAATAACAGTTGGACACTTTCTTACTGACTTATTTGAAGGCAGGGTGAGGTACTGAATTAACTTGAGAATTAAACAATGTTTTTTAATCTCTTGGGTTTTTTCATTTCTGGTAGATTAATGCTACATTCAAGACACCACTTCCGTTACCCTATCTATGTGAACTGGTGTTAGTGAACTTTATAAAAATCTTTTCCTAGGGCTAGCATGCTGTAGCATGCCAGCCAAGGTTAAAAAAAGAAAAAAAAGACAGCACATCTGTAATAATAACTGATTACTTGATACCTATTTGCATGCAGTAATTTCTTCTTTCCTTCTAGTATACTTTTTTACATTAATGCTGCAGTGATGTTTTCCCTGCTAAGTAAAATCTTCTGATGAAAGTGAATGTATTTGCGAGGCCCAGTACTGGTTAATTTTGCCTTAATTTAGAATACTTGCATTTCTGTTCAGGATTTTATTGGGTTTCTGCCTGATACATCATCTCATCAATAGCTCTCCCACTCCAGAAATGAATAATGAATTCTGAAATGTCAAAGTAATGTGGAAGAGATCTGAGCAGGCAGTCAGGATTGTATAGTAGTTTTTCTTTTCCTAGTATATACTGAATTTCAGTCACTTCAGGATAAAAGAAGTGAATGTTGCTGTATTCCATGGGAAAATGTTTTGGAAATAGATAAAACCTGTTAAAATAATTTGCCTGCATTTAGTGGATTTGTCAATTGAAGCAATGCAAATAACTTTTAAGTCTTGAGACTGATTAGTACCAGGGGAGGGGAGGGAGAAGGCTGATTAGGAAGAAATGGGAGGAGGATTAAACCAAACTTTCCCAGATTAGTGTGCTTAGCAATGCAGTATTACCACTAGGTCAGCAGAGCACTTTGCCAGTTTCCTGTTCTTTATGCATTGTGGCTGTGTTTCAGTTTGCTAGCTTAATTTGATTTGTTTACAACTGTTGGGGGTGTGTGGTGTGTGTGGGTGTGTTTGGTGGTTGTGGGTTTGTTTTTTTTTTTTTCCTAGTGATATAATGAATGATTTTGTACCTCTAAAGGGAACAGAGTCACACAGAGCTTGGGAGGGAGGATGAAGGACCCAGGATTAACTCTTCCACATGGGCAGGGATTGAGTAACAAGTTTGTTTGTAGTGTTCTGACACAAAGAACCAAACCTATAAATGAAAAATGTGACCTGCTGGCATCAATGGGATATCAGTGATGTGTGGAACTGTTGTCCCAAAATCAGCCAAAAATCCCAAAGTAAATTTTACATCAGGCCCTTCCATCAATTTGTTCTGTACCTGGAGTAGCATGCCATGAATGTCTGCTTGGGGTCTATATGTGATTATTGTCACCTGATCATATACTTGATGAAATGATGTTAACTTACACCCCTTTGAGACCCTCAGGGTTTATGTATTCCCCCATTATCCTGTCACATACTGGAGACTGCTCCTGGGGAGTGGCGATCACTGGAGGATGCTTCTTCCACACACCCCTTTGCATTGCCCATCCTCAAACTATCCCACACAGATGAGTAATGATGCTCTTTGTTACTCTTTGGATATTGGGTGAGAAAATTGATGACCAGTCTTCAAAAACCAAACTGGTAGAAGCTTTGAGGATGGCTAACACAAAGGAATAGGATGCCTTCGGTGTCAGCCCATTATTCTGAAGCTTCTTTTAGTGTTAGCAAGCTTAAGCCAGAAGCATTTATCTTCCAAATTCAGAACAGACCACACAGTTGCAGACTTTGCAGGAGTAAGCGAACCAAAACAAAAAGGGAAAAAGAGAGGAATGTTTCTAACACTCAGTTTATTTCAAAAGATTTCTCTCGCCCTGACCCAGCTGTACAACTGACAGATTGCATCACAGTTGCTGTGTGAGGACTTCATCTTCTTGCAGTTCTTACTCAGCTCTATCTTTAAGGTTGTGTTTATGAAAAAGATTGTAGGTCTGAGAACCTCTGCTTCTTTTTGTAATCTTAAATTTGTCTTTGGACTCCACCCACATGCATTCAAACAAACAAACCCTTTAATGTCATCAGTCCACACAGAAGGAGTCTCATCCTTCCTGTCATTAAGTCATTGCTTGCTAGCTCCCACTTTGAAGGTGGCAAAGTCTCTCAGGTGTTCTTACAGCCTGGGGGCAGATAGTTAAGGCTCATTCCTATCCTTGCCTGAGCCCTTAACAAGGTTTGTTAATTTATTATAAAGCACGACATCCTTTTCCATTCACTGGCTTGGGAAATACTTAAATGCCAAGTGTTTGTGTAAAGCTTTTTTGTATTAAAAACTACACGGTCTGCATAACCAACCTGCAAATCTCACATGAATCCTTGGCGTTGTTACTGAGTGTAATGCTCATTACTAATTGATCTGAGACAAGAAACAAGAATAATCCATCACTGTGAGATGAGAATAGTCATGGGGTGCACATGATCTGAGTTTGGACCCAGATTAACTCGGTTCTGAGCCCTTGTTTGTACCTTGGAAGGCCTCTGCTCTCCCATCTCCAGCTATCTATGAGTATTACCACCATAGTGTTTTAAGTTGGTCAGAACTAGCTCACCCATCTTTTTCTGCTCTATGTTCACATACAGCTGCTGTTACCTAGGCTGTGGCTATGTCTCTTTGTTCTTTCTGAGCACTTGGGCATACTTAAGACTCTGGCTAAGTGTTTGGGCCTTGCTGTCCATATTAACCTCCTTCCTGGCATGCCAAGGTGGTGCAGAAGCACCAGGCTGTAATGCAGTATGTCAGAGGTGGCATCAGGCCAAAGTAAAGGGTGTTTCAGAATCTCTGGCCCAGATAGTTAACTGTGCCATGTTCTGCATGCTCAGGATGACAAGGGAGAACAAGAGAGCACACAAACTCTGTCCCAGTTTTAATAGTTTTCTGTACCAGCCCCAGCATAAAGAGTGCTATTAAAGCAGTTCAGAGACTGCTCTGAGTTTTACAAACTCTCTATGGCCTTATGTATTTGGAGAGAGGAATAGATTATGTTAAGGCTTAAAATGAAATTAAACTAGTTTTCTGCATTACTGAGGAAGAGAAGGATTTGACAGGGGTTAAGACAGATCCCAGTTCCCCCCTTCTCCTTTTTTCTTTTATTCCAGTTTTAAGTCATTGTTAACAAATCAGGAACAGAGGAGTTGATACACTTGTTAGGAATACATTAGCATACAGAGTAAAGACTGACATATCCAAATGCTTGTCTGTTTTTTTCCAGCTGTCAAGTAAAATTATACAACCTCCCTACAAGTCTTGCTTTGCTTAAGCACGTCTTAAGGATGTGTGTACCTTCATTGGCCAGTTTAGCCATGAGAAACAGAATTATGTGCTGTTTTGTACTCCTGTATCAACTTAAAGCACTGTAATTGCATCAGTGCCTTCCCTGAGCATGAATGCATTATATAAAGGCACATCTACTGGTTCTATTTATTGCTGTAGATTTGGGGGAAAGATGATTAACCAATATGAAACATTCTTATGCTGGTGTGGCAGCTTATCTGTTTGAGGTTGTTCTAGTTTTGTTATTTTGGGGGGTGGGAGGGAAACCAAAACTAAACCCCAAATCCTACCTGTATTCAAAGTAGTTAAACAAACTGTGTGTTGATTAGGTCTGAAGTGTACCTGTTATTACTGCTTCTCTATGCGAGTATTTTGGGACTGGTTGTTTACATACAACTGAATGTTTGTGTAAGTAGTTGCAGATTCAGTCAAGAAGCTGGTAACAAAGTAGTAGTAACAGAAGAGCTAAAGACCTTTCATTATTTCTATTAACATGTCAATTTTGTTTGTAGAATGAAATGTGTCTTGCCACGCAACAGCTTTCGAAGCAGCTCCTTGCCTATGAAAAGCAGGTATGTTCAACATATGCTTTTGATTTCTTTGTGAAGAAGGCTGTGTAAACAGTGTGGTTTCCAGAAGTGCTTAGGGCATTGGCTTTACTTGGTTTCATGTGAAGGCTGTTGTAAAACTCCCCAGTGTGTTCAAGGGAGTTAGGTCACTTCTGAGAATCTTAAAAAAAAAAAAAAAAAAAAAAAAAAAAAAAAAGTGCAAAATATGAGTTGTTAAATTCATGAAGATGCAAACCAGTTTGTTCCTATTGTACGACTATGACTTTAAAAGTAGTATAATAAGCATTAATTATATGTTGTCCAATACCCATTCATTTAAAACAAGAGGAGCAGAGTAAAAGAGTATGTATTAATGAGTTACTGTTTTTCCATTTAGTTTTATCATTTATTGCATTTTGTAGGAGTATTCATTACCTTTGTAGTGAAACACGTTGTATTTTATACTCACCTTTATTGATTTACAGACCAAATGTGTGTTTCTATTTTCAGCATTTTGCCTTAGGTAAAGGAGATGAAGAAGTGATATCCACCCTTCATTACTTTTCAAAAGTTGTGGATGAGGTAATTTGAATTGCCAATATTCTATTTTTACAATATGGAATATTGGTAATTTTTCTTTTTGTCTTTGTTCTTTTGATTCTGAGCCTTTCCACTAAAGGCTAGATTGTGCCTGGGTTTTAGAGAATCATTTATTGGGTGAAAAGTAGTATAATATCACCCCTTCATAATGGTTAGAGCTGTTTCTGTGGCTTCGTCCCACATGCTGTCCTTAGAGCAAAGCTGAACTTCCTAAACAAGGGAATTAGAAAAGAGAGTAAACCAGCCCATTTTTTAATTTAATTCCATTCAAAAATGACATTTACATTTTTAAGCTTTAAACACTGCAATTTGAGCCAAAACCTGCCAGGGATGAATGCAGGGCAGCTGTGAATTAGTAAAGTTGCGGTTTAGTTGCTGTGACACCACGCAGAATTCAGAGATGTCTGAAGGAGGCTGCAGAAATGCCTGCTGAAGGCAGGTTAGGTGCTACAGCTGTGTGCACTGAACACTTCTACTCTCTGTAGGTTGTTGCTGAGTACTGAGTCTTTCTAAATACTTTTGTTAGACCCGCCCATATAACTTTTCAATATAATCTTAGTATCTAGGTCCTTATTGCTTAAGTATCATTTGTCACATCACTCTTTCTGTTGTGAGCAGGGCTGTGCCATCAGAAAAGTGTTGTTGTTCTTGTTAGTCTACTTTCAACTTTTGTTAAGAAGGCAAAAGGCTGTATTGAGGTCTACTTTTTGGGAGAGGAGAGGAGATAGGAGGGTTGTGGGGCAAAAAATAAGTTAAGATTTTGAGAGCCCATGGATAACTCTAACAATACAATGAGAGGAATCCCAGAGGTTAACTTTTCCCTTAGGCTTCTCCCGCTGCGGGTCTGCTCTCAGGGGATACTTGAAAGGAGCATTTATTGTCACAGTCTTGTACTCATCTATGTAAACTACAAATAAATCAAAACAAGAACTTTCTCCTTCCCAGGTACAAGAGAACCATCCCATTTGGGAGCAGGAAGCTGAGAGCCTCTCTGTTTGGTTCTGTGGGTCACGTTTTCCCTCACAAGAACTTGCTCCATTCCTCAGCCTCCTTTTCTGTGTGTTAGCTACCCCCTGTACCTGTTTCTCAGTTGTCTGTTCTACAGGCGTTGAATTATCCTGGTTTAGTTTTGTATTGTCTAGTGGGAAATAGTGACTTCACCTTCACCTGCATATCCCTGCTTAAGAGGCCTCCAGGATACCGTGCAAGTGGGCAGAATGTCATGTCAGCGTGTAAGCACTCAAGCAGTGTGATTGATAGTTGTCCTACCTGAACCCATCTAATATTCTTAGCGTGCCACTGCTGACACAAGAGCCTTGCCTTTGTCCTAAACAGTGTCACACAAGTGCTTTAAAATATGTCTCTACGTGCTGAATTTTAGAGAAACACTTACAAAAACAGGAATGGGAAACTGCTCCAAAGGTAGAGTATTTGAATGGGACCTTTCATTGTGTTTGCCCCCTGTTGTGATTGTGTCCTGGGTAACCCTCATAAATGGAAAGAGATTCTAGTCATGGTGGTGGGACTGTAACCCTGTGGCGTAGAGACTAACAAAAACTGGTTACTAAAGGCTAATGACAGATTAAATCCTGTTGGCTTAAGCATTAGCATTAATGGTCAAGTGAACTACCCTAATACGGTATGTGGGAACTGAAAAGTTCTTGGATCCGTGGAAAACACCAGGCAGGAATTAAGCATTTAGGGGAAAATCCCCCTCTGTCTCACGTATCTTGAGATAATGTATTTTAAACACTGAAGTATATTGAAGTACATAATACCCTTTTTTTGTCTGCTGGGCACAAATGCAGGTGTGCTTCTTCAACAGCTGTAGAGTGCTGTTATTTTTATTTTTTTTTATTTACGCTGTGTCTTACAGGATTCCTCCATTCTCTGTTTCAGCTCAATATTCTTCATTCTGAACTGGCAAAACAGCTTGCAGATACAATGGTTCTACCAATAATACAATTTCGGGAAAAGGATCTCACAGGTAAATTTTAAGTTTTAATTTTCCTCATGTGTTCCTTCTTGCTTATTTCATAATAAACTGAGACATAATGTCATGTAACAATTTGTTCTTTGATGATTCACAGGAAAGTTTTTTTGTGGGATTTTTTTTCTGCTACAGAATTTCATTGACAGGTGCTTGCTTTTACTTGGACTTAAATAGTACAAGTTCACCACATAACGTTTTATGCACCATATGGTGCAAGTTTGAAAATACACAGCTTTGTTGGATCACTCTGCTTTTACACTAGTGTAATTTTACTGAAGTAATTGATGTTATAATGGCCTAAAGAAGGAAAATTTAGCAGTGAATCTGGCTTGCAAACAGTATTTATCCCACTTCAGAAGTTTGGGTTTGTTTGAAAAGCACAAGCAAGAATGCTTTTTTAACTCCAGAGTATAGTGTATTCCCTCCCTTTCAATGAATCAGTCCTCTTTAAATCCTTGCCATCCAAGGGTAGTTCAAAGTAACCTGATTGCACAAACTTGGGAATTCATTACTTAATCAGCAGAGCAATAATGCAAACATTTGGTGTCATTTCAAAAGAAAGAAGTTCATATTCAAGGTCAAGGACACTCTAACCTACTCATGCAACAGAAACATGAGTTTTACTGCAGCCTTTTTTTTTTTTTTTTTTTTAAAAAAGCCCACTTCTCAACTCACTAAGCTCAGTCCTGTTTATGTACTTTTTAAAGACATCATTTTGATGGGACACAAAACAACTACAGCAAAATAGTGACTAGTTAAGTAAAATAGTTCCTTATATCATAGCATCTCATTTGAAATTGTGAAGACATCACTGGATGTCTTGTTTATAATATAATGTCAAATATAAAGCAGTATTTGAATGGTAAGATCTTGGTTCTATAAACAGTTTCCCACCTCTTTAATGTGGCTTCACTGGTACAGTGATTGTGCTCCCATCTTTACGGATTCTGCACTCTGGTTCGTAAAAGAAGGCATAAAAGGAAAATGCAAGTGAAGCCTGCAACCAAAGCCTGAGCTGCTTCATGACAAAAAATGAAAGTTTCTTCAGCTTCCCTGGATGTCAAAATCTTTTTTGTTCTATCCATTCATCCATCACAACATCCATTTTTCTCTGGCCCAGTCTGTAGAACAACATTTTTAGTAGACGCCTGGCCACATTGAAATTTCATCATAGGATTAAACGAGGAAGATTAACTGTGTTCTTGTTTTTACTTTTGATCTTGTTACGTGTATGTATTGAATACTGTAGAAACCTCTAGGTACAAGTTAGTCACACCTGGGAAGAATTGCAGTCTTTCTACATTCGAGTCACAAGGAAGTGTTCTAGGGAGAAAAAGGTGGCATGAAGCTGATTAATGTGTAGGTTGTTACAAATAATCAGAGACCATGATGACATCGTACAATTTCCCCTTATTCTTTTTGCAGTTGCATAATATCTGTTTCTGTGAACGTGCATTCTCTGTAGCTTTTTGAGAAGGGTTTTGCCGGTTGCAGCATACATTGGTATGGACACTGAGAGTAGCTTGTACCCAACGCTTGTGAAAGTTGAGTTGCCTGTTTACTTTCTCTTCCTTCTACCTGCATCAGAAACTCATAGCCAGTGTTTGTTACATAAGCATCATAGCCAGCAGTCAGATGTGTTAGATACATATTTCTTTTCACAGAGGAACTTTGCAAAAAATGTTCCACGTTGATGAAGATTCATATACAGGAAAGGGGCTTAGTTCATATGTCTCTGGGACTCAGATATCACATAAGCGTTGTCAGGAAATTGTTCAGAACTGCCCATCTTTTATGATAGTGGTGGGCCTTTTGTCATAACAAGCATACTTAAATGGTGCTTCTTTGGGTAGATTACACTGGCAGATAAGGAATCTTCTTCATAGTGATAACTTCCTCAATCAAGTAAACTCGCTCAACTCTTAATTTGCTATCTGCCTGTTCATTTCTCTAGCAGCTGATCTGGTTTATCATTTTCAAGACAGGCACAACTTATGCATCTCTGCTTTGAAAGGATTGGAGTGACTTAGGCATTAAATGTGCCATGAATGGTCTCAGTTGAACAAAGTGTTTACAGCTGTTTTTACTTTGAATATTTAATTTCTCTTTTCCAGAAGTAAGCACGTTGAAGGATCTTTTTGGCCTGGCTAGCAATGGTATGTTTCCATGTTTTTTTTTGTTTCTAATGGTGTGCACCTATTATATCACAGAAGACATTTTTAATCTACGCACACACACATCACATTTCTAAAAAAAATAATATTCCTTGTCTACAGAACATGACGTGTCCATGGCAAAGTATAGCAGGTTACCGAAAAGGAAAGAAAATGAAAAGGTAACATACGTGAAAGGGAAAAGGAAAAGTTTTCATCAGCTGTTCTGTCTGCATCATTGTTCACTTATGAACTTTGGAGAGTTCATCAGTTAAATTCACAGTAGCTCAAGAGTACTTGTGATTTCGTTTCCAAGCAGACACAAAGCTTTTAAACATCAATTCAGCAAAGTTACACCTGTTTTCTGCAAGTTAGGCAAGTGATCAAGTATTGTGCTGAACTAGAGCCCTTCAGATCCAGGGGAGCTCTTCACACAGTGGCAATCCAAAAGGCTATAAATAGATTTGTATAGGCCTACTGTTGTACGGCTGATGTGATGATGCTGTATCACTGGGTACAATTCATTGTGAACTGTCATGAAGCCTTGTGTCTGCTGTTTATAAAGCATTCCATTTTTT